>NC_133001.1:36519242-39019242 GCF_048564905.1 Vicugna pacos
AAAAGCTTGTAAGTTTGATTAGGTCCCATTTGTTTATTTTTGCTTTTAATTCTATTGCTTTGGGAAACTGACCTAAGAAAACATTGCTACAGTTTATGTCAGAGAATGTTTTGCCCATATTGTCTTCTAAGAGTTTTATGGGATTCTGTCTTATATTTAAGTCTTTAAGACATTTTGAGTTTATTTTTGTGTATGGTGTGGGAGTCCTAGCATTTTCATCTCATTCATTTTGACCCATCACTTTTTCTGATCTTACTACAGCCATCCCAGCAGCCTAGTGTCTCCTGGAATCCTTGCCATGATGTAAAAATTTTTGTTCAATTAGTAAACTCTACCTTATCCAACTTATAGTCCATCTTCTCTGCTCTATCACATAAGGATTTGATCCCATACATATTCCCACAGCTGCAGCTGGTCTATGATGACTAGGTCCTGCAACTTTGTTGGCATATAGTCTCTTTCCTCCTTTAGCCAGTCCAATACTTCCCCAGTGAGGTTATGCTGAGATTTTACTTTAATCATGGGTCTGGAAGCCACAAGATGAGATGGAGATAGATTCTGAGGTGGGTGGGCAGGTTGGCTTGCAAGACAGAAGCCCCTGTACCATCATGAGTTGAGAACTAGCCTTTAACAGGGAGGAATGGGCCACTTCTATAGACTCAGAAGGTTCAGATTGGTTTTCCCTTTTGCTGCTGAAGATGTGAATCTCTATATACACTGCCAAGGAGACTCTAACTCTTTTACTTTGTCTCACATTGTTCATTACCTACTCTAAAGTTTACATTGTTTACCTTCAATGTATGGGTAGCCAACAGCAATTCCATAATTATATAGTATAATTAATATTTTGCCATCTCTCTCAAATTCCTGCAATATCACAACAGCAGTGTGCTCCCTTCTATTGATTTTTCCATCCCAACAAAGGAGTGTTAACAATTACATCACTGCAGCATGCTAGGTTTCTCAGTATTCTATATTTTACTAAGGTTGGAACCCCTATCACCAGATAGCCCACTCATGATCCTACTCTGAAAATCCCACTTTAGAATTGCCTTCTGTGTACCAAACTGTCATATGAAGGGTCTCCAAGAAATAGATTCTAAAATGGAAATTTCTGTGAAGAAGAATTATTGTGAAGTGCTCTCAGGAGCAATACCAGTAAAGTAATGAGGGCTGTAGAATCAGGCAGAGGAAGAATTGATCTACAGTGAAGTTATAGCATGGGCCTCAGCTGATCCTATGGAGACTTCTGGACCTGGAATGAACTTTCATGGTTGTCTCCCTAATGAAGGAAGGTACTGGACCTTTATGTTAATACATTCCCTATATCAACCAATCATTATGTCTGCTCTTCCCAGGAAGGTGTGTAACTTTTGGTGTATTAGCTCCCTACCTCTATATTCAGGTATCTGGGGGAATGAGTGTCTCAGTCCTGAAGGAGGATCAAGGTCATAGGCAATGTTGTTCACTACAGCCCCCCTCTAGAATCTCTGTTTAGTATGGAGTATCAGCTTCAGCATTTCCACATCGTTTCCACTTAAGGCTTGGTCTTCAGATTGTACCTAGTACTGAGATTAGCATTTTCCTCAAGGATACCTTTAAAAAAAAGATTTATCATTTAGTACTTTCAGCACCTAGTTCTGAGCTCAAACTTGTGTTCTCTTTTTCTTTTACAAATGGGTGCCACATTCTTAAAGATTTCCCTTACTTTTGCCCAACCAGAAAAAAGTAATTCAGCATCTAGCTGTTTTTCTCAGGACAATTCATAATATACACCAAACTGTACGGCTGTAGGCAGATGTCCTTTAAGGAGTAGAAAAATATAAGATGTAGTGAGCACCACTTAGATCCCCCTTCGTGGAAGGAAGATCTTTTTGCTCCAGTTGCTCTGAGCACTGTCTGCAGACAGCCTTCAACTCTCAGTCTCTCTAGTACTGCTTTAGCTATAGAAAGCCACCTTTTCCAAGGTCATAATTTTTCCAGAAAAGGGCACATTTGATCAGTGTAGAAATACAAAGCCCAGCCACTTTAGCCCTGATTGAACAACTCTGATGTTCATTGTAGCTGAAGATTTCTCTGTACAATGACTTAAAACTGTCTTTGAAACTCCATCACAGGTTGACTTCTTCATCTGTCCAGTTCTGCTTCCTTCTTCTCTGTTCCACAAGTGTTAATGCTAAGGATGCTTGCTAGTAAACATCCTGTACACTAAACTCTTCGTCAGGTCAGCTTCCTGGAATACCCGAACAATGATATGATGTAAGATTATTTATACTTGCATATATATATGTTATATATATATATAACATTTAAATCACTGCTTACATCTCTTGTGGCTGAGATGAGTAATATATTTGGGCTTTTATTATAATATCCCAGGTATTTACAGGATACTTAGTTGTCATTGTCTAAGTTGGCAAACATATGAATTTCTGTGGAGTGGCATCTCTTTCTCTCTACTTCTCGTTATCATTCCTGTGTATACGGAGAAGAATATGAAAGAGAGCAAAATAAGATGAAGCAACTTTGTGTAATGCAATTTTACTGCAGTAATAAAATTGAATCTTCAATCGTATAAAAATTTGGGCATTTTACTAAAATTCAACATGCTTGTTTACTACTAAGTTGTTTTGTGGTTCTCTTATATACACTGCCCGCATAACACTGGTTGAACAAATTCATGTTCTTGTTATCTTTTTCAAATATTGTTTTGAACACCTAGCTGAGTATGGAAAATTAGGAAAGATAGATGCCTTGGGGGGATTATCATTGGGGTCAAACTGGGCAAATGGTAAGTCCTGCCCTTCTTTTCTCAGGACCAATTTAGCTCACTTTGTCTTTAGATGTTGCACTTAAGTCCAGCATTTTTAGGAGACTACCTTCTTAAAAAATAAGATATGATGAGTAATTTAACCCTGTATCACCTTGTTTTATGAAAATGACTTTGCTTTCAACATGACCATTTTGATATATGGGAGCCCCTCAAGAAGGTACACTTGGAAAAACAAGAATTCTCATATATAGTTATGAATAAAAACCAATGCATAACCCTCTGAATCTCGGTGTTAGCTTCTTGTAGCTACATTCTAACCATAAACAAAATTTATTTCTAATTGTCCTGTAGTGATACTATCTTCAGGGGAACACCATTTACCATTGTCACCTCTTGTCTCCTTACCTGGGCATTTTCAAACTAGGCTATTTTATTTATGGAGGAACTTGGTTCTGTGGAAATTTAGTATTCATCTTATTGGGCAAGCCCCTTACTTTGAATTACTCTCTGAATACCATGGATTTAGCATTGATTATAAGCTAGGTATTAGTTACCCCATTTAATTACCTTACCTTAATGACAGTCACCGAAGGTGAACATTATTCTTCCTCACACCCATTTTGCAGGTAAGAAAGCTCAGGTTCACACAGTTAGCAATGAAGTCTGCCAGAGTTCAAACCTAAGTCTGTCTACATCTCTCTAGCGTTTATTAAGTGCCTATTATTAAGTGTGTCTGGTATTGCACTCATATGTTTATATTATGTATTCGTTAAACTAATTCATTCATGCAGCAATTCTTTACTGAACTCCCACTCTAACCATGGGTTGTTTTAGGCACTGGAGATACAGTGGGAAAAAACAAACAAACAGAAAAGCCCCTGACCTCAGGAACTTACCTGAGTTTGAGAGATAGAATACAGTTAATCAAATAAATATTTACTATGCCAAGTGATGATTAATGTTAGGAATAAAAGTAAAGCAGAGGGTTAGAGAATTCTCAAAATCACTCAGCAAAGCAGAAAGTACCTATATTTCTTAGGTTTGAGACACTGAGAAGTTAAGTACCTTGTTCAGTATTAGTCAGAGCTTGTAAATGACCAGTAAGATTGGATTCTTTGACTGCCTAATACCAGAATCTGTGACCTTTTCAGCATCATGCTCATTTCTATTTCTCATCTTGTATCTCTCTTGTTCCTTTGTATTTCTTTAGTCCCCTTCAAAATTTCCACTCCAACTTGATTTGTCTCCTTTGCTTCCTGCCAAGTAAGCTTGAAGGTAAAGTATTTCTCATGGGAAAGTACAAAAAAGAGATAGAAAAAGAAGGGACGGCTCAGAACTAAACCCAGTATGCAGGATGATTTTGTAGCATAGCAAGCTCATTTTTAAAATGTCTATGACCCACTGCCAATATTTTCCTTTTCCTTTGAGTTCTTATGATGCCCATGACTGCTTAGGGAACTATGTGCTCATCTCTTTGTGCTTCCTCTTTTCTTATCCTGTGCTCCTTTCTATGCTATTGTTGGAATATTACAGAATTATTCAATTTAAGGTGTTACAGTGTGAAATGGCTTAATTCCATAGGACACCAAGATAGGCTAAATTTTTAGAGTTGCCTTCAGTGTTCACCATCTGAGTTGATACATGCAAAGATTCCTTTGGACATATAGGGAAGTCAGAATTTTGTCAGGAAATGTTTATCTCATGAAATCACACTATAGTAGCATTATAATTGGCTTGTGTGTTAGCACTGAGTGAAAAGTATTTTAACCAGTAGTATCAGTATGTTCTTTCATATCTTGATGTGAACATACCTGTGATTTCCTTCCCTGAAATATCTTTCTAGTCTCCACATAGTAAATTCTTCTAGTCCTTCAAGATCTAGTACAGATTGCATAATCCTTGGTGCATCAAATCCAAAGACTTTTGTACTTAGTTCCTGTATAGAATTTACCACACTGCATTGTAATTACTGGCTTAGATGTGAGTTCCTTTTTAAGTATGCACACCCCCCCCACAATGCCTAGCTTAATCTATATGTACCTTCAATAGTAAAATAAAGTTTTGAAAATTATATAAGATCTTTCTTTCTCAGTATCCATGAGTTTTATTTTAAATTTATTTATATGTTTTTAAATTTAGTTTTAACTTTTATTTTTAATTTAACAATCATATTACTGTATTTTACAATTATATTCCTTTTTCTATATTATGCTGCATTTTCTCATTGGTAGGTTTCTTAGGAACTTAGTCAAATTGTTAACATTTATGAAACACAATTTGCGTTTAAAATATTATTTATAAAGAAGATGTAGATATGGTTTCCAACTTTTAATATCTTATTAATGAAATCAGGAAACTGAAAATACTCATTTCCCTAAAGAAAAATACTCATTTCCCTCAAGGAATTTCACTGATAATTTACTGTTATCAGTGATGGCATCTGTTTTCAGACTCATTCTTTGAAGCAAGAAATTATGTTTTAATTGAAGCCATTATTAACCAAGTGCAAATGAAAAGGCTATTAATTTCTAAAATGTATTTGAGTTTTGCTATATTGGTCATTTTCATTGCTTTTACTGGTTATAAGGAGCCATCAGATACTGAGTGATTTTGCAAAATCTTCTGTTTCTGAAACTGAATGAAAATCATAGATCCATTTATTTATTCTCTTGACTAATTCCTGCAGATACAAAATGATATTTTACAAATGTAGGCGTATGGCTCCTTCAGATTTTTCATGCTGTGTCAATACATTTATGGTCAAGTTGGCAGTGGATTATTTTGATTTTTTATGACCTAAGAGAGGTTTGTGACTGCCCCTAAAATTGTAATACTGCTCCTTATAAATATTGATGAATTAATGTTGTTACAGAACATTATAAGTATTTTACTCAAATTAATATTTTCAGGAGGGTAAAGATTAGTGACTTATCTAACTTCCCCTCAGATCCAAGGCTGCTCAACATTAGACTGGTGTAAATGACAGCTGAATTTCCAAGTCAAACATCTCTAGTTTGGCTTCCAGTTCTGCTGGCACTAACCATGTAAACCTAGGCAAACCTCCTAACACCTCCATGAACTTCAGTTTCATCATTCGTAAAATGAGTACAATACTATGTATCTTAGGGGTTCTGTGAGAATTAAAAGTGATAATACATGCTGACGTGTTTTCTAGAGTATAAAAGTACATTATAGGATGGGATTAAGAGCATGCATTTTAATTACCACAATTAAATGAAACACATTATGATTGACTCTCTGTCCAGTGTGAAGGGACGTGATACACAGCCAAGCTGAATTCTGTTATTTTTCTCACATTCTCCCAGAGCTGATCATGCTACATCCATGCAGCTATTCAAGATCCACTTGACAGATTTTTAGACTAAATGTAGTTGTTGATTCTTTTTCCTGTTTAAAATTCTACTTTTATCACATCAGAAATGTCAGCCCAAGAACACATGCTGACAGATGATTGAGGGTTTTACTCTGAAGCAATGTAGAAAGCAAATACATTCTTGAGGGAAAAGTAAATTAGAGATATTGGATTCATGAAAAGGCACATAGCTTTTGTTATCTGTCTGTTAGCAACACTTGTCCTACCTAGAGAGACATGATTTGCCAGAACTATTACATCAGTGAATTCAGGAGCAGGAAATATTAAAATGTGCATTAAAGTTAACAGCAGCAACAACAACAGCAACTCTGGTATAGAGGACGTGAAGTTACTAACATGGTCTTGATGGTGAAATAGGATGAAAAGGGTTTGGAAACAGTGGGTAGCAGTGCCAGAATTCCTTTGACATAATACTTTTCAAGTCAAAAGCATCCATTTAAAATAAATATAAAATAGAATATAGTTCTTACCTAACTTTACTGAGGGCAAAGCAACATATCTAATGTAAAGCATACTGTATACATATACATACACACACGCACCTGCAAGACTAATGCAAAACAATCCTGTCACTCTCTGAGCTCTGCAGTCTTGTAAGTGTATTAAAATAAAGAATACGACATCTGTAGTGTGAATCTACAGCTAGCTATATTTGGTCACTTTTGCTTTGGTGACCACCACAACTGAGACTTCCTCTCAGTGAGAGTATAATTTCTTAAATGTTAGTTAGTTAACTGAATTTAAAAATTTTGTCAGCAGTTCAGAAGACCTAAAGAACTGGATGGAACCATATGCTTATTTTAGTATTACTTGTCTTGAAATACACATAGAGAATCACAATTTAAAGAAGACAAAGGATATTTAATGTGTGAAGTTGATTGATTATGATTGCTCACAATTATGGACAAAATTAACTGGAACACCCGAAGTCTATCATATTTAACTTTATTGAGGGGAGAAAGAAGCTGATGAAGTAAATTTTAATCATTACATTATATTGTCAGGTTAAAGTTCAGATTATAAACTTATAAACAACTTTTGACACTACCTGCATCAACAAATGATGTGGAATGTCCAAAGAGAGTGAAAAAATATTGTTAGTGTAACACAACCTGGGGTCTGTTAAAAAAAAAATACAAACAAACCATCATTTGGATAGTTTTGACTCTAAGGTGTATTATGGTATGCCCACATCGGGCAAAAATAAGTAAGCCCTATCTATGACCCAATAGGTACAGAGGTAACAGGCAGTACCAGGGCTATTTCACAGCAAGACACCGTAGCACCAGGAGGAACACTCCAAACTTTAATTAGGTGCCGCAGGGTTTGACTACATGGTTGTTTAATCTCCTCTTGAGGGACTGCCATGTAGGACACTGGGTGAAGTCTACAGGAAAAAAAGTAAGCTATAGTTGTAAGTGAATAGTTGGGAAACAGCCCTATTTTGTTGCTGTAAATATGTTTATTTGAAAATTTCTGACGTTTTATAAAGCCAGTTCTGCTCCTACTTACTCTCCTAAAGTCAGATAATAAATTGTGTAGTGATCTATCTACGTTACTTCACTGATTTTACTCAGCTGTTAAAATTACTGCATTGAAGAAATTGTGGTCAGAGCACACAGATTAATTCTCTCTGTATTTTGTGTGATTTCCTAAGGTGGTGGGACAGTCTGAAAGGGAGATAGAACCTTGAAGCAACATTTTATTTCCCTATTTTTAAATGTAATGCCCAGAGGAAAGTTGATTCTCAGTAAATATTTGTTTTAATAAATGGATGAACGAAGGAAGTTTTCACTTAATGTGTAGTGTCAGAAAAGAATGGATATAGGTGTGATAAAGTAGATATGGAGCACGGACAAGGATTTACACAGATTTTACTACAAAGTGTTACTACACGCCTTCCTCAGTGATGATGATGGAGGGACCGAATTACGCTGAAGCAATTCCATTTTCTCCAAAACAAAGATTAAATATGGGTTACAAAAGTAGCCAAGTCTGGTTTTTAGTTGTAGAAAGTTTACAGAAAATTTTCTAGAATTAGCACTAATTCTAGTACATCTAGATAAACAAAAGTTACTGGATATGAGTTTAAATAAATTGAAATCATATAGATGGAACGATTACTGAGACACTTCAGAATGTGCTAACTCATTAGCACACCCCTGCAAACTCAGTTTGATGTCTACATATATTTATATTCTGCAAAGTCTTGAATACTATTCAGAAGTTGAGTTATCAAATGACTTTCTATAATTGACTGAAGAAAGAGTGTCTTACTGGACAATAATACTGAAACATTTCAAGTCAAAACATTTTAGTTTGTCTTCCTTCCTTCTGGACATGGGAAGAGGACTTGAAGAATATGCTGTGACCTATGAATTGGACTAAAAATAAGGACTAGGTTTTTGTTTTTTCACTCTTTTCATCATTGCAATTCTCTTCTTAGCACATGATCTGTTTTCTTCATATATTAAGCTTAAAAGCAAATGACTTCTGAGAGATGTCTTCTGTGAAATGTTCATTTGTCAGCACACTTAGGAAAAATGTTTTTCCTTTCTGCTATAAGGCAACATTTTAACGTGCACATGTATAGCATTTTCATACCCTGGCACCTAATTCCCAATTTGCATGATGACAACATCATGATAGCATAAAAGAGATACTAAGAAAAAATAACTTGAACTGCTTATGACTCCAAAATTGAAGAGATGCTATAAAAGCACTGTTGACTGGAAATAGTTCTATTATCCCCTTCAGGCAGGGCTGTGATGAAGGCTTAATGGCTTATAAATGCTAGAGCTTTCTTTATCCAATGAGATTAGGATATATTTCTTTTCTTCTTACCAAGCTCTCTTGTGACTAGTTGCACAGCCTTCAGAAGGTGGTGGGAAGTTTTCAATCCTATAAAAAGGTTATAAAAATCCTGTTAGCTGTGGAGCATATATCTTAGTAGTAGGAGGACATTCCAGACAGGTCTGTTGCATCAACTTTTGACGTTATTCTGTCAGTTTCTCGTATACTAACATATACTCTCAACGCACATTTTATGTACATCAGTTTCTTCTCTTACACCTAGCAGCTGAGCCATGGTATTGTCTTGCTCATGGAAATTCTCCTTTAACCACTGTGGAGTACTCAACTAGTGCCTCTGGTCTGCTTGCTTAGGTCCAATACTTTTTCTCATGAGAGGATACTGCTGCTTATGTATCATGAGGAATTGAAGGAAACTGTTTTTCCTTCTGACACTTCTTTTAGACTTGCAATTGGAGTCTCTGTTGATAAGAACAGAAGCAGAATAAAGCTTGCATTATCCTTTGCAGTTAATGTAAGTAAATGCTTAGGTAGTATGGAGCCCTCAAAGACAATCCTTGACATTCTAATACTGAGAAAAGCAATGAAGATAGGAAGACTTGGAGATCTGATAAAATTAAATGTTATACACAATTTCTTTGAAAAGCCTTCTCCATCCCCTGTCTAATTGAAATGGAAATTTCCTTGCTTGTAAATGCAGATTTCTGTACCCTTTTCCTGAATTGCTAAATCAGAACTCCTATTGCTGAGGCTCTGATATGGAGCATCATAGGTAACTTGTTAAGCACACTAAAGTTTGAGAAGAACTTATTTCAGACTCCTCTTAGATTATACTAGCTGTTGTTACCTTGTAGAATAGTTACGGGAACCTAGGCATCTGCACAGAACAACAGAGCAGCTAGGTAGGTTTTATTTCTTATTTCTCTCCTATAAGCAAATCCAGGTATGCTAGGTTGGCTTGTTAGAAAGCAACTTTTTCTGCAAATTGTAGTTGATTACAGGAATTGTGTATTTATTACCATAAAGCCCAGTGAAAGATTTCATGGTTTGATGCTTTTTTCACCGTAATTTTGTTGTTTTTCTTTCATGTAAATCCTTACCTATGCTTACAAATAGTGAGGCTTGGTAGTTTTTCTTTCTCTAACAGCATAGTTACTTGCATAGAACAATAGTAAATATTCACAAATTCAAAAATTAAACTAGTTTACCTTCCTTTCAGCTTCAGTCTATGAGTAAAGAGAATCCTGGTACTGAGGGAATCAAGTTGTCTAATTATATAATATGAGATAAAATATTTTATGTATTTGTACCCCAAAATATTTGTTATCCAGAAATTTGCAGTTAATGGCAGTTTCTCATGATTTTTGTTGCTCCAGAGAGACAATGATATTCTTTCACTATGTTTTCAAAATATGCTGCTGATCATCAGGGAATACTTACTATACTAAATTACGTACTAAATTGTCTTTATCGTTTAGTTAAATAGTTTCTTTTGTACTAGGTCTCTTTGTCATCTTTTATGATGTGTATTTCCTTTCTTCATTGCAGGTAGCATTGAGTGTTGTTTAATAAACACTGATTATTTAAATGCTCTTATAAACTCTTCGACCACATATAGTACACTTTAGGTGGGATGTTATACATTTATAAGATATAGCTTTTATGACATAATAAATTCCCTATACTTACATAATATTTGTTTAGAGTCTACTCCTTCAACTTTACTTTTTTTCCCTCACAATTGTATGTTCTATGAATTTTTAATTTAGAAGCTTTATTCTCAGAAGCCAGTGTTGGATGATCTTGCATTATGCAAAATAAAGGTCATTTTCTTTCCTAAGCCTATCTTTTGAATATATAAGATCAAACCACAGTAATATTAACATACTCTTTCAAAGTATATGGCAATTATGGCAAACTATTTATAAACAAATTTTCTTTGGAATTGTGGGGGATCATTTCATCTCTTGTCAGTACTTTTCTTGTATATTAAATGATGGGAGGTAGGCTAGATAGTTTTGTAAAGTGCTTTCCAGGACCAACAGACTCGTCTTTGAAAGTTGCTCTTTACGAGACCTTAGGGCATGCATACATCTATGCATTTGTTCATTTAAAAAATTCCTTAAGAGAAGTTACTTTTTGCTAAGCATAATGCTGTGTAGTGAACACTGAAAGAAAAAAAAAAAACATTTGTTTGCCATCTGTGTGTCTTTGTTTCTTTATATTAATTTCCTAGCATGAATATTCATGTTTTATATTGTATACTGTTAGACCTAGAATTTTAAAAATTTTAGAAGTTACTAACCTCGAAACAGATTAAATTTTATACACTTTGAATTATGAATTTCACATCCATGAGTCTTTCCTAAGGAAATAGATTTTTATTGGAGTCAAGAAAAGGGAAAGTAATATATTTGAAACAGAGAGAATTTAATATAGTGTGTTAGTTGGAAAAGTGTTAGAATGAAGTCCAAAAAGGAGAACAAGGGGTTGAATGAGCAAAAGAAAGAAGGGATGAAATCTAGAAACAGGAGTCCAAGTAAGTCCCTGGATACTAGTCCACATCAGCTGCTGTACTGTTGGAGGTATCATCACAGTTGGGTCTACGATTGCTAAAGAGATGCTTCTTTGTCCAAGGTCGTAGCCACCAAAGACTCATTACTCCCTTTACCACTAGAACAGTTTTTAAGCAATAGCTAGCAACTGCCACAGTGTTGGGGATAGAATTGTGAACTTTCCCTTTTCCTTTCTCTTAAGATTTCCCATTGGCCTTTTCTATTGGCAGAATCTAAAAGGAAGTCATCAGTCAAAAGATCCTGGCAAACATAGTTTCAGACCCCACACTTAGCAATCCAGGACAACATGTGTGAGCCTGAGAGATAGTAGTTAAATAAATGGCACATAGATGTAGAAATTATTTATATAGCAAGAATTATTTATTAGGACAAGTGATTGAAATAAGAACATATATTCTTAACATGAGAAAAACAAAGTGTATGCTTACCTTACAGACAAATACTATTTAAACATAGAGTCATATATTAGAAGAAACTGTATTGACAAAGGCAAATATAATTACTAGATCTAATTATGGAAAAAAGCAAGGTTCTGCGATGTATGTACAGAATCTAGTTACCTATCTTGATAATGTGGAATGTACTATTGAAAGTTATTAATTGTTACTATCTTTACACAGAAGGAAAATGAACAAGCTGTGTTTTATTCTTTACATTTTTCTTAGTTTTCCAATCTTTTCTGTAATGAGCTTATATTATAGTCAAAGTCAGAAAAATCGTTTCACAACTTGCATTTAGCCAATCACCGCTTAGACATTATGCTAAGTGTGGTAAAATTAACTTACCATCACTTCCCTCTGTGGAACCCAAATGAGTTATTCCAATTTTTATATTAATTGTGCTTATATTTTCTCCCCCTTGAAAACTAATATCCCCTTAGAATGAATACGTATGAGAGTATTATAAAGAGCAGTGCGAGAAAAGAAAATAATCATGGGAAATTTATCTTACCATGGAGAAAAGGATGATGCTTATTATTATTTTTCTAATGAGGAATCAGGAAAGGGCACAGAAAGTTTACCTGCAATCTTTGGAACAATCTGACTCTAATTAAAATTCAAAAAGTGATAAAACTATTGGCAAGAATTGAAAAGTGGAGTAAGAACTGACCAACCATATTTTGGGGGAAATTTTTTTTTTTTAAAAGAAAAGCAATTAGAAATTTGAGTTAAAAAGTTGATTAGGATTAGAGAAACAGATAAATATTACAGTTCTCAACAGTTGTCATAGTCCCTTTCCTAAAAATGAAAATATTTAGTTCTTAAACACAGAATACTAAAATCATGTTATTTGGTATAGCCTATCTATTTATGTTATAAGGAACTCGGGAAGAAAACTGTTTTGCGTCAGAGAAGTCAGAACAAGTTCTCTGGAAAGAGGTAACAACTACATGCCAGGGAGAATTTAGATAGTTTTAAATATAGTAGTAATTTAAAGGAGCTTATTATATTACATTTAATTTAGCATATACTATCAGTGGCCATTAGTGTGTGGCTATTATGCCATTGCTGTTCTAGGCACTGTAGTTATCACCCCATCCTTATGAGGTGGGTATTATCATTGCTTTACGTTAGGCAAAGAGAGATGAAAAAACTTGACCTAAGTTACATAGCTAGTAAGTAGTGGACCACGGATTTAAACTCAGACACGTAGACTATAGAGATTTGTAGTTATTGCCATGCCGCCCTGTAGCTCAGTGAGCAAGTGTGCAGGAGAGAGGGAGACATTGCATAATACAAAGTGTACAATGTGCGTTATGTCTTAACTCAGACGTATTTCACTAACCATATCATTTTGTCACTTGCTATCAATTTAGAAGAGAGAAATTATACTCTGAATGACAAATGGATCCATTTCAATCAACTAAGCTCTTTTTAGTGATAAACTAAGATTTCTTCATAATTGAAGCACATTTACTTTCTGTGGGATGTTGGCCATTTCTTATGGACACCATTAAAGAGGAAATACATTTGCCTATATTCTTTTTTATTATTAAACATCTTTATTGTGGTGTGATTCCTATACATTAAACTATACATATTTCAAATGTACAATTTGATGGATTTTATAGATACATACACCTATGAAACCACTACCACAATCAAGGTAGCTAACATTTCAGAAATTCTTACATTGAACAGGAAACACAAAAGTGAGATAAACAAGATGGGTATGAGGTTAAAGTGGGCGTTTACACATTTGCCTATATTCAACTATGCCAAAAATCTGTGATCTTTTATTCAAATACACTTTCTCTATGACCTATACCTATCTCTCGGGGATAGACAAAGAATGTAAAAGTATATTTTGATTACAGGAACACATAATGTTATGTCTCTAAGTGTCAGAAGTACACACACACACACACACGCATGCGTGCACTTTTTTAAAATTAAAACTTCTGTTACTTTCTAAACTAGGTAAGTCAATATACTAAAGTTAGTATTTGCTGAGTCCATGTTTATGATGTGCTTTAAAATTTCCATTTTTTTTTTTGAAATCAAAGATTGTTAGTGAATTCTGAGATTTCTATTAACCAAAAGGAAATTCTACCCATATTTCAAAAACATTTGCTTGGAGTTTACCTTTTCACAAAGGTCAATTTGGTATATTCTCTGGGAACAAATATTCTGAGAATTCATCTCACTATTTGTTGAGATAAAACTAATGTCAGATATAGTGCTATGTGATAAGCTGTTGGTCTCTAAAATTTTGCTTTCTTACTTGGTATGGTAAAATTTTCCCCATTTTGCATGGTGTTAATTTCTCAAACCTAACTCTCTCAGCCCTGTTACACCATAACTAATGTCATCGTTAGTTTCCTCTTTGTGCCACATTTTAAGACTTCAAGCAGATGTAAATCACATTCTCCATCCATAGGAGCTAAAATACACAAAAATTGTCAGAAAAAAATTTTGCTTGAAATTTGCGGGTTAGATTCCATTGTCAAAAACTTAAAGGAATATTTCAAATTCTTTGGCTTATTGAAATGTTGAAATGAAAAGAGTTGATCAAAATCTAGGATATCTTTAGTTCTGGCTAAATGATTAATATGTATTAATTACCTGTTTAATTTTTACAAAATTCCTAAAATATGGTTAGTTTTAATTCTGCTTTACAAGTGAGGGTGGAGGAGGGTCTTACATAGGTGAAGTGTTAAACAAAGTCACACATTAACTAAATGGCAGACGTGAGATTTGAACAAAGATGGTTTAACTCCAAAGCTTATTCTTTTTTCCGCCACATGATTTAAAAAATCAGACACAGTGATGAGAATGAAATTCTTTTTGTTGCGTAGGGAAAAGAGATTCTTGAGACTTAATGGAAATGAAAATCTGAACTGCAGCAAAAGTCAGTTAACTGAAAGCTCTTCTCATTAGCTTGGAAGAGACAGAGATCCAGAAAGCTGAGTGCTTAAATGAAGGAGAAATATTACTGGCTTTAAAGTTGGTTAAAAGTGTCTACCTTGTGGATAAATCAATTAAGATATATATGATTAATGATCCATTAACATACGTTAATTAATATGTGATAATCAATACCTTAGAATGCAAGATAGGTTGAACATACAGTTGTGGAGAGAGGAAAGGTATTTAGAGGAGAAATGGCCGGTGATCGGAGAGTTAACACATCAGTTGTTTTCCGCAGAACTGGGTAAGCCCAAAATAAGTAACTCCTATCCAGGGATTAGAGCCTCTATGCATTGTTTCTGCTTTGATACCAGTGCCTTCTCTGACAAAAAATATATTTAGATATTGACCTTTATGTGGTTGCTGGTACCTGTTCCTAACTTCGACTACCTCCAGATTTCTTGAATCTTGCTGCTTCTCTCTTTGGACACCTAATCTAGCTCTGACCATCTCTGATTCTTTCACCACAGAACCACATATGAAACTCTCTTTACATTCCTGACCATAGTGTCACGGAACTTTGGTTATGAGTGTTGTCCTTTAAAATGTATGCCCCTCACCTGTCTGTAATTCATTGCAGGCGTCTGTGTCTCTGTTAAGTGTTGCTAAATTCAGTGCTACCACACTTCTCATTCAGGTCTACCTTTGTCTCTGCTTCTGACTTGCTTTCGCCTGTACTGGGCTCTTTTCACATCTCTGTGATACAGTCACTTGGAATGAGAATGATGCCTTTTACTTTAAATCTTAACAGAGAGATACTCATATGTGAAATCTGCACTGCACGAATACATTTTTAGAGTACAAGTTATTTGTAGCCTATAATTTCTTGTTTTAAAATCAGTCAATAAGTTGGTTCATACTTACATACGTATATTTCTAATATAGTTAAATGACTATGCACTTGAAATTTTAGAAACCAATATAGAAAATTAAAATTTAAAAATAAACATTATAGTATCAAATAGTATTGTTTTATTTTGAATTTATCATAAATAGTGATGTTTGGGGAAAAGATATTAATAAGAGATATACATAAGTTTAAGAGAGAGATTTGGAGGAATTTGAATATTTTCAGGGACTACATGGAGAGGTGGCATAGATAGGCTCTTTTATCCCTAGGATTTTACTTGAAATTTATGGTGTCTGTTGTCTGGCATGTCATGAGCGCTATCTACTACCTTAAGAGTATCTGTTGAGTTTGGAGGCAGTTAGTAAAATAAACAGAAAGAGAGAGGCAAATTGGAAGAGAAGAACAGTTAAATGTCAAGGACAAAGAATGTTCCTGAGAAGATCAAGTAATAGTTAGAAGACGGAGGAAAAGGTGAAGACTCTTTCAAGTACACTTGTAAGCAATTCTGAAAATCGTTTGAGGTAGAGTTAACTGCATAAAGGTTAGCACAGGTGAAAGGAAAGATGGAGCCCATGTTGTCCACAATACAATTAGAAAAAAGAAAATCAGGTCAGAGAAGTATTTGAATTATCCAATTAAAAAGGAGCTCATTGGACTGGAGTGGCTCTAATGCCATGGTGGCCGAAGTAAGTAAACCAACACCTGAGCCTGTAAATGCCTCAAGGCTTGGAAGTAAAATGCTGAGGACAGCCAGTCACAAAAAGCTAACTAGGCTTTAAGTTACAGCTAATCAGTAATTTCCTTTCTTTGTTTCTTCTCCTTCTCTATATGTCTTGAAGGAAGAGAGTGGAGAGTGGTGCTTCTAACCACCCTCAGTTTACAGCTACCCAGTCAGAAATGATTTTTGCTCAAATATGCCTCAGTTTGCATTTTAACACCATCAATTGCCATAACTACTGGCCAGAGATTTTACCAAGTTTGTGAGGAATAAGGTCGATCTGTTTGTGGTGAATAGGAAGGGATGGAGATAATTAGGGCTTACAAGCTGGAAATTTATGACAAGGAAAAGTCTATAACAAAATTCTGTGAAGACCATTAACAAAGGGGACCCATCTATGTGGCTGCGTGCGGCTCCAAATTATAATCAAATGCTTTTAAGTATGTGATTTGTTATTTGGTTATCAGTAAGATTTTACTCATGAGTTACTTGCCTTATATTTAGCCTCAAGATTAGATAATCCACGGGTGTACTCACTATTAAGGCATTTGAAGGCAAATAAGCAGATTTGCAGTAAGTAATATCTGGAGAGGAAAGTCTGATAGGAGTACCTGTATTTTTGCATATGTATGCTGCACAGATGAGATCAGGGGAAAAAACTGGAATATGCAAACCAGTAAATTTGTGTTAAAGGAGAGGATAACACATATTTTAAAATGTTAAGCTATTTATTTAAAATAAAATATAAATGATAATCTCACATTTGTTAAAGTACTTCATTCACTATTAATATCAATAAAAGGTTGCTAAGAAAATAATACATTGATAAATACATACTGAAATATCTTTGTCAGAAAATTCTGCATTTCAGTTAATATGGGGTACCTACAGATATGTTATAAAAAACAAGATAATTGAGCTGATGATATGACTACATTATTAATTTTTTAATTATTTTATATATTTCCTAGGCCTCTATTTGTATTCTGTTTTTTCCCTGGCTATAATTTTTGAATCTGTATTTTCCAGTTTTTATCATGTATGCTTTTGAACATCACCAAATCCTTTTAAAAACAACTTAAATGTCCATACATCTTTATTAAGTTTTTTATGCAATTAATTATCAAAAAAGACTGAGGTAGACTTGATGCACTGATGTGGAATGATTTTCAAGACATAAAGTGGAAAAAAATGCGAAGTCAACCAAAAATTAGGTACAATATAATCCTATTTTAAGAGGGAAAAATACCAGAGAAAGATGGCACATAAGCAGTGTTGAGCTCTCTGTATTGCTTCCATGTCCTGAGGTTACAGGAAAACAAAGATATAGAAAATAAAATTCTCGGACCACAGACTACGAATGGGAGGGGAGAGGAGACCAGGTCTCTGGCTGTGGATGAGGTTCAAAAGAATCCACTCACTGTCTACAGAGCACATGGAAGATCTTGACAGATCCTCCCTCTTGAAACATGAGGAAAATGAAAAGAAAAGCCTGGCAACTATGTAAACACACCACCATGGGTGGTGGAAGGTGAAAGAAACCTAACATGCAAACAAAATAGATGGAGAATCCAAACTGGAATAAAGTCCAGGAAACAGGAGAAAATTCCCCAAGAAAGCTGCTCATTAGAGAAGAATTGAATAAGTATATTCAATTAAGTCATAGGTGCTCAAACATAAAATAATAGACACAAGCTGAAATTAATTAAACTTTTAAGTGCAAAAGAAAAAAACCCTGGATCAAAACAGCAACATTAAAAAGTTAACTAATACATTTAAAAAGTCAAAGAACAGACCAGATGCAGCTAATTAGAAAATTAATTAATAATGCAGAAGAAGAGCTTGTTTTAATTAAGGTAAACACACAGGAAAAGGACACAAAAATTATAGATAACATAATACATATATGGAACAGTAATAACCTATCATAAATATCCCAGAAGTGGAAAACCAAAACCAAACAAATGGAACATTGAAAAATACTGAGATATAACAGAAGAAGTCTTCCTGAATGGAATCTGCTAGCCAAAAGCAAAAAGTGTGTTGTGAGTGTAATAGACACAGGACAATTAGTATAGATATATTTACATCACCAAACTTGATGAGAAGAAAATGAACTCTGGGAAGGAAGTAATTTTTCTGCAAAAAGAAAGAAAGTCAGGCCAGTCTCAGATTTCTCCACAACATCTAATGCCAAAAGACAATGAAGCAATACTTCAACTGACAATACACAATTCTGAAAAAACAAAGTGTAATGCTAGAAGATGTACTCACGCAACGTGTCACACAAGCATAAAAGCTACAGAGAGGCATTCTGAAATACAAAATCATTTAGGGAACAAATATCCTTGAAAAACAAACCTGAAAAACAATAATAAAATATAACAACTCAGCAACTATATCCAAGCAACTAAGAGCTAGAATTAAAATAGAACACACAAGAATGAGAGAAATACGTTAAAAGGACCAGTGGTTTATGTGAAATCATTTAAATGTTAACAAAAGCCTGAACATCCATGATCACAAATCATGATTAGGAAAAGAAGAGTAGGTGGCTCCAAATCAGCCCCCACGATACTTGGTTAGCCCTGTTCTGGCACCACAGGGCTACCCTGTCCTTTTCCTAGCACGAATGTCAGATGTGCAGGCCTGGGCTCTGGTCTCAGAGAGATGTGCTTCTGTTCCAAGCCCCAGGGATTTTCCAAAATTTTTGTAAAATGGATTCATAATACAAAGATGGATTGAGGAATAATTTTTAAAGTATCTTTAATGGTGGGGCATAATTGGTATTCAAATTAAGCCATTTAACTTTAAATAATGCCTATTTTTAGTTATATGACATTAAATCCGTTTTATGACTTAATCTATCAGCAGCAATACAACCAGATGATCTCTTTCTGAATCACTCATTGAATTCCATTATAGAAAGAATAATAATTTAATGTTCTCTGAAAGATTATATAGCCCCAAATATGTTCAGTTCAGATATTGTGTTGGTTGAGAAAAGGAAAAACACTTTTATATTTTAGATAACCAAAAGCAGAAAAACATCAAAAGAAAGGCCTTTATTAGATGAAATTGATAGATGTTGAGAAATTAAATAATCAAATAAAATATAAATTTGAAGCAACAGGTAAACACATTTATAGGGTGAAACGTGGATTTTGGGCTGATTTATTATTTTTCTGTGAAGTGATTTTCTTAAACACAAGCAGATGGATTAAAAAGTCATTTCTTACACAAATTTAAAGACTAAATAGAGAAAAGTGAACAAACAGTTTGTAAATGTGGAGGTTTTGGATGTTTCAACTAAGAGTATGCAAACTTCAAGAAGTATATGCTTATTGCGTGTTATCCTAGTCACTAGCTAACTTCTGGTTGTAAAGGCCAAGGTGATGTTACAAAGGAATGTTGTAAAACTTTCTGAGAGAGAGGATATAAGCTTGTAATGGAATGTTTTGACTTAAAAATCTTAAAAATCCTTTCTGTTACTGAATAAGATTGTATAAAGAATAATACTTTTTGTTCTATTCTTTGAGCACTAGCTTTTTGTACTAGTTTCCTGGGAGATCAGACAATACTAGGATTTTTAGGGTAACAGCACACACGTCTCTGACTCTCCAAAGGTTTACTGTCTGTCTCCTGCTTCAGTCCAACCAGATAACTGCCAAGTCATCTCCAGCTGTGTGTTCTTACTGTTTCATTCCTTCATCCTGTATTTATTAGGTGCCTGTTGTGTGCCAGGCAATGTTCTAGGTGCTAGTCATAAAGCAGACAAATTCCCTGCCTCCAGGAAGTTTTTGTTTTGTTAGAATAGACAAACAAGATAGCAATGTTAGGATGTTCTTTTCCCATTGTGATACATTGCCTTTGGGCTAGACCACGATTTCTCAACCTCTGCATTTGTCATATTTTTGGGCTGGATAATTCTCTGTTGTGAAGGACTGTTCTGTACACTATAGAATGTTTAGCTGTATCTCTGGCTTCTACTCACTGAATTCCAGCAGCATCCCAAAGTTGTGACAACCAAAAATGTTTCCAGACATTGTCGGATGTCCACTGAGGGGCAAAATCTGAGTTCAGAATCACTGGCCTAGACAAATCAGTGGGGCTTCCCTTCAAAATTTTCCCATTGTTACGCTGCTTCAGTGCTATGTCAGCATCTACACTGAGCTGATACTCCTTTTTATATTTGTTTTAGACAAGTGCAGCCACTTTCCAGGCCCACGGTTTTGCAGGCCAAAAGTATTTCACACTTGGGAGTAGCTGCTGACCTAGCAGAAATAACCTAAGAAGTTTCTGGCAAAGGAGATGTTTTGTTTCAGTGATAACGTGTATCTCACTTGCATTCTGAGTGGGGATGCTGCATGTTGATAATCCTTTGCTTTCTCCAGTTGATTCATGGCATAGTTGCTGGTATTTTGTGTGTCTTTACTCCACAATGTTTTTGCTAAATACATGGCTTTCCACGGGCCTATTCTTGGTCTAAATCTGAACATACTGGTAACTTGACCCCATCTCAAACTATAAATTGTTCTCTGCATACAGACTTACTGGTCTTTGCTTTGTCAGAACACCTCCCTCTCTTTCTTTGCTTGCTTACAAAGGATCAAATCAGTGAGAAAACCAACCATACTATTTTTCAGAAACTAGAGTCTATGTATCTTTTTGTGGCTTTTTGTCGTCTTGGAAAGGTGGGCATTGGAGAGGGGGGCATTCCACCTGGGATGGAAATTTTCATAATCAAGTTCTTCTCCAATTCTATGGTGAATTTTGGAATTTCTCTTCCTTTGTACACATATCTAAACTAAATAATTCTGCTTTTAATTGCAGCCTTTTGCGTCCTCCTTTTTGCTGTTCTTGGAAGAATAGTTATTGGCAGTGCTTAAATTTCTATTACCAATAGAAAAAAGAAGTATAAACGTATTCTTCTAACACAAGCAATAGCCAAGGATATATTTATAGTCTGTCAAAAACAATATGAGCTTCTCTGCAAGGCTGCCCAATTTAAACCCAGCACTAAATGATATTTACACACATATCACCTCCTGTTGTCTTCTCCCCTGGCTTTGTGCAACAAATTGTGGATGCTTTTCATTTGTGGGCATGTTGTGTCACAGGTTCCAAAGGCTCATATGCCTGTAACTGAGTGTATTCCAGGTTTCCTTGTACTTCTTTTCTTATTGAAGACAATTGCTGAATGAGAGATCTATTCTCGGTGAGCCAGACTGGATGAAATCATTTTTTGAGTAGCCAGAACAATGGTGGTAGTAGCAGGGTGACCTGATAGTGTCCCACACTCACACATGCACACATACACTTCCATCTGCCACATAGTTGATTCAAGAGCTGTAGGACTCTGCTTATACTGGAATATATTAACTCTCCTGTGGAGTCAGGTACTTGGCTTATATACTCCCTTGACAGCTGTGATTGAAGAGTCTTATACATATTAGGAAAGTCTTCCTTTTAAGATTTGTGCCATTATTTTGCATAACTTAAACAAAGCTGAGAATTTTTCTTTTCTTTTTTTTTTAATAGAGGAATTTTCAAGAAAAAAGTGTAAAAAGACCATACACCTCAGTGGGGTCTGATTGAGATATACTTTAATCTAAACTGATGCTCTCTTCTAAATGCTCCAGAACATGTTAGTTTTGACAAAATTTCAAGGAAAAGATATGGAACTCCCTGTTGTACTCTGATCAGTGGTCCCTGACTAATGATCATGAAATTTTCTTCCTGTTTTTCCTCTCATTTGCAGTATGTAACTTCTAACAGCTCTTTTAGCTGTAGTAAAAACAGACTTCTGGCCTAAAGAAAAATGACTAGTAGGCAACAAAAGATTTTAATGGCTGTCTAGTCCAAAATATGGGTTACTCTAAAATATTAAAATTGCAACCATGAATCCCCTTTGAATTCCTGAAGGTTTTTCTGCACTTTGCCAACCCCTTTATCCTGAAATACATGAAGATAACAGAAGAATGACAAATCTAAACTGCAGATGGTTTTTCCATTTCTCTCATTTCATTCATTTTTAATGCAGATGATGGGATCTTTGGGACTTCAGAGCCATATTTGACAGCTTTTTCATGTTTATTTGGATGGTGAGTTATGCTACAATTTGGATTTGAGGCACTCTTTCCAAGAGTAAGTCATTTGTAATCCATGTATTTTTTAGTGGCTAAAATATGACTATGCAGGTTTTATTGTTTCTTTCTTGTGATTTATGTTCTTTTATATGTATAACTTTTTTTAACCAAAGATTCAGTTTTCTGCTGATTTTAGACAAAAATGGTTGTATTTCTGGTTTTAGTGCAGAATTGCTGAAGAGTGTGAAGGCAAATAAAGAAAGTATCAAAATGAAGTCTCATTGTTTAAGAAATAAATTCTTCAAGTACATAAATAATATATCTCATGTATTTATGATACTAGCTTCTTCAGCACGTGTCCCCAGCTGGTCCCCAATATTCTGCACTGTCCTTATGCACAATAAATGCCTAGTGTCTCACTAAAGGAGAACATCACTTTCATGAGCTCTTCCTAAATTCTGAGACAGTCTTTGCCATCAAGGAAAACTGCTCTGCAGTACTATAGAGCTTTCGGCTGTTTCTTCTCTTGCAAAATGAATTTTATTACAGTTATTTTGCTTATTAAAAAAAAAACTAAATAACTTTAAGTGACATTCAGTTTAGTTCAGTGTGTCAAAAATTTTTTAATTGTCTTTATCCCTCATTCCTACATTTCTACTAACACCCTCTTGTTTTCCAAAACAATTTCTCTTCTTATTGTGTGGTGACATTCAGGATGGAAATAGGCGTTGAGAGACCAGAAAATAGTCAGAATGATTAATACACTTTTCACTTCTTTCTTTTATGGCAGAGAACATGGAGTGTGGTATTCCCTCCAAAGCAGAAGCCAGCTTAAAGGTAGTTTTAAAATCTTCATGAAACTTTTCCCCAAGTCTAGAAAACCCAGGAGGTATTTATTTTTCTCGACCTTTTTTGATTACTTTCTATGCAGTGAGCACAGTGCTGAGTATTGGGTAGTGAAGGCATCTTGTTGATATTTGAAAAATTTTTCTCTCTTTCTCCTGACATGTTTAAATTAAGTCCTGCCTGCAGAATTTAAAAAATCTGTTAACTTTACTGACAGATCCAGTCCAAATTGGTCAATTCTTTCTCTGAAATCTTATAAGGCCTCATATCTTTTGGTTAAACCATTCATTTGGCACTTAATTCACTAAATGGAGAGTTCTCAGAGAGCAAGGACTGTACCTTTCAATATTGTGGCATTTCTGGCATTCATTATCATATCCAAAAAAATGCATGAAAAATTCTAGTCCCATACCTGTTAAGAATTAGCTTGTAACTTTAAATTTATCCTGATATCATTTCCTCCAAAAATTCAAAAAACACAAATAAATTGAATATGCAGATTCTTGCTGTAATATAACAAAAGAGGTCACTAAATTATTTCTTCTCTGGGTTGTAAGATTTGGCCAGATATCATCCATTAATTGTATCAAACAAAGAATATCCTGCTTTCTAGAAAAGAAGATGTGGATAGAGTTTTCTCATTTAAAGTATTTCTTCTTTTTATTTGGACTTTAAAATGAAAGCATCTGCTATCATTTGTCCTCTAGTGAGTACTAGTGCATTATACTGTGAATGAAAACGTAGCAAATGAATATTAATTAACAAGATTAGATATAGCCAATAATTCATAATTAACAGCTTGAAAGTTTTGGTTTTTTTTTTTTTTTTGGTCAATCGTGAGTATTTGTTCAGTTTATTTGTACTATTAAGATTCAGTGTCAGAGAAAACTGATTTACTTTCTCTAAGTTCTGCTGCTTACTATGTAAAAGAGATAACTCCCTTAGAATTTCTGAACCTCTTTGAAATAAAGAAATAATGCTACACTTCCATTTTGTATTGGAACTGACATACAGTAATTTAGGTGTGCATAGAAAAGCTTTAGAATAAATAGGACAGCTAGAGCATTTGGATCAATTCACTGGCTAAAGACAATTTAAATAGCTCCAAAAAAATAACAGAAATTTTCTTAAGAGCACAGAAGGAGGCTATGATTGAGTAGGCTACAATAACTAGGCCAAATTTGCCACTAAAAACAATAAGAAAAAAAGCCAGGTAAAGGGACTTTAAGATCTGTTTCAAGTCATTAAGATCTATTGAGGTAACAGCACTGAGACCAAGATCCTGGAGAAGCAGAAGCCACAGAGAGAAGAGCCCAACTGTCTGTCATAGTATACCCCTTAAAGAATTTGCCAATCTTAGTGCTGGGTGAGAAGCTGAAAAATGAGGCAGAGTGTGGCTAGCTGCCAAGAACCAGAGGAGGGAGCAAAACCTTGGCAATCTGACAGTGTTGGAGTTAAAACATCCCAAGGCAGGCAGGATTTGAGAGGCCAGCATCCAGGAGAGAAGGGAGGTCCTGAGAAGTGAGCCAAATGCTCACTTTTCTTCCCCTTGTAACCCTTATTGAATTCTTAAGGTGCTTGGAGAAAAAGACTAAAAAAACTACAAGATTATTTGAAAATCTGTACAGTTATCATGGGTCTCTTGGTGAACAGGAGACAGCAAAGGGAGTTCGTGACTATAAAAGGAGAGCATTTTGTAAACAGTAACAGGCTTTTGGTTGAGATCTCTTAAGAGGTAACCCAAGGTGCTGTGGCCAAAGAGAGGTACACAGTGCTTCCCCCAAAACTGCACCACATCCATGAATCAGCTCATTCCCTGGCTGAACACAGTGATCTGCTCCCTCTTAGGCTGCCTTAGAAAGGACAGGATCAGTTCTATTGGAAAGAAGAGGTTATTATTCACTGGCTTTAAATGTTTCATGGACAACATCCAGCATTCCATTAAAAAAAACAACCCTAAACCTACCAAAAACAAATAAATAAACCACCAAATAAATAAAGGAAGAGGGAAATCAACAATAGCAGCAAAGCACAGATGACGCAGGTATTGCAGTTGGGAGGCTAAACTTAAATTTGTGAGTAATATGTCCAAGAACATAGATGATAACAGGAAGCATTTCATCAGAGGACTGTTACCTAATGGAAAAGAAATAACGGGAAGTTCCTGACCTTAAAAAGCAGTAATGGGAACTGATGACTCAGCAGATGGAGTTACCTACAGGTTGGACAAAACTGAATAGGTGATTAAAGTAATGATGACTGAAAATAACCTGGGCTGAAGGATAAAAGTATGTGTGGAAAATACAAAAGGAAATGTAAGAGACATATGGGACACAGTGAAGACTACTAAAACACATGTACTTGGTGTCTCAGAAAGGAAGAGAAATTAGAGGTAGAAGCAATATTTTAAGAGATAATGATTGAGAATTCCCCCAACTTACAAAAACTCAAGCTATGTGAGCAAGTATTATAAATCCAAAGTAAGTTAAATATGAAGAAATTCGTACCTAAGTATATCCCAGTGGAACTTGGAAACAGGAGACAAAGGAAAAAATCTTGTCAACAGAGAGGGAAAAGGACGTTGGCACTGAGGACTGGCTTCTAGACAAAAACAAAGATGTGGTAATACAATAGAATGACATCTTTAAAGAAATGAAAGAAGGTAACTGTCCCAATCAAATTCTATAGCAAGTAGAAATAGCCTTTTAAAATAAAGATAACATAAAGATTTTTACATTCAAACGAAAACTAAAGAAATTATTGCCAGCAGACCCACACTTAAAACACAGACACACATGCACACATACACACAAGGAATTTATTAGGCAGAAATACGTAATCGATCACAGTTGGAAGCCAAGAAATGCATGAGGGAATTAAAGCTCTATGAAAACTGATTATATGAATAGATATTGATTGTACAAAACAATAATATTCATTTATTGAGTGCATAAAATATTTGAGGAATCAAAATAATGACAAAATAACACAATAAGAGGGAGTGGAATAAATGGAGTAAATGTATTTTAAGGTCATCGTATTTTCAGGTGAGAAGTAAATAAATTATTTCAGACTGCAATAAGTCAAAGTTGCATATTGTAACTACTGAAATTATTGTAAAGGATGTATAACTAACAAGATAAAAAATTGATCGATAATGAAGTAATTCATTCACAAGAAATAGAGAAGAAAGAACATAAAATGGGTTGGTCAAATAGAAAGCAATAGTAAAAGCTAAATATGAAACCAAATGTGTCAAACAATACATTTAGTATAAGTAGGTACAATGCTCCAATTAAAAGACTGGATTTTATGAAAATGCTCAAATTTACTGACAAAAACACTTTAAATATTGTGACAGGAAGGTTAAAAGTAAAAGGTTGGGGAAAGAGCTATCATGCAAAAATAAAGCTGTTATGTCAGTAGTAGAAACAAAGTAAATAAAATGACAAGAAATAAAACAATAGATAATTAGCAGAACTTCATTATGATACAAGAGTCAGTGTACTAGGAAGATATAACAGGATTACATTTGAATGGACCTAACACCAGGGATACAAAATATGTAAGATAAAAATTAAAAGAACTACATGAGAAATGACAAATCTAAAATTATACTTAGAGATTTTAGCAGACTTCTCCCAATGACTGATCGTATAAACAGACCGCCCCAAAATCAGTAAGTATATAGAGAATATAAACATTGTGAAAAACAAAGCTGCCTAATTGACGTGAATATCATTGCCTCCAACAATGACAGAATATATTACATTGTCAAGTGCATGTAGAACACATATAAACCCAGTTTTGAAAAATGTTTCATGTGCCCTTGAAATATTTGTGTATTCAATTATTATTTGAAAACTAAGAAATGCAGTTCAGAATTATGAGACAATAAAAATATTAATTGATGTTAGAAAATATTTTAATAGTAGATATAGCATGTATCAAACTTTGATGTGACTAAATCTGTGCTTAAATAATAATTCATACTGTAAAATTAATATATTAAATGTGTTTATAAATATTCATTTTATTTAAATATTCACTCTAGCATGTTAAAAACGGAAGGGCAAGTTAAATTCAATTTGACTGCACATATACAATATATTACATGTAAATATCTATATTACAATACGCTGCACATTTAAAAAAAATTTGTATGTCTGTACTGTTCATTGTTTCTAAGAACAGTTCAGAGCTTTTTTAACTTACATAGTTATCAAAGGAATAAAGCCAACCACAAAATAAAAATCAACAGAATGCAGTAATCGAATCATAAAGGTCAGTCAAATGTGCGTACACATATTCAAGAAATAACCATCTAAGTTATAAATAACAAATAAATCCTATGTGCCCTTTTATTTTTCAGATTCCACATATAAGCAATAAGGGTTTTAAATAAAAACAAATAATGACTTTTATTTATTTGTGAATGACTTGATCTTATACATGAAAAAGTTTTAATTGTCCATGAAAAAACTATTAGAATTGACAAACAAAATTTTAAGTCACTAGACATAAGTCAATATAACAAATACAGTTATATTTCTTTATATTAACAACAATCAGTAAACTATAAAATACTGTTGAAAAAAACAAGAAAGCCTAAACAAATGCAATGATATCACATGCTTATGAATTTGAAGACTTACTCTAGTGCATCTGTCAGTTCTACCCATTCATATCTATAGTATATATCCCAATATACAGATGTAATTCCAATCAAAATCAGAACATATTTTATTGTCAAATTAACAAGTTAGTTCAAGTTAATTATAAAATTTATATAGAAATACAGGGGGCCAAGAATAGCCAAGACAATGCTGAGAAAGAAAACTTTCAAAGAGATAAAAGTTGGCAGGCTTGCACTACTATGTATCAACATATATTATGTAGGCCATAATTAAGAAAGTGCTTTATTAGCAGAGACACAGACAAAGAGACCAATAAAACAGAATAGAAAATCCAGAAACAAATTCATAGTCAAGTGACTTATGACAAAGTTGATGCACTGATACTGTGGTAAAAGAATGTCCTCTTAATATAGTGTTTCTAAATTGATTGGGTATCTATTTGGGAAAAGAAAAAAGAACTTTGACCTCACTTTACACAGTACAGAAAAATCAATTCCAGATAGATCACAGACCTAAATATGGAAGGTAAAATAATAAAGCTTTCAAACTAAACATAGAAGAACATCTTTATGCTCTTAAAGCAGGCTGTAATTTCTCATGAAGGACACTGAAAGTGTTCAACATAAAGGCAAACAAAGCTTGATAAATTAGACTTCGCTAAAAATAAGATCTCTGTTCAACAAAGACACTGTTATCAAAAAACCTGGATAGCGTAGTCTGTTCAGGATGCTGTAACAAA
This sequence comes from Vicugna pacos, assembly GCF_048564905.1. NCBI lineage: Eukaryota > Metazoa > Chordata > Mammalia > Artiodactyla > Camelidae > Vicugna > Vicugna pacos. The sequence goes on from NC_133001.1 coordinate 36,548,086, forward strand.
ATACCACCAAACCTAATGACTTACAAACAGTGAACATTTATTTCTCATAATTTTGGAGGCCAAAAATCCAAGATCAGAGAACCAGCATAGTCATGATCTGGTGAAGCCCCCTTCCAGGCTGTGGACTGCCAACTTCACACTGCATCCTCCTACTGTGGAAGGGGTGAGAGAGCTCTCTCTCTGCCTACTTTTATGAGGGCACTAATCTCATTCGTGAGGGCTTCTCCCTCATGACCTAATCAGCTCCCAAATGTTCCACTGCCTCATCCTCTTGGAGAATCACTCTTTCAGCAGATGAATTTGCGGAGGATACAGCTATTCAGACAATAGTACTCAGTCTAATCATGAGAAGAGTATTAGAAAAACCTCAGTTGAGGGACATTTTATAAAAGATCTGACCAATATTTGTCAGAACTTGTCAAGATAATTAAAAACAAAGTCTTAGAAATTCTCATAGCCAAGAGGTACCTAAGGAAATATGATGAATAAGTGTAATGTAGTATGCTGAATGGGATCCTAGAACAGAAAAAAAAATTATATTTTAAAAAAGGAAATTCAAATAAAATATGGACCTTAGTTAATAATAATAAGGCAATTCTATAAAATGTTTGAATAACATCATTAACAAATTTGACCTGATATACGTGTATAAAAATTTTTTTTTCAGCATACAAAGAATAGTTTCCCCAAATTATCTTTTACTGGCTACACAGAAAGTTTCAGGAAATTTCTAAGGTTAGAAATAATAGAAATTAGTTTTTATGACCATTGTACATTTAGGCTAGAAATCCATACTGAAGAGATAATTTGAAAATTATGATATACTAATAAATGACAACACTAAATATTGAAACTAGGTAAGCCAAAGATAGGATTCATAATAGAAATAAAAAATTTGGGACTGAAAAGAAAAAATGCCACATTGCAAAAGCTTTAGAAATGCATTTGAAACAATACTTTGAGAAAAACATACAACTTTAAATGAGTATTTTAGAAAGTCAAAATAGTTAAAATTAATCAGTATACCATTTGTCAAAGAAAAATGTATGTTAATAGAGTTAACTTATAATTCTCATATTACATGCACACATACGATAAACCCAAGGAAAATGCATAAAAGGAAATAAAATGGGTACAAGTACACATTAATAAATAGGAAATGAAATAATCATTTGAAAGAAAAATTAATCATTTGAGAAGAATAAAATTGACTTTCGGTGACTAATCAAGAAAGAGATAAATTCTGAATTAACAGTGTTAGGAATAAACTAAAGGATAGTCAGAATAGATGTTCAAAATAAAAAGACAGTAAGAGTACTTAAAATAAGTTTTGCTAATAAATCTAGAAACACAGAGGACACAGATACATTATTCAGAAAAATAACACCAAAACTGATTCAAGAGGAAATATAAACTTGAATAATATTAAGGAAATCTAATCGATGGTCAAAAATATTCCCACTAATTTATTTCGGATAGCTTCACTAACAAATGATACCAACAGTCTGAGAAACTTAATTTTGATGTACACCATTAATTGTAGGAAACAAAAAAAGGTAGGCATAGATTACTCCAATTAATAACAGATATAATTTTTATACAGAAAAGGGAAACTACAGGTTAATTCCATTCAAGCACATTGATGTAAAAGAAAATATTTTCAAATCAAAATCTAGGATAATATATAAAAAGAGTTATATCATGACCAAGTTGGGTTTATTTTAGAAATGAAAGGATGTTTTAACTTTAAAAAGTTCATTAATATAATCCACCAGATTAACAGACTAAAGGAGAAAAGGCATATGATTGTTTCAATGGCTGAACAGAAATTTTTTGAAAAAATCCAACACTCATTTATATAAAAGTCTTAGAAAAGTTGGAAGAAAAAACTTTGCTGTTTTTAAAAATCACACAATTTCATAAAATAAAATTTATTAAATTCATGTTCTATGTTATTCCTCAAAGAACATCATGACATCAGGCAGAGTGAGAGTTTCCAGTGTCCTCCCCAGCCTAGCTCATCAGCACCCACAGAGACTTGTGTCCCCAGTGCTCCTGCACCCATCTCTAAATAGGAGATTGTCATACTCTTCTCTGTTAAACTGCATGTACTAAACAAAAGATCCACAGACCCTGCCCTGTGGATGATTTGGGATGAAAAACCTGGCCAGCATACTCCTGTCAGTGAAAATGAATCTCCCTGACTTACACACAGCCTGACACATCAAGAAGTTTTTAGTGCCTTACTCTCAAATGTGAAGGAACAAGGATCACCAAATATTTGAAGAAAACCTCCACCATGGATGACAGAAAACAAAAAGAGGAACGCAAAGGGAATGGAGATAATGCATGGGGAGATGTCTATAAAATAAAATTAATGTGCTGAGATTATAGACAATAGGAGATTAATGAAAGAAAGAAAGTGAAACAGAAAAAAGAAGAGGAAATCATCTAAGGAATATTTAGGACACATAATCAAGAAATTTTAGAACATGAGGGAAGTAGAGAAACTTCTAAAATCTTCCAACAAAAGCAAATTAATATCTTTAGTTTTGAAAATCATATGCAAAAGTATATGGAATAAGGTCATTGGATCCCCCACAGTAAAACTGGAGGCAGTACCAAAGTTCAGAGTGAACACGAATTTCAGTGATCCAAGTGGTAAGTCCCTAAAAACGTGCCTCTCTTTTTATTATTTTTCAGGAAGCTAGTATAGGTTTTATTTTACTAAGATGAGATATTAACCCAGAAAGAATAGAAAAGAGGGGAATCATCCCAGAGGAAGAATGAAGAAAATTTCTTACATGATGGGAAAAGGAAAGCCCACACTGGTACTTGTGCTGAAAGCTAAGAGAGTAATCAATCTAACCTGGAGCAGGAGAGCTGGAGGGTGCCTGAAGGGGTATCTCTGGGGAAAAGAAGAAAAAGAGAATTGATAAATTATTGGCAGGCTTTTTATGGAACTGTTACAGGAGGCTAGATATTTTATTTAGATGTACAAAGAAAAGTAAACAAATGCAAAAAAAGAAACAATAATTACCTTTAGGGGAAAAAATAACTGCAGAATAAAATATATTCAATGAGATGTTCAGTAGTGAAAAATATTTACAGAGACGTAATAATAGAGACACTAAACACAGATATGATCAAAAGCAGATACAGTCGTGTGCAGGGGACAGGGAGAAGGGAAGAATGGAAGTCAGTGAAATTGGATCCTTACCCACCATGTTACATAGTCAGTTTATAATGCTGAATGGTAAACAGCAAATAGGTAACAGTACAAGAATAGTACTTAGAAATTCAGGCAATTTAAATTAATACTTTGCCAAATATAAATAAATCGTAAAGATAAAAAATAAAGTAGTGATGTGTGAATTGTAAGTAGAGAATAAATGTGGTAGAATTTTATTACGGATGTGCAGTTTCTTCCTAGGGTAGGTTTTTGGACGTAATAAAGACTGTTTTGAAGCACTCTTCCAGTTCCTAGTATCTTTGCTAAGTTTTTACACTGAAGGATATATTATCACAGAATAAGAAATGTCTCCAATGTCTCGCATTCAAATAACCTTCTGAACATTTATATAGGTGAAGAAAAATGTATTTATAATTTTTGAGTCTATAATTTAGCTCTGTTTTATATGTCAGCACAAATTGTCATTTGCTTGATTTTGTGTATGTTTTCCAAATCAGTTACACAGAGTTAAACAAAATACCTTTCTCAAAGCAAGTACTTTAATGAAGATTATCAAATAATAATTCAATAAAAAGCATTTTTATGCAATACTTTTTAAAAATACACAAGTGACATTTAGTTCCCTTCATATTTTCTTATCTAACTTAGTTAGCTTTTTAAAAAGTCTAACTTGTTTATGCCTGGCTTAACCCTTTGGCCTAACTGAAGGAATTTGTAACTCACCCATAGCCTTATCTTGAAGTCAGATATCATGAGGATGAATAACCCGGCTTGGATTACCCAATGTATTTCTTCCGTACAGCTACAGGTAGCTTTGTTACATACCTAGAATTCTGGGAAAATTAAAGAGATGGACTTGGTTGGTGCTTCTAGTCTTCTGAAAAGCAAATTAAATTTGTCTTTCCTTCTGACTCTCGTGTCTCTTACAAATGCAACATAAAATGAATATGCATATTGACTGGGACATTTTACTGTACACCAGAAATTGATACATTGTAACTGACTATGCTTCAACTTAAAACAATTAAAAAATAAAAATAAAGAGGAACACAGAAGTACCTGGTAATCGGGGGTCTCCCTGCCTGGTGTTCCCTCTAACAGCTTAGGGAACAAACACACCTGTGAGAGAAAAGTTTGTTTCTTTCCATCCAACAGGAGAGCAGTATGGCCTTATCTTTCTCTCTTATCACATGAACTTCAAAACACTGTTCTGTTCAGCTGTCCCTATCTATGCTTGTAAATTCACCTTCTTTGGGGGATCTCATTTCTAAATCTTCCCTGGAGTCAGGCTAGAGTGCTGGTGAACCAGCTAATTTGCAAAATAAAGAACAAAATGTGAACAGAAAGAAAAAAGAATATGCATATTTAATAGGACTTAAAGCAAGAAAACAAGTCACTTAAATCAACTTAACTATGTTTTCTACACTTTAAAAGCATACTTTTCATCCTTTCTTTACCAAAAAGAATGACCTCTGTCCTGAAAGATAACAAGATATCATTTGAAATCGAAATATAAGCCCTAGAATTAATCTGAAGTTGTACCTATCCAAGTGATGCTTTGCAAGTCAGTGCTACTTACCATTCTTATAAACTGCTGTAGTTAAAGGAGCCACATCACATTCGCCAGATTGCAACTGTTTAATACTGAGATTTGGATGAACTAATAATTTAACACATATTGAAAAGTTTCATCTTAAATCCAAATAAACATACCCATTTTTAAATCATAGAATTTCAAATTCTAGTATCTATATCAGTGCAATGTATAACTGGTGAAATTTAACTTTAATTTATATTGCTACTTCAAATATATGTACTGAAAACGAAAATATGTGAGTGTTAAAAGGTATATAACATTTTGTGTGATTTGCTTAATATTATTCTTAACAGGAAACTCAGTAGATTTTAATAACAGACAGTCTGATTTTCAGTACACCAAAAAATGACACCTGTTACAAATTTCAGTATCTCTATTTTGTTAGGAAAACATTCCTCAGCTGAATGTTTTTATTCCACAGATGAAGAAAAGTAAGCTATGTGATTTCTATTAAAATTCACAGGAAATTATAATACTCTTTAGGATTGGTAACTTAATTTAAGATTGCCTTCACTTATTTTCACAATACAGAAATTTTTACTGTGCACTTAAATCTTTGGCGAAGTGCCAAAATACAGTAGACAAGGCCTCTAAATGAATTCATGGTAGGAATTTGCAAGTTAAAAATGGGGCAGAGAGGCCCCAATTAGAATCTGTACATTAGTGAGTTCCAGTCCTGAAAGCGTTTTGAGGGAGGAATCCCCAAATCCTCTATATAAGGAATCCTGAGTCAAGCAGAATTGGAAGGGAGTGGAATGAAAAACGCATTTGCATTGTTGATGGTTCAAATTTTTATGCAAAGGCTTACTAGTGTCCACTTGAGCTAAGGAGGAGGGAAAATAGAGTGCTAATGAATTTTTTAGAGCTGAAAACATGAAACTTACCTTCAAGATGAGAGAGCAAATACATTTAACCATTCGGATTATTTGTACCTACAACTTTTTGCCCTTAAAATACCTCTGCCAGAAATGATTTGTTTCCGTAGCTGTACATGAAGTTTTCATGGAAAATGAACTCAACTTTACCTTGATTACACTTTTAAAATGCACACATATTGCTTCAGTCAGTCTTGTGAAATTGGTTCCTTACGTACCTCATTTCATAATAACATAATACCCTAAAGTAGCAACTCAGGAAATGAAGAACTGTTATTTGACTTTGGTGTCAGTCAGACTGACTTCACATCATCAAGAGTAAGTGGAGACAGAGAGGAATAAAACTGCAAGAGGTTTTATAGCCTATAAAGAGGAACAAGGGATCCATGTACATGTCACACTCTAGCTACTGTATCATTCAGTTAATTTTTCACTTTTTCCCTTTTTTCTTCTTCCTTGTAGAACAAGGAAGAACACTGTGAACATAGTGCTTGCTCTCAAGAAATTCACAGCTAGTGTGGGAGAAGGAATTGTAAGTTAATGGTTCCACTCAGGATATACTAACAAAAAAGTAAGCCCCAGCTTCGGCGTGCTTGAATGCAGTCTGCAGAATGCCTGGGCTGTGTAGCTCGAGCGCAGGTCTCCGTGAGATGGCTCACTATTACAATTCCTTATCAAAATATACTTCCACCATTGCCTCACTAGAGAAGAGAGAGAAATAGGGAGTTAGTCATTGGTAATTATATGCTTCACATAGGTGAATCCTTCACATAGTTCATTGTCCATAGCAAGTCATATGGCCATTCCTACTTACGAAGTGATGGTGGAAGTAATGTTCACCAGTAATGTTTGTCACATTCATAGTTACAATAAAATGTCCAAAGCGGTTCAAATAAAAGTTTTTAAATATTGTAAAAGCCAGAGGAGGTATTGTTTTAGAGGACAGTCTAGACAAAATTATCTTGAAGAATGATTAGGCATCTGTCAAGTGGCAGTGGCTGTCCAGGTGGGAGAAATGAGGGCTGAAATGGCACAACATGGAGGGAAAAGACAGGATTTAATGTTATAAGAGTTTACCTGGGAATTTTTAAATCCCATGCTAAGGGATTTGGAATTTTTCTTGTAGGTAGGAAAGGGGGAATCCTCTAGGGTGTTAAGTAGAAGAGTGAAGTGATAATATTCGTCTTAGAAAAATCACTCTTGTTGGAAGAGAGAGAATGGATTTGAAAGGAAAGAGATGTAGGATATTGTAGTCTAGGCAGGAGATGATGTGACTCTGAAATACATCACCAAACACTGACACTGGAGATGGATTTAAGAGGCGCTGGGAGGTGGAACCCAACATGGTCACTGGTGGGGGCTGCTATCTGTTGGGAACTGTACTGCGAAGAAAAACATAAAGACATAAGCTCTCTACCTGCAGTTTATAACCTAGCAGGAAATCAGGCATATAAAGAAACAACAACTGTGAAAGTTTTAAGTGTTCTGATAGGCAACATTATTAAGAGAATGCCACAGAGAACACTGCATCCTTAGATTCTGAAGTCATACCAACTTCTGACTTTTTAATTGATATATCCCAGAACTCTGGGCTTTCTTCTTTGTTTCTATTTATTGACATTGAACTAGTTTATATATGTCTAGTAAAGAATATGTTCTTGCCTGAAATGAACTGTTTGCCAGTTCATTTGGAATCACCCATTCCCACAAAGGCATCCTGAATGTTACTGCCATCCAGAATTAATCACACTTCTGAAATACTGAATTTAATAAATCTCATCTCTGACCACATCCTTGGATGTGGGTATTTGAAATCTGTACACTTGATGGTGGAAGGTCATTTGGGGTGTAGTTAAAATAGAAATATTCTTCTAGTCTTTAGCCTTTTATTCTGAAACACCAGTTTAATTTGCACCGTATATTATTAGTGTTCTTATCAGACATGGAGACAGATATAACACAGAGGGCATTGCAGTGTCATTCCTCATTTCATTCTTCCTATTTCTCTTTGCCATCATCTCTGATAATAACTGCAAATAACTTCATATTACCATGCCCTTTCCACGTACCGGTATATGAGGAGCTTCTGAAATCTCTGTGCTGTTTTCTTCCCTGCCGTTTCTAACTTCTGCTCCCTAGGTGGGAACACTAGAAACTGCAGCAATTAGCTCTAGCAAAATATGACCCCTCCCTTCCTAAGCAAATTGAACTTTATTATGAAGTACTAGTTGCAATGAACAAGCTATTATTTATGTCATAGAAATATATCATTGAGGGATCTTTATAGTAATGCTATTTAGTGTAATGGGGAATGACCTAATTATGCCCTGTATCCTTTATGCCATTTACTTACAGTCATGTCAGGTTTTATATGACCGCTTTAAATTTTAAGCTCTCAGAGGACAAGAATTCTATCTATATCACTCTATATAGCATTTAGCAGAACCTCACCCATTAGCTTCTGCTGCTTTGATGTTTTCAGTTTTGCTGATAAAATTGAAAATATTTGAAACTTTGGGGCAATAGGATTAATTTGTCACTTAAAAGGACCTTCTGTTGAAAATGACTTGACTTTATTAGGTACCTGTATTTATTGATAAACACTATTAGTCCTAAAACATTCATGTAAAGAGATTCTGAAATTTCATCTAAAGCTCCCAATAATCACCAAAACAAATTGACTAAATTTATTTTCCTCTTAATCTTTTTTTCTGCAAAAATGTTTTGCAATAAGTATGCAATTAATCCTCTGTAGTATTTTTTTAAAAAGCCAACCATTCATTTGCTCACAGAACAAATCTCTCTATATATTTGGAAGTAGAAAAGAGTTGTGCTGTTAATACAGTAATGAATCCCAAAATCTGATTCTATCATCTTAGAATCTATTTCTATTATAAAGATGAAAAACTAAGGCCAGAAAAGGTCAAGTGTCTTCCCCCAGATTCTCTTCCACGGAGGAGCATGATTTAGTGGCAAGACCATGCTTGGAAATTAGAAAGCTCTAGTTTTATTTCTAGCGATGCCAAAATTTTTTTATACCTTAGTTTTCTAATCTCATGAACAAAAGAGATGGGTTGTATAATCTTCAAATTTCCTTCCAATTTAAATCCCAAATGTGACGCTGAAGTCACATCAGAATTCAAAAGAGTAGTTAATGACTGCATTCCTAAGGGCTTAGAGGATCAATGTTAAATGGATAGAAGTATGAGAATGAAACTTGGGCGTAAGCAGGACTGGACAAGCCAAGAGAGAACAACATTGGGAGGCAGTTCAGTAAGATGAATATGGTTGATACCAAGAACAATGCACGCGCGAGAGAGATCTGGTCAACACCTGGCAGCTCAGGCAGGTCAGCACACACAGAGTCCAGTGGATAAGAAGTTCAGAGGCCAGTGAAGAAAGAGAGCACAGAACAGGACTCTGGGTCTCAAGAAGTCTGCATAACCATAATGGTTATATTTCAGCAGCTAAATAAATGGTTGATACTAAGCCTAGAGCTTTGAGTCCAAAGTCAGAAGTAATCTTAGAGACCAGAAAGAAGTGGGTTGGGGAACAAGGAAGATTATGACATGATCCCTCTCTTCTATATATATCATACATATTATAATGTGTATTTAATATTCATATTTAATATTTTGATATTTCTATAATGTATGTATTCTAATGTACCTTACCTTGACATCTCATTGAAAAACTTCTGAATCCTTGAATAATAAGTGGGGATAAAAATGGATCAAGCAGAGGGGCAACTACATTAGTCTGATTATAAAGGCATACAAGATGGGGTTGATAGAGAAGTGACAGCTGTGATGACTTAACAGTCATGAGGATCTAAAAAATAGGACAAAAGGAGGCAGTAGTCAAGGAAGGTATATGTGAAGAGGGTTTTTCTGAGAGAGAGATTACACAATTTGTAAAATACAACCCTTCTACAAAGGTTTAATATAATATCCATTTCTAATTAATGCAGTATTGGTACACAGGGCAAAGATAAATGCTGTCTTTGTGTGTCCAGTCCCATCAGGACTCTGAAAATATTCCTTACTACTAGGAGAATGGTTCTCAAGTGGTGTTTATAACCAGTAGAGTCTTTGAGAAACTTACTGTCAAATTACAAATTTCTCCTACCAACACTGTACACACCCACACAGTGTACAAATACATGCCATATACTACTGACAGAGGTACACCAGCACAATGTAATGATTCTGGCATCCCATTGATACTAAAAAAAAAAAAAAAAACACTACCGTAAGAGTTACTTGAATCTTAGTCTCTGCTTCACAGCAATAAACTTGTTTTAATATGTTCATCAAAAGTTTTTTTCACTCATTGTATAAATGACTTTTATTTTTTAAGGTATCATTTGCTGTACCTCATTCCAGACAATGGGATGGAGTTCAATTCTGGTTACAGATGAAAGGAGGCTGGTAATTAAACCTTTCAGGTATGGGAAGGAGGACAAGTTCCATCCTTGCCCTTCCTGCATGGACTTAGATCTGTGTGCACCTGAGGATTCTCTCTGGCTCTTGCTCCTAGCTATGTTTTCAGCTGGAAGAGATACAGCTCCCCTTAGCAAGAGGCAGATATTTTTCACTTTTCAAAAGGTATTTTCTGTTCTGCCACAGATAAGGCAGGATGTAAACCTGACCCCACTGCCAGCTCATCAGGAGAAGTTTATCTGGAAACTTCCCCTGAGGAGGCACAACACTGCTGAAAACAACAGCTGAAACCAACACTTGAAAGGGGAAAAACTGGTTAAGCTAGTTTGAGCACTGAAATAGTTATCAGCTAGAAATCCCATTTTATTCAGCTGTCCCTCTGCACTCTTCCTCCAGCTTCCTATCCCTAGAGGATGGATGCTAGTCTGGGGAATTTCCTTTCAAGATTAGAAACAGAATTCTTGGCAGTCCTTTCCCCATCTTAGGTGCAATTTCATTTTTTGCTTTCTCCCATCTGTATACCCTTATTCCATGGTTTCCCAATGGACAACTTTATACTCTGGCATCTTATGTCATATTTCCCGAATCATACTGTCTTATTTCTTTCCTTACTTTGGATCCCGACACCACTCCCAATAAATTGTAACTTCCCTCTCCTCTGTTGACACTTTTCCCTAAAAAATTCTCTCCAATGGAGGACATCCTTCCTGTTACTCCCTTCGCATCTTGGTACAAAATAGCATTTTCCATTTGGCCAGTGGTACGTTTAGATTTTCATTTTATAGGTACCACTTACCTGCCTTTTTTCCTTTGAAATGTGGCCTCATATGTACCACTTTTTTATATCATATTTTCCTAACTTGTTCTTAGTTTACTCTCACCCAGTTGAGTGGCTACAATGTGCAAGATGTTCTGATTGACTTACTGCATGGGTACTTACAAGTTTGTATGTGGCAGAAGTATAGATAAAGTATGGTGGAATATCACAGGAGGTAGACATTTCTTCCTGTCAGGATAATAAAAGAGAGCTCCTTGGGAGAAGTGATGGACAGATGAAAGTTGGGCTTGTACAACAGAAAGGGAGAGGAATACAAAGAACAAGGGAATGGGGGTTTAAAGGCTTAGTGTATGCTGCCAGACTAACAGGCAGACCAGTGTGACATCAGCAAATGTTGTATTTTGAGAGATGTAGGTAGAGGTGATAATGAAAGTAGGCAGGTTGGTGAGTTTGCTCAGGGCAAAAGGTAAAAGGAAGAGGATGCTGACAATGGAATTATCCTCATTCAGAAAGTGAGAGATTGGAAGGGAGCCAGAAAGGTTGTGATTAGAGAGTCAAAGGACAATTGGAGATCAAAATTCCATGGAGGGCAGAGTTTTATCAAGAAATCTGCTATTAAGAGAATCAAACACTGAATTATAGATCAAGAGGATTACCATCTAAAAAGAAATTATTGGTTTGATTCTTAGGAGGTCAACAGTTAACACCTCGGTCACATCACATGATTATATTTCTTTTTGTGGTGAAACATTTGAGATCTAGTTTTTTTTTTTTTAAGCAATTTTGAAGTATAGAATACAGAATTGTTAACTATAGTGCTAATTATTGCAACATATAAATGTTGTGATCAACACATTGTACACATTAAACTTATACAATATTATATGCCAATATCACAATAAAAATGAAAAATAAACAGATAAAGAAGTTCTTAGTGAAATTTTGAAAAAAGGATCTCAGTGGAGTCTAGGGGACAAAAATACAATGAATTAAGTTGTGAAATGATAATGAATAAATAAATTGAATGTGTAAATATAGACTGTGTTTTTAGAAATTAGGTAGTGAAAAAGGACATTGGGTCAAACTTTTAGGAAGTTATTAGTTCAAAGAAACAATATTTAAGAGTTAGAATGTACAAAAAAATAAAAAAAAAACTGAGTTATAAATTGTGTAATCTTTTCCTCAGGCCCCACCTTTCTAGAATGGATTCTTGCTTGTCCTTCAACCTCCTGATGTCTCCTGGTTCTATAAAACCAGCATAATGGGCAAATAGAGAAATTTTTAAAAATAAAAAAAAACTAATATATTAAATAAAGACTTTAGTCAGATTGAGAGCTAACAGATCAAAGGCCTACCCAAGCAGATTTTGAGGCATTTACAGTGAAATCACTGGGAAAAGAGATATTTCAAGAACTGAAGAATCTTGTGAAAATACTGCTTCTTTGCAACTTCACAAAAAAATTCAATAAAGTATTTAAGATTAGCAATTACTTTAAATGCTATTATTAATTATTGTACAATACCATGTGTCTTTTTAATAGTAAAGAATTGGGTAGCTCTGCTGAATGGTTTTTACACAGATGGGTGTGCGGTATTCAAGTGTATAGCTCTGTATGGATTTAAGTGTGGATGTGTAATTTAGTAGAGGGAGATGAAAAATATAAGAAGGAAGAATAACTGATGAAGTGGGCAGGGAGCATGGAATCAGAGATCAGAAGCCACACCTGCAGGAAGGAAGGGAGCTCCATTCTTTGAGATGAGAAGGAGCTGGAAAGAAGTTCTGAGTTAAAGAGCAAAGAAACTAAAGATCTTCATGGAGAAAAATGGATGAAGTGTCATCTATAGAGAAAGAGGGCTTTGAAGGCTTCAGTAAGAGGGAAGACTTAGAAAGTGGGAAAGTGGGAAAGTTGAATAATGGCAACAGGGAATAAAATTTGTTTAGAACCATTGCCAAGCAGCAATCCAGACCTGATGGGGGAAAGATAAGATACATTTGAAAGAGTCTGATCAAATTTTCTAATCTCTCTCTCTCACATTATTATCATGCAGGAGTGGAAGCAAGAGAATTTTAGAGTGTAAACTTTACAGTGAAGTGTAAGCAAAGAAAGACTAATGGTGGTTGGCGATTTGACGTTAATTACTGCTTGGTGCTTGGTTATAAGTTTCCTTAACTTTCGATTCAAATTCCCACATTTTATTCTCTATGGGGTTTTGAAATTGGGTATAGTGATAGGACAAATGCTGTAAGGAGATCAAGCTTGTAGGGGTAAGAAAAGGGAAGGAGATATTGATACTTGATCTTGGAATTTTACCTCTCAAGCTAGATCTCCAGATGCATTGAGAGGGAATAATGAAGGAAGGACAAAAAAATGTCCTTCCATAGGCAAACAGATTAAGGTAAGGACAGCTTTATTGTGGACAAAGGTCCATTGCATTGACATAATCTGGACATGAATCATTCACACTGTAGAACTTCCTGGAAACAACATTTTCCAGTCCCTAAGTATTCCAAAGGTACATTATCTTTTTAATTGAAGTATAATTGGTTACAATATTATATTAATTTCAAGTGTACACATAGTAATTTAATCATTTTTATAGATTGTACCCCATTTAAAATTACTGTAAGATAATGGCCGTATTTCCCTGTGTTGCGCAATATATCCTTGTAGCTTTTTTACTTTATACATAATATTTTGTACTTCTAAATCTCCTACCCTGATCTTGTCCCTCCCTGCTTTCCTCTTCTCACTGGCAACCACTAGTTTGTTCTCTATATCTGTGAGTCTGTTTCTGTTCTGTTTTGTTATATTCATTTGTTTGTTTTACATTTTAGATTCTCCTTATTAATGATGACATAGAATATTTGTCTTTCACTGTCTGACTAATTTCACTAAGATAGTACCTTCCAGATCCATCCATATTGTTGCAAATGGCAGAATTTCGTTCTTTATTATGGCTGAGTAATGATCCATTATATGTGATATATATCACATCTTCTTTATCTATTCATCTGTTGATGGACTCTTACATTGCTTACATAACTGTGTTATTGTAAATAATGCTATTATGCACTTTGGACTGCATGCATCTTTTTGAATTAGTGTTTTTGTTTTCTTCAGATACATACCCAGGAATGGAATTGCTGGATTTTATAATAATTCTATTTTTAGTTTTTTAAGGAACCTCAGTTCTGTTTTCTACAGTGGCTGCACCAATTTACATTCCCATCAACAGCATACTAGAGTTCCCTTTTCTGCACATCCTCACATTTGTTATTTATCAACTTTTTAATGATAGCCATTCTGACAGGTGTGAGGTAATATTTCATTGTGGTTTTGATTTGCATGTTTCTAATGATTAGTGATGCTGAGCACCTTTTCACATGTCTCAAATGTGTGTTATTGACCAGATGTTGGATACTATATACCTTTTGGATTTTCTACTGCTGGGAAGTTGAGATTTTATGGGCTACCACCGAATGCGTCAGTAGTAAAAGTCTCCTTGTGGATCGACCGCTCCTTCACACACATCTTTCCGTATTCTTTGGAGTTTAGCACAGTGTATTAGGAACTCTGTAATGTTAAATAATAATTACATTGAATGGAACTCTGTGATTTTCCTATATTTTATATGCTTTGAAGTTAAGAATTTTACGATTTTACTTACATTATGCTCTGTCTTCATCTTATTTTTAAGTTTCAAATGCTTCTTAATCAGATACTCACGTGTCTTCTACCAAACATACCTACCTCAGACTTCTAAGAGCCTTCTAACCTTGCTCAGCAGTCAGTCTTTTGGGAGATCATGGAATAGTGGTAATACTACTATAATAGTAATAATTTTGAGCCCGTTCTATATAAATCAAGTACAATTGTAAGTATTTTGCCAATGGAAATGTTACAGAAACGACAGGCCAGCCAAGAAACAAGCACCACTCGGAGGGTTGGAGTAGTCAGGTGTATTACGCCAGCGGGCTCAGAGGGGCTTCTGCTCTGAAGCTCTGAGCACCTCCAAGACGTGTGCATGAGGTTTTATAGGGTAAAGTACAAGCTTAGGATATTCGGCCAATAGGCATGGAACAGCTTTAGCAGCATCATTATCACAAAAATGGAGGCGGGGAGGCAGCAAACCAACATTCCAAAGCCAGATATATATCTTTGAAAATCCAGCTGGCTAGCAAAAAAACATGAACAGCAAACCAGCACTAATTAACTTAGATTTACAAGTTAGTCCAGCAGAACTCAGATCAGTATTCCGATACTTAGATTTGTGAGTTACCTTGTTAGACCAGCCCAGCCTCTCCTTCACATTCCTAGACTTGTGAGTTATCTTGTTAGACCAGCCTGGCTTTTCCTTCACACTAACATAATTTAGTTTCACAATCCATGAGGAAAGTAATATTATTGCCCCCATGTTATAAATGCACTCAAGGTATAATTGATATCTATGTACGATCCTTAACTGTTCAAGTTGTTCCTTTTGCTTCCTCCCTTTACTACCTGCAAAGTGATGGTGAAGAATAGACAGCCATATCCTCATTTTTAAAAAAATTAACTTTTAATTTTGGAAAAAATTTAGATTTACAGAAAAGATGTGAAGATAATACAGTTTCCATATATCTCACACCCATTAACATTGTAGGTTAACATAATGTAACTGTTAACATTGTAGGTTAACATAATGTAACTGTCACATCTAAGGAATCTGTATTGGCACATTAGTTCAAACTTTATTAAAATTTCCTAAGTTTTTAGCTAACGTACTTTTTCTGTTCTAAGATCCTTTCCAGGATTCCACATCACATTTTAGCCATCATATTTCCTTAGGCTCCTCTAAAGGGTGACAGTTTCTCAGTGTTTGCTTACTTTTATGACAGTCTTGAGAAGTTATCGGTCAGGTATTGTGTAGAAATGTACAGTGATTTTTGGGTTTGGTGGTTGTTTTTCTCATGATTATACTGGGGTTATGGATTTTGGAAAGAATACCGCAGAAGTAAAATGCCATTCTCATCACATCATATCAAGAGTATGCACTATCAATATAATTTATCGTTGTTGATGTGGACTTTGGTCATTTGGCTGCAGCAGTGTTTGTCAGACTTCTCCTCTTCTAAAGTTACAATTTTCCCCCCTTTACCTACTGTACATTTGAAATAAAGTCACTATGTGTACACTTGGTGAAGAAGTTCTCGTTATACTCAACCTCCTTGACAGAGGAGTAGCTACACAAATTTTTGGAATTCTGTATGGAAGATTCATCTATTCTCCTTTATGTATTTATTTATTTACTTATTTAATCATTAATTTATATTAGTGTGGACTCATGGAAATTTATTTTCTACTTTGGTTTATAATCCAATACTACATTATTTATGTTGTTACTCAAATAGTTCCAGCTTTGGCTTTTGAGAACTCTTTCCATTGGCTTCTGTGTCCATGTACCACACTTCCATTGTGTGTTTTTCATGTCTACATTTTGAAGAGAGAGGATACTTTTTGTATTCTTTCAATTCTTAAATTCCTATTCAGAGGACAATTTCAGATTTTCTGTGTCTTTCTGTGTCAATAAACAGCAGTGCATAAAGTAGCACTTAAGCTGAATATTTACTTTATTTGATGTCTGTTATAAGCATTTGAGTGCTGCATTACATTATTCTTTCATTTAGACCTCACAGTATGTGTTCTATAAGTACATAAATACTTAATGCTTGAACTTGCAAGTCTTTGCCTGCTGTATTAAAAAAGGTGTGAATCTAATAGAAAATGAAACTTAATTACATTATCTTACATAGCAAAGAAATTTGGCATTGTCTAATACTTGGTTAAACTTCCTCCACAATAATCTTTACAGTGCATCATTTAGAAAAGAATTTTAAACTATGCATAATTTAAGTATAAACTGTTTTATTATAATAAATCTGTCCTTTGAGAATCTCATTCCAGACCATCTATATTGTGATTTGCTTATTATGTTTTGCCATCAGAAATCAAGTTACTATTTTTGCACCCATTTTCATTTCATCAGTTCAAGCTTTTAGGTTTCTAATGTGTTCTCAAGCAAGTCTCAGATTCAAGTTAATGTTTTATTTGTTAAATCAAGCATAATTTAACAGTTGGACAAAATATTTCTTGTTCAAATAATCACAGTATTGAAATACAAATATTCTGATTATACTTTTTTGATCACATAGTTATTTTGGATCATAGTATTTTGACCTTGAGAAGGTTTGTGTACATAAAGATATGAAATAAAGCCGTCAGAACAGAGTACCTTTTCATTGTAGAGTATTTTCTGGAATAATATACACTAGATTAACTTAATTCTTTATTAATGTTCTCTACAGTGCATTTAAAATCTTTTCAAGGTCACATAGTGGGTGGAACCAAAACATTCTGACTCTTATTCATTCAACAGCTATTTAGTGTATTCTGTGTAGTAACCTGCGTAATGCTTACATTTTTTTCTGTATTAGCACTGTGCAGTAGAGAAATAATGCAATACATAAATATGAGCCACATATTTATAATTTTATTTTCTTGTAGTCACATTTTAAAAAGTTAAAAAGAAATGAGTGAGATTAATTTTAATAATATATTTTATTTAACCCAGTATATCCAAAATATTTCAACATATAATTACATGGAAATTTATTAAAGAGTTAGTTTACATCCTTTCTTTTTTATACTAAGTTTTCTGAGATTGAGTGTGTATCCTAAATTTACAGTATGTCTCAGTTTAGACTAGCTACTGTTCAGATGCTCCATGGCCACATATGTACTGGCCAACATAGGTCTAAACTGTAGACACTGCAATTGAAGGAAAATTTAGGAAAACATAATTTATTCTTGGAAGATTTGAAATCAGACCTCTTTTTTAAATTCTAAATAATGCTAGAATTTGAAGCACAAATGTAAATTTTTGATATTCTAACAAAGTAGTGTAAAAATGTTTAGTCATTAAACATTTTTAAGATGAGAGTAGGAGAAAATTTCTATTATAAATGTTTCTAAGAAGTGGACAATAGTACCAACTGCAATTTATTTAAGGAAAATGAGAAATGAATTTACTTAGAATTGTTGACAGAGATTGTGCAGAAATGAATCTAGTTTTGAAGTTTCAAATGTGTGTGACTGTTGACAATAATTGACTAGGTTGGTCTAAAAACCCATAAACTGGTTATTTATGCTAATAGTCTTTCCATCCCATTCAATCCACTGTTTGTATTCCAGGGTGTTATTTGTTATCCCTTCTCTGTTGCTTTCGGAATTACTCAAATACCCTGGACTTCTTGGATTGTGTCCTTTAATTCTTAGGACCTGTGACTCAGTGATTATTAAAACTCTTTCAAATCTCTAAGTGTTTTGCACAATAATTAATGTTTTTCATGCAACTTCTATTCTTGTACTGGATGGAAGTATTAATGGGAGGTAATGGATGGGTAAAATACTCAGAGCAAGTGGGACAGGTGGAGAAAGGACCCATAAAGTGATAACTTCGCCAAAGTGATCATAATTCTTGTTTTCAAAGTTTGTTATTTTCGTTGACATACTTCCTTCATTTATACCAGGGTTGCTTTTGGTTTGTTCCCAAACCGCCACATATTGTTAGAGATCACTAGTAAAGACAGATATCCCCCAAATTGCTCAGTAAATTTGTATATGCTTAATAAATCATTACAAGAATGAGTGATTGTTTACAGTTCAAAAAATACTGAATTTGTAGACAATACTTAGAATTCAGTTTGTTCAAAAGGAATATGGATATATTACATGTAATGGGCATATCCAAAAATTATTTGTTTTGCCAACAGTATGCCCCAAACTTTTCCCATCCAAATCTGCTACCAACTGTAAAAAATTTCTTCTCTTCACCTTACTTAACTACCTGACCATAAAGTCATGTGATGGTGGGGTGGTTGTTGGGTGGATGTTGGTGGGTGAGGTCCTTGAGCAGCTGTATCTCTATTTCGTAGTACATATAGTGCTCCCATGTTTGTGATTTTTTTCCCCTCCTTGTACTATTAGGAAGTTAGCCTAAGATCTTCTTTCCTTTTCTGATTATTAGGAAAAAATTGTTGTGTTTTATCTCTAGGCCACGAATTTAATGCCTTAAGTTGAGAACATTCATCTTCAGAATTCATTCCCTTTCTGCTCTAAGCAAGTCAGGTTTACCTGAATTTCATGACAGAGGATAATTATTTTTATTTTCCTCTCACTCTACCTTAATATATAACTGCATTTTTCTTGCTTACTCTTAATCAATCATAAGTGTTTAATTTATGAAGCAAATATGTACTCAAAATTTAATTTGGTTAGGAGTAAGGAAGTTAAGACTAAATAAATCAGGTAGACCTATATAATAGTAAATACTGTAAAAAATATAGCACAAAAGATAGAATGAGTTATTCTCACACCATTCTCGTGTATAGCCTTGAATTTTATGGAAATCAATGCTGGCTATTAGGGGAGCAGTAAACGGAGTTTGAGGTGCCCATCAGCAAAATTTAGCATTAATAGTAAAACAAATGCAAATTCTATGGCCTGAATGGTATTTTACCAGATTAGATGAGTAAAACATATCTGCAGGCATGACATAGTTTACATGTAAGAATGATACACAGAGGTTTTAAAGCAAAGAGTAACTTTAAAATAACATTATTGATAGGATATGTTTTCTGAAACTGGCACCTTGGTTTTTCATAACTAAAATATAAGAAAAGTAATTGTATTCTTTTATCTATACCTTGATATTTTGAGCTATATTTTATCTAACATTACATTTTCATTCATCCACCAAAATCTCTACCCATCTTATTGTACATTTATTCATGAAACTGTTTTGAAAAGTTCACAGTTGCTATAATATTTGACTCATGACTACAGACACTATAAAATCTACCTAGAGTTCCTAAACTGATACAATTCGTTGTAATAAACTCTACTTGTTCAGTAAATTTCTTCAACTGGAGTACTGAGATCTTAATGTCATGCTATAAAAGAAATCTGGAAGGAAATGAGAGGTGGACTGTTAGTCTAATTTGTGAAGTGTTTCCTTGGTTCACTGGAGATTGGGCTCTAGACTCTCTTTTTATCCTTGGCTCCCCCCTCCCATCTGTTATATGAAAATGTTTTCTCTACTATGAAATAAAACTTATTTACTTCTCCAGACTCTAGAACTTCCTGTTTTTCCCCTATGTAAGAGATTCCCAAGGACTTGATTTTAGAAGCTGTGATTTATTAATGGGAAAGAGTAAAAATGTTCCTCCACCAGGATCTTCTAAAGCATCCCAAGTAGCCAATATCTATATGGCCATATATTTGAGTAAACCCTTCTCCAATTAAGAAAATGTAGTATAAAATCATTAAAGACATGCATAAGGAAAGATAATCATTAACTGAATGTCTATGTATTTATAACCTAGCTTAAGACACAAAATACTACATAAGAAGCCAAAGATCCGTATGAATTCTTAGTATCATTCTTCTCTCTCCACTCCGAGAGGCAACCATTATTTTGAAACTTGTGTGTGTCATCTATATGTATTATTTATACATTTATTACCAATCCACATAGTCCTAAACTATATACATGTGTATATGTGCATATATATATTACTTTGAACTTTATATAAATGTTACATAATATAAATTAGTTTACAAGTTACATTTTTTAATTTAAAGATAATTGATTTCTACTGACATGAGTAAGTCTAGTTAATTTGTTCCTGTTGCTCTGTAGTATATCCCTAAGAATGTAGGGATTTATTTATCTATTTTTCCATTGATGAACATTTATATTGTTACCATTTTTTTGCCCTAACAATGTTTTTACTTACTTTCTTATACATGTCTTTAAATATATATGTATATATATCATATATATATGAGTTTCTGTGAGATTAAGGCAACAGTAGGGGATGGTGCATCTTAATTTTTACTATATATTTTTAGTTGGTCTCCCAAATTGGTCATGCCAGTATATTCCTCCACCTCCAGGATGAGGGAGTTTCCCTGATGTATGTATCACTCAGCACATTTTTTGGTCAAAGGCAAAAGTTCCATGTGTGCAGTGCCTTTATCATTTAGTCTATGATATTGTTGACATCTTGGTCTCTTGTTCTCAGTTGACCACTCCTCTGGAAACCAGATCAGTTACACTCTCGCTCTCTCTGCTCTTGGGCTTTATAGCCCTTCATCTACATAGAGGCCAACTCATTTGGTGAAGGCTGACTGCTCATTACAGCTTATAGCTTATAGAGAGGAAACAGCAGTTTCCAGCAATACATTCAGTCTTTACTTCTGAAGGCAATTGGCAGTGACTGGGCACCTGCTCATAATGTCTATATGATAAATGACTCAGTGTCTAAGGATAAATGGTGGTATTCTATTTCCTGAATGAGTATCAGCCCTCTGATATTGAATTACAAGAGCCAATAAATAGTAAACAATACCTCATTTCCCCAGGAAATGGATATTTATGCACTGTGCAGGTATGTATACACATATGTACAGTTAGTGCCTCTTAGCTCCAACTCCACCCTTCATTGCTCTGCTTGTGATACTTAAGCTAGACCTTATATACATGTCTCCTTAATTTACCCCTGTTAAGTTTGCATTGAGGCACAGTACAGTAAAAAGGGGTTTCTCATCCTTGTCCTGATGTATCTTCTCTTCTTCTTGCTATGGCAGCATTTGGCTGGCATGAGGGACACATAGAGATATACTTAGTGGTACTCACTTCCAAAGAGCTTCAGAATTTCTCACATGAACATCTTCCTGGGGAGTTCCATAGGCAACCCAGCCAACTTCTGGTGTTCTTGCAGGCAGTTCCTAATGAATACCACTAGTGTCCCAGATAATGCATTGGTAATTTCAACAACACCTCCCCAGGTAGCTTCTAGGTGAACATTTTTTCAGCACTCCATTGGGTAGTTGCATGTGTAGAAATGTTAGCCTGTGGCATTTTAATGGAAGCGGTAGGCTACAGCCATTCCCTCTACAACTGAAGTCTGAAACTCAGCCTTGGGGGTGGGGTCCTTCTCCCAAATTGCCTCTTCTTTGGTACTCCACCTCAGTCCTATGGGTAGAGTAGTAGTTGCTCCCTGTATCTGCTGCTCGTGTATTCTTTAGATTTTTCTATACCCGCTTCATAGCTAATCTTGTGTTACTAGTTAATAACCCTTTATATTAAGCATTTATTGTTCAAATTACTTTGTGGTTTCTGTCTCCTGATTTGACCCTGAATGCTAATGGTATTTAAGCAAATTTACACTCCATAACATCTCACAGAGTTCAGTTATCTCAAATAGAAAATACAATTAATAGTTAAGGCTCTACAAATATATAAGATGCTTTAAATTTACTTTTTTTTTTATTATTGACTCTGTAAGTATCCCTAGGGACCAAAGGAAATCAAAATTAATTAGCATTGATTTAAAGATTCTTATTTTCTTGTCATGACATTAAGCACTTTATTCTTCTGTAACTGCTGAGGTATAGGGTGTTACTGTAACTTGCTCAAAATTTTGCTTGCAGCAAAGAGGTAACTAGAAATCAAGCAGTTTTTCTGGACACTAATCTTACCCTCCTGGCCATGCTGTGCTGATGTACTTTCCCTGCACTTCTTACCACTTTTCCAAATTGGTGATCCTGGACCCCAAAATGGGACAGTAACCAACTTTCTCAATAATTTATAAATCTTTTTTTCCTTCTGACTCATGCTTCTTTCATGCTCAGTCTTTGTTTTCCTATTCATACTTTTTTCTTAGAAGAATAATAAACATCAAGTGCATGTTGCTTTCAAACCTATATGATCTGAAGTACTGCCATCTTAAAGCAATACATTGAATGATTCACTTTGTTTCTTTGATTCCATTATTGTGATATTATTATATTGTAGTTTTCCATATACAATTCTCCCAAATGTTGACCCTGAGTCTGGTCATTACTATTAGTCTTTTTTCATTAACTCATGAACATAAAATTTGAGATGAGAATTCATTGTATTTAACCCCCCAAAATCAGTGGACTTCCATGTTGGCTGTGTGCATGCATTTGCAAAAATTTTTTCTGCTTTGTAGTTTAGGTCTTTCTAACTATGCCACTGGACTTGCATGAAGATGTTTTAATAAACTGTGGCAACAGATAACAATATAGGAAGCTTGACACACATTCATTTGTGCAGATGTTAACCTGTGGCTGTGTAGGACTAGTGTTCTCATGTGAAAAGACAAGTGTAGAAATGGAGAGTTGCTGGTGATTTAGAAGGAGCAATGACTGTTATGATTTGCTAGCAAACTTATTTGAAAAGAAAACATTTATGATCATGAATGAGGATTAGCGTTTGGTTTAAGATTTGGGTTAGGGTTAGGATTTTGGCCTGATTTATGATAACCCAATAGTTTGTGCTCGGTGATCAAGGAAGACAGTGGTTCTCTTAGTGAGAGGCATTAGAATTTAAGGGTTCAGAGCATTTATTCCAGAGCTCAAGTGGCTTGGGTTCAAATTTGGACTTTACTACTTTCTAGCTGAGTGGAGATAACTTAAGCTTTCCATACTGCAAGTTCCTCAATAAATTGGGCGAATAATACTTTATACAGCACAGGGTTAGGTGTTTGACAGTTACTCAGAATTGCTAAGCATGGAAGCTACTTAGAACAATGCATATAAAGAGCAATATAACTATATTATTATTATCATCATTATGAGTGATATAGATTGTATCAGAAATAGTACTTCTAGATATTTTTGATAATTTCTTATTTAATATATGTTGGGATACATGAAAATCATTGTATTATTTAACTGATGAAAGAATAAAAATAACTTGACTTCTGAATGAAAATAATTTAGCAACGTTCTGTGCAAAGAAAAAATAGAGTTTATTTTCTGCACTGGCAGCTATTCAACATCGGGAAACACACTGCAAATGGAACATGAGGAAGGGAAATAGGGACAAAGCGGCAACCTAGCCTGCGTTCATAAAGCACATGCCAGACAACCCTCTAGATTTAGCTTTAGAATCTGAGTCCACTTTTCTCTTTTGGGTTCTTTTCCCCTGGCTTCTCACAGCAGAGTCAAAGTGACTACTTCAACCAATTTAAGATCATTCAATCTTAGACTGTCCTAAGCTCCAGCAGTGACTGTCAGTAGTACTATATTCAGTGATTCTGTATACCTTGGAATGGCATAACATTGTGTTTTTTGGCTTGTCGTTGGTTCATAGTTGCAATTGGTATAACTGTGAACCTGGTGTCAGAATATCTTACTGTTTTCTTAACACTTTATTGTGATAGACTTATTTTATAGTTATATATTTATATACACATATATGTATATGTATTTTTACATATGAAAAATTTTTTGCCACCTAACAGCTATAAAAAGGAGCATGTGCAGAGATACTAACTGCCATATCAGAAATCAGTTTTTTCCCCAAAACTTCTATAAAAGGAGGTTTTGTTTTATTTTGTTGTGTTTTTAAAACCTCCTGCTGAGTGAACTATCATGATACTCAGTCACTGGGGTAGATCCAGGAAGAGTCAACTCTGGGAAACCAATGAGGAGGTTATTTCAGTAACCCAGGAAAGAAAAACTAATGACTTGAGTTAAAGAAGCAGTAACAAGAGACAAACAAAGGGGAAAAAAATCAGGAAAAATCTAGGAGTTATATTTGAAAGGCTTTGAGCTTAAAAGGATCAAGAAATTGGTGTGAGGAAGAAACAGGTAACAGCAGTGACTTCCAGGATTCTGGCTTGAGTAATAGAGAAATATGCCCAAGTAGTTTATCACAACATTTAAACAAAAATCCCAGGATAAACAGAAGGAAAATGTTACTAAACCACTATTATAAATATACAGTCAAGTTTCATGTAATTTCTAGAACCACAACACAAATTATATATAATCCAGGACAGTTTACGATGTTAGGAAAACTGGGTCAATGAGGTCAAGCCCAAATACTTGAATGCTGTTAACAATCACTCATTATCTTATGAGTTTCAATATAGCTAAGTCTGACAAAATATCCTTTTGGCTTCCATGGTCTGAAAGGTCTTCCTGGTTCCAGAGATCCTTAAAAGATGGGCTGAACTTTGGCTTTGACTGCACTGTATTTCAGCTTCACCCTCTGCCCAATCCAGTTTCCTTCACTCTCCCCACAGGTGTTAATTCTGAAGTTACCTCCCAATAAACTTCCTTTGGCAAATCTCCATCTCAAACTCAGCTTCCTTGGGAAACTAACCTGTACATCATTTCAGCAAGTCCTCTTTTTTGGTCCTTTCAATTTGAAATACAGGCAATATTTCTGAAACCCGTGTCTGATTTTGCTGCCTATGTCCCGATATCTGAAAATACCAGACTTAAGAGATCTACTTGAGTATGTTGATCTTTCCTCAGAAGTTAATAGTAGCTCTGTAAGACTGATATTAAGAATTAACACACTTAATTTATAGTTAATTTCCATAGTTCATTCTTTTATAGTTGTGATATTTTTACTGTTGAATTTCGTAATTGGTCTTTGGGCAATTTTGATAATACTGTAATCTTATTGATGAAGTCAAATATGGTTGAAAACCGGAAGTAATTATATGAAGCGCTTTAGATATGTTTTCTGTTATGGTAGTAATTATATCAAAAGTCATCTTGTTTAATTCTGGTGCTGTGAATTAACAATGAGTTTTTATAAATTAAAGTGTCTCCTAATATTTAAAAAAATGTCAAAACCAGGACTACTGATGGTAATACCATAATGGAAGAAAGGCTAATTATAGGTGAGAAGCTGTCTCTAAAAATACCAGTTTCATACCTATATAGCACCTTCTTTAGCTTTTATTCCTCTTTCCCTAAGAGGTAACCACGGACCTCCAGCTGTGTGTTTATATTTGATGTTAGGAAAACTGCTGGGGCCTGGCAAGAGGAAAACTACTTTCCAAACAAGAAACACCCACATCTCACAGTACTGTGCCTGGATAAAGGAAAGATTTAGGAAATTAACATGTACTTTAGATATATTAAAATATAATGTTATATTTTGCATCTTTGGGCTTAAGCAAATGCTTGTGAAGAAAGAATACAATGGGAGGTGTTAAAAATGAATGAGGAAGGAGGATATAGCTCAGTGGTAAAGCATTTACTTAGTATGCATGAGGTCCTGGGTTCAGCCCCCAGTACCTCACCTCCATCCAAAAACTAAACAAATAAACTTAATTACCTCCCACCTGCAAAAAAGAAAAAAGAAAAAAGAAATGAATGGATTGGGTAATATGGATTGGAAGAAGGCTTCTTTTTGTAAAACTTTCAGAGGGAAACACAGAGCTAGTCTAGTGGAGATGTGATACCGGCTTCTGTTAGAATCCCACTGCTCTTTAGCACTGCAGTGAGTCAACAGTAGATTTTGTTTTACGTGTTCTGCGGAATATCTGTTATATTGACATGAACAGATGTGTACTAGGTGATTACAACTCGATGAGCTGACTTAAATCTCTGCACTTAGGCTTCCAGAGATCTCTTTAACATGTCCAGAAGGTCAAAAGATGTTAGAAGTTCATACATGCATATTGTATGTATGTTGGTGGGGAGGAATGCTGTTTCAGACAGAAAGCATTTTGTAAAAGTGAATAGTAGAGATTAAGCACACAATTTAGAATCTTCACTAAAAAAATCGCTTTCAGTGAGTGTCTGGAAAATTTTACTTTCGCCCTGAAATGTTTTAATAGTGGTTCTGTGTACATAGCAGGCTACGTCCTTTCTACCAATTGCCTCAAAATTGGGACAGAGAAGCCAAAACAAAATCCAGCAAAGTACAAAACTTCAAAATAAACATTTTGTGAAAAGCAAATGAAAGCATTAAACACAATGAAACCAAACAAAATATGAGAGAACTAACAAGATTATCAGCCAAACCAGTACATGTTTCAAATGTTTATGACGTGAACTAGCATTTGACATTGAATGGAAGCAAAATGTTTATAACTCATTGAAAAAAGAAATGTTTTCTCTCCAGGACAGTTGCATTGAGGAACAGCTCTGCCTATCCAAGATTAATTTTTACACTGAGCCATAAAGCTGAGAAAAACTCCTTGTGTATATAAATTCATTTTCAGCTCTAAAACAGAAATCTGAAACATTTCACAAATTCATGATCAAAGCTAAGTACTTTTTTTCTGGCACAGCTTTTAGGTAGTTTAAAATTCTCACATTATTGTTATTCAGTATCTACAATTCTTTTAATGGCTCTTAATTTTCATTTTCCTTTCAGAGTTTTAATTATTATTAAGTTCTTAGACTAAATTCCTGTAAAACACATTATCATTGTGAGTAAGAGATAAAGACACTGAGTCCCACACATATTAAATGGTTTTCCTAAAGGATGACAGCAAGTCTGCAGACTAAAAATGAATGTTTACAGCCTGTATCATCATCACCTGCTGAGTTTATCCTTTTTCTATTTGCATGAAGAACGCTTGACGGTATTACCATATAATTTATGATTTTGAGAAAGTTTCTTTCTCACTTAGCCTTTCAAATACTTTGTCTCTTTTGCTATCAGTACATGGTATTCATCAACTTATATTCCTAAGGAAACCTACAACAGGGAACAGAGATTATAGAAAAAGAAAGCCAAACATAGGCAATTCGTCTATCCTGGGCACTGAGAGAATAGTTTTCTCTCTAGCCACCAGTTCATGTAAAGGCTCCAGAGGGACAAAGTGATTTATAGCGCACAATGGGATTATGACCTTCATCCCCCAAATCTGTGATTGAATTATTTTTTTCTTGGTTAATATTAAAAAGAGCAGCTGATATCTGTTATCAGTCAGTGTATTAGGTGCTTCATATATATTCATTTATTCTCTCACTTATCTAGTCAACATTTGTTGAGTATCGTCAGAAATGGTTCTTATCTTTGAAGGCTCACACTCAATTAGAAAGAAAGACCATTCAGGAAAATGATAAAACAAGGACAATATTATTGCATAATACCCTTTAGGAGATCAGAAAAGGGGCCTGTAACCTGGACTCTGGCTTTAAGAGAAGAAATAAAGCCAGGTGAAGAAGCTGAAAAAAGAGTCACTTACCCAGATGTTGTCAAGATCAGATGCTTCCATGAACAAGTTTCAAATGTTTTGATAACAAGTGCTTCTGGTAACAGTTGAATCATTCTAGGACATAGAGAAAGAAAGAAAATTAATACAGTGAGCTAGGAAAACCTATTGAACAATAGAGAAAAATGAATTTTTTCTCAGCTTTCTAGAAAGTAATCTCATTTATAAAATAAATGCAAAAATACAAAGTAACATAGCACTCAATTCTAAAATATATTAAAATATCAATATATAATTACCATAGAGCTTTCATTCAAGAAATGCATGACGGTTCTACATAAAAATACATCATTAAAACCCATCATATAGTAGATCAAATGAAAACTGAATATAATTATTTAAATTATTATTAATAATAATAACAACAGTAGTTGTTGTTTTTTCAACCCAAGAGATAGTACTACAATTCTACTTTCCAGATGAGAAAATTGTATTTTATAAAGTTTAATTGATTTGCTCTGGAATTATAGTTAATTTTTGACCTGTGAACATTAATGTGATTATATTTAAAACAATAAGAGTCCTTATTGTTTAGTTATGCTTACTGAAATACTGGCAAATTTTCTGGAAATTCCCTCAAAATAAAATGGGAGATTTGGACCTGGATGAGGACATAGATGAAACAAGCATAGCCATTGGTTGATAAGTGTTGAATCCAAGTAATAGGTAAACAGATGTTCATTATATTAGTTTCACTACTTTTGATTATGTTTGCAATTTTCCCTATTAAAAAGTTTAAATAATAAAATTGCTTTTTAGTAATAAACTTTATAGGAACCTTTTGAGAAGTTTAAAATTTCAGTAATAGACACTAACAAATTGAATATATTGAGAAACCACTGCTTAAATAGGAATGTTAATGATTTAAAAAAAGCCAAAATTAATACGAAAAATTTAACAATCACAATCTCAGCACACCTTTTTTATCTTCATTGAAGGATGCTTAAAGTATAACAGAAAACAATAAATGTGTAAGAAAACTCCATCAGTAATAAAAGCAATAAAGAAATACTTGTGCTAATACGTACTATGCTTTGCTAGAAACCTGAATTAATTAAACTAAAACACTGAAACCTGAGATATAGAGAGGTTATTGGAATAGCAGAACCAGAAAAATGACCAAGAAATCAAGATAATTTATTCTATGATGAAAGCAGCATTTCAAATCAGCAGTGAAAAAATAGTTTTATTCATTAATGATTTCAGGAAAATTAGTCACTGAAGCAAAACTTAAGTGAGAATACTACACAATCATTTCTCTAAAATAAACTTCAGATAAGTGAAAGGCAAATATTAATAGAAAAATCATAAATATACTAGGCAAAAATTGATAGGTATTCATGGAATCTTGTATTGAAGGAGATATTTATGAATCTGGAGACAGAACCAGAAAACATGAAGTTATAGTGAGTAGCCTTGGCCACATAAACATTTAAAACTTTAGCCAAACAAATTAAAAATCTCAGGACAAAAAAAAAATTGAAAGACAACTTGAAAAACAATTGTCACACAAGCATACAAAACATTAATTTCCTACAGGGTTTTTAGGTAATGAAAATAAAAAGAAGTAAAAATATTTTTAAAAATACAAGTAAAAGAGTTTGCCTCCTGCAAAAATACCTAGATACTGAAGGAAACTCCAGCTACAAAACTAGTTGATTCTGAATAAGATGTACTTTACATGCAGTACAGACTGGGTTTGCTGAAGTAAGGGAAATTTCAAGCACCCCATTTCCTATACCAAATCCCCTAAAAGGGTAAAACAAAAAGGAAGGGACTGAAATTGGTGCTGGATGCTTTGAACAGGGGCAAAAAGGTAGTTCTATAGAAAAATACTGATAGCACCAAAAATCCTGAAGCAGTTTCGGGACAAGTCCACTATCATAGTGTAAGATTTTAACACACCTCTCTCCCATTTACTAACAGTCAAGCAGACAAAGTATCTGAAAATATGTGATCAATAAACACGATTGAACAGACATATGTACATCTCAGCATCCAACAGTTGGAAAATGCACATTCTTTCCAGAACAGGGATCACTGGAGTGGAAGTTTCAAGAAAAGAGTTCTTACACAGGATTTTCCTAGTACTTCTTTATGTATTTGTAGTTAATAGAAAGGTCAGAGAATATATAGGTAACCATGTACTCACTAACCCATGGGGAAGCTCTACAGCTGCACTGTCCAGTACAGTAGCCACTAGTCACATATGGATACTAAAGATTTGAAGTAGGGTTAGTGCTAATTGAGAGGTGTTTAGGTGTAAAATACACACTAGATTTTAAAAATTAAGTGTGAATAAGTGTAAAATATCTTTAATAATTCTTACCACACTTTCATGTCAAAATGATAATATTTCTGATATGTCAGATTAAATCAGTTTTTTATTAAAATTAACTTTACTTGTGTCTTTTTACACTTTTCTTAATGTGGCTACTTGAAAATTTTACATTACACATGTGGCTTGCATTATATACCTATTGAAGACTATTGTGCTAGTGTAGAGCTTCACTGAGTTCAGACCACTGAGCCAGCATATTGCTAAGCTATAAAACAGAGAGAATTTGAGCCTCTATATCCAGTATTTTTTCCTGGAAGACCTAAGTAAACAGAGACCCATACTGTTCATACAGATATGAAAATTCAAAATCATATAAACAATTGTCCTTTAATTAATCTGAAGTTCAATGCAATTCAGTCATTATTCCAAAGGATTTTTGATGAATCTTGACAAACTAATTCTAAAATTTATCTGGAGGAACAAAGAATAGCTAAAACATTTCTGAGGGAGAAGAGTAAGGACTTTGCCTCTCCAGATATCAAGGTATATTAAAGGCTGAAATGATAAAGTCAATATGGAGAATTGGCACAGGGATTGAAAAATATTGACTGGGAACAAAATAGAGATCTGGGAAACAGACTGTGTTTTATAACTTGATATATCACAAAGGAGGATTGAAGATCATTGTGGAATGGAGGGATTATTCGATAGGGTGATTGAACAATTAATTGCCCACATAAATTGGATCCTTAAATTGGATTCTTCCTTCCACCATACACAAAAATCAATTCCAGATGGGCTGAGGACTTATAAATTCAAGGAGAATCCCTGAGACCTTAGAAGATAATAAAGAATAATATTTATTTTTGTTCCAAATTTGAACTAGGGAAAGATAAATTAAGATACATGCTAAGCATTAAGGTAAATTCAACTGCCTGTTAATTAAAAACTTCTTTTCAACAAAAGACAGCCTAGAGATGGTGAAAAGATAAGACACAAATGAAGAAATGTTTGTATTACACGTAATTTACAAAGGATTAGTAACATCCTTACAAATCAATTACAGAAAGACAAAACTCAATAGAAAATTAAAGGAAAGACTTAACAGGCATCTCACAGAAAATATGACAGAACAAGCATACGAAAAGATGTTTAACCTCATTAGTAATAAGGAACATACAAATTACCATTTTAAACCCTTTGATATGATTTTATTCCCTCAGATGATAATTCCTGGAACAATTAAGAAGTCAGACAAATTTAGGTATTAGAGAGATTAATCAGTTTCTGGTAGAAGTATGAGGAGAAACAAAATGGCATTATTTTGTGAGGTTTAACATTTGCATAATCTATTATCCAAAAATTTCACTTCCATACAAATAAATATATTTGGTACTTTCTATTTATCATGTCAAGAGAGAGCTATGAAAATGTTTGTGTTGAGGTGGGGATGGCAGGAAGGGATGAATTGGCAGAGCACAGAAAATACCTTTGTATGATACTATAATGATGAGTACATGCCCTTAACACATTGTCCAAATCTATAAATTGTACAACACCAAGAGTGAATCTTAGTGTAAACTGTGGACCTTGGGTGATGATGATGCATCAATGTAGGTTCGTCAGTTTTAACAAATGTACCACTCTGGTGGGAGATGCTTCTAATGGGGAGGTTATACGTGTGTTGGGGCAGGGAGTATATGGGAAATTTGTACACTTTCTTCTCAACTTCGCTGCAAACCTAAAACTGCTTTAAAAAATAAAATCTTTTTCTAAAAAAAGGTCAGTGGTAAAACTATTGTAATAGATAATTAAAGAAGGAAAGAGGGAAAGAAGAATGGGGAAGGAAGGAAGGAGTGAAAATAAGAGAAAGGAAGGGAAGAATGGAGGGTTGAGGGAAGGGAGAGAGAGGTAGGGAAGGTGATGGAAAGAAAGGAGGGAGGGAGGGAAAGAGGAAGAAGGACAGAAAGACCTCATATATACAGAAAACTTGATAAATAAAATGATTTATTCACCCACTTGAATATTTGCACCTGAAAATGGATGAAATCCAGCTATATGCCAAAATATGTATGAATAAGCAATCCATGAAATCTACTTATAGTAGTATTCTGTGTTTACGAAGGCCAGAAAGAGGGGAAACTGACAATTGGCTGTTTATGAATAAATATTTAAGTAGTAAAAAAATGTAAAGTTAGATAAAGAAGGATATACAATAACTTTCATGTCGTAGTCACATTTGTGGGGGAGTCAATGTATAAGGAGTGAGATATTATAAAATTTTACTTCTTAAATTGGATAATAGGTTCATAGATTTTAATGTTATGTTTGTGCTTTAGTTCATACAAGTAAATATGTTACATCTTTTCATTTATCAAATACTATTACATTAAAAATAAGAAAATATATAAAGCATACAAACAGATTGTTAGTTGAGGAGAAAGATGACAGTAGCTTTTTCTTTGACACCTTCTCTTTACTCCTTAACCATCTTCCCTTCCCTTCCTCTTCCACATCTCCATTCTAGAGCCGTTTTATTTCCTTAAGACTTCCTCTTTGGCTCACTGAGCCATTTAGTACAGAACAATTTGTGAAGTTATTCAAACCTATACTCAGTGTAGTGCCTGGCTTCTCATTACTGGATGTACATCAGATTAAAAACAATCAATGAGTTCCTGTTCCAGACTGTGGAAATATTGCAAATGATAATTCTATAAGAATTTGTCAAGCTGAACACTCACCTAGTTTGTTCCAAATTACATAAGTCATCTGGAAAGCAGATTTTGTTCCAGCTTTCAAGAAACAGCTCAGTCCGACATATCTGTAGGGAAATTGGATTTTTCATAATATGTTCTTAAGAGAAAGCAGTAAAAAGAGCTTCATAAAACAAGAGAAGCAAAATGCATATGTGCCTTTCTGAAAACGCTGTAAAAGCTGACAATGATATTTCTCCTCTGGGCATTAGATCAATCTCATGCATAAACACTGAAATAGAAAGAGACTTACTGAAGAAATAGATCATTGAATGTCTAAAAGCATTTGTGCTATGGGACTAGTAGAAAAATTGAGAATATTTTCTGTCTCTGCAATACAGCAGAGGCATTTTAGATGGGAAATATATATTGCTCATAATCAAAATCCTTTGGGAAATACAAACTCATATTAAGAACAAAAAATAATAATTAAAAAGTAACAAAGGCCTCCAAACTTGCTGTCAAAAGAATAAGAAATGACAGCCCTAGATAGTGTTCTGAGGGGAACACTTTTGGCTCAGTGATTCCTTCTGCTTGTAGATACCTTGTTCCACCTTCAGAAATGCTCAAGGTGTGTCAGGTAAGATCATATATATATACAGCTTCAGCATTTACATATTATGTTGGGAATGACACCACATTTGCAAGTGCCATCATGGAGATATGGTGTTTAGTGAATTGATCAGAATTAGGACCTTCGTTTCCTAAATCCTTCCTTCTAGCTATCTGCCATTTCTGCCTCTTATAAAAATCATCCAACTTTCTTATTCTCTGTTATATTCTAATAAATGTGGCTTTCTTTACATTCTTTGGGAATAAATAGCAAAAATGGAAATAGGCTACAGAGACATCAGCCGTCTTTCAGTGTTAGAGATTACCATTCATAGCATACCTGGTTTATTAATTTTTTAAAATCTAATGCAATTTGATTTTCTTTGTTTTTTATTTCAAATTGTATAGTCGTAAAGAAGTGACAGTTATCTTAAGTAATCATGTCTCATTAGGAGGGAGCTTAGCCTGTTGGTTAAAAGTGCAGACTGGAATCAAATAGAAATTATTTTTAATGAAAATATTTCTATCAGAGTAATAGTTTTCATAAAACTATAATCCTAATCACATATATTTCTATTTATTCCATGTCCACACTCACACAACTGAAGGTAGTTGGAGATAAACACACACCCATGCTGACTGGTCTCACTTTGACTCTGTGACTTCAGCAGACCCTAAAATGCTGTCTGACAATCACACTATATTTTTCCGATACATGGATTCTGGCACTCTCTAAGGTGACTCATATCTCCTAATTTCTCCTTAAAATCTAAACCCTTATTAAGGTTGACAGACTTAGCAAATGAAAATATAAGATGCTCAGGTAAATTTAATAATTTCTGAGTGCTGTGAATATATACTGTGAGATAAAAGAAAAGGATTGCACTGGGCGTAATTATACTAAAAAAAAACCTATTCATTGTTTATCTGAAATATTCTTTTATTTTTAAAAATTATTTTCCCTGATGATTTGGCTCTTCTGAACAGTTCTTATTTCACAGAATTTGTTTATAAAATTATTTGCAGTCTGTATTCCATTCACATTGTAACATAGCTTCTACAGTGGTCACATTCAACTTATTTTATTGTTTTCTTTACTGAAAATTTCTTAATGAGAAAACATACTTGACTTTGGCATTATAAGCCAGTATGCAATTATGTACTGGCATAAAGTTGAGTCTGAGAATTGCTTTGAATCTGATTTGTTCAAACACATAATACCATCTTGCCTGGCATAACTTACTTTCCCATTCTTCAGGATTATGTGGCATCTCTTGCCTGATGACTTCTCAAATGTGCCTTGAATAGAAGAAGCTTTGTCTTAATTTTCATTCCCTGTTCTTCAGCTTTACTATACAAGATGATTCCACTTGCTCCTATGTAACATTCATGTAAAAAGAATCAGATTCTTCAGGGTATGAAATACGTTTCAGTAGACAGTCATGGCAAGTAGGTATTTCAGTAGGTATTATGGCATATGCCATAATAATTAGACACTTAAGGAATGAATTCCACTCACAGTTATGTGTCCCTTTGAAAAACAGCCTTAACATTTAAAGGGATAATGCTTTTCATCAGTCCTTTCTTTAATGCATTCCACAGGTGACCTTAAGCACCGAGTTACTTCAAAAACATGGTTTGCTCTTCTTTCAATTTGTATAATCCTAATGCTAAAGAGATACTGAAAACTATAAATAAGAAAAAAAGTGAAAGTTACTCAATTACTCATTTAATATGTCAACAAAAATTTGGGGGGCCTCTTCTTCAGAAATAAAGTCTAATGTCAGTGCTTCAAATAAGTCTCCAAATACAGTTGGAGATTCTTTCTCAACGGTATTTGTTAAAAAGATCCAAAGGGCTTTTTGAATGGGAGGGAACCAAAGAATACTGAATTCTAACAAACTTGCAAGCCTCCTTTAATCACTCAGTTGGACAAGTGCTAATGCTGTAATTAGAGAACAATGTCACAGATCCCCTTCATTGGTGGTAGAAAGGACAGGGGAGGCTCTTTGAGCAGCAGCATCCAGAATATGGGCAGAACAGCCAAGTTAACTTTGCTCAGTATTTCATTGAGAAAATGAAGTTGAAAAAGTACTTCCACAAACTCATCCTTCACAGCTACCCACTTACTTAAATGTGTCCCGTTTACCCTGACTTTTCTCCAGTTAATAGTGTAGATAAAATCTCTGTGCAGCTAATAAAGGCGAAGAATTCCACTTAACAGATCTCATCACCTTCAACATGAGGAAAGACATAATTCAATTAATTCTCATCTTTTTCTCAAATTTATATCTACAGCCAAGTCTTCCTTCTAGGATTTCAGAGCTGTATATCCAGCTGCCCCCTGAACCTGTCCACATGGTTGCCTAACGAACATTATAGCCACAACCAAGATCCTAATCCATCCCCCAAGAAGCCCCAGCACAACCTTCACCCCTACACACTTCAGTATTTTTTTCCTCTGTAAAAGATGATGCCATCATTCCAGCTGTTCAGGCCAAAATCTCTATATTCACGCTGTCAGAAAATCCAGTTTTCCTCCTTTTGAAGTATATCTGGGATCTCACCGCTTCTGATCACTTCCATGAGAAACTGTATTCCAAGCCCAATCCAGATGTATTACTGCAGCCTATCTATTGGTCGAGTTGCTGCTGCTCTCTTTGCCTTCCTTCAGTCTTTAAAACAAAAGCCAGAGTAGTTTTCACTAAAGCAAAGTCAGAACATGACATGACTCTTCTTATACCTTTCAATTACCCACCACCTCACTGAAAGAAAAAGTCAAAGGCATTACTTTGACCAGCAAGGCTGTACAGGATCTGCTTCTTGTTAACTCTCCTATTATTTCTCCTTTTGCTCACTCAGCTGTAGCCACACTGCCCTCCTGGCTGTTTGTTTTTCAAACATGAGGCACAGTCCATTCTAGAATATCCCTGTTCTTTCTGCCTAGATAGTCTCATGGCTCCTTCCCTCACTGAGTGTAGATCTCTGTTCAAATGTTACATCTCACCTGAGTGTGCTGTCAGGATAAAGACTGCAACATCTGAGTGCTCCATATTCCCCTTTCCTGCTTTATTTTTCTCTATAGCACTTACCATCATCTAATAGTATATATTTGGTTGTTTACTATCTGTCTCCCCTGACTAGAATGTAAACTCAGTGATGGCAGAGGTTCTAGTCTGTTTCATTTATTTGTATTTTCCTGACCCTTAGAATTTTGCTTGGGTATTTAATAAATGCTTATTCTTACTGTGTTTATTTTTGTTGTTGATGTTACTGTCATTGTTATAAAGTACTGCAACCATAACAGTTAAATTTAGGAATATAAAACTACTTTCAAAATCTGTTTATTATCCTGCTAGCATAGCTTTACCCTTTCTGCAAATGGATCACCTGACAATAGATATTTGATTTAACTTAAGGAGTTATCTTTGAATATCTATTATCTGCTCAATAGTGACCTACTTCTTTGATGGGAGTATAAATAATATAAATACTATGTATTGTTCTCAAAGAGCCTAAATATTTTTTCAGGAAGCTAGAATATACAAGTAAAGAAATTTTTTAAATGCATGAATGATAAATATTCAATCATTCTTTAAAACATACAGCAGATATTTTTCTGGGCAGTTACTGTCACCCACAGTCAGTCTGGATGTCATGCATATAAATAAACAAGAGAGGAGACTGACCCTTGCGAGGTCGTATTCTAGTCAAATGCCCTAAAACCACTGAAAAGAGTGGTCAGCATTAATGAGGGAGAGATTCTAAAGATGAAATTTGAGAAGTAGGTCATATAGGACTTTTTGTCTGGACAATAGAGACTATCGTCCATAAAAACTGAAAATTCAGTATCATTTCATGACCCAGAAAATAACCTCCCTTCCCGTCTACTCTCTTAAATCATGATTTAGGGTTGTGTCTATTCATGCTCTGGGGATAAGTTATTCCTACACATAAATCTGTCTACAGTGGACCTTGTGAGAAATGGTATTACTCTGAAATAAAGCTAAGCCACATTCATATGTACTTTGGTGATGGAGTATAGATGTGGACTAATAAGGTTCTTTGATTATTCCCCCCCCTTTTTTTTTTGGCTCTGGAAATGTGTACAAGGAGGATTTTTCTGTACTTACAAGGCCAGACTTCATAGCTTGTGTTGTTCTCTGACATAGGCTGAAAACCTGGGCTGGTTTGGTCTCTGCATGGATATGGAGGGCTGTTAATCCTTCAGAGTTGCCCCATCTAACTGCTCCAGTGCACTTAGTTTGCCCTGTTTCCTAGCAACTGGTTTAATCTGTTTTGTTTTCCTGTAGCATCCCTCCTGCATAAGGATTTCTTGTGTCTCTTCCTCTTGTTAAATGGATTTATCAGTGTCTAATAGCCTTTACACCATATGTCTATCAAACTAGCTTTCCCCCAGAAGAGCAGGGGACTGGGTAACACCATGTACCTTCAGTGGAGCAATTTTTAATTTGGAGCCTGAGCATAAATTTCAGAAAGCTGTCTGGTCACACACCTTAAGAATATTATTTTATTTTTCAGTATGAAAAGTCTCCACAGTGAGAACCCATTTTCCGCCACACAGGCTCCTTATTAAAAGCTGCATAGATAATTTTTACTTCCCTAAGTGCACTTTGTGACTCATTCAAATTATATAAACTTAGTCTCGTGTGAGCAAATTATTTATTTGTTTATTACTCCCTTTACTTCCTGCTTATATTACAAAGACTTTTAAGGAGAAAGAATTTGATATACTTTAAAGAGTAATTGACAATGCACATCCTGTGCACAGGATAGTAGCTAAATTTTATAGAAGGATGATAGAGAAGTGGCAACTTACTTCGTCTGTGATCAGTTGTTCATACACACCCAATTCAAACACCATGTTAATACATATAAATGATACTATTATGGGCTGTTGTTTATATTACATGCTAGATTTTATATCATGGACTTGCAGTGGTTAAGACATACTATGAAGTACTTTCTTTGGGAGACATTCTCCCAAGAGAAGAATGAGCAGGGTGATGTCAAGCATGTCCACACAGGCTCTCCAAGACACTCTACTCTGTACCAGCAGAGTGAATAAAGAAGTGGAAAGAAGCCAATGTTATTCCTAGGGAAAATCAATCTCCTTGGAAACCTGTACTGGTAAAAACGTTAGGCCACATTAACTGTATGATTGTTGTTGTTTTGTGGATTAAAAATAGACTGGATGGAGAAGTAAAAATGACAGTCTTGTGGGGTAGATAAAATGCACTTAGACTGTAAAGGTAAGACTGGAAGGTTTCTCTACCACAAAGTTTCTCAGTTGGAAAAGGACATCAAAACCACTTGAAGAACTTTATCAAAACACAGTTGGCCATGGGTCGGTGGGGGATTCTTTTCATAAAAAGTGGGATTTCAGAGGCACATCACAAAAAAAGCATAATTGAAAGCTTTTGCAAAAATAAAGACATATGTATCCAGGACCCAAATAATGTTATTTGGTAATTAGAAGTAGGCATTTAATGTAATGCACAATTAAGGGACACTCTTTAAATAGGTAAATGGTTAGAGGTGATTAATATAAATACTGATTACTTACTGTAAATTAGGTGGCCTTCAGATATAAAGAATGAGTTATTTTATTATCATTTTTAGTTACTATGCTGGCATTGCCTAGCAGGTTGGCTTCTGTTTCTTCAACCAGCATTGTTCACTATCAGTGTCTTTAGTGCTTAGGAATTACTCACAGTGGTTCTAATTGAAGGAGTTCTTGCTATCTTTCAGAAAGCCATTTGAATTACCAGTTCTTACTGCAAAAGTTTCACTGACAACTCAAATCCAGAGATGTCTGTCATTTCTGATTTTTTTAAATAGATACTGCTTTTATGCATTATGTTATGGCTGCAGGTATTTGGAAAACTTGGGTTATATCCGACACATAGAGATACATATTTTTGTCCTGCCTGTGCATTTTTCCCCATACCTGGCAGCTAAATTTGCACACAGACGATACTCAAATGTCTTTCAAGTGAATGAATAGAAGAGTGAGTGAGTTAAAAAGCTTCTATGATGTTTATAGAAGTTTCGCCAAAACAAATTTGATGCTAAATTTATTAAATGTTTGATATTTTCCAAATACAGTTGGAAAACCTTGTCTTACATACACATAGAGGGTTGTCTTGCCTGTGTGACAAGTACTGGGCTACTGTTATCTCTTACCTCTATACCATCCACTGGCCTCTACCATCCCCTCACCTCTACTGCCTCTCATCATCCTCTTCTGCTTTGCGGGGGAATTTGGTTCCTTTGTGTACAGGAAAGAAAGAAAGAGAGAGAGGACGGAAGTAGGAGGGAGGAAGGGAAGAAAGAAGGAAGAGAGGGAGGGAGAGAGGAAGAAAGGGAAGAAGGAAGAAAGGGAGGGAAAGAAGGAAAAAAAAAAGCCTATTGTCTCCCCATCCCAACCCTGTGTTCAGCTGTATTGTGCCCTGCCACCCCTCCTTGTTTCTTCTGCACTGGTAAGACAACTGGAAGGCTGTTATATGATAAATACAAATTTGTAGCAACTGGATAATTGCTACCATTTGGGAAAAGTAAATGCAAACCCTTTTGAAATGTATTGGTACTTCTGGCTTATATATTGGGTTTTCTTAACTTAAAAAGTCCCCACTTTCTCCTCATAAAAGATTCAGACTACCAAGATTTCAGATCTGGAAGTGTAATGTGGAAGTATCCCAATCTATCTTTTCTGCTGCAGTTCACGTAATCCACTTGACTTTATTCTGATTTGTGTGGATCAGTCCAATTAACCACATTTCATTCTTTGAATTTCTGTCTGATTAACCTGATTTAGTTTGGCTATAGGCAGCCAAAATGATAGGCCTAGCTCTGTGCCTCAGACATTTTAGCAAAGTTCACAACCTAGATTCAGTTGCTACAGTTTAGCAGGACCTACAACAGAGAACTGAAGATCAGCCGGCTTCTCATGCAGCACTGGTGTTATCCTAGGTCTGCCATCCTTGTGAATAGTGGGCATGTAGTTATTTTCAAAGGATATGTATTGACCTTCGGGTCCCACTGTGTGAACTGCATCCTCTTTAAACGTATTTCAGTCTGGCTAACTTGTGGTAAGAGAGTGAATTGATGCATTTCTCATTTAACTAATTCTCCTGTCTCACTTAAAAAGTGTTCTATCATAAATTTTAAATTTTAATTTTATATTTATTAAGTGAAAGTAACTAGATTTTTCTTATGGCATTTAATGTATTTAAGTATGTGATATAATTCCCAGAACTATTTTCTAAGTCAATTCATAATTTTGAAAAGGAGAAAAAAAAAAAAAAAGAAGAAAAAACTTCCTTCCAATGGACAGGGCTGGTTGCCTTTTTTTTTTTTTTAACATGTTTTTTACTGAGTTATAGTCATTTTACAATGTTGTGTCAAATTCCAGTGTAGAGCACAATTTTTCAGTTATACATGAACATACATATATTCATTGTCACTTTTTTTTTGCTGTGAGCTACTGCAAGATCTTATATATATTTCCCTGTGCTATACAGTATAATCTTGTTTTGTCTATTCTGCATATGCCTGTCAGTATCTACAAATTTTGGAATCCCAGTCTGTCCCTTCCCACTGGTTTCCTTTTTTTGATAAATAAAAATTCATTTCAGTGCAGCAAACATGACGTTGTTTACATAAATCTAATATTAATTAATCAAGCTAAACTTTGTAAACTGTAATTAAAGTAGCAAAAATGCTGAAACACTCTTGAATTTCATTTCACATGGACAAGCTAAATAAATCATTGTGGGATAAAATGGCAATTTCCAATGAATGTTAATCATTTGGTCCATGTGATTCATTCACCTAGTAATTGAATATAATGATTACAGTAGATTTGAGATTGTACTATGTTAAGGAAAAGAAAAATCATGTTTAAAATGAGTTATGTTGACTCAGATACTCTCTGTGACATAAACAAATAAGCAATATCACACTGAAAGTAATAAAACCACTTGAACAAAGTCAGGACGATGTTGCTCCACATAGCATGCAAAATCAAACAACAGGGTTGCTTCCAATGAGATTTCTCTTCTCCTTCTCAGGATCTGCAGGTTTATGCTAAACTTGACTTAGGGTGTGTTACTACGCACAGATCCTGAAATGAAGACTTGTGGAAGTCATTTATTAAGTGCTTCCAAGGGAGATCAGGGGTAGGAAGATGGGTGAGGGTGAAGAGAAAGTTTCAAATTTTTACTTTTCAAATTAGTAATAGGAAGGTGACATCAGAAAGATGGCAGAATAGTAAACCCCAGACTCTCCTTCTCCCCATGGAGACACCAGCTCAACAATACATGGGTCAGGTCCCTTTGTGAAAAGTTCAAAAAGCAGATGAGAGGCTCCTACACCCAAAGTGAGTGTGAAACCAGTCCCACTGAAACTGGTAGGAAAAGTCATGCAACTCACTTGTTACAGTTCCTCCTCTCAGCGCAGCATGGTGCAAACAGGAGAAAACTCCCAACTCCTGATTTTCCCTGGGAAGGAGAAGAAAAGATTAAAACACAAGTCCAATGTTCCAGCGTTTAAGGGATCTGCCTGAGGGACTTGTTTCTGTTTTCCTTGAATCTAAGTATTGACAGGAAAGGGTGCTAGGTTGGGGGCAACTGACTATAAAAGCAGTGATTTGAACTAACACATACTTAGTTGCCATAATTTCTCTCCCCAGCTCAGTGCAGAGTGAGTGGGAGAAAACCCCAGACTTTTGACTACTCCCTGGGGAGGATAAAGAGTTAGAGTTTGCATCTGATAGTCCGGCTTTTCAGGGAGGCTGCCCAAATAACTCGTTTCTGTCTCAGCTGTATTGGGAGATTGGAAGGACCTGCATACTCTGCCCAGGATGCAACTGAGAACAAAAGAAATGTAGGTGGCGTGGTACTGCTCTGGAGGACATGTGGTAGATCAGAGAGCCAGTATAGCTTGCTGGCCTCCCTATCAGGGTAGAAAGAGAGAGGAGTTGCACTTGACTGAAATTCTAGCTTTTCAGAGGGGCTACTTGATGGACTCATTTCTGTCTTTCTTGACTTCTTGCACTGATGGTACCCAAGATACTCTAGAAGTCTGGATGCTGTTGAGAACCAAAGACAGATGGGTGGCCTGTGGCAGCTACAGAGAACCTGCGGAACTGCATACAGACACAAGAGGGAGCAAGAGATTATGAGCTCCCGAGAAAAAGAAACCTGAAAATCCCTCCAGCTAGGAATTTACAGGCACAGCCAGAGAACATGCATCAACAGGAAAGATTTGGGGGCCGGCAGACTCTCTAACTGTGCTAATTAATGAAGGTCTTGCCCTGTACGAAGCCAGTCTATAAAAACTGGTAGAGGTGGCTGTTCTTTCAAATGTGCAGATCCCAACACAAAGTGACAAAAAGCACAAAGCACATGAAGAGACAAGAAAACATGACCCAATCAAAGGAATAAATCTTCAGAAACTGACTCTAAAGAAATGGAAGCATATGAATTACTGACAAATAATACAAGACAACCATCATAAAGATACTCAGCAAT
The DNA here is from genome assembly GCF_048564905.1 of Vicugna pacos. NCBI lineage: Eukaryota > Metazoa > Chordata > Mammalia > Artiodactyla > Camelidae > Vicugna > Vicugna pacos. Next base: position 36,591,218 of record NC_133001.1, read on the forward strand.
CTCAGGAAAATGATGCATAAACGAAATTGGAATATCAACAAAGAGAAAAAAAAGGTAAAAAAGAACCAAGCAGAAATTTTGGAGCTGAAGAATATAATAACTGAATTGAAAAATTCACTAGAGGGGTTCTAAAACAGCTGTGATCACGCAGAAGAAAGAATCAGCAAACTCCAAGAGAGGTCGTTTGAAATTACCTAGTCAGAGGAGTGAGCAAAATGGTAAAAGAATGAAAATGAAGAAAGTTATAGGTGTAAACTTTGCTAGGCGACAGTCTCCAGTCACTCATTCTTGTGAAGGTATTTTGTACCATGATTGAAGTCTGTAATTAGTTTACTTTATGTAGGAAAATTTATCTTAAACAAGCTAGGTAGGCCTAGTTTGGTCAGTTGATAGATGTTAAGAGAAGAGCTGCGACTTCTTTGAAGAAGAAGAAATTCAACCTGTGAGTAGGATCTTCAATTCATGCCCAAGAGTGGCTGCCAGCCCTTCCTGGGAGCCTGACTTACGGATTTCAGGCTTGTTTATTCAATCTCCACAGTTTTGTGTGTGTGTGTGTGTGTGTGCATGTATATATATATAATATATATAATATTATGGATATTATGGATATATAATATATATATGGATATAATATATATATGGATATATAAATGGTTCTGATTCTTTAGTTTAACCATGACTTATATGTTTCTTAAGCTAAATCCTTAGATCATTCATGGCAGCAGAAAAGAAACATGCAATATGTGTGCCCTCTGCTCCTTGCTGACTCATTCATACACAGCATCAGTGATGCCCATGAGCATAAAATACCAACAGCTCCATGATGCACAGAAGTTCAATGAGACCAAAAGTTACTGTAAGCTAAGTGTGTTAGTTCTACAACTAAGTAAGAGAAGGCACTGACAGCCCCAAGAGAACAAGCTTTCTTTCTGAACCAAAATTTGTTTAGGATGCAGACCGAAGGTCATTAATGGAATTCTAAGAAACACAAATGACCAAGGAACCTTATCATATCCTTTTTCAGTGGTAGCACTTTCTTCCCTGTATTAGCCAACCACTTATGCTGAGCTTAATAAATATTAGTTTCAGAAACTCATGAATAAGATACCAAGGATTTCCTTTAATGTGAACTATAAACATTAATGTTCAAAAATAATAAATCATAGTATATTAGTCTTATATATTGCACTTTGTATCATTTGGTTGCACTCTATAATTCTGCCTATTTACCAAAAGCATGCATTCTTTTTTGCCCCTATTAGAATTCCCTTACAAAAACACAAATCTAAAGATAACGTTAAGAGTTTTAAGAAAATAACAGATCATTAAACCAAATGGGGAACCCTTCTAAGTGCGAGACCTGTGTGAATGGACAGATCACATGTTAATGAAGTTGGCTCATGAAATAAGGCATCTCTCACAATGTGCGTGATGTCTATAGGGGAGAGTGACAGAGAAGGCTGGAGACTAATTAGGATGTTACTGCAGTACTTTAGCCCCGAGACACTGATACCCCAAAATGTAGCAAAAGAAACCCCACAAAATAAAAAAGATAGATAGTCTTTAAAAACATAGAATTCATAGGACTAATATACTGTTGGGGGTTTTATACAATCTAATAAATCACTTTCCCCTCCTCTAACCTATTTCTTAAACCAAGGCAGAGTAATCACAAAGAAACATATGGAGCTCAAAACGAAACATCTGTTTTAATATGCAAAGTATAAACCTCCATTAGAAGTAAAATAAGAGCCCAAGGCAAGGACTAGACCCTAAAATGATGATCGTTGATTTTTTTTAACTCCCAAATAAAGGCCTTTTGGTGACATAGGGAAGAATTGGCATGACTTGTTTAATCAGAGTTAGAGAAGCTGAACTAAGTAGGAGAGAAATCTTAACCAGACCTTCTAGAACTAAGCTTTTCTTGAATGTCTTTCACATGGAATATGGTGAATCTATCACATCTTGCCACAGTTGAGCCCAAGAGGTCAAGAAGAGTAAGAGAGCAATCATTGTGAAGGAGAACCATGCACAAGCAATGTTCTTCAACATACTAATCCATCCACTAAAATAACGTAGTCTAGGATTCTTCCCACTTCACCAATTGAATATATCCTTTTCCTATGGAAAGGAGCCATTCCTGAAGGCACTGAGATCTTGAACTGGAAATGTGAATGAAAATTCTGCACCCATGTGGGGATAACAAGGAAATCATCTCAAGGAAGCAAGAGTTTGGAGAAAGAGGGATTCTCCCTCTTTGAGACTGAATGTGGGAAGTGATGGAGAGTAATAATCAGAGATGACTCCACATTTCTTCCTTCACTAACTCAGTGAAAAGTGGCTCATTCAAGAGACTGGAATTTATCACCAGAAACATTAGATAGTTAGGGACTTGAGTCTTTGTTTTGTCACTGGAGAATTTATTCTGCCATCTTGAAAAACCTCTCACAGTCAAGAGAAGTGGTTAGCAAACTTCTGAATACTCAGATGAGAGGAGTTACAACCTATACATTTTCATCTTACAGGTAGTGTCTTTAATGAATAATATTATATACTGGTTTTCAGATATAGTTTACTTACTGTGATTTTCCTGATTAGCTCTGTCCCAGGCTACTTCTAAAGAGCTCTATGCTAGTAAGAGAACAAGCTGATATTCTCTAGTAAAATCAAACATTGATAGAAACTTTAAATGAAGAATTAAAATTAGAAAACTTTCAGAATCATTGGGAGTAGTAAAAATAAATACTATTTAATGTAAGGAACTTTCTAAATTATTCTTCTGATTCAGCTGCTTTTTTCTACTTGCCTTTTATTGTGCATTGAGATGTGGAATTGTTTACTCATTTGTCTCTCCCCATTCAGTGACTAAAGTGAATAATCCACATTTCACATTTCACTCATTTCTCTATCTCTATCACTTGGCATATAAGCATTGGTTGAACAGTCCCTTCTTAGGACAAGACAGTGCTGGAGGATATTTAGAACAATTTAATAAGTTTTATACTAAATCTTAATGACATTTCACATGTCACAACAGTGCATATGAATTCTGGAGACTGTGACTCAGTGACAATAAATATTACCTAAATTGTGACTCCTGCCTACCTACATTCAGGACTTGGGTTAACACTTTTTTGTGCAAGCTTTAGCCTGGACCCTTAAAAATGTTTTGTTCCTTAGCTAATTCATCAGTTGCATATTAATTCTCTTATTTGTGTTCAGCTTTGTATAGTGTGCTGGAGATTCAAAGGTAAATACTGAACCTGACCTTATCAGTAATGGGGAGTAGGCTAAAAGTTTAATAAGAGGTAGAGATGTGAAAAATAAATGCAGCAGAATGCAGTAGAATGTCATCCATGCCACATCAATTACCTTAGAGCACAGTGGGATCTCAAAGGACAGAACAATCAATTTCAAATGGGAGAATAGTTACGAAAAATATCATACAGTAGGAAAATCTGATCCCAATCCTTAGATGAAAGTTTATGTTAGGTAGTCTTTTGAGGCATAAGAGAGAGAGGTGGTGGGTTTATTAGGAAAAGTGTTAGGAAGCATGGACCCTGTCTCCAAAGCTTACTGATTTGATGATTGGATACTTCCTGTCAGTATTCTAAAAATTTGAGGTCAGTTTCTTGAAAGCAGGGGCCATGTCTATCTTTCTTGCTATACAGTCTTTTGTTTTTCTACCACAGTGGTCTATGTTCAGTGAATATTTGTTCAGTGGTAGTTGAATGAATGCATGACTCAATTTCATATACATTGGACTCTAGTACTTTGTTCCTTCACACTTGTTTTATAGACATATGGAGAATTTGGGGAACGATAAAGTGTAGTTATAGTATTTCTGCTGTATTTTTTGTTATTACTAAAGTGCCACTAGAACATTTTGGATCATATTTTCTTGTTAAGCATGCTGATTTATTTTCTAATTATTAACATCTTACTGAAAAATTCAGGGAGAGAATGACCTCATAAAACATTCGTATGGTATATTTTTCAGTGAATAATGATATAAATTGCTCCACAATTGACACAAATACATTTTCATGTTAGTCTAACAAATCTTACAGCTTCTGTTAGTTGGCTTTTGAATTATCACAACCATTAAATGCAGAAAATTGAATTACTGCCCAAAGATTTCTAACTAAAAACATTTTCTATGATTCTAAATGGAGAAACAAAGGTGAACAGAGAACAACTTTAGAATGAGAGTTGCAAGGAAGTGGAAGTCCTGGGTCAGCCTACTCTGTTCCCCAGTTTCTGAATTCCACTTTATTATTCAACTAGAGTGCATATGGCATTTATTGATCTGACATAAAAGCCCAAGGCATGAATCTGTGAGCAAAGGAGGGTCACTTGTTAACTGTTCTTGGTATATGTTAATTTAGGGAAGTTACAGTTTGACGTTTTGCTTAGATGGCTTATCCTGTGTGTCTTCCTCAGTCAGCCACTAAATACAAAAGGCTTTGGATTGGTTTTGAGGCAAGAGGCACTAGCTTAAGAACAGGTAGTGAACTGGAAGGAACGGAGTTTCAAGTTAGGCTGGAAAGCAGCCACCAGCTCTGTGACTTTGGGTAGTTATTCAAACACTCTGAAACTCAGGGTCCTTCTGACTTCACAGCACCTTGTGAAGGTTAAGGAGGCAAAGTATGTACAATTCCTGTGGTACCATCAATTTGATACCTCCTTGCTTTCTGTCCTGGTACCACACCTTATACCATACTTAGAAAATTTTGCTTGCCGATGATTTTATTTTTCATAGCTCCCTGAGCATCTACTCATAATTCCTCAAGCTCTAATTAGAGAAATTGTCACTTCTCTTATCCTCTTCAGAGGCTAGGCAAAATTTAATAAGTGTGTATACTTGAGCTCCTTTAGAATGTGCTTGCTTTAATGGAAACAAGACATTTGCCTTGGAAGGTGATTCTTGTTGGGCAGTTTCTACCTCAAGCAAGAGAGTCAAAGCATTTTCTTATTGGTGGTGTTAGTTTCTACTTAGCATTGTCAAATAAATAAATATTTAAAGGCCACACTATCATCTGCAGAATGTTGGTAGGTAGAATGTTATACTGTGTTCCCTTCCTTCCTTCCCAAGAGAAGTATCTTAAATACAGTTCTGGAGAGATAGACTGCCTTTTTTTTTTTTTTAACTGAAAATAATTGTGTATTGAGCACTTATTTTGTGTCAGTAGTCACCGTACTGGACTTGAGGGACACAGACATAAAAATTCTTTACTCTCCAAGGCTGATTGTATTGTTATTAGATCTGCTATATAGCAGTTACAATGCAATGTAATGAACTGGCTGCAATTTGACAGGTATGTGTTGAAGTCTGCTTAAGCAAGGGTTCACCCAAAGGGTAAAATTTAAGCTCATTATGAAGTTAGAGTCTGCCTTTCAAAGGCTGAGTTTGGGTAGGTGGGATAATTGTATTTTAGTCAGAAGAAAGAAATGGCACATATAAAAGTAAGGAGCTAGGAATGAGTCTGACATTTCCCAGGAATGGCAATTAGTTAAGCATCAGCAGAGCCTAGGATGTGTGGGGGAGAAGGGGTGAATATTGGATTCTACAGTTAGGCAGCAGCTGCATCATGATGGGGAGTCTATGAAACTTTTACAGCAGAAAACTTACTTGATTGGATTTACAGTTTAGAAATAGCACTCTGGAGGCAGTGCTTGTGGAGGACGCCTTGTAAGGAGTCAAACCTGAAGTTAGAGGGTCCATTTTTTGGGCCATTGCAATGGTCTCCAGGCAAAAGATAACAAAGGATGGTAGAATGTGTAAGGAGAAGGGCCCAGGTGTGGGCGGTGCTTGTCCACACTGATCAAGATCATGTTCTTGAGAAGCCCGTCACTTCAGTAGTATGCTTAACCTTTGTAGGTTTCTGTTTCATCATTTGTAAAATAGAGATTATGCTACTTATTCTACAGAGGTGTGGGAAAAAAATTGAACAAGGTGGTGTATGTAAAGTACTTACTATAGTACCTAGAAAACAATGCATTTTCAATAATTAGTATGTAACTGCTAGTATAGAATGTATTGTCTTGTGTTTGAATAGAGAGAGGAGAATGAGCAAGAAAACCTTGCCAAGATATGTACCACTTATTGAAAAGCAGGATTTGAGGGTAATGGCTTCAGTTTTGAGCATGTTTAGTTGGAGTTACCTGTGGGACAATTAGGAGATGTCCTGTAGACATCTGGATTTGTCGGTGTGTGGAATGCATAAAATTATTGTTCTGAGGGTTCTTTTTTTTAATTGAAGTACAGTCAGTTACAATGTCTAGTGTACAGTACAAGGTCCCAGTCATGCATATACGTATATATATTCATTTTCATATTCTTTTTTTCAAAGGTTATTACAAGATACTGAATATAGTTCCCTGTGCTATACAGAAGAAATTTTTTTAATCTATTTTTATATATAGTGGCTAACATTCGCAAATCTCAAACTTGCAAATTTTCCCTTCCCACCCTCTTTCCCCCAGTAACCATAAGCTTGTTTACTATGTCTGTGAGTCTGTTTCTGTTTTGTAGAGTAGTTCATTAGTGTCCTCTTTTTTTCTTTTTTTTTAGATTCCATATATGAGTGATATCATAGGCTATTTTTCTTTCTCTTTCTGGCTCACTTCACTTAGAATGACATTCTCCAGGGACATCCATGTTGCTGCAAATGGTGTTATTTTCTTCTTTTTTATGGCTGAGCAGTACTCCATTGTATAAATATACCACAACTTCTTTATCCAGTCATCTGTTGATAGACATTTAGATTGTTTCTGTGTCTTGGCTATGACATGCTGTGAACATTAGGGTGCGTGTATTTTTTTCAGATTTGAGTTCTGAGGGTAGTTCTTGAAGAACATTTATTCCTTCATTCCTCATCCCCAATAAAGATAAAGGGGCTTCCATTTCTATGAGAGAACAGTATTAGAAGGGCACATGCAGCCCTCTCTTTACTCATTGCTCCAAGTAGATGGAATAGAGTAGTGGAAACGTAGTGAGTATAGCTCAGGCCCCTCTTTCTCTTCTTGTTCTCTTCTTATTCTTCTCTCTCCCTGCTCTGCCTCCATCTCTCCTTCTGACTTTGGTCCATGTGTGCTAGACTCATCACTCTTTCCTTTTTTTTTTTTTCCATTAGGTGGTTCACAAGAGCAGGACTTCTGCACAGTGGTGTTGCCTGGGATCTCTGGCTGTTCCATCTGGAAATGGGTGAGTCAATTCAATTCAAAGTGAGAAAAAGTAGAGACCCCAATTTGAGCTCAGGACCAAGGAGCTTCAGGGTTCCAGATTTACCAGCAACACCACTGAGAGTTTGTTTCTTAATTGACTCCTGCAAATACTTCATTTTTGTTTCCTCCCACAACTCAAGGGGAAATGTACGATTTAACATTTAAATCTCTAAAGAGGTGTGAACGTGGAAATCATCAGTATAAATATGAGGATAAATATGTTGATGAAATTACTTGAAGGGGATTTCAGGGACCGAGGAGAAGAGAGGCAGAAGATGAGAACATTTGTCTTTGGGAGATTGGCAGAGCCTACAAAAGTGAGGAGGAGGAGTGCCAGGGAAATAGGAAAGCTGAAAATGAAATCCAGTCCTCTGGCATCACAGCCAGTTTATTCCAAATGCTGGTTAAAAACAACAATAAAACAAACACAGAAAACCCAAAAGTAATGACATGTCACAACAAAGAAGCGTCTGCTTTTACAACACGTAATTCCTTATTATCCCAACACACATTCAAAGGTAAAGTCACAGGCAGAGAGAGGGGCCAAAATATTCTAAAAGGTTAGTATCACTGGGTTTGGGGTGAAGAAAATTGGCTATTAGAGCATCAGATCCTTTCAAGAACAGACCTACCACCTATATCTATAGACCCTGTTTGCCTGGATCAAAGGTATGTGCATCCAGATACCCACGGACAATATTCAGTTTGTCATCATTCAGGTACTGAGTTGGTACTCACTGTTACATTGGACAAATATGACAAAATATGATCATGGAAATATAAACTATAAAGGACACACTTTGATATTAAAAAATGGCAAGAATATAGCACTAGCAGTGACAAAAATGGGTTGATTTTAGAGCTGGTATAAATGAATAGGTTACGAAGTCCTGTTAAATTACTCTTGGTTACATGTAAATAAAATTCCTCAATGCACTGTCTGGCTACAACTAGATTACTGGAGACACTGAACCAGGACAGCCAGATATGCCCAGGCACAAGGTGATATAAAAACCTCTCTTCCAAAGACACATATCATGCACGTTAGGGAATAAGTAAATTTTCAAATGTTTTATAGAGAGACAGAAACTAGGAAGAATAGTAGAAAACAAAACTGCCAATTTAATAGTGATGTCTCTGAGAAGTAGAAAGGAGGCAGTGCTCTCAAATGTGGATTTTCTTTCCATATGGGATCAACAAAACCTCATTTATCTTTACCCAGGCCACATTCTCTCTCTCTCTCTCTTTCTCTCTCCTTTTTTTTTTTTTTTTGGTGCCTCCTGGGACATTCAGAAGAGTCTTATATCTTTTAAGTTTCCACAGGTAACTTGCTTTCTCCTCATGTATAAAGAAAGCATAAAATTCTTTGATTATTAGAAATATAATAGTCACTCCAAATTAACTACCATCAAAAAGAGTATTATCATTTAAGAACCTATTCAAGTCACTAAACTAAGTAAATCACATGATCATTCAGATTGATTAAATCAATTCTATTAAACCAGTCCTTTGAAGGAGAAGATATTTACCACATTGCAACTATGGAAACTGAGATCCAATAGTTAAGTGACTTGGAAGGTTTTACAGATTTTAAAAAGCAGAGCAACTGCTTCATCTGACTTCAAAGCCATGCTCTTAAACTTTCTTACTTTATATCCCTTGCAAATTCTTACTTAGATTGTTATTAGTTAATAATAACTATTATTAGTTAATACTAACAATGTGACAAAGTTAAAAATAGTTGATCATTTAACCACACAAAAAGTAGAAAGCTGTGGATTATGACAAGTAGGTAACTAGTAAAAAGAGCTCTTGTCTGCAGCTTTGATAGCTTCAGAGTTTCAGGAGTTTCCCTCCATCAAACTCTCAAGCACACACTCACACTTAAACCTGGTTGATACAGACCAAGCAGATTAAGAAACTTCAGGGGACATCTATAGGCAACAAGGAAGAAACAATAAAAATAAGTGCAACAAGTGAATTTGTATCAGCTGAAGAAGAGGGGTCAGATGGATTGGTCCACGTTGTGTATAAAAACCTGCATTTAGGATCATTAACATCAGAGAATAAGATCATAGCTTACTAAAAGAGTTTCCACTCACTGAAAGACTGACTGTATTAGAATTTTGGAGGTAGTGATGCTGGATCTAAGTGGAGTACGTTTGAAAGCCTGTGCTTATTAAGGATATGAGTGACTGCTACAAGTAGTGAGTGTCCAGCCACTTCATGTTGATAGCTGGATGCCACAAATGACAAACCAAATAAAGTAGCTGAGGCTACTGTGTCCCCAAATGGATAAGGAGCTAAAAAAGAACCCCAGGGCAAAAGGGACATTATTTGTTCTCCAGGGATTTATTAAGCATGATGGAGGCAGTCAGCTGGCAACCTCTCAGCCTCTTCATTTGAGGAGGTGATAATGAATTTTAATTAGTGAGGAAGACAGCTTTCCCCTAAGAAGAAAGCAAAGAAAACACGAGTATCAGTGCTCACGGAGGGTATGTTAAAACACAGGATACTCCTTACTAACACTGATTAATGGACAAATCTTTGCCCTCTGTTCTTCTGCAATGTAGAAATCAAAAAACTGGGGGAAAAAATGGTCTCAGATTGTGAGAAAAAGGAGGGGCAGTGCTGCTAAGGCTGATAAACAGGTTATTCGAGATCACTGAGTTTTTAAGACACTGATCACTTAATAGTAGCTGACTGATGGTACATTTTCAACAACATTTGCTCTGCCTGCTAACATTCTGACAGTCCTCTTTGTACTAGAGAATGAGTAAGAGGAGACTGTATGAGACAGGAGTTTCTCCCCCAGCCCCTCCAAGTATTTTGATTTAAGCCCAAATGTCCTGGCATTGGCCATCTGTTAGGATTTGGAAAGAGAATCAATGGCTTGATTCATTGTTAGCTAACTTTTGTTTTTCCTGCTGATTTAGAGTCTATGTACGTGTATATGTTAGTGTTTTGGGGAGGAGTATTCATTACTGTATTGTTGGATCAGAATTGGTTTTGATTTGGTTTTTGAAGGATCTTTTCAAACAGTGGATAATCAGATACCTTCTTTCATTGTTTGGATATATTGGTGATGGCCCTTGTGATAGTTTGGAGGACCCTAGACCGTCCAAGAAAATGCTACCTTTGCTAATGGGGCTTTCATCCAGTGAACAGATTGTGCTCATAAATTATTTGAAGTCTGCAGGCCCAAAGTTACAACCAAGTATTCACAGCTTTACTTTAGCACAGTGATGGAAATTCACATGCAAATGCAGTGTTTAAATTACGAGTGTGATTGGTTTTCAGAGATACAGTTTGAGCAGATCAGAGGGTTTCTTGTGCGTCTGTGGCCTCCAATGTGGAAATCTGAGTACTCTGAGAGCCCTGAATAATAATAATCCCAGTTAGACCTTAGACCGGTAAAGAAAGACAGACATTCACTTCCTTTTCCAGGCGGCCTGACAAAGTAGGACGTGCCCTCTGGCACGCTATGCAATGCCATGTCATTGCTGTTAACCTACCATAATTCCCCCACTAAAGAAAAGTTCTCTCCTGACCAGAAAAGTTAAATTCAGAGTGCCCCAGAAATCCACAGGTTACAGATGACTTCTATTTCCACTTTTTTCTGCCCACAAACGTGGGTGTGCATTGTCTGAAGAGGGAAGAATTTCAAGTTTTTCTCATATGGAATAGGGTCTTTCTGTCCATTCCCTCTACTAGGTTTTGTTACCAATGAGGTTGAGGGTGGTGATAAACTTGTTTTGGTTTTCATGCCTGTCTGATAATTCTTTATAGCCTCTAATCTCTAAGGCCCTGTTTGGTTAAGGAATAGAACAGGTTCTTAAAAACTAGGAACTTAGTTTTTAACAATCTAAACCAGTAGACTAGTATTTTTCAAATTACAGCTCAAGGTCCAGTGGTGAGCAAAGAAGGCTTTCCTAATGGGTCAGGAAGTTATTCAGGAAAGAAGTGTTTTCTTGAGTTATTCTATGTAAATAATGCACAATTCTGTTTAGGTCTTTTTGGGATTAAGGCAAAGACCACCTCTTTCGGATACTGCAAGTTGGTGTGCGGAAACTAATACTTGCTGTCGATAGAGTTTGATGAAACGGTGGTTTAGTGTTCAATTAAAACACACAGCTACAAAGCTCTTACTGCGCACTTATGCACGTGGTGGAATTCTGAATTTCTGTAAATTGTTTCCTTGATCTCCAAAAGCTGCTAATCCCTGGTGATTTCCATAAGTTACTAGTTTTGCTTTAGAATGATAATGTACAGGTAGTTTACCGTTGTTTCTTTTGGCATGTAGAGAAAGAAAGTTCTTAGTTGGGCATAGTTGTTCCCTGTGTTGCAAAGCTTTGGGCATCCCTCCCTTCCTGCCATTGAACGCGAACAGTGCTTCCCAGACAGCCTGAAGCCCCAAAGTCATCCCCAGCTATTCCCAGCTGTTGTCTAAATGGGTATTATTTTCCATGGTTGAAAAATTAGTAAAAACAATAAAGTTTGTGGTGCATTATTTACTTAACTCCATAATGCGCTCAGGTGGACTTGGACCCGTCATTTCTTAATAAAATATATTTGTTATTAATAGATTGTGAAAGAATGATTCAATGATATTTTATTAAAAAATAAGATATTAAATATTCTTTCAACTGTGCTTATACTGAAAGCATTATTGATGTTGTGCACCCCTGGCTGTGTGCTGTGAAGACAATGTGAAGTGTTACTAGGCAGCACTGTGGGTTGAAGTATGCCCTCCCAAAAGATATTTTGAAGTTCTAAACCTGGATTACCCTGACCTTTGGAAATAGTGTCCCTCTGAATGGAATCAAATTAAGATGAGGCCATTAGGGTGGGCCCTAATTCAGTGTGATTGGCGTCCTTATAAGAACAGAACTTCTTTTTTGGCCTCAAAACCCGGGGTGAGGGGAGGGGAATTCTATTCTTTTTAAACCGTCCAGCTTATATGATAATTTGTCATGGCAGCCCTAGGAAACTGATACAGACAGGTTACCTTAACCTGTCTGTAATGCAGATACAATTCTGTATCTGTTAAATGGGACAAGTAGAATAGTTCTGAGCAATGATAAGTTAATATTCACAAAGCACTGCAACGATTATATAATATACAGCCTCCACATAGAGCAGTATGTGTTAGCTCAGTACACTTGAGGTAGGTGAATTATCATTAAACCATAATTTTTCTTTCTAGAATAATTTTTTAATCCGAGAGTTGGCAAACTATCACTCGTGGACCAAATTCAGACTGCTACCTGCTTGTATAAATAAAGTGGTTTTTTATTTTTTTCCTGGAATAGAGCCATATTTGTTTAAATATTTTGTATGGCTGTTTTGTGCCATGACAGTAAATTTGTGTAATTGCCACAAAGGCTGTAATACTCACAAAACCTAAAATACTTTCTCTCCAGACCCTTAAGAAAAAGTTTGCTATAAAATCGGTTATATATGCTAGTATTATTGTTTGATTTTTAAAGAATTTAATGATTTATGTATGTTGCTAGCCTGCAACTTACTTCTTTTGTTCCTTTATACTTTGAGCTCTATTCCAACTGGAGGTGGCAATAAATAGGGTAGATGGGCTGTTGTGTCACTTATCCCACATAATGTCACAGTGATCAAGAGTGTAAGGCTATTGATTGATATTCTTAGTAGAACTAATGGAAAAAATGAGGACTAAAATATTACATTTTTATTGTCTCCACAATGGAATACAATGTAATAATGACTTTATGTAATAATGGGACTTTATGTAATAATGATTCATGAGGGTTTAGTGGACTTCTAACTACAAGCCACATTTTCCCACTGAGAATCATTTTTCTCCAAAGAAATTTTTCAAGCTGTTGATTCCCATATCTAATACTGCAGAGTGAATTAAAGCAGTAAAGTTAATGACCCCAAACTCAAGGGTAAATTTATAAGGTGAAAATTAGGAGCTCTTAAAGCAGAAGCATGGGTGGTAAAATCATTAGGTGAGGAGATTTATCTGGACAACTTTCTCAGTGTTTGATGTGCATGTTCTAAGTGAGGAAGCAAGAGCCTTATCCTCAAAGAGCTAAGAGTCTACTCCCTGTGGTCTTCAAGGGATTGCTAGTCCTCATCTTGCTGATATGATGGAATTTTAGGCCCTAACCACAGGTTGTTCTTTGTAACTGAAGAAAGTGAAAGTTTTAGGTTGAGGAAGGCCTGTTTGTAGACATTCATAGAATTTTTCCCTTTTTCAAAATTCATGTATATAAAGCAGGGCAGTTATAAATAGTTCCCTTCTACTACTTATTCAACTCTAGGAGAGGCTAATTATTTTTGTAATGACCAATTTGGCTCCTTTGAAGGATCTATTCATGATGTAATGGGCAGAACATTTTACTAGTTAGTAACTTTAAGAACTCAACCAGCTCTAGGTCCTCTCAGGTCAGGATAACAGTGAACTCTGAATTACTTGGAGATAATTTGGCATTTGTACTTAGTCATATATGAGCTGCAGGATTCTGAGGCCCAGTGAAATATCAATGCCTTCTGAAAAATTATTCAAAGGCATGGCAATCAGACCTGGCTGGTAATGTGCCTTACTTGTAAATGGATTTGCAGCAGTCATTTGAGACAGTTTTAACACATTGCCCAACGGGTTTTATCCAAATTGGGTTCCCTTCAAGATCATTTATTCAACAAACACTTATTAAAGACATATTAATTGGTAGACATTGTGCTAACCTAACTTCTAGTGAAGAGAAAGAAACAGTAACCAAAATAAATAAAGAGTTATTTTAAAAAATATTAAGTACTATGAAAATAAAAAGTGGGGAGAATGATCTGATTGCTCAGGAGGGGTGGAGAGTTGACGTTTTAAATAGGATGATCAGAGAAGACTTCATTGGGAAAGTAACCATTAAAAATTTGAAGAATAGTTAATCAAACATCATTTGAGAGCATCTGTATGCCCATAGCTCCCGAAGACAAATGTTGACTTTGTCTCTGGCTCAGATGAATCATTGATAAAAGCTGTTGCACTTGTTTCCTTAGACTGGGAAAAACCCATATAGAATTCTGCATTAGAATGAGCTTCTATACGGATTTATCATGGGAGATGTTAGCAATCAGAGCACTCTGACAGTTTTTGGTGATAGAATTGGGGTGGGGGGCAGTCTTTGATACTTGGGGTGGACTTCAGCTCTTGTCCCCAGATCTATAGTTACAGCCCGCCCCATTACACATTTAAGCCACCACAAATAAACATACAATCTAAGTGAAAACTATGTGATTTGATTGTTAAGCTAATGTAACTTCGAGACAAGTTCCTAAATTGAACAAAACAATGGAATGGCAGATGGACTGTAAATTATCACTCTTATGACTGATTAATTTTGAGCATAAAGTAAAGTAAGAGAGCTGTATGGGCTAAACCTCAGGGTTGTCCAGATCATACATTTCTCAGAGGCAGCTGTGGACCAGAGTAGGCACTCCCTCCATGAAGATGTCTCATAAAATGTATACTTCCTAAGAAAGAAGGGAGGCCTGAGCATGCCATGGTGATCTTTCTCCTCAATTAACAATTCAGTTAAGTATCTCTATCTCCCCAAGACCAGACAACATAGAAGGATGGAAAAAGGAAAAATGTGTCTTAACAATAGCTCCCTCAACATGGAGGAGGTATTTTAGAATTGGAGACTAAGCAATTCCCCTGACATGCTCTTATACAGAAACTATGGAAATGCCACTTTATAAAAGGCTGTCACACATCCACACTTTGTCACTTTCAGTCATGCCATGGACATGTAAGCAAAGTTAATAAGATGTCAACTATACAGTTGAAACTTGCAATTCAATTTAATGTGTATTGTCTCATAATTGCCAAATGCTGGATAAGTGAAAAGAATTTTTGTTTTGGGCGGGTGAACATAGTAATATATAGAGTTGGCAATTCTTTAAAGTGATAAAGAATGTGAAGGACACAAAACAGCCATTAATAAAGCAAGAGGAAACATGCTCAGAGAAATACATCTCATTTTTAAAAGAGAAAGTTATATGAGAAGACAGTAGAGAAAATAAAGACTGATGTAAGTCCCTGAGGACATTACATTTAAGCATAGGCCAATTAATGTATGTGGAGGAATACTTTTGGAAATAAAATGATTCTGTGTTGAACTATGGAATAAAACAAATGGAATAATATTGCTAGACAAAGAACATTTGAAAATGTGCTTCATTGACACAGAAACTTAAATGAATGTCATACCATTTTTTTTTATTATGATCTCTTAAATCAACAGATTCAATGTACAGATTCAATAAGGCTTATTGAAAGACTCTATTTCCATGCATCAGGGAAAGCTAAGTTGAGATGTTAAATGCTAACAACCTTGAAAAACCGGATGGAGACTATTTAAATGAATATATAATGGTTAAGGATAATGATGTACACATTCTTTTAAGGTTCACAAGTAAAATATTTAGCATATAGTAAAGCTTTGTGAATCTAATGATATCATAGGACAAATTAGATGTTGTATATTTTTTGGTAAAACAAAGGAACAATCAGAAATATCAAGCAGTTAAATATGTACAAAATAAGCAAAGTCTAAAAATGCCAAAGCAGGTAGGAATTGGACAGTTACTTGATTAACTAAAATTCAGACTAAGATAGGATAAGGGAATATAATGATTAAGAGGTTAAAAGTGTCACAGTGAACTTGAAAAACAATTAGACTTCCCCAGAGATGCATTAGACAAGGATGTCTGATGACTCAGCTTCATAAATTAGTAACAGTAGCTAACAAGAAAAGAGCAAGTGGCCAGCAAGGAGTAGCAAGTAATGCAGGCATTTAGTGCAGTGTATTACACGGTTTAGACTGCGCCTGAGGTTGCTGGGAGAGTTTACTCACGTAGCATAATCATTTCTTTTTTTCCTGAAATTAACATGTGGGAATTTCACAGAAAATTGAAAATGCCAATCATCTTGGTTCTTTAAAGCCAGTTCCTTCCTCTTCCTCCCTCTTCTCCTACTCCCCCTCTTTTTTCTTTTTTTCTTTTTCTGCAAGTTGTTGTGTTCCATCTTTGTGAGAGTTCTAATGAGAGAAGAAAACTGCTGTAAGTAGGCCTGGATAACTTAAGTGCTATCAGAAGAGGAAAAAAATGAAAGATGAACATAAAAGCATAAGTTGAAACTTAAAATTTCCTTCTGTTGAAATTTTTAGCTTAAAAGTGAACTATGCATTCAAGAGAGGGGTTAAAAACTGGCATAAGTTTCATGCCCTATTTAATTTTCACAGAAGCAAAGACCATATGATTCTGAGGAGGGAGGAGTTGGTTGCTATCTTTTTCTTGATTTATAGGAGTTCTTTATATAAAATTTGGAGGGTTGGATAGATAGATAAATAGTTAGATAGGAATTCTGGATGTTTTGAATCTTTTGTTGGATATCTATATAGCGAATATCACCTCCAAATCTACATGTAATTGCATTTTCTTTATTTTAATTATGTAATTTGATGAACAGAAATTAATTTTGATGAAGTCAGTATTTTTTGTTTTGTCAGAGGTTGTTGCTTTTGGCATCTTGTTTAAGAATGTTTTGTCTGGGCTAAGGATATGAAGATAGTCTCCTATGTTTTCCTTTACTTTTTTTATTTTTTGCCTTTTACATTTATATTTACACTTGAAATGAAGTTGAATTTTTGTGTGTGTTCTGTGAAAGAGACCTAGGTTCTTTTTCCAAATAAATATTATTTATTTAAACATTTATCAAATAATTATTAATTTTATTAGTATTATTAAGAAATATTAATGAAATTGCCATAATTTATATTTATAATTTATATTTATTTAAATATTATATACTTATATAAGTTATATATAATTTATAATTATATTTATAACTATTATAATAAAATATTAAATATTATTTATTGAAAAAAATTACTGTGTTTTAATGAAAAATTTTTCATAAATTTAGTGACTACTTACACATAGATCTGTTTATAGAATTTGTTTTGTGTTTTTGTGGTCTTTCTGCCCATCTTTGTGCTAATTACACTTTGTTTTTACTATTGTAGCTTTTAAAAAGATATGCCATTTGTTATTATAAGTCTTCTAACTTCGTTCTTTCTCTTCAGTGTTATTGCTTTGACTCTTCTTGGCCCTTAGCATTTCCATATAAATTTTAGGATTATCTAATCAATTTAATTGGCTATTGAAAGCAAATATCATTTTTATAGTACTCAATTTCTGTACATGTATATCCCTCAATTTATTTAGGCCTTTTAAAATTTCTTTCATTAATGCTTTCTAGCTATCTATATAGAAATCATGTACTCCTAAACAAAAAGGAGTGTTTAAGTTTTTGGTGTTCCTATGAATAAATTTGACTGTACATTTAATTTTACAAATATTTATTTTTAGTATGTATAAGTGATTCTTTTTATTAGTCATATATAGATAATTTGCTGCATTTGCTCATCAGTTCTAGTAGTTTATATGAATTTTTTTGATTATTAACTACTTCTTAACCTAAATAATATAATCACACTTTAAAGAATATTTTTTTCTTTTAAACCTTTACTTTTTAATTTTTCTTATTTATTTTGCTGATAAGATTATCTAGTATTATGTTTAATAAAATTTAATAACTCTACGATAGCAGAAATTTTTGGCTTTTTCTCAATCTCAGTGGAAATGTTCAATTATTTACCATAAATTTGATGTTTATTGTAAGGTGTTTTTTTGTTTTTTTGCGGGTGTGTTCTTGATAGGTGTTCCTTATCAGATTAATGAAATTTCCTTTTCTTCAAAGGTTAGTAAGAATTTTTATCATGAATGTTGCTAATTGTTCCCATTTTTTTTCTGCATTTGAGATGATTGTATGACTTTTCTCCTTTTTTTCTATTAATTTGGTGAATTTTATTTCTTTATTTTTAATTGTTAAACCCATATTTTTAACTGAAAGCTATGCAATTTGATCACTTATTTTTTGTGTATCATGAAATTAGATTGCTAATAGTTACTTAAGAGTTTTGTACCTATATTCATGAGCGATATTTGAAGAATTTACTGGTGATGCCAACTTTGTCTGAAATTAACATGGTACAAAGGATTTAAATTTCTTTAATAAATATAGGGTTTTTAAAAGTTTTCTATACCTTTTGTATAGTTTTAGTAAGTTTTTCAAGTAATTTGCCTATTTCATTTTAATTTTAAAGTATTGAAATATAGTTGTTTGGAATATCTTTCTAATGGCTTCACAATGTTTGCAGGATCTGTAGTAATGCCCCCCTTTCCTTTGTTTAATTTGGTAATTTGTGTTTTCTCTCTTTTCATTTTCTCAGTTTGGGTAAGGGTTATTTTAAGTTAGAAGTTTAAAAAACATATCTTATTCTAAGCATGGGCTTAGAGTATGGAGTATGCACTTTGATAAGCAAATTGCTAGCTATATTTCTACTCTTAACAAACCACTCAATATTTTATATAATAGACAGACTGTACGGAGATACATCATGGCCTTGTCTATTTACATTATATTCTGTGTATTTCCAAAATACATAGGAGAAACAATAAAGCAACTTGTACTTCTGAAGACTCATACCTCCCCTGATCTATGCCTCAGAAATTCCGTCACATATTCAGACTATGACTGTCCCTCCTCTATCAGTCTTACCTTGAGCATTTGGTTATTTACTTTCCATGTATTTCTTGAGATATTCATTGAAATAGAATATAGACTCTGAAGTTTACACAAGAGTTATAATTATCAAGAAAATTAATGTTATCTCATGTTTGCCAGTAGAGCATAGCTCATAATGACCAACTTAAATTATGTGGCAGTTTATATACATATATATACACACACACACACATATATACACATATATATATATGTATATATATTTTTATATATATATATGTGTGTGTATATACACACACACACACACGCATATATAATTTAAGGACTAAGATGTATTATATTATAAATAAAAATTGATAGAAAATATTTCATTTTAAAAAGTCTAATTGTTTATGTGAAGCGCCAGGCAGCATATTTAAATTGGAGTAATAATTTGTTCTATTTTGGACAACCAAAAAATTATATATTCTTTTTTTTATTAGTATTTAGATATTTTTATGGTATGTAAAATACTGTTCAACCATAAGATAATATATACTTGAGCAGGCACTGTAATGTTACATTGTTAAAATCTAAAAATGACTTCAGAGCACGGAGTAGGTGCCTAATAAAAGTGTGACGTTGAATTATTCTTTGGGAATTGATGAGATAATTTTGCTAATCAAAGTTTTAAATTCTTACTTGTACCAAATGGTACCAAACCATTTGGTTTGGACATAATATAATGTAAAGAATCCCTGATAAGAGGCATAATACCTGCTTACTCACATAGTTTAAAAAAATCATTGGAAATAATGTGAATAAATAATCAAACTTCCTATCTCATTATAGGGTTAGGGAATGAATGGATAATTTTAATGATTTTACCCAGGAAGGACCATGGAAGAGTATGTGAGTGTGACATTTTTACTCAGTTTTCAGTCAGTGAGTGACTCATAACATCTATAGAGGTTCAGAATGGCTATCATATTAATTTTCATAACACTGAAAGATGTGGAGAAAAGCCAGAAGCTGGGAATGATGTAATATGCTTAATATTTCAGGGAGTTTGTTCTAAAAGTGGTTACAGGAGGAAATTGAGAAGAAAGGCCTATAATCAAAGCAGTAACTTACATATTTTTTAATCCACATATTTTATAGCAAGAAACTTATTAAGGGAAATGACCAACAAAGACAAATAAGAAACATATTTCATTTCAGAATGAAAAAATACGATCTGGAGGCTAATAAGGTCTATGATAACTATGTTATATAACTCCAGTGTTTCAAGTCTAGGTGTATGGAAGATTTTGGTAAGATAGGAACTGGTGGGAAATAGGACTTCTGTGGAGGTTAACAAGTTTGAGGATTGTTCATTTAACAAATAATTGCGAATCACTTAGGTGCTAGAAATTGTGCTAATAAATAGAATTTATAGGTAGATTAGTCTTGAGGTCCTTACATTTTAATTGAAGAGACAAATATATAATTATAGACAAATTAAAGTGTGATCTCTCATATAACAGAAATATGTGGAAAAGGTTGCTGAAGTTGAATTCAAGTTTAGGGTAGGATATTCAGTTACAGTAAAAAGTTAGGATTTCATGTACTCCAGCAGACATTTTTTGAGCATATATCATAACCAAATATCAAGACTCACTCAAGTAAAAGATCTGTCGATCTGCATATAAATATTTGGGAGTCATAATTTCAAAAAATAATTGTAGCTATGAATATTAATGAACTGTTTGAAATAATAAAAGATGAGGAGCAGAAATGTAGCTTTAATAATGGGGTACACTCAACTTTGGGGAGAGAGAAAAAAAGTGCGTTCAAATGAATTAACAAAAACAAGGCTAAAAAAAAACATAAAAGTAAGGCTAATGTGGAATCATAAAACTAAAAGGGGGTAAAGTCTAGAAGCCATGAATGGAAATACTCTCCTATATATAATAATACATTTTATTTTATTTACAGAATTCACCCTCCCCCCAGACATTTTATAGGAAGAGATTTTAATGAAGTAAATATTTAGAGACATCTGAGTAGAGTTAGGGAACAAAAGAAGAAATGGTGAGTTACCTGGAGATTAGCAGCTGTGAGAAGCAGTTCCTTCCCCATCCCCAGCTTTTGGCTGAATGAGTAGTGAGAGGAAATAAAGCCACCTGTCAAATAGGTGATACCTGGTGAGAGATGTGAACATGGAGAGTTGTTCTGTCTGCTCCTTTCAGCTAGTGCTGTCTGATAGCTACAAATCTAAATTTGAGTTGAGTAATTGCTCTCTCACCTTCACTCTCAGGGGAGTAACATCTTGCTATTGTTAGCATTTAAGAGACATCATTTCTTCTTGGCTTCTCCTTATTCTTCTTACGCTCTGGCAAATGTATTCCTCATTACAGTCTACTTAAATTACTTCATTTGGGTGTGCCGTCTTTTTCCTGTAGATTCTCATCTCTGACTGATAGAAAGCAGTCATTTCACGTAGACATTATCACCTCTCCCCATTTATACACAAACAGGGAGATTCATAAAGGTTAAATTACTTTCCAAGGGTATTAGTTTGCAAATGACATAATCTCTCTCCTCCTCCTACATTATGCTGCACATCTGAAGGTGAAGAGAAAAGAAATAGTAGAATGAAAAGAAAAAATCCATTTCCATAGGGAGTCATGAAAATAATGGGATATAGAGTAAAGTTGGGAGCATTTTTTTTCTTTTGTAGGAAGTATCATTTATCTTCCTTTCAGATGAGAAAACTGGAATGATTTCTGTAGTAATAGGGATATATTGAAATGCGTATGAATACTGGAGGTGGTGCCAATCTCATTATTAGCAATAAAGAGTTAGAGATAATTGCTGAGAGGAGAAGTAATAAGATTTGCTAGCAAGAACCATTCCATAGTCAGAAAGAGTTCCTTAACAATGACCAGCCCACTTTGCTGGTATATAGCATGTATCAAAAGGAACACCAAATGGATACTTCTAAGTGGAACCATGTAAAATCATCACCATTGCTTGTGAAAAATTCAACTTACATATGGTACTGTGCAAAGTTAGCTAGTCTTATCTTTATATAAAGGACAATATTCAATGCCTTTGTTGAGTTTGAAGTTTATTCATAATTTTTATTAGAGTGAAGAAATTTATGTTAGCTTTGCCTGCTTCATTATCAGTAATCATACCTTGATTATCAATATATGCCTTAAAAAATCTTACGAAATGTTTGGTTGCAAGCGCATATGGTTAACAGTAAAAGAAACCCAGAAAGTCTTCAATTCGTGTGGGGCCAGTTCCTGAATCTGCTTTTCTCTTTATTATATTTGCTACATTCTTCTAAATCCTTAATTGATGTGATTACCAGTTTAAGTAATCTTCTCAGTCAACACTTCCAACTTGAAGTAGGCCAAATTTGCTTCTTTATTATACTGTGTATACTCCCTGCTGTCACTATGATTGTGTAGATTAATAACCCAGTAAGATAACCTGCCTCCACCAGCCTTGCTGCTTGAGTTTGGCATGGATTTGGGCTCCCACATCTGTACACCATCCTCAGAGACTCACCTTGTCAAATGTTGCTGGTACGCCCAGTGTGAAGAAGTAGTTAGGTCTCCACTAGCAGGCATATGACCACCTTTGACACCAGAGCTCCCAAAACTGATTAGATGAATTAAACAAGACAAAGAGGGAAAAATTTCGTCCCATTATTAAAAAGCATAGTCTTGTTTATTAGAAGTTACTTGGAAATTGGAAACTCTGCCTAGATGTATTTTCTTTCTTTTCTTTCCTTCCTTTCCTTCCCTTTCTTTCTTTCTTTCTTTCCTTCTTTTCTTTTCTTTTCTTTTCTTTTCTTTTCTTTTCTTTTCTTTCTTTCTTTCTTTCTTTCTTTCTCTTTCTTTCTTTCTTTCTCTTTCTTTCTTTCTCTTTCTTTCTTTCTTTCTTTCTTTCTTTCTTTCTTTCTTTCTTTCTTTCTTTCTTTCTTTCTTTCTTTCTTTCTTCTCTCTCTCTCTCCCTCTCTCTCTTTCTTTCTTTCTCTATTTTCTAGTGTGTATTAATAAATTATTTGACAATTTCTACGTAAAAGAACCACGAAACTTCAATGGAATACTAATTAATTAATTAATTAATTTCCAATTATTCAGATCAACTGGGACTTTCTGGTAATCTGGTCCAGGCTTGATTTATTCTGTTTAGGCTCGTTTATACATCTGTGATCAGCTGGCAGGATAGCTGGCAGGGTAGGGGGTGGCTTGTATATGTTGGCTTTGAGCTCTGAAATTTTAGTGGCTATTGTCTAAGATCCAGATATGATCCACTGGATCATATGTTTTTTATCATCCAGTTGATTAGCCTGTTGTTCTCATAGTGGTTTGTCAGTTTTCCTAGAACACGAGGAGAAGCACATAAAATCTCTTAGGGACTAAACTTAGAACTGGGAAATTGTCACTTCTGCCATATTTTATTGTCCAGAGATAATTACAGCGCCATATCAAATGGCATGGGTAGATAAATAGCCCCCACCTCTTAGCAGAAGGGCTATCAAGTTACATTATAATGTATGTGGACAAAGAAGGGGGGTAGTTAGGATCATATTTGCAATCAATTTACTTCTTGAACTTACCCCTATCTGATGAACTTACACTCTGCTAACTAGACAGCTCTTATATGAGCTGATTCTCCTGTCTCGAGGAACCAACTCAGTCCTGCCAGCTGTTCTGACATCTTCCCAGTCTAAAATATACTAAAGTCTTTTCCTGCTTATGTAGACTCTAGTATCGAAACTATACTGAGAAGGCCATTTGTATTGCTGACAACAGTTCCTTCAAATGACTTAATGGAAAATGGAATACTCTATTGCTCAGATTTTTCAGGTGAATCGAATTCTACCATGGAAATAATTCTCAATCCAGAGATTTAAATATCTATAATTCTTTTTACATTGTAGATGTTAATTTACATGACACAAAAACAGACCATTTTCATCAAAAGCATTGGTTATTCAATTAATACCTCTAATGAACACCAACAAAAATTAGAAACTATCTGGCTATATAAACATCAGAAAAACACTGAAAGAGCAGACATGACTGAGCATGGTAATTACTATAATCCTGTTAATACACCTGGGTGACTTAATAACCCCACCCTGTAATAAAGAAATTGCCAACTGTGTTTAAGCTCTGTATTGGCTGAGAGAAGTTATGGATTGCTGTCTTTACAAATGCTTGGAGGTGTGATTGTGTCAGAGTTCCCAGAGCCCTGTCTTATTTTTGGAGGGAAAAGGGAGGTGTTAAACCACTCTATAAATAAAATTTGTTGGATTAGAGGAGGCTGAGTTCTAAGTTAAAGGGATAGGTCTATATCAGGAGCCAGGAGAAAAATCATGTATTGGTTAGTTCAGAGGATAGGTGTGTGCATAACTACATAAACAAAGAAAAAACATTATGTCGGAGCCAGAAGAGCAAACTGCAGGCCAGTAGTGGAAATATCAGAGTATCTAGTAAAGGGCATCAGCCATGTCTAAGAAGAAGGTAAAATGCCATCTGGCTGAAAGGCTTGTGGGAGGAAATGTGTAGGAGTACATGCAGAAATATTCATTTATCAAGCACTTGACATGTGGCACAAACTCTACTAGGTGCCATTGGGCATAAAGATGAATAATTATTCAAGGAGAGACAATTTATTGAAGAAGTCAGACACACTAACTACAAATCACCAGACAATGTGATAAGTTCCTACTGAAGAAAGAATAAATATTCATTGGGGGCATATATGAGAAAAAAATTATTTTTGCTGGTGGGGTGCTTATATCTGAACTGCACAAATGGGTTTTTATCAGGTTGACAGAAAGATTATTTTAACTAGAGAGACATTAATCATCACAGAAGTGGAAGTGTAAAAAAATCCCAGTGAATTCCAGGAGCAGTGATTTCTCAGAAATAGTCTTTATGGTGTGGAGTACCAGAAATAAGTCTAAAAAGTAAGTTTATACAAGACTTTTAAATCCCTCAAGTAATTTGCTAGAAGATTTAAAAATATATAAAGCAGAGACATGTTTTTAGTATCCAGCAGAACTTCTTTGTTGAAAAAGATGCAGTTCCTTTAGATATAAATGTTACATTACTTGGATACTTGGAATTAAAAGCACTAAGATCATCTGACTCAAGTGAATAAGGCTGAGGTACAGGAAAAAATCAGCTCTGATGTTCTCCTTCTAGTATTGCTGAGATACCGCCTATCAGGCCAGACTTCCCACAGTTAACAGTTATAAATGCAGGGCAAAACATCGAAAGAAAAGAACTGTCTGAAGAATGAATAGAAGCTGGAAGATAATGACTAGAAGTCAATACTTTGAAGAAGGCATTGCTACAATATGAATTTCTTATTTTCTTTGACTATTAAATAAAGGTGAATTCCAGTCTGTACCATTTCAGATGATGAAAAATCCAATAGAAAATCTGCAGTTTTCCTGGCTTCAAGAATCAGAAGACAAGGTTTATTTAGGACAGCCACAGTACCTGGAAATATAAGAGGAAAATCCAAGAAAGAGAGTGAGAATGGTAGGGCTACAAATTCTGTGTATGAACTCTACCTTAGTCTTTTGATGACCCCTATACCATGTAGTATAAGGCAGCCTCCCATCAACTCAGCTATGGCTGAAAGAAATAAATTGAAATTTGAGCTGCTGCCTATCACAAGCAGACAGAGTTTTGCAATTTTGAGTACAGCAAGTTAACTGCCTACTTAAAAATCAGTGTCAAAATCAATACTCTTCAGTAGAAGATAAGAAAATCCAAATTTTCTACAGTAATTCGCTTGCTCATCAGCACTTGGTTATCAAATTAATTAATCATGTTTTACTTTAGCTATTCTAGAAGTTGCATAGTGACAACTCATTGTGACTAATATGCATTCCCCTGATAACTAGTGATGTTGAGCATCTTTTCATATGCCTATAGGCCTTCCATATGCCTCTCTTACTGAAGTATCTGTTATCTTTTGATGTTTAAAAAATAGTTACTTGTTTTGTGTGGTTTTAAGTGTTCTTATATATTCTCAATACAAGTCCTTTGTTGGATATATGATTTTCAAATTACTTTTTTTTTCCCCAGTCTATAGGTTGTCTTTTAATTCCCTTAATAGTATTTGTTGTTTTTGCCTTAAAGCAAAACCAGTCGTTTATTTAGCTGCCATAGCTGTAGGACTCAGTGAAAAGGGCTTGTGTCTGCTCTACACAATGACAGCAGAGATGGCTTGACTGGGGACTGGTAGATCCATTTTTAGGTGACTCCCTCACATGGCTCAAGTGTTTCTTTTGATTGTGGGAAGCTTCACAAAGGTTGAAGGACAGGGACCTTCGTTCTTTTCCGTTTGAGCCTCTCTGTAGGTTATTTGAACTTCCTCACAGAATGGTGGCTGGGTTCCATGAGCAAGTGTTCCAAGAAACAGGCAATTGGTGATGTAGTATTGTTTGTTTTATTGTTTGGCTTTTGTTTTTAAGTTGTGGGCCTGGAAATTGACAATGTGTCATTTCTGCTAGATTCTGTTGTTCAGTCAGTCACTGAGGTATTTGAGGGAAGGGGGCATAGACACTATACTGGACAGGAAGAGTATCAGTGAATTTTGTGGAATGTTTTAAAACTGCCACATTTTTCATTAATGGAAATAGTTTCATTCTTTTTACTTAGACATGTGTATTTGTCATAAAAGGTAAATTCTTGGAATGCCATATATAAAGCTGTGCAAAGATATTGGCAAATAGAGGCTATTCCTAAATGAGTTTTAATTTTATAATAATAATAATGATATAAACTATATAGAAAATGGATGATGGAAATGGTTAATGATCTTTGAAGCATACTGAATTCCATGTAGTCAGAGCGAAGGATATATTAATCAACTCTAGATATTTTTAGTTTGCATGTTAAAAAATTAAAGGTAAATAAACACCAAAAGAAATTAAATGCATGATTATCAAAATAGTAGAGTAGAATAAATAAAACTTGAACTAAAACTGGATTGTTCTAAATGATAAAAAGAAGAAATTAGTAACAATACACAACACAAAATATTTTAACAGAGATAAATCCACTGACATCAACAATTGAAGTTGTATGCACACAAATGAAAGCTGTCAAAGGAAATAAAATAAGTAACAGGTAAGCTATAAAAACTGCTGAGCTTGTACATCCCTACTGAATAGAATTTCAAATAGAAATATGTAGATCTGTAATCACAGTATAAACATTAACACAACAACCTCTGTTATTAAAAAATAAAGAAGAAACATCAAGGGCCTAATAGAACAGATATCATTAGAGACATAAAGTGGTATGTAAACATAGATCCACTGATTAGAGAATGCATATGCTTTAAAATCTTTTGGACTATTTAGAGAAAATAATCATTTCTATGTCATGAAGCAATGAAGCAAATACAAACCTTAATAATTATTCGAGAATAAAATTTTCAGACTTCGTTCATTGATATCTGTAAATAAAAATATAATTTAATAATAAAAATTTAAAAATCCCTGTGTAAACTTGACATTTAGAAATATATTTTTGCATTGTTTGTAGATCAAAAGTAATCTATGAAAGACATGAAATGTCTTTCATTTCTAAACTTATACTATGTAAATAAAGGAGTATTTATAGAGTGCTACATTAAGAAGACTATATTCAGTATGTTGCCTTTGTAAACAGGTTAAAAGAGGAATAATTATTAATGTAGAAGAAGGAAACAAGTATAAGAGCAGAACATTTGCAAATAAAAAATACATGAACTGCTCATACAACTCAATAACAACAATAACAAAAAACAAAAAAATGGGCAGAATACCTAAATAGATATTTTTCCAAAGAAGACATACAAATGGCCAACAGACACATAAAAAGATGCTCAACATCACTAAGTATCAGAAAAATGCAAATCAGAAGTACAATGAGGTATCACCTCACACTGATCAGAATGGCCATCATTAACAAACAATAAATGCTGGAGAGGGTGTGGAGAAAAGGGAACCCTCCTACACTGATCGTGGGAGTGTAATTTGATGCAGCCACTATGGAAAACAGTATAAAGATTCCTTTAAAAACTAAAACTAGTTAGTTATCATATGATCCAGCAATCCACTCCTAGGCATATGTCCAGAGAAAACTCTGATTTGAAAAGATACATGCCCCACAGTGTTCATGGCAGCACTATGCCAAGACATGGAAGCAATCGAAATGTCCATCAACAGATGAGTGGATAAAGATGATGATATCTATATCTATATCTATATCTATATCTATATCTATATCTATATCTATATCTATATTTATAATGGTATATTACTCAGCCATAATAAAGAATGAAATAATGCCATTTGCAGCAATATGGATGTACCTACAGATTATCATACTAAGTGAAGTAACTCAGGCAAAGACAAATATCATATCACTTAGATGTGGAACCTAAAAAATGATACAAATGAGCTTATTTATAAAATAGACTCACAGACATAGAAAACAAATTTATGGTTACCAAGGGGGAAAGGAAATAGGAGAGGGATAAATTAAGAGACTAGGGTTTGCAGATGCAAACTACTGTATATAAAATAGATAAACAACAAGATCCTACTGTATAGCACAGGGAATTATATTCAATAACTTATAATAACCTATAATGAAAAAGAATATGAAAAGAATGTATATATGTATAACTGTGTCACTGTACTGTACACTAAAAACTAACACTACATTGTAAATCAACTATAGTTCAATGAAAATAAAAATACACTTAAAAATACATGAACAGTAGAGAAGCCCAACAAAACTAAAAGTATGTTTTAAGAAGACTAATAAGTATATACATTTCTATCAAGACTGATCAATAAGGAGAAAAGGAGAAAGACAGACAGTGAGGGAAGAAATAAATATTAGGTGAATAATACAATGTTGACTACAGATATAATAAAAATTTAATTCTTATAAATAATTTTATGCTAATAAATTTGACACAAATAACAATTACACATACAAATAAAGTGGATATTGTTCTAGATAATGCAAAGACCCAAGGAGAAAGAAAAATTCTTATTGAATTTAACTAAAAATTACTGTAAATTGAATCAGTAGAGAGACACTCTTGTATAATCCTGATTATCAATACAGATGCAAAAATTCTAAATTAAATTTTAATCTACTGAAGCTAATCATTATTTTAAAATACATCCTGATGACATTGGCTTTATTCCAGGAATACAAAGCTGGTCTGAAATTGGAGTATCCCTTAAGTAACTCCCCACATGAAAAGTTTAAAGTAGAATTTTCTTGTGATAATGTCAACAAATAAACATAAATGATTTGATAAAGTTCAACAGTATTCAAAATTGATTATTTCCTAGGAAACCAGGAAATGTCAGAGGAATGTTAAGTGGTAAAGTTTAACTTAACTTGAAAATTCTTAGAGGAAAGTTGGGTTGGCAGTATACTCAGGAGAGAATACTCACTTCTCTAGTCAAAGAAATGTAGATTAAAATAAAAATGAGATTTGTTTGCACACTCCTCAGATAAGCAAAATGTGAATATCTAAAACTACCACATTCTACAGTACTTGTTAAAAAATGATTTGTTAGGTATGATGTGGTTGAGGACATGTTTATTCTTAAAACTACTTAGGAGAATAATATAATAATGTCTATTAAATCTTAAGAATATTTATTTATCCCAGTAATGCTGTTTTTAGATGTATGCTACGGACATATGCACATACATGCACAAGAAAACACAAAGTGAAAACTGAATCACTATTTGAAATAGTGAAAACATGGAAACCACACAACTGCAATACAAGTACACAAAACTTCATATAAGAAAGAGTAGTGAAGGGCAGGTGAAATAAACTTATTCAAGATGTTTAAACATGTGTTTATCTCAGAACCATTTTATTATATAAAATTGTTAAGTAGTAAGGAACATACACTGTGTGATACTTATTTATGTTTAAAAATACATCACACAAATGTTTCATAACAATACTACCAAATGAGTTAAAAGTCCAAAAAAAACCACATGATGATGTAGTACATCAGTCTTAGGATATTACTAATTTCTTGGGACTGATGGGTGTAAAGCAACGGTATGGGTCTTTATCAGAATCTCTAACATTGAATGTCTTTTTTTTTAAGGTAGCTGAAACACATATGACAAATTTGTAAACATTTGTTTATTTTCAGCATAGGTATATAACTATCATATTACTTCATATACATTTTTATATTTAAATATTTAAAATATAAAAGCTAATTGACTGAGAAGATAAAAATTTAATTAAAATATTTTTAAACATAGTGCTATGAAAATTGGGATGCATGAGGCATATATCCCAATACAACTGCAAAAGAGAGGGCTTTATCTGTTATATAAAAACTTCTGCCAATAAATACTACAGAAACACCTGGCTCCTATCTAATGACTTTTCATGGAGAAACAAATAAAAACAAATCACAATTGACAAAGAGAAAAATACAGAATAAGCTACGCTATCTCAGCTGCATGCATGGAGGTCTCAGAGGTGGGTTCTAGTAACAATAAAAAATAATAATATAAAATCATTATCTGAGATCTTAAGATAATGATCTTAGAGATTATGTTTTGTCTTTTTTGGAACTTACATACACAAGCTCAGAATATGTTTTTACAAAAAAAAGTGAAGTCTTTGGAAATAATCACTATAGCATTAAGCATGTGGTTTATTCTTTTAACATAAGATATATGCAAAAATAGTGATAGAATTTCTGTGATACATTTTTACCTAGTGTTACAGTTAGTATTCAGAACATTATTAATATACATGCATATACACATATATATATATAATGATACAACTAAATTTTGGAATTGCCTGTTATGCAGATGCAAATTGCTAGAAAGTCAAACAACTGTTAGTGAGAAATTAGTATTTTATGTTTTTATTCCATTCACAATAATGAGGGATAAAATAGCTTAATTGGATTTAAAATAAATGTATACCCCCCAAATCTATTAGAGTTTATCTGAAATATTAGTGATATGCCAATAACAATTAAACATTTGATCTCAATTTGCATAACATTTTATTTTTCCATAATGCCTTTCCATACATTAATTTACATATTCTTCAAAATGACATTGTGATATAACCAAAATAAATTAGTATTCCAATTTTGTAGATGAAATAACCATGGCCTAATTCCATAGATTAAATAATCAAGAACACCTGCACCCCAATGTTCATAGCAGCACTATTTACAATAGCCAAAACATGGAAACAGCCTAAATGTCCATCAACAGGTGACAAGATAAAGAAGAAGTGGTATATTTATACAGTGGAATACTACTCAGCCTTAAAAACCGACAACATAATGCCATTTGCAGCAACATGGATGCTCCTGGAGAATGTCATTCTAAGTGAAGTAAGCCAGAAAGAGAAAAAAAAATACCATATGAGATCACTCATATGTGGAATCTAAAAAACAAAAACAAAACAAACAAACAAACAAAAACAAAGCGTAAATACAGGACAGAAGTAGACTCATAGACAGAGAATACAGACTTGTGGTTGCCAGGGGGGTGGAGGGTGGAAAGGGATAGACTGGGATTTCAAAATTGTAGAATAGATGAACAAGATTATACTCTATAGCACAGGGAAATATACACAAAATGTTAAGGTAGCTCACAGAGAAAAAAATGTGACAATGAGTGTGTATATGTCCATGAACTACTGAAAAATTGTGCTGAACACTGGAATTTGACACAACATTGTAAAATGATTATAAATCAATAAAAAATGTTTTAAAAAATCAAGAAATCCTTAACTAAGGTGAAAGTTAAAAAGTGAAGGTTTCTGATTCCTAATAACACTACTTTATTTGACTTCTAGTTACTTTTCATCTAATTATATTATCTCATTCAAAACACAGTTTTAAAAAGTTATTCCAGGTTTTTGTTTCATAAGCTTTATCTTTTGGCAAAAGCCCATGTAAACTAGGATGTATTACTAAGTCTTGGACATATAGGTATATCCTACAAAGTATGAGCATATCCTACCATCATGAATTATATAACTACAAGTACATTACACTGTAGACTTAAGAAATACAGTTCAAATAAGAAAATAATAACCTCTCTAATTATTACGGATAATGATATCTCATATTTTGTACTTTGGAATTTAGTGTAAGTAAACTGTGTTTGAGAAAGTTGTTCCATTTTGTACAGAATACTTCTTAATACATAAAAAAAAATTTCATTAAGAAAGCTACCCTGGGAAATGGGTTTTCCCATATTAAAATAGACTCTGTTCTTATCTAGAATTAATACTAAAAGATTATGAGTGGAAAAACTCACATAATCACGTAAATGATTTAGAAATCTTTTAAAGTCAAAAAAGTTTAAAGATTTTAATAAACAATATACAGAAATTTTGAATAATTCAGAAAAATTGTGATTGGTAACATACATAAAGTAGGATGTTGATTATAGCAAAAACCTGTAATAATTTTGATATTGAAGTCTTTTTAAAGTTGATGAAATTCATGTACTTAGCAAGTAATTCCTAGAATACATAATCAGAGACTTTTAGATCTTAAAGGAATTTTAGAAGCCAGCTATTCAAAGCTTTCAGAAATGAGAAAACTGCCTTCTAGACATAGTGATTTTGGCAAGGACACGTGACTAAATAATAGTAAAAATAGGATGATAATCCATGTCTTCCAGGACAATATTCATACTCACATATTTGTATAATGTGTGGGTAAATTTTTTACTAATGAAATCCTCCTTAAGTAGTTTGGTTTGAAATTCTGAAAAAAAAATTACTGTGAAACCTCAGGGCATTATAAAACGGAGTAAAGTTCAGATCTAGAATTCCTGTTTCCAATGAAGTTTTATTCTTTGAAACCTGACAACTACAAGTATAATTTAATGAGACTTCTATTTAGAGAGAGCCACATTAGCCGTGCTTATAACAAAATCGTTCTCTGTTCTATTCAGTAACAGAAACTTTGATTTAAATCTGAAAAACTACTAAAATGCACCTGCTGCTTTCTGCTCGAAATCTAAAGCACTTTGAACATTATAACTGATGACTTAAAGAAGTATTGATATTAATTAATGATTTTACCTAAAATGAAAAAAAATCAGAAGTATGAGATCAAACATTTTATAAATTACTCTGATAATAATTTAAAAATCAAAAGAAAGAAGCATTAAATAGTACAGCCCAATGCATACATGAAATGAACCAGAAATCTGATATAAGGTTTTTCTGGTACTGCTTGAAGTTAATAAAGGAGATATCTTGGTTTGAACTTCCTTGAGGAAATAGCTTCCTAATCTGCAAAATGCTTATAATAAAATGAGATTCAGATGATGATGATGTACAGCCCTGCAAGAGCATAACATGTTGCAAGAGAATGTTTGTGTGAAACAGAGTATGGACCATTGTATTAGTAAAGAGATCTAAACAGCTAGATCTGTTTACTAAGAATGTAAGAGCAAGCACACTGTGAATCTATAGCAAAACTAATAAAATTTGAGAAGCAGAAAAATAAATCAGATATTGCAAAATAAGTTATCGAGAATACAAATGGACCAAATGAATGATAGAAAGCATAAACACATGAAAATACCTTTCCTATGAAACATCCCTATGAAAGATTCCCAATGACCATAATTTGTCCTTTCAGTACAATATTTTTAGCAATCTTCGCAAGTTACTTATGGCATTATTTTCCTCATTAACGATGAAGAAATGGATGCTTGGAATGTTTCAATAACTTGCCCCAAGTCATTCACTCAGCTACTAAGTATCAGTGTTGGTACTAGAACCCAGGTCTCTCTGCCTCTAACTAGTTAACATCTCAGTTGTCATGTACAACTGCATGGCTTCTATGAGAACATATATTGTTGGAATATTAGCAAATATGTGACCATTCTTCCCTACTTTTTACACATGATGAAAGAATGACTTTGCCCCATATGTAGTTTGAATTCTTACAGTTGTGCTCTGCTTCTATCTGTGTGCCAACTACTCCCAAATATTTAATACATTTCTAGTTTTCTCTTCAGCGTATTAGAATTCTGTACTCAGTTGCTTATCTGTTATCTTAACACCCATACAGTTGTTTCCTTCCCAATATACAAGTTATCTTTAATAATTCATGTGTGCTTATCATCCACATAAAAAATGTGCATTCTAATTTGAAAGTAAAACATGCCTACTTGTTTCTCTCTCTTCATATCTTCACTTTAGTCCAATCCATGAGCTTCTGAAACAACCATCAACCAATCTCTTTGTCTTCATTTTCTCTCCTTATTTTTTGTTTTCCACACAGCTGCCAGGTTGATTTCTTACATAGTGATACATATATAAATTATATATATACACACACACACATTTTTACAACTAACAATACAAACATAGAACACAATACACAATACAAACATAGAACCAAAAGCTAAAACTCATCATTTGTTCTTATGAATGATCTCTCTTCTTCCCACAACTACTGATAGTAACTGGCATGGTTGTGAAATTTGTGTTCTGATCCTAGATACCTTATAGAACTCTCTTACAAATTCTTTACATCAAAATTGAGTACACTGGCTCTTGGAATAAAAAAAATATGCCTTTTTGAAAACCACGTAAGTTTGGACGATTTATTACAAATAGGGCATCCTTCTCTTGTTCCCAACTTAATGAGAGTGCTTCAGAAGCTTCATTATTAGTGTGATTTCATTATTAGTTTTTGGATGATTCCTTTACAAAACTAAGGAGTTGCTTTCTGTCCCTGGCTAGTTCAGTTTGATTAATGATTACAACTCTTAAAAGTCTTCCTTTTTTGTCTGTGATTTTATTGAAGGATACCACTGTCTTTTTTTTTTTTTTCAATCTGTAGTTGATTTACAATGTTGTGTTATTTCTTGGTATACAACATGTATATTCTTTTTCATATTCTTTTTCACTATAAGTTATTGGAAGTTATGGAATATAATTTCTTGTGCTATACAGTAGGACTTTGTTGTTCACTGTTCTCTATACAGTAGTTTGTATCTGCTACTCTCAAATCCTGGTTTATCCAATCCCCTTTCCCCTTTGGTAACCATAAGTTTGTTTTGATGTCTGTAAATCTGTTTCTGTTTTGTAAATAAGTTCATTTGTCTCATTGTTTTAGATTCTACATATAAGTGATATTGTATGATATTTGTCTTTGACTTACTTTACTTAGTATGATAATCTCTAGGTCCACCTATGTTGCTGCAAATGGCATTATTTCATTCTTTTTATGGCTGAATATCCCATTATGTGTATATCCCATTGTGTGTGTGTGTATATATACGCATACATACACATACATATACATACTACATCTTTATCCAGTCACCTGTTGATGAGCATTTAGGTTCCTTCAATGTGTTGGCTATTATAAATAGTGCTGCTGTGAACATTTGGGGTGCATATACATTTTTGAATTGGCGTTTTCTCCAGATATATGCCCAGGAGTGGGCTTGCTGGATCATATCATATCAAAAATGAAAAACTTTATTGTTAGTTTTTTTAAGGAACCTCTGTACTGTTTTCCATAGTGGCTGCACCAAATTACAATCCCACCAAAAGCGTAGGAGGGTTCCCTTTTATCTACACCCTCTCTGTCTTTTGTGGACTTGTTACTGATGGCATTATGATTGGTGTGAGGTGATACCTCATGGTAGTTTTAGTATGTATTTCTCTAATAATTAGCAATATTGACATCTTTTCATGTGTCAGTTGGCTATCTGTATGTCTTCATTGGAGAAATATTTGTTTAGATCTTCTGCCCAGTTTTTGATTGGGTTATTTGGTTTTATGTTACTGAGTTGTATGAGTTGGTTGTGTATTCTGGAAATCAAGCCCTTGTCAGTCATGTCATTTGCAAATATTTTCTCCTAGTCCATAGGCTGTCTTTTTGTTTTGTTTATGGTATCTTTTATTTACAAAAGTTTAACTGAATCTGAGATAACATGGATTATGATAGAAGTACCTTGAAGAAGGAGTTTTTCAGTGGATATATTCCCAATGTGGTTAATACATTGAATTACAGTTAGATTTTTTAAAAATGTTACCTTCCCTTAATGTCAGAAATACACTCTGGTTGGTTAAAAGGTGTAATTATTCTAAGACTGCTAAATTTATTTGGTAATTCTTTACTTGGAATATTTATATTTATGTTCACAGGTTAGATTGTCTTACAGTTATTGTTTGTTTTACTTTGCTAATTTGGTTTTGTCTGAAGTTAGAGCTGGACTCTAAAAATAAGTTGTCATAATCGCCGTGTTTTCACTCTGTTCTGGAATGGGTAAACAAGGGATATACCTGGGTTTACTGTTTTAAGACTTTAAAAAAGTAGTCTAATTTATTGAACTTTTCCAAGAACCGAATTTCTTATGGATTAAATTTTCTGATTCCTTTTTGTCATCAATTTCTGTTATTTAATTTTTTTCAATGTTTTAATCATTTCTTATAACTTCTAAAATTGAAAGCAAGGGTTCTGTGACCCCCCCTCTGCCTTTTCAATATCTTTGGCTTAAAAAAAATTTCTAAATTTTTTTTTCAGACTTTTTTTTTTTAGCGCAGTATTAGGTTCACAGAAAAATTGGGTGAAGGTACAAATTTTGCTTTTTCTAGAATGTCATATAGTTGGAATTATATAGTATGTAGCCTTTTCAGATTGGTTGATTGGTTTCTTACAGTTAGCAACATTAATTTGATGTGTTTTCATGGCTTGATACCTCATTTAATTTTTTGTACTATGTAATGTTCCATTGTCTGGACATTCCATAGTCTATTTATTCATTCACCTACTGAAGGACATCCTGGTTGCTTCCAAGGTTTGGCATTATAAATACAGCTGCTATAAACATCCATATGCAGGATTTTGTGTGGACATGTTTCCATCTCATTTAGGTAGATGCAAGGGATGTAATTGCTGAATTGTATGTTGAGTATATTCACTTCTTTTTTTTTTGAAATTATCTAATTAAAAATTTTACTATAGCAAATTTAAAACATATACAAAGTAGACAGAATAAAATAATGAGCCCAATATACCATTACCCAGTCCCCAAACCAGTGATCTGTATCCAACCTTGTCCCATCTACCTCACCAACTACTTGTCCCTCACCCACGTTTTTGAAACAAATCCCATGTATATCCTTCCTTCTGCAAACCTTTCGGTAGTAACCATCCTGTTTTTCATTCAGCTTTTCTCAGTTGTAGTCTAAGGAAGTCAAAGATGTAAACAATCAACTAGAAAAAATATTTAAGTATTCTGTTGTTGGCAGTGAGGATTGATTTGGGGATCATGGAAGTGTATTTACTTTTGTATAAACATACCAAACTGATTTCCAATTGTCTGTACTATTTTGCATTCTCACCAGCAATGAGTGAGTTTTTGTTGCTCCACGTCCTCACCAGTTTTTGGTGCTATCAGTGTTCTGGATTTTGGTTATTCTCATAGATGTGTAATGGTTTCACAATGTTGTTTTAGTTTCCACTTTCCTGCTGACATATGATGTGGAGCATATTTTCATGTACTTGTTTGCCATCTGTATATCGTGCTTGTTAAGATTTTTGGCCCATTTTTTAATTTGGTGGTTTGTTTTCTTATTGTTGAGTTTTTAGAGTTTGTTATATTTTACATAACAGTCCTCCATCAGATGTATCTTTTGCAAATATTTTCACCAAATCTATGGCTTGTTTTGTATTCTCTTAACACTATCTTTTGCAGAGCAGAATTTTTAAATTTTTGATAAAGTCAGTTTACCAATTGTTTCTTCCATGGATTGTTTCTTTGATGATGTATCTAAAAAGTTATCACCATACCCAAGGTCATGTAGCTTTTCTTTTATGTTATCTTCCAGGAGTTTTATAATTTTGTGTTTTAAATTTAAGTCTCTTTTGAACTAACGTTTGTAAAAGTTGTAAGGTCTGTGTCTAGATTCCTTTTTTTTTTCTTTTTTTACGTGCAGATATCCAGTTGTTGTAGTACCATTTGTTGAAGAGACTATTTTTGCTCCATTTTAATACCTTTGCTCCTTTTGTCAGAAATCAACTGATTGTATTTATATGGGTCTACTTCTGGGCTCTTCTGTTTCATTGACCTCTCTGTTCTTTCACCAGTACCACACTGTCTTGATCATTGTAGCTTTATAGAAAGTCTTGAAGTTGGGTCATAACTATTAGGTCAGATGTGTAACTCTATTCAAATTACTCATTTTTCTTCTTGGTCTGTCCTCTGTTTTCACATAGCCTTGTTCTTGGCTCCATCAAATATTTATCTCTATTTTTATTGATTGCCCATTTATCTGTTATTTTCATCTCCATTTCTTTAAGTACTCTTTGAAGAAAGTCAACATTTTATTCCCAGTGTCCAGTGTAGTATGTGG
The DNA here is from genome assembly GCF_048564905.1 of Vicugna pacos. NCBI lineage: Eukaryota > Metazoa > Chordata > Mammalia > Artiodactyla > Camelidae > Vicugna > Vicugna pacos. Next base: position 36,629,502 of record NC_133001.1, read on the forward strand.
TTTATAATAATTTCAATACTATTTGTTGAGTGAATAAACATTCATTAATTCACTGATGTTCAGAATTATCTTAACAGTCTCAGTAATCTAGGATTTGGTGTGAACTAACATAAAAATGGTTTCTCCATCTCAAGTTGATGCAAATATATTAATTTTCCTCATTAATATTACACAATAATTAAAAAATTCTATAGATGAATGTTTTCTGTTGTTTTACTTCATTGTCAATGTTAGTCTCCTAGGTTAATATTAGTAATTACTTATTAGCTAATTATGATGACTGAAACAATTGCATTTGACTCTCAGTATATAAACTGTATTAAGAAATTAAGCAGATATTTAAGTTTGATAAATGACTTGCCCCCATATCTGATGGACAGTCCATTTCAAATGTCCTTCCTCAGGAAATCATACACATTTCTCTAATTTGAGCCTTCCAACCCCTTTTTAGTTTGTGTGCAATGGTATACATTTTCTCAGCCTCTTCATGGAATGAGTCAGATCCCCCTAGGACTGTACCCAATTTCCCTTTGTCTCAGTTATTTTTCATCTCTTGGACCTCAGTGATCACTATAAAGAAACTCTGAGGGGGTGGTTTACCTTAATAGTGAAATGTTTCCATTGGCACCAATTTTTCAACAGAGTAGTCCACAGGCGAGCTTTAGAGCACATATAAAAAGCTCCTTCCCCTGTAGTAGCCTGTCTGACTTTCCCTTTCATAGAGAACCCCAGGGATTTGCTGTGAATCATTCCACCTGTGGTTAATTGGACAGCACATTGAGAAAACTGGTCACAAACTCAAATATAATCTGCCTGATACTAAAGACCAAATAGCAAAATTGTAGTTTATTTTAATTGGCACCCTCCTAGGAGAGGGGGGGAGGAAAGAAGTCAACTAGCAGATTATTATAATTATCAGAAACATGTAAGCAAACCCTTATGTTGAATATTTTACTAATTTTCCTTTTTAATTCAACAATCTATATCATTCTACAATGTTTTATTTCATAGAAAATACCTGAGTTAATAATTACAGCCCTTACTAACTAAATATGACATGTACCAAAATGGGAATTAAATGTCTTCTAATGAAAATCTGGCTGTGTTTTTTTTTTCCCTTATGAATGTAAAACTTAATTTGTTCATCTACTCCACATATTGTGGACTTTTTCTACGTGTCAGATATATATGTATATTCCTTTAGAATATTTTTTTCAAAAATTTATTTGAAGCCTGTTTTCCCTGGGACATTTTCCTAGTTTTTGCTTACCTATTAATTAGACTTACTTGAAGAAGCCTAGCTTTTTTGTGAATGGGTTGTATCTTCTGCAGCACATAGGTGGGAAAAACTCAGTTACCTGGAGATGGGAGTTGAGACTATGTTTAGTAGGAAATACCACTGAAATTACTTGTAAAATGCAGTTGACTAAATATTTAAAGCATTGAGATGTAGAAGGTGAGGTCAGAAACAAATTAATAACAATCTCTTTTAATTATTAGAAATTAACATTTATTGTTTAATGTATCATCATTGATTAAATAAGATAGTTGTAGCTTTTTTTTATAGGTACTAAATGATTATTCTCACAATTAAACATTTAGTCGGGATACTGCATTGGCTATTGGGAACTTTAAAACTTGTAAGAATGATCACTACATTTAGGAAGGATCAAAAGACCTCTAAGTCAGAATATAGATGCAGGACTTAAAAGTAGTGTGGTATAATACAAAATATATTTGGTCTTTGTCCCTGGTTTTTGGCAAAGAGCTCCTAAAACTCTTGAAGTTTTCCTGGTGATAGGAGTTTTGTTATTCATAATGCAGCCCGTTAGACCACACTAAGTTTATGCTATTGATGTGATTTAGAATGAGGCCCCTGGATAGTCTGGTGGGAAGATGGGGAGGTGGGCAGGAGATTAAGCTCTATAAAGCTCTTGAATCAGGAGATGTAATGAGTTTCTGGGTTGGAATACTGGACGGGCAGTGTGCCCAGAGAGGACGTGTAAGCTGCCACTTCCCCTCACATACGTTACCCCATGCGTATCTTCTACCTGGCTACTCCTGAGTTGTAAAAAAAAAAAAAAAAAGTTTCTATGAGTTCCACGCAAATTATTGAATCTGAGGAGGGGAACCTAGGGACTCTCGATTTATAGTCAGTTGGTCAGAAATGTGGGTGGCCCAGGTATCTGAAGTGGAGGTGGGGCCAATCCTGTGGGATTGAGCTCTTTAAAATGTGGGGCCTGTGTTAACTCTGGGTAGTTAGAATTGAATGAAATTGTTGAACACCAGGTTGGTGTCTGGCAAACAGAGAACTGGTGGTTGCTGTTAGAAGACACCGCAAGAGCAGCATCACCAGATTGTAAACTGCTTTACAGCATGGACCATATACTATGGTATTATTGACTTTTCATAATTTCATATTGAACATTCTAAGAAACTTACTCAATGCTTATTAGAGAACTGAGTTGTCAGTAAATTTACTTTCTTAGAACCTATTATATCCTTGTGATCTGAAGAATTAATGAATTTCCTTTGAAGTGCCTTATTGTTATACAAAATATATAGGTGCTCATCTTTGAAAATGAACTTACATAGCAGTCTTTATTATCAGCACAAATTAGGCCATGCCAGTGGAAGAAACAATCAAGGGAAATATGGAAGGCAGAATTCTTGGGGTAGATAACACTTCACTCTTTGAGTCATAAAACAATGAGTTCAGTCCTACTCTTATACTTGCTTATAAGTATAAGTATATACTTGCTCATGTGCCAAGCAAATGCTTGTTGCCCAACACACTTAGAAGCAAATACTATGGCACTGAATTCTGAGAAAAGAAATAGCTTTATTGAGATGTCTGTTGGCAAAGAGACAGGAGGCAAGGCTCTCAAATATGTCTCCTAGATTCAGCGTTTGGGGCAAAACTTAAGGGGTTAGGGGAATTTCAAATTTGGAAGCTAGCTGATTGGGGAGTCCTGAATTAGTTCATATAAGCTACTCCCGCTGCAGGTTGTATTCATTTCTGCATCCCTTTAAATCTCAAAGTTTTTAAGTTACAGTTTGAGAACTGTTACACTTTCTGGCTCCCATCTCTGTCTCCAGTTCCCATCTCAACACTTTCCCTTTTGTCCTTGCAAAACAGAACTTCACCCAGTCACTTCTGTCTTTTAGTTCTGTTTGAGTGCCTCTTCCTGACCCTTAAGTTGAGTTAGTTCCCCCACCACATGTGTATTTCCACATCTCATATGTTCCTCTCTTAGCACACATATTTATAGCCATTTCTGTATTCCCTTTATGGCCAGAAAGGCTTTAGTAGGATAAGACCATATTTCTCTTGTTCAAAGCTCTATGCGTGAAGCATGGCTTATGCAGATAATTGATATGTATTTGAAAAATAAACCATGAACAAATAAATTTATGAAAAAAACATGCAAATGCCACCATTGTCATTCTCATTGCCAATATAAAACATGGCATTTCATAAATTATATTTGTATTATGCTCTGGTTTTAAATAAAATATTTGAAAGAATAGGCTGATTCCAGTAAAACTGCATTATGGGTTTTATATAATGACCTATATGAGAACCTAAGCTTAATTATATTTTGCCAGGATTTGTATGATTAGACAATAAAACTGTATGAAATTCTCAGGACAGCACCTATTAGGTTGTTCAATAACTACTAGACACTATTACCACAAATTTCTCTTGTGTTTTAGTTTTTGCCTTGTAAGGAGAAGGGAAGCAAAATTAAAATACTGATTCTGGGGATTTCAATCTACTGTGTAGACATAAGGATAATTTTTCAGTCTGTTTGTGTAGATTATTTAACTTTGACAAGAGAACTGCTTGCAAAGCAAATCATCACAGGGGTTAAAATTGATTGTTCATGGCATATAGAAGAAGATACATGTTTAATCTCAGTGCCCCTCGTAAGTTCTTAGCACAATCAAATTCTTCTTAATAATTTAATACTCTATTACATGATACTGTGGTGAGTTAGAAAGTGGGAATTATTCCAGGATGGTAATGACATTTTGTATTTATTTTTTAAGGAGCTGCAAATTTCTTACAATCATCTCTTCAGCCTTTACCACAGCCTTGAGGTTTAGTGCCCTTTCCAGAGGTTTTTTTTTTTTTGGCAGGTATTATTCTGCCCTTCAAGGAAAAGTAAAGACAAAAAGACTGAAAATTGAGTGTTGAGTGTCAGAGTTTTACTGCCAAGCAGAAAACCCAATTAATTTAGTACAGAGTCTACCATTGGAGGGGGAAGTTGAGGGAGGAGAAAAGTGAGGTCTCTAATGACTGAAGATGGCAAAGCAAAGGAGTGCTGCTGATTTGTGGGTTAGATAAGCACTAGACTGGCTGCGGGAGACCAGCTGCATGTGTGGAGTGTCTGTCTTAAGGTTATGGCATATCCAGCTACCTTTGTTGCCTTTTGACATAACCCAAGGCAGGATTACAGTACCAGGCAGGCAGGTCTCTACCCATATCAGCAGGCTTATTGGCCAGATCAGGGTATGTCATTACTATAAAAATACAGTAAAAGAAACTTTAGACAATTTCAACACAAATATTTTGCTGTTGGAAAAAAATTTTTTTTTCATTCAGGATGGCTAGAGCTTTAGTGGACATTCAGTAACTTCTCAACTGAAGACCATGAAGATGTTTCATGATAAGAAACAGTAATTTTGTAATAACCTATAATGAAAAAGAATATATATGTATAACTGAATTACTGTGCTGTACTGTACACCGGAAACTAACACATCATTCTAACTCAATTAAAAAAAAGAAACAACTTTTCTCTTGGTGGCATAGCCATAGTCATAAACCTTAGTTTAACCAATGATAATCAACCAATCATAGTCAATTGACAGATATAAAAATTAACAATTATATTTCACAATAAAACTTTATGAACTCTTAATTAAAAATATTTCTACTCATGCCTAAGCATAAGGATATTGTACCAAGTCTTTTTTTGTGTATATCTGTCTCCTGAGATGCATAATAAAAATTTGGAAACTGTATTTACTGTACAATCAGTACACAATTTAATGTGTACTTTGTAAGCTTTGAGGGAGATAAAGAAAAGATAACTGAGAAAGACTTCTTTTGGATTTCTGTTGTGATATTTTATCCTTTTTATTTGTTGTTTGTTTTCTGGCATTATAACTGATGTCTGAGAATGTCATTAGTGTTCCCATAATGCATGAGATGACTTAGTTTTTGCAAATTTGCTTTGGAAGGCTCCCAACCTTTTTTTTTTTTCCTTCATTCTCTCTTCTGGTTTCCCAAACCACTCTCTATTTAATCATAGAATATTTTACTATAGGAATAGAAAAGTGAGTCTGCCAGCATTTCAAACAGAAAATAAAGATAGGAGCCTACCTATGAATAAAAGATATAATTTCTAATAGCCTCCCTTGTACTTCTTACCCATTTCACCATTGATTGACTACTTCCAGTGAAAGTATACAGTTGTCAGCTTTGTAAAGGCTAGTTATATGTAAATGAACTTATCTGCAGTTGGGTTAACATGCAATATTTGATACTATGTTTATTTACAGTTGAAGCTCTGTGTGTAAATATAAAGGGACACAGGTAAAGGATCCTTCTGTTTAAGTAGCAGGAGAAGAAATATTAATATCTGTCATAAAGCTAAGCCAACGTAGCTGACGTATTTCTTAGGAAGCCCCTAAGAACATTTTTGTTTTCTGGTTTTGGATAAATAAATTGCCAATATTTTTTTCTCTTGTTCTCAACCTCTCTTCAGTGAAACCTCCCTGCTGGATAACATCTCAAAGAGCCCTGAGCAGTGAGCCCAAGCAGCGGGCGTTCCCATTGCTCACAGCCTAGAGTGCTCGCAGTTGTTGTTTTTGGCAGGGACGCCTCACTACTCTGCCGTCAGAGTAATTGTTTCCTTTCCAAAGGTCAAATTTATCTTTAGTCGAACTCAATGTTAATGTCAAGAGAAGATGAAAATACCAGTTTTTTTAGTGTATATAGTCATGTATGGCAGAGGGAAGGACCCCAAATTGGACGCTGTCTCTGGAACAACTTTATTAGTTATCCCTTTGACCAACACCACATTATTAAGAGACAAAGAACAACTATAGGTGAGAAGATTGGAGTCAGTATTGACCCATCCCTGGCTGTGACTCAGTGTCACACCACTCTGACATTTGAAAGAGTTGTAGGGCATCGCTTTGAAATGGTCGAGAACCCAGCCATATTGGGAATGCTCTGGGTGATTTGATGGTTTCTCTCATCTACATTCTCCATTAATGTATGATTCCAGGTAATAGTAAGCTGGTCATTAGCTAGGCTTATAAAAAGCTGACTACACAGTACTCAAGGGTTTGCCGTAACTTATGACTTACTATTGTCACGATTCTTCTGCCGCTGACTGCTTTACCATCCTGAACAACATTTTAAATTCTTTTGATTTTAGACTTATGCTCTAAGAACTAAACTTAATTAATTCTTGCAGCAAGCACAGTTTCCAATTACTGTTTGAGATGCACTTTGAATCATTCAGGAATTCTGCTTTCTACACAAAAGAGAAAATAGAGATTGTAAATAGGGAAATGGAAGAGGAAACTGTGGAGGGCAGTGCAGATAGCTAACTATGATACTAAGAAATAGCTTGCCTGAAACATAATGGGAATGAATGGAGAATCTCAAGTATTAATAGGTGCCTTATCTGTGCTTTTAAGAAGACAGGATTTTGAAAAGCTCTTAACTGAGTTAGAAGGCCACATTTGAAAAAGTGGGTGGAAAATCCTACTGGCTTTGTGAGATAGTCTCTTGTGTAATTGACTAGTCTAATTAAAATGGAAAAGCCTTAGTGGGAGAATCAAGCTGGGAGGAAATGGAAAGGAAGTTTAACATAAAATAAAGACCTACTTAATCTACTGTGGAAAGACAAAGGAGCCTGTGCCTGTTCAAGGGCAGAACTTGATGGCAGCAAAGAGTAGACAGGTTGTCCAGAATGGAGACAGTACTTCGCCTTACTGGCAGGATACTCCAACAACATGTTTGCAGTGATCCACCTTGAACGGTTACAGACAAATGAAGGAAAGGGGAAAAAAATTAGTTAGTTTGACCTCCTTTCTTAGAAACAAATGGACAATTTCCAAAGTCCTAAAATTCTGTAGGGAGTTCGCATGAGTCGAATATTGAAGATATGAAACATTAGAAGGTAGAATGATCTATGTCACCACATAAACGTCAGATGCTTGAAAATCATACACATTTTACTTTCTGTTTAAATCTTACAAGAGAACAACGAAGCTGAAAAGGGAATAAGGGAAGGAAGGTCACATGAAAAAATAAAACCAGTACAGGAAACTGGACAGGAGGCAGAAATGAAAGGAAGAGTAATGAGGACATAAGCCAAGCTTGAATCCTAGTTTGCCTGTGTTACCCAGACCTTTTCAACTTCATTCCAGAAAAGCGCATCTGTACCTCTCTCTGGCAGCCCTGTGTATCCTAGGTGCTCAGTAAGTATTTGCTCATGATGCTGTTTCTTATCTGTGCATCACCCTTCAGACAGATTTCATTTCCAAACATTCTTCTCCCCTTCAAGTTTATCATTATGTTTACAATTTAGTATTATAAAACAATTGATCCAAACCACTTTATCTATTAAAACACAATTTAATGCAGGAAAATGACATTTAGAAATGTGTTTCTGGGGTAAAACCTCTATCAAATTACCTTGCACTCCTTCCTGACTATCAGCTGACTGAATAACAAAGTTTTGCTTTCTTCCAGCAGAGAAGACTAACATACTTTGTAAAATATGTTTATAGTCTGGCATAACACACACACTTAACTCTTTCGAGCCATATAAAATGCCTGCTAATAGACAATCCCAAATAAGTACGCTATTTTTAGCACTGTGTAATGAGTGTTTATCCAAGATTTACAAACAGATTATTTTGTTGCCACACAGATAGATAATTACCACTTAAACCTAATTTTATAATTAAGGCCCTTTAAACATCGAAGGAAAAAATGTATCAACATATTCCTCTGTTAATACTCGTCTTGAACTAACATGCATGTAATATTTTCTTCATAGTATTTTCCTGTCTCTTTGGGTCAGTATGGTTTTATATTTGGTTACACAGGAACCTATGTTCACATTCCTTCTTCTGCTTCTAGGTATTTAATACCTGTACATACTTATTTACAATAAATTAATGTCTTCAACTTCTTTGTGACCAGAGAGAAGTTTGAAATACAACTAAAGATGGCTTCTTAAGACTGGCATTGCAATTTTATATAAATAAAGGATAATTTTTAAATGATTTTAGCTAAATAAATGAGGACTGAGGATTTCCTTTTATTAATTTATGAACCACAAAAATAGCTCTTTAGATGGGTGCTTAAAGATGATTTTTGTCTTTGCAGTTCCAGTGGAAAAATCCAAATAAGTTCATTCGAGGAATTTTCAGTGTCTTATGAGATTATCAGAAAGCACTCAGAATGATCTAATCATTAAGAAAAATACAATAATCATGCTATTTTCCTACAGTTGATCAAATTAGTTTTTTAAAGCTATTAGGTAAAATCCAGTCATTACTGAAATAAGCCAACAATAAAATTGACCAAACACATCTTTAACTTTTTACTTACAGTGACCAGAATTCCACTATTTATTATATAAGCCCTGGGTGAGGGTATATGTGAATCTGCAGACATAGAGATAACATCTGGTAAACAATCAGCCCACAGTAGTGTGCAGTGCATCCTTCCTTCACACCTTCTATAGCACCCATGAAGACACAGGAAAAGACATACCACACATCAGTAGGAAAAAAAAAATACCACAAATAAAACTAAGACTAGTATAAAAACACAACAAAATAAGAATTAATACTCTCCATTCTTTATGAAGCAAATGGGGTTGAATTGGGACAAATCATACTAAATTTCCATTATCTTTAAAAATAGGAAGTTGCTATGTTTGAGGTAGCCACACCATATTCTCACTCATTGCAAACACTCTCATACCTCATTGTTCTGCATGTGTATCTACATCCACATTAGGTTAAGAAAACATCCTTGCAGTGAGCATGTGTGTGTGGCTGTGGTGGTGGTGGTGGTGGTGGTAGTGATCAGCTGCAAAATGTGATGATGGGAGTTGAAATTCCTAGTGGTCTAGGTGGAGCAGAGTTATTAAAAGTGAAACTAAACCAAACTAATTCTGTAGTATCTCAGATAGGAATTCTGTCAAATTGAAAGAACACAGAACATAGCTCTTCTAAAAATTAGGAGGGTTTTTTTTCCATTTATTAAAAATGCATTGGTTGATGGCTGCTAGCATCATCTACTCAGTGTTGCCATCAAGGACCAAGTTTTTGTCCCTCACTCCAGCTCCTTTTTTTCCTTCCAAATCTTATAAATTTTGAGTTAGGCATTTGACTTATTTAGTGTCCTTCCCATCCAGACATCACATCTGCATTCAAGGAAGAATGCAAAGGGGAATGACAAAGGGGTCTTTGATAAGAAAATTACAAGCTTTACTTCAGTGTAGTTTTCATGGACCAAAACTGGATCATGTTGCCTTGCCATCCAGATGCAAGGGAAGCTGGAATTTGAGATGTTGTTCATTGTTTGTTTTAATTTTTTTTACACCTCCATGGTGGGAAATGGCAAGGGGAAAGTTTTAAAATCTATTCTGCCATGACTGCCATAGGATACTCTGCTGACTACCTAACATCTATGGATACACTTCAAAACACACTACCCTCTGTCCCATTAAGCCCGTTTCTGTATCCAACTAGAAGTCTGTATCTGTGTTTTCCTCTGTGTGAGTCCAGATGTGTTACTTCATGTTCCAGTGACCTATATATAAGTCTACAATGATGGAGAAAACAGGGGACAACTGTGATGAAAGCCCCATTTGAAAAAAGAAAACAATAAAAACATACAGTAGATAACTGATCCATGACTCATATAAAATCTAGCTAGTCAAAATAGGACTACCTCTCTGTTCTTACAGAAAATGTTGTGTCTTTGGCTAAACTCCAGTCACTGGTTCTATCTTTGAGTATCCTGTTTTGTTGATGGTCTTCCATAGCTGCTAATTCTGCCCTTTGTCGGGGGTACTATTTAAAGAATAGTTGTTTGTTTGGTTTTTTTTTTTTTTTTTACTTTTTATTACAAAATATATCATACATACAAAAGACAGTGCATTAGATTTATAGGTAGTTTTAAGTATATGATTAAAATAAGCACTTATGTACCCATTATCAAGCTCGGAACGTAGACTAATACCAGTAATTTTAAAGCCCCTGTGAGCTAGCCAGAAAAGACATCCTTTTTCCTTCTTGAAACAAAAATCTATTCTAAAATTGCCATTAATTTCCCCTTTGCTTTTTATGCTTTTGTTGTTTCAAAACATTTTCATATTTATAATACACACACATTATATTGATATATTTTGCATGTTTGGGGCCTTTATACAGTGGGACCGTACCCACATTTTTGTGGCTAGTTTTGTTCACTCAACATTTAAGTTATGAACTGATCTATATTGATGAGCTTAGCTATAATTTTTCTCTGATACAAACACTCTAATATGTTTATCTCTACTCATAATGAAACTTATTTTCTTTCCAGTTTGTCTTTGATAAATAATGCTTTTATGAACATACTTACACATGTATCTTGGTACAAAAGTACAATAGATAGATTTTCCATATTTCAAGAATGAAATTATTTAATCTTAGGTAAGACCGTCTTCATTTTTACTGTTTTTGAAACTAGTTAAAACAATTTATGCATCTGCAATATTTGTGAATAATGACTCCTCCATCCTCATAAACAGTCTTGTGAAATATTTTAATTTCTATTCTTCTGATTACTAATAATGGTGGGTGTCTTTTGATACATTTTTGGACGTCTGTATTTTCTCCTTTTCTTGTGTATTCTTGTACTTGGTCCATTTTTATGTTGATGGTCTTTAATTTTTTTCTTTTTGGTTTGCAAGACCCTTGTTTATACTGTAGATACTAACTTTTTAACTTTGTGTTGCAGAAGTCTTCTCCCAGTTTTGAGGTCTTTTTATTATTTATTTTCCATTTGATTTATTCTTTCATTTTAAAAAATATATTATGAACAGAAGTTCTGAATTTTTTAGTGTAAAATTTATTCCTTTAAAATTTCTCCTTATGTCCCCATTTGTGAAATTATTCCCTAACCAGATGTCATAAAAAATTCTCCTGTGAAGTTTTGCCTTTCATGTTTAAGTCTTTAATCTCAAACCCAGGTACAAGCTTGGGATCCAATCATATTTTTTCATGGGGTATGCCAGTAAATAAAGATCACATAAATAAGAACAGAGGCTGTCTATTCAGAGCTGGGGGTAGCAAGGGAGTGCATCTCCATCACTTGCATTTCACAGAGACTCAAAGGCAGCAGGAGAATGGAAAAGGCTTCATAATAGATAAAAAGAAAGGCTTCAGGGATGTTTTGATTGGAGGTTGTTGGAGGCAGACTAGCTAGAAGTGGGACATCTTATGTGATGGTTTGAGGAGCATATTGGGCTTGCTCTGGTTGGTCCAGAGTTTGAAGCAGGAGCAAAGAACATGATGGCTTTGCCAACTAATGGGGAGATGGTGGCTTGACTTCTCGACTGGTTGCTACAGAGGTTGTGAGTCAGGATTCTGTTGTTATATAGGATATGGCCATCCCCTTTTTGTATTTTCAGTCTCTCAGAAGATAACTCATTTTTCCTTCACCATTTGATGAAAGCTCTCCAGTCTTTTCCCACTGACCTGTGTATCCGCCTCTTATTCTATCTCAGGTTTCCATATTTGGGTGTGTTTCCTCTGAGCCACCAGCTGTGTTCCATTGGTCTACTTGTCCACTTCTGGGCAAGCAGGATGAAAACTTAATTACCATTGCTTTATGATCATATTTCTTACCAAGGAAACCGTAGCCTCTCTTCGTTCTGCTTCAAGACTCTCTTAGCTGTTCTTGGTCTTTTATCCCTTAGTTTAAGCTTTAGGATTCCTTTTAAGATTCATGAAATTAATAGAATTTCACAGAAGAGCTATCACTGAGATAGCATGTCTTCCTGTCCAAGATGTTGTATATCCATCCATTTATTTAAATTTTTTAAAATACCTTAAAATAGTTTTGAATCATTTAACAATTACCTCTGATATAATTTATATGTTTTACTGCTCCGGTGGATATATTTTTAATTTTCTTTATTTGCTAATGTGCAAGAATGCAATTTACTTGTGTATATTTGTCTTATATCTAGTATATACCTAGTATAATTGCTAAACTGTAGCTTTAAGTTGTATAATTATTAAATACTTTTATATATTTGTGTAAACTGACATACACATCATATTGGAATAATGCAGTGTATTTCTCCCTTTAAATCATGTACATTTTAATTTTCTTCTTTTGTTGCATAAGACCTCTGGTAAAATATTGAATAAAGTGTTAATAATGGTCTTCCTTGTAACACCTCTGATTTAAAGAAAATTAATTTAACATTTTTCAATTAAGCATATTGTTTTCTTTAAGTTTCTGTAGATATTTTTTATTAAAATAAATAAGGTTTCTGGATTGGTATTTACTATAAATATTTGTTGGAATTATAAAGTTATTTTTCTTCTATTGAAGTAAACATATTTTATTGGCTAATTTTATTAGTATATTTTCTGATAATAAACCAAACTAGATATTCTGATATAAGTGTCATTTTATACATTGCTGAATTTTGTTATATTTTCTTTGTATTTTCATATCTATATTCTGAGATTGATATGTAGTTATATTATTATCCTTGCTGTATTTTGTTTTATTTTATTTTGATATTAAGGTTTTATTAGACCCATTTATAAGTTGCAGAATATACCTATTTTTCTATTTTATGAAATGTGTAGAAATCAGTAAAAAATCAGAATTATCTTTTTCCTATTTGTTTGCTCCTGATGTAAAGTTATTTGAGCCTGGTATTTGAGGGAATATTTTGCATTACTGATTCAATTTCCTAACTGGTTAAAGGATGAGTTTTGAGAATTTATATTCTTCTAGGAATAATTCGTTTGACCATAATATTATCTTATTTTTAAAATATCCTCTATACTTACTCAAATAACATCCTTTTCTGAGTAAATCACCCAGCTACCTGGTGGAAGGTAGTTTATATAGAACCTCTTGTATGAGGTGAGATGCAGAAATGTGTCTTCACTAGAATGGCCATTTACTATGAATGTAGATGGATTTTTCTTGCTGAACTCATAATATGGCACTATCACTATCCCTAGGTTTAGTGAGCCTGATACACACACACACACACACACACACATACATATACACACACACACACATATACATCACAGAATTTCTTTCATAACAAAAGTAGTAATGCAGCAGGCTCAAGCCTGTTTAATTCACAGGTCTTTCCATGCTCCCCATCATCCAGAAATAGCTTGACTTAGAAGCCAATAAAAAAGATCTGTTTAAAACAAAATGATTCTAGGTGGGAAGAAAGCCTTGTGAGTTTAGTGTTCTGTTGTAAAGCATGTGGTCTACTGTCTGAACCAGCTACCATTCTATGGAATTCTTTCTCTTATGAAAAAGAGCTCAAAGGTCTAGAAATCAAGGAGAAGAAGCTGGAATCAAGGAAAGAAAGATAGAAATTAATGGTCCCCTCTTAAATTATTTCCTATCCCCAAGACTTCAGTTTTCTGCGTGGGCTTGGACCTCCACCAGGGGACTTAACAATGGTTTAATTGACTTGGACGCTAAGATCACACTTACCCATTGAATTTTCATGCCACTGAGTTTATGGCGATAGAGAGTAGTATAGCATTGCCTGGAGATTAATTCTGATTGTCAAATGAAGATAGGGCTGCTATTGGAATGGTACTGGTAGAACACAGAGGATCCTCTGAGACAACTCCTAATACTTCTAAATACACTGCAGACAGTGAGTGAACAATCATAGCAACTCTAATGCAAGTATATACACTAAGGGTTCATTTTTTTCCAAGAATGTAGCTTTGGGTCACAACACAAAGTTAAAAAAAAAAATTTAACCAGTGAAGATGTGTGCTGAAGGGAAATCGAACTTGGATTGGGTAATAAAGAAAGAAAAAACAAGGTCTGTAATAGCTTCCTGTATTTTATTATTTGATCTGGAGAAAGAACTCATGCATGTATCTCTGTCTCTATCTTGAGCCCAATTTCATATATTTTTTGCTCCCTTTAAACTACTATATTTTATAAGGTGCACTGATGATAATCAGCCTTTAAGTTAATCAGTAACTTACAGGGTATCGAGGTGGGATTGTCATGGGACCAGAAGAGAAATTACTATCACTCAGAGACCCATTTAATGACTTCAGAGACTTTGGGCCCCACTTTGTGCCCAATACAATGTATTGTTGAGTTGCAAATAATTCTAAAATGTGTTGTTCAATGAAAAAATTAAGTATTTTTGAAGATCTATTTTTATCAATCATGCGTGTGAATACATTTTCATAAGAAAATAAAGCAATATATACTTAAGTTTAACAGAGTTAGAATTTAGAAGGATTCATGCTAATTTTCTTAATGTTTATAGTCTTTTTATTATTCATCTGTAAGGAATATGAATTATTTGTATAATAAAATACAAAAAAGAAAATTAAAATAATAACATAGCTGGAGAATTAAATTTTTATAGCCATTGATTATGCTACCTTAGTATATGAAATTATATAAAAATTAGTAAGTGAAAGAATTGGTTTATATCGGTACTACCATAATAAATTTGAAGTGTTTTAAATTAAATTATTTTAATAAACTAAAAGGATATACATGAATAAGTTAAAATTCAACTCTAGATTATTTTTGGACAATGCAAATGCATGGTATTTTTGTGCATTTTTGCTTTTTTTGTGTTTTACAAATATCTGATCAAGGTTTTATATTACTTTGTAACAACAACAAATCATTACTATTAATGAGGCTCTTCACAGAAATAAGTTCTTATATTGGGTTGCATGAGTAAGGTGTTGAATTTAAATTAGGTATCTTTATTGGTAATGATGCATCCTTAGCTGTACATACATATAAAATGAGCAAACGCCATTGCTTTTTTCCTTCTTATGACAAGAATAACAAAAACTTGTGTGAAACATATTGTCTGCTATGCAGGGTTAGCTCCAAATTAATTATAATTATAGCCACAAATATTTCTGTCATTGTATTAATTATAATAAGGGACTTAAATAGTCACATATTTTATTATTCTGCATACAACTGGAAGTAATACATCTCAGTTTTGTTTTTTTGCAGCACTAATTGGTCTGTTTTTCTTGCCCATTATAATAGCTGTTTTCACAAATGTTTCTAGTGATTTCCAAAAATTCTGTTACCTTTGTAGGAATGAATAATTTGTGGCCATGCATATTTAAAATTGAGGTACAATTTCAATCCTTTAATATCAATGACTAATTGTGAAATTTTTGTTCAGTATTTATTTTCATGAATATTTTATGGAAGAATGTTTAAGACATGCTAAGCTAGAATATATTAGCAATATCTTAAGATACAACATTTGGTAAAAAAAAATACTGATAAAAGTCAGTACTTTATGAATCTTAAATATAAAGTGTGTGCCTGTATATCTCTCTATTAATATTCAAAACCATTTTTTAAATGTTTTTGCAGAATATTATATAGTTTCAAAATATATTGTCATCTGGCAGCTATCACATTTAATGATCTAATTCCAAGCTTAATTGATTAGTGAGTGTTAGTGATGTCATACTACTAATTATTTAATTATTTATAGTATTTGAATAAACTCTTATATAGAAGTAAATAAAAATGAAAGTTCCCATTTGTCTCTATTGCTAGACAAAGAACAATGAAGAAAAGATCTGTGTCACTTTAGCTTTGATATCATAGAGAATGTCTAAGTAGTTTTAAAATATAATATTAAGATCACTGTGAGCAAAGGTAATTCTCTTCATTGATTTTAAAGAATGAGATCTACATTAAGAGATGAATTCTTTGAGATATAAAAAGAGCAACCTGTACAACAGAAGTTTGGGAATTTTTCACTTTCTGTGTACGTGAAGAATCAAACAGTTGATCACAGTAAACTCCAACTCAACTGGCTCAAATATAAAAGAATGTTATCTCAAATAATAAAAAGTCCATGTATATGATGTTTCTTGACGTAATTGGGCTCTGGTCCTGATTTGGTGTAATTCTCTTGGTTCTGCACTCCTGCTGTGTGTTGTTTCATCTTCAATTGAATAATCAATGTTATTGCACCATTTCAGGAAACAAATACTGTCATTTGAATACTGTCAATGCTTGCGGTAGAAATGCTAAGTGTTCTACCTCTGGTTAGTGCTAAGTGTTATCAGTCAGCTGATGATCACATAATCGTTCCTATATAAAATAATATTTTTTCCTTCATAATAAGTATTCAATTAGGACCTACCTTGAAAACCTACAAACTTTTTTTGCCCCAACAACATTTAAGATCAACTGATGATTATTACTAACGAGTAATTTCAGTTATTACATTGGTGATTGAAAAGCGATGATTTCCAATTCTATTTCTTTTATGTTTGATAGATAAGTATTGTTCTGTACAAAAGTGATTTACACCCTGCCCCCTTGCCATTCTCTCATATACTTTCTCTTCCCCCTTTTTCTCTCTCTTTCTCTCTCATTCCTTTTAAAAAAAAAAAATTACATTTTGGACCCACAAATCATTTTGTTGTAGTTGTTTAATATTTTGTAATTCCTTTAATTGTTTTATTTGAAGTTCAGTTTGTTCCAAATTTGGCAAGTGGGAAAGCCTTCAAGTTTCTTTGTCTACTTTTGGCATGACTTATTTTGTCTTAAACACGTCTGGGCTTCCTGTGTACTTTTTCTACCGTAGAACTGAGATCAGCTGTTTGCCAGTGTCCTTCTTTGGGGAAATGTCACTTGGAAATCAAGATCTCAGCACTCTGTGTGCTTAATGTTATTGAGGTGGTATTGTCTCTAAGTCCATTTTTATGGGCTGAAATCCAATTGAGTTTTTCCATTCAAATCCAACACCATGAAACATTTATTTTTCTTTATTACATATTTGTCTCCTTTCTTTTTTCTAGGCAGATTAAAGTATATGGCTACACAAATGTTTGCATGGCAAAATATATTTCTACGGATGGTAATTGGTATGCAATGGCTTCCTGGACTCCTTGCTTGGTGCTCTGCAATAAATGCTGCATTTTCATTCACCACAACCCACCGTCAGAAGATTGGCTTCACTGCACATAGGTAAGTGGACCCAAGTTTGATTTGGTGACAGTAGGCTCTACCAGGAGAAAGTCATATTGGCAGCTGACTTGGTAAGTAATCCTCTTGAGAGTCTTGAGTTGAAATGTGGGACATGAGCTTGGGAAAAAAAGCAACTCCTCTCTATCCCTCGTTGACCTTTTCCCCATCACCACGCTGAGTAATTGTCCTTCTGATTTTGGATCTAGCAGCTCGGTGCATGGATCTTCCTGATACTCCAAATATAAAGAATTAGGAGAGCATTGTGTTTTACTATCTTAGATTATAAGGAAATAATTTAAAATGATGTGTGTATTTTAGGTGCTAGAAGAAAATTTTGATATTATCAAGCAGATATGTTTATTTATGAGCATGAACAACATTCTACTTGAGAATTGAAATATTACAGTTTATATCCTTAAACACTGATATCATTATACATGCAGATTTTTTTCTTTTCAGATATTAAAGTAATATAATTATAGCCTCTCAGATGATCCTTATGAGGATTTAAGTGCTGTATGATTGCCCTATTATTAAACCTCACATTTTTCTTATAATATTAGGGGAAAAGTCACATAATTATTTTCTAGTAAGGAATTTCCATTTTTATTTATAAATACTGTCAGCCTGTTATACCATCCAGATTAAAGACAGTTACTCCCTCAATTTTCACATATATGATAATCAAAATTAATTTTTATTTTAGAGCTTGTTTATTCTGTGATCCTAATAGTTCTGCTAAATAATGAAAACCGTTTTCTATTGACTTGATATCTTGAAGGTAATTTGCAACATGGTAAAAGGAATCATAGAAGGTATTAGCTTTACTACATTCTGCATTCTAACAGACCAGTGACCTAGAATGCTTAAAGCTTTTGTGTATCCAAGACAAGTTAATTAGAAACAATGTCATTTTAATTCCCTTCATACTTAACTTTTTTTCTATTCTTTCTTTCAAATTATGAACTTGTGTCTACTTTTTGGCCTAGAGCCAGTCATTTTTTCTTCAGTGTTTCAACCCTTAATTCCAAATTAGTCCCCAAACTCAAACTGACGTTGTGAGTACACTTCTGTATGTGATGGTTTAGGAGCTCCTTACCGTAAAATGTTAACCCCACCCCTTATCATTTCACCATTAATTTCTTTGTTGTTGTTAACTTGTTAACATCCTACAGAGCCACTGTTCTGTAAAACGCAGTGTGGGCAATGCTGATCTAGTAAACCCTGCTGGAAAGGACCATACTACAAGTTCTTGTTAGCAAACACTTTTTTTTACCATGTAACGCTTTAATAAAGACCAGTAGGCGTAGCATATAGACCTTCAGGAGAGAAGCCTTTAAGGAACTGATAGTTCCTACTTATTATTATATTATAAAATCCTGTGGTACAGAACCTCTGTTGTGCTTACTCTGTATCCTCATATATTACCTAATACCGTGATTCAGAGTAGAATGTTAAGAGCAGGAACACTAAAGACAACTGCCTTGGTTTGCATCTTAGCTTTGGTAATTTCTACCTTATGATCTAGCTGAATTTCTTAACCTTTCTCTGAATCAGTTATTTCACCTGTGAAATGGAATGATGGTGCCTAATTCATGTGGCTGTGGTAAGGATTAAAAGATACATGTAAAATACTTAGAACAGTGCTTGGCATGTAGTTAAATTCACATATATTTTGCAGTTATGATTTGTGCATACAAAATGCTAAGTCAGTATAAGGCATCAGTAATTGAATATACTGTGATGATTCTTATTATTTTCACCTTTACTGTAAACTTTTAGCAACTGAGAAAGAGAGAATAGATTTTCCACAATTAGTATAAAGAAAGATCGACTTTAAGAGAAGGGCTACCCTAACAGCATTCATGAGAGATGTGAACAGCACAGAACACAGAAGGAATCCCTGAATGATGGAGGAAAGAGAGAGAAGGAAAAAGAAGCCCCAGTAGGAGTTTCCTTAGGTGCAGCCTAACTAAGGATTTCTGTAATACTTCAGTATGGAGTGATTTCTGGTTAAATCATCTTTGGGGGAAGAGAGTGATAAACAAATGTGCAGTGTAAAATGATGCATGGTTATGGAAATTTCATAACAAAATTCACTGATTTTTATCTGTAGCTTATCTCTTTAATTATAGGGACTCACAGAGAGTGTACTGTTTAGCATATATTCATATATATGTATATGTATATTATATATATATATATATATATAGTATTTAGTTATATCTATGGATTGGTTTCATTCATCCTTAATTTATTTTTAAGGCACTTATATGGTCTTTAGTGAAAGCCTTTTTTAGTGTGATTGGATCAGGACAGCTGACTGAGAACATGTATCTTCTTCCTGCTCCAAAATTCTTGCTTAATCACAGATCTGGAACACAAGACCTTCAATTCATAGACAACAAAGTCTGAACATATATTGAGACATGAAGCAACTACTGACCAACATTTCCACAGGGACTGGTTTGTGTAAATGGTGAAAGCAACTGCTTAGAAGCAGAAGATGAAGGAACAGGGAAGATTCCTCAGGCAGCCATCAGGGTTCTGTCCTGGGTACTTGTAAGAGAAACAGCCAGGCAGCTTACTACGCCTCAAGTCATCAGGCAGCAGACAGGTGGATGCCCAGGAGAGGATGTAAAGAATGGTGCTGCATCTCATACCCAGAAGATGAGCTAAAAATGCATAGTTCATGCCACCCCTGTAATAACTGGAGTAACCTCCACGAGGGCAAAGGGGCTGTCTCTTTTTGTCTTTTGTTGGGACCTCTATGCTAAAAAAAAAAATCTCTGGTATAAAATAGACACCTAAGGAATATTTGTTAAAATAATTAACACATTTTTGCAAAACAGGTCATAGAAAGGACAGAAGATGCCATTTAAGCTTGTCTATGTTTTACATCATTTCTACGCATAAGCTAGAATTGAACACTTTATCAAAAACTTAAATATTCTTGGAGATTTGAAATTGTTTTATGAATATTTCAACCCCCAGATATTTCTGTCAAATTCAGGTTATAAATAAATAAATAAATAAATGATTGCATTATTTAACTGCTCTTCTTAGGCATGGGGAGTGGTTTTAGGGCAGTGATTTCAGATGGAGTAGAGGTTGGGGGATTGGCCTGGGCATACTTCTAACAAGGCTGTCTTTCTGGTTGTAGTGTGAGTACCACAGTGATTGGTGGCAGGGGGTTAGTCTCCTTCACATTTCAACATCCTGACAAAACTGTCCAGCCCAGGATAGGCCATCAGTAAACATTTGATGGATTAATGGTTGGATGAATGAGTAAACTTTGTTTTTTTAAAAAGTGCAAATTCACATTAAATCGTTCTCTCTCTGTTTTTTGCCCTCGCACTTTTTTCCTCCTAACTTGTTTATATATTCTAAACACTCTGAACACTTCGGCATTCAGCCTCTTTAGCATATATATTATCTCTTTGAGCAGAAATTAGCTAGAGGATAAAATGTCTGTGCTTCTGCCTAGAGTTTGTTATCTACTTTCTAAACATCCTCAATGAGCTTAAGGCTCTGGGAGGAGACAAATCAGTTAACAAACACCTGCAATGACATTTTGTACTGAGTGATAGAAACCTGCTTAGGTCCCGAGGAAGGCAAAGGAGCAGCAGCAATGCTTCAGGAAGGTATTGATGATAATTAGGTATTTGTAAAGCTGACAGGTAGTGAAGAAATCCAGTGAGTAGGAGCAGCTGGCCTTCCTTAGGGTTTCTGGAAACAGGCTGGCATATTCAGAGTCATAGTCATCGCAAAAAAAAAAGCAAACTGAGCTCAGATGACTGGAGCCTTTAGTCATTCCCTTATAAGTATACTCAACACCAGTTGTTGAGAGTCTGGTATATTCTAGACTCCAGCAGTAAAGCTGTGAAGACAAATCATTGCTCTTATGGGCCTTATATTCTAGCCATAAAGACAGATCTTAAAAAAAAAAGAAAAAAATGTATAGCATGATGAACAAAAAATAAGCACTAAGAGAAAAATAAAGCAAGTGAGAGGAATAGGAAATATCAGATGGCAGTCCAGGAAAATGGCATTTGTATAGGGACATAAAGGAGAGGGAAATGATCCAGTGGATATGACTGAAAGTGGTGGTGGGGGACGAGGGGCATTCCAGGGATAAGAGCAACCAATGCAAAGACGCAGAGGCAGGGCTGTTTCTAGATAGCGTGGTGAGAGAGTATGTAGGTTGAGTCTTAGAGGCAGTCATGCCCCACAGCCCAGGGGAACGTAAAGGCCACAGAGGCCATCTAGCCCACATGGCTTAAGTATTTACTATCTAGCTCTTTACAGAAAAAGTTCGTCAGCTCCTTATCTATAAGATAGTTACAACTACAAATAAACCTTCAAGTTATTTAGTAATTTTCTTCATATACATTCATTCATTTATTCACCCAACAGATACTTAATGGCTTTCTGTTTTGCCCCAAGCATAGTTCTTGGCACCAGAAATATAAGAACAAACAAGAGAGATACAGTTCCTGATGTCAAGGATAGCTATAGTTTGTCAGAATTGTGATTGAACTGGTGAACATGAAAGATGACATTTTAGGTCACTTCTGTCAGAAAACGTGGGGATCCCCTCAAAACATTTTCCCTGGCACTTGGGAAAGAATGCTCCTTGAAAGAACAGACCTTGAGCAAAATGAGAAACTGAAGTAGGGGAGTCTGAGTATAGAGCATTTCTGTCTGTACTCCTCTTATTTACACTTGTGAGGTTTAACTGCAGTATCAGCCCCTGAGTGACAGGAAGTGGTCAGTTACAACACCTGCTCTTCAGTTGGTGCTGGTCCAGGATAGAGGAGGGAGGGGCTTTCTCCAGCTAAGAACTTCCTTACCTGCTTTTTGGATGTCTTATTCTCATAGAAAATTCCACCATGATAGAATGGAGAGAGCTGTTCTAAAATACGATTAAAATAAGGGTTTTTCTTGGGATATGATGGCCAAATATTCTTTTTTTAAAGCCATGGTAATGATTTCTCGTCATGGTCTGAAAGCAAAGAATAAACTGGTTAAAATGCTTGATAGATCCTACGCTATCAGTGCTAGTGCTTAGCAAAAGAGCTGAGGACTAAAGTACTCCATAAAGCATTCCATAGTAAAAGGGATGATAGTTATAGTAAAATAAAATAGGATGGTAGCCAAAGTGAAGATTTACTGCAACTTCTCAAACAATATAATAGCAAAAAGAGTGGGATGGATTTTTTTTTCCTGTATGATAGTTCAGCAGCCCACAATTCTTCCTTCTGTTATTTTCAAAAATAAATCTTTCACAGTTCTTAAATGTGCCACTTCCTCATTGTAACTGTGCAGCATTATAGTTTCAGGTAATCAAGAACCCTGAAGGCAAATACTTTTCAAAGTTTTTAGATCAAGCATGAGAGCATAATCCTTGTGAATGTCATTTATGCTATATTTCTATCATGGTATCAATTATTTATGTACAGTCTCTGATCTTGATACATTTTACAATGAAGGAATAGTTTTCCAACAGATGTGTGTGAAGGATGAGGGAAGACATTTATAATGGGATGGAAATTGAGTGGTTACACGAGGATAAAAAAGACCTGGAAATACTTTTTAAAGTACACTGCAAGCTCCAAATGTCTCAATTCAGTAGGTACCTTTTATACTGTAATTTTAACATATAGATCTAAAAAGATTATTAAACATACAGATGAAAGAAACCTTCCTTTGTAGTTGGTTTACTATCTGACAATGAGGACAATACTTGGGTGTTTTAATTTGATCTGTAAAATGGAATAAGATAAAGTCTGATTACTTTGCTTCATTTAATGAAATATCAATTTAGTTATTTGATCTTTACTAATCTTTTTACTTTTCAGCTTCTTTAAATGATTATTTAAGCAGGTAATGAGATTTTTAATCAGCCTCACCATAGAGCAGCTACACAACCTCTTTTAAACCTTCTTGCATAGGCACATTCTATTTTATATATATGTATATATTACACACACACCCTTCTATGTTTAAGGTGATATATATTAATATATTAAGGTTTTATATATATTGCTTTCAACATAGCAGGAGTTTAATAATTGCAATATTAAAGCAACATATCTAAAGAGATGAAAGTTTAAACTCTAATTTAACATAAAGGCAAGTAACATATTTGGAGTAGATCATTGTCACTGTCATTTCATTATTATTATTGAGGAAAGGCTGTATTTCATGTTAGCAACACTTCAACCAAAGAATTTTTCATGAGGCTTGAACATTGGAAATTTATCCATATTAAATACTATGAGGTTCTACTTTAAATGAGTTTGGAATGTGTAAGTGTTAGCCTTCAGCATTTTTGTAACTTTGAGCTTTCATATACTTTTTACTTAGAATTTTTTACTTTACTTTTAAGTTAGGATTAGCTGCTTCCTTTTGTTGATGTTAATATGACAACCTTAGGCAGAAAAGTGTATGTAAGTGATTTTAACAGGATTTGAAGATACGTGTATACTTTTTTTTCTGATAAGGAAGATTGGGAGGAACACTAAGATTTTTATCATGTATCTAATTTTGCATGTAGTTTTTGAAGCACTGTGTTTTTTTCCTACTGTAATGCTTTGGCTTTGAATATATTCTAGATTTCATTACCAGCAATACATATGGAGGGGACTAATGGGCAAAATAAACAAATTCCTAATTAGTTTCTCTTATGCAAATATTTTTTCTGGACACCTATTTTCCATGAAGTATGCCTGACATTTTAGTGAGCAGCTAGAGGACTAAGATGCTGTTTGTTCCCAATGGAAGAAATACAGCAAAAGAATAAATAGGGATGTTATAGGGCAAAAGATAATTGCTCTGGGAGAGGAGCAATTTAGTGCTTTGGAAATTCACAAGAGTAAGCAAGTACAGTTTTATTAGGTGGAGGATGAATCAAAAGTGTTCTATAAAGAGTGTGACATTTGAGAATGACCTTGAAAATGAATAGGATTTCAAAACACAAACAAGAGGCAAGAGACTTTTAGCAGCAGAAAATAACATAATAAAGGAAGAGACAGAAAAGCAAGGGCTGTGTTCAAAAACATGTGTAACATGCGACCAGCTGGTGATAAGCAAATGGGACGGCAGAGGAAGATTAGGCTTAAGATGTAGTAGGTTGGGAGTGCTGCATAGGACTTGAGCTATGAGTCTGCACTTAATTCTTTATCTGTCAAAAGTAAGAAAATGTTATTTGTTTTAGTAGTGTATTGTTATAAGCAGAGCTGTGATTTGCAAAAGTGTTTTGCCCTGTGTGTTTCAGATATTTTAAGGGCAGCTCTGGAAAGGAGAGTTTGGTGGAGAGCTCACCTTCACAGAGGGTATTTGGGGCAGGAGGATGGCTTCGTCCCTAGTAGCATTTAACTTTTTGTGTATTCACCACCATCTGGTGTCTGGACTTCTGCTTTGTAATCATAGGAAAAAGAGATGTTTCAGTGTGTCAGAGTTGATCTCATTTGCAATATGCAATTTTATGCCTATTCTTTTTCAATGGATGTTTATCATTCTTAGGGTGGAAAAATCTCTCACATGGTTGCTAAGACCTTAAATATTTAGGATTCCATCAATTTTCAGATCCTCATGTCAAAATAATGTAGCTCATTTCTGTCTCTGCTTTGGTCATGTTAGACTTTGAGTTTCTTAAATGTGCCAGGGGACACTCTTTGTAACAATTCTTCCACTCTATTTCCCTTAGTGGTTTTCATTCTTCTGAGATCTCAGCTCCATAAGGACTTGTCAGTAAACACTTCTCTCAACTCTAACTGTATTATTCCCCTATCAAGAATTCTCTTACGTCTGTGTGCTTCCCATTGGTCATGTTCATTCCTATCCTAATTTAACATTTATTTATCTGGTTTTTGATTAATATTCCTCTTTCAATAGACTATACATTTGACATGGATTTTTCAGCCACCATTGTGCCTGGAATTGAGTCTTCAACAAATGTTTATTGAAGGAGTGAGAAAAAAAAGAATACATTTCCTGTTTATTCTAGACTTTAATATACGGCTTTAGGAATATACATTAAAAAGGAATCAAACCAGCTGGCCATTTGTATTGAACTGACCAGGGCATTCTCTAGTCTGTTAAAGCCACATGGGCAGGATGTATATAGCATCGTATTATATGAACATACTACAATTTATTTCTCAGTATTATTCTTGACAAAACATCAGGTTGTTTCTCATCTTTGTGTTACAAATAATGCTGTTTTATTACTCTTGGACTTGTCTTTAGGTACACATTTTAATAATAACTTGTATCCAGCAAGCTTGCTAGGTACACGTATTTGATATTGTTTATTTATTTATTATTTTTACATTTATAATCATGTTTGCAGCAAATAATGGAAGTTTTATCCTTATGATAATTTTTATTATCTGTTTATGTAAATCCTTCATTTCTGTTATTTTCCCACATTATTGTCCCTATTCTTTCCTTTTTGAATTTCCATACAAATTTTCGAAACATCTTGCCAATTTCTACAAAAGTGCAACTGAGTTATTAATTCTAACTGCATTGAATCTATAGAGAGGATATAGACTTGGCAGTCTTGTAGCACAGCAAGTATGTATAGATTAGGTAAACAGAAGAGCACGTAAAAGAATTCTACAAGTAGCATACTTAGATTTGCAAGTATATTTTGGCATTAAAAAGAAAAATGAATAGAGAAAAATTAATTGATAGTTAATACACAGTTTTTTGGAAAACATTAATGGAAGCCTGCAAAATAAAGTTAAGACTATTTCCCAGAACTTTAATGAAGATGTCAGGGAGACAATGATTATACAAGAAAAGATAAGACCTATAAAATACCAGTTCAGGAGGTTCAACACACCAGGGCTAGGAACTTTGCAAAGAAACAACTAAGAGAATAAAAGCAAGGAAATTAGATAGATTTAAAAAAAAATGGAAATGATTTTCCTTAGTTGAATACCAAAAGACAATGTGTGCTTTGTTTTTGTTTTTGTTTTGTTTGTTTAAGCAGTCTGGTTTCTAACATATTAACAACATCAAATGGGCAATAAACTTCTGAGAAACATTGGATGTTAGAAGACAGAGGAAATATATCTTGAATAATCTATACTAGACAAATTTCGATGCCAAATTCTGTTCAGTGTCAGCTTACCCATAATATATGATGTTGTATTATTTGTCAGGATATTACACACATTTTGAACCAATGCTACAACTCAGAAAAACTTTATATATTAATTATAAAAGGAAGTTAGTTGAAGAAGTACTTCTTCAAAATTACAAAATATATAAAATCAAGAAAGAAGACAGATCTTGTGAAACAGAGAATTCAACTCAAAAGACCAAAGATCAAAAGTCTTAGGATGAAATCTATATTATAAACCTAGGTGACAACTGTAGATTGTTCTAGCAAGAGTGAGGGTCTTAGAAAATAAAATGATAAAAAACTAAGACAAAAATTTTCAACATCGATCAATAGATTTAATATAATTGAAACTTGGAATACAGACTACTCCCAGACATGTAACAGCACAAAAATAGAAAACAAAGGAGATAATTCCAAATTTCAGGAAATATATGTCTAGGAAGAAAATTATACAAAGCAAACTGAAACATGATATGATTTTAGACAGTTGTTTAGATATAAGAGCATCTATTTGGTGTGACATTAGGAATATTCTTTTTTGAGTGGACTGAGTCATGACATCGAACTCAGAGGGAAGAAAATATATTGCTAGGAAACTAACATGACATGGGACAGTATTTCTTCAAGTTTATAATAAAAATGTTATTTACTGATTTCCAATTTTAAAATTTTTTTAATGAACCAGGTACTGATGATGATTGTTGGATCAAGGAATGTTACTTGCCTCCCAAATTTATCCTCTACTGTTACTTACTAATGAATTACTTATGAAATAGGTGAAAGGGTACAAACTGCCAGTTTTAAAATAAATATGTCACTGGGATGTAATGTATAGCATAGAGAAGATAGATTTTATAACAGCTTGGTATGATGTGTAATCTATAAAAATATTGAATCATTCTGTTATACACCTGAGATGAATATAATACTGTACATTAACTATAGTTCAATAAATGAGAAAATTAAGTTAAATTAAATAAATAAATTACTAATAGAACCTAATTTGCTAGATAAATAGGCTGCCTACCACAGACTGCAGTTGCCTGACTGTGGCCATGTGACCAAGAAGTAAGATGAAAGCAAAGATGATGTGATGAAACTTCAGGAAGTCTCTTCAAAAACAAGAGGGTCACATCTCTTTCTCCTTTTGGCTTTTTTTTTTTTTAATTTTTGCTTGAAATTCTTCCCTGATAGCTAGAACTACATTAGTTCCCTAAGGCCATGTTTGATTTTGAAGATGGCATCTGTGCACCACACGGTAGAGTAGGATAATAGAAGAGCCTGGGACCATGGGGAGAAACGATCTGGCATTGAATATAGTACAGCCAGCCCTCCCTATATGCAGATTCTGCATGCACAGATTCAACCAACTGTACATTGACAATGTTCAAGAAAAAATTTCAGAAAGTTCCGAAAAGCAAAACTTTAATTTGCAGCATACTGGTGACTATTTACATAGCATTTACATTCTATTTGGTATTATAAGTAATCTAGAGATGATTTAAAGTACAGTTGACCCTCTGTCCACAAGAGTTGGTTTTGGGACTGCCCTCAGATACCAAAATTCTTGCATGTTCAAATCCCTTCTATAACTATGCACATTCCCCCACAATCTTTAAATCATCCCTAGGTTACTTGTAATATCTCATACAAAGTAAATACTATGTAAACAGTTGCTGGCACACAGAAAATTTGAGTGTTGCTTTTTGGAAATTCCTGGAATTAAAAACAAATATTTTCCATCTGCGGTTGGTTGAATCCACAGATGAAGAACCCATGGCTAAGGAGGGCCAGTTGTACGTGGGAGGCTGTGTGTGGGTTATATGTGATACACTACATCATTTTATATAAGGGACTTGAGCATCTGCAGATTTTGGTATCCACAAGGGTCCTGAAACCAAACCCCACTGATACTGAGGGACAACTGTAGTCTCTCCTTCCAGGGTTCTTTGATAAAGAAAAATAAATCCACTTCTGTTTTATTTAATCCAATATAATGGGGTTTTCTCCCCTACTATATGTGACCAGAACCAATCTAACTGTTAGATTTATACTTACATGACAAGAATAATTTACTAATAATATTGACAATTTTGGTAATACTTAGATGGAAGGATTAGAAAATGAGAAGATTTAGAAAAATTAGAGTAGGAGCCACTCTATTAGCCTTATCTTATAGAGTGGAGACAAAAGATTAGAAAGATAATTAACTGAGAAATAAAGATTTAGCAGTGTTATTTAAACTTACAAATGTTGGAAAGCATATGAAGAAAAATGATGATTTAACTATAATACATTGAAAATAAAGGAATGAGGAGGAGGAGTACAGCATCAATAAGCTAACTTGTTGTAGGGAGTACATGATGTATAAAAAGATACATGATTAAGACTTTTATGTTTTTTCTATCTAAAGGGAAAAAAAAACAAGGACAAATAACTAGAATATTGAAATATATGTTGGAAAAAACAATAAATGCATTAATAACTTAAATAAGGGAAGAAGATAAACTATTTCTAAGCAAGACCAAGTATACTAACCATGTAAAAATTTCTCTGGTCCTCATATTTCACCCTCATCAAATGTTAAACTTAACTTTCTTAAATTTTATATGTTGGCTGTTCACTGTTACATGAACAGTATCAGAATATTTTTGAAAAATACTTAATCTTAATATTTGATAATTGTAGTTTCCATGATAGCAATGCTTAATGACATACAAATTGTTTGGTTATTCACCTACTTACATGAGTTTTTGGCTTGTCCAATTTTTTTATTCATATATGCAAATATGACTAAGAACATATATTGAAGAATTCAGTAAAACTCCATTTAGCTAGAAACACTGCTCTGTGTATCTGTGTGAAGTCTCATTCTAGGTTCTATTTCATGCAAAACTTTCAACTTGATTGTAGCCTTTAAATATTTATTATTTAATATAAATATTTAAGCATTTAATATAGGTAGCTGACCTCTGAAAAACTGCTGAAGCTGAAGCAATCACTGGACATTTTTGTTTTCCTTTGTAGTTTACTGAAAGCTTTTCAATATATAAATAATTTTTAATGGCAAAGATTCTTATGCGATGCATGAGATGCATGAAAAATATGTCAAATGTGAGCTGAATAGATGAGTAAGATACTAGACTTGTAAAGGTGTAATGAATTGATATGTACATTTTTCCAATATTAAATAAAATTTCTTGAGTGGATAATGTTTGCTTTCCTATTAGACTATAAAATCCTTGAAGGTACACTCTCTGAGTTGCTTGTCATTAAATCACTAGATCCTTGTATAGTGTCTGAACACTCACTGTTGTGAATGTAGTAAATACTTAATGAATACTGAATATATGGTAAATATGACTCTTGAGCCATAAATTCAGGTATACTAGTAATATAAAACTTAATAATGATAAATAAACCTAATAGTCTCGTCCGTCTTTTGTTGTTCCCGGAAAAAATAAAATCTGATTCAACTTAAGATCATTTCTGCTCTTTGCTCAAGGTGAATATAAGGTACATTGGAGTTTTCAAAGCACCAAGTAATTTGGTGGAATTGAGATCTGTCTGGTCTTCTCTGTCATCATGTGTTCATGCTGGAATCTGTGTTGACATCTGCGTTCCAGTCTTATCTTTATTTATGGGCCCTTGTCCCCATTTAAAGCCTTCTTCACAATTGCAGTTCATTCCCCTTGGAATCCATGTCATCCGCTCACTGCACATTACCGGATCAGGAAGGAATACTTTGCAGTTGCCCCCAGTCCCTTTCTGCCTGGAAAGATCCACTGTGATCTCCCTATCCCTTTCCCTGCTCTGTATTTGGGTTCTTAGTACTTTTCTCAGAATTATTCTAAGTAGCTAATTATTCTGAGTAGCTAAGATTAATCATATACTTTTTCAAGTCTATTGTCTGATGCCCAGGACCTTTGAATTTGTTCTGTTATTTGGCTGTCTTGTATCTTTCTGAGGACCAACAGAGTAAAATATTGGTCTACCCAAATTGAGAGGTAATGGGGAGCTTACAGGTAATAGGCTAACATATAGATATGGAATTGAATTGAAATAGTGCTTTTCTTCTGTAATGCTTTCACATACATTTATCAGATTTATACACCTGTGAGTTATCAATCATAAGTATTTTAATTGCATAGATCAATAAATTGACTTGAGGAAGTTAATTGAAATTCCTAGATTCAATCCTTTATTTACCTATTTACTGAGTTTTCAGTTTCAGCCATTTTAATTTCTAAAAGATTTATTATTCTATTTGGGTATATACATAAAATTTCTCATTATTTATTTCTACGTTGAATAAATATGCTTATACTCTGTGCCTGAGGGAATTCATTTTTGTTTGTTAGTTTTTCCTACTTAAACCCATTTGTGCTTTGTTTCTTAACTCATTTTCTAATCAATCATTAAACTCACATTATTTGGAGTTTTATTTTTTATTTTATTTTATTTTTTAAACATTTTTTATTGATTTATAATCATTTTACAATGTTGTGTCAAATTCCAGTGTTCAGCACAATTTTTCAGTCATTCATGGACATATACACACTCATTGTCACATTTTTTTCTCTGTGAGTTATCATAACATTTTGTGTATATTTCCCTGTGCTATACAGTGTAATCTTGTCTATCTATTCTACAATTTTGAAATCCCAGTCTATCCCTTCCCACCCTCCACCTCCCTGGCAACCACAAGTCTGTATTCTCTGGGAATCTATTTCTGTCCTGTATTTATGCTTTGTTTTTGTTTGTTTGTTTGTTTTTGTTTTTGTTTTTTAGATTCCACATATGAGTGATCTCATATGGTATTTTTCTTTCTCTTTCTGGCTTACTTCACTTAGAATGACATTCTCCAGGAGCATCCATGTTGCTGCAAATGGCATTATGTTGTCCGTTTTTATGGCTGAGTCGTATTCCATTGTATAAATATACCACTTCTTCTTTATCCAGTCACCTGTTGATGGACATTTAGGCTGTTTCCATGTTTTGGCTATTGTAAATAGTGCTGCTATGAACATTGGGGTGCAGGTATCATCCTGAAGTAGATTTCCTTCTGGATACAAGCCCAGGAGTGGGATTCCTGGGTCATATGGTAAGTCTATTCCTAGTCTTTTGAGGAATCTCCACACTGTTTTCCACAGTGGCTGCACCAAACTGCATTCCCACCAGCAGTGTAGGAGGGTTCCTCTTTCTCCACAGCCTCTCCAGCATTTGTCATTTGTGGATTTTTAAATGACAGCCATCCTGACTGGTGTGAGGTGATACCTCATTGTAGTTTTGATTTGCATTTCTCTGATAATTAGTGATATTGAGCATTTTTTCATGTGCTTTTTGATCATTTGTATGTCTTCCTTGGAGAATTGCTTGTTTAGGTCTTCTGCCCATTTTTGGATTGGGTTGTTTATTTTTTTCTTATTGAGTCGTATGAGCTGCTTATATATTCTGGAGATCAAGCCTTTGTCAGTTTCACTTGCAAAAATTTTCTCCCATTCCGTAGGTTTTCTTCTTGTTTTACTTCTGGTTTCCTTTGCTGTGCAGAAGCTTGTAAGTTTCATTAGGTCCCATTTGTTTATTCTTGCTTTTATTTCTTCTAGGAGAAAATTTTTGAAATGTATGTCAGATAATGTTTTGCCTATGTTTTCCTCTAGGAGGTTTATTGTATCTTGTCTTCTGTTTAAGTCTCTAATCCATTTTGAGTTGATTTTTGTATATGGTGTAAGGGAGTGTTCTAGCTTCATTGTTTTACATGCTGCTGTCCAGTCTTCCCAAAACCATTTGCTGAAGAGACTGTCTTTATTCCATTTGTATATTCTTGCCTCCTTTGTCGAAGATGAGTTGACCAAAAGTTTGTGGGTTCATTTCTGGGCTCTCTATTCTGTTCCATTGGTCTATATGTCTGTATTTGGAGTTTTAAAGGAGGCAAAACTTTGGGACTTCTTTTGAGGGTAAGTTACTCTATAAAGGTTTGCACTGTTTTTCTATCAAGTACCCAAGAACATAAGACTTTGCGCTTCTTCAGTCCAAATGCTTGGCCTGACCTTTTTCAGGCCACCTGCATAGTACGAATCTGGGAGGGGAAACTATGAGAAATAATTCTTTGTCTTTCTATCGAGGATCAAAACTCAGGGTTTTTCTTGAGCTTTGTCTTGTTTCCCTTTTTCCTCTTCTGAGGGTATATTGTATATGGGTATGGAGGTTGATGGAATTTTTGCTTCACCCATAAAACTGAGAGATTAGACCATTGTGATCCCAGTTCTATGAAGATCATTTTCTACTAGACACCTCTATATCTTATGTCTCATGGGCTGCAAAGCCATGAAAATCAAAGTTAAAGTTTCTTGGAATTGAAAAATGTCCACAGGGCAAATGCAGCTTCACTCCTTTACTTATACCTATGGATTCTAACTTTCACTTAGAATTTGACCTCTGAGAATTGTTTCTTTCCTTGCTAGTTTAGGGATGTATTTTAAAATAGAGTTAAAAATACATCCAACATTTTTAGTTGTTTTAATTAGGAGAGACATTTAATATACCCAGTCTTCTAAACTACTAGTGATGAAGTCTAATTTTCTACTAATGAAATACTAACTTATTTTACATTATAAATACTACTAAATATTTGTGTACATCTTTAAGCAGATTTGTAAGAATAATTCAGTAAGTGAAAATAATTTGTCAGATAGAATGCATATATTTAAGACCCTTGATTTTGAACTGACAAATTGACCATCGGTAAGTTTTACTAATTACACAGAGCCAGCAAAACAGGATAGAAAACTAGATACAATTATTATTTCACTATTTTACTTTTGAAACATGAAAAACTAATATGATGTTAGTATCAGAAATAAAATTTTAACTAATTTGATAAGTAATAAAAATGTTTAAGGGGGTAAGACAGAGAAAGTTCTGGTTGCGTAACCAGCCTTGGAAAAATAGTGCACTGGGCTGGATGGAGCTCCCTAAATAAATATGTCCATGTCCTGAATCCTCAGAAACTCATATAAGTTACTGTATTGCGGGGGGGGGGGGGGGAAGGGTATTTTAAGGTGTGATTAAGTTTAATATCTTGAGAGGAGGAGTTTATCCTGGATTTCCTACGTGAGCTCTAAGTGCAATCACATGTAGTCTTATAAAAGATAGAGAGATTAGACTGAGGAACACCCAAGGGAGCCCAAGGGAAGAGAAGGAGGTAATGTGATCACAGCTTCAGGGATAAGAATGAGGTGTTCACTGGTCAAGGAATACCAGCAGCCATCAGAAGCTAGAAGAGGCAAGGAATGGGTTTTCCTATAGAGTGTCCAGAGAGTGGGCCTGATGACACCTTGCTTTTGAACTTTTGGGTCCTAGACTGTAAGAGAAAAAGTTTCTCTTGGTTTATGCCACCCCGTTTGTGGCAGCTGTAGGAAAGTAATACTGATAGATTTTAAGAAAAAAATCTGTCTTTCCCTCTAGTTTTGTCTTTTTTCTTATCCCTATTTGTTTCTCTAGTTAGCTTTATTCTGCAGGTCAGTATATTTGTATGGCATCTGACAAAAGATGTAATAAGAAAAATGGACATTCAGCTTGAGTTTTTAATCCCCCTCCCCTCAATTTTTTTTCCCCACCAATTTTGGTTCCCAGTCTTTGGAAAAATCATCATTACCATGAGGAGAGAGAGCATGATTTGTTCAACACGAGTTACATAACTGTTCTTTTGAACCAGAAAGAAGCATCGGTGACTGCCAGATACTAATAATGCTACCTGAATAGTTCACAAAAAGAGGGAGAAGCTTTTCTGAACAGATAATACCAAATAAATGAAAAAATTCACTGTAGCTCATCCCTTTATTCTGCACAACACAGACACATACACACATACAAAATAACTTCACTATGTGGAAAATGTTGAACTTTCATTCCAGAAACACTGTTTTTGTGTCACTTGCATCTCTTTCAGCAAAAAAGCACCCAAAATTCTAGAGCCAGTGGATAGGTTCTCCTCAGGGTCTGGCCTTTAATGATGACAAGGACAGCTCATTTTAAGAGCCGCCATGAATTTACCTCACTGAGGGCTGTGACAAACCTACTAGCCCAGACTCTCAGTGTGCTTCATTGAGTGTCCCCAGAACTCTCCTAAACAAATATGCAAACTTGAATTATTTTCTGTAGCTATCTTCTGTGTCATGTTACATTTCCAGTCTCAGGGAAAACAGTGATGTCCAATTTTGAAAATCCACTTGTTTCAAAAAATGTTCCTGGATTAATCAATTGATGTTGTCTAAATAGTTTATTCTCAGAAGGGAGTGTATAATGTTGCTCTTCCAGCCCCTACCAAACATACATGGAGTTTTACATCACTGAATATGAAAAAATTCTTTGAGGTCCTGTAAGAAAAAAGAATTACATGTAAATTCTGGAATTTCTATTAAGTAAAATCCCAAGAGATCTAGGTATAATGCACAGGTACAGGGTTGAGGGTGAGACATTGATCAATCATTCTTTTAATTATTTTGTGTCATAATTGGCATTCCCTAGTCATGATGTAGACTGAATGCAACAGTAGAGAGGTAGTAATGATTTATATATGTGTGTGTATATATATATATGACCTATTATGCTTAGAAGCAGAAACAAACAAAAAAATCTGTAAAGCATAAGGATGGGATACATTGCACGGTTAACTGTCAGATAAAATTTTGTCTCAGACTTTGCTGTCTAGCAGCCAATTTTACATTCCAGAGGTGAACTCGTCAAAAATGGATAAATTTCATGCTTCACATAAACTACAGTGATGATTTCAGAGATCTGGAGAAAAGTCATATAACATTCTGAGATACACTTAGCAGATGAGAGAAATGATATACTGACGGCATCAATTGAACTGCAAGTTGTGTGTGAAGCAGCATAAAACATTAGTTTGGAATTTGATGTGCCAAAAATATGAAATTAAATATAATAATGAATAAATCTGAGAACCGTTACATCTTAAAAGCAATCCCCACATTTTTCAACAAGAGAAATGATAGATCAGCATGTGACTTCTTTAGAAAGAGGTAACAATATTCTTGAATTCTCAGATCTGATAGATCAGCCAATTATGTAGAGAAAAAACCTATCCAAAGCTGATCAGTTATTAAAGGAAATGATTTTCACAGTAAAAAATTAACACAGCTACATTTAACAAATTTATGTTTCCAAAAATATGACCCCCAAAGGAAAAAAAAATTACTTACCTGGGGAAGAAGCTAGAATGATGAAAATTGGGTTCTTAACTTGATTTTAGACATGCTCAAAAATAAATATATAATGATGTGGCATTAAAATCCTACAAAGAAATGTGTACCTTTATCTTTAGGCCCTTGTGTCTCGAACAGTGTCTAGAGCTTAATTTTTGTTATAGTGGAATTTAGTGCTGAATTTTGTAGGGACACGTAGAAGGTCAAAAGATTTGATTTGCCTACATTTTTCTCCTACTGTGGTTGATTGGGTGGCTCTGCTTATAATGTCTGTGAGATTTAAACTATGGATATTCAGTCCATGTGTTGAGTAATTTCAAGCATCAAAATTTAATTGGTGGAATGACTCACTTTTCACCTGGCTCTGTTCATTGGCATTGTATAAATCAAGGGTTGGCACACCCTGGCCTATGGGTGAACTGTAGTCCATGGGTCAAATCTGACTTGAATCTTATTTTTGTAAATAAAGTTTTATTGGAACACAGCCACACCCATTCATTTAGGCATTATTTATGACTGGTTTCTTGCTACTACAGCAGAAGTAGGTCCATGCACCTGAGACTAAACAGCCCACAAAGCTGAAAATATTTACTATATGGCTCTTTACAGAAACAATTTACAAGCTTATGTTCTAAATATAGTAAATTGCAAACATTTTGTTTGGTTCTCTTAAGTAATTTGAAATTTCTTTGGCCACTGAAATGCAAGTACATAATGATATTCAAAACAATCATAGAGACAGTTCAGGGATTTGTGTGTTGGTAATGAAGAAAAGTAAACTGTTATTCAGGAAAACACTTCAAATTAAGTACTATTGAAAAGTCAGAGAAACAGAAGTATCTCAGAGCAAGTGTAGTTTCATCTGATCTATTAGTTAAGAGATTAAAAAAGACCAAACTTAGTTTCTTCTGCTCATTC
This sequence comes from Vicugna pacos, assembly GCF_048564905.1. Taxonomy (NCBI): domain Eukaryota; kingdom Metazoa; phylum Chordata; class Mammalia; order Artiodactyla; family Camelidae; genus Vicugna; species Vicugna pacos. The sequence goes on from NC_133001.1 coordinate 36,666,100, forward strand.
TTGGGCCTGATCCTGGTTAAGCGATGGTTGTGAGTGCTGTATTTTCTTGAGTCACAGGTAAGAAGGCTTGGTCCTACCCTTTCAGAAGTAATACTGCTTCACTCTGTGTATCCCTCAGCGTAACAGATTGGTATGGGAGTTACGGAATTCTAGGTTAACCATGTTATTTTAGTCAATCCAATAACCAAATCAAAGTGATCTTATATGAATCTAATCAGTTGTTCATTGATGTGCAATTATAGTTTAAAAAAAAACAGAGTGACTAGAAAATCATTGATTTGCTTTGATTATGTCCACAGAAAAACTATAATCTCTTAAGCAGTTTTTTAAACATAATTCACAGAATTACCTACCTGTAGTCATAATGCAAACATGGTAATAATGTTCTACAATCTCAACTTCCAAAATATACCAAAGAGCAAAACAAGGGCAACTGTTTTTAAAAGAATATATTGAAAAATATCATCTTCAGGTGAAAATAGTGGAGTAAAAACTGCACTTAAGTAATGATTATAGATATATACAGTATAACTGCCCTTGGACAACATTTTGACATTTTTTAATACTATGTGTGAAATAGCAAATAAAACTTTGTTGTAATAGAAACCAAAGGCTTTAGAGTTAAGACAACAACAGCATAATAATAATAATAATAATAATAATAATAATAATAATAATAATAATAATAATAATAATAATAATAAAAACAGACAAGCAAACTTGACTTAGAATCTCTGTTCCATCCTGGTGCAGTAACATTTGAAATCATCAGTGATGTGGAGCTGGTTTAGACCCTTCTTCAATATTGAAGGGCTCATTCTCCCTTTCAACCCCCATGGAAGGAAAGTTGACAGATGTCAACTGTCAGATCTCTCAAGAAATTGCCCTTAGCTAAAGAGAGCCACGTCTCCAAAATCACACCCTCTTTCCAGGACAGCCCCCATCCAGTGAGACTGGTTGATAATTTGTATAAAGGACTGGACCCTTTGTCCCCAGTTGAGACAATTCTGAAGGGCTGTTCTGGCTTCAGAATGCCATATAAGATTTCTGTATATAGTATCTTGTCATTTGCAAGCAGTAACAGTTCTATTTTTTTCCTTTCCAATTTGGATTCCTTTTATTTCTTCTCCTGTCTGATTGCTGTGGCTAGGAATTTGAGCAATATATTGACTAACAATGGTGAGAGTAGGCATCCTTGTCTTGTTCCTGATCTTAGAGGAAATGCTTTCAGATTTTCACTGTTGAGTATGATACTGGCTCTGGATTTGTCATATATGGCCTTTATTATTGCTGAGATACAGTCTCTGTGCCCACATTGTTCAGTTTTTAGCATCAATGAATGTTGAATTTTGTCAAAAGCTTTTTCTGCATCTGTTGAGATGATCATGTGGTTTTTATTCTTCAGTGGATTAATATGGTGTATCACATTGATTAATTTGCAAGTACTGATGTATCTTCATCCCTGGGATAAATATCACTGGATAAAGCCTGATGGAGAGCTCGGACCCCTTACTCCTTGAAGAAAACCTCTGCAGTTGTGATTATCCTCTTGTGTGTGGGTTGCTTACCCAGGGGTGTGGGTCTTCACTATACCATGTCTTTGTCCCCACCACCTGTCTCATTATGGTTCCTTCTTTATATCTTTAGTTGCGGGAAATCTTTTCTGCTAGTCTTGAAGTCATTCTCACAGATGGCTGCTCCGTAAATAGTTGTACCCTTAGTGCCCTTGGGCGAGGAGGTGAGCTCAGGGTCTTGCTACTCTGCTATCCTTCTTGCAACCCTCATGAGAATTTTAATTGGTATATACCTTATGTGGTTCAATAGTGGCCTTGACATGGCTGCTAAAAACAAACAAAACCTGTTGTGCAAGTAGAAACGTAGTATTTTCTGTTGATTTCCCATCGAGATTATTGTGTTCAGATTAGGTTATGACATTGAAACGGGTCTTTTAAAACCAGAAAAGAGAAAGTAGGATCCACAACTATCTGGAAACAACTCCACTGAGACAGCATGTGAATAATTTCTGTGGCAAAGTCCCTGAAAAAAAGCAGTTCATTATTATAAAGGACTAAAATTGTTATTTTTGGTCATTAGCATTATTTTGTAATCAGCCATATTGGCTCTCTGGTGCTATGTAATTTCACAGGCTGATGTAGTCTGTCTTCCAAATACGAAATTTGTAAGAAAAAAGTGAGGTCAGAACAATCAGCTAAACTACAAATAACTCTGTGGGCCAGATTGTTGGGCAGCCTTTCTTTTTAAAGTATAGAAACACTGAACAACCAGATTGTTCTGCCTGAGTGGATCTGTGTTTTTCCTGGCCTGACATTTTGTCCAGCTATGACCATTACATTGGCTTCTGACTCTGTTCAGCTTAAACGTTGCTGAGTGTCGTGATTTTTCTTGAACTTTTAATAATTATCCTTTCTTTGATTCAGGAACATGTCATCTAAGCAAACTAGATAAGAAACATGCATAACTGGGAATGTCATGGGATGATAAAATACAAAGGCAAAGTATGTTTCTGACCTGCAACTGAAGTCTTTGAATCTTGTGGATGGGATGGTTTATTGATATCAGTATTCATTCTTCACTTACTCAATTTAAAAATAAGACCCTGACTCCTTCTGAGATGCACCCAGATAGTATTAGCAATTAGAAACTGTAATCCCCAACGTCCTTCACAATCCGTTTTCAGTGCAGGAGGAAAAGTGGTATGTTCATTACTGGATCACGTTTTTAAAGAGAAAGCTGCTTGCCCTCCACTTCCTCTTTCCCTTTTCTGATCTCCCAGAAATAAATAAACTCAGAGAAAGAAACTATGTGTCAGGGATGAGAGTCATTCTTTAGACTTCCATCTTCCCTCAGTCATTGTGTTTTTGGAAATCTCTTTGTTATAGCAGTTTAGTTTAAACCATGCAAATAAATGAATCATATTAATCAACAAATATATGAAGAGAAGATAGGAAGTACTGCTAACAGCAGCGGGGGCTGCTCATATCAGCCCTCGGAATCAAGAGTAAATGAGAGTGTTTTTCAGAAGTGTGGTGAGATGTGCACAATATAAAAAGAGGCAAGAACCCAAAGGAAAATCTAAAGAAGTAAGAAAGCTTGGAACAAGGGATGGCAACAGGAGAAACATACAAAATTGATTCCATTATTTAAATACACAGCCAGTACTCCTGGCAATTTTATATGAACTCCTAATAGGAAAGGCCTGGACACCTCCACCTTAGTATAGGTGTTTGCCCTTAGACTTCCAGTCCATATTTCTTTATTCTTCTCCCAGTGTCAAACTCTAAGCTGTGACAATAAGTCATATAAAGGAGGGACTCGTGGTAGAACCACTTAGACTTGATTCTGTTCCTTCACATACTTTTCCTTCACCTATGCTATTAGACTCTGATTTTTCAGTTTATTCTTATGTAAACAAGGATAATAACACCCACAAAAGAGAGTAATATAGGTTTAAATGAATAAAAATGACTAAAAGGCTTAGGACATTCCCTGGCACGTAAGAAATATGCATTTAAACAGTTTATTATTATTAATAATGAAACTGTAACTGATACCTGTTTTCTTCCATGACCAAAGATAATTCATATTATAATATCTGAATGTGGAAACACTTTATTGTAGGATTCCACCAGGGTAAGGAGGTGAGAAATACACAACTAGAAATAGAAACAGTGAGAAGGTTGAATCTGCTTTCCTATCTCCTAATGATTACTAACCCAAAGACATTTTTTAGTGTAGAAACTTGGAAGTCGATTCTCCAGAGTCCTTCATCCATGCAGAGTGCTGCGTGCTTTCTCTATTTTCAAGTCACAGTTTAATGTGGGTCAAGATCCTGGTGTTTAATGATAAATGGCAGTGAGAATGGCCTCTCCAAATGACAATAAATTAATGGCAAAGACCACAGGTCTGCCTGAGTTGCTTACTAAGCTTTGAATATAGCAGAGAGCTTCCTGCATGTGCATTAGAGTTATTATAGATAGATTTTCCTGCACAAAGAGACCTCATGTTTATAGGTATTCATATGGAAGGACCGTTTTAAGTTTTACGAACTTTAAATGAGATAGGTAGAGCTCCTGAAGAAAATAATGAATCACTGGAGCTGAACTTTAACATCTGATCAACATCTAATTAGTTGAATTAGAACCACTTTGTAAGAGAGTTAATCAGTTCTCTAGCTTTAGCTGCCCCAGTGCTTCTGAAATTTGCTGATGTTATCATTACATTGGAAGGAGACATTCTGCATTTTAATAAGAGCATTTCTTTTAAGACCTTAGTAGTACAACAGAGACGAGCATTAGGATTTATTTTTTTTTCCTGCCAAAGGAGGACTTTACCAGAACAAGATTTATGACTTTATCTGCACAATAGAATGAAATAATATATTAATCAAATGTAACTTTCTGGAGAGCTGCTTTCTAGACAGCTGTGTCTAGTGCAGTACCTGGCATAGACTAGGAATGAACTAAACATTTATAACATTGTTCACATTAACGGTAATACAGTTACCTATTTAACCAAATAAGTAAGTGCAGTGAGTTGCTAACTACATAATGTAATATAAAGGCCTTCAGAAAAATGGTTTCCTCGCCCTGCAAAATATTTTTTTCATTAAAATTTTTGCATTAACTTATCACTAAAGTAATCCTGTGACAAAAAGGGAAGAGATTGCAGTTTTTAGTTTAAGTATTATATACTAGTTTAAAGCATTGAAATATATATGTATTTTTGTGTCTTAATATCTCTTCTCTATGCTGTGTTATTGAATCATCCCCAAATGTCTATGTACCATGTCTAACATGGTCTTCATTGATTTTTAATTGGACTTTTCCACATTATTTTGAGGTTATTATAATCTTCAAATATGAAATAGAAATATTAGTTCTCTGGCAACAATACTATGGTAACAATAATTCTTCATGTGACAAATAATAGTAAACTTAGAAACTTGCACTGTAATAATATCTAGTACTAAAGTCACTGAGCAGGGCAAACCCAGACCCTAAACTCTGATATGGGGACACTCTTTACCACACACCTTCCCTGCTGCCCACCTTCCCAGTGGACTCAACAGAAAAGCAAACATGATCCCCCTTATTCTACAGGTACAGCTTTTTGAGACTTGTATATTATTATCACTCACTCTTCCTTCTACCTCAAACCATCTAGTTCATTAATACTCTCCATTCTACATCCACCTGAAAGTGTGAAGTCAGTCAATGAAAGAGCAGGGAATTAAGGAAGAATTGAGGGGATTGATTTATCATATCATGTATGTTAAAGAATAAAAGCAGCAGTTGAGATTGAAAAGATTTCAAAAGCAACGCCCGTTGGCAATTGTAGTTTTTACTATTACTGAAGGCTTCCAGCCAAATGTAGCCCACTTTAACCTAGGACAACCACAAGAGACAAATATTTGCTAGGCATGAGAAATTGGGCTAGAACCAGTGTACATCCACTAGCCCTGCAGGTGTTAATCCAGCTAGTGAGATCAAAAAGATCAAACTGATCAGTAAGTATACATCGTGACTGAAAATGAGTCCAGGATAATTTAGCAGCAGTAAAAGTATTATGGGACCTATGGAAAGAAAATACTGCAGGATAAGGGAAATATATCATTCTGGCAGCTTGGAAGAATAGCAGAACCTGAACATTATTTATTTTAGGTATGAGCAAAAAAATATATAGAAGTCTCCTGGCATCTTCAAAAGAATGCCAGCACATAATATTTTTGTGAAACTAAAGAGGAGCATCAATAAAGGTAAAAAGGAATATGGATGAGAAAATGACAGATTGCAATGAAACACAAAATGCAGGAATACAATTAAAATCCACATTGGTGAGGTAAAGTAGAATTAACCTTGTGGGACATGTAAACGGTGGGTTACTGAATGCACTAGAGGAGCTATCCTACAACTAAAAATGAGATGAAAATGATGATTCAGCAAATATTAGCTATGAAGTAGACATATGTCTTTAATAATAGTTAATGTTTAATGAGGTATTACTGTGTGACAGTGACTCTTCTTTGTATTCACAAGTATTAAGTCATTTATTCCTGACAATCTGTATAATTTATTAAAAGGTTTAAGATTTTTAATAGCTCATTTCACAGATAAGGTAGCATCAGAAATTAAAAACAAGAGAAGGATGGAAGCATGTCACAGGGTATATAACAGTCAACTTGGCAGAGCTCCTGGTGGCCAAAGCTGAACAATTTGAGCAACAAGATATTATTGGATTATAACCTAAAATATAAAATAAATATACATAAATCCATATGATACAACTAAATGATTGAAGAGATATATTCATGTAGGAGAAGAGACAAACTTTATTTATAGAAAAATTCCAAATAATTTATGTAGATTCCTACCCCTATCCCCAAACCCAAGGTGAGGCTTAATTTCCTTCCCTCTTCTCTCCCTGAGTGTGGGCTGCACTTAGTGACTTACTTCCAAAGACTGACATATGGAAAGGGACATCTTTTACAGTGGAGAAAGCTTGGACATGTGACCAAGTATAACATCACCAGTAATAAGCCATGTCAAAGGTATGAACCCCTAAAAATAATATGATGAAAAGAGCATTTTCCTTCTGTGGTATTTTTCTCCCAAATCTGTAACCTCAGTATAGCCATGAGGAAAACATCACACAAAATCCAGATTGAGGGACATTCTGCAAAATATTTGACCAGTACTGCTCAAAATTACCAAGAGAATGAAAAACAAGGAAAAACTGAGAAACTGTAAAATATTGACGGGAACTAAGAAGATACAATGACTAAATGCAATATAGGATCCTGGCTTGAATCCTAGAACAGAAAAAAATTTGTTAAATGAGTATGTGAAATAGTAGTACATTTGGAATTTAGTTAATAGCAGCATACCAACACTGGCTTCTTAATCGTGACAAATGCAGCATTTTAATATGAGAAGTTAACAACAGGGAAAACTGGGATGGGGTATATGGGAAATTTCTGTAGTTTCTTTACAACTTCATTGTATGTCTAAAACTATTCTAAAATTAAAACTTTATTGAAAAATATATATTAATCATGCTGTTTCCAGTATGAGTGACCTAAATAACTATAAATTTGTACAAAATTAGTAAGAAGTAAAGACCACCTGAAGGCACTAGAGAATGAACAAATACAAACAGATTTCAGAGGGGTATTGATGCTCGGACAGGGGAATGATCCAGGGTGTTACCCTTGTCTGCAGTTTTCAGCCTGAGGACAAACCACAGACACAATGCATGGTGACAGACACTCCAATAGAAAACCCTCAGTGACTTCTTTCTGGCCTTACAGAACCAAAGGTCAAGGTTCAGGAAACCACAGTTGCTAGAATGTAATGAGAGACAGAGGATCCTAAAAAGTACAGAGCTGGAAGGAAAGCCCCCAATTTTTAATATAAACTCTGCCCAAATCTCTGGATGAATTCTGAACCACACATGTAGGGAGACTCCCAACAGCCCACCTAAGGATAAAATAACAGAACCCTGATTCAAATTGACCTCAAAGAACAGTTTCTGTTTGAGTCCAGCTAAGTTAATTGCCTCCTAAAATGCCATTTTTCTTGAGAATAATAGAAAATCAACTTCTGGAGGGGGACAGGTCTACATATATTGTTTGAAATGATTCTGGAAGAAAGGTTTGTCCATTTTATTATTTATCCTTTATATCTGGGTGGGCTCATATACATTTATTTTACACTTTGAGTTTAATTCAATACTATGCTATTCATTTTGTTGCTCAAAATTTCCCAGCATTGCCTTTGGGAACTAAGTCCCTATGACATGTCTCCATTCTTTGGTTTCCTACTTTCTGGCATGACGTGATATTCCTGGGTGGAGGGTATAGCTCAGTGGTAGAGCACATGCTTAGCATGCACAAAAGCCTGGATTCAATCCCCAGTACCTCCATTAAAACTAGATAAATAAATAGATCTACTTTACTGCACTCACTTCCCTACCCCCCCAAAAAAGACAAGATGTTCCTTGCTCATCTTGTGTTTCCCCTGCCCCTATCATTTCAGTGTGGGCTGTATTCAGTAAGAATCGCAGAAAGATTTTTCAGGTAACCTGTAAAATCTATGGGGAAATGTGCAATCATTTCTAAAAAAAACTTTTGTGGAAATGGTGGGGAGAGCAATTGCATGGGTTCATTGGAAGCAGGGAGACTTGTACCTAGTAACTAAATATATTGTGAATCTATAGTAAGTAATGTACTGTTAGCACTTACAGATAAACAACTATAGCAATTTAAAATAGTATATAATTTAGAGCTTAGTAATTCATAAATATAAGGAAATTTAATATAAACACTGCACATAATGTTAGTATGGAAAAGATGAATTAGTCAATAAATCATTTTAGGAAAATTGTCCCTCCATTAGAAAAGGTTAAGTTAGCTTATATTCTTAAAAAAATTCTAGATATGTAAACAACTTAAAAATCTAATAATAAATAAAATATTAATATGAAAACCTTAAAAAATATACTTATAAAAAACACCCAAATGTATATGTAGGATAATATGCTCATGGCTTTTATGGAAGGAAAGAACATCTAAAGAAAAAAAGGCTAAATTTATTTAACTACTTCAACATTTAAAATTTCTGTATGCAATATGTAAAGAAAATAACTGAAATATATATCAGATAAATTATTAGTGTGAAACATTTTACTAAAGGCAAATAATTCAATTTAAAAATAGGCAAAGTGTATGAATAAACATCTCAAACAAGACGCAGATGACAATGAAAATACGATCGAAACTTAGTAGTAATCATAATCCTGCTGATCATTACATCAGTGAGACCACTTTTCAGTCCACCTGACTAGCAAAGGTTTCAGAGTCTGCCAGTTTGGACAAGAACGTAGGATACTGGTGCTCATATTCACAGCTGGGAGTGCAGTAAATTTACAGGTGATTTGGAAGATTTTAGTAACTTTAGAAATAGATTTATACTATAACCTAGTAAAGTCATTTATGAACATCTATTCTAGATCTCAGGATAGAGTGCACAGGAATGCAGGAACAAAGAAGTTAATTTGTAGTTCTTTTACTCTGGTAAAATATTTGAAATAGCCTAAAAAAGGAAATGACCCAGTAAACTCTGGTGTGATTGATACTGTGGAATACTTTGCAGCAATTAAAAAGAATAAAGAAGATTTGCATGTATTATCAAAGAAAGCTTTCCAAAACATACATTTTTGGGGAAACAGTTTCAGTAAAAGCAGTATAATATAATTGATATAAAACGTGAACAATCACAGTGATAAAAATATGTCCTCTGACAGTATGTATAAATATACAGAGAGCACATAGAAAGAAAATATATAAACTTACATAACTAATTAAAGATTTAAGGGAGAAATTTTGAACTTAGGACTTGAACTTTTCTGACATGGCTTAGATTTTTAAAAGGAAAACATTAACACACTCCTTGTCAATTAAAACTGATATGAAATGACCACAGAAGAATGAAGACCATTTAATCCATAAAGTCAGTACATTAAATGGCATAATGTCGTTAACATGTGTTGCACTGAGCCTGGTTGACAGGAATATGTGATAATTGCATATGGCGTGTTTCTGAGAGTGTATGTATATGACAGCACATGATAGGAGGCATGTAATGGTTGAAAAGTATGTTACAAAGATATTAACAATATTTTAGCCTTTGTTTCAGAAAAAAACGAAGGCCTTTGGTATTTAAGAAAAGAAAGATAGACTCCTAATGATAAAAATAAATGTTTTTCTAAAACGAAATTATTACATTCTTAAAATCATCTCTACTAAAGTCAGGAAGAGATAAAGATTTCCTATAATCACTATAATTATATAATATTATCCAAATATTGTGGTAAATGTAATGAGAAATAAATAAAATTGAGACAATTAAACAAAAGGTTATAGTCACATAGCCTCTGGAGAAGAGATTCATATGTTATCTCTATCACTCAATGTGACTTTTTTTTTTTTTTTGGAGTAAAAGGTAAATGGGTAGAACTACAGGCACTGTTCTAAAAACTGGGTCTAACCCTAACCACTTCCATCCCAATTTTTATGTATGTGAATACCATCAATGATGACTTCCGTACAAGAAAACAAAATGTAAAAGATTTAAGAGTCATGGAATTAAATAATTCCATAAAGCTTCCATCTGAATAAATACAAAAGAATCTGTAAACATCATGCCATGGTCTAAAAGGTCCTGTATGTTCTTTCCTCAGATACCACTTTGATCCCACTGTTGACGTATTCCTTGAAGTCCTTGTGTTTTTTTTATTTCCCCCAACCTTTTAAAGTATAATACACAACCAGAAAAGAGAGTACACGTCTTGACATCTTTTGATGTCGCCCAGTCCCTAACCTTATACCTGTCCCAACCCTGACTCCTTTACAGACTGTATTTGTGTAAATAGGAGTGAGTTCAAGGGCTCTGGCCTCAGTCCTATCATTTCTGTTTCTGTAGTTGGAATGGATTCAAGTTTTATGGGCTCTGATATTTATATTCTTTGGAGGGTCCTTTTTAAGAAAAATAATTTAAAATTACAGATACCAAATTTAGTATGTAAACGAGTATGTATTTAGAATGAGAAAGAAACGGAACAATTTACAGATGTTGAAAAGCTGACAGACACTATAAACATCACAAAGTAAACAAAGTTATTATTTAACTGCCTGGTCCACATCTGTATTTTTCTGTATTTTTGGATGCATTCTAATGACCATGTTCTTATAAGGCAAATATTTTGTAAGCTTTTCTCTAGAGAAAATCAACAGTTAATTCAGTCATCCCTTTAGGGTGGCAGATAGAAATGTATTACTACAAGTTGAGAGGACGGTTTTTCAGCTTCACATCATCTGGTTACTGCGAAGGCCACACACATCACTTTCTTAGAAGTCTTCTGCTTAGTTAGTACATCTTAGGGGTGAAGGACCTTTCTGGGGTCTCCAACCCTTTGCCAGTTTGACAGACCCCAGAGCTTCTCTGCAGCAGCTGGTCCAGCTTAGCCAAGAAGCTTGGATTGGAGTTGGATCCCCTCCCAGAGGAGGGCAGAGAAGAGCCTTCTTCAGGTCTTTTACATCATTGCCAAGTTGTAGCTGGTCCTTTTCTTGAGTTATTTGATTTATTATTTGGAGTGTGAGAGTATAGTAAAGGAGATCTCAATTTTACCTTAGACTGTGGTCTTATAAGCATTGATTCAGTTCAAAAAGTCTTGAGATAAGTAAGTGCATGCTCATTATACAAAAAATTTAAAGTATAGAAAATACAAGGAAACAGGGTACTATTGCCTGGAAGCAATCACAGTTAATATTTGTTATTTTATTTCCTTCTAATTTTCTTCCTATCCATTTTACATAGTCATGAACGTGCTGAACAAGTATTTATTGTTTGGTTTTATCACTTACCATTTTGTTATGAGCTTGTTCCCAAGTCATTAGAATTTCCTAGTAAATATTTATTAGTCTCATAATATTTTATTAACTGGATGCATCATAATTTACCATTTCTCTATTGTTGGATATTTAAATCATTTTGTCACTGATATAATGTTAGCCTGTTATCTTTGTGCTTAAGCATTTGTCTGTATCTCTGATTATTTATTGCACAGACTTTTAAAAAGAGAATTTTAGGTTTTAGAAACGGCAATATTTCTAAGGTTTTAGGTACATTTGTCAAGAGTCTTTCCATTAAGTTTTCATTACCACCTTCAGTACATAACCCATTTATCTGTTTCATAGCATCTTTTCCAGCATTACTTACTAATTAAAACACAGATTAATTTGAGAAATATAAAGTGGAATCTCCTTAAATGGAGACTGTTTGATAATTTTTCAGGTTTTTTTTCTGTGTTGCTTTCAACTGCATATAACTTCTTCACTTTAATGCTTTGTTTTATGATCAGCTGATGGTGTATAGTAGGTGTCATCAAACTCTACCCTTTGCTATATGACATTCATTAGAGAGAGAAATCTTACATCTATCCAGTCTTCCTTACTTCTGTTTTCCATTTTAGAAAATGTGCCCACTCCTACTAGTCTAATCTTAATTAAAACATCAGTACAATAATTTTTAAACACTTTTTATATTGATGTTGTTTTGAATCTGAGGTTTACAAATAACTAAGAAATGCAGTACCAGCCTTAAAGAATGGGAAATTAAATGTCCCTATCTATTTGTCTATCTATCCATCTATCATCTATCTTCCATCATATTTTCATGTATCAATGCAAAGTAGCACTTGCTCCAAATGAATTGCCTGCAGCAACTACAGGTTTGAGAGGAGGATGTAATCATTAAGCTTCTATAGCCTTAGTCAATTTCATAGAGAGGAGAATTGCGAGTCTTGGAGAAAAGATAGGTCAGAGAATAAGGGGAATGATAAACGAAGAATGAGCAATGACTGGAGCGTTAGTTTTCAGGTGGATAAGTACCTGGCCTATATAGATAAGAAGAGGTGGGACTAATTTGACTAGAGATGTAACTTTCGTTGTTTCAAATTCTGCTCCATAGGGGTCATATAGCATATTGTCTCCTACCCTGCCCCAGCCTACTATAGTGGAAAAGAGGGCTATAAATGAGAGAGAGGCTTTAAAGGGTGCATCCTACCAACCGCCCCCCATACCTCATCCTCCGCCTTATTCGAAGCAACTATTTCCTTCTGTTTGCCTGTAGGACCCCATGCAAGATGTCCAGTGAACATAAGCATGCTTTGTTGAAAGGATTTTAAAAGCTCTGTTGAAGGGGTGGAAGTGTGGAAAGAAGCATGTAGAGTAAGTGTAGAGCGCATGTTGGTGAGAGAAATCCACCAAAACAGCACAGGGTAGATTTGGTTGAAAGGAACCTGTTACAAAGAGATGAACTTGAAGATTAGTGCAATTGTTCAACATTTATCAATCACTGATTGTTGACAAAACATCATTAGTCCAAGAGTAAAATGACAAACTCACTCTAGGGTGTAGCAGTTTGAATTAAAAGAAAGGGAAATGTATGCAACATTAGCATAGAAAATCCCAGGTTTGATGACAGAAAAGGAAAATTTAAAGACCTCAAACTTTTCAGATCAGGAGATTAAGGGTAAAAATGGTAAATAAAAAGGAAGAGAGAGAGAAAAAATGGGGTTAAAAGAGGGATATTGATCTGACTGTCTTATATAATTAAAATGCTATGTTTGTATTTCCACAGTATGAATTTATTAGTTTGAAATTTATTAGTTTGTCAGGATATTTAAATGGATTTGTTCAGCTGCATCTAGAGATATAGGACTGCTGTCCATCTGCTACCCAGTAGAGAGGTTTTTGCAAATCTTGGTAAGGATAATAATAGAAGACTTTGGTGGGTATGTCTTCTAAATCGGAGTTTAAAATGAAAAAGGGAGGTTATAATATACTGAGACTTGGGATGCTTCCTTGCTGAATACTGAGAAATAAATCCATCCATTCAGGTAAAGGAGGATAAGATGGATTCAACAACAGCCACCTCCTACACAGTCTAGGCTTTCTTCTTCCAAAGCTTAGGGTTTTGTTTTTGTTTTTGTTTGTTTTGGAGTGGAAGACAGGAGACTAACTACATTAAATCCTAACACCTCTGCCTGACCTTCAAGTTGTTGTATGACGTGCTCATTACTCTATTCAAGCATTTCTTACCTAATTCCCAGGAGGTCTTACTCCTTCCTGTCTCTTCTGCACCGTCAAATGGTTTTAAGTTCCTACTCTAGGTAGGGACAATGTCTGTTAATTCTCTCCTGTGATTTGTGCCAGAGTATAGTCTGTTTTAAGTGGCTACTGGGCAGTGGTGACTTTCCTACCTCACCACTTCCTAGGCATCTCTTTTGAAGAAGATAGCCCTCCAAATAGAGGAAGACCTTCCTTTTTCAGATTCGTTATCTATGAACCATCAGAGAAGCTCACCAAGATGCGTTTGTAGCATAAAATAGGACAGTAAAGTCTACACGTTCCAGTCTTACTGGGATGCTATTTTTGGATACATTTACCCTTTCACTTTATTGCCTACTAATCCTTACTGAGTCCTAGTTCCAAATCATGCAAAAAAAAAAAAAAAACCCTATTATACCCAAGCAAATCAAATAACTTTGTTATGTCTTACTGCATTTTGTAATCAGCGTCACATAGTTGAGTTCTTATTTTCGGAGGTCTGTGGGTTCCTAATGGCAAGAACCTTTATCTTAATCCCTTTCTATATTCTTCATAATGTCTCTTGTGGGTTTATGCATGTGGTGTGTTCTTCATAAACACTTGTTCATTTAGGCATTTATTTAAGGAGGGTTGAAATAGCAGATAATTTGGAAAAAATTGAATCGAAGGATTATTAATAAAATAGCAGCTGCTGCTTCCTGAATATCTTTGGAAATATAAATATGAAAAATTTATGATACTGGTGTGTTATTTTTTCTCCTTTTTGTTTTAAAAACTCTTTATCTAGGTGCCTGTTTCTTAGCACTTAGAGATTAACGAGGGATGAAATTCAGCTGTGAGAGCTCTAAGCTACCAGATAACCCCTCTCCCTGTTCTCATCTCTCCATCCTGCGCTGCCTCACTTCTTATCCCCAGACTTAAGTCTCCGTGACTCTCCTTGTTCCTTTTCTGCTATCCTGGGCTCCCAGGCCCCTTGTTTCAGACTCTCGTTCTTACCCAGACCCTTGATAATGGTTGCTCCATTTATTCTACTATTTTTCACCAGCTTTTCTGATTCTGGACTGTGTCCTAACTTGAATTAATCCTGCCATTTTGACTTTCATGGATTTATTTATATGTATCATTCAGACTGATTTTGACATTGCTAAATTATGGTATTGAGTTGTTATAAAGTTAATCTGTTTTTCTCTGCAAGGCAGGTGAAAAAACAGCCACATGCAGATGTTTTAGCCCTACTTTTTTCTAAGTTTGATTGGCAGAGTGCTGATAGCAACAAGAAAAGCATCAACTGGAAAACTGATGATTTAATGCCATATATAGATATAGCATAAGATACTAGGGCTAAATTGATTCAGGATGAAAAAAAAATCCTGGAGAACTACCTGGTATTTCCCTTTATATTTTAAACTCAGCATGATGAGGCAGACGCTAGCACTCTGAACATGAACTTAGGATATGTTCTAAGCTTAGGATATTGAGCATGATGTGGAAGAAAGGACAGGAGCTTTGGCCCCAAAAGACCCAAAATGAATCTGCACTCTGTCACATGCCAGCTGAGTGACATTCATTGCTCTGAGTTTCAGGGTCTTCTATAAAATTCACATAGTAAATAATAGGACCTGATATTGTTTAAGTTGTTTCAGTTTATCTGAGAGAGAGGCAGAAAGGACAGAAATGGAGAACAGTCTAACCATATACAGGTACTTCTTTTTTTCTGGCATTTTTAACTCCAGCCAGTGGGGCAAACATCTTCCCTCCAGTCCTTTATCACCCCTTCCTTATTACTCCTCCAGGTAAACAACCATGAATGTGGAGATAATATTTTAAAAGTGCAATTAAAGGTGTTAATACACCTGCCACACTGCTCCAAAGATACTTGGATGTAGCTAAAGCTTTTCTGTCTCCAATTCCTCAAAATCTACACACCTTCACTCTTTCCCTTCCTTCTGGATAAAGCCAGAATCTTATTTAATGGGAAAGCATTTACAGGACACTAATAAACATGAGCGGATGCTTACTACCTCCATTACTATTCACCTTTGTACAAGAGATTTTAGTCAATTCAATTAGATGAGAGAAGTCAATTAAAGACATAAGAATGGTTTTGAAGATCATATGATAGTATACCTGGAAAATACCAAATACTCAAAAGAAATTAAAAAATAAAAGAATTCAGTGATGTGACAGAAAATATAATTAACATACAAAAATCTAGAGCCTTTATATACCCAAATAATAAACAGAGGACATATGCTTAAGAAAAACCCATCTATAACAGCAACAAGAAATGTTTAAATGTTAAGAAATAAATTATTGGTTTTTTACATCTTTATTGAAATATTAGAAAAACACTTAAAAAGGAATATACAAAATCACCATAAGGAAAATGTTAACATAGTCCTAAAAGGAACAAAATTAGACTTCAACAAATACTGATAATTCCTATTTCACGAGCAGTAAATAAAATGAAGCAGATTTATCAAGGCGTAAATGTAGAGATTGGCAGGTAGCACATCAGAGGTTTGTAGTAATGGTATACAGGTTGCCACCTGATTCTCTGGGATTTCCTTCCCTCCTTCCTTTCCTCCCTCTCTTCCTTTTTTTTTTTTTTATTGTAATACATTTTCTTTACCTTTTGAAGACTTAACGTAAAAGATTAGCATCCTCATAGCACAAAGAAATTCTCAATCCTACCCCATGTACTCTGCTTTGTGATTCAGCCAAGTACTGTCATGTACTAGGTTCTCTCAGGGGGAAAAAAAAGGGCTTGTTGAATTATTTTATTTCTTTCTTCTTCTTTTTTTTTTTTTGCTGAGTCATAGAGCAGAGTCAAAAGTTCACAGGGTGCTGTTCTCCATAAGGTGCCCATCTGTGCTTGCTGATTTATGAACTATCTAAAGATAGAGTATGAGCACTCTTCAGTTTATGTTAACATGGAATTAAATAATGCAGCTGTTCAGAAATCTCTATGGTTTCAATTACTTAGTAAATTGTTATTAAATCTATAATAGTAAAAGCACAGGAGGCTATCCAGTGTTCTTGCACCAAATGATGTATGCGCACATACACACACGTACGTGCTTACGCACACATTAGCATGCAACTGTATTAAAAATGTAAGAAAACTTATTGCTAATAATTACTTGTAGAACCTCAAAGTTTAGGTTTAATGTTTTAAACTTGTCAGCAGGTGCTCTGTTAATGCTGAACTGAACAATATTCTGCAAAATCCTGCTGTGCCCTTTGGAAGAAAACCAACAATAATAAAGGAAAGGAAAATTAACTATTAAGAAACCTTGTGCATATGTTCCTAAGAACCTGGATCTTAGCATTTTACATTTTTTCTTCCCTTTGCCAAAGATTGCACTTTGTACTAAGGAAAGGACTTGACTGGGAAAGTAGTAAGCGACACATTATTTTCTAAAGCTCCCTTGTGATCTTACTCGGCTCTTAAAATGAGGAATTGAAGCCAGAATTCTGTGCTTAATAAAATAGTATTACCTATTTTTTAAAAGTACTTTCCTCACATAACTGACATTTTTCTTTTATTTTCCTGCACTTTCTGAAAGTTCTTCAAGAAGTATGCAGTGTTTTTTTGTTGTTGTTGTTGTTTTTTTTTTTTTGGTTAGGATGCAGACAAAAGCAGTTTTCAGGTATGATTCCCTCTAGAAATATTAGCTGTTGTTGAAGCACTTTTATTTGTCTGTTTTGACAATACTTTAGGATTATTGGCAAGGAGAATACTATTCACTGAGAAAGAGAATTGATTCATTCTGAGGGAGAATTTTTTTTAAATCAGTTCCCAATTTATTGTCTCTGAAATTCAGAATTCTTCCGCTGGAAATGCCATCCAATTAAATACAAACAAAATGAGATGATTATAATTTTATTGTGGCATGATTATCTTGAGTGTGAGAGGACAGATGAATCAAAAAATAAAAAAATAAGCCACCACCCCAACACCCACATGACATGTATTGTGGAGTTGATATTTAAAAAAAAAAAGATTTTAGTGCTTGACTTAGTACATGTCAACTTAGAGCTCTCATGAAAAGGATGAACCTTATCCTTTGTGACACAGTTACCTTCATCTTTTGCACTGAGATGATTCATTTCCTCATCATCGTGCATCACAGACAGCAGGGTTTAGCTATGACTCAACGAGCTTGCCTGTACTGAACACTGTATAACTCATAAATCCATTTAGTGTTTCTCCCTGAATTAACCACCCTGTTGTGAGGGTCGGGAGGGTGGGTCACCAGATAGGAGGAATGCGTTTAAAAATGATGGTTGTGTTTTTCAAGTTTTCCTGTCAATGGGAGATGACATCTGGGAAATGGGGGACAGCTTGGGGGTGTTCCTTCTCAAACAGACTGTGGAGAGGGAAAAACATTGTATTACTTTATTTGATAGCTTACAATGAGAGCAGAATTCAGAAGAAGTTCAGTTCTCCCCTAGACAAGTATTCTCCCCAGTTCAGTTCTCACCCTACACAAGCATTTTTGCATTTCAGTAATCCCTTTTCTTGACTGAAGCAATGCTTTCTGAGCATGGGAAGTGGGGCTGTAATAGAGGCAGGTCTGTTTTCTGTTTTCATGGATGTGTGTGGAGTGGGAAAGTGGAAGGAACAAGAGCCAACTCTTAATCAACGTGTGAGGGGATGCAATGGCACAAACACTACTGAAACTAATTGGAGGTCTATTCAGCATAGGTTCTCAGATATCACAGTGATAACATAAAAGAGAAAGCACTCCTCAGTAGTGATACATCTGATGAAATATTGTCAAAGTGCCCACATTATAAAGAATGAAATTCACCTGCTTAATATTTATTATAGCACCTTTTGTTAGAAGAGTAGGGAAAAAAAGGGTGACTCTGAACTCCTGTGGGGAACCTGCCACAGGGGTGAGTAAGACATGAGGAGGTACCCTACAGCAATGAAGAGCTCTCCCCAAAGCCAGACTGCAGTTCACAGTGATGAGCTGCATTTATCCAAAGTTCGTCTAAAACTCCAGCGTTTCTTTAGGTGGGTGTCCATATAAAACAACAAAAACAAAAGCAAAACAATTTCATTTTCCTACAAAAACACTGGATTTTTAAAGTTACTCAACTTTATAACTTTAAACACTCTCAAGGGCTGTTTTTATAATTTTAAATTTCCTGAATACTCAATCACTCACACTCAATCCCCGCCATCATCAGAACAGGAGGAAGGGTAGGGGGCAGAGTCTCTGAGAAATAGGAACAAGTGAGTCTTCAGCCAGTTGTTTTGGGCCAAATATATATCATGCAGTGATCTAAAAAACACTCATGGAAAGAAATTAGTTTAAACAATCCAGCATTGATATCCTCTGTCTCCCAGAAGAAGAAATGCAAATCAGCTTTGTCCCATACCTCAAAGATAAATTTTTTTATGAAAAAAATGAGCATCTCACAGTAAAATAGATAAACAAACAAACAAACAAAAGATACAAGGCAGACTATAGAGAAAAAACAATGTATTGTGTTCCTATTTAGAGACTGACTGTTCTCACCTTCCTAGGTAAAGAGGTTGATATGAGCCAGAGCCACAGACTATAATTAATTACAGGCTTTTCCTAACCTTTCTACAAATGTGTGGAAAGAAATTTCAAGACATTCCATACAAACCCTTGATTTCAAGAAGTGGTCATTCTCCTCTGCCTATGTGCCTCTCTAAATCCCTGATCTCCCTTCTAGAAATAAGATCACGGCCCTCTGCCTAATTCTAGTCTAAAGCTCAGAAAAATCGTACTTTATCCAGCTTTCCTCTTTGCTTTTCTATCGTGTTATCATTGACAAATTTGTTCATCTTTTTACTTTTATTCACTGTTATGGATTGAAGATTTGTGTCCCACCAAAATTCATATGTTGAAGGCCTAATACCCAATGTGATGATATTTAGAAATGAGGACTTTGGGAAGTAATTAGAGTCTTTTCCACATGCCAATAAAAGTATATATACTTTGGAAAGAATTAAGTCATGAGGGTGGGCCGTCACATGGGATTAGTGGCTTTATACAAAGAAGAAGAGAGAGGACTCTCCCTGTCCACGTGCAAGCACAGAAGAAAGCCCAAGGTGAGGACACAGTGTGAGAAGTGGGCCATCTATAAGCCAGGAAGAGATTTCTGACCAGAAACTGAATCAGCTGACCCCTTGATTTTGGGCTTCCTAGTATCCAGAACTGTGAGAAATAAATTTCTATTGCTTAACTCACCCAGTGAATATATTTTGTTATGGCAGCATGAGATGTTCAAGATATATATTATTATACATTTGATGAGTATTTATAGAAAAGAAAGTGTCCTCATCAACTATTTCCTTAATAAATGACTTTTCCTTGTCAGTTTAGTGATAAATGAGCAAAAACAAGAGCAGTAAAACTGAGTCCTGATCAAGGTGTGGAAAGAACTTTTGTGCTCTCCTAGTAGGACTATAAATTGATATTTCTTCTGTGAAAATCATACTGACAGTTTGCTTCAAAACCATTTTACTTGCTAATCCCATCTCTCAGGGTGTATCCTAAGGCTAGAGTCAGAGATGTTAAAGATTCATTTCCTGCTCATGATTCAGACATTCTCCATTATATTTTGTTAAAACAAACTCTTGGCCAATATCAAAAAACATAAAACCAGCAACACCAAGCATCAGTAGCTTGGCACACGGCAATGTTGTTATTTACTATCCAATATTGGATATGCTACTGTGGAATTAACTTATATCCATTTGGATATTCACTCACTGATTCAGTAAACATACAGAAATCTGGTTGTGTGCCAGATTTGTATCTCCAGTCCAGACCATTTCCCTCAAATCCAGGCTTGAGTAACTTCTGCCTATTAGACCTTTCAATTTGAAAGTTTAATAGGCGTCAACTTAATATGCCCTGAACTGATCCCTTCTCTTCCTGTAACTTCGTGTTGCTCAGGCTAAAATTTTGGACCATCCTTTATTTCCATCACTATTTCACACTTGACATTCAATGCATTAGCAAGTTCTGTGAGCTCCATCCTCACTTTTAACCACCTCTGCTGCTACCAGTATATCTCATCTGGATTAGTGCAGAAGCCCAGCTGGACTTCCATATCCATGCTTGGCACCTCTAGTTTATTTTCAGCACAGTCCATAGAGCAACCATTTTAAAACAAATCAAGAGAGGTTAATCCTTATGGCAAAACCCTCCAAATAGCTCCCCATACTCCACAGCATGAAAGCCACTGTGCTTTCAGTGGTGCCTGAGTCCTACAAGATCTGGCTCAATATCACTGTGGCTTTGTCTCCAAAACTCTCCTCTGAGCTTACTCCTATCAAAACTACACTTGCTTCCTTGATATTCTTTGACTCTATCAAACACGGACCTGCCTTAGGGCCTTTTTTCTTACTTCCCCTCTAGCCAGAATCCTCTCCTTGACATCCCCAAGACTTACTTCACATCTTCAAGTGTCTGCTCAACTGTCATCTTTTCTGTGAGAGCTTCCTTTTCTGTCCTATATCTCATTGCACACACTCCTGTTCTCTTTTACTCCATACTGTCTTTACAGTTTTTCATAATTTATATACATTTTTCATTTACTGTATATTTTCTTATATATTTGATTAACATTATTTTTCTGCTTTTACTGACTATAAACAGAAAAATCCACTTGTGCAAGGATTTTTTTTTTTGCTTGTGACAAAACAGATGTGCACTAATTATTGGTTAGTGAATAAATGTGTCATGCACCAAGTAAAATAGTGGCTGATTTGTAGCATTTACTTTTTTATAGTATAAGACATATCCTACTAAACACCTGTTAATTCAAGAGGAAAAGACACTGAAATTCTAAATAAGTATTTTCAGATGGTTTTTAGTACAAGCTTCCTCATCCACATTTTTTATGAAGTATCACCACCTCCTACCTCAAAGGGATGATACAGACTTTGACAAGGAAAGCATCACCTGTAGACTAGTGGCCCAGTTGCTTGAAAATCTGGGACATCATTCCCTGCTCAAGACTAAACAAGCCTTTGCTTGATGGAGGAAATAGTTATTGAGATTCCCTTTCCACCAGTCTGTAGAGAATGGGATTTGGGTTTAAATTTTGACTGATTATGGAAAATCAGTGTGACATATCTCATACCATGTTTTGTCAGACATTTATATTGCTTATTATATTATTACATACTAATATTAGGATCTAAATTAAGAATTTTATTAGGCCCAAAAAGAACCCATCCAGCTAGCCTTTTGCATTTCTTGAACTTCCAGACTTCTAGAAGAGCTACGGTCTGAAAGCAGCCTCTCTCAATCATTACCCACATTTTAACTCTCTTAGAACACTCTTGCTCTTGACATGTATTGTCCCCCCACAGAAAATGTCTTGTAATCACTAACAAATTTCTAAATCTGACCAACCTCTCATAAATTTAGAAGACAAATAATGCTGTTTGTTTGCAGGCATATATAAAGTTGAACCCTCTCAGGTAAAATTAAAATTATTCTGAGGTTAGAAAAATAGTATTAGAAAGAAGACATAAAGACAAGTCTCCACATCACCCATGTTTATGTTTTTGTCAGAGTCAGCTGTTTCAAGAATAGAGGCCCTTTCTGGGGGAGGTTTGTGAATACAGTACCAAATTGAATGGCCTAGAAATATGTATTTATGAAATGAGTAGATGAGACCCATATGCTCTTATTCTAATGGTTTATCATCATAATGTATTCAGGGAAGAACTCAGGGGCTGGTTGGGTTGCTAATTTGATGTTGCCAAGAAACTGAATTCTCATGGTCCTTATATGCAATGCTGAAAAGCTTGCTTTGGTTTCTTTGCAACACTTTACAGTCATTCCCATTTGTTTAATTAATTTCCAACCTGTGCTAGAAGTGTTGGCTTTGAAGGATATTATATTATTTGTCGTGTCCAAAATTCTTTTTTTCTGCCATACTTGTTTTCTAGTAAGGTTTTGAAATTCAGATTCTCATTGAAAACCATTAATTTGCAAACTACTTTTTCCTCCCGTTTACGACCTGAAGTGATCTACTTGCATAGGATTATTAATGAGTTTTCAGTATATAATATTCATACTTTGAGGTTGAGTTTTTCTGGTTGTAGTGTTCAAGATATCAAGTCGGAGGTTCAGGAAAGACAGTATCGGGCATGCCAATCAGGAAACTCACGAGAATGTCAATTTACTGAGATAAAGTCTTATTAACCAGCATCATTTGCAGGACTGGGAGCTGATTTGCTTTAGCAAAACTCCTCATCCCCCCCGCCCAAAAAAAAACCCACTATCAAACTGCACCCTTTTGTTTTGTTACTTCTGGATAACATTTAAAATACTTCCCATAAAAATAGGGACATATGGCATATCTTCAGATGTCATATCTGAGAAAACTGGGCCCACCTTCCTGTCTGATAACACTTGAAAGAAGTTGATGGGAAGTTATCATCATTTAAATGAGACAAAAAAGATCATCTAGATTAAAAAGAAAGTGATTTAATCATGGGTGTTACTTGCTGGGACCTTGTTGGCATTTGAGTTTGCAGCCTGTATTATTGAAATCTACAATCTCAGCTAAGTCTATAGTTTAATACAGTCATTTGTGAATAGGAATGTAAATAGAATAATTCAGAAAAGTTTATTGAACACCTGCTAAAATAGGTGGAACAACATGCCTCAGTTCTCCAGAAGGTGCATTCCTCGAGAATCTTGGATAGGAAAGGCATTAAATTCTATTGGATTTTAGCTGAAGGAAAGCCTATGGCCTCTAAGTTGAAAGTGGCAGAAATAGAGTTTGGAATACCACACAGATTTATATATTGATCTAGAGGAAACTACAGTTTTCTCAAGAGATACTGGTCATAGAATTCTAGCAACCATAAAGTACTGAAAATTCTTTTACAGCTACTTTTATGGTAGCCTAAATTGATTTAATAGAGCCCTGTCAAATCAATTCATCCTCTTAACTCTTAGACTGCATTATCTTAATTTGAATTGTTGGTGAATGAGGCCATCGATCAACTGTGGGTACATATGATATATGATGTATCGTTCATAAGGCCAGCTACCTGAAGAATGAAGTCACAGTTGTAAAAGAAATTGTGAACTGAGTTCTGCATAACTTGAATACCCCTGAATGATGATTCTCTATTTGCAGGCACACTACATGCAATCTTTTTATCAAGGAAAGAATTATCACATACATTTATATGCATATAAGATTGGAAATGTAAGAATTATAGCTCATATAGCAGTAGCTAAACTGAATATACAGTTTCAAGCAATAATTTAATATATATGAGGCAATCCTTAGCATTACACATACACATTTTATTCTCGTCGAGTTGAAACATTCTTTTGGAGATGAGCAAGAATGTGGGATGAGAAAAGCCATGTGTTTAGCAAATACAAAAAGTATCTTGTTAATGGCTAATTATTGCAGCTAATATATACTATGTGTTTTCTATGTCCTAGTTTGCAAAGAACTTTATGTGTATTATCTCATATAGCATTATGAGGAAGTTCTTACTATAGGTGAGGTAAATCAGGCTTGGAGAAGTGATATGACTTGCCAAAGGCCACAAAACTAACAGCTGTTGGTACTGGGATTGATTCCTGCAGACTGCATGGCTCTGTCGTGGAATAAAATATATAATGCCTCTTGAGTATGTCATTGCTGTGGAGTCAAAGACCATGACCCTGGAACCCAAGTATACTTAGTTCTTTGTATGTTACCAAGTGGCTGCTAAAGTCACAAAAGTCAGTTGGGTGATGAACTGAAAACTCCAACAGTACTTTTCTGTTTCTCATCAGAATTTCAAATGTTTATGTTTATTTTTGTCAAAATAATTTTATAAATTGTTTTTATTCTTAAGTGAGTAAAATTCTTACTGAAATATGTGCCAACATTTGTTTTAATAATTTTATTTCCTATTCCTGTATTCTTTAAGTATTTTAAAGCATCTGCTTGGCTTAATCATAGTCTAGATACTAAAAATACAAAGTAAATATATTACACATGGATTTTAACTTTTATAGTTGTGTAAGTAAAAATACCATACAATAAAATTAAAGCTATATAATTTTTTAAAAAATTGTAGTGCTCTAAGTGAGCATAAAATTTTTCAATTTTTAGTTTATTAAAAATTTCAATGTCAAAATCACTTATTAAAGTACAAATTTTAAATGGCTATGGCATACTTTTTAAAAAAGGAAGTACATCTTTACATTGATAATCAGGATATATTAGAATTGAATTAAGTCAGTCTGCTGCTTCACTAAATATTCTAACTCCAGGAGAATCATTGATTTACTATTAGAAACATTGCATCCTTAATGTTGCATATTGGATTGCTGAAATCTAAAGAATAAGAAGGAAGGGAAGAATAAGAAGTAATAGAGGAGCAGAAGAAAAATGGATAAGGTTTTGATAGATATATCCAGTTTTCTCCTAAGTATTTGTAACATCCTGACCAATAGCTATCTATTACAGACTATCTGTGTACCTTTTCATTTCTCTTAAAAGGGAATAATCTCTTTGAAGTTCTATTTTATTTCAAGTATACATCTTTTATGGTATTTCTTAGAGTCAGGTTCATGTTATAATTATCTGCACCCCTGTTTCGTTTATTTTCCTTGACTGTGTGTACTTTGGCACCAGACATGTTTTTGCATAATTAAATTTATGTTTAATATGTGGTATATTCCAATAAGTAGTTTTTCCATTAAGTTCACCTAATGGAGTTTATCAAAGTCTATTAGAATAATCAAAATGTCATAAAAGTAAATTTTTTAGAGTAAACTTCATGTAAAATTCAGCAAGGACCTGAAGTCTCCCTCATGAGTGAGCCTGAGAGTAAATTCTCCCCCAGCCAGCCTTGAGATGACTGTAGCCCCAGCTGGTAGTTTGGTTGCAGCCTTGTGAGGGATGCTGAGCTGGAGGCATCCAGCTAAGCCACGCCCCAATTCATGGTCCACAAAAATTGTGACATAGAGAATGTTTGTTGTTTTAAAATACTGAATGTTGGAGTAATTTGTCACAGCAAGAGGTTACGAATACTTAATTATATTTCATTGTTACTATATTATGGTGTATATTATACATTAAATTATGTTTTATTGTATGAAATTGGAGCTAGCATGTAGAAGAGATATTTTGCCTGGAAAGAAATCCTTAAATCTGGTTTTAGCAGGAAATTGGTTAGGATGAAAACAGAGAGGATAGGAGAAATAAATACTGCTGAAGTCCAGAAAGAGTAGAACTTATGCTTCCTGTAAGTGGTTAAGAGACAAAATAATAGTGGTGACAATTACGTTCTTAAGAACATGGGTTCTGGTGTCAGAATTTTTATATCAAAACACAGATTAACCACTTGCTAGTTGTCTGATCAGACCAAATATTTCCCATTGTCCTATAACACAGTTTGCTCATCTGGAAAATAAGCAATATTAACTGTACTTATTTCATTGAGTTGTTTTGAGATTTTAATAAGGTCCAGTTCCCACAGGGTGAGGAAAAAAGGACTGGATGGCACCTGAACATGAAATGGGTTGCATTTTGATAGAGAAACCAAGTTTGTACTGGACAGTAAGCAAACTTGCCCTTTGTCCCAGAGGGAAACATTATTTTTATTATACTGAGCAGTAAACAAACCTGTTCTGGCTGTGAAGCACATATAATATCTCCCAAAGCTTACTTGCTATACAAACATCCTTGGAAAAGTAATCTTGACCAAAAGGGCAGATAGCACCTTTGTTTACAAACCATGCAGAAATGTGAGAGCCATGGAGAATTGTATCCCAGCATCAGGGCTCTGAAAATACACATATAAGACTGGCATACAGATTTCAAATAATTATAATTTGACAGTACATTGTACTGGTCACATCAATTGTATTATTTTTTTTCAATTTTGTGTACCACATTCTGAAGCACATATGAAAAAGTTATAAAATGTCTACCCAAACATTTAAGAGAATGCCAAATGTGGGGGGAGAACACATTTCTCTTAACTTGAGAAATAGCTGAACTACAAACTACATAAAAATATAATAATAATTAAAAAAACAAAAATCAAACTCCTGTCCTTTAGAGAAGGTAGAAGTTAGCTCCTCTCCACCCCTTCCAGTTTTCATCCTCACTACTGCCAATCAGAACTTCAAACTAAAAGTTCTCTTTCTGTGAACATGGTCTCAGAATCACTTGAACTTGAATCAGAATGTTTAGGAAATCTGTAATTTTTCAAACACTTTAGCATGGTTGCATAAAATATACTTGCCTCCCCACAAGACCTAAAAGAAACCACTGTTTTGGAAAACAAAAGTAATCATGAATTAAGGCCATTCCAAATCTGACGACATCTGAAGTGAGAGAAAAATAAATCCTATTAGTATAATGTGAAAACTCCATGAAACTAATGGCAATAAAAGTGTAGCTTAGAAGTAAATAGGGAGGAAAAATACTAGGAAATATTAGAGAATCATATTTATTAACACAGGAAGGAATTATTTCAGAGATTCTATTATGAGGAGGACTTCCATTGAATCACACTCATGGACCTTGTGTCGTGGTTTTAATTCTTACATATGTGGAAAATGCTGACATGGAAGAGAATTCTCAACTAGGCCTTGAAATTTTCTTAACTTGTGAGTATTCAGCAAAAGCATCCATAAATAAATCCATAAATAAAAGGCAAGTGGTATAGATTTTTATGGCATCAACTGAATCTCTAAAATATATAGTGCATTGTTTGGAACTAGGGGGAAGAAATATAGAATAATATGAAGATATGATTTAACTGAAAAATTATTATTTCAATCATGAGTGTGTGATAGTGCATCACCTGTGAAACACTGATAGAATATTTTGGTCAAACACACACACACACACACACATGTTTGCAAATCAGTATAGACAAACTCTTGTCATGTAAAAAATTCTAGGTGAAACAATATATAGAAAATAAAGATACCTGTAAAGTAATTTTATCACAACTTTCCAAGACAATGACATCGTGAAAATGAGCTTCAGGTGTCAGGAAAAAATTTAGAACAGTTTTTCAACTTCTACTGCACCTTGGAATCACTCGAGGGAGTTTTACAAATACTGATGCCTTAATGAAACCCCCAGGGATTCTGATATAATTGGTCAGATCCGTAGCCTAGGCATTAAAAATTTTTAATACTCCCCATACCTGAGGAATATTTACTAGTGCAAGGCCAAAGTTGAGGACCATTACTTAGAACTAGATAGAGTAGGAACCATTTATAGAGAGTGATATGAGGAGTGTTAAAAAGCATACTTGTCCCAGGAGTTCTCCCTATCAGGCAGTAGAACCTCTCCCAGGAGAAGATGCTAAGTTTTTGGAAAACCTTTGTTGAAATGCAAGTACTTTCAAGAGGAATAACAATTTAAGAGGTTTAAAACCTGGGAAATAGTTAATATCAATAAATTTTATCATTACTATCAGGGCTGACAATTAGCTGGTATACACCATTAACATCACAGGTTCCCGTCCACTGGATGCTGGTTCTTTATATGCTGTCATATATACTATGTACAATATGCATACTGGTAAGTCCCTGTGCCCAATATAGGTCTTTAAATGACTTGAAAATCACCAGCTATTAGCACCACTCAATAACACTTGTCATGAAATAACTTCCCATTTAGCAATTGCTAAAGCAGATTAGAGGACATTCAAACCATCAAAGAAACGAGGTTAGTAGAAAGATGAGATGGCTTAGGCAGAAAACCATGGAGCATTCTCGGTCTTCTGGGAATGGCAATGGATTTCAGTGATCCAGTAGAAGACTCTCAGGTTTCACTGGAAAGGCTTATAGTCACAAGGGCAAGTAAACAAGGGAACTATGGAAGAAAAGTGGCTAACAGGGCAATTCAACATGGGCCTGCTGTAGCTAGAGTTAGACATAATGATTTTAAATGTCTTGCCTAGATTGCTGTGATGTCTGTGTTCGTACTGTAGCTACCAAATGCAATATATTGCTACTAAGAATATAGAGGATATTTGTGTTAGCAATTTGAGTTTCTAATCTCCCAGCATTGTGAATTTAAGTATTTTTATTATAATTTCTTAATGAACATTGATTATAGTTATTATAATTTTAAAACTTTATTACATTTCAAAAGGTAAGTATCACAAAGGGATTTATTGAATTTTATATCATATTTCCCTATATGTATACTCCAAATGTATTCTGATTTTTTTTTCTTAATATTAGACTCTAACCCAGTTCAAAGAACTATACACAAAGATAGTGGCCCAACTAAAAGGAATGTATAATGTTTACTTAAATCATTTGCTTAATAAGACTGGTATTCATAGAGAAAACCTTAAGGGTAATTTTTGGATGTATATATAATAATTATATGTGATCTATATTTATATAGCAAATACACATACGCTTTGCTATTTAAAAATTTCTTGTCTGTATATTCATGCTTTTTCTCAAATTAAACTTTTTATTATGAGATGATTGTAAATTTATATGTAATTATAACAAGTAATGCAGAGAGATTCCATGCACCTTTCACCCACTATCCCCCAATGGTGATAACTTGCAAATCGTTAGTGTAGAAGATCTATTCATGAGGAGGCTATTATGATAGCTTGAAATCAGAAGTACCCCCAACCAAGCACATGGCTGTTTTACCCCATGCGAAGTTTTCTGAGAGCTTGAGCGATACAACAATCTGGAAGGCAGGTTCTAAAAGACACAAAATTTCCCTCTGTCTCATGGCACCTGAAAGAGAGAATCTGAGACTCTGGCTGAAGGGAGGGCTATACAACAAACACATGACCTATTTTGCACTCCAGATTACTGGAAATTATGTGGACAGAGGCTAACTGTATTTTCAACTCAGCCTCAAGACAGTTTAGTGCTATAGTAAATGTTTTAATTACATCTTTAAATATGTAAAAACAGTGCATTTACAGATTTGTTTATATAAATATCTGTATGTAAAAAGAACTTACGAAATTTGGAAGATATGATCACTTAAATCAATGCTCTTTGCTGTTTGTTGTTCATTTTCCTCCATTTTTATAATAAGCAAATTTTCTGTTTCTCTTAATTTGAATTTAAAGTGTCATATATACTTGGGCAGATACTTTCCCACAGGTTTATCCAAAGAATATTTTAATCTCCCAGTGTTTCCCTAAGGGTACATTCTCTATAACACTCATATGATGTTATTTTTTATTATCCAGTAAATCTTAGCTCCTCAAATTAAGTAATGCTTTTTCATGTGAGTGAAAAGCTAGTCCTTTCCTTCTGTCTTCTCTGCTCCTTCTCTAGCTAATCTATTACTGCTGTTGAAGCAGGTGCTTGGCAAGGTGGGGAGAAATACTGATCTATCATGTTAGCTTCTCCACCTTATGATTTGGTTTCAGAAATGTGTTGACTGAAACTGACTTTGAGTCAAGTAGGAAACTTGGTGATTTATCTTAAATAATATTGATATAAATCAATTTTGCTGAATTGTCTTCCAGATATAGCTGATTATTAATATCTTTATATTAATGTTATTAGCAACAAAAAGAACAATGTTATTGAGGAATTTTGAAGTGACTCGTGACCTGTGAAAGAGAAACCATAAAGGAATGAAGTTCATATACTATCACAAAGAGCTTACCCTGAGACACTTTTTAATTTTAAGAAATTAACCAAAATTCCTTCAATTTATTTTATTTTAGAGTCTTCTGAGAAATGTGTACTGTGTAAAAATTAATAAACGGCAGTCTCAATTGAAAAATAGTTGGGAGGCCAGAAGAGGGAGTGCTCATGCCCTACAATAGGAATAGAGCCCAACAGGAAGAAGAAAGATTTCCTCTTCTTGCCTGGCAAGGGCTCAGCCAATGAAAGACTGTCACAGCTCAACCAACGAAAAGCCACTGTATTTCCAACTCTCAGTTCCTCTAATGGACTCTTTGTTTACTCTAACTGTCCCAACTTCCTTTACCCGTCTTTAAAAGAGTTCTCTCCCTATTGCATGGGGCTCACATACGGCTTGCCATGGTTGCACAACCCAAATTGCAATTCCTTGCAGATCCCAAATAAACCCATTTTATTTTGCTGGAGAGATAACTGGCAGTCCATTTGTTTAAGGTCAACTACTGTGACATCCAAGTAACTAGATCTAATTTTCATTAATAATGGCAATCAAAGGATGAATAACATATAAATGTCACCTCCTGAGAGAAAATTTCTTGAACTAATCTAAATTAGATATTTTTATTTTACTCCTCACAGCAACCTAGTGTTGCCATCATAGTAATCATACTTTCTAAGTCTCTGTCTGTTTGTTGATGTTATTTGTCTTTAGATTAAAATATTAATATTATTCACATTTACAAATGATGAAGTAGTTGGCTCAATACATTAAATTTATTGACGACAGTTTGTAAGTGGTAGATGCAAAATTCAAACCCTTACCTCTCTGACTGAATACAGCTTTCAACTACTTTATTGTTTCATATTCCACGTCAAACATTCTTTGCATGTAACCAGAGGATGTGCATAAATTTGGACCATGAAAGCACATTTATTTTGCTGTTTTTCTGTGCTTGTGTATACGTGATGATGTCTATATAGATTAAAGCATAATTATATTAAATTAGGAAAAGTTGATTAACAAACGTGACATGAATAAGAAATGTTTAAAAACTATAAAAGTAGAACAATGATAAGTTCTAGCAATAGTATTGCAAGTTATAACTTGAATATACTCAAATCTACTTCCTTCCAATAAAGAAGGTATAATAGTCCAACAGTTCAGCTATCTTTTCTAACAAATCTCGTAAAAAATAATTACAGTGATTTAGCAATGATTTGACTATTTTAGACAGAAAAAGGATTGCCGATACTTGCTCACTTAATTATTTTAAATGTAAAGGAATACAACAGATACAACAGTAATTTTAAAGATAGCAAAATAAGTTATTTCAAAAATTGGGGGTAATTATCTCAGTTATGGCAGACATGGTAATATCTATTGAGTTCTTTTTCCAACTCACTTTGATGGTCTTTTTTTTTTTTATTATTCTATTTTGTTTCATAAAACTCTGAATGAGATATTTTTATCCTCCAAATACAGTGATGGAATTTAATATTTTCCTTAATTTTTAGAAAATGTCCCAGCCAATCTAGTTATTATACAATTCATATTAGATAATTTTAAACCATGTCTCAATGTTTTTCTCCTTAAAATTACTTTTAAATTGTTTCTTAATATTAAATGCATATATTAATACAAAATTTCACTACTTATTATGACTTTTTAAAGAAGGAATATTTGATAACATAATTATGGAGCCCAGTATTTCTCAAGGCTAATTTAGCCCACAGGTGTTCTCAATTTTCAGTTATTCAGATTTTTTTTCAAAACATTTTAGCCTATTAAAGTTGTTCATTTTCTCAAATTTTATATTTAACTCCTTAATGTACCTGTGCTTATGTTAATAGGTAGTATTTGAAAGCCTCTCCAAGTCCCTCACTTTTGCATTTGGGTAATGGGGGGGGGTACTTTGTTATTTAGAATTATGCAATTCTTCTTTCACCAATTTCTTTTGATTCTCCATCATTAAAACTAAGACAAAGCATTTCATTAGCCATCAATAGCTTTCATTTTACAGTATTTTAAAAGGAAAGTAAAGGTGAGGTAAAGTCAGCATAGGATTGCAGGCTCTTGATGAAAACAAATTGCATTTGAGATAAAAGCAAATGGACAGTACAGCAGTCATACCTCAAATCATATACATTCAGGGCAAGGAAATGCATTTCTGAATAGCATTTGAGTAAATGCATACATTTTGTTTCCATTCTGTAGAACATCTTATTAGAGATATTTCATAAATGAGAAACCTAAAAGTAGAAAACAGGTAGTAAAGGGTTTGCCATAGAAGAAGTAGCATTCTTCCTCAGTCATTCTTCCACAGTCTTAACCTTCGGAAAAGATTAAATGTGATGAAAGATAGCCATTAGCTCTAGAGCCACTTTTCAGCTGGTGACATATTCAAAAATGGAAGGAAACTGAGACCCATAATAATGATTGAAGGCATATTCTTTGGCATAAAGACAGTAGACTATATAAATCTGTTGAAAATAGGGAGTGTGAAACGAGCGCAGAGAAGAGAAGGGTAGGTGACGGTTTCAATTTCGGAGTAGCTATGTCTGAATAACTATGAAGAGACCCATTAGGCCACATGGTGAACAGTCAAGGCCTCAGAAGAAAGGATCTAGATAAAGGTGTAGTTATGAAAATGTTCAGAATGCAGTGTTAAAGCTATAGGTAAGGAGGTTAACATTCATAGTGCACGTGGTACAAAAGGAGCACATCAAATATAATAATTTACGACATACCAATATGTTATTGCAAGCCAAGGAAAAGAACAAAGTATATAACATAATATTTGATTCAACTTTGTCTTCATTTATGGTGTAAAGGCAAATGTTATCATAAGAAGTACAATGGAAAAATAGTGTGACAAAATTACAGACGTCAAGGACAAATCAGTTAATGCCAGGGGTTGAGGACAGAGAGATGGACTGGACAAAAGTAGAAGTGGTTATAAAAGAGCAGCTGAAACTGAGCAGGACTCTCTGGGGCCCTCCAGGTACAAACCCTATCCTTGTTCTTTGTTTCTTGTTTGTAAGAAGTAGGCTTCCTTTGGCCTCCTAGACCTTCCCTGATTTCCAAAGGGCAAATTCAAACAGTTCCTAATTAGGGATGAGAGGAAATGCAGAAACAAAGGAGAAGCAGTCAAAAAACAGTAAAGCAGCAATAAAGCCGGGTCCTGGTTCCCCCCCAAGGGATATGCATAACAGTATCTTTGAGCTCTTCTGCAGGAAGTAAGGCCCCCACCCAGGTGGAGGATGGCGACTGCAGGCTGAGCAGAAGATTCCTAGAACGCTGCCTTATTACTTCACCACCATCAATCAGAATAAAGTCACACACCCTGCAGCCCTCAAGCCAAATTTTGCCTTTTAAAAACTTCTCCCTGAAAACCATTGAGGAGTTCAGAATTCTTGAGCACAAGGCACCAGTTCCCCTTGCTTGGCCCTGCAAGAAACCTTTCTCTGCTCCAAACTCTGGCCTCACTGTGCATAGGGCACAGGAACTTGCCTTAGGTAACATAGCTGTAGTACTATATTACAACCAAGAAACTGACAGTTGTTACGGAAACGACAGGCCAGTCAAGAAACAAGCACCACTCGGAGGGTTGGAGTACTCAGATGTATTACGCCGGCGGGCTCAGAGGGGCTTCTGCTCCGAAGCTCTGAGCACCTTCAAGACATGCGCATGAGGTTTTATAGGGTAAAGTACAAGCTTGGGGTATTCGGCCAATAGGCATGGAACAGCTTTAGCAGCATCATCATCACAAAAGTGGAGGCGGGGAGGCAGCAAACCCACATTCCAAAGTCAGATATGTATCTTTGAAAATCCAGCTGGCTAGCAAAAAACAGAAACAGCAAACCAACACCAATTAACTTAGATTTACAAGTTAGTCCAGCAGAACTCAGATCAGTATTCCAATACTTAGATTTGTGAGTTATCTTGTTAGACCAGCCCAGCCTCTCCTTCACATTCCTAGACTTATGAGTTATGTCAGACCAGCCTGGTTTTTCCTTCACACAGTGACATAATCTAGTGTGTGTGTGTGTGTGTGTGTGTGTGTGTGTGTGTGTGTGTGTGTGTGTGTGTGTGTGTGTGTCTGTGTCTGCCTGCCTGCCTGTAGTTCAGTGCAATGTTACATAATCTAGTGTGTGTGTGTGTGTGTGTGTGTGTGTGTGTGTGTGTGTGTGTGTGTGTGTGTGTCTGTGTGTCTGTGTCTGCCTGCCTGCCTGTAGTTCAGGGCAATGTTACCACATATGTAAGTTCATCTATTCATTACCAGGATCGAGTTTTAAAACAGTTCCATCTCCCCAAGGTGATGGAATTTCCTCCAATATATACTTTCTGCCATGACCAACCCCAAATCTCATCCCATTACTGAGACTAAGCAAAAGACCTCAAAGAAGAGATTGGTTGTCAGTCTAAGCTCAGTGAACAGTTATTCTTTCTACAGAATTTTCATTCATCTAGCCATTTTTTTTTCCCACAGCTGTCTGATGTCTTTGAAGGGGAGCAGAATTTGCTGTTGCTGGAAAATCAGCCTCTGAACCCCAATAGCCAAATTGAGAGTCAGAGGCAGAGTTCAAGGAGGATAGAAAAGAACAGCTTTACTGCTCTGCCAGGCAAAAGGGTCTTGAGGTTTTATGGAAAAAAAATGGATGGAATTGTTCCTGGTGGATCCAACTAGTGTTCCAGGTTCTTGTCCCATCCCAGAAAGAATTCAGAGACGAGATGCAGAGGTTAAGAGAAGTAAAGTGAAGATTTATTAAAGTGAGGATCTCTCTCTAGGGGAGAGTGGGCAGGCTCAGATGAGCGGCTGCCCTGAGTTTCTTTGGCAAGTTAGTTACATAGGGTGCAAAAGGAATGGGTGGAATATTCATTGAGGAGGGAAGGGCTTGGGGTCGCATTTCCTGATTATCACCCCAACTCCACCTTCCCAAAGAGAGGAGGGATTTTTATCCTTATTTTGTCTGGATCAGAAGTGTCATGGTGTCGGTGCATGATGGGTACTTCTGACCTGTAAGGCTAATTTTATTGAAATGAGGGCATAATGATCAAAAGGTTACATTCAGGCACTGGAAATTCCTGCCTTTTCTGACCTTTCTTTGTTGGTCTCCAGGCCAAAAGGTGTGGCCCCTATCAGCCCAAAGATTCCTGCTTTTCTTTCTCTGCCGAGGGACCCCTGGGCATTTGTATGTTTCCTGCATTTGGCTTGTGTCCCTCCTTTTTGCCCAACTCCTGTCATTTGGTCTATGTCCCCCTTTGCTCATATCTAGCTGTCTGCCTGCTCTAACAAAATGGGAAGGTGATAAACAATCAGGGCATTTTACAGGGTGTTGCATTCTTTTCATCTTGATAAGAACTTGTTGTTGTTGTTATGAAGGAATTTAGAAGGATCTGCCCATTTTCTTGAGGTTCAGTCCATGACCTTCTTTCAAGACCTCTAGGGTTAAAGGATAAGTTATTCTAAGAAAAGAATTCACAGGGAGGGGAGCCTGTTAGTTATAAGATCAATTTAGCTAAAAGTACAGTCCTGAACAACTCAATAGCCATCTAATTAGTTTTCTACTCTTTCATTGCCACTTAAAAATATGCCTCTTTGGCTTTGGCATAAGGCTTTTTGGGGGCTGGTTATTTCTAAGAACCCACAGGCACGGGAATAGCTCTGAAAACCCAGTAGACGTTCATTTTTTTCTAAGAGACGTTTACATTTATAAACGAAATCTCCGTTCGTAAAGATGTTTTCCTCTCTGTACCAGGAAAAGGATGATGACTAAAACTATAGAAACTCTTCACTAGTGAAGAAGGCATGGACTAAAATCTGCATAACAAGCACACTCTTATTTACTGTGCGTTTCCTGAGAACCTCCCATTGCTGACTCTTCACAGCCACTACCACCCTTTCCCCTAGTATCTCCTTTTATCCTTCGCTTGCAATGATGACAAAGGTGGTTTGTTGGGACATTTCAGGAGGAAGCTGCTCAGTTGTCCTGGATATCTCCCATGTATACAGGAGGTAGATACACATGTTACTGAATTTCTGTTTGTTTTTCTTCTGTTAATTTGTCTTATATTACTAGGGGTTGGGGGTGGTCTTAGCCAAGAAACTAGAAAGGTAGAGTAGAAATTATTTTTCCTCCCCTACAAAATATGAGTTTTATAATTTACCAAAGTATTTCTATTTACTGTGAAAAGAGTGATGCCCTTTCCCTATTTATTACACACTGCCCTGAGGTGGGTGTACTATTTTATCTCCTGGTAACGTAACCATAGATTTGTATTTGCTAATAGTTGTTAAGTTTAGTAGATTTTAGATGAAATATATGTGTATATGAAATCCATGCATGTTTAAGAAAGAATATTATACATATATTTTTGAGATCTGACATGCATTTTATTAGTTTCAGGCATATAATATGTGTACATCTTGCAACATGATCACTAAAATAAGTCCAATTAAAACCCATGACCATACACAGTTACAGAATTTTTTTCTTATGATGAGAACTATTAAGATCTATTCTCTTAGCAGCTTTCAAACATGTAATACAGTATTAATAATTGTAGTTGCCATGCTGTTCATTATATCTTCATGACTTAATTATGTTATAACCTTGAGACAGGAGGGAAGGGGGCAGGGCACAGCCACTCAAGGAATGACAGCAACCAAAATGGTGGAAGATTCACCTCCTAGTTGGCCTTGAGCATTAAGAGGTTTAGCTTCTAGTAGAACTTGAACTTCATTATATGCTCATTGTAACAGCATGATCAAATAACATGCCCACAGGCATCATGACAGCCCCAAGGCTAACCGCAGAAGGCCAAAGAATGGGTGGTGGCCCAATTCCAGGTAATCCCAGCCCCTTCCCCAGGGCAGTTGGATTAATCCCACCTGTAGGCCTGTGAAGCTACTGAGACCATAAAAAGTGACAACAACATGCCTAGTGGCCGCCCCTCTCTCTCTCCCTTTTAGGAGACTGCCCGTATTCTGTCTATGGAATGTGTACCTACTTTTAATCTGAGCACCCAACCCCCACACCTGTGGCCCTTCTCTTGCCTTTCAGTGTATCTCTCTGAATAAATTTACTTTCACTCAACTGTGGCTCGCTCTTGAATTATTTCCTGTGCAAAACTAAGGACCCACACTTGGTGGGGCACGTCCCAGGGGCTCAACCAAGACTCGGGGCACAGCCCTTCTCATGCCGCACATCTGTTTTCCTGCATTAACTGGAAGATTGTTAGTTCTGTGAAATATGCCATTGGAATTTTGATAGGGATTGCATTGAATCTGGAGATTCCTTTGGGTAGTATGGACATTTTAAATATATTCATCCTTTAATCCATGAGCACAGAATATATTTCCATTTATTTGTCTTCAAGTCCTTTCATCAATGTCCTATAGTTTTCAGTGTAGAGTATTTTTAAACAACCATTATCTTACAACTAGATATAAATATAGATGGAGGTTAAGATAATTTTTTCTATAAGTTTTTTAGTTTTTCAGCACAACTTACTGAAAAATACTTCCTTTTCCCCATCAATTTTGTAGGCACCTTGGGAAGAAATTAGCTGATTACATAAATGTATATCTATTTCTAGTCTTTATATTCTGCTCCATTGATATATGCCTATACTTAATCCATTACAGTACTATGTGTTGCAAATATTGTAGGCCACCTTTAAATAAAGTAACAAGTTCTCCAAATCTGTTTTTGTTCTAAGAATGTATTGGCTATTTTACATATTTTCCATAGAAATGATAAAATAAACTTGTCATTTTCTATCAAAAGAGTCTATAAAGATTTTTTATTGTGATTATATTTCATTTATGTATCAGTTTGAGGAGAAATAACTTCATAACAATATTATATCTTCCAGTCTATTAGCACGGAGCATCTTTTAATTTTTTTAGGTTATCTTTATTTTCTATCCGTAAAATCGCTTCCTTTTTGTGTAGAGGTCTTGCAAGCCTCTTGTTAAATTTACTCCTCAGTATCTTATGTTTCTTTTATTGGTATAAAACAGATTGCTTTTAAGTGTCATTTTCTAGTTGTTTGCACTAAAATATAAAAACAATTGATTTTTATATTGACCTTGTATGTGGTGACTTTGTAGAGTTTGTTTATGAGTTTCAAAGGAGCTTTGTTATCATAGATTTTTCATAATTTTCTACCTAATCACATCATGTATAGGGAGAAAAAGGAGTTTTCCTTCTTTTTTCCAAACTTAGTGACTTTTTTTTCATTAGCTCACCTTATTGTATTGATTAGGACCTACAATACCATGTATAATCAATTAGAGTAGACAATCTTGTTTTCTTAAAATCTTAAGGAGAAGGCATACATTTTTATCATTAAGTATAATGCAATCCTTAGGGTTTTCATGATGTCTGTTTGTTATTTGCTAGCCATTTTTTGTTGTTGTTCATAAATAGGTATTGAATTTGGTCAAATTATTTTTCAGCATTTATTCAGCTAATCCTGTGTTTTCTTTTCTTCTTTATTCTGCTAGTAAGATATATTTCATTGATTGACTTTCTAACGTTAAACCAACCCTGCATCCCTGGTACAAACTCATGTGGTCATGATATGTTATCCCTGCTATATAATGTTGGATATTTACTTTGGGAAGTTTATGTCTGTGTTCTTGGGGAATACATGGGTCTTTAATTTTCTTTTCTTGCAATTATTTTGTCAAGTTTGATACCAGAATCTTGCTAGTTTCATAAAACTAGTTAGGCAGTGTTCCTTCTTGCCTATTTTTTCAGAAAAGTTAGCATATGAATAATATTCTTCTTTATATGTTTTATAAAATTTAACACTAAAACCACCTGGGACTGTACCTTTCTTGGTAGGAATACTTTGACTATGAATTACATTTTTCATTAATAAACTTTGGAATATTCATGTTTTTCTATTTATTACTGAGTCAGTTTTGATCAGCTGTGTTCTCTAAAGAATTTATCTGTTTGATCTTGTCAGTGTTTCTTAACCTCATCTGTCTGTATTAATATTTTAGGCTGGACAGTTATTTGTCATGGAAGACTGTGCTGAACATGTTGGATGTTTAGTGATGTCCCTGGCCTCTGTCCACCGTGTGCCATTAATACCATTAACACCTCACTAGTGTGACAACTAAAACTATCTCCAGACATTGTTTTTAATGTCCCTTGGAGGGCAAAATTACCTTTCTTTGAGAATCAGTTGTCTGAGTAGTAAAATACAGCAAAAAGCTTGTGACATTTTGTATTCATCATTTTGCTTTATTAAGGATTTGTAGTGAAATTCCCTTTTTGTAAAACTGATAATTTTAAATCTTTCTATCTCATTATTTTAATTTTGATTTCTTGATGAATCTCATTTTTATTATATCCATTTTATTAATCTTCTCAAAGAAAGACCTTTTGACTTGTTTTAATTATTCTGTCATTTGTTTTCTATTTCACTGGTCTCTGCTTTTATTGTTTCTCTTGCTGTATCTCTCGCCTTTCTTCACTGAATTCTTTTGTAGTAATTTTTAAAAATTTTATTTTGAATCTCTCTGACTTTTTAGGTGTACTTTTTTGTATTTTATAATGGTTCATGTAAGATTAATAATACACATCCTTCTCACAGTCTTCCTAGAATTAAAATTTTATTCTTTTATGCACAAAGAACTTTATATCAATACAAATTTATTTATCCCACATTCTTTTGCTATTGTTGGCATATTATAAATCCTACAATGCTGTGTTATAATTTTTAAATTAAGTATCTACTTTTTAAAGAAATTAAGAAAATAAAATACGATTTTTATGTTTATTCACACATTCGTAATTTCTGGTTCTCTTTCTATATATCTGAGTTTCCTCTGGGTACCATTTTCTTTCAGTCTAAATATTTTCCTTTGCACTTTTTTAAACTGGCCTATTGTCTATGTCTTAGATTTTATTTATCTGAACATGTCTGTATATCAAATTCCATTTAATTTTTTTGGCAAATAGAGAGCTATTGATTATTTTTTCTTTCATCACTTTAAATATGTTATTCCATTGTCATATAGAGTTTGATGATAAACCAGACATTATTCATGCTTTTATTCCCATATATATATATTTTTTTTAAATTCCAGCTGTGTTTACAATTTTCCTTTTATTTTTGGTTTTTAGAAATTTAAATATGATGTGTCTATTTGTAGTTTTCTTCATTTCTGTTTGCTTGTGTTTGCTGAGTTTCTGTATCTGTATGTTGTTTTTTGCCAAATTTGTGAAAGTTTCAACTATTACTTTTTCAATTATTTCTTCCGCCCAGTCTCTTTCTTTTTTCTTCTGGGCTTCAAGTCACATGTATGTTAGAATGCAGGTAACTAAAGTTTTTATTCCAAGCTTACTTCTCTCTGTCTTTTCAGATTGTTTATTGACTATTGTTCAGCCTTCAACAATCTTGCTAAACATTAATTTCTCAGTCTCCAATCTCTTGTTTATGCTTATCTTTGAAATTTAAAAAATTTATATTACGTATTTAACAGTAGAACTTCTATTGAGATTATTTTTATTGTTCCCATTTCTCTGCTTATATTTTATTTAGTAACTCATTAAAATGTTTTTTCCCTCTGTCTTTGAATGTATCTGTAATAGCTACTTTACAGTCTTTATCTGTTCATTTCAAAATATAGGTCATCTCAGTGTCTACTTTTATAGACATTTTTATCTGTGTTACATTTTCCTATTTTTTGTTTCATATATCTTGTGAATTTTATTTCGTATTGAGCATGATGAATGATTTGTTATAAAGATCCTTTAATCTGTTATCTTTCTTTAAACAATGCTTATGTTTGTTCAGTGAAAGATCAGTATGCTGCCTTATCACATTTAAGTTGTGAAGGCTTGAGTTTATACTTTGTTAGTGCTGATCTATTTAATTATTCCTGTAGCATGGTTATTTTGAGATTTTGATGCAAAGCATGAGATATTTACCAAGGCACTCTAATTTGGCAGTGTTAAAACTGCAATATCTTAAAATCTGGAGTTTTCTACTTGAGTTCTTGAAATGCTGCATAATGTAAGCAGGTGAATCTCCTTCGGGAAAACTGCAAGTAAATATCTCACCTGCTGAAGTCCCTTCTTTCAAAGGACAAAATCCCTCCATATTGTATTTGCTTTTGTTCATTCTCTAGTACTTCAAATAGATGTGTGTGTGTTTACCTGCGTATATTTTTTCCAGAGTTTATAATATTCTTCATTGGAGGATAAATCTTACACAAACCACTCTGCAATTATCAGAACTGAAGCTTCTTATTTTTAAATAAAATGAATGGAAAGATTTTTTACCAAGTATTAGCCAGGCTTTCCATTTCCATTTCTTTTCCTTAATATAGATTCTTAGAATTAGAACTATAGGCTTAGATTCTCCCTTCAAAACAAATATATTGATGTGCTTATTATATTGATAGATTTTCTAATATTAATGTGTCACATTTTTATTGGAAAACCTACATAACTCTGCTTATATTTTTATTTTGATATTATTGATTATTATATTTTATATCTACTTTCAAATAAGAGATACTTCTTTTGGCATCGTAACCTGAATCCATAATCTTTCTGTATTTTCTATAATCAGGTATATTTACAGAAATTATTAATCTTTAAACATTTAAAACAAAATTGCCAATAAAATCATATGACTCAGAATACCACTTCTGAGTTTTGATAATTTTGTTAGTTTCATTTATTAGATTATCTATTTCTTTTAAGAGTAAATTATATTTTCCCGTTAAATTATCAATTCTGATTATTTAAAAGTTAACTTATATACTTATTTATCACTCATAACTAATTCATATTTATTTACTTTATGCATTTACTTACATGCTTGTTTAAAATTTCAATTATTTCTGTTTTATATCACTTTAAACAATTTTGCAAGAGTTTTGTATACTTTATTAATTTTACTTTAATTCCAAAATCCACTGTGTTATGAATTTTCTCTCCCTTCTTCTCTTAATTACTGGAGTTCCAAAAGTGGTGGAGGATTTACGGTAATTCAGATGACTTCATTTGGAACAGTATGCTCTGTGTTTTCCAGTAGGCTTTGTTTTTCATTTTCTATGTAGATCAATTGGCCTTAAAGTCAGTGGACATTCTAGCCATACCCTGTGTTTAGGTAGAGGAATATTTTGGTATGATTTGCATATAATAAAATGCAGATATTAAGTGGATGGTTCAATGATTTTGGACAAATATATATATCCTGTTACATCCCTGAAAGTACCACCATAATCAAATTGTAGAATTATGTTCACCTCCTCAGAAAGTTCCCTTTTGACCTTTTGTAGTTAACGTCTTCCACCCAATTCTCATCCAAAACAATGATGTGATTTACATCAGTATTGCTTAGGATTTATCAGGAGTAATCATCTTTATTTGTTTTTTTTTGTTTTGGTTTGGTTTTTTTTGGTGGTGGTGGTGTTGATAATTTTGGGAGGTACTTTTCCTGTTCAGGTGGCATTTTTAATTTAGGCCAATATTCATTCATTGAATCAAAGTTTTAACATGTAATCATCTCAAATAATATTTTCAAGCTGATTATTGTTTTGTTTTTGTTTTTAATTTGAAGCCTGTAATTTTTATTCTCCAACCAGAGATACACTTTAAATTTTATCTAAATCTTATAGGAAGTAGTTTAGAGAGAGTATGA
This sequence comes from Vicugna pacos, assembly GCF_048564905.1. Lineage (NCBI taxonomy): Eukaryota > Metazoa > Chordata > Mammalia > Artiodactyla > Camelidae > Vicugna > Vicugna pacos. Next base: position 36,709,099 of record NC_133001.1, read on the forward strand.
GGGATACCCTAGTACAAGGGTCTGTAAAGGACCAGGATAAAATAAATCTTTTTTTTAGAGAGATATTAACAGATCGCTGTGAATGTGGCTTATACATTTTATAGCTATGTGGCTGAGTTAATTATTTAACCTTTTCAAGACTGTGTTTGCTGGCACTAGTAAGTGTGATTAATAATGCTAAATGCAAAGGCTATGTGTGAAAATTAATTGAGGTCTTATATTGAAGTCCCTGGCATAATGTTTGGCATATATTATGTACACATAAATATTACTGATTTCTTATTGCCTCAGAGAATTATTGTAATTTGGTCATAACCTGGATATTACAGAGAAATCTTGATTAATTATATTAGCTGTGTCATGGCTTTTAAGATTCTTATTTCTTTTTAAAGATATACTGGAGTAATTTATGGATAATAAGATTCCTGGGATTCACTATAAAATATTTCTTCAAAGAAATAAAGAAAAGAAGGGAGGGAAGGAAGGAGACGGGGTGAAAGGACAGAGGATGAATAAATGCAAAAAAATAGAAAAAAATTAAGAAAATATTGATAATGCATACAGATATGTTTAATATACTATTTTCTAATTTTGTTTGTATTTGAAAATTTACATTGAAAACATTTTCCATGAAAACTATCACACATTCTTGAAAAAGAGCTTACCTGTTATTATATTTGCCTTGAAAATGTTTTGGGAAGGAAAATTTGCCTTGTTAAAAATACACCTTAATTTCTTTTTTAAAAAATTCATGTGTGGAAGATTTATAGTGTGTCACAGTCTAGAGGAAAACAAAAAGCCTTGAAATTATAGTGTAATTACTATAGCCAAAATTTATGTGGTTTGCAGTTTTTCTAACTATCAGATTGCTAAAGACAAATGTGAAAGACACAGAAGTGGAAAGCAGACCAGATTTACTGAGATTTAACAAAACGACAATACAGTTGTGTGGAGATTAAATCAGGAAAAAGAAAAAGACACCAGAATTCTTTTGTATTTAGGATCCATTAATTCTAAGGAAAGTGGTACAGATTTCAAGGACTGAGTTCTGCTTTGAGTAATATATGATTGTTAAATTTCCAGGATTTGTACACATTTTATAAATCCCTCAATTTTACACATTAAAGGAAAGATTGATTTATTTTTTCACAACCATAATCTATGTCAAACTAATAGGAAAATTGAGCTGAAGGTGACATACAAGTCTATATTTACTCATATATTAGCAGCGAGGTCAGCCAGTCACTTAGAGATGCGAGAAGACGTAACTGTTGAGGGTTCACAGAGAAGGCATTATGTGAGGTCCTGGGGAGTCAGAGCAGAACCCACAGAAGCTTAGAAAATTGTGTTGGGTGCTTTGTTCCCTTGTCGTTTCCCACTGAAGCCCCTCTGAGGAAGCATTGTTCTTTTCTGAGCTCATGATGCTTCCTGTCTTTATGAGGAAAACCCAATCTAATATATGATAATTTGCTTTTTCCTTCCCAGAAGGAAGGACTGGGCCAAATGTTATTTTGATTCTGGCCAAAAGATTTTTCAAGCCTGAAGAGATCACTTCAAGTGCTTTTATCTTCTAGCAAGATTGCTCTTCAGTTATTCCAAATGTATGGAAATATTTCCATTCAGTAGAGCAGCGTCCGCCATACTTAAGTTGTCCATCTCCATGAGTTGTAATGTTTATAGGTAGCTTAATAAGGTGTTTCTCTTGTACTAAATTTTAGCTTCAGAGCATTTCAGCTGATGGAAGTGCTCCATCCATCACTGAAGATTTTCCTTTTCCCTATTAGTTCTTATTTACTGCTTCTTCAGCATATGCTTTGCAGGATTTCATAGTCCCCCACATGTAAATTACATATCACTTTGGTATTTAAATCAATGAATTTAAATTACTGCATAATGATTAGTTTCAGTTTGCCTTCACTTAAGAAAGATGATATAATTAAACATGTTTGTTTAATCAGGCCTTGCAAATGAACCTGTACATTTACATTAGGTCTCTATGAGAAGAGTTAACGCCCTTAAGCTTTTTAAACCATTTGGGAAAGGTTGTCAGTTCTACCACTAAGTCAACAGTCTTTTCCTTTTTCCTTTTCTCCTTTCCTCAACTTCTCCTCTCTTTGTACCTCTTTTCTTATCCCTTTCTCCCTATCCCCATCCCTACCCATTTCCCCCTGCCCTTCTTCTATTTCATGCTTATGGTATGTGCTCAACACTATGCTAAATACTGAAAATAGAATATTGAATAACTTAGAAGCTGATCTGACTTGTATTTTCAGCCAGGAATCAGTTAAACTTGCTCTCAGTTCCCGTGCCCAGAAAACTTGCATATTGGTCAGAGAAATATAAAAGTTGAAGGGGGAGGTGATTTTAAAGGAAGGTCAGTATGTTCTGAGCTATCAAGGTGTTGAGATGAATGAGAATTATAGCCACCTAGAAGATTTTATGCAGGCTCTTTTATCACCGGAAGTTCAATTTGGGACTCTTACACATCTTCCATGGTTTAACATCCTCAGTCTTCACTGTATCTTCTCAAATATACGGCATATAGTTATAAAAACTATTTCATATTGCAGTCTACTATTTTATCATCTGTGTAATATCTCCATTTGTTTCTAATGGTTGATTTTTCTCCTCATTATGGGTTGTATTTTCTTGCTTTCAATGCCTAGCGATTTTTTACTGGATGCTAGACATTCTTATTTTACCTTTTTGAGAACTGGGAAATTATATATTCCTTTAACTGTGAACTTTGAGCTAGGATACAGTTAACTACTTGGAAATAATTTAATCCCTTTAAGGCTTACTTTTAAGATTTGTTATGTGGAATCAGAGCACTTTAAGTCTGGAGTTAATTTTGCTCCATTATTGAGACAAAAACAGCTTCTGAGTATTCTACCTATGCATTACAAGGGTTTCCACTCTGTGTGGTGGTGTACCTAACTGTTCTTGGCCCTTTGTGAGTGCTGAGAACTGTGTCACCTTGTCCCAGGCTGCACTAACCAGTGCTCAACTGAGGACTCAAGGAGAACCCTCGGAAAATCTCCAAAGCTCTCTCTCCGTGAAGCTCCCTCTTTGCAGAACTTTCCTTTTTATGTGGCTCTTTTTCTCTCCATCCAGAAATCTCCTCTTGGACTATATTCTGCATATTCTGGTCAAGTTGGCCTCCTGAGTTCTGAACTTTATCTCCTCAACTGAGGAAGTTTGCTGGCGTCTGCCTGGGTTCCCCATGGCTGTGCTGTGTGGCCAGGAAACAGTTTCAGGAGTAATTCGGGGCAATAATTGCATCATCTGATTTGTTTCTCTTATCTCAGGGACCAATGCATTGTGCTGAAATTGTTGTCATACATATTTTGTCAAAATGTTTTAGTTGTTTATGGCAAGACAGTATATCCAATCTTGTTAGTCCATATTGACCAGAAGCCTATATATGTTACTCTAATCCTCATAGCAAAGAGTTATTACTATATCCAAAAAAGCAATTACTATATCAATCTACGAACAATAACTTACTCTAAATTACGTATTTTGTATGCAGAGTCAATAGGCAAACTCCAGTCTCTCATAAAGGCATTCATATTGATTCCACTCTTGCATTTGATCACATATTCTTGTAGTGTGCCCAACACTACACTAAATACTAGAAATGAAATACTGAATAACTTAGAAGCTGATCTGACTTATATTCTAGTGGAGGAGAAATGCCCAATAAAGTTTTTGGAAAGAAAAAGAAAAGTAACAGGAAAAGAAAGTAAACTTAGGCAGTATTTCAAAGTTACTAAATGAAGGTTTCCTAAAACTGATTAATAAAAATCATATATCTAGACCATTGTTCATGTGCGTTTTAATATTCTCACTTAGAGATGAGAATGAAAAACGCTTTTCAATCTTTATTTTATTTTGAGAGAGAAGAGGCAAAGAAATCCAGACTGGTGATAGCAGCAAAAAATTCAGTGAAATAGATAATAGTCACTGACCAGTTTAAGTCATTAAAGAGACATGGTGTGCGATGGGAGTTCAATTTTATTCTGACAGATAAATCCTGGTTTAAAAATACCTTTTTTGTGATCTGGAAAATGATCAGAAGAAAATTCTGAGTACACAAACAATGGTAATAAATCATTTGCATGTAGAGAAACAGTATATCAGATGATACCAGTTTAAATATCTCATGAGGAATTGAATTAAGATCAGCAGCAAGAATCTCAACTAAAATTTAAAGGAGAAAATGAGATAAAAGGCAGGCTAGTCCATGCCTAGTTCTGACTGCTTATGCAGTGACAAAGATGCATCTTAGTTTCATAGCCAAAGCACAAAGCTAAGCCTTATCTCACTCTTCACCCTTATTATTGTGTTAATCATGGAAAGAAATGCAGATGGCCTGTAATTGCTTCTACTTTTGTCCAAATGACGTATGAAACTTACCTGATATGACAAATCTTTTGAGTCTCTAGTGTTATAAACGGGCTATTGCTTCATATATATAATTTCTGTAGAATTACATATCTTTAGAAAAAATATATTTCTGAAAATACCCTATAAACAGTGTGTGTTTATATTTAAATTATCATTCAGTTCAATTTATTTTTTACTCTTTTCATGTACAGTTTTTGATTTTTTAATTTTTAATTTTTTAATTCTGTGACTTTTATTATATGTACGGATTCATACAGTCGGTGTCATAAGGACAATTCCTTCACGCAAACATACTTCCTCATACTTTCCATATGTTCTCCCCACCCTAAACCTGAGAACCAACCTGTTCTCCATTACTAAAGTTTTATTTTCCATAAGGTATATGTAAATAAAATCCAATAGCATGTAACCTTTGAGACAGTAACCTTTTGAGACTGAATTATTTTACTTGATATAATGCACATGAGATCCATTCAAGTTGTTGCATGTACCAGTAATTTGTTCTTTTTTATTAATGAGTGGTATTCCGCAGGATGATTGTACTATAGTTTATTTATCCACTTACCCACGGAAAAGATTTTTGGATTATTTCTAATTTTTGGCAATTATTAATACAGCTGCTCTAGCCTGTCTCACTATTTTCCTGTGTCAGTAAAGCATTCAAAGCTTTTGCAGTGTTCTTATCTCCCACTCAGTAGTCAGTCTGGGAGCTAGGTGGATGTCTATCCATTAGCTTGGTTCTCAGTTTTTGGAATGATAACTAGGATCAGGTGCACACATGGGCAGCTAGGGAAGTGGAAACAGGGTTCATGAGCAACTTTATGGAGTTGCTTTCCTGAGGGTCTCCTGCTTTGATTCGTGATCTCTCTGGTTCTTCCCAGTTCTCTAGTATTCTCCTTTTCCTTCTTCCATCCAGAAGCCATCCATTTCTATTACTGCCATTTTGTGTCTGAGACTAAGCAGTAATGAGGGGTATGGAGAATAAGAGAGTTGAGAGAGAGGGAAAGAGAGGATAGAGAAAGAGAGAAACAGGGACAGAGGAAAATCAAAGGAGTTGGTCCTGCCCAGTTGAGAGAACAGTTTTACTCAACCTGAAGGAAGGTTCCCTCCCTCATAGTTTGACTCTTCTGGTTTTTTTTACTGTCACTGTTACGCTATCACCATGGGATTGCCTAAGCACTGGACCATGAGACAGTGAACCTTTGGGTTATTTTCAGATTTTAAAAATAATGAATGATGCTGCTATAAGCATTCATACATATGTTTGTTGGGGACAAATATTTTTATTTCTCTAGGTACAATATCCAGGGATAAGATTGCTGGGTCAAATGGTAAGTGTATATTTAACTTTGTAAGTTGTCAGACAACTTTCCAGAGTGGCTATAACATTGCGTATTCCCACCAGCAATGCATGACAGTCCCATTTGCTCTGTTTTTCAATCTTGCTATTGTCTATAATTTTACTTTAGTTATCCTAATATTGAGGTAGCAGTATGTCATTGTGGTGTAAATGTGGATTTTCTTAAAAGCTAATGATGCTGGTCATCTTTCCATGTGATTATTGCCATCCTTATATCCTGTTTGGAGATGGGTCTGTTCAGTCCTTTGTTAATTTTGTAAAATTGAGCTGCTTATTGTAATATTGTTAGGTTTTGAGGGTTCTTTATGTAACTTGGATACAGTCCTTTGTAGATGTGTGATTTGCAAATATTTTCTTTCAATCTATTTCTTGTCTTTTTACTCTTTTGGTGGTGTCTTTGACAGAGCAAAAGCTTTCAATTTTGATAAAGTTCTGTTTATAATTTTTTTATCATCAAATAAGATTTTGGTGTCATTTCTAAGAGCTCGTATTCTAAATCTAGATCATGAGAATTTTTCTTGAGTTTCTTCTGAAAGTTTTATAATTTTTAGTTTTCAATTTAGATTTATAATTTATTTGGAGTTCATCTTTTTATGCGGTATGAGACTTTAGCTCAAGGTTTGTTGTTTTTGCCTATGGGTGACCAATTGTTACAAAATCATTTGTTGCAATGACTATCTTTTCTCTATTTAACTTTTTTTCACCTTTGTTAAATATCAAATGGCTATTTTTTTGAGTCAATGTCTGCATTGCCTATTTTGTTCCAATGATCTATGTCTTTCTCTGTCAGTACCACCTTCTTGATTATTGTAGCTTTATAATAAGTCTTAAAATCAAGTAGTATGATTTCTTCAACCTTGTGCTTTATAAAAATTGTTATAGCTATTTCAGTTCCTTTGTTCTTGCATATAAGTTTTAGAATCAGCTAATACAAGCCATTTCAAAGAAATAATAACTTATGCCTTTAATCATAGGTAACATGGAGTAAAATCAGTTTCAATTTCTCTTATTTAAGGAGAAAAATGAATATTTTATTTTATTTTTTGAATAGTATATGTTTGATTTTTACAGAAACCAAGTTACAGAGCATTAGCTACATAAAGTTTAAGATCAAAACATATGCATATCTTATACATATAAATATGATTTTTATATATGTATATATATATATGACCTACCTACCAGTTGTCTGTTAATTGATTCATTTGAAACTGACTCATTTCCCATAGACTACTGGGTTCCTATAAAAAGTTACAAATACTATACTAAAAGTAAATGTAATAGTTAAACATTAAAAGTCTGTAATTAAGTTGGTGAGTATAAGATATCTTCTAAACACCATTACCAATGACAATATTTGGGTTTTGGTAGCCCTCAAGATGAATAATGGTAGATGTTTTAAAAAATTTGGTCTTCCATTGGGTCAGGCCCAACTAATCCAGTACCTTATTTTCTGCTAGATCTTATCTACCTCTGTAGAGCCCCAAATTCCAGATTTTTTTTATGGCCTCTTTTATGCTGATCTAATTCTGAAAAATGGGATCAGAGAAAAAGTTCACTTGTCATTTTCTGGAAAAAAAGCTTTTCCCCAAAAAGACAATTGGAATGATGCTTTTCATCTTCACTGGCTGTGGCCCTGTTTCACATGTCTCATGGAGCAATAGTCTGTGACAGTTAGAGAGGAAACATGACCATGTGTAGGGTTGCTGATGTTACAATAGAAACATGTGTGTCATTGATTACACTTCTGAGTTGCTGAAACTAACTCTGGGACTGCCATTTGCTTCCAGGAGAATTATTTGAAATAATAAGTTATCTAGCTTTGTAAGCCACTGTTGGTTGGGCACTTTATTATTTGCAGACAAAGGCCTCTTAATAGCATATCTCTATAAATGTTCAACCAAGGTGAAAATAATTTCATTAGCGTCTCTTCATTGCCCTTCTGGAGAAACTCTGATTCCTCAATAGATTAAGACATATTCAAGGCCTTTAAAAAAGCCATGGAATAGAAACAGTACTTTTCATATCCGCTGCCTTTCTTTATTAGAAAACTGTTCTGTTTCACTCATATGAAATTTCATAGTTGTGATTGTAATCATAATTAAAGTGGGATGATACGGTGCAAAAAGGGCTGACCTTGGAGTCTTCAGATCCCAGTTCTGCTGCTGATTTTGCTAATAATTTACTCCATTGACTAGGATGACTCATTAATCACTCTGCTTAAGTTTCCTCAACTGAAAAATGACTACCTTATGGAAATATTGTAAACTCTAAAAGAAATTAACCACCACGCCACCACATTACCAGCCCCCCTGTCCCCAACCTCAAACACACTGCACTCCTAAGGAGCAAGAGCTCTGGTAATGCCTAAGAATAGGAACTGTCATTTTATTGTCCCTGAAAGAAATTACAAATACCTACTGCCACATGAAGTGCTGTTTGGGATCCCTCTTTAGATTCCTATTTTGCAGTATCACAAATCTTCAAAGCCTTTTTGGTTTGCTTTTTTCTCATCATTGGTGGAGTTGACAAGCCTGGCATTGTCTCTCATTTGCAATCACCCCCCCAACCCAGACATGGACTGAGTGGTTTAGGAAAATTCTGTTATTGCAACTGCATTGAAGGGTTACTATTTCTACAGTTCTTGCTACTGTAATACAAAACATATTAAGTCTAAGATTACTGTGTGGGGATGGAGTGAAGAGACTAAGGTGTTCACTAATCCAGCTCCAGTCTTGCCTTAAACCAGAAAATAAAATAAAGCTTGATTTAAGCCAGGTCACAACTCCTTAGTGTAACTTTCTTTTTTAATCTATTGCTGATCCCCTCAAAATGTCCACATGTTCTTCAGGCCCTCGATTAATCATTGGTATTGTGTTAGGGATTGCATTGAATCTGTAGATTGCTTTAGGTAGTATGGTCATTTTAACAATATTAATTTTTCAATCCATGAACACAGTGTATCTTTCCATCTGTTTGTGTTGTTTTCAATTAATCAGTGTCTTATGGTTTTCAAGCACAGGTCTTTAACCTCCTTAGATTTATTCCTAGATATTTCATTCTTTTTGATGCTGTTGTAAGTGGGATTGTTTGCTTATATTTATCCTTCTGATAGTTCACTGTTGTTCTATAGAAATGAAACAGATTTCCATGTATTAATTTTGTATCCTGCAACTTTACCGAATTTATTGATGGTTGTAGGTTTTTGGTTGAGTCTTTGGGATTTTCTATGTATTGTATTAGGTCATCTGCAAACATCTTACTTCTTCCTTTCCAGTTTGAATTCTTTTCATTTCTTTTTCTTGTCTGATTTCTTTTTCTTGTCATTGGGTTAGGACTTCCAATGCTATGTTGAATAACATTAGTAAGAGTGGGCATCCTTGTCTTGTTCCTGATCCTAGGGGAAATGCTTTCAACTTTTCACTGTTGAATGTGATGTTAACTAAGCTTGTCATATATGTCCTTTATTATGTTGAGGTATGTTCCCTCTATATCCACTTCGTTGAGAATTTTTACCATAAATGGATGTTGAATTTTGTTAAAAGCTTTTCTGCATCTATTGAAATGATTATATAATTTTTATCCGTTAATTAGTTAACGTGGTATTGCATTGATTGCATTGTGGATATTGATCCATACTTGTATCCCTGGATTAAATCTCACTTGAAAATTTTCTATGAGCTTGTAATGTACTTTTAAATTCAGTTTGCTAATATTCTGTTGAGGATTTTTACATCAGTGTGTTCATCAGTGATACTGGCCTGTAAATTTTCTTTCTTTGTGATGTGTTTGTCTGGTTTTGGTATCAGGATGATGCTGGCTTCATAGAATGAGTTCAGAAGGATTCCTTCCTCTGCAGTTTTTTGGAATAGTTTGAGAATGACTTTTCTCAAAATGTTTGGTAGATGATATTTGAGATAACCACATTTTGAAGAATTAACTTATTCTTTGTTTAGCAAGTGTGAATTTTTGTGTCCAATGCACTCATTAGTATGAGGGTTACAAAGATAATAGGGTCATAGTCTTTGTCTTCAGTAGGCTTAAAATCCAAATAAGAATACCAATAATCAGATAAAATCAATGAAATTTTCTATTGACATAGAGACAAATACCTGGTATAAAGTCTGACACATAATAGCTACTTAATAAATGTTTATTTAAAAACAAATATAGAATTGATGCAAGTATGTGCCTGGCAAATTGAATGACAGTTATGTGATCAGAGGAAGGTTTGGGAAGTATTTACTAGAGGAAGTTTGTCTAGGAAAAATGCAGGAGTTGATCATGGTGAGCACAAAGGAGGATAATGTTACAGCCACAAGATTTTGTCACCGAAACCCAGAAGGGTACACTGGAGAGGTGTATTTACATTTGGCAGGGAGCCTGCCCCAGAAGATGCCAAGGCATTTTACGAATGTGCAGAGGGAATATTCTGATGACTTCCCACCTTTACCAAGATGAGAAGTATTTGTAGTCAGTTGCCCATAGAAACATTAGTTACTAGCGTGTTGGGAATTTACCTAGTTAGCTTTGAGAAAGCTATTTGTTCATTGATGAATCTGTACATTCTTGCATTCAAATACATTTATGAGGTGAATAGTTATGTGAAAATCTGTGTTACTAAGTCTGTAAGACTTTGCAGCTCAGCATGTTTCCCAGGGATAAGAAGCATCTGTATCATCCAGGAGCTTGTTAGAAATGCAGATGATCAGGACCAACTTCAGTCTTACTGTATAAGAATCTGCATTTTAACAAGATCGCTAGGTAATTCATATGAATATTTCTGAAGGATACAAAGAAAACTTGTTTAGAGCTTTCTAGGACTTCTCAGTCTAATAGGGGAGATAAAATACATGTACAAACAGTACCACAATACCAGTGCCCCATGGCACATGTCAGGATGTGTGACACAGCCTGGCATACTTTGAAGTCAGACAAACACTGATTTAAAGAACAGTCTTAGATGCTTATTTTCTGTGTAAGGTTGGACAACTTATTTTTCCGTTCTCTGACTCAGTATCTTTTCCTGTGGGATACTAATGGTGACCACTTTACCAGGCTGTTTAGGAATTTGGAATGACCCATGTAAATGCTTGTAAATGCTTAGCATGGTACCTGGAACAGAATAAGCACTGGTTAAATAATGATGAATATTATGGAAATTGAAAATTTCACTGTTTGCAGGTAGATACGCAGTTATAGATAAATAGTCATGAAAAGGTAACATTTTATCTGTCTGTTATAGATAGAATTTTAATATAGGGTGCTAAGAATGCACAAGGAAGGACATGTTCAACCCTGTAGTCATGATTTTAAACTATTGGAAGGTGTATTTCTTACACATACAGATACTACTTGAGAGTCAAGGACTTTTTATGTTATAAAAGAACATCCATCATCCAGTTTAGAACTAATCATCAATTTAGACCAATCATCTGTCTGCAAACTTAATAACATAACATGAACTAGATAGGCTGTTCAGATACATTACTAATTTTATTATTTGAAGTTCCTTTAAAACAAAATACTTTTCAAAATAAACAAACTGCCTTGTTCATTTTTTTAGTTTAGAATTAGAATTAAATATCTTGGCCTTTTTATTGTTGGAAGCACAGTAAGGCCTCTATAAAAAAATATTGAAATTTAATCCTGGGTATTCACAGTGAAAGGACAAATACAAATCATGCATCTTAGAATTTGTTGCAATTTGTCAATTTAAGGGATTCTCTTGGCAAAATATAGACTTCTATATATTATGCATTGTTTGGAGAAATTATACCTGAGTAAAATCATTTCATTAAACTTACCTTGATTATCAAAGCCAGCATGGGTGGTAATAACCTGCCTTCTCAGTATGCATGGACAGGACCCCCAGCTCTTTCACACCACGGGCAGGCAAAGTGTTTTCAGCTGTTGAGATAAGGACTGATCCTCACCACTTACTACATTTTTGCTAAATTTTTTGTTAGAAGTTCTGTGGTTAATGCTCAGTGTACAGTTGCCCAAATTATAAGAGGAAACAGTGAGTGCCACCCAGGGAGAAACGTGAGCCTTGTTATTTACTATTCCAGCCTTCCCTTTCTCTCCCAAAGCCCTGCCCAACTAAAATGAAAGTGCCTCCAGAGGGCAATGGGAAGTTGCAAGGAGAGCAGACACAGGGTAGAAAAGTAGACTTAATGTTTCCTTGCTGTGTTAACCTTTTGCCTCCAGGCCTTGTGCATTTCCATCTGGCTCAGGTTATGTGTTTAATCAATATACGGGTTTTCTTTTTCTCTCCTTTTCTCCTTTGGGAGCCTGTAAGAGTGGATATTAAAGACTTCCATCTGCCTTCCACCTGACTAGCTGAGAGAGTGGAAGTTTTGCTACAGGCAAGAGACAGAGGAGCAGTTTGAGCTGCTGAAATCTTTTAGGTGTTGGGGTTTGATGTTGGCCGTAAAGCAAGGATTTCCACAGTGTGTTCTGTGGGCTACTGGTGGACTTTCAATATTTTATATTTATATAGAATACTTTATGTATTATAAAATAAATATGTTTACATATAATAAAACATAAACTAAATTAAATACATTCTATACAAAGATAATAAGTAAGAATGCATAAAATAAATAATGAATAAATACATATTTTTGTAAGAGGTCTATAAACAGCTTGGTCATTTTGGAGGAAAAAATGATGAAGTGATTTGTTCACAATTGTTTCACAAGTTTGATTACATGGAAGATTCAGGTTTTCCCCTAAAATGCCATCATAAACTTAAAAATGGCAGCTGTTTTATCAAGGACTGCTTGGAGCAGTTTCTTTTACATAACTTTCAGTTTAGAGTTTTCTCCTTGTCTCAACCAAAGAATTTTCCTATCTTTTGAGTACCATTGTTTTCATTTCCTAAATTAGCACTTTCATTGTTTTTGTTGCTTGGTATCCTAAATTGGAATAAGAGGGCTAGTAGCTCAAAAAATACATTAAAGGACAAAAATAACAGTAAGTATAATGAAAGCTCACAGATTCTATTAATCCAAAAAGAGAACATGAATCTCTCTGTGTTCAAAAAAGTCAATCTGCAAGTGGGGTGGCTTTATACAGATGTCCAAGACAAGAAGTGAGTGAAAAGCACACTATAGACACATGAAAACTAGATTTTTCGGGGGTAAAGGCAACAGCTGTGCCCCTAGTCACTACTGTCTTGTCTGTTAAAAATTTGGTCAGTGTCTCAAAGCCATAGATTATTTTCCTGACATTTTCAAATAAAGCATAGTAACATCCCTGTTGTGTCAATAGATTTTCCTAAACAAGTACAGAATAATGCTGTTCAGAATGATCTTGATAGATACAGTCACTAATGGTAGAGAAGATAACAGATCTATGAAGGCATCATTTGAAGTTGTTTTCCTTATGACAAAAATTAATCAATAGCTTGCACAGTAGTTTATGAAATAACCAACAAGGTTACTGTCCTTACAGAGAAACAAAATGAACTACTGTCACAATCCTTAATCAGATAACACTTTTGACCATCAAATGTTAAGTGCTTTAAGTAGGAAATCCAAGTACTATCTTTTGTGCAGAATTGCAGATATTTAAATTTATGTTTTGCTAAAACTGCAGTGTAGTTTCTTGGCACATAATATGGTGAATATATATTATTTGTAAGCTTTTATGTAGCTGTACACAGTTTTATTGGAATCAAGGCTGATGGAGCAGTGATGCAAAGAAGGATGCTGTGACATGATAAAGGTTTGCACCTGAGTGCCTGTGCACCCACTGCTTTAATCACAGAAAACAGTTGGATGATAACAAAATGCTGTTTTATGTTGGTTCTGTATTAAAGAAAATACTGCAAATTGTAAATACCATCAAATCAGAGCCATCGAGCAGTCACCATTTTCAGTGTACTCTTTGGAGATTTTGCTTTTCCAAAGCAAAGTAAGCCACAACAAGCAGGCAAAACACCAAAATGCATTATAAATGATGGGTGTGATAAAATTTTCTTTAAGACACAAACAGTGCCAGCAAAGAGTATTTATATTATTTCTAATACATTGCTCCAGTGGAATAGTTCAGTAATATAATTGATTTCATGAAGAGTTTTAGCCTATTATTTTGAGACTGAAGTATGATTTTAATGTGGTTGATAACATATCTGGGCTTAGTAGGCAGACAAATACTTGATGCAAGTGACCCAATTGCTGAGAAAGGTATTCTTTTCCACAACATGATAGTTGCTTTCATTCAGCTGTGAATCATACCTGTGTGTTGAGACAGACTGTGATGAAATCCTTCCCAGAGCTGAAAGCAATAAATAAACGGATTAGGAATCTATTCATCCCTATCTCCTAAATTGTATTGTTTAATTTGCCAGTTTTTGAGGATAATGGCTTGTCAATTTAGTTTATGATAGATCTATGAAAAGAATTTTATGTAAATTCTTTTTTTATGATTTCATAAGTGATCCTAATACAGAGAACTATCTAATATAGCCATCAAATAGTCACTCCCATTCCAGACCACATATAAATTATCCTACAGTGTAATGTAGCAAAAATAAAAAGTAATGAAGGAAACTAACAGGATCATGGGCAATCTACTCATCATGAAATCAAGTAAAGGGATTTAAAGAAACAAAAGTTGTATTCACAGTCTGCATCATTTTCGGAAAATTATATCGCCTCAGGAATCTCTTCCACCCACAGAAATCTTGCTCTTCTGAATTTCTGTAACATCTCGTTTCTATCAATCATCTTCTTAATTTCAGTGCTTGGCTTACCTTTTCTTCTTTATTTGATTCATATGCAAATTATGTGTGACTCTTAGTATTTAGAATAAGGCAAACCACTAGAGCAAACTACAGCCCATGAGCCCACTCTGGCCTACTGCCTATTTTTCAAAATAAAAATATTTTATTGTAACAAAACCACACCCGATTGTTTACATATTATCTATGCTTGTTTCAGGTCAACAATAACAGAATTGAACAGTTGTGACAGAAACCATATAATCCAGAAAACCAAAAAAAAAGAAAAAAAGATTTATTTTATCCTGGTCCTTTACAGACCCTTGTACTAGGGTATAAGTTGTTCAGAGATTTAGTAAGTTTTTCAAATACTTGATGAATGAGTTGTCTCAGATTTAATACCATCTGATATTTTTATAGTGGATTTATTCAACCATCTGTAATTATCCTTATGAATACTTTGACCAGGAACATCACTCTTAGTCAGACTATTCTCGGTCAAGTTAAAACCCAGTTGGAAAATTATGAGCAGTTATGCATGAATCAGAGGTGTTATCCTATTTACTGCTGGTTTGGTAAAGCAATCCTGGTAAGTTCTCATGGGACTGCAACAACACATTTTGACAATTTCCAATTAGCAACCCCAAACTGATTCTCCAAAATAAGACTGCAGTTCCTCAGAAGACCCATGTCCCTCCCAGGAAGAGAGTTACTATAAATCATAGTGACACAGTGCACTCACCCATAAGACCTAATATAAGTATAGTCTCCTAAAGCACATTCCTGTTCAGCCTTATCATGAAAAGCACCTTGGGGCACACTGAAAACTCTGTGGCCCCTCAGGTCTTTTTATCAGTTATAAGGTGAGTGATTTTTAAATGCATTTTTTTTCTTTTAAGAGAGCAAATAAAACCAGCATGTTTTGGAACATTTTAAGATTAATAGCTTTGTGGATGATGCCGACTGAGTTCAGGATCATTACATTTTCAGCCACGTCCAGAACTCTCAATTTGTAAGCATAAAGTCAGCCTGTTTTTTTTTTTTTTTTAATTCCTGCAGCACATCCTCACTCTACTCACAAATGAGGTTTATTTCTTCATTTGATTATTAGAATAACATAGTTATTTCAAACATTGGACTATGAATTGTTTTCCTAGCTTTGTATGTATCAAAAAATATATTTCTGATACCTGAAGAATTTCAGGAGCAAGGAGATCATTAGATGTTTTAAGTATTTAGAAATCAGATTACTAACTTATTTGAAGTCATAATTTTAGAGATAGGTGAGATTTCAAGGAACATCTGGTCAAATGATTTCATTTTATAGATGAAAAAGAGAAAAGTAAGTTATGAAAGTCCAGAGCTAGCCAGTGGGCAGACTAGGATGAGATACCTTTGTCTCAGTTCCTTATCAAATAACTACACACTGCTTTCTTTCTATGGTGTTAATCCCCAAAGAAAATGTCAACCATTTTACACATCTTTGAGAAGAACTGGGTGAGATTTCACTAAATCTGCCTGGAAGGGATAGGTACCATTTTTCACACAGGGCAGCTAACAAAATCAAAGATTAGATATGAGAGGTGATTTGCCCAGAGTCATGTCACACAGGTAAGGGTTTGAGCATCTTCTCCCCTCTTCACGGGACTCCCACTGAGGTTGCTAGTTTCTACATGAAAGTTTTTATCAACAGTTTCATTTTGCAGAAGGGATGTCTGTTGTAACTATATGGCCACAGGGTACAATTAATTGCAGTATGAGCTAATTTAGATGTTATAGGAATTAAGAGATAATTATGTGTCGCTAAAATTATCTGCACACATCACCAATTACCGTAGACTACTGTAGTTGGTGGTAACACTGCCCTGCAGAAAAAGAGTGCCAGAAAATCCATTTCTCTAGGACAAAATTTTCATTTTCTACTTATCAAGGTGGTAAAAACTACTCAGATTGTGACATTCTTGACTTGTGGTATTCCACCCTTTCTTTTGGCATAGCAAAACCTAAATATAATCTTGTAAAATGATAACTTGCCTTTATTAGCTCTTACATTTTATTTATCCAGGTGATGATTTTAGTCTTCTTTAACTAGCTTTTGCTAGTTTATGATCAATACTTTGTTGAGGAGCAGAAATCCTAAAACATGTGAAAAAAGGTATCCAGTAAGTTATAGATAAATACAAATCTAAAATCTGGCATCTCATCTTAAGGTCTCTTGGAAAAATCACCTGAAATTGTGCAAAGAGGGGCTTTATGTGCCATTTTTCTGAAATGTGCCTTTTCCGTATCCTTTTGATGTGTTCCTCCAGATTAGAAACAATCTACAGGAATCTGAGAAAATAGAAGCAACGTTTTGATGATCATAGATTTTTAAGACTCAACTAAATCAATGAAATAAATCAGTTAAGTGTGTATTTTAATACTATTTTTTTAAAAGCAGATCAATTTTTATGTTGCATACACACTTTTCTAGAATTTTCAGTTTTGTTTGTTAGTAAATTATGTTCTAAATTTAAATCAGCACTAATAATCTTGTTGTGTGGGAAGGGGAAGGGTGAATAGAGTTGTGTGTGTGTGTGTGTGTGTGTACTGAGGGGTGGCTACTGCTGATCAAACGAATTTAGCTATCATAATGGTATTAGATATTTTCCTTAGATATATTTTTATAATTACTGTCAAACCACAGCATGCACTGACTTTGTTTTCTTACCTTTTAAATATTTAATTAATTAATTAATTTTAAAAAATTTTAATTGAAGTACAGTCAGTTACAGTGTGTCAATTTCTGGTGTACAGCACAATGTCCCAGTCATGCATATACATACATATATTCATTTTCATATTCTCTTTCATTAAAGATTATTATAAGATATTGAACACAGTTCCCTGTGCTATACAGAAGTAATTTTTTAAAATCTGTTTTTATATGTAGTGATTAACCTTTGCAAATCTCAAACTCCCAAATTTATCCCTTCCCACCTCCTTTTCCCCAATAACCATAAGATTGTTACTATGTCTGTGAGTCTGTCTGTTTTGTAGATGAGTTCATTTGTCCTCTTTTTTCTTTTTCTTCTTTTTTTTCCTTTAGGTTCCACATATGAGTAATACTATATGGTATTTTTCTTTCTCTTTCTGGCTTACTTCACTTAAAATGACGTTAAAATATTTAAGGTGGCCATAATGTTTTTTTCCTCATAAGATAACAAGGAAGCAGAAGAAAATGAGAGTTGAGTTTTATTCTAATTTTACAATATCAGCATTGTGGCCTCAGTGCATGTGTTTTTGTGGCAGATGCTAATTATATGACTTTTTTTTCGCCGTGAAGATATTTTTTCCATTGAAGTATAGTCAGTTTACAATGTGTCAATTTCTGGTGTACAGCATAATTTTCAGTCATATACATATACACACACATAATCCTCTTCATATTCTTTTTCATTTTAGGTTACCACTAGATATTGAATGTAGTTCCCTGTGATATACAGTAGAAACTCATTGTTTGTCTATTTTAAATATAGTAGCTATTATTTGCAAACTTCAAACTCCCAGTTTAGCCCTTCCCACCCCTGGTAACCATAAGTTTATGTC
The DNA here is from genome assembly GCF_048564905.1 of Vicugna pacos. NCBI lineage: Eukaryota > Metazoa > Chordata > Mammalia > Artiodactyla > Camelidae > Vicugna > Vicugna pacos. The sequence continues at coordinate 36,727,185 of NC_133001.1, forward strand.
TGTGAATTTGTTTCTGTTATGCAAATAAGTTCATTTATGTCTTTTTCTAAGATTCCACATATAAGTGATACCATGTAGTATTTTTCTTTCTCTTTCTGGCTTACTCCATTCATGTTGTTACAAATGACATTATCTTATTCTTTTTATGGCTGCATAGTTTTCCACTGTGCGCGCGCGCGCTCGCGCGTGTGCGTGTGTGTGTGTGTGTATCCCCACAGCTTCTTTATCCAGTCATCTGTCAGTGGACATTTAGGTTGCTTCCATGTCTTGGCTCTTTGTATATAGTGCTGCTGTGAACATTGGGGTGCATGTATCTTTTTGAATTAGAGTTTCCTCCAGATATATTCCCAGGAGTGGGATTGCTGGATCATACAGAGAGTCCATTTTTAGTTTTTTAAAGAATCTCCATACTGTTTTCCGTAATGGCTCCACCAAACTGCATTCCCACCGACAGTGTAGGAGGGTTCCCTTGTTCCCTTTTCTCCACACCCTCTCCAGCATTTATCGTTTGTGGACGTTTGAATAATGGCCATTCTGACTGGTGTGAGGTGATAACACATTGTGGTTTTGATTTGCAATTCTCTGATAATTAGCAGTATTGAGCATTTTTTCATGTTCCTATTGGCTAATTGTTACTTATATCCTGGACTTCCATTCCGGGAATGACCATATTTAATTGTGTGTCAGTAAGAGCAATTTTTGAAATTCTGTATGCCAGCTGTGCCTACCACCTCTTTCTGAAGGAATCAGTCACAGGAAGTTATTTTTGTATACATTTCTCTCACCTTTTTCTATGTTCTTCTGGTCACAATAGATTGTGGAACCAGAGCTAGAAGCAATCATGGGTTCATTGTTAATAAAAAAGATCAACTACCCAGAAGAGATTTGGTGTAAGAGCTCCCAATAGTGAATTACTCTACTGGATGGTAAAAAAAAGGAACCAGGAAAACACTGAAGTGAGGTCCACATAGAAAAGATAACAAGAGGGAAATACACCCTCTTTTGAAAAGATCAAAAGAAAACTAGGTCATTAGAGTTGTTAATACACCCTGAAGAACAATAAGAAATTTTTCCTGTTATCCTTGGAATTCCAACATATTCTAGTCACTAAATTTCTGAGACCAAGATAACTGTCGTGTGGCGAATACAACAGTCCCATGGTTCCTAATCTCCCTGTAACTCCTTGCAATAATTCTTATATCAAGAAAATCAGGTAATGGGAAAAATTTGGAAGTGCAGAAAAAAAAGTCCAGTTACTACACTTCAGAAGAACACTGAGAAAACTAGAAGGGAACATAGATGCCACCTGTGATAATCCGTTTATCTTCACTAGTCAGTAGAAAAGGGAACACTAGACTTTATACCATCAATAATCTTTCCTCTACTAACCTACCTTTCTAGACTTATGTCAAGTTATAATTCCACCTTTATTTATTCATTTCAAAATAATTACTTGATGATCCATTCATAAATAATAGCTCATGACACTCACACAACTCTTTTTGCTCCAGCTCTTTCCAATTCTTCTCTCCTTGTTTTCTCTGACAAAACCCTACTCATCCTTTAAGATCTGGACAGAATGCCACGTTCACTACTAGGTTTTCCATGATACATGACCTCACCTTTCTCCCTCCTCACATGAGCATCTCTGTTATCATATACTGTCTCATATTTCAGTAGTTTCAACCCTTACCTGCTTCTCTTGAGTGATTATCTGCTTTCTAGGGAAGTGACCCTAATACTGTATCCCTCTCTCTCTCTCTTCCAAAGGGACTAGAACAAAAGCCTTCATACTGCTGATGCTTCAAATGTAAGTGGAATAGAGGTGAATTACTCTCATTCTTTCTGTCCAGTTGTGTTCACTCTTCCAGTAGTCTTTGGGGTGAAAATAATGAACTTTATTCTTTTTAGGATATCACATTTCAGAATAGTTATTTGTCTTCAGTTCATTTCAAAATATGGTTTAAGGAGAATGAAAATGTTCTCTAAGAAAACCTTATAGTAACTGGAAAAATAAGTAAAAGATTTCCTAACAAGATCACAATATAAAAATCCATAGCCAGAATGGGTCTTGCTACTGGCACAATAAATCTCTTAATTTTATTGTGTCTCCTATTAATTTATTATCTCTTCAGCCAGCATGCGCCACAAGCAGATTTTAGGAATTTCCTCCTGAATAATTCTCATACTAAAAAATGAATTATTTAGTTACTCATGAAGGGTATTAATGGTATAATGCTGTGAAGAAAATAATAATTGCTCTACTTTGTCTGATTTCTTTTAAAGTTAAGTTGGCTTTTTTAAACAATATGTTGTGATTATCTTAGACTTTCTAGAGTTTGATAGTTAGAATAGATCTTAGATAACATTTAGCTAATGTTACACAAAGTTAGTAAGTGAACAATAATGATCTATGAAAACATCTTTCATATACGTGTGTGTGTGTGTGTGTGTGTGTGTGTGTGTGTGTGTGTGTGTGTGTTTGCCTCCCTTGATTACAGCGCCTTCCCTTGTGCTCCCGAGGCTCTTGGCACCTCACCTTCACTTCTCCTGGAATAATTTGTAATTGTTGACTTGCCTGTCTGTTCCCTTATACTTTACTTCTGTTCCCTTATACTTTACTTTCCTTGAAATCTGGTACCCTGTCTCACTGATGTGTATCATCAGCATCTACCAGAAACCTACTGGGCACTCAGTACATGTTTGGGGAAAGAATTAAATCACCTGTTTCAAACATACAAGATATGTATCCAATGAACATCTAACTATTTCCAATGAACTGCTTAACTACTTCCACTTAATGAATTGATTGAATCCAAGTTGGAATAAGTCAAGTGGTATTTTCAAATATCCATTAGTGTTTCATCAAGCAGTAAATTACCTTAATCTTTTTTGTCTTTTCAGTTCTTGCTCTAATCACCTCCTTTAGAAGACCACACCCAATCCAGCAGCCAAAGCAAAATGATAATAACTAACTCCTGGCATTTTTTTCCACTCTTAAAATTTCCACTCCTAAAATTCCTAGTTAGGGCAACATTATTTGATTTCTACATTATGAAACACATGATGATTTCTAAAAATAATGTTATTCTAACCAAATTCACAGTGAAAACATATTTGATGCTTCTATAAATTTCGTGTTTTTTAAATATAGTAGAAAGTGTTCTCTAAGTAGTTATTAGATGTAAATCATGTATGAAATTAAACACATATTGAATATTTTCATTGCTTTATACTAATAGCTTTAAAGAGTTATTTCTAAAATGCCTGTTGTGTGCTTTCATGTTTGCTGAAATGTGGTTCACTAGTGTAAGGAAATGACTGGAAGTAAAAGCAATAGTTCTGTTTTCTTGACTGAAGGGGAGACTTGGAAAGCTCCAAGGAGAGCAGGCTTTTGGATTTGTGCAGAATGGCCACAATGTCTGTCCGCAGCCTCGGCCTCCCCACTTTCTTTTATCATAGACTGAGCATCTGTTCAGGAATGTTGCTGAATACTCTCTTCAGTTGAGGTCTGTGTGCTGTATATATAAACCTTCCTAGGATGTTATTAGAGGTGGAACTGGGAGATGGGATTGCCTGACAATTGAACGCAAAGCTATGAGGAAGAGGAAAAATACCACATTTTCCTTCTTTTTACCTTTCCTTTGCTTTGAGGGTTACACATTACATCTTTAAGGGAGGAAGTAACCTCCATTAAGCAGTGATTCTTTTTTGTATGTCCTATTCCTACTGTATACCCAGGATCTAGAAGTCCCTTATTTTATAGCAGGTAAAATAATGTGTATTGAATGAAAAAATCAGAGATTTCATTACATTGTTTGAATGATAAAAGTCATACCTTGTTTTGTTTCTTCTAATATTTCATTTTTGTGGCTCTATTTTGAAGATAATTTACAAAGGCAGAGTTTCTATTGAGATCATTTCTTTTCATGGCTTGAACAATTTCCTCTGCAGAAAGTTTCTACCTCTCCATCTTCTCCCCACCCCTCTTCTAGGAATACCAGGTCTACATTTCCTTTTGAGTCTATTTTTAAATTCCTTAATTTCAACAGGGCCCAGTTGGAGTCCAGTCATTTTGTCCCCCAAATGGATTTTCATCTGGTTTCCCAGTTTGACTAATGGCTCACCACATACATACGCCATTACATTTCGGACTACTTTTGACACTCCCTTTTTGTCTTGTTCGGCATTCAATAACCCACTACATCCTACTCTGTTGAGTTTAACATATCCTTTTGTAGACCCATTATATTCACCATAGCTGCCCAATTTACTGTGTATAGCTGACTCTGTCTTAGATATCAGTACAGTCTGCTGCTCTCTGCATTAGATAATCTATTAAAACAAACGGCATAATAACACTCAAGCCCACTGTAATTTCCTCATCAAAAAACAGTATCTAGGAATGAATTTTATTTATTAATTAAAATAACTATTCTGAGATGTAACCATAATCTTAGTGTGCAATGCTAGCTTCTAAATAATTATGCACAAGGGTCTTATGGCCACTTCTGTTATTACGAATGTGTTAAGCATATGAACCTAATTACCTATTGAGGGGAACTGATGCCTGAACAGTGTGCTCTGATGAGTCTGTGCTACAAGAACATTTTCTGCTTCTTTTATTTTACTTTTAGATTTTGTTGTATTTCAGTTGATAATGTATATAATACGTCTAATCATATGACAGTTCCAATAGAAAAAAATAACTCAGGGAAAGCAACTTGTGGCACTCAGAATCTTGATTTTTTTAAAGAACACTGTGTGAATCAAGTGTAAAGAAATAAAATTACTTAATTTGTAAAAATGCAAATATTAGCCTGAGGCTTAAAGTGTATGAAAGCACAGGCTTCATTTAAGGGTCATCTCTGGAGGTTCAAATAGTTTAATTGGCTATGAAGCCAAGCACAGAAATACAACAGGAAAAAACTAACTCTCTAAACTGAAGTCACCGAATACAGAAGAGTTTCTGAGGGGGGAGAGGTTCAAAAAATTGAACCAAGGAAGAAACAATATGATAACTAAACACCTTGTTCAGGAATCTAAAAAATAATAAAACCATAGGGCTAAAGACTAAACCTTTAGTCCACATTAAATATACCAATATTGAAATTTGAATAAATGCCTCCCTACCTAGTACATTTTTCAACCCCATAGATGGTACCCAATGGGTAAACGTATTTATCAAAATATATCAAAAAATATCAAAAGCCCTGTCAGAATGTTTTGATGGTTGGGAGCTCAGCAGAAACATTTTGACATAAAAATTTTCTGTGTAGGAATTTCTTGCACCCCAGAAGATTTGTTGCCCATTCTCCCCTGGTACCTAATACTTAGTGCTATGGTAAAGCTTTTCCCATCATCATGTAAATACTTTTTATCTGTATCACTTCACCCCTAGACTTCAAACTGTTCTGTTCAGCTGGTGTTTAGCATGAGGCAACTGGATGAATAGAGAGAGAATGAATTATTTCATGGGATAGAAGGAGAATCACTTGTAATACACTCTCCATTGTCATTCTGTCCTGTGTTACTAGTCGGTATATGTGCAAATGTTTGTGTGTGTTTATGATGATTAGTCATATAAGCAAGCATTGGCTAAATGGCAACTATATAATAAACAGCAGAGATAAAAATGGGTAAGAAAAGTCTAAACCCTGATGAAGTTCATGTTGTAGAAAAAAATAGGACATTTTATGGAATTGAAAGCAAACTTTCATACACTACTAAAATCTGGAATTGTTTCTGTATGAGGGTAATAAATCTTCATTGACCTTCATTACTACAAAATTTAACTTGAGGAAAACCTACCCTAACATTGAAATCTGGCCTTAGGTACAGGAAAGTATTAAGTTCAGATATTCTATCAGTTCTTTACAAAAAACATTAACAGATTTGTAATGGGCAGTAGTCTTGTGTTGAGGGCAAAAGGAGTAGGTAATTTGACACTAGTTATACTGAAGTAGTATTTCCATTGGGTGTAGTGTGTTAAGCAGAGGATACTATATGTAGGAAAGTATTTTCTTCTTTTTACTATCCGAATAATAACATGGCCAATCTTTGAGGGGTGTGTGTGTGTGTGTGTGTGTTTGTGTCTGTGTCCATTACTTCTTTGAAACAATACTGAGGTTTCCAATTGGATGACCAAGAAGAGTATGTAATAACCCTCGCAGTCAGGAAATGCCTAAACTGACAAAACCTATATTGGACTATTGTTCCCGCTTTCTCAGATAATGATCTAGACTGAACTGTTTAGGTTTGCAAAATACACTACTGAAGATTATTGTATTTCAAATGCCTTAAACTGAAGGAAAATGATGGATCATTTGCCTAACCAGCGCTTAAGATGGGAAGTGGGATTTTATAAAAGATAATGTTACTTGCTTTGGTAGAGGTTTGAAAAAAGCACTCTCTCAGGGGAATAAAAACTGTGTGTCCCGAGTTGTGTATAAATGGATTCCCTGCACAAAGTCCATTGTGTCTGTATGCTTTTATCTAGTCTGTGGAAACTGTAGTGAGAATCACCCAGTTCTTCATTTTGTCCCTGCTGCAGGGGTTCCCTCAATTTACTCCTGACTCCTGATACTAGCGCGTAAGGATCAAGACCCAAACAGGGGCTGAAGCCCAGTAGTCTCAGTGAGTGCTAAGCTTCAAAGTGAAAAGTGGCCCAGACCCAGTGAACGGTGGGGAAGAGCAAAAACTGTATAATGAGTGGGTAACAGACGTGAGAAAATGTTCTCCTTCAGACTCACAGATACAGAGAACACACTAGGAGTTACAAGTGGGGAGAGGGAAGGGGGATGGGCAATACAGGGGTAGGGCAGTAAGAGGTACAAACCGTCAGGTATAGAATAAGCTACAAGGATGTATTGTACAACATGGGGAATATAGCCAATATTTTATAATAACTGTAAGTGGAGTATAACCTTTAAAAAGTATGAATTACTCTGTTATACACTTGTAACTTATATAATGTTATACCACAGCTATACTTCAGTAAAAAGTAAATAAAAATAAAAAATAAAATGGTTATCATGGCACACCTTAAACTTAAATTAACAAAAAAACAAAAAGAAAATGTTCTTCTTTCCTATATGCACTGGAAAAAAAAGACTATCCTGGCTAGACGGAAGGTAGTGAGGGTGGGAAGGGAAGCGTGCCAGTGCATGAACTGCACGTATGTGTAAATGAAAATTCTTCAAGGTAGCAATCCCAGATGCCAAAGATGACATAGATAGGACTTGTGTAGAAGTGGTCTGGTTGGCGAGAATTTCATGATGGCTCTGTGATTATATGTGTAAACAAATTTAACTACAAGAGCTATAATGAGGTGAGCACTGTCTTTTGTACAAGCCTTCCTGTTAATCTGCACCTCCTGTGGCTTTCTGTAGAGCCAGCAAGAATTTATGGATGTCTCTGTATAGTGACTCCGTATGAGAACAGAATACCAAAATAAATGAGAAAAATATTAGTTAATATTTTCACTTGTTTTCTCTATTATATATTTAATGCTCAGGTGTGAGTTCTAGCAGGAGAACATGCTAAAAGTAAATATAATAATAAGAGTACACATTTTTTTCTACTCAGTAGCCATTGCCAATTCCTTATCAAATAGTAAATCAAGAGGGAAATGGAATCCACCCTGGGTACAAGATTTTCTAATACTGTTCACTTTCCCCTCTTTTTTAGATTTAGAGCAGAATTGTCATAATGTGCATTATTTTTCAAATGATACAATCTATTCATGATGATTCTACTACCTACTTTTGAAACTATCTCTATAAACTTTATATTGGAATATAAATTGGCCTTTCAAGTGAAACGATTTGCTTTGCAGCGTTTTTGCCTGAGGCCTTCTCTAAATCCAAAGTCTTTATAGGGACTTAAGAGGGCTGCATTTGAAAATGTTATCTGCTTTAATGTGATATTTAGCTTTTCTTCCTTAATGAAAACATTTTCCATTTCTATGCAAGTCTGAAGTTTTTAAATTATCAAAATTGTACATGTTAAGGTGTATTATGATGTCATTTTTATTAAACAGTATTTTCCTCAGTGCTAAGAATGACATATATTTCAAATCTGAAAGTTTACAATGTTCCACCTCATAAAAGAATTGAAGCCAGCAAAGATGAAAAGGAGGCAATCTAATTTAATGGTTTGCAATTAGAGTTGATGAAGAAATGTGTTAATCAGGAGAAAATAATTCAGCTAACTTCCTGTTGGAAAATAATGAAATCAAAGAAGGTAAAGTGAGAATTCTTGCCTTCAGCTTATTCTTTCCTATACTGACAAAGTGGCAGAGCAATAAGCCAGGCATAGATTAAGAAGTCCTATTCCAAAAGTGCACCTAAATTGTTTGAAATTATGTCTTTATAAAAGGAGCAAAATTATGAGTGAAACTGGTTAGGCTGTTGCGAATATAAACACCAAATGTGATATCATAGCTTATGAAAATAGAAATAAAATGAATCCTTAAATCAAATGTATCAATGTAAACTGAAGAGCATATTCTGTCTCAGTAAGTCCCAATAATGTGTTGTCTTGGATTATGAAAGGTCATAATATGATTTTTTTTTTGTCACTGTCTGAAAGGATGCAGACTCAAAATATGAAATATTATTGCGAGAGACATAGTCCAGCTTTTATTCGTGATCTGTGACTGTCAATTTCATTATGATGAGAAAATGATTCTGTTTTGTATTTTTTTAATGAAAGTGTATATAGTTCGAACATGAAAAGTTAGAGAATTTTTGACCTTGCTTTGTGTTGGTAGACTGTCTTCAGGTGATAAATGAAACTCAGTCACAAACAGTGTAATAAGGCATCTGGAAAACACAGTAGCTCAAGTTCTCCAAAAGGTAACCAGTGCTTTTCTCATTGAATCAAAGGTTGTCTGAAATGGAGATAGGAATGATTTGAGGCTAACAAGGATTGCAACAAGCCACTGATCAGGACCAATGCAGAATGTTTTGTAGCTTGTCAAAACGACAATGGACTCTTGATAAAGGGAACAATAAGGAATTCAGGGTACCTGAGAAATTAAACTGGGAGCAATCTTTGTGTGCTTCATGTTGGATTCAAAAACTGATTCTGATACAGCCTGAAGAAAATCGAGCATAGTATTTTTTTACTCTACTAACTTGAGTGAAATAAGTAAAATAAAAATAAAGGTGACATTCAACACTCTCCTTCCAACTGCAGAACTTTATTTGACCTATTATTCTAGTATCGAGGCAGAAAGGACTGTTCTCACATTGCCAGTCTCTGGATTTAAATGGAAAAGGTTTGCCATCTCAAGACAATACTAAAGGACATGAACCATCCTTCTTAGGTCACACCTGTGGCCCCAGAATACTTGACTAAGAGCTCCCCTCACTCTCAAACCTGTTCCAATTAGAGAATAAGGTCACTGTACATCGAGGAACCCTGAGGCTGCCATTTCCAAACGCTAACCACACTCACCTTTTGTCCAGTTTGTCTAACTTCTGCTTCCTGTTCTGTGTGTACACAGTCATACTGCCCACACGAGGTGCATAATAAACATTCGCTTAAGAAATATTCATGCAGTTAAAAACCTTTAAGTTACTAAAATGTGGGAAGACCTTAGATCTTTTCAGCAAAAATTTTGCTTTGGTATTTCAAGTCCATGAGTCTATGAAATATTTTTGTTGTTGTGTTAATGATATTTATTTGTTTTTGGTCATCACAGATTCAGGTCTAATTTCCCACAATGTATTAACAGCAAATACAAATCATAATGACAATCGTGTATTATTCAGCTCACTATGTAACAGACCTAATACATAAGAATGTAGGTATAGATATGTATGTATGATTTGTTCAGCTCATGCATTGTTAAAATATAATTTGAATGAGTTATATGGAGCCCACAGTCTCTAGTTGTTCATAGAATTCCCTCACCCCTCTACGCGTAGTCAGTGAAGACATTATATTTCTCTCTGGTCCCTGTAAATATTTCTTTGTGACAAATGACAAATGCTTAACATTTAAATCAGTAGTAACAATTCAGTATAATAAAAGAAAAGAAGTCTTAGACCAGAGTCTGAATGCTAGATCAGACTTTGGTAATTAGTTGACCATGGGTGTCTTAGTTCTGGCTGGTAGGATGAAATGCTGTCAGTTGAGTGGCTGAACAATAGACATTTATTTCTCACAGTTCTGGAGGCTGGGAAGTCCAAGATCAAGGTGCTAGCCAGGTAAGTTCCTGGTGAGAGCCCTCTTTCTGGTTTGCAGCTGGCATCCTCGCTGTGCCCATACGTGTTAGAAGGGGTTAGATCTCTCTCTGGAGGCCCTTTTATAAAGTACTGATCTGATTCATGAGGATGTCACCCTCATGGCTTTAGCACATCCCACATCCCAATAGGCCCCACCTACTAATACTTTTGGTGATTATGATTTCAACATACGAATTTTGAAGGGACATTAACATTCAGATCATAGCAAGCACTAATTCCATTCATGAGGGCTCCATCCTTACAAACTAATTACCTCTCAAAATCCCCACCTTCAAAATACTACCATGTTGGGAAATAAAGTTCCAACACAAGAATCTGGGAGTGGGGCACAAAAACATTTGGTCCATAGCAATGGGTCCATAGCATTTCTCTTATGACTGTCTCAATTTCTTGTTTTGCAAAATGATAAGACGACCAACCTTTTCCAGTAGATCCAGATACTGGAAATGTGACAATAAAGTCCTACACAAATCACAAATACCATTCTGTTCTCACAACTCCAGACAGATTTCTACATAACAAAATGCAAACATAATGAAATTTCCATCTCTCTGAATGAATACTCAGTCTGATATTTGGAACCAAGACAAAGATATGGGAAAATAGGACACAAATCCACTCTTCTTTTTTCCTCTAAGGTTACTACTCATTTGTTGATTCTGGGGTTTTGTTCACTCATGCCACTTTACGGTCAGACTGTTTTCACATCAAATGAATTAAAGATGAGCTGTGTCCTGCATCGGCCTCATTGAGGAGGTAAAATAAGCTACATGAGTCTTTCCAAGGACATGTGTCAATGCCCTTTAGAACGAGAGGGGCTGTCTCCTCCACGTCTCCTGTAGTTTCTGTCCGGCCTAGTGCTGATGCAGCATCGGGCATCTGACCCCTTGCCCTGCTCCCACGTCCAGCTGCTTGAGTGCAGCTCTTCAGCCTGCACGTTCTCTCACTTGTTCTTTGTTCGTTTTTACCCACACAGACGAAGGTACACAGGGCCTGCTCAAGCAGCGGCTGGGATGAGAAGGGAAACGATTTTAAAGAACACCTCAGTTGGCCTTTTCCCCCTTTCCCTACGTTTCACCTGGCAGTTGAGCTGACATTCACTTTCTACTTCCGATCCTCCAAAATCCGGGCGCTCCCCGTGGGCTTTCTGAGAAGTGAGTCCAGGGTAGTGCCTCTCTCCAGCTAGACTGTGCGCATCGTGATCACGGATGCAGCTCCCTGCTTTTCATCTCTCTGAATAAAGCCGGCAAACTCTTTGTTAGTTAAGCTCTCCTGGTTGACTGAGTGCCACAGTAATGTTCCCCAAAGATGTTCAGAGGGGAATTGAAAGGGCTCAGGGTAGGAAAAGGCAAATAAAACCAGTGAAGAGTGACAGACAAGTAATCCTGAGTCTGATTGCTTGCCCATATTTAAGTGTTGAAATACAAAATTCTCAATTCTGCCACAATGCAGCTACCTCCTTGAGACTCATAAATTCAGATGCAGTTGATGAAGCTGAATCTAAGTCATGGTGTGGTTAGAAATAAAAAGGCCAAGAGAGTTTGTAGTTGTTCAAAAGCTGAAGTCTCATGTTTCCCTTTTTGTTGGGATACAGATTTAATTGTCATTTAATAATGAAATGTTAGGTTTAATATTATTTGTATTCATCCATGCTGGATAATAAAAATAAGCAATAAATAATTAATTTAAAAAGATATTTTAGCATCCATCACACATTTTGACTATATTTTCTCAGAGTGAGTAGGGATCTCAAAATTTATTTAGTCTAATCTGCCATCCAGTTCTACTTTAGCAAATGTGCTTGTTCAAACTTGCATTGAAAATCTTCACGCTAAGGATTCATGATCTCTTTTGGCTGTCCTTTCAATATTTGAGAAATTTTGACTTGAAAACTATTAAATGCCATCACTTCTTCAAGGTAAGACAGATCACTTCTAGACTGTACATTTGTTTTTCTTTTTTGATTATAGAACACAGTTAAATAACAGATGAGTCAACAAAATAATACAGCCAGCATCCCTGTGTTCATTACTCAGAATTAGCCAATGTTAAAGTGCTGTGTTCACTTCAAATTCATTGTAACATAAATGTGACAAGAGGAAAAGTGAAATTTTCTTTATAGTCCTCTCCAGCCCATTCCCTTCACTTATTTCCCAGAAGAAAAGATTAAATTTGATGTGTGTTATTTTGGCCCATGTTTATGTACTTTTACACAAACATACAAATCCATAAAATATAGCTTTACTTTGTTTTTTAATGTGAATTCTCTCACACCATAAGTATGTTTTGGCAACCGTGGCTTGTTCTTGTTTTGGTATGTATCAGCGTTGACACATGTTGGTCTAGTTCATTTATTCATTTTAACCCTTAGCTGGTAGTGTACTGTGTGTTTATAGCATATCTTTTCTATCCCTTTTCTAATCAGTGTGCACGGAGGCAGTTACTATTGTATTTCAAACTAACAATGATGCTATGAATATCAGCTCTTAAGTCTTCTAGCCTTGAAATTGCTGGGATGGTGGAAGTCATCTCAACTTATTTGAAATTCTGAAAATCCCTATAAAATGTCTGTAGTAAACTATTTCCCTCAACAGTGCATGAGTTCCTCGTATCTCACGTTGTCACAAATAGTTGGCAATTTGCAAATTTTTCACCCTTCTGCTTGTGGAAAAACATCTCCCTGTTGTTAGCCTGATTAATAGTGAAGTTAGCATGTTTTTATGTGTTTATTTTCCAAATGGCTTTCCTTTTATGTGAAATGCTATTTTATATACATTGCTCATATTTTCTTATTGATTCAAGGAAGTACTGTCTACATCTGAATGCTTACCCTTTCTTGATTATAAGATATATAAGTGATATCTTACCGTCTGTCACTTGTTTAGAATTTGACTGTAGAAATTTTAGTATTAATTAATTTTAATTTTATGTAGTCAAATGTATTATTCTATCCTTTATGTGTAGTGCTTTCTTCATATGCATGTGTTTTAAGAAATTATTTTTTTCCAAAATTATAATGACACTCATATATATTTCACTTATTTGCTTTATATTCTTTATTCTGTAATTTCTAACCTATAATAATTTGAAATAAGGATTTTCCTCTCTTTTTTATATGGACAAAAAAATTCCGTGAATAATTATCTATACAATGATCCTCCAAATACAGATTTATCACGTTACCTTGATTCTTCTTTCTTCTTACAGATCGTTCAGTACTTCTAATATTCTGTTGCTCCCCTTTGAGTGTTCTCAGCTTTTCTATGTCTGATTATTAATAAGCCAAATAGAACTTTACAGAATACATTATGATATGATTGCTTTATTAAATGTAGAACAAATCTACTCTTTTCCTTCAGAAGTTGTGTTGCTCTTAATGCAGCCAAAAGACAATTAAAACCCTTTTGTCTTTTTTAACGGTTTAGTACCAACACCACCTCCCTCTTCTAGTCCTTGTGAAATTTGCTGCAGTGTAATGTACTGATACATATGTAGTTAATTGTTTTTTTGATGGCTACTTGGAGTTTATTTTCTACTCGGTGCAAGGCACGGGGTTATGAAGGGTCAGGAAGGCTCTCATGCGGCGTGGATAAAAGAGTGCGGTTCTCTCAACTTCCTTTTTGGCGTTTTGCTGTTTTGATATTGAAGAACCCACCCGTTTCTGTTGGCTGTAGCCTGCTTGGTCTCAGGGAGGGGATGGAAGAGGAGGCGGAGGGCTCTTGAGCCTAGTGCCTTGGAAGGAAGCCTGGCAGCCGGTGGCAGCCTCTCAGGACAGGGCCCCGGAGTTGGTTTTGCCAGCTGGCTGCCAGGTTCCTGCTTCCCCGTGGCTTCCTGAGCCGGCTCACAGGTGATCGTGCTGGTGGAGGTCTGGGGCGATTCCAAGTGCTCTGGGGACTCCAACACTGTGGCCATGAATGGGAGAGTGGACTTCCCGAAAAAGAAGCTAGCCCACCAGAGTCCTAGGTCGGCTTTGGGGACACCCAGGCGGTGGGGGATGGCTTCCCCAGGGTACTCCGCTCTTCGGCAGGAGCTGTTACTGGAAGTGGAGCCCAGGCAGCGCCGGTAGTAGTCGTGGGTGGCCACGAGCGAGCCGCTGGAGGGGATGGCTGCCATGATCTTGCTTGGGCTGGTGGAAACCTCGGCGGCGACCCCTCGTGGTCCTCGGCGCACGATCACAGGTGGCGCGGACGGGGACGCTAGGCCACGGAGCCCATCTGCAGAAGTGACCTCAAGCTATAGCTCCATGACGCAGACGCGCCTTAGCTAATATTGATTAAATTCCATTTTAAGTCATAAAACACCTGGTATCAGTTCTGACATAGATTAGCTAAATTTTGATTCTGTGAACTAATATTTGCCCCATTCTGCAAGTTACAGTTGTGTGTGTGTGTGTGTGTGTGTGTGTGTGTGAGAGAGAGAGAGAGAGAGAGAGAGACAGAGGGAGCGAGTTACCTTTCCATTAAAATTCTAGCTCACTGACTGAGAAACTATATGAATTTGAGAATTTCTTTTCATGTTCCACAGCATCTGTAAAATGGGTATTATAATCCCTGTCCCTCACTGTGTTTGTGTATTAAGTTAGATAATATATGTAAAGACTCAGGGTACAGTGTCAGGCTGAAAATGGGGATTGGTTCAGTGCTATTTTCCTGTACTCGTACACTACGAGACACATAAGTGTGTGCGTCCGTGTGTGCGTGCGCGCGCACATCTTAATTGCTTTCCTTTGGGAAGCAGATGTTACTGGTACGTTGCATCTTCATTTGCTAGAACTGCCTGAGGATAACCCGGGTTTTCAGTGGGATTGCTCTGCTGCTCCAGCACACTCTGCTGCAGAGGTTTTCTTCCTTCCTTCTCAGGAGAACGCCCTTGCCATTGCTTCCCTTCCCCTGTGTACCTTCTACAGCACTGCCCACCTCTCTGTTAAGCTAGATCAAAACATAGCTATTATTATCAAATAATTCACCAAAAGCTAATGATTATTTAATTACTACTTACATATAGTACACTCACAGATATTATATGTTTCTTTTGTTGAGCTGTGGTAAGAGGCTGAAACTCCCCTACTGTTTCTCAGACAAAGCTTAACGGACAGTTTTAGTTCTGAATACTGCAATTTAACACCCAAGTAAAAGAAGTAGAAATAGATTTTCTGAGCCTGATTTTGATTTTGGCACATTATCCAATAAAAGCAATGTCATACATTGTCTGAATAATTTCAGTCTGTGACCTGGAATGAGTTATGCACCCCCAGTGAGCCCAACCCACCCCCTGCCCCCCCCAAAAAAAGAATAAAGAAGTTTAAAAATCCCCCAAGGTTGATAGGACTAGAGAATAAATGAATGCTTGGAAATCTGTGCCATTTAAATAGCTCCACAGCCTGCCGGTTGTTCCTGGGCAAATCTTGGCATCTTTAGACCTAATTGGCATCTCACCCTCAGGGATTTTTATTGAATTTGCTACTCTGCTGACACATTTGAACAGTGTTGGAACCAGTGTTTTAAAGGGAGCTTTAATCTCTTGAAGGTGATGAAACGCTGTCATCTTTAGACAAAGTGTCTGTCATGAAGGGCTCAGAGCAAACCAACAAAGGAGTCAGGGGCCATTGAGGGGCTGCCTCTTGAGTTTCCCTTTGTCTCAGGTGTTCTCATCTTGTCTGCATACAGTGGAGTGAGTGTTTACTTATGTTGTATTTGAACAAAACTTCGATTACAGATATTTTGTGGACATAAACATAAATGCATTGATACATACTTCATAACAGACATTGTACAGTATAACTTTCCTAAATTAATGACGAGATACTTACTCTAAGATCTTGACTTTCTTAGAGGACACAGAATTCTGAATTTCACTCTCTGGAAATTGAAGAAGTGTTTGTCAAATGACTGATCTCACTTAAAGAACAATGACTATGGATTATGCCTGACACTTTTGTTTTCACTGTTAGAGTTGATTGTAAAACTGATGGCAACTGTCTTTATTAAAGTCTGTTAATACATCAAAAATGCTTTGGCAGAATACAGATAACTATATGTCTCTGCAGATATGTGGCTTCTATGGTAACCATCAATGATAAATGTCTACTTTCCAAGGTCGCTTTTCTTCTTTTGTACCTTTTTAATACCTCTATTACGTGCTGACAGATCCTTACGAGATCAGTAAAATGAATAGACAATTAAGTTATCTGGGCAGAAAACTATCAGTGCCAGCACAGTTGATACAGTTATTCATTCATTCACTCATTCAACACATATTTCCTGATAGTTGATCCAAGTATATTGATTTACAGCTAAATGATTCAAAATGTGTAGGATATACATATAAATATCAGAGAAGTGACTCGCTGGAACACACACACACACACACACACACACACACACACACACACACACACACACAGATATACACATGTACACCTGCCATGGTTTATTGATTTATTATCAGCACACTGTAAAAGCATGTACACTGTGCCAGAATTTCCTCAGAGGAGAGGAAATGACTTCTAGGCTGAGGGGATCAGGGAAATCTGATGGCCAAAATTACATTTAAATTGTTTCCTGAATCAGAGATAGGGTCCAAGTAGCAGAAACACGGCATGAAAAAAAGAAGGTATCTCTATGGCATGCTCAGAGACATAGTGTGTGAAAGATCACGGTATTTTTCAGGGACTGGTAGGCCCTTCAATTTCAGAAGTATAATCTGGTTGATTTGCAGAAGGGAAAAATACAAGTTAAGTACATATGGGGAAGCTTTGAGTACTAGATTAAAATGTGCAGACTTTATTTGAAAGATTGAAGGGAACTCTGGAATGTTTTGGAGCAGAGGAGACTGGATTCTTAAAACATCAGCTTGGTTGCTTTGTGTCAAATTGACTTGCGGAGGAACAATGAAGGTGAGGAGACAGATCAAGTAGACAGCTACTGAAGTTAGCTATATGACAGGTTGCAAGTCAGGATGTTTACCAGGGTGAGCAGTTTATAAAGAGGAGGCATTGTACGATTTAAAAAATAAGAAGAAGAATAATTAAATGTTACTCCAAGCTTTCAGGTCTTGATTACTATGAGCTAGACTACCTGAATTTAAATTCCTACACCACTGTTTGCTAGCTGTAGGTCTTTGGGCAAGTTATATCTCTCTTCGTTGTAGTTTCCTCATCTGTAAAATGGGGATGATAATAATAGTAGCTATATTCAAGGTTGTTATGAGGTTAACATTAGTTAGTGCAGGAAGAGCTCGTACAGTGGTTCCTGGTCATAGGAAGAGAAATAATGGGAATATTGAAATCTAATTCTGTTCTGTTAGTCTTCAACATCACCAACAAACAAGGCTAACTTTGTGGTTTAAGGGAGGAGGCAGCTTTCTCCACTGTAGTATTACAGTGTAATTTGCAAGAGAGCGTGTAAAATTCTACCCTACAGCCTATTCCAGATGGGGAGATGGGAGCCAAAATCCTTGTGAGTATTTTTTACACTGGTGTCCCAGTGTCTAGCCATATACCTCAATCTTTGAGACATATTTGACATCACCATTGTATAGATTAGCAAACAGACTCAGCAGAGCTACATGGTTTATCTGAGATCAGACATTATAGAGAAGGTGCTACGGACTTGAATTCTTCCTGATCCAGAGGCCCACAAGCTATACTCTCTGACTTTTAGTCCTCATTTCAGAGCTATAGAATTGTTGGGTGACTAGTATAAATCTACTTTATAGCCTGTAATCATAAGATCTAGGGTCAAGTTCAAGCTCTGTTATCATTCAGATCCTATCAGATAAATGATAATTGGTTAGTAATAGAAGAAGAACTGAAGGGCGAGCTTCCTGACTCCAGTAGCGGGCTCTTTGCAATATATCTCATTTTTAATGTGAGTCTTCTTTTCCATTTTTCCTGTAGACAAGTAAAAACTACTAACACACAAGTAACACACATAAACACACACAGTATCTATTTACCCACATAAATGCAAGTAAAGAACTAATTTACTTCATTTGCCTTCGCTTGCCTTTTTATGCTTTAAGAACGAAGCCGTCCACAACTCTGCAGCGCACATTCAGACACATTACTTTGTTGGAGACTTGGCTTTTCAAAATAAATTCCAGGAGGATGGTTAAGGCAGAAGATTTGCAAGTAGAGCTTTTATCTTGTCAAAAAAAAAAATCTAAATCACAGTGTAATGTTTGAGTAAGGAAAACAGTGACGAGCATTGTGCTTCATATGATCCTGTGATCAAGACTCAGAACATACATTCTGGGACTCCGCTGCTATTCAGTCATGTCAGTGGCCTGTAGCAAATTGGAAGAAGCAAACCAGTCAACCATGTCAGATCCCAGGGACCTGTGTAGACAGTCTCAGAGCCCGGCAGCCCTCCTAGCAGGCTTCTACCACCTATACTTGCCGGTATTCAAGGCTGTAATTAGCACCATCAGAAATGTTCTCAGTCAAGAGCAACGCACTCATCTGTTGCTTTAATTTAACTTCTTTGGGGCCTTTGCTGACTGAATGACAAAGTTCTATTTTTATTATATTTTTATTATTTTTGACAGATTAGGCTTGACATATTGTTTCCCTGAGGAAATTCATTCCAATGTTTTAATTGTTTAGTTTGTGTATTAAACTGCCTGACACTAGGGGCAATACCATTGAGAAAATTCTTTTGTTTTGGTTTAAGAAGCTAAGCAGTTAACCTTCCTCCCTCTCTCCCCTACTGCACCCCCTCTCTTCCTTCTCTCTCTCAATCTCTCCCTCTTTTAGAAATTTCAGAATGTTTCATGGCAATGAGTTTAGGTGGTAACTGTTCCGATTGCCCAGAATCAAAGATCTGAAATCCATTATAGAGAAGATATTTTACCTTATTTGAGAAAACTTTTGCAAACTTGCCCCAATAACCTTTTAATAATTTAAAACATATGTGTAATTGATCCGATTTTCAAAAGATAACTAAGATTTTTAATTCACATCCACAGCAAATACATATGTGATGAACATATTTCCCTAAAAGTATATTTTGTCTGTTTATCCTTTTCTTTTGATATAAAGAATTACTTCTTGTCAGCTTTATATACACCCCTTTGAAGTGTCTCCAACTGTATCAGCAAGACATACAACATTATATACATATACATTTAAAAACAAAGGTATAATTAATTTCAAAAGTACAGTTAAGGTAAATATATTAACTACGTATAATTATATGACATGTCTACAATATCTATGTATGTATCTATAATATTCATCTATATATATTACTGTTATTAAATGCCATATCTATATATATGGACTTTTAAAATATGTATCATATATTTACCTTTATATATTTTATTACAGATCTTATATATTACATATATGTAAAATTGATTGAGTGTTCATAAAAATAAAATGTCTAGGAAAAATAATTGATAATCTGGCAAATAATACTATGAGAGAGTTTTGGGAGGAAACAAATTAATATGCAATCCTATAGAAATATGAACATTTATAAATAGACTAGTGACTATCCTCATAATTCAGATAAGACATTTTAAATAATGTATTTTATCACTAGCAAGGTCAGTGTTATGCTAAATATTAGAAAACAGTGTATACTAGTTGCTTTATTATTCATTAACTACCACCAACCCTAGGTCAGAAAACAGTAGAGACATGTTAGATACTGTTGCATGATAACTTGGGTATTTACAAATAATTGAACAAAATTTACTTTCATTAAAAGCTGGATGGAGAAGGGTATAGCTCAGTAGTAGAGCACATGCTTAGCTTGCACAAGGTCCTGGGTTCAATCCCCAGTGCCTCCATTAAAAATAAATAGACAGACAGACAGATAAACCTAATTACCTCCCCCCTCCCCCCAAAAAGCTAGATAAATAATCAGCTTAAGATTTCTCTTTATCACAGGTTTTCAGCCTGGTCTCCATGTGAGCATGAAACTTCCCTGGTGTAGCCTCAGAGGAGGCTTTGTCCTAGAATGAATCAGTGGTGCCCCTTTCCAAGGTAAAGCACCTTGGATTTGACCTGTTTTATATGTTGTAATTTCACATAAAATTATATGTGAAATAAAGGTTCTAATACCAAAACAGTGTTGAAAACCTGTGATCCAAATATTGACTATATTGACTTTTCCTTAAAAACCTCTATGCTCTGTGTTTATGAGTACAATCTGAATTCTTTACCAGAGTTGAAGGCACCCACCTGTGTTCTCCAGTGCCTGCATTCTGAGCTCTGAGCAAATTGAACTAAAGTACCTGTATTTCCCCAATGCTCTCTCGAGATTCAATTTTAAAAATCATTTCCTTGTACTGATCCTGTCTGTGGCTTTTCCCCGGCTACCTCCTTCTCTTCCAATTTTCCATTTTGTTCTTTATGATAAACATGTCACATGAGCTCTCCTTATTCACAAATGTTTTACGTGTACAGTATGCGTAATATTGTAGAGCAGGTCTCTAGAACTTTTGCATCTTGCATGACTGAAACTCTGCACCTATCGAACAGCCACTGTACACTTCCTCTTCTCCCTAGACTCTGACAACCACCGTTCTACTCTCTCCTTCTAACTTGTGTTCATTTGACTACTTTGGAAACGTCACGTATGTGGAATCATACAGTAGTTGTCTCCCTGTGACTGGCTTATTTCGCTTCTCATAAAGTCCCCAAGGTTTATCTATCTTGTAGCATCTGACAGGATTTCCTTCATTTTAGGCCCAAATAACATTCCTCCTCCAGTTTTTCTTACGTCATGATTAACAAAGCACTCATATTTGTCTTGTTACAGCTCCTAGTGTTTAAGAATTTATTCAACTTTATTGTGTTGGTCTATTTGCCTATTTTTCTCCCCTTCTAATTTTAAAGCTTATTCAGCTCTATCTGTTATTCCTATTATAGTGCTTAGCACACATTAGACAGTCAATTAATGGTGTCACATTAATGAAGAGAATTTTCCAGAAGGGAAGATCAGAATTTTGAAATTGAAAAGTCTATCAAACATCTATCAGAATAAAGGAAATACATCCATATCTAGACTCATAATAACAAAATATGTAACATTAAGACTAAAGAGAAGATATGAAAACTATTAGGAATAAGAGCCTATAAAATTTAAATTGGAAAGACTTTTGATGAATGAAAACAGAGAAATAACCACAAGCGCTAAGGTAACATATCTGTCAGCCTGAAGTTTGATAGTCAGCTAACTATCTTTGAAGAAAGAAACTAAAAAAAAAAAATATTTGTACATATACATAGACTATGAGAATTTATTATAATAAACCTTCACAGAATGAACTACTAAAGAATTTATCTAAACAAGAAAAAGGGCAATGAGAGAGAAGTACGACAAAAAAGAAGTGATGTACAAAAACTGAAAAAAAAAGGGTATGTATTATATATATGTATGCATATACACATACATATAATAATATACCAATTATATATACATAAAACAATTATATACAAATTATGCGTATACATATGTATACAATTATATACATATATCATCATAGTATTATATATTTACATATATGTATATGTACACAACTCACTAAGCTGTATTCTATAAAAGCATAATCTTGATACCAAACATACCAAAACAAAACATTCATGCAGAAATTATTAAAAAAAAAATTAAAACCAGTGAATAAAAATTCAAGTCATATATAAGAACCACATAAGGCTTAACCCAGCAATTTAAAAACTTACCACATTAACATACTAAAAAGAACTGAAAGTATCTTGATATATGTGGAAAAATCATTTAATTAAGCTCAATTCTTATTTGTAATGTAAAGGAAACTTCCAGCAAACTAGAAATAGATAGGAACTTTATTAAGAATCCTCATGAAGAGGATAAATGGAAATTCAATGGTAAAAATACCTGATGGGAAAACTGTAGAAGAACTTTGAGAATTATCAGAAAGAACCATTGGATGCCTGCTATCACCTCTACTCTTTCAAACTGTACTGGAGATAGAAATGTTGGAAATAAGATACTGCCTTGCCATGGTGAAGCAGCAGGACTCATGGAAGACATGCAAAATGCAGTGCCATTTTTGCCTCCCCCTCTTTTGTACGTTTATTTTGTTGTGTTAGTTCTCATTTTAACCAGTGGGTTAAAACTCAGGTGGATCTATGATTTTTCTATCACTTTTTGGAGATGCTACCACCCTTCTAAGTCACAAGTCAGTAACTGTAAGTGTCCTGTCCAAAAGATAAGTCAATTTCAGTCCCTATTCACAGATAACACTTAGGGTAGCTTTGTCTTAGGGGCTGGTAATAGGTATGCAGGCACTCTTGTAATTCATTCAGAGATAAGAACATGGTTGCTCTCTATCTCTTTCCTTCTCTTTTTATTTCTTCTCTTCCTTCACATAGCTAACCAGTTTGTGATCCCACCAATGCCTAAATTGAAGGAGAGAGAAAAGGTAAGGGGGCTGTGAGGTTCACACCTTACTGGGAACCTTTATGGATAGATTTGTTCTCTCTGGGCCAGGCAGGTATTTAGTATTGAGTCTTTCTCTTGAGGGAAGTTTCTATGAGAAAACTTGGCCTTCATTCCTTGTGATCATGAGTAATGTATTTACAAGTCTATTACTCATCCCTTTGTCCTTCCTTGGTTTTATTTTCCTCTTTTCTTAAATTTTCTAATGGATCATAAATACCATTACAGTTGGTCCTTTGAGGCAGAATAATAAGTGATTTCCAGTGGGGTCTTTCTCCTGTATGTGCCACTTCTATTTTGTGAAGCACACCTGTGTCCCCTGCCATGGGAAGTACAGCTGGTTCCCAGTGCGAAGAATCCTCCTCTCTCCTACCAGCTCAGATTCACTGCCATACTTTTACACATTCAGACCTTAAGATTCCTCAGGTCCATGTCAAACACTAGCCTACCACCTCCAGTGGATGTACGTGAAGTTCACTAAGGAGCCTCCAAGAGGGCGGTCTCACTAAGCCTGGGATAAGTATAAGACAGCCCATCGTCTCCTTTAGAAAAGAGAACATAGGAGAGTGCAGAGTACAGATGTCATCGATCTGAAATGTCTCATGATAAAATGGATTCCTTTTTAAGTACCTACTTCGATGAAGAAAAATGTAAAACATGGGTTATTAGGCATGAGATAATGGTAAGAAATACATTTTAGTCTTTCCCACTCCTCCTCATTTCTTTCTCCATCTTCAAGGTACCCCTTAAATAGAGAACCACCTTGAGAAAGACAAATTGAAAGGCCAGGACATCATTTATCAGGAAAGAGCATTTCTGCCTAATGGCCCCTTGAGTAAAGTGTTTCTTTAGGACATCACCACTCGTGTGAAGGCAGATTTAAAGGCCAGGGCATCAATTAGAAATCCACAGTCTTGCTGCCTAATCGCTCTTTGTACAGCTTCTTTTAGCAAGATAAAAATACCATCAAAATGGAAAATGAGACTTGCCAAACAATTTCAGGACCTCCCTTAGGCCACATTGCACAATACTGGCAGACATGGCATTCCTGAGATCCTGATAAAGCTGGGAAGGATTACGTAATATTTTGTGGGGTTTGTTGCTATCTACAATGCTGATTTAAAGAAGCAGACATCAGCAGTGAGCAGTCCAGTGCTGAAACATTAGCACTGGTCATGACACGTTGTAAAAGCAAAGTGACAAACTTAAAATATGAAAACTTCATTGTTAGGACAGGATGAGCACTAAACATAAAAGAAAAAGTCAACATATCGGATTTAATAAAAATTAAAGTGTACTGTTTTTGAAAATAAACCATTAAGGAAATAAAAAATAAACCACAGACTAGGAGAAAATATTTACTATTCATTTATCTGTCAAAGGACTCTTATCCTACTTTATTAAAACTCTACTGCAACAAAATTGATTTAATACACACATGACTGTACCTTAGTTGAATGTATGAAGTGCTCTTTGTACAAACTCAGACGTAAGAAAAATCCCAGCTCTTGCAATCCTGCTCCTCCTCATGCCATCTAGTAGTTCTGATAAAGCTAGTGTGGTCACCTCCAAGATAAATGAACAGAACTTTAATCATTGAAGACACATTGTCAAGGAGGCTAATAAAAATTTAATTGGAACTTCAGAAAAAGAGAGGAAAAGAATGGCATAGAAAACATAACTAAAGAAATATTGACTGAAAGTTTGGTGAATGTGATTAAAAAACCAGCAGACCCAAGAAGCTCAATGAACTCCAAACCAGACAGGTGCAAGAAAAGCCATACAGAGGTACGTTAGTCATCAAAGCCTCGCCTCTTGACGCCTTTTTCAGCTATATACTTGAAGAGTAGAAAAAAAGTGTACACAACTAGTCATACTTATATAATTATAATTCATATGATATACATTTTCAAAGGTCTTCATTGCAGCCCATGATTATCCAGCGAAGTTGGTGAATTCTCTCAGGAAGTGGGATTAGGTAAAGAGAAACCTTAGACTAATTTTTTTTTAATTTAGAGAAAAGTATATAATACAGATTTATAAAATACCATTAAGGTTGAATGTTTAATAATTTAATAAAATTGTGTGTTTAGTAATTTTGTAATTTCCTTATGTCAAGAAAATACTGATTATTTTAAAAACATGAATCTAAAATTTTATCTCTTCTAGAAATAATGATAAGTTTAGAGTTATGTGAAATAGAAAAATATAGCATATGTAACTTTCATTCTTAATATATTGTCTTTAAACATGAATTTGCTAGTGATTTCTCTGCATGATTTAATTTAAATGTAGCATAGTCACTACATTTTTGGTACTTTAAAAACAATACTATAATTTTGCTTCATACCTCACACAGAAAAAATAGATTATGTACTAGCACAGCAATAAAAGCACAAATGTTATTTTGAGGTCTAAGTTTGAAATGTAAGAAGAAATGCTCAATTTAACTAAAATCACTCACCTAGAAGGCACAGTATCAAAGCTGTGATTAGATTTGATAAGCAAGTATAACATATGTGATCAAACAGCCAAAAGCAGTAACATTCAAGAGCATTTAACGTACCAGGACTAATTTTGCTTTTCACAGTAGTGTTAGGGCTCACCTTCAGGACAGCTCACAATACTAAGCACGACATGGATAAAAGCCATGATGTGTCCAAATGAAAATCTTAATAGGATCTCAGAAACTATTCAAAATTTTCCCAGCAAGAAAAATTGAAAGCCAGTGGGACAGGAACTCAAGGGCTCAGTATTAGTGTGGCAAAAACACAAAGATGCAAAGGCAAATAGAAAGTAAATTCCCTAAGAACTGTTGAGAGTCAGTACAGATAAACCAAGTCCATAGTTCAAGAAGAGGAAAAGAAACAAAAACAAAAGCAACTTTGTTATTTGAAAACAAGTTTAAATGGAAAAAAACAGATGGGAAGCAAAAATGTGGAGATTAACCTTTTGCTACTACTTAGGATAAAGTCACAAGACCACATCTTCATCACTCGAATCACAGAAACTTGCCAGATAAGCTACAAAATCAGAGACTCAGAAAGTCAGATAGCTGAGGTTACAAAGAAATCTAAATTACAGAAAGCGACAAGCCCTATCTTGGAGAAAAAACCATGCTTTTGTCCATCTTTGTCAGAAAGCTGTTAAGAAAAATCTATCACAAAATAGAAATGAAGACAAACATCTAACGAATTAGTAATATTTGTGTGTTGACTAGCATGCTGCATTAGAATCCTGAGCAGCACCAGAGAAAGAAATTTTTGTCTACTTGACACGTTTCTCTCACAGGCCTTCTCACATGCGTAACACAGTACAGTGAGGGCGAGATGTGCAGTGAGAGAGAGCTGAGAGGGCGTGCTCTCAGGAAGATTGAATTTTCCCTGGTGGGAAGCAAAGCTCTTCTCAAGGTGGGATTCAGGACAAAAGAGCTCGGAAAATATTTCTGAAACACTGTGGACCTACTTGCTGAATTGCAACAAACTTTTGAAACCAAGGTAAGGACATAATTTCCACAGGTGTAGAAATTAGTGGGTGGGACAAGAGAGTAGAAAGATATTTGCAGAAATACAGATAACTGGTAATCTAGCTAAAAAAACAGAGAAAAATTCCCCACAGTTTAGAAAGTTGAGGGCTGAGTTGCTAATTGGAAAAGAAAAAGTTTTCAGAACGTTGTTCTTTACATCTCAAAATCTAATAAAACAGATGTCACTATTCTGCCTTCAGAATATTTGAATTTAGTAATGAAATGAATCTGAACTAAATATGCCAAAAAGCTGAGACTCATCTCAGCTAGAGACTGGATTGACTTAGCACTCCAAAGTTGCAGCCTTACAGAGAGCCTTACATGTTTTTAGAAGAGATACATATTATTATTCCAGTCTCTAGTTTTTGACAATGTCTAGCATACAATAAAAAAATTTACAAGACATTTAATGAAGCATGAAAACAGGACCCATGATCAAGAAAGAAGAAAGTTAGTAGAGGCAAACCCAGAATTAATAGAGATGTTCTAATTATCAGAGAAGAGTTTTAAAGTAACTGATAAAAATATTAAAAGATTTACTATAAAAATGGAAAATATTAATGAATGTATGAAAATATTCAGCAGAATAGAAGCTTAAAAATAGAACAAAATTGAAATGTTAAAAAATACTACATAAAAATGAATCTCTCACTTGAGTGCTTAATACAAGACTGAATCCAATATGACAAAAGAAGAGTAAACCTGAAGGAAAACTGATCCATAAAAGAAAAAAGTGAAAAATGAACAAGTTTTCAATGCCTATGGGAAAATGTCCAATGCCCTGATACATTCATAATTGGATTTTCAAAAAGAGGAGAAAAATAATAGGGCAGAAGAAATAATTAAAGAGATAGCTAAGAGGGGAAAGGGAAGAGCACACCTTGGCACATTATAGTTAATCTCCTGAAACCGAAGAGAAAGAACAGTTATTAAAAGCAGAGAGAGAAAGAGAGGGAGAGGGAGTGGGGAGGGAGACAGAGAGAGAGAAGACACCTCATAGACAACAGAAGGTAAGAATGATGGCTGATTCCTCTTCTCATTTGAAACAGTGGAGTCCAAATATTATTGAAGGATAGATTTAATGTGCTGAAAGAAAAAACAGTCAACTTAGAATTCTGTATACAGCAAAAAATGTTCTTCAAAAATGAGGGCAAAGTAAAAACATTTTCAGACAGTCAGTTGTTTAGAGGATTTATGTGCAGCAGATTTCCAGTACAAGAAATTCCAAAAGAAATTCTTCAAGCTAAAGACATGATGAAAACCAATAACTGCAGAGATGAGTAAAAAGAATAGAAACTATAACTTTTTTGAGATGTAAAGCTATAATGATTATAGCAATGTGGTATTGTTTTAAATGAAGACAAGTAGATAAATGGAATTCTGATCTCTACAGTTTTTTCCCAGTGTTTAGCATACAGTAAAACATTTACAAGGCATTAATGAAGCATGAAAATAAAACCCCTGACCAAGAAAAGAAGGAAGTTAGTGGAGGCAGACCCAGAATTGATACAGATGTTCTAACTATCTATATTGAAAAATTCAGAGATATACTTATCCTTAGACTGTCAATTGATTTTGAATTACGAGTCAGGGAAATTTGATAGAAGATTTTTTTAACAATTGGTGTTGGAACAATTCAATATTCATATGTTAAAAAAATAAATAAATGAAACTATCAGTATCCCTTCACATATAAAATGGGTGGATCATAGTCGTATATACATGGTAGCAAGAAACACACAAGGTCTAAAAATAGACCATCTTGGTGAATTTGCAATAAGGAAAGATTTCTTAGAACAATAACTTTAAACATAACAATATAAACATTTTGACTTTCAAAAACGACAGAATGAGTAAAAAAAGTTACAGAGTGGGAAAATATTCAAAACACATAAGTACACAATTCACACAGTTCGTATCAGAATACAAACTGATCGATACCTAAAATAGTTGAGGGGCATAATAAACACGTAGTAGGAAGCCAAAAATACTATAAACGTGGACAAAAGATGCTCAATGTATTTATCATCAGAAAGTACACTTTAAAACCACAATGTGTTGCTAATTCACACACAATAGGATGATTAAAAAGCCTGAGGACACCAATGTGAAGCAGCAAAACACGTACACGTTGCTAGTGGGCACGTAAAACCTTATGACTACTCTTTACAATGAGTTAGTTTTCCCCTAGCTAAGAAAATATTGACCTCTGAGAAAGGCTTTCAATTCCTAACTGTCTGTCTTAGTTACACCCAAAAAATAAAACCACTTGTATAGATATGTTCAAAGCAGATATACTCTTAAACCAAACATGGAAATAACCTAAGTTATCCACCAACAGGTGAATGAAAAAACAAAAACAAATCATGTGCGTTTCAGCCGTGGAACACTGCTATGGCAATTAGAATTTAACAAACAAAAATGAATACGCACAGTGGTGTGTATTAATCACAAAGAGATTATGTTGAATAACAAAGCCTGACACAAATGAGTCCATATTGTATTTTTTTGGTTTACATGAATTTTTAGAAGAGAGAAAACAGACTAATAAATGGAAATAGAAATCCGAACTGTTTTTTACCCTATGTGGAGCAGGGACTTGCTAGAAGGGAACTGAGGGCATCATTCTGGGGTGAGGGAAATGTTCAATCCTGAACAGGGTGGAGGTTTCTGGGTGCGTGCATTTATCAGAACTCAGTGAATTATATGGTTTAATCGGTGAGCGTTTCAGTATATATAAATTTTACCTCAGAGGGAAAAATATGAGGAGATTTAGCATAACAACAATAGTAATGCTGAAGAGATTTTAATGGCTGTTTTGGCATAAAGTCAGCTCTAGGCATACTCCAACCTGGCCATCCCACATCTTGATTACTATATTTCATTTTAAACACCAAATTTTTAATGCACACCAAGATGAACATTTATAGAAGATTACAGAGGAGGAGGATGGTTCTTACACTATCATTATGGGAGAAAAGAAGAAATAAGTGAAAATACTTACTATGGAAAATAGAATATATCTTGGTAAGGGCCTAGTAAATGTTTTCAAATGATTGAAGAACAGTCACATGAGGGAGAAACCTGATTAGTTATGTATGAGACTGAGACACAGCGATAAACTGATGGAGCCCAAAGGATGACAAGTTTTTATGTTTCATCCGTGCAAACATAAAATCAATCTGAATTTAATTTTTTGTAATTGAATGAAGATAGTATATCTTTTTGTTTCTGGTTGTATTCAAAGAAAGAAAAACTAAGTGGGCAGAGAAAAGGCCCCTGGGCCAGGGTCGTGGGGAGTCCTGCTCATGGCACCAGGCCTGGCCACAGCCCTCCCCCCGCATTGCTGGTGGAGTGGGAGGGTGGGGTGGGCAGGGGCAGTCCTGTGGGGGCCACTGTTTACCTTGGTCAAAGACTCTTAATACTTCTGGAATGTGTTCTGCTTCTGTGGGCCAGTGATGAGGGCCTTGATGGGTTTGTTAACAGTCAACCAGGATCTCCTTGACCCTGTCAGTGATCTTGTCCGCATCAGTCTTCAGCTCTGAGATCTCTTCCTGGCAGTGGCAGAGGTGAAGGAGCTGCTCCAGAATCTACTCCTCCAGGTTCAGGTTCTTGGGTAACTTCGTGTAGTAGTACCTGACCTTGACGTTCCCTTGGCACCTCACTGGGCCCTCCTTGTGCGTGCCACCATGGCCCTCACCTACAGCCCCTAGAGGGCTCTGAAAGTAGATGGGAGGTCCTGGGCCACCAGTGCTGTGCATTCACCCCACATACCCCTGCGGGACTGCTTTGCTGGTGGGGCTACGTGCACGCTCCTCCCAGCACTGTAGCCTCTGGAACAGCCAGCAGGTTGGGATGTTATAGCTGGATTTAAACATTGTGGCTGGTATGCTAGTAAACTTTGCTTCCTTTCAATAAGGAGGGGGTTTTTTGGTAGTTGTTTTGGTATTTCCATACCACTATACTGTGTAACAACAATTTTAATTTCCCGCTGAGACCTAGAATATGTACAACTTAGTAGCACAGGGAAGCAAATTTATTAAACGTGCACAAGAAATAAAACTTCATTCTCTAAGGCACTCATATTATTTTAAAAAACTATTAATTGACACTGTTTTGTGCATGGATTTCCAGGAATACTGAGACTATCACTGATGGTAGAATTTCTGTAGTAAGGTTAACTGGAAACTCATTACCATCAAGGACAGGGGAAGTTTCTCTAGGATTTTATCTAAATCCATGGCAGAATTATGATATTTTAAATAGTGTCTCTTCTAACTCCCAAATTAATAGACTAGTATTTTGGTAAAAGCATATTTAAATGTATTTTCTGATTTCTTGACAATATTGTCATGGATTTATCATGAAGCCTGGGGATAACTGGCAGGAAACGGAGAGTTATCTGCTAATATTGGCTCAGAGGACACTGTCATGACGTTCTGTATCAAATCCATACATCTAAGATAGCTGGATGCATACTGAAGAGAAAAGTATCAACACACTTTGTAATAAATCTGAGTGAGAGGAATGCTAACATGTACGGAATCGAAGTGAATGAAATGGGATGAAATGTGTATTCTGAGCAGAAATCAGGATTTCAGATAAATGTAAACATCATAACCAGATTCTGAGGCTACACCTGGCACTCCCCTGGGTAAATATTTGATCAGAAAGTATCTTCAGCCTATGATGACTATCGTTTATTAATGATTTAGTATTTCAGTTTTCTAAAATTTTATCAGTTCAGAAGAATCCTCGCTGTCATTCTGGGTTGTTAGCTGGTGTAGACTGTATTATTTGTCCACAGTTCTTTCTTCTCTCACCATCTTCACCATGGCTTTCCTATGGGTAGGTTATACTTTCCTGCTCACTCATTTTGGACTTCGTTGCTTTCCACAGTGAAATGTGGATACAGATAGCTTCAACATGAGGCTTTAGGAACCGTGGTAAAATCTCACCAAACTTCTTGGAGCTGCTGACTTTGGTGATAAAGAACACATGCTGAGAAGTCTTTACATGGCCTTAGAATGATGGTACTTGTAGCAGAACTAAGCTCTACTCAAAGCCAGCAGCCTAGCCTAGTCCAGCAGGTAATTCTACCTGAGATCAGTCAAGTTGTGGTTTATGTATAAATCCATAAGCATGAAATACTATTTTTGTACAGGACACTGAGATTTTGGGCATTGGTTGCTATGCAGCTTTCTCACAGCATCTGGGTTATCCAGTGCCTAAGTCTAAGACACTGCTTGTTCATAATGATTGGAGGCTTAGATATTTCAGCCAGAGCAAAGACTGTTCATTTATTCCACAAATCGTTTTCTGTGTGACTGCTATGGGTTAGACAATGTGCAGAAAATTGAGTGAAAACTGTTGTGGTCCACGCATTTATGTAGCTTACTTTATAATTAGGTAGTTATTAATCAGTAATATTGCAAATGCAAATATAAATTTCCCTTGTTCAGAGGGCTGCTAAAAGAGGGAGGTTTAGACCTATCTAAAGATGTAGTACTTAAGTTATGGTATAATCATTTCTAGAAGTGAACTGGTGAAAGGAGAGGAATATTCTAACACAGATACAAAGTGTATTAAGCAAAGTGTATTAAGCAAATGTAAGGGAACTAAAATAATGTCAAATCTGGGAGTGTGCAGAAAAATGAATAGAACATTATGTGAGATGGAGCCGAAAAAAGATTTAGAGTCAAATAGAAAAGCGAGTTTTAAGTCTAGTTTGGGGTTTTGACTTTGAGAGCACTAGGAAGCCACTAAAACGGTAGAAGCAGCAAGATAAACAGATTCTGCATTTTGAGGCTGTGATAGTTACTCAGGTGAGAGGTTTTTGTTAATTTGGACTAATACAGTGGTAGAGGAGATTGAAAAATAGACAGGTTTTTTTGTTTGTTTGTTTTGTTTTGTTTTTAGGTAAAATAAAGAGAAAATCGTGAAATTGATTATAGGAGTGAGGGTAAGAATGGAGTCAGGAATCACTCCGAGGCTGGCTTTTGATATTGGATGGAAAGTTAATAGTTGGCTGTAACATCTCAAAATGTAGATCTATGTACAAATTTAATGTTATTGATAGTATTTACAAAACAAAAATATATTCATATATTCTCCAGATTTTATGGTCACTACTTATATATTTTGTACATTAAAAGAACCAACATTAAAATTTTTTTTAATTTGTGGAGAAAATCTTCAGGTCTCTACTATGTTTAGAACATATCAAATAAATTGTTGGAACACTTTTCTTCAAAAAGTTGTATCCTTGAAGAGGTTCAGGAAAACCTCAACTATAAAAACTTCCCCAAATTGCAAAAACAAACAAAAAAAGACTATCTTAGATTTCAGGAATTGATTTTGATATCTGCAGTAGTTTTCTTTCAAAGGCTCAAGAAATGTGTGTAGGGAACAACTATAACTCATTGATTTTACAGTCCACTGTAAGATCACAAAAATATTATTGCTTTAAATTAAATGGACTTGTGAAAACAGTGTCACTGAAAACATAGCGTAATAAAATGCTTTGTATTAAATTTAGAGAAGTTGGCTTTGGATACTTCTTTGTCTGAAAATAGTTACAACATGGTCAAATCTTCTCATTTTTCTTGGTCTTAGGTTTCTGCACTTGTAAAATTAGATGATTAGACAAAAAAAATCTGACACATTTCTTGAATTTCCATTCCTGTGATTTTTGAAGGACTGTAACTTCTGATCATAAGATTTAGGTTAATTTTCAATATGGTGATATGATAACAGCAGGTCTTTTGGACAACGAGTACAACTGATCCCTTTGGACAGAAGTAATAGCTGGAAATGGCTCTGGGACTCGTTCACTAACTTGCACATAGACACGTTCTGGCTTGTAAAATTTGCCTATTCTTGTTTTCCTGAGCTAATGGCAGTTGGTCCACATTCTCAAGTTTGCCACCAACTCCATTATGTCTTCAGCCAGATGTTCCATAAATTTGTGTGTATATAACATGTATAATCAAGGAAGTTATATAGTGTGAATATTAAATAAGAAACACTTTAATAAGTTTATTCTGTGCAATAATTTTGTTGTATCATAAATTTGACAGATATCTTAATTTTCAGATTCAATTTTTAATTTTCAAGTTCAGATTCACTCAGTTATTTATTTACTTAGCTACTTATCCATTCTATACATATTCATTGAGTGATTGCTGTATACCAGGAAAGATTCTAGACACTGTAGGACAGAAGAGAACAAAAGAGGAAGAAAAAATATATTCATGGAACTTATGTGATAATGAAAAGAGAAAGGAATTGTCAAAATAAATGCACACATATGCATGTTTATGTGTGTGTGTGTGTGTGTGTGTGTGTTTATATATACCAGATATCCCTGGGATGAAGTAGAACAGGAAAAATGTCCTTCTTTTCCTGCTAAAGGATTCATTTTGCTCTAGATTTAACCAGAAAGCTAAAGATGGATGTGAGCAATGCATATGGCATATTGCTTAAATAGAGTAAGCCACTTAATTTATAAAATATCTTTATATTTTTTAATTACATAGCTTACTTGACGTTTTTGAAAGGAGCCTAAACATACATACACAAATTCCAGTGTTACTTACAGTAAAGAACTGACACAGACCAAGTACTTTCTAACAATAGTATTCCACATGTAAGAATTCTCTTGCTAGTAAATAGCCAAGAGGTCTGTTGTTAGCATGTCTGCATCTCTCAGTTTTTGCCCAAGATGTCCCCAGGAAAGATAAAGAGGAAATGTCAGGTTGCTACCATCTCCTTCCAAGCTAATAATTTTTTATTACCTGTATTATTTAGTGTACTCAAGTTGGTGTTATCTTTTCAAAAAAGCGGGTTTGCCAGTTCTTCCACTACTAAGCTGATTCAGTGATGACTGATCACCGTCATTTAATTAGGGATGTGATCTACTGACACTGATTTTCAGCCGTGGTGAGGCTTAGTCTACCTCTAGGTTACCAGTCACCTTCCAGCGTTTTCAGCTGAAATCTTGATATGTTCTTTGTGGTCTCTTCCTCTGGCAAGTTTAGACATCTCTTCTTTATTCCCCATGCTTCTGAAAGCTCCACTTCTGTTTTTCCAAGATTGTATGCTTAAGTTTTCACTCTCTGACCCAGTGAAATTCCAAAGTAAGGTTTACCTGCCCTTGAGTGTCAGAGCAACCATATGCTTAAAGCTCTTTGTCTCCAACAAAGGCTCTGCTGAATATTTTGCCCCTGAGACAACTAATCTGACTTCCTTACAACTGTACTCATTAATGTTCTTGTCATGTTTCAGTCTTCTGCTTGTAACCTCATTGAAGTAGAAGTCCTAATTTGCTTGATTAGTAAATGAGGCAACATTCTTCAAAATTTAAAAGTTTGTAGTTTGTAAGAATTCTAAAAATAATATAAATCTCTATAGAATGTAGTTTTTAAATAAAGTATACATTCTAAAACTTAACAAGAAATCACATTATCTAATTTTGTAAACACTGATAACAAGCCATACTTCTGTAGAAATTAATTTTACATAGAAAAAGTTGTGTTGATGTAGTATTCAATGTGTTAATGATATATAAATGATTACTTAAATAACTGTTTCATTATAAAGAAAATTTATCATTACTTGAATATGACCATTTATACTTGCACACTGGCTTTGGGAAGAATATATGATTTGTCTTTTTTTAGATTTACATTTTTAAAAACCTCTTTAGATAAGTTAGTTTGAAGAATGCATAAATTAACTAATGTTTCAGAAAGACTAGTATTGCACATAATTAGCACCTGAATACTAAGAGGTGGTTAGTATCCATGGTTACAGGGTCACAACTGAAAGGTCTGTCCCTCTTAACAGAGCAGAAAAAGCTTCTTATCTTTTTATCATTTAAGCACTGGAAGTGGGAGACGGTGGAATCATGTAGAAAGAGTGAAGTCTTCATATTTACTTCACATCACACCATTTCAGTGTTAACTGATCATCTAAGATTTCTCAATTGTGTTCAATACTGTAGAGCAGACAGGAATGTAACAGGTATTTGGCTTCCAGTGGAGCCACAATTTGAAGAAGTGGGTAAAAGGCTGAGCATAGTTTGGGACTTGCTGTGTTTTAGATCAGTTGGGACATTTGGAAATATGTATCTCATTATTAGGAGAGAGAAAGCAGGAATAAAGAGAGAGATTTGGTGGCCTTATTCATAGAGGTGATAGATTAAACTTTTAAATCTAAGGAGATCACCCAAGAGGAACTGGAGCACATAAAGAGAAAAATCTGAAGGCAGAAACTTAAGATATCTTTTATATTTTAAGTAATACAATGGCACTATTTGTTAAATACTTTAGTCCTTCAAGTTTTTCTGGAAGATCTGTTTAACTGATATTAAAATCATATAATCTAAGGTCTTTTAATTGAGACTGTATTCAGTCTGTATGTTATCTGATTATTATATTATTTTACTTACTATGTCTCTAAAATATAGATTAATAATACTAGGGCACATATAGGAATAATGAACATACAATATTAAATTATACACTCAGAATATATTGTATTCTCATTTAATGACACATACATGTCTTGCATATGTTTTGTTAGAGTGTGTGTTTTCAATTACAAATGGGTATTGAATTTGAATTTTTAAAATGCTCTTTGTTTGAAATTATGGTAATTAATGATTTTTTTCTCCTTTGTATATCAACACATTGATATGCATTATTGTCTTAATACATATCTTAATATAATTAAATAATATAATTCAGCTTTATACAATTCACTAATACTCTCTTGGAATTGAATTTGCCTTTGGTTTGCAAACATAGACTTAGAGATATTAAAACCTTAGTAGATGAATCTGATTTTAAATTAAAATCACAACCACAAAATATGAAAAGTGCTATAAGAGAAAAACGGTTTTCTGTTAATGAATAGAGAGTGGATTAAGTTTAGATTATAGATGAAACAGGAGCAGTGCCTCTGAAGAGGTGACATTTAGACCCATATATGGTCTACTTTGGTAGCCTGCCCTCTTTCTTACCTATAATTTGCATATTACTTAGGTCCAGATGAAATAACCAATAACATATGCTTCTAGGCCCTTCTGGAAAATGTTCTGACAAGCTCCATAATGGAATTGATCTAGTAGGCTTACATTCCAGAAGATTTCAGAAAGAAGGAATCTAGTTCTAGTGAGTGGGAACTAGATATATTCTCCTTTAACTTTAGTGTTTTAGTTAGGATTCAGTCAGAAAATACATAGACTAGCTTTAAGGACAAAGAGACCACCAAAAGATTAGCAATGGTAAGAAATCTCCATCTCTGCGGCTAGAGAGAGAAAGAGGAAATTACGTAACTAGATCCCAGGAGCTGGTGTCAACAGGTGGAAACTGGAAATGTATTAGCCCCTCCTGGTTGGAGCTGAGGTCACAGAGGATAAAACTGTTTAGTGGAGATTCAGCTGTCCTGAGACTCTGATTGGCTGAAACTTCCTAAAAGGCAGTAGGCAAGGGATTATGGGAAGTATATTTTTCTACAATACAGTGCAAGACAGGAAGGGGCTGGGAATGCATCTGAAAGAAAACAGGAAGACTATCAGAACCCCGTGGATAAATTATACTGTGCCTTGTTTGACAGGGAAAACTTAGAAACGCTGACTGAAGAATAAATGTGTCAGAATCAAAAAGGTATAAAAATTTATCTGTCAGTGCATAGTTCTAGTTTTTATTTCAAATTAAGTATTACCTTTTTTGAGATTCCAGAAAACTGTATCATACCTTTAATTATATGAATTTATGATGCTAAACCACTAATTGTGCATTCATTTTATTTAATGTAATAATAGAATTGTCTAAAGTACTTGTACAATTTGTTCCTTCTCTCAATAGTGAGAATTGTCAAGTGACATCAATTTGAAATTAGGCACTTGAAATTATGTGATAAATTATTTGGCATTGTAAGTTTGATTTCCTACCCCCCAAAAAATGAATATATAATTTGAGTAATTTAAAACTCAGTTGAAATTGTTTTGAGAAGTCAGGATTGCATCCTGTTATGATCTCCCCAGAAGCCTTAGTTGATCTCCCAGAAGCCTTACTTACAGTTTTAGAGATGCCACAGGGGCAGGTGGCAAAGACAGGTCTACTTCTCCTGAGCCAGTATCAACAGCATGGAACCTGGAGATCCTTGTCACAGAGGGAGGCCAGTGACTCCTGTGATGAGTAACTCCGACATGCTGAGTGACACTGAGACTGCTTTTTAAGTCTTAAATTAGCTTGAATACAGCCTTCACCCCTTTAACTTACAAGTTTACGTTACATTTTACTTGTGCAATTAAAATACTCCTTTGACCATATATACAAAAAGAGAAAATTCCATTTAAGTTAAACCTGTTTGTTTTTTCTTTAAAGTTTACCTTCTAACACCAGTGATAGAAAATCAACCCTACAGCATGCAAAATGCCTCACTAACACTCCCTTCCAAAAAAAAAAAAAGGAAAAAAAACACCATTTATCAGAAATATGTGTATAATGATTTAAAATGAGACGCGACTCTGTTGGTAATAACTTTAGGATTTCATTTGGCAGAAATGACACATATAGTTATAGAAAGAATCTTTTTATAGGGAAAAGGTGCAAAATACAGGGAAAGTGAATTCTAATATGTATATTGCTCAGTGTGTCTAATCAGGGTTGTCTTCACGTACAAGTAGAATTATTAATGGTCCCCTAGAGGGGTCTCCTAGAAATATCTTGACTATTGGAGGATCTGATTTCATTAATCTAGATTTTAGTTTCTCAAAGAATATGCTTTTTTCCTAAAATGGGAAAAGAAAGGAAGAAAATCAATTAGTACTTCCAGCTAAGTTTTCTACTATTTATTTATAATATATGTTTATTGAACACATCTCTGTGAGACCATTTTCTAAATTGTTTTGGGTGTTATTTTATGTAATCATAAAAAACCCTTGTGAAGTAATGAAGTACTTACATTTACCATCCTAATTTACAGCAGGAGGAAATTGATGGTTGTAGAGTTCAATTAGTTTACCCATTGTCATGCTGCCAAGAAATGGTTGAGTATATGCTCAAACACAAATCTGTCTGAATCCAGGACCTAATGATTTAAACATTTAAAATAATTATTCAAAGGTTACTATCTGCATTTGTAATGAAAGGGAGATTTAACAAGACTCAATAACTTATAGAATGAAAATCCAGGTATTCATTGGAAATTGGAATTGAAATCTAGAGAATTTTCCAAACTATGCCATTCCACTCTTTGGAATTGTAACAGACAAAATACTCAGCATTCCAGTGTATAAGGAACAGAAAGTTTAAATACAGAAACCTCTGAAAGGAGAGTGACTTGAAAGGCTAAAAGGACCCAGATAAAAACATACTCTG
Source organism: Vicugna pacos (assembly GCF_048564905.1). Lineage (NCBI taxonomy): Eukaryota > Metazoa > Chordata > Mammalia > Artiodactyla > Camelidae > Vicugna > Vicugna pacos. The sequence continues at coordinate 36,765,787 of NC_133001.1, forward strand.
CATCTTCAGAGATAGTTGTGACTTCACATATTTGTGAATGATTAATTGTGACTGAAGAGAACTCACATTCTTCAAAACTCTGAAAACCAAATGTGAATTTCTCAAAGTGCTTAGATCAGCCTACTTAATTTACTAGATTTCTTAGCCTTGAAGTTGAAATACCAAAGGGTAAACATACTATACTACATACAGTAGTACTGTCATTAGCACAGCAGTGATACAAATCACTAAAATAGAGAAATAATCCAGTTGTCTAAAGTAGAGTGAGGACTCTAAGATGATGTAATGATGATAACTATTTCTTCACTACTCAGTGACTAATACTTGTAAATTGTAAATCAGTGCAAAATCTGGTTGAATATGTCTATAACAATGCCAATGATTTTGCAGAAGTTTCACCATTGTGTACTTGAAGAGTAGTTTCTTCTGAGAAGTAAAAGGATCTTTGTATGTATGATGTATTGGTTATTTGAATTTTTTTTCCTGAGCTCTCTACTGTTAACCTCCTTTTAAAAGAAAATAATAAATGTAAAAAGTCATAGTCACTGAGGGATTTTATGAGTACTTCTGTAATATCTCAGGATGGCAAAATGACTTTAAAAATTGACACAATATATATCTAACCCATCAACAGTGAAACTGGGGGTAGAGTATATTGTACAGTGAAACTCATTTTTTCCATCCCATTATCTGCATTTCCTATGATCATTATACCTGTCAACCATGTTCATACAAAATTGCTGAAGGTCAGTGCCTCTAATATTAAGTTCTGTCATATGGAGCTGGAGTTAAATGGCTTCAGAAGAAGTTGACAGATCATGAATAAGAATAGGTTGCTCTTTTCCCAATAAGAGTTGGTATTGACGGCTAAAGTAATGTTGCTAGTCACTAGCGAGTTAAGGTCGTGTTCTCATGACTCTCATGACAATCAAAAAGGCCTTCTGTTATAAGATAGAACACATACTAATCTAACTTAAGGGAATTTAAAACAATATGTTTCCGGTGCATATCAACCCCCAAGTAATGATGGACGTGTTTGCAGGCTGACAGTATCACATTCAGCAGGAAGATAATAATTGTACATAGGTTTCTCTTTTTCTTTATCATAAAGGCTATTGCGTTTGATTAAGTCTGGGTTCCTGCTGTAATTATTACCATTAGTCTTTGAAGTGGCATTTGCACAGGTCAGCTTTCTTAAACTGTTTTGACATTTTGAAGGCTGCTAGTCATTTTCCCTCATCTTATTAAAAAACCTGTGGCCCAGGTAGCAAGCTGTTCTCTGCCCTTCCAGGGCATAGGATGTAGTTGTTTATTTCTAATAGGTTTTAAATATCCTAGGTAGTATTTCTATGTTCTGTTTGAAAGAAGGGACCTGGGATAGGCAGTCTGGATTGGGCTAAGTGCTGGATTTTCTATCTCATGATGAATCTCAGAGTAGGAAATCAAAAAAAATCTCCTTTTTGGTGATAGGAGTAATCAAAAGGGGGAAAGTAGGTTCATCCTTAAAAGGATAATCTCAAAGGTATTTTCTTAGATAATATTTCTTCTTGTGTATAAAGTTACCTAGGGATATTATTTCTATCTTGGATCCTGGCCAAGGCAATAGGGTAAAACGGGAGGAAGTAGAAATGAAAAAAATAAAAAAATAAATATAAATGAATGAATGAATGAATGAATGTAGGTAGATCACTTTGATCTACCTTTGTGCTTCTGTGTCTTAATGGACATTGCTTTTTGAACAGGATATTTGTAGATAAGAAAAATTGAGGTCCACTCTTTCCTTTTTTCCTAACTTCTGCCATATGTCCACATTGATGACATGCCCAAACCTACCTGACAAACACGTCACAGTTCCTGGAATATGATGTAGAAACTACATGTTCCTACATGAAGGCATGTAGTAAATTGATTCTGAACATCTACAGCTTATTTATCCAAATGCTTTTGTTCTAAACCAAATTCAATACTGTGGGTGTCAACAAAGTTTATAAGTATTCCACAGCCACTACTGGGCCCTCTGAAATAGGCATATTCTTGCACTTGAGACCACACAATCACATAGTATGTCTTGGGATACTTTCTAATGATTTGAGACAATCTTAGTCCTTCATACATTCACAGGGCATGTTATCATTTCCTTTATTTATTCTTTTTGGTCATTGTTGAAAAAATGTCTGCATTTGTTAGATAATAATGCATGGATTTATAACTCTTTACACATACTGTTTAGTTTCTGTCTACATAGCATATGGACAGTCAGTAAAAGCAGTCTTGAAAGTTCATTTGTAAGTTGGTGGTCTAGAGGTTAAAGTAAATTTTCCCATATAATCAGTGCAACAAAGTATGGTTCTCCAGTCAGATTTTACTATATCTTGGGATCAGGCACATTAAAATGCACAAGAGAATGAAAAGGGGGAGAGATCTGCTCTGTCCAGGATAAACACAGATAGAATCTTGACAATGGAGATCTGTGATTTTGATAATTTATTCTTTTCCTTTAAGGACTTCACCTTCACCTCTTCAAACCCATATCCCAGACCCACACATACTCCTATACTGCCTGGACCTGTGTTATATCAACCCCATTCTCTTGAGTGATGTTTCCCCCTCCAATTTGAAATCCTATCCTCCTCAATCATAACATTTTTTTATTTTAAAAGCAATGATTCGGCAAAGGGATGAAAGTAGACAAGTTCATGTCAGTTTGGCTGTGAAGATATAAACTACTTTCAAGAAGACATTGTACTCTCTCATTCTTCTTTTGTCTTCTACTTGGGATAGTACTTAGCAGCTTATATTCAATGTTTTAAATATAAAATAATAGTATGTATTAATTCTATATCTGATGATATGTATTAATCTGAAAGAATATCATTATCTAATAACAGTAATATTTTTATGGATTCCTACCTTAAACTGGTTTCTCATTTTTAGAGAAGTTGGCTCATTTAAGTGGATTAACATACGTTGAGCACCTAATATACCCTAAGGCACTTCAGATGTTTTCCCAAATTAAAGTAAAATCTATGGAGTAAATATCACTCTAGTTTCTAGATCAGGAAACTAAGGCTTTGTGAGTTCAAGAAATTAAGCCAAGATGGTCACTAGTAGAGTTGGCATTCAAAGTTCTGACTTTTAATACTATACCCTGTTAAAATAAGCTGAAAAAGGAAGTGTTTTAATGGCTGAAATTACAGTAAATAGAGCAAAATGAAGATAAAGATTTCAGAAAATGTAGAAAGTTGTTGATAGTTTTTGTTTTGTTTGTGGTAGAATCATTCAGTCTTAAAACTTACTTAAGAGTCTGCCTTTGGTTCATAGCTCCTTTACTTTCTTCCTTTTTGTCTGAAGTTTTATATTTTCCATAAGACCTATGCTCTCGGAGGACGGGCAAAGGTACCATACATTTCTCTATCTCCATATGATGTTCTACAGCTTCTCTCTCACTAATACTTAATAACTACTTTTTAAATGAATGAATGAATAAACATTTTTCAAATCATCAGTTGGAAAGACCCCGTTTCTTAACGTGAAGAATGTAAAACTTTCATTGATAAAATTTTTCTCTTAGTAGATCCATTAGCTTATATTTTTATGTCTTTCCATGTATTGCCCTAAAATATTTTTTTTCCTTTCACTTACTTACAAATGCTAGTTAACGCTTTATGTATCTGACAAAGCTATGGCTTTTGATAATAAGAGAATTCACCAACCTAATTTTTAATGTTCTATGAATAAGAATTGCAAATTGCTCACAGGCAGTTTCTTTATAGTGGAGGAATAGTAGAAATTTAAGCAATTTCCTGTGATTTGCTTCAAGCTACGCAGCTAATCTGAATAGTTAATAAACTTTTGTATTAACAGAAAAGAAAGAAAGACTCTTGCCAGAAATTACCCTGACAGTTGACTCTGAAAACACAGATTGGGATTTGGCTTCCTGGTTTTGAATCATATGCAGGAATTAAGCACCTCTTTTGTGCTCTCCCCAAGAGATAATCCAAATGTGGTAAATCGACATTACTTTATGGTATGGCTTCAGACAAGCTGAGAAAAATTACACCAACACCATTTGATTCCCTTCTGATTTGGCTCTTAAACAACTCAAGGTCTCTCCTATAAAAGAATGAATTGAAACATGAGTTTAACCATACAGAGCTTTAAACCATTAAGCCAGTCTCTCTGTAACATTTTGAATCTGGAATGCTAATTTATTACTTCCTGGTATTTTAAGTTGAACAAATTCTTCTACTGGATTAACTTTGGTTTGTGTGACTTAAAGTGTGGCCTTGAGAGAAATAAAAATAAATTTCATGATTTAACTTAGGTAAAAAGATAGGATGATATGTCTCTCAAGCTTACTTTCCTTTTCTTTTTTTCTCATAATTACTGTATTTTGTCAGGGCTGGATTATGCTGCCAAATATCAGTGGATTCACATAACAAAAAGCATACTTTTTGTTCAAATTACATGAAAAACATGGTTCAGCAAATTCAGTCAGAGACCCAGTCATCACAGCAGTGGGAAAGAAATGCAGCAAAGCCAAATCATGCACAGAGTCTTAACCCTCTACAGGGAAGCGAAACACCTGATTTAATCTCCAGTTTTGTTGTCCAAAACAGTTCTCATTACCACGCCTAACTACAGAATCAGTTGAGAAGTGCAGCCTTCCATGTGCACTGAAAGGCAGATGTTGGGCAGGCTACTCAGCATGGATGTTCTCTTGCTCTCTGTACATCCCCCGCTCGATCAGTGCCTGCTTCACTACGCCTACTCACATGACTGAGCTTCCTACGTAGCTGACCCTCTGCTGGTTTCCCTGGTAATCAATGAACCAACCTGGTATCAGTTTCCTCTGTAACTGGTAACCTCTCCTCCCCCCAAGTAGTGAAGACTGCCACCATGTCCTGCCTGCCTTCTGCTGCACATGGTGGGGTGTTGCTCCAGGACCTCGACTCAAACATATAAGATCCATTAAACCATTGATGTCTTTGTCATTGATCCTGGGCTCTTTCTTTGGTCTCAAAGCTGTGCAAGTACAGGGCTTATAGGCCTGCGGTGTGCAGGCCAACAGTGGAACACCAGAAAAGTTTGATGCTCAGCACCAATGGCTACCATGCTTCTTCTTTCACATACTCCCTTTTCTCTCCCAACGGAGAGGTTGAGATCTCAAATCTTCACTTTGGAAAGTCTGGGGTCAGGGTGGACTGAGCTACTTACTTGCTACAGAATCTTGCACAGGTCTCCAAACTTCTCCATACCTGTTTTCTTCATCTGTAAGTATTGATAAGCAATGCCTCCACCATCACAGGCACATTTCCAATGTTTACAATGAGCTATTTTTGAGCTTTTTTTTCCTATTCCCTTTATTATTTCTTTGCCAACACTTGACCATCTTAATTAAGTTTAGCATTATATCATGTTTTGTTATCTGGAGAGCAAGTACCCCTTCAAAATTGCATAGGCAATTTTGTCCTTTATTTTCTACATAAATTTTTTGAACCATTTGTTAAGTTTTAAGAAAAGGTTTTTAACATTTATATCAAAGTTAAACATTAGTTATGGAACAAATAACTGCTTTATGATATTGAATCCTCCTTTCCATTAGCCCTGATGTATTCTGCAGATTGTCCAGATCTAAATATTTTCTAATTAGTGTTATGATTTCTTAATTAATTCATTAATAATTTAGCAATACTTCGAGTTTCCAAAATTACATTTTATAATTTGTTTTATATTGATTTCTAATTTTATTGATTTGTATTTAAAGATAATTATATGGTTTTTTTTTATTTTTTTGGTATGTATTACTTTCTTAATAGATGGTTGATAGGTATTTAGGAAAATGTCATTGGTTGTAGGATTCTGTATATGCACACTTGAAAGAATGTGTGGTTTCAATCTGTGCTATTATTTTAATCATTCATTATCATCTTTTTTTTGCTTAATGGTTCAATTACTGAGATACATATTTCAGCTCTTCTAATATGATATGGTTGTCTTAATTTCTATTTATAATTTCATCAGTTTTGCTTTAAATATTTTGCAGCTCTTTTGTCATGTGTTACCCATTCATTCAGAATCATTAAATATTTTTGGCAGATTGCTTCTCAGTATGTGGTGGCTCTGTTATACTGTTGTCTTTAATTTTTAGTATGTTTTTTCTGATACTGTTAAAATAGCTATTCTACTTTTTTGTTTTGCTTTATAATTTACTAGTACATATTTTCTTCCCATTTACTTTTAAACTCGGCACTGTTACCTCTTAGGTAGTCTCTCTTAAAGTACACTGGATGTTTTTATTGTTTTGTAATCTGAGAGTCCCTCTCTCTTTAACAGATGAGTTGATGTACTCTATACTTATTTTGACCATAGATATATTTGGTACTAGTTTTACCATGTTCTGGCCAACATTTTTTTCCACACTTACCATGTTGATATATAAAAATCCAGTACAATCATTTTAACCCCAATTAATAATTTGTTGTTTATTCCCCTATATGAAATAATTTTTTTCACCTTTTTTTTTTTTTTGGCCATTATAGGGTAGTGTTGAACATGCTTGAACAGACTCTTTGTTTGCATTTGTGAGTGAAATCTTGAGTAGACACTGAAGATTGCCAGGCTCAAATTTGTGCATCTTAGTAATCACTAAGCTACTGCCCAAAATGACCGTACAAATTAAAAACACAGCATCAGTTATTATATTAACTTTTCCTTATTAATAAACAGATCCAAGTAAGGTATTGAAATTTAAACTACAAATTTAGGACTTGAACACAATGATTAATAGTGGACTCATCTGATTATTTGATGGTCCTTTTCCCAGATATTTTAAAAGTATTCTGATTCTTTAATACCTGACGAGTCATTGATTCCTCATTGTTTGCCAAAATGTTGGCTTTTCAATGACCTAGTCCTTTTCAGGTTTTTTCCTTTTTATGGCTCTCCCTTGTCTACTTTCTGCCACTGACAGTTTTCTCTGCACCTGTGATTTTTGTGGTAGGTCGTTTAGTCCAGTTTGTATATTGGTACTGACCCAAACTGTAAAAACTCCATTCTTGTTTCATCCTGTCCAGTGTTACCAACCTTTGGCTACCACTGCTGTTCTGATATTTTAAATGCAACCTTAAAATAAACCAGTGGTGTGACTTAGTATTAAGACCCCTTGTGTACTCTCAGGTTGTGTTAATAGAAGTACAGAGAACACAATATAAGACTATTACATTTGTGTTCCACACAAGTTGAACAAAATAATCTAGTTTTGTGTTGAGTTCTGTGTGCCACATTTTAAAAGAGTAATTGATAGAGAAGAAAGAGTCCAATGAGGGGCAAACAGAATGGTGAGCTGATGGAAACTGTACGAAGCACGGTGGGGAAAAAGAAAAAGAAGAGGGTTGGGGTCGGCAGGGGAGCCTAGAGATTTTCTCCCCAGAGAAAAAAGAGGTCTTAGTGGAGACCCGACAGCTGTCTTCAAATATCTGAAGCACTGTCAAGGGACAGAGAAAGAGCATAGACTTACTCTTTGTCACTGTTGAGGGCAGAATCAGGATTACTGTGTGACTTAGACATGGCTCTCAGCTATTTATAGGGAAGATATTGGTCATAGTCGTGTTTGTCCATTGAAGGAACCATCTGCCTTGAGACACAGTAAATCCCCCAAGAGTTCTAAATGAAATAATATATGATAGATCACTAGAGTGAGCAAGATCTTTCACTATCTTTAAAATATCTATTAGCCAAATACTCAATAAATCGGGGAAAAAAGATCTATTTTAATAAGTTCATTTGTATGAAAACAGATACTAGTATGTGTTAAAATTCCTACCACAAAATAACATTGAAAGAAATATTTTACATATTTAATGTTTTCTCAAATGCATTGACTAAACAGTGTGTTTATTATAATATTTAGAATTCCTCCTCAAATTCAGTGTTTTATATATCCATTATAATTTTAAGTCACAATATACTTCATTAAGAAAAACAATTAACTGCATTCTAATGCTAAAATACAAAAATGATACTCAATAAAAATAAAAATAAGATACAGAATTCACAACTCTTTAGCATGTAATGCTGATAATTACAATAATAAGACCTATAAAACTTCATGAAGTAAAATAAATCTTGAAAAATCCCATAGTGCAGCTGATGAGGCCATAGTGAATGTGTCTTTAGATCCCATACTAATCATTTGAGTATTACTTACCATCCACTAAACTTGAATTGACTACATTTCAAATATAAATACTCACATTAAATAAAAGATTAACGTTCTCTGCAGAACTCTAATATTTTGTTATCTGTGGAAGTTTTATAAATTATTAATAAAAATCCTAGGGGCAAATCCATTCATTGATATTTGAAAAAGGCTAAAACATGTTTTCTTCCTTCCCACCACTATGGTTTCTTTTTGACAAAACTTCTGTTACATTTGTCTTTTTTTTTTTTTACATTTTTTATTGATTCATAATCATTTTACAGTGTTGTGTCAAATTCCAGTGTTCAGCACAATTTTTCAGTCATTCATGGACATATACACACTCATTGTCACATTTTTTTCTCTGTGATTTATCAGAACATTTTGTGTATATTTCCCTGTGCTATACAGTGTAATCTTGTTTATCTATTCTACAATTTTGAAATCCCAGTCTATCCCTTCCCACCCTCTACCCCCCCCCCCCCCGGTAACCACAAGTCTGTATTTTCTGTCCATGAGTCTATTTCCGTCCTGTATTTATGCTTTGTTTTTGTTTGTTTGTTTGTTTTTGTTTTTTAGATTCCACATATGAGTGATCTCATATGGTATTTTTCTTTCTCTTTCTGGCTTACTTCACTTAGAATAACATTCTCTAGGAGCATCCATGTTGCTGCAAATGGCATTATGTTGTCCGTTTTTATGGCTGAGTAGTATTCCATTGTATAAATATACCACTTCTTCTTTATCCAGTCACCTGTTGATGGACATTTAGGCTGTTCCCATGTTTTGGCTATTGTAAATAGTGCTGCTATGAACATTGGGGTGCAGGTGTCATCCTGAAGTAGATTTCCTTCTGGATACAAGCCCAGGAGTGGGATTCCTGGGTCATATGGTAAGTCTATTCCTAGTCTTTTGAGGAATCTCCACACTGTTTTCCATAGTGGCTGCACCAAACTGCATTCCCACCAGCAGTGTATAAGGATTCCCCTTTCTCCACAGCCTCTCCAACATTTGTCATTTTTGGATTTTTGAATGACGGCCATCCTGACTGGTGTGAGGTGATACCTCATTGCAGTTTTGATTTGCATTTCTCTGATAATTAGTGATATTGAACATTTTTTCATGTGCTTTTTGATCATTTGTATGTCTTCCTTGGAGAATTGCTTGTTTAGGTCTTCTGTCCATTTTTGGATTGGGTTGTTTATGTTTTTCTTATTGAGTCGTATGAGTTGCTTATATATTTTGGAGATCAAGCCTTTGTCGGTTTCACTTGCAAAAATTTTCTCCCATTCCGTAGGTTTTCTTCTTGTTTTATTTCTGGTTTCCTTTGCTGTGCAGAAGCTTGTAAGTTTCATTAGGTCCCATTTGTTTATTCTTGCTTTTATTTCTTCTAGGAGAAAATTTTTGAAATGTATGTCAGATAATGTTTTGCCTATGTTTTCCTCTAGGAGGTTTATTGTATCTTGTCTTATGTTTAAGTCTTTAATCCATTTTGAGTTGATTTTTGTATATGGTGTAAGGGTGTGTTCTAGCTTCATTGTTTTACATGCTGCTGTCCAGTTTTCCCAGCACCATTTGCTGAAGAGACTGTCTTTATTCCATTGTATATTCTTGCCTCCTTTGTCGAAGATGAGTTGACCAAAAGTTTGTGGGTTCATTTCTGGGCTCTCTATTCTGTTCCATTGGTCTATATGTCTGTTTTGGTACCAATACCATGCTGTCTTGATGACTGTAGCTCTATAGTATTGTCTGAAGTCTGGGAGAGTTATTCCTCCAGCCTCTTTCTTTCTCTTCAGTAATGCTTTAGCAATTCTAGGTCTTTGATGGTTCCATATAAATTTTATTATGATTTGTTCTAGTTCTGTGAAATATGTCCTGGGTAATTGGATAGGGATTGCATGAAATCTGTAGATTGCCTTGGGCAGTGTGACCATTTTAACAATATTGATTCTTCCAATCCAAGAGCATGGAATATCTTTCCATTTTTTAAAGTCGTCTTTAATTTCCTTCATCAATGGTTTATAGTTTTCTGTGTATAATTCTTTCGCCTCCTTGGTTAGATTTATTCCCAGATATTTTATTACTTTGGGTGCTATTTTAAAGGGGATTGTTTCTTTACTTTCTTTTTCTGTTGATTTATCGTTAGTGTAAAGAAAGGCAACTGATTTTTGAACGTTAATCTTGTAACCTGCTACCTTGCTGAATTCTTCGATCAGCTCTAGTAGCTTTTTTGTGGACCTTTTAGGGTTTTCTATATATAGTAACATGTTGTCAGCATATAATGACACTTTTACCTCTTCTTTTCCAATTTGGATCCCTTTTATTTCTTTCTCTTGCCTGATTGTTGTGGCTAGGACTTCCAGGACTATATTGAATAGGAGTGGTGATAGTGGGCATCCTTGTCTTGTCCCAGATTTTAGTGGGAAGCTTTTGAGTTTTTCACCGTTGAGAACTATGCTGGCTATAGGTTTGTCATATATAGCTTTTATTATGTTGAGAACATTTGTCTTTTTATTGTGAACTTTTATCCAACCTCAACCAAATTTAACGTTGACTTTTTTTTTTGGTAGTTAGATCTTAGTGGGAAAAACACACTTAAGAATAAACACTCAATTTAATAAAAATATTTCAATAATAAGTTACTTCTCAAATTTACTAATGTTTTAATCACAACACATGAAAATAAGAGCAGCTTGCCAGACTGCCAAGTTTTGAGGACATTTCCATAAGACATTTCTATGATGAGACCAAATTTAATGAAGGTTATATATTTGGGACATAAAATAGATGATACTTTTCTACAAAGAATAACAATTTCTAAGAAAAGACAGTAAGAGCTTTCCCTTAAATTGTAATAAAATAAACACATGACCATTGTTATTTGCTAATTCATTAACACTGGTTATTTGGAATCTACTCTGATAGAAAAGAAAAAGAGATTAACTGGGTTTTAAATCACTGATTTACAATCTTGCTATGCAGTAATCACAATTTAGTTGCTGTGAAAGCAGAGAAATTATTGGAGTTAAAAAGCTATATTAAACCATCAAACACTTTATACAGTTGATTCTATCACATAAAATAAGTAAATTATGTAATAACTAGAGAAATTTTTAGGAAAGTAAATCTTATTCAGTATTTTAGTTCTCTTACTCAAAAATTCAGGGAAACTACATATATATGATATTTTTATAATAATATTCTATATGTAATTATATATAATTATATAATTTATAATATATAAAACTATATACACAGAAGACATCCATAACAAGGTTGAATATAACTGATGTGATTTCTTTGCATTAAAAAATTTTAATACATTTCTATCACTTATAAAATATAACAGCATACTGATTGGTTAATCAGTGGGGAGACTTGTAATTAAAAACCCATGTTGGGGGATATAGCTCAGTGGTAGAGTACGCGCTTAGCATGCACAAGATCCTGGATTCAAACCCAGAGCCTCCATTAAATAAACAAACAAATATATAAACCTAATTACCACCCTCCCTAAAAGTAACACACACAAAAACAAGACTAAAAAAAAAGTGTAAAAAGGAAAAAAAAGCTATAGCAGACATAAGCTTTATTTTTCTCTTTTTACATTATATACATTGTAAATTTTTTTAATATTTCTGTATCTATGCCTACGTGTTTAAATTGCACTTATAGTAGAATATGGCCGGGTCTTGGGGGTCTTGATTTTCTATCCAATCTGTAATTGCTGTCTCTTTACTGTTTTTTTAAGGTGATTTACTATTAATGTAATTGTCCATGTGGTTGATTTAAATCTATATAGTCTTGCATATTTTTTCTTTTACTATTCATTCATCTATTCTTTGTGTTTTTTTCTTCCTGTTTTTGCCTAATTTTGAATTAACTGTACATTACTTATTATTCCATTGAATTCCCACTATTAGTTTATTAATTCTGTCTTTTTCTAGTTTTTAGCAGTTTCCTTAGAGCTTGCAGTATAATTTATTACAATCTACCTTCAGATAAAGTTAAACAACTTCATGATTACTGTGATTGCTTTGCAGTATATCCAGATTCTTCCTTCCCATCCTTCACGCTATTGTTGTCCTATTTCACTTTTATACATATTAAAACTCTCTCACAACATACTTCTCTCACAATATATTTCTGCTATTTCTGGTTTTGATGACTATCTTTTAGATTAATTAAAAAATGAAAAAATGTTTATATCTGTATTGACTTTTCTCACTCATGTATTTCCTCATTTCTTTATGGCAATTCAGGTTTTGCTCTGGTGTCGTTTTCTGGTTTTTCAAATAGTTGCTTTAATGATTATTTTAGCACAAGTATCCTAATATGAATTCTCTTCTCTTGTGTTTCCTAAAAAAGTGTTTATTTCACCTTAATTTTTAAGTATATTTTTACTGGGTTTAGAATCTGGGTTAACAGGTTTGTTTTTCTTCATTTTGAAGATTTTGAAAGGCACCACATATTTTCTTATAATTAACATATTTTCTGACAAGACATGTGCTTTAATTCTTAGGTTAGTTATTCTCTGTGTAATTGTTACTTTTTTTTTTCTTTGTCAGCTTTCAAGATCTTTCCTTTATCTTTGGTTTGTAGCAGTTTAAACATGGCGTGTCTAGATACATTTTATTTTACTTTTTCTTGTTTGGTGCTCTTGAGCTTGTTGGTTTTGTGATTTGATAGCTTTCATTATTTTAGAAAATTCCTTCCCATTATGTTTTATGTAATAAAATGAACACATGTATCTGCTCTTTCTCTGGAGCTCCATTAATCCTGTGTTCAGTCATTTGAAATCGTCCCACAATCCATAGCTCTCTGTTCTCGGTTTTTGTTGTTTCCTTTGGATCCAGTTTTGTTGACTTTTTTAAAATTGAAGTATAGTTCATTTACAATGTTGTGTTAGTTTCTGGTGTACAGCATAGTGATTTAATTATACATATTATATATATACATTCTGCAATTTTATTGATTTCTTTGACTTATTTTCAACTTCACTGATTTCTTAAGTCTACTGATGAGTTCATCAAAGAAATTCTTCATCTCATATCATGCTTTTCTATTTCTAGCATTTCTATTTGAATCCTTTTTTTTTCTATTTTTTATCTTTTTGTTAAAAATCGCTGTCTGCTAATTCAGGTAATCTACCCTTTTCACTATATCCTTTAACATATCATACCATAATTATTTCAAGTCCTTGGCTTAAATTTCTAATATCCTGGTCATCTATGAGTATGGTTCTGCTGGTTTTTTGTCTCTTGACAACAGATTGTTTTCCTTGATTTTCTTGTGTCTTCAATTTTTTATTAAATGTTGGACATCATGTGTAGAACAACATAGACTAAGCTTAAATAGTATATATGCTTGAAAATTAAAATGCCTCTTTTTCTGTCAGGCCATTAGTTGACAGTCTAATTAGGAGCTGAGCTAGGGTTGAGTTTTGTTGTTTCTGTAGTTTCAGTTAGGGCATGTCTAAAATTTTAATCCCATATATTTTTTCTTTTTTTGATAAGTCTACTCACCTCACTTACTCTTGTTAAATGTTCAAGAGACTAATGACTTGCCAGTGAAATTAGATTTCAGGGATTTCTCCTTAAAAATAGATTTTTCTTTTTCTTCTCCAATTGGTTGGAAATTGGCTTGAGCTTGAGCAGTCATCCTGATGCTGAGGATCAGAAAGATAATGTTGAACTGATGGAAGCCTGGGAAGAGCAAAGTGTGTGTGTGTGTGTGTGTGTGTGTGTGTGTGTGTGTGTATGCTCACATTTTCATTTGTCTTGGGCTTGTCTTGAGTTCTCCAAAATTTTCAGGATAATTAGATTAGAATTAAAATTATACAAATCCTATATAATAATTAAGAGAAAGATTTTAAAAATCTGAGAAAATAGTGAAATAAAGTTCATAACAGGATGGTTCAATTTAGTATATAATAATGAAAGTTGGAGGTTTAACATTACCTAAAGAAATAAGAAAGGGAGCTGAAATACTGCTAATCCTGAAGAATAGAAAGACAGACATTTTAAAAAGCAAATTTGGCACTAAGGGAAGAGGTCATTATAACTCTGAGATTCATTATTATTATTACTCTTTAAGAATTCCTCGACACAGCTGTGTGCTGACTGACACCAAGCAGTAGATATACCCTCCCCTATAGACCAGACTTTATATTTCTATCAATGTAGTCCACAATTGTGTTAGTCTTTCAGGCAACCACAAGAATAGTTACAGTCAAGTGAGAAATTAAAGAGAAATCAGAGTCAAGGAAGAGGGAGGGAGGAGAAGAGAGGAAATGTTTACAGACATGTAGGTTTGCACACATATGTGCACTACTTTCATGGGAAAACATGGAATGGTTTTATTCTAAAGCAGCTTTTTCCCAAAAATAGCTATGAGAACTAGGATTTATGTGTCAATAAAGTTTGCCAATACAGTGCCTACCTGGGTGTGATTAATTATTAAAACTTATCCTGCTCTGTGCTCTGTGCTGAATTCATGTGACAGTTTCCCAAAGAAGAAAGAGAGAGTGCCAGTGCTTATTTGAAAAGGTCTTTGTCTTTTAGTTGCATATGTTTTATTCGTTTTTAAATGATGTTTTGCCATGAGTGGCCTTGTGAAAATTCCGCTGACTGGATGGAGGTGTCCCACCCATGGATCTTTAAGAGCTAATATGTTTTACTTACCTAAGATAAAGAAGGCATCTCTATCCCTTTCACATTATCCCTTTAAGTTTAGGAACAGCTTACTCAGCACAGCATACATAGATATGAAGTTGATTAGGGCATGAGAGCATATTGCCATCATGCGGTTATATAATAAGAAAGGAAATAGAAAACAGCCAAAGTCTTCCGGAGCATGTTAACAGTGACGCAGTCACCACACTATTAACTTGACCTCCAAGTCGGCAGCACTTTGACATTTATCAAGAATGGCCCCAAATTCCTTTATGAGGGGCACCTGTTAGTTATCTTGGCTTGATCTAAATCAGTGGCTATCAACTGGATATTTGGCTATGTCTGGAGACATTTTAGGTTGTCATTACTGCAACTAGGAGAGTCAGCTGGTACCGTAATCCCCTGGTAGAGCCTACAGAAGCTGCTAAATATCCTACAAGGCGAAGTTAATCCCCACAACAAAAAGTTATCTGGCCCCAAGTGCAGATAGTGCCGTGTATGAGAAAGGCTGGCCTGAATACAAATTCTGTTTCTTTCTTCTTCTCTTCAAATGTAACTGCCTCCAGAAACAAAATGATAAGACAGCAAACCATTTTTTTGAGAAAGATTATTAAGAATTATGTTACCACTTATGCAGTATCACTGTTCTAGTCAAAGTCATTTACAGTATTACTCCATCACATAAAGGGCATTACCACAATTAGATTTCCAGTATTTTGAGAACAAACATGATGAAATAGATCCCAAATTGATCTTGACTGATAATTTCTTAATTATTTCAGCAATTCACAAAATCATTTTGAATCATTTTATACACAGTACTGTATACATATGTGTGTATTTTACATGTTTGCTTGCAATTTTCATAAATCATGTTCCTTTCATAGGCCAGGCAATGTGCTGTTTGCTTTTAAATATACTATCTCATTGAATTTTCAAAATACCTATGTAGGGTACAATTATTTCTGTGAACATTCTGCAGTGAGAAAGCTGAAGGTCTGGAAACTAGATGGTGTACACATCTGTAGGCATAGCTCATTTTATTGTGCTTCACATTATTGCGCTTCACAGGTATTTTATTTTTTACAAATTGAATGTTTGCTGCAAATCTGAGTTGAGCAAGTCTATCAGCACCATTTTCCAACAGTCTGTGCTCACTTTGTGTCCCTGTGTCATATTTTGGTAATTCTTGCAATATTTCAAACTTTCTCTTTATTTTTATATTTGCTATGATGATCTGTGATCTGTGACCTTTGATGTTACTACTATGACTTACTGAAGGCTCAGATGATGTTTAGCATTTTTTTTTACCAGTAAAGTATTTTTATCTAAGGTATATACATTGTTTTTTAGACATAATGCTATTGTACATTTAATAAACTATAGTATAATATAAACATAACTTTTACACGCCCTGGGAAACCAAGAACATTGTGTAACTTGCTTTATTGCAATATCTGCTTTACTGGGGCAGTCTGGAACCAAACCTGCAGTATCTCTGAGGTATGCCTATTTTTGATTAATAAATTGCAAAGCAAAAATTTAAATTCTGGTTCTCTGAATTCAGTATAATTCTCGTATCACTTTTGGAGACCAGTGATGGAAATACATGGAAGCAAACTTAAGCAAAGCAGGAAGAGAAGAGGACAGAGGATGGTCTTAGGTGTGTTAGGCTGCTAAGATCTTACTATACTAGTCACAAGGTATAGGGAGAAAACAAAAGAAGAGAGCACCAAAGAGTAAGAGAGCACGCTTGAGATGGGAGTAGGGTGGTAGCGGGTAAGCTTTATCTCCAAACATCTTCCAAAATCAACAGTGACCCAATCCATTACTAAATGTGGTACATTCATATCATAGCATATGAAAATAAGATAAATCATTTCTCACTGGTTAGAGGGGAGGAAGTTAGGGTTAACTATGGAGAATTTCAGGAACCCCCTATGTTATTCAATCAGAGAAGCCTTATAAGGATTTTCAAAGTAGAGAGAACAGCATGAGTGAAACCATGGAAGCAGTATTAACATGGTGCCATACTGAAAGTGCACTGTGAGACATTTAGTGGGAAGAGATGGTAAGAGGGATGGACAGTATTAGTAAGATTACAAGGTCTTTAGGGCCAAGGAGTGTTTCGATATTATTTTTAAGGGCAAAGGGGAGGCACCTAAAAACTTTATTCAAGAAAGTGATTACTCAGTTGTTCTTCTAAAATAAGGCAGCATGGCCTAACAAAGTACAGTCTCTGGAGTCAGATTTCTGTTTCTGCTACTTAGGGTGTGACCCTGGGCAAATAACAACTTGTTCACCTTTAAAGCAGGAATAATACTCTTACCTATATCATTGTGTGTGTGTGTGTGATCAGTAACAATCTATATTAGATTGTGTCTGACAAAAAGTAAGTACAGAGTAAATGGAAGCTGTCATTATCAACCCACCATAATAGTATTATATTTATATTTTTGTTTTGAAAATGCCAATTTTGAGTACATTTCACAGAAAGCTTTTTAGAATAGCTAGACAGAGATAGAGACCATTTTTAGATGCCCTTAGTGTGTATAGATAAGAAATTAAGACAACTTGAATAAGCCAATGATAGAAAGTATTGAAGAAACTGGTTCAGATCAAGAGATGGGAAAAAGACATGACAGACTTTATTGGCAAGGTACTTACGGAAAATGAAGAAAAGGACTATTATTTTCTGTCTGTGGAAAACTGATTGACTTATTTCATTCCTTGTGATGGGGGTACAAGAAAGCAGGCTGATGGTAGATTATAGTAAGTTCAACTTTTAACATATTGCATTTAAAGGTTCTGTTAGAGTGTTGAGTAAAAATATCCTTCAGTCTGTGGAATACATAGGACTGCATCTCAGAATATAGAATGACATTGAATATATAGATTTAAGAGTGCTCATTGAATTTAGGGTGGGGAAAGGGTTTTTTTCTCTCAGTGGAAGGATATCTCTTCTGGAATACCCTTCCATCAACTCATCTTCTCATTTATATCTGATTATTTGAAAAGACAAACTGGATATGTGAAACTCAGCATCTTTCATTCTCCTTTATCTTGGGGGTCATCCTATCCACAGAAAGCATTTACTCTTGAATGTTCATTGTCCTGTGATATGCTTTGGGAAAAAATATTTCCACAGAGCAGGCCACAGTGGTCCATTGCTGCCAATGAATGTGTGAGTAGCTCCTGTTTTATTGGGTTTTACTATTTGACAGTCCACATTTCCACATCTTTGTCACACTTAAAGACATTGGCCTTTTCAAGAATATAAATATGATGTTTTTATTTCCACTCATCTAAGTCTCAGTTTTCTCTACATGATTAGAATTCATCAAGAGAGGAAGGGTGCTGTTTATTGGAGTCTCTAAGACTCTAGTAGGTAGCAGTCAAAACTGTTGGTGTCAGTGAATGGAAAGCTTCCAGAGGAAGTAGCTTAGAAGAGGAGAGAAAAGCAGATGGAAAAGTGGAGCAGTGAGAAGTGAGTTGAGTTGAAGAGAAAGAAGAGGAAGATCTACTTCTAAGGGAAATCAATATTGAGTCAGGACTAGACTCTCATGGGAAGAAAATTTCCTGGTAAGATACAAGGGGATGAGTTGGAAAGACCACAGTGTTAGAGAAACACATCAAGAGGGAGCTCTTCCAGAAGAAAGTGTGTGGGTGGTAGTGGGGACCAATCAGTAAAACCAAACTGAAGATTTCTCAAGTGGATTGAGAGCTAACAGCTATCTTTAGGATTTGCTAATTAGGATGCAGCATGTGAACAGCTCAGAGCTGGCTATTCCAGTTGGACATGGAGGCAGGGGAGGGGAGGAGAAGTGAGCTGGACCAGGCTGTGCCGTTCTTTCTACTGTAATTATGTGTGTGCATATGTGTGTAGATGGATAGAGGGATGCGTATTTTCATATTCTTCTTCATCTTAAATTTTTTTAAGTAAAGAAACATTTCCTTAGGAGTCCTATTAAAATTACTCTGGGACAGGATGTTTTTAAATGTAGGAAACAATGATGTACAAGTTATGTGTTCCTTTATTTTTTCTATCACATCAGTAACCTTACTTACTTAACTTAGGCATGCTAATTCAGGAACAAACTTCCTGTCAGACACAGAGCTGATTTTTAGCAAACCACAAAAAATATACTGCATAACACAAGCTTATGAGTAGAACATGAAGATTAAAAAAAAAAAAGTACTTCATCATACTTTACATTTTTAGGGATTCCTTTTCCTTAGGAGGGATAATTTTTGGTCAAAATCTTTATATGGTTTACTCACAGTATAAGGAACTTTAGGCCTATTTGCAAAGACAGACCTTACTCTAACCAAGCAGTGCAAATGACCATGGACAGATCAGTTACTCAGCCTTCTACTCCCATATTGTGAATACTTCATATGTGTCCTGAACTGTGTTAGGCTCTGCTAATATTAAAGCACCAATTTCAAAAATAATACTTCAAGCAGTATCTTATTGTTGCTTGTGTAACTTACAGCATGTTATGGGAAACCTAAATATTTAGTCAGCATCAAAAGCTTAAAAAAAAAAGATAAATAGATCCAACAGGCTACTCTTCTAAAGACTGTTGTTTCTGGAACACTGAGCTCATGCTTTTCCAAGGGGCACAAGGATAAAGTCGTACATGATTGGGCTATAGTCTAATTTATGAGTGAGTCTAAAACAATTTTAGGAGCTTAACACTGCAGTAGCCCTTTGGGGTATTAACTCTGTCAACTGGCTTGCAAATCAGAAAATTCATAGCTCTATTATGAAGGCATGTGAAATATCAAATACATGGACTGGATGTAATACTTAACTGCTTTATGAGGTGACCAAAAACTGCTGACTGATTTGTTGGCTTAAATCCTGTAGCATGGATCCCTTTAATTGCCTTAAGAATATTCTAGTAGATAATTCAAAAGAGTTGGACCTAAAAGGAAAGAAATACGTAAATTCAAGTGGATTGTATTTAAATTATAAAGTATTTTTGAGGAAAGGTTTGATATAAAAATGGTTGATATCCCAAACATACTTAAAAATGAACACCTGAAAATTGAGTAGGACAAAAGAAAAAAATAAATGGATTTTTTTGCTCAGATATTCCTTGTTCCTTTTACAATCATGGCCACCACACTGAGCATATTATTATATTTACAGTGTATTTTTTAAAATCAAAGTATTCTCAGCATAGTATGTTGTACCTAGTGGCAGGTCAATAATTGAGCAAAAAGAATAATTAATTAAACGTGTGCCATGTGTCAGGCACTCTGTTAGGTATTCAGTATACTATGGTGAAGAAAACATAGACATTGCTTTAAATCAGCTTAAATATATCTTATGTAATACAAGTACTTTCAAATAAATTTCACTGTGAGGATTTTTAAGACTTTATGTCATATTAGGATTTTAAATAACCTTTTCAGAAAAGACTTAAGGCATCTTATATAAGTACAAATTTCACTTTAATATGATGTAATTAAGTAGCTGTAGCAACATACAATGGAGGTGGAACATGAGATTAAAGCACCAGATACATGCTGTAAATTCCTATAAATCCACCAGAGGTGGGAGATATCATTGATTCTCAGCTTTCTGGCAACAAATTTAGTATGACTTAGGGATGCTGGCTAAGATAGCGTGGTCTGAAATTGGTAGGTAAAATTGATAGCTCCAGAAGTATGTAGACAATTTTTTAAATCACCTTTAAAAATTCTCCTTAAAATTACTCCCTAAGAGTTCTCAAATTCACCTTCGTGTGACTCTATCTACTTACACT
Source organism: Vicugna pacos (assembly GCF_048564905.1). Lineage (NCBI taxonomy): Eukaryota > Metazoa > Chordata > Mammalia > Artiodactyla > Camelidae > Vicugna > Vicugna pacos. The sequence goes on from NC_133001.1 coordinate 36,786,438, forward strand.
TATGAGAGATTCACCAGTTGGCAATTCTCCGATTTCCTCCATCATATCCCACTCATCTCATAAAACCAGAGTTGCATGGACTCAGTTGAACACTGTTCACCTGAGAGCAGTCTCCACCTTCCAACATTTTAATTCATTCCTCCATATTTGCTTACATAATTTGTGAGTGAATGACTGGGAAAAATAACTGGTTGTTTCTTGAAATTGTGCTAATTAGTATTAAAAATATTGGGCTAGACTTTCCTTTCAGATGAGGAAGAAATTTGGTGAGCATCATTGAAGTCCACACAATTTCCCATCAAAGCAGAAAAGTGTCCCCTCTAATTTATGCTAGCTAGTTATATACACTCTACACACTGTGTAAATGCATAAAGAAAAATCAGTGGTAGAAAAGGAGTTTGTCGCAGGAGTTTCCAAGATGATATATCCTCAGAGCATGTTGTTACTTACTCCCCAACTCTCCCCTGTCCTCGAGGATTCTTTGGATCATCTGTGATGACATTTTAATGAAATCAGTTTCTAAAATAAGAAAAGAAGTGTGACTATTCTCTTTTGTACACATTCATAACTGGCTTATATTTAACTCATTGCCTACTGAAATATATTGTGAAATTGGATTGGGTGTGTGAAGGTAAGAACCTTTCCAAAGTGTGATAGGTCTTTACCATATCTATCATGCTTAGTCCTGCCTTTATCTTGGAACACAGGTGATACTTGGTTCTGAATGCTCACAGACTGCAATTACTGTATAGCTATAGTGCAACCTGTAGAGTGTGAAGTCTAGTATAACACTACAGGTACACTTAGTAAGAGCCTTCCCCAACCAAATTCCATTTTTTGTGTGTATTACTCTTATCTTTTTTTTTTGATTGAAAAAAATCTCTAGCATCCAAAAAGAAAATAAACAAACCAAAAAAACACAAAAATGACTTCTCAATACATTAAAGCCCCAGAACCCTGAAGAAAAATTAACCTCCTAAAGAACCCCTAAAGAAAAATGATTTTAACATACTCTAAGCCTTATGCTTCACCCGAGTGAAATTTGTTCAAATGGTTATTTTTTTGTGCTTATTAGATTACTTAAATTGTAAGATGGAAACCTCACATTAGAATAAAATAGTGGTGAAACAATTGTAGTGTTTTTCTTCTCCATTAACTTTTGTCAAGAAATCTTTAATTACTACCCTATGGAAGAGACTTTCTGGCTTAAAAGAAAAGGGAAATAACCTATCTTCTCACCATTAATTGATAATGAAAACCTGGGGACAACTTTATTCAAATAATACCAAGATTAAGATGCTGAAATCATTGGGGGGAAGAAATTGGTATCATATTGCTTAGATGTTTTGATAGCTAATCTGAGATGAGAAGTTAGGGAACAAGAATAAGATAGCTTATTATGTTCAAAGAATTTTCATAAAATCTTTTCTACCAGCCTTATTTTATGAAGGAAAGAATCTTCATTCTTAACTAAATAATAATAATAATAATAATAATAATAATAATAATAATAATAATAATAATGATAAAAGTCATTATTTCAAGTATATAAAGCCACGTTTTGAAATCAATATATAAAGGTTAAAGTGCCAACATGGGAATACATAGGACTAAGTTAGCCTATATTACAGGTGAATTAAGTTAATTTTGGCATTAATTTATTATGCATTTTTATTATAACATATTTTAGGTAAATAATGGAAGTATCCCTTTCTTTATTTGGGATTCATCTTATTATACAGAACTCTAAATCTCTTTCACATTTAATCCCACATAATTAACAGCTGCACATTCTCAGTCTCTGACCTTCTTTGACTCCCAGGCTACAGGTTTCCCTGTCCTGCATATTAATAGCAGTTCATCTTTTCCCTTCATACTATTTAATATCGTTGTTATTTTGTACTCAGTGATGGGAACACTTGTTTACTGTTTCTGATTTTGAACTTAGCTCTCAGAAAAATGGAGCTCATCAAACACTGATGTCCAAGAATGTTCCATTTTAGGGCATGTTCTGATACCGTTACCTCCAATGACCACATCAAAACCTTTTAACCCTCAGTGCCTAGTTAGATATGCAGTCCAGGACCAAATAAATTCCACAGAGGTGACTAGCCGTATTTCCATGCTGATGAGGCACTGCTTAGATTAACTTAAAACTAGATTTTACATCGTTTAGATCGACATTCTGTTTTTAAAATATATTTATTAATATTTTGATTTCATCAAGTGAAGACATTGTCTCTCATATGTAGTGTTGCAGATGAAAAGTTTAATATCTGTTCCTTTGTAAGTGCCCTCTTTTTTTCATGCAATTTTGAAAATTCTTGATAATCTGCAGTTTAGTTGTACATTTATTTTATTAATCATCTTTAAGACTGAGTATAATTTTTTAAATCAGAAAAAATAATATTTCTTTATTAAGTCTTCTTTTTTTATCTCTGTACTTAGGAATATCCCCAGCATTTGTGAAATTAATCCTGTGTATCTTAAACTTTCTCTTGTGTTTTTCAATTCTAAGCCTGTTTGTTTTAATTTCTCTGAAATTTGCTATACTTATATGCAATATTATTATATTGACCTTCAACCTTACTGGTTTTCTGATTTCCAACTTTCTATTAGAATGTTTTAATATAAACAAACAAGGACTTTTTTAATTGCTAATTTTTTAACTTCTTCATATTTTACAGATACGCCATCATCTCTAAGGGCAATAAGTACTAATACGTAATGATTGACTATGTTGCTCTAAGTGCTTTAACTGTATTAAGTCCCACATCAACTTCCTGAGTTATCCTACATTGCAGATGGGGAAACCGAGGGAGAGAGATTCAAGTAACACATCTGATGTCATATAATGAGTAATCCTCTTAAGATTTCTACTTTGTTGATTTACAGAATTGCCTGATCTTTCTACATAATTTGCCCTTTATATTTTAAAGCTATTACTAACCCCTTTAGTTCTTTGTTAACTAGGAATCACCATATCAAAGGTTTACTTTGAAGTCCCTCTCAGATTACTCTAATTCCCAATCATAAATCCTCCCAGTTATTCAATTTATGGTTGTCTACTTTAGCATTGAACTTTCTCATATGTCCTCTGGTTACACATAGTTGTGGTCAGAGAGTTTAAATTCCATAAAGTTACATCTCAGGAGTCCCATGTGGGTGGTGTGTGTGGATGTCTTCCAGAGCAGTATTTCCTGGTTACCTCTATCTCTGTCCTTCTGGGCTTGCTCATTCTGAAATAGACTGTATATGAGAGTTCCAGATTTAAAGTTTCTGTACTATATGCTTTGCACAAAGTTGATCCTTGAAACTGTACTTTAGTTTCAGGATATCAATTATTCATGACTTAATTTCTCCTTACTTCCATAACTCAGATGTAGAGTAGCATTTATATAATGAGGTCATCATTTCCTGAAATCCAGCTTCAGACTGGGATCCCTATTCTTGCTAAGTAATGTACATTGTCCTTTACTCTTCTTTTGTATCTGTTTCCACTTCAACTTACAAGTTATATATCTGGTTATGGTACCTTATCAGCTGCTCACTTTTGATTCCTTGTTAACAAAATGATTATGAGGTGCTTTTTGTTGTTGTGGCTTTGTTTTGTTTTTAGGATACTTAGGCATTTCCCTTCCTTTGGGCTAAGAGATACATTTTAAATATTTCAAATGTGTTATGATTCAGAATTTTCTATGATTTAGACCCAGAAAGTGTTTTCCATTCTGTTCAATATAACATATTGGTCAGAAGTCCAGATTTAAATTTAAATCTGTTGCTGCACAGTGAATCATCTAGGAACAGATAACCAAAACTTTCCCAGGTGAATGGCTGTTGCTTTGAGCCTTCAATATTTGACTCCTTTGACACCAAGAGAAAAGATGTATTTCTTACTAATATAAGAATTTAATGCTTTTTTGTCATTTTAGTTCTAAAGTGTCAATTACACATCATGAACAATAGAAAAACAATACAATTTCTCATGATTTTACTGTTTCAGAGAGATATGAATATATTCTTCAAAATGTTTTTAATCCCCCATTATTTAGGTAGCGTGGCATCAAGGAAGATGTATCTGCAGAAAAGCATACTCAGAATGAGTGGCTTTTAGTAAAATGTGAGAAGAGAATATTTATCTATTAGAAAGTACATCTGTGCATCTGTTGGGTGAGAGAACTTTCTGTATGCTAGCCTGAATCTGAACCTCCGGCATCTAAAAAATATTTCCAGAAGTCATATAATGGCAAAGAAAAAAATTCAGCCAAGTTTTTTCTTTAATATAGTTTGCCTTTGTTCCTATCATCAATCTGCCAGATATATTACATGCAGAACTAAATATAATGAAGGGTGTGCTCAACTGATCTCTCTGATTAAGACCCTATTAGTAGAGCAGAAAGAAACGGCAGGCAGTGCATTCTCTTTTAAAAAAACCCAGAGCATTGTGAAGCTTGTTCAGGGGCCAAAGCCTGACGATACTGTATTTCAAAATTCCAAGTATCAAAATAAAACAGTAAATTATTGTGTGCTAATTCAATGTGAGATTTATTTTATTAAGACTCTTAATTTAGTGAAAACACAAAAGGGATGATTTTTAAATGTTCCTCAACTAAATGTTGTATTTCAAGAAGTCCTTGGATGAAAGCTAAAAGAACTTTCTCCACTGTATTTCTGTGTTCAGTGTTACGGCAGGTGTAGAGAAAATCTGGAACTGACAAATCATCCATTTAATTTGACAAACATTTACTTAATGGGAACTCTGTGCCAAGCATCCTGATAAATCTCCTGAATGATTAAGATGGCTTTGCTTTGGAAGAGCTCCTGTGCTATAGATGAGATATATGTATAAGCAATTAAGTTTAAAACAATGTACTAAGTGTTATAATAGCAGCTTATAAAAAGATTCTCGGAACAGAACTGAAGAATTAATTAGGCTCATTTTAGGGAGCTCAAGGTCTAATCAGTAAAGCATACTGGGATCACTTGAGGAGGGAAGGGTTAAATTTTATTATGGCTCCACATATTCTGATACTTCTTTTACAACACGATGGAGGGAGGCTGCACTTCTTCTAGTGAAAATAACTCCCCATGGCCATGTTGATTTGCTGTAACTTATCAGAGTAAATCATATCGGTCAAGTACATTGAAGACCCACCCCCACATCATTAGCTATGACTATTATTTCAATATGGGGGAAGCAGAAACATGGGAAAAGAGTCAAATGCATGCAGAAAACTGTGGGACACTTAAATGCACCTGTGCTTATAATTCATTCATTTATTCAACACTTATTATAGAGTGTTGAATTAATTTCCCACTTCATTCAGGTATGCTCATATGTTACCTCATACGTGAAAATTTTCTTAATCTGATACAGAAGAGGATTCTTCACTCTTTTATTACCTGAGTTTTTAGTACTACCTGATATAATATATATTTATTTCCTTGCTTGTTTCATGTTTCCTTCCTACTAAAATATAAGCTACCTGAGACCAGAAGTTTTGTTTTGCTTATTGCTGTATTTCCAAAGCCTCGAACAATGCTCGTGCGTGGTAGGTGCTCAATGTACGTTTGCAGGATGCCTGATTGACTTTTGGATTAATTATATTATAAAGTATCTATTACATGCCTGATACTACATGAATATTGTGAATGGGTGGAAGTACCAGGAAGATAAGCCAGGAAAGATAAGTTAGGAATAAGACTCAAAGGGCTACACAGAGCAATAGGTACCAAATATGAGACTTTGGTTCTACTCCATGAATGTTGTGTTTGCTTACTGTTTTTTTTTTTTCTAAAACACATAACTGAATACAGCCTGTGGGTCTTCAGACTATAACTCCCTGGCTGCTTCCTGTTTTTGTAAATAAAGTTTTACTGGAACACAGCCACTCCTATTCATTTATGTGTTGACTGATTCTTTCCTGCTACTACAGCAGATTCGAGTAGCTGTGATAGGGAATCGATGGCCTGCAAAACTGAAAAAATTTACTATTTGACTCTTATAGAAGAAATTTGCTGACCTAAGAGAAAATAGAAGCAAGTAGACTGATGATAAGACTGTTGCAGTGCTTCTGAAAAGCAGGGATGATGGTGTTCATCGAGTGAGATAGACATGACAAGATTTGTTGAATACACAACGGGAATGATGTGAAGAAGGGAAAAATAGGGGAAAGTTCTGTCACATGGAAAGATATTAGAGGTGTTTTGAAGCAGTCAGTGGTACCTCCAGGTAGCTGAGAATTATGGATACTATAGGGTCTAAATCTCTAGAGGAAAGGGCTTTTCATTCTAGTAAATCCTGTGATCATGTGCATACTCTGACGATGGTAAAAACTTTCAGTCAGTTGTGCTTGCTTGGTAACTAAAGGTGTCATTATCTCCGTAGGGAACCACTTTGATCCTCAAAAGTGTTCTAGAGCCATGTATTCCTTTCACAATCTTTTCTCTCATGACAAAATTCTGTTTTATCTATAGGGAATATTGAAGAAGAGATACTGGTGGCAGGTGATTTCTGGGCTACTGAGAAGGGACATATGCATTTAACAGAGTAAGTGAGATTCACTAAATCAACTAGAAACTAAGTTAAGATAGATTCCAAATGAGTCCTAGAAAAACTGGAGATAACTTTAAAGACAGTTTGCAGTGAGACTTGAAGACCATTGAGATTGGCCAAGGAATCAATGACCACGAAAAGATTTACATTTTTATCTTGCCTATTGAAAAATATTAATCACAAATATAATTTTAAAATTTCTTTTAAGTAATATTTAAAAATAAATATAAAGCTGACAAGTACAAAGAATTCACCAGTAGAACCTTAATGAATAAATTGTTGACAAGGACTCCACTGCTGTATGTAAATTTCAGCATAATTCTGAAACCATGGTTAAAAATACATATTTTAAAAACCTTCATTTTCTTTATCTTTTATTGCTGAGCTATCACTAGGTAGGAGTATAATTACTAGATTAAAATATCTTGTATTTGGTTCTAGTCTTGTTCCACTAACACTTTGGGAAAACGATTTATTACATGCATTTCTTACTTTTTTTTCTCTCTCTGTCTTTTCACAAAATCCTGTGAGATTTTCCCAGTCTATGCAAAACAAAGTGTAAGGCCCTGGAGTCAGAAGTCATTGATCATAGAGTCTGAAGAGAGGTCATAAAGTGCATATTTAGAGTATAGGGTTTCAAAAGCCAGGTAGGTCCAGTTTTATAAACTGGTCTCATCATATAACTGACTCAACAGATCATTTAAACTCTCTGAGTCTCCATTTTTATCTATAAAATGTGAACTTACAAAGTCTATTGTCTAGATTGATATTAAGTATATATAAATTATTTATATTAAATATATAAATATATGTATATAAATATGGGTATTACATATATTTGGGGGGCATATCTGGCACATAGTAGATGCCCATTAAACAACAGCTTATATAATTGTTGCCCCAAATTTTGTTGATGTCATTTTTGAACTCTGCTAGCCCTTCTGGTACCGTGACACTTTTTTATTCTTTCCTAAGTTATGATCTCTCATTTACTCTTTCTGCCTGGATATATTATGTTTGTTCTTCCATCAACTATCCTTGACCCATTGTTCCCTTACCTAAACCTGTGTTATATATGCTGCATCTTTTCTGTCTTGTCACTTCCAGAAGGCTGTAAATATTTGTATCTAATTCCTTTCAGGCTGCTGGAGTCTATTCACTTATGAAACCCCAAAGAAGGTGTTACATAGAAGTGTGACCATATAATTTATCATTAAATAGGAGTAATTTGGGAATCAAACGTGGATGCTATTAATCATTACAGCAAGGCATCTGGTGTAAACCAAGACCATTTAGGGCAAAGAGGTATGTGCGGCCCTCATATAAACAAAATTACTGCTGAAATTTTACCTTGAAAGCACAGTACAAAGTGTTTCCTCATTGCTGTCTGTCATTCAGAACCTTGCAAATTGTTTCATTATCTAAAGTGCTGACTGTATGGTTTCTGCACGATCAGATCAGCCTTACACGATGAAATGGGAACTGGCTCAGTTCCCCAAATACATGCAGTCAAAAGATGCAGGTGATGGTCTCAACAGCAGAAAACCCGAACGATGTATAAGGCCAGGTAATCACCCACTCTATGTTACCAAATCACATCAACCATTTTGACAGTGTGGTTTTATAGTGGTTCATTTAGTTGTCCAAATAAAGATTGATGCAGACAGCCAAAAATAAATTTCCCTAGTTTTGCTTACCAAAATACAAACAGTGCCAAAATTCATGAATGACTGCAGAGGCAATTAATCTGAATCACATACCAGATAGCTACAGTCAGAGCAGTTTCTCTGTGAGTGCACTGGGTTTAATTTAAAATGGCAAAGTAAGGGTAAATAAATCAATAGGTTGTTCTCCTGGATTTTTGTTGTGTGTGTAGAGTAGCTGAGTGTTAGGGTTGGCAGAAGTTCCCATTAAGCCAGCGAACATTCACCCAGCAGATGCTATGTGTCAGGCACTATGCTAGACACTAAGGGCACTGCCCTTGGTGTGTGCTAAGAGAAAAAAAAAAGCAGACATTTGTGATGCCTGCATATCATTTGGGTTGCTGGGACACACTTAGCAACTTCAGATTTTCCATATATAACAGATACATAAGGTAGGGAAGGCATAGCGTTTTTCTTCTTTGTAAAAAGAAATGAATCATTTATGCCACACGTGGAAAATGGGGAATATTTGCTTGTCACCTAAATACTGAAAAGGAGCTTGCCTTCCTGGATTTCTTCCACCAGTTTATTCCCCCTTGGGAATTCTGTGTTGTTGGAGAACACTCTGTCATCTTGACAGACTCCTCTGCCACCACCCCATCTCACAGGTATTCCTGTCTGCTGGATAGATGATTTGTGTCCAGGAGTCAGCTTTCTCTTCTTCCTGAAGGCAGTCAGTGACACCTTCTTGAGAACTAATGAATTTAAGCTTGATATCTAACAGAATTTGGGGTAGCCAGACTATTGTACTGACTTCTCTGGTTGGCTCTATCCATGCAGAATTCTGGTCATTATTTTGCTCCTCTGCCACATTATAAAATTGTCTCAGAGGCTTAGTGTCTCTGGTCAGTCTATGTATTAGTTTCCTAGGCTGTAGTAACAAATGACCACAAGCAAGGTGACTTAAAACAACAGAAATTCATTCTCTCATAGTTCTGGAGGCTAGAAGCCTAAGATGGTGGCAGCAGGGCCATTCTCTCTTTGAGACTCTGGATATAACCCTTCCTTGCCTCTTCCCAGCTTCTGGTGGCCATCACCCTTGGCTTTCCTTGACTTGCAGTTGCATCATTCTCGTCTCTTCCTCTGTTGTCATTTGACAGTTGCCTCTGTTTAATAAGGACACCAGTCATATTGGATTAGGAACCACCCTAATTGATTATGGTGTGGTGTAGAAGTGCAACATTTGTTTGGGAGGGGGGGGTCACAACTCAACCTATAACATTCTATGATATATGAAGCTGCTGGAATGCCAGCTTTCAGGGAAATTGCAGAATTAAAGAAAGCAAACTCTCAATTCACTGAAGTCTTTCCTGTATCTAAAGTAAAGTGAGTCTCTCTCCTCACTTACACCTGCGTCAGTCACTAAGGCCATGGCCATGAGTTATGTTCATCTATTTGCCTGTCTCCTGCTCCATGGGGAGAATTGTGGAGAGCAACATGACAAAGAAAACAAAGATGTGCTGTGGAGTGAGCACCATTTTAAGTTCTAGTTTCCTCACTAAGCAGACTGTGAGGGATGCCGTCTAGTGATTCTAACACTGGCTGTCACTAGCCATCTGCCTGCTATCATCTCTCCTCAATACTTTTTTTTTTTGAGCAGAGATACTTGATTTACCAAACTGTCAAACTTTGTGCATGAGAAACAGAAGTGAAAATGTAAGCCTTTGGACAATATTATCTTTCTCTGGTATGGATTTTGTTCTGACAGGCAGCTATAGTATGGTGACATTATATTCATACAGAGATTGAATTGATAGGGATAGGGGATCTGGTATATTTCCAGCTTACAGTTTCTCCTAGAAGGTAGTCCTGTAGGAGTTCCAAATGAGATCCTGGGCTTTTCTTAGGGACATTCTTCTTCAACAGACTCTTGTCTTTACTTTTTGTCCCCTAAACCATGTAAACCCCTAGAAGCTCTTGCTGTTTTCCTTGTAATGATAAATATATTGATTTAAGAATGCTGAATAAAACTCACATTCCTTGTATAAGCCACACTTGATAATGTATTATCTCTTTTATATATTGAAAGATTTATTAACTGATGTTTTGTTAGATTTGTGTCTATATGAGCAACATTGGCTTGTAGTTTTCTTGTACTTTTCTCTTTCTAGTTTTTCTATTAAAAGTAATGCAGGCCTCATAAAATGAGTTTGGAAGTGTTCCCATCACTTCTGTTGTTTCGAAAGAAATAATGTAGAAATGATATTTCTTCCTTAAATATTTGGTAAAATTCACCAGTAAAACTATCTGGGGCATAGTGTTTTATTATTATTTTTGGAATGCGTTTAAATACTAATTAAACATCTTTAATAGTTACTGCAGTGTTCAGTTTATCTATTCTTCCTTGGATGTGTTTTGATACTTAGTCTGTTTCAGTAAATTGGCCCATGATATCAAAGTTATCAAATATATGGACATACAGTTGTGCATAGCATTCTCTTATTAGCTTCTTAATTTCTGTGGGATCAGTGGTGACTACTGTTTTATTTCTCATACTGATAATTATGTCATCTCTCTCTCATTTTTTTTTTGGATTATCCTGGGTAGAGGTTTCTTGATTTTTATTTTTGTTTTTAAAAAAACAAGATTTTTGTTTTACAGATTTTCTCCATTTTTTTCCCTATTTTCAATTTCATTGATTTCTGCATTTATTTTTTATGATCTTCCTTCTATCTTTCAGTGTCTTAAGGTGGAAACTTAGGTTATTGATTTTATATCATTCCCCTTTTCTAATGTATACATTTAATGCTATAAATTTACCTCTCTAAGCACTGAGTAAGCAGCATTCCTCAAATTTTGATGTTACAATTTTAATTTCATTTAGTTATAAATAAATTTTATTGTCTCTTGTGTCATCTTAGTTTTATCTATGGATTATTTATACCAAATAGTTGGGAATTTTTCAGCTATCTTTCTGTGATTTAATTTTAATTCTGTTATATGCTTTTAAATTTATTTTCTGTGATTTCTGTTCTTTAAATTTGTTAAGGTATGTTTTATGGCCCAGAACATGATCCATCTAGGTGAATTTTGCGTGTGAGCATGAGAAGAATATGTATTTTACAGTTACTCAGAGTGCTCTATGTCAATTAGGTCAAGCTGATGGATAGTGCTGTTCAGATCATCTATATTTTTACTAATTTTCTGCCTGCTTGACCCATCAACTACTGAGATGGGGTATTGGAAGTCCCAACTATTTATGTGGATTTGTCTATTTTTATTTAATTTGCATCAGTCTTTGTCTTAGGTATTTTGACACTCTTGGTGTTTTATATATATTTATACACACACACACACACACACACACACATTAAAAAAAATACTGTCTTGACCCAGTTTTGAGGCTTGAGCTAGAGACCAGTCACCCCCTCTCCTTGAACATCCAACTAAGTCCACATTCTCAACCACCTCCCTTTTATTGGCCATCTGATTTTCACACTCTAGGTCACTGTGCACCTGCCCTGCTTGCCCCAGGGCCCCAGGGCAGTAAGACAGCCAGGGACTGCCCCATGCCCTAGAGCTTGCTGAAATTAATCAGATTACTCGTTTCGTTCCTTCTGCTTCTCCTGACTTGCCCTCTTCTACAGAAACCTGAGTGGCCCTGCATGTTGTACTGTGTTCTTCTCGGGGAACTGTAAATATAACAAACTGTAAAACTTTTCTCATTTTCCCTCTCTTGATCTATGTCTGACCTCATCATACTTTACCCAAGGTAAGACAGTTAAAACAGTTGGTAGGTACATACATGTTTAGCATTTTTTGGAGAAGTGGCCCCTTTATCATTGTAAAATGTCCCCTCTCATCCCTGATACTATTCTTTGGCCAGACGTTAGCTTTATGTGAAATTATAACTATTCCAAATTTCTTTTGATTAATGTTAGCATTTTATATCTTATTGCATCTCTTTACAGTTAATCTGCTTTAAAAAATTTATCATCAACTTTATGCAGATAGAACTTAGATGTGTTTTTAATCCACTCTGTTAATCTCTCCCTTTTAACTATGTGTTTAAACTATTTACTTATAAAGTGATTTTAATATATTTGGATTATAACCTTGCTCTTTTCTATTTGTTACATTTGTTCATTGATTAATGTCCCCCTTTTCTGAACTTCTCTATTTTAATTGAGAATTCTTATGCTTCAATTTTATCTAATCTATTAAGCTATCATTTATACTTAAAAAATAGTGGTACCTAAAGACTGTGCAAAATAGATTATCAAATAATCTAAATCTATTTAAAATAGTACCATACTGCTCATGTATAGTACAGTCAACTTAGGACAAAATATCTCACGTTTCTCCCTCTCATCCCTGTGACATTGTTGTAATTTATTTCACTTTTACATATACTCTAAATACTCAGTACTTTGTTATATTATTTCCTTAAACACTTAGTTCTTTTTTAGATTAATTCAGAATAAGAAAAATAAAATATTTTACCTTTGCTAATTCCTTTTCTGACTAATTACTACAGTTTTCTTTGTGTTTCTCACACTTGGAGGTCACTGAATTTCTTGGATCTGTGGTTTTGATATTTTTCAGAAAATCTGAAAATTTCTCTACCATTATTTCTTCAAAAAATGTTTTCTTGCTCATCTGTTTTATGGACTGTTTACATATACACATATGTGTATATGTATGTATTAGATGAAGTTTTTCACAGGTCATTGATATTATATTCATTTAATTTAATTTTTTTAGGTATTTTATGTTGCATATGTTCTATTGCCGTGTATTCAATTTTACTAACCTTTCTTTTGCAATATCTACTCTGCTGTTAATCTTATGCGTGGATTTTTCAGTTTACACATTGTGATACTCATCTGTTGAAATTACAATTGGATCTTTTTTTTTCTCTGTGTCTCTTCATAGGTTTTACAATATATGGAATCAAGGGGTAGAAATGTAGCAGTGATTCCACTGAACTGGGATTTGAGAAGCGTCTCTGGATACCTTGGTCTCTTCGTGCCAGTGAAGCAGCAGACAAAGAAAGAAGATGCTGTTCTGGCTGGGGTGAGTGATTCTGACTATGAAGAAGAAATCAGATTTTTTATTGACGTATAGTCGGCTTGCAATGTTGTGTTAATTTCTAGTATAGAGAACAATGATTCAGTTTTATATATATATATTCCTTTTTATATTCTTTTTCATTATAGGCTATTATAAGGTATCGAATATAGTTCCCTGTTCTATATAGTAGGACCTTCCTGTTGATTTATTTTATATATAGTAGTTAGTAATCTGCAAGTCCCAAACTCCCAATTTCTCTCTCTACCTCTCCTTTTCCCCCTGGTAACCACAATTTTGTTGTCCACGTCTGTGAGTCTGTTTCTGTTTCATAAATAAGTTCATTTGTCTCATTTCTTTTAGATTCCGCATCTAAGTGATATGATATGGTATTTTTCTTTCTTTTTCTGACTTAATTGACTTAGTAAGACAATCTCCAGGTCCATCCATGTTGCTGCAAATGGCACTATTTTATTCTTTTTTATGGCTGAGTAGTATTCCATTGTGTAAATACACTACAACTTATTTATACAGTCCTCTGTTGACTGGCATTTATGTTGTTTCCATGTCTTAGCTATTGTAAATATTACTGCTATGAACACTGGGGTGCATGTATCTTTTTGAATTAGAGTTTCCTCTGGATATATGACCAGGAGTGGAACTGCTGATCATAAGGAAAGTGGTGTTTTATTTCTATTGCATGGGTAGACTGCCCTAGGAAAACATTGCTAAGATTTATGCACAGAATGTTTTGCCTATGTTTTCTTCTAGGAGACTAATAGTGTCTTGTGTTATGTTTAAGTCTTTAAGCCACTTTTTTCTTTTTAATATATATTTTTATTGAAATATAGTCAGTTTACAATGTGTCAATTTCTGGTGTAAAGCACAATGTTCACAATATAAGCCACTTTGAGTTTATTTTTCTATATGGTGTCAGGGAGTGTTCTAACCTCACTGATTTACATGCAGCTGTCCAACTTTCCAAAGACCACTTACAGCCAAAACCTGGTGACAGACCCCTGAACCTCTTCTTATAGCAGATACTTCAGAAAGTTTGCCATTATAAATCCTTTCTCTAACCCTTTGAGATGTAAATCTTCTACCTTCAAGAACTGTCTCTTCAAAAACCAAAGAGCTGTTTCTGTGAAATACAAATGTTTAGGGAGATAACTCTCACAACACTCCCTGTCTCTGGAAAGGTAAGGACTTAAGTGTGTTGGGCACCACAGTCCAACTTGCACCGCTGCCTCCTGTCATAAACATAGGAGAAGTTTGTTTCTCCTCCAAATAAGGACCAATTAGTAAATACACATGGTCTAGTCACATGGACCAAGCCTCCCTTTGTACCCTTCAGTGCCCTTCCCCTAGCACATCTCAGCCTTTAAAAATTCTCTTGCCTTTGTGTCTATAAAGCTGAATTCAGTTCATGCTGGACTCTCTTCCCTGTTTCAATAGCAATTACCATCATTATCACTGTGACTAGTTTCTGACTTTATCTTCAACAATATTTAATATCAAAAGGGTAATGTGAACCAATCAGGAGAAGTAGAGACTGTCTTGTGGGGAAAGATTTAGCATGTTTTTGGTTGTATGTGGAATAGCTATATCAAGTTAAACAGTAAATAAAATGGTGCTTTGTCTTCATTTTGGAATTAAGTATGATTTTAAAAAAGGGTTTTGGATGTTGATAAGGGATGGACTGATATTGGTACTATTAACAAATATATAAAATATAAGCTAACAATTTATAAACAGTTTATTCATGGAAAACAACATTCTATGTGAAGTACATAGATATCACAGATAAAAATGCACTTAGGGATTTGATGTCTGATTTGGATTTAGGAAGATAGAAAGATCTAGAGAGAGACCCCTTCTCAGAAGAGAAAATGGACTGAGCAATATGACATTACTGGAACAATATGTAAGACTTCAATATGATTCTTGCTGCCTTACAAAATGGAACTTTCTGAAGTGCGTGATGATACAGTTCACCTGTATGATACAGAAGACAGATTCTAGAGCTTCCTTCCCACTCCCCTGACACTGATTCAGAATCTCTAGGGGGAGGGACCTGAGGATCTATTTATCAAGCATTTACATCTCAGGGTCAGGCAGGTTGGGGACCTACTACACTAAAGAATGATGTTGTATATTGATATATCTTTCCAACTGATATGAAGACATTTCTTTGTGGAAAAGCTGCTTAAATTTTTTCCTTAGTGTTTGAGATAAATTCATTTGCTGATATCTCCCCAATTCTATAATGAACATTCTCTAAACTGGATTAATTACTTAATCCTTTGTCATTAGTTATTTGGGGATTGACTGAGATTCTTCATCAGTGTTAGTCTCATAAAATATTAGAGCATGAGTCCAGGAAATTAAACCCACATGAAAAAAACTCCTTTTCAAAACTTCGTATTTCCAACTTCATCATTTTATTTTCTTTCCTCAAATGTAGCTTTAATTTTTTTGTTTCTAATTTTTGTCTTTCACCCCACCATCATACAAGTTCTACAAAATTTTCATGCTATAAACTTTCTCACCGTCTTGGGAAACTTATTTAGCTTATTCCATGACCTTGTTTGAACCATTTGAAAAGTACTTAAAATTCTCATGAAAAGAGGATCTTTATTTCCCTACCAAAATAAACGGGTAAATTGAATGCTTCCAGATACCTCATATTAAAACAGAGAAACTGAAAACAAGCACTTACTTAAATTCTCTTGGATATAAATATTGTAATAAATTGGACTATTTCTTGCTTTTTTGTGTGACATAGTATTCTGTTTAAATGTAATTGTTAATAAATTTTAAAGCACTTAATTAGGGAGAGGGTAGCAGCCAAAATTTTGCTTTTGTTGATTTTTTTTCTTTGCTTAAACTTCTTGGCTTGCTTTCAAAGTCCATTCTCTTACTAAAAAATCATAATTTTAACTTTTCTTCACATCTACTAATTCCTAAGTTTTATAACTTCTGTTTACACACTAAGCTGTCCAAGTTACATACCTAGGACTTCTCATTCTTTACTGTTACTCTCTAAAAATTTTATTTTGATACCATCCTTTTTTCACTAGAAAAGTTGAATGTAAAATATGGGCACCATATATTTTACAAATTTGAATAGTAGAAAGCTTTCAAATTCTAACTCATTTTTTATTTCAAAACACAGTCATTCTTACCAAATACATATTCTGTAGAATTAGGTTTAATCAATTTCCTTGTTCTTTTTTGACAGTCTATAAAAGTTGTTATGTTGAGCTCCAATTCTCTTTCAGAATTGCTTTTTTTTTTTTTAACCACTTATTGTGGTATGGTTCCTGTACAGTAAACAACACATACTTCAGATGTACAATTGGATGAATCTTTTTTTTTAATTTATGATAAGTTGAGGTAATTATTTTTTATAAATTTTTTTATTGAGTTATACTCAGTTTACAAGGTTGTGTCAATTTCCACTGTACAGCACAGTTTTTCAGTTATACATGAACATACATTTATTCATTGTCACATTCTTTTTCGCTGTGAGCTACCACAAGATCTTGTATATATTTCCCTATGCTATACAGTATAATCTTGTTTATCTATTCTACATGTGCCTGTCAGTATCTACAAATTTCAAACTCCCAGTCTGTCCCTTCCCAACTCCTCCCCCTTGGCAACCACAAGTTTGGATTCTATGTCTATGATGTCTGTGAGTCTGTTTCTGTTTTGTATTTATGTTCTTTTTCTTTTAGAGTCCACATATGAGTGATCTCATATGGTATTTTTCTTTCTTTCTGGCTTACTTCACTTAGAATGACATTCTCCAGGGACATCCATGTTGCTGCAAATGGCGTTATGTTGTCAGTTCTGATGGCTGAATAGTATTCCATTGTATAAATATACCACTTCTTCTTTATCCAGTCATCTGTTGATGGACATTTAGGCCATTTCCATGTCTTGGTTATTGTAAATAGTGCTGCTATGAACATTGGGGTGCAGGTATCATCCATAAGTAGGGTTCCTTCTGGATATGTGCCCAGGAGTGGGATTACTGGGTCATACAGTAAGTCTATTCCTAGTCTTTTGAGGAATCTCCATACTGTTTTCCACAGTGGCTGCACCAAACTGCATTCCCACCAACAGTGTAGGAGGGTTCCCGTTTCTCTACAGCCTCTCGAGCATTTGTCATTTGTGGATTTTTGAATGATGGCCATTGTGACTAGTGTGAGGTGATACCTCATCGTAGTTTTGATTTGCATTTCTTTGATAATTAGTGATATTGAGCATTTTTTAATGTGCCTGTTGATGATTTGTATGTCTTCCTTGGCGAATTGCTTGTTTAGGTCTTCTGCCCATTTTTGGATTGGGTTGTTTTTTTTTTTTTTCTTATTGAGTCGTATGAGCTGCTTATATATTTTGGAGATCAAGCCTTTGTCAGTTTCATCTTTTACAAAAATTTTCTCCCATTCTGTAGGTTGTCGTTTTGTTTATGGTTTCCTTTGCTGTGCAGAAGCTTGTAAGTTTAATTAGGTCCCATTTGTTTATTCTTGCTTTTATTTCTATCCTGAGTAGACTGCCCTAGAACAACATTTTTGAGATGTGTGTGAGATAATATTTTGCCTATGTTTTCTTCAGGAGGTTTATTGTATCTTGTCTTATGTTTAAGTTTTTGATCCATTTTGAGTTTTTTTGTTTTTGTGTATGGTGTAAGGAAGTGTTCTAGCTTCATTGTTTTACATGCTGCTGTCCAGTTTTCCCAACACCATTTGCTGAAGAGACTGTCTTTATTCCATTGTATATTCTTGCCTCCTTTGTCGAAGATGAGTTGACCAAAAGTTTGTGGGTTCATTTCTGGGCTCTCTAGTCTGTTCCGTTGGTCCATATGTCTGTTCTTGTACCAATACCATGCTGTTTTGATTACTGTAGCTCTATAGTATTGTCTGAAGTCTGGGAGAGTTATTCCTCCAGCCTCTTTTTCTTTCTCTTCAGTAATGCTTTGGCAATTCGAGGTCTTTGATGGTTCCATATAAATTTTATTATGATTTGTTCTAGTTCTCTGAAATATGTCCTGGGTAATTTGATAGGTATAGCAGTAAATCTGTACATTGCCTTGGGCGGTGTGACCATTTTAACAATATTGATTCTTCCGATCCAAGAGCATGGAATATCTTTCCATTTTTTAAAGTCTTCTTTAATTTCCTTCATCAGTGGTTTATAGTTTTCTGTGTATAATTCTTTCACCTCCTTGGTTAGATTTATTCCTAGGTATTTTATTACTTTGGGTGCTATTTTAAAGGGGCTTGTTTCTTTACTTTCTTTTTCTGTTGATTCATCATTAGTGTAAAGAAATGCAACTGATTTTTGAACGTTAATCTTGTAACCTGCTACCTTGCTGAATTCTTCAATCAGCTCTAGTAGTTTTTGTGTGGAGCTTTTAGAGTCTTCTATATATAGTAACATGTTGTCGGCATACAGTGACACTTTTACCTCTTCTTTTCCAATTTGGATCCCCTTTATTTCTCTCTCTTGCCTGATTGCTGTGGCTAGGACTTCCAAGACTATGTTGGATAGGAGTGGTGATAGTGTGCAGCCTTGTCTTGTCCCAGATTTTAGTGGGAAGCTTTTGAGTTTTTCACCGTTG
Source organism: Vicugna pacos (assembly GCF_048564905.1). Lineage (NCBI taxonomy): Eukaryota > Metazoa > Chordata > Mammalia > Artiodactyla > Camelidae > Vicugna > Vicugna pacos. The sequence continues at coordinate 36,805,336 of NC_133001.1, forward strand.
AGTACTATGCTGGCTGTAGGTTTGTCATAGATAGCTTTTATGATGTTGAGATATGTTCCCTCTATACCCACTTTGGTGAGAATTTTTATCATAAATGGGTGTTGAATTTTATCAAATGCTTTTTCTGCATCGATTGAGATGATCATGTGGTTTTTGTCCTTTCTCTTGTCGATGTGATGCATTACATTGATTGATTTGCGTATGTTGACCCACCTTTGTGTCACTGGGTTGAACCCTACTTGGTCATGAGGTATAATCCTTTTTATGTGCTGTTGGATTCTATTTGCTAATATTTTGGTGAGGATTTTTGCATCTATGTTCATCAGCGATATTGGCCTATAACTCTCTTTTTTGCCTGATTTTGGTATCAGGCTGATGGTGGCTTTATAGAATGAGTTTGGGAGTATTCCCTCCTTTTTCAATCTTCTGGAAGAGTCTGAGAAAGACTGGTATGAGTTCTTCTTTGTATGTTTGGTAGAATTCCCCGGTTAAGCCGTCCAGTCCTGGACTTTTATTTGTAGGGACGTTTTTTTATTGCTATTTTGATTTCATTTCTAGCGATCAGTTTGTTCATGTGGTCAGTTTCTTCTTGATTCAGTCTTGGTGGACAGTATGTTTCCAGAAACTTGTCGATTTCCTCTAGGTTATCCAGTTTGGTTCCATATAGTTTTTCATAATTTTCTCGTATGATATTCTGTATTTCTGTTTTATTTGTTGTAATTTCTCCATTTTCCTTTCTTATTTTGCTAATTTGTGCTCTCTCTTTTTTCTTCTTTGTGAGTTTGGCCAGAGGTTTGCCGATTTTATTTACTATTTCAAAAACCAGCTTTCGGTTTGATTGATTTTTTTCTCTTGTTTTTTAATCTCTATTTTACTTATTTCCTCCCCGATCTTTATTATTTCCTTCCTTCTGCTGACTTCCAGGTTTTTTTTGCTCTTCTTTTTCTAATTCTTTCAGCTGGTAGGTTTGATTGTTTATTTGCAATTGTTCTTCTTTCTTGATAAAGGCCCGTATTGCTTTACTTACCTCTTAGCACTACCTTTGCTGTGTCCCATAAATTTTATGTGGTCGTGTTTTGATTTTCATTTGTCTCAAGGTATTTTTAATTTCAACCTTGATTTCCTCATTGACCCATTGGTTTTTTAGTAGCATGTTGTTTAATCTCCATGCTTTCCTTTTTTTCGCCTTTGTTTCTCTGTAGTTGATTTCTAGTTTCATGGCATTGTGGTCAGTAAAGATGCTTGAGATAATTTCTATCTTCTTGAAATTGTTGAGGCTTCTTTTGTGCCCAAGTACATGATCAATCCTAGAAAATGTTGCATGTGCACTTGAAAAGAATGTATATCCTATTGGGGGGGGTGTAGTGCTCTGAAAATAACCACCAAATCTAATTTTTCTATTGTATCATTTAATTTCTCTGTTCCCTTATTTATTTCCTGCCTGGAAGATCTGTCTCGTGATGTTAATGTGGTGCTAAAATCTCCAACAATGATTGTATTCCCATCAGTTTCCCCCTTCATCTCTGTTAGTAATTGTTTTATGTACTTAGGTGCTCCTATATTGGGTGCATATATATTAATGAGTGTAATATCCTCATCTTGTATCACTCTTTTAATCATTATAAAATGTCCTTTATCTTTCTTTATGGCCTTTGTTTTAAAGTCTATTTTGTCTGAAGTCAGTACTGCAACACCTGCTTTTTTGGTTTCTCCATTTACATGGAATATCCTTTTCCATACTTTCACTCTCAATCTGTATGTGTCATTCTCCCTAAAGTGGGTCACTTGTATGCAGCATATTCTAGGTTCTTGCTTTTATCCAGTCTGCCACTCTATGTCTTTTGATTAGAGCATTTAGTCCATTAACATTTACAGTAATTAACAATAGATGTGTTTATTGCCATTTTGAACTTACCTTAGCAGTTGAATTGGTATTTCCTCTTTGTTCCTTTCTTCTTCTTTTTGCAGTTTGATAATTTTCCTTTGTATTATCTTAGATTTTATTTAGTTTTTGTGACTCCCTTGTAAGTTTTTGTCATGTGGTTACCCCTTTGTGTAAGTCTGTTAACCCATTACTATAACTCTTTGTATTAAACAGATAGTAATATAAGCTCAAACCCATCATACTGAGAACAAAAAATTTAAAAAAGAAAAAAAAAACTCTATATTTTCTTGCTTCCCTCTCTCACTCTTAATGATTTTGATGTGTTCTTTTACAATTTCATGTTTATTCTATTTGTAATTCATGAGTATTCATGTAATTCATTATCACCTTTCCAGTTATGATATTCTCATTTCTGTAGCATCCTGTTTATTTTCTGTTTGGAGTAGACCTTTCAGTATGTCTTTTAGCATGGGTTTAGTGTTGCTAAATTCTTCTTGTTTTTTCTTTTCTGTGAAGTTTCTTTATCTCTCCTTCTACTCTAAAGGTTAAACTTGTTGGATCAAGTATCGTAGGCTGCATCTTTTTTCATTCAGGACTTTGAATATATCTTGCCACTCCCTTCTGGCCTGTAATGTTTGTGTTGAGAAATCAGCTGAGAGCCTTTTGGGAGTTCCCCTGTAACTCACTCTTTGTTTTTCTCTTGCTGCCTTTAGGATCATTTCTTTATCCTTGACCCTGGCCGTCTTGATTATAATGTCTTGGTTGGGTCTGTTTGGGTTCTTCCTCTTTGGGGCCCTTTGAACTTCCTGTAGTTGGATATCTGATTCCTTCTTTATGTTTGGGAAGTTTTCAGTCCCCTTTGCTCTTTGTTCTCCTTTGGAACCCCTATTATGCCTAGATTAGCAAACTTAATATTATCCCATAGTTCCCTTATATTGTTTTCATTGTTTTTTATTTGTTTTTCTCTCATTTGTTATGATTGAGTGCTTACTGTTGTCCTGTCTTCTAGGTCACTTATTTGTTCCTCTGCATTATCTAGTCTGCTTGGTACAGCCTTTAGATCAGTTCCCATCTCAGCAAATGAGTTTACCAGTTTTTCTTGGTTCTTATTTATAGCTTCAGTTTCATTTTTGACATATTTGACATACATATCTCTAAACACTATCTCTTTTAGTTCCTTCAGTACTTTGATCACTTCTTTTTTGAAATCTTGATCTAGTAGGCCATCAGTGTCTATATTTCATTGATAGTTCTTTCAGGGGATTTCTCTTGTTCTTTTAATTGAAAGTGGTTCCTCTGCTTCTTCATCTTGCTCATATCTCTCTGGCACTGTGGCTTAAGGAGTATCAGTTATCTATTCTGGTCCTTAAGGAGTTTATTTACTTATGTATCTAAAGCCTATGTAGGAATAAAACTTAAAAAAAAGAATTTTAAAAGAAGGGAGAGGGGAAACAATATTTGAAAGCAGTGTATAATTAGTAACAGAAGAACAAGTTGCAGCAAGATAGCAACTGAGTTGAGATGTCTTTTAAAAACCTTAAAAAAAGGAGAAAACAACAAAAAAATTTGAAGCCTGAGTGTAATCAATAACAGAAGATCAAAACCAAGAGAACTAAAAATGAAATGAGGTGGATTTTAAAAAACAATAATAAAACTTTAAAAGAAAAATTTTAAAGGGATTAAAATGAGAAATATACAATTGTTTAAAAAGTAAAAATTAAAAAGGTAATAGAAAATATAACAGATAAAAAAAAGAAAAATAGATAAAAATAAAAGGAGATGTGTTCTCGTGGAGACTGTGCACTCTTAATGATCTTATTGAGAAGTCTTTCTGTCCTCACGCTGTTGTGGAACTCAGCATGCTGCTTCCAGAGGCCTTCTGTTGGCAACCCTGGTGTGTGCTACTCCTGGTGCAGGTTGGCAAGCAGATCACAACCTCTCCCAACACTGAGGTCAGATGCTGTGTTCTTATGAGGTGGGCACAAGAGTCATGCCCCCTCCTGACACCCTGGTCGCACAGGGTGGGCAGGCAAATTGTGCCCTCTCCTGGTGCAGGTTGCTGCCCGCTCCGCCTTGGGTCCCCACTTGGTAGGCAGGCTCAGAGAAGACAGAGGAACAGTTCCACCCCTGCTCCATGCCCAAATTCAGCTCCTAGTTTGTTTGTCTCGTAGGCAGGAGTTCTGAGAGTTACCAGGGAAGAATGATCCTGTCTGCCTTGGGCTGTAAACAAGCCTCCATTTCGCCTTTGAGGCTGCTAAGCCCTGAGGTATGGATTCAGGTTTTGACCCCACCCCTGCCTGTGTGCTTAGCACTGGAGGATATGGTGGCTTGGCGGAGCTCCCGCCTTTCCTCTCCTGAACACCTTCGGAGGGGTTTTCAGAGATAGGAGGTATGGCACCCTTCCCCCCAGGGCACATTAGCCTTGTTGTTTTATGGAGGGCCCAGATTGTTTTTCCCTGTGTACCCTCTCATCCACAGCGCACAGCATCCTGCAGTCCCCTGGGGCTGCCTCAGTGCAGCTGCCCCAGTACTCCGCCCAATTCAGGCAGCCTGTCCCTTCCCCCACCTGCCATTCTGCCTCTAGGGCTGGGGGTTGCGGAGACCCTCTGTGCCCATTTAACTTAGTTCTGTTGGTCAAGGGCTGCTCCGTACAGATCTGAGCCTCAGAGGCTCCCCCTAAGTCCCACTGATCTCTCCATTGGAGAGGGGGAGACCCAGTGAATAAGCGCTATTCCTCCTTCACTGCTCCCTCTCCGCAGGATCGGTCCTGTGCTGTTTTGCTTTTTCTTCTTTCTTTTTTCCTTGTCTCCTACCAGATTTGTGGCATCTTTGTCTTTTGAAGAGGGCAATGTTCTGTTGGAGTTCAGCAGGTGCTCTGGTTGGCTGGGTGGGTCCATGGATGTGAGTTTTGGTGTATTTGTGGGAGAGGGTGAGCTACGAGCGTCCTTCTACTCTGCCATCTTGGCCAATCTTGTTCAATTTGATGAATCTTGATAGATGAATACACCCATGAAACCACTACCACAATCAAGATAGCTAATAATTTCCATCACTTCCCAAGAGGTACAATTTTTGAATTCCCAGATTATCCCTTCCCACACCCTTTAACCCTGGATAACCATAAGTTTGTTCTCTATGTCTGTGAGTCTATTTCTGTTTTGTAGGTAAGTTTGTTTGTGCCCCTTTTTTTTTAAGATTCCACATATAAGCAATATCATATGGCATTTTTCTTTCTCTTTCTGGCTTGTTTCATTTAGAATGATAATCTCCAAGTCCATATATGTTGCTGCAAATGGCATTATTTTAATTTTTATGGCTGACTAGTATTCCATTGTATGCGTGTGTGTGTGTGTGTGTGTGTGTGTGTACATATACCACATCTTTATTCAGTCATCTGTTGATGACATTGGGTTGTTTCCGTGTTTTTGCTACTATCAGTAGTTCTGCTATGAACACTGGGGTGCGTGTGTATTTCTGAATTATATTTTTATAATTATTATAATTATATTTATATTATTATTGTATTTTTCTCTGGATATATGACTAGGAGTGGGATTGCCGGATCGTATGGTAAGTCTATTTTTAGTATTTTAAGGAATCTTCATACTGTCCTACATAGTGGCTGCACCAACTTGCATTCCCACCAACAGTGTAGGAGGGTTACTTTTTCTTCACACCCTCTCCAGCATTTATCATTTGTAGACTTTTTAATGATGGCCATTCTGACTGGTGAGAGGTGATATCTCATTGTAGTTTTGATTTGCTTTCTCTAACAGTTAGTGGTGTTGAGCATCTTTTCACGTGCTTGTTAGCCATCTGTCTGTCTTCTTTGGAAAGATGACTGTTTAGGTTTTCTGCCTATTTTTTGATTGGATTGCTTGATTTTTTGATATTAAGGTATATGAGCTGTTTGTATATTTTGGAAATTAATCCCTTGTTGAGTGCATCACTTTCAAATATTCCTCCCATTCTGGAGGTTGTCTGTTTTGTTGATGGTATCCTTAGCTGTGCAAAAGCTTTTAAGTTTAATTAGATCCCATTTGTTTATTTTTGCTTTTATTTCCATTACTCCAGGAGTTGGTTCAAAAAATATACTGCTGTAAAGATGTAATGTACAGCATGGTGACTTATACTCAGTAATACTGTTTACTGATTTATATACTTGAAATTTGTTGAGAGAGTAGGTCTTAAGCAATCTAACAAAAAAAGTAACTGTGAGGTGGTGGATGTGTTAACTTGATTGTGGGAATCATTTTACAGAGTTTACTAAAGCTCAGGAGTCTTAGTGCAGTGAAACTATTCTGCATAATACTTTAATAGTGGATTCATGAGATATATTTGACAAAAATCTATAGAACTGCACAATAAAAAATAAATCCTAATGTAAACTATAGATTTTAGTTAGGAATACTTTATCAGTACCAGCTCACCAATTATAATAAATTCACCACACTCATGCAAACTTGTTAGTAATAGGGGAAACTGTGCAGACATGGGGAGCAGGAATATATGGGAATTCTGTACTTCAAACTCTGTAAACTTAGAACTTCTCTAAAAAATAGTCTATTAAAAAACAAAGAAGAAACAAAACCTTTTATATTCCCATAAACCAGAGATGATCAATATAAACTTCAGTATATCTTATTCCAGTAATTCCCCCATATTTTGTAAACATAAAAGACCATACTTCACTATAAATGTACACTGTATATTAATTCACATTACAATATAATATTTCTTATACCATTAGAAATTCTTATGATTTTGCAATCTTTCATATACTGAGTAATATTCTGTCATTTACAACTCAAGATATAGGGCCATTATGGAAAACAACACAAATGTAGAAATAGTTGATTGAAAAAAAGTATATATAAATAATCATATAATAAATGTAGAAATGCTGTTGTTGATTACCTACCATATTACCAATAAAAAAGATAGGGAAATGGTGCTACTAGTTTGTGGAAATATTTAGGGAAACAATAACTAATTATACTTTCCAATTTGATAATAAATAGGTAATATTATTCAATTCTTATTCTGTATCAGTCATAAGTGTAAGTCCTTTCATGTATTACCGTATTGAATCACAAGTTTTACAAGGAAAACACTGTTATCCTCATTTATGGTATGTAATCCAGTGCAGTATTACAGTTATGACAGTAATTTGTGCCCAGTCATGCAAATAATAACTGTGAAACCAACACTGAAACTCAGGCAATCTAGCTCAAGATCCCATGGTTATCACTAGAATTTTCTACTGCCTCAAACCACCAAATAATCCTCAGCTATGGCTGTTGGAAAACTATTACTATGTTTCTATCAAGTAGTTGCCCTTGTTAAAATATTTTATACAATAAATAATGAGTTTGAAAGTTAATAAAATGTCTGTATGTTAGGCCAACTACTTATAGTAATGCATTTGTCACTTTTACTCTTTAACTAGATGAATGAGATAATTCTAGGGTTAAGTTTTGTCCAAATTAATTATTGGAATGAAGAATTCAAAGAGAGAAAAGGGAAGAAAAAGTGGAAGAAAAAGAAAAGGAAGAAAGCAATTGATTTTTCAATTGTGAGGGTTCAACATGTATTTGAAAACCACCTATAGATTTATATTTAAAGGATCCATCAAGAATTCAAGAAAAAATGAGGGAAGGAAGTGAGCAAAAACAACTGAGAGAGAGAGAGAGAAATCAAGAAAACTTCCAACAAAGTAAGCCAAAAAAAAATTTTTTTTAAAGAAGAATTTCTGGACTCAGTTTCATCTCAAAGTGAAGAGAAATCTCTTTTCTTTCTTCCCTAGCATACATTTTACTGTGCTTTTAAAATTCTCTTCTATTGTGTTATTTTAGGATAATTTTATAAGCCCAATTCTTAGCAATGCTAAAGAAGAAAAACAAATTGAAACAAATTCTGAGCAACACTCCATGTTATGTCCCCCAAATAAGCTAAGTATAAAAGCTCTGAAGACATTTGTGTTGCAATTCACAAATTTTATGTCTAACATTTCCTTGGGAGATTCTTTTTAAAACCTTTTTATGTTTCTTAATGATTTTCATATGCTGTAGAACTTTACAGTTGCTACAGTTCAAGTGTACAGAGAATGCCCAGGACCTGTTGAATATGGGACTTATGCAGAGATCAGAAACCTTGTTGCCACGGTTCACTTGTTAGCACTCAGTGGGCCAGTAGGTCATAGTTTAAGGACTGACACCACAGTGTAATTCATAACCAGTTCTCATTGCACTTCCAGCATGGTTCTGGGTCAAAAGAAATATCCTTCACTTTAAGTTCATACATGTTTCAACCCATCATTTTTACTTTGATAAATCTTCTCTTGAGAGTAGAATGTACTATTTATCCTGGAAAGATACGTGTGAAGTGATACACAATGGATAAGAGAACACTTACAGGTAAGTGGAAGGACGGACTTATAAATATCCTGGAAAGATAAGTGGAGGCTATAGGCAGTGGATAAGTGAACAGAGCTAAATTCTTTTAAATTTATCCCATTTATTCTATACACAAACATAATACATAAACACACACACATCCTCAAACACACCCACAGGAAAAGTATAAACTATAGGGGGCTCTGGACAGTGGTAAGGGCAATAATTACTATTTTCTAAAATAGCTATATGATATCTTAGCTCCATTAAAGTCCTCTTACCAGTCTTTCTCAGCTAATGACATTGCTTCACTTTGTTGAAAAAGTAAAAGTTCTCAGACAGGGCCCTCTTCTCTTTACACTGTGTGCATGAGCATATTCTCCACTTCACTCTTCTACAAGGCAACAAAACACTGTTCCTGTGCTTGGGCAATGGTACCAACTCCATATATTTCACCCTCTCAAGATCTTAAATCTTACACTTTTTTTTTCGCTTATATCATTAAGAATTATGTGTTACTGGACGCTGTCTTAATATACTTCATCAGCATTCCATATCATTAGCTGTAATATGTTACTTCCATTTGAAAATGACTTAACTGAGGTTTAGTAAGATGTATAGGTAGTAAATAGTACATTTAATTTTGGGATTTTTTTCCTCTTATTTTAAACTTGTACTGCTAATTATTACAAGTCATTTTTAGTGATTTTGGATTTGATTTTTTATCAACTCACCCTTAACAGCCATGATATTGTCCTGATAATAATATACTTCACAGTGTGTCCATTCATTCTACTGATACTTATTGAACATTGTTTGCAGGCATTGTTCTAGATGTTGGAGATTCAAAACTAGTATTTTTGCAGTTTGTATTGTAGCAGGAAATAATGCAAGCAGAATGAAGATAATAATAAACATAATAAACAAATAAATTATATTGAATATTAGAAAGTGGTAAGTTGTGAAAAAAAACAACAGAACTGAGGATCAGAAATTGTGAAGAAGGCATGCAAGTTTAAATAGGTGGTCAAATGGCCCTCTCAAGAAGGATGCAACTAGGTGAGGACTTGAAGGAGAAAAGGGAGTGAACCTTCCAGATATTTGGGTTAAAATATGTTCCAGGTAGTAAAAAAGAGCTCGAGACTAGAAGGTATTGGGGTAGTTGTAACAGCGGAGATGAGGTCAGAGATATAAAATACTGTCCAACTTTGAGAACCTTTTACATCATTGTATGGACTTCAGTTTGTATTATAAAAATTCATAGGTAGTAGATGATTCTAAGAAGATTGATATGATATAACATGTTTTTACAGAATTACCTGGACACCTGTATATTTTAGGGGAGCAAGAATGAAGCAAGGGGTTGGATATAAGGCTAACTCAACGATCCAGAAGAGATTTTATTACCAACATTAGAAGTGATAAAATCTGGTTGTACTTTGAAAATAAATCCAACATATTTCCTGATGGATTAGATTAGGGAAGTGAGGAGGGGAAAAAAAGGAGTCAAAATGACTCCATGTGTCCTTACTTGAGCAAATTGAGAAAGATGGTCATTATTCACTCAGAGGTGCAAGTCTAGGAGTGTGCTGGTTTGAGAGGAGCATCAGTGTGAAGCATGTTCAGTTTGAGATGCAAGTTAGATTGAAGTGATGATGGTGACTAGTATAGTGGTCCATCCTAGAGGTAAGAATTTGGGATCAGCAGCATACAAATGACATTAAAGAATGAGATTACCAAAGATGCGGGTGTAGGCATTTAGAGAAGAGTTCTAAGTTAGTCTTAGAAGGTCTAGGAAAATAGGAAAATTGAGAAAATGAGGCCAAGAAGCACTAAAGAGGTAAGAGGCGAAATAAGAGTAGTATCCTAGAAGTCAGATAAAGATTAACCTTAATAAATGCTGTTGTTAAGTCAAGTAAAATTAGAACTGAGAATTAAATAATGGTTTAAATAATACGGAGATTATTGGTGTCCTTGGATAGTGGAGTACAGCAGACTGATGGGAAAGAATGTCTGAGTAGACTAGGTTTAAGAACCCTGTTAAAGGATTTTTTTTCCTTATAGAAGGAAGAGAGAGTTATGGAGCTAAAGAAAGTGGTTTCAGCATAAGTTTTTGTTTATAGTATTATACATTTATTGTAGAAGAGATAAATAACAGCATGTGTCTTGTGGGGATGATAAGGGTATAAAATAATTAATGATGTAAAAGAAGACAGAGAGATATGCTATGATATTTGTCCTCAAGTAGTAGAGACAGGAGGGATTGGTGCCATGCTGACTCCCCTCTCCTGGCTTCTGTAGCCATGGGCAAATTCTTCCTCATCAACTTGATTTTCTTCTGTCACCTCACTGTCACTGTATGTCTGACTGTGAGTCCCCCTTTGGAGACTATGTTAAAGACTTTCCAAGCTCACATGCTCCTACCTACCGCTCAGTAATCAGTATGAAAACAAAAAAGCCCTATTCCAGAAGCTATTCTAGAATATGCCCCTGGGCCATTTGGCATGTATTAAAATATATGGGATTAGCACTGTGTCTGATGGTATATTAGTCGGCTCAGTATTCCATAACATAATACCACACACTAGGTGGCTTAGATAAGAGAAATTCCTTTTCTCATAGTTCTAGAGGTTGAGGTCCAAAAGCAAGTATCAGCAGGACTGGTTTATGGTGAGGCCTTTCTCCTTGGTTTACAGATGTGTTTCCTCATTTGGCCTTTTCTTCTGTGTGCACTTGGAGAGGGATCGCTGGTGTCTCTTTCTCTTCTTACAAGGGTGCATAACCACACCGTTATGACCTCATTTAGCCTTAACTGCCTCCAGGTTAATTTTCTCCTCTTGGGCATTCATTCATCGTATGACACTGACTCCTGAATTTTCCGCCCATTCTCTTCCAGAACTTCTTACTGACTAATACATATAGTTTTTATGCATAGATAATCTAGCTAAGACTTCTCTCACTCAAGTCTTACTCTAAGAGGCAGAACAAGAAAGGAAGAAAGAAGATCTTTTGAATCGAGAATGATTATTCATCTAGGAGTTCAGAAAACACAACCCTTCAGAGGCTTTAACATATTTAAATCTTGAAACTCATAACACAAATAGACTTTACCTGGCTTGCAGATGATTACCCACCCAAGCTCCATATTTCTTGGTACACATTAAGCGGTTCAGTCAATATTCCTGGGCTATGCTTCATTTGAATTTCACAGAATACCTTTAATGAGTAAATTTTTTTTCTTAATTTACTTTCCAGGTCAAATTATTGCCCACAAGTGATGAGAACTCAGAGATTAATTTTTTAGGAACTAATAAAAGGGAGAAGTGCTAAATGTATTTTTAAGGTGTACAATAGGAGAGAAATACTAAGAACAAAACCATGAAAGATAGATTGCTGTTGCTATCCCTGTTAGGCCTTAGGCTTTATTTTGATTCTGTTGCTTTCCAAACTGAATTAAAATGTTCTGAATTAGAAATTTTCCCCTTTGTAAGTATGTGCTATTTTTTAACAACTGAATGACATTATTTTACATATTATCTTAGCTGCATTCTACAAAAGTTTAATCAACACAACAGTGTGTAAACAGCCAGGAGCCTGAACTTTGGTTTTTCAGTCTCTTCTATTGCTGTATTTCTAATTTTATTTCCATTTGTTTGATATCCATTGAAAATATCATACCAAAGTTTTAGGTGTATCTCTTTGGATTTTTAACTTGAAAACTAAGTGAAATTAACTGTTAGCTTTAAAGAAAATGCTATTTTTAATTACTATACATTTTAGTTACTATCAATATTTGAGTTATGCATAATACTTATTAATTAGGGAAGCATATTTTAAAACTACCAAAAGCCTTTTCCTAATTTTAGTGACAAACGGGATAACTATGTCTTACTAAAAATCTTTAAAATCAAGTTTCTGACCTGTTGAAAGTGAAATTCTTCAAACAACTTCTCTATATATCTTCTTGAAGATAATATCTGAAATTGATATGCAATAATGCATACCTCAGAATTCATCACAGCATCAACAGTTTTACAAGTAAGAAAGAAATAGTGGTTTCATATAATTCATGAGAAAATGTAGACACCTTAGAGAACATAAAATGCCAAGGATAAAAGAAAACAGTTGCTTTCATTTCTAAGGATGGTAGCTATCAATGACATGTTTATCAACCCTTCAATGGGAAAAAAAAAAAGATGTAGTGTAAACCATGAAAATTTAAATCTAGAATGGTTAGGACTTAAACACTGCATAGATATTCTCAAAATGGGGACAATTAATATTGCTTTATTATCTGAGATGTTCATTTTTGCTCTAGTCATTGGTATGGTGAAAAATAAGTATGAATATATTCACGCACATTTCAGACAAAGGGATGCCACTTTGTGTGCTGTCATTATTAACAGAAAATTGTTCCAGTTATTTTGAATGGGAAAAATCCACATTACTAAAACAATTTCTTCTGGATATTTAGATCCCCATTTAAGATATTCTAAGTATAATATTTTTTCTTCATCATTTGTTTTCTTTCCTATGCTTGTCCAGTTACATCTTTCTGAACATATGAAAGGTTATTAACTGGGGAAGTGCATGAAAAATATGATGGGCTCAGGACAGTTCTAGTTTTGTGTCATTATAAGCTAGGGAAGCAGTGTGATAACTGATCTGCAGAATACGTTAAGTAGTTGACAATGAATTAGGTGAATCTGACATACTGTCCTATTATGAGTAATATTAGCTATAGAAAAAAACCTTGTTTACATTCTAGGCATATTTACCCTGAGGGTTATTAACTTAAAACAGATGAAGTAAAAGGAAAAGAAACATTTATCTAATACTAACGGTTGTTTTCATTTTGAACTAAGAGGACATATCTACTTTTCAGTAACTGTCAGTCTCAAGGGAAGAAAAATGTTGTTCATATAAAATTCATAGAAATAAAGGAGTTCCTGTCATAATGCTTTCAAGAGAGCACTGTCAAATCTCTCTGGGCCTTTAGTTTAAATGTCATTTCTAGTCAACTGCAGGGATTTTTAAAATGTTTCAGCATTGGCTCTTTCCTAAGGGTATATTAGTTCTTTCAGAGGATTTATGTTTTTTAATAAAAGACACTGTCCTGCCAATCTTTGTGAACTACCCTCCCCGATAGTGTCATTTGTAAATGACTTGCAGGAGAAAATAAGCAAGACTAATTGGTTTTCAAATGGTAGAAAATGGACAAAGATTGCCTGAATAACAGCTTCATGAATAATAAAGTTAACCCCAGGTAAGTGATAGTGGGACGCTCTTGTAATCTTACTGTAAGGAAGGGTTAATTGTGATTCAGAACTGTCCTGGGATTCCTCCACAGGGATTCCAACATTGGAAGACTCAAATGATTCCATCCTATACTGGATCTACGCAAAAGACCATCCAGTTATGGTAAGCCTGGAAATCATCTCAAAGGGAACTTTTAACGTCTTAATATCTTTCACTAACTAACACAAATATATGTAGATATTTTTAGTTCTCTCTTCTACTTGACAACTTTTGTAAGATGTATGCCATGAAAGTGATCTGTCTTCCCAAAATATTTTGGTTTTTTTTTAAACACCTTTATTGTGGCATGGTGCCTGTACAGTAAACTGCACGTATTTCAGATGTACACACCCATGAAACCACCACCACAATCAAGATAGCTAACATTTCCATTAGTCCCCAAGAGGTGTAATTTTTGAATTCCCAATTTATCCCTTCCCACCCCCTTTAACCCCTGGCAACCATAAGTTTGATCTCTATGTCTGTGAGTCTATTTCTGTTTTGTAGGTAAGTTCATTTGTGTCCTTTTTGTAAGATTCCACATATAAGTGGTGATATTTGTTCTCTCTCTTTCTGGCTTACTTCACGTAGAATGATGATCTCCAAATCCATCCATGTTGCTGTAAATGGCATTTTTTAATTCTTTTTTTATGGCTGAGTACTGAGTAGTATTTCACTGTGTACCCCACAACTTCTTTACCAGTCATCTGTCAGTGGACATTGGGTTGTTTCCATTTCTTGGCTATTGTAAATAGTGCTGCTATAAACACTGGAGTGCATGTGTCTTTTTGAATTATATTTTTCTCTGGATACGTGACCAGGAGTGGGATTGCTGGATCATACAGTAAGTCTGTTTTTAGTATTTTAAGGAACCTTCATATTGTCCTACATAGTGGCTGCACCAACTTGCATTCCCACCAACAGTGTAGGAGGGTTACTTTTTCTTCACATCCTCTCCAGCATTTATCATTTGTAGACTTTTTAATGATGGCCATTCTGACTGGTATGAGGTGATATCTCATTGTAGTTTTGATTTGCTTTTCTCTAACAATTAGTGTTATTGAGCATCTTTTCATGTGCTTGTTGGCCATCTGTCTTCTTTGGAGAAATGTCTACTTAGGTCTTCTGCCAATTTTTTGATTGGGTTGCTTGTTTATTTGATATTAAGGTGTATGAGCTGTTAGTGTATTTTAGAAATTAGTCCCTTGTCGGTTGCATCATTTGCAAATATTTCTCCCATTCTGGAGGTTGTCTTTTTTGTTTTGTTGATGGTATCCTTAGCTGTGCAAAAGCCTTTAAGTTTAATTAGATCCCATTTGTTTATTTTTGCTTTTATTTCCATTATTCCAGGAGCTGGTTCAAAAAATATATTGCTGTGATTTAGGTCCATGAGTGTTCTGCCTATGTTTTCCTGTAGAAGTTTTATAGTATCTAGTCTTATATTTAGCTCTTTAATCCACTTTGAGTTTATTTTTGTAGATGGTGTTAGAGAATGTTCTAATTTCAATCTTTTACAGGTAGCTGTCCAGTTTTCCCAGCACCACTGGTTGAAGAGTCTTGTATTTTCTCCATTGTATATTCTTTGTGATAGATTAATTGACCATAAGTGTGTGGGTTTATTTCTGGATTTTCTATCCTGTTCCATTGATCTGTGTGTCTTATCTTTGTGCCAATACCATGCCGTTTTGATTACTGTACCTCAGTAGTATTGTCTGAATTCTGGGAGGGTTATTCCTCCAGCTTTGTTCTTTTTCTTCAGTATTGTTTTGGCAATGCTGGGTCTTTTGTGATTCCATATACATTTTAGGGTTGTTTGTTTTAGTTCTCTGAAAAATGTCCTGGGTAATTTGATAGGGATTGCATTAAATCTGTAGGTTGCCTTGGGCAGTATGGCCATTTTAACAATGTTGATTCTTCCAAC
This sequence comes from Vicugna pacos, assembly GCF_048564905.1. NCBI lineage: Eukaryota > Metazoa > Chordata > Mammalia > Artiodactyla > Camelidae > Vicugna > Vicugna pacos. The sequence continues at coordinate 36,820,835 of NC_133001.1, forward strand.
CCAAAAGCATGGAATGTCTTTCCATTTATTTAAGTCATCATTTATTTCCTTAATCAATGTTTTGTAGTTCTCCATGTACAAGTCTTTCACCTCGTTGGTCAGATATATTCCTAAGAATTTTATTGTTATGGGTGTGATTTTACCTCTTCCCATTTGGATCCCTTTTATTTCTTTTTCTGGCCTGATTGCTGTGGCTAGGACTACCATGGCTATGCTGACTAGAAGTGGTGAGAGTGGGCATACTTGTCTTGTTCCAGATTTCTGTTTTTCACTGTTGAAGAAATAAACCCACAGACCTTTGGTCAATTAATCTTCAACAAAGGAGGCAATGGTATATGATGGAGAAAACTGGACAGCAGCATGTAAATCAATGAAGCTAGAACATTCCATCACACCATACACACACACACAAAAACCCTCGAAATGGCTTAAAGACATATTTAAGACAACACTATAAACATCCTAGAAGAAAACAGGCAAAACATTCTCTGACAGAAATCTTAGCAATTTTCTCCTAGGGCAGTATACCCAGGCAATAGAAATAAGAGCAAAAATAAACAAATGGGGCCTAATTAAACTTACAAGCTTTTGCACAGCAAAGGAAACCATAAGCAAGACAAAAACAATAACCTCTTAAATGGGAGGAAATACTTGCAAAAAACAAGACTCACAAGGGATTAATTTCCAGAATATATAAACAGCTCATACAACTTAATAACAAAAAAAACAACCAATCCAATCCAAAAATGAGCAGAAGACTTAAACAAGCAATTCTCCAATGAAGACATATGAATGGCCAATAGGCACATGGAAAAATGCTCGATATAGCTAATTATCAGAGAAATGCAAATCAAAACTAGAATGAGGTATCTCCTCACACCAGTCAGAATGGCCATCATTAAAATGTCCATGAATGATAAATGCTGGAGAGGGTGTGGAGAAAAGGGAACCCTCATACACTGCTTGTGAGAATATAGTTTCATGTAGCCATTATGGAAAACAGTATGGAGATTCCTTAAAAGACTAAAAATAGACTTACCATATGATCCAGCAGCCCTACTCCTTGACATGTATACTGAGTGAACTCTAATTCAAAAAGATACATACACCCCAATGTTTAGCCTAGACATGGGAACAACGTAAATGTCTATTGACAGATGACAGGATAAAGAAGTTTTGGTATATTTATACAATGGAATACTACTCAGCCATAAAAAAGAATGAAATAATGCCATTTGCAGCAACATGGATGGACCTGGAGAATGTCATTCTAAGTGAAGTAAGCCAGAAAAAGAAAAAAATATATACACTTATCACTCATGTGTGGAATATAGGGGGAAAAAAAAGTAAGAAGAGGACACTAATGAATTCATTTACAAAACAATCTTATGATTACCAGGGAAAGTGGGTGGGAAGGGATACATTTGGGAGTTTGAGATTTACAAATGTTAGCCACTATATATATAGATATAAAACAAAATTAATAAACATGTACGGGCTAACAGAGCTGCTTTAAAGTACAAGGAGCAAAAAAATGACAGAATTAAAAGGGAAATAGGAAAATCCACTATAATGATTGGAGATGTTAGCAACTATGGTAGATAGAAGTCTAGAAGGTTTCCAAGATTTCTGTCCCCTGGTTAACCAATCAAGCAGTAATCTATGTGCTGCTATGAAGTGTTTGCAGATGTAATTAAAGTTACTAATCAGCTATCTGTAAAATAGGGAGATTATCCTAGATTATTCAGTTGGGCCCAATACAATCACATGTGAACTTAAAAGCAGAAGGGAGGGCAAAAAAATCAGAGATATATGTTAGAAAAGGAAGACAGAGAAAAGATGAGGTAGAAGGGGAGGTCAAAGTGATCTGAAGCATAGAAAGGGTTCTAAATGTCATTTCTTGTTTTCAAGATGGAGGAGGGAGAAGCAAATCAAAGATGGCTGACCACAACCTCTGAATGACAGCCAGTAAGGCGATGGAAGTTCTCAGTCCCACAACAGGATGGAGTGAATTCCTCCAACCACCTGGATGAGCTTGGTAGTGAATTCATTCCCAGAGCATCCAGACAGGAGCACAGCCCTGCAGACGTATTGCTTTGGCCTTGTGAAACCCAGAGCAGAGAACAGCTGAGCCATACTGTGCCTGAACAGCCATGCTGTCCTTCAGAACTGTGAGATGATAAATGGGTTGTTTTAAGCCACTAAATTTGTGATTTTTCACAGAAGTAATAGAAAACATTATACATTCTATCTAAGCAAATGATAGAGCAACTAGGAAAAAGATTTGGTACAGGAATACAAGGTCTGAAAGATACTAACAACCACCTTGACCTAACATATTTATAGAACAGTTCATCCAAAAGGACAGAGCATACTGTAGCCCCCCAAAACACAAGATTAAATCTTGAAAAGATTAAAATCATACAGAATGTGTTCTGAATACAATTGAATTAAATTAGTAATCAATAGCAATGAGACAATTATGAAGATCCTGATTACCTGAAATTAAAAATACACCTTTAGCTATTCCATGGGTCAAAGAGGAAATCACAAGAAAATCAGAAACATTTTTATGATAAAAATATAGTAATGCTTAAGGGAAACTTTATAATATTAAATGTGTATAGTAGAAAAGAAGAAAGATCTTTAAGTCAACAATCTTATGATACGACTTCACACCTCAGGAAATAAGAGACCAAATTAAACACAAAGTAAGTAGTAGAAAGAAGGTAGTAAAGACTTGTAATAAATAGAAGTTAGAAAAAGGAAAAGGCAATGAAATAATATTATATTTGAAAAGATCATTAAAATTCATTAACCTCTAACTAGACTGATAAAAAACAACAGCTAAGATATAAATCACCAATATCAAGAATAGAAAAGAATATCATAACTTCATAATAATATAACTTAGACAAACTAATTATTGAAAGACACACATTAGCAAAACTAATATAAGAGATACAAAATAGAAATCTGAATATATCAGATTTATACAATCTAAATGAAGTAAATTTATAGTTAAAATGTCTCTTAAAACAAGCTAAAATAAAAAGAAAACCATAGGCCCAAAATGGTTTCACTGGTCAATTCAATCAAAACTTTAAAGAAAAAATAACTCCAGTCTCAAAAACTCTTTGGAAAATAGACTTGAAAGGAACATCTCCTAACTCATTTTGTTAGGCTGGTATTATTCAGATACCAAAATCACATAAAGGCATTAAAAGAAAAGAAAACTAAAGTCCTGGATGAGAGGAAATCAAGATAGTGGCATAGGAAGACCCTGAGTTCACCTCTTCATGGACACACAAAAGTTACAACTACATATAGAACTCTCTGAGGACAACTTTAAAAGTCTGGCAGAACAGCTCTTCCACAAATAAGAATATATATATATTTTTAAAAAGCACATTGAGATGGGTTGGAGGGGCAGAGATGTGATCTAGTCAGGACCCACATCCCTGGTGGGTGATGCAAAAGTGCTAGGGAATATCAGAAATACAAGGAGTTGGGGGTTCGAGCCCCACATTGGGCACTGCAGCCTTGGGGACAGGCATCGGGAAGGTGATGGTTTTGAAAACCAGTGGGGCTTATCACTGGAGATCTGTAGTGCTGTGGGAAACTTGAGACTCTACTCTTAAAAAGTGCACACACATACACTCTGAGTCCCAGTGCAGAGGCAACAGATTGAAAAGTAAAAGTGTCTGGCATTCTAGCTGACCTGCCAAGCTCAGGTTCCAAGGTGACAGTCCTTATTACACCCCAGGAGTGGCCACAGCTCCTGCTAGGCTCCGGTTACAGCCCCACCTATCTATCCTGCGAGAAGCCGAAGCTCACAATGGGCTCCAGCTACTTCCTACCCTGCCAAGGCAGTGACCACCTCCTCCTGCCACCACCTGCAGGCCCCAGCAAAAGCCCTGGCCCATCCCACTTCAGATCCAGTCCTCCCACCAAAGTCACTGGACATAAGCAGTCTGTATAGGGACACTCCTGCAGAAGACATGCCTTCAAGACTGGGAGACATAACTATTTCACTTAATTCATAGAGCCAAACTCAGAACTTGAACAGAATGAGAAGACAGAGGAGTAAGTTCCAAATGAAAGTACAAGATTAAAACCCTTATGAAATGAAGATAATTTACCTGATAAAGAGTTTGAAGCAATTGGCATACAAATGATAAAAATGCTCATTGGACTTGGGAAAAAAAAAAAAAAGAAACATAGTGAATATTTCAACAAAAACTTAGAAAATGTAAGAAGAACCAGAGCTGAAGAATAGAATAACTGAAATAAAAATACACTAGAGGGACTCAACAGCATATTAGATTTTACAGACTGTCAATCAGGGAAATGCAAATCAAAATCACAGTGATCTACCACTTCATACCCATCAGAATAGCTATCATCAAAAAGACAAGAAATAGCAAATGTTGGCAGGCTATGGAGAAAAGGGAACACTTGTGCCCTGTTATTGAAATGTAAATTTGTACAGTCACTATGGAAAACAGTATGGTGGCTTTTCATAAAATTAAAAACAGAACTACAATATGATCCAACAATTCCATTCCTGTGTAATTATCAGAAAAAAAACAAAAACACTAATTAGAAAAGATATATGCACCCCTATGTTTATCGCAGCATGATTTACAATAGCCAAGATATGGAAGCAACCTAAGTGTCCACAGAGAGATGAATGGGTAAAGATGTGGGATGGATTTATATAGATCGATCGATCGGTCTGTCTCTCTGTCTGTCTATGTATCTATCTAATGAAACATTACTCAGCCATAAAAATTATGAAATCTTGCCATTTGCAACGTTGATGGATCTAGACCATATTATGATGAGTGAAATAAAATAGATTTCACAAGTGAAAAGATACTTGTCTTTAACAAACAAAACAAATAAATACAGCAAAACAGAAACAGAGTCATAAGTACAGACAGAAACTAGTGGTTGTCAAGAGGGAGGGGATTAGGATGGGTGAAATAGGTGAAGGGGATTAAGAGATACAAACTACTAATTATAAAATAAATATCACAAGGATGTAATTAATGTACAGCACAGGGAATATAGTCAATAATGTTGCAAGAACTTTTTATGATATGTAATCTATAGAAATATTGAACTACTATGTTGTACACTTGAAACTATTATAATGTATGCCAACTATAATTTAAAAACTAAATCCTTGAGAACTTAATTTTAAAACATCTGTAAAAAATGTTAACAAATCAATTTCAGTAATTACATGAAAGGATAATGATCTTGATCAAACGTGTTCTACCTCAGACATTCAAAAACATTCTATTAGCATTAAGAAATAATAACTTGTATTTAGCCATATTAATAAAGTGAGCATCTGAATAGATGCCAAAAAGCACTGACATAATTCAAAGTCCACTTATGAAAAACATCTCTCAGAAAACTAGGAATAAAGAGAACTTAACAGATAAATTGTATCTACACAAATGAAAAGTATATAATTATCCCTTGTACTTGAGTAGTTAAAATCTGAATGCTGAAAGTAAGAGGGGAAAAATATATGAATGTTTTCTCTCTCCACCTTTGTTCATCATTTAACTGTAGTTCTCGGCCTGTGCAATAAGGCAAGTTTAAAAAGACAAGTGATACAGGATGAGGCCAAGATGGCGTAGTAGTAGGACGCAGGTAGCTCTCACCCTCTCCCACAGATACACCAGGACTCACATCCGCAGACCCACTCAGCCAACCAGAGGACCTGCGGAACTCCGACAGAACACTGTCCTCTTCAAAAGACAAAGGCACCAAAAATCTGGTAGGACAAAGGACAAAAAGAAAGACAAAAATGCAAAACAATGCGGGACCAGTCCCACAGGGAGGGAGCGACAAAGGAGGACTGGCGCTCGTTCGCTGGGTCTCCCTCTCTCGGATGGAGAAGGAGCCTCCGAGACTCGGATCTGTACAGAGCAGCCCTTGTCCTACAGAACTAAGTTAACCGGGCACAGAGGGTCCCTGCCACACCCAAGACCCGAGCCGGGAGCTGGGGGCCGGACAGGCTGCCCGAACCGGGCGGAGGACGGGACGGCTGCACTGAGGCGGCCCCGGGGGACTGCAGGGAGCTGTGCAACGTGGGTCAGGGGATGCACAGGACAGAACAACCTGGGCCCTCCGTAAAACACGGCTGATGTGCCCTGGGGGGAAGGGTGCATACCCCCATCTCTGAAAACCCACGTAATGTTTTCAGTGAGGAGAGGCGGGGCTCAGGCACAGTGGCCATATCCTCCAGCGCTTGGCACCCAGGTGGGGTTGGGGGCAAAACCTAAATCCACACCTGGGGGCTCGGCAGCCTCAAAGGCCAGTGACTTGTTTGCAGCCCATCTGAAAGGATCCTTCCGCTGTAGTGCCTAGCAAAGTTCCTGTCTCCAGAACAAACAAGGAGCTGAGCTTGGGCACGGAGCAGGGACGGGGCTGTTCCGCGGTCTTCCCGGGGCCCGCCTGCGGAGCGCTGACCCAGGGCAGAGTGCGCGGTGGCGCGGAGCCGCGGAGCGACTGGCGCCAGGAGAGAGCAGGTGGCCCCCGCCTTTCCAGCAGGAACGCTGTGCTGGGAGGGGGCGCGATCTGCCTGCCGACAGGCAGTGGGAGCAGCACCGACGAGGGGCGCTGACGGAGGGCCTCTGGAAACAGCAAGCTGAGTTTGCGAAACAGGGCGAAGGCATTAAGAGCACACAGTCTCCAGGAGAACACCCCCTCCTCCCCCTCCCCTTTTTAAACTGTTTTTACCTGTTGTATTTTCTATTACTTTTTAAATTTTGAAACAATTATATATCCCCCAGTTTTAATCCCTTTAAAATTTTTCTTTCAAAATATTATTTTAAACAATCCACATCATGTCATTTTTATCTCTCTTGGTTTTGATCTCCTGATACTGATTATACACAGGTGTCAAATATGTTTTTTTCCTCTTTTCTCCTTTTTCAAAGGTTTTTAAGAGACGTGTCAACCCAATTACTTTCTGCTTCAACTTGCTCTTCAATTATTCATTATACACTGTTTTCAAACCTTTTTATGCTCCCTTCTCTTAAAATTCTCTTTATCTTTTTAAAGCTATTTTCTATTACCTTTTTAATTTCTACTTTCTAAACAATTGTATATGCTCCTAGTTTTAATCCCTTAAATTTTTCTTTTAAAGTAGTTATATTATTATCAATTTTAAAAAATCCACCTGATTTCATTTTCATTTCTTTTGGTTTTGATCTCCTGTTATTTATTATAAACAGGTTTTAAATATCGTTTTTTGATCTTTTTTCTTTTTAAGGGTTTTTTTAAAAGACCTCTCAACTCGAATGCTAGTCTGATTCAAATTGCACGTTTATAATTCATAATACACTGTTTCCAAAACTTTTTGTCTCCTTTCTTTTAAAATTCTTTCTCTCTCTCTCCTTTTTTTAAAGTTTTATTACTACAAAGGGATTAGATAGATAAATAAATAAACTCCTTTAAGGACCACAGTAGATAACTGATACTCCATAAGCCACAATGTCAGAGAGATATGAGCAAGATGAAAAAGCAGAGAAACCACTCCCAATTAAAAGAACAAGAGAAATCCCCTGAAAGCACGATCAAGGAAATAGACATTGATGGCCTACTAGATCAAGATTTCAAAAAAGGAGTGATCAAAATACCGAAGGAACAAGAAGAAATAGTGTTTAAAGATATAAAATATGTCAAAAATGAAATCGAAGCTATAAAGAAGAGCCAAGTAGAATTGGTAAACTCATTGGCTGAGATGAGAACAGATCTAAAGGCTGTGCAAAGCAGACTAGATAATGCAGAGGAACAAATTAGTGACCTAGAAGACAGAAAAACAGAAAGCACCCAATCAGAACAACTGCAAGGTAAACAAATAAAAACAAATGAAAGTAACATAAGGGACCTATGGGATAATATAAACCATGCCAATTTTCACATAATAGGGGGTCCCAGAAGGGGATGAAAGATCAAAGGGGATTGAAAAGGTTTTTGAAGAAATCATGACTGAAAACTTCCCAAACGTAAAGAAGGAATCAGAAATCCAAGTACAGAAAGTTCAAAGGGTCCGAAACAGGAAGAACCCAAATAGACCCACACCAAGACATACCATAATCAAGATGGCCAGGGTCAAGGATAAAGAAATGATCCTAAAGGCAGCAAGAGAAAAGCAAAGAGTGAGTTACAAGGGAACCCCCATAAGGCTCTCAACTGATTTCTCTACACAAACATTACAGGCCAGAAGGGAGTGGCAAGATATATTCAAAATCCTGAATGAAAATAAGATGCAGCCTAGGATACCATATCCATCAAGGCTATCCTTTAGGATATAAGAAGAGATAAAGAATTTCACAGACAAGAAAAAACTACAAGAGTTTAGCAACACTAAACCCATGCTAAAAGAAATATTGAAAAGTCTACTCTAAATAGAAAAGCAGCAGGATGCTACAGAAATGAGAAACTCACAACTAGAAAGGTGATAGCTCATAAATTACAATATTTGTAAAAGAAGACATCAAAATCATTCAGAGTGGGAGAGGGAAGCAAGAAAATATAGAGTATTTTTTTTTCTTTCTTTTTAAAATTTTTTGGTTTTGGTAGGATGGGTTCAAGATATAGTAATGGGCTAACAGACTTACAGAAAAGGGTAACCACAAGCCAGAAACTTACAAGGGAGTCACAAAAATTAAATAAAATCCATGATAATACAAAGGAAAATTATCAAACCACAAAAGTAAGAAGAAAGGAACAAAGAGGAAATACCAATTCAACTGCAAAGATAAGTTCAAAATGGCAATAAACACACATCTATCATTAATTACTGTAAATGTTAATGGCCTAAATGCTCCAGTCAAAAGACACAGCGTGGCAGACTGGATAATAAAGCAAGAACCTTCAATATGCTGCATACAAGAGACCCACTTTAGGGAGAAGGACACATATAGATTGAGAGTGAAAGGATGGAATAGGATATTCCATGCAAATGGAGAAACCAAAAAAGCAGGTGTTGCAGTACTGACTTCAGACAAAATAGACTTTAAAACAAAGGCCATAAAGAAAGGACATTTTATAATGATTAAAGGAGTAATACAAGATGAGGATATTATACTCGTTAATATATATGCACCCAATATAGGAGCATCTAAGTACATAAAACAATTACTAACAGAGATGAAGGGGGAAACTTATGGGAATACAATCATTGTTGGAGATTTTAGCACCACATTAACATCACTAGACAGATCTTCCAGGCAGGAAATAAATAAGGGAACAGAGAAATTGAATAATACAATAGAAAAATTAGATTTGGTGGATATTTTCAGGGCATTACACCCCCCCAAAATAGGATATACATTCGTTTCAAGTGCACATGGAACATTTTCTAGGATTGATCATGTAGTTGGGCACAAAAGAAACCTCAACAATTTTAAGAAGATAGAAAGTATCTCAAGCATCTTTAATGACCACAATGCCATGAAACTAAAAATCAACAGAGAAACAAACGAGAAAAAAAAAAAGGAAAGCATGTGGAGATTAAACAATATGCTATTAAAAAACCAATGGGTCAATGAGGAAATCAAAGCTGAAATTAAAAAATACCTTGAGACAAATGAAAATCAAAGCACAACCACACAAAATTTATGGGACACATCAAAGGCAGTGCGAAGAGGTAAGTCTATAGCGATACAGGCCTTCCACAAAAAAGAAGAACAATCTCAAATAAACAATTTAACCCACCAGCTGAAAGAACTAGAAAAAGAAGAACAGAAAACCCCAAAAGGCAGCAGAAGGAAGGAAATTATAAAGATTAGAGAGGAAATAAATAAAATAGAGATTTAAAAAAACATAGAAAAAAATCAATCAAACCAAAAGCTGTTTTTTTGAAATAGTAAATAAAATTGACAAACCTCTGGCCAAACTCACAAAGAAGAAAAAAGAGCACAAATTAGCAAAATAAGAAAGGAAAATGGAGAAATTACAACAAATAAAATAGAAATACAGAATATCATATGAGAATATTATGAAAAACTATATGGAACCAAACTGGATAACCTAGAGGAAATCGACAAGTTTCTGGAAACATACTGTTAACCAAGACTGAATCAAGAAGAAACTGACCACTTGAACAAACCGATCGCTAGAAATGAAATCGAAATAGCAATAAAAAATCTCCCTACAAATAAAAGTCCAGGATTGGATGGCTTAACCAGGGAATTCTACCAAACATACAAAGAACTCATACCAGTCTTTCTCAAACTCTTCCAGAAGATTGAAAAAGGAGGGAATACTCCCAAACTCATTCTATAAAGCCACCATCAGCCCGATACCAAAAGCAGGCAAAGACACCACCAAAAAAGAGAATTATAGGCCAATATCACTGATGACCATAGATGCCAAAATCCTCACCAAAATTTTAGCAAATAGAATCCAACAGCACTTAAAAAAGATATACATCATGACCAAGTGGGGTTCATCCCAGGGACACAAGGGTGGGTCAACATACACAAATCAATGAATGTAATACATCACATCAACAAGAGAAAGGACAAAAACCACATGATCATCTCAATCGATGCAGAAAAAGCATTTGATAAAATTCAACACCCATTTATGATAAAAACTCTCACCAAAGTGGGTATAGAGGGAACATATCTCAACATCATAAAAGCTATCTATGACAAACCTACAGCCAGCATAGTACTCAACGGTGAAAAACTCAAAAGCTTCCCACTAAAATCTGGGACAAGACAAGGCTGCACACTATCACCACTCCTATCCAACATAGTCTTGGAAGTCCTAGCCACAGCAATCAGGCAAGAGAGAGAAATAAAGGGGATCCAAATTGGAAAAGAAGAGGTAAAAGTGTCACTGTATGCCGACAACATGTTACTATATATAGAAGACTCTAAAAGCTCCACACAAAAACTACTAGAGCTGATTGAAGAATTCAGCAAGGTAGCAGGTTACAAGATTAACGTTCAAAAATCAGTTGCATTTCTTTACACTAATGATGAATCAACAGAAAAAGAAAGTAAAGAAACAAGCCCCTTTAAAATAGCACCCAAAGTAATAAAATACCTAGGAATAAATCTAACCAAGGAGGTGAAAGAATTATACACAGAAAACTATAAACCACTGATGAAGGAAATTAAAGAAGACTTTAAAAAATGGAAAGATATTCCATGCTCTTGGATCGGAAGAATCAATATTGTTAAAATGGTCACACCGCCCAAGGCAATGTACAGATTTACTGCTATACCTATCAAATTACCCAGGACATATTTCAGAGAACTAGAACAAATCATAATAAAATTTATATGGAACCATCAAAGACCTCGAATTGCCAAAGCATTACTGAAGAAAAAGTAAGAGGCTAGAGGAATAACTCTCCCAGACTTCAGACAATACTATAGAGCTACAGTAATCAAAACAGCATGGTATTGGTACAAAAACAGACGTATGGACCAATGGAACAGAATAGAGAGCCCAGAAATGAACCCACAAACTTTTGGTCAACTCATCTTCGACAAAGGAGGCAAGAATATACAATGGAATAAAGACAGTTTCTTCAGCAAATCATGTTGGGAAATTGGACAGCAGCATGTAAATCAATGATGCTAGAACACTTCCCTACACCATACACAAAAATCAGCTCAAAGTGGATCAAAGACTTAAACATAAGACAAGATACAATAAACCTCCTTGAAGAAAATATAGGCAAAACATTATCTGACATACATCTCAAAAATGTTCTCCTAGAACAGTCTACTCAAGCAATAGAAATAAAAGTAAGAATAAACAAATGGGACCTAATGAAACTTACAAGCTTCTGCACAGCAAAGGAAATCATAAGTAAAACAAAAAGACAACTTACGGAATGGGAGAAAATTTTGCAAATGAAACCGACAATGACTTGATCTCCAGAATATATAAGCAGCCTATACGACATCATAAGAAAAAACAAACAACCCAATCCAAAAATGGGCAAAACACCTAAACATGCAATTCTCCAAGGAAGACATACAAATGATCACTAGGCACATGAAAAAATGCTCAATATCACTAATTATCAGAAAAATGCAAATCAAAACTATGATGAGGTATCACCTCACACCAGTCACAATGGCCATCATTCAAATATCCACCAATGACAAATGCTGGAGAGGCTGTGGAGAAAAGGGAACCCTCCTATACTGCTGGTGGGAATGCAGTTTGGTGCAGCCACTGTGGAAAACAGTATGGAGATTCCTCAGAAGACAAGGAATAGACTTACCATATGACCCAGGAATCCCACTCCTGGGCACATATCCAGAAGGAACCCTACTTAAGGATGACACCTGCACCCCAATGTTCATAGCAGCACTATTTACAATAGCCATGACATGGAGACTGCCTAAATGTCCATCAACGGATAACTGGATAAAGAAGAAGTGGTATATTTATACAATGGAATACTACTCAGCCATAAAAACCGACAACATAATGCCATTTGCAGCAACATGGATGCTCCTGGAGAATGTCATTCTAAGTGAAGAAAGCCAGAAAGAAAGAATACCATATAAGATTGCTCATATGTGGAATTAAAAAAAAAAAGCATAAATACAAAACAGAAAGAGGCTCTTAGACATAGAATACAAACTTGTGGTTGCCAAAGGGGTGGAGGGTGGGAAGGGATTGACGGGATTTCAAAATTGTAGAATAGATAAACAAGATTACACTGTATAGCACAGGGAAATATACACAAGCTCACAGAGAAAAAAGTGTGACAATGAATAAATGTATGTTCATGTATAACTGAAAAATTGTGCTCTACACTGGAATTTGACACAACATTGTAAAATGATTATAAATCATTAAAATTTTTAAAAAATGTATTAAAATAAATTAGAACTAAAAATATTTCAAAGAAAATAAACAAATGATTAATAAATGCAAAAAAAGTCATAAAGACAGAAAGAAAAGAAGTAAAATTGTTTTATATGCTGATGGCATAATTATTTACATAGAAACCCTAAGGAATCTACAAACAAAAAGCTGCCAGAACTAATATATGAATATAGGAAGTTTTCAGTATGTAAGAAAGACATTCAAAACACAAATTTTATTATATCTAATGATGAAAAAGATTAACTGAAATAAAAGTTTAATTATTAATAGCACCAAAATATTTAGGGACAAATTTAGCCAAAAATGTATACAACCTATACATGGGAACCTACAAAACATTGCTAAGATAAACTTACAGGGAAAAAGTAAGTGAAGGGATACATTATATTCAGAATGAAAGAGTCAGTATTACTGAAAATGGATGTTGATCCAGAGATCCAAAGGAAATTATCTGTAGATGGAATACAATCCCATTCAAAATTCTAGCAGGATGTTTGGAAGAAATGAACAAGCTGACTGTAAAATGTAGGTATAGACAAGTGATCAATAAAAGTCAAAACAATTTTCTAAAAGCAGAACAATTTAGAAAACTTATTTCAGTGTGCAGCAATCAAGACAATGTAATCAAGAGGAAGCAGTGGCACAATAGGGCAATCGAAGAACACAGCATCCAGAAATAGGTCTACGCTTACATGATCAATGATTTTTGCCAGCCTAATTCAATAGAGAAAAGATGTCTTGTTAAGGAATGGTGGTGAGGGGGCGATCAAGATGGCAGAGTAAGAAGATGTAGAGCTCACCTCCCCCCATGAACACATCAAAACGCATCTACCTGTGGAACAATTCTGACTAAAAACTAACTGGAAGCTGGCAGAGAGACTGCTGTACAACCAAGGCTGTAAGGAAGATACACTTGTAATTGGCTAGGAAGGAGAGAAAAGCAATCAGATTGGAACCTGTACCCCTGGGAGAAGACTCAGAGGGAAAGAGAAATTACATGAGCAGACACTCACCTTGGGGAGTGAACAGGTCCAGCCACAGATCGGGGTGTCTAGCCCTGGGGTCCTGCATGAAAGAGACAAATCCCCTTGGCTGACTGGAGGAGAGCTGGGACAAGTAGAAGGGCTATGGACACAGAGGCTACATGGTCCCAGCGTGAAGCCTGGGTTACGTGGCTGCAGCCATTGTTGTCACTACTCAAGCAGTGACTCAGAAGCCTTCCAGATCTGTGACTGCAGCCATTCCACCACAGCTAACCTCCCAATACACACAGAGAGTTCATGGGGCCCTGCCAGCCATGCAGGGTGGTTCCACAATAGGTCGGGGTGGCAGAAGCAGGAGCAATTATGGGCTGTGAGAGAAAAAGGGGACGCACCCCAGGCTGAGTCTGAGCAAAGCCAGAGACACCTACACAGGCAGCAGCATATGACCGCTGTCGGTGCACAGGCCCCACTTATTTCAGCACTCCCTCCCACTGGGGCAAACACACACTTAAAAGGAATGGAGTCAGCTCTACCTGAACCCTCAGGGTTTCAGCTCCAGCAACATAGGGTCAGACCCCACTTCTGCCTCAGTGCTGATGATCACTGAGCAGAGAGGTAGTCAGGCCTCACAACCAGAACTAGCTCTAGCCCCTCCATCTACAGTTCCATTTCCTCCCAAGATGACAGTTGCCAATACACCCCGAGGAAAGACATGATTTGTATCCACATCTCCAGCCCTCCCACCAAAGGCTCCTACAACTCAATATAAAAAAAAAAAAAACCAAAAACCAAAAAACAACCGAATCAAAAAATGGGCAGAAGACCTGAATAGACATTTTTCCAAAGAAGACATACCGATGGCTAACAAGCACATGAAAATATGCTGAACATCGCTGTATCAAAGAACTGTAAATCAAAACAAATATGAGATATCACCTCACACCTGTCAGAATGACTCTGATCAAAAAAATCTACAAATAACAAATGTTGGAGAAGATGTGGAGGAAAGAAAACCCTTGTACACTGTTAGTTGGGAATGTAAACTGGTGTAGCCGCTGCGGAAAACAGTATGGAGGTTCCTCTAAAACCTGAAAATAGAACTACCATATGATCCAGCAATCTCACTTCTGGGTACGTATCTGGAAAAAACGAAAACACTAATTCAAAAAGATACATGCTCCCCAATGTTCCTAACCACACTATGGATTACTCAGTGGATTACTCAGCCATAAAAAGAGAATGAAATTATGCCATTTGCAGCCACATGGATAGACCTAGAGAATATTATGCTTAGTGAAGTAACTTAGTATGACAAATACCCTGTGTTACCATTTATATATGAAATCTAAAAAAATAATGCAAATGGATGTACACAGGAAACAAAAACAGACACACAGATACAGAAAACCAGTAACCAAAGGGGAAGAAGGAAGTGGGATGGGGCAAATTAGGGGTATAGGATTAAGAGATACAAACTACTATATATAAACTAGATAAGCAACAAGGATATATTATATATTATAGGGACCATTACCTTGTAATAACTTTTAATGGAGTATATAATCTGTAAAAATACTGAATAGCAAAGCTGTACACATGAAACTCATATAATATTATAAATCAACTATACTTAAACTTAAAAAAATATGATAGTGGGACAAATAAATATCCTGGGGGAAAGAAAAGGAGAATGGGAGAATAAGCCTCAACTCTTACCTGAAACCAATAAGAATCATATGTCTACAGATAGTAACTAATACTACTGAATTGTATATGAAAATACGGAAGAAATATTTTTGTAATTAGGATAAGAAAAGATTTCTTAAAAAGGACACAAAAGCACAAACTATTAAAATCATAGATAAACTTCACCAAAATTAAAAACAAATTCTTATCAAAGCACACATTTAGTAAAATGATGTCACAATTGGGAGAAATTATTTTTAAAATATGCATCTTATAAAAGCCTCATGTCTAGAATATATAAAGAGCATTTAAAACTCAGTAATAACAAATCAAATGACTCAGGAAAATGGGCGAACAACTTAAATGGACACTTCAAAAAGAAAATATGCAAATAGCCAATAAGCACATAAAATGTACTCAACATCATTAGTCATAAAGGAAATACAAACTAGGACCATATGGCTTTATCAATGAATGCAGAACAACTAGTCAACAAATTTCAGCACCCATGCATGATAAAGGTTCCCAGCAAACTAGGATAGAAGAACACTGAATCAGTTTCATAAGGGCAGTCTAATAATATCTATAGCTAACATATGACTCAATAGTGAATTAATGAAGTCTTTGTTCATGAGATTAAGAAAAAGGCAAGGATATTTACTCATATCACTTTAATATTTGACTTCCTAGCCAGTGTAATAGGCAGGAAAAAGAAAATAAAATGCATACAGGTTGAAAGGAATAGTTATTTTACTTGTAATATATATGTGTGTGTAGTTGATTCTAAGAAATGTTTATATAAAAACTTACTAGAATAAGTGAACTTAACAATGTTACAGGATACAAAGTCAATATAAAAATCAATTGCATTTCTATGTGACAGCAATGAACATTTGGAAAATGAAACTAAATATAAGTATAATTTACTATCTCATCCAAAGTGACATAAGGTAAGCTTCTTGTTTACCCAAACTGATTAATGTGCCATTACTTCAAATTCAATTTAACACTCTAGTTTTCTATTTTCAGTTAAATGTGCTTTAAGTTTGATGGGTGCTAGTGTCTCTAAGGTAAAACACTAAATTCCATGAGGGTTATAGGTCCACAGGGGACCAGTGTTTATTTCTACTCCAGAATGTACTTATAATTTTTTTCCATAGGTTCTCCCCTTTCCATGGATTCTCCCCTGACATCCTGCCCCTTAGCTTGGCATTTTTGGAAATTCCTCAGCCCATCATAAGGCAACACCAGCATAACCCTGCTGTGAGTACTTGACACAGACAGAAATTACAGTATCGCAGCAAAGTACAAAGAAAATTAAAACTCAACTCCCAACTGGAAAGCATGATGAAATGCACTGAACAAAGCAGGTTAACCAAGCAAAATCACTGTCTAGACTAAACATGAAGAAAATTCTGCTATTTCTTAAACTGTATTGCTCATTACATGAAAATAGAGATCTGGAAATTTTAGCTGCTATAAAATTATGACTGGTACATAGGTCATGCAATAAGATATTTCATACATATGACTGGTTTCAACAGGATGTCTAATAGAGTTTACGTTTGTCTCTGAAACCCAGTATGTCTTAGTTGGCTTTATTTTATTCACCTTATATTAGTGTTTTTAATTTTTTCTTATGTTGTTTTTCCCCTAGATTCAGTTGTAAATTTCTCAAGGGTAATGGATGAGTCTACTCTTGCCTTCATATTTCTTGTACAGTAACTCCAGTGTTCAGTAAATGTTGACAATCTGAGTTATTACATAAAAAAAAAATTTGATCAGAGATCAGCAGCCAAATCACCTTTTAAAAAGTCTTCTTAACTTGTTTGGGTAAATGAAAGAATTCACCAATAAAGATGACCTAATAAGTTATATTCTTAAGCTCTTTTTATTAAATACATCTAAAGAAATTGACACAACATTGTAAACTGACTATACTACAATAAAAAGAAAAGAAAAAATACATCTCAAGTTTTATATTCACATCTTTACCTAAGGACACCTGAAAGTATCATCTAAGAGTAAGGCTCCTGTTGATGCTCAGCAGTCTAAAAAGTGTTTGCTAACTATAGTTTCAGATTCAGTAAACATTATGATCTACCTCCTGTGGGTCAAATGCTTTTACATGATATTTTATTTAATCCCATCAAAATTGTATGAAGTCAGTGATGTTTTACCCATTTTAAAAATGAAGGATCTAAAACCCATTGAGGTTAAGTAACTCAGTCTGTTGCAGCTAGCATAGAAAAGTCATCCAAATCCAGGTTTTCCTGACTGCTTCCTAGTAGCATTTTGTGATCTGATGGCCTGAATTGATTGAATTGATGACATCAAAGCACAAAGGTAAGGGCATTCATTCTCTCTCTACTGTATATACACACATACAGACACACACACACATACATGCATATATGTGTGTATATATACACTATATTAATATAATACACTATATGTTAACTATACACCTTATATACTCCCTCTCTCTATATAGTATGTATTAGATGTATATTATATATAATATATAACTATATATTCAGATAAAGTGGAGGGAAGATACTTTGTTAGGTTTATCTGGGAAATTTCATCCCAGGAAAGAAACAAACATGGTCTGGTTTTGAATTTACTCAAAAACCCTAGGAAAATACTGGAGAATTTTCTCCAGAGACAAGCCATTTAATGGCTGAGCTAGTGTTAGGATTAATTTATTAGATGAGTACAAACAGGGTTCTACTGAATCATTAAATTTCTAGCCACCCTATTAAAAACAATACAGATTCTCTAAGCTATCTATCTTCTTTTCTGTTTCACTTTCATTCCTTCTTTCATTGAGCTTTCATTATTTCTTACTATCTCATACAGAGAATAACTAATTCATCTTGCTGATTTTTATCTCCCATTGGATTGTAAGGTCCATGAAAGCAAGTGTTTTTGCACCTTGCTTGTTTGTTGTCCTCCTATATGACAAGTGTCTACAATAATACCAGACATATTTTGGGTGCTCAATATTTGGGGGATGAATAAATGAGGGAATGGAAGAACATGGGATTATATTCTTTTCAGAAAGGAGGTCTACTCTCTTGAAACTTTAAGGGATATTTTTCACTCAAGCACTTGACTGAGTGAGGAAGGTACATATTTTTCAGCCTTGCTGGCTGCTGCAAATCAGCAAGAGAGAGTTGATCACCTGAAGCCAAAAGCTTCAGAGAGTTTGTTCTGAATCATCATGGTTCTTATGTCTAGTGGCCTCAGTGTCCATGGGATGTCATTTATCCTTCTTTACTGTTTCAATCTTTGAGAGTTAACCAGCAGCCAGAGGTAACAGCAATAGGCTTTTCCAGTAGCAAAAAAACCTCCAAGCATACTCATCCCAGCATTGTTGACTTGTTCTGTGTCCATAAGCAAAATTTCTGATAACTAAAGTGAGAGGAGATGAAGAGTAGATTAACGCTAAAAAGTTGTTTTACACACTTTGACTTGACAGCAAATGAATACAGCAAGATGAGCAAGGAAGTCTAAAAATGCTCAGAGAGGCATCCTTGGGAAACTTCAAATTCCTGTAGATTCAGAAAAGGTAAAATTATTTTTTTAAGCACTTAGAAATATCAACTTAATCTTCACAACCATTCTCTTAGATATCTCTTATTATTCCCATTTTACAAATGAGGAAATAAGAGTCACAGAGAAGTGTTGTAACATGTCCAAGAGCACACAGCTAGGAAACAATGGAGCTGGGATTTGAATCCAGGCATCCTGACTCCAGAGTCTATATTCTTGGTGGCTGAACCACATTGCTACACAGAAACAAATGCAAGGTTCTAAAAGGGTGGTGATAAAAAAAAACTACAAGGATTAGGTGCATTTTTCATATTAATAATGTTTTAGTTAGAGGAGTTTGAAATACATTTTATAACATTATTTATCCTTGCCAAAATTATTGTTTCTATTTCTCATTGCCTATTTCAGTAAATGTGACCAGCAGTAATCTAGTAACATGAGTTAGAAAGCTTAGACTCATACCAGATCTCTGCTCCTTTTATAACTCATACATCTAATCAGCGACCAAGTCTTGTGGTTTACATATAAAAATGATTCAGACAGCCTTCATTTACTACTCACCTATGGTCACAAACTGTGCAAGTTCAGTAAAGGTAAAATTATTAAAGAACCAAAAGCAAAGCCAAAAGATTCAATAATTCTCTCAATTGTATGCAGTTTTTAATATAATATTTAGTATATACTCATGCAAGTATAATTTAATCATATAAATGTATAAGATTTATCATTTTAATACATACATGTATAAATAAGTATGTAATATGATCCATTATAAAATTATTTTGTCTATTTTTCTTTGATTTATCTCTGTTTTAGGATATCTGAAATGATATTCACTAAATTGTAATGATGGATATTTCTTCATCATGGGTATAGAGATGATTTTTAATTGCATTATTTTTGTTTTTTATATTGTTGAATGTTTTACAAAGCTCATGTATATTTTTCTAGTAGATTTAATGCTTTTATTCTTACAAGCAAATATATAAAATCAAAGCAGAGTAAGCTTAGAACTAATAATATTTTCTCATTCTAAAAAAAAAAAGGCACCAATAATAATAGCCAGCAATGACAACACTAACACATGGGAGTCAAATTTTAAGTAGTTTTCCCTCTTAGAGCATGGTTCAAAAGCTAATTATAAGCATACTATAGAGAATGAATGGGTGCCAAGTAACAGAGTTTAATTTATTAAAAATTTTAGTAGTTTAAAGGATAGATCATATAGATTATATAGATTCTAAATTATGTTTTTGTCAAGTATTTGAGTGAACAATATATACCAGAAGCTAAAGGAGACATAAAGATGAATAAGCTTCAACTGTGCCATTTAACTCTGTACAATTAAATAAGGAAGTGAAGGCCTCTTGAAAATTTATTATAAATAAAGTGGATGGAATGCAGGGAAGGGTAAAACCATATTTTGCTGAAGGGAGTAGGAAAAAATAAAATCAAACTATTTTGGGATAAGTCAGGGAATGTCAATGACTGAAAAAATGATTGTACATGACAACTCTGCATATATTATACATGTAATATATACAACTAGTCAATAGTATTTGTAGTTGTTATCAACTGCTGCTGTAACAAATTACCACAAACTTAGTGGCTTAAAAGAGCACAATTTATTCTCTGAAAGTTCTGTAGATTAGAAAACTGGCATGGTTCTCATTGAATTAAAACCAGGTGTCAGTGGGACTGCATTCCTGTTTGGAAGCTCTAGGGAATAATCTGCTTCATTGTTTTTCCAATTTCAAGAGGCTGTCCAGTCCACCTTCCTTGGCTTAGAGCCTCCTTCCTGTCTCTTCAAAGCCCACAACATAGTACCTCTCGGGCCATTCTTCCTTGACTCCAGCCAAGAAAATCCTTTGATTTTAAGGACCCATTGAGCCCACCCAAATCATCCAGGATAATCTCCCCAAGTCAAAGTTGTTCCTTTAATCACATCTGCAAAATCTCTTTTGTCAAGTAAGTAATGCACTCCTAGCTGCTGAGAATTAGGCATGGACATTATTTGGAGCCATTATCCTGCCTACCGTAATCTGCTCTTTGGATCGCAAAGATTCACATTCATCAATCATGCAAAATACATTCATTTCATCCCAACATCTCCAAAACTTTAATTCATTACAGTAACTAAAGTTGAGTCCACTCATCTAAATTTCATCAGTTTAACAGCCCCATAGATATCTTATCATCTAAATCAAGTATATCAGGTATGAGTGGGTATGATCCATTCTGGGGCATAATTTGTGGACATGTGAACCTCAAGAAACAAATGTTTTGTTCCCAAAATACAGTAGTGGGACAGATATAGGATAATAGTGATAAATATTCTGAGTCAGACAAATTACGTTCTCTTGTCATAAAAATAAATTTCCCTTAATCTTATCCCACATTTTAAATTTAATATTCATATTCATCTGCTCCCAGATCCAGGACATACAAAAAAGCTCAAATCTCACCCCTGCTGCTGAAAGCAAGAATAACTGAATATATTAGGGCCCTTTCTGGTTATTTTGTATATAGAGTCTGCCAGAGCCCATAAAAACAATCAATTGCTATATGATACCTTAACCTATGAAATTCTTTTCCAGTTTAGGAAGTCAAGATGGCAGGGCAAGCATGCCTCCTTTTATTCCTTTACATAGTAATAGCCCCATTAGTTTCTGTTTGGGTGGTGGGAGGTACGGTGACCCTAGAGAAGAAGATGCTGTTATATAGTTGCAACAGAATATGGAGATTCTGACTTAAATAAACCTTGGTCAGGTTTAATCCTTTCGGAACTAGGCTTCAGAAATTGCTGCCTCTGCTCCCATAATAGTTGGAACAATACAAGATCAGTAAAATTCTCTAAGACGCAGTGGCCAGAGCAGGCTCTGTCTTTGTTACCTTAGAATGCTGACGTATTGTAAAGATGAGAACCAAACAGGCTAACAAATAATACATAGTAAAGGATAACATATTTTATACATTTAAATATATGATGTAATCATACTATATAGAACATTATCATTTCTTTTTGTATATCTACTACATTACAGAAAGTATGCAATTATAGTTTTACATAATTAGTGTATAGCTAAAATAGATTTTGCTTCTATAAAAGGTAATAAATAAAAAGAGCATAATTTGGCTACTTATGATTCTGTACTTCCTTATTTTACACACAAAAAATGCCTGTAACTGTTAGAATCACTAACGTGCAGGGAGTCTGGTCCTCCCTTTGGATTGAGAGGGGATCTGAATGCCCCTCTAGGGAAGCGCAGGATATGAGGTCTTTCTTCCCTACTACTTGATCCTGAAAGCTTTCTCCCTTTATCCTCAGAGACTCCATTAACCAACCTATGGAGTGTCTGAGAAAATGCCTTTTTCTGGGATGGGAGGCTAGCTTCAGGGATGCACAGAAGTCAGAAATTGCTAAAGCTATTTGCTATGGGTTTCTACTACTTTCAATGCTGGGCTGAGCTACACTGAGAAATACCAAGAGGCAATTCATGAATGTGTCTGGCAGAAATACGACTGACCCTTAATCCTGAGATCCTCTGCAGCTTTAAAAGGCCATGTGCTCTCAATTCTTCTCATGCCTCATTTCAAATTAGGCTTTCTCTCATTACGATTTATTAGTTACAAATGAAAATCAATTCTTCCATTTCCTAATACGAAATTTAAACATGTCTGAGAATTTTGAATAAATAAAAATTAAACTATTTTGATACTTAAAAGTCTATCAAAGCTATTAGCGCATTAATGATCAGGAAGTGAGTGTTCTTACATTTTTTAAGACTTCAGATAAAATTCTACTAAAGGCAATGAAAGTAGTAGCTTCCACACGTTCTAGTAAGTGAAGCTGCACTGCAGGAAATTCACTATTATTTGCTGAAAACTCTGCCAAAAAGAACTTGAGTTCAGCTCAGGTTATGTGCTGAAATCTTCCTCCTATGCATCAATAGTAGTTTCAACCTGAATTCCCCAGCATTCTCCTGACTGTATTACTTTTGCTTTTGATGCATCCATCATTTTGACTTTTAAAACCTGGAGTCAAGTTATACTAAAGACAGATGCTTGCTATTAGTAGCAGGCAATTACTCAGTTCATTTGTTTTTAAGTTTATCAGATTGTCAGTCATCCTCTAGTTCTAGTATAATCAGTTTTTATACCAATTTAAATTAAGTATAACTATAACAGAATACAGATCATACTGGTGCTACCATGTCCTTATTAGTGTTTTTCTTCTAGTTGATGCATATTCTGTCTTCCATCCATTGACCCTGCATTATACAGTGTACTACACTTATGATGTTTTGATAACAGATCTGTTCATCTTGCTCCTTATGGCTTACTGTGGAAGAGTTCAGTTAAAATAGTAGTAATAATAATATTTCGAACAAAAAGATTAATGCCGAAGGTAATCTATATGCTTAAAATCCATAATATATGCATGTATATGATTTCAGAGAGAGCAAAAAGAGAAAAAGAAAAAAATCAGAGAAGAAACTACAGGTTTTTTTTTTTTTTGCCCTACATACTATTGCTAGAGAATACTGCCCTCTGCTGTTAAAAATTCGTGACTCTCTAGTTGAGTTGCTTGAACTCTAGTTGAGTTCTTGAACATTTCTGTCCTTAATATGCATCAAAAACAGACCACAGATCAATGGAACAGGGTGAAAATTCCAGAAATAAACCCACACACTTATAGTCAATTAATCTATGACAAAGGAGGCAAGACTATACAATGGAGAAAAGACAGTCTCTTGAGTAAGTGGTGCTGGGGAAACTGGACAGCTACCTGTAAAAGACTGAAATTAGACCATTCTCTAACATCACATACAAAAATAAACTCAAAATGGATCAAAGACTTAAATATAAGACCAGATGCTATAAAACTCCTACAGGAAAACATAGGCAGAACACTCTTGGACATAAATCACAGTAATATATTTATTGAACCAGCTCCTAGAGTAATGGAAATAAAAGCAAAAATAAACAAATGAGATCTAATTAAACTTAAAAGCCTTTGCACAGCTAAGGATACTATCAACAAAATGTAAACACAACCTCCAGAATGGGAGAAAATATTTGCAAATGATGCAACCGACAAGGGACTAATTTCCAAAATATACAAACAGCTCAAAAACCTTGATATCAAAAAACCAAGGAACCCAATCAAAAAATTGGCAGAAGACCAAAATAGACATTTCTCCAAGATGAGAGATGGATCATATGAGTTAAAATGGGAAGAAGACCTAAACAAGCAATTCTCCAATGAAGACATACAAATGGCCAAAAGGCACATGAAAAAAATGCTCAATATCGCTAATTATCAGAGAAACACAAATCAAAACTACGAGATACCACTCCACACCGGTCACAACGGCCATCATTAAAGAGTCTAAAAACAATAAATTCTGGAGAGGGTGTGGAGAAAAAGGAACCCTTTTACACTGTTGGTGGTAATGTAAATTGGTGCAGCCCATGGAGGACGTATGCAGGTTCCTCAAAAAACTAAAAATAGACTTACCATATAATCCAGCAATCCCACTCCTGGGCATATATTCAGAGAAAAATATAATTCAAAAAGACACATGCACCCCAATGTTTACAGCAGCTCTAGTTACAAGAGCCAAGACATGGAAACAACCAAAATGTCCATCAAGAGATGACTGGATAAAGAGGTGGTATATTAATACAATGGAATACTACTCAGCCACAAAAAGAATAAAATAATGCCATTTGCAGCAACATGGATAGACCTGGAGATCATCATTCTAAGTGAAGTAAGCCAGAAAGAGAAAGAAAAATGCCATATGATATCAGTTATATGTGGAATCTTAAAAAAAAAAAAAGGACACAAATGAACTTATCTACAAAACAGAAATAGACTCACAGAGAGAACAAATTTATGATTACCAGAGGTTAAAGGGGGTGGGAAGGGATAAATTGGGAATTCAAAAATTGCACCTCTTGGGGAGTAATAGAAACGTTACCTGTCTTGATTGTGGTGGTTTCATGGGTGTATACATCTATCAAAATTCATAAAACTGTACATCTGAAATATGTGTAGTTTACTGTATAGGAACCATACCACAATAAAGGTGTTAAAAATATTCATCATAAGTGGTATTCTTCAGAACAGGAATGTATTATTAATAACTATAAAAATGTTAGATAATGAGTAATTTCCCTCTTTTTAACCTTACAGATACCATGCTCTATCTTCCCTTTGTGTGAGGTTTCATTGCACTCTAAGGAAAAGAAATTTCTAACCACATTGGTAAATATCACTAAAGGTTAATATTATTTCTAAACCTTATTAATAACTTGAACCAAATATATTCCAAAGAAGCTTTAGTATTGGCCTTTTTTAGTAGAATCCTACCAAGCTACAAGTCAAGAGGGCAAAAGATCCTAAACTGAATATAGGTAACATTCAAGTTGCTAAGTTTTCTCTCTACTTATATTGCCAAAGAACTATGTGATTGCTTGACACTTGAGAGTTAATATGGCCCAAAATTTATAGGGAAAGTTATTAATTTCTCACTGAGAAATCAGAAAATGATAGTTGAACATGTGGGAACAAATCTTTCTGCTTCCGTGCTGTGGTGAATGTGAGGTTGCTCGAGCTTCCGCGGTAATGTGGCAGTAGGGGAAATGAAAATAGCCTGTCAGTTCCAATAGCAATTTACCAGAATGATTACAAATGTCTAAATGTTGGCACATTAGAGTTGACATGTTTTTTTACTACAATTTGGTGTAGAATTGCAAAGAGTTTGTCCTGTGTTGACTCCAAACTTTAATAAAAGCTTCCAGAATGGATGGAAACATAGAAGATCTGTTCATTTAGCAATCTTCAGGGTCAATGTAAATTCACTGGTCCTGCTCACTGGTCATGCCGAGTGTGTCACACATCAAATGTGAAAACATCCATAATTATGTTACTTTGCATTATATACACTTGGATCTCTTAAGCATTCATTTCTTACAAATTAGAAGAAATGGACAAGGTTCCTTTCCCAACTCTGTATTTTGTAAATGCATTTTGAACCCATTTATTTCGCTTTTTTTTAACCTACAATACAGGTATTTCAAAAGATGCCAAGGAAATTCATTTGCCTGTAGGAAAAGTCTGTGTGTCTACACTGTAATAGTAAGAAATCCTTACTGTCAAGATGCTTCTTGTTTGCATTTTAACTTAAGAGATGTCTAATGAATTACATATAATGATTCACTTATTTTAGTTCAGGAAACAGAAGGTGAACAGTGAATTTCTTAAGGTCACATAAAATATGTGGTAGAGCCAGGACTTAAATTCATGTTTCCTGCTTCATAGTGTTCTTGATTCTGAAAGTCTCTCAATAGTTTAAATGCTAGAGACAAGAAATAAGTAGATACTTTCTTGACCAGAGCTTTATTTCAAAATTTAGCTCCCACTGGTTAGAAAGTATGTTTTTACTTTGATTATTTTTTTTTTCTGTTTGGGACTATTTTCAGTATTTTATGTCTTCAGTGTAGATGAGGATGAGCTGTATTTGCTCTTAGAAATAAGATCAATATTTGTTATAATTTAGCAATAATTTATGGAATGTACATTTTTCATTTTCAGAGAAATAAAGTAAAATATGAAAGAAAATCCATGCCCAACAGTAGCTTACAATTTCACTGTGGCAACACAGCATAATTGAGAAAACTGGATATAAATAACTTAAAATAACAGACACGTGCATATGAAATGTTAAAAAAGTAGTGATTTTAATGTTTTCTTGATAGTCCAAAAAAAGACTTCTGATAATGATGCATTTCCTTAAACATTTTTGATTGACACCTAAATTTTTGTAATTATAAATGGTTTAAACTTCTATGTTTTTGTGTACATGAATAAAATTTAACTTTTTATTTGCTATTACAATATGATTCTAAGTTAAAAAGATTAAATTGTTATTATAGTTACTTTTAAAATAGAACTAATTGTAACATTTTATCAGAAAATGTTAGTTATTAAACATGAAAAATAGAATATTGGAAATGCTCCTCTTTGAGATTGAAAATGTTTTTATAGTATTTCATATCAATATAGGAATATGATTTAACACTAAAATGAGAACAGTTCAGCATCAATTTAATTTCCTTTTTTTGGCATTTATATTTGAAGTGTTGAAAGCCTTCTATACACAAAAAAGCAGAAAAAATAGCAGGCTTTTCAATGTGGCAAAATCATTCAGGTATCTGAACTGTTACCAAATTATATACTAAAACTCATGTGACTATTCCTTAGATTTCATTTGAATCAAAGAATTCTAAACCATGTGGCTTTGAGAATGACTGCATCAGATTTTTTTTATTGAAGTATAGTTAATTTTCAATGTTTTGTTAATTTCTAGTGTACAGCACAGTAATTCAGTTGTTCATATATATATTCCTTTTCATATTCTTTTTCATTATAGGTTGTTATAAGGTATTAAATATAGTTCCCTGTGCTATATAGTAGGACCCTGTTGTTCATAGCAACACTACTTATAATAGCCAAGACATGGAAGCAACCTAAATGTCCATTGACAGATGATTGGATAAAGAAGTTGTGGTACTACATGTATACAATGGAATACTACTCAGTCATAAAGAAGAATAAAATAATGCCCTTTGCAGCAACATGGATGGACCTGGAGGTTGTCATACTAAGTGATGTTTCCAAATTCTAAAGTTAATTATTTTCTTTATTCCTAATTAAGTATCTTATAACCATATCCACTACTCTTTCTTGTAAAGGTATCTTGTTTATAGAAATAGAAAGTAGCCAAAATAGTTATTGTTTTAGGAGTTTGACTAAGTGACTTGGTTGGATATTCTTTTTTCAGGAGTACAACTTTATTTTGTAAATGTTAACCCCACAAAAGGCCTTTAATGAAAAGTTTCTATATATAATAATGAAGAGGAGGAACTAGCTTCCAGTAATTTTGAGGCTCTCTCATAAATCAGCCATTCTTTAATTTCTGGGAGATGTAATAGTTAATGTCATGAAAATAGAATTGTCAGTGCTCCCACGATCCCACTCTACAGTTCTGTATACCTGAATTTGACTTCAAAACACCCTAACTGCATTTCACATATACCACTTCATGTACCATGCCTCACCCTAGACAAATATTTGCATGAGCCAGGGAACTTCATGAAGCCGTCCCAGAGGAATGGTGCCTTCATTAAAGGAGACTTCTCAGACAACAATATTTAACCTTTGTTTGTATGCCCCTGAATACATTGTAGAAAGGTTCTTGATAAGAGTCATTTTTTTCCCTTGAAGTGAGGAAAGACAACTACAAAAAACGAGATAGAAATAGAACCAACCCAAAACTTAAACACAAGGACATTCCATGAAAAGTGCATTATGGATCCAAGCAATGAGTCCATAAAATCCCTGCTGCTGCATATTACTCTGAAAGTTGTAATTTACCTAGTTGTAATGAACACACCACTAAGACAACTGCTGATGTTAAATAGTAAGTATATAGAATTGTATAAAAGGGATAAACCTGTGTAGGATTTGATGTCAATAAAGGCTTCTATATGGGAAGTAGGGATGCTCTGTAAGGATGAATAGGAATTTGGCAGACAAATAGTTGAGAAAAGATACTTCAACTAGAGCTAGACATAGCAAAGACTTTTAAGGATCACAAGGTAGAGAAAGTGAAGACAGTAATTTAGCTAAAGTAAAGAACATGCATAACTGGGCTAAGAGGTATGATTAGAGAGATCGTTTGTACCTCAAATTGGGGAAGGCTGTGCTTAAACTTTATCCTGTAGAAAAACACTTGTCAAAGTATAAACTTTGGACTACCTGCTTTAGAATCACTTGGGAGAACTACTTAAAACACAGTCTTGACCCCAATTTCAAACAGTCTCAAACAGAATATCTAGAGTGTCTGGTATCTGCATTTAAATCGAGTACCTAGGTGATCTATAGCGTATAGGTGGTGAACCTCTGCTATGAGTGTTTGGGAATACTGAATGATTTTTAGCATAGAAGAACATTCATGACACAGAACTTTTGCCGCTGCATTGGACTAGATGGACTGTGGAGAAGTTAGGTGAGTCAAAGGAGACTTTAGATTTCACATCTGAGTGACTATAAGATGATCATGTCATTGATGGAGGTGGGGCGTGCTTAGGGGATAAATGAGGTCTCTGTTTATATGGTCATCACATTACTCCATAATCTAATTTGTTACCATTTGAAGATTATCTTCCAATAAGTTAATTATTTAATTAACTCATATCTGGTTCAAACTGCATGTCTACCCTTTATGTTTCTCAGAACAGAAAAAGTTTAATTAACTAATTTAAAACTTAGTTAATATATATGTAACCAAAAACAAATCAGATAACGGATTAAAGATTACTTTACATTCTATTAAATGTAAACACTATATTTTTTCTAATAGTCTGTAAAAGTAAAAATACACCCCCCCCCAAAAAAATAATAAATGAACAACAACAACAGCAGCAGGAAAAAAACAGGAGAATGCAACTTATTTCCCCTGGAATAGCTGAGACATGTATCATTGATCCTTCCTTCTAAACCTGCTACCATTTGATATGGCCTTTCACTGACCTTAATTTCTCTGGGAACAGGCTCTTATGGAAATGCTTCATGTCAGGTTTACTCAAGGAAGGAGACAAAAGAGAAAAAATTGGAATAAAAGTTGAGTAAGGAGCTAACTGACATTAAAATGACCTATTCACTTCAAAATCTTGATTACTGGCCAGAAAGCCCAGAACCATATTAGGAAATAATATAGGGGGCTGATGGGGGGAAAGGAAAGAAAGAAAATGTTGAAGATGCATTTTCCTTCTTCAATTCCTTGTTTTTAACTCAAGGGGAAAATAAACTCTCGAGCAGAAAATATTGGAAAATATCATTGAGGAAAATATCATTTCCTCAAAATCCAAGACCAAATATGTATCAGTTGTACTTTATAAATAGCTCGAATGTTATCCTTCTTATCCACTTTAAGATTTTGTTTGCTGTCTGAATACTTTTTTTGGTGCTTTAGGAAGTTCCTCTCAATATGCAGAATAAGCACCAAATTCATCCTATCCCAGTCCTCCCCAAATGTTTCTGTTTCACCCTGTAACACTTGACTAAAGGTATTAAAATGCAGCCAACTATAAAATATATTCATATAACTTTCACATAATATATAACGTCTGTTACCATGAGGAAAAAAAACGGTGCATATATCAAAAATATTCAAAGGACTTATGTAGGAAGTTTCACCAGATCAGGATCAAAAATCTTTACCCTGTCCCTTCCTCCCACCTCTTCCTGACTCATACACATGCTGATTTCATAATCTGGAAATAGTCATGACTGTTAATCAACATACCATGGTTAACTTCAAGATTCTGAGTACAGTGGAGGAAGTAGGATTTTCTAATTTAATAGGAGAGAGAATGCAGTAGAAAAAAAAAGAGAGAAAAGAACTGTTATTACTCCTAGGCAATACAATGACAAAGCATTCCAGAGATGAGAGAATATTAAAAAGGGTTAGTTTTCACTCCTACTTCATCCTTTTGTATAAAGGCTTAGCTGTGATAGAGATAGCTGAAGAGGCAGGGATGGCCAAGGCCAGGCCTAACTGGACTCTGAGGCTTACACCTGAGGAGGGTGCCATTGGCCCAAAATAGGGATACCAAACAGCCTTGATATTAAAATGTGCATCTGACTGGAGTCAAGGCTTTCTATACTAGAAGATTCTTCTGGGGATAGCCAATGATAACAGAAGTTTCTATCCAAGTGGTGAAAATACTCAAGGTAAAAGTTACAATGTTCAAGATGGCCCATATTAGGTGGAATGGAATCCTAGCAAGTTGAAATACAAGAGACTAGTCCCTGGAGAAAGAGGCTGCTGAGACTGAGACACAGTTCCCATCTCCAGGTAGAAGCTAGCAGAGCCCAACTTGTACCTGGAAACCAGGCTGGGAGATGTCAGAGATAATCATGTTTTACTCTGATTTGTATCCTCAGTACCTGAGCCAGAGTATTCCCTGTCAAAATATTTGAAATAGTAGGTAATGAAGTAAACAAAGACAGATACTAAGTCACATAAACCAGGCCCAGGTATGAGTGGTTACAACAAAGGCTGAAGGCTACTATATACACTTATGGTTTGGGCTTATTCAGGCACAGTGTGACTTAAAAGTTAGACCAAGTGACTGAAGGCAAAAATGTAAATTTCAGAATCCCCTGACTTGTGAGACTGAGCTTCCTCACATATCTCCTATTTAGTTAGTGGACGTCCTCAATTGTGACAGATGTATGAACCGGAGAATCATGTGCTGATTTGATATACCAAATTCTAGGTCCTTTAATATATATATACTTAGGTCTAATATATTTTTCTTTATTTTATGGATCCATGTAGCTGTCAATGTGCATCCATCAGGATCTGCTAGAAATAATTATATTTGTGCAAATAATTAATAAAAGTAGTTTTTTCTTTGTATCCAAAATTATACTTCAGAAAAAAAGAAAACTGTCTTATATTTAAGTCATCATAGCATCTCTCACAGGATATAGGACCTTCTCAATTGGTTTATTTCAAACAACACATCACTATCTGAGGGCGAACCTGTAGGATCTTTGCCACATAAAGTGTGCTCTTTGGACTCTGCTATCAGCATCATCTGGAATGATTGGAAATGCAGAGTCTCTCTGCAGATGTACTGAATAAGAATTTGCATTTTAATAAGATCTTTAGGAGATTCACATGCACATTAAACTTTGAGAAGCAATGGCCTATTAGTCAGTATTATACTTGGATGTTTACTGAGATTTTCTGACTAAATCAAGTAGAAGGTAAAGAAATATAACAGAGTTTAAGTTGTTTTTTCTTTTCCCTTAGTGTTATGTCTTCACAACTGAAAGCCTTGATGTCCATGTACGTGCATGTGCGTTTCTGTGTGTGTCTGGGTATGTATTTTGCTCTCTTAAAAGTCATGCATGGACAGAACAGGTAACAGAGAAGGATTGATGATAAGTGAAACTGACACCCTCGTGCAGATTTGGAGACTGCAGGCTCCATCTCAAGGAGGCTGCTGAGACAGCCCATTCAAGTTGGAGTCATCTGAGAATTCAGTCCCAAAGCTGCAAGAGCTTCAGATTTCTCAAGATACAGAAATACATTTGTGCCAAGTTACCCAATTATAATTATTAAAATATAATTAGAAAAAGTTCTAAAAGGAAGAAAAAAAAACTAAACAAAACACCATCCAGGCCAACCCTTTGGGGAACAACAGTCATACATCTTGTGTGCAAGTTGGTATTTGTGATCTGTTCCCATATCAGTGAGACATAAGAAATATAAATGCATACTTATTTGAATATCTGTGTCATGTAATTGGTGGCTAACTATTCACCTTCATTATTTTAAACCCAGTCTTAAAACAGTACCCCAACTTAGTTCTAAGCAGCCAAAATTTGAAGTATTTTGTGGCTAGAAGCTTCATGTTGACATTTATGGGTACTATAGAGGTTCAGTCTATACCTAAAACATACATTATCATCCATATCTCTAAGAAACTAAGTGTTTATACAAAAGAATTTAAGAACTACTATTATAAATGCCATTCATTGAGAACTTACTATATGTTAGCCACTCTTTAACAGTTTATAAACTTATTTAATTTTCAGAACAACCCTGAGTAAGGGGTATTATTTTCTCTATTTCACATTTAATGAAACCAAAAAAAAAAAATACAGAAAGAAACCACTCTAGAAAAGACACTACACAGGTAGTTTCTATCTCCCAGAGGCCACATTCCAACTGGCCAACCCCAGCTTAAGCCCTAGAACCAGACAAAACTCTCTTGTAGCTACATTTAAGCTTTATTCCCTTATCTCTTAACCTCCAGTCAATACATCTGTTGTTTGTTTCCATTTGCCTTTTTATGGCACTCTTGTCTACTAATCCATGTTAGTAACAATCCAAAATTCCCTTACACTTCCAAGTACAATATGAAAATGGTTGTACTTTTTTAATTAATTAATTAATTAATTAATTAATACATCTTAACAGCGTATGTCAGGATCATGGGGAAACTTTTGAGTTTTTATAACAAAGAGAAAATTTTGTGTCACTTATACTCCATGATTACCTCTCATTACTTTTTATGAATATTCATCAAATAATACAAACTGTTCCTAATTGAATATAAGAACTAAGGCAGCTCATCTGGTTGTAGTTTATCTACTAGAAGATGATTGTTAAGACAGTTATTAAAAAGCAAAGTGAATGAACTTAGTGAACTCTGACAACATTCAATACTGCTGAGACTGTGGAGCAATAGAAACTAATTTATTGCTGGTGAGAAAGCAAGTAGGGTACAGCCACCTTGGAAAACATTTTGGCCATTTCTTACAAAACTAAACATGCTCTTACCATACGATCCAGCAATCATGCTCCTTAGTATTTACCCAAACAGGTTCATAACTTGTGTCTACACAAAAACCTGAACAAAGATGCTTACAGCAGTTTATTCAATTGCCAAAACTTGGGAGAAAACAAGATGTCCTTCAATAGGTGAATGGACAAATAAACTGTGATATATTTGGACAGGGGAATATTATTCAACGCTAAAAAAGAAACGAGCTACTAAGCCATGAAAAAACATGGAGAAAACCTTAAATGTATATTACTAAGTGAAAGAAGCTAACTCTGAAAAGACTAGCTACAAAATGATTCCACATATATGATTTTATGCAACAAAATAAAACAAAAGAAACAGTAAAAAGATCAGTTGTTGCCAGGTTTGTGGATGAGAAGAATGAGTAGACGAAATACAAAGCGTTTTAAGGCAGTGAAAATACTCTGAATGGTGGAAGCAGGTCATTATAAATTTGTCCAAACCCAAAAAAATGTACAACACCATTTTGTGAATCTTAATGCAAACTGTGGTCTATGGGTGATTATGATGCACTGATTCAGATTCATCAAATGTAACAAATGTACACTCTTGTGGAGGATGTTGATAATAAGGAAGTCTATGCATGTATGGGGGAAGGGAGTGTGTGGGATATCATTGTACCTTCCCCTCAATTTTGCTATGAACCTAAAACTGCCCTAAAAAAATTGTTTTAAAAAAAGGTGAAGGAAGGGGAAAAACAAAATCATTTTCCCAGGGAAAAGCAATCATTAGATGCCAATACTAAGATGATTCAGATACTGAAATTATCAAAGACTACAAAGCAACTATAACTATCCTCTGTAAGATAGTGTTATGGTCTTGAAATGGATGAAGATATAGAAGTCCTCATGGAGAAACAGAAACTATAAAAAGAACTGAATGTTAGTTCTAACATGAAAAATACAACATCTGAAATAAAAATTACACTCAATGGCCTCATTGGCACAATGGAGAAGACAAAAGGAAGAGTGACGTTAGGACTGAGAAGAAGAAATTATTCCATCTAAAGCAAAGAGAAAATAAACTGAAGGGGAAAAACAAGTCTTGAACCTTGTGGGACAACACTGAGAGTTGTCATTCATGTCAGTGGAGTCCCAGAGGAAAGGAGATAAAGAAAGGGTATACCATTCCGATAATAAGACTGTAGTAGATCACCTCACACCAGTCAGAATGGCCATCATTAAAAAGTCCATGAACACTAAATGCTGGAGAGGCTGTAAAGAAAAGGGAACCCTCCTACACTGTTATGGAAAACTGTATGAAGATTCCTCAAAAACTAAAAATAGACTTACCATATGATCCAGCAATCCCACTCCTGGGCATATATTTGGAGGGAACTCTAATTTGAAAAGATACATGAACCCCAATGTTCATAGCACTATTTACAATAGCCAAGACATGGAAGCAACCTAAATGTCCATTGACAGATGACAGGATAAAGAAGTTGTAGTATATTTATACAATGGAATACTACTCAACCATAAAAAAGAATAAAATAATGCCATTTGCAGCAACATGGATGGACCTGGAGAATGTTATTCTAAGTGAAGTAAGCCAGAAAGAGAAAGAAAAAACCATATGATAACATTCAAATCTAGGGGGGGAAAAAAAAAAGGACACTAACGACTTCATCTACAAAACAGAAACAGATTGTAGACATAAAAAATAATCCTATGGTTACTCAGGGAAAGGGTACGGGAAGGGATACATTTGGAAGTTTGAGATTTGAAAATGTTAATCATTATATATGAAAATAGATAAAAAAACATTTCTTATGTATAGCACAGGGAACTGTATTCAGTATCTTACAATACCCTTTAATGAAAAAGAATATGAAAACAAATATATATGTATGTATGTGTGTGTGTGTATTTTTTTAAGGAGAATAAAGTTGAAATAGTCATACTTCCAGCTATAATATCTACTATAGGACATGTGGTTAAAATAGTATAGTATTGCACAATAATATACAAATAAATACTTTTAACAAAATTATCCAGAAAAAGACCTACACACATATAGACATCACATACACAATTTAAAGTTTTATGTACCCTGTGACCTGGTAATTTTACTCAGCTAAAATTCTTATGTTTGCACGTGCATCAGAAAGAAAGTATAAGGACAGTGATGGCAGATTTATTGACAGTAGCCTCAACCTGGAAACTTCTCAAATGTTTATCAACAACCGTATTCTTAGTAAAAGGTACATTAATGCAATAGAATATTACCCAGCAATGAAAATTAATTAACTACAGCTTCATGAATCATTGTATGAAACTTACAAATATTGGGAGAATAAATTTATAGATGAATATATACGTTTTTTAAAGTTAGTAAACAGGTACAATTATTTTTAAAAATCTGATAGTGGTTTTCTCTCAGGGTTAAGCAGAGAATTATGACCAGGAAGGAACAGATACGTGAAGTTACTGAAAGTGTAATGGTTAATTTGGGGTGTCAGCTTGAATGGGCCATGGGGTGCCCAGATATTTGGTTAAACATTATTCTGAGTATGTCTGTGAGGATATTTTTGGACGAGATTAACATTTGAATTGGTAGACTGAGAAAAGCAGATTGCTCTCCTTAGTGTGGGTAGGCCTCATCCCATCAGTTGAAGGCCTGAATATAACAAAAGGGCAGATCTCCTGTGATTAAAAGGAAACTCCTCCTGCCTGAATGTCTTCGATCTGAAACATTGGTCTCTTCCAGCCTTCAATCTCAAATTGAAAGAGCAGCTTTTCCTAGATTTCAAGTCAGCCAGCCTTCAGACTGGAGCTACACCATCAGCTCTCCTAGATACCCAGCTTGCTTACTGCATATCTTGGGACTTGTCAGCCTCCACGATCAAGTAAACCAATTCCTTATAATAATACGCTCTTTCCCTCTCTCTCAAAGGTCTTTCACCTCCTTGATCATATCTATTGGTTCTGTTTCTCTGGAGAATGCTAATAGAGGCAATACTCATTATCTTAAATTAGGGATTCTTGTAAGATTTTTTAACTTCATAATCACTCTTCAAAATCTACATATTTTCCTTTCTTCCGTATTACGCATTCCTCAATAAAACAAAACATGCAAGTCAAAGAAGTAGTTACCATCTCCGTCCAGAATTATAGTTTTGGAATCCCTATCACATATTCTCTGTTGGGGGCTCTTACACCATCTGCCTTTGAATTTTAGTACAGAAATGGCTATCCCACAAATTAAACTCTTCTCTAGAAGTTAAACTTTCAATTCTCACCAGACACTTTATCATGTTTTTTTTTTCTTACTTCCATTTTTGAAAAATCTCTAATACTTATGGTAGTGATTTAATTC
Source organism: Vicugna pacos (assembly GCF_048564905.1). Taxonomy (NCBI): domain Eukaryota; kingdom Metazoa; phylum Chordata; class Mammalia; order Artiodactyla; family Camelidae; genus Vicugna; species Vicugna pacos. Next base: position 36,857,737 of record NC_133001.1, read on the forward strand.
GAACAGAACATTGACATATGAATATCTGCTTCTCGTTTAGGTTTCCCCTTACATTCAAACTTGGGTGGAAAAAGGAAACAGAAAGACATCAAAAGATAAGATCAAAGTTTCTGAGAAAAACATGTTTCTGATGCATTACTTGACTGGATAAATATAGCTCAGCTGGTAAACCCACTTATCTTGAAAGCTCACTGTATAGAAGGACCCTGCCATTATTAGAAGGGCCTCTGGACATCTTTAAAATCCTTGTAGTTTATGCAACTTTTTGTTTGTAATATATCTCTGGAGAGAAGATTTAGCTTCTGTCATAGTCTCAAAAGCACCCCGGAAAGATCATGAGGGTTTGCTAGCCCAATTTTTCAGGAATGTAGAGGGTGCTAGTTATGTTGTACTATTCTTAAATATTGTATCAGAATTACTAATAGAAAACGAGATTAGGATGGATGATTGGAGAAAGACAGAGCCAATTATAGGGACATGACAAACCCCATTATACTATCTGTGCCTCAGAAGTGATCACTTGACGCACTCCTATGAGATGTGTTTATAAGTAATCTAGATCATTGTATGTTTAACTCAGGTGTAGAAACCAGTAGAGAGAGAAAGGATGGCTAATTTTGATTCACTTATATTGTTTCTTGGTTCACAGGATAGATGATGACACAAATTGGAAAACAAAAGCTCTAAATGATCTCTCTGTTACCTGACATATGGCAAGTGGCTTCCCAGAGTGCCACTTTTCTTTCCAAAAGAATACTAAAGCCCCACAAAAACAGCTCAGTAATTGGAAATGTTTATTAAATCTGGTTTGTTTTACGAAATGCCAAGACATGGTTAAATTACACGAAATATGTAGATGGGCCCTTTAACTTATACAGTTCTATAAAAATCAAAGTATTATAGTTTATTCTCATGGTTTGTTAGGTATCTTTTGCCAGTGAATTGCATTTTTATACATAAACTATAATAAAATTCTTGTTTTAATAAAATACACTTGATTCTAAAGGCATATTGAAAATAATATCACGTTCTATGTTTTATCATTGTGTGTGTATCTGTATACACTCAAACACATATGCATACATACAAATGCATAATATATATACAAAATACATATATAAAGATAAATATGTTTAAGTGAGCTGAAATGCAAAAACATAAGTGTATACATATAAATATATACATATCTGTATATATGTATATATAAAATCATTGTTTATAAATTATAATATCCCTACATAAGTATGGAAGCTCTCATACTTTCAATTACTAGGGTATTGAAAATTATACAATACACTCTGTTAGTATTACTAATATTAGGTATTTTACTCAGAGAGCCCAGTTATTTGAAAGATAATTAAACATTCTCAAGTAATTAACTTTAAGTAAAATGCACTTTACTCTAAAAATATACTGAAAATATTTGGGGGGGTAACTTTGAGAACATTACAATATCAATGCTTCAGATTAGCATACACAAATCTCTCCTGTCTTAAATGCTGACATATTAGGTAATAGCTTCACATTCCAGAATGCTTAAGATTAGCGTTTATGGTACATTGCAGACCATTCTTATACATAATGTTACAAAAAACATGTAAATTCAAGAATTTTTCTTCTAGTTTTCTAAAAATAATAACACTTGACATTTTCATTTTGCCTTCAATTGTTCTTGTAGACAATTAAAAACTTAAAGAGGGAAAATTTATACATATCATCATTTTGATATGAAAATGTGCTAAAATGAGAGAGATACAGTATATGGGCTTACTTCTCATGAAAGTGTTAGGCACCATAGTATGTATTTCATTTTTATGTAAGTATATTGTTAGAGAGTAATTCCTATATAAAAGCTAAAATGTATTTAACTCCAAATATAAAATGGAAAAGTAAACTAATTGCTAAAGATTCTGGATGCATAATGTTCTAATTTTGTAATTAGAAAAGCAATTTATAAACAATAATTTCAAAGTATTATATGTTTATAGAGTTGATTATGACCATAACCATACTAATGCCAAAGCTCTTCAGGTCATTAAGATGAAATTAGAAAGGAAGACATAGTCCAAAGAAAAGATCTGCAAGTTCTTTAACATTAGAAAGTTTGAATTTCGCTGAAGTGGCGTAAGATTTTTCTTTAAAACATCAAAATTAACTGGTTGGTTCTACACATACAAAACATATTATTACAGTCTTTGTTACCTATTGTCCCATGACTGAGAACAACCGTCACACAAATTTTTTTCAAACAGCTGATTGTTTATGGTGGGAGGGTGAATTTGATACTCAATTATAGACAGAAGCAGAAGTGACACTGAAATGTTTTATCCTTGTGACTCCAAGTAGAAATAAGACAATTCCTCTGTATAAGACAAGAGATTGCAGGAATTAAATAAAGGGGGACACTTTTATCATCATCTAAGTTAGAAATTACTGAAACAGAATGCCATAAAAATTCATAGTAAAAACAGATTAAGAATGGTTTTGTAAATTAAATGACTATGTATTATCAGCCCTGTAACTTTAACACATCTTAGTTATGAGAATAAAATAGAGATTGAGTAGCAAAGTAAAAGTAAAAGTGAATTTGCATTCTTGTACAGGAAAACGTAAACAATAAGTCCATGAATAAAAATAGTAAATGTTTAAAAGGGTACTTGAGAGAATAAATTGAGTAAATTCTGACAAAAATGTAAAATGTGTACCCTGAACAATCTGTCATCTGTAGGATGTGAGAATTTGTTGTCTTTCTCAAATATTTATTCATCATATTCCAAAATCCCTTCTAAGTAAATATTTTTAAATCAATAACTTACATATAGTCTAAAATTAAGAAGAATTTTAAAGCATATTTGCTGTGGAAGTCCACAACTTCCTATTATAATTTCTTCCGTTTCAGGTGCTAAATTTTCCAACTATCAATTTCTTGTCATCAGATTTTCATTTTAATTTGTTCTTTATCTCTGCATGTGTTCTCCCAGCAAAAGCCCTATTCATAGAGCTTGTTCATATGGTGATTGTGTTTTGTGTTTATGTATGTGTATTTTAATAATAGATAAAAATGGAATGTCTAATCTCAACAATATATTGTTTCTTAAGCAGGATCAAAATACTAAGAACTGAAGTGATGAAATGTTAATGACTGTTTAGGTTTCCTCTAAAAAATAGGACAGAAAGTAGAATGGAATGTTGGCATCAGGGCCCTAATTTGTACCTGAAATTGAACCATGTAGTAATTGACTGCTCTGCTCAGACACCACTTACCCTATGATCCAGCAATCCCACTCCTGGGCATATATCCAGAGGAAACTCTAATTTGAAAAGATTCATGCACCCCAGTGTTCACAGTGGCATTATATACAATAGCCAAGACATGGAAGCAGTCTAAATGTCCTTGGACACATATATATATATATATATATATATACATATATATATGTATCTGTCAATATAAAATGGAATACCATTTAGCAATAAAAAAGAATAAAATAATGCTGTCTACAGCAACATGGATGGCCTTGGAGATAGTCATAATAAGTGAAGTAAGCCAGAAAGAGAAGAACTACCATATGATATTACTTATATGTGGAATCTAAACAACAAAAAAAGAACACAAATGAAGTTATTTACAAAACAGAAACAGACTCACAGGCATAGGAAACAGACTTATATTACCTGGAGAGAAAGGGGTGGGGAGGGATAAATTGGGAGTTCAGGATTTGTAGATACTAACTACTATATATAAAATAGATAAACATCAAGGTCCTACTGTATAGCACAGGGAACTATTTTCAATACCTTGTAATAGCCTATTAAAAAAAGAGTATGAAAAAGAATATATATGTATAGAAATTAATCACTATGCTGTATACCAGAAATTAACACAACACTGTAAATCAACTATACTTCAATAAAAATTTTAACTCCTAGCATTTAGCATCTAATACTGAGATTACTCAGCCAAACAAAACTTTTCCCAAATATAACCACCGTGCATCAACTTTGTTCAGAATATAGTCTTCAAAAATATACTGACATTTAGGATTAAATTAAAAATTAAAATGAAAAACCAAAAATGGTCCCAATAGCAATATATTTTAAAACTCCCACCTTATTCTTAACTGCACCCAGAATTGAGATCTGTTAGTTTTCATCCTGATTTGAGCTTTTGGTCTTGGTCTTGCTTAGGGTTTAAGTGATTGGCATTTTTCACCTTAAAACTGGTCTGGTTCATGGTGTGCTGTCTTTAAAACTGTTCTTTAAACAATGCTGCAATTTTACTTTCCTCGATCACAATTTTCATTTAATGTAATTAACTCTAAACGATTTTTTGACTGTTTTCAAAATATAAATTAATCCTTAAATGGTAAAGATTTGCTGTCATTATAGACACAGAAAGGAAACAGTAATTCCCAAGAGCACTTATGAAACTGTTTTGTGCAATGATAACATTGTTCCAAGGTAACTGAAATGGACCAGTGCTTTTGGAAATGTTCAATCTAGTGTATTTTTAAGTAGTTTTATTATTTTATACTGACCTAATACTATCAATAGGGAAGTATAAATTATAATTTCTCTCAAACATTTCTAGTAATAGTGGAAATAGTTTGTATCTTAAAAGTCAGCAATTCAATTCTCCTAAGGTGAAATTGCTGAGACAATTTAGACTGAGTATATGTTTACTGGTGTACTTTTTTTTTAAATAAAAACATTAAAATGCAATGGAGAATATGAGATTTCAAGTGACATGTTTAGTATACATAAAGAAATTATTTAAGAACTATAGCCGCATTATGGTTAATTAAAAGCATTTTTTATCTTATGGTAGAAAATCTTTAAAGGATTTATCTATTTCAAAGTTATTTTATCAGTGAGATTTTTTATGAAATGTAGGATTTTTTAAATGTTTGCAATATTTGGAATTATTACACTTTCCAAGTGTAATATATTGACAGGAAGATATCACAAGCAACTATCCATACAAAATTCTATTAAGCTCTCCTTTAAGGCTAAACATATACACTTCTACTGGAAGTGAAACAGCCACACACATCAGGAGCAGAGGCAGCATCTTTCCGTGGACCATGTCACTGGAGATGCTAAGGAAGGGTGGTAACTGCCCATGAAAACATAAATGCAAGACAGGTCCTAGTGTGTCACTGTCCTTTGAAACATGGAACTAAAAAATAACTCATGTTCATAAAGAACTGTCACAGTCTATGCACTTGTACCCTTAGAAAGTGTTCAGTGGTATACATGAACCTCTTAAGCCAGATCCGGCATCAGAAAAGCTGCATCCTCATCCAGAGCAGAAAGAGTCGGTGCTTCAGAACAAAACCACTGTCTTCAGATTTCTAGAATTATTTCATCTCAATTTTTAATCTTAACTGAGTTGTACTGATTCTTAGTTTGATCTATTGATCTTAATCCATTTTCCACAAAGACATTAATACTTTCTATCAAATTTGAAAGGTGACTTTCACTTTTCGTATTAATAATTCTTGATCACTATACTATTTAGGCCTACAAATATATCAGCCAATTTAAGTTGTATGTACATTACTTTAAAAATGACTATATGGACATAACTAATATGCCTGTTAAATTTGACACTGTATCTCAAGTTGCTGGTCTGTTTCAAGTCAATGAATTGGTTTAGCAGCCAGTTATTTTCCCTAGAAATATGACTTTGGGTTTTTTTGTTGTTGTTGTTTAATTTTGTGCAATATTATGGATCTCTTGTAATATGCAAGAATAAAAAAAAAGTTCACCACTGGAAAATGAAGGTAATTTTTGAGATATAAAAGTCATTGATTTTTAAGAACAAATACTGCAGTAATGATTGTAGATCCTTTTACTCCTTTTAAAGTTCATCTTCTTGGTGCAGCCATTGTGGAAAACAGTATGGAGATTCCTCAAAAGACTAGGAATAGACCTACCATATGACCCAGGAATCCGCTCCTGGGCATATATCTAGAAGGAACCCTACTTCAAAAAGACACCTGCACCCCAATGTTCATAGCAGCACTATTTACAATAGCCAAGATGTGGAAACAGCCTAAATGTCCATCAACGGATGACTGGATAAAGAAGCCGTGGTTTATTTATACAATGGAATACTATTCAGCCATAAAAACTGACAACATAACGCCATTTGCAGCAACATGGATGTCCCTGGAGAATGTCATTCTAAGTGAAGTAAGCCAGAAAGAGAAAAGAAAAATACCACATGAGAGCGCTCATATGTGGAGTCTAAAAAAAAAAAAACCAAAAAAACAAAAAAACAAAAAAGAACATAAATACAAAACAGAAACAGATGCATAGACATAGGTTACAAATTTGTGGTTGCTAAGGGGGAGGAGGGTGGGAAGGGATGGACTGGGAGTTCAAAATTTGTAAATACTGACAGTCATATGTAGAATAGATAAACAAGATTATACTGTATAGCACAGGGAAATACATACAAGATCTTCTGGTAGCTCACAGCGAAAAAGGATGTGACAATGAATATATGCATGTGCTCTACATGAATTTGACACAACATTGTAAAATGACTATAACTCAATAAGAATGTTTAAAATTTTTTTAAAAAATAAAATTCATCTTGTTATTCTATACACATTTCAAACATTTGAAATGGCACATTTTGAAGAAAATCTATTACTTATTTTCACTGACTACAATTCATTGAAAACCTCAATCTGAAATATTTAATATATTTGTGCAAACTGCAAGACAAAATTTTACTCATAATTCAGCAATCTTATTGTTAGCAAGTGATGAACTAATCAATAAGATTGTTAAATCTGTATTACTTTCTCTGTCTAAATGATAATCTCTTTGTGAAGTCAGTAGCCCCTCTGAGGAACAAAAGTGAACAGATTTTAAGAGTCCTGGATATCCAGAAATTTTATGTATGTGTATCTGCAATACACATGCATGCATATACACATATTCTTATTCTGGTAAGAGACTTTAAATTAAATATTTGACCCAAGAAAGACTAAGAAGGACTGGACTGCTTTTGCATTTTGCTAAAATGTGTCGCATTTACACCAGAGATACGATGAGAGAGAAAATGCCTTTTCCATTTCATCCTACTGCAGAGTTAAGATGACTATTTATCCTCGTTTATCCAAATAGTCCAAATTTACACCTACCGTCCCCTCTTAACTACTAATAAAGGTTTACTTTGCTGTCCAGAATGTCCCAGTTTAGACGATAAATTATATGGTCACTCTTATAAACACTGAATCTGAAACCAAACTGTCTGGGGTCAAATTTCAGCTCTAACACTTTGTAGGTATGTAACCTGAGACAACTTAGTTAAATATTCAGTTTCTTCTGCTGTAAAGCAAAGTTAGTATCTTCACTAATACCTGCTTCATAAGGGCTGCTATAGTAAGTACGTTAATGTTTTTGAAATTTCAAGAACAATGGTTATACATGTAATGTATATGTTTTTAAATAAATTGCAAGTTGTAAGGAAATTAGTTGGTTTATATTGTTGATATCAAGCAAAACTTTCTAATTTTCTACCTTCATGTCTTACCTAATTTTTAACCTTTGTCTGACTTTGGTATCAGGTTAACTCTGGCCTCGTACAATAAATTTAGAAGTGTTCCCTCTTCTTCAATTTTTTGAAAAAGTATGCAAAAGATTGGAATTAATTATTTAAATATTTGCTAGAATTCAGTAGGGAAACCATCCGGTCTTGGGTTTTCCCTTGCTGGGATATTTTTGATTACCAATTTAATCGTCTTACTTGTTACTGATCTGTTCAGATTTTCTATTTCTTCATGACTTAGTCTTGGATAAAAATCATATGATCACCTCAACAGATGAAGAAAAAGTATTTGACAAAATGCAACACCTTTCCATGATTAAAAACTCTCAATAAACTATGTTTAGAACAAATTTACCTCAGCAGAATAAAGGCCAGGTATGAAAAGCCCACAGCTAAAATCATATTCAATAGTAAAAAACTGAAAGCTTTTTCTCTAAGATCAGGAACAAGGAAAGGATGCCCATTCTCATTAGTCCTACTTGACATAGTACTGGAAGTCCTAGCCAGAGCAATTAGGCAGAAAAGGAAAGAAAATGTATCTAAGTAGGAAAAGAATAAGTAAAATGATCTCTACTTGTAGATGACATCGTTTTACATGTAGAAAACCCAAAGACTCCACAAAAATCTCTTAGAACTAATAAACAAATTCAGCAATGTTGCAGGAGACAAAATCAGGATATAAAATCTATTGTGTGTAGTTTCAGTTATTCAGTGATTACGGTTAGTGGGTTCTAGAGATCTGATGTACAACACTGCACCTATGGCTAACTGTACTGTATTGTACACTTAATGTCTGTCAAGAGCATAAATGTCATATTGAGTCTTCTTACTATAATAAAAAATTTAAAAAAACACCAAACCCTGCCTTTACAAAGACACCACTAGGAAAATGTAAAGACAGGCCACAAATTGGAATAAAACATACATAGACAATACACAATCTGGTAAAAGACTTCTATTCATAATATAAAAAAACAAACAACATAATAGAAATTTGGAAAAATATATGAATAGACATTTCACTTGAAGATACTATATGAATATTCATGAAATATGTTGAACATCATTATTCATTAGAAAAATTAAAATAAAAACCACAAGTTACTATTACACATATATTTGAATGGCTAAAATTAAAAATCAAAATGAGAACCAAAAAACAACGAAATTACCAAGTCCTGGGGCATACATATTGCAAAACAATGTATATATTTGCTGGTGGGAATGTGATATCCTTCAGGCACTTTGGATTGGTAGTTTCTCATAAAGTCAAACAAAGACTTATATTACTCAGCAGCCTCACTCCTAGATTTTTTTCTCAAAATAAAATTGATACTCATAAAAATTCTATACATATCTTCCTCTAGCAGCATTATTCATGATACCCCTAAACTGAAAATAGCCTAAATGTTTTTTTTCAACTGGTGAAAGTTTAAATAAAATGTGGTACATCAAAGAATGCAAAAGCATCAAACAATAAAAAGGAAAACAACTACTTATACGTACAGTGATTTGAATGAATCAGAAATTTATTATGCAAAGCAAATGAAGTCATATTCATACTATTTTATGCCACTTACATGACATTCTGGAAAAGCCAAAACTTTCTGGACAGGAGACAGTTCAGTGGTTGCCAAGGGCTGGGATTGGTAAAAAGGGATGAAAGGAAGTTGGGACATTTAGAACTACTCATCTTGAGCATGACAGGTGTTTAAAAACTATATGTGTTCATCCTAAGTCATAAATCTATACACAAATACGTGAATTTTGCCTTAGCAAATCTGACGTTGAAAAACTGCCAAAATTTAGTAGTGAAATATATTCTTAGTGTATATAAGTTGTGCTACTGAATTTTTTCATAAAGAGATCTTCTTAAAGCTTATTTTTTTGTATCTTGTCAAAAATAGACTTGTTTTTGTTTATTTTTGACATTGAAAATAAAAGCTTAGCAAATTACAGTGATTCTATACTCATGTTAAAATACTGAGATACTGGAATTATTAGTATTATTTTTGCAGTCAGGGTGTTACTAAGAAATGAACATATCAGCATGACATAAAATCAACTTAGTTTCTCATTTCAACTCTGCCACAATATGGATAAAATTCAATAGTGACGTTGTGACATTTAATTAAGTCATGTACTGAAAGCACTTGTCACAAAGCCAGCATTTCTTAGGTACTCGGGAATAATTAAATCTTCTCTACTGTAAATGAGGCAAATGAACATATGCCTCAGTAATTTATTCCAAGGTCACAGCTAGTAGTTAGTGAATGGAGAACCTAAACTCAAGTTTCTGACACCACATTCCATGATGTCTGCACATACACTACTTCCCCTAACTCTTTACTGTGAACTAATCTTTGTTTCATTGAAAAGTGGTGTCTTCTGGAAAGCTGATTACAAGACACCTGCATGAAAATTGACTAAATTAGTAATCATTGTATTAAAATAGAAAGATTAGAATGAAGAATATTAGAAGAAAACTATTCTTTTTTTTAAAAAAATATTTCTTTCATTATACTGGCAATAATAAGACTGAGTTATCTATTTCTCAAGGTTTTTCTTCTGTTTTAAAAAATATATAGGCCACTTCATAAAATGAACAAAATGTTTCTTAAGAAACTTTTTTCTAACACTGCTTCTATTATATAATCAGTGTTAATAATGCAATACTAATAAGATTTGAACATCTAAGTATTTTAATGAAGCAGAAAGGATATTATTAAGACTTCCTTAAATGTTTTGTTTTATGAGGCTCAACAAAATAACTAATATAAATGTAGTACTCTATAGTTTACAAAGTACTTTTCATATTACAAGAAATTAACCCTATATAATAGTGGCCAATTGACTCCATAAAGTAAATTATAATTAGTGTTATTATTATTTCCTATACTTCATTGCAAATGTAAGATGTATTCAACAATCTACTCAGAGCACTGAAATAACAACTCCTTATGAAAATGGGGCTCTGGAAGAAGTGGGCTGTCTATGTAAATGGCTAGACAACCTTCACTCTCCAAGCCAAGAACATAGCAAGAAAGATAGTCTCATCTTAGGCTTTTGTACATGGGGGAAAAGTGCCTTCCGAGAAGATAAAACTCTAACCTCTCGTCTCTTCATGCATGTGGCATTCAAATTTACTCTACCCTAGTGACTGAGAAATAAAACACTGATGCTATACCAGTGAAAACACTGGGTGGTAATTAAGGCTAATGCAAACCCTCTCTGAAGAAACCTACAAACCAGATCACACAGGACTTCTTGTCTATGGGTAGAGAATTTATAATAAAAGTATAACCTGTAAAAGGAATCACAAGGTGAAGAAGAAACAGAACTATGTTAAAAATAACTCAAGTGAATTTCTAGAAGTGAAAATGTTCAGTGAAATTCAAAATACTGGTTTATACACAGCTGAAAAGAAAATTAATGATATGGAAATAGATCTGAGGAAAGTATCCAGAATGCATTACAGAGACCCGTGGAAGTGAGAGTCAGAGACACGGAGAATAGAATAAAACACTCTAAAAGACAACCAATAGGAGTTACAGGATGTAATAAAAATTCAAAAAGGTAAAGTGATAGATGATTTCAAACATGTACATTATTACACTGGCAAAGCACACACCTGGAAACTTTTAGTGGAAGTACATGACACCGAAGACAAAGAATGATCTTAAAAGTGAACAGAGAAAAAACATTACCACAATTAAGATGACAGTGGATTTCTTACTCACAAAGTATTGGGAAAAAAGAGTACAAAGTATTAAAAGAAAATTATTTTTACTCAAAAGTTCTACACACCTAAAATTATCTCCTAGGAAAAAGAGAAAAATGGAGACATTTTCAGAAAAATAAAGAAATACTAATGGATGCACTTTAGAAAGAAGGGTAATCATTCAGGATAAAGTGGGATAAAACAGTGGCAAGTAAATACATCCATGTGGCATAAATCTAAATTACCATTGACTTTTGATATAATAAAATGATGACTTAAGTGTAAGGATTGAGTAAATGAGGTAAAATGTATACACTATAAAAATAACTTGGAGGATGGAACTTGTTGGTGATCAATGTTTCATTATCCTTAGTTCTTTACATTTATTGAGGACCATTGAAATAAAAAGTAACTTTAAACCTCAAAAGTCAAGTATTACTATTAACACTGAAATAATTAAAATATATTGTATACATTATGAGCTGATAGAAAAAGAAAGGAAATGGGACAATGAATGAAAAGTATCTCAATAAATCCAACAGTTGTTCCTGCTCCTCCTGCCTCATCTTTTCTGAACTCCCACCTTTGACTTGTCAGACATGTTAACCCATCTACTAGGCCACCGGCTGGAAAATTCTTTCAGGTAGAAAGCCACAAGATCTTAGCACTCCCCTCATGTTTTTCCTTTTCTCACTGAGTACTGTTCTTCCTATTGTCTCACATAAAAACAGGCTTTTCGCATACTTTGTCCAGTTTGTAAATTGATTCTGATGAGAGGGTTATTTTAGAACCAATTACTTTATCATAGGAACATGCATTAAGTTCGATATACTTCATTTCATAAAACTGTCCATGAGATTTCAGTCCTTACTTCTAGATGAACATTTAAGCCACTTGCTTGTCTCAGATAAGTCACAATGTGTCAAGAGGAAATTTATGGGAAATTTGTTCATGTCTTTTCTAAATCACCTTTCTTTTTATGTTTTCTCACTTATTTTTAAATAATATCGTTATGTGTGTTACAGTATTCAGATTTAATTTAGGAAGAGGTAATTTAGAATTTATATGGTGACATAATTCTGTCACAGAATCTAGATAATGCTTTGTTTAGTGTGCCTTTAATGGGAAAATGTATTTTACTGATTATCAAGGACAATTATGAACGTGAATTTTAACAGGTGAGCGGAAAGCAAAGCAAAGGAGAAGAATATAGCATGGCTTCAAATATCTCAGTAAATTCAAAATATGTTTTGGTATCTTTCATTTAAACTATGAAAACAACATATTAAAGGTTATAGCCAACATATTTACATGATTTCAAATTATTTTGTTATAGTCCCAAGACTAGCAAATACTATTAAAAGGGTACTTACACATTTTCTCACATAAGAATGTATTCCCATGTTCAGTACTGTGGACATGTAACTCCAATCAATTGTCTTCAAGTTTTTCTTAATTCCTTCTAGATAATTACTTCTGCAATATACATGGAAAAAGGAGAAACTATTATAAGTTTTTTTGCATAAAAATGTATGTGTATTCATTTACATAAACTAGGTTAATATGGAAAGAAGCTTAAAAGGAATTATATCTATCCCCAAGTTACAGAAAATTATCTAAGGATTGGATTTTCAAGTTTAACTTGTATTTTATTGAGGAATGCCCTTTTAGTAAGATATATGAAGAAAGAGGGTTTTTTTTTTTTTTTGCTATTATATTATGGTACTAGAAAAAACATTTACTCTTGGCAGCAGTACTATTTTTTGTGATGAACTGGAGTCAGTAATCTGAAGAGGATGGCAATATGAGCTACGGTTGACCTGAGTCCCCAGATTATTGCTAAGTGGGATACATTGCTTATAGGCGCCTGAATCCTTGCATCTAGAAGAGTATGATGAATCATCTGGTCAAGTGCCTTGCTAAGCAAACTGATAAAAGGGAAAGGTTTAGATATTTTTGCAGCTGGGTAACCTGGTCTTAAATAATTACAGAGCTCAATATTCTCTTAAATATATATGATTACACACTTTCATTTGATATACAAAGCTGCTAAGGCTCAGAGAAATTAAAACAGCATTGTCAAGGTCAAAGTGCTATTACATAGTTAAGCTTAAACCTAAATACACCTCCAGATTTCTGGAAATTGTGTTTTAAAACAAAACTACACAATCACTATCACTAAAAGTTTTTGGCAGATATAAGTGGACCAAAGATGACTGTTATTCTTTTCCTCTTTGCATCCTTTTCTTTCTTATGAAAAGTTTTTGTCAGGAGAGTTATCTAGTATTTCAATTTTATATAGCAATTAACCTTGTTGAATTGTTTTTACATCAATTATTTCATTTGACATTTTTAAGAACTTTGAAGTAGGGGATAGATGGTTATCTTTATTTTTCAAATAAGAAAACTAAAGCTTTGTCATGAATATTGGCTTTTTTCCATAACTGCCCTTAATTTACTTTAATAGTCCTACTCTTTTTAAGGAATATGTCTACTATTGTATATCTTGTTTCCTTGACTTGTATTAGAACTCAAATTACCAGGCTCCTGTGCTGCTAGGCCCTTCCAATCAGATGCACATGATGAGATGTCCTGTTTGACAATGCATGAGATGCGTAAGTAGAGACTGCATAAGGAAGGAGATTATGCAGAGCTTTCATTTCACTGGTGTTTGTGGAGACAGAGACATTTATCTTTTCAGGGTAGCAAAAAGGAATGGTCAAGTTTCTGACTCAGGAAAGGAGGTGACCCTGGGGGAAGGAATTACCTCATTAGACCTTTCCTGCAGCTTAGCACTCTTTCTCCAACTGTCCCAGTAATTTGATAAGCTACCTAATAAACTTTAATAAATCTTTTTACAACTTAAACTAGTCAGACTGGCTTCAATTGTTTGCAACTAACAATACTAATAGGATTTGACATTTGTCTGGTGACACCATGGCAGAATTGGAATGAAAGACAAAGGGACGGGAATGAGAATGCTTGTGAGAGTAAGAAAAGCAATATTTTGTTGTAGATTATGTGTCTAGCATTCAATCACTCATCCACTAAATCCATGTCTAATAATTCACAGCTATTTTTTATATTTTTATTTTATGTATGAGGCTTTAAGGTAAACAATAATTTCATATTTTTAAGAGGTGAAATTTTGCATTATATTTTTTTCATATACCCTAAGAATTTAAAACAATTATAGAAGATCATCTAGTTCAAAGGGGCCAGTTTTGAATACTGTTTGATAACTTTTGCAACTGCTTTTATACTTGTAAACATTTCTGGCTTTGAATTCCTATCCAATCAAATTATTTTCAATTTGTACTCCCAGAATATATTTTGAGTGTTCACTCTCAGTAAGTCTCCAACAGCATTACAACTTAGTTTTTCAGAAAAACTTTACTTGATAGGTGAAAACTGGGAACCTATTTTTCTATAATTTTTGACTAATATTTATGTATATTTATTGCTCTGTCATACAATACTAAAAATTTCAAAGTAAGCAAAATGTCAAACAATAGGAAAATGATAAAAATATTAGCCAACCTCATACTGTAAAGTATTACACAGCCATGGAATGCAATAATTTCAAAGCATAAAGAATAGGGAAATGCTCACAATAATAAGCCTTTAGAAATAAATATGGATATTTTGCTTAACATGAAAATTGAAGATGTAGGATATAAAAATGCAATCCTAACTATTCTGTATCTTTACAACTATATTATCTATCCTCTCTATAATACTTATATTTATACTACCCATTTTGAAGTTTCTAAAATGTGTAATTATTAGAACCTAAATACACTTCCATTTGTAATTTTATTAGGGTTGAAAGGAGCCTCATAAATGTCTGTACTATATTGCCTTCTGGTTTTGCCTGGAATTCTAATAAATAACTTTGAATAATATGATTAACAAGAAGGGTCTTTTTCTTTTTTACCTTTAATGTTATGTTCTTATGTGTAAATGACTTCACAGAGATTGCGTCTGGTGTGTGTTACGTGTCATTTCTCTGTAGGTTGTAGTCAGTATGGCTATGAAATACAATGGGGAAAAATGTATGTACAATATACTGAAGGGATCTTCTAATTCAAACTCATCAGATATTTCCTATATAGAAGAAAGACCAATTTTCCCATATCTTTAATTGAAAATTGAAAATTAACGTGCGGTATTCTTCTAGACTGACCAGCATCCTTAGGGTTTATATTTTAGAAAAATCACAGAATTTCAGGTTAAAGGAATCTGAAAGATTATCCTTGTTAAAACACTGATTTTATAAATAAGGAAAAAGAGGCTTAGACTTTTGAATAAAAAGAATGTCGAATAGAATAGAAATAGTATTGTAGGACAGAAGTGCTTTAGGTTTAATAAATAGAAATAGAATATGCTAATTAACTCAATGAATCTGGGGAAGAAGAGCACTCAGAAAAACGATATATTAAGAAAAATAAGATGGAAAAGCTTGTATATGTTAGCAATCTCCAAAATCAGAAAAGCCAAGAACACATTTAAAGTTCAAGGAAATGGAGCAGAGGGTAAGCTCAGACTGCAACACACAGGCACCTTTCCAGGTTGCCGTGGTTACAGGTCTTCCTTCTCTAGTTAGCTAAATATTTTTTTTTAAGTGCATGCAAATTGAGTAAACAGTCTTTAGCCACAGACAGTCTGGATAAAATTTTGGAATATATTTCTGCTGTCTTCAAAGATGCTATCACATGAAGATGGAATATGTCTTTTGGTAAGAAAAGAGACTGTACGGATCCCAAGATTAAAAATCATTGAGTTCTGCTAAGCTTTGTAATTACCTATAACTTGTGCAGATAAACTCAATGATGTGACTACCTATTTCACCTCATGCCAATGAGATGTGGAAGGAATCCTGGGCTGGCAAAGGGAGTTTACTTTCTGGACATTTCTGAAGAAGTGATTTAGTTATCAGCAACTGTAGCTGCCTGATGCCCTCTTTGGTCTCCTGTAAACTTGCTTTTGTCAAGGAGGACAAACATTCTGAGGAAGAGTCACCTGAGAAGAATAAAGTTGTTTCTTTCCAGTAGTATAGCAATCTTTGAACAAATTCATTCATAAAATACACATGGAGCAAGTTCTAATTGGCAGCAACAATTCTGGCACTAGGGATGGGCAGTGAACAAATGGGGCAATATTGTCTGCCTTCATGAAACTTACATTCTAGTGACGGAAAGAGACAATAAACAAATAGGTTACACTGCACCCCCCCTTACATTAGCATGGTAGTATTAAGAAGATAGAAGAAATTGATCGAGAAAGGGGTTCAAAAATTGAGAAACTGCCACAGAAGTGTTAGAGAGGATAACAAGGAAAGCCTACCAGAGCAGGCAACATTTAAATAAAGATTTGAGGAAATTAGGCATCTTGATATTTGGAGTAAGGGATAGCCAGGAAAATGGAACAGATGGCATAAAAGCTCTAAGGTGGGATCAAGCCTGGTGTGTTTCAGAAACAGCAGGGAGGGTGAAGTAACTGGAACCGCACGAGTGAGAAGAGAGTGGTAGGAATTACAGAGGTAAAAGATGGAAGGAAGGTGGAATGCATATCCTGTTCCACATTTTATAGTCTCAGCTCTTTAACTGGCCAGAGGGAAGCCTTGGGGAGCTTTGAGATGAGAAGTGATGTGAGCTCTGCATGTTTAAATAGAACCTTTCAAGCTCCTGTGTTAGAAGAGACCATAAAGAGGACAAGGGCAGAAACAGGAAGAATAGTTCGGGAATCTTGGCAATAATTCAAGAATGGGACAATGTCTGACACCACTGGTAGCACTTGGGAGCAGATAAATGGGTGGACTTTGTTTATATTTTGAAAGTAATGCTTTTAAATTTTGCTGAAAGAATAGATTTGAAGTGTAGGAAAAAGAGAAACATCAATGGTAACTCCAAGGTTTCTGGCCTTAATAAGAATAGATATTTCATGAGTCTCAGAAATTAATACAGTCTAGCCCGAATTTCTAAGTGAAGGTAATTATCATTTTGGACAGTAGAAAGCCTTGTTCAAATTTTAGCATTTAGTCTAAAAATATTTATTGTCTACAATATGCCATCACTTTGCTAATTATTAATCACAAGCAAGTAGTACAAGATGAGCTGTTAAGAAACTAAAGTTGATTTAAATTACAACCTCTGGGTAAACTGGAAAACCACATTCTTATAAAGACAAGCAATCCAAATACTTCTGATGCTTGGGCAGGTTAGAAATGTAGAAGTGAGTAGGGAGTATGTGCAAACCAACTGCTGTGTATATAGTTCTCTATGTATTCATGGAATGGATTGGTGAAGGGAAAATGAAGACATTATTCACTAATTTATATTAAATTCGATAGAGAAAAAGATGTGAGCTAAAGAAAAAAATAAAGATTACAAAGGTAATCAGAAAGAAACATTTGATGTAGATCTTAATTTTATGCATAAATATTGATTCTAGGAATAATATACATCGATTTTTTATAGATTTGGGTAAGTGTGATATTCCACAAATTGCAAACAACATTTTCTTTCAGTGAGAAGTTCTTTTGAGACTACATATAAAATCCCCCCTCCCCTTCTTTTCCTCATCATTATCATTATCTAGCATTTTAGACCTCAGTACTCATGTCAGTATCATCAGCATCTATGTGCTGCATTTTTGCATCATTATCTACTTTTTGCATTATTTTAGTTAGAATGAATCTAGAATGACTTGGTTAAATTTGTGGATACTCTGAGCCAATATTAAAACCAAATTCATCACTTCAACTCTATTACTCTTAACAATTTGAAGCTGTGTAAGTTACAAAAGACAGTATAGATAAGCTTTTTTTTTTCCTAAGGGGCAACTTTGGCTTATCAGTTACTCAGAAGAAATACATCTCTGCAGGTTAGAATTGCTTCTATTAATTCTCAATTGAAATTGTATGCAGTACTCGACTAGGGACAGAAATTATTCTAGCATGAATATAAATTTAAAAAGGGAAGAGCACATTGTTATAATTGCACATCTTACTGTTGAGGGCAAATATCTTTCCCAAATCAATTTTTAATGTTTTCTGTAATGAATATGAAATATTTTATATTCAAAAATGTCAAACAAGTAATAAATGAATTCATTTTCAGAGTAAAAAATAACAATGTAACTGCACACAAATTAAAATGTGAAAGTCCAAACCGCTGGCACTCCCCATCTCTGATGTAATTTTTATTGACAGTTTTGTTACACTACAATATGTATTACATTACAGTGTTATTTTCCACCTAGGCATGTTGTTATCATTGGATGTTTGCACTTGAGGGTAGACAAACCTCAAATTTTACATGTTTATCTGGCATTCCATACCATAGATGAGGCTTAACTTACTTGTTTCTCTATTGTTGAACCTTAATCTATTAAGATTTAAAATCACACATATAAGTATACTCATTATAAATATTAAACTGAATATAAAGGTATAGATATAAACATTCTTTGTAGGTTTATGTGCATTTATTTCTTTGAGTACATTTCTAGACTGGCATTTTAAGTCAAAGGCCATGGGCAATTTGAATCTTAGAGATACCATCAGATTTGTCTTCAAAAATGACTTATAATATCAAATCCAAAAAAATGACATTAGTATAATCCACAGAGCTTATTTAGATTTCACCAATTTTTGATGCACTCTTTTATGTGTGTATATTTTGTGATTTGATCACATGTGGAGATTTATTTAGCACCATGATCAAGATACAGGAAAATTTCATCACTATGAGGTTCCCTCAGGCTTTCTCTTCACAGCCACACCTGTCCCTTTCCAATCTTTTGTAATTGTGTTTTTTAATTCAGCACAATTCCCTTGAGATTATTGTATTAATATATTTTTTTTCTTTTTATTGCTGAGAAGTATTCCATGATACAGATACACCAGTTTATTTTTTTTTAACCATTCACACTTTAAAGATGCTTGGATTGTTTCCAGTTTGGGGCTATTACAAATAAAGCCAGTCAGAATGGCCATCATTCAAAAATCCACAAATGACAAATGCTCGAGAGGCTGTGGAGAAAAGGGAACCCTCCTACACTGCTGTTGAGAATGCAGTTTGGTGCAGCCACTGTGGAAAACAGTATGGAGATTCCTCAAAAGACTAAGAATAGACTTACCATATGACCCAGGACTCCTGCTCACATATCCAGAAGGAATCCTACTTCAAAAAGACACCTGCACCCCAATGTTCATAGCAGCACTATTTACAATATCCAAGACATGGAAATAGCCTAAATGTCCATCAACAGATGATTGGATAAAGAAGTGGTATATTTATACAATGGAATACTATTCAGCCATGAAAACTGACAACATAATGCCATTTGCAGCAACATAGATGTTACTGGAGAATGCCATTCTAAGTGAAGTAAAACAGAAAGAGAAAGAAAAATACCATATGAGACCGCTCATATGTGGAATCTAAAATAAATACATACATACATACATACATACATACATACATACATACATACATACAAAACAGAAACATACTGATAGATATAGAATACAAACTTTTGATTGTCAAGATGGCAGAGGGTGGGAAGGGACAGACTGGGATTTCAAAATGTAGTAAAACAAGATTATACTGTATAGCACATGGAAATATATACAAGATCTTTTGGTAGCTTACAGTGAAAAAAATGTGACAACAAATATATGTATATTCATGTATAACTGAAAAATTGTGCTCTACACTGGAATTTGACACAACATTGTAAAATGGTTATTAACTCAATAAAAAATGTCAAAAAAAAAGAAAAGAAAAAAAAACAAAGCTGCTATAAAAATTCATGTACAGGTTTTTGTGTAAACATAAGGTTTCATTTTCTGGGATAAATGCTTGAGTGCGATTCTTAGTGTATGTTTAGTTTTATCAGAAACTGCCAAACTGTTTTTCAGAGTAGTTATATCATTTTATATCCCAACTGACAAAGCATGAGAATAATCAGTTCTTCTGCATCTTCACCAATATTTGGTATTATCACAATTTGTTTTTTATTTTAGCCATTTTGATAGATAATCTTTTAAAAATCTTTATAAAGCAGAATAAGTATATTTTGTTGTTGCATAAGTAGATAAGTTGGGTTTTACATATATTAAAAAGGAAAAAATGTGGACATGCCTGCTGGCTATTTGAATATATAATTCTAAAATAGTGAATAAAGGCAATGAAATTAAATGGTGGAGAAGTGCTGGATTTGATTAGAAAAGTCATAATTTCAGATTCATGCTCTGCTATTTACTGGTTGTGTAATCTCCGGCTTGTCCCTTTAGCTCTTTGATCCTCCTCTTTTTATATATGTTAGAAGATATAAAATGCCAATATCCAAAGTTTGTGTGAGAATTAAACAAAATAAGATAATCAAGGTACTTATAAACACTAAAGGACCACTATTATAAAATATTTGATCTGTGTAGATAACACTAAACATGGCTTCATAATTTTTGATAGGGAATATGATATCATGGTCCTATAGGAGTCCATAAAGCTAAGCTGGGTTGGATGTGTGTGACAACAGGAAACAGTTCAGGTACATATGAATACATGCGAAAATAACTAAATATTCTTTACTTAGATATACTGTAGAAGAAACCAAGAAATCCTGTGATGATTCAGATCAAATTTATTCTTTTTTATAATTGTTAGATTTTAAATTAAATGGATTCAAAATCTAGAGGATTTTTTAATTATTTTGAATGTTTTATAGGTTTATAGGTGTATGCATGAGCCATGAGAAACAAAAGCGGACAGCACCATTTTAGAGGCACATCATCGAACAAATAGATTTATCTGCTCATAGTGATATAAAAATAAAGGGGGAAAACCCTGTTTTCAGTTCCTACAAGCCCTGCATAGTATATTGTTTCTTCAATTGTTAAAATGTCACTGAGAAAATTGCAAATGCTACTGAAAAAGCAACATCAGCTTATTTTAATTTGCTGAGCTAAGAGATTTTTATAGCCAATTCAAGAAACAGGTGTTTTTGATAGCACTACTCTCTACAATAACTGTATGACCATTCCAAAATGAAATATTTTATTAATACTAAATAATTCCAATGATGATGATGTAATGGCCAATTAAAAGTAATTTGTTTTGCTTGTATTCCCATGGTAATATGTGTAACTTTAGCAATTCTTTTCATTGTAAAATGTTGATGATTTCCATGTATTAATGCCTTCACACTGCCTTAGAATATGTAAAATGCAATAATACATAGAATGTTTCATCAATTTTATTCCATTAATTGTTTCCATAAACTCTTATAAAGAGTGTTGTTGCAGAACCCTTCCTATTGAACCTATTTTATGCTAAGCGTATTATGGATAGTTATTGCTTATTCTTGTAATACCTCTGTCTAATTCAGTTTAAGATGTGTCACATTAGGACTTAGATGCTTTGGTGAGCCTAATAAAGAATAACTTTGGTGCAATAACCTCTAAGTGCAATATCTCAAATTTCTTTCATTCATGCCTATCAATTACAATGAAACCTCTCTAGCATACATTTTATGAATAACTTCTTTTTTAGTATTTGCATTTACTAAGATAAACTGTGTATGAGAAACTATTGCTCAACTTTTCTTGTTATGATTACTCATTGAGCTTTTTCAACTCATAATTATTGAGGTGAAATAATTTCCATCTTTTATTGAGATGGAGTAAGTTCCATCTTCTGCACTTTTCTCCACCTTTTTTTTTTCTTTCTTGGCCTCCAATTCATGAAGAATGTAGTCAAAAATCTCTTTCTTACTCATTACAGACCTGCACAATTTTATACCCAAATCTCTTAACAAAAAATCCTAATTAAAAGGAGCATTTGCCTTCCTTTCTCAGGGTCTTCATACAGCTTATACTTTAGTTGTATAACTCTGTTTTTTCTTACAAGAAAAAAGTTACTGGCTGCATATTATTTTATTACAAGTATGTATGAGAATAAAATTAGCTAAATTCCTACTGATAGATGTTTGGTAGTTTTAGATTTTCAAATATTTTTAAAATGCTAAAATCAGTTAAATTACAATGTTAAAATTAGCAGCACATGGTATTAAGTTGATTTAGAACATCATGAATGGGCAATGATGACATGGGTTAGAATGTTGAGGGTACAAATATAAAACAAAGGCAAAATGGAGATAATTTCATGGGCCTCAGGTCAAGCGACTCAGAAAAGTCAAATGTTAATTGAAAGGAGAAATTGGTCTGGGATAAAGATCATGGGTGCATAACTGGAGGAAGGGAATTTAACGTAAGAGCAAGTATATCCAAGCAGAAATGGCCCATATGCAACTACAGGTGTGGGACAGTATCTTGGCTGAGAGGACAGACTCTATTAGTTATTTCTAGATTCCTACTAACTGAGCATCACCATAGTCAGATACTCATAATACACTATTACCGATGCCAGGGTATATATTATATGACCTCAGCCACTCATTGGTGCCCAGAGGGAACATTTTGTGTAATATAAATTGTATAGTATTCATACACATGTAGGAAACAAATGCCAACAGATAATGCCAAAAAATAGATATGTATCCTGTCTTAAAAGGTTTTGATAAATTTACATTTGCATTCTATCAATAAGTTGTTATCAGAATATAAGCAAATGAAACAAACCATCATGTAAAGATCTGAAGCAAGTGGATTTGAAATTATCCAGATTCCTGATTCTGTGCCAAGGCTGTTATCCTCTCTTGAAGGCAGAGACTAAATACCTCTCAAGTCAAGAGAAGGTAGCTGTCCAAGCCACCGCAGCTTCCCCTGAAGCCTGCACTACAGTTCTGCTTCATGCCTCCTGCCACAAACATCACGGCCCAGAAACAGGGCGCGCTGAGATAGGGAAACAGCATGAGTCAGCAAGAAAACTAGGAAAAGCAGAGTGGCTAAATTTAACTGCTAAAAGGAGACTGGCTCCATTCGTCATATATTTAAGGGACATCTGGGAAGTGTGTGTTTAATCCCCAACTGTCAGCCTCTACGGTGTCTGTAAAGAGAAGGGCAAGATGGAAGACCTCAGAGCAAGCCTAGGTCTATGTGTTCTCCCTGCCATCAGGATTCAGGCTCTGTCCCCACTGGGATATACAAGTTTAGAAGATGTTTGGGGGAATTAAATGAGAAACAGTCTAGCTCTGAGAAAACAGATGAAGGTGAAAGGACTGAAAAAGAAGTTACCAAGTTGCTTTCTAATTCTGCAGGTACAAACACTGAGAAATAACTTGAAGAACACATGTGAGCTGACATGACTCTCTGAGCCCCAACTCGGAGAAGTAAAGGGGGTGTTCTTTGGAGGGGCTTGCCTATCTGCATGGTACAAGGATAAGATGGTCGCAGCCTATTTCAAAGCCCTTTCTGATGCCAAGAGAGGAAGTCAGATGTTTCTTCTGTTCTGAATGATCCTGGATCCTAAGTCAGGGGTGCCCAGTCCTTCAGTGAGCCCTGTATCACTACCTACATCTCTGGCAGGCTGAACAGAGCCTTAGAACGTGCCAAGACCTTGACTAATGCAGTATTATGAGGTTTGCAGGAAAAAAAAAAACAGCTACACTTCAGATTACATAGGGAAATAAAGTAAAATAGATCATATACAAACCAATCAAATTTATTACCTACTATATTTAATTGCATAACAAAAACTCACAAGTGTGGTTTAAAATACAGAAGCTGGAAAGGCTACAAATCCCTCTGAGTACCACCAAGTAAGAATATAAAAAGAGAAAAGATCTCAGAATGATTCTAATAAGTAAACTTTAAGCTCTTTGCTTTCATTTTTAATAGGTGCAAGTTACATCAAACGCAGTAGAATTTTTACTCAGGCACATTTCTACCTCTATCTCTATGTTCAATCACTTCTCTGAATGATGGTATACATAGAGGTATAAATGTTTCCAATGTTATCACTATAAATGTACTTTCATATATAACATGATCATTCTTTTATTGCTTTTTTGGTGACTATAATATCATTTCTTTTTCAATATAGTCTATCTTTTTGCCAAATAGGTCTTCTAGTAAATCAGTAGTATGATTTTGTTTTTTCAATGTGGGTTTAAGATTCTTATTGATTACATCTGGAAAAGTGAGAATCCTACAAATTGCATTAGCTGAAAAGATCAATGGCCCATTAGACTAGCATTTTATAAAGACCTAGACTAAATGCTTCAGCAGAAGGCCAGAAAAAAAATTACCTTTCATAAAGCACCTGTCCAATTGTTCAATATTATACCACAGGGGAAATTTTTTTTCCTAATTCCAGCTGGTTATCATTTTATGCTTTGAAATGCAATGATTGATGATCCTTGAAGTTTTAGCCTGGCTTGTAAAACTGCACACAGTTTATTACTTATATTCACATAAATGCCCATTCTATTGTTTTATTCTTCCTAAGATATTGGCCACCGTAATTTTCAATGGCAGCAGGCTTCAAAAGAAATACTTTTTAAATGATTTCTGAGAAAAACAAAAATTTTGAGTTTAACTAAAACAAAAAATACATTGGATGAGTCTATCTGACGTTAGTGCATTCTGGATCATTCTATTCCAAATGTATGACAGAACAGAGTAGAGAGAGAGAAGACTCAAAAATAGTTTCCCATTTAATGCCTGCAATATCTTCCTTCTCTACTGCATTTTTGTACAATGTGACCTGATTCTTTATTCTGCTTACTTCCATACCTAGTGTTTGTATTTATTTTCTATCTTCCCAATTAAATTGAAGTTTCTCAGAGGCTTTATTAAGAGAACAGGGATATGGTTTAATAAGCATAGAATTTGAGGATCTTGGATTTGTTCCCTTCCCTGTCACTGATCCTCTTCATGGCCTTGGAGGAAACTTTCTCTTTGTGAGTTTCACCTGATTGCTAGGTTTTGCCATCTTCATCAGCCATAGACACTGATACTTCTGTCCTACAATCTCAGCCAAACATAGGTTCTCAAAGGTCTATTCCTGCCAAAAACTGCAGACTGGAATTAATAAAGTCATATATCTGGTGAATCTAGATTAAGCTTTGTGTTCTAGGTACTTGTGAAGCTCCTGTTTCCTCCTCATGCTTACTGTTTTTGGGTAATCATGTATTTTAAAGTCTACTCCAGGATCTTGATTCATGTGTCAACTACTTAAGGAAATCTTACTGGAGTTCTGTTATATTTAGTTTGTTCTTCCACGACTTTACCATAATCCTTTTCCCTTAGGTCACAGACTCTAATGAGAGGTCACAGACCCAAGACAGAATTTGTCCTGTAGAATCAAGTCCTGTCACTATCTGAGAAATCTGTTTTCTTATTGTCTTAGCCATTATCATGGGCATCTTTCTATACCAACAAAAAGGTGGGAACCATTATCAAGTGTCAACTGTCTGGTTTTCTCAAGGGAATCCCTAGAGTTTGATCAGCTGTTATTTGATTCTCTACCTTCTCCCATTCCAGTAGCCTCACAGAGTTCCAACATGCTTCAAGACCAAGATCGCCTGTGGTATGGCATTCTCATTAGTAACATAAAAGAAACTGAATGAGATTAACTCTGAGGACTCACTCAACCCTCATGTTTTATGATTTGCTGTTTCAATACAACACACGATACATAAGACACATTCATTAGTCACCGCTTGATCAACAAGAATAGTGGATTATGAAGTATAGATAACAGATCTTCATAAAGAGAATATCTTAACTCTTAAATTGTTTAACAAAATAATTCTGCTTTCAAGATAAAATATTTTGTTGCTTTTAATGATGCAAACTTCATAGCCTAGGTCAAATGAACAGTGAAGAGTAACCATACTTTCTAAAGATCGTTGCAGAGCAACTTTTTTTCTCTTTCTACAGTTGCACTGGTATGATATTTGGAAAGTAAAATGTTCGAGGAGAGAGGGTAACAGGAGAAAAGTTTTTTCTCCCATAGAAAGCATGTTTTCATCAACACAGGGTATGTTGAGGTTACTGTAAATGAACAGCCAGCAGTGAGGGCTTCTTTATGCTTTGTGTTCTCTTTCACACTGATAGGTAGAAGAAGCTTGGAAATAATAATATTTCAACCGTTTATACAAGATAGTGAGGAAAACGCATATGCTTACGTAATTTTACACAATAATTAATAGGATACTTGATGTCAACTAACCTTATTGATGATGACAAGGGAAGTAATAAACTATATCTATATCTTTATATAGTCATCCTTCGGTATCCATGAAGGACTGGCAGCACATTGCCCCTTCCCAGTCAGAAATAACAAAATCCAAGGATTCTCAAGTCCTTTATGTAAAAGGGCATAGTAATTACAAATAATCTACGTACATCCTTCCATATACTTTAAATCATCTCTAGGTTACTTACAGTACCTAATACAATGTAAAAGCTACATAACTAGTTGTAAATATAATGTAAATGTTATGTAAATAGCTTGCCAGGGCATGGCAAATTCAAGTTTCGCTTTCTAGAACTTTCTGGAGGTTTCTTCCCTGAATAGTTTTGATCCGGGTTGGTTTAATCTATGGAACACATGATTTACAAAGGGCTGACTATAGCTGAAGTTTAAATAAAATGGTTAATTGAATTTTAAATAACATACATCTCATATATTGTAATTAATCTTGTTAATTCTGGAAGTACTATTAACACTTTTTTGGTAGGCAATCTGCAGGTATGGAATATTTTCTCTTTAATATTTTCCACAGATATGGGATAATTTTATTTAACTCCCTATATAAGTTTCAATTATTCTGCATGAAGTTATGCAGACTTAAGTCACATTTTGGAAAAGAGTTCTGAATTCCCTGTGGAAATGTCTAACTTCTGTGAGCATTAGTGTAGCAAAATTTTTGTTATTCTGTATTCTTATAGTCTAGATAGTGGTTTCCAAGCATACCAAGATGGTAGCTCTAGGAATGCAGTACAGGGTTGTACTAGGTATAGATACATGTTTGTATCAATAAATATCTATATATCTGTATCTCTCTATCTAGATAGATTTGTATACATACATATATACAGGTGCTTTCTATTTTATGGTTATGATTTTGATGTTTTGATATATGAAACTGAAACAGCTCTTGTTCAGAAATTTACCAACTAGTGTAATGATTTTCAAACATTTGGATAACTTAGGTGTTTGTTTAAAAAGCAGATTCCCACAGTCACTGCCACAGAATATCTGTTCCCTACTGTGAAATAGGGCATATTGCTCAACTTTTATACAAATCTCTGTAAGTAGATCTTTTGTAGGTTGTTCACAACATATCTATTGAAAAAAATGATCCAGGTGATATTATTAACAATAGGAAGTCATAAATAGGACTTAGGAGGAGGAAAATAAAGAGTCTGGTTCTGAAACATGTTCAAGAGGACACACGTCCAGTGAAGGTGAATATGTAGATTTGGAATCTGTGACAAAGACATGGATTTTATGAATTTTGTTTGAGGCAAATAATGTAGGGAGGGGATCAGGTGAGAAGAGTATCTAGGGAATTTCTTAATATGAGGAACTATGACTTTTTATCATAAGAAACAGCATCCTTGGCCAAATCAAACATTTAATTATTTATTTTGTTCTGACTCACATTTCTGGGGTATTTTTTTCTCTCAGTCTGTTAGAATAAGGGGCTTTCTATTATTAACAGTATCCTAAGAAAAGGACATTAATGGATACTTTTGATTTATAAAATTTTATCTATATATTCTATTTTGATCAAGTAAACCAGATCACACAAGTGCATTTCTTTCCCCACAGTTAAATACCAATCACAACTGTCTATAATACCAATCAAAGTGAAAGCAAAAATGTAGATACACCTAGTGAAGACAGCTGTAATCCAGTATGGAAGAAGGGAGTTTCCTTGGTATACTCTGCAACTAATTTAATAAAAATTCTATAAAACAGTAAGTTCTGAGAGCCACTTACTTTATCAGTCTGTGGCTACTTATAATCATTTTTCATTACAGTCTGAAATTAAACAGTGATAAAGTAGCACAATTTCTTGACTAATCACCTAAGAGCTGGAGAGAGGTAAAAGCAATATAAAATCTTAGAGGTAATGTTATTTTTGAATGCAAATGAGTTTCACCTTCTTTTGCCTCAAGGGAGAGAAATGCCCAGGGAATTTTGTTGTCATCAAGAGTAGCTGATAGACATCTTGATCAATTTGAATTTGTAACATGCTGTATAGTAATGAAATATAAGTGCATGCAACTCAATACAAGAATTTGTGTGTGTGTGAATACTAGATGGTGCCTATGCTTTTTTTTTTTTTTTTAGCTATTAGTAGCCTTGTGGTTGTTTTCTCAAAAATATGCACAGAAAACTGAGTATTAGTACTCTCATGTATAAAAACCTATAAATTCTGAAGGCCACATCTATAATATGGTATACATGTATACTCACAAATAAGTCTTCTTTTATTTTTATATTTAAAGACTAAGAAGCTTACGCACTATATAGTAAATACTACATATGTAGAATTCATGCTTTTCAACTTTATCAACTTGTTAAGAGTAAACCAATGCATTACCTGTCTTAAGAACTATTAGGTAACTGTGATTTTATTATGTTTTTTAATTTGTGAAAAACATATTGTCAGCTGAGTTATTTAATTCATTCATAATAATGTTAAAACTTTTTTTTTTGTTCCTAAATGTCATATGTATCTTCTTGTAAGCCAATACCCTTAATTCACAGAGGCAGTAAAAAGTAAACAACTATGCCTGGCATCAGCTGTTGACTTCAAAGAACCAGACTGTCCATGGGCATGATTAATGGTATGAATTAATACAAACATGCCTTTCTGTGAAAAATTACGACTTTGTATTTTACAGTAAAACTTGAATGACTTAAAGGGCATTTACATTAATAATAATAATAGCTAAAATCTATTAAATTCCCTCTATATCACATAATATATAGATATGTGACTGCTAATCTAGCAAGAGCCATGCAAAGGAAATATTATTTAATTTTAATTTTGCAAATAAGAAAATATATTCTCAGAAAAATTGGGTAAATTACCCAAGAGATTTTAGGTATATTATATAGTTAATGGGTGACAGAATCAAGATTTAAACCTATTTCTAAATGGTTTCAAAGACTGATATTTTGTTTGCATGTTTTATCAGCCTTTTTTGAATGTTTTGTGAAGAGTATCAGTCTTAGTTGAACAAATAGGTATTACATACCAACCGTCTTACACCACAAAATTGATAAGTTTCGTACATATTGGGTTAAAATTAAGTAAGTTTCTTTACTATAAGAGTCTCAAAATGCTTAATAGTTTAATAAGCAATGCAAATTTCCAAGAAAGTAATAGATTGTGTGCCATTTCCTAAACTAACGCAAAAATAGATCCCTTTTTTCAAGGGGGATATTTTTCAATGAACTCTAATTTTATGTCTGTTCTATTCTGCTCCACTGCCAGGATGCAGCACATTTATCAGTAAGATCAGTTTACAGCTTGCATAAGTACTAAAAATAAATACTAACCAGTCAAGTGATCAAGTGATTAGAATAAACGCAAATACAAATGCATTTTTGGCTTCTAGAAAATGTCTTATTGGCTCCCCAGAATCTGACTCCCAAGTCTTCCCATTGTGGAGCCCATGCACCCCACTTGCAAGTCCAATCTTCCTCTAGTCATCAGGGTGAAGTCTCACCTCAGTCTGGAGAGATCCCCACTAAATATTCTGTGTCAATACCAACATGGCCAGCAGTGCAATGCCAACTGGTAAGACCCTGCCCTGGTTAACTGAATGGCTCCTTTTGATCTCCTTGGACTGAATGTTGGCCTTGATAATACATGGTTAATACAGACATGAAAAAATAAATGCTCAGTCTCACTCATAATAAAAAAATTACCAACTAGAGTCATTATGAGAAAAAATTCTATCTAATTGAACAGAATTATAAAAAATATAATATTGAGCATTAATTAGAATGTGGTAGAAAGGACATACTCCTACCCTAATGGTGCGTGTGCAAATGTATACAATTTTTAATAAGGCATTTTGGCAATTTATATCTAGAAATTCAAAAGGACTCAAAACCTTAGAGATAATACATTTTTTTTAACTGGGAATAAATAGTTTTTGAAAATTATAGGCAAATATTTGTGTATAAGATGTCTGTTGAATTTTTATTATGGTAGTGAATATTGAGAATGATAAATTAATTATGGCATCCATGGAAAATAAAATTAACGTAGTTACTAAATTATTACAAAGATGTTAATGGCATGGAAATTGTGTATGATATAATGTCATGTTAAATATAAAAGAAGGACATTTATATGCAGATTTTTTTCAATTTGTGCCAATATGCAATTAAATGTTCTGAAATATTTCTGCAACCTGCTTGTGGGTGGTAGAATTCTGATTTTTTTTTTTTTGTATTTTTGAGTTAAAAAAAACTCCCGAAAATAACTATAAAAACTCAGGCAAAGAAATATATAATAGAATAAATACTTCCATAGTGCTTTGATATATCTACTTATTTAGTTGGACTGTTGTCAAATCACATTTTTTCTACAACTGTGTAGTAAAAATTTAAACTACTATATTTGTGTTTTTTCCTTCAAAAGCTTCTTTGGGTTTCAAATAGTCAAATATTAGTAAACTTATCATTTGTATATATTTTTTCTAAATGATTATTTTTAAGAGAGGACTTTTACAAATATGGGTTCTTGCCAACCGGAATTTATGCATCTAGCTTTTGGTTGTCTCATTCTTTTTTAATTAAACCTTTTTACATTCTGATCTTTGACCTTTCCGTATCTACCAATTCTAATGTATATGCAGATCTAGTTAGAAGCAGTCATTTCAGGAAAATCATGTTAAAAATCCTGCAATGGTTCTCCACTGTCAGACAGACTACGTAAGTTTTATCAAACAAAACTAAATTAAGTCCCAACAGTCTGAAAAGCTTTCAAGAGTCTGATGACTGTCCTGGGTGCCCTTTAGTTCTTACGGCCAATTCTACTCTTCTTAGATTCTAGAAAGGACAGCTTTGGAATCCAACCTCCTATTTCTAACCTGGGTTCATTGCTACTAGTTCAGAGAGATATTAGCGATAATTTATTATGAAAGCTTGGGGGGGGGGTGTGCGCACGAGCGCGTGCGTGCGCACGCACGCACACATGCAGGCAACACACTGGTTGCTATTTGTAAGTTGCTTGAAATGTTCTTTAGTCTTATTGATGGGGACTTATGTTACTCTAGTGGGTTGTCCTCTTCCAGGAATGGGAACCATACTTTCAACATTTCAGGATTGTATGACTTCTATCCCTATTTCTACATCATAATATTTGCTCGGACTTGGAACTCAGAAATTGTTCAAATAATGAAGACCAGCTCACTCAGGAGCTATATCTAATTCTAAAGTATTGTTTGAGCCAGATGGAATTTCAACTAGCTTTTACACTATTTCACATTAAGGTAGAATAAGTTCTATGATTCTCTGCTATTGACAGCTTCTTTTCTTGCAAGAATATTTCAATTAGCCTTTTAAGCTATTTACTGCAAGTACCTTAAAAGCAAGTCTACTACTGCGGTGACATTCAGAACACTGATTCAATTTCCTGGATCACCAGTTAGGCCAGGAATCAGAGTCATATTATGTTTCAAGAAATTTATGATAAAAAACACTTGCTTTAAAATTCTCAAACAGCCTGAGTCCTGTCAGTTTCCGGGAATTTAGGACATACTTTATAACTTCTCATTTATACCTATGCCACAATAAAATCAATATTTGGAAGGAAGTAAAGGATAGGGAGTTGGCAGGGGCAGAGCACAAGATATTAAAATTCAAGTAGTTTGCCTGCTAGAATTTGATATTTCAAGCCAAACACAAGAGAAAAGAAACTTTGATGAATCAACTACTTTTCAAAAAAACCTAATTTTGGAGCTATAAATTTCCTTTCTAGACATCTAACATAAACTAAATATTGCACATTATATTTTCTCATATTAATTTATTTTATTTAAACCTCACCCAAACCCTGTAAGGTAGATGTTATTAATCTGGGCTTTTACAGTGAGGAAATGCTCCATGGTCAAGTGATCAGTCCAAGATCACACAGATTCAAATTTTTGGACTGAGATTATAATGCATATCTCCCTCCCAAACCCATGTTATTTTTATAACATCACGCTATCACTGAAGCTATAGATACTTGAGAAGCCAGTCTGTGGAGACATTAAATGAATTGCAAATAACTGTCACAAGCATTATTGATGAAATTTCATGAATTCTTTAGCGTAATGTCCATGTATTTCTGATTATAAAAGATATTTAAGTGCACATTTACTAAAAATGATAAAATACAGAAAAGCATAAAAAAGTAAAATTAAAAATTAAAAAAAGTGTATGTGCAGAATATAATTTATAATTCCCTAATAAAACTATTGTTGAGAGGCAACCAGAGTTACTAATGAGAACATGTCTGCATGAGATAAATTGTTCATCACCACTACATTACACTTTTAATACTTTTTGGAGTATAAGAGAAAAACCATTTGGAGATGGCACAATCTCTATCAAATGGCACATATATGGCCATTTATAATTTTTTAAATGGCTTTTATTAAAAGAATAGTTAAGAGTCAGATGCTCTTAGCACAATACTATTAGAGTTATTTTAATCCTCATGGGAAAAGGTTAAAACGATGCTGAGACATACATAAAAACATTTTCATTTGAAATTACACTTGACGTCACCAAAGAACAGCAAAATGATTACCCTGCCCCCCCCGCCGCCAAAAAAAACCTCTCAATCTTGTGAATTCACGTAACAGCTAAATCTCATACAGAGGGCATGAGAATTCCTGTACATCTACAGACCTCAGAGATAGGGCTCCTTGGAAGGGAGCAAGGGACATTAAGAAGATAGAGTGAAATAATAGAACAGCTTTAAGCTCTTAAGTGAAATTAGTTTTTGTTCTTTCCATACTCTACTGCCATGTTGACATCAATAAGGTATTTAGTAAAGAATCTGTATACTTTTCTGAATTCCTTCTTGTACTGGAACAATAACTACTCCTCAGGCTTCTTATGGGGTCTCTTGTGGGGACAAAGATGAGAGTTGTCAATCTCTGCTCCCCTTCACTACCCATGACTAGGTGAAGTCATCACTGCTTAGATGCACCAGAAGAGAAGATTGCCTTTGACACAAAGAGATTGTAAAACTAACTTCCTGCCTTCCAGTCACACACAGCAACAAACAGGATAAGCAACAAAAATGGAATGAAATCATTTCAAGGTCTGTTATTATTATTATTATTATTATTATTATTATTATTATTATTATTATTATTACCTAAAATTATATTTAAAACATTTTCTTATGCCATTAGAATTCCTTAAAATGATGACGTTAAGACAATACAATTTACTTGTATGGAATTTCAATGATGATAATTTTTTATTCATTTTCTTTGAAGATGTCACCAATATTTTTGGTTTTATTTTTTAAATGTAGTGAATGCATTTTTTGTAGAACTTTGTGCTTATCCTTAGGATAAATTCCCAGCAGTTGATTCACTGAGTCAAAAAATATTAACATTTAAAATACTCTTAATATACATTGCCAATTTATCCTCTAAAAAGGCAGTCCTTTTTATAACTCCTGGCAGCAGGAGAGGCTATGTTTTTACTGCACTCTTGCCAACACTGAATATTATCATTAAAAATGTATCCAGTCCCTTAAATTTGAATTATCTTGATTATTGGGTCTGTATAGATTTACGTTTATTTGCTTTTTCTAATTTTTCAGTTATGAACAATAACAAAATTGCTTATTTTATGTTTCATTATGATACATTATGGAACTGTCACCATCATCTCCAATTTCAAAAAATCATTGTTAAGAGGCAGCAAGAATAGTGCAAGATGCAATCACTTTGGATAAAGAAAGACTTAGGGTTCGAATTCTAGCCTTGATTCTTACATGAATACAGATTGTAATATCTTTGCACCTCAGATATCTCATCTTTAAAATGGTGGCATTATTTTAAAATCTTTGTAATTTTTGTGTATTTAAAATGTAAAATACATACATATATATATATACACATATATATTAGATATATATAATAAGACCTAAACAAACATCTATTTCTTTATTATACCAGCATATAGAGATAACATATTTTATTAAATACCGCATGTCAAATTAAGCAATTTTTCTGAGAACTTTACACTGGCTTTATATCTTCAAATGAATTCTCACTGTTTTGTTATGTTTAGGGTTGCTCAGTTTTCAAGATCTTTAAGTAAATAGTGTTGGCTTTGCCTGCAATGTATCCCAGTGTTCTGTAATGAATGAGGGTGGAGGAGAGGGAAAATATGATATAGACATTCAAAGGGAAGTTGTGCTTGGTAAAGTCCTTTGAAAGAGATGGTTTCAAGGTGACTACCCCTTCCTAGATAATTTGATGGGGCTGATGACTTCATTCTCAATTTTGTTCCATCTAAGAAGCATAATATTATAAGAAGTGATATGATTATTTAGAAAGATACTGATTTTCTTGGTGTATTTGTTTAAAATCAAGTAAGCATGTTGAAAAGAAAGCAACTTCAGAGGCACTTCTTTCATATCAGTATTTTACTGGTTTGAAGCCAATTTAATCCTTTAACTTTTCAAGTTTGATAACAAAATCGAAGTGGTCATTCCATGGAATCTACTCAGGAAAATTTTTAAAAAAAGAAAAAAGAAAGAAAGGTTTTCACACAAGCCCTTAGTCTCTCTAACCAATTCAGTACTGTTACTCAGGAAACTTGTCCATGGCACACAGCTTGTTGTGGGCTTTTGTTACTGAAAGTATGGTTTGAGGATTGACAGCACTGTCCTCCCCAGAAACTTTTAATGAATGCAAAATATTGCTCCACACCAGATCTACTGTATTCAAATCTGCATTTTAGGAGGATCTCCAGGCATGTTAAATGCTGTAGGTCATTAGGCAAAGAGCAAATGCTTTTAGACATCTATATCCAAGGAACTGCATTGGCTCAGAGCTTATATTAGTATTACAGTGAGAAACTGCCCCTGTAAAAACTCAGCAACTCATTTACTCATCAAATAATCATTGGCACATACAATATATCATGGACTCTTTTATAAACTCAGGATAACATTGAGAAAAAGCACATAAAAATTACCACCCTATGGAGTTAATGTTCTAGAATAAGGAAGACATTCAATAAACCAATAACCAAGTAAGATATGTCAGCTTGTATTAGAAGTCATGGATTTTTATAAGCGGCAGTGTAAGAGTGACAGTTATTTTAAATGGGATGATCAGGGAAGGCATCAATAAGTTGACTTTTGAGCAGAGACTGAAGGAGGTGAAAGACAGAGCTATCCATTTATCTGTAGGAAGCATGTTCCAAGCAGAACACATAGCAAGTGCAAAAGGGCTGGGTCAGAGGCATTCTTGTCCTAAAGAACAGTCAGAAGGCTGATGTGGCTAAATGGTATCATCAAGAATAAGTTACAGGAGATGAGGTGGTCTGACAGGTAGTAAACAGCCAGGTCACAGAACTTGGCTTTTACTCTGAACGAGAAAGTAAATCATTGAAGGGTTCTGAGCAAAAACATGACAAGATCTCACTCATATTTTAAAATATCCTTGTTATTCTCTTTTGAGGACAGAGAGTAGGTGGCAAAGGCAAAGAAGATCACTTAAAAGGTCATGGCAGTAATGCTGAGGAGAGCTAACTGCAGCTTACATGGGGATGGTAGTTCAACGAATCTTGAGGAAAGAGGAAAGAGGATTTGCAGAGCCTGTGGAGGAGGAGAGAAATAGAGGTTGATCTTGATGATACCCTTTGAAAATGGGGCTACTCCAAAGTACTTCTGTTCATGTTTTAAATACTTAGCTTATTTTGGGGGGTTGTATTGAGAACTGCTATATTGTAACAAATGTTTTATTTTCTGAGTGATAGGAACGGACTTACGGAATTCTGAACATGAACGTAGTCCCTGATTGAAAAAAAAAATCAATGCCTTGAGGGTCTTTATCTTGGTTTATTAATGGTGTCCTCTCTCTTTTCCTCTACTTACTACCTATGTCAGGTATCCTTTGCCACCAGGGTGTTCCATAACAAACTGCCCAAAATTCTGTTGCCTAAAATAATACCCATGTATTAATAAGAGTATGTGTGCCAGCAATTTACTCTGAGATCAAATGGGTGATTTTTTTCTGGTCTCTGCTGATCTCATATGGTTGCTGCTGGGCTGACTGGGCTGACTGACCCTTTGTCACTTGTTCCACATCATGCAGAAAGCTAACATGGACAGGGTCTCACTGGTGATGGCCGAGGGCTTGAATGAGGAGCAAAATGCAAATGCTTTTTACAAGCCTCAGCATCATATATGCTAACATACCAGCAAAAAAGGCTACATGGCAGGGCCCACGGTCAGAGTGGAAGGACAAGGCTGCATTGCAACAGGAGCCATTCATGTAATCAATCTACCATGATGCTACTATAGCTCTGACATGACAAATAGTACGTGTACTACAATGTCATCTTCAAAAAAAGAGTATCTTCGAGTCCACTGTCTCATCTCAAATATAAAACTCACATCAGTGGACAGGATAATATACCTATGTACAATATAATATGTGTGTGTGTGTGTGTGCATGCGCGCGCTTGTGTGTGGCATTCTCAGCATTTCCTTTTCCTTTAAATTTTATACAGCACTTTCATCTATTTGTAGCTGATCAATAAATGGGAAAAGATCTTTATTTTTTAGGGCTCTTGATATATTGTTGGAGTGAGAGGGGATCAAGATATAAATTGCCCTTTTCTGTTGAGAATCCCAATTAGAGCTGATGTGTCCCTAAAGAGAGATTCACATTCTAATAATGACTCTTCCTTTCTCTACACAATCAAAACTTGCATTCCCTCAAGACAACTATGCACACTTGTCCTTCAAACTTTCTGAATTTAATTCACAAGGTGGAATTAAACTGATGTAATAGGTTAATCTTACAGCAAATAACCTGTAGCTATTGTGTCATGATAGAATTTTGACAGAGGTATTTTGAAGTGAGAGGATTTCTTTACTGCTTGAGAAATGATCCCAGACCCAGAGGTTTCTTATTTATTGAAATAAGTATATTTGTGATCGAGCTCAAAGGAGGCTACCTTTTCACTCCCTTAGTCTGGTTTTCAAAATCAGTTCCCTTAAAGCATTTCAAAGTGCTACCAGTGAAACTAAACAGTTCATTGATCTTTAGACACTCACTCCAGTCACAGAAGGGATCAAAAGCATCATTAATTTATTTGATATAGAATAGATGCCTTAAATTTCTGTTTGTGATGGCCTCATTTTGGAAGTGTGGGAAAGAGAGGGAGGGTAAACTTGTATATGGGATATTTTCTACTATATATTTTAATCAGTTTGCTTTGGAAAAAATAACTAAGCATTGTACTGAATATGTTTAGTTTATCTGCTGTGAATTTTTTTTTTATGACAATGTAGAAAATAAAATTCGAAACAAAGTTTTACCAGTCAGGTGAAGTGGGCTTGATATTGCTTCTGTCACTTGGTATTACTATACCTGGCTTCTGAAGCAATGCAAAGCAATTGGGTCAATAATTCAATTTCCCAATTCTTTGATTATATATGAGTATATGATACTTATTATACATTATATAGTGGGTAGAAAGACCATAGAAAACAAGCCCCCTTCTTACATAAGATTCTGTAGGGAAAGAAACTCATGAGGCCAAGATTCTGCCCAGATAAGTAGGAACTGTGGCTCAGGGAGTATCATAAATAAATACATGCACCCCAATGTTCACAGCAGCACCATTTACAACAGCCAAGACATGGAAGCAACCTAAATGTCCACTGACAGATGAAAGAAGATGTGGTATATATATACACATATATAATGGAATATCACTCAGCCATAAAAAAGAATTAAATAATGCCATTTGCAGCAACATGGATGGACCTAGAGATTATCATACTACATAAGTAAGCCAAAGAAAGGCAAATATCATATGATATCACTTATCTGTGGAATATTTAAAAAATGATACAGATGAACTTATTTACAAAACAGAAACACACTCACAGACATAGAAATCAAACATATGGTTACCAAAGGGGAAATGGGTAGGGAAAATGAGGAGTTTGGGATTAGCAGAAACAAACTACTATATATAAAATAAATAAACAAGGTCCTAGGGGGAGGATATAGCTCAGTGGTAGAGTGCATGCCTAGTGTGCATGAGGTCCTAGGTTCAATCCCTAGCACCTCCATAATAAATAAATAAATTAACTAAATAGATAAACCTAATTACCTTCCTGCAAAAAGTCAACAACAAGGTCCTACTGTATAGCACAGTGAACTATATTCAATAGCTTGTAATGACCTATTATGAAAAATAATATATATTTGTACAACTGAATCACTATGCTGTACACCAAAAACTAACACAACATTGTAAATCAACTATGCTTCAATAAAAAAAAGAAAGAAATATATACTGAGTCCAGATCAGGAGATGGAAACTTGAGATGCACGGTTGCTTGATTAGGTGCTACTGTGAAACTTAATTAGATTCTCATGACCTCCTCTGAAGGGAAATAAAAAAGGCAGCTGTACAAAAGACACCAAGAGCAAGGAATTTTATTATAGCTCTGAAGAGGTTACACCCATCACTTCTATCATCAACCGCATCCCTTTGGAAGATTAGCACTTGAGTTGTAAGTGTACATTGCCTTGGTGCCCCCAATCCAGAGACTAGATGGGGGATAAGAATCCCTCCCACCCTTTTCTTATATAGATGCCACACCCAATGTATAGGTCTATTTGTATTTGTAACTGTCCATATTATATGATCTCACTTTTAGACAAACTGAGAAGAAAGTTTGAAAGTTATATTCTCATGCTGTCAGTGTTCTAGCAACTCAAGAACCATTTGAAATCATTCCTGATTTATGCTACTCTAATCATTGCAAAAAGCTTGCCATATCCTCTGGACCCTATTTTTTTTATATATATAAACGGATGTAGTTTTTTTGTGTTATAAAATATTTTGAGAGCTTATTATGTGTTTTTGTTTAAAAGCTTTAAAGCAGCAGACCATCTTGCACAGTAATGTGATGAGGCATAATCCAAATAAAAATAAAAAAAATTTTAAGGCATTCTTGTTATTGTAGCAATTGTGTTTTAAAATGTGACTATATCTGTAAGCTTTGAATACCATGCTGCATGCAAGATCAGAATTAATAAATGTTAAAAAGTATAGTAAGATGATCTAAGCAGTCTTTAAAGTGTGTCCAGGAAGAGGCTGACCTAATTTCAGAAAAGTATGCATGTCTGAAACCAGTTCCTGTAATGGATTTGCTTGTTGCCTCATTTGGTACAGTTGTGAAAGTATCGGAATTCACCTTGCCTCTTTCTGAAAGGAAGATCTATTATATGCTTTTTATTTACTACATATAATTTTATACCAGAATTTATAAGATAAGACTTAAAAAATGGATTTGAATATCTTGGTAAGCCCGGGAGAGCTATGTTCAGAGCATTATTATTATTAAAATACTTAAATAAGAAGTTACCATGGTATTTAAAATCAATATCACTTTTTTTACCCACTGCTTGCTAGGTCATATCAAGCAAGTTTATCATTCACAGTTGGAATTGCTCCAGCTATGAACTCTCCAGTCGAGTTGTTCTTTGCTTCAAGCCCTTCAGGAAGTTACCTCTCTACTCCAGTGTTAAAATCATTTTCC
This sequence comes from Vicugna pacos, assembly GCF_048564905.1. Classification (NCBI taxonomy): domain Eukaryota; kingdom Metazoa; phylum Chordata; class Mammalia; order Artiodactyla; family Camelidae; genus Vicugna; species Vicugna pacos. Next base: position 36,897,783 of record NC_133001.1, read on the forward strand.
TGGCAATTATTCAAGCAGATTTTTTTTTAGAAGAAAATATTCTTTTTATCAAAGGGCTAACTCCTGCTGTTTTAACAAATATTACTTCTTTCCACTTAATGCTGTGAGGGGAAGATTACTGTAAACAGAAGCTGTTTTCATCTATATAAAATAATTTATAAACTCATGACTTATTTCTTGGGAAACACTGGAAAGCAGCAGTGCATCTGTCATGTGAAGATGATGAAATAAAGCATTATTGAAATAAAGACTGTTGCCTCCCAGACCTTAATGGATGCGGCTGACACAGCTCTAGTTTTAAAACATTGATCTATTTTTAATTTTTAAATACTTTGTCGAAACTAAGGCAGGGATCAGAAAAGGCACACAACCAGCCAGAAATTCATACAAATCCTATTTTAATGTTCAAGAAACTGAATGCTATTATGCATTTTAAAAGCATGTGTTTTTTTTCAAGTTTCATAGAAAATTATTTTTTTCCAATGTATTAGTCTTGGTAGTATCAAAGTCTCATTTTCAAAAAAAATACAGCTGAATTACAGAGTAAAACTGTTCATTTAAGATGCCAGTTATTTTTATTATAATGGCATTTTTATTCATTGATGAAGTATTGCAGGGTGTGACTAAATTTATGGCCTTCAATTATGATGTGCTACTTGAGTCAAAATTTTCCTAGTGTTCCTTGTCAGGAATTCAGATTCCATCACAGCTCTACAGAAAGCTAGGAGATCTCTCTAAAATGATAATATTTATTTACCAGTGTAAATCTTGGGAGGCTCCTCTTGGCTTGTCTGTTAGGGCTTGTCATAGGATCTATCAGAACACATTGGCAAGTGAAGAGAAATCTTCAAAATGAGTAGTTACTTGCCAACAAAAGTATCAGTTTGCTATAAAATTCTTCAGAACTTGTCCTGTGACTCATAGATCAGGCAGTGCCTGAAACTTCCTCATCTGCTTCAAGATATATCAGGCACATTGAATCCACTAGGACATAGAGGACCAGTTAGTATACTCAACCTTACCAGTGAGCCTGGACCTTGTAGAGAGCCTGTTGTTCTGTTGCCCACCCAGACCTAGAAGCCTTTTGGACCACTGGGTAAATGAGTCAGAGACATATGTCTCAAATGTGGAATGTATTCCCAATACAGTACAGAGAGGTCCAGCTAGCATTTCACTTCTCCATGTTAAAACGTGTTGTAGTAAGACCTTCATTGCAGAAGGTATAACCCAGTATATCAGACTTTGTTAAATTGGCAAGATTTTAGAGGTTCATGGGAAATTACCCACTCTGATATATGCATTTTGCCAAAGTCTCTGGCTAGGCAGCTCTCACTCTTAAATGCTAAACTTAGATTTGCCATACGACCTCACAGTTTAAACTCTAAGATATGCACACAAGAGAAATAAGCATATAGGCATGCACAAAAGATTCGTGGGCTATTGTTCATAGCAGCATTATTCACAACAGCTCAAATGTTAGAAAAACCCAAATGCTCATCAATGTGAATGGAAAAAATATGGTATATGTCCTAGAGTATTATTTAGCAATAAGAAGTAATGAAGTACAGATACATGCTACAGCATGGTTGAACCTTGACTATATTATGGTAAATGAAAGAAACCAGTCATAAAACACCATATATTTCATGATTCTACTATACGACATGATCCAAAAAGGCCAAACAATGGAGAGAGAAAGTAATTAGTGACTGCCTGGGGGAACTGAGGATATAAACAAGGAGTGACAGAAATGACCAAGGGGTTTCTTTGTGGGGTGATAAAAATGTTCTAAAAGTTTGTAATGATGGCTACACACACTGAAAATTATTCAATTATAGACCTAAAATGAGTGAGTTTTGTAGCATGTAACTTAAATCTCAACCAATCTATTTTTTAAAAACCCATCCTATAAGGTAATTTCAGAAAAGTCTTGTTAATCAAGGAGTAAAAGCAATCTTCATTTTACAGTCATGAAACACACTAGAACAGGAAGTCCCTACTCCCTAGTTAGTTGCATCCCTTAGTGTCTAGCCAAGATTGGTTAAATATATTCTCAGAAATCATTCTGTGTATTAAAACCAGATGGACTTTAAATCAATACATTTTATACAGGTGAAAGCAGAGTTGAAAAATCAGAAGGGAGAATGAGGCAACCCAGAGATGAGCAGAAAGCCAATTTTAATTCTCTTATTTAATTCTCTGACAAGTGGAGGATGCAATTACTGGGATCTGGAGCCTTGAGGGATCTACAGTCATTGCTGGAGGAGCAACGAGAGGCAGAGTTAGAAAGAATTTCCCTGGTTTCTCTTTTCCTATCATCCTATTTTCCTCTAGTGTCTCCTACTGGCTAGACTGGGATGGGAACCAGTATCCACAGAGCTCATCATCTGCTTTGCTACACATGGTGGAACAAAGAAAAAGGTTAAAAATGGATCCAGGACAAACATGCCCAGAACCAAAACATGGGTATTTAAGTTGTTTTACCATTTATGTCCAACTTAACTTTTTGCCCACATCGCTTTTCATAACACTAAGTGCTCCCTGGGCTTTGCTTGTTAACAGACACCTCTCTCGCACTAGCTTTAAGCCTGTCTCAGATCTGGCATCACACATCAAGGCTTCACTTACTGCATTCACATCCAGTGATTACCTTCTCCTATAAAACCACTGCAGAAAGCATGTACTGTATCAGCTACCTTACAAAGGAAAATCACTGTTAGTTTTTAAATGGTCTTATGTTTAATCTTCCCAGTTTGATTGTAAGCATCATAAAGATAAGACTTTTACTATAGATATTAATATCCAGGATAGCTAACAAATATAATGTCCAGAAAATAATGCGGTTTTTTAAACTGTTGTTAGAAAATGATGTATTGTTTGTTTTCCAGAGTACGTCAGGCTGAAATTAAAAAGTGACTTTTAACACACTATGGCAAATTAATATTCATAGGGTTTTGTGTGTCTGTGTGTACGCGTGTGCCTCCATTTGTTAATTTTATTGTGAAGCTACGCCCGAGACTTGGCAAGCTTCATTTCCTATTGTACTAATATCATAAAGGTATAAAGCACTGCCCAAAGCTAACATGTTTTCCTCCTTACCATTTCATTCACTTTACTCAATGAGTAAAGTTAATCAGGGGGCACAAGAAGTTCTCTGAAGGAACCTGTAATGTAGGATAGTATGACCTGTATAAAAAGCCATTAGAAGCAACAATGCAACTTAATATCCAGGGAAAGAGTATTGGAACAAATTCCTAAGAGTCCTGAGAATGGAGAGTGGTAATTACATTCACAGAGATACAGGAGTTGATAGATTACACCCATGATCTACCCAGTACAATATTCACTTGTTAACAGGATTTCTAAAAGGAAAGAAGGAGGCCTTAGTAGTTAGGATACTTCATTTTCCCTTAGTAGCTTTTCCTGGCTCTGCCTTTTCTAAATTAGCTCAAATGTTTCTGGAATCCATTTTATTTCCTCTACAAAGCAAAACAAATAAATACACTGAACAGATTCTGGGTTGTCAGATTCAAAAGATGCCAGTATCACTTCTTAGATGGCTAGATCATCTACTCACTGTTTCCATTTGTCATTTTTATAATAGGAGCTATTTGTAAATCAAACGAATTCATTACTCTTTTCCTTTCAGTTTTATGCTTATTTTGTTTTGAGGAGCCAGCTTGTAATTTGAGCAGCAGCCATGAGTTAAATAATGGAAAACATTACGCTGAAGATAGAAGTGTTAGTCAAGTTTCAGTCTAAGTATTTACTGAGTATTTTAAAAGGATGATAAACTCTGGCTTAGAAGAAAGTTTTCAAGGGTTGTATATACCAATTTCTTGACTTACACTGTTAGTAATGTGAAAAATAAGTATTATACTGGGAAATACAATGAAAATGACCAGTTGTGAGAGGAAATCAAGCATATATACGTAGCCAAGCAAAGAGAGGAAAAAATAGTCAAACCAATTAGTCCAGTTGGCTAATGGTCTTTTTAATGAGTAATCTGGACAGCTGCATTGTTATCTTGGGGGGCATACTCTGGTACAGACTGAATCGAACTTCCTCAATTATCCTGAGTTCTTGCTACAGTTTACTCTGGATGATTGTGGCCTTAGTATCATACACCTAACTCTGGTTTTATAACCAGTTTTTGTTTTTTTTAAATAACCGTTGTTTATCAGTAATAGCTTGTTGGAATTGTATCTAAAAGTTAACATTACATCCATGCATGCTATATTTGCCTAAGTATCGACTAGTTGGGCTAAAGCCTCTTTAAGGTATATATCCTTATCATTTAAAGATGATCTGTGTAACTTACTTACTTTGAACAATTGAGATGGTTTAGTCTACATAAAGGAATAATTTATTAGTTGAATTATTGAAGTAATTGTTCATATCATTTTAGGTTTTAAGAATATTCAATCTCATTATGTGATGTGAATATAGTTATCTGCAATTACAAACAGAACTAGGGTAAAAATGAAATTTACACCTCTGAGAACTTTCAAATCTTCTACTTGAGTTTCAATATTGAAGCTTCTCAAAATTAATAAGAATATATTAGAATATAATTATGTAGCAATCTTTTATCCAGAAAGTTCAAATTCATATATTGCCTCTTTGCAGAGTATAGAGATTGGTTAGGTAAGAGAACTGCGATTTAACTAGGAGTACTATATTCTCATTCACTTATTCAAATTAATGTAATTATTATCTAATTAATTAGCTAGAAACATGACTTGTTCTATTATTCATTTAATGTGAAAATTCTTCCCAGAAAATTCTTGCCAGAAATAACTCTAAGTGAAAATCTGATCTAAAGACTATAAAAATAAATAATAGCTACCAATGAAACAGTAGTAACTTACTTTAGAAATAATTTTGGTTAAGCAAAGTAAGGAAGGGAATAGGTAAATTCTATCATCAATTAATTATTTAAAGGAAGGTTATTTTGATTACAGGAAGCAGAAAGGGGTATGTAGCACTCTATGTTTATCTTTACAGAAATCATTGAATTAACTTGTCCATGTTGAGAGGTTACAGCTTACAAATTAAAATTATCAGAGTAGTAGATTATACCTTTAACTATTATTACTATATAGCAACAGGACAAGAAAAGAAAAAAATACACTTATCAATTAAAAACTAAAATAATATGAGGACATCTACCAATCATTAAGTATTCATTAAACTCTGCATTAAGTGTTTCAACAAAAAGAAAGAAGTAAAAGACATAGCATTGTGTATTTTAATTCTATAGCAAAACAAACTGCAGATATTAATTGTATTAGAAATTTTCTCCCAATTTATAATAAGTTCCAGAAAATATTGTATTAAATCATTATTACAAAATTGTGGAAAGAATTGGTTATTTCATATAACACAAAAGCTACTGTAACTTACAAACAGCAAAAAGAATGAGTTTGAAATACGATCATCAGCCTGTTTTTCATGATTTATCAAAAGGTACATGATAACTCTAACTTATAATGGGAAAGAGTGACAGTTCTTTCCCCTTGTACCCAAATCCTTGCTTAATTAAAAAACTTAGTATATGATCCATGGACTTAGGTATGCCATATTTTGTAAGGCACATAAATTATATACTAAAACAGATCTTTTCTGTTTCTATGAGTTAGATGAGAATTTGAGCTGAAAACTCTTTAAATCTCAAATAAAAATCTTTTTTAAAATAAAAAATGGCAGAAGAATTTAAACAGTTGACACGAAATTAGTTCCAGAATAAAAATTGGCAATTAATATGAATAAAGTTGCTATAAACAATTGTATAAAGCATTTTGTATGAACACGTCTCTGTCCAAGAGTGGAACTGCTGTGCAGGGTGTGAATAATATGCTAACTCTAAAGAAACTTCTCGAAAGTGACTGTACCTGTTTGCATTGCCACCAGTCTTATGTAAGAAACTCAGTTGCTGCGCATCTTCACAATAATGTTGGCTTATATTTTTCTAAGCCATTCTAATTGCTGTTTAATGCTGTCTCTTTGTGCTTTTCATTTCCCTAACGACTAACGATGTCAACCATCTTTTTCATGTGGTTATTTGCTATTAGTCTCGCTTCCTTAGGGAAATATTTGTACAAATACTTTGCCTTTTTAAAAAAGAATGAGTTATTCCTATTCTTAGTGAGTTATTTGAAATGTTCTGGGTATAATAGCCATTATTTGTAATAACTTTAAAAGGAGTATGATCTATAAAAATACTGACTTACTATGTTGCATACCTAAAAATAATATAATATTGTAAATCAACTATATTTCACTTAAAAAGGAAGCAAATTAATTTTCTAGAGTTGAAAACTACTATATCTGACCTGGAAATTCACAGGATGGAAATAATGACCATTTACATATAGTAATCACACCAACACACACCATAACTAAATCTCTGCAAATGAGTGTTAAAGAGAAAAAAGTATCTAAGAGAAAAGGATATTTTGTAAGAAGTAATGCAGATATATCATTAAAAATATGCAAGCCAGAAAAAAAGTTGAGCAATATTTTTAAAACACTGAAAGAATTAAGTTAGAATCTAGTATCATGTGCAAATGTCTTTTAGAAAGAAAGATGCAGTAAAATTTCAGACAAACAGAAGCTAACTCATTACTAGAAATATTAAAGGAAGTTCTTCAAGCAAATAGGAATAATAACAGATGAGAACTTGGAACTATATAAAAAATGGAGAATGCAGGAAAAATAAGTACTTAAATAAATGTAAGACTTTTTCACTTTTTAAAATTGTATTAAAAAGTTAATTTTTTTAAACAAAGTAATAGCAATGCATTATGCTATATTTAACATATGTAGAAGTTAAATATATACAGTGGTACAAAAAATGCAAGCGGGCAAAGGAATCACGTTTATTGTAGGGTTTGCCAATACAAGTGGTGTGATGCAATATCATTTGACAGAAGAAACAAACCTAGGAACAACTCCTAAAAATAGAGCAAAAATGTATAACTAATAGTAAAATTAAATAGAACGGTTTAAAAAGTCCTTACTCAATCCAGAAGAAGAAATTAGGAAATAAAGGAACAATAAAAAGACTGGACAGATATAAGATACATATCAAAACAGTAGATTTAAATCCAAAAATTACCAATAGTAACACTAAATGTAAATGTTTCAAATACTCCAAATAAAAAATGGAGCATGGGAGGAAGAGGCAAGATGGGGGAGTAGAAGGATCTTGTAAGTCACCCTCTCCCACAAACACACCAAGATCCACATCTACAGACTCACTCAGCCAACCAGAGCACCTGCGGAACTCCAACAGAACATCACCCTCTTCAAAAGATAAAGACGCCAAAATTCTGGTAGGAGAAAAGGAAAAAAGAAAGAACAAAAGGCAAAGCAGCGCAGGACGGGTCCCGCGGGGAGGGAGCAGCAAAGGAGGACTGGCGCTCGCTCGCTGGGTCTCCCCTCTCCAACTGAGAGGCCAGCGGAACAGAGGGGGAGCCTCCGAGGCTCGGATCTGTACAGCGCAGCCCTTGTCTGACAGAACTAAGTTAAACGGGCACAGAACGTCCCCCCGACACCCAGCCTGAGACGCGGGCCGGCAGCGGCGGGCAGGGCCAGGCTGTACAAGCAGGGCGGAGGACGGGGGCGGCTGCACGGAGGCAGCCCCGGGGGACTGCAAGGGGCTGGGCGCCGTGGCTGTGGGTGTACGGGACAGAACAGCCTGGGCCCTCCATAAAACAGCAAGGTTGATGTGCTCTCGGGGGAAGGGTGCATACCCCCATCTCTGAAAACCCGTGGAAACTTTTCAGGGGAAGAGAGGCGGGGCCCAGGCACAGCCGCCATATTCTATGGCGCTTAGCACCCAGGCGGGGGCAGGGGCGAAACCTGCATCCGCACCGAAGGGCTCAGCAGCCTCAAGGGCCAGACTGAGATGGGCCTACAGCCCGGGGCAGGTGGGATCCTTCCATCCTGGTCCCTCAGAGAACTTGCTCCACAAAGACAAACAAGGAGCTAGGTCTTGGCTCGGAGCAGGGACGAGGCTGCCCCTCCTTCTTCCCCGAGCCCAACCGCGGAGCGCGACCAGGGCGGAGCGCACAGCCGCACAGAGCAGCAGAGCTACCAGCGGCGCAGGCAGAGGGAGAGCGGCCCCACCGCCTGTCGGGCAGGAACACAGCCCCTGACCGAGGTGCTGGGAGGGGGCACGACCCGCCCTCCTGCCGGGCCAGTCTGCAACATCTGACTGCGGCATCCGGAGGGGCTGTGACCCGCCCGCCCGCAGCAGAGGAGAGCTGCATCTGACCCCGTGTTAGGAGGAGGCGCGATCTGCTTGCCTACAGGTGCTGGGAGCAGCACAGAAGAGGGCGCCAACGGAGGGCCTATGAAAACAAGCTGAGCTTCCAAAACAGGACGAAGACAGAAGGACTTCACATTAAAAGCACACAGACTCCAGGAGAACACCGACAACCCTTTTTTTGTTTTGTTTTGTTTTTTGTTTTTGTTTGTTTGTTTGTTTTTTATTTTGTTCTTAAATCTGTTTTTACCTGTTCTATTTTCAATTACTCTCTTAATTTTTACTTCTTAATTCATTTCTATTTCTCTTGGGTTTTGATGTCCTGTTATTGATTAGACACAGGCTTCAAATACATCTATTCATCTCCCCACCCCTTTTTTTTTTAAAGGTTTTAAAAGGAGGTCTCAACCCGATTAATACTGCTTCAACTCGCTCTTCTATTATTCATTATACACTGTTTTCAAACCCTCTTTCTCCCTTCTTTTAAAAATCTTTCTCTCTCTCTTATTATTTCTTTCTTTTTTTCTAAGTTCTATTCATAAATAGGCATTAGATAGATAAAATCCTTAAGATCCAAAATAGACAACTGATACTCCATAAACCACAGTGCCAGAGAGGTATGAGCAAGATGAAGAAGCAGAGAAACCTTTCCCAATTAAAAGAACAAGAGGAATCCCCTGAAAGAAAGATCAATGAAATAGACATCGATAGCCTACTAGATCAAGATTTCAAAAAAGGAGTGATCAAATTGCTGAAGGAATTAAAAGAGATAGATAGAGAGATAAAATATGTCAAAAATGAAATTGAAGCTATAAAGAAGAGCCAAGCAGAATGGGTAAACTCATTGACAGAGATGAGGAATGATTTAATAGCTGTGCAAAGCCGACTAGTTACTTAAGAGGAACGAATTAGTGATCTAGAAGACAGGGCAATAGAAAGCACCCATTCAGAAGAACTACAAGATAAGCAAATAAAAAATAATGATAATAGCATAAGAGACCTATGGGATAATATAAAGCGTCCCAATCTTCGCATAATAGGGGTCCCAGAAGGGGAAGAAGGATCAAAGGGGATTGAAAAGGTTTTTGAAGAAATCATGACTGAAAACTTCCCAAACTTAAAGAAGGAATCAGATATACAAGTACAGGAAGCTCAGAGGGTCCCAAACAGGAAGAATCCAAATAGACCCACACCAAGACATATCATAATCAAGATGGCCAGAGTCAAGGATAAAGAAATGATTCTAAAGGCAGCAAGAGAAAAGCAAAGAGTGAGTTACAAGGGAACTCCCAAAAGGCTCTCAGCTGATTTCTCTACACAAACACTACAGGCCAGAAGGGAGTGGCAAGATATATTCAAAGCCCTGGATGAAAAAAAGATGCAGCCTAGGATACTTTATCCAGCAAGGCTATCCTTTAGGATAGAAGGAGAAATAAAGAGTTTCACAGACAAAAACAGCTGCAGGAGTTTGGCAACACTAAACCCATGCTAAAAGAAATATTGAAAGGGCTATTCTAAATAGAAAAGCAGCAGGATGCTACAGAAATGAGAAACTTACAACTGGAAAGGTGATAACTCATGAATTACAAATAAAGAAAACATGAAATTATAAAAGAAGACATACAAATCACTGAGAGTGGGAGAGGGAGGCAGGGAAATATAGAATTTTTTTTTCTTTCTTTTTTAAATTTTTTTAACAGTAGGATGGGTTTGAGATCATGTTATTATCAGTTTAATAAAAACAGGTATAGGTTAATAGATTTACACAAAAGGGTAACCACAAGTCAAAAATTTACAAGGGAGTCACAAAAATTAAATAAAATCCATGATAATACAAAGGAAAATTACCAAACCACAAAAGGAAGAAGAAAGGAACAAAGAGGATATACCAATTCAACTGCAAAGATAAGTTCAAAATGGCAATAAACACACATCTATCATTAATTACTGTAAATGTTAATGGACTAAATGCTCCAGTCAAAAGACATAGAGTGGCAGACTGGATAATAAAGCAAGAACCTTCAATATGCTGCATACAAGAGACCCACTTTAGGGAGAAGGACACATATAGATTGAGAGTGAAAGGATGGAAAAGGATATTCCATGCAAATGGAAAAGCCAAAAAAGCAGGTGTTGCAGTACTGATTTCAGACAAAATAGACTTTAAAACAAAGGCCATAAAGAAAGATAAAGAGGGACATTTTATAATGATTAAAGGAGTGATACAAGATAAAGACATTACACTCGTTAATATATATGCACCCAATATAGGAGCACCTAAGTACATACAAGAATTACTAACAGAGATGAAGGGTGATATTGATGGGAATACAATCATAGTTGGAGATTTTAACACTGCATTAACATCACTAGACAGATCTTCCAGACAGAAAATAAAACAAGGCAACAGAGAAATTAAATACTACAATAGAAAAACTAGATTTGGTGGATACTTTCAGAGCATTACACCCCCAAAAAATAGAATATACATTCTTTTCAAGTGCACATGGAACATTTTCCAGGATCGATCATGTACTTGGACACAAAAGAAACCTCAACAAATTTAAGAAGACAGAAATTATCTCAAGCATCTTTACTGACCACAATGCCATGAAACTGGAAATCAACAACAAAGAAACAAAGGAGAAAAAAAGAAAAGCATGGAGATTAAACAATATGTTATTGAAAAAACAATGGATCAATGAGGAAATCAAAGCTGAAATTAAAAAATATCTTGAGACAAATGATAATGAAAGCACAACCACTCAAAACCTATGGGACACAGCAAAGGCAGTGCTAAGAGGGAAGTTTATAGCGATACAGGCCTTCCTCAAAAAAGAAGAACAATCTCAAATAAACAAGTTAACCCACCACCTGAATCAATTAGAAAAAGAACAACAAAAAGCCCCAAAAAGCAGCAGAAGGAAGGAAATAATAAAGATCAGAGAGAAATTAAATACAATAGAGATTAACAAGACCATAGAAAAAATCAACCAAACCAAAAGCTGGTTTTTTGAAAAAGTAAATAAAATCGACAAACCTCTGGCCAAACTCACAAAGAAGAAAAAAGAGAGAGCACAAATTAGCAAAATAAGAAAGGAAAATGGAGAAATTACAACAAACAAAATAGAAATACAGAATATCATACGAGAATATTATGAAAAACTATATGGAACCAAACTGGATAACCTAGAGGAGATGGACAAGATTCTGGAAACACACTGTCCACCAAAACTGAATCAAGAAGAAACTGAACACTTGAACAATCCGATCACTAGAAAGGAAATAGAAATAGCAATTAAAAACCTCCCTACAAATAAAAGTCCAGGACCGGACGGCTTCACTGGGGAATTCTACCAAACATACAAAGAAGAACTCATACCAGTCCTTCTCAAACTCTTCCAGACGATTGAAAAGGAGGGAATACTCCCAAACCCATTCTATGAAGCCACCATCACCCTGATACCAAAACCAGGCAAAGACACTACAAAAAAAGAGAATTATAGGCCAATATCACTGATGAACATAGACATCAAAATCCTCACCAAAATTTTAGCAAACAGAATCCAACAACACATAAAAAAGATTATACATCATGACCAAGTGGGGTTCATCCCAGGGACACAAGGCTGGTTCAACATACGCAAATCAATGTAATACATCACATCAACAAGAGAAAGGACAAAAACCACATGATCATCTCAATTGATGCAGAAAAAGCATTTGATAAAATTCAACACCCATTTATGATAAAAACTCTCGCCAAAGTCGGTATAGAGGGAACATATCTCAACATAATAAAAGCTATATATGACAAACCTACAGCCAGCATAGTTCTCAGCGGTGAAAAACTCAAAAGCTTCCCACTAAAATCTGGGACAAGACAAGGATGCCCACTATCACCACTCCTATTCAACATAGTCCTGGAAGTCCTAGCTACAGCAATCAGGCAAGAGAAAGAAATAAAAGGGATCCAAATTGGAAAAGAAGAGGTAAAAGTGTCATTATATGCTGATGACATGTTACTATATATAGAAAACCCTAAAAGGTCCACACAAAAGCTACTAGAGCTGATTGAAGAATTCAGCAAGGTAGCAGGTTACAAAATTAATGTTCAAAAATCAGTTGCATTTGTTTACACTAACGATAAATCAACAGAAAAAGAAAGTAAAGAAACAATCCCCTTTAAAATAGCACCCAAAGTAATAAAATATCTGGGAATAAATCTAACCAAGGAGGTGAAAGAATTATACACAGAAAACTATAAACCATTGATGAAGGAAATTAAAGAAGACTTTAAAAAATGGAAAGATATTCCATGCTCTTGGATTGGAAGAATCAATATTGTTAAAATGGTCACACTGCCCAAGGCAATCTACAGATTTAATGCAATCCCTATCCAATTACCCAGGACATATTTCACAGAACTAGAACAAATCATAATAAAATTTATATGGAACCATCAAAGACCTAGAATTGCTAAAGCATTACTGAAGAGAAAGAAAGAGGCTGGAGGAATAAGTCTCCCAGACTTCAGACAATACTATAGAGCTACAGTCATCAAGACAGCATGGTATTGGTACCAAAACAGACATATAGACCAATGGAACAGAATAGAGAGCCCAGAAATGAACCCACAAACCTTTGGTCAACTAATCTTCGACAAAGGAGGCAAGAATATACAATGGAATAAAGACAGTCTCTTCAGCAAATGGTGCTGGGAAAACTGGACAGCAGCATGTAAAACAATGAAGCTAGAACACACCCTTACACCATATACAAAAATCAACTCAAAATGGATTAAAGACTTAAACATAAGACAAGAAACAATAAACCTCCTAGAGGAAAACATAGGCAAAACATTATCTGACATACATTTCAAAAATTTTCTCCTAGAAGAAATAAAAGCAAGAATAAACAAATGGGACCTAATGAAACTTACAAGCTTCTGCACAGCAAAGGAAACCAGAAATAAAACAAGAAGAAAACCTACGGAATGGGAGAAAATTTTTGCAAGTGAAACCGACAAAGGCTTGATCTCCAGAATATATAAGCAGCTCATACGACTCAATAAGAAAAAAATAAACAACCCAATCCAAAAATGGGCGAAGACCTAAACAAGCAATTCTCCAAGGAAGACATACAAATGATCAAAAAGCACATGAAAAAATGTTCAATATCACTAATTATCAGAGAAATGCAAATCAAAACTACAATGAGGTATCACCTCCCACCAGTCAGAATGGCCGTCATTCAAAAACCCACAAATGACAAATGCTGGAGAGGCTGTGGAGAAAGGGGAACCCTCCTACACTGCTGGTGGGAATGCAGTTTGGTGCAGCCACTGTGGAAAACAGTGTGGAGATTCCTCAAAAGACTAGAAATAGACTTACCATATGACCCAGGAATCCCACTCCTGGGCTTGTATCCAGAAGGAAATCTACTTCAGGATGACACCTGCACTCCAATGTTCATAGCAGCACTATTTACAATAGCCAAAACATGGAAACAGCCTAAATGTCCATCAACAGGTGACTGGATAAAGAAGACATGGTATATTTATACAATGGAATACTACTCAGCCATAAAAACCGACAACATAACGCCATTTGCAGCAACATGGATGCTCCTAGAGAATGTCATTCTCAGTGAAGTAAGCCAGAAAGAGAAAGAAAAATACCATATGAGATCGCTCATATGTGGAATCTAAAGACTCATGGACAGAGAATACAGACTTGTGGTTACCAGGGGGGTAGAGGGTGGGAAGGGATAGACTGGGATTTCAAAATTGTAGAATAGATAAACAAGATTACACTGTATAGCACAGGGAAATATACACAAAATGTTATGATAAATCACAGAGAAAAAAATGTGACAATGAGTGTGTATATGTCCATGAATGACTGAAAAACTGTGCTGAACACTGGAATTTGACACAACATTGTAAAATGATTATAAATCAATAAAAATGTTAAAAAAATGGAGCATGTCAGACTACATAAAAAGCATAATCCAGCAATCTAGCTGTCCATAGGAACCCCACTTTAAATACAAAAAAAATACAGAGTTTAACAGTAAAAATATGGGAAAAAATTCTACTGTGAAAAACCAATCATAATAAACTAAAGTTGCTATATTTATAACCAAAAAAGTACACTTCAGAAAAAATACATTTCATATTAGTAAAGGTGCAGATTTGTCAAGAAGGTGTAAAAATCAGGCTTGTCGATGTCCCTTTTGTGTGTGTGTGTGTGTGTGTGTTAAGAACATGTAACATGAGACCTATCAACAAATCTTCTAAATACACAATACAAAATTACTAACTAATGATAATATATTGTAACTATTATGCGAATTCCTACTCAACACCTCTTTAGAAGTCATTTCAGACTTGTGTAGAATGTTTTCATTCACTCATCTAATGGTTTGATTATATGAGAAAGCAGTTGATTGTTTTAGTGAAGCAATTCTAAATTGTAAATATAGCCATAATTTCAACAAAATCATTTATGAGGTAATTATAATCATTTCACAAAACATGATAAATTTGTACTACATTAAGTAAATAATTAAAAATCCACATTTGTGAAATTTGTTATGGTTTGTGATTATAACAACAGTATATGACATGTAAGTTGTCATTATTTTTAATAGCTAAAATTATTCTCCTTACAACTCTCATTCATTTCTGTTGCAAAACATCTTTATCACAGAAAGTGTTCAGATATAATCTATTTAAATTGCTGATCAGTTTATATTTTTTCAAACATTTAATCTTTCCATTGTCACTACAATCAAGCCTAACAAATTTCTTTCTTAATTAAATATAGTGTTTTAGATATCCTTATTTTGGTTATGAAAGTAGTTCTACAGTAACAACTTAGTTGTTGCTTTTAAATGTTTTACCTATTATTCTAGCCACCTTTTTCTCATGAAGTTTTGCCTCTCTCATCATTTAAGAAAAGTTGTTTTCTGTTGGGTGTCTTTTAAATTCTGCATAAACGAATGCTATAAATTTCTCATTAAAACTAACTACATCACCATCACAATTACTCAACTCAATTGAAGACCTTTTTGTATTTTTTCTTATATAGATAAATATCACAAATACAGGCTATGAAGAGTATACTTGCTCCCCTTAACTAATACAATTTTATAAATATTGGTGCTTTGGTCTCTATGCAACCAATACTTCTGATTTTGGTGTAGGCAGAATAGATAAGCATTTTATATCATACTAGTTGTATTATTTTAACATGTTATAATTCTCTGCAGTTAATTATCATGAACACTTTATTCGTGATTAACATTTTAAAGTCAAGGCTAAGATTTTACTGTATTACATGATGGTGTCATTTTCATATAACACACAGACCATCTGTAGAAAGTCTATGGAATTATGCAATTTAATGATGAACAAGAGAGAATCAGGCTTTCAATTTAAACCAATGATATAAATTCACAATAGTAAGAGTGATTAAATAAAATATATATTATATTTTCTTTTTCTCCTATCTTATTTTATATGCTCTAATCCAGAGGTTTTCAAATTTTTTTCCTATAAAGGGCACACAAGTATTTTAGACTTTGGGAACTGCGTATCATCTCTGCTATATATTCATTTTTTTATACTCCTTTAAAAATGTAGAAAACATTCTTTCACAGGTAGCAATAGAAAAATAGTTCATATGGTTTGGCCCATAAGGTTGTCAAAACCTGGGTTGAACACTGCAAGAATAGATAAATTATTTTTTATTTATCCTATATGCTTAGCGTTCGATCTTTCTAAAGTAGGTAAAACACACCCTTTAGATTAGGTCCTATCTACTATAGGTAAAGTCAACCCCGTGAGTAGAGTCCATAGATGAGACATCAATGTGAGAGAAAGCGAGCTAGCTAGCTAGATCGCTCTATCTATCTATCTATCTATCTATCTCGCTCTCACATTGATGTCTCAACTGTCTAGCTTTATAGCTATCTATCCTCTGCAGTATGCAGAATATAGTGCTATGATAACATTTCCATATAACTAATTTGAATATTGAGACACGTGGATGATAGGAATCAATAGTTTAACTATTGAGAATGTCTGATTCTGGTCTGTTAATACAAAATAACAGTATACCAGAATTAGATATGTGCCAGAACCATATCTGTGATATAAAATAGACATATCAATTCCCCCTAGAAGTGTAGTTTTGAAGACTGGTAGTTATAATGCTGAGAAAAATCACTTAACACAAGGCCTTCCCTGCAAACTCTAGATATTCAATAAATACCAATTTTTCTTTACTTCTAGTAAAAATAAGATTTTAATTACAGTGTGAATTTACTATCCAGGCAGAGTTTTATGTGAAATATTTTCAACACATTACCCTTTACATCCAAATTTATATAAAGCTGAAATCCTTGCAAAATAAAGGTCCTTCTGTGATTTGTTACTGGCATTTTTAACCAGGATCAAATAGCCATTGATTCAGCTATTATAGGTATACATAATTTCAGATGCATCCCATCAGTGCACCAAAGAAAGTACTTGCTACAGGTTTCAATCTGTCAACTAATATGAATAGTATTTAATATACATTGAAATAAATATGACTATAATAAGAAGTCTAAGGCATGGTGCATGTTGTCAGTGAACTAACAGAGCTAGTATTCCAGAATGGAAGGCCAACACACAGGAACAATGCACACAAACTAAAGAAAATGAGGAGATGAGGCAGAAGTGGAGAATGAGGAGGAGAAAAAGGAGGACAAGGAAGAGGAAGAGAAAGAGAAGGAAGAGGAAGAGAGAGAGAGAAAAAAATTAGCAAAATAGTAATAATAATAAGGTATGACTATTATATTTTGCATTAATAATCATCTAAATAACGAGCAACTGAACATACCAGCAAAGTCTTAATGAAAGAGGTGAACTTAATTCAGGCTTTGGGAAAAAATAAAACATAAAAGAACCATTAACTTGTACATGGTGATTAGAAAGCCTTTCAGGTAAAATGATAAGAACAAACTGGTACAGAGAAAATGTGTGTGGCTGTAACACAGGATGATAAGTAAGGAAACACAACAGACTTTCAAAACCAGAGAATATAGCTGGAGAATCATAGGAAAATTAATAGATTCTGATCTGATTCTAAAACATGAAGAATTTGGAACACAAATCCTAATTGTAGAATAGATAAACAAGATTACACTGTATAGCACAGGGAAATATACACAAAATGTTCTGATAAATCACAGAGAAAAAAATGTGACAATGAGTGTGTATATATCCATGAATGACTGAAAAATTGTGCTGAACACTGGAATTTGACACAACATTGTAAAATAATTATACATCAATAAAAAATGTTAAAAAAAAATCCTAGGAATACAAGTCCTAAGTAGTCATTTGAAAAAAGAAATAAATTTTTTATGTTTAGACTTACTAAAGTTCTCTGGTTAGAAAATAGTTTCTAAATTGTTCCTGATTTTAACTAAAATACAATAAAATTTTATAAATGTGAATAATAAGCTAACTTTGGAAGATGAATAAATAATCTTTAAAATGGCATAGTTTCGAAATAATAAAGTTCTGTTGCTTGCCATTGCCTAACCATTCACTATCTAGACCTTGTCTCTGCATCATATTCACTTTGGGATCAGATACATAGACCAGCCAGTTTGGAACACTGTTCTTCACCACAGTAGAAGCTAAAGATCCAGACATAATTTGTTAAGATCATTCATGAATATCATTTTCTACCCTTCTGGTTACCAAGTACCGGCTTTTTTTTTCCCCCTTCAGGTAGGAGACTCTCACAACCATTCCTGTGGAGTCAATCTAATAAATCTCAGCTAGGAATGGAATCACTTTCAAAGGTAGGATCTTGAGTGATAAGCTGCAACTTCTGCATTAGAGAGTAAAGCTGTCCTCCTGATTTGGAGAATTAGAAATGTATGTTACATTAATTGTCCCTCACATATTCATTATAACCCTAGGAGTTAGAGTGAAGGAAAAGAAGAGCTAAAAAAACCAAAAAAAAAAACCAGTCTATTACTCTATGTTAAAGGGTTAGTTTTCTAATGCAAATAAGGAAAGATTCCACTTTGTGTTTTGTTAAGGTGAAAACCTAGAAAATGAAGTTATAATGCTACCTGGAAATAAAGCTTTAACATTGATAGTCTGCTTATGTTCTACAAAATACAAGTAAAAAATTAGCATCTAAAGATGCCATGTTTAATACATTGATTGACAATATTATATTTTTAACCAGCAACTGGGAAGTATTTTCTACCCACTAACAAATTGCTACTATCTTATACCAAGATCTGATGCAAGCTACTGATATCAGGTTCATTTCCACACCATAAACTTTACTGTTCTGGGTACACGGTCTATAACTTTATGGGAACCATCAAATTAGTGCCTATAGTGCTGACGGTTACATTTTTCCTGTGGTCACTTTGAAAGAGGACATCAGCTGAATCCCGTAAACATATTCATATAAAAATAAAATCTGCTTAAAAAAGGACTGCAAAACAACTGACTTGACTATAATCTATTTCATTCACTTCAGTATGGTTCCATTTCTTATTAATTTAATCGATGTCTTTTTTTCCCCAATAACAAATGTAATTGCCTATTTTATAAAAAGCAACTGATACATGATTTAGATTTGAATTGGAAGGGAATTAGGCAGTTAAAAATGTAATAATGAAAACAATACTGTAAAAGATCAATGTCACAGTTGATTGACCCTATGCTTTCTTTGGCACTGTGATTATGCTGGATATACTGAATCTCCAGTGTCTGGTAATTGGTGACTTACTATGCTCCACTCCTTACAGAAACACTGGCCTTATAATTGTACAGGTTTTAAGAATAATGAATTCATGTCACTAGTTCTATTAAATAAATACATTTTAAAGATAACTAATTTTATTAGCATACTCTGTCCCATTCTAGCAGAATTAGTCTGATATTTCTCAACTTGAAAATTTTAGGAATGTAGCCCAATCATTATTTAGTTTAAAAAAAGTCTTAGAATGAAGCAAGATTTGCTACTCATTTTTATTACCCTTAAATACTTCCATCATATAGATTTGATTGCTATATTAATAGACACACTATACCACTTCACTGGAAAGGAATACACTTTTAAAAATCAGGAGAGTAACAAGAAATGTTGAGTATATAGAAGCATATGCTCTCTATCAGAATTATTAAGCAGTCATGCTAACCCTTTGGCGGTCATTACTGCTTATAAGTTTGGAAACTATGATAATTAATATGTATGCCTAATTTGCTTTCAGCAATACTGACCTTACAGAATAAGTTGAGAAGAATCCTTTAAACCTCCATTTTCTGAAAGGTTTGTGAATATTTGTTATATATGTATATACACACATACATATACATATCTCCACCACCTTACTACATAGCATCTTAGTTGCCAAACTTTCAGAACGTCAAAAAATCTGAAAGAAAGTCCCATAAAAAGTAAAGAAAGTCTCTTTTAATTTATTCTGAAATTTTCACACATTGGCTATGGACCATGAGATTGACCAATTCTTAACAGCTCAATGAATTCTCATAGGGAATCATTTTAAATCAAAATGACAGAAGTTCAAATAAGCCAGGATTTTCACCATAGAGATATTTCAGGATTTCAGTCTCTGAGATAAAGATACTTCAACCACAATGACAAGTAACCATGATCAGAGCAAAATCATGTCTTGATGACTGTAGCTCTATAGTATTGTCTGAAGTCTGGGAGAGTTATTCCTCCAGCCTCTTTCTTTCTCTTCAGTAATGCTTTAGCAATTCTAAGTCTTTGATGGTTCCATATAAATTTTATTATGATTTGTTCTAGTTCTGTGAAATATGTCCTGGGTAATTGGATAGGGATTGCATTAAATCTGTAGATTGCCTTGGGCAGTGTGACCATTTTAACAATATTGATTCTTCCAATCCAAGAGCATGGAATATCTTTCCATTTTTTAAAGTCTTCTTTAATTTCCTTCATCAATGGTTTATAGTTTTCTGTGTATAATTCTTTCACCTATGATCGCAGGGCAGAAAAAAAAAGGGGGGGGGGGGGACGGCGACATCTGGGCGGCGGGTTGTAGGCGGGGGCAACGGGCAAGGACTATTACCAGACGTTGGGCCTGGCCCGCGGTGCGTCGGACGAGGAGATCAAGAGGGCTTACCGCCGCCAGGCGCTGCGTTACCACCCGGACAAGAACAAGGAGCCCGGCGCCGAGGAGAAGTTCAAGGAGATCGCCGAGGCCTACGACGTGCTCAGCGACCCGCGCAAGCGCGATATCTTCGACCGCTACGGGGAGGAAGGCCTGAAAGGTGGTGGCCCCAGTGGCGGGAGCAGCGGTGGTGCTAACGGTACTTCTTTCAGCTACACATTCCATGGAGACCCTCATGCCATGTTTGCGGAGTTCTTCGGTGGCCGAAATCCCTTTGACACCTTTTTTGGGCAGCGCAACGGGGAGGAAGGCATGGACATTGATGACCCATTCTCTGGCTTCCCCATGGGCATGGGTGGCTTCACCAATATGAACTTTGGCCACTCCAGCCCTGCCCAAGAGCCCACCCGAAAGAAGCAAGATCCCCCCGTCACCCACGACCTTAGGGTCTCACTTCAGGAGATCTAGAGCGGCCGTACCAAGAAGATGAAAATCTCTCATAAGCGGCTGAACCCCGATGGAAAGAGCGTTCGCAACGAAGACAAAATCTTGACCATCGAAGTGAAGTGGGGGTGAAAAGAAGGGACCAAAATCACCTTCCCCAAGGAAGGAGACCAGACCTCCAACAACATTCCAGCCGACATTGTCTTTGTTTCAAAGGACAAGCCACACAATATCTTTAAGAGAGATGGCTCTGATGTCATTTACCCAGCCAGGATCACTCTTCGGGAGGCTCTGTGTGGCTGTATAGTGAATGTCCCCACTCTGGACGGCAGGACCATACCCGTTGTGTTCAAAGATGTCATCAGGCCTGGCATGCGGCGAAAAGTTCCTGGAGAAGGCCTCCCTCTCCCCAAAACGCCCGAGAAACGGGGGGACCTCATTATTGAGTTTGAAGTGATCTTCCCTGAAAGGATTCCCCAGACGTCAAGAACCGTTCTTGAGCAGGTTCTTCCGATATAGACACCTGTGTTCCCCAAGGACTGACCAGGGACCTTTCCAGAGCTCAAGGATTTCTGGACCGTTCCACCAGTTGTGGAAAGAAAGCTTACATATAGGGCATATTACAGTCCTCAAACCTATGTCGTAGAGTTGTGTCAAAGGCCCTGTTGGGGTTTGGTGAGTCTAGTGAAAAAATGGAGCAAAAAGGCCTGGTAGCCAGGAACCCCTACTTCACTAAGCTGAATACAGTAGCACTTTATGTATACATGATACAGAAAAAGCCAGTTAAACTGTGTCTATAGCATTCTTGACTTCTGATGTAACATAACCATAAAGCCCTAATAGCTCCACCATCTTAAAATCTTCATGTGCTCTGTTTGAATGAGTTAGCACCGTTGTATTTATCTATCTTGTTTCATCTCATCAGAGGAGTTCACTGGCTAATGAAACTAAAGTACAGTATAAAACAACAAGTAGTGGCTTTTGGGTATCAGCAACCATAGAAAAACAATCTGTACCGAACTAAACAATGTGCTACATCACGCTTCTGAACATGTAGGTCACATTAATCCATACTAACACAGACATTTGGCAGAGACTGCAGATACTTGAGTTATTTGAGAAAAACTGTTTTAACTAATGTATTCTCATTGAAGCTCAGCAAACAGTGTATAGATGCATGGCAAAATAAAAGAAAACAGCTTTGGAAAATACTTTGGACTAGAATCTCAGCATTGTGATTTACTGATTTTATACAAGTCTGTTGTTGCTTGCTTTTTTTTTAAATTGTTTTAAATAATGGTTTAGATCTCAGAAAGGATTCTATCTCTAGCAGATATTTCATCTCTGGGATGGGAAGAGGAATGGGACAACCTGACGGTGGGCAATACTATTCAAAGTCCTTTTTCTTGGACTTCCACAATTTAATAGAATAAGTCATATAGTTGCTTAGTTCTTAAATGGGGTAATCAAAATCAGCATCAGATTCTTTAACCATGGTTAACTATAAGAAAGGTCTCTTATATATTCCTGCATTAGCTATGTGGAAAACAATTTGTATTATATAAAATGTTTTGATACAAAATTTAAGTATGTAATTAATAAATGTTAATGATTCCTGCATGTAAAAAAAAGTCATTGTTAACACTTTATCAGGTATACAACAAACTGGAAAAATAATTGAGACTGAATAAAAACCAGCACTTAATATAACAGTTATTTCAAATAAGAAAGATTTTAAAAAGTAATAATTTTTAAAATGGGCAAAGGAAACAACTATAAAAAAGAGTAATAGTAAGTATATAAAAAAATAAAATTCAGGTAAAAATAAACACAGCCTGTAAAAGTTTAAGAACATTTTTCTACTAGGTTAGTATAAGAGTATTTTAACCAATAACATATACATTATTAAAAAATCAATTTTCATTAACATGCCATAGGTAGTAAGAGAAGCAGTGTCTCAGTAGGTAAATGTTATTGTTATCATTATTATCTTTCCCTCTGAATAATTAAAACCTGATGCTACTCTTGATTATTACAGTTTTTATCTTACAGACTATATCCTTTTTAGATCACACAGCTTTGGCATCCCAAGCCTAGGAACGTGGCTGGTATTTAATGATCATGTCCAAAACAACTCTAAGTTCCCTTTCAATTCTAAAATAATTGTTAAGTCTCTGAACGGAACTGAATTAGTGACTTATGATCTATACTCTGAAAGCAAGTCATTTGGAGGACCACAGATGTTCAATTTACCATTGAGGTACCTAACTGAACTGTGTCAAGTGTTTGCTTATTGACAATGGGGTGGATATTGTTTACTGGTATTCAGAGGTTAGCTTGTGCCTCATTGTAAAGCTCAAAATAAACCCAGCATCTTCAATGAAAAAAGGTCACTTTCCTTTGAGAAAATAAAGCTATGAAACAGGCACAGATACCACAAAAAGTGATCTCAATCTAACATAAAACGGGGCCAAAACTCTTAAAAAGACTTTTTTTCAGGCAGCTGTTGAACCTGACAGATATTCTGTAAGCCAGATTTGGAGGTAAAACCAGATGCCGTCAGATATTTATCCCTTTTGGCTCTGTTTCACCTACTTGGGAACTATGTATTATATCACAGTCCTGTTTCAGAGCTTCTGGTATTTGGCAACCCTGTTTTCCTATACTTCTGCCTTTATGTCTCCCTGACCATGCTTTCTGTTTATTAGGATGTCTCTCTTTCAAGGCTGATCAATACAAATGTGATCCTGCCCAAAGACTCTGAGTCTTTCTTTAGAGATTAGTTTTAGAGTATTATCTAGTTTTGAATCTTGAGTAACATTTAATTTCAACTATTTTTACATTATGTTTCAAAGGAAGGTTACAAATTTCTAGCTTCCAATAAGAATTCAGGTCTAAAACTATTTTAAAAATTTTGTTTTCCATAGAATTGTTCCATTTTAAATATTAAATTGTTTTTTATTTCTAAATTCTTATGGATAGGCCCACGTCTTACTCTTGCCATATACATTGCAAACAAGTGTGCTGTCTCAGTTTATTTTATAAGCAACCACTAATTGATGAATCACATATAATTTACTAGGTCAATCTACTCATTTCATTCATATTCATTTTTAGACTAATGATGGCTCTGATCTAATGGGCATAGGCTACAATTTATGTCAAAGGATCTTCTGCCTATGTTCTTTTCTAAGAGATTCATGGTTCCAGATCTTACATGTAGGTCTTCAATACATTTTGAGTTTATTTTTGTATATGGTACAAGGAAATGCTCTAATTGCATTCTTTTGAATTTATAAATTATAACTCTATCAACATCTAACTGACTTTTAAAACAAGAGTTGGCATTTATAAACTACTTTTATTTGGTTACTTCTCTACAGTAATGTATTAGTTAATGCAAAGTCAGTTCTTGGTTGCTTTCTTTCATGAAGAAACAACTACCTTGTTTTCAGCTCAGCTCTGTAGCTGTTAATTGATCTTTACTCACTCTACAGTGAGTACTTTCAGAACTTAAAATATTATCATTCATCCCTATTTCTGCTTCTCTTTAGGAAAGCTATTCAATGTTCAATTTTAGCATCATACATGAATATATGATTTTAATAAAACTATTCTTATTTGAACTAAACTAAAATACATTCTTGGTTATGCCAAATCCTTAGAAACCTTAAAATGAAGGAAGACATTGACTAAGCAAGTCACAGGTTGATGTTTAGACACACACAAACACACGTGCACACATACATGTACATACATTTTAAAACATTCTTAATACTATTGCCAATATCCTAATATATTTTTTAGTATTTTTTGAAAACAGTTAAATGTTAATCATATCAAAAGTTTAAAATATGCCATTTGAAGAAAGACAAAATCTTTCATGTTAATATTTTTCTTTTCTTAGTTATGATTGAGAGAATTTTCTATTGGTCATACAATCAGTGTTGGAATCAGAGATATTACTGTACATGTATAACCTAGTTATAGTCTCTGAGTAGAAGAGTACCATGTGAGTAGCCTTAATCTCAATATTGTGACAATTACTTAGCAATTTCACTCATTCAGAGTTTTACCTAGAAATTGATGGAAAAATATAGGGGACCATGATCAGCTAGTCAATACTGGATAATATTTTAACAAATGACACATGATTATTACTAGTTAGATTGTTAATAAAACCATGCATTGATCCTAGAAGTAAATTACTTAGAAGAATTTAATTTTAAGCCTGTTTTCTTTAAAAACTCAAAAGTAGTATAAATATAATTTTCATCTTCCTTCTCCCTACTTCAGGCAAATATATGCAGATAGCAACCTCATACTACTATTAATTCCCCTAAAAATGAATAGTAATTTTAATTTATATTTCTCTCTCTTCATATCAGGAAAATGCTTAACATATTTCTGTCACCAAATAATTACTGAACATTTGCTAAGTGCCACACACTGTGCAAGGCACTGAACGTGATACATGTCTTTTGTTATCAGTTTCACATATATACTTTCCTAAGAAACAAAAAGAAAAATAACACCACCCACACAAAAAAAAGTAAATAAAATTCTCTAATAAAAACCAGACAATCCAAATTTCCAAAAGACTCATTTTTACTTCTGTATTTTGTTTGCTGTCTTTGCTTTCTAATCATTGGTTATTTCAATGCATAAAAGGGGTATTGGTAAGTTAAAGAAAGGAGGTGAATAATCATGATAATGGTCATTTTAAAGATGAATATATAATCTATAAATTTAGTATAATCCAGAACAATAGGCTTTCTCTCACTGCTATAGTGACATTATACAAATTTCCATAAGGACCTGCATAAGTCACTGAACAAATGACCTGTCTGTATCACGGTTTTTCTCTTGCCTACTTATTACGCACAATATGATATACCTCTCTACTAACTGAGTAAAAGTGAGGATCATATGTATGCAGAAACAAATTAATGCTTATATTTTCTCAGTCCATTTCAAATTAATGTGGTGTGGAGTGGTCAGAAGAGATTCTGCTGTCCCTCTGATGATCTTCCTCCTGTTCAATGAGTTCTGTTAAACGATCCCTATAAGAGACATCCTTCATTCCTGGCTCACAAAAATTGAGTTCTGAATAGCATTGTTTTGAGTGTATGGAATTCAACAGATGGTACCAAATGGCCAATATTTTAAACTACTTCCTGAGGGTAGATCTCCAGCTGAGCCTATCAGCCTCATTTTCATTGAGTTTAACTGTGTGTTCATTCACTTCAACACAGTCACATGAGCAGTGCTCATGCTTCCCTATAAGATGTAATTGTGCACATTAGCAAATATAAAGCTTCAGTATGAGTTTCATAATGTCTGCTTTTCTACTTGCATTATCTTCAGTGTCTTATTTTTAAACGACTGTGTTCCATTTTAAATTTCAAATGGTGACTACTTATCTTTTTGTAATTCAATTCACCAAGGAACATATTATAGGTAGTGATTTTGTCTTAGCTATCAATAGATCTTTGAGAGACACCCTCCTTTTTGTTGTCAGCATGAAACATTCTGTTCTGGAACAGAGGGAAAAACATCCTTCACACACTGCTTATGAGTCTCTGAAGTCTTTATTGGTGCTCAGTGCACCTTCACACCTTCATGAGAAGAAAAAGTAGATTTATATTAGAAACTGTACTGAAACATGTCTACTTCAAATGCACTCACAGGACGTTCCAGTTGTTTTATCGCAATTCCAGAGTACCTTCATGTCACTGAAATAACTTGGGCTAAGCAAGGGAGACACTTTTCTAAATTTGTGGGAGGTTACCTTGAAAAAGATGATGGGAAAAGAAATAGGCTATATCCTGCTGCTGTTATTCATGTTAGAGTGAGAGCTTTCTAGCAGTACGTTACTACTAAGTAGATGTAAATATCTGAGCGGCAATAAAAGATGAATGTCTACCGTGTATCTGTAACTCCACACTAGCTATTCAAGCACAAGGTCAATAGGACCAAATACATAAGTATTCACATTTTCTATGTAAAAATGCATAAAAATTTTAGTTAACAAACTTTTGGTGCCATACAAAGTAAGTTCTTACCCTATGTTGAAGTAATGGTAAAGCTAAGTTACTTCCAATAGGAAATGCTGATTTGAAATCTTATAGAAGATATTAACTTTATATTAAAATAAGATGAATAGTCAAAGGTAGCTAAATATTTTCAGATGGATCACCCATTGCCAAATCATAGTTATGAGTTCCCTTCTTCTTTGTTTTGTTGGTTATTCTTTCTGAAAAAAAGCAGTAGCAGGCTTTACCTATGTAGTTCTCCATATTTCTCACTAAACTACTTGCCTGAGTGAGAATGAATACTCTAAAATAAGCAAGGATATGGTCTCAAGCACGTATGTCCAAAAATATACATCCCACACATCTAGTCTATAGCACATACTTCAGGCACCATTCTGTTAAAAAAACAAATTCAGTTTGATTTGCTCATTACCACAGATGTCGCTCTCTGCAACAGACGGGAGGTTATGGTGGGAATGACTTCAGGGGCTGCTGGCGGTAGATCTGAGCAATGAAGGTTGGATGATCTGAATCCTTTGTGTTTGGTAAATGAAAAGGGAGCTTTACATTGTGACTTAATACTAGTTGAATCATTCCACCTTGTCATTGCCTCAAAAGATTCTTTCGCTTAAAGGGAATAAAATAATCACCTTATCTGGCTGGGGATGTCTGGTAAACTCTTTTCATTTTTGTCTCTTGGAAGAGAAAAAAAAAATAACAGGCCAGGATTGTGTCCAATTGTGAACCAGGGGAAGACTGTTCTTGGTGTCCTGTTCCATCTGTTCCTAGATCAACCTCCTAATTTTTCCTGGCCCCTTCTCATGCCAATGTGCTGGATCAAGGGAAAAGTTCAATGAAAGGAACCAGAAATGATGCCAGGAGAGAGAAAGCAGGGCATAATTGGTCATTTAAGTGTTTAGGAAGTAAGGCTGAAGCCATAGAGAAATCAGAAAATGATCAGAAACTCACTCAAGTAATAATAATAGCAAATGCTTCTGTACAGCTTATTACTTGTCAGGCAGCATTTCAACTGCTTTACATATGTTAATTCACTTAATACAACTACCCTACAATAAGGCTACTATTTGCATCACCATTTATAATTTATAATTGAGGGAAAGAGCAGAATAGTTAAATAACCCATATGCTGAATAATGCGAGAATTAGGATTTGAATCCAAATAGGCTGTCATCAGAGCCTTTGGGCTTCCCCACTACATCACGATGCCTCCCACACTAAGGGGTTTGGTCAATATCAGCGTAAACATTCATGTAAAGAACATGATCAGAGAAAAAATCAGCAACAAGGAGGCTGAAAAAACAAATTTGTAGGACTGAGTACATGAATAGAAGGAAAACAGAATTGGGCAATCACAGTGCCTGCCATAAAGTTAATACTAATTATCTACTGAATCAACAGTGAATGGAAAAATAATCATCTAAGCAGGATCTTGACATGAGGTCACGAATTTCTCTTTCGCTGCTAACCATGAGATTGCCACACCATGAGAACCAGTCTCGAGGGGCAGATCCTTAGAGAATTGGCCAGTTGTGTGTCAGAGACCAGGGTGTAGTGTGGACAGAGAAGCTGCTCAGCAGTCCTTTCCATTTATATCCACTATATTTCTCCCACATGCTAGAACCCCCAACCCTCCAGCTATTTCTTTGAAATCTCTAGATCACCAATGTTTTCCTATTACTACTTATTCTTCAAAAATACATTTATCAAGTGTCTGCTGTGCTACTGCCATGTGCCAGGCCTTGCTCTGGGTGATGGCAATAGTTTCTGAACAAGACAGAATCCTGCTCTTGCATTATTTATTCTACCAGAGTGATACAGCCAAAAAGGAAGGAAGGAAGGAAGAAAGGAAGGAAGGGAGGAAAAAAGATTAAACTTCTTATATATTGGTAAAATTCTGTGAGTAATGGAGAGTTGGGAGACTGACTTAGGCAAGATGGTTTAAGAAAGCCTTTCTTAAGGAAAGGTGTTATTAAACTTCAGTCTTGACTTTCAGAGACAGCCATTTAAAGATCTGGAAGAAAAGTTTTCCAAAAGAAAGAAATATGGCCCACTACACCGAGTAATAGTTTAATGCTCCCTCCCATATTTTGAAGACTCTTGTTCTGATGAGGAATTTTGGACCTTAATAAGTTCAACCTTCTTAAAAAGTAACCCAGAGAACTGGCTTTCCCACCTCCTTTGCTTCCAAACACAAGCAAGTGACCAAGGCTCCACCCACCCAACCGCTGTCACCTGCACAGGAGGCTTTGGCTCAGAAGTGCTAAGATAAGGAAACAGGCTCTGCTTGGGTCTCCATTTTGCAGCACAGCTTGTGCCTGAGCTGTCCAATTCTGGGGGCAAAGTTAGTTGCCAGGTGGAGTTTTTATTATAAAAGTGGTATCAGTGCTGGCTGCAGCAGCAGTTAGAGGACTGTCCAGTACGTAACAGCAGCACACATGGCAACGTGAGTTGTGGTTTACACATGACATCAGTTCTCTGGCACAGTTTTTAGTATTATTTTTCAAAGCTTAGTTTCAATCCTATATCTAGAGCCCTTCTAACAATCTGTGAATCCAATATCATTTTCTGCTTAATCAACCAGAGTCAGATTCCACTGCTTATTATTCAAAACTCTCTATGGTAAAGGTTGGACTTGGTTTAGGAACAAAATATATGCCTATGTGGCTTCTGGTTTCTCCTTAGCCAGAGTAGTCTACCTCTTTATTTTTTCCTGTAATTATTCATGATATGACTTTACCTTTCCAAATTTTCTTTCCCATTAATTCCTTCAAGACTTTATTTTCTAAGTGAAAATCAGATAATGGTAAGGGAGCAAAATGTACAAAATATCTTTCAGGTTTTACACTTCCCCACAACACCTCTATGACAAACCTAGTATAAAAATCTGCAGTTCCTTCTGTACTAGTCTATCTTGGCCTCCTCTTGCCCTACATTGTAACTTTTATTCATATTTCCATCTTGGGTGGACAGAAAAAAGATTCGTAAATGTCCCTTTGCTCAGCTGTTAGGCCCTTATATGCCTGCTTACAACTTCCTCTCCTAAGGTCCTGTCTTTTAAGTAACATGTTTAGCCACACTAGAAAACATGGAGTTCTTAGACAAAGCAGAGCCAGAGAAGATTCCTAACTTTTCAAACCCGGAGAAATGTACAGGTATGACCTATTTGCCACAAGTCTCACCCCTTGTGGAGAAATAGAGGGTTCACATTTATGAGCCCCCGAACTGACAAAGAGTGACCAAGAATGTTTCGCTCCCATAGACATCACCTAAAACCCAGAAATGCTTGGTTTAGTTGTTACTCAAAAAAGCTGGTAAAATTCATTATACTTGTCTACTTGAACAACTTGCCACTGATGTATAATTACTACAGAGCAAAATAAAAACTATCTTTAGACACATATATACAGAATTAACTGTTGAAGTTTTTCTCAGAATGCAACTCCAAATACAGTTCATGTTGCTTATCTAGCAAAACCAGACTCGGGTGGTTAAAAATAGTTTGACAGACACCAATTTTTTGAATTGTGTCAGGGACAGAATGTCTACAGAGACAGTTATTGGCTTTTACAGAATGCTTAAACCCATGATTTTCAAACTTTTGGCTGAAAATCATTTGACTTCACAACTCAGTATAGGCCAAACTTTTAAAACATACACACATACACATACATAACATAGACATACTTATAAAAATAAAAAAAGTTGTCATAAATGCATTTTTATTCTCAAAAAGTACAATTTTGCTTGATAGAGTCTATTGCTTTCATTTAGGAAAAAAATGGTTATTACCTATTTAGTTAATTCAAGACCCACTAGTGGAGTCTTGCCCTACAATCTGCAAAGCACTACTTTGAACTCTGGTTCTGTCACAGTGTCGGTTGTATCTATTTTCTTAAGAGCCAAGGAAACAAACTGGTGATCATGATTTCTATAGAAAGGAAAATTTTCTTCAAAGTTTTAAACAATCAATTTGCAAATAACTTTCACAACTCACTTTATTCATATCTTGTGGCCTGGCTATCGTTTCTCCAAATGCCCCCCCCGCCTTTGACTGATGTATATCCACAGTTCTCCATCTTTCCACATCACTCACACTTGAACAGTAACTCAAAACAGAAGCTTTAAACTTCTTTATTCACTTGTCACACTAAGGTTGACCATTTGTGTATGTCTCTGTTCACAACATTTCTTT
Source organism: Vicugna pacos (assembly GCF_048564905.1). Classification (NCBI taxonomy): domain Eukaryota; kingdom Metazoa; phylum Chordata; class Mammalia; order Artiodactyla; family Camelidae; genus Vicugna; species Vicugna pacos. The sequence goes on from NC_133001.1 coordinate 36,928,930, forward strand.
TCTGGGGCATAAAAAACAGACAAAGTGAAATCTAACATCTATGGATACACTGCAGGAAATTTTTTCAAAAAATGCCATGGGAAAACATTTTCAGAAATTCACTTACTTTTAAGTGAGATAATTTACTCTCAAATAACAATTCGAATGACACTTAATGACATTTTTGCACTGTTTCACACCTACTCTTAACAGCCAAGGAGTTAATAAAACATTTATTCTTATCTATACAATATTCTTTCAGTAAACATGTAAAAGACTCACATGTTTAGAAACAACAGTGCATTAATAGGAATGCAATTAAGTACTTATTGCTTTTGCCATTTAAAGTAAGTTAACCAGATGGCATGAAATCCTCCAAAAGAGGTTTTAAACAAACAATCAAGGTTTAATTAATATGAACCAGTTAACTCATTAAACATATAGCAACTAGCTCATTAAACTTAAAGTAAATATTTATTTGAGATGAATTGTATATTCTTTTTTACATTTATCTTCATTTGGCTTGACTGGTCATGTAATAAATGGTGATTTTTGAAAGCTAAAACATTCTAAGATATAAATGTTTTGTACTTCTCATATTTTTTCCTCCACTGCCAAAATGGAACTTGGCATTATTTTCACGGAAAAGGCAGACTTCAATGGCTATGTAATAATGGTACTGACAACTAAAATAATTTTAACTTTCCAATTAAACTTAAATATTAGACTAATGCACTTATTAACCTAAGAAGTGAATAGCAACCTTTTCTCTACCTGCTATTAGTACCATAACATGGACCACAAAATAATACTCCCAGTTAATTTTAAATAATTATCAAACTTCCTTTCTTTATACCTCTGTGCTACTTATAGCAAAACTGAGTCATGTAACTTTGACCTAAAAATGATTCTCACTTATCTAGTGAGATCATCATCCTTGATTTTTGATTAAAAACAAAAATGGAGTGGAGACAGAGTTGGAGAATATGGGTTCAACCAGATATATCATTCAGGGCTGTATAACCAATTAACATGAAGGAGATCAAGTAGCCACAGTGTTTGACAGCCATGGAAGATACCCTGCCTGTTTCCACACCTCTTAAGGGGTTATTGTTTGCTTGTTTTTTTTATTTTAATGAACTCAAAACTATAAAGCTCACGTATGATGCTGAAGTTACTATCAGTTTAAAACAGGTTGTTATAAGATATTCTTTATAAGCTTAATTGTAATCAAAAAAGAAAAACCTGTAGTAATTACACAAAAGAAAAAGGATAATGATAAAGGAGTCAAAGCACACCACTACAAAAAGTCACCAAATCACAAAAAAAGATTGCAAAAATAAGCAGCAAGAAACAAAGTATCTACAAAACAGTCAGAAAGCAAGTAACAAAATAATAGGAAGTCTTTACCTACCAATAATTACTCTGAACATAAATGAATTAAATTTTCCCATCAAATGACAAAGAATAGCTGAAAGGATTAAAAATGATCCAATTATATATCAATTACAAGAGACTCACTTTAGCTTTAAAGACACACTTAATCTGAGAGTAAAGTGATGAAAAAAACATTTCAAGAAAACGGTAACCAAAAGAAAGCAGGGTAACTATACTTACATCAGACAAAGTAGACTTTGAGCTAAAAATGGTCAAAAAGGACAAATAAGATCATTATATAATGATAAAGGGGTCAATCCATAAAGAAGATGTGGTAACTAAATAATTATGCACTCAACATCAGAGTACCTAAATATATAAAGCACAGACTAACAAAACTGAAAGAAGAAGTAAAAAGCAATGTAATAATTGGGGACTTGGTACCCCACTCTCAACAATGGATAGATTATCCAGAGAATTAATAAGGAAAGGGCAGATTTGAACAACACTATTAACCAAAGAACATAACAGACATATACATACAATGGAATATTATCCATTCATAAAAAGAAATAAATCCTGCCATTTATGACAATGTATATGAGACTTGAGATTATTATGCAAAGAGAAATAAGTCAGACAGAGAAATACTGGATGATATCACTTATATGTGGAATCTAAAAAATCTCAACTCAAAGATACAGATGACAGACTGGTGGTTAACAGCTTTCCTAAAATACAAAGACATTACAAGAGATGTGTATTAGTAAGTGTTCTAGATAACAAGAATGGTTTAGAAAATATTGTCATGGATTACAGCTAGAGCAGTCAGTGTTCTGCTTATTATCCCATAACATGGACTTAATTTTGCTACCATTAGTATCTTAGTCAGTCTTGATTTTATTAAGCATATTAATGTCCAACAGCTAAAGTGCAATGCCCCATATCCTTTTTCTTTTCAGAAGCATCTCCATAAAATTTTAGTCTCCTACAGTCCTAAAAATCTTTTACTAGTATAATTGAGGTCACTATAATATTAGAACATTCTCAGGGATTAAAAGAAGTCAAATCAGCAAGAATTCTCTAAGCAATATATCTAATGTTATAAGGTGTTCAAAGGAGCAAAAAACATGCTTCTTTTTAGTTCACAACTTGTAACTAGGAAAATAAGTTATATTGACATGACTCAGCAGAGGATTTCTATAAGGCAGTAAATAATCAAGAATTACTACTATTATAATGGCATATAAAGGAACTCTCTGGAATCTAGAGGTAGTGAGTTCAGTAAAAGACCTACCTGACACGCTCAGCTTACAGAAACACATTAACTATGGAAAATCATGGTTGCAAAGTATAGTTGAAATCTTCAGTGATGGCCTGTCTACCTAGAATAACAGTTGACTGAATCCTAGAATTATCAGGGTACCCAGAATGTCTCCATCTGTTCATTCTTCAGTTTACAGAATCCAACCAAAATTATATTTAGCATGTTCTATTGTAATTTACTACTGAATTTTAAGACATAAGAATAAAAATTGGAAAAAAACTATTGCAATGAATATGTACAAATAAATTCTGCATTGATAAGCAAATAATGAAAACATTGTTTCTTCTAATTTTGGCACTTTAATAAATCATATTAAGTCATCTGTAAAATCTGGTTCTCCTCAGAAGAAGTTTTACTTTATTTCTTAAGCATTCTATTTTGAAACTCCAAAACATATTTTAAAAAGAGGATAATCATTTACTGTATAAGGAATCAAAGTTAATTTTTCGTAACCAGTTATACAGGCATTTAAATATTTTTAATTAAAAAAACCCCTCTACTACATAAATGTTTTAAATAGGGAGATGCTACTAAAGTGATTTAAGCTTCCATCCTATTTTTCAAAAGTTTAATCTTTAGAAAAAAAATTGTTTCTGACAGATTCACATTTCAAGATCAACCATGATTTATATTTTTAATACATACTTTAAGAGATGATACTCTCCATTCTTTGAATTTACGGGGAAACAAACTTAGGTAATGAAAGAATTTAGAAATTATTTTAATATTCCTTAGACATTTGAGGGACATAAACAAATTTACTGAAATACATGGGGCACATTCAAAGATAATTTAATATAACTTTCATATTCTAGATCCTATGGTGATATAATGATGCTATTTAGAGGCAACTAAAAGATGAGAAAAATAACAATTTTTTCCTAGGTTATTTTCTTTGATGTCTGAAAACATGAAGTACTCCTCACAAACAAACAAAAATTATGTGTACTATATTGTAAAATGAATCAAAATCCTTTGAATTAAATCTATTTTGATGATTTTTAAGTTACAAGATTCAATCACATCATCATTTTTTAACAGTCTTTTCTTAAGACCCAGAATTGCCAAAGCATTACTGAAGAAAAAGAATGAGGCTGAAGTAAAAACCCTCCCAGACTTCAGACAATACTACAGAGCTACAGGAATCAAAACAGCATGGTAGTGGTACAAAAATAGATATATGGACCAATGGAACAGAATAGAGAGCCCAGAAATGAACCCACAAACTTTTGGTCAATTAATCTTTGACAAAGGACGCAAGAACATACAATGGAATAAAGACAGTCTCTTCAGCAAATTGGGAAAACTGGACTGCTGCATGTAAATCAATGAAGTTAGAATACTCCCTCACATACACAAAAATAAACTTAAAATGGCTTAAAGACTTATATTTAAGACAAGACATAATAAAGCTCCTAGAAGAAAACATAGGCAAAACATTATCTCACATACATGTCAGCAATGTTTTCCTAGGGCAGTCTATCCAAGCAATAGAAATAAAAGCAAAAATAAACAAATGGGACCTAATTAAATGTACAAGCTTTTGCACAGCAAAGGAAACCATAAGCAAAACAAAACAACAAACTACAGAATGGGAGAAAATATTTGCAAAAGATGAAACTGAAAGGGCTTGGTTTCCAGAATAAATAAACAGCTAACATGACTTAATAAGAAAAAAACAACCAATCCAGTCCAAAATGGGCAGAAGACCTAAACAAGCAATTCTCCAGTGAAGACATATGAATAACCAATAGACACATGAAAAGATGCTCAATATTACTTTTATCAGAGAAATGCAAATCAAAACTATGATGAGGTATCACCTCATACCAGTCAGAATGGCCACAATTCAAAAGTCCACAAATGATAAATGCTGGAGGGGCTGTGGAGAAAAGGCAACCCTCTTACACTGTTGGTGGGAATGCAGTTTGGTGCAGCCATTGTGGAAAACAGTATGGAGATTCCTCAAAAGACTAAAAACAGACTTACCATATGACCCAGGGATCCCACTCCTGGGCATATATCCAGAGGGAACCCTAATTCAAAAAGATATCTGCACCCCAATATTCATAGCAGCACTATTTACAATAGCCAAGACATGGAACCAACCTAAATATCCATTGATAGATGACTGGATAAAGAAGTTTTGGTATATTTATACAATGGGATACTACTCAGCCATAAAAAAGAATAAAATAATGCCATTGGCAGCAACATGGATGGACCTGGAGATTGTCATTCTAAGTGAATAAGCCAGACAGAGAAAGAAAAATACCATATGATATCGCTCATATGTGGAATCTAAAAAAGAAAAGACAAATGAACTTATATATAAAACAGAAACAGACTCACAGGCATAGAATACAGACTTGGGGTTGTCAGAGGGGAAGAGGGTGGGAAAGGATAAACTGGGAGATTGAGATTTGCAGATACTGACTGGTATATATAAAATAGATAAACAAGTTTATACTGTACAGCACAGGGAAATATATTCAATAACTTATAGTAGCTCACAGTGAAAAAGAGTATGAAAATGAATATATGTATATTCATGTATGACTGAAGAACTGTGCTGTATACCAGAAATTGACACAACATTGTAAACTGACTATACCTCAATTAAAAAAATACTTAGTCTTTTCTTAATAAGATTCAGAGTTTGGAAAAAAACTACGAACAGCCTTAATTAGTAATAAATACTAGTAGACATAGAAGTAGCAGCAATAATGATAAAAGCAAACACTTATATAATGCTCTATAATTTACAAATTGCTTTTTAATAAATATTTTATTTAAATATTTAAAAAAATGTGAGGGTTTGTACTGCCAATATTTCTAATACTATGAGGGCCTTTCCATCATCCTTTGAGCATGAAAACCAGCAAGGTCTGATTTTGAGCCTGTAAGATAAACTGTAGGACTTTGTGAGTAAATCATTATAAATTAGACCACACACATCCTCAAAAAGAATTATGGTTGAATGACTACTAGCAGACATGCATGTAGTATATATTCCACAATTAGGTAACATGTGTAATACAATAAAACAGTTGTACTACCACCTGATTTGAGTAGGAATTTTTCTAGTGCACACTTGCGCCTATTAAAGTGTAAAGCTACTGTTCCTAAGTCTTTAAGTTATTCCAATAAAAAAAATTATGGCAGGTAGTGTCCTCAGAGAAGGGAAATCTCTTTCTCTCTCTCCCCTCTGCCTCCTCTATTTCTATGTCTATCTCTATATCTAGCTTAGAAGAAACCCTGAAAAGCACAATATAGTATATATTTCCCCAATTAGGATAGATTTAGCCTGACCATAACGTTTATGACAACTTTCAACTTCACCTTCAGTTGTCAAACTTTTAAATGTGTTTAAGGAGTGCTCTTCTCTATGAGGTTATCTTGTTCTATCATGTCCATGAGAAAAATGGTTTTGAGGATTCACTGATGTGCTAAGTTCACTCAGGTTTACTAAGAAACCTAAGCAAATTTCAATAAAGAGAGTTGCCTTTTGTAAAACTTTGACTAATGTGACTGCCTACGGTCTTAATTCAAGCCTGATTTTTGTTACCACAGTAACCGAATGAAAGAACTGCATCAGTTGAACAATATTTTATTTTAACAAAAGAAGACTAAGTAGAGCCTTTAAAATACAACAAAAAAAGGAAAAACTATTTAATTTTTGATAACGACATTCTCAGCCACTTACTTTAAATAACCTATAGAGGGAGAGAGGAGTTATTTCACAGTATAAATATTAAAAAAAAACTTCATTTTTAAGCATAAACATTGTATATTTTCTTAGCTGACTGAACTTTTTTTTTTAACCTGTTATACTGTTTACGTAATTTGATTTACTGCATGTCTTGGAAATAGTTTGATTTGTTAATGTATCAATTCAAGAAATGGAAGCAAAACTAGGATCTAGTGATCATGGTTTCCTGTTGAGGAATGGCTAGTCTTCCTATCTATGTAAGAAAACTGCCCTTCACAAGGTTTTCCTCACTCAAAAGCTATTTCAATCAATTGAGAACATAAGCATTCCATTAGGTTAAACCAGTGCCCGTAAGTAGGAAGAAATTAATAGGAAATATCAAATGTGTTCTCAGAGCTATATAGAAACAGGACCATGAAACATCCAAGGTAATGAATTTTCTCATTCAACTTTATGCTCTAACACAGGTCAGAAGCCAATGGCTTTGGTGGCAAATGAGCTAGAAATAGGGTTTCAGAGAGCACACTTCCTGCCAGTTGAAGCTGAGCACTGTCACCTCACATATGGCATCTACTAATCCGTCATACTGTGCAAACCACCAGTGCCATATAAAGGAGGAACAGGGTAGCAACTAGGGAGAGTGTGATGTAATGAAGGGGAAGAGTAGTAAGACTGCAGAGGAGGAAAACATTCCTTCCCTTTATTCTTGGCACCATCTTTCCATGAAATACACTAACCCTTTACTGCTTTTAAAATGTTCCTATTCCTGGATTTAATTGACTATATTCGGGTATTTGAGATAGTACTCCCCAATCTGACTCACATTTTGCTAATATCTGGCACATAGTAGGGCTCAATAAGTAACTGTTTAATCAGTCAAAAAGAACTATGTGAAAGGAAAGAAAGGAGGTATATGTTGTTGTTTCCTTCTCTCCACTTGGAGAAGGAAAAGTAAACTAAACAAGAGGGAACTTTTCAGGGACCAATCTGAGGATCTAGGATTCAAAACCTTGAGAGTTCAAGAAGTCTCCAGTTTAAAAATATCTCATTTACACTGCCAGGAAACCTCCTAACTATAGACATTTTTGGAGGTTATAGTGGTTTGAGGACATGGGTGAATTCTGTAAGTACTCTGATTCCTGCATATACGGATTTACATACACAGACATAAACACATCTGATCATGCACACTAGCTGGATTTCAAAATAATTTTTGTTAATTGTTTCAAAAATCAAAGCATATAATGCAAGTAGAATCAATGAATCAATGAACTGAAAATATTTTACTGCCCCTTCATAGCAAAGAAGCCATTAGAGATTTAATACAAATCCCCAAGATTTTTCCGGTTTAAAGAAAAACAAATTGTATCGATCATAATCCTTAATGATTTCTATATCAATCCACTAAGGCCTTGCATTATTTTATTCATTTTATTTTACTTTTGTGTTATCCCTGCTGTCTCCAATAACAAATTCAATTTCTTCACCAATCCTTTCTGGATATTAGATGTTAATTTCTTTTTTTTTAAACATCTACTTTTGACACTGATTTTCTTTTATAGTATTTATTCTTTTTGCAGTCAGCAGCGTACTTCTTTTGTTGTTGTTGTAGAAGAAAAGCCCTGTGAATGTACAGGAGGCCTTCTTTTTCTCTATGATCTCTTTAATTTCAACTATCACAATAGGGCACTATCATTTCCTTGCCCTTCTTGCTTTTAACAAAGCAGAGAAAACTTACTTACATTAATAGAATTTCAGAGTGAATCTTATGCATTCTAAATTTTATTATTTCTTACACTACATCTAAACCTTTATTTTTGAGACATTAAAACAGTGGACAGACCCCACACACATAGGAAGCACAACTGACCACTCTCACCTTGTGTGGTGCGCTGGTGTTCTTTTCTATCCCATCATTTTAAGCCTACAAAAATCTATCAATATGTTTTCTTTTCCCCAAATGAATTCTTGTAAGTAAAAAGAATCTATTTTTATTCTTCTCTCTGTTCCATATGATTATTCAAGCATTTATGCTGTCTGTAATTATATTTTATAAGCAATCTATTCTGCATACTTTTTGTATGAAGGCATTTTGAAAAATATTACAATCTCTCTAATCCCTTAATGAATGTTTCCTTGGGTAATAGAAGTGTTTGGTACCAAAGGGGTAACATAATTGTATAATTAGTTGGAGATAGTATTTGTTTGTAACTATAATATGCTTCAGACTCAAGCACATTTGTTTAAAAAAAGCATTTTAATCCAACTAGAAAATAACAGCTATTATTTTTATAACAGTTTCAAATTAATGAATGGCAGATAAATAATAATTACTCTTTTCTTAACAAAAGACAGAAAATCCTAAAAGATAAAATGTTTGGTATTTCTTTACATAAACTATGTCCCAGGATGTTTTAAAGGGTTCATCTTAATTGCAGTGCTTCAACCCCACAGTGTAGGTAAATGTTTGTTTTGTGTTAATTAAGAAGTCATTTAAACATCTGCCTTTATTTTATGGACTGCCTTTAAAGTGTAAAATGTGTTTTTCTCATGAGAGCACTTTATGCTCCCAAGTGGCAATTTTAAAATAAAGTGTCTCTTTTTCAGATATAAAGTCTAATGTGCAAAGATTTTGCCATCTGTTCTATGTAGTTGTGCTTGTGAGCTAGTTGTTTGATTAGAAACAACAAATGCATAAAAAATGTGTCTTCACTCTAAAGAAAACCACAATAGTGTACAGTCTCCTTTTATCATTCCTTTTATAGATTTTCATTTTAAATTTAATTCAGGATCGGTTGGATCTCTTAAAATAGAAAGATCAATTTTAAATTTAATTTTAATCATTTAAGAAACAAAAGAGAAAACTCAATTCAGTTTTCAAAGCAGAAAGATTCCTTCATTTCAATACAGAGTGAACAAATAAGTCAAAACCAGAGACCACCATGTCTACTCAATAAAGAATTATAAATTCAAAAATAGTTTCTCTATCAGTCTATAATGCCCCCAAAGCAAGTCATATCTATTGAGATATTAGTCAAACTCTTTTTGTAAAGAACTGGTCTTTAAGAATATAGAGAAATAATATTTAATCCAAAAATTCATAGAGTAGCTACCAATTATTTAAAAAATTTATCAATGATTTTCCAGCTTAGATTTTGGACAGAAGTTTACTTTAAAGAAATGAAAACACTGCCACAACATTTTTTGGTATCTTATATACTCATTAATTATAGGCAAATGCTTAATTCAAACACTCTGCTCCTATCAAGAGAACACTCTAGAATCTGTACTTATTCTAGAATCTTTTCAACTATTGTGATTATTCTGAAGACCTTGGTTCTTCTGAAGAGTTCTCTGTCTCTTTACTGGGAATTCATCTGTGTTTCAGATACGGGTACTAGATACATGTAGAATGATATAAATGATTTCTGCACCCAAAGGCATTAAAAAAAAAAACCCAAGTTTCCTTTCACTAATGAAACTTTTATCTTAGGGTAGGCTCAAGCAGGTTGATCTGCCTAAAATCTCAAAAACCAGAGCTTATCTTCCAAGCAGTAATCATGCTGAGGATTCTGAACCTGGGATGATTTCTGCATTAATCCTGACACTGTTTTCTAGTTGCTCCCAGAATTCTTGATTATGTCAAACCTCGATCTATTTTAACCATTTCACTGGAGCTACTGTAAGGCCTGAAAACACCAAGAAGCTCTAACATTCACTTCAGTACTTCCTGTGCTTATTATGTGCACAGTCATAAATCAAGAATTTTAACTATGTGGTAATATGATACAATTTTTCCTAACCTATACTTAACAGTGCTGATTGAAACAATGATAATATTAAGCTTTATATATACCATATATATATGAAATGTATAAGTAGTTCAGGAAGTCAATTCCAGGGCATATTCTGTCTTTATAATCAGGAATATCTTTATAGAGATGTTGGTTAGTTTTTGAACTGGGCTTTCAAGTTTGGGTAGTACTCAGTTAACACTGTAAGAGAGGAGGAGACCAGTTAAGATGACTGATAGTGACCCCCAAACATGGGGAAATATAAAAATAAAAAACAAAAAATATATTTAGAAGGTAATAAGGAAAACAAATTAGCTAAAATGAAAGTTTCAACCCATTAAATTATAGGAGGTGATTTGGAAATGCTGGTTGGGAGAACACTTTAAATTAAAGTCTAAGAACCATAGTTTTTATTTTTTCAAATTAAATTCCATGTCAAATCATTGAAAAGCAGAAGCATAGGACTAAAGCTGTAGTTTTGTGAAGATTAATAAAAGTATGATTTTATTTTACCAAGCACAATAAAGATTCTTAATAAATATTTTAAATTTTTAATTGTCATGTGTTAATTAATTGACAGAAGAAATACTCAAGATTATCAGACCTATTAGAATCTTATTATAATCTATTGCTTTTTGTTAATGAAGATAGAGATGGAAATATAAGATCAAATGTGAAAGAGAGTGCAAATTTGGGACTGAGTGTGTGAAAAAAGAGAAAGGGAGATACATGGTATGCACTGTACACAGTAAGAGGAGTCAGTTTGTTTGGTTTAATGCAGCTCCCCCACTCCCACACATAGAACCATGACAAACCCGGTACTTTATTTCTCCCTAGAAAGATTAATTGTACTATCACCTGTTTTCATTTCACACGTTTTTATAAAAGAAAAATTATATATCTATATTGAGGAAAACCTATATATATATATCTTTTTTTGTAAACTGTTAAAGTATCATACAAACATACCATAATTAATTAACATAATACTAAAATAGTCAAAATTTACTAAGCACTTAAAATGAACTGCACATAGTGCTACTGACTTCATATATATACTATCGAGTTTCCATATGCACATAAATAATAATATCATAAAATGAGAGTATTTCCTCCCCCACATATGTGTAAAACATTATGGTATAGGATGGAATACTATATATCTCTAATGAATTAGTCTTACTGATAATTCAAAGTGTTTGTCAGTGACAATTTGTCAAAAAAGAATTCCACAGAAGAATCTCCATTGATAGTTTAATTACGAGGTTCTAGGATATATGCTTTAGGGTTCAGTCACAACCAAAAAACAGTCAGTTTGGTCCCTGGTAACACATAATAAAATAATAAACCTATGTTCAAATAAGTTCATTAAGTTTCCATGCAGTTAAGCTTCAACAAGAAATATATGCCTCGTCCTATGAACTGTACCAACATAGTAAAACCTACTTATACAGAGCCCTAGAGTAAACTATCAGGAATTCTGTTAAGGTGAGGGCCATGATGAAATAAACGTTTTCTTTTATCCCTTCAACTTTGCCTCCAAGGTCCTGAGGGCCCCTCCTGACTGCTGGGACAGTCCTCATATAGTCAGATTACCTCAAGTACAATCTGTCAAAGATCTCATGGTGAAACACAGACTGTCTTTCCTAAATTATTAATTTTTTTCCTGAATACTTTTATCTTATTCTAGCCCCTTGAGTCAAAATAAGTGACATCTCTCCAGTTCATTCCACTCTTGTTTCTCTTATTTTAGATTTTACTTTCCTAAATTAAGATTTTTAACTGTCTCTTTTTTTTCTTTGTCATTTGGAACTTAATAAACTAATCATGTACAAATACACATGGTTGTTCTCATCAGAACAATCCTCATTGTTTTAAAGTATCTGAACACAATTGCATGAAAAGCTTTTCCAAATGAAAGGAAAACAAAATAATAAACAGAGTAAAGTGAACAGAAACTCAAATCTGGTGAACTGTAAAAAAAAAAAGTTATCTAAACATAATCTTGCAAGTTTTCATTATACTCTTTCAAAAACTAAGAAAAACAAAAACTCATTTGCTTTTAAAATATCAAGTAATTAAAATATAATAGGGAAGTTTAGTATATTCATTATAATCTAACACACTAATTTCACTAAAGAGCACTGAAATATACTGAATGCTATATAGCATGGGTCAGCCCTATAGTGTTGAGCACAACTTCTCAACTCTGCTATTATAACTCAAGAAAACCCTTACACAGTATATACATAAATGGATGTGCCTCTATTCCAATAAAACATTAGTTTTAAGAAATGAGCAGAGGTCAGATCTGCTAACTCTAGTAACGGATTATTATGTTCAACTTATACAAATGTAAACATATAATCATGAACATTATTGAAGTCATGCCTAACTTCTGAAATGGGGTGCTGAGATCAAAAAGATCTTGGCATCAGCAGTGCTTACTGACTTATTTAATCTGAGTAGGCAAATCAACATTTTATGGCATTCATTTGATGATCATAATTTGTATTGGAAAAAATCATCTATAAAAAGTTAGTTTTGTTCTTGAATGATTGATTATTTATAACATTAACCAGCTAATTTATATATTAGGTGATTTTGGAATTCAATGTACATGCATATATAGTTACACACACACAGATATACTCCATTATCTAAATCTCTAGCCTTGTGTGGCTTAATTCCAATAAGTATGCCTCCAACTCTTTGCTATGTCTGTGCCATATCCTCTTTTCCCTGTATTGTTCTCAGCTTCCAGCTAGCATCTCTCATCATGGCAAATATCTGTAACTGCTTCACAATTTACAACCACACACCATGATATCCTGACACAGTTGAAAATAAAGAGAAAATTCTACTTCTTATGATGGTTCATTTAAAAACTATCTTCTAAAAGGAAATTTATTTCACATATATCCCAGCAAAGTACTCCTTTTTTAATTGGTATAAATTGTGTTGCATGCCCATTTTTGTGCCCAGGGAAATGCCATTAACTTGTTTTTTTTTTTTTTTTGGAGTTCCGAAACTCATTATTTTACCAGCATTTACACGTACTCTCAGACCAGTCTGAACTAACCTTGGAGCTGGGTGTTGGAAGTGGGACATATATTTTGAATGAAGAAGAGATTGTAATAGGAACCAGAATCAGATTATTTTGGAGAAAGTGTGTAATTGGTTAAGCAACTAACTACGTGAATTTCACCTGGGTATTTAAAAAAAAGTCAAAAACTTTTTTACTCCATATGTTCATAATTATTGTCATTAGCCTAGTGAATAATATCATATCTTGAGCTGTTCTTCCAAGGTTTTTTCATCAGCTATCCTTCCCTTTTTATTCCTGGCTAAAGTTAAAAGTAACCTGGTCTATATCCTGACTCAAATTTTTATCCGTATTATTTGTCTTGTATACACAACTTATTTTGGGGTAAACTGTAAAATGAACATTGTAACTATTTTTGATAGTCATGTAGTGCAAACATCAAGGTTTAACTGTTCGACTTACCATTTATTTCATACTTGTTAGTTAGCATTAAAAAGCCCTTCATATTTTTAATTTGCTATTTCCTCTTCCATTCTTGACAAGTAGAATATCTACTTAATAGAGGAAGATACTCATCCACCTGAAAATTTAATGAACTGACCAAGGACACAGAGTGAGACTGACAAAAATTTAGTGTCCATACCAGCAGTGTTGAAATTGCCCTACCAAATTGAGCATAACATGCTTAATTTGGAATTTGGGGTCATATTGAAGACTGATTGCTCAGCAATAAATCTAGACCACAGGGAAGTAATATTAATGTCATTAAGATGGCTAAACTTAAAAAACTGACCATCCAACAGTCTGTTAAGACTTTTTTTTAATAATATAAAATTACTATCAAGATGTGGCATAACGAAAAACAGAATAGATATTTCCTCAGTTGTTGGTCAAGAGAAAGGTTACATTGATTATTTATGCCAATTTCTTATTTACATCTCTTGAGTATAATCTTAATGGTCAAAAATGCCAATAAGATCACTCACTTAAAGGTACCTTTTTGAATTTGAAGTATAGCACTGCTTACAACACAAAAAGTATTTAATTGCACTATGCATTAATTTTAAGTTAACCCTTGAAAAAGTGAACATATTTTTTGAAAAAAAGTGACATGACTTAGAAGAGATATAGGACACTGGGAAGTTCTAATGATCTGACCTATGAGATTAAAATTTGTTTATCTGGTGATTTTTATAATTAACTTCTAAAGAAATACAAGGATAAGAGATATCCTTTTTTGTAATCACACAAAATTCATAGAACCTTATTTTAAAAACTACTGTCTTAGAGTCTGAATGAGAGAGCTTGAAATTACATTTCATTTCTTAGAGGTTAACTCAAATCTCTTGTGAGAAGCTGACTTTAACAAGGACATCCAACAGATGATCAAATCCAGCTACATATGGATAGTTCTGTCACTTATGTCATGTCCAGAATTAGCCTGTCTATTCTAAGATAAGGCTGCAATCTTTTCCATTTCCTTATTTGCTGTGCTCCCTAGCTTCAAATGAAATGCCAAAAGGATAATGGAACCAGGTAAGAACTTTTCTGGTCCACTTAAATAAAATGTATGAATATCTGAAAAAAGGTCAGGTAGGAGGTGCATAAAGGTCATATGTGAGAACCAAAAATCATTTATTGAATCTACTTTTAAAAAGCTAGAGTGGAATTCTATTATCAAAGCAGTATTTGTTTTAATTGACTTAAGTGCTTTTATGGCTTTAATATTCAGCTAATTCTTAGAAGCTAATGTTTTGTTTCCAATTATGAAAAGCAACTAGTGATATTGAAGAACATATGTAAAAAGATGGTGGATAATACAAACATAAAATATATAAAATAGGAAATCTATAAAGCTAATAAGCATAATAAGAGATACTCAAACTTATTAGTAATCACAAAATACAAACTAAAACCACAATAAGCTGGCCTTTATATCTATTTGGCAAGAAAAATTAGAAATCTACACATTGCCTTGTGTTGGCAACGATGTCAGTATATAGAAATTCTGACACAGTGCTGAAAAGTGTAGACTGATGCAGCTATTCTGAAGAGATTCTGAAAATAGTTAATCCTTAAATATACACATAATCTGTGGTTAGCATGAACATATAATTTGGAGAGTGAAAGGAGATGCTATTTATATTTATTCTGAGACAATAAACATAAACCAAGTCTGTTCCAGGCAAGCAGAAAGTATAAGTCATCTTACTTATGACCCAATATATCTGTTCTTAGGTATATATTTCAAAAAGTTTCACTCAAGAATCTATAGATGTAGACATACAAGAATAATCATGGAAAAGTGATAAGAAACTTATGAATACTCAAGTCCTAACCAATATGATAATTTGATCATCTAACTTTTCATTAGTACTTATTTGATTTTATTGGGTTTGATACTTTAATACATTGATTACCTATTATTATTTTTTCTTTTGTAGTTTTTAATAATTTTTCTTTGATACTTTAGTCCTTTATTTTCCACTATGAGTGCTTTAAATTTTCCAATTACATAATGAGTTTCCCCTTTTGACTCTTGTTATAATATTATTCCCTTCCTGTGAATTCCTTAATAAAATTTTTAAATCTTTTGATCCAATTATTTTAAATTTCAATTTATAGTTTTATGAGATTACACTAAACCTAAAAGAAATCTGTGATGATTTATCAGACTTATTCGGTTTTCCATAGGAAATAGGACTCTTTTATTTAAGTCTTCCGCTATCATGTTTCTCAGCAATGATTTATTATTCATTCATACACCTTACCAATCTTAAGTCCTCAGAAATTTATGGTTTTGTTGTTACTGTGATTTTTTTCTACAATATAACTTCAATTGAAGGCTTTACTGCATCTCAAAAAACTTAATAAGAAATGAAAGTATGTCATTACAGAACCCTCAACCACTTCTCCAGCCTATCTGTACTGATAACTTGAGTTTGGAGTCTTTTTTTTTTTTCCAAAGAAAAAGCTGAATTTATTAGCTTTCAGACCCTAGTAAAATTAGATACTACTGTATAGTTAGCTATTATTCATGTGTGTAACTTTTTTTTTAAAAAACTGAATCAAGAAGAAACTGACCACTTGAACAAAACGATCACTAGAAATGAAACCAAATTAGCAATAAAAAACCTCTCTACAAATAAAAGTCCAGGACTGGACAGCTTCACCAGGGAATTCTACCAAACATACAAAGAAGAACTCATACCAGTCCTTCTCAAACTCTTCCAGAAGATTGAAAAGGAGGAAACACTCCCAAACTCAATCTATGAAGCCACCATCACCCTGATACCAAAACCAGGCAAAGACACCACCATAAAAGAGAATTACAGATCAGTATCTCTAAAGAACATAGATGCAAAAATCCTTACCAAAATATTAGCAAATAGAATCCAACAGCACTTAAAAAAGATTATACATCATGATCAAGTGGGGTTCATCCCAGGGACACAAGAGTGGGTCAACATACACAAATCAATGAATGTAATACATCACATCAACAAGAGAAAGGACAAAAACTGCATGATCATCTCAACAGATGCAGAAAAAGCACTTGATAAAACCAACACCCATTTATGATAAAAACTCTCACCAAAGTGGGTACAGAGGGAACATATCTTAACATCATAAAAGCTATATATGACAAACCTACAGCCAGCATAGTACTCAATGGTGAAAAACTCAAAAGCTTCCCACTAAAATCTGGGACAAGACAAGGCTGTCCACTATCACCACTCCTATTCAACATAGTCCTGGAAGTCCTAGCCACAGCAATCAGGCAAGAGAGAGAAATAAAAGGGATCCAAATTGGAAAAGTAGAGGTAAAAGTCTCACTATATGCAGATGACATGATACTATATATAGAAAACCCTAAAAGGTCCACACAAAAACTAATAGAAATAATCGAAGAATTCAGCAAGGTAGCAGGTTACAAGATTAACGTTCAAAAATCAGTTGCATTTCTTTACACTAACGATGAATCAACAGAAGAAGAAAGTAAAGGAACAATCCCCTTTAAAATAGCACCCAAAGTAATAAAATACCTAGGAGTAAATCTAACCAAGGAGGTGAAAGACTTATACAAGGAAAACTATAAAACACTGATTAAGGAAATTAAAGAAGACTTTAAAAAATGGAAAGATACCCCATGCTCTTGGATTGGAAGAATCAATATTGTTAAAATGGTCATACTGTCCAAGGCAATCTACAGATTTAATGCAGTCCCTATCATATTACCCACGACATATATCACAGAACTAGAACAAATCATAGTAAAATTTATATGGAACCACAAAAGACCTAGAATTGCCAAAGCATTACTGAAGAAAAAGAAAGGGGCTAGAGGAATAACTCACCCAGAATTCAGACAATACTATAGAGCTACAGTAATCAAAACAGCATGGTATTGATACAAAAACAGACATATGGACCAATGGAACAGAACAGAGAGCCCAGAAATGAACCCAAAAACTTTTGGGTGTGGAGTCTTGACAGAGGCAAGTAGAGGAATTGTTTTCTGCTTTGTTTATGTTGCGATTCCAAAGGGAAACTCAAATGTAACTTGATCTAAGTTCTTGCCCTCTACTTAAATCAAGAAAAATTGCCTAGTTAAACTGTTTTATCTAAAAAACAACAAAAACCATACTCTCAAAACAACCAAAATTCCATCTAAACTTGTACATGGTTTAATTAACTCCCAGAGAGTTATTAAGAATCATTATATAATAGGTAACACCTCTAGACACAAGAAACAGAATAAAAATAAAGTTACTGCTCTAGTAGATTCTAGAACTTGGTGGAAGTGCAGTAGGCAAAACGAGGATAACTAAAATAAACAGCAAATTTCAGATGGTGAGAATCTATGAAGACAGTAAAAGAGGCTGCTGTGATAGCAAATTGGGTTGAGAACATGTTGCTTTTAAAAAGTATGTAAGGAAAGTCTTTGTTGAGGAGATGACAAATGA
The DNA here is from genome assembly GCF_048564905.1 of Vicugna pacos. Classification (NCBI taxonomy): domain Eukaryota; kingdom Metazoa; phylum Chordata; class Mammalia; order Artiodactyla; family Camelidae; genus Vicugna; species Vicugna pacos. The sequence continues at coordinate 36,947,132 of NC_133001.1, forward strand.
GCTTTGAATGCGTTGGGGAAAAGAAGGCTCTTTTTATGAGAAGATCTGGGAGAAGAGCTCGCTATGCAGAGAGAGGTAAGAACAAAGATCCCAGAACAGAAACAAGCTTAATGTGTTTGAGAAAAAGAAAGGATACCAGCTTGGTTGGACATTGGAGCAATGAGATGAGGAGTAAAAAATAACATTATAGTAGTAAGCAGATTCTTATTTCCAGGACCCCATAGCCTTGATATGTATATTAGAAGGCTCTAAGCAAAAGAGAAACATGATTTATTTAAAAGAGATTTTTCTTGCACAGTTTATAGAAAATAATTGTAGAGTAAACACACAGAGATCAGTTAGGAGGCTACTGAAGTAACTCATCAGAGAGATGAAGGAGGTATAGACTAGATAAATGGTGACAATGAAGATGAGAAAAAATGGTCCATTTTGAGATACACTTTGGATATAGAATTGTCAATATTTGCTAGTTGATTGGATACAGAAATTGAAGCAATGAGAGAAATCAATAATTAATTGTAAGGTTTTAAATTAAACAAGTGTAAGTTTGGTGGTGTCATTTAGTGAAATGGGAAAAAAAGAGGAAGACAGAATTGGGGAAGAAAAGTCTGATTAATTTTATAGCATCAAGAGTAAATGACACATTGACAACTGACTATTTTGTCACAAGTCACACACTAATGGATAGTTAAATTGGTCCTTAAGGTACAACAAAAGAGAAATTCCATTTATTCAGTCAGATATAAGATGGGTTTCCAGTCTCATGATTCCAGTGCTCATGACTCAATTGTAATTTAAGGATAACTGAAGGTTCTAGTCTGTGATACAGCATGGTAACATAAACAGAGACACCTCCTACATTAAGAGACGGATTCATATATTTTTGCATAAAATGCAAGAAAAGATAGTTTTTAATACAGATCACAACTTCATCAAAAGGAACTGTACCAGACACCAAACATAAGAATTCTTGCCTCTACAAAGAGGCCAAATGCATACATAAATTTGCATTGGAGGATGCTTATGTAGGTCCTTGATTTATAGATAAACACTAATAGAGTTGAATCTCAAAAATTTTAAACAAAAAGAGACATTTATTAAAAACATTCATGTAACATGATACCAATAGATCAGATTTTGAAATATAGAAAAACATTGCATATTCTTTAGATATATACATCTGTCTGAAAAAATTATATAAACACATGGCATGGTAAATAAATACGGATATCAAGATACTTTCTACTTGTTTTTCTGAAGGTGCTAAAGAAGAATGTAACCAGGAGATGATATAATAGAGCAATTGGAATATATTTGTAATATTTTATTTTCAAAGATGAAAATTTGTCATGTCTTGGTGTGTCAGAAGATCAATTGTGTTTTACTTAAGAAACAACAAAAACCGTACACTCAAAACAATCAAAATTCTGCCCTCTCTTTGGAGGTACATAAAGCAGGACACATTTTGTTTACAGAAGCACAGCAGAAGCTAGCTTAATGAATCTTGAAATATGCCCGTCAAATGCTGAAAAGGAATGTGTGTGTGCATGATCTGTGAAACACAGAAATGTTTTGTGTCATGATTTATGGCAATACAGCATAAAACTCTAAAATCTCAGGACTTCGTATTTATATAGCATTAAGCCCCACGATACCTGCCTTCTACCTAGACAGAGCCGATTATTCTTTACTGTAATTCACTTTCCATTGCCAGCATATAACTCCTTTATCAATCACACATGATTTATCTGCTTCTTGATTCGAATCACTGTGGTTTACCTGGTCCAGGTGACACAAACTAGATTTCAGAATGAAAATGTATTATTCTCTGTGAAGCAGATATTAAAGGATAGAAGAAAAGTGAAATTATTCTGGAGAAAAAGAAGTGAAAATGGAGATGGAATAGTAGTATATTTTCTAAGGAACAGTTTGCTTTGTGTAGATCAGGAGGAAAATTAAATATTTGGAAAACTGTTATTTTAAATTATGCATCTACCTTCAAAACCACTGTGGAAACCAAATGGCCTTGTCATACACTTGAGAGGCCCATCTTCATGTGATCACATGTCCCTATCAGAAGAAGTTTAAGAAAGCAGAGTATCTATTCAGGCCCCACTCACCAGCAGACACACGGTCTGCTGTAGAAAGCCAGGACCAGAAGCAGGAGCTAGTTTCTAAAAGTAGCCTTCTTTTGGAGTTTAGGGTGAGAGACAATGGAACAGTGACCAGATCATGTGAAAAATAGAACTATGAGCACAATCCTGTAGCCACTATTCTGGGAAGTCAAACTACAACTACTGTAGCAATTTTTCCCAAATATTCAGGACTTGGTCAGTGACTGCCAGCTTCCCAAATTTTTATTCCCTCATCCTTACTTTCAATCAGAGAAAACCAAATATGCTCCCTAGGATGCTGAATCTCTAGTTAGCCCACCTCTAGCTTACCCATGTCAGCATCCTGCAATCTAGGCATACCTGAAGGGTTACTTTTCTTCCCCCATTGCAAAGCTTTCCCATCCCCCGGCCTACCTTTGACTCTCTGCCAAACACAAGTGATGGTGGCTGATTTTGTTGCTATAGCAAGCTCTGAATAAACAGGTTATGTACTGTACATTCTCATTTAGATGGTCATTGCTTCTTTCCACAAGAGACAGTACGCATCCATAGGTGTTCCCCCGCCTTCTTTTCTCCTTTATTTGAAGGAGCAAGTAGGAACTGATAACTCAATGACAATTATTTAAAACAGATAGTAAGGCATTTAGGAGGAGATTTAGGAAATTGCAAGACCAAAAGAGTAGAGATTTCTAAAAAGGAAAGGGAGACTAACCATGCTAATTCCCTCAAAAAGGTAAAATAAACTGACATAGGAGAAAGAACATTGGATTTAGCATTTCATAGGCCATTATTGAACTTGAAAGAGCAATTTCAAGTGCAGTGGAAGAGAGGGAAAGCAGAATGCAAACAAAGCGAACTGTAAAAGAAGTGTGGTGGCACTAACTGTAGAAATGTTTATAAAAAAACAAGTACAGATTTGAAAACGAACAGAGTACTTAGTGTGTTGTTTTAGGATGGTGCAACACAAAGACTTAGGTATTGTTACTGAAGAGGTGAGAGATGAAGATATTGGATTGGAGTGGAGTTAGAGAAAGAATAAACAAGAGAGTTAGAGACAAGAAATATGAAAATAATGCCAGGCATAAATTCAGAGAATACTTCCTGCTAGAAGGGAGTAATATAAGAATTCAAACCAGGCAAGGGAAAAGAAAAATAGATGTTTACATCAGCAAAGACCTTAGAAGGATTCAAATCCCATTATGTAATTTAGCAGATGACATTATAGAAGCTCAGAGATTCATAAATGAAATAGGCAGTTAAAGATGTTGGAGGACACCCAGGATAAAAGGGGTCAAAGGATCCTGAGTAATAACATATTTTTTAGCATTACCTATTACCAGTTCAAACTCTAAATTGTTATGACAGTTTCAGAATTATTTTAGACAAAACTAGCTCATTGTTTAACTGAGTAACTGCTTTTTGAAATGAGGGCAAGAGGACTTAAGGAAGAAAATGTCTCTTAAAAAATCAGGCTTTGAAGTTAGACTAGACTCCCATTTTTAAATTCCTACTCTGCCATTTACTGTCAGTGTAATTTTAGGCAATTATTTAAAACTCTAAATCACAATTTCTTCCTCTGGGAAATGAGAATTGCAATGCTACCTATCAGGATAAAAAGAGTTAATGTAAGTAAAGTTTTAGCGTCGCATCTGGCTCAGAGCGGACAGTAAAAAGGAAGAAATGCTTTTATATTTGGATAAAATATATTAATACTGTTCACCTGATTATTGCTTAGCAGCTGTAAATACAACATACATACACACATACATGCATACATATACATATACATGCATCTCAAAAAGCATGTAAGAGAGAAAGTGTAGGAGTTATTTTTACCATTTGATATAAGAGGATGTTGAAGGTACTAGGACATTAAGCAATTTGTCCAGGTCTGATACTGAATAATACAAGCAGAACTCAAATTCAGGACTTCTGATTTTCTGAGGTCCAGGAAGCCTTAGATTCCTGGATAGGCTTATGAGGTTGCATTCCTTCAAGAAATTGGGGCATTCTTTCAGTGGGTCTAGAAAGCTCTTCATTAAGTTTTAAAGAAATAGCTAGAGTGAGGGCCAAGATTCTGCTTGGGAGTGTTCACACCTGAGCCCAGACATACATATATTCCTGTACCTTCCAGCTCAGAAGGACTTCCTCTTTTACAGACGATAAAAAATGTCTCTCCCAATTTTTAGTAGGAGAGCTCCTGAGGCCAGGTACTCTGACTAGTAATCTTATCACTACACAATCTCTGTATTATTTGTCAAATTTAATATAGAAAATAGGTCTTGCTGAAATAACTTGCCATGAAAATAACTGACAAGAAATTGAGAACAGGAGTCTAAATGAAAAAATGTTACTCGTGTCTACAATTTTACATATTTATCCCTTTAAATGTTTGCCATCTTTTAAAAGAGGTTCTTGTCCATTTATGACTGTCATTTATAGTTTATTTATTCCTAACCTATAAACATTCTGCTGACACATGCCTATGGCACTGTTCTTTATGTTATAATTTCATACATATTTTACAAAAATAAGAAAAATGTACAGTTACTGAATAAATCCATTTAGAACATTTTGTAGCATCTATATCTTGCATATTACCCATTGTATTTCTAAAACATTTATATAAAGTAATTATGATTTTCTATAGATTATAAATAAAATATATTTGAAACATCCAAAGAATATACAAGTTTATTAATAAATATGAAAAATAATTGCTATGGCATGACTTTACATGTTGAGTGTTATTTGCATATTTAAAATATAATTTATGTTTTCCAATATAAGAATTGTGATGATATATACTCTTCAGCTTGCTACCCTGCTAAATTATTTATTCCTATCTACAGGAAGTTGTATGAAGAAGCACCCATCATGGGCATGGAATAAGGACTTCAATTATCGTACCTGAGGGCTGCTATAAAATATTTTACAAAAAATGAAAATAAAGGGAAAGGAAATTTCTCCTATAAGGTTGAAACATAGTGGAATACAGGAAAGATATGCAAGGCCATTAAAAGAGACAAATTCTACGTAGGTAGAAATTAGTTGTAATTTGACTGAGGGCTTAAAATATTTAGAGAAAGAATATGTTATGCACCAGGCTAATTGGCTTATTTAGAATACAAAAACGAAAATCCTTTGAGGTATGGGCTGAATCTAACTAGGCATTATTTAGAACACAGAGACAGCCCTGGTTGAAGCACTTAGCCTGTATTGCCCCCAGAAAATGTATATGCTTACCGGAGACATAACATATACCTTATTATCTTAGCCTGAGATAAATATCTAAATTATATAACTAACCCCCAAGGCTCTAAGTCCAAGGTTGAAAAGCAGCCTTCTGCTGTTTAATTTTCTTGTTGAATGCTTGCAAGAGTTTTTGCTTGACACTATCCAGTTTGGTGGTCATTAGCCGTATGTTGGTAATGACCACATGAAATGTGTCTAGTCCAAGTTGAGATGTGCGGTAAGTGTAAAATACACATTAGATTTCAAAGACATAGTACAAACTTTCCATAACTATCTTAATAGTAACGTTTTCTTGATTGCATGTTAAAATTATTGTATTTTTACATGTTATGTTAAATAAATTATAGTATTAAAATTCATTTCATCTGTTTCTTTTTTTTTAATATGGCCTCCAGAAAATTTAAAGTTACATACAGGGCTCCCATTTTTGGATTGTATTATACTTATTTTGGACGGCACTGTTCCATACAAACAGAGAACACTAATATCCATTCCCTACCCTATCTATATTTTATATATTAGTTACGTGGCATTCTTATTGTAAATAATTTCATAGGCAGATCCGGCTATAAGATGAGAGCAGTTGGTCATATGGATTCAAATGTTTGGTTCCTTCACAACTTAAATTTCTCATTGAATATTTAAAAAGCAACATTTTGATTTTATACATTAGTTTCATATAATTCTTTCACCTGAATTTGCCTTTGAGACGGACATCTACTCTTAGCATGCTGAGGAATCATATCTAAGTTTGCACAACTAAAGGTCAGATCTTAAACTACAATACACTGACTACAATTATGCAACATGATCGGCCTTTTAGAAGACAGCCAGCTGGCCAGAGTCATCCAACTAGAAATCACATCTTCTGTTTTGTGTGTGTTTATGTGTGTATACTCTTCAAAATTTGTTACCATTTTCTAAAATTATATATCTTATTCTATAATTAACTTTATATTTCATATTTTTTTATGAAGCTTAGCCATAAATATATTTCAAAAGTTATTTTTCTGAGTCCCACATACAGTTGTGGCTGCCAAGAAGTCAGCTGCTTGTTTTAATCTTTTAAATACTTTAACTGATTATGTTGGTATTTGCCTGTTTCTCTAAATAACATGCCTAAGTTGCTATTTCTTTACTTTTCAGTTTTAGTCACTAGCAATGAAACTTGAGATTTTTCTTTCATAGATTTTTACCCCTCCACACATGCACACAGATATATGCTTACTCCTTATGCAAACCTGTTTCCCATTTTGCCATCCTCCAAAGACAGTTATATTGTAATTTTGGTGAGATTATAATTCACAAAGGAGTGGAAGCTAATGCATGTGTTCAACTCACTGTATTTAAGGAGTATCTGAGTGAGATCTTTACACTTAAATAAAAAAATCAGAATGTGAATTTAGGGGCATTACTGCTAAGTGAGTAACCAGGGTCAATAGCCCACTGGGTGAGAGGCATCAATGAAAAAGCATCACATGTCTTAATCACCCCTCCACACACTTCTCTCTCACCTGTCCAATTATTCCCCTATGACCTTGCTAATAAAGACCTAAGGTTGGGATTTTCTGCCAACATTTTAGAAGATGAGCATGTTAATGGAAGATTCGTGGAAAAGGCAGAGTTTCAGGGCAGCCACACTTTTCACTGAACATAGGCCTGCTTATTGTATAAGCAGTGAGGTAAGATGTGCAGGAGGACAGTTCTCTAGGTATCAAGATCAGCATGTCAAATCTGATGATAAACTGGATGAGATGTAAAGACAGATGGCTCTTCCTCATATCCCTTCAAAGACAGCAAGGCCTTGGACAAGTGAAGAGTGGAGGCAAAAGGCTTTTCTGGTAGGGGTACCAAATACGGGCAAGTGCATGGAAGCAGCAAGTCATAGAACATGTTCAGGGAATGAGGAGTTTCTGAGACTGAGAAAGATAAGAAAGTTCGTATCAGGGCATCAAGAGAGATAGAGATATAGAAATAGAATCAAACAAGCAAAGGTGAGGAAAAGGTCTGAGAGAATATCAAATTCAAATTTCTTTCCAATGTAGATATTCCTTCTAACTCTTCTATAGCTTTAATATTCTGAATAAGGGCCGCTCTGTTTTGAAGACCTCTATTCTATTCTAGCAGGAACCATATTTTGCTTATGTTTTTTATAGTAGAATTTTTCTTTCTTTTATTAAATTATTGAGGCCCAGGTAGTAGAGTATTAAACACAAAATTAGGGTGTTTGAATTGTTTCTTTAAGAAATGGGGAGTCACAGAAAACATGAAACAATGGCATGGTTTTTTCTAGAATATATGTTGTAGATGGTACATAAATTAATTTGGAGGTGTAGATGAGGGATACCCTTGAGAGAACAGTTTACAAAATATTTTGGTTATCTTGGTGTGAAATAATGAAGGTCATGCCTTAAGAAAAAGGCAGAAAAATGGTGGAAGAAAGAAGAAACTAGAAATGTATGTAATATAGTAGTAAATAACAGGGAATAACAAGAGTATAGAAATTAAAATTTGATCCAAAGAAACAAGTCTAGCTTAATAAAAGTATTTTAACTTGTATAAAAAAGATGATGAGTTTTAGTTTTGAAGTGCTGAATCTGAACTCAAAGTGGAATATAAAAGGGGGTATACAGGAAACTGATTTTCACTCACCCTTGGCCCACTGCAGCCAAGCACACATGAAGCCCAACTAAATCTGGCTATAGGCTGAGAAAAATTGGGAAATTATATCAGTGAATTTTAAAATTCTGCATAATTGGTAAGCATTTAATTCTGATCAAATAATGTTATTTTTTATTATTATTATTCTTGGTTTCTTTGTGGGCCAGTGGCAATGCAGACAGTACTCCTTAAGCATTTATTAGACGCTTAGTAATTCTATTGAAAGAAAAGAAGAAAAGATAGAAAAAAGAAAAGAAGGATTGAAGACAACTAGATAATCAGATTATCAAACAATTGAGTTTATGGTTAAAATGAGGAATGAATGCATAGAGTAAGTAAGAAAGCAAGCTGTCCTGCTTTTACAATATCTTTGTATGATGATATCTTTGTCAGGGTCTACTTTGATCACAAGGACTTAAGAAAATGAGAAATTTTTTCTCTTTACAAAGAAGTTGAGGACAATATTAATAGACATTCTTCTAGGCCTCGCTATATTCTGTTTCTTGTTGCAACTGAATACAGGCATACATGGCTTGCATTGTATAAAAGACTTGCAGAGAAATCTATCTTCTGCAGGCCTTTTTTTTTCTTTTTAGAATGGAACAATGTTCCGATACAGCCATTAGTTTTATGGTTATTAGTATAGAACAGGAATATTTGTCAAAGGCAGACTGTGCTGCTTAAATGTGTATTGAGGGGAGACTTGGGAATCCTTGACATGGGCATTCATCTAGAACACTCTGGAGGAAATCTGCTTTGACAACTAAAACGAACTGTATTGTTCTGATAAGCAATTGTTTAACTCCATAGGCAAGTGGTCTACCATTTTATTATAATAGAAAAAGGATATGTGTTAGAGCAGTCATCTTTAAACTTTTTCTTTTTTGTTGGTTACATGGGGTTGTTTCAGATAAAGTACTAATAGGTGGTTATTTGTCAATGTGGTTCTGTTTTGTTTTCCCCTGCTTTAAACTCAAATTCATTAAATTAGTGATATGGAGGTCTAGGATGGGATAGTTGGCTGGTAAAAATCTAAGGAATGTCATTGCCCAAATTAACTTTTTTTGCTTGAATTTGGTTATGAAGAGATGACATATTACACAAAGGGCATACAGCTCTTCTAGGGGCAGAACTTGCCGTATGCTCTTAGGCAAGAATAGCATTCTCATAACCTAATGATTTAGGAATGATAGCTTTATGCACAATTTCAAAACCAGCAGAGCGAAGTTCTGAAGTAAGGTAAATTGATAATGGAAGATTTAGAATTGTTTGGACAATTCTTCTCTTGCCCATCAATGGGTAAATAGCTTGCCAAATTCAGTGGTTCTCAGTCTTCTTTCTCCTTCACATCTCTTTAGTTCTTAGGCTGTTTGACTGGCTTTTAATTTCTCTCCCTAATTTCACGGAACTAAGTGTCTGTAATGATACTTCATTATACTTGTTCTCTTTTAGACTTATGGGCAGCTTATGCCTTTATTCTTTCTCAGTTCCACTTATACTGCATAGTCCTTAAATCTCAAAAAAAAAAAAACCCATAAGAATCTGTTTTGCTACCAGTAATTATTGCTGTGAGAGGTAATTCACTGATGTATAATTAACTACTATAAATATATACAGTAAAGGTATAATATACCTTTAAATAGTGTATATACATAATATATACATACATATATCATATATATTGTATATATATTATATAAAATACATAAATATTTTAAAATATAAAGCAATATTGTTTAAAATATGTAAAACATATATGGTAGATAAATACACAAAAATGCGTGTGTGTGTGTGTGTGTGTGTATGTATGTATACATATATCCCCAAAATAAAACTGTATTTTGACTTCTTTCTGGGTATAAATGGAAACTCAACTCTGTCAAAATACTTTTGATCATCCTTTCCTTATTCTGCTAGTCCACCTATACTCTTAACTGGAAACACTTCAAAAAAGGTGAACTAGCTTGGTTCTTGAGAATTGCCACTGAGTTTAGTTTTCCACTATAATTACTGAGCTCAGAAATTATACTTGCTGAGCTCAGAGAGTAAAACCTATCTAAACCATTTAAATATTTCTACCATCGCTCTATCTTCAAAAACAACTACTGTAACTGTGTGCATATGCTAAAATTAGTTCAGAGTCTCTTCCTGAGTTATACATATTCTTTATAGAGCAACAATGACGTTTTACAATGTGTAATAACAGATCTCCGTGTCTTTTATTTGGAACCAGATGTTAAACACCTCTCTGGATGGTTTTAACTACAATGAGTAAGTCTAACATGAAAGTGCCCCCTGCAGAAACACAATCTAAGACTGAGGAGAAATGTCTTTTCCTACCAAGCTGTACCTACTAAGATGAAATCTGTAGGAAAAGATCTTCACATAATTCTCACACAATTCCATTATTGATATTTTTGTTTCGGTTGCAGGTTTTCTCTAACTTTTCCATCAAAATGTTCCCAAAAGCCTGGGAGTTTGAACGTGTTTCAGGGAGTGTAAAGGCAGAACCTGAAGCAGCTCAACACAAACAACTGTCTTTGAAGTCACACATTTTCACATTTATCTTAAACCTTCTTCAGAAATGGGCATTCTATTTTATAAGGTATCTATTTCCTGAAAATAAATGAATGCTTTAAATTATTTAGTATTGAGTGAGATTGATTATATAGACAGATTTGCTGTGTTTATGTCAGCAAAGTATCATATGCCCTTAGACATATGAATACACAACTGGGAACCCCAGCTTGAGAGCACTCTAATGAGAAATACAGTATCAATAAAATCACTGTAAATGGTGGTCAGAAGAAAGTACTCTTCTTGAATACGTCAGCATGGATTTTATCAAAAAGAATTCAAAATTTGCTTAAAGTTTTTGTTGCTTTTCGTGTAAAATTTGTATACAATGAAATACATAGATCTTAAGCATACATTCACCAAGTTTTAAAAAATACCTTTAAAAAATACCTCTGCAATCCACAAACTCCTATCAACTTTCAAAACAGTAAACTCACCCCAGTGTCTCCTCATGTTCTCTTCTCCATCCGAATACCCTCCTGACACTACTGTTTTTATTTTGTCAGGCATTATTTTGCCCATTGCAGATTTTCACATAAATAGAATCATATTGTTAGGGGTAAAGCATCTTACATTTAGTGCAATATGTCTGAGATTCATCTGTACTGCTATGTGTATCAGTGATTTTTCCCCCTTTATTACTGAGTAGTATTCCGTTGTATTTGTATATCAAGTATATTTATGAAATTCTCTTAGGAATGGACATCTGGACTGTTTTCTATTTTGGTTGTTAAATCTGCTATGAATATTCTTGCACAGTATTTTTGAGGACACCTCTTGTAATTTTTTTGAGTAAATATCTGGGTGTGGAATTTCTGGGGGAGAGGGCTGGTGTATGTATACCTTCACAGAAATTTCCAGAACATTTTGAAAAGTGGTATATGATTTTGTATTTGCACAAGTGTGACAGCTCTATTGTTCCACATGCTTGCCAACATTTAGTGTTGCCATTCTTTTTGATTTTGGCATTCTGTTGAGTATAGTATCATTATGGCTTTAATTTGCACTTACCTGATGACTAGCAAATCTGAACACTTATTTATGTGCTTGTTCATTATTTATACATCTACTTAAGTGGAGTCTCTTCAAACCTCTTGCTCATTTTTATTGAATTATTTCCATTTTTAATATTGAGTTATAGGAATTCTTTATGTATCATAACAGTAGTCTTTTGTTAGAGAAATGTTTTCTAAATATTTTCCCCATCATAGCTTATTTATCCTTTTATTCATATTACACTTTGGTGAATAAGTTTTTAATTTTAATCAAGCCTAGTTATCTGTTTTTCTTTTGCTTAGCTTAGACTTTTGCCTCATGCCACGCATAAAAATTAATTCAAAGTTGGTTGATCAAAGATCTAAATATATGAACTAAAACTCTAAAACATCTTGGAGAAAACATAGCAGAACATTTTCATGACCTTGGGTTAAGCTAAAAGTTCTTAGATATGTTTCCAAGTGCACAATCCACTTTTTAAAAATGACAAATTGAACTTCATCAAAATTAAGAACTTCTACTCTTTGAAAAACTATTAAGCAAATAAAAAGATAAACCACTTGGGAGAAATTTGCAAATCACATAACTGGTGAATTACTTGGGACATAGGCAGCCATTTTGGGGAGCTCCTTTTACCACATAGACAATGGACCTGGCAAGCACCAGTTTGGAATCCACCCTTTAGCTTACTAGCACTGGGACCTAGCCCACCCATCAGCAGACTTGCTGCTTTAAGATTGCCTCTTCACCCACAACCACCCCAGGACCCAGCCGGTCCACCAGAGGGCCTAGGACCCAGCCCCATATACCAGCTCACCAACACTAGCCCCGCCTAAGACCCCCAGGGCCCTGCAACCAGAGACCCTGGGACCCGGCTTTGCCCACCAGTGGGCAGGTGCCAGCCCTAGGACCACTCAACCTTGCAGCCTGTAGTGTCATGAACCAGCCCACACACCAGCAGGCTAGCATCAACTCTTGGAAACCTTGGGCCCCTCAGCCAGCATCCCTGGGATTCAGCCCCAACCAACAGTGAGTAGATATCAGCTATGGGACCAAAGGGCCCTGCAGCCAGAGACCCTGGGACCCAGCTATGCTCACCAGTGAGAAAGCACTAGCCCCCAGGACTCCCAGGCCCTGGCCCCACCCACAAGCAGGCTGACACAAGCTCCAAGCTGGCTAACACTAGACCCAGAACCCTGGCCCTGCAACCACCCACCTCAAAACCTGGCTCCACCCACCAGTAGGCCAGCACAAGCCCTAAGAACCCCTGGGGCTCTTCAGCCAGCTACCTCATGATCCTGCCCTACCAACCAGTGGCCAGCAGTCTCCACACAAGACAGGACCTGGCAACCAAATGGACTGGAGGCCAGCCATGCCTATAAGACTGCCTACAGCAGTCAGCCTGCTGGTGTGCTGCTGCCACTTAAAATGATCATAGATAGATAGATGGCTATATGTAAACCTCATGGTAACCACAAACCAAAAATCTATAATAGATACACACAATAAAGAGAAAGGAATCCAACAATAACACTAAAGATAGTCATCAAATCACAAGGGAAGAGAAAAAAGAAAGGGAAAAAAAAGAACTACAAAAACAATCCCAAAACAATGAACAAAATGGCAATAAGTACACAAATACCAATAATTACTTCAAATATAAGTGGACTCAATGTTCCAATCAGAAGACATAAAGTGGCTGAATGGATTGAAAAAAAATAAGACCCGTATATATGCTGGAAACAATCAAAAGGGTAGACAAGAAATCTGCCAGAAAAGCTCATATAGCTTCCCAGGGCTGGAAGACTCATACTAATTAATATACCTAAATCGAGTCCCTCGTACGGATAAAACTGGCTGAAGGCTACAAGGTGGGAAACTAAAAAGGATTTAAGAATTTCAACCATAAAAGTCTAAAGAGAAACACAGGGCAAAACTATATATTTCATTTTATATATATATATTTCTTATGTTTTTCCTTTAAAAGTTCATTTGACAAATTTTAAGGCTTTAAACAAGGAATGGATATTAACCTCTTATTTGATATATGATTTGCAAAAAATTTTGCCTCATTTTGTAGGCTTCCTTTTCATTTTGTTGACTGATGCTTTTGCTGTGCAGAAGAGTTTTAGTTTGATGTAGTCCCACTTGCTTAATTTTGCTTTTGTGCCTTTAGTGTCATGTTCCAAAAAAATCACTGCCAAGACCAAAGTCAAAGATCTTCTTTGCTATATTTTCTTCTGAGAGTTTTACAGTAGTAGGTCTTATGTTTAAGTTTTTAATCTATCTTGAATAAATTTGGGGAGTATTGTTAGACAGGGGTCCATTTTCATTTTTCTGCATGCAGTTATCCAAGTTTTCCCAACGCCATTTGTTGAAGAGACTATCCTTTCCCCAGTGAGTGTTCTTGACTCTCTTATCAAATATTAGTTGACCATGTTTTGGGGGATTTACTTCTGGGTTCTCTATTCTGCTCCATTTGTCTATGTTTCTATTTTTATGCCAGTAACATACTGTTTTAATTACTATAGCTTTGTAGTATTCAGAAAGTGTGATGCCTCCACTTTATTCTTCTTTCTCAGGATTGCTTTGGTCTTTTGTGGTTCCATACAAATTTTACGATTGTTTTCTTTATTTCTGTAAAAAATGTCTTTGAGTTTTGACAAGTACTGCATTGAGTTTATAGATGGCTTTGGGTAGTACAGACATTTCAACAATATTAACTCTAAGAATCCATAAATATGGGATAGCTTTCATTTGTGTCATCTTCAATTTCATTTTATCAAAGTCTTACAGTTTTTATTGTACAGATCTTTCACTTTCTCGGTTAAATTTATTCCTAAGTATTTTATTGTTTTTGATTCTATTGTGAATAGGACAGTTTTCTTTACTTCTTTTTCAGATATTTGTTGTTAGTGCTTAAAGAATGTAACTGGGTTTTGTATGTTGATTTTATATCTTACACTTTGACTATATTTGTTGATTAGCTCCAATGGTTTTGGGTTGAGTTCTTTAGTATTTTTAATATATAAGATCATATTATCTGTAAATAGCAACAATTTTACTTTTTCCTTTCCAATTTGGATGCCTTTCATTTCTTTGTCTTGCTCTGTCTAGAATTTCTAGTACCACGCTGAATAAAAGTGGTGAGAGTGGGCATCCCTGCCTTTTTTCTTACTCTATAGGTAAAGCTTTCAATCTTTCACAGTTGAGTATGATAGCTATTATTACTTAAGGGCAAATTACTGACTGTTCAAATTATCTAAAACATTTTTTAAATGAACAGTGAGAACTTCTAAATTTGATTAAGTTTTGCTTGTAGACTCACTAGTTTTCTGAACCAGTGGGTACCTTATGAGGTTTGCTGCATGAAATTCAGAGGTCAACAGTACCTTCAATTATCTCAAAATAACTTTTGAAAATCATTTGTACTATGACTTCCAGGTTATCAAAAATATTTCTTTGTAATAGTAAGAAACTAAAAGCTCTTCCATGAAAATCAGGAACTCAAGGATGTTCCAACTCACCACCTCTTTTCAACATTATACTGGAATTCCTAATTAATGCAATTAAGACAGGAAAAGGAAATTAAAAGGATTCAGATTGAGAAATAAGAAATAAAACTATATATATTTGAGGTGACAATCATTTTTTAAGAAAATCTAAAAAATTGGCCAAAAAACCCCTCCTGGAACTAATAAATTAGTATAGAATGATTAGTATAGAAGATTAATATACAAAAATCACTCACTCTCTTATATACTAGCACTAAACAA
The DNA here is from genome assembly GCF_048564905.1 of Vicugna pacos. NCBI lineage: Eukaryota > Metazoa > Chordata > Mammalia > Artiodactyla > Camelidae > Vicugna > Vicugna pacos. The sequence goes on from NC_133001.1 coordinate 36,962,511, forward strand.
GTGAAATTTCAATTTAGAAACATAATACCATTACATTTGTCCCCCCAAAATGAAATATTTTGGTATAAGTCTAACAAAATATGTACAAGAGCTACATGAGAAAAAACTAAAACTTTGATGAAATAATTCAAATAAGTAAATGAATAGAGAGATACTGCATGTTCATGAATATTGAAGAAGACAATATTTCCCACATGTCAGTTCTTCCCAAATTAATATGGCTTCTGAATGGTAGTAACACTAAACTCAGGGAAGTCTCAGTGACTATGTGTAAATATATTTAAATAGTAATTAAAATAGAATTATAGCAGCCTGTATGAATAGGCAAAAATTATTTAACATTATTTTATGAAGAAGTAATATGATTTACTTTGTATTTATGTGAAAATATTATTTAATAGTCATTATTAGACAAATAACATAGTAAACATTTAAAAATCTAATAAAATTATGTAAGATTCATATACGATAGTTGCTGAAAGAATTGTCTTTCTAATTCTCAGGACATTTAACAGTTAAGCACATAAGAAAAAATCTGCATGCTAAAATGTTAAATTTTTTAACATTCCACTGTTATCATATCTTGAAGAGTTTACTTAGTTTTGTTTAGAAGTAAACTCTCAAAGGACCGTGTCAATCCACCATAACAAGTTTTATTCAGGACTTGTGTCTTTTTTATTCTTTGTTCTCTTTACTTTATGCATCTAAGAAATGCATAAAAGAGTTTGGGGGGGGTAGAGGGTGGGAAGGGATAGACTGGGATTTCAAAATTGTAGAATAGATAAACAAGATTACACTGTATAGCACAGGGAAATATACACAAAATGTTATGATAAATCACAGAGAAAAAAAATGTGACAATGAGTGTGTATATGTCCATGAATGAGTGAAAAATTGTGCTGAACACTGGAATTTGACACAACACTGTAAAATGATTATGAATCAATAAAAAATGTAAAAAAAAGAGTTTACAATATTACACATCACTTTTTGGCTTATTTTAGTTTTTCATGGAATGCTTAGAAATATTTTGTGTGGTCACACCATTAAGAAACAGGTTTACATCAGGAAAATAACAGATCTTAACACTCTAAATCAACACAAATGTTCTACTTCACTTATAAACCAAAGAGTTATAATACGTGCCATATTCTAATCAGAATAAGATTAAGGAAACGATCTTTTAATGTTATTACTTTTCTGATTTGACTCAAACTAAACACCAGCAACTTCAATCATTTCTCCATTCTGTCAATATTCTTTTGAGTATTGATTTCGTGCCTGAAAAAGTACTAAGCACTGGGCATAAAATAATGATCATACAGACATGGTCCCTAACTCCACGGAAAAAAAAAAGTAAATAAACAAAATAAGTGAAAGAATTTCAAAATGTAGTACATTATACAATGACACATACCAGGAGTGAGATAAAAAATAATACACCTTTGTGGAGGGGGAGATGAATCTTCTTTTCAGTGTAGTCAGGCAAGGCATGTAAGAATTATGCAGCTCCCAGTGGATATGAGACAAACTGATGGATAAACCTGGACTCCTTGGGAAATAACCACAATTTGGAAGTACTGAGGCTCAGTGATATCTGTTAAATTTTCCAATGTCATAAACTTAATAAATGGTACAGGCAGAATTAAACTTAAAGGGGGGGCTTTGTCTCCAATTGCCAAAAAAAAATTGTTAATATTGAGTAACACCCACTCAGAAATTCTTAAAGAGCTGAGAACTCAGAGTGGGAAACCCAGAAAGAAAAAAGAAGTGGCCACCTGAGAATGTTAATCTTTCATCTGTTTGGTTTATTAAAATGGTTATGGGTTGACAACTTCAATTAAAAAAGAAATTAGTAATTTTGTAAAACAGAATAACATGTTCTTTGGAGTCAGAAAAATATGGAATTGAAGGCAAAATTGCCATTTACTATGTGCAATCCTATGCTCAGTGAGTAACTTATCTGTAACTTGATTTCTTCATTTTCAAAAAATGATAAGTTACCATATTGTTATGTTGTTAGGATTAAATTACGCAATATAAATGAAAGCATCTCATATATTAGTGCTCAATAACTGTACTTTCATTTTGTGGTGTAGCACAAAATTTTCATTTCTTCCACTTAAATAATGTCTAAATATTAATTTTCTTTTGGGATGCTTTCTGAACTCTGTTCAAAGCCTTTCATTACACATATAATCAACTGAAGAAAGAAAATGGATTCATAACTTGTATTTGAGAGGAAAGAAAACCCCAGTGACCTCTTCCACAGAAGAAAGGCAAGAAATCATTTTAATTCAATTTAAAGTAATGAATTCAATTTGTTAAAATTACTTATATTCTTTGAGAAAATTAGATATGAATAAAATGAATCTAATAAGTCATCTTCTCCTAGATGAGCAGTGTATTTATTTACTCACCTGAATCACATATCAAAAATTTTATAAATAATTTCAATAAAGGGAGCTAGAACAATTAATTTTTTCTTTAAGTATAATTTGTATATGTGAATTCTTTATTTTTATAACAGCTTCATTTTAATCCCAATTTTGTGTTCATATTTGCCAGTATTCAGTATATACATTCAATATAGTTGCAAACATAGTATATATTGTCTCATTTCATACATGTGTGGTTAATCTATATATTCATATATATGTATGACTGTGAGCATATAATACACATGTGAAATGTGTACATATATATGTGTGTATATATGCATATACGTACACATACATAGCTAGAAGCCCTAGCTATGGGATAATAAACTAGTCACTTAATATATTAAATCACATTTTTTTTCTTATCTGTTAAATAAGAATGGAAATAATATCTAAATAGGAGAGTATCCATAGGAATTAAAAGAGAATATGTCGGAAAAATCAATTTATAAACTGAAAGAATATTTATGTTTGTAGATTCTCATTGCTACTATTCATTTTTAATGCATTGCTGCCACAGAAAGTTTTTTTTCAAGTGATCGAATTCATTTGCAACATTCAGTTTAGGAACTCGGAGCTCTTCCTTTACTCTCACATGCAAGAACTGTCAACATAACATGGCCAAAGACAACACTTTTCATTCAATTCATTCCTCTTCACCTCAAAACTAAAGAAGTAAAACCTAAATTTCTTTCTTTTATATTTCCTTTCTTGGTTAATGAAATTACTGGCCATCCCAGAGAGAGATAAGCTATCTATGCTGTCGTAGTAGAAGGGAAAATCCTCCCACAAGAATGAGGCAATGGGGCATTAAGACATCCCACAATAGGCAGACTATCTCTGTGTTGACTTCCATCCCTGCTTTATCACAATTGCTAACACTTCCTGAGAGTTGAATGTGCAAGCAACTGTGCTGAACATTTTCTACTATTAAACTCAACTAAAGCTTATAACAACCCTGGGAGATTTACTTAATATTTTCTTATTCACATTGTAAAGATAAGGAAACACGCTTTCAAGTTTGGGGACCTGCAACTACTAAAGGTCTAATCTAGGATTTAATCACAATTCTTCTTTTTTTTAATTGAAATATAGTCAGCTACAATGTGTCAATTTCTGGTGTACAGCATAATGTTGCAGTCATGCATATATATATATACACACACACATATTCATTTTCATATTCTCTCATTAAAGGTTATTACAAGATATTGAATATAGTTCCCTGTGCTATATAGAAGAAATTTGTTTTTAACTATTTTTATACATAGTGGTTAACATTTGCAAATCTCAAACTCCCAGATTTATCCTTTCCCATTCCCTTTCCCCAGGTAAGCATAAGATTGTTTACTATGTCTACGAGTTTGTTTCTGTTTTGTAGATGAGTTCATTAGTGTCCTCTTTTTTCTTGTTTTTTAGATTTCATGTAAGTGAGATCATATGGTATTTCTCTTTCTCTTTCTGTCTTATTTCACTTAGAATGACGATGTCTAGGTCAATCCATGTTGCTGTAAATGGCATTATTTTATTCTTTTTTATGGCCAAGTAGTATTCCATTGTATAAATATACCACAACTTGCTTATCCAGTCATCTGTCAATGGACACTTAGGTTGCTTCCATGTATTGGCTATTGTATATACTGCTGCTATGAACATTGGGGTACAGTTGTCTTTTCAAATTAGAATTCCCTCTGGATATATGTCTAGGAATGGGGTTGCTGGATCATATGGTAAGTCTATTTTTAGTTTTGTGTGGAACCTCCATACTGTTTTCCATAATGGCCTACACCAAACTACATTCCTACCAGCAGTGTAGGAGGGTTCCTTTTCTCCACTCCCTCTCCAGTATCTATTGTTTGTGGACTTTTGAATGATGGTCATTGGGACTCGTGTAAGGTGATACCTCATTGTAATTTTGATTTGCATTTCTCTGATAATTAGCAATATTGAGCATTTCTTCATGTACCTATTGGCCATTTGTATGTCTTCACTGGAGAATTGCTTGTTTAGGTCTTCTGCCCATTTTAACTCATACTGATCTTCTCAAACTCTACAAAAGATTGAAAAGTAGGGACTATTCCCAAACTCATTCTCTGAAGCCACCCTCACTGTGATACCAAAACCAAAGACACTACCAAAAAAGAAAATTACAGGCCAGTATCATTGATGAACATAGATGCAAAAATCTTCAATAAAATGTTAGCAAACAGAATCCAATAGCACATAAAAAAGGTCATACACCATGATCCTGTTGGATTCATCCCAGGGACACAAGCATGGTTCTACATATGCAAATCAACCAATGTGATACACCGCATCAACAACAGAAATAACATAAACAACATGATCAATAGATGCAGAAAAAAGCATTTGATAAAATTCAACACCCATTTATGACAAAAATTTTTACCAAAGTGGATAGAGAGGGAACATATCACAACATAATAAAAGCTATTTATGACAAACCCATAGCCATCACTACTCAATGGTGAAAAACTGAAAGCCTTCCCACCAAAGTCAGGAACAAGACAAGAATGCCCACTTTTACCATTTCTATTCAACACAGGCTTGGAAGTCCTAGCCACAGCAATCAGGCAAGAAAAAGAAATAAAAGGGATCCAAACTGGAAGAGAAGAGATAAAATTGTCTCTATATGTGAAAGGCATGATTCTATATATAGAAAACATAAAAGCTCCACACAAAAATGACTAGAGCTGATAAAAGAATTTGGCAAGGTAAAGGATACAAGATTAACATACAGATAACAGTTTCATTTCTTTACACTAACAATAAAATAGCAGGAAAATAAAGTAAAAAAGAAATATCTCTTTTAAAATTGCACCCAAAACAATAAAATACTTAGGAATAAATATGACTGAGAAGGTGAAAGATATACATGGAGAATTATAAAACACTGATTAAGGAAATTAAAGATGACTTAAAGAAATGGAAAGATATACCATGCTCTTGGGTTGGAAGAATCAACATTGTTAAAATGTTCACACTGCCCAAGGCAATGTACAGATTTAATGTGATCCCTATCAAATTATCCATGACATTTTTCACAGAACTAGAACAAATAATCCTGAAATTTATATGGAATCAGAAAAGACCCAGAATTGCCAAAGCAATACTAAAGAAAAAGAATGAAGCTGAAGAAATAACCCTCCCAGACTTCAGATAATACTACAGAGCTATGGTAATCAAAACAGTGTGGTACTGGCACAAGAACAGACATATTGATCAATGGAACAAAACAGAGCCCAGAAATAAACCCACAGTACAGTCAACTGATTTTCAACAAAGGAGGTAAGAATATACAGTGGAGAAGAGTCTCTTCAGCAAGAGGTGTTGGGAAAACTGGACAGCAGCACATACATCAATGAAGTTAGAATATTCCCTCTCACCATACACAAAAAGAAACTCAAAATGGCTTAAAGACTTAAATATAAGACAAGACATGATAAACCTCCCAGAAGAAAACATAGGCAAAACATTCTCTGACATAAATCTTAGCAGTGTTCACCAGGGCAGTCTACCCAGGCAATAAAATAAAAGCAAAAATAAACAAATGGGACCTAATTAAACTTACCAGTTTTTGTACAGCAAAGGAAACCATAAGTAAAACAAAATGACAACCTACGGAATGGGAGAAAACATTTGCAAATGATGCAACTGATAAAGGTTTAATAACAATTTTTAGACCCTTAATCATTGTGCTAGTTAACAGGAAAACAAAGTTGAAGTGATGAACTTGAAACTCTAGTCACAGGTTCAAGCTGACCCAGATACCACAAGATTTCACAGGGTTTATTAGGGATCCACTTTACATCTGGGCCATAACATGACTCCTGCATCTTTTATGGTTCTCACCAGGTCTCACTGCCCTGATTTTATAGATTGGGCTCCATGATTCACTGTATTCTCTCCCCTACATCACAGATTTTTAAAGAAGTAAAACAGTGAACATACTATTTTTTACCCTCTGATTTTTAAAATTTATTGCCTTATTCTCTGGGGCAGGCTTTTTGTAATTTTCAAACAAACTACCAAAAGCAATAGAAACACTAGACACTATGCAGAGGAACACTAATGTGTTCAAAATCACTGGGAAAAACTAACTAAAGGAAAGAAGTAAAACTGATTATTTCAGGTGTGTTACTATAGCCTGAAAATGTTGCAACAAAATCAGTTTAGCCTGCTTTGAGTTTGGGAAACATCTGCCTTTTCTATTAAAAACAGTACAAGGAATTTTCTTTCATGAAACTTAAAAATAACTGACAATCTTTTGAACTTCAATTTCTGCAAAAGGAAGGGAAATACCAGTTTATAATAGTTGACTTTGTGTTAAAAATATATATTTAAGAACATGTTTTAAAAGCAGCATCAATTACTTACTCACTCCAAACGATGCTTTTTGGTGAATACTTAAAAGAGCAGTAACTTGCTGCTTGCCAAGTAAGGCAACTATGTTTCCGGCAGTGCAGCCACTAGCTTTATGTTAACTAAGTTCTTCCAAGTAAAATTTAGTATTGGAAGTCTTTTAAAGAGCAAGATGTTGGATAGTAGCAAAAATATAACAATTCAAAATATTTATTTTAATTAATTTTTCTGTCTCCTCTACTTTGTTCTCTTATCTTATATAACAAAGTAATAAATAATTCAAAGAAATGTCTACTTCTTGTGAACATCTATGTGTAGTCTTAAAAGGTCATGTGGCTAGTTTAGTCTATAATACACTTAAGTGTTTTTCTTTTTTTAAGTTATTCTAGGGGTCAGATTTAGATGATGGAATTCAGGACATATGATTCCAAAATATGGCACCTTGGTATATTAAATTCTGCAACCTGAGGGAATCTGAGAAAACAGTAGAAGCAAGAAGGCTAGTTTGACCTTGCCCTGCCCTTCTTCCCTGAAACACGTCATAAAACCGTCCTGTGAAAAGTATCCTCCCTATTCCCAGAGGACCCCCTTACCGCCAAAGACAAAGGGACACTGAGAGAAATCCTAACAAACAGGCCTTGCTAAGTTTACCTCATGCTCCTTAACCCCTCACATTCCTCTGCTACTGTCCACTCTTCATCAAACCCAGCATAAAAATACTCAGGTGTACCTGTTTCTTCTGTTTCTCAATTCTTTATGAAGGCTCTCGTGTCACAGAAAACATATTAAATGCATTTGTGGGCTTTTCTCTTGTTCATTTGTCAGTTTAATTTTCAGACCCAAGTAGGGACCTTAAAAGGGTCTTGGAAATTCTCTTCCTCTCCTACATAGGTCTGAGAAGAAAGGATGAAAATAAGAGTATCAAACAGCATTTACATAGGCCTAGTCCTTCATGCTCCATGAGAATTTCAGCCCAAATCAAAGTTTTCTATCGAGTTCTAGAAGTCCTCACAAATGATCTCACTATGTGCTATAAAATCTTCCACTATCTGAAATCTGCTTTTTCACTTGTCTTCATTCAAATCTGTATCGTGTTTCTCCCAGCCTACACCTCAAGCAGTGGGGCTACTGACCCTCACGTAAGATGTCACCATTTTGCTGATGGCCCCACCTGCTGTTAAGCTGCTGAGGCTCAGTACCAAGAGGAGCCAACACTGGTTACTGTCCTGAAGACACTGCTTTCTTTCCCAGTCAATTCTTGCCATCAGGGTTTCCAAAACCCACTGAAGAAATTACATAAGGATATGGCTGGTCCTGTCCTCCCAAATTCAGCCCCTGGATAACTGAGGGGAAGGGGATGGCGCTCTGCTGTAAGAGGAACGTACTCCGCGGCTGCCTACGATTCTAAAACCAGTGCTGCCCTTTTTGTGCTTTTAGTGACCAAGGTCCTTTTTGGCCTCTTCCTTGCCTATGGCTACTCTTTCACTTTAAGCTTAATACTGATGAGCCCAATACAAAATAATTTGATAAGACATCCTGTTCCCAACATCAAGACATCCATGGCAGCTGATAGTCTCCAGCAGCTTTTTCAAGTAAAAAAAATACACAGGCCAAGTTTAAGATTTGTCATTAACTTGGGCATAAATGGAACAGAATTAAATTCAAAAGTCATTGGTAACTGTTATTTTTCTAAACTCCAAGAAACTTCCCCTATTCCTATCATTAGGAATACAATTGTCTCCTTACCTCCCTCCCGGAGGTTCAACATTATTCATGCACATATGACGCATCTCAACAGAAAAGAACGTTAATTGGCCCCCAATTAATTGGTGCTGTTTACTCATTTTATTCATTCTAGGCATCTTGTTCCTGGATGAAATTTTAAGTAGAGCTCATCTCATTTGGCTATCTCCTTCCTCAGCAAGACTGAAAAGGATTACTTTGATTTAGGATAAAAAGGAACCCAAACTTCTATAGATGTATTTCTCTAGTTCTGCAGTGCCACACTCATGACTAGGATAAGAGGGAGGGGCAAAATAAAAGCAACTAAGATTTCCTGGGTGGTTTGTGTTTCTTAGGCACTGTGGTAAATGCTTATCTAAATTATTTCATCTAATCACTACAGTAGAGCTGAGATACAGACGCAGATAGCTGAGGCTACTGATGATCAAACTGAGATTGAAGTATTGATAAGTGGCAAACTTGACTTCGAATTTGCATCTGAATTGTCAAGATGTTTTCTTCCCTTCTCTTTCCCTTCTATATTCTTTTCATTTTGAAGTTTCGTTTTGTTTACTCTTAGTATGATAGTGAGAACTCTTTATAAATCTCCTTAGAAAATTACTATTTTAATTTAATGCCTTGTCACCCAAAATAACAAACAATAATAAAAAACAGTTACTCTTATCTGAGTGTGTCCTAAAAGTCAGGTATCAAGTTTGATTTTGATTAAGGAGCTGTTTTACAAATATCAAGATAATTATATCACCAAAAGAAAAAAAAAGAAAGGAAGTTATACTTTTGAGATAAATGAAAATGTTTATATTTAAAATGCACTCCAGTGGACCAAGGGATCACATATCACTGTATATCCATGAATAGATGTTGTTTTGTTTTTTTATTATTTATAAAATAAAGCTTAAAAACAAAGCTGAGGAACACATAAGAAATCATCCCTAGTAGATTTTTCTTGAGAAAGAACAAGCTAGTTATTAATAACTCTATACCTCCTTTGCAGAAATCTTGTGCAAGGTGGACTAGAGACTCACAGATTCAATTTCTGATGACAGAAGTAGAAAACAGATTTGGAAAGAACAAGATTTTTTTTATGGATTAGAGCCCTAGCTCTTGGTATATTGAGCATATTTTTATCAAATGATGTCAGAGATGGAAACATAATCTTCAGTTTTCTTGAGGACAAGGGCCTGGAAACATCCAGAATAAGCTACAGAGAGGCGAGTTCACAGTCCAAAAGAAGGTAGGAAAACCTCATCATTGCCTATCATGTCTGAGATTATGAGATTATTTTATCTTGAGATCATGAGTTATGAAAGTGGCCGAAAGGCTGCATTCGCTTGTCTAATCTATGTTACTGCCCTCTCCCACTCTCAGAAAAGATCTACTCAGATCTTGGTTGTCACAAGAACATGCTTGATTTGCCTTACAGATGGTGCATGAGAAGGGATAATGAACTATTTTTACTGCTGAATTAGTTAGGTTATTTTATCAGGATGGCATCATATATGACTTAAGGTATAGCAATGAATCTTCAAGGGGCCCAACAAAAAGGTACTTTTGTACCAGAGAAGAACAAACCTGACTCCATATCGGATCTATTCCTTTGGCTCTAACCTTTTGTGCTCTGTTGCCTGTGCTTAGTCATGTGGGCTCTGCTCCTATGCAAAAGAATATTGCCTATAGCCTGAATTATCTCAGTGCTCTGCCTCCCAGATTTGACTTTTAAATATATAACACTTTTCCATCCATATAGAAATGAAAAGTTGCAAAATAGAAAGTAACAATTGTCTTGCTGGATGTTTATAAAAACATTCTGAAAAGACTTATGTGGACAGCTGCAAAAACAAAGTATTTGGCAACAAGAAAATCGCAACCTCTCCCCTTTTAGTATAAAAGAAGTTTGAATTCTAACCTGGGTAAGACAGCTCTTGGGACACTGGGGCACGATCATCTGGGTCTCCTGGTTTTCCAAATGCGGTCGTTATTCTTTGCCCCAGCACTTCATCCCTCAATATATTGGCCTATTGTGTGGCAAGCAGTATTAGCTTGGACTTGGTAATACATTTAGCCCTGTAAAAAAACAAGAAGGTACATTAGCAGAGGTTCAGGAATTCTATTCAACTTGAACTCTTCAGATTTTTGAACTTTATGTTCTTTGAGATAGTATTCTCTCTTATTTCTTTAGAATGTAAGATCCCAAGGATGGGCATTTTAATTCATTTTTCTCTGACAGTCCTCGTGAAGTTCTTAGAAATACATGTTATTAACCTCACTTCAAAAATGAAGAAAACAAGACTCTAGGAATTTGAGTAATATATCTAAATTCTCACAATAAGGAATGGTAGATCTTGAATTCAAACACAGTTCAGCTTGATTCTAAAGCTTGTGATCTTAACCACTACACTACTTTGTACAGCAAGAAGCCTAAGAAGCTATTTATGGCTCTTTTCTCAGGGAGTTTTTTTTTGTTTGTTTGTTTAGACATATAATGATGGTAAGTCTTATATTTACCCTGCTTAAGAATTCTGATCAGGCAAAATTCAACAAAGAGGGTAGTACTTTAAATTAACCCATGCTAGAATTTATACTCATTCAAAGAACATTTATAGATATTCCACAATGTAAGAGTTAGTGTGTTAAACATTGTATGAATCAGCATGAACTTGATACTAAAAATAATGCAGAAAAAATACTGCAGAATACCTTCTGGGCTAAATCCATGGATAGACAGCCAATTTTATTGTTTCCTGGACCACTTGATCATTTTAACTAAATTAAGCACCTGTAACCACCAGATGTCTAATTAGAAAGTAAGGGGTAGGTGCAGTGAATAAATGAAAAATATTTTAAAAGAATACATGGAATTGGCCCAAATATCTTCATTATATCACTGTTCATTCCTCATCCCAAGGTAGAAGATTATCATACTAAGAACATTGGGATCTAATTGGTAAGAATCAGATGTTATTGATACATGTGAGACCGTAAATTTGCTGATCCAGGCCTCTATTTCAGTTATTTGACTTTTTTTCAACAAGGAGATCATAAGTAACTGAGTTGGGCATCAAAGCTTCTTCTGATAAAGCAAAGTTATATTCAGCTACTCTTGCCTGATCCATCGACCATCACCGCTGTGGCTCCTGTCAATTACAAAAGGCCTAGCTCCTCCCTAGTCCCTCCGCTCTCAAGTCTGGTCATCATTTATTAGTGTATTTCCCTTTAAAAAACTAATTGCTAAAGAAAGTTATGTGTATCTGTTATTGATCCCACTGCTCCATCTGACTCAGAGAAATACATTTAGCAACAGTAAAAATTAAATCATAAATCTGTTGTTTTATTATGTTGCTGAATTCAACATAATCTCTGTTACATCACACCAATCTAACTATTTTCATAATCTTGAAGGATAGTTTGGCCTAAAACAGCATCTACTTCACAGGGTGATTGTGAAAATTAAATTAGCTGATATACATAAACGGTTATAACAGTACCTAAGTATTGCAGGCACACTCAAAACCTTAGCTACTATTATTTCTATTTCTATTGTTTCTACTGTCAAGAGTATGCAAGGCAAATCAATAGTTCTCAGGGAAGATTCCTGACTACAGAAACTGACAACTCTTTTTACCATTATATCCTAAGAGATGTCATAAAATTACAGCTAGAACTTTGAAGAAAGACTCTTGGGACTTTAGGATGACAGAAGAAGAATGTGTATCCCCCTTTCCTTTATGAGATTAGAGGGAAGGTGAGAAATAGACAAATAAACTCTTCAGTCAAACTAGGACACACTATAACCACCAGACCAACATATGAGGAGAGCTGTCAGAACAAGTAACAAGACCAGATGGGCCTGCTGCTGCCAGTACACACTGAACTGGAAGAATGCAGAGAGGGACAGAAAACACCATTGTTAGAAGCAATGACACCAACGGCATGGGTTGCTGAATGAAGTTCTTTGGACCCTGATAGAGATAAGAGATGCTGGAATAAATAAAAGAATTTGCAGATGTCCCATCACTGAAGGGCTCATCCAAAGGTGAAACCCACTGGAGAAGATAGTGAGTTGTGAGCAGGCCAGTATCTGTAGGAACAGGGAAAGTCTGGGAATAAGGAAAATCAAACCAAAGCACTCTTGTTTCTCTCTCTTTATCTTTCTTTCTCTCACACACATGCAACACACGCACACACATGCACACACAAAGTAAATAAAGGGAAAATGGCATGGCAGGGAAAAGGAGGGCATGAAAAACTGTCATTGCTGCTCAGGAAAGAAGCTGAAAAGAAAAACAAAATAGCGCCGAAATGAAGGTCATGCTGAGAAATAAAAAGAGAAGACTATACAATTGAAAAGATAGTAAGTGTTAGAGAGGGCAAGACTAAGAAAAAAATGAACAAAATGATTGAAAATGAGTAAGAAGATAAGAAGTTAAAAATACAGAAAATGAGAAATAGGGCCTTCACAAAGACGGAAGTTGAAAAAAAACAAAAATATTTTAATTTGTAATTGAGAAGATTATTCAAAACTAAGAGGAAAACTTGAATCCAAGTCTAGAAGAGGAAGTATACCATGTCTCCAGAATAACTAATACAAAATAATAAATTTCAAGACATTTCCTGGTACACTGTTATGATTTAAAAGGTGAAAGAGATGGAGAGAGACAGGGAAAAAAGGGAGACAGGTTCTTGTATATCCAGGAAGAGATCATACAAATAGTCTGTTCTCAACACGTACACAGAAAATTCCACACTACAAGATGGAGAGCTAGAAAATCTAAGACAAACTACCCCAGAGGAAGTAAAGAAAAATTTCAAGTAGATACTCTGCAAAAAAGCACTTGTCTGACTATGCCAAAAACAGTATTTCCTTCAATTTTTCTAGAAAACTTGCATGGTTCCTACAGTGCAAGGTACCGTATTAGGTATGTTAGTTATTTGTAAGCTTGACTTTCTTCTCCGCCACACCTGATCTTCTCACAGGCTGTCCTGTTCACTCCTGCCCCTTCCTCGCACATAGATTGGTCTCAAAGTCAGTCTGTTGAACTGATGCACTATGTTATTGTAGTAATCTGGGACTCCAAAACAAATTGCTGATAATTCAAGAAACTTGCCCAGACTTTGGCTTTCAGGGAAAACAAAACATGAAAAAAATCAACATTAAATCATATAAAAATGAAATATAATGTTACTTAGCCAGGAGCTTTTTGTCCACTACACAAGGCTGCAGCCCCATGGTAAACATTTTGACATTATAATATGGAATAGCACAACTTGCCTCTGTAATTAATTGCATTTTATAAAAAATAAAACCCTCAGGATAAACAAAAAGCTTAAAAATCAGTTATTCAGATCATGGTTTTATGTGATCAAAAGTATTCCTCTGTGTGTGAGCCTAAGGGGTATGGAGTGAAAAGGCGGGAGATGAGGCAGGAATCTATTCCAGGGTCTGGTTCAGGCACAGGCTGGGCTGAGATAATGTTCCAAGGATTTAAGCTGCTTTTTTTTTTTAAGAAAGGTTCAGACCAGACTCTGGGGTATGTTCTCTTCAAGTTGAGTATGTCCAGCACTGGTGCCAGCAAGTCCTGACATTCACATAAGTTTCTACAAAAATGGGCTTTTCAGAAAGACCACCTGAATCTTGAGTTTCTGTGAATGGTAAATGGCCCCAGGAAGGAGAAAAAAAAAAATTAGCTTAGGTTCCTTCTTCTACTTTCTAGGTTTGTTAGGTAAGAATTTTTGAGGGCCAACTATTAAGAGAGATATAAACTGATCTAATTGCTATCTCCATACAACAGGATTATGGTTCAGTTGTATACTATGTGAACAGGCAGTGAAGGAGACAGAAAGACAGCAGGGGAAGGAAGGAAGGAAGGAAGGAAGGAAGGGAGGGAGGGAGGGAGGGAGGGAGGAAGGGAGGGGAGGGGAGGGAAGGGAAGGGAAGGGAAGGAAAAGAAAGGAAGCAAAGGGAAGGGAAGCAAAGGGAAGGGAAGCAGGGAGGAAGGAAGGAACGAAAAGGGGAAGGAAGGGAGGGGAGGAAGAAAGAAAAGATGCTCAGGATCCCAATTAAACACATTTATTTTAACATGATTTTACAGAGAAAGAATTAAATTAAAGATATTGGAAATATCCAATTACATTGATATAACTGCCTAGGGCTGACTTCTATGAATCAATTTCATAAAATATAGTCCTTGCAATATCATCTTCATCAATTAACATTTATTGAGTAGTTCCTAAGGTACATGACACATGAAGAGATAAGATTAACTTCCCTTTACCCTTCTCTCTAGAAAATGAAGCTAGTACCTCCTTCAAAATACCTGCCTGAGGGGGAAAAATGGAATTGCTCTAACAATCTGAACAAACATTATTTCCAGAACTAATATTCTACTTATCTGGCTCTTGCCTTCCATATTTCCAATATCCTGTAATATCTCATAGAAATCTAAAAGTCACAAAGTACAAACTGGCACAGTCTAGAGTATGTTTTGTGTACATTTTATTTGTTTAATACTTTATATTTTTAAATTCCCTTTAATAATAATTACTTAAATCAGGCAAAGTAACTATCATTTTCTCCAATTGTAAGACCTATATTAATAAGGACATCTGCTAACTCAAAATAATATTGCATGCTGCAGAGTGATTTTATGTTATTTTCCTGTTATTGACATCCTCTTCTATACAATGAGGAAAAAAAGAGGTAAAGAGAGGAAGTAGATCTAACAATTTACTGAGTGATAGGTCGTGCTAAGCATTTTGCATTTACTATTATATATTTTTTATAATTTTATTTAATTATTTAAAAAATTTTCCTTCTAGTTTCATTGAGATATAATTGACGTACAGCACTGTATATTTTTTTTTTGCTGGGGGGTGGGGGAGGTGGAGGTATTTAGATTTTATTAACTTATATATTTTTTAAACGGAGGATTGACTTTGTGCTTGCTAGGCAAGCACTCTACCACTGAGCTATACCCTCCCCTCTATGATTACATTTTTACTCTGAACAAACCTATGTGGTGGGTGTTTGTATACTCTTATCTTAGACAAAGCAGCGATGCTTACAAAAGTAAAGCTGTTTATTAAGTGGCAGATGTGGTATTAGAATCCAGGTCATCAAACTCCAAAGCCCATGTTCTGAACTACTTCAATACACTTGCCCTTTTTGGTTTGCAGAAGCAGCTAAATTAAATTTATGCATCCTCTAGATTTGCACATTATTTCAGGTGACATCTTCCTATATTTTAATTGCCGTGTCATATAAACCGTGTAAGTAAGATTTTCTAAATATGTTGGTAAATATATATTTAAAAGACTGCAAATCACTTTAGAAACATTTTAAATTTTTATTATATATGCTCCAAATGTCTTTTGATTTCCACCTAGTTCAACAAACATATAGTGATATGTACCATGCAGAAAGAAATATATAGGAACTTTGAGAAACAAAAGGTGAACATGACAGACTCTGAGCCTGAAGGACAGGTGATATACTACTGCAAAGTCCCAGTCAGCAAATCTAACTGGAAATTGGGTATGGTTCTTTTTCTAACTCATCTGCTATATTTATAAATCTAAATTATACTTGCCAGATAGAATCATACAAACATCACAGAGAAAAAAATAAAACCATCTTCTTTTCTATCAATTGTACTTTACCAATTTCATACAGAGCTCCCAGTCTATGGCAGTAAAAGTTTTGAGAATTCCTTATACCTTTTTACAACCCAAGACACTCTAAAATATTGGGCTATAAAATTTTATAACCTTTCTTATTGTAACAGCATGTTATTTCTCCCATAATGTTGTTGGTAGCAAAATTTGAAACAAAAAAATTTACAGGCACTTTTCAAGGCAATTGTAGATTAACACTTTCATTATTAAGTTCTTCAGTGTTTGTGTATTTGTAGGTTTCATTAATTAATAATAGTGCTATTGGCTTACCATCTAGTTTTGTTGTTATAGAAATTAATGCTGTAATTTTTCACAAAATATCTAAGCCAGAAAATCAAAATAAGTATATCTTGTGGTGTAAAGAAATGGAGGTCTGTCTGGGTTTGGGGTTACTGGAAGACAGTTACCATACAAATTATATGAAGAGGTTGGCATATATTTGGACTTTGCCCTGAGCATCAAAAAATACTTACGTGTCCTCATTCTCCTACACTTGCAAGCTTCTCTGTCTTAAAATTTTTTCCTAAGAAAATAGGACCATTTTGCTTTAGTTTCTCCAATCATGTTCATAATCATGACCATTGTATGAAATAACACCTGCCTAATTACTTCATTCATTTACTCATTGAACAAATATTTATTGTACTCTACTATATGCTATGCACCGTACAACCTTATGTATAAGAATGAACAGGGTCAAAATGATGCCTGCCTCATTACCCTGAAAGCCTAGTCAGGGATCCTGATGAATAAATAGGAAATAAAAATGTAAAAATTAATAAACAAAAATTTTAATTAAATAGCAGCAGGGGAAGCTGTCATGCTCTCACGATACCAGAGCCAAACAGGAAGAAGAAAGACTCCTCTTCTTTCCTCATAAGGATTCAGCTCATGAAAAGCCAGGGACTCTCTGCTCACTCTAGCCCTCCCAGCTTCCTTTTCTCTCTATAAAGTGCTTTAGTCCCCTTGCTGTGGGGAGACTTGTACATGGATCACCACAGTTGCAGACTCTGAATTGAAATTTTGTGCTGACCCCAAACAAATTCATTTTTGCTGGAGAAATATACATCTATTTATTTCAGGTCAACAATAACATAAAGCAACGATGGCTACCAGTGGGTAACAAAGCATACAATTGGAGTTCATGTAAAAGAGAAGCACTGCTTAATATTTGCCATATGTGCTTAGTATGTAAAAGGGTGATGGACAAAGAAGGCTGCTTATATTAGCTGAGATGTCAAGAATGCATCTACTTAGCTAGGCAAATTCTGGGGAAAGGGGAGAAAGAGGATAATGCTTTACTCAGAGAATTACTCATGCCAAGGCTGAGGGTTAAGAAAGGCTGAGGTTGTTCAGGACTTTGGGAGAAACTGAATTGAGTGGTGCAGAGGGTAGGAAGAGGAGTGGGTGGTAGTTGTTCGGAATGCATAGGTGTGAGCAAGCCATGCAGTGAAAGATCCTGCAACCCTTGATAAGAAGGATGAACATCATCCTAAGAGCATTAGTTTCAATACATGTGAGATAAAATGATGTTGGTGTTTTAGAAAGACTGCTTTGACAATGATGGGGGAAATGGATAGAAGCAAAGGCTAGAGGGGAAGAAATGAAAGTCACTAAGAACCTGTTAGAATAATCAAGTCAAGAAAGCAAAGAGATCTGAACTACATTTGTGATGGCTGGGTGGAAGGTTATTTCCCCAGATAGTACACACACACAGATACAAACACAAACGTGTGTGTGTATCTGTATCCTAAGGTTATCATTAACTATATATTTGTGTTGTTGTTTATCCACCATTAAATCATGAGGTCTCAGGACCATGAACTCTGCTTTCTACTAGTATTGTAAAGTCTATGATAGCTCATCAAGTACTCGAAGATAGAAAACAAATATTAAATTAAAACAATAAATACAATGAAGGTAAAGAAAGCCAAATTCGTTTCCCTAAATATTTTGTTTGGCTATGATGTAAATTCTCATGAGATACATATCAATAACAATAACTTAAATAAACTCCTTGGGATATAAGATATGATATAAAGTATTTTTTAAATTGCTCTATAACAATAACTTAAATAAACTCCTTGGGATATAAGATATGATATAAAGTATTTTTTAAATTGCTCTACTCCAAAGGATTTTTAGAATGATTGCTATTGGCTACTCCAAAGGATTTTTAGGAAGATTTCTATTGGTTTTGTAAAAAGAAAGTCACCATTATAGCATTTGGTACAAATTTACAATGAATGTAATGCTAATAAAGTTTATTAGGTTGAGACTTGTCTTCCAAAAAAGAATTTGAACATTGTAAAGATATAGATGAAAGAGGAAAAGAATAAAATCTTTCATTGGTCATTCATTACATTGCTTATTTTTTTTAAATCTGAGGTTAAGTGTCTTTATCATTTTATTTTACTTTGTTATATATTTACTATATATATATATATATATATATAGTCTTTTCATTATCTTTCATGGTAATGTGTCAGCTATCAACCCACAACCAAAAGTAATATAGTAATGCTTTGTAATACGAACTAATTTTCCTGCAGGAACTCAACCTACAGTTCAGATGTGTAATACTTTTTCAACTTCAGGAGGCAAACTATTAACGAAATTATCAAAACTTTGAGAGCTAACAGAAATGGAGACCACCACGAATCAAGTGTATTTCCAACTTAGCTTTGTAGGAAAGGTGATTTATGGCCATGATTTCTTAGACTGTATCTAGAACCTAATAAGAGTAGAATGATAATCACAACAGATTGAAAGAATCGTACATAATCTAAATGGTAGTAAAAAGTAATTTTATTAGATGCCATATTTTCTATTTAATTAAACTGTATATCATAAGTAAAAATAGTTAATAAATCTTAAAATGGAGGAGAAGGAAAATGAAGAGGAGGATGAAGAAGGGGAGGGGGATTAAAGGGAAAAGCGAAGAAATGGAAATAAAAATGTTCTAGTGCATACAAAGGAATCTACCTAGTACTTCAGTCTTCAAATTCTATGTGCATTTCTTCCTTCTTCATACCATGTTTGAAAGATTAATAAGCAACATTATGTGAGCAGTTAGTATAGCACCTGGCCATATTAGCATTTCAGGAACATTAATTGGTGGTTCCACAGCACAGCTCAAAGAGTGCTTAGTTAGAAATAAAGAGGAAAATAAGCCTTCAGGTGGCAGTGGCCCTAAACTCAAGGAAGACCTAAATATAAATATATTTAAATACTAACGAAAGTGTTGTGTACAGTGACTCAGCAGTGACTATTTTAAGATACGTAGCTGGGTCAAAACACATCCAATTTCCTCAAGGAATTCTGTGGCAGGGACATTCTTCTTCCATGAATGGGAGAAGACATGCTGCTAGCTTACCCAGAACTAAAATAATGGGTTGGAGATTCTCCTTCCTTGTCAATGCATTTCTATATTCAGTGTATATCTAAGCTGCAGAAACTCAAACAACATGGATAATTTTGGCTCAATGAGACACACGCTTCTATGAGCTGCAAAATGTTAACAAAAATTATTAGAGTGTTGACAGCTTCCTGTGGTATAAAACACAAAAATCTATAGTTGAGTAAAAATTTATGAAAAATGTATGCCCCAAATCTTGAAATATTTATCTTAATACCAAATGGATAGTACTTCACATTAGTTGCTTAAAAAGAAAATGAGATGTGTCCTATATTCAGAGAGTTACACATAGTTGGAATACAAATATAGTTTCAAAACTTGAGCTGTTCATATTGAATCAAATCAACATCCATAACCTCCCTGACTATATTAAATTAGAATTCACTAAAAAACACTAAATGTAAGTGATCTCAAATATCCTATATGCAGTTAGACATGTCGCTATATAAAATATTTAATAAACTCAGTGTATAACTGTGAAAAACTTTCAAATGGGAACCTAATACAGGAGTTCTAGTTTTCTCTGTTTAGTATCTGTATCATATTTTATTTTATTTTTTCTGTGAATAAGAAGATATAACATAGCTGAGAAGAAAGGAGAAGTTAACAAAAGATGCCCAATATACTTAGTTAATTATACTTGCAAATATTAACTAACATATATAAAAATAGATAGAAAACAGATTTCTTCTGTATAGCACAGGGAACTATATTCAGCATCTTGTAATAAACTTTAATGAAAAAGAACATGAAAACAAATATATAGATGTATATATATGACTGGGACATTATGCTGTATACCAGAAAGTGACACATTGTAACTGACTATACTTCAATTACTTCAATTTAAAAAAAAAGAAAGCAAAACAACAATAATATAAAAGTGTTATAACTCAGCAAAATTACAGGTCCCTGCCTTTTAAAGGGAATTTTGCTCTGATTTAGAGTTTTAATTTAATTTTTTCACTACTTATGACAAAGGCAATTACTCAAAAATATTTGTCATGGCATGCCATTAGAGTTGTTTTAGTGAGCCAGAGCACGCCAGGATGTCAGACTTCACCTGGCAACACAGGACCAGAGAAGAATGGAAGGAAGGAAAGAGATGAATTATTGGGGGAAGCAAGATAAAGTAAGTGAAGGGAAGGAAGAAAAGGAGACTATACTACGGAGTAGCTAAACCAGAGTAGTCATTCAGTGAATGGAACACAGGGAGAAAGGAAGGATAAAAACTAACAGAAGGGGAGGAAATATATGATACTTAATTTAAATCTTAAATGTAGAAAGAATGCTTTACTGTAGCAATTTCTGCTCATTTTTGTATCTCTTATAAGACAAGATCTTTCCTCCAACCACCTCAAATAGGTAAATTATTTCCCTCTATATCACTTGTGTTAATGTCCTCATTAAACTTACTATTATGTATTATAACAGTGTCTGTGCTTCTCCAATGTTGGTCCAAGTAGCTTAGTGTTTTGGAATGAGTCTACTTAATTTTCAAAGTCTGTGCTATCATTACTATGGTGAAAAACATGCTTCACCTCCTTTCCCTAGAAGTCGTAAGCTAGTGGTAGACACTGGCCCCTTCAGAAGAATTCCCTTTGTCTCTAAATGATAGTGCCAAGTATGCAATTACTTGCATGGAGCAGAATTGTCTTACAAAGGCAATAAGCAGTGAAAACTAGATACACAGTCCAAAGCTTAGAATCTACCAGAAAAGGAAAAAAAAAGTAGCTTTCACTAAGGAAAGGAAGACAATTTCATCTGTCTAATCAAGAAGGCATAAAATATCTGTTATTTGTTTTGCAAGCATAGGTCAAAAGCCCACTATTTTTCAAGGAAAAAATATCCTTTCATTTCAATTAACCTTATAAAGCCATCAGTAAATATTTTTGAAAAATATTTCTGGCAACTATAAGGGCATAAATTGTTTTAAAGAGAAGTTTTTTATTAAGATAAATGGAGACCTGTGTTGGAGTTCAGAGTTCAATCAAATTTCCAAGTCAAGAATCTGAAAGATGAGGTTCTTGAGAAAGTACCTCAAAAGCTGACTTGAAGACCCCTGCTCCCATCCTATAAGACACTGCACCGGTGTTTAGGGAAAATACACTCTTTCCTCCTTTACTAGTCACACAGAACACTTCACTTTTGACACTTCTGTTCACCAAATGTGTGCGGAGTTTCCCCTCAAACTCCTATATCAAGTAATTAATACATACTTGATATGGGGGAAGTCTGAATTGTGGGACACTAGCTGGGGTCCTATAATTCAACTTAATTCTGATACTATCTATCTGGAGTTAGTGCCACATCCCACAAGTTACGACCTCAGTTCTATAAGACTGCTCTCACTTGAGACATGGATGGCAAGTCTCAGATTGCCACCTGTACTTTAGACCAATTGGCAATAAACTGGGGTTCCGATGACTCTCTCCTTGGGTTCAGTGATTTGCTAGAATGGCTCACAGAACTCAGGGAAACAATTGTATTAATCAGCTTATTATAAAGGATATAATAAAGAATACAAAGAACAGCCAGATGAAGAGATACATAGGGGTGTGTGGGAAGCAACTTCTATAGCCTCTCTGTGAGCACTTTCATGTGTACACCAATCCGGAAGCTCCCTGAACTCTGTACTTTTGGGAATTTTGTAGATACTTTATCATGTAAGCACGATGAATTGTTAACTCAGTCTCCAGGCTCTCTCCCTTCCTTGAATGATGGGGGGTAGGGCACAAATTTCCAAGGTTCTAATCATGGCTTGTCTTTCCAGGGACCAATCCCCATCCTAAAACTACCCAGGAGTCCACCAACAGTCACCTAATTAAAGCAAATGACACTCCTGTCACCCAAGAAACCCCAAGAGACTAAGGAGCGCAGGGTAAAAACCAAATATTAAAACAAAAGATGCCCCTAGAGTTATTATCATTTAGAAAATTTTATGATTTTAGGAGCTCTGTGCCAGAAACTGGAGGCAGAGGGCAATATATATTTTTGTTTCAATTTTTTTCACAAGAAATGTCCATAAATGTTTTGAAGAGCAAGGCTAGTCTCCTAAAGCAATGACCAAGGTCTGTTTTTTACCTTTTTCGATATTAAAGACAAAATTACTATATTACTTATATCATTCTGCACATAGTATTGGTCTAGACTTTAACTTATCCCAAGGCAGAACTGCTGCAGAATACTGTGATTCTAAATCTAAAAATTTAGAAAACTGACACAGTATTAATTTTAGAGCTGATCTAATAGAAGATCTAATTATCATAATGCTCATACAGGGAAGGTTTTTTGAAACAAGGTATTATGATACCAATATTATCATTAGTTAGGGATGTTTCAAAATTTCCTAGTGAAAGTAAAAATAAATTGAAGAGTTTGGTTCAGAAACAGGAATCTAGGGAAATTTAAAAGATATATATTTTAAATACCAGCATGAAAAACAGAAATAATATCACTTTAGTTACTGAGTTAAAATCTTACTCAAAAATAAAAACTTCTAAAACTTCTGAAGAAAACATATGAATATCTTTACACAAATGGATGTGTATATTCCAACCATCAATGGACAGGATGTTTCAGGACCATGTCTGTGATTGACCCTTATTTATAGATATTTAAATGCTATACAACTTTATAATTAAGATTCTATAATCTTATAATGAAGATACTCATCATTATAGAAGAACCATTAAATTTCAGTGAGTTTTAATGACCATAATAAACTGAGAAAAGAGAATGGGATCTAGAATAATTAAATTAGTCTGCATTAATAAGTTAACATTATGTATTCACCTTCTAAACAAGGGTTAGCAATAGAGATTTAAGATACAAAACATATTATTGGAATTACATTGTAGAAATTTCTTGAAGGATAAAAACTAGAATTAACACAGGTCCTTATACAAATATTGGCTGTTTAATAATAAAAAGAAAACTTACTATCATTATTAGAGATATAAGAGACTAGAAAGAAGAAATTCATTAAAAACAAAATCTTAAAGTGAAAGGTTCAGTCAAGACTGCAAATGGGAGACAGATGGGAGATGCTGAAAGCCAGACTGCAGGTCTGCCTAAAACTAATTGGAGTCAGCTTTAGATACTCATTTGTTTGGTACCTTATGTGAATTTTGAATGCTAGAATATTTTTCCCTTAAAAATCATACAAGTTCCCCATAATACCCATGGTTTAATGTTAGTATATCTTAGTGTATTACAAACACATCCTTTTCTCTGCTGACTCCAGTTCTAACAGAGAGAGAAAAAAAAAGAAAAGAAAGAATAAAGAAAAGGAGAGAGGGAGGGAGGGAAGGAGAAAGGCTTCCCTGCATCTGTGGAGACAGGTAGCATCTGGATAGCCAGCGGCTGAGTGGTTTTTGCTGTCCAAGTTGCTGACTGGCTTGGTGGTGAGGGAGTGTATAGGGTTTTATGATGACATATGAGCCAGGCAGAATCAAGTACATACTCAGAATACTTACAACAAATGTACCTCTCACTGCAACTAAGTATAGTGCCAGGGGAAGGGAACAATTCAGACACGATTTACAAAGATTCCTTCGATTATCACAAGGACTACTCTGAAAATACACAGGATCATTTCCATTAACAGTGATGTAAAACGTGACACATAAAGGAGCAAGTATGTGATCAAACAAAAGCATAACAACCAGATTTCAGCTCAAGCTTCCATGGAATTGACAATAGACAACACAATAGATATTTCCTGGAATTTTTAAGGCATTGATCTAACATGAAGTGCTACACCATGAATTCATTTGTTCATCCTTTTATCCACTTAACAAAGACTTATAGAAGAATAATCCAGTCAAGGCACGTGACTTTAGGATATGGAGATTCAAATATAAAAATGATGGCACGAATATTGCCCTTAGGGATCTTACAGCCTAGTGGGGGATGATGAGAAGATATACTCTACATAGAGATGGCTCTAATACAATGAACCCCTAGTAAGTGCCATGGTAAGATTACAGGTAAAGCACTGTTCAGTTTCACAGGAAAGAAAGGTTGAGTATAGTTGGGAGCTAGTGATGACTTCAGCAGAAGGTGCATTTGAGCTGAACTTTGCAGGGTGGGTCTGCAGCAGTATTTGGTCAGGGTGTCTACATCAAGAGCTACAAAGGTATGGAGGCATTTGGCACAGAAATCTAAAAGAATCAGAATGGGTATGCATACAACTTGGAAGATATTTTAGGATTGTTTTATTTCTATTGACCCAGCACTTCTGTTTCAGTAACTACCCTAAGAACTGATCCCAATACATAAGGAGGCAGGTGCAAGGATGTGGCAGATTTTTAAGAAATGCTGTTAAGTGGGAAGAATACAGAGCCCAAATTAAGTATGGTATAATTTGTTCAAAAAATTACACACATAAACTACGCTTTATAGGTGCATATATGTATGCACACACATATGTTTTCTGAAAGGAAATGAATCAAATTAATAGCATTGGTTTCCTCTGAAAACTGTAATAGAATAGAAGTAATAATGTTATTTTCATGAAGAAGATGGATTTGTGAATTTTTTGTGTAATCAGAAACTAATCAAAAGTACTGAGTGTTAAAGAGTGCATTTAGATAAATAATTCACTTCCCCGAAATAACCGAAAGCACTCTCGCATTTCTTCAGTCCCTTGGAATGACCTTGTTTTCCTTGGTTCTTTACTAATTACACACTTGACTTCACATAAATCTCTTTTCTTATTAGTAAGGGTTTTTCGTAATAAAGTAGGGTACCCTCTCTTAGTTATGATAGAGTTTTCTTACAGGAATTTTACACAAAGTATATCACAAACATCAAAAGATGAGTGCATTTAGAATAAAAGAATATTTGATTATTATTAATTTTCCCCTTCCTATCTTGGGGACATACTCTCCTTGGAATGTGGTGGCTAAATGTGTCTCTTCATAATGTATTAGAATTTCCACTAATAGTGAAAAAATAAAACTGGAGGAAGAAGATAGGTGAACAGAAATGCAATTATCATACTGGATTCTGGCCAAGAAACCAGGATCATTTCTCTGTCAAAAAAAAAAAAAAAAAAGAAATGCTAAGAATCTGTTTCAGGTGTGTGAGGTCAGAACCTCTGTTTTGCATTTCACTGGAAATCATGGCCTCCGTAGGCACAGCAGGTCTTAACAATGTGTTCTGAGGCCGACTGACTGGGTCTTAGCAGAATGGAAGGTGCCACTTATTTCATCCATCCCCTACCTCCTCTGCTCTTTTAGCAATTCCCCTTTCTCCCTGAAGGATCATGTATGAAGCAGATATTGTTAAAACTCTGCATCCCTGGGGATGGCAGCCTGATGCAGCTGTGACCAGAGAGTCTAAGTGCCAATTGTGAAGGAAGCAGTTATAGCAGCAGTGGGCAGGGGCAGAGTGGATCCTCTTGCAGAGGTGGTGGGATTTGTTTTAAATGTCATATCCTTGTTGCTCCACTACTGTTCAGTAATATTTAGAGGACTTCAGTAATTACATTTGAGATGGGAAATTAGCATAGCCTTGAATTTGTATTTCAAACTGGAAAATATTTAAGGCCTCCACATATATTCTTGTAAGTAATGCAACTTGTTTTTATTAGACATTTTTTGCTTCATTTCAACCTTGGGTCCCTGAACTTCATTTTGTCTTTTGAATGACTAAATTTCATAGAAAAAAATCTGCCATCATAGATACTGGTCTGGCTATAACACTTTCTTATACTTGAAATACTCCCCACTAGTCAAAGAGTCCTGGAAAGACACATTTGTACCACCGAAAACCTTGGCTTTCTGATTTCCTTAGAGTTGTACATCAAGATATTATCACTAACATAAAACTCTGTGTGGTGCCCAGTGGGCTGGCATTGTCCCATTCCTACCAGACCCTAGGAGGGATTCCTTATTTGGCACATCAAGCTGGCACTGCTTCTCTGTGTGCTATTACAGGAAAAGCTGAATGCCAGAACAGGGAGGCATTTTGTAGCATAAACGCCAGAGGAATATTTAGACCGGAGCATTTGCTGATCCATATGCTTTTACTACAGCTGTTATTTTCATTTTCACTAAGGTAGGGAATCTGCTCAGTAAAGAATAATTTTGAGATTATTTCTGCCTCGTTCACAGATTTACTTGTGAACATATCCTGAGCATACAACAAAATCTTTTGGATTAAAAGAACATTTTATTTAATTTGATTATATGTGAGTATGCATTTATACTATAGGCTAGTTAGAGCTTATAGGGAGCCTTAACGTGCATTATCTGTTTCTCTGGCTTTGAGGCTAATAGCATAAGGTGTGGAATGAGGGTATGGTGGGGGTGATACTTCCAGCTGGCTCTATACTGAAAAGGGGGGGCTATGGTAGAGGGACACAGTTTGTAATAATAGGGCTCTGATAACAGAAGGAAGGAACACAAAGAAAAGAAAAGAGAAATCTTTCCACACAGGAAGGAGGAAATACTAAGGTTGAAACTGCTCTGGGATGTTGAAGGAAACCATGCCTTCTCTCGGGCATTGCTTACATCTGGAATATATGTTTAAATAATTAAAAATTCCAAATTCTCCTTAAGTTAGATGAGAGATAAAGGTTATCATACCTACTGCCACCACAGCCTTTAATGAAGAACCATAATTAAAGAAATGCCAAATATCTGTATTCTATATACATAAATAATCCAAATAAGACATGGGTTAAAATAAAGCAACAGCAATTTATCAGTATAGTGTCCCAGAGGCATGGAGATGTGGGAACTTTGTCCTTTAAAATTCTGAGAAAATATTCAGCAACAAATGCCTCTCACTAGTCTAACAGTGAAGAAGACTGGAACAAATAATTTCTTAAACTTCCTTTATACCCAACTCTCTGTAATTTTCAAACTAATACTTATAACCAGTTGCTTCTCCCTTAGGTACTACCAGTAGGTTATCAATGAATATGAGTATTACTTGGTTTATTCGTGACACCTCCTACTCACAAAGCAAAGCCAGTCCATTTTATACTTAAGTGGAGCAGCTTATTGGTTAAAATAATAAAATGATCATAGGTCATTACTTCACGTAAACTGCAAAAAAAAAAATACGTTTGCCATTCTATTTCCTAACAAGATATGACACATTCATCTTTCAACTGTAAACATTTTTGGTTACACAGCTATGAAGGACACCATAAATCTCTTTCTATATTGGGAAATTAGTTAATTACTTTCTGATTTAGTATGTGTACTAAAATGATAACATACTATTCTGATTAGAATAAGAAGTCCTAATTGGTAGGACATGTGTATAGGTATGCAAAAATAGACACAAAGTATAAGTCTAATTTGATGAAAAAATCCTGAAAGTATTTGTTTATAGTTGTTAATTTTGTAAATAGTAAAGATAAATTGAGCTTAGATACAAAGAAACTGTCCATGGTGGGACTGAATTAGTTGTATTTGATAGTACAATCTTACAATTTCAAACAAATCAAAATTATATCATTATGACTTACATACGTTAAGGATTTTAAAGGTTCTTATTTGCTGTTACCTCTGAATTCTAAAATAGGTAGTGAAAATCTTGGTATCCCAGTATAGGCAAAACATGATCATATTCTCATTTATTGTGCAGATCAATGAAAAATAATTTCATTATTAGTCCAGCTTTCTGCCTTAAGTTACTTTCAAGACAACAATATAAGGAAATGGGGTTTAAGCAAAGCATAGTGATATTGCTGAGCTGAGGAGGCAGAATTCTGAGCTCAGCCTACTGAAGTGACTGAAAAATTGGAGTGTAGGATATTGGAAAGTAGGTTACTGCACAGAAAAGGATCTAGTTAAGTCTTTGGATAAAACTTAAACTCCACATATGAAACTTGGAATTGCATGATGTCTAGTTACTGGGAAGTTGAACAGCAAACAGAAATTCTATGGGTCAAAAAATATAAGGAGACATAAGAATTCTAGCCTGACAGAGTAGAGAGACAATGTTGACTACCTCTGGTTTTCAAATGAGATTTCAAAAGGTCATACCTTAAAAGAACTACCTGAGACATTTAATAAGGCCTAACTTGGGTTTACTCTAACAAAGCTTAAAATCAATCTTAATTAATATCACATAATTCACCAGTAAATTAATTGCCTCTTAGGGGAAAAATACCTTCATTACTCTTTAAAGGAAGACAACAGAAACCAGACTGTCAACAATGTACCATTTAAAATACTTTTTAAAACATTTTTAAAAATTAAAAAAATAAAGAAGCAGAAAATCATTGACTGTAATTAAGAAAAAAAGACAATGTGAATAGAACCACAAATGAAATTTTTGAGCTATGACATAAGAGCTATAAACAATATTTAATATATTTCAGAAAAGATAAATACACTGGTTGAAAAAGCAATGAGACTCCCAACAGAATAATGGAAATGATAAAATGAAGTAGAAATTCAAGAACTAAATGATAAAATACTTAACATAAGAAACTTATTTGATAAAACAATAACTGATTGAAAACTGCAAAGGAAATGATCAGAGAAGTTGAAGAAACAGAAAAAAATTATCTAAACAGAAATTTAGAGGGAGAAAAAAGCTGGCAGAAATAAACAAGAGAATCTATCATATGTGAGAAAATAAGAAAAAGAAATCAAACATTTCAGTGATTTGAATGTCAGAAATAGAGGAGAGAAAAATAAGAGCTGAAAAATATTTTGAAGAAAATAATGCTGAAAAATGTTTACTTGTAAAGAATATCTACTCACAGTTTTAAAAAGGTCAGTGAATCTCAAGAAGAATAAACAACAGCAAAACCATACGTAGCTTATCATAGCAAAATTTCTGAAGAGCAAAGATTTAAAAAATCTTAAAAGTGACTAGGGGTTGAAGGAATTACATGTCTGAGAACAATGATAAGAAACACTAATTACTTTTCTTCAGAGACAATGCAAGCACAGATCTCAAAGGAATAACATCTTTAATGTTCTGGGAGAAAAAAAAATCACCATTCTAGAATTCTATCAAGTGAAAATACTGTTACAAAAAGGAAGACAATATAAAGACATTTTGAGATTAAACCAAAAATGAATTAATTTTGACCAGTACAATGTAAGAAATGTTATAAATAGTTATTTAAGTGCCAGGAGCATAATCCAGATGGAATCTTGGATCTAACTAAAGAAATGAAGAGCACCAGACTAACAGAAACTGTTTATCTCTCTCCAAAATTCATATGTTTAAACCTAACCCCCAATGTAATGGTATTTGGAAGTGAGGCCTTTGGGAGGTGATTAGACCCTGAAGGCAGAGTCTTCATCAGTGGGATTAGTGTCCTTACAAAACAGACCCTCATCTCCTAAAGTAAAGGAAATAAAAGCAAAATAAACAAACGGGACATCATTAAACTTAAAAGCTTTTGTACAACAAAGGAAACCATCGACAAATGAAAAGACAACCTACTGAATGGGAGAAAATATTTGCAAATGATACAACTGATAAGGGATTAACATCCAACATAAATAAACAGTTCATACAGCTCAACATCAAAAAACAAACAAAACCACCCCAATTTAAAAATGGGCAGAAGAACTGAATATACATTTTTCTAAATTCGAAATGGTGATGGCCAACTGGCACATGAAAAGATGGTCAGTGTCATTAATCTTCAGGGAAATGCAAATCAAAACCACAATGAGATATCACCTCATACCTTCTATTATCAAAAGAATACAAACAACAAATGTTGGCAAGGATGTGGAGAAAAGGGAACTCCTACACACTGTTGGTGGGAATATAAATTGATGCAGCCACTGTGGAAAACAGCACGAAAGTTTCTTAAAAAACAAAAAATAGAACTATTACATGACCCAGCAACTCCACTCCTGGGTTTATATCCAAACAAACCAAAGACATTAATTCAAAAAGATACATGCACCTCAATGTTCATAGCAGCATTACTTATCATTGCCAAGGTATGAAAGCAACCTAAGTGTCCATCAGATGAATGGATAAAGAAGATGTGATATATGTGTGTGTGTGTGTGTGTGTGTATGAATCTCACAACTTCATCCATTTCATCTGTTGTATATATGTATACATATACATATATATATGTATGCATGGATGGATAGACTTGAACGGCATTATGCTAAGTGAAATAAGTCAGACTTGGAAAGTCTGTATGGTATCATTTATATGTGGAATCTAAAAAAAATAAAACAAACTAGTTAGTGTAACAAGAAGCAGACTCACAGATACAGAGAACAAACCGGTGGTTAGTGATTGGAAGGGGGAGGGGCAACATAGGGGTAGGGAGACGGGGTTCAAACTGTAAGGTATAAAATAAGCTGCAAGGATATATTGTACATATTGTACATGTAAGCAACATGTATATATTGTATGTGAAATATAGCCAATATTTTATAATAACTACAGAGTATAACCTTTAAAAATTGTGAATCACCATATTATATATACCTATAACTTATATAATATTGTACAGCAACTATACTTCAATTTAAAAAATAAAAATAAAAAGAGACCTCAGAGAGCAACCTTATCTCTTCCACCATGTAAGGACACAGAGGGACAATAGTCATCTATGAACCAGGTGGCAGGCCCTCACTGAATGCCAAATCTGCCAGTGCCCAGATCTCAGCTTTCTAAGTGTCCAGAACTGTGAGAAATAAATTTCTATTGTTTATAAGACACCCAGTCTATAGTTTTCTATTATATCAGACTAAGACAGAAATTGATATGAGAAATGGGGTGCTGCTATAACAAACAGCTAAAAAGAGGCAAGGACTTGGAACTGGGCAATGGGTAGAGGTTGGAAGACTTTTGAGACGCATGTCAGAAACAGCCTACATTGCCATGAACAAAACGTCAAAAACAATTCTAGTGAAGGCTCAGAAAGAGAAGAGCTCTAGAAAGTCTCAATCTTCTTAGAAAATATTCTGAATTTAGAAAGAGAAGTAATCTTGAACAGAATGTTGGTAGAAATAAGAATAATAAAGCCATTCTGATGAGGGGGAACATGCATAGAAAGAGTCCCTTATGTGGAGCAGACATGCTGGGCATTTTGAAAGCTGAGGATAATTTTAAAAACCAGCAAAATTTTTAAAACTCACCATTAATGTAAGATACATAAGGAAACAGCAGATCACTTCTAGGGGAATTTGAAGCCTGTGGTGCATCAGAGGTAACTATAGCAACAACAAATCCTAAATCTCAACTCAGTTTCTGAATATCCTGATTCAGTATCCCAAAACAAATAGAAGAGGTGTTTCTGGGTATAATTAATATTTACCTCCACCTCTGATATACCTTAATATACACCTGGCATTGAATAAATCGTAAGACACACAATAAAAATTTCAAAAAGTGACCCAATGTGAAAACATGCAGTGGCCAACAAAACCAGACCAAAAGATGATATGTATGTTGAAACTTTCAGGCAGGGATTTAAAAAGATCTATGTTAAAGGAATTAGTAGAAAATAAGGCCAACTTGTATGTTGAATTTCACTAGAGAAATGCAAACTATAATAAATGTTTGAAATAGTAATTCTGGAATTAAGAACAAAATATTAGAGATAGAAAATTGTTTCAAAAGGTTTATCAATGCACTGGAAATGACAGAAAAAAAATCAGTAAATTCTAAGATAAGTCAGTAGAATTTACCCAAACAAAAACAAAAACATTAAAAAAAAGACAAAAAAAAAAAAAGATAGATAGAACGGAGTACATTCCAGACCTGTCGGGCAATGTCAAAGATTCTATTTGTGTAAATTGGAATGCCAGAAGTGCAGTGTGAAGGAAGGGTAGGAAAAGTGTATTTTAATAATGGCCAAGTTTTTCCAAATATGATAAAAATTATAAAAACAGAGACTTAAACCATGAAATATGAAGAAAACTAAATCACGACACACAATAATCAACTATCTTCAGTTTTAAAAGTCAGAGAAAAACAGATGTAAGATGTAAAGAGGGACAAAGATAAGAAATTCAGTGGACTTTTTATCAGAAGCCAGGCAATGGAGGAGATAATGGAGCAGTATTTTAAAGTGCCAACCACAATAATAATACTGATAATTAAAAAATAAAAATCTTTTTGAGGTGGAAATCACAAAGGAGGCTGTAAGATGGAGTGGCTTGTGAGCTGGAAGAAAGGGTACATGAAAACAGAAGCCAGAAGCAGCAGCCAAAAAAAAAATGTGGGGAAGCTGGGAAAATGCTGTGTTTGTGGTGACTAAGACGAGGTCAAACAATTGCACTCTGGATTGAGCAACATGGGAGTCACTGAATAGACCAATTATGATGGAGTCTTAAGTCCAGCCTAGGTGTTGATAAGGAAAATGAATGTGAATGACAGAGCACAGAGACACTCTGACATCCAAGCTCCATGATGGCAGACATTTTATAGTTAATACTTCTTTTGGTTCTCCAATGTCTAAAATCTTATGTGGCATAGATAAAATGGGTGCCCCTGGAGATGAGTATGACATTAGGGTAATTTCCATTTTCTGGCAATTATGAATAAAGCATTTATAATTTAAAAAATAAAATAAAATAAAAATCTTTCAACATAAAATTCTATGCTCACAAAAAATATATTCTCATAACAAAGATCAATTAAAAGCTTTGTTAGGTATATAGAAGATTAAATAATTTATAGAAAGGCAGAAGGAAAATGATACCAGTGGAAGCCTAGAATTAGACAAAACAAGACAAAACAAAGCCAAAAAAAAAAAGAAAAATGGAAAAAAGAAATGCACTGAAATAGTAATATGTGAGTAAATGTTACTTTTTTCTAATTTTGACTATTTAATGCAGAAATAATACTAATGTACTGGGTGGTGGTAACTAACGTAGAAATAAATGACAATAGTAAGAAACTAATGGGAGAAATAAAATGGAAATAGAATATTGTAGAGTTGCTACGCTATACATAAAGATGTGTGATAGTATTTGAAGGTTGTCTGTAATAAAGATGCACACATACACACACACACACACACACACACACACACATATTGCAGATCTGAGGATATCTACTAACAAAATGGAACTCTAGAAACAATAAACAAGTGTAAAGTTAACATACAATTATAAATAATGACTAATAGAATTTAGACCAAAAAAGAGGGAAAATTTTGCATAGAATACATGAGATAAAATAAAATAATTAAGGTGGTAATTTACCATATCAATAAGTATATGGGTATGAGCTTAAAATACTCTAACACTTCAGTTATAAAACAGAGATTGTTAGTTTGAAAATAAAAGCAAAACCTTGACTAAATAATGTCTATGAAAACCTACTATAAATATAAAGATCAAAATAAATTAAAAATAAAGACGGTAATAGCTATGCCATGCAAACATTAATTAAAGGAAAGTTGGAGTGGTCATGTTAATACACACAAAAAAGATTCATTTCAGAACAAGGAAAATTACCAGGGGAAAGAATAACATTACATACTGATAAAAGGATCTAGTCATTAAAAAGGCAAACAAATCCTAAATGTGTATGCACCTAACATAAAAAGCAGATCAGAAAGAAGAAAATAATAAAGATATCAGCAAAAAGCAGTAACATAAAAAACTGAAAAGGAAAAAAAAAATCAATGAAAACAAAAGATTTTATTTCAAGAAATAAAATTGATAAAATTCTACTAATTAATCATGTAAGCAAGAGAGAAAACACAAAGCATCAATTTCAGAAATAAAGGACAGGACACACCATACATCATACAAACATAAGATGGATAATTAGGGATAAACACAAATACCTTATTCGAGTAAACATGTTAACCTGGATAAAACAGACTCCTTGGAAGACTTAAATTAGTATAGCTTACTCAAGAGAAAATAGATAAATAACAGAATAGCTCTATATTTTAATAGAAATTAAATTATTGGTAATAAGTAACTTCCACATAGAGAACTTAGGCCCAAATGATGTCACTGATGAACATTACTAAATATTTAAGAAAGAAAAAACAAAAATAACTTTACACAAACATTTTCAGATAATAGGATAGAAAGGAATACTTACCTAGCCTTTTAATGACATTATTTTTCATGACATCAGAAAAATTACGTAACAAGCAAATAAAACGTTATTTAGAATAATATTCCTTATGAATTTTTAATTGTCAAAACTTTCAATTGTAGCACTTAAAATCTGTGCATATCAATGCATGTAAATTGATACCTCAAATTTTTAAAAAATCACACTGGAGAAAGACAGTACATAACTTATAACATTCCTTAGCATGAAATACATCATATAAACTTATACACTTTTAGTTTAAAAGGAGAAATGGCAACATGAGTACAGTTCACTATTTTATTAACAAGAGCAGTGACACAAAAGAATATGGAACTTGATAACCTGATGCATAATAAGATATTTTCAATGAGTAAATGGAAATATTACTGACTTCTTTTTTCCTTCTACCAAATGCCACTTCCTTAACAAATTTCTTAATATAAATACTGGAATAGAATATGTTTCAACATCTTTCACATTTAGTTTACTTAAAAACGGAATTTACTGCAATAAAGTACAAAAATTCCCATTGCCTGCAAGTAACTGAGTAACTTCCCTATATTCTGGAGATTTCCTGACAGTAGTGTACAATACAAGATGCAGAACGTATAGGATAAATTCAATTAGATGATGGTCCTTTGGGCTGTCCAGAAAATGTATTCATGTCTTCTCTTACATATTTTTAAAGTAGTTTCATTAGGGATTTCAATGGTTCAACTTTGAGTGCTTTATTATCATAACATTATCTTCATGAAAAGGAAATCTAACTTACTTATTTCAAAACAATTTGTAATTTTAAATTGTCTTTTTTCCTCCAAACAGCTCAGGTACTTTACTATTTCATTAAACATGATGGATCTATTTTAGTCTGGAAGATACAAATGATGACCTTCTATGATTACAGGAAATGGTCATAGAGGACCAGAGAATGTCTCATTCTTCCTATTCTCCACTCAAGCCAGACATTTGTGTAATGCTATTCTATTCAAGCTGATCTCATTGCCTTTTGAAAGATCTTTTGCTTTTCCTTGGTGAACCCGTAAACATCTTTTAAGATCTCAATGTCAATTTTTCTGTGAAGCCTGTCTGTCTGACAACTCTACAACCCCCAAACCAGGAAGAAAATTCCTCTCTGCCCTGCTCTACCAGATCGCTTTGTATGCAAATGTTATCACTTAGGATATTTCATTTAGCTGTTTGTTTATCTGTCTATCTTTGTGCTACACTATAAGCCACATCTCATAACCACATCCATAGAGTATCTGAAAGAGTTTAGTAATCAAACTAGTGAATTCTCCCACTGAATATCTTCTCATTCCATCCCCCACTACCATCTTTTATATTGTCATTGGTAGCAACCTTGCCCTACCTTTCACTTGCGTAAAAACAACTATTTGTAATTTTAAAAGACCGGCTGCTTTCAACTATCATTATATGTGTCTGCTGTATAACATTATTAATTGACATGGTTCCCTTATCTCCCAGTTCTGTATAATTTTATCCATTTTTTCTCCATGAAATATGGGTCAATTTTTCTTAAGTCTTAATAAAAGCATTATATACCTTTTATTTAGTTTTATTTTTCTCAATTTCAAAAAGTGATCTCAGAAAGAGAATATATGTATTATTTAGACACACATACCAGAAAGAGCACAAACACATAAAGGCAATTTTTGGTTAAGATCCCAAACAGGTTATTATTCAGTAAAACAAGTAGAATTCTTTCCAGAATGTGACTATGTTCCTGCAAAGGGAATGTTCCCTGGAGGAAATGCCATTTCCCCCAACTCCCTAATGCACCCATTTCTCAGACACATTTCAATGTGAGTGACACTGAAAAATCCATGCTTGAGGATGGAAACTAAATGAACTTCTGAAATCTGTGTTGACTTCAAAAACTAACTAAAACCGCTCCAACTGAATGGGCTTATTCACGGACAATTTGTCTGTATTTTTAGCTTTATCAGGTCAATGGCAAGAAAAGCCAAAATTAGCATGTGAAATGACAGAAATATTTGGCAAAATGCAACCAGTAATTTTATTTTCCTTGATTCCTCCAACATATTAAGGATGTTATGCACTGGGAGTGGATAAATAAGTACTTCTGAGAGCTTTTCTTCCCAGCTGGCTGGCACTCTACAAGCCCTGGAGCTATGACAAAGGATTTAAAACAAATAAAATCAACTCTGACAGAACTAACAACAATGATGAAAAAGACAAACTTTCCTGTATTTTCATATTGTCCTGGCTAAAACTGTCACTTAAGTGTCCAAACAGCTGTGCCTACGTAGGGTTGCCAGCTGACCAAAAGTAAATCTGCTCATAAGAATTATATGTATATATATATGCATGACTGGGACATTATGCTGTACACCAGAAATTGACACACTGTAACTGATTATACTTCAAGAAAAAAAAAAAAAGAATCAGTCCACCAGAAATCTAACTGAGGGCTTTACTATAGGTGAGTTTAGTTATTTTTTGCAT
The DNA here is from genome assembly GCF_048564905.1 of Vicugna pacos. Lineage (NCBI taxonomy): Eukaryota > Metazoa > Chordata > Mammalia > Artiodactyla > Camelidae > Vicugna > Vicugna pacos. Next base: position 36,999,678 of record NC_133001.1, read on the forward strand.
ATCTCTGTCTCTTTATAAGACAGCCTATTTCAGTTATCTATGAGGAATTAAATAATTTCACACTATAACAGTAGTAGTAACAATAATAATAATTGTTATAATTTATTAAACATGATGAAATAGACACTGTTGTACACGCTCTATAAATATTACTACATTTAATCTCATATCAACCCTTTGATGCCCGTACTACCCATAAATCTACTTCAGAGGAAATTTATTAAATGATCTAAAGTCACTTAGCTGACAAGAACTGGCACAAGGATTCGAATCTGGCCAGTCTGATTGGAAACCATACTCTCAACCAAAAGTAAACTACAGCAGTAACTGTATTTCCCAATATCTTCAACTCTCACCCATAGGCTTGATAAATTGTTCTTTCCTTTAAGTATTGTAACTTAGCAAATTCTTGAATACAGCTTTCATCCTAGAGAGGGGAAGCAGACTTCCCTAACGCCAAGTAGAAATTAGCTCTTGAGTGTTTTCATGGGTGTTGTCATGGCTGTGCAGGCCTTTCTATGATAGAGGTGGGAGGCTTCTGGAGAACCCCAGAGCCAGAATCCATATGGCTCTTTTGTGCCACGGCCAGTTGTGTCACAAATAAGTATGAGGCAGGTGAATTCACTTATTTCCCTTCGAGTGACTTCCATCTTGTTCTCACATAAATAACAAAAGACATTTCAATGTCCAGTCCAGGTGGGAAAATCCAAGGATTTCCCTGTGGTTCCTTGGAGGTTGTAGGTTAAGAACAGGGTAAGAAAAAGTATGGAAAGAGAGGGAAAAAAAGCAAAAACAAGGGCTCCCAAATGAGCATCACTGCACTAACACAGAACACATTTCCTAGATTTCACAGCCAAAAAAAATCTGGCAAGCACATAAATTTCTATATTATTCCAATCAAGTGGCAGTAAATGGATAGCTAGCTATTTCTCACCAAAAATGGCAATCATGCTCTGGCCCTGAGAGATAATACACAGTCCTGAACTACACCATCATTTCAGCTGCCTCACAATAATTGATGTACATTAAGCTATTATCATTGTGAAAGAAGTGATTACAATTTTTTCCCCTGTGGCAAATCTAAAAACCTACAGAAGAAAATCATTGGCTTGTCTAGGTGTAAAAGCCATTACCTTTGTTGTCAGCATTTGAGACACAGACCAGCTGGTTTTCAAAACAGTTAAGACATTTAGGATACATGCAATGAGATTAGTCCTACTTGCTGGCAATGTATTACTCTGTTTATTCATTTTAATGATCCTATAAAAGAAAATGAGATATGATTCTAGTGCAGAACAAGGAAAGGGGTTTGTAAAGGCAAGTGTCATATTCCTTAGAAGCAGAATGTGAATCTGGTGAGTGCAAGATTAGCCAGAGGCAGCTCTCTGTCTTCTGTACAGCCTGGGAACCAAGCGGATTGGAAAGCGACCCTTCCTAGCAGGTATCTTTTGTAGCCCTGATCTGGTCAATACAGGGACTCATCTTTGATGGAGAAATCTGTGATCACTGCTTTTGGATAATGCTTAACTCTATCTGCCTTTGTTTTAAAAATTGAACCACATAACAATTAGAGACTTAGGCTATAAAGACTTTTATACAGTATTTAATTCAAACTTCAACCCCAGGGCAGGTATCTTCCAGAATAATCCTGATCAATGGCTTTCTGGTATCTGGTTGAATACTGTTGTTAATGAATCAGCTTTACTTTTGGAAGCATCCTTATCAATATATGGATCTTTCTAATGGTTGTAATATCTTCCCTTAAACTGGGTAGAAATTCATGTCACTCAAATATCTGTTCGATCAGTTCCAATTCTTTTTAAGCCTTCCATATTAATTTCAGTTCTTTGTGCTTTACCTATTCCTACTTTGAATGCACCAAACATAACATCCTTTGGATTTTTCTTTCAAGAAATATTATTTACCCATTTAAGAAGAACATATGATCCTTTAGATTCTCCTTCCAAGAAATATCATCTACCGGTTTAAGAAGAAAATTATTGTAGAATATATAGTAGACACTGGGGATGCTATAGTGAATAAGAGATATGATGTGTTATAGGGTTTATAGCTTAATGGGGTTACAAAGAAATAGCTTTACAAATGATGATAAAATGCCCTAGGTGCTATGATAGCACTCAGAAGGGACAGCTAATTAAGCCTAGCACTTCACATGTTCTTCTTGTGTGTGGTTTATTGGTCTCTTACGAATCCAGATACATTCTAAGTTGTCAAAGGTCTCCATTTTGAGAAGTAGTTAAAAATAATATAATACTGCAATATGAAAGTACCCTTTACCTTAATTGAACACTGTAGTATATTTTATTGAAGTAGCCTAAAAATTAGTTTTCTTTTACAACAATGCCTTTTTACTATGAATCTGTATTCAATTATATCTATGTTGCCATGCATATATTCTACTATGTATTCAAATCCAGATTCTAAATAACAACATTTATCTTTGTTTAAGTTTGTCTTATGGATTTAGGTCAAGAGATACAACCAACTGGACATTTTTCTTTTATTATACTAAATATTAATTTTATATTCCATTTTTAAATGACCAGTACCACCTCCCATGATGTTATCTATTATAGGATTAAAGACCAATAGTCCCACAATTAATTTTTGCATTTTTTTATCCTTTTCTGCCTTTTTTTCCCAATGCTTTTCTACGCCGTGGATATAAATAGTACAATGAACATTTAAAGACCTAAATATGGCACTGTCACTCAAATCTGAATATATACACAAATATGAAAACACAGATTGTTTTTAAAAGATCAAATTGATAGAGATGATGATAACAACAATAACAAAGGTAAATAATAGTAATAAAGCTATTTTCCAGCCTGTTTTGGAAATCTGATTACTGAAAAATTATTACTATTATTTAATGCTTTGCCTTGATATTTTAAACATATTTTCTGAAACATTTCCATAGATCCTTCTGTGCTTCCACCTATCCATAGGATTAATTGAGGCCAAATATTATCATTCTTATTTCATAAATAAAAGCTGAATCATGAAATATCAAAAAGCCAAAGTCATACAGAGTGGTAGTAGAGCCAGGACTAACAATCACACTTCTGACATCCAGTAGCCTTTAAATAGACTCTAGCATAACCAAAACTTAAATATATGTGATTATATGCCTAGAAGCAAAATCATTACCTTCAGTTTTCTTATTACTGACAATTCCATGCCATTGGCTAATGATAAAATAATAGCTCAAAAGCAAACAATATCCACCACTAACTCAAGTGTTATATGATTGAGAGAGTATACAGTGAATTTAATTATGACAGATTTTAAGCAGAGAATAAAACTAATGTTTGCAAACTTCAGCAGGTATAAATTCCGAAGTTTCAACTTGGTCTACAATGTATAAAGCATAATGAACTTTATATTTCTTGGCAAAATTTTCTTCGTTAATAAAAGTTAATCATTCCTTAAATAAAGCTATGTGAGCACTTCAACGTACTATAAAGGAGTCAAACCATTTCAATTTTCACACTTTACTTTTGCTCCTTTCTAATAGGAGAACTATAAACTTGGACTTTCAATAAAATCAGAGCGTTTGATGTGGTCATTTATTTTTAAAAGGCATTCTAAGCACACCAATTGCTGAATCTAGAAGCTCTCCATTGATATTCCATTTAATAAACTAGCAAGCCAGACACATTTATTTTAAAGTTCAAGTTTAATTAAAAGATAAGACTACAGTGACAGAATGGCAAGGGAAGAGGGATGTTGAAATTTTTTGTTTATTATTGCAGAGCAGCTGCTTTTATTTTTAACTAATCTCCATTAGTGTGAAATCAAAAGGCAGCACTTCTAGGTTTTCGTATTTCCCTTGTTACCTGCTTCCCGCAGGAAATGACTATGCATTTTCTCATTCTGGGTTGAAATCATGAATGAGCCCTTTACTGTCTAGATGAAAAATTCTGAGAAGTAGTTGTCAGAGAGTTTACTTTTGAAATTAAAACACATTCATTTCTTTAATCAGCAATATTTGCTAAGCACCTACTAGCCTCTTTTTAGGTTTTGGGGTGTTAAGCAGTGAATAAACAGACCAAAAAAAAAAATAAATAAATCAAGCAAACTTGCAAATTAAAAAAACAAACAGAAAATCCTGCCTTGCTGGAACTTACTTTATGATGAATATGCATTTCAGACTCAAGTAAAGCTACATATCAGTATTAAACATTTAAGACTAATAGAGGGTTCGAAAAAAATTAATTGATCATATTTTTAAAGATTATGTTTGGATATCTATAATTTGTTCAAATTTTTCAGTACCTGCCTTTAGAACAAAGATAAGGAAGGACTTACATTGGTGCAGGAGAAACAGGAAGAAGGAGAAAGCTGCAGGGTAGAGACAAGTGTTAGTAAGATGTGAAGGAGAAACTAGCTCACCATTACCAGGCTCTCCCAGAGTTTTTAGTGAATGAGCCAAATGCTCTTGAAAGCTCCTGAGTTGCCTCATGGCCTGCTCCTTTCCTGAAGTGTTCAAGATACGGATTGAAAAGAAAAATTAAAACTATGAAAACAGCCTTGTATGTATCTCCGAGCCCATATGTTCCTTAAGTATAAAAAATATATACAGCACATGTAAGAGAATTTCTTTTTGAGACATACTACATTTTCTATTAATATTAAGATCAAAATATATACAAAAACCCCTTCTAAAAGAATGCCAAATTTATAAATTTTTTAAATCTATGGATTCATGATGGGAAAAGAATCCATTAAAGGAGAAAAAAATTTAGTCTTATTCACAGTGTATTACAACAGCAAAGAAGTTATCCACAGACCACTCACTAAAGTGTTTTTACAAATAAAATCTCATTTGCTCTTCAGTACATGCTCTGAAATCATTATTATTTCATGCTCATCATTCTACACATGAATCCCAAAGCTAACTGATCGAATGGCTTACTCAGGTTGATATAACTAATCAATATCCAAGTCAGAATTCAAAACTCAGGTATAAACACCTCAAACCACATGGGATTTCCACTGAGCAATACAGCTTTTCAATCAACTGATCAAACACAGAAGCTTTTGTTAAATATAAAACATATTCTTTTAGACAATTTGAATATTAAAGATAGCTATCTCCATAGCTTGTCCTATTAAAAATTTTAGGTGCCAATGCATTCTGATCTGTAGCTTCCCCTGGAACTAAAGAGAAACTAAGACAAGTAATTCAAAATAGCATATCACTTGGGCAAATTATACTTTATAAGTTCTTAGACAGCAGGTGTGCTTTTATTGATGTTTACTGAGCCTTGTAGGACACTTGACAATTGCGAGGCTTCCCTGGCCATTTTGGCTCATTGTTTTGTAATCACAAGGGACCACAATGTAATATGGGCTTGCTCTGCCTTTAAGCAACAAGCTCTTTACCAGAAGTTTAACAGAAAGCTGAAGCAGTAAAACTGTGAATGCAGAAAAGTCTAGATTCCCTGTGATGAGGTTAAGAGGCAGTAGGTGTGGGGTTAAGAGACAGGCTTTGAAGTTATCATGCTTGAATTCTTATCCCCATTCTTGTACCTACGGACCATAAAAGAGTAGAAAGTTTACTTTCTCTAGGCTGCAATATTCTCTAATGATAATAATAATAATGCATAAATCATAACATCATGATGGTTAAAAAACACACAAACTACACAGAATTTTATTAATTGCATCGATTATTCAAAGTATTATTAATAAGATTAATCCCTTTTTCTCCTACTCTACGTTCTATATATTTACGTTAATGCATATGCTTCTTTTTGGATTTATAATCTCTGCGCACATGTGTGGGTGTGTGTAATGTTTCTTTTCTAAAAATTGATGTAATACATGTTATATAATGTATTTTAAGTATTTATATTTAGCCTACTTCTGAAAAACTTGAGATAACTTGAACTTTTGTTGTAAGGCTAAATAGTATAGCTAAGGTTCAGAAGAGAACATGAAAGAAAAGCATGGCATATACTTTATTTCCAGACAGATGAGATAGAGTTAGGTTTTGCATTTGATCCTAAGTAAGCTTTCTAGATCCCACGTATTCTAAGATCTGGAAAAAAGAGAACTACAATTCATTAAACAAATTTTGCATTCAGGCAAAATCTGTAAGGCAAATTCCCTTATAGATTTAAGTGATTTCCTTAAAGTAAAGTTAAGGTGGAATTTATGGCAGGCTTCTGTGTTTAAGAGACACAGATAAACACAATGGACAATCTGTCGTCTAATAAAGATAGTACTGCTGTTCAAATGCATGCATCTACTACTGAACTGTATCTTTACAGTTTAGAGGTGAAGGCATACTATTAAATGTAGCTCAGTGAGAGGCTGAGGTAATTATGCCTTCAGTTCTGTTGCGTTCTGGTGATCTCAATTACTGTAAGAATTGTAATTTAAGAGAGCCGAATGGGCATGAAGTCTCTCCATCCACCCATTCTTCCTTGCCAATGTCTTAAGCAAGCATTTGGCAGGTGTTAAATTGCAGTAAATTCATGATTGAATTTTCTAACAGGTACCTGAGCGGTGATAATCTATTGCTCTGGTTAAAGTGTGAGTCATATACTTCAATCATTTCTGACACAGGCACTATCGCCACAAAAGGAAAAAGCAAAAGAAGGCAGATTTTCCCATGTGGTTATAGTAGCAAAATGGGGTGGTGTGGTCAAGCAATGTCCCAAGGTCAAGTAATTATGATTTCAAACTGGATCTCCACCTGTCTCAGTCCTGCCTTCAGTAGGTCCACAAAGGAGGTCCACAAAACTCTGCCCCTCCTGCTGTCTCAGCCTCCCAGCAGTACCAAGGAAAAAAACTTCATTAGAACTGACTGCCTACATTTATTTTAGAGACCATTAAAACTGATACTTCTATACCTAAATCACCACTAGAAACCTGGAATTTTTAGGACATCCTGTATCATAAAGACATTCATATTCATTAGACTGCATACTATCATGTGATCCAAAATCTTTTTCTTTCTATTGTGCTCTCTGGAACCCAGTGCCTGTTATTAGCAAAACCTCACATCAACTGCCTCTCTCTCTCATTTTTTCTCTAATGAAGTGTAGATGTTCCCTGAATGTACTACTGAGCAAGATACAGTCTCATAGTGCTGGTGTGGTTTTCCCAGTAATCCACCAACAGGTAAACCTAAGGGGGAGGTTTCTTCCTCACTTCTTACTGCCTCTTCCCTAAAACAGAATAAAACACAATAAAAAGATAGAACAAATTATATGCCAACAGATACATACATGCTCCTTCTAGATGCTAAAAAGCATCTAGACGTTCTGTAATTTCTTAATAACTATTTATTGATAAATAAATGAATGAATAAACAAAAAACTTAAGGTAAGAGAAAACAGGTAATAGTGATTCCAAATATGCAGGTATGGTCCAAGGCTTCAGCTGGGAATGAGGAAACTGGGAAATTATGAAGGCTATGAATAGATAACTGGAAAACCAGAGAAAGTTCTGCAGAATCTAGGAATATGGGTACATGTATCCAGTGTTAAAGCAAATGTATGACTGTTGATTCAGGGCAGGGATCTATTCTTAGCTCTGGTTTTGAGTAGCTCACTGACATGGAAAGACATAGATCCATATTGTGGCAGAGATCTAAGACATCCCTTAAGCCTTCACTGCCTTTATGAAACAAACTGCATATTACACGCTCAGAGCTAGGATTAAATTGATTTGAAGGTCTTATGTGAAGAGGTGATATATATAATTTTTTGCTTGACACCTGATAAGACTGCAAGTATAAGAAATAATCATTGTTCTGATAGCAACCCTAAATTATCTTTGAGTTTATGTTTATTTTCTTGAGAGAATCTTTAGCATGAAATTAAAAATAAGTAATGTGGGCATCATCCCTTGGTGCTTACTACAACCTCCTAAATCTTACTCTACACCTGGAAGGGGGTAGACAAACAACAAGCAATCAAAGCAATGTTACCCTATTTCTATGGATAGAATTGTTGGAGAACCATAACACATTGCACTGGCAGATGGGTCCACTAGCAATGCCAGCCTTAATGTGTAATGAAAAGAGCATAATTATGGAATGGTAGAGTTCTTCGATTTCTGTTCCTTACTATTCTTGTGACTTCCTACATCACAAGATTAATTACTTTTGGCAGCTCTTTCTACATATGTAAAAGCAGGTGATAACATTTATCTGTAAGTTTGTTTTGAAGAGTAAAATATTATATGCAAAGTTCTAGTTATGTTAATCATCATAACAGATGTTCAAAAATTCTAATTGCCTTCCCCACTCTAGTGTATACCCAATAACTTTTCTTCGTCTACTACATCATATTTGCAAATGGCAAATCATTAGACAGAACTTGATAATGTTTAAGTTCTAGTACTATCCTCTCTACCTATCATAGCTTCTTGAAAGTCTTGTACTAACTTAGACAAGATAAAGGTGGTTAGTAATCACTTGGGGGCTTTTATGACTCCAACAAAGTCAAGAGACTGTATTACAGAGACAGTGATGCTTTAAGCTGGTTCAAGAGAATATACTGTGATTCATGTACATGTAGATCACAGAAACCCATTCTTCCAAGTGTGTAGTGAAAGTGGAAACTACTGAGATGCATCGTTGCCACAGCTAAGCATATATTACGAAATCCCTAGAACCTCCCCATTTTTCTACCTCAGATTTTCTTGAGTTAACTCATCTTCACTTTTGAAGTTAAAATTTTAAACCCTAGAGGTATCCTTATTAGAGATGTAAGTGCCAGCTGACAAAAAGATAAATGCCACAGCTTTCTAAGACTGTGGTCGTTGTGTGCCCACAGACTGCCCGTGAGCCCAGGGAATACACAAATTGTTCCTCCCTTCAGTGACATATCACAGTGTAAACATATCAACATCTAGCACCAAATTCACTGACTGTCCAGCAAGAGTGAATGAAGCTCATGACAGGGAAAACCATCGATCCACTTATAATTACCCTTTGTGGGAAATGCTCTCACATCACTTCAGGACACTCAGCTGCCTAAGTCTTGGGGGAAGGAAAACTGAGTTCCTACTAAGATTTTGGAAGCCCTCTTCTTACCTGAACAAACTCAAGAAACTTTGTTATGTGCAGAACTGTGTCCCCCCAAGATCCATATATTAAAGTCTTAACCTCACATACCTCAGAATGTGACTGCATTTGGAGATAGATGTTTAAAGAGATAATTGAGTTAAAATGTGGTCAGTAGGATGGGCCCTAATTAAATATAGCTGGTGTCCTGATAAGAAGAATTTATGAGCATATACAGGTACAGAGAAAGGCCATGTGAGGACATAGGGAAAAATAGTCATCTATAGCCCAGGAGAGAGGAATCAGAAGAAATCAACTCTGCTGACAGTTTGATCTTAAACTTCTATCCTCCAGAAATGTGAGAAAACAAATGTCTATTGTTTGAGCTACCTAGTCTGTGGTAATTTGTTATGGCAGCCCCAGCAAACCGATATGCTCTGCAAGGTGAGTCGGTATATAATGCACTCTAGCAACAATAACTGTAAAATACTGAGTAGTGAATAGTGTGAGTTGGGAAGAGAATTCTGAAGTATTCTGGTTTGTTTGTAAAGATTAGACTTTTCTTATATTTTACAATCTTAATGAACATTATTCAGCTTGTAGCTACACATTTTACGTAGTAATTTTCCAAGTTTGGTTACCAATTTTAAACTTGCTTGGTACATCTTATCAGCTGATACTGGATGTGCTCATTTTCAGCTAACTTTCCCACAGACTATAATAAGAAGAAAACAAAATCTGATATACCGCTAGGCGGAGACACTCTGACCACCAATTTGACAAGGAGTAACAGAATCGCACAAATGAAAAAGGCAATCTTTGTCTTTGGCTTCATCCCTATTAAAAACTTGTTCCTAAGTTCCTTTTTCATTCAGATGCTTGAGTGCTGTGGCCACTCTGAGGATCAGCCAAGAGAAAATCTGGTGAAAGCCGCGATGGAAGGGACCCATGAAACCAGCTTCAGGGGTGCTGTCAGATAGTCAGTACTCTACTTCGAAAAGCATCAAGGCTCAAAGTGTGACTGATTTTATTTCACATTATTTTATTTATTTATTTTTCAGATGACACAATCCCAGGCAAAAGCTGAAACCATTCATATTGCTTTCTATGTTCCCAGCTGAATTATTAATCTTTCTGTCAAATCTAATTCCTGACCCTTGATTTAATTCTATTTCAGCAGCTGATGCCTCTATTAGCCTCGCTGCACTTGAATTCTGTTGCTCCCTTGGCTATAGCCTGCTGAGAAACTGTTTTTCAAACAGGGTACTTAGCAGAAAAGCTCTGTGCTTTATTGACTCAGATTTTAATTTCAAATAGTATTCTTACTGATCAGGTACTTGAAAACAAATGTTCTGAGAGGTTTCTCTCACACACTGAAAGGTGATTCCCAAATCTTATATATGTTTAAGCACATAAATTATAAGAAAATCTTTCATTTTTTTCAAAATTTCATTCTTTATACCATTAATAGACTCCTGGTGGAATCAGTGATTCTAAAGGTGAAAAAATAGCAACTTTAAGAAGGTTGATAGAAGAGAAATATGGATTTGTACCAAAAAAAAAAAAAGAAGAAGAAGAAGAAATAGAGACTAGGGCCAGATTTCACTATTTCTGAATATTACATAAGCAAATTAAAATATAAATTTCATGTTTAAGTGAGAGTATGACATAATCCAATAATTAACAAAACATGATGTACAGTAGAAGATCAATACAACTGAATTTGATGAGTTTATACTTCAGGACTGCTTCACTAATTTAGCACACACATAGCTGGTGACAGTGCAATATATTGAACCAATCAGCTAAATTTCCCTAACTCTCATTAGTGTATTATCACCAGTAGTAACATATTTCTAAATTTCCTAGAGCCATGGTGTTTCATAAAGAAAGTTTTCCTCAGTGTTGCTGAGCATATGAATCAATAAAACATATTGCTATGTCCTTTAGTGAAAATTAAAGCAAAATTACCAGTATCTCGTCTAGTCCAATCTCTTGCTGACTAGTATTTATATAAATATCCTTAAAATTATTGATCCCAATCCCTCTCCTCTAGTGAGAGAATGTATAACAAGAATGGTCATTCCAATTTTGGATGAATCTAATAATTAGAGAATTTCTTCTTACAATGACTCTTTTATAACTCCTCCTGCTACCCACTGATACTGTGATGACAATGGAAACCACTCAGTAAATACATTTTCTTCCTTTGCTACTTGACAGCTCTTGAAATTGCCTGATATCTCCACCTTTAGCTTTCCTTTCTCATTTTCTCCATTGTTCTTCACCTAAAATGACTTCTTACTTTCCCTTCATAAACCTGATAACATTCATCTGTACATGTTCTGATATGTTGTTATGTATTTTAAGCTGTTAGCATCTGATGATATCAATGTATTGATACTTTCCAACACCAAGGGTTTCTTCCCTGGGATTTTTTGTGCATCATCTTTCAGTGATCATAATTAAATCATTCAACAAATATTTGCTGAGTTGTTTGTAGCTGTCTTTCATTTTGACAGTCACTGGAATCAGAATGATGATTAAAGCACAGTTTTTATCCTCCAGACCCAATCAGTCCAGAAAACAATGTACAGTAAACCAGCAATTACAACAGAGTATTAGGGTGAGGTAAACACACCCTACTGTATGAATACTGTAAGAATGTACTGGAACCTAACACATCTTCAAGGCTTCAAAAACACTTCCCAGGGGAAGTGATAAAGATACATACACTGAATAAGGAAGCGGCCACACAAAGGTCTGGTGATGTCTTCCAGAGACAATGGACAAAGGGAACAAACAACTAGAAGCAAGAAAAGACATGGTATATTCAAGAACCAGTGAGTCATTTAGAGGGTCTGGAAAGCAGAGGATATGCAGTATGGAATGAGACTGTGGCAATAAACAGGGGTTTAACAATGAAGACATTGTATGGCATGATAAACAGTCCATTCAGGCTGTTGCAATAAAATACCACAGACTGGGAGCTTATAAATGACAGAAATTTAGTTCCCATGGTTCTCTAGTCTGCAATCTAAGATTAAGGTGCAGAATGGTTGGATTCTGAGAAAAGCTCTCTCCAAACTTGTGACTTCTTGCTGTGTCCTTACACAGTGGCTGGGACTTGGGAGCATGGTGGGCCCTCTTTTATAAGGGCACTAAATGCCAATTGTGAGGTCTCTGCCCCCATGACCTAATCACTTCTCAAAAACCTTACCACTTAATACTATCACCTTGGGGATTAAGACTGAAATATATGAATTTGGTGAGGGACACAAACATTCAGACCATTGCATTATATTACTTTACAAGGGCTGCCATAGCAAATTATCACACATTGAGTACCTTAAAATAATAGTAATATATATATAATTTTTTTTTTTACAGTTATGGATGACAAAAGTACAAAATGAAGGTGCAACAGGACAACATTCTCTTCAAAGAATCTAGGGAAGAATCCATCCTTGACTTTTCCACCTTCTGTGGGCTCAAGATGTTCTTTGGCTTATGAGTACATGACTCTGTCTTTGCCTCCATCTTCACATGCCCTCCCCTTTGTGTCTCTGTGTCCTCTTCTCTACTTATAAGAACACCATGCAATAAATGTAGGGCCCATTGTAAATCCATGATTATTTCATCCTGAGATCCTTAACAAATTATATCTGTAAAGACCTTTTCAAAGTCCACAGTCTGAAGTTCCAAGTAGACGTGAATTTGGTGGGGAGACACTATTCAACCCACTGCAGTAAGCACTTGAGATTCTTATCATTATGCAATGAAAAAACACTGTTAAGACTGTGTAGGGCTTATAAATTAGAACTATCAGAAATGTGTAAGAGCAGGTGGAGGGGGAGTAATCAATTTAGTTTAGCATAAATTGACTTCAACATATTTGGGGAAATCAATATGGAGATTTTAAAGGGAAGTTGATATACAAGTTTGAGTTTTAATAGAAATATCTAAATTATATGCTGATTATGCCTGCTTGTAATTCCAAGATGCTTTTTTTTTTTTCTAATTTACTTAGTGTTGAGCTGGAGGCACAACTTATTGGCTTAGAATAGCTAATTGTTAAATATTCAGAAACTGTATGAGAACTTGATGACTATTTAGTAGCTTACAATCAGCCAAGTTGACACTATTAACACCATAATAGTCAACAAATGCCACTAGTCATTTTTTTTTTTTTAGTTTGTTTCAAAACTGTAGTATCCAGAAACCTAACCTTAGGAGCTCACACTCTCATGGGAACTGGTGAAGATAAGCATAATAGGTGAGATACAAAACCAAGTATTTTAGGATTGAGAATAAAGATATATCTTCATCAAGGTGGTAGAAAGCACTTTGGTTTACTGTATTGCATTTTTATTTAAATAAGTCATTATTTAATACAATAAAACAAGTTTTTAAAAAATTCAGATTTCAGGTGAGACTCTTTTTCCCAAAAGGAACTATAGCAGACTAAATGAATTGCTATTCACTAAGCTCCTTTGGTCCTTGTGAAGAAATATAAAAACAAGGTGTGTTTTCTTTGGAAAGAGAACCAGTTGTTAAATGTGCCAATTTTACCAGTGCCTGATGGAATCAAATGATAGAAAGATGAATCACCCATTCAATACAGTATCAGAATTGAGGTGAAGAGAGTGAGGTGCTCACCTGGGGCACAAAATTAAGACAGTGCCACCAGCATCACCAACAGCACCACCACAACAAAGAAAACCAGTAGTTAAGGTACATAACATTTAAGACCATCAAAATTAATTGGGAAAATCCATGATGAATAAAATATTAAAAATAAAGACGGGATCTGACAAGTCATGTTGATCCTGAGGCAAAAAGCAAAGCAAAAAAAAAAAAAAAGGCCCCTATATATACATGCTTTTATATTTTTAAAATATTTGATTTCTCCAGAAAATTAAAGTAGTACAAAAATATTTTTAAAAGGGAAATTAGGTGTATTAGAACTCACAAGATTATTTTAATTTTAAAATCCTCACTTCTACTAAAAATATTATTATTTTATATGTTTTTAAACATTTTTTTTCCAAAAGTAGATTTTAAAGATATTACTGTTGGATGTGCTTCCTTTAAAAGCAAGAAACTAAAATTACTTATACAAAAAACATCTTTTATTTTGTCTAAGGATCTAACCATTGGGCTAACAAAATGTTTATATTTTGATATTTTAAATTATCAAAAGAAGAATAATTTTGACATCAAGTGGTACTCGTCTGGGTTTCTGAGTTTTTCTGGCATCCCTGTAAAAGTTGCACCTAATGTAGGTGCCTCATTTCCCCCAACCTAGTCTTGTTTCTGAAGAGAGAACTTGAACACTGAATAAACATGATGGTAATCATTCACTCCTGTAGGCTTAAGGTTCAAATCAATATCAATTACCTTTAGAAGGAATTTTATGTTTATAGACCTTTAAGAGGAAATACTTTCTTGGACATGAAGTCAGAAAACATATAATTAATTAACTCACAGTGATTATGAAATCTCCCATAATTCCCAGATGGTATTCAGTAACGCATTTAGCTCAGGAAAGATTTTCCAGTAAAATCACCAAAGATTCATATGAAATCACCCACAAACACAAGCAAACTCACAGAATTTTGACAATATTTCATTATTCTTGTCACCTGTCCTGAATATTTCTGATTTCCTATGGGGAATGCTAAATTATTTTTAAAATCTACTTGTATGTTTTAAAAAGGGTGCAGTTTTAACAGTTCAGTTAAGTTCCATTTTCTTAATAGAGTCCTAGTCTTTAATTGTGACCCAAATAATCTATGATACGGGGGTTATCTATATTCCTATTCACAACCCACACCAACAAGTCATTTGTACTTAATGTGTATAATCTTTATTACAGATTTTCTCTTCAATTATTACTGACTACTTACTAATGACCTCAACATTAATTATCTTTTAAGTGAATAATTTTATTAAAAGACTATCTATATTATTGTTACTGTATCTGGAATTACTGTCTTATCTGGGGACAATATATATTCACAAGAATTGCCTTTTAGTCTTATTTTATGGGTCATGTAAATTAAAATATAATTTACCTTAACTCACCTTTTCAAAGAACATATCAATTTCTCCCTAACCATTTGATCATTACCAGCCCACCTAGTCTGATGCGCTGCTCTACACAGTCCTTCCTGTACTTAGATGTCTTTCAAAGGCCTAAATTGAACAACAACTTTCTCAATTCATGACCAAACCCATAGATTTCTACCTGGTGAGTTAGATCCATTCAGTTAGATTAGTACATATCGTATCAAGCAATTCACTTCATTTGTACGTGTTTTTCATAAACATGAAAGGTCACAAATAGACAAAATGGATATAGAATTGGACAAAATCTGGGAGACATATTTTATTGAAACTACAACATGGGATAGCTTATTGCTGGCATGAAATTCAGAGAGTCAATTCACTATCTTTCATGCCCAATATTTTTCCCTGGATATTTCACTAGAATTTGCCAAGCAAGCTTCATGGCCAAACTAGACACATCTGCTAAGAGCACCTTAATTTGGATTCTTGGCTTTGAATCTGAACACCTGGTTGCAGGTGATTCTGGAACCCTGTGCTTATTTTCCTGGCACATGTCAAAGGATGATAACACAAGTTAACCCTGGAACAGAATCAGGTTACCAAATGTGAACTCCAGGTCTTTTGGATTGAGTCCAGGGTTCTGTGTTAACAGCATGAAATCATTAACTGATACCGTTGCCATTGCATGTGTTTCTTTTAAAAGAAAAAAGAAAGACTTTATTATGTTTGTTCTCTGGAAACTTCAGCAAGATTAGAACAACTTGAACTAGTCTAATAATAATAAGAATAACAATAATAATGACTTACACAAGCTGAGCACTAATTATTGGGGAATGGTATAGTTTAGCATCTACAAATCCAGGCTGTGGGGAACCCCTGTGGACCTTGACATGGGATTCAAACACCACATATATCACTTATTAACTGTGTATCTGCAGTGAGTCATTTAACTTTTATATGCCTCAGTCACTTATCTATGAAATGGTAATAAAAGTAGTACCTAACTCCCAAGGTTGATTTAGGGATCAAATGAGTTAATACACATAAAATACAGTAGGACTATGGCTGGTATATATAAGTGCTCAATAAATACTACCTGTGGTCCTGCAATGGTGCTAAAGAACCAATCTATTTCATATTTCCAGAAGTCTTATTATGAAGATACAATTAACTTGAAAATTTACATAATAAGTCATTCTAGTGATGAAGAAAACTTGGTTTAGAAAGTTTAAATCACTTTGTTAACCTAAAAACCATACAGCTAATAATTGGAATGCCTGGGTTTGAACCTGAGATTTGTATAACTTTGGACTATAGAGATTTCCAAACCATCATCATCATCATCATCATTCTCTACAACTGTACCTTGCTTCTCAGTTTACAGAGTACTTTACACAAACAACCTCGTTTGATCTCCATAGCCACATCACAAAGTAGGCAGAACAAATATTGTTATCCTTATTTCAAATACTGGAAAAAAATCTGAATCTTAGAAATTTCACATAATACTAAGTACCAGAAAGATTCCTGTGATCTCTCTCTAAGGCATCACTCACACACCATTCCCTTAGTGGATGCTAATCAATTAAGAAGATAAATCTCTTCAGCAAATGGTGTTGGGAAAACTGGACAGCTGTATGTAAATCAATGAAGTTAGAACACTCCTGCACACCACACACAAAAATAAACTCAAAATGGCTTAAAGACTTACACATAAAACAAGGTATCATAAACTTCCTAGAAGAAAACATAGGCAAAACATTATCTGACACAAATCTCAGCAATGTTCTCCTAGGGCAGTCTACCCAAGCAAAAGAAATAAAAGCAAAAATAAACAAATGGGATTGAATTAAATTTATAAGCTTTTGCACAGCAAAGGAAACCATAAGCAAAACAAAATGACAACCTACAGAATGGGAGAAAATATTTGCAAAAGATGAGACTGACAAGGGCTTAATTTCCAGAATATATAAATAGCTCATACAACTTAATAAGAAAAAAACGAATAGCCCAATCCAAAAATGGGCAGAAGACCTAAATAAGCAATACTCCAATGAAGGCATACAAATGGCCAACAGTCACACAAAAAATGCTTAATATCACTAATTATCAGAGAAATGCAAATCAAAACTACAAAGAGATATCACCTCACACCAGTCAGAATGGCCATCATTCAAAAGTCCACAAATGATAAATGCTGGAAAGGCTGTGGAGAAAAGGGAGCCCTTGTACACTGTTGGTGGGAATGTAGTTTGGTACAGCCATTATGGGAAATAGTATGGCGATTCCTCAAAAGACTAAAAATAGACTTACCATATGATCCAGCAATCCCACTCCTGGGCATATATCCAGAGGGAATCTTAACTCAAAAAATACACACACTCCAATGCTCATAGCAGCGCTATTTACAATAGCCAAGACACGGAAACAATCTAAATGTCCATCGACAGAATACTGGATAAGGAAGTTTTGGTATATTTATACAATGGAATACTACTCAGCCATAAAAAAGAATAAAATAATGTCATTTACAGCAGCATGGATGGACCTGGAAAATGTCACTCAAAGTAAAGTAAGCCATAAAGAGAAAGAAAAATACCATATGGTATCACTCATATGTGGAATCAAAAAAAAAAAGATGAACTTATTTGCAAAACAGAAACAGATTCATAGACATAGAAAACAAGCTTACGGTTACCAGGGGGAAAGGAGGTATGAAGAGAAAAATTGGGCGTTTGAGATTTGCAGATACTAACATGTATAAAATAAACAACAAGTTTATACTGTATAGCACAGGGAACTATATTCAATATCTTGTACTAACTTATGGTGTAAAAGAATATGAAAATGAACATATATGTATGTTCATGCATGACTGAAGCATTGTGCTGTACACCAGAAACTGACACATTGTAAACTGACTACACTTCAATATAAATATATGTACAAAAAAGAAGTAAGATAAATAAAATTATTAATGCTACTGTTTAAACTGGTGAGCTTGGCTTTGATAAAAGCAAAAAAATCAAACTTTCTAATATACTTATAAATTTATAAGTAGACCCTATGTAGTCTGCTTTCACCTTAAAGAATTGGAGTGGAAGGTCTCTAAGATATCGTATATTTTCTTTTGAACTGTAATAATTTTAGCTTTATACATTTACAGTTATGATCCATTTCAGGTGACTTTCACATACATTGTGTGGTAAGGATCAAGGTCCATTTTTTGCAAATGGCTATCTAATTGTTTCAGCACCTTTTTTTGAAGACTATCCTTTTTCTAGTAGATTGCCTTGACAATTTTGTCAAAAATCAGTTGGTTATATATGTATAGGGCTATTATGGACTCTCTATTCTGTTGTCGCACTGTCTTTATCAATAAGGCGTTACAGTATGCCTTAAAATAAAGTAGTGTATGTCCTTCAATCTTGTTATCTCTTTCAGTTATTTTTTGGCTGTCCCAGGCCCTTTTCCCTTTCATAGAAGTGTATGTATATTGTGTCAATTTCTACTAAAGAAATCTGCTGGAAGCTTTTTTTTTTTTAATTTTCTACATTGAATAAGGTTACCCTATTATTTTCTTTTTTTGTTCTAATGTGGTGGATTACATCACGATATTTGAATGCTAAACTATCGTTGCATTCCTGAGTAAGCCTCACTTGGTCATAATACATTGTTCTATTTTTTAATATTTTGTTGGATTAAATTTTCTAAACTTTTGTTACAAATTTGTGCATCTCTCTTCATGAGGTCAGTTTTATCTATCCTTTTAATCTCTGGTTGTTGTTGTTTTTAAGTTTTTATATTGATTAAGATAACACTGGCCTTATTTTCTACTTCATTTATTCATACTTTTCCTTTTATTTTTTGCTCTCTTCTGTTCACTTTGGGTTTTGTTTGCTCTTTTTTCTGTGGTGAGCTCACTATATACCTAAAGTTAAATAATGATTTACATCAATATGCACCAAAAATAAGTGCTGCGCATTGTAGGATAAAAGGAAACAGAAGTGTGGGGAAAAGTTACTGGAATGTACTGGTGGAAGAAAAAGAAATTTATGTAAAATTTGTAAAAGCAGGAAGATCATATAATGTCATAAGAATTAGTGAAAACACTCTAAGAAGGGGAAATGGCATTAACAAAGATATAGTTTAGGAATAGTTAGGAGATAGTGAGGCAATTGGTTTTAGTTATTTGTGTGTGGTCCAGTTGAAGATAAAGTTGAAGAGAGAAAATTGTCTTCAGTGTTCAATAAAGGAATTGACTTTATCCTTATATCTATGCTCAGTGATGAATATTTATGTACTGCATTCAAAAAATGAGGACTAGCTTTTCCACTGAAAATAAATGTAAGCCTCAGGCACCTAGCTGAGAGTTAGAGAAGCAGACAAAGAAATAAAGAAATCATAGCCTTAGAAAACTGTCTAAAATCAGTAGGTAGTAAAGACCCACACTAAATCCTAGAAGCTGAGGAAAACTAATCCTAGTGCCCTATTCAGCCAGAACTGGAATACCGAATAAGATTAAAAATATACTGAATTGCCAAATATGGCCTGTGGAAGTTCATATTTGAAACAGATGTGGGAGTAGCTAAAGGTAAGAAAAAAATAGAAATTTTAAGTGTTAAGAAGAGTATAAAATAAAAAGCAGTAAATCTGTTTCTTGGACATAACATACCTAAAATATTTTGTGGTATACAGATTAACTGAATGCAGCAAAAGCCTATTTTATTTACTGACTTGATAAATATTTTACTTAGTATTTTGCTGAATATTTATTATCTTTATATATACTGGGTGGATCTATATGCATTGTCCTCACTTCCACACCTTTCATGTATGTACCATTGTCACTCATGTGGTATGGGATGAGTAGGCAGAGACTTCCAAAACAGACATAATTTTTAAAAAAGGAATAGAGATTATTTTTCACGACAGCTCACATTCACAGAGAAAGTAAGCCAACACCACCACTGAATAAAGCTTCCCCTATTATTAACATCCTACACTAACATGGTATTTTTGTTTCAATTAATGGACCAATACTGATAATCAAGTCCCTAGGTTATTCAGAGACTGTTTAAACCATTTTCTTAGTTTTTACCCAATACCCTCTTTCTGTTTCAGAATCCCATCCAGCATAACACATTGCATTTCTACCTCAAGTCTCCTTAGCCTCCTTGAGGCCGTGATAATTTTTTAGATTTTCCTTGCTTCTGATGACCTCAACAGTTTTGAGAAGTACTGGTCAGTTAGTATATAGGATAATCCTCTACTGAAATTAATCTGATGTAGACTGAGGTTATGGGTTTTGGAAAGGGAGAACATACATGTTAAGTACAATTTTTATCACATCATATCGAGAGTACTTGTTATCAACATGACTAACGACTACTGATACTGATCTTGATCTCCTGGCTGAAGATGTAGTTGTCAGATTTCTCTGCTATGGTTACCCTTCTCTTATCACTGTACTCCTCAGAAGGAAGTAACTAAAAGTAGCCCACACTTAAAAAGCAGAGGTTTATGCTCATCTTCGCTTAGTCAGAGTAGCTACATAATTTATTTTCAATTCTTGTGCATAGGAGTTTTGTCTTTTCTCTACCATTTATTAATTTATTTAATCTCTTTGTATCAGCATGAGCTCATGACCATTTTTTTCATATTTACCAGTTATAACCCAACAGTACTTTATTTCGTTGGTCAAGCTGTTCAAGTTTTGGGCATGGGGAGTTCTTTCCATTTGCTCCTGTTCCCCTTGACATATGCCTTTACTTTTTTTTTCTGGAGCACTTCCTTTCTGGCCCTATAAGATGTCCTGTGATCATCTCATGTGTTTCCTTCCCCAGTCCTAGAACCAGCCATTTCTCCAAGGATCCTTGTATCCTTTTATTGGAGAATGGCATTAGAAACCAATGTCTAGGTAATAACTGTGTTCATTGCTACTGGTATATCAATTCTTTAGGCACTCTTGTCTGACAGAGCCAAGAAATATGTGTGTATATGCTAAAACAAATATATACATATATCTTAAATATTTCTATCTACAAACTTTGTATCTTTATTAAATTGAACACGAGGTCTTCCTGATACCTTCTTTTATCCATTATGATACAGATCATTCTAGCCTTCTGCCCCACTGATCTCTAAAATTCCACTGCGACAGTGAGAAATCTGTCTGCCACTATCCACCATTCATTTACCTAGTTCATTATTTCCAGTATGCAGTTCTAACAATATCAGAACATGGGAAGCAACTTTGTCACTAAAGTTCCTATGTGCACCTCCTTTTGTTTTTGGTTTTACAGACCATGCCTTTCCAAAGTTACTCAGCACAGCCCTTTCTCATTAAGCACAGCGATGTTGTTTCATTTTAAATACAGTTAGATTCTCTTACGATTTACCTTATTTCCCAGGATTCCTCAAACTTCTAGATTTTTTTAAGTGTATATATTAAGATTCATCCACTGGGTTGTAAATTCCTATATATTTTTAACAAAGGCATAATTTTATGTATCTACCATTACAGATTCATACAAATAGTTTCACCACCCTAAAAGTCCATTGTACTTCATCACCTTTTTATCCCTCCCATCTTTTCCCGCTCCTCAAACCTCAAGCAACTGCTGACTTTTTCTTCTGCTGTTTTTATACTTTTGCCTTTTTCAAAATGTAATATAGTTGTATTATATACAGTATATAGACTTTCAGACTTTTTCCCTGCAGCAATATGCATTTGAGTCCTCAATGTCTTTTTGTAGCTTAATAGCTCATTTCTTTTGTAGCACTGAATAATATTCCACTTTATGGATGTAGTTTATTCATTCACCTATTGAATAAAGCTGCTATAAAGATAACTGTGCTTATTTTTATATGGAATTTAAGTTTTCAACTCAGTTTGGAAAATACCTAGGAGTGTGATTGGAGGATCATGTGGTTAAGACTAGGTGTTGCTTTGTAAGAAATTGCCAACTGACTACCAAAGTGGAGACTCCCCAGACAATGAATGAGATTTCCTGTTACATTATATCCTCACTAGCACTTGGTATTATCAGCTTTTTGGATTTTAGCCATTACAATAGATATGTAGTGGTAATACTATTTTAATAGGTTCTAATAGTTAGATAGTGATAAGTGTTACTGTTTTCATTGCAATTCCCTAATGAAAAATGATTTGAGTATCTTACAAGTTTTGTGGGAGATTTTGTTGTATGTTTTTTGCCATGGGTATATCTTCTTTGGTGAGGTGTCTGTTCACATCTTTTATTCATTATTAATTAGGTTGTTTGCTTTGTAATTGTTGACTTTTAAGAGTTCTTTGTATACTCTGAACACAAGTCCTTTATCAGATACGTGTTTTTCAAACAGATTCTCCCATTCTGTGGCTTGTTTTTATTGTGGCTGTTATTTTGTCTTTTGTATAGCAAAGTTTTTTAATTACAATTTAATGAAATCCAACTTACCAATTATTTTGCTCATTGATCATGTTTTTGGTGTTGCACGTAAAAAGTCATCACTAAACCAGAGGTCATCTAGATTTTCTCTAACGTTATCTTCTAAAAATGTATTTTAAATTTAAGTCTATGATCCATTTTAAGTTAATTTTTGTGAAAGGTTTAAGGTCTGCGCCTGGACTCAATTTTTTTCTTTTTGCACATATAATGTTCCATTGTTTGACATCATTTTTTGAAAAGACTATTCCTTCTCTATTGAATTGACTTACCTTCTTTGTAAAGATCAATTGACTATATTTTTGTGGATCACTTTTTTCTGTATTCTCTGTTCGGTTCCACTGATCTATGTGTCTATTCTTTTGACAATACCATGCTATGTTGATCATTGTGGCTTTATAGTAAGTCTTAAAGTGGATAATGTCAGACCTCCAACTTTTGTTGTTCCTCATCAATATTGTTCTGGTTATTTTGGGGTTTCTAACTTTCCATGTTAACTTTAGAATCACCTGTCTGATTTTTTTTTCTTGGTTAGTGTGGTTAGAGGTTTATTAAATTTATCGACCTTTTCAAATAATGAGCTTTTGGTTTCATTGATTTTTCTATCAATTTCCTGTTTCAATTTCATTTACTTCTGCTCTTTTATTTCTTTTTTCCTGCTTGCCTTAGGCTTAATTGCTTTTTCTCTAGTTTTCTAAGATGAAATGTTATTTTATTGATTTTAGGTCTTTATCCATTTCTAGTATATATATTCAATGATACGAATTTTACTCTAAGCGCTGCTTTCACTTCAGCCCACAAATTTTGATAGATTTTAGAAAAAGAATTTTTAAAACAGAACTTTTATTTAATTCAAAATAATTTATAGTTTCTCTTGAGATTTATTTTTTTGACTCTTTGTTTAGATGTGTGTTATAAAACTTCAAGTTGCGAGAGGGTTTCCCAATATCTTTCTGTTACCAATTTCTAGTTTAAATCCATTCTGGTTTTGGATATTCTGTATGGGTTCTATTCTTTAAGAATTTGTTGATGTATGTTCATGGTATAGGATGGGGCCTATCTTGGTGAATAATCCGTGTGAACTGGAGAAGAATGTGTATTTGAAGTAGTCTATTCATGTCAATTAGATATAGTTGATTGATGGTGCTGTTGAGTTCATCTATATCCTTATTGATTTTCTGCCTGCTGGAATTGTCAATTACTGATAGAAGAGTGTAAAAGTCTCCAACTATAATATAAAATTTATCTATTTCTCCTTGTAGTTTTTTCAAGTTTTGCCTCATGTATTTTGACACTCTGTTTAAAGTGCATACACAATAAGAATTCTTACATCTTCTTGCAGAATTGGCCTCATTGCTGTTACGTAGTATCATTCTCTATCCCTCATAATTTTCCTTCCTCTGGATTCTCCATTGTCTAAAACTAATTTAACTACTCCAACTTTCTTTTGATTAGTGTTAACATGGTGTATCTTTCTCTATAATTTTACTTTTTGTCTATCTGTGTTTTTATATTTAAAATAGGTTTCTTCTAGGTTACATATAGTTGAGTCTTAGGTTTTTTAATGTGCTCTGACAGTTTCTGTCTTTTAATTGACATATTTAGACTACTGATGTTTAAAGCGATATGATGGATTAATAGCTAGCTTATTTGTTATAGTTTTTTATTCGTCACTCCTGTTCTGTTTCCTTTCTTGAGTTTCACACCTTTTCTTGCAATCTCTGGTTTTAATTAAATATTTTATGATTCCTTTTTTCCTCCTCGCTTAGCATATCAATTATACTTCTTACTTAACTTTTTTTTAGTGGTTGTTTTTGAATTTGCTATATATATTTACAACTAATCCATGTCCTCTTTGAAATTACACTATCTTGCACAAATTACACTTTGTGCATAGAACAAGTACCTAATAACAAATTATTCCCAATTCCTCCCTCTCATTTGTTATAACTTTGTTGCCATTCATTTCAGTTATTCATAAGTTATAACCATCAAATAAATCACTGCTGCTATTATTTTGAACAAACTATTATATCTTAGATCAATCGAGAATAAGAAAAATAAAAGACTTTATTTTACCTTCATTTATTCCTTCTCTAACATTCTTCCTTGCTTCATGTAGATCTGAATTTCTGACCTATGTAATTGTTAACTTTCTCTATGAAGAACATTTATCCTATAAGAGTAAAGGTAAAATAAAGACTCTTGTGGACAAAAAAAAAGTGTATTTTTATGTTAGTCCTGCCCCATAAGAAATATTAAAATAAATCTTCTATATATAGAATTCTATGCTGCTGTTTTGTTTTTTCTTTTCTTTCAACACTTTAAAGATTTCCCTTCACGTTCTTCTTGCTTGCATGGCTTCTAAAGAGAAACTGATGTAATTCTTATTCATGTTCCTTTGTAGATAAAGTATTCTGCACCCCCTGCTTTCAATATTTTCTCTTTGTTTTTGGTTTTCTACCATTTGAATAGGATATGTCTGGATATAGTTTTTTTTTTTTTTTAATTTATCCTACGTTGTGTTCTCTGAGCTTCCTGAAACTGTGGTTTGCTGTGTCATTAATTTTGGAAAATACTTAGCCATTATAATGCCAAGTATCTCCTGTCTTCTTTCTTTCTTTTTCTAGTATTCTAATTTTATGTATGTTACTCCTTTTGTAGTTGTCTCATAGTTATGGAAGATTCTGTTCTATTTTTTATTATTTTTTTTCTCTTTTCAATTCAATTGGGTAAGTTTCCACTGATATATCTTCAAGTTCATTGATTCCTCAGCCATGTCCAGTCTACTGGTGGGACCATCAAAGGCATTCTTCATTTCTAAAATTATCTTTTGATTCTTTTTTTGAATTTCCATCTCTGCTTACATTACATATCTGTTCTTGCATGTTGTCTACTTTATCCATTAGAACCAGTAATACATTAATCATAGTTACTTTTATTCTCTATCTGATAATTCCAGATCTATATTATATCTGAGTCTGGTTCTGATGCTTGCTTTATCTCTTCAGTCTGTGTTTTTTTCCTTCTTGCTTTTTAGCATATCTTCTGATCATCCCGTGGACACAATGTACTGAATAATATAAACTGAAGTAAATGGATCCTTATAATAATCTAGATAGTAGCTGGTTTCTGTTTTGTGGTTGTTACAACTCTAGGTGCCAGAGGCTTCAGTTTCTTCTAATGTCCTTGTTTTGTTTTTCATCCCTGTTGCCTTTGAGTTTCACTAAGAACACCTTCTTAAATAGAATCAGTGGCTTCCTGCTCTTTTACTTGTAATCTGCTGTTATACTGGAATCTTAAGAAATGGAGGAGAATAGTAGTTTATGATTTTATGATTAAACCTCAGTTATTTTTGTGGGCTTATGTTGCAGGGCTGTGACCTTTGGAATTTGAGTGTTTCTTAGCTTTATTCTTCTATTCTTAAATCAGACAGGTAGGCTAGAAGGGACTAAACTTGTCTTTCCTTTAGGTAGAAAACTGCCCTTCCTTCAGGTAGATAAGATTCAGTTGCCTTGGAGTGGGTAGGCCTTTGTGTTCAAGAATGTTATTGGTATATTCTGAAATTGTTAGTTTTCCCCTCCACCTGCCTGAAACCACAGGAGATTTTTCTAGGATCTTTACCATGAGAATTTAGGAAGGTGGTTCACGGACGTGAAACTGACAAAAAGTATAGCCTTCCCCAATTCCACCACAGTCAGGGAGCAGAGGAACATCTCACTCTCAAGCAAATCCACACTCAGCATCTAGTAATTCATCAAAATTAGCATGTAAGTGTTCTTACTAGTTAATGGCTCTAAGAATTTCTCCACTAGGTAAGTTGATCTCAGGAGTAATTCTCTGTATTCACTTGTTTTATCCAGCTTATCAAGTAGCAATGGTTTGTGACCTAAATTCTCTGATAGGCCTAATCAAACTAGTCTATTTTTATTTTGTTCAACTTTTTTCTTGTAATGACAAGAACAATGACTTCCAAACTCTTTGTATATTGAAGCTGAAACAAAATCCTATTCTCAAGGGCAGTACTTTTAAAACTGCCTCACTGCTGTATAGCATTAATCCTATTGATCCTGAACTTTTAGGGACCTGGTAACTGGTAGATTTGAGACTTTTACTCAGTCTCTAAACCACGTCTGCATTCTTCTTCCTCAGTAATTCTCAACAACAAATATTGTTTAAATAAAATAATTCTTAGAATGGACACTGGATGTAGACAATCTGTAGGGCAGTAGTAGATAATAGGTAGATAGATAGCTGATTACTAATTAAATAGATAGATCAATTGATTTCCTAACTGAATGGCTTTTGGAGTTGAATCCATTCAAGTCTTAATTGCATAGATAGGAAACAGATCTGTTGAGAGGAAACAATTTCTCTTAGTCCCTATCAAATAGCTCAGCCTGGACTAGAATTTAAACTTCTTCCCTTCCAATTTAATTCTTGTTCCAAGGCCCTGTGCTGTCACTCAAGATTGTCTGGGTGTCTTTTGTTAATTTTCTATTAATTTTTCCCGACCCTTCTCTTAAGGTATGCACAAAGAAACTTATATGTAGTTTTACTTTATCATTATAAACACCTGTACAGTACCTGAAAGAGAATATAACATCAAAGTGAGTTTCTTCTCAAGTAAAAATGAACATATAAAATTCCCATTCTGATTTAGAAATTCAAAAAAACTACAGCATTAGGCAAGAAATGGGAACCCATTACATAGTCCTTTAAAAGAAGACTATGAAGAATTAAGCCTAAAACAGTATTGCAGTCCTTCCTGTAGTTTCATTTATATAATGCACAAAATCTTATTTCCATTAAAACATTTCTATTATCGCAGACCTTATTTGCATTAATGAGGGCTAGGAATTTTGTAAAATAAAGGAGCTTGCTTTCTCTTTATTATTCCTTGTAAATGTGTGTGTATTATATTCTTTTAATTTAATATATAACATATATGTATATATGTATGCATATGCACGTATACAATGAATACACATAATTCATATTATAGACTGTTTCCTAGGAACTTTTATTTTAATAATGGGATAACTCTCCATTCCAATGATTGCTTTTTTTTCCTGATGCATTAAAAGCCTTAAAACATCAGTGGAAAAAATTGAGTTGTATTTCTTTAAGTGTGGAAAGTGCCCAGCTATCAAGCTGGTGTCCTGGAGTTTTATCTGAAATACAACTCAAAACTGAAAGTGGGTTCAGGTGTATGGCAGAACTCTCTTGGGCTGCAAAATGTGAAAAAAGAGAATGAGGAGTGGGTCCAGGAGCAAAGACAGTCACAAGAATCACGAAAATGCAGGGGAGAAAAACTACTCAAAAATTTTCAGGAAAGAAAAAAAAATATTATGACCATGTATTGCAAACAGAAAAGGTTAGTTTAGAAGGAAAAACTGCAGAAGTTTCCTGAGGCTCCTTGGCATTGTATCAGGTTTCCCTTATGGATTGTCTTCAGTCTTTGGGACCATCTTTAAAAAAAAAATTTAAAAAGCTGATTCTTAAACAAATGGTATTCTATTTTCAATTTTCAAATTTTTTGAGATGTACCTCTTCCTCCAAGTAGCAAGATTCTACTATAATTGCACATAATTTATTTTAAATCTACCTCCCCTATTGATTGGACTTTGGTCCTTTAGACAAGGAGATTATTTTATCTTATTTTATTTTATTTTCACTTCCTCAGTATACCATAAAGAATGCCAAAGATATAGTAAGAATATGGTAAATGCTAACTAAATGAATCTCTACCATCACATTTCTCAATCTTTAAAATTCAGGTTTCACTATAACAAACATAACGACAACCTCAATATACACATACCTTCAACTAATGGAGACTTGAAAACTCCTCATACCCCTCACCCATACTGCCTGGACTTCTAACTTTTTATGTCTATTTTAATTTCTACACTGTCAACAAAATAATTTATTCAAAGTGTGAATTTTAGCGTGTCATGTCCTGCTTTAAAGTATACAATGGCTTCCCTTTGCTCTTAGGAAAAACTTACTTTTGCCCACGTAAGGTGCCTGCCTCATTTGCCTGTACCATTTGGCCCACTGCTCCCCAATGCTCAACATTACATTTCTAACACTAAAAGTGGAAAAGAAGTGCCTGATACACTTGATAAATATCTGCTGAATTAATGTTATGGAAGCAAATAATAATCTTCCTTTAGAAATACTTATATCATTTAAATTCAAGTTACCAACATAGAGAAAAAAAAGTCAAGTCCTAAACAAATTTACCTTAATGTGAAATGGAGGTTCCTTATCTGAGAGAGAAATCTAAGTAAAGAGAAAACCCCATGGCCCTTTCTATCCCTGGGTCCTTCATTATTAACTTACATTTCATTGTGGGTCAGAATACCTGGGACTGAATTTGCTCCCTTGTTTACATGTTGAGTGAACTTGGACTGCACTAAGCCTCCCTGTTTATTTTTCTTTTCTTTAAAATAATTACAATAAATAATGTGTACAAAACTATCACTATATCATATAGCTGTACTAAGATACAAATTACTCAATATACTAGTCCCTAAAGTATTTCATTTACTTAGTCTTAGGTACAATTATTTCCTTTCTCTTTTCTACTCATGCATTCATTCCACACTTAACAAATAACTATTTTTTTTATGATTACACACACACATACATACATGTATATACACAGGCACATATGTATGTATATATATTTGTATATATAATCTCAATTTGAGGATTCAAAGGTGAAAAGCAACATAACCTTTTTTTCTCAAGAAATGTCTTCTCTGACACAAAATATACAGACAAACACAAAAAAGCCAATGACCTGACATACTAGAGGATAAGGTGACACATAGTACAAAGCACACAGTGAACTAGGGAGAGTTCTGCCAGGGACTCACCAACAAGTCTTCACAGAGAAATTACGTGATTAAAATGAACCTTGACAGAGAAACAAGAGAGAATGCTTGAAAGAAGCCATATTCCATGCAGGTAGAGAAGAGGGGAAATCCTAGAATGCTTTCACAACAAACTTAAATGTTTGAACATGATCTCATAGGCAACAGAAATTGTCGCAGAGTTTTAAGCTGAAAACTCAATGATACA
Organism: Vicugna pacos; assembly: GCF_048564905.1. Classification (NCBI taxonomy): domain Eukaryota; kingdom Metazoa; phylum Chordata; class Mammalia; order Artiodactyla; family Camelidae; genus Vicugna; species Vicugna pacos. Next base: position 37,029,339 of record NC_133001.1, read on the forward strand.
TATCTATGCTTCTGAGAAGTCCCTCTGCTTTTGTAGAGTAAAATACACTGAAAGGTGCAAAAGTAAAGGCAGGAAGGTCAGCTAGGAAACAACTACAAAATCAGGATGAGATAAGATGATTTTGGAATAAGGGCAGTAGTCCTGGGAATGTACTGAAGGGAAATACAAAGGTTGGGAAGGTGGGATCTGAGGATTTGGTACTGTCTTTTCCATCTGCCTTCTTAGTCTGCTATGGATACCATAATAAAATACCACAGATTGGATGCCTTAAACAACAGAAAGTTATCTTCTCACAGTTCTGAAGGCTAAAAGTCCAAGATCAAGGCGCCAGCAAAGTTGGCTTCTCATGGGGCCTCTCTCCAAACATGGTCTTTTCTCTATGTGCAGATACTCTTGGTATTTCTTCTTTTTCTTATAAGGACAACAATTCCATTGAATTAGAGCCCCACACTTACAACCTCATTTAACTTAACTTCTTAAACCCCTATAACCCTATATAGTCACACAAAAAATTCTCAGCCCCTTTTCTCCTCTTTGGCTATCTTCATTTGGACTCTTTCACCATATCTTTTGCCATGTTTTATATCCTTTGTTCCCGTTTCATGTAACCTTTTCTCATCTTCTAAACCACATGCTCTTTCTCCTCATGTAAGCCCTGAAATCATATCTATTGTTATTTTCTCTGGCTATCTACTCCTAAACTTTTCTTCTTTCTTCTACTATCTTGTAAGGAATTGAGTGGAAACAAGAGTTGATGTTGGGTCAAGAAAGGGAATTTGAGGGAGCTGAAAATGCTAATTCATAATACCAATTTCTTAGGAGTATAGATCAACCAACTTAAATTATCTTTTCAGTTCTTTTATTAGATAGTCTAAGTAATTGTCTAGAATCGCCAGGATTTTTTTTAAAGCAAAAACAAAATTAAAAACTAATGCATCAGGAGAATGAAACTTTCTGATATAGACATGAAACCAAAGCTTATTTATTTATGTACAGATCATAGGAAACAATTATGTCCTTAACTCAGCAGTGAGCTAGTTCAATAGTTATGGCTTATTCAGGATTTTTTCATGCTTTGTTAACAAGCCATTAGCACCACTACCAGTTCATTAGTTCTGACTTTGATAAACACTTCCTCAAGCCTCACTATTGTTCAAAAGATTTGTAATCACAATAGGATATTTGAGAATAGTCAGATTAGGACATAAACCCATCCAAATCAGGTATGGCGGGGAATATGCTTATAGAGATGTTCCTAAAAAAGAATAACTTTAACACATCATCAAAATGATCTAAGATAAGGTTGCATATAGAATTAAGAATGTCTTATAATGGCTTAATTTTTTTTCTTTTCTTTTCTTCCTGAGCTCAGTTCTCACATTCTGTCATTTTGTTGTTGTTGATGATGATGATGATGATAATGACATAAGGTCCTTGATTAACTTTAAGACAAATATTTTAAATAATTATTTTCAAATGACTGTTCTTCATCTGTCATTGGCCTTTCATGTTGCTGCCTTCTTCCCCTTCTCTTTCTCCTTCTTCTCGATCTCTTCTTCCTCCTCCTCTTGCTTCTTCTGCATAGTCATCCTCCCAGAACTGTATTATACATGCATAGTATTTGTGTAAGTTTATTTTTTGTACATTACTCTTCAAGTAGAATCAGGGCTATTCAGTCCTGATAGCAAACAATGGTTCAAGAATACAGGGTTAAAAGAGAGAGATCATAAATTTAAGCTTGACACTATTTCAACTAGGAAATCAGTTTCTCATCATAACACTCCTGCTTCTTTGGAATTTCATATTTTACATGAGGTCAGTGAGGTTTTTTCTGATGCCACAGCTTCACAGATTGTTTGATGATATGAAACATTTATTTCTGCTTAGCTGAAGCATTAACACTTGCTTTCTTTCCTTCTTCCAACTCTTCTTATCTTGCTATCATTTCCCCTGCTTAGAACTCTGGATTAGAGAAAATAAAGATGGCATATTTGTGTAGTTCATCCTCTGGCCCATCTTCCCATAACATTTAGTAGAGTGTTGTAAGTTATAGGGATACTTCTGACTTTGCTTAATTCCCATAGATGTCTTCAGTCTCTAGTGATCAAAGCAGAAGATAATTTGTGTGATCTTTCAGGAAACATCTGTTCTCTACTCCAGTGTTGGTATTAATCAAATCTGACTGTCCTCTTCAAATTGGACTAATTTATACTCTTTTGGGTCCATACTCTGTATTTTCTTGTAATTTGAAGTTTTTATAATTTCATGGTTCTATTAGAAATTTTATTGATTTCCTACATGGCTTGTCTTATATTTTTAACTATATTTCGATGTGGTGGCTTAAATCCACTAATTTTTACCTAAAATCCACCAAAACAGTCAGTTAACTGTCAAGTTAACTGTTGAATGCTTGAGACATTGCAGGAAGTTTAGATATAGTAGCTTTTCAATAAGTGGATATTAATTAATTAATCAAAAATCAGCAATTTGGCAATTCAGCAAACTTCTTAGAGTCACTGTATCCTAGTGATTCAGCTACACTGGCTCAGTCCCTTCTTCTTTCTTTTGCACTCTAGGTATGATTTCCATTTATCAATCGGTGATATTAAGAACTTGGGAATGAATTCACATGGAATCAAGCTACACTCATTCAGCAAGAAGCAAATTCTGTTGAATATCATCACTCATAAATAAATAAAAAATCTTACTGATATTAGTACTGGTAATATCTTGATTATGTGTTTTTTATTTTTATTTTCAAAGTTCTCTTATACTTTTGATATTTGATTCACTACAGCTCTAAGGCAGATAAGGATAGTGTAACTGTTGTCATTTAGAAACCAGGAAACAGAGTCAAGAAGTGTTTAAGTGACATATATAAGGTTATAGAACTAGTAGCCAAAATATTCATTTAGTATATTCTTTTGGGGAATAATTAATAACCAGTTATAAGTAGAAATGGCTTTTCTTTGTATTTTTCTCCCAACCATCTAATAGTTACTAGAGACATAATGAAATGTAGAAGTAATTACAAAAATACTATGGAAATACTCACTATTTGAAATTACAGCAATATACTGTTCTTTAAAATTGTTTTCTGAAGTGTAGTTGATTTATAATGTTAGTTTCAGCTGTACAGCAAAGTGATTCAGTTATACATATACACATATATATTTTTTCTTTTCAGATTCTTTTCCATTATATGTTATTATGAGAAATTTAATATAATTCCCTGTGCTGTACAGTATGTCCTTGTTGTTTATCTATTTTATATATAGTAATGTGTGTCTGTTAATCCTCAACCCCTTATTTATCCTTCCCAGCCTTTTCTCCTTTGAGTAATACATTCTTCAAAAAAAAAAATCAGATGTCATCTGTGGAGACTACTTGATAAAACTGTATCTAGACAACTTTAGTATTAATATTCAAGGAATCATATTATGTATTATCATGTACAGAGAAAAGATATATGGTCAAAATTCAATAAATAATTATATAAAAGACAAGTAATTCAGTTAAAGACTTGATATGGATGATTAAATCTTCCAATATTTTATATAAAATAGCTTATTCTACAATTTTATATGTCACTAACAAAATTACATATTGTTTCTCTAAGGAACATTTTTATACTTTACCTACTTTGTTGATTTGTTGCTATGCTCTGTCTTTTGGAGATGGTAGAAGTAACCTGATTAACTTCAACAATTGCTAACAGCTTTGTTAGCTTTTAGAGTAATTAGCTACTCTAATTGCAAAACAAACTTTTCATCTTACCTTTGATACGATCTTGTTTCTCATCAGTAGGGAGAAATATGCATGAAAAGATATTACTCATGTAAATGCTTCCAAATTATTGCAAGATAAAAACAGACCACTGAATCATTATTGAGCTCATTAGGAGTAAGATGCTATGTAAGTACAAAATATTATCATTTTGTCTGACAAATACCATTAGTTCATTATGAAGTATAGTATTCAATTATCTACAACATGCAACAGAAATGAGATGCTTTGTTAGGTCCTGCTAAAGTGTTATTCTGAAATTGCTTTTTAAATTTATCTGGCACTATACTTTTGTTATTAAAGAATGAATGAGCTTCATTTAATTCAGAAAACTCAGTGTTTCCTTTCAGGATAAGCTAACTGAAATAGCAGCTTCCTTTAACACAACTTTTGTGGCTCTGTAAGGATTGCAATCATGATACAAGTTAGGAATCATGGTATGTTTTACATGAAGAATGTTATTATTAATAAGTGGACTATGAAAAGTTAAGGCTATATGGATGCATATTGTAATTGCTAAGGAAAATCATTATTTTTAAAATGAGGAAAAAACCCAATAGCGAAAAAAAAAAAAACCAGAATTCAAAAAAATCAAATAATGAAAAAGAAAAAGAGGCAGGATGTAAGGAACAGAAAGCAGACTGAGTTGAAAAAATAAATCATAGACTTAAACCAAAATGTATTAATGACTACATTAAATGTTAATGGACAAAACTCACCAATTAAAAGGAAGAGGTGTCAGAATAGATTACTTGAAAAAAGAAGAATATATAGGCTGTTCAAAAATGCATGTGTGTTGAGGATAAACTGACAGAAAATATGCAAAGCAAATATTAAACAAAAGAAGAATGAAGCAGTTATACTAATACCATTCATGAATATAGATTTTTTAAAATCCTTATGAAATTATTAGCAAATTAAATTCAATGATCTATGAAAAAAATAGCACATCATAACTAATGGAATTTTTCCCAGAAATGCAAGAATGGTTTAGTGTTCAAAAATCAATACATATAATTAAAAATTCAACAGCTTTCATGGTAAAAACTACCATTAAACAAGGAATAGAAGTGGACATTCACAACCTAATTAAGGGTAGATGCATAAAGCCTACAGCATGTTTAATCCTGAAATCCTCTATGCTTTCTATCTATGATCAGAAACAAACAAGGGTAACCCTCATCTCCACTTTTATTTAACATCATACTAAACGCTCTAACAAATCTAATAAGGAAACAAAAAGATGTAAAAGGCATACTACTGATAAAAAAATAGTAAAAACTCTTATTTATGGATAAATAATCATGCATGTGTAGAAGAGATTCAAAAAAAGTTTTTAGAATTAATAAATGTATTTAGGTTTTGGAATGTAACACCAACATACAGAAACCATTTACATAACTTTGTACTGAGAACAATTAGAAAATTTAAATTAAGTTTCACAGTAACATAAAAAAAATACTTATAAATTTAGTAAAAGAGAACCAGGAGTTGAGAGTTGAAACTAAAACAAAGAAATGAGATGATGCTCCATTGTCATCTATTGGAAGACTTGCAGTTATTAAGATTAAAATACTCCTTAAACTGACATAGATCCAATTCACTCTAAACCTTGGGACATAAAGAGAGCCCATTCTTGAGACCATCTCAGACACCCTCCCAATCATCCACATGTAGAGATGGAGCTGCCCTACAGTAAAACCGAGACTTGAGGGTAGCAGCATCTCTGATGTCCTCTAAAGTACTGATAAAAGGCTCTGAAAGAAGTAACAACCTTTGGATTCCTTGGCTAATCCTCACTTGAGCATCCATAAGTAGTTGTAAGAAATGTTATGTAAGTCGTGTTATAAGAAATGTTTGAATAGCCCTTTCTAATTTACAAATTATATACACAGGTATTATTTTATTTGATAGTACATATGCCACATGTCATGATTCTTCTATTCTGAATATTCTCCCTGGAATACTGCAAAGATGTATGCACATGACAGGAGAATATGAAAATACATGAAACTGTAAGAATTGTCAAGACAAATATTTTTTTAATTTATTATTTCAGCAATAGGAGCTGTGCTAGGAATAGTGATGGGCAAAACCTGACTTCTTCTTTCTTCTCAAGGAGGTCATAGTCTTGTTAGAGAAACCAACATAATTCAAATAACACTAAAACACATGTAATTACTGATTAAAAAATATTTCTGAAGGAGTTGATATAATCAGAATAGTAAAAGGAGTGGTCTCTGGGAAAATAAAACTCCATATGAGATTTAAGATGATTAGTACTCACTCAGACAAAGAGGAAAGGGAAGCATATCTGGCCAGAGAGAACATGTGCAACAGCCTTTTGGCATACATGATCAGCATAGTATTGTGACTCTGACAGAAGGTCACAGTAGTTAAAGTATGGTAAAGCAGAGGAGCATAAGTAAAAATGAGAATTAACTTGGTAACAATTCACCCAAGAATTTTAAGTATATATTAATTTCTTTTCCTTTATCCTGGCATGCTGGTGAATCACTAAAGATTTTAAACATGGGAAGCATTTGACTTGGGTTGTGTTTCAGAAAAAAAAAAATCAATTCTGGGTGGGTTATAGAGAAGGAAATTGATGGGAAGAGAAGCAGAGAGAGGTACAGACCTATAAGAGAATTGCATTAAACCAGTACTATTTGAGCAGTAGTACTGGAATGGAGAGAACAGATAAGAGATAGTCAGAAGTGGTTAAGCCAACAGATAGCTAGAAAATGCTTTTAGAAAACAAAACTAATGAGAATCAATGTAGGTTGGATTTGAGAGATGTGAGAGAGAGAAGAAATGATCAAAGGCTCTACACTGAGATGAAGGAAGGTTTCTCAAAATAATCATTAATCATTCAACAGAGATAACAGGACAGTTTCACTGAGTGATATAACCTCAACAGCATCAGAATACCAACCATTTTTCCTAAGCAAAATTCAAAATAAGGATCACTTCATTATTTGCATCTTGTACCACCCTGTTCTATTGTGTTGATTCCTGAAAGGTGAATATCAGAGTTCAAAAGCACTAAACTTATTTCCTAGCAGTGAAAGATACACTTTTCCTCAGTAGAAAGTCAGTTTAATGAAGACAAATAATTCTTCTGTCTTGTTTGTGTACTTATATTCAACATCTAAACCAGAGCCTGGCCTATAGAAAGTACTCAATAAACATCTGCTGAAAGATTTATTTCTGGGCTCTCCATTCTGTTCTATTGGTCTATATATCTGTCTTTATGTCAGTACCATAATGTTTTGATTATTATATTTTAATCCTTGTAACATATTTTAATATTGGGAAGTATAATGCCCCTAGCTTTGTTCTTTTTTTCAAGATTAATTTGTTTATTCATGATCTTTTTCTGAATTTCAGAATTTCTGATAGGGATTATATTGAATCTGTAGATCACTTTGCTTAGCATGAACATTTAACAATCTTACATCTTTCAATTCATGATCACTGGATGTCTTTCCAATTTGATTTCCTTGTTCATTTATTGATGATCAGCACATAGCCCTCAGACCAGTTGAAACCAGAAGGTTGATGATGTTGACTCCTGAAATACTACCTGGTTAACTTGCCACAAATCAATCAAAAGAATGTCCACAAGCTGTTCTCCTGAATTAAGATGGTCCTTTAGGACATTAGTCTGCCACCTTCTTGGTTTGCTGGCTTTCTGAATAAAATCATTTTTCTTTGCCCCAACATCTTTTCTCTTAACTTATGGCCTTGCCATGCAGCAAGTGGTATGAGCTTCGGCTTGGTTACAATATTTATTGTTGGAGTAAGGAGTAGGAGGGTGTTTGGGCTAAGGAATGACTGGTGAAAGGGTAAATAGAAGTTTCAAGAGTCCTCTGCATGAGCCTGACTGTCTTTCTTATATCTTCATGAGCAGCATGTGTAAATTCAAGGAGTTCTGTGTGTTATATGCAGTGGATTTTTGGCCTGTGATGTCCAAAGTTCATTGGGTCAGTCATTCTAGTCTCTCAATGCACCTGTGCAATATTTAGTCAAAGAGTGGCTGTCAGCAAGCTGTTTCCTGATAGTTTTCCTACTGTTCTACAAGATACTCTCAGTTAATCTTCTCTTAGTGTTTGTGGACATAGTTTCACTCAAACAACCCACATGTCTATCAATAGATAAATGAATAAATAAAATGTGGCAATACATCCAGTGGAATAGTATTCAGCCCTAAAAACATGGACTTTTTCAATATGTGACAAGAATGGAGTTTGATGGCATTACCTTAAGTTATCTACTAGTCATAAAAAGACAAATACTACATGATTTCACTTATATGAGGTAATTAAAATGTCAAATTCATAGAATCAAAGACTGGAACGAAGGTTGCCAGGGCTGAGGGAAGAAGAAATGAGGAGTTACTAATCAATAGGCACCAAGTTTCCATTAAGCGAGATGAGTAAGTTCTAGAGATCTGTACCTATTCAAAAATAACTGTATTGGACACTTAAAATTTTTTAAGAGGATCATTCTTATGTTAATTGCTTTTACCACAATTAAAAAAAGACATTCATCTAGTAGCAGCATGGACTTTAGAAACTAAAACCCTGTTCTTATGCTGGTCAGAAGTAAAGTTTTCTTTCCTTGACTCAAAAATATAAGCCAAGATTTCATCGACAGTATGAAAGGAAATGGCAATGTGCCTTGTTTATGCAATGTAGATTTTATAATTTATGTCTTAAGCAAAGTGGATTTCACAAGAATAAGATTACCTGGAAAATGAACAAATAAAGAAATGTTGAATACCTTGGGTTGACTGATGATGAAAGGACCAACATATTGAGAACTGATTAGTCCTTAAGATGATATTGCCTCGGCTAAGCTCAGGGTCTGATTACACTTTCTACACTCTTTTCTGTCATGTTGGTGTATATACATTATCAGCTTCTCAGTCAGCCCACTGAAGTGGTTCTGGTACACAGCAGCACAATTATTTTTCTAAGTGATTTCATTAATTTATTTTGACAAAGAACGACTTTTTAACTCAAATGCAAGTCTTGGTTTCTGAAATCTTCACATCAAAGTAAAAAATGGAAAAGGGAGAGAAATAAACTTCCCATAAAGAAAGAATAAAGAACAGTTCACATTCATTTTCCCAAAAGCCATATGCTCTGTGGATTTGATCTGCAATCTGGAGCTGAGGGCTCCAATGGCCCCTGCTGGGTAAAACATCCATTAAGGATAGATATTTGTTGGTGTGCAACTTTGGAATGCAGACATTTGGCACTCACAGATCATAGTCTAAAATAACAGTGAATGTATTTTAGCAGGGAAAAAAGAAATACTTTGGCAACTTTTCAGCATTATGCAAAAAGTAGTTCCAGCATTTGGAATTATGTTATCCTTAAGAAGAGTCCAGGTGATTTTGCCCCTTCTGTGCCCTTCTCTCTCTTAGACTTCTTTTGTTATAAGAATGCTTTCACTTTGTGATTACGTATGCATAGAAAGAGGCTAGAAAATTAATTGAGCCTATAAAATGAAAAATAACCTGCTGTGTAATCATTTCACACTCAAGACCTCCTATTACCTGAATTCTACCTCCAGACATATATACATAATTTTTACATGTTAGGTTTAAAGAAATTTTTGTAACACTTAATTTCTGCACTTAGCAAACTTGACTGTATGTGTCAAAACTACTATGAGTTTTTTGGAGGGGTGGTGGTAGATGAGAACTCCTTCACATCATAAAGAATACTCATGGAAGATCAAAATGCATTAAAGTCTTACTCTTTTTTTGATTAAAGCTTTTACAATTATATGAATATATATATTATTGAAAATTGTTGGTTATACCATGGAGTACCTATCATGGTCAACTGGTTCTCAAGGTGTGGCCCCTTTCAAAAATTTATTGAGTGTTTATTATTTCTATAGTATCACATTCTCTACTATAAATTTATGGTTTTTCTCTGGTGGGTGTTAGGGTGAATTACTCACTGGGTTTAGATATTCTAAAATTTATTTATTCAGGTATGTCTTATAATGAAAAGTACAAATTTTAAGTAAATCTAATTTTTCCATACATATTCACCTATATAATAACTATGCAGATCAAAATTTAGAACTGAGGGGACAGGTTTCTTTCTGCCCCCTCTCAGACAGTGGCCTCAAAGTACACACTATCTAATCAAAGATAATGTTTTTAAATATCAAGTTTATTTATGATAAAATTAGATTTATTTATGTGCATCAGATTCCTTGATGAAAAACTGTGTACTAGGTATGTTAATCAGTAATTGACACTTATAGATGCAATTTGTGCTTTTTTTTTATTGTTAATTCATCTACTGTTTGTTCAGAAAGTTATACATAAAGTAGTAAAGCCGAGGGAAGTGGCTAAGACAGTGGAGTAAGAACACCCCGAGCTCACCTCTTCCCACAGACACACACACATTACAGCTATTTACAGAGCAGCTATCAACATGAATAACTTGCAGACTAGCAGAAAAGATTTTCCACAACTAAAGGTATAAAGAAGAGATGGGTATGAGGGGCAGAGAGGCAGCATTATCAAGACTCACAGTCCTGGGGAGGCAATCCCAAGGTGGAGGATGATTACAGCTGTAGAGGTTCTCCCCAAGGAACAAGAAGTCTGTGGCCCCACAATGGGCCTCACAGCTCAGGAGTCCTCCACTGGGAAGATGAGTTCCCAGAACAGCTGGCTTTGGAGTCCAGCAGTGCTTGTGTGTGCGCGAGAGCCAGAGGGCTGCAAGAAACAAGAAGTTCTACTCCTAATGCGTGTGTGCAAGATCTCACGTGCTACGAGACCCAGCACAGAAAGAAGACTGGTTGAGACTCACTTGCTGATATTACAAAGCCTCCCAGGAGACAGGAGTCAACTGGGACTCTACTTGGGGACACAGAAGCTGGTGGCAGCTGTTTCAGGGGAGCTTCTTCTATCACAACGACACTGGCAATAGCAAGTGCCAGTCAGGATTCCTCCCATTAGTTTATTAGACTATGGGGACAGTTTGCTCCTTGTCCTTTATTTTCCCTTGCTGTAGGGCACTGTCAAAGGCTTGAGGTATGCAGTAGACCAAAGAGAGGAGAAAAAGGATCTACTTATATCAATCTGCATCTGATTATATCAGTGTGAGAAGAAGGGAGGAAAAAATTTCTTATAAATCATGTTTGAAAATATGATAATGAATGAGTTCTCCAAATGGAGGAACAGAGAAAAAAATTATGAGACTAAGAACTTTCTTAGTGAAGAAACTCTCTACTTGAATAATACACATAACTGAGTGTATTAGAAAATAAACAGGATAAGAAAGTTTGGAAATGTAAGAAAATTACTGGGAATATAATGTATAGAATAAAAATGACAAGAATAATATATTGTACACTTACTATTTGCAGGGCACTCTTCTAGAACTTTACACAAATTCAATTATCTAGACAAGAGGAGGCATTACTATTCTACCTTTATAGGTGAGAAAAAATTAAGCTCAGGAAGAGTAAATGATATGGCAGAAATTACGTAGCTGGGAAGTTATAGAACCAGGATGTGAACCTTGCTTAAACTTACCATGCTCTGTACCATTTTCTGCAAAATGGAGACAGCAGTATTTAGCACATACAATAGGTGCAATGATCTAAAAGGGTTTTGCAAAGGAAAATACTTGGAACAGCTTCTAGATCCTAAAATGACGAAAGTTTCTGTTTGTCCCTAAGGAGCCAAGGAGCATCATGAGGGTAGTGAAAGCCTGAGAAGCAGAGGGAGGAAAGGAAGATGACAAAAAGAAGCTTGGGGTTAGGGAGAGGCTCAATCTAATTAGAACTTGTAGAAGCGGAGGGAGCTAGGTCAGAACTGGATCTCTGGTTCCTGTGCCCCATCCTCCAATTGGTCTAAGATAACTAAATATGTGTGTGTGAATATATATATATATGTATATATATATATTCACACACACACATATGTGTGTGTGTGTATGTGTATAGATGTGATATACATTTTACAAAAGCATGAACCAATTATAGCCTGATGAAATTCTAAAACATTGTTTTTTTTAAAAAAGCCCTTTGCCTTCTACATATGTACATTACATTCTAACAAAGTCAGCAACTTCCCTCTTGAAAACACAGCACTCAAAAGAACTGTTCCCTCTATCTGCTCTCTTAAGGCAAACTATACACAGGTTAAAAAGTAGAAATCATTAGCCCTCAAGGAAACATGGCTGTAGGCAGCTCTTTTTCTGTATATCATTCTTCTGACTTATCTGATCTGTAAGATAGTTCTCTGGGCAAAGTTTATAGCAAAACTAGAGAATTAATTTCTTCTGGGGTTTCAGATGCCTTGTACATCCAATTCCCCTTCTTAGTGGAAACAATCTATAACAGGTCAAGTGCTTTTCCAAATCAGTGGAGACAGGAGGTCAAGACAATGTTTGGAAACAATGGCATCATACCTGCACTTAAAATCCAAAAGCTTATGTGAAATTGCACATAAACTGGTTACACAGGAAGCTTTTATATCTCCCTGTTTCACTGCCTACCCCCCCACCCCCACCATTATTCCACTCACAAATTGCTGAATCCTGAAGAAATGTTTCCAGTTTCTCAGAGGAAGTGTGTGGCTTCCTTAGTTCTGTTTGCCGGGAATCCATTTCCCATTCAGAATCTGCTCAACAATAGTCCCTTAACTACTACTGTCCCTCTTCCTGCATTATTTTTCCGCAGAGCACTTACAATTATCTTGCATACTATGTATTACCTCTTGCTTGTATTTACTGTCTCCCCTGGTAGAATGTAAGCTGTGCAAAAATCATGACTGTTTTGTCTTCTTTTTTTGGTTACTGTTCTTTGATATCCAGCACCTGGAAAAGGACCAGATGCTTAATAGGTACTGAAAAGCACTGATGAATGAATGACTAGTTAAATGCATATATGAAGGGATTTTCCCATCTACTTAGTGTGAGGAACTAGCAGCTTATATCAGAACATTTCTTCTTATTCTTTTCAGTTTGTTGTACTTATTTAGGTTTAATGCGACTGTAAATAAATTCATATGGATCTCACTTTACGAATGGATTCAGCCATTCATTTGGTAAACACTTACTGAGCATCACTGGGCAACAAGCATTCTCTCTCAAATGGCTCTTTTGCTGTCTTCATAAAAGGCTGAGTAAGGAACAACTCCAAGTATTACAGAAAAATAGTCTCCTCTAGTTAAGATTCCAATGTCTAGACTGGGAAATCCAGCTAATTAGCATTCCTAGAGGATGTCATTTTGACAAGGATTGTTTCTTAGGATGTTACAAGAGGTACCAGTCTACTCGGTGAGAATCTGTTCAGTCAGTAGCATGGCCATCTGGCCAATTAGAGCCACTGGTTATAAGCATATCATTAGGCAGTTTTCTGTACCTTTCTTTAAGAGACATCTGGAGGATATCTATTGCCGTTTCTTAGTCTATTCTTTCCTTCTGTCCTGCTCCCTGGAACGTAATGCCACCTGGACCATGAGGACAATGACTATATCGGGAGATGATAGAAAGGTGAACTTGGATCTCTGAGAATGATGTGAGCACATTCTCCATCCTACTTCGGAACTACGTGATACAAGATTTTTACAGAAAAGGGAAATAAAACTATATCTTGCCTAAAATTTTATTACTTGGGGATTTTGTAATATCCATGAATAAAATTACCCTTAACAAATACAAATTTAAATCCAAGCTCTGCCACTTATTAATTTTATGAATATGCACCTAAATTTAGCACACAGTCCTTAGATTTCTCATCTTTAAACTAAAGATAGAATATGGAATATACAAGTTTATTGTAAGGATTCAATAAGATAATTAATAAAAATAAATTAGCCCTATGCCTAATGCAAAATAAGTGTTAAATAAATGGTAGTTGTCATTTTTATTGCAGACATAATAATCCCTGTATGCCACGGCTTGAAAGAAGACTCAGGGAATTGTTTTTAAAGGTTTCTACTAAAGAAATACACACTTTTTATTTGCTTTTAAAGTATATGTGCTCCTTTTATATCTGAGAGGATTATAGGATCCATTTTACTGAAGGAAAAAGTAAAAGTTTCTATGTATCACAGCAGGAATGACTGTCTCGAGCAGCTACCAATCTCTTCCAGACCCCAGTCTCATGATCAAGAAGAGAACTAAATATCATAAGCCAATCTGGCTATTTCAGTTAATGCACATTAAAGCACAAATATATATTTTGAGACCCAGTGTGTTTAGGATACAGAAATGAGAGACATACCATTGATTGTTTATTGTAACCACAACATTCCAAAATAAAATTAGAGTGACTTACGAATATTACCAGGGCATTAAAAATATGTTTAGAATAAAAGACCAAACATGGGAAGTTAGCATGTAGGCCATGTGATTCAATCCAATAGCTGATACTGGGCAGCAGATGAGTTTTCACATTTTCCTAGCAGACAAACTGAATGAGAAACAAGACTAGTTAAAGAGGTTATTGTCCATGAGAAAAGGTATTTTAGGTGCTCTGGAGAAAAAAGAAGATTTACCACATAAGAAATTTATTTCTCATTAAGAATTAAAGAGAAATATCCTGTCTCCATATAGTTATATTGTGAGCTATAACCAATCTCAGAAGAGCAAAGAATTAGAACTCAAATTGGAGTAGCTCTTTCATCACTGGCACCACTAATGAATATCAGTTATACCTGCGAGAGGTATTTTTCTCTTTAACTAAAAAAAGTTTTAAAGGATATGTGTATGCCAGAAAATGTTTATGTGGGGTGTGTGAGCAAACATGTGTATGCATACGAGTGTAGTGTAGAGTAGGAAACTATAAGGATTTTAGTTACACTGAATAATGGCGTATATGCTGAAAATCTCATTGCCATTACTATTTCTGAAAACACACACACACACCCACCTAACATCAAAAACAAACAAATACAATCTCTTTTTTTCTGTGATGATCAAGAAAACTGAATTCAAGATAATCAAAATTTTTCACAAAATCACAAAATTAAGCCTTCCTCATCCCCAAGATAAAAGCAATATAGTCAGGGAAACACAGATAAGTAGCTAAACTAATCCAGGCTTGAAGATTTTGACTAAATTCTTGTAGTTGAACTTCCTCACATAAACATCCCCTTGAGTACATATATCTATTAAAACGTTTACTAATTAAAAGGGCAAAATATTTTTTGCAGGGCTAAATGACATTAGTTAGTAATGTCAAGTGACAAAAGAGCCACCCAAGTTGAGTTCTAATTCTTTACTCTTCTGAGATCAGTAATAGTTCACCATATCATTAAGTATGCTATTAACATCTAAAATTGGAAGCTGTGTTAATTTCAAAAACTCATATGGATTCCTTGTGTATTGGGAAATATTTAAATACATTATATATTATTATTCATCCATGTGACATGAAAATGGTAGGCACAGGAGGACAGCTCATTTGCAAAGTTACTTTTAGCACTGTGTTTCCTAAAGGAAAATGAACTCAGTTATTTGTATTTGAATCAGAAGTACATATTACAGATCTTGGGGTTTTGTTTTCCTTCTAGAAGGGACTTGTATTAAAATGCTCAGGATAAAATGTAGATGTCAATTCCTACATACTTATTCACATTCAAAACTGGAAGACCAATTGGTTAGGGGAGTGCTTCTCATCACATTCAAAAGGAAGAGACACTCCACAAACCAGCATAAAACGCATAAAATAATAAATCTGCTGCAAATCTTTTCTATTTACTCTTCCTCATCAGTTATTTTGGAAAAGCTTTCCACTGTCTTCCCCTCCTGATTTCAGTACAAGAAGACACAAAAATTGCTGCTTGGGGAGAAGTCTTACAATAAATTCAGAAAATGGACTGAGACAGACAGACACAGACACAGACATAGACACAGACAGACAGACAGACACGCACACAGAGCATAGTAGAAAGGAGCCCTTTTCCCTAGAGACATGTTCACCAGTATTGGGTAAACGTGAATCACGTTTTCAACGTATATTTCCCTTGAATGTATCTGATTTGTCCACTGCAGGACACATAAAACCATTTTTCCAGACTATGTATGTTATTTAAATTTGAATTCTGGAATTCTGGAATTAAATTCTGGAATTTCTCAAGAGATGCTCAAGACACTGAAACTTTCAGATGATCTTAAGTCTTATGTTTTATAAGTGTTATGTTGGCTCATTTTTATCTTTACATTGAATTACTGTTCAAGGAACACTAGCAGCTGCAGTGCTGGAAAAACTTACATCTTGCCCAGGCATCCTAGGATCAGGCAGACATGTGAGCACGGATAGCCCGAGTTATGCCTGCATGTTGTCCTGTAGTTTGGGCATAAGGCCACTTATCCATTTTTAAACATAAAGCAAAATATGTTTGTCTAATGTCACTTGCAGTTTGCCAGAATGCCTGGGCTTGCCAGCAAAAGGTTTGAATATTTGATGGCACATTCAACTAAGAGTGTAGTTTCCCTACCTATTCTAGCATAATTGTTTCATACAATAAAGGACTTTTGTTTGCTGGAGAAAAGATCAGGGCACCCTGAGCAGCATCCCCTGAAAGGAAGTGTGGTCAGTTCCTTTCCATTTTGGGGTCATAACATGAGAATGTTCTCAGCCCAGACAAGGTTATTAAGCCCACTGTACGTCACAGATGTACTCCAAGCATAAACAGAGGAAGAAAAGAGGTATAGTAATTTAATGAATGAAGATCTAGTTTCAAACCCATGTATAAGCAGTCGTTAGCTGTGAAGTCTTAGACAAAACATTTCTCAAAATACAATTTTGTCATCTGTAAAATGGAGGAAATAAAACTTGATTTATTGGTTTTACTGAGCTGATGACAAATATTATTTAAAACTGGGTAACATATGGCCCAAGACTATAGCCATTACAGAGATGGTATAACCTATTGTTTTAGATATAGTGAGTACTCAATAAATATTTGTTAACTTAAAAGAGAAGACATATGTGGTATAAAGCCTAAATTTAAGGCCCTATATATGTGTTACCCTGACAGCTGGTAAATATGAGGGCTTCAAATGGTCTAATGACAAGTTCCCCTCCCCACTCTGCTCTGTAGTTAAGATCAGCTAGCCAAACAACTCTCCTTATCATGAGAAGGTACAGTTCCTGCTTACCTCTGAGTAGGAGGTTTCAGTTCCTTGCCAGCCCTTTGAATTATTCAACCAAGCTAATCACATCCCTGCATGGAAATAAGCAGCCACCTCCCCCTCTTGATACTACAAAGGCTGTGCTGCGTCCTACAGTGCCTACTTGTTCACTCTGCTCCCAAGTACAACCCCATGTGCGCCTGCATGGTGTGCACTGTCCTCTTCCTCATAAATTAATAGATTGCTGTCTATCTCACCTGTCCAGTGTACGGTGTTGTGTGTGTGTGTGACCATGGCCATCCCCACAGCCACAGCGTGGGAATGGGAATCCCTCTCTCACTGAATGGGTGAGCAGGAAATGATTAAAGCAATTGGGGAATAAAAGAAAGTGAGCACAATACAGGGGAAAGGGAAAGAAAAGTAGGACGATGCAAATAATGGGAGACAGAATAGAGTTAGACACATAGGTAGAGGGGTATTATAAAGCCTCAAAAGTTGCTTCTTCCTGAACTCTTGTTATAGTCAAATGAATAGGGAGAGGAATTCAATAGTATTTTTCAACATAAGTCTGTATACAGATTGAGAGAAACACTTTTTTCTTTTTCAAATGCACAATTGAAAATTGGCAATTTTGTTTCTTTATAGATGAAAAGAAATTGAAGTAAGGTCTTGCATGCATTTATTTTAAGACATACTTTATAAGATCAGCAATATAACTGATGTCCTTTGTTGTATCAGTGTGGGTTGGGGAATGTGGGCAGAGAGCCTGGTTCTCAGAAGAAATCTCACTTCTCTGGAGGCTGACATTTAGCGATTTTGTATTAGTTATGTCTTCTTCGAATTGCTCAGAGGACAGGAAGGCTTCATAAATACAAACTTAATTAAATGTGAAGACTAGGTGGTGGATTTGAGATGAAGAGGTGGGGAGAGCTCATACTGCCATTTTCTTCAACGAATCAGCATAGTTAAATAAATGGGAAAGTCATGATAAACTCCCTGCTAAAGTTCACTCCTATTTTAGGAAGGTGTTGCATACAATTAAAATACTTATGAAATAGTCCTCTATTTCTCTACAGGGAATAATCAGGGCAGAAGCAGCAGAATTTTCTTTACTCTGGTTTCCTTAGAACTGGCATTAAACAAAGTAAATATCATTTTTGACTTATAAACTTTTAGTTTATTGCATTAATAAAGATAACTGTCCTCTAAGCCAAAAAGCCTTGTATTATACCAGGATATGATGAGGGGCAAGTAGCAATGTTCTTCATGTAACTGAAGGAAAAGGTAACTCATGGGTAGCAACTTCCCTTAAGTCAAGGATACAATCACATCTCCATGGTTAATTATTTTCTTAGATCATATGTATACCTATGTAACTATTCATCAATATCATCCAGAACATCTCATACTTAGTGTTATTTCTTTTCCCCCCACCATTAATTCCATCTTTAAAAGATTCTAATAAGAAAAAAAAATAATAAAGATGTGTCCCAGTTCCAAAGGATCACTCTACCCTTTCATACTAATCCCTTTCTCATTCTCTCTAGGATCTCCAAGGACATGGGATTTTCACCCTCATTTCATGAGGTCAGAGATTCAATTTTGGTAAACAGGGAATTTCATTAAAATTGATCTAGGCTCTATAGAGTTTTAGTGCTGGATGCAAAGTCTCATTTTTTAACTGCTTACATGCTGTGAGTTAAGTTTTAAAGAAAGCATTGTCTAGTCTCATCTCACTGCTCTTTGGTTGTTGATACAATTTTTTTGTTTTTTAGTTGAAATTGGCTTTACTGAATCAGCCCAACAGACAGCAAGGCCTTGTGAAGAAACACGGTGTTAGCCAAATGAGACATCAGTGTGTGTGTGTGTGTTGTGTGTGTGTGTGTGTGCAAGTTCCTTAGGGTAGGGCTGCATATGGTTTTGAAATCAAAGACAGAATAGAGAAAGCAGTATAGAAAGACATCAGAAGTAACACCAATTATAATTCTGTTTTGCAGAGGAAGAGTCTGGTTTTGTATCTTTTCTACGTAGTTTACTTTTATACATTCTCCAGTGATTATATCAACAGCCTCAGCATTCTTCATATCTCTCCCTGACTTGTCCTCTGTTACTTCCTTGCCCCTACCGGGAACATTGGGCAGCATATAACCCAGTGCTTATTTTTCACAAACGTGGTTGATGTCAGTTGAAAAAAAATTAATAACCCATCCGTACTGGTGCTCAACTTAAATCCAGGTGGTATTCTGTTGGAAAAAGTTCTTCAACTTGTTTACTGGCTATTTTTAAACCTGGTCATATATGTGAAAGGTCCAGATACAGTCTCTTGTCTTCAGTTACAAGCTTTAGAGAAACCAGAAATTAACAAGACCCTGACATAAGTCATTCTAACACAAGCTTGTGATACAGATGGAAGAGAATGGAAAGGAAATCAAAGTTTTATAGGGGAACCTAGAAGTGGACATAATCGTTGTTTGATCTTTATTTTTGTTATTGAACAAGAAGAAAACAAAATGTCTTTGAGAACAGTATTTTTTTAAATGGACCAAAGTTTCTTGAATTTGAATATAACTATAGTGGAACACATATTTCGTATTCTTGGGCAGTATCACGCTGGGTAAAGTGAGAGTGGAGGCCATTATTATTTGAAGCCAGATTTGATGCTTGATAAAGATCATTTTGCTTAATCCAGTGATATAAAGGCCATTGTTTGCATTCTTGGAAAGGTAACTGATGCTCCTACAGGATAAATCCCACCTCCAAAGACCCAGGTAACCAAGATATTAAGCCCACATCTTGGGATTCCAGAGCCTAAGCTTCTCCCACTGCCCCACTAACTATTGTCAGTCATTGGAAAGTCTTGCTCTTATCTCTATCCAGCTCCTGTCATTCCATTCAACACTCATTAGTTTACTTACAAAAGTAAAATTTCCTGAGCATTTGCAATGGGACTAGGCACATTCTGTCTACTGCAATATGACTGTAAGCAGAATAAGAGGCTAATTTAGATTCCCTTTGAATTGTATTCTTTCTTAACTGGAGGCTGATTATTTGAGGATCTAGGTGGGCTCCTGAAAAAGATCAGATTAAGAAGAGCTGACTATATGGCTGATGGCCTCACTCTTGCCTACACGTGTGCTTAGGCATCTCCACTTTCAAGATGCTCTTAAGCAGTTCCTCCTTGGAAAATCTTCCGTTTCTGTTAATGCTTCTATCAATTGATATCACTTTTTATATTCTACATTGAGTGGATGCACTGCACTCTCCTGGGCAAAATGTAGGATATGAAAATAAGTAATATTAGGGCCTTCTTTTCAAAGTTACAGTCTAGTGGAAAAGTTGTACACAAACACTAATTTCCTGGGGATTCTGTTTCATATCATTCACATCTTTATGCCTTCTCCCCAGAGAAAATCGAACCAATCTCACAAATAATTTATTATAATGAATCAACCCTCTTTGCAAGCTAACGATTGCTTTTTAATAAGAACTCTCTGGAGAAATAATAACCCAGATGAATAACTCCAAAAGAAGGAATTTCAGGAACTCTAACACATTGCTTACAGAGGTTTAGTACAGACAGCTAACAACAAGCATCCCTCGAGTGCCATCCACCTATTTTTGTCTACACATATGACCAACTCTGATATGTAAGATATCATTCTTACCTGCAATCAACTAAATTTTGATTCAGAAAACTGACCCACTCCCTGTGTGAGGCATCATTTTTAATATTCATCTTTTACAACTTACTGTGTTTGGTATCTTTACAAGGTGGTATTTCAGGAGAAAAGCAGTCTTTATGCGGCCTGAATAATGCCATACTTTTCACATTATTAGTATGCAAGCTTTGGTTTGCAGAACAAGGTTGCCAGCAGACTTGAAGATGTGTTTAGAATATATGCAGTGTTAAGAGCCCTTTCAATGATTCACAGCAGTTACAATTTTTGCTTTTATTAAGCTTGAGCAATTGAGGAGGAAAGACGCCTTGCTTTTTCTTTTGGGAGGAGGGGCTGAGGGGAGGCCTAATATCTTAACTCAAAACCAAAATATTGAGTATATGCAAATTTGCCCTTTTACAATATGAACCAGATTGTTCACTGCCACATAAAGAGAGGAAAAAGGGACTTCCAAGGTCATGATTCCTGAATGCTTACGGTACAATGACAATTTAATGACCTTTCTGAAATACAGATATATGGAGATCAACCTGATTTGTTTTAGTCACTGGTAATGTTATCATGACCACACATACAAATCAATGACGTGAAAAGAAAAATTTAAAAAAAAAAGAAACCAATTCAACTATTTAAAATAAACTACTATCATCTCTATTTTAGTAAGCTTTATGTGACTATCTAAACAAACTATTTTTCATTCAACCCTCCCTTACACGTTAAGGATTAAAGTCTGATAATCTTCTGAAGATAAAATAAAAAGATGAGGAAGACAAATGTTTACATGTCCACTTTTGAAAGCTAGTAATTTGGGAAGCACTTCGAAGATACTGGGACAGGGAATATACTGTACAGAAAAGGATCATATAATATTGTTGTTAATATTTTAGGAAAATTGGAAATACATATTATATACTAAATTAAGACTAGTTCTCAAGTATTGTACTTAGATATTGTTAAACTATAATTATGAGCTAGTGTCAGGGTAAATATTTTTTAAATTAGCTTAATAAAACACTCAGAAATATGAATATTTGTTCCACAAACATAACCTTTAAATATTAAAATTTAGAATTTCATCTAGTGAGGTTTCAGGTGTGTTTAACTCCTGGGAGGGAGTTTAGGAATCCCTTTAGTTCAGAAATCACTCAAAAGTCTCTCCTGAAAAGAATCTCCTGAAAACGTGTGATGTCAAAAGTTTTTCCTTGATTATAAGACCCATAATATACATTTTGGAACATTTATGTATAGATATAATTAAATTTGCATTTTCTTCAAATAAGGATAGCCACTATTAACAGTTTAATTTTGGGGGTGCGAAGGGACAGACTGGGACTTCAAAATGTAGAATAGATAAACAAGATTATACTGTATAGCTCAGGGAAATATATACAAGATCTTGTGGTAGCTCACGGCGAAAAAAATGTGACAATGAATATTTGTATGTTCATGTATAGCTGAAAAATTGTGCTCTACACTGGAATCTGACACAACACTGTAAAATTACTATGACTCAATTAAAAATGTTAAAAAAATAGTTTAATTTTATCCTTTAAGTCTCCGAACATAGTTAAAAATCATACATTATTTTTTTCATTTAAGGGTAAGTAATAACCATTTCCTTTAATAAAGGTTTTAATACAAAGAGATCTCAAATTTATGTTTTCTTCAAAAAGTTCAATAATAAAAACCCACTTTCCATTCTGATTTAAACTGAAGCAGCATCCTTTATCTGGTCAACAGAAGCTGAGAGGAAGTCATCACCTTCAATACCTGAATTTTTTTAATATATAGAACTGAAAGATTTGGGGGAAATGTACAAAAGAAACTAGGGATAAATCCAAAAGCTTGTCATTATAATACTCATCCATGTAGTAAAATGGCTATTTCAGTTTGCAGTTCAGCTCTCAGAAACTAGTTTAGAAACTATCCAACTCTATAAAATAAAAGCAATCTCATTCTGTATTTCTTGTAAATGAAAGGTACATTTCAGTGGGTGTATCTGCTATGTACTGTTAACAGGAATTTTTGAAAATATGAATTTATTTAATCATCAAACCACACAACTAAATGAAAATATCACTTCTAATGTTAATGCCCTGCCTCCCAATAGCCAATAATAATTATAATAATAGCAACCATTATAGTTCCTGCTACTCAAGTACTCAGACATTTACTGTGAGTTTGAAATGTATGATCTCATTTAAAATTTAGTCTCAAACAATATCATGGAGGTATTTCCTCCTATTTTATAGAAAATAGAGGCTCAGAAACATTAATTTGTCTGGGGTCATACAGCCATTAGATGGAAGGAACTGTCAGTATTCAAACTCAGGTCTGTCTGAATATCAACATCTGAATTTCCTCCTTCAAAGCATCCTGGTGCATGACTGTTCTGAAATGTCAACAGAGTAGGCAGGCTTTCTGCCTGGGATAAGACTTCTGCCTGAAACCAAAAATCAATATGCCTGCCTGAAATCCCACTCCCCTAGCAAGATCTCTCTCTCTCTCTCTCTCTTTTTTTTTTTTTTTGTCTCAGCTTTTGATTCTTAAAAACCTCTGATTTAATATGAATTACTTTAGGACATGAAAAATCTTAACAAGCAACACTTAAGGCTATGGAGGAACAGAATATTGCAACTGACAGTAAACTGAAAGCCGGTCCCCATGAAATGAAACCAGCAAAGGCCACTAAAAGTGCATGTCAGGTTCAACAACATGGAGAAACCACTACACACCTGTTAGGATGGCCAAAATCCAGAACACAATTATAGAATCAATGCTGGCAAGGATGTAGAGCAACAGGAATTTTCATTCATTACTGAGGGGATCACAATATGGAACAGCCACTTTGGAAGACAGTTGGTGGTTTTTTACAAAACTAAACATACTTTTACAGTGTCATTCAGCAATCCTACTCCAATCTTTGGTATTTACCCAAAAGAGTTGAAAATTATGCCCACACAACAACCTACACGTTTATAGCAGATTTATTCTGCAATTGCCAAAATTCAGAAGTAATCAGCATGTTCTTCCATAGGTGAATGGATAATTAAACAGTAGCATATCCAGACTACTGAATATTAGTCAGCTCTAAAAAGAAATGAGTTGTCATGAAAAGACACAGAGAACACTTAAATGTATGAAGCCAATATGAGAAGGCTATATACTGTATGATTCCAACTATGTAATATTCTGGAAAAGGCAAAAACTATGGAGACAGCACAAAGATCAGTACTTGCTAAGAGTTATGGTGGGGGAAGGATGGAAAAAAATGCATGTGAGTACCAGACAGGAGGAGGATATCAGAAATGCACTTATCCACTCTGCCTTGGCTTAGTCATCTGTACGTGTCTGTGTGTGTAGACGGATGAAACGAGATGCAGGCTAGCAACACCATTTAGCTAGACAAAACTCACTTAGTGCATAAAATAATTACTTATTTTGACTTGAGAATTTTCCAAGAGGCCATTTGTATCAATCTCTTTTCTTGGCTAATCATTCAATCATATCTTTCGTACTTTGCCTCGATGAGCACAGTCAAGCACAGGGACTGATGTGCCACTCAAAACAGAGCCAGTAATAATAATAATAAAAAAAAACCTGCATGAGATCATTTTATGGGTTATTCATGCTGCAAAGGCACCAGCAGAGGTTAATTTTTGTTTCTTTATTTCTAAGTTAACATCTTTCCTTTCTTGCTGTCACATTTTTGTCAGTCTTGCCTTACAATTCCCTCTATCTGTCAACATTTGGCTGCATCAAGTAAATTTATTGTTTTTCCTGCTATTCATTTTCTTCTTTACTTCCTTGATATTTTTAGATGAAACAGTTGTGTTTTCTTTCCTAAAAAAAAATGGTAGTAATGGGTTTCTACTCTGTTGATTCTTAAGATAGGAGCTATACATTTTACTCTCAAACTTGCAGAACTAGATATGTCTGTGATTTTAAAAGTTAGTCTCACATAAAAGCTTTTGTATGTTTTTCTTTCTTGAGTTGACAGTATATATGTAGAACATGTATTACCTATCTATCTATCTATCTAATCACTCATCTGTCTGTGATGGTTAATTTTATGTGTCAACTTTACTGGGCAAAGGGATATCCAAATTGCTGGTACAACATTTCTGGGTATATCTGTGAGGTTGTTTCTGGAAGAAATTAACATGAGTGGTCCTCTGGTTATCACACCTTCATATTTGGATGAAATTACATCACCAGCTTTCCTCATTCTCTAGCTTTCAGAAGGCCGACTGTGGGACTTCTTGGCTTCTATAAACTTGTGAGCCGATTTCTAAAAAAACTCTCTCTCTCTCTCTCTCTCTCTCTCTCCCTCTCTCTCTCTCTCTCTCTATATATATATATGTATGTATGTATCCGATTGGTTTTCTTTCTCCAAAGAACCCTGACAAATACACTATCTACCTATTCATCTATCTACCCACAAACATATATATTACTTTACAGATATGTAAATAAATAAGTATATATGTTATAATAACTTTTGAAAATTGAAAATTGAAGTTCAGTGAAATTTTGCATGCAAAGCCCAAATGAGATACTAGGCAGTTATTGTTATTGAAGCACACATTATTCAATCCCTGGTACATATATTTTAGAAAAAATGTATGAAGTTTTAAAGAAAGAAACAAAATTTAAAAAAAAAAACAATTTGAAGCAAAGAAGATTTGTTTTATTATTGCTATTTGGGATTGTTGTTTTAAACTCAGTCTCTATTAAAATGGCTTAGGTGAGTCAAGGGTTCTTCAAAACCAATAGGGATATATATATATTATATATTTATTATTGTATATATTACATACAAATACATTACGTATTATATTGATATAATTGCATTGTGTGTTTACATTTATATAATTATGTATCCATATATATATAATTGAGAGAGAGATTAATTATAAGGAGTTGGCTCATGTAACTACAGAGGCAGTGAAGACCCAAGTTCTGCATACAGCAAAATGGAGACTGGGGAGAGTTAATGATGCAGTTTTAGTCCTCATCCAAAGTTGTGAGAACCAAGGGAGACAAAAGTTCCAGGCTAAGTGCCAGAGAAGATAGATGCCCTAGCTCAACAGCCAGGCAGGAGGAGTATCTCCTTACTCAACATTTTTGCTCTATGAAGTTCTTCACTTGCTTGGATGAAGTTTACCCATATTAAGGAGGACAATGTGCTGTACGCAGTCGACGTATCCAATTGTTGATCTCATCCAAGAACACCCTTACTGAGATACACAGAATAATATTGATCAAATATCCGGGTACCACATGGTCCAGGCAAGATGATACATAAAATTAACTTACAGTGAGCAAAATAGTTACAGAGTAACTGAAGTTTACTGAGAAAGAAAATACTCGTAACTGAGTTATCTTGAAAGCTTGATGGTAATGATGTCATTATTAAACATATTTTAACTCATTCTTTTTAAAGAAGCTAATCATCAACTTGTAATGATTTTTTTTTACTCCCTCAAGCATTTAGTGAGTACCCATTACATTCTTAGTCTTTGTGTGTTTATTTGGTAAGGAGAATGAATATTTACTGCAGTACTATTTTAAATGATAAAATACTGACACCTTTCTAAGAGTTTCTAAAATAGGAGATGGTTGAATCAACTACGGTACACAGACACAACAAAGCACTCCGCAGCTACAAAAACAATAAAGGCCTCTATGAACTGATATGGAGTGTGTCTAAAAGATGCTGAGTAAGAAAGCAAACTTCAAAAGAACACATGTATATTTATGTATACACATACGCACAAATACACTTAGACTTGTGTGCACACGCACACACACACACATGACCTGAATGAAATTCAGAATCTGAGAATGGTTCACCTCAGAAGTAAATTACAACAAGCATTTATCTCCCCACTGAAGTAACAGAGAGTCAGAGTCAGACAATGGCCTAACTCCCAAGTCACAGGTAAGTTAGAAGCAATACTTTCTATCTCCTAATGTTGACAGGCCTGGAATGAACTGGGAGAAAACTAGCACAAATCTTACTGGAGTGAGTATTAACTCCAGTGTCTTTATTGTGCTCAAGTTCTGGCTGTAGTTACTCTGCCCTGTGGTACCTGCTGGTGGCGGCCTTAGCAAAACAGTGCCTTAACCCACAAGTTACTGCCTCACCCCACCTTAGAGAATAAATAAGGTGATTCGGAAAGGGCAGGTGGGAATGATTACCACAGGCTCCTTCACCTTCAAACCATGAGAAAGAGAATCCTCTCCACAAACAACATTCTCCTCTAGCAGGTTATTTCTTGTTCTGCTGAGTCCACTTACAAGATTTTGCTTCTTACTCGAATGCAGAGATAAAACTGGAAATTATAGAACTGTGGGAGTTACTGAACACAACTTTCAATTTAAAAGAAAGGTATATTGATTATTCCCCTGCATGCACACAGAAAATTATTTAGGGTACATCATAAATAAGCTTTAAAAAATACCCTCAACAATACAAAACAATGTCTTTCACAAAACAAAGGTAGATTTTTCCTCATTTTTTACTGTATAATATGCTGACAACAAATAGATGAAACCTAACAACAGATTAAGAGATAATATTAATGCAATCAATGTGGGTATGATTACAGCAATTTTTCAGAATCTCATTCATCCCAAAATGTTTACAATGTCCTTACCAACTCTGTTTCCAAATCCAAAATGAATTTTCCATTAAATAAATAAGAACACAAAATTCATGTATTGATTTTGAGGTACCTGGGTAGATAAAACTTATTCGATATAGAAAACATGAAGTTAGGTAGTGTGTTTGTGTGTGTGTGTGTGTGTGTATGTGAGAGAGAGAGAGAGACAAAGAGAGAGGGAGGGAAAACTGTTTCTCATGTTCTTTCCTCTTCTTTCCTCAGAAGGTATCAAACAAAGGGAAGAATAAGGGCCATGGATAATTCTATTCATCTCTCCTTCACTCCACAAACTTCCCTAACCATACAGTTTCATTACTGGGATTCCAGCTTCTTCTCTATCCAACCAAGTTTACAGATCTCAGTTCTCGTCTATAGGGCAGAGGTAGTTTTTTTTTCTCCTCATAGTTTACGTTAGAATTTACTCTTGATGTTGTATATTCTATGGGTTTTGACAAATGCATAATGACATGTAGCCACTATAGTATCATACAGAATAATTCCATTGCCCTAAAAATACCTTGTGCTCCATCTATTCATTCCTCCCTCTCTCTCCTCAAACCCCTGGAAACCACGATCTTTTTATTGTTTCCATAGCTGTGCCTTTTCCAGAATGTCATTTGGTTGGAATCGTACTGTTTGTAGCCTTTCCAGACTGGCTTCTTTCGTTTAGTAATATGTCTTTTAAGTTTCTTCTATTTCTTTCACAGCTTGATAGATTTTTTTTTACTGCACATATATTTTAAAATTTACGTATATGTACTGTTCATTGTTTCTAAGAACGTTTAGAGCTTTAGCTTTTCAAACTTACATAGTTATCAAAGGAATACAGCCAACCACAAAATAAGAATTAACTCAAAAAGATACATACACCCTGCTATTATCACCAACATTATCTATAATGGCCAAGATATGGAAGCATCGTAAGTGTACATCAATAGTTGAATAGATAATGGAGATGCAGTATATATGTGTGTGTGTGTGTGTGTGTGTGTGTATATATATATATATATATATATATATGTATGTATGTAATGGAATACAACTCACCCATAAAAAAGAATGATATTTTGCCACTTGTGGCCCTTCACTTTTTTTTTTCTCACTTCAAAAACCAGAATTTTATAACTGGCAAAGACATTTCCATTACATCAAAAACAATAAAATACCTAGAAATAAACTTAACCAAGAAGGTTACCTATACTCTGAAAACTGAAATGACACAAAGAAATGGAAAGATTTCTTGTGCTCTTGGATTCAAAGAATCAACACTATCAAAATGGCCACTCTACCTAAAGCAATCCACAGATCCAACACAACCCCCATCAAGGCTTAATTCTGAAGGTCAGTGGGTTAGAGGTAGGAGTCAGACAAGCTTTTATAATTAATCTGACTCAGCATCTCACTCTGGCAATTCTTCTCTCTACCTTTCTTTTCCAGTGGGGCATTACAAGTTCCTTATCTATAAGTGGAGGATTTCAGAAACACTTAGACTGGGGTGACTTAAGAAGCTAATTCTAGGGTTTGCCAAGATTACAGAAAAAGTAGCACCTGTATATAAGAAAATCCTATTTGCTTTTCTCTCTAGAGTTGAAATAAGAGGGTTTCAGTGCCCAGGGTGTGTTTAATTATTTATATGAGGGTTATTAGTGTGTGGTTAGTGAGTCCTTATTGAATGTTATACATGCCAGCAATCTGCAGTGAAGCTATGTTAAGACACTGTTCTTGCTAAATTATTAAGATATAAAATGAATAATGAAGGGCATTTTAGCGAGGGAGGGTATGCTTAGCATGCACTAGGTCCTGGGTTCAATCCCCAGTATCTCCATTAAATAAATAAACAAACCTAATTACTCCCCACCCCAAAACAACAACAACAATAACAACAACAAAACCAACCATACAAATAAACAAAAGTGAGAGAGTAGAGGTAATGAGTCATTTTGTCCCTTATGGGAAAGTGAAGCAATCTTATAAGTTAGTGGATGACGGATATATCCATAGCATATGACACAAAGAGCAGCAATATTTGGGCTTAACTACACCCTGAAATTTTCAGGATGTCATTGTGGAGGGCACTGATAGTCTCCCTGCTCGTGTTTTACTGGATCATAGTATTGTTTTGTCTGTCTTCTATATGCATAAACCTTACCTCCATTCAGGTGTGTCTATTGACTTAGCCTTGTCTTATTCATGGGAAGGGAAAATATAAGCAGTTCTTTTAGCAAATGTAAGAACAGCTTATGTTTTATTGGTTTTTCCTTGGGCTTTCTGTCCAAACTTTATTGTTCCTAGGTTCCTATGTTTTTATTCCCTATATGTAAATATGTAATTTCTATCTTTCATTATGTTGTATGCCCCTGTCTGGTTTCTAATTCATATTACATCATTGTATTAATTTCCAATTGCCACTGTAATAAATTATCACAAATAAAGAGCCTTAAAGGAATGATCTTTCTGTTCTTGAGATACAAAGTTCAAAATGGTTTGGCAGGGCTTCCTTCCTTCTGGAGGTGCTAAGGAAGAATGTGTTCACTTACCTTTTCCAGCTTCAACAGGCTCCCCATCATCATTGGCTTAAGACCCTGAATCATTCTGACCCCTCCGTCCATCGTCATATACCTCTCTCTCTCTCTCTCTGCTTCCATAGTCACATCATCTTTTCAAACTCTAATCCTTCTGCTTCTTTCTTATAAGGACCTTGTGATTACACTGAGCCCAAGAAAATCAAGGATAAACTCCTCATCTCAAAATTCTTAATTCAGTCCTATCTTCAGTGAGCCTTTTGCCAAGTAAAGTAACATATTGACAGAGTCTGGGAATTAGGACATGGACATCTTTGGGAACCATTTTTCAGCCTTCCACACCTATGAACCTACTAGAACCTGTCATTTGATAGACCTTAGCCCATGTCTGGGAATTTGCTACTTCAGGTAGCTCTTATACCTGTATTTCTTTCACTTTATAGCTCATGTCTCCCAGACTTGAATTTAATTTACCAGTTTGGATCCTCTCCACCTGCACTGTTTAAGTTGGGGTCCTTAAATCCAATCCTTTGGCTGGAAACATTTCCTACTTTCCTATGTTGAACTTTGAGATTTAAAGCCAACTGTCTACTTATAACCAAGCATCCTTCTCATAATGAAGTACAGAAATTCTCCATCATCTCACAGACTCTGAGCCCCTGATCCTTCCCCATTCTCCCCATTTGCAATCCTCCACATGCCAATGGAAAGAACATATCCCTGCCCTATAATTATAACTGAGTCTAACCCTAGTGCCTGTAATTGTTGTGTTCATGGTCCCAGCACTTGCAGCAGAGACCTGGCCCACGGCCGAAACCCCAGACATGGTGACTTTGCATCTTGGACAAGCTGAATTTCTCAGATGTTTTTGTTGCAGTGTAAACCAATCAGACTACTAAAAAGTGAGAGAGAATGGGAGGAAACTGCCTTATTTGAAGTGAATGTTTTGTTTAGTCCTTGTCACATTTTTATCCTTACCTATACTGTGTCTGTGCCTAAAGAACAACAGGTTCACAGGCATCAGAGCAAGTACCTGGCAAATACAGATGGTCTGGAAATGTTTTGTTTCTCATTTTTCCCTGTTGATTTCATAGAAGCTTGTGATTACTAAGCTGCCAATTTCGCTATGGATGTGGCTTTAGTTTGCCACAATTTTATGAGATCTCCCTACAGATCTGATGTTCTGATTTACAACACAAATATTTGTCAAACGTCCACAGGAAATTTCTAAATTGTCTAGTGGACCCATGTATGGACAAGGAATATTTTGCTCAATTGTTTGTAAAATCTGGTGAAGTGCTTCTTCCATGAGAAAGGGCATCATGACCCCTTGGGATAACACATCAAATTGAGGGAAAGGTTAGAAGGAAGTCTTGGATAGTTAGAAAAAAAATTCACTATAAAAATTAGTTTTATAACATGATTTGTTTTCACTGTGTTTTGAAATGTTAAATAACATCAAAGAAAGGCTTCTGGGGTTTTTCTGTATACTTAAGGGGCATGTAAATTAAAGAGGCTGAGACATACTCTCCTATTTAGAATTTTGCCTCTATTTGCATAAACTCAAATGCACAGTTTCTCTTTATTTTTAGATGTATTTCTTAATTGCACTGTTCTATTTAGTCTCATTTTTTGTGGTTTCCATGTTCAGGGAATTAGGCACAGAAAGAAGGCAATGAAAAGGGAGGCAGTTAAAAATGTCGAGAAAGTATGGACACAGAGAAAATTTGGCGTAGATACAGATTGGATAATGTTGTAGTGGCCACTAGAAGGAAGAAGGGCATTCAAATATACTCAGAGGACAGAACTGGTTTTAAAATGTAGAAAACTTTATTTTAAAAGTGAGTGGTTTCCTGGGTGCTAAATTTAATATATTGTAAATTCTTATGCTTCAAATATCCTCTACTGCCAGATTTTCTATACTTTATATGATTCAAAACCTTCAGGTGGAAATTAGATGAAGGAAAATTTTGAAAATGTTGTTTACCCAAAATACTTTAAAGGCAAAAACTCAATGACTTAATTTTGTTCTATTTTCTAAAGTGTCATCTTAAATTTTTTTGATGAATATAGCAAATGAAAATTTGGGGAAGGGATCATTGATTCATTGGTGCTTTATTTTGTTTCGTTTTTCTGCTGAAATATAAATACAGCTATTCATATTCCTGTCATTGGTCGACTTTTGAGGGCTTAGGTGTTGGTCATTATTTAAACAGGTAATGTTATGGGTATTAATTAAGATTTCCATTTTGAAAAATCTTTCCATGAGTAGTCAGGACACTTCTGACATTCTTAAACAGTATGTTAAGGAGAAAATCATGAAAATCATGAACTCCCCTGGACTTTTTACCCAATATGTTAGAGATGAAACTGTTACATTCTGCTTTGGCAAGGGGTTCCTCTGTCATCCTCCAGAACAGGCTGTCATCTTGAGCCTAATCATTTTCTCCATGGGAGTCAGCACTTTCCCACTCATCCATAGCTTTTTTCTACTCTTTTCTAAAAGTTATACATTTTGACAAGAGATTACAGACCTGTGACTTTACAGAGGAGCCATCTGAAATAATTGGCCTTTTCCTTAGAGGAGCCCTCTTGGAAGTTTTCCACAAATGTTACAGAGGGTACAGACATTGCACCTTACTCCCCCACTGGCATTTGTCTCTTTTCTCATTATAATTTCATTAATTTTCCTAATGTTGTCAGAGTCCGATCTCTCATCAGTCAATAGCCTTTGACCACATAGTTTGTATTTAAATAATTGCTTATTAAAATGCCTTCTGAAATTAAGAAAAACATTTGGTCTTGAAAGAGGGCACAACGAAACAACAGACTATTCCAAGAGTAGATTTGGTTTACTAAGATATGATTATAGAAATGTCAGTTAAATAAAGAAATCTGAATTTGTTACAATTCACTGATCCAAAGCATCAATCAACAAGTACTTCTACAGCACCTACTTTTAGTTCTAGCAACTGATATTCATTTATATTTCGTTTCCTGCAGACAACATTATCTCCTTCTCCTTTAAAAACACAAAATTCTTTACCCAAATTTAGACATTATTTCTTTCTGATCAATTCCCAATCTAATGGATATCACTGAGCTGACCAATCATAATGATCCCAATGCCTATAGTATTTATAATGATTGAGTTATTGCAACATCAAAAGTAGTGTTATCACCATGCAATAGAGTCAAAACCACTATTCCAAGAAATAATGAGCTTTAGCTGATGCCATCTTCCTGTCTGAGTTGATTTGGATATTCATACTGTATTCTTTTATTTGTTGATTCAGCAAATATATAACAAGTGCCAAATATTTGCCAGGTATATTAGGCTTTAGCAGGTGTGTGTATGGAGGATTAGGATGAATTTAGGGATCTTCTTTTCAACTCCATGAATGATGAATTTTGGATATGGAATCTCATTTGCATCAAACATCACTAGTTATTTTAAAAGACTTCTTCCAGACACAACATTGTAAAATGATTATAAATCAATAAAAAAAAGACTTCTTCCAAATTTATATAATAAGAAGATTACATTGTAATAGTTAAGAGTATGGACTCTAAAGTCCTGTGGTCGGAGTTCAAATCCCATCTCTACCCTTTGCTAGCTGGATGACCTTGGATAAATTACTTAATGTCTCTCTGTCTCAGTTTTCTTACTGATAAAATATTTAAGAATTGGGTCATTATTAAAGAAGGTAGCATTTCTAAAACACTGATCACAGCTCTTGGCACATGGTATACTTATTACACATATAAAAAGAAAGATAGTGATAGAATGAAATAAATTCTTGATCATGATAATTGCTTAATTCGTTTCTTTAAACAAGTTACAAGGTGATTTGAGAACACTATTCTTTTGTGATCCTGCCCTTAAATCTTGCAACTTACTGTTTATGCTTTTTTGAACTTGGTATCCTATTTAAAAAAGTGTGTGCAGAGATAGAGGCCTACATGCTCACTTAAGTCTGGGAAATCTTAAAGGCATCAGATTTTACCTTAGCCATAACTTCAAAGAGACCAGAACAATCTCTCTACTGGACAAACACAAACTATTGCATTCATTTAGTTGAAGCAAGACTATTGTTTCTCAACTCCTGATTCTTTTTACCACAGTCATCTTTGACCTAGTAGAGATTACAGCAGGGGTCAGTATCAAGAGGGTAAATGAAATTCTCAGTAAATGTATCAGGAATTATAGCCTCTCCTTGGGACTGTTTCTTGTTTTCCCAATATGAATAAAAATATTCTGTCTCCTTGGGAACCACTAATGTTGACTCCATCTGGTACCCCTTAACAAGGTATAAGGGTATGAAATGAACTTCTATTCATATGTTGGACACCCAGGTGCTATTTCTATTATTAAGAGAGCTAGAGATATTAGAATCTGGTTGAATTACTACCTTGCTCTCAAAGTTCATGGTTATTTGTGTTTTCTACTTGATCTCGTTTGTTTTGTTTTTGTCACAGACAAAATAGGAAAGAAGTGAAAATTTGAATTAATGTACCTAAGTTTCATGGCTACGAAATATAATTACACATATATATGGAGATATTTGGTTCCGAGAGAGAGAGAGAGAGAGTGTGTGTGTGTGTGTGTGTGTGTGTGTGTGTGTGTGTGTGTGTAACAAACTTGTAACTCTGTGGATGCTATTATATTGTTAACTTTTTAATATACAATTGAATTGGGCAGTGACATTACTCACAGCTTATAAAACTCACTTAGCCTTTTCATGTATTATTCTTAAACATTAAAGATGCTATATAAATGGCAATTCCAGAATCAAATATCTGCTGGAAAATTGTTTACTTCATTTTAAATTGTATTTTTCTTTGTTCCACTAACTTTGACATAAATGAATCACTTCATATACATTTCTATTTTAAAAATATAATGTATTTTTACTGATATAACAATTGATCTGTCAGTCAACCCTCACATCAGAGCACTATTCTGACCAGTGACACTTCCTTTAGTATGGCATAGCCCCTCAAAGGCTAAGTGTGCCCCTGTGCTACATTCAGTTAATTATTCTACACTTGTTTTTCCATGTGATGTATTATTCAGCAAATAAGACAACAAGATGGAGAAACTGCTTATAGCTACTGTATTTGAACAAGAATGAATATGACTAGAAGTCATTCTCTGACCTAAAATGAGTCCATGGCCTCCGGCCAGAGAAACAAATTACCATTAAAATGTGGTTTGTCCATGCTTCCTTCAGCTCAGTATCAATACAGTCTATCGAATGGCTAAAATAAGTTCAAAATAGAAATCACCATTACCTACCCCACCATCATTTTCCGACTTTTCCAATGCTACTTTTATTTACCAAAGTTTGGCTTGATATTTTAATATGCATCCAAGATAAAACTGGTTAGTACCAACGATAATCAATACAAGATTAAACAGCTTAAAAATTAAAAATTAAGAAACGTTGAGATTTGCTGAAGTCCACTGTGAACGCATTGCCGAAACTTCCTTTTTTTAAGTAAACTTCATTCCAAATGGCTTAAGTTACTTCCCATACAGTAGATGGGCAATTAGTCTAAAGGAATCTCTTCAAATTAATTTCCTTCCAGAGGACTTTTCTTCACTATTTCACATTTTTGACTTTCCTCGCTTTGCACTGATGGGGTAGTATATTTCCATTACCTTTGCAAGTCTTTTTTCATTCCCCTTACAATTGAATTAAATTTAGTCTGCTGTTCTAGACATGAAGTGTTGGTCCAACTGAGTTATTTAAGCTCAAAAAAGTACAGGATTTTTATTACTTCAATTCAAGCTTTATATGTGACAAGTTTGTCAAAAGTGGAAGCCCAAGATTATTTTTAAAAGAGGAAATGGTTCTCTTGCGTTTGCAACTTTGGATAATGCATATAGTAGAACTGATAACCACCCTTACCCTTGACCCTGTGATCTCCCAGATCATCTTGTAGCTGTTAATCAATTGAAATTTACCATATATTTTACCTTTCATCTTAACCTTAATAACCTTAAATGTTTTCTGTAATGTAGATATCAGAGCCACTGAAAAACAAATAATCTATTAAAAATTACATAATATATAGGTTATTTTAGCATAGAAAACACAGTTTTTAACTCCACATCTGTTACTAACATGATTCACCACTCCTAGGTAATATGGATGTGAGACTATGATTACAACCAAGAAATATAGGAGGCTCTTTTCCTTATGTCACATAAGAAATTACAGAAGTCTGAACTGAGTGGCAGAGGACATGTATAAAACACACATGATTAAAGAGACAAAACTGAAGATTCAAGACTTGAAGACCTATTAGAAGAGGCAAAGTAGAGAATAGCGCTATCAAGGAAATAAAGACAAATTTGCCTTAAGTGATTCAATCTATTCATGACGTCACTTTAAAAACTAAACATGCTGAAGAGTTAGATTTGTTATTTCATTCCGTTTATTTGACTGACTGATTTAATTATTTCCATTTTAAATATGAGACATGAAAGTGGAGATATCTGCTAGGTTGCTGGAGATGCAGATTTGGATAATAACAGAGACAGGACTACTATTCATTCGTGAACACATAGTAGTTGAAGAGTGAATACAGTGTTTGGGAAGTTATGGATTCAAAAGAACAGAGGCCTGAGGACAAAAGGGAAAAAAAAAGCAGAGAAACTAAACAGTATCTGTAAAAGTTAGGAAAGCAAGGAAAGTAGTGCCACAAAATCCAAAGGAGGGGGGAAATAAAATAAAGTCTAGAAAAAGAAACTAAATAGATTAAAGATTTAGTTAATAGGACCTCTATGAATAAATTGACAGAACTGTGATGACTCCACTTGCCTGAGGGAGTGGGCATCGACTGGGGTTGCTTAGAAGGGCCACACGTAACTTATAAATATGTATGATTTACCTGAGTAGTAGTTTCAATCTTTAGAGATGATAACCAGAAGTGAATGTATTATATATTGTAACAAAAGTGTTTAAGATGATATATATGTATATATATAAAAATATAATATATATGTACTTAAAATCTCTAGAAACTTCAAAATTTCTATATAGAGGAAGCTTATAGG
This sequence comes from Vicugna pacos, assembly GCF_048564905.1. Taxonomy (NCBI): domain Eukaryota; kingdom Metazoa; phylum Chordata; class Mammalia; order Artiodactyla; family Camelidae; genus Vicugna; species Vicugna pacos. Next base: position 37,066,182 of record NC_133001.1, read on the forward strand.
TAGTACTCCAGTTGAAACACAAGGCTAAGGAATATTTCTTGAGGCTGTATTTCCACAACAAGTACTTGGTATTTGCTTGGAGGCCATGTTTTATTATGCGTGACTGTGTAGAGGGTTGGCTGATGGAACCTGTGGTGATGAACTTAAGCTACCTGACTGCCATGAGACAGATCTTGATTACACATTAGATACGTGGAATTACATGTAGGTTACCCCTTGGGTTCTCCCTTGGTGGGCTTCAATGAGGAAGGCTTGATGATCCCCTCTGGGTATTACACCCATCCATTCTAGGTCTAATGACCCATTTGGATGAAGTCTTCCATAGAAGGTGAATACCGGATATAAAACTCTTTTGAAATATCTTGCAATTTGGTTAACCAATACTTTCTGTAATCAAAGCTGCAATGTAATTTTTTTTAAGTGAAACTGTGGGGAAAGATGAAGATATATGTTACAAATGTTTTAAAATAGTGCCAGTCAGATCCTGGGATTTTAGAAAATCTTGCATTTACTGAAGAAAAATGATGCTTAAGTTTAAAAAGAAGTTAGAATTGAAACCAAGCATACAGATTTTAAAAGTTTATTCTAGTTCTACCGCAGACTCTTTCAGAACAATGTTGTTTATTCTACTCAACCCCCATATCTTAACAAAGTTGACAATATTGGTGGTATTTCAAAGTTGACATTGCTTGTATAATCTCTGTGGAAGTTTCAATGCTGAATTGAAATATAAGGATCTTTAGAACAGAAAAGCCACTCTGCCTTATCTTTAGAAAATGTGTTTATATTTGCAAATGACCTCTCAAAAGAAGCTTTCTCAAGTGTTATCATTTTTATGGTAAGTAATATGAATAAGAAAATTCTCATTATAAAAATTTGCTAAGATCCTTTTATTTAGCTCGATGGCACTCAAATGGTTATAGTGATAAACTTCAAAGTTAGCAGTAGTAGAATATTTTTCCATTTAACATCAAGCCAATACTGAAGAAAATTGCTACCGTATTTTCTAAGTTATTAACCTTTACAATGAGATCTATTTCTACACAAAGAGAAGAATTTGCTCCTCTATTTTGATGTCAACTTAAGTTAGAAATACTAATCAAATAAATAAATTGAAATTAACCCATACACATCTGCTTTCTTTTGTCTTTTCTACACCTACCTAAGCTACATATTGGAAAAATGTAGGAAGTGTTTGAAATTCTTCTATTGTTTACAATAACAGCATTTAGTTATACCAATAAAAGTGATTGTATGTATTAAAGTGCATGACTTTTTCTTTGAAGTGTTCTGTAAGGTCCTATTGTCTGTAAAACCCCTCAAAAAATCATTACCTATCTCTGAATTCCCTCATTTAGACTCCTTATTCCTTACCTGTAGTTCTAGCCAACTTTCTGACAAAAAGTAATCACAAATGTGTTTATCTATTCATTTCCCTTCTGCCTTAGAGGATTTTCCATAGTACTGGAAGTCTAGTTACCCAAATTCCCTCTTTTAATCTTCCCAAGAGTTAATCTTCTATTCATAGTTCCACAATCTAACTTCTCCCTTAAAACCTTGCTCCGATTTATCAAGGTGTGCTTGAGTACTTCTTTCTTCTAACTCTATCTAGATTTGGCACTCTTTCAGATAAACTCTACGAGCTCTCTCAGTTTATGCACTTATCCTGCCTAAAACCTTTCTTTGTAAGTAATTTATTCCAGACTTCATTTTAGTAGTCCTTTCTTTATCCTACTCACATTTACCCCAGCCCCTCCAGCACCATATAGTTTAAAGTAAGACAGTCAGGGTATAATATTTAGTTCTGAGCATTTGATTTGAGTCCTTGAAATTCATTTTTTGCATCTGCATTATAGGAGCAATATTTATTACAGAATATTGTTGTGAATATTAAATAACATAAATAACGTAAAACACTGCTACATGCCTAACACATTAAAAGAAATGAATGGGTGTTAACCATTCTCATTCTCAATAATTTCATTACTCTGCTGCTTTTGTACATCTCTAGGAGATGTAAAATAAAATGAAATATGGTGAAATAGGCATGGGATTTGATGTCAAACAAATCTGTGTTAGTAATCTGACTGATAACTTAGCTATGTGACTTTGAGTCTGTTACCTTCCTTAAGCTTTATAGTCATGATTCAATAACATGATCTGCATATAGCAGCAGACATAAAATTTGTCCTTATTAAATGTCTGTTGAATGAGTAAATAACTGATATACATTTGTGTATGTGCATTGTAGTGCTGGCCTTAACAGTTTCAGAAGATTTTTATTGACTCATTCAGCAAAGATTTATCACATATGAACAATAAAATGTACTAGGCACTCAGAATAATTTCAAATAGGCCTGGTAAGGACCATTATCTATTTGTGTGGTATATAATATCGTATCGCCTGCCATTAGATTGGTTAATAATTCTTCGGAAACAGTAGCAGGTAGCTCTCTCTGCTCAAGCCTAAATTATAATTCATATACATCTGGTATGTCTGGAAAACTGATGAGTTAGGCCTTCTCCAAATTGATTTCCATAGCTATTTATTTTCTTCCATAATTTTACCAAGCCACCCGAGACAGTGATAGGTGTGGCCATAAGAGCAATAAAGCCTAGAGAAAGAGACCAGGACAAAGTATTCAGGGTCAGCAGCAAGAATGGATGCAGGGTGGACTCTGAAATAAGCCCCGGGGGAACAGTGCCATTTGAGGTAAGTGGGATGGTTGGAAAGTATCCATGGTTCCAGACTGAGAACCAGGGAATAGGCACTGGACAAATCTTTGCAGCCTCAGCTTGGAGGTGGCAAATCTGGACTATATAAGATGATGATTGAGACAGACTCAATCATATAATCTAGAATTTCTCCCCCGTAGTAAGGCTGAATGTTAGTAAAAAGAAAACATTATTTAGGATTTACATAATAGTCACTCAATCCTAACACTCAAAACAATAATATTTCATTTTAATGTTTACCAGATTAAATGTGCATTTCTAAAATAAAGTTCTCATTACCTATTGACTTTTAAATGAATTTTATAAAGTCAATAAAACATACATTATAACCATATAAACATTAGTTCCATTTAAACATTCCCTAAGTGCCTTTAGGTATATGATCCATCCAAAAGTTTTCACTATTTTTCCAAAACCATGCAGTGATAAAATTATCTGTAAACAAAAAGTGATGCAACATATCTGAATATGTAAGGTGCTACCTCGAAACTAGCTTATAAAATTTAATGGTCAATAAAATTTGTTTTCAGTCCATAAAATGTGTTTTTTTAACTTGCTCTTGAAAAATATGACAATTAGAAGCATGCTACTATTACAATGGACTAAAATCGAATTAAATCACAATCTCTATCCTTTCCAGAAATTTTTAGACAACCAAGAAACAGCTCTTGAATAGAGATCATGTCCATATATTTGCAGTAGAATTATGGTGAGAATATAATGATGGAGAAGAAATAATTGGAAAAACAAACTGAAACAGTGTCATGTTATTTCTAAAAAGAGATATGATGATTGACACATGCTCATGAACTTTTCAAATGCAAGTAGATGGAACTCTCTTGCCACTTGACATTAAAATTTCAATACCAAATGTCTCTGGCTGTATCCCAAGCTGAGTAATTATATTTGGTCCATAGGATAAGCATTTGATGATTTTATGCTTCTCAGTATGTCCTACTTTTAGAATTTCACCCAGGACTGCATTTAAAAATAATTAATTCTAAAATAGCGAAATCAGTCAAAGTCAGAAAAAAGGCAACCAAATAAAACTGAAACAACGCAGTCATATCTAGAAAGAAAGAATGGTTGCAATACATAAATACATAAGCCTCAACCTTGAATGACCTTTGAATTCTATACAAAGACGGTCTATACATATTTAAGAGAAAAACCCCTCTGGTATCAGCTTCAGGCTCAGTGACTGCAATGCATTAAATGCTAAAATGTAGTGAAAAGGAGAAAAAATATGCTGCAATGATGAGTGGCATGTGGGCCTATGGCCAGTAGCTATCTTCTCTCTTTTCATAAAATCCTCCAGTTGAACTTGGTGGGACAAAAATCTGGGTCCAGGTTATCCTGAAATCTCTATGGTTCCGTAAGTTTGTTATTGGCTAGTAGCCATAAAGCTTAATACCTCCCAAAGTTCTTTTAGATATTTTGGTAATTCAGCATCAAAAGAAAATGTAGCAAAACTGTTTTTAACTGCCCAATCAAATTTGGTGTGCTAGTTTGTTTTAATGTACAGTGCTGAAAAAATGGTTAGTAGAATTAAGGGATAATGTTAAGGAACATGATTCAGAAAAATACACCTCAAAATGAGTATACCAGCTAAACTGAAGAACTAATCCATGATCTTCAAGCCTTGGATGCACACTCACTTAAAAGAAAGTGGCCAATGGTTGCTCTTTTGGATAAGCTGCTAAAACTGGTACACAGTGCTCTACAGGAGAAACCAATCTTGTGATCTTAGCTACACTGGGTTTGGTTGGGGGCAGGTGCATAAGCTGGGAATCACAGTATGCAAGCTGATATTGATTGCTAAGGGGCAAATCCTACCTGATAGAAGTGCCATGAACAGAGAGGCAGCCGGTTTATACCATCTTTTGGAATGTTCAGTGAGCACGGGAAAGATCGGCCACCGGGTATTACTGGATTATTCTAAGTGGATTACACATTCTAGAACAACTAGGATGAGAGGAGGGTGTAATTTGTGCGATGACTCCCCTTTGCTCTCATTCTTGTGGGTCCTTGCAGCAAACCTCTATTGGAGAAGATAATCTGTGTAGCCCTGGAACATTAAAGTATCTGACCGCTTATAAGAAATGAGCACAGTAATATGAGCACTCAGATTCAGAAACTGAGTATGAAAGGGCATCGCCAAATCAGGATGAATTTAAAGCATAGTTTAAAAAAATGTACAGTAAGTTTCAATAATAAAGTTTTGAAGAGAAGTTTGAATTTTACAGAGTACTATATACAGATTTTATCACATTTGATCCTCAAAATAGTTCCAAATAAAGGAATATGTATTATGTTTAATTTACTGATGAAGAAATTTAACCCCACAGAAATTAAAAGATTTTTTTCTACTTTATTATCAAGGGTTAGCAGAGTTACGACTGTAGCACAGGTTCTGAATCTAATTCCAGTTGACTGTATATACGTGTGCACACACTGGGCATGCTATACAATCTGCACTGAAATGGGTCTCACCAAGGGTTGCCATCCAATTGAATGTCTACTCATAAATGATTCATCATGAAAACAGACATTGCCATGTAACTGCTAGGAATTAGAAGCCCTGTAAAGTCAAGTATAGCATGAAGAGATTTCTCATTTTAATTTCCAAATTAAATGGGCAAGGTTATTATGGGATGAATTAAATTCCGTTTGACTTAAGGAGTTCCAGTTTAAAACAAGAACTGTAATATTTTGTCATGCAAAGCAAATAGCTGTAAACAGAGATGAATCTGATGCACTCAAACCACGTGTATACACAGGCTGATTTTAATCACATGGCTCTCCTTTTGGTGAAGAGTAAGGATAAAAAGAATGGTGGGTAACAATAAAGGAGTGCTTATTGTATCAGACATTGTCCTAAGTATTTATGCATACTATTTCCAAGCTCATAACAGTCTTACAAAGAAGAAACAATTATTACCCCCTTCTACAGACTATGAAACTGAGACACAGAGTAAGTAACTCGTGAGATGTATGGTGGGTAATTAGCAGAGCTAGGTTTTGCCTCTGCAGGCCAGCTCCAAAATGAATACATGTAAAGTATATGCCTCCCATAAAATTAAGGTTATATAATGGAGAAGAATCACAAGGGACTCTGGAATCACAGAGAACCAGTTACATTTCTGGCTCTGTCACTGCCTAGCTGTGTTACTCTGAACAAGATGTTTACCCCGTCTCTGCCACAGTTTATCTGTAAAATGGAGATGCTAGTAAAGCCCTTTTCCTAGGATCATAAGGAGAGTCAAGTGAGTTAAGCCTACTTCAGTGCACATTAGGTTATGAATAAACAATAATGTAGAAGAAGAGCAGAAATTATACTTTAAAAATAATCTACTCCAAGCCCTTAATTTTTTAATGAGGAAACTGAAGCCCAAAAGGGTTAAATGCCAATTTTATATCATGTTGTCAGGTGGCGAAATCAAGAACAGAAGCCTTTCAAATCTATGTTTAGAGTCCTTTGAACCACAAAGGAGTAAATAAAGGATCTTATCTAACATATTTTTTTAATTAAAAAAGTCCCAGTATTGAAATATTTTTAATTCTTCTTCTCTGTTTAAAGATGAGTCTACTGACAGTGAAAGTTTTTGGAATATCCTTTCAGTCTTATCTATATGTCACAGCTATTTTTAAGTAAACTATGAAAACACGTCTCCCTCAAATGTTAATAATAATTGAACTGTCTTGAAAAAGACAATAGCAAGCAGTTTCATCTGTGTCCTCAAACGAGTCGAATCACAGAGCAATCATTTGTCTTGCTTCTCAGAGCTTGGATGCCTGCTTATGAATGTATTTCACAGCAGCTCTAGACTGAGGTAAGAGATCAGGAAATCCACAAAACATGATAAAAAATAAAATTGAGCACAAGCAAATACAAAGCAAATTTTGAAAGCAAGGAAGCCTTCAATCATGGCTCACTTGTCCACCAGCAAAATCCCTGAGCCAATCACATGGTACATTTTACCTAGACAGTGAGAATGTAAGCTGTCAAGTTGATCATGCTGTCTTAACATATGGTTTTCAAAGAAAGCAGTCCTTGCTACTGAGCTAGCACTTGTAGGGCAAGGATTGATGTGAACTCTGTCATATTTTATAGTTTTTGTACAAGTACCATAGGTGCCCGATGAGAATGCAAGTTATTTAAAAGCAGAGGTCTTAAAAATCTTCTCATGGTATCCAGCATATGGCTGAACACAGAGAGAAGAGAAGAGAAACCAACAGTTGAATTGACATGTAGCTACTAACATTATTAACAACAAACAAGAGTAAATGTACTTGTTCATCTACCTTAGAGTGGTAGTCTACAGATGAACTAAAGAAATGAACAGAACCATAAATGAAGATTGAACATAGTGATGACCTAGCTTCATGGAAATTTATAGCTGAATTCTGCCTACATGCAGCCTATGACAGAGGAGTGTTTCAAGTCACCATTCCTTCATTTTTTTATTTGAATAATAGATGTCCTCTGAAAATGAGCCTTGACCACATACATAATCTTTTCTAAGTTGACTTAGCTCTGAAGTTACAGCAGCAGAAACCATGAACTTCTAGCCCAGAAAGAAAGAAATCACAATTTAGCAGCCTAAGATACCAGCACCATTTTGATGAGGTTTTCTTTAATAGAATATTACTTGAGACTCATGATAGTAACAAAAATTGGCAAGTGGAACAAATCTGGACAACTTTCTTATTGTACCCAGATGATATTTAATAAATACCAATGTTGATGGTACAGGCAAGGGCTGCGGGGCTTAGAAAGCAAGACAGGGTGCCAAACTGCAGTGTGTTGCAGGGTAAGGGGTGACATCCTCTCTCAGGACCTCTCCACTCACTAGGGACTCACACTGTTCCCCTTGGAGCCTCTCAAAGGATATTCTCTGGATTTTACTTGGACAAATATAAAATAACTAACATTCTAACAGTGAACAGATTAAGGATGCCCGCTTTACTTTCATGATTATCTATACACGGAGCTGAATAAAAGATAAAGATAGTTAATGAGGCATGCAAAAAAAGACAAAGGCTGATGAAAGAAATGCAAATCACCTATAAATACAGGTAATAATTATGATCATATGTTTCTATTTTCTACCTCTATTTTTCTTTCCTTCTTCTTTTTCACCCATCTTGTTCTACTTTTGTTAATCCTCTTACACCCAATTTCAGTCCTTTCTAGAATATGGAGTAATGTAAACTTAAGAAAACAAAAACACATAATCAAAAGACAACCATATGAAAAACACACCGATATATATATTGGTGTTTCTCAAGCTTAACTCATAAAATCCTTAAAAAACTGTCAGCATCCACTTGTAATGCTCTTACTGAAGCGAAGACATACGCAGTTAAGTGCTCATATTATAAATGTGAATCTCAATGAATTTTCATAACATAAACATCTCTATAACAGCACCAACATCGAGAAAAAAGAAATTAGCAGTACCCAGAGAAGACCTGTGCAGCCTTCCAGTTTCTGCCCCACTAAGGCTACCCATTGTCCTGACTTCTCTTGCCATAATACAAGATAGTCTGTTTTTGTATAAAAGTAAAATCATAACATATGTATTATTCTGTGGTTTCTTTTGCCCAAATTTGTTTCTATGATGATATTTATGTTATTCATTAGGTAAACATAAATTCATGAATTCTTTGGATACATGACCATTCAGATCATTTGCCAATTTTTTAAATTGGGTTATTTGTCTTTCTGTTGTTGAGTTTTAAGTGTTCTTTAATATTCTGGATACAGGTTCCTTATCAGGACCTGCAAATATTTTCTCCCATTCTGTGGTACGTCTTTTAACTTTCTTGATAGTGTCCTTTGAAGCAGAAAGATTTCAATTTTGATGAAGTTCAATTTATGTATTTTTAAATTATGTATTTTTTCTTTTGTTGCTTGTGATTTAGTGTCATATCTAAGAACTCTTTGCTAAATCCAAGGTCACAAAGATTTACCTTTATTTTCTTCTAAGAGTTTTACAGTTTTGGTTCTTACATTTATGTCTTTTATCCATTTTGAGTTAATGTTTGCATACGCTGTGAGGTAAAAGTCCAACTTGACTCCTTTGTATGTGGCTATTCAGTTACCTCAGTAGCATTTGTTAAAAATACTATTCTTTGCCTATTGATAGTCTTGACATTGTTGTCAAAAATCAACTAGCTATAGATATATGGGTCTGTGTGCAGACTCTCAATTCTATTCCATTGATTTATATGTCTGTCCTTGAGCAATTACTATGACGTATTAATCATTGTTGCTGTGTAGTAAGTTTTGAAATCAGGAACACTGAGTTTTCCCACTTTGTTCTTTTTTTTTTTTCAAGATTGTTTTGAAAAAAAAAAGATTGTTTTGGCTCTTCTGGGTCCCTTGTAATTCCATGCGAATTTTAGAATCATCTTTTCAATCTATACAAAGAAGACAGCTGGAATTCTGATAGGGATTTCAACATATCTACAGAGTTTTGCCATATTAACAATGTTAAGTCTCCTAATCCATTAAACTAAGCATGTTTTCCCACTTCTTTAGATATTTAAAAATTTATTTCAACAATGATTTACAGTTGTATAAACTTTCACTTCTTTTGTTAAAATTTTTTCTAAGTATCTTATTCTTTCTAATGCTAACATAAATTGAACTGTTTTCTTAACTTTTTTTTTTTTTAATGACTGGTCAGGGGTCTTTAGTGTCTATACAGTTCCTTCCTGAGAGGTGGCTGCCTCCATCATGGACATGGACAAGCTCTGTTCTTCCACAGTTGGTTTCCCATGCCTGGGTTGCCATCCTGGCTCCCTGCCTGACTCTCCTGGAAGGTTCTTTAGTACTGAAACACTCTGCATGTAGAAGCCTGTGGCCCTGGAGTTCCCAGGTCATTGCTGCCTTCTGGCTGTGATGACCCAGCCTTGGCACAGACTCCAGGAAGGAGTGGCAGCCACTCCTGACAGTCTCACAGTTTCCCCATGGCCCATTTTCTTAATTTAATTTTTAGATTGTTTATTAAAAGTGTATAAAAATTCAATAGATTTTTTTTGTATAATGATCTTATATACTGAAACTTTGTTAAAATCACTGATTAGTTTTTACAGGTGTTTACTGGATTATTTTCATGCCATCTGCAATAGAAATAATTTTAGTTCTTTCTAATTTGGAGGCTTTTTATTTCTTTTTCTTGCCTAGTTGCCCAGGCTAGAATCTCCTGCACAATGTTGAATAGAAGTGGCAAGAGTTCACATCCTTGTCTCATTCTTAATCTTGGTCTTTCACCATTGAATATGAGGTTAACTGGCATTTTAGTAGGTACCCTTTATGATGTTGAGAAATTCCTCTTCTATTCCTAGTTTTTTGGTGTGTGTGTGTATGGGTGTTTTATCATGAAAAGGTGTTGGATTTTGTCACATTGTTTTCTGTGTCTGTTGAGATGATCATGTATTTTTTTTTTAATTCTATAGTCATGATATATTAGTCAATTAATTTTTGGATGTTAAACTAACCTTGCATTCCTGTGATACATACTACATAGCATGGTGTATAAAATTTTTTATATCTTACTAGATTTGGTTTGTTAGTATTTTGTTGAGGATTTTTACATATCTATAGATATTGGTCCAGTTTTCTTATCTCATGATATCTTTATCTGGTTTTAATATTAAGGTAGTATTAGCACCATAAAATAATTTAGACAGTATGCCTCTGCCTTATATATTTTGGAAAAATTTGTGAAGAATCAGTATTAATTAATAGGTAATTAACTGGGAATCATTAATATTTTATGAAAGAGTTTATTAGCAATACTGTTTAAGACAAGCTCTTTTCTAGATAGGATAAAATATCAACAATCTTTTTTTTAATCTTAGGATTTCTTTTTATTGTCTTCAATACTTTTTAAAAAGTGGTTTTGAGAATTATATGTAGAATTATATTTTTGTCTTCAAGTGAAATTTCCTGGTGCCTAAAGAGTGAGAATGTTGAAGTATGCTAAAAACAACATGCTCAAAACTGACTGGGACTCAAGTTAATAGCTAGGTATGAGTTCTGAAGTTAATTATATACCTTGATAAGTATTAGTTAATACTGTTATTTGATAACGTTATTTCATCAGGTTTGATTTTGCTTGTGTTGTTTGTTTTTTTTAAAGACATAAACCAAGTTTACAATAAATAGGTCACAATGTCCTCCAAAAAAAGATATCCAGAAATAAACTAGTAGAAAGAGTTGGGTTTATTATACATTATACATTATACATTATACAGGAGAGAGAATACACACCATAGAGAAGCATGGGATATCTCAGTAAGAGCATGTTAACAAAAGACAGTGCAGGATTTGGGCTTTGCTTAGGTGATTTGGGGGAGGATTCAAACAAGCAAGGCTTTGGTCTGAACTGGATGCTCTCGGGAGCATAATTCTATGATCAGGTGAAAATAAATCTTATTTGACAAGAGAGAAGGCTAGAGCAAGGCTAAAGCAGTTAGTTGGTAAAGAAGTAGTAGTTGTTCATACTAGCTGGGCTAGGGGGATGTTTTCATATCTTAGGGTTTGCAAAGTCATACTGTCTTCCTTTTTACTTAGTTAACAGCATGAATTGTTGTTGTTTTTATCTCACTTCATCATAGTCACACAGCAAACTTTTCTGAAATTGATATTCTGTAAGATCACTTATATCCAACAGGAGAACACAATGGCCAAGCTGTAGGTGCCAGGTAAGATCCTAATACCAAGGCCTAGCTTAAGAGTGAGGCAAGTTCTGGAGTTTTAGAAGCTGATATTCTCTTTAATCATGGATGAATTATATAGTAAATAACACATTTGTCATAAAGTCTTATGTGTCATTAAATGGATTCAAAGAATCAGGGTGATATAATTATTTTATACTTTGTATGTTAAATCAAATACACTCTCTTATGCTACTATTTTTCCCCCCTCTTACTGTTGTCCACAAAGACATTTAAAGCACTGTATGAACTAGCAGAAAAGGTTGCAGGAAAATTTATAGTAGAATTGTGGCCAGATCTCATGTTTGCGTAATCAATACAATATAAAATGTGGTCCAATGATTACAACCCCTCATGACAAATAATTTGTCACTGAAAAAGCAAGAGCTTTATAATAATGTCACAAATATTATTTCCAAATTTCAAAGTCAGCAGTAAAGTTTGAGGTCCTCTATTTATATTCTAATCTTTCCCTAGGTTCTACGCTATCAATTTACCAAGTTTCATGTTAACCTCAGAGATTTAAGGGACACTCTTTGGAGTAAATCAGCTGTTCGTCCTTCAGAACAGTGAATTCAACTTAAATGCAGACTCGTGGGAAAATCTGCTTTTAAGAAAGAGCCAATGTTTTATAATTTGCATATTCCTTTACTCATAAAAATCACTTTTTTAAGGAAATTTTGTTATTTCTATTCATATTATTAAGATAACCTGGCACTGGCATAGCTTGGGCATTTTTCCCCTGGTTAAATTTTCATGAGATAACACATATTTTTTGCATACCAAGTAAGTCTAAAAGGCTACAGAATAGTACTGGTTTACACTGTCAAAAAATATATAAAATTCATTGACAATTTTTAAGTTATAAGCACATTAATTTGAGCCATTGTTAGTGAGCCAATATCATACCATATGTACAACCATGTTTTGTAATATTTTTAAAAATTCTGTTAGGACAAATACCTCTGCTGTACTCTTACTTATGTAAGGCTAGCTTAGCTATTCATAAATTATTCTTCCATATATGCTGTAGAAAAGTTTAAGTTTATCTAAATATCAAATTGCAAATGTCATTGCTTTGTATCAGAGTTATAGATTAATTTAAGGACAACTGACTCATTTGTAATAGTAATCCTTTTTCCCGAAACCATGAAATATCTCTTGAAAAATTAAAATCTTCTTTTATACCCTTAATTATTTCTATACGCTTTTCAATATTGCTCTCAAGATAAAGAAAATTACTATATGAATTAAAGATTTTGTTGCTAGTGTGATGGTGTCCTATTTTATATTCTATTTTCTAGTGCACTGTCAAGAACTGTGAAAGGTCTAAGATTTTTACTCGATTTGCAAGCTAATAAGTTAGGCTATCACAGTTTCATGGATGGTGGCAGGAGACATGATTCCTGGTTCAGAGATAAATGGTAATTTACTAGTCACAACAATAACATTTACCAGAATATTAGTATTTGTGAAGAGGGCTAGATGATGCCCACACATGTGACGGGAGTTATTACAAAAGAACTCTGTGCTTAGAAAAACCAAACTTTCATACTGGAAAATAACTGTCTGTCCTTACTTTGAATACAAACATCCTTGAAAAGATAATCTGGATCAAAGACAGACAATGCTTCTGATCACAAGATTTGGGAGAACCACAGAGAATTGCCTCCCTTCATTTAATTATTTCTGGTGTTGATGCATGCTGTTGCCTTTTGCAGGCTGATTATGTGTCTTGGCAACTTACAAGACTCATTTTTTTCTTATAGTTTGTGTGCATATTTTATTGTTTCTTTTCCCCTAGGTAGATGATTAAAGAACTATATATGATGACAGTTGTGTATTTTCTATTCTAATCCTTACAAATCCTAATTCTTTTTTTTTTTTTAGCATTAGGCAGGACTTCCAGTACTATGTTAAATATGGCTATGTTCATGATCTTAAAAGATCTAAATATATCTCAAACAGATCAAGCATAATATTTGCTATTGGTTTTGGTGTACAATTTTTATCAAGTTAAGGTAGCTTCTTTATAGTCTTCATTTATTGAATCTTTTTATAATTAATAGAGATAATCAAAATCATTTTTACTTTTAATAGGTTGAATATAACTGATTTTTTTCCTCATACTAAACTTGTTTTGTATTCATAATCATGTAACTAAATAAGGCTAGGCCTTGGTAAGTTTATGTATTATTTAAAATGTAATATATATTCCTATGTGAAATGGGTCCATACTTTTCTTATTTTGTCATTACCTTTACTGTAATCAAGAGTACACTATCCTCATAAAATGAACTGAGTTCCCTTAAGCTCTTATTCTATTTTGTGGGATAACTGATATAAGGTAGGAATTTAATATTGTTTGAAAATTTATATGAACTCCCTTCAAAACCTTCTACCCTGGCTTTTGTTTTGTTTTGTTTTGTTTGCTTGCTTGTTTGTTTATAAACGGGAAATCTTAACTACTATTTTAACTTTGTTTAAACTTTATTGTTAGGACATTTTGACATTATACATTTTTCCATAATTTATGCACTTTTCTCTACATTTTCAAGTCTGTTAGTGTAAATGGTAACTCACATGTAACAATGGGAGTACCAAAAGTAGTGGGGAAAGGACAAATTACTCAGTAGAAGTTAAACTATTTCAAGGGGAAAAATGAAAGCTGATGCCTACTTAACAGCACATTCAAAAGTGTCTAAATGGATTAAAGATCTAAATGTGAAGGATAAACTATTAGATAGTAGAAGAAAACGAAACTGAGTATCTTTATAATCTCTAGCTGCAAAAGAACTTTAAAAACAAAACTTCAAAGTCAAAAATCGTTAAGACAAAAAAATTGATGAGTGTCATTACATCAAAAATAAAGATTAGTCTTCAATGAAAGACACAGGAGACAAAATAAATAGATGGATGACAGAGTGGAAGAAGGTGTATAAGGAAAGAAAGGTTCAATATATATAAAAAAGACAAGTATGTTAACATAAAGATAAGTAAGAGAAGCTTCCTCAAACCCACAGCAAACATGTTTACTGTGAAATGTTAGAAGCATTCTCTCTTTTTTTTCCCTCCACTTAATGTGAGATAAGCAACAAGGATATATTGCAAAGCAGTCTCTTTTTAAAATGAATGTTGAGCAATGATGCCCAAGGTTCTGTTTAAAATTGTAGGCACACAACATTGAATACAACAAACTAAAATTCCAGTCCTCATGGGGCTTTTGTCACAATAGATCCTTTGATAATGGATTTTGTCTCTCAAATCTGTACATAAAGAGGAGACTTTGGTCAAAGGGTACAAACTTTCAGTTATAAGATGAGTAAGTTCTGGAGATCTAATGTACAGTATGGTGATTATAGTTAATAACACTGCATTGTATACTTGAAATTTGAGAGTAGAAATAAGAGAGTAGATCTTAAGTGTTCTCACCACACACATACACACGCACACACACACAAGGGTAAGTATAAGTGGTTATGTATGTGTTAATTGTGACAATCATGTGACATGGTAGGCATATGCTAGGTCATCATATAGTATACTTTTTAAAAAATCACTTGCAGAGCCTAAATATATATTTACTATATAAAATATGTACAACTTAAATTTACACAATCCCAAATTACAATGACTTGACTTATGATTTTTCAACTTAGCAATGGTGTAAAGTGATACACATTCAGCAGAAATCATATTTTGAATTTAAAATTTTGATCTTTTCCCAGGATAATGATATGCCCCATGATACTCCTGTGATGTTGGGCAGCAGAAGTGAGCCCCAGCTCCCAGCCAGCCATGCAATCACAAGGGTAAACAACCTATACACTTACAAACATTCTGCACCCAGACAACCATTTGGTTTTTCATTTTTAGTACAGTATTAAATCAATTACATGAGATATTCAATACTTTATTATAAAATAAATTCGGTATTACATGATTTTGCCCAACTGTAGGCTAACATAAAAGTGTTCTGAACACATTTTATGTAGGCTAGGCTACAATGTAATATTTGGTAGGTTAGGTGTATTAAATGCATTTTCAACTTTCAATATTTTTCAATTTATGATGAGTTTATCAGGATGTAACTCCATCGTAAGTTGAGTAAAACCTGAAGAATTTTTGTCAGTTATATTTCAGTAAAGAAGTGGAAAAAGGAGAAAAAATGTTTTTTAAGTTTATGTAAATTAATATTTTGGGAAAACTTGAATTTTATTATTTATATCTAGCAAGCTTCAGAGAGATATTTTTTCAAAAAGTAACCATTATTCTAATAAGCTGGTATACAATGAAATAAATAAGCACATGTGATGGAAAAATTGGAAAACAACTGACTGGCTTAAATTGAGTATTGAGTACCTACTGATTTAAAAATAAGGCAACGATCAGTTGAAGAATCTATTATAACTGTTTCTTTTTTCCTTGAACATTCACTCTGCAATTTCCGACCGTAGCTTTATTTAGTGTAAGTGTATGATTCTGAGGAAGAAGCTGTTTTTCTGAAGAGTTATAAATCAAGGAAATCAATTTTTCAATAGGTTAGCTAATTTAAATTCCAAATGGTTCAGTAAGACAGAAAACACTAACAGATCTTTTTGTTAATATAGCTTTGCCATACATTGGTTCAACTGATAACAAAACTTGTATTAAAGTATTTGTATGAGTGATAAACATCCAGATTATTCATGTCTGAGACTGTATTTTACCATCTAGATAGAGGAATAACATTTCATTCTTTTTAAGTAAGCTTTATATAACACTCCCTAAAGAGTAAGGACCAGAGGGCATGAAACAATTATATTTTGATCTTTTTTATCATTGAATTAATCTTTTCCTGCTAATTTTGAGTTTTAGGCTTGGAAGCCTGGGGAATGAGGTGAATTTTTTTTTAAAAGAAAAAGAAATGAATCACCAAAAATTGTGATTTCAGACTAACGTGGTTTATAACTCTTGATGTATTTATAACAAACTATGGAAAAATATTCTGCTACTGGGGGAAAATTTGTTTTGGGTACTGTGTGGTTTCTATTTAGTTTTAAACCTCAAAAAACAAGATTGATTCTACTAGTTGAACTAACTGAATAATTCCTAGCAGGTGATGTTCATGTTATCTATGTACGGAACAAAAATAATTTATTCAACTTGAAAAAAATTCAATCAAAAAAATGGAAAGATTTCTTGTGCTCTTGGATTGACGAATCAACACTATCAAAATGGCCACACTACCCAAAGCAATCCACAGATCCCGTGCAACTCCCGTGAAAATACTTATGACATTCCACACAGAACTAGGACAAACAGTTCCAAAATTTATAAGGAACCACAAAAGGCATCGAACAGCCAAAGCAATCTTTTGTAGGTCTTTCTTTTTCTCTTCCTTCTTTTTTTTGTTCTCTTTTCTTATGGTTTGATGACTAGAGAAGGACCTTTAACATTTGTTGTAAAGCTGGTTTTGTGTCACTGCAGTTTTCAGCGGGTAGGTAACCTCTTTGGTTAAGTTTATGCCTAGGTGTTTTGTTATTTTTGATGTAATGGAAATGATTATGCCAGTTATAAAATTCTGGTTTTTGAAGTGGAAAAAAAGTGAATGAAGGGTCACAAATGGCAAAGTATCCTTCTTTCTTATGGGTGAGTTGTATTCCATTACATATATGTATGCTGCATTTTCATTATCTATTCAACTGTTAATGTGCCCTTAGGATGCTTCCATATCTTGACAATCATAAATAATGTTGCTGTTAACAGCAAGGTATATGTATCTTTCTGAATTAATTTTTATTTTGTGGTTGGCTTTATTCCTTTGATAACTATGTAAGTTTAAAAAGATAAAGCTCTAAATGTTCTTAGAAACAATGAACAATAAATGTATATAAATTAAAAATATATGTGTAGTGAAAAAAACATGAGCTATCAAGCCATGAAAGACATGGAAGAAACTTAAAAGATATATTACTAAATGAAAGAAGCCAGTCTGAAAAAGCTACAAACTGTACAATTCCAACCAAATGACATTCTGGAAAACGCACAGCTACAGAAACAATAAAAAGATCATGGTTTCCAGGGGTTTGGGGAGGGGGAGGGAGGGAGGGATGAATAGATGGAGCACAAGGTATTTTTAGGGCAATGAAATTATTCTGTATGATACTATAGTGGCTACATGTCATTATGCATTTGTCAAAGCCCATAGAATATAGAACATCAAGAGTGAACCTTAATGTAAACTATGGACTTTGGTTGATAATAATGTGCCCATGTTGGTTCATCAGTTGTACCAAATATGCCACACTGGTGAGGGATGTTGAGGCTAGGGGAGTATATATGTGTGGGTGGGGAGGGCTATGTGGGAACTCTGCACTTTCTGCTCAATTCTGCTGTAAACCTGAAACTGCTCTAAAAAATTAAAGCCTATTAATCTAAAAATATTCAATCAATTTCTGTTTTAATTGTCCAGATATTTTGAGACAGTTCTATGGAGGTATTATGTAAAATCTATACTGAATTGTGTAGAGAACTCAAATCTAATTAGAGATGAATTCTAGTAAGTTAAAAAAAAAGTGAACAGCTTAAATTTAGAGTTCTAAAGAATATGCTGGGTTTTTTTTTTACTACAATCTTGGTACAGAGCTCATCTGCCTATATTTTAGTGGAAAATTTCTAGTATATTTTGTTTTTAACTTTTCCTATATGAGTATTTCTTTATAGTTTGTTGCAAAGAGTGACAATGATTTCTCCTACCATGGTTCAAAAGAATGGGAAAAGTTAGATAAACAGAGATCACATGAAGACTAATAAGCAAAGAGCTACAATATATTATGTTGTCCGTTAAAGATCAATTGTAAAATGAGATCAAGAGAAACAGAGTACAGAGAATCAATACTAGAAAGCCATTATATCAGTATTTGAAAACTGCTTGGAACGCCTTACAGGATCAGTGATTTAATATACAGCAGAGAAATCTGAATGATTAACGACTCAGTATCACTTTCTTGACACAACAGGGGAATTTAACAAAGAGGGTCATGCTAAAGTATGATAGGAAGGGATAGTACTCTTCTGGAAGTCCAGAGTATACTAGTTTACATTGTATGTACCCAGACAGAAAATTCTAATTTGAAGTGGGTACGGAAGAAAGAGATGTGACAAACTGCAAAAAGACATTTGCTCTCCTTCTCCTCCATTTTTCCAGCATATTCTCCTTCCTCCCTTGCAGACACATGGGGATGTCATGTTTTTATCATCAGGTTCCCTTAGCCAAAATTGATGGACCCAATAGAGGGCATTTGCTCAACCTTTCTCTCAGAATAATAGTTCTTATCTCAAGGATTTAAAGGCTCAGAATTTTAAAAGATTCAAGGTAGTTTCTTGGGTAGCTGAAGCTAGAAAGATACAAGATCTCTAAGTCCATAGCTATTAGAGGACATGTGGAGAAAGTCAGTCTGTGTTGAGAGTAAAAAGAATAATGCCAGTATGCATGGTGGAAAAGGCTTTACTCCCTGAGAGTTGTTATCTTGGCCAAGGGAGCATATAAACTTCTGCTCTCAGAGAATAGAAACCGCATCTGTTCCTCTACTGGTAATCCAATATTACCAGTAAAAGGAAGTCTTAATGGGTCATATACCCTTATTAAGCCAGCAGGGGTATACCTGAATGTACTTTTAGTTTAATAAAAATAAAAACTCTACATCTTGCTTTCTTTTCCATCAAAATCATGTGAACAAATTTAGGATGAGCTAATGTATAAGAATAAATGTAGAAGGTCTCATTTTTCTTTTTTCTTTAAAGAAATATTGCTATAAATGAAATTAGAGTCAGCAGGGAGCTAGTGCTGATACGGAGTTAAAAACATGATTCCACACTGGGTAATCAATGGGTATTAGGTCAAGTTATGGTCCTGTAGCATTCTGCTGACTGAAAGTGCTACAGGTGAAAGAAATACAGGACAACTTAGTTACAAATTGCACTTTATACAATACGGAGATAAAAAAATTCTTACAAGGAGACTTTAGAGTTGCCTAGCTTTTTCTAATTTAGTACTTATAAAGGCACTTAAAGGCCATATAGACAATATAAAAAATGAAATAGGAAGGAACTCAATGCTTGATTGTAGTTTCACAATAAATTCCTAAATCTAGTTTGTGTTTCAGTTAAATTAGTATGATAATATTTTAAAGAATGGACTATTGGGATGACTTTCCACAGATGGAAATCTGAGGAAAAAATTACTGATAGGAAGAAAAACAACATCTTTTCAGGGGATTTCACCACCATATATGGGACAGTATTTAGCATTTCTAAAATCCCACTGTATTTGAGGAAGAAAAAGTCAGGAAAAAACAAAGGTATTCACTGATATTATATTTCCTTCTCTTTAAATTTAGGTTTTCATAATTAATATAGATTAAAAAGTGCTCCAACTCTAACTATTTAACTTTAAAAATGTTCACCTAAAACTCTGTCATGGTTATCTAATTAATGAAAAATGCTTATTTTCAATAGGTAACAGAATAATTGACTTAAATTTGCATGTAAAGAAAACAATAGTAAAAAATTTGGATTCTTGGCAGGCTTTAATTATTTAAAGTAATAATAACTTTTCATGTACCAAAAAGAAAAAAAAATCTTGTTATGCAGTTGAATATTTTTAGTACAAACTATCAGAGCTGCCATTGATTGAGGGAAGTTTACCAGGTGTCAGGTGCTTTCTCTATTTCATTTTATGTACATTGTTAAATTCCCACAAGTTTAGAAAGTACTATTACTCCCATTTTACAGAATAGAAAGGAAAATATGAAGTTAAAAAAATATCCTCCTAGAAGAGTCTACTCAAGCAACAGAAATAAAAGCAAGAATAAATAAATGGAACCTAATGAAACTTACAAGCTTCTGCACAGCAAAGGAAACCAGAAGTAAAACAAAAAGACAACCTACGGAATGAGAGAAAATTTTTGCAAATGAAACCGACAAAGGCTTGATCTCCAGAATATATAAGCAGCTCATATGGCTTAATAAGAAACAGCCAAACAACACAATCCAAAAATGGGCAGAAGACCTAAACAAGCAATTCTCCAAGGAAGACATACAAATGATCAATAGACACATGAAAAAATGCTCAGTATCACTAATTATCAGAGAAATGCAAATCAAAACTACAATCAGGTATCACCTCACACCAGTCAGAAAGGACATCATTCAAAAATCCACAAATGACAAATGTGGAGAAAGGGGAACCCTCCTATAAAGCACTTTTTCAATAAGCATTTTCTGAGTATTTGTTTTATATACACTATGTGGTGGGTGCTATAGATTAAATGACAACTAAGAAACAGTCCTTTCCGTTAAAGAGCACGGCCCCAAAGTTGTACAGTATGTATCACTGGCAGGAACTGAACCAGGTTGTCTACGACTCGACATCCTTGAGCTTCATTCAGTGTTACACCAACCTCCTCCCACTTCCCACCTCCTTCACCAGAAAAATTAAAACACAATGTGTCACATGGAATAACTGAAATCAGTCCTAATTCTAAAGGGAGTTTTCCATTTTGCTATACCAGTGTGTGGGATTCTTTGGTTTTAAGAAAATAAAAGGTCAGCAGTAAGGCCAATGAATTGAAAATCTTCTGTCTGATTAGACAAGCAGTGTGCGATAGGACCTTTGATAGATGGGAACAAACAAAAGGCGTTAGATCACTTGCTCTCTGAGCACATTTTCCAAAATATCTTTCTCCTAAGTTCTTAACCTCATGTTTGCAGTACAAAAGGCATCATGATCTCGTAGACCTTTCCCAATTACAGATCTCATTTTTAGTCCCTGAATCATAAAAACCTCCCTTTTTATTTCCTGACTGATTCTCCTCCATCTCCAAGCTCCCTGTAAAGGTGCTATGCCATCTAAAAGATTATATTCTTTCTGAAGTGAATTTTCTTTGAGAGCTCTTGTTAATTTCCTCCCTTTAGCCCAAATCCCATTTATTAAAAGTGTTCCAACAGTGTAAAAGCTTTTCTGAAAGATCCTGAAGAAAGTAATTTTCATACAGATAAAATAGCTGAAGGAAAGAAAAACAGAAGCCTAGTTCAGCTGCTTTTTGATTAGATCGGCATGGTCTACTTAGCTGTAATCTATTTAACTGTTTGCAAAGCTGATATAAACCCAAACACCATAAAATGAAACTAAAATCTGCACAATTCTGTGATTTAAATGCACAATTCTGTGATTTAAACTGTGTTCTACATCTAGAAATGTCTTCAGTGTGGGTTATACCATGAGTGTCAAAGCAAAAGAAAAAATTTTAAATTAACTAGCCTTCATTTATTGAAAAGTTAGTATGTGTCAATGTCCTTTCTTGTATATTAATTTAATCTTTGAAAAATCCTAAAAATAGATTCTATTATCATCCCTATTTCATAAGTAAGGAAAATGAAATGAAAGGGAAGTAGATAACTTGCCAAATTCTCATAGTAAGTGACATAATTAATATTTCGTCTATAGAAATATTCATCATGTGATAATAATGTTTCAAAAAAAGATAACGCAGTAAGTTCTGAGACTCAGTTTAAGACTATAAAAGATATAGTCTGTTGAGGTTATGTCTAGATTCCTATCTGCTCAGACTATTTTGGCAGAAAAAATTGACAACCTCTGATATATTAGACCACCAAGCTCTCTGGTTTGCCAGTTTAAAAACTGCACTAATTTTAATTAACCTCCTATTTCAGCCACTTATTTCTTAATTTATTCAGGCTATAAATATGATTTATTCTACAAGTTTGATATTTTAGAAAGCATTACTATCCATTGTTAGATTAAATTTAATACAATTTAATCTGTCTCCTAAATTTTATTACTTTTAATTGACTGTCAGTTAGTTTTAGAAAATTTTACTTAATCAAATTAGCAGATACAAACTACTATATATAGATAAAGAACAAGGTCATACTGTATAGCACAGGGAACTGTATTCAATATCTTATAATAAACTACAATGGAAAATAATATAAAAAAGAATGTATATATCTATAACTGAATCACTTTGTGCTAGTTTCACCAGACACTAAGACCAAATTGCAAATTAACTATACTTCAATAAAAAAATTTTTTTAAATAAAATTTTTCCTTCTGAACATATAAATTAGCCCAGTACCTGTTACCTCTGCGTGTAAGTTCTTTTGACTTACAACCTTAGTTATTAGTTAAATGAATCTGGATCACTTAATAAATTCCATTTTTAAACTTAATCATACTTTTAGCAAATATTCTGAGATATAGAAAAATCTAGCAAACTTTATTCTTCAGTCTTAGAAAATGTGACAGCTCTCTTCAAAATGCTACTCTTATAAAGATAGATAAGATCTATGTCCCTGGCTTTTCTCTTCTACAGACTGTGGCTTTTAAAATAATGTGAAAGTTTATACTGGTAATTGCCTTATTAAAAAGTGTCTTATTGGCATGATAGGCTTTTTATGGGAGCCATTCAATTTATTTTTGGTTTAAAAAATATTGAAGGAAATTATTAATCACCATTCCAAACCATTATATTCTCAGATAGCTGCACTGTGATTTGGGATAGTTCTGTGTGTTGTAGTAAAATGTTCTCATTCCTTTCCCTCTGTCTATACTCACACACCATGCACAGGCACATACATATAGGACACACGTGTGCACACACACAATTATAACCTTATGTATATAAGCATATGTGCATATGTGTAAACAACTGAAACTAAATGTAGTAGAACTATAAATATACATTAAATTCTATTCAATAGGTTAAAAAATCTTGCATTTTGGCTATCATATACCACAACCAATCATATATTGGGTTAAGCAGATAATATTGTATGGCTTCATCTCTTCCCTTTTTCCTGGTTTACGGAACCTTTGAGGCTAGTCTGACACTGGCATTTCCTCTGAAGCCATTGGTTGCAAAGTCACATTTCAGCTGTGCAAGCAAATGGAATGAGAGAAAAAGTAGAGCCTGCAGAACTGCAATGACTGTAATTTTATAATGTTGGCTTCCCTGAACCTGTCTCTGGGAACCATAATTAATGCAATACATCCACTAGCTTCTCTCAGGGGTAAAAAGAAGGATCTAATTGAAACCTTGTAAAGCAGTTTCACAAGTGAATGGAAAGGATATTGGCTTTTATCTCCCAGCCCCACCTTTACACTGTCAAGATTATTAAAGTTTCATAAAAATGTTGTAAACCTTCATGCTAATATCCCTACAACTGATGAATTTAGGTCAATAATCGCAACTGGAGCTTTAGTTAGTAGTTTTAATAGAATTTCTTTTCTGGAATAAGAAGGTGAAAATCAGAATCTGAAAATGATTCTACCATTAGTAATAGTAATTTTATAATTCTCAAGAACTTCTGGACCAGCATATGTAAATTTAAGACAAAAGAACTATCCTATATTCAAATAAGTAACAAGCTGATTCCTAAAAAAAAAAAAAAAGTACTGACAGCGTAGATAAAATAACCGAATTCATTCTTTCCTCTCCCTGTCTCAATATCCACTTCATTACTTGTATTTCTTAGAATGACTCACAAATAAACTACTAACACTTGAATTATTTTCTAGGCGTCATCTTCTGGGGGAACCCAAGTTAAGAGAATTGGCACTAGAAGAAGTTTTAGAAAGCAGATCCTCAGGATAAAATTCTGCAACTGGATCACTGAACTGGCCAGAAACTTCTAGAATTCCATTACTGGTAGGAAGTAGGGTAATGATAATCCCAAAATGCTGCAGCATTACTTTAATTATGATTCTTACTTGTGGTGAATTATGATAAAAATGGAATAAAATGCACCGTCTTGTGCAACATCTCTAGATGTACTAGACAATCATTGTGGGGTTTTCTGTTTGTTTTGTTTTTGTTTATTTTTAAAATTTTTTTAAGTATAGTCAGTTACAATGTGTCAATTTCTGGTATACAGCATAAGGGACACCATTGTTATAGGAGATTTGAAATATTTGGTCATTAACTAAAAAGAAAAACAAACCTGAAGGTCAAGTCAACTCATGACATTTTCAACACAAGGTATGACTAGGCAAGCCACAAGGCTATAGTGGAATTAAAAAGACTCTCATCTCCTGCAACCAGAGAGCAGAAAATCAGACCCAGGATCTAAGTGTGAGAAAAATGAAGTTATAATGAAGGCTAAATTCACATCCTGGCAAGCCATCTATATTCAAGCCACAGCCCTGACAAGGAAAAAGTGGGATTTTAAGACCTTAGATGAGATCTCCAGGTAGAATGTTTGAGAACCTTGAGTCCTGAGATTTCTCAGAACCTTCTAAGCTAGCAGAAGTGGTACACTCTTCTGATTAGCACTGTATTCCTTTTTCTGGTCACCGGGCAAAGACTTCATCTGAGGCAGATGTCTTGTACAATCTTTTTTTTCCTCCTCTGGAGCTGCTCCTAATTTCCTTCACTGGTTCTACACCAATAACTGTGATTATGACCCACCATGGCCCAACTAGGGAAGTACTATCTCTGTTGTATCCCTTATCTATTGCTGCATAACAAATTACTACAATCTGAGCAGCTTAAAACAATAGACATGTAGCATAGTTTCTGTGAATTAGTCTAGATGTAGCTTACTTAGCTGGATCATCTTTAGTTTCTAAAACAGCTGCTATCAAAGTGTCAGCCAGGGTTTCATTCTCATCTGAGACTTAACTGCGGAAGAAATTTCTTCCAAGCTCATGTAGTTTTGGACAGCATTCAGATACTATAGGCTGCTGGACCATGGTTTCCTAATGATACTGCCTTACTTACAACCACTACAGAAACACACACAAATTATAAAAACCTTAGAAACAGGTGATCAAAATGCTGATGTCAACTACCACACTGCAAAATCATAACCATACAGCATTTTCCAGGGAGCCTGTTCCAGAAGAAGCTGTACCCTTTTGAGCAATATTCCATAAAACAAAACAAGCATAAACAATACCAAATCCCATAATCTTTCCTTAAAGGGATCTAAAGAAATTTATCAGGGCCTACTTCCACACATTGAAACCTGTTAAACACAGAATCTGGGCTAACAATATACTAGGGAATCAAAATGTCATCATAGACCTCCAGTTCGAATGCAAGCATATGGAGGCCAGGTGACATATGGGATACTAGCCTTCAGTCATCTCATTGTGTAGCTGGTGATTCCACAGAGCCATCGCTTCTGGCCCCAGGGACATTTATATGTCTATGAATGCATAATCAGGATGCATATATATATTGATTTGGCAGAGCTCTTGTTCTTGCAACCTGACCTGTGCAGGAGTTCAAAAATGGTAGGAAAGTTCAAGTAAAAGCCCCTGAAACTTCCTCCTTCTACGCAGGTTCGTATATTAAAAGCAATACAGCATCCCAGGTAGAAGAGCAAAATGGCAGAGTCCTAAAGGAGATAAGGGTAGTGTTTTATCATTTTAACCCTATTTAACTGACCAGTCTGCATGCCTCTCAACTCCAAAAACAAACAAAAACAAACAAAAATGGAGCATGGCAAATGACAGCAAGTAGTATCTATTTAACCAGGTGTTATTTCTAAATTGCAGCTGCTTGCCAGATGTGTAGCTTTACTAGAACAGATCAGTACAGCCTTGATCATTTGATATACAATTATTGACTAAACAAATGTGTTTTTTTCCCCAATACTGATCAAGAAAGAGGATTAGAAGCAGTTTACATTCACCTGGAATAGGTGATACTATACACTCATAGTCTTGCCCCAAAACAGCATTAACCCTACTGATTTTAGCCAAATACAGTCGGGAGAAAAAACCATGTCATTTGACTACTATATAACATATATAGCTAGTTCTTTATAATAGCATAATGATATTAATATAATGATATTAATTAGACCTACTGAATATGAAGTACCAAGTACTTTTTTATGTCATATGCTCCAGAAAATAGGAGAAAAACACATATTGTATAACCCAGATTTATGGACCTTAAAAATGAGGGAAATTTTTAGTGATCTAGTAACTGAAGAATATCAGGACATTTCTACCAAATTAAAGGACAAGTTATTATACCTAGAACCTCTTATGACTATCAACCAGTCATTCACTTGGTAGGCCCATGTGGATTTTGAGGATAGCACTTAAACACTTGTTAAAGTTAACACTGGTCACATCCACAGTGACTCAGAAATCTGTCAGTTTTAAGTGGGCCCAAAGATAGGATTCTGCATTAGTTTCAGGCTGCCATACAAGCATCCTTGCAGCTCTGTCTGCATGACCATGTGGATTCCACGGTACTGGAGGTCTTAGAAAAGGGTGTCATATGGAATACCTAGCATGAAGACATTTGAAGCAAAGAACTATTAACCATTAGAAAAGCAGCTTCTGGCATTTACTGGATCTAACAGAGACTGAGAATCTAGTGTCTGTTAGGGGCCAGGACTACAACTGGTACTACTCATCACGAGCTGGGAATTATCAACCTACCAAGTAATAAAGAATTCCATCAGACAATGAAAATGATACATTCAATATTAGGCTTGAAGCAGATAAGATATCATAAGTAATTTACAAAAGAGTTGGGCCAGACTCTAACTTATCTAATTCATTTATTCCTACATCTCTCACTCACCTCACATTTATAACCTAGTATGGAACTCCCTATTCCCAGGTGTGGACATAAACATGGTCTTGCTTCATGGAAAGGTTAGTTTCTGTAGGCCAATGTTTATGTTAGTCAAAAACAGACTGTCACAGGGATGATCTCTAAAGACAGGACTGAAAGGAAATCTTTCTAATGAGCAAAGTAGATGCTCTGGGTCATCAATTTGTTATAAAAGAAGATGCCTGAACTAAGGAGATTAATAAATTCCTGGGTAGAAGCAAATGGCCTAGTTTGTTGGTAAAAAACCTGGAACGAGCAAGATTGGAAGACAGAGATTTGAGGAAAAGCATACAGACTGTTCTATGAGAAAGTTAACAAAATGCAGGGATCTATGCGTCTCATAGCGGTGCCCACCAAGAACATCCATCAGAGAAAGTGTTGACAACAAGGCAAATAGAAAGATACAGCCAGTAGTGGTAGCCACCCTCAGACTCAGTCACCCCACTGCTTGCATAATAATCCCAAGAATGGAGATCCCAGAGTGAGAGAGAGGGCGACCAAGCACCAGACTTTCACCATGGGCTTCTTCATCACTAAGAGAAACCCAGCTACTGGTGCTACTGAAAGTGTGACCCATCAGCTGGTTAGACCTACGCTGACTCCTTGGTATCATACTGGTGATCAGTTTACTTTTTCTAAGCTCCTAGTTTACCCTTTGACCTGATTTGTGATACTGAAACTTAATCCTATTAAATTTCTCCAACACCAGCTGGTGCAGTTTAGCTCTGCCATTAGGAGGTGCTGGAATCACTGCAATGCCATAGCAAGAGAAGGGCTTCTCTCCTTAGTACTGGTGTACTTTTATTTTCTTATGATGTGGCTGCCAGGAAATCAGTGTTCCAGAGGCCTGGTGGCAAACACTCTCTAACAGTTTCTTGGCCACTCTATAGGCCTTTTCTGCTCAACAATTCAAGACCATACCCTCTGGCAAATTCTTCTCCACCAACCTTCAGCATGTATGTATATATGTATGTATGTATGTATGTATCTATCTATCTATCTAATAGCCACATTTTCTCTAATAATTGTCTAAGTTCCTAGTTTCATCCTTGTTCACTCTCTCAGCCCTACATATGGCAGCAAGTCCTTTTACTCTTTGGAATAGTTAAAAATACTTTACATTAAATTGTCCTTGTTTATATTACTGATATGATTTCTGTGTCCTGACTGGATCCTGATTAATACACATGCCATCCTTCAAAAAAAAAAAACTAACCAAATATTTTTTGGCTAGTTGACTATGTTACTTCTCTTCCATGGTGGAAGAACAATGATTCATCCTTACTTGGGTTCTTACATTTTCCAGGTTTAGGTTTGTGTTTCCTCTTTTCTATGCCTTGGACCACATCACTACTAAAAATTTCACACGACAAGTTAAACTGTTAAGGAAGACTTAACTGAAGACTACTGCAATAGGTGAAAGAGTTTGAACTCAACTCCACTGTGACAAAAAGCAGTTTTTAGGTGCCAGGATAAGTTGTAGAATAATATGAAAGGATCTTATAGGGAGGTTGGTCAATGTCTAGCTTATAGAAGTTATGTTCCTACTCTCCCACAGAAACTAGGAGGTAGAAGCACGATTTTCCTTGAGGATTACATTTCAAAAGGATAGCTCCCAGGACCTTGAGAAAGACAGTTTGGGGCTGTAGACCTGGCGAGAGGCTAGAGAAGATTTACGTTTCAAAGAAGCAAAGAAAGTACTTACACATTTCTAAAGTAAGCACTCTAAGAAAAGGGAGGTTGGGGGCTATAATCAGAAAGAAACCTATCTAAAGTTTAGTCAATTTGAGGGGAATATTAAGTTTCTCTTGGTCAGACTAACAGAGTGATTGATTTATGGTCAGTAGATCCTATATAATATCACCCTGGATCAAAAAACCAAAAATGAAGTGAACAATAAACATATGAGTATGGAGTATGCCCTGCAGTCCCAAATACACTTTATCACTTAGACGGTGCCAGCCTGATAAAATGTTAAGATGGCCTCTTAAATACATAGCTGAGGTGAGGGAGGGTATAACTCAGTGTAGAGTACATACTTAGCATGCACGAGGTCCTGGGTTCCATCCCCAGTACCTCTGTTAAAAAACAAAACAAAAAAACTAATTACTCTCCCAGAAATTAAAAAAAATAAATAAATGCATAGCTGAGATACTGTTTGAGGATGACGCTATTCATCGTTGAGTGTTATCTTTTAAGGTATTAAATATATAGTTGAACCAATGGACATTATATGATGTTATAGCACTGAGAGAATACATAAATCTAAGAAACACAGGATGTAACAGTGGTCCTTCTTATTACTCTTCCAGGTGTTCATGTAGAAAATTTGTACTTCCTATGCCTGAAACTTTAAGTTCTCCTAGAATAGAGTTTCTGGTTTCCAACAAGCACTCTTATAACAAGTAACACAGTAAATGTTCCAGAAAACCTAAATGCAGGCAGGACTGCTGCCAAATCATTTTGGACTCTGACTGAAGAACAGAAAGCAAAACAAACAAACAAGCATAATGTTACATGCTAGCAGGAATAATAGAATCTGATTATCATGAAGAGATAAGATTGTGTCACATGAGGTAGGTAGGGAGGTAGGTAGAATTCAAGACATTCCACTAGGAGTCCATTCCTGGTGCTTGCATGCTGAGAGATATTCATTAATGGGTAATTATAGCACGTATGGCCTTACAAAGACATGTTACTCAGAGGCACAGATCCCTGAAGGATGAAGGTCTATGTTTACGCACCGGACAAGCAAAACACCAGTGAAAAGGCTGGCTGAGAGTGAAGAGAATGTACAGTAATAGTTGAGGGGAGTAATTTGACCCACTTCTCTTTCTATTATATTTTTTAAATTAAACTGTGACTGGCCACCACATGAAAAAGCAGTGATAATATTGAAATATTGAACGAATTTAACATGGGACAATGGAGGATCTGGCCAGGGCAAGAAGTAGACTATTCCAGATGCTCTGGGTGGCCCACTCATATCCCTTCAAGCTTTACCATTTAAGTGCCTAGTAGTTAATTTCCAACTACCATCATTAGTATCTCATTGCCCAAGGGCTGATCTGGAAATCTTCTGCCCACGCAAACTGCAGGCAGGAAGTGACAGAAAAATAACGCTTTCAGGGTCTGAACTCAACCATTAACTCTGAGAGTTAATTCTAAAATACCTCAGCTAACACAACCCTAAAAGGAAACATCTCTGAATCTTATAATCTACAATGTCTCCCAAACTTCTAGCAGTCTACAATAGCAGCTTGCTTGGTTGAATCTGTGCCTCAAACTCTGTCCCCTGGGAAAATCTAAATTAAAACAGAGAGACTTTGAGATCAAACTAACTGGAGTTCTAAATTTCATTTGGAAACATATCTTCATAAAGCTTTCCCCCTCTTCTCGTCATTCTTCTCGTGTTCCCCCTCCATCATTTTGCAAACCAAATTTATACTGGAACGTAATTCATTTTTGCAATGTGATGGTGATAAATTCTTTATAACATTACCTAGAGAACTTTTAATTTGTTACTTAGACTCCAATAATCTCAGTTTCCTCATTTGTAAAATGGTATAGTAATATTTATTTTACAGAACATTTATCAGTAATAAATAATTTAGTTCTATGCCTGGCATATACTGGACTCTCTCTTTAAATAGTCTGCATTTATTTAATAACAGGTATCTTGCTTTAATAAATAGCAGTTTAAAAAAAGTAATTTATAGTTGTACCTCAGTAATAGATATAGTTAACAATAATTGTATAGATTTACATGATAATTTACACAGCAAATGCAATAAAGAAGTTGGTATTAGAATATATTCACTAAAGGACAAGTATTTAAATGTTCATGGAAATGCTATTTATACTAACACCAAACTGAAACTACCCAAAATTTCATGAAGAATAGAGTGTATAAATAAATTGTAGAAATGTTATCTGATGGAATATTATGCAGCAATTAAAATTAACAACGTACAACTATTAGCAACAAAATGGATTATTCCCACAAATATAACCTTGAGTGAAAGAAGGCAGTCACATACCCTCAAATTACATACTCTCTTTTTCATTCTATTAACATAAAATGCAAAAATGGGTAAAATAATCTATGCTGTCAGCAGTTAGGATAGTAATTAGCTTGGGAGGCAAGTACAGATAGGAAGAGATCATAAGAAGGGCTTTTGGTGTGTTAACAATATTTTGTTTTTTTGATCTGGGTATTGGTTACACAGCAGTGTTCAGTTTGTGGAAATTTAGTGAGCTTTACACTTATGTGTACTGGTGTGTATATGTGTGTGTACATGTTAATAAAAAGTTAAGAAAAACTAGATAAAGTTAAAATCAGAATATTGTTCTAGAAGTTACCTGGCACAACCAGGTTTTACAAACAGTAGAGTTCATTATTTAAATACATCAAACTACTTCCTTTGACATTTATCATGATTTTAGCTGAAATACTTTATCACTGCCACATTATTAATTCCTATTGTGTCACCATTTCTTGGGTAGTTCTGTGGTATTTGAAACTCTAACATCCATACAATATGAATCAGAATACTTTTTAAACTCAGTTAAAATTCATGACAAGCTTGATAGATTCTGATTCAAAACATTAAATGTATCCTTCAAATTAATTTTCTTGGTATTACTTTGAAATGCTTTAAAATTGGCTTTCAACTTTTTAATTTCATTACATAAATCATAACAGACAGACAATATTTCCCAGATATTTACATTCTCATTATATTCTCTTATCTCCTTCTTTGTTCTTTTGACTTTTTTCTAATAGTTCAGGAAAATTTTTTCTTATCATTATACCTTAACATCAGATGATAAACATTATTTTATATAATATTCTGGTTTGTTAGAGATCTGAATGACTGCAATGACAAGGGAGAGGTGCCAGTAGCAGACAATGAAAAATGACTTTTTCCATGTTAATATCAAGGTCATGTAAGTATTATGAAACTTGGTTTACCAAAATTTACTTTATCTTTAGCAAAAATGTAAAATACATTTATGTTTATAAAATATATTTTGATTAACTGATCTACTCATTCAATATTTATAGAAAAACTACTTCATTACAACCAAACAATTGAACCCTGCACTCAAAGAGTTTATGGTTTCATGGGACTGATAAAGACAAAAATTATACTATGTTTTAAGGTGCTAGATCTGAAGAATTTCCAGGCAAGCACTATTGAGACTTTCTGGGTTAGTAAGTGATAGTTATTTTATCAGGTTGTATTTAGACAGTTTAGCCAAATTAGCAATTAGGGTCATTTTCTACTCTGCTATTCATTCATTCATCTATTTATTCATTTATTTCTTTAGCTTTGGGTTTTTTCTCCATCGAAGGTCAGCTCCTAAAGCATTTTACTTCCACCTACAAAAGGCCACAGGTAAATTTATGCTGCTTTCTTCATTTGATAAAGCTGCCAACATAAGATCGAAAATGTATTTCCTCCATCAGTTTAAGAGAGAGGATCTCTTTGGTTTTAAATGACATACTGAGAACTAGACAAAGCTCAAAGGGAAAAAAACAAGGAAACACTTTCCAAACAAAGTAACAGGAGCTAAAACTGAGTTGTATACAGAGGCTCTTAAAGGGATGAATGAGTGGTGGGTGCCAGAGTAGAGGGAATAGCAGTGTAGGGGAAAGAGACCTGGGAAATTTTCAGTGAACTGATAAACTTTTTGGAATGGGACTTCCACTCCAGGTGGTAATGACCTCTCTGGGAATAGCCAATATAATATAGAGATATGTAGTGAGCTTTATATGCCACTTGGACGTTTATGCCCAAAGGGACCGATTATGCTTTACATCAGAGCCTGCCTTAAATACTTTACATCCCATTACATCAATTTGTCATCCTGGGAATCCAACCACCATGCTGTTAGGAAGCACAGACCACACGCAGAAGCCAATGATAAATACTGTGGTCAACAGTTTCAACTAAGATCTCAGCTAACAGCCAGTATCACCACAGGTTATGTGAGCAATCAAATCTTCAAGATGATTTCAGAACACATTCTTATAATTACCCCAGAAGCTAGATACCTAGTAGAACAGGGATGACTTAACTCCACTGAGCCCTGGAGCCCTGTCCAAACTACAGGCGGATAAGTTTATTATATTTTCTGCTGTGTTAAGCCACTAAATTTGGGGTTAATTTTTTTTAATCTGGCTATAGGAACTAGAAAGATCAATAAAACTGTGTGAGGCAAAATAACTGAAATAAAACTATGAAGTATCTCTTGAAAGAGCCTGCAGATTAGTAAAGCAGCACAAGATAAGCACGTGTATCTCTACAGTATACAGAAGAAAATGTTTTAAAAATGTTTTATCATAATGTCACAAAGCTCATGAGGTTGTTAGGTTGAGAAAAGACATGTACCAGTTTCGGAGTCAGGAACTTCATGGAAGAGGTGGCATTTGAGATATGCTTTGCATTGTTTCATTTCCAGGAAAATTATGTGCTTTTATTTCTATATAAATTGTATACTTTGAAGAAAATTTGATTTCTTTAGGACTACAGCATAAGTCTGACCAATGTAGTTTTTTTTTTTAAGTTACAATTCTTAGTTAATATTCTGTCTAAGGACAAGGGCAGATGAGAGTCCCTCCACATGGGTTCTATAGTAAAATCTAAAGTATGCAAAGGGATAGATTATACTTCCTTCGTACTTTTCATCAGGGCCTAGGAGACTCCTGCAGCACCTGAAAGTGCATATGCAACTGGACTGAAGTCATGTTAGAACAAGTAGCTACCTAATTGTGTGTTTATTACAAATTCCAAGATAACTTAAATTAACACTGTAGGTATAACTTGAGGATTTAACTCACATGTACGAAATATACTTTAACAGAGACATTTGTGAGTTGAAGAGTTAAGGAAGTGTAGATCTCAAAACTGCTGAGAATAAGTAGTTTCAAAATATAGATTTTATTCTCTTTTCAATCCTCCAATTAAGTGTTTCTCACCTGCTAGTGAATAACCCAATGTGAATGCCTCAAGAATTACCTTCTGACTATCAAACCAAAGTCATTATCTTGAATGGCCTTACACATTACTAAGATATTTTAATTCACATCTAGAATCTTCCAAGTGGTGATGTGGCCTCAATGCTAAGTCAGAACACAAACTATAAGAGTTTCAGAATTTAGGTATTTCTCAAAAACATCAAACCTGAGATCTATACAGACTATGTGATGTCTTTCTAGGTCAAATTTATCCTAAAGAATTTTTGCATGTTGAAGATTCATCAGATAACTGTTCATTTTTCCACACTGAATAAAAATAGAATTGAAATAGCTAATGAAAAATCTTAAATACTCTAAAATTCAGGTGTAACTAAGCTATATGACTCTCAGACTTCTTGTTCAATGTGTCTGTCCTCTGCTTCCAATTCTAATAACAAAACACTGCAAAATCCATTGACTCAATTTGTTCTATCACGATAATTTGTTGACAATTTAGCACTTAAATTGGCTCAATTGAACTAAAAATGTATTAGTTTCTCCTTCATTATGAAAGCTGAAACCAATCAATTAGCCCAGAATTTCATTCAGTGTAGACTTGCCTAAAGCCTCACACTAATTAACAACTATATTAAAATCCTATAAACAATTCTGCCCTCTGGATGATGACATTGCAAGGAAGAACATGTTATTTCATCAAAAATTAAGAGCATATATGTGAATGTTTATATTTGTGATTAAAATAATATAAGTTAACTATAATGCCAAATGGTTATCAACTGAAGCACGGTGCTTCCCCCAAGGGTGCATTTGGCAAAATATGAATACATTTATGTTGTGCCAACTGAGTGGCATTTGGCAGGTAGTCAGGAATCCTGCTAACTCTCCGACAATATAAGGACCATCTGCTACAACAAATAATTATCTAGTCTAAAATGTCAGTAATGCCAAGGTTGAAAAACTCTGCTAACAACCTACTGAATGGGAAAAGATCTGCAAATGATATATCCAGTGAGGACATAATAGCTAAAATATGAAAAGAACTCATACAGCTTAATATGAAATGGGTATAAGACCTGAATAGACTTTTTTTTCCAAACAAGACATACAGATGGCCAACAGGAACATGAAAAGATGCTCAACACTAATATTCAGGGAAATGCAAATCAAAATTACAATGAGATACCACCTCATACCTCTCAGAATGGCAATTATTTAAAACAAAACAAAACAAAACAAATAAGTGTTGATGAGGTTATGGAGAAAAAGGAACCCTTGTGCACTGTTGGGAGGAATGTAAATTGGTGCAGCCATAAGAAAAAGTATGAAAGTTCCTCAAAAAATTAACAATATAACTACCATAAGATCCAGCAAATTCAATTCTGGGTATTTATCTGAAGAAAACAAAACACTAATGCAAACAGATATTCATCCCATGTTCATTACAGCATTATTTACAAGAGCCAGTATATGAAAGCAACCTAAATGCCCATCGATAGATGAATGGATAAAGATGTGGTGTCTATGTACAACGGAATATTACTCAGCTGTAAAAGAAGAATGACATTTTGGCATTGCATTTGCAACAACATGAATGAATCTAGGGCATATTACGCTAAAGGAAATAAATCAGACTGAGAAAGACAAATCCCATGATTTCACTTATGTGTGGAATTTAAAAAAAACAAAACAGAAACAGACTCATAAGTATAGGGAAAAAAACTGGTGGTCACCAGAGGGGAAAGGAATGTAAGACCAAACAAAATAAGTGAAGGGGATTAAGAGCTACAAACTCTGTCATACAATGAATAAGTCATAGGCATGTAATGTACAACGTAGGGACAACAGTCAACAATATTATAATAACTTTCTGTGGTGACAGATAGTTACTAGACTTATCAGGAAGATTGTTTCATAATGTATATAAATGTCTAACCACTATATTGTACACCTGAAATCAGTATTGTGTGTCAACTATAGTTAAATTATAAGAAGAAAAAGAAAAACTCTGCTATATACTACATACCTCTTGTTGGAAATAATTTTTTCATTTAGATTGTAAACATCCAAGAGTACATTTATTCCTGATACTTTGAATCTTTAGATGATATTTAAAATTTTTATTTAAGAAATGCTGAGTATTAATGAGTTTGAATACAGATATTTCTTAAAGCAAACAAACAAAAATATTGATCCATTGAAGTTCAAAAAGATAGTTGAAAAAAATCAGTTGTTTAGGTGAATAGAGATGAGTGCTATTTACATCTAAAGCTTTCTTAAGTGAATACCCAGGCATAAAATTAACTGGAGGGATATGGAAAAAATTAATTTGATATGCTTTGCAAAGCGGTTTGAACTTAACTTCTCTTCAGTATATAGGGGAACCTACCCAAATAAGGAGGAATGAAGGTGATGATCTTATCTGCATAATCTAGGCATTAGTCACTACTCCTGACAGGTAGAGATTCTTGCTTAGGTGAAAGTGTGGACCTGGCTTCCCTCCCATCATTTCAGCCAGTAAATTGAGAATTCACCTGAAGAAGCAAACTAAAGATTTGATAAAATTGGAGGGTGGATGGTATGGAGAGAAGAAGAAGAAGAAGAAAGAAAGAAGTGAGTGCAGTAAGAGGCTTACAAATGTTGCTATTTAACATAGTTGCTGTCTGGAGATACTACTAAGTGAAGGTATTTGAGAAATCTGCACCATGGCAGTGATTTTCTTTTGTATTCTGCACTTGCTTCTCTAACTCTATGACTTAAATGAACTAACCTTGAAGACAGATGAGTCTTTTGTATAAAAGTCTACAAAATGGATTGGAAGAGAAAGTTGTAAAAAAAAAAAAAAATCATACTTTAAAAAAAAAAGCTACCTTTTCACAACAATACAAAATGTCTCTTTTTAAATTCTAAACATTTTGAATTCTAAGAAAGCCAATTTTATAATTTAAGATGCATAATATAGCTTTATATTTTAAATGCAATTTTAACGGAATTGATAAATTCCACATAATTATTCCATTAACCTCTGAAAACATCCGCACGTTCTCCTGCAACTCAACAGCTGGATGAAAACAGACCCCCAGGACCTCATTTGCTTATTATACCTGTCTCATTTACAAGCCAATTAATTTACATTTTCAGCATTTCAATTACAGGACTCCATTAATGCCCCAAATAATTTGTAGTGAATAGCCTTCTAAATTCAAACTGCTCTGAAACTCTAAAATTCTATGTTTTCTGTGATTTGATACAAACCAAAAAAGTACATATTAATAAAACATAGGACATGAACCCAAAATGTATTCTTAGTTCAAATAAAAGTTTATTTTATAAGAAATCATACAATTAGTATTCTAGTTTAGGATCCTCAAAAAACGCAATATTCAAATGTGTCAGTGTCTAGAACAATGCCATTGCCCATAATAAAAGTTTAATATGCACGTGCTATTCTGATGGGGCAGAGTGCTACCTGTTCACAAAACCAAATTCCTCTTCTTCCTGGGCACAAAGCTAGACAGGTAAGTGTGGCCACGTAATGGACAGCTAGCTAATGGAATGTGAGAGAAAGAGAAATATGTACCTCTCAGCCTAGCCCATGAAAACCTCCCCAGGCATGACCTGCCTGGTTTATTTCCCTTCTAGTTGCCTGGAATGGAGATGACCTCACGGTGACATGTATCCTTGAATTCTTACCTGAAGGAGAACTGGCTGGGTAGGAGCACCTGCTTTGGTCTATGACATGAGAGAGAAATGAACCTTTCAAGTGCAAGTCATGAAATGTACAGGTTTATCTGCTTTTATTTGTGAAAGCATCCAGTGTTACATTAGCATTTTTAGAGGTAAAAACCCCAATTACGTTTCCTCTAATGTATGGAATCATGAAAATAAGCTGCTTGGGAAATGTGTGCATGTATACACACACACACATATTTATATATGTATATTTACATGTATGTGTATATATACACACACATATATCAAAACATAAAGATACACATATATGTTTTGATAACTCTCATTAATAGTTTTTAAATGGAATTTATTACTGTTCATTAGAAGATTAACAAATTGAAAGTCAAACTAAGGATTAAAAGACCCTTTCATCTTATTGCTCTTTCACCCTGAATTCTCACATACACTCGTTCATATCAATCTCGGACTGATGCAGGAGGCAAAGCTTCCTGTTTAATGATGGCACTGTCTTGTTCTCTCTACTATAATTTGCCTAATGAATCAACTTCTAGCAATTAATTTGGTTTCACTTTTTATTCAAACTTTATCTTTTCTGCCCTTGACTTTTTTGCCATCAGTAGTCAGCTATTATAAAACCATAACCTCAAAAGGACTGAGAATTTGACTTATTCTAAGTATTACATAATCTGGACTACACTCATTTTGAATGGTCTCAGTTGATTGGATCAATATGCTTATTTATTTTTCCAGCAATTACTTACCTGATATTCACCTTTATAAAGAATATTTTTTATTCATTTCAAGAAGCTGAACCGAACAAAATGATTGTATCTTTCTTTTATTGTCTCAGAACTGTTAACTCAAGTAGCATTTATAAAAAATACAGGTACGAATTTCAAAATTATATGCATCTGGTGACATTTCTCTTCATGACGTGAACACTGATGCATGTTCTTTTCCACTAAGATAGCTTTTACAAGGTGCACCATGTCATTGGCCTTTTACTTCATTGAGAGGCTTGCTATGTTCACAAAAGGCTGACAGCTCTACTCCGACTAGTGCGATTTCAGAGAAGAGGGTGACAGTGTGGCTAAGCCAGGTTTCACAATGGGTTGTCTTTGCTGT
This sequence comes from Vicugna pacos, assembly GCF_048564905.1. Taxonomy (NCBI): domain Eukaryota; kingdom Metazoa; phylum Chordata; class Mammalia; order Artiodactyla; family Camelidae; genus Vicugna; species Vicugna pacos. The sequence goes on from NC_133001.1 coordinate 37,105,092, forward strand.
GTTAACATGAAAAGTCAGAGAGTACAAGGAAGACTGAATAGAGTCCCAGATAAAAAGGAAATAAAGCCTCAAGGACCTGTCACATAACACTTACTTTCCCAAGTAAAAGTAACTGAGGTATAATCAAGATCTATGGCTTTGAAGTCAGAAAGACCTATTTTCACATATTTTAACCTCTCTCAGTTCCAGTGTCTTCATCTAAAAAGAAAGGAAACAAAAGCATCTATATAATAGGATCATTATGCAGATTAAGTGAAAACATGTGTAAACAGTCCAATTCTGCATCTGTCACTCAGAAGTACTAATATTTATTGAACATTCAAGCACTGTTCTAGGCATACAGACAAAAATCCTTGCCCCATGGGGCATACTCTATAGTGGGAGAAACTGCAAATAAAGAAGATGAATAAGTGAGATGTATAGTACATTAGATAGTGGGGGGGAAAAAAGGAGATAGCAGAAAGGAAGGCGAAAAGTAACAGAGAGAAGAGGGATAGGAAGGGTTGCATTTGGAATAACATGATGGCCTGACCAGGACAATCTCATGAAAAGGCGATATTGCAGGACAGGAGAGAGCTAGCTATGTGGACAATTGAAGACAAGCATTCTAAGAAGAAGAAACGGCAAATACGAAAACACTAAGATAAAAGCATGCCTGACCTACTCCTAGAACAGGAGGAAGCCTTGACTCAAGTAGAGGGATATGAGGGTGGAACAGTGGGAGATGGGGGGAGGAAATATTGCGTATAGTCTTGTGGGTCTTTGTCAAGGCTTTGACTTTTACTCTGATGGAGATGACATGCCTGAATGATATTGATTAGACAAGTGACTCAACTCAGGTTGGTATTTTGAGAATAAATAGAAGGGAGAAAAGTAGAGAAGTGGGTAGATCAGTTTTAAAGCTTTTTATTCATCCTGGTAAAAGATGAAGGGTCCCTTGTCCCAGGATAGAAGCAATGAATGTGATGAGAAGTAGTTAAATTTTGAATATAATCTGAAAGTTACTCTCTGAGGGATTGGATATAGAGTGTGAGAGTCACACAAGGGTCAAGGATGACTCCAAGGTTTTTACATGAGCAACTGGAAGAATGTCAGTTCTTTTCTCTTTCCCCCTTTCTCTCTGTTTCTCTCATATTTAGGGGCTTACTGGATGAAAATAAGAGATCTTCATCTTCTAAAATCTGGATTTCTAACAAGTTTATAAATGAAGATTCTGCTAATCAGTGACTAACCAGAGGACTCTACATGAGAATTGGAGGGAAAAAGATCTCCAACATATTCTAAAGCCAATATTCTAGAAATATTCATAAATATATTGTTAAAGTCTTTATAGAAATCAAATGATACAATATTGATAAAAGGGATTCTTTCTTTGTTAGCTCAATAATCTGTTTTATAATACTCTGTCTACATTGTTTAAGGTTCTATTTTTTTGTAGATTAAACTGTTAATATCACTTGTTGACATATTTCTTCTTAGATTGTGGCATTTTAGTGCAAGAAAGGTTTCTTTCTTGCCTATGAAAAGTCTAGTGAGAGTCATTCTATTCCCCTACCAGGCTGTGGTTCAGAGGTTCAAGTTCCAAACATCTAAAAAATATATTCCAAGGACATCAAGAAAGAGGAAGTGAGAACTATGTGGAGTGTATAAGCTTTTTAAAAAAATTATCCCTAAAATGGCACACTGACTTTCATTCACACTTCTTTGGCTGCAACAATCAAGCCATCTTACTATAAGAAGTTTAAGAAGTAAAAGGAAATATATGGAACATCTAAAAAAACACCACTTTCTATGCTGCTGGTAACTTACCTAGAATCTGTATCTTCTGACTCTCCGCCCTGCCAAAAATCACAGTACTTGATCTTACAGAGTTAGTATATAACTTTTTAACATTGTGGATTGTGATGATATAAAAGGACAGTCACTGAAATTTGCTAGGAGAGCAGAACTTAAATGTTATCATCACTCTCTCCTCCCTCGCAAAAAAAAAAAAAAAGGTAAATATGTGAGGTGATGGATGTGTTAATTAATTCAATGTGGGAGAATCCTTTCACAATGTATATGTATTATCAAATCATGCTGTACACTTTAAATATCTTTAAATTTTATTTGTCAACTATCCTGTAATAAAAATAAATAAATAGAGTAATTGAATCGAGTTATTCAAGGGAATGACACTAGACAAATGGTACGGCTGGAACAACATTCAAGACATGAACATTGTAGAGGACCCTCCTCCTCCAAGGGCTCCCCTTCCTGTAGAAACTGGAAAGGAATTCTGGATTTGAAACTTTGGACTTCTGACTGATTTCCTCCATTTTTTTCCCTAATTCTTCATCTCATTTATTTCTACTCTAGTCTTTATTATTTCCTCCTATATGCTTGCTTTAGGTTTAGTATCTCCTTCTTCTTATTTTGTTGTTCTCATTAAATTTAAGGCTTTTGTATTGCTGTGAGATCCTTCTTCTTTTCAAAAAATAGAAGTTTACAGCAATAATCTCTCTCTCAACACAGCTTTAGCTGCATTCCCTAAGTGTTGGCATGTTTTTTTCTGTTTTCATTTATATCAAAGTATTTTCCAATTTCCCTTTTTTCCTTTGCCCATTAGATATTTAGGAGACTATTTTTAACTTCCATAACTTAAAAAAATCAAAATTTCATTTATTATTAATTTTTAATTTTATTCTGCTAGGATAGGATAGTATTTTGTACAATTTCTATCATTTTAAAATTTATTAAGGTGTATTTTATAACCTAATGTATGGTCAATACTACAAAATGGACCGTATGCAGTTGAGAAGAATGTGTATCAGCTATTGTTGGATTATGTGTTCTATAGATATCTATTAAGTCTATTTGGTTTATAGTGATATGTCCTCTATTTCCTTATTAATTTTCTGCCTAATTGCCCTACACATTCTTAAAAATGAAGTATTGAAGCCTCCAACTGTACAGTATTTCTCTTTTCAATTTTGTTCCTTTCTGCTACATATATTTTGGAGTTCTTTTGTTTGGTGCATGTAATTTCATAGTAATTATATCTTCAAGATGAATTAATCTGTTTAACTTGCTTCTTTGACTCCTGTGATAATCTTTGTGGTTAAATTCTATTTTTGTGTGTGATATTAGTGTAGCCAGTCCAGATCTCTCTGGGGCACTTTTTCCATCCTTTCTCTTTGAACATATTTGCATCTTTGAGACTAAAATTTTTTTCTCATGTATATATAGTGTATTGTCAGAGCTTATGCTTTTTATCTGTTCTTCAAATCTCTGCCTTTTGATTACTGTTTAATTCGTTCACTTTAATTACCATTACTGATAGAGTAGAATTTATGTATGCCAAGTTGCTATGTGTTTTTAAAACATTTTATGACTTTTTTCCCCTAATCTCTAGGAACAGGAATGTCCCTATTCCTCCATTACTTCTCTCTTTTGTTTTAAATAGAAAGTTTCTAGTACACCATTCTTCTTCTCTTGTTTTTTCTTTACTTTTTATTTTTGGATTACTTCCTAGTAGTTATCCTAGGAATTCTATTTTGCATATTGACTTAAAACAATCTTGTTCATGTTAATACCAACTTAATTTCAATAGCATACAAACTTTTTCTTTCTATTAACTCTACAACTTTCTCCCCTCCAAGTGTTATTATTGAAATATAAATTTTATCTTTCTACATTATAAGTTTATCCCTAAACAGAATCCAAGTAAGTAATTATTTATAGTAAAGTAAATTTCAGGAAATATTTTGATCTCTAAGGCCACCACAGAGAATGTAATGAACTCTCAGAATCTAATTAGGTTCTAGTCTAATCTATCCCAAATAAGACAGCAGATTTTAGTTTGAGTTAATATACATTGAGATTCACCATTTATCCTAAAAGTGGAGTTCAGTGTCAAGTTCACATATGTTACCATCAAAAGTCCAGAAAATTCAACAGGTTAGGTTAAGGAAATGTTAAATTGAAGCCATACAATACAATTTCCAAAACTTGACCTATTCATACAAAGGTAATAGGCACTTTAAAATAAGATAACCATAGATGTTCAGAAATTTCTCTATATTGTTCTTAATCCTTCAGATTATGTGTTTGATGGTCCAAAAGACCTCACTTAGGTTCACTGATTTGCTCAAGGGACTCACAGAGCTCAAGAAACCTATTATATCCACAGTTACAGTTTATTATAGCAAAAGGGAAAGACACATACGGCATGTTTCAGGAAACACTAGTTATAAGCTTCCAATTTTTCTCACACTGGAGTCAAATGTGCAACACTTATTTCCTCCAGCAACAGTATGTGACATTATGCATAGAGCACTGCCAACCAAGAAAGTTCACCTGAGCCTTGGTGTGGACCTTCACAAAAGCAGGGCTGATTTGAGTCTCCAGCCCTTTCAGAGGTCCAAGCTGATTTTGCGTGATCCAAGACCCCCACAGGAACAAAGACACTCTCATCAGAGAGGATATCCCAAGGCCTCAGAAGTTACCTTTCAAGAGCAAGCCAAAGCTAAACACTTCTATGGAATGTGCAAAGTGTGGACGCCCAGACTTGATGAGTTAATCTTTTACTGCATGAGATCCCAGCATGAGAAGCCATGGGACAGACTGAGTCTCATGTAAAAGACTCATGCTTCTGGGAGAGCCTGAGGTCTCATCCATATGCTGGAAGAAATACTTATTATCATCCTAGGACAAAAATGTCCCACTAGGTTTACACAGTCAAGAGAAAGCATTATTTCCCTGGGCAATTTTTTCCCTGCAACTAAACAGTCTTCTGGTGAACTCCTTAAGCCATCTATAAAATAAAAGTTTACTACATACTACTCACTGGGTATCTGGAAATAAAACAATACAGTATCTACCCTCAAAGAAATCATACTCAAGTGCAGAGAAATAAAAATATGTTTAAATATGGTAAAAATAGATGCTGTGAAAAGCATAAGCATAGGACATAATGAGGAACAAAGAAAGGGTCCCTTACTTAGCCAGAGCAGAGATCACTACTAACAGGAAGTGACATTAAATCTGAATTTTAAAGGATGAATAGGAGAAAGAGAGGAGAAGAAAAGCACATTATTGTCAGAAATCAGCCCCTCCACATTCATGAAGTTATGAAAATATAATGAACTGCTTGGGGGAAATGTGGATAAAGTTAAAGCTGTGGAGTGCTAAAACCACAAAAAGCATGATGCCCATGGAAATGTGTGGAAAAGTCAGGACCATATACACAAGGCTGATCTGCTCTCTGACATACTAAACTTTCTGGCTATTTTATTTCCTCACAAACAAAAGGCAAATTCAAATACATAGTAAAAACGAAATTTTAACTGAACTTGCATTTTCTGTTTGTATACACGTAAACAAACAAATATAACAAGGCCCAGTAGATATTAGTTGAATTTATGTAAACTGGTGAATCTCACAGAGATGCAGTAGGTTAACTCTCAGGAAAGCAAAATAATATTTAATAAAGCTATACTGAATTATTAGAGATGAATCTGTGAAAAACAACATCAGATGGAGAATCTCATATCATAGCCCTTTTGTGCTGTTACTACACTCCTTATTAAGAGCAAGATGCCTATTTTTCTAGCACTTTGCAGTCCCTGCATGCAATAGGAACACAGAAATTCAGAAATAATTGAACTTTACCCAGATCTTACCACTTGTGAACACAAGTCTAACTGTCTGCATCTTAGAAATGGCCAGATGTGAAATGGCCAGATACTTCTCCTGATGGCAAACTGTAAATGCCCTTAAACTGCACCTTCCATGTCACAGACATCATAAGGGTGAAGTCAATTTCAAAACTGCCCTTGGAGCATGAACTCTTCAATGACTTTCCCATAATACTGTGAAAGTAAGGTTAGAACTTAGGGAAGATGCTCAGCTAGACTTGAGGTAAATCAGATGCCACAACTGTGAAGCAATGATCATTTCTGCAAATCAACCAGAGAAATATTACAATGCACATATCAATAAAAACTCTAAAAATATAATGGGATTCCTAAGAGGGCTTTGTAGATAGATACTATGTAGATATGAAATTTGAGATAGTATACCTTTGGTTTAAATCCCTTTTTACTCTTTAAGAGACTCAAAATTATACTATAAAATGGATTATTTTAAGTCTGCACAATCATTTAAGACATACTGACAAAAATCTTGCTATGACTGAAAAGAGACAGAGCAAGGGGAGCATCTTCCCTGGGTGATGAAACTGGAGTGTAAAGGACAAGCTCCCTAGAATTGCTCCTCCATTGTATGTTCTTAACTTCTGCTTTTGAAGCCTGCTTCCTATTTCTAGCCTTCCTTCATGCATTTGGGCCCATTACAGTCAAATCCTAATATAAACACAAAGTTAATAAAGGGACATCTCTGAATCTGGTCACACAAAAGACTAAAAGGTTTTAAAGGATTTCTTTAGCAAAAAGTTAAATAACATCTATTGAAAGATTATATTTTTCCCCAAATAAAGCTGGAATGATTGCTGGAATGTATTTTGGAAATTGTTCTCAATGCCTCCACTTTAGATAACAATTAGAACAATTTAATTGGTTCCCCATACTCCAATCCAATTCATGCAATAGCTCTGGAAAAACTTACACATGATGACGAATACATTTAAACTAATATTAAACTAATTCCCCTTATTAGTCTTTAAATGAATATGTGTTGTCAGCTGGATTCAGTGGCTGTTTGCCGTTTGTGAAAGCCAGAGATTAATAATAGCCTGTCTGAAGGAACAGATTTATTCTCTGGCCTCCCTGGTAGAATAAAAATGTTAAAGGCTGAATGTTGAATTCATTGCTAACAATTAATTTCCCTTGATAATGCATGTGTTGTGGGCACTTTGTGAGTGCAACTGGTCAGCGTTCGTATTAGTCTGAAATATCAGCTCTGTAAGTGATGTTGGAGCTTGGCTCAAAACATCCACAATGTACACAGCTGACTGAGTAGGAGATGGAGGTCATTCATGGAGATGGGAGCATTTCTTTAACTTTAGCCACTCAGCTATAATTTATAGGGAATGTAAATGGTTTTGAATGACTCTGTTTGATTCCATATCTATCAAAAATTATTTCTTATCAGTCCTATAAATTCTACCTAACACTTGGAATAAGCAACAACAGATGATCTGTACAGGAAAGCAGTGAATAGCATGGGATCTAACATGAAAAGAAACAGAATAAAAAATCAAGACTTGATGAAAACTTGTCAAGGCTGTTTTGCAGTAACATGTGCCAAATTATTTTAGAGTTACGCAACTCTCTGAAACAAACTGTTACGTTACTATGAATAAAGTTGATAGAAGGGTCATCACGGCATTCCTCCCACACAAATGAATGTCTGTATTCTTTTTCAGTAACCTAGCTGTGAGATGCAGTTATACAAAGAACAAGAGTAGATCAGAACAGGCACAGCTATCTGTAGTCCTTGTCAGGTTATAAAATCTTTACTTAAGAAATTACTATCTAGAACATGGGTTGGACAACTGTGGCTCACAGATCATATCTGTCCCTGCCTGTTTTGTAAAAAGCTTCATTAGAGCAAAGCCATATTTGTTCATTTTGTTTTAACTGTGGCTGTTTTCACACTACAAAGGTGGAGTTGAGTAATTGTAACCGAGACTGAAAGGCCTATAAAACCTAATGTATTTACTACCTGGCCCTTTTGGGAAATCTGTTGGCCCTGGTCCAGAACTTGTAGACTGCATTGTAATGCACCCGCCCATCATCCCTGCACCCACTGACAGTACGAGGTCCTACAAAGTTGAGCCCCTAAACTGCAATGAATCATCTCCAAACTAGAGATCTCTGTGGGGGTCCCACTAAGATGAGATCATGCTGTCTTCATCATTACCAATTGCCTACAAAGGTTCTGACATTAGACAGCAAGCCAGAATTAGATGAGACCCTGAGTCCTTGTGTCATGGACATATATGCTTGTGGGGAAGAAATATATTAAACACACAATTACACAAAGGAGTACTTATTCATTTTAGAAATAGCATGTAAAATAGTCCAATGCACATAAGAGTTATAATTTTGCGGGGTTGGGGACAATGACAGGGAAGACAGTATTGCCTGAAGGGTGAGTAGAAGATCAGATGAGGAGTGTGTTGGACAGAGAAGGTCAGGATGTATGCAGCCCTGAGACAGAAGGTGTTTCATATCTTCAAAGAAGAAAGACCATGGGATGTACAGTCATAAAAGAAAAATGTATTAGAAACCATGGCTAGATGTGACTAAAAATCTATCTAAAAAAATACTCATTTATTGAGGCTTCTAAATTTTAGCCTCCAAGCGTTTACTGAAAAGCCTCACTATAATTGTAGTCAGACTAGGAGACGGCTCAGCAATCTTTGAAAAAATACAGGCCAAGAGAGAGAAATCAAGAAGTGATGACCACTTGCCTCTGAAGACACACTTGCCAGTATTTTCAAGAGAATTCTTATGGTGGCAAAGAGAATGGGCTTTGAATGACCGCTGGTCATTCTGATTCCCTTTGTGGTCTTGTTAGTCATTCTTGGCAGAGATCTCATTCCTGATTTAAAGTGAACAGAAGTATTACTTTTTAGATTCCACATATAAAACATGATATATGTTGAAGAGAAAGGGAAAAAAAAAAGTGAACAGAAGACCTTTGGAGTCTATGAAGGAGGACGTAGGCCTAAAATTCCCCTGGGGCCTTCTCAATAAACAGTAGAGACTAAGTGTATAAGGAAGAATCTTCCTGTCTAGTCCACTTTTTAACCTCTAAGGAATATTCAAAAATACAAATACTCACACCTCTGCTTTGAATCAAATGTCTTTTCAGCATCCAATAGTTTTCCTCTTTCTACTCTCCACAGATAAGATGCCGGAAATAGCTACTTACATAAAGTAGTTCAAGGGGTGAGTTCTAAATGCATTCTTAGAAACTTGTGAGGAACAAGGGAATAAATAACTATAGTAGTAATTAAAGCAACTTGTTTTACAGGTTAAGTAAAACTGTCCTGAGAAGCTTCCAAAAAGTGATAAGATTCTTCAAACAATGACTTCAGTAATCTACTTAAAGAAATTACATTCCTTTGTCATTCTCCCAGATCCAGAGCCCCCCTTGCCTGGAATAAAGAATTTGCCCTGGTTATCTCCTTCAAGGGGGGGTGGTGGGGCAGCATGGAACTGAGGCTTAATAAAAGGATAGTATCTCTCTCCCTAAGGTATAAATGGATGATTTAAAAATACAGAAAAACAAGCAAAATGAACACTAATGACAGTCAACAACTGATTTCTCATATGCATCTTCTCCCTCCCCAAGCTCTGTATCTCACTCCTTTCAAGCTTCCTGCTTCCCAAGCCATCTCCTTCCTCTATCCTCTTTTCTAATTACAGTCTCTATCATTTTTCTCCAGTTATCCCATCTTGGTTACATATCAAAAAGCAAAAATATTAATGTATACAATGCTCAGATCATTCAATGACCTATTACTTGGTCTTTGAGAAAGGCACCATGTTTTATAACATAAAAATATGTCATTTTTATGACCTCAATTTTGAGATTGCATCTAAATCACAGGTGTACCTAAATTTTCTAAATATATTCTACGTGCATTAGTTTCCTAGCTCTGCTGTAGCAAATTACCACCAATGGCTTAAAATAACAATGTATCACAGTTCTGAAAGCTAGCAGTCCAAAATCAAGGTGTCAGCAGTGTCCAGGTTTTCTCTGAAGACTCTAGGGGATGATTCTTCCTTGCCTCTTCCTAGCCTCTCACTGTTGCTGGCAATCCTTCGCATTCCTTGGTTTGTAGACACATCACTCCAGTTTCTACCTCCATCAACACATGGCTACTTTCTGTGTGTCTTTATATCATTTTCTTCCCGTGCATGAATCTTTCTGTTTCTCCACATGAGCTTTTCCTCTCTAAGTGTGCTATCCAAATTTCCTTGGCTCTTAAGGATACCAGTCATTAGATTAGGGCTCACTGTCATTAGCATAAACAGATCTTACATTGATTATATCTGCAAAGACCCAGCTCCCAAATATGGCCACGTTCACTTGTGCCAGGGATTAGGAATTTAACATATTTTTTGGGTGGACACAATCCAAACCATAACAGTATAGATCATTACTTTTTTCTAAATAGTTCTAAAGTCTATTCTGATTTATTTTAGTTTTTAACCACTCAATGTTTATTAAATACCAACAGACTAATTTTGATCATCTTTTTATCTTCTCCAAATCTTCTTCTTGGAAACATCGAGCCTTAGTCCCTCATTCTAGTATCTAGGGATGTAATGACTAAGACTGGCTGTGTCCTCATTGCAGTTATCATAAATGTATCAAATTTAATCCTTTTCACATTTATTTGAAAGATAGAAACACTCTAAATCAAATAAATTGTATCCTCACATTAGATTCTCATGATTGGCTCTTATTGGACCTACTTCCAATTTGATGTTATTCACATATCCTCCACGGCTCCCCTCACTTTTTACTTCCTTTGTTCTCCTTTTCCTCTTTTTGTGCTTTGTCCCCATTTTCCCAAGTAAAACTGTAATCCAGAAGTGTGCAAAGCAATATGTGAAATGATTACATATCTACCTTTTTTCTTGCTCTGTCCCATAAAGCAGATGAGAGAAAGGACAGCTGAATTCTGTTAGATTCTCTTTGTGTATAAGTTGTAAAAGAAAGTGGTCAGCAATAGACTAATTCTTGGAATGCTGCTCTAGGTACATAAAAGGGAGTACTAGGAAATTTCAAACTCACGCATTTTCAGGAGCTCATGAGAGCTACCAGCAGCTGTATGGAAAAAAAAATTCTTTGGGAGTTTCCATGAAAGGTTTTCTAAAGGCACGAAGAGGCCAAGGATTGTAGATATGGAAGGAACTGAAGGGCATGATTTATGTATGTGCTCCTGTTTGAAGGATTATGATTCATAACTTCTGAAACAGGTTTCCCTGCTTGAGCAAAAGGGGAAGGGTAATATAGTAGTCAGCAAGGTCTGCACGTGTAAGTACACACATACTCCACACGTGTACATACACACACTCCTTAACATCTACTGTTCTGTACCAAAGGAGCAGCATATAAGAAAGGACTCAGCTTTGGGTTTTGGTTACCAGTATTTGATGAGATTAGAAAAAGAAAAATATACAAAAGCAAATTTTGGGGAGCTTTATATGTATTCTGCTATTCTTAATCCTCTTCTCTGTAGGCTTACTTGGAAAGGCAACTAAGTTTAGAAGTGGTAGCTGTAAATCCCATACTTTGTTTACCGTTCAGGCAATAGCACGTTTCACCTCTTTTTTTATTAACTGTTGGAACTTGGACCAATAAGTCACTGGCCTTGAGGAACATCCTGAACATCAGCCTCTAAAACCTGTACAACTGCCCCAGATACAGACAGTGTAGGAGCTGTGGCTAAGAGATGGTAGACTGAATACCACATTACAGAATGCCAACCTCTCTGGTGTCCTTTTTGGACGCAGTCTGGAGATCAAGGTCAGTTTGACAATTCTGCAGCAAAGGCAGCAAGAGACAGATGGACTGAAAATCTGCTCAGAGCACCATATCACTCAATCAATTTTTTTTCAGAATTATATCATACATTCATTTAAGCATTTTAAATATCTTCTTGTTAAAGTAACTGAAATTGGTCTTGTTACATAAATTTTGGAGAAGCTTATAGGGAGAACGTTCAAATTCCCATAGTTGAAGCAAACGCCTAAGAGACAAGACTTTCCCAATTGTACATTTTTAGTTAACTAAATCAAAACTTTCAGGGGAGAAAAGTGCTAATACGGTCAAAATAAATCAAAGTTATAAAAATTGTATAAGCAAGGAGAACATGACTTAGTGAAAGACAATGAACAAGACTAATTTGATGGATTCTAAAAAGCATAAATCTCTTCTTAAAGATGATGAGTCTAAATAATGAACAAGGGAGCTCTGTTTCATGCTTCAGGGAATATAGTATGATCTGTGTATTCACAGGTTAAAGGCAGGAATACAGTCACCATCAGAGAAGAAAATATATAATACCACTTGAAGACTTCTCATAAGGCAAAGGAAGTAGACATATCCAGGTGTGACACAGCTGCCAAAATTTCTTCTAGATAAAAATAAATTTTAAATAAATATAAGGGCCTGACATATCAAATTGGTAAATGTTCTATCTCCTTAGAAGAATAAGTCAACCTCTTCTAACTTGTCAAAAAATATTCAAACCACTAATTTTTCTCCTGCTTTTGTGAGAAAAGTGTTAAAAATTCAAACTAATTCACTGAGTGCCTACACTCTATTAAACACATTGTGGGGATTAAGAGGTCACAAACAAAAGTTATTGCATTTGTTTCCAAGAATGTTACAATATACCAAGGAGACTTGCATTTAGATAAAACAAGACAGTGGAATACATTATTTGCTGTAATGGAGTCAAGGACAAGATGTAATGACAGCACAGTGGATGGAGCTCCTAGATCTGAGCAAGGAGGAGTCTTTTGGGCTTCCCAGAGGAGTGGAGTAGAAGCATAATAGGGGGACTTTGAGAAGTGAATAGAAATTCACAAGTAGTAGTGTTATGCAAGTACAATTCTAACCACACGGGGAGAGGAAGGACGTGGATGATGACTTTCTCTAACACGTTGAAAACTGATTTTGAGGCCTGATGTCAAATTTTGTTATAAAATGAAATATCTGCCATATTACAAGATGAATAAAATAGACAAAATTCAAGCAAAGTTGATCAAAGAGAGAAACATACCTCTATATACACACATGATTTATGCACTATATCTATTCAAATATATATGTACTGTAGTGCATATATGTGTGTATATGAGTGTGTATGTATATATATAATATAGTAATTATATTTTAAATCATAAACAAATAAATGATTTAATGCCAATAAATTATAAAGCATATATATGATTGAAATTTTATAAAATTAATAAACATATGACCAAATTATCTCAAGAAGAAACTGGAACTGAATGGATCAATAGGCACTAAATAAATGAAACAGGCAGTCAAATGCTCTCCACTTTCTCTTCTCTCCAACACCACCAAGTCCAGATGCTATTACAGGCAAGTTTAGCAAACCTTCCCAAATGGTTTATCTCAGACCTTCCCAACTTTTCCAGAGGATATAATGAAGGGAAGTTTATCCAGTTCATTTTATGAGAGTCACAGAACTAAAATGCTAGAGTTAGACAAGGGCACTACAGAAAAAACAATTCTAGGCTAATTCACTCACAGAGTCACAACTTCAGATACATTCAATTGTATTAGTAAATTGATTCCAAAAATGTGTAAAAATTTACTTATGAGGAATGCAAAACAGTCTATCCTCACAATCCATTAAGAGAGGGAAGAATGCATATGATCATCGTGAAACAGACAGAAAAATCATCAAATAAATTTTGCTTGCAATGGTCAATAAAACAAAAAAGGTATTTTGGAAATCAGTAACAGAAAAAAAGCTTCCTATCATTTATTTAAATTCTATAGCCAACAACATACTTAATGGTGACTATTTAGAAGCTTTTTCATCAACATGAGAAGTAAAGCAAGTATATCTGCTCTTAGAACTATCACTGTGCCTTTAAATGTTTCTTCGCTAACATTTCCTTCTCTTTCCTTCTGAAACTTCTACTAGACACAGGCTGAAACTTTGTATTGTATGCCAAGATTTTTAGCCTCTTTTTTCACGCTTTTCTTCTCTTTAATTTGTTTGTACTACAGAAGTACTCAGATTAACCTTCAGACACAATTTTTTTTCAGTCTATTGTTCAACCCATCTATTGAGATTATGTTTCCCATAACTATATTACTTGTTTTATTGTTTCTAGACTATACATTTGGTCCTCTTCTCAATTATTCTTATTTCTTCTTATTCATACTATAATACTCTTGTCCTTTTATCTCTATTCATCTTTTTAATCATTTTGGACACTACTTTTCATTCAGATTATTCTAGTGTCTCAAAGTCACGTGGGCTTCAATTTTTCTCATTTTTTAATATGTATTTTTTAATTGAAGTATAGTCAAATATTGTGTGAATTTCTGGTGTACAGCATAATGCTTCAGTCACACATGAACATACATATATTTGTTTTCATATTCTTTTACAACATAAGTTACTACAAGATATTGAATATAGTTCCCCTGTGCTATACCATATGAACTTGTTTACCTATTTTGTATATATTAGTATTTGCAAATGGCAAACTCCCAATTTATCCCTTCCCACCCTCTTACCCTACTGTTAATGATAAGTTTGTTTTCTGTCTGTGAGTCTGTTTCTGTTTTGTAAATAAGTTATAAGTTCATTTGTCTCTCTCTCTCTCTTTGTTTTTTTTAAGATTCCACATATTAGTGACATCATATGGTATTTTTCCTTCTCTTTCCAGCCTACTTCACTTAGAATGATGATCTCCAGGTCCATCCATGTTGCTGCAGATGGCATTATTTTATTCTTTTTTATGACTGAGTAGTATTTCATTGTATAAATATACCACAATTTCTTTATCCAGTCATCTGTCCATGAACATTTAGGTTGTTTCCATGTCTTAGCTATTGTAAACAGTGCAGCTATGAACATTAGGGTGCATGTATCTTTTTGAATTAAGGTTCCCTTTGGATATATGCCCAGGAGTGGGATTGCTGGAACATATGGTAAATCTATTTTTAGTTTTTTGAGGAATCTCCATACTGTTTTCCATAATGGCTCCAGCAAACTACATTCCCACCAACAGTGCAGGAGGGTTCCCTTTTCTCCAGGCATTTATCATTTGTGAACTTCTGAATGATGGCCATTCTGACTAATGTGAGGTGATACCTCACTGTAGTTTTGATTTGCATTTCTCTGACAATTAGCGATATTGAGCATTTTTTCATGCGCCTATTGACCATTTGTATGTCTTCACTGGAGAATTTCTTGTTTAGGTCAAGTACTGACTCCCATTGTGGTGGTTTCTTCCTCAGTTGATTTGTAAGTTTTGACTCTCTCACTGTAATGATTTTTCTGGGGATTTCACGTGTCTAAGTTTATAAGAGCATCCCAATAGAGCCAATCTGTGATGCTTTTGCCTAACATCACAGATTATCACTGGTACAGGACAAGTTTTCTTTAATTTTTCTCTCTTAAAGTACCTGAAAACACATGGTTGATATGAAGTCAGATTTTAGCCTCAAGGTTGGTATGAGCCAAAGGAGTAGTTCTTTGACACCCTGAGCCCTGACTGAGATGCAGTCTTCTCTGCTGCTTCCCAGATTTGATCAGTGTTGTTTCAGCCTCCCTTTCTTTTAAGTGGCAGCCTGTGTGACTCTTGATACATGCTCTTGAATTGATTTTCCTCTTCATCTCAACCGTAAGATGATATTTTTGTTAGTTTTGAGGTGGGTGATGTATTCTAAAATATTTTTATTCTATTTTTTCTCACCATGTCTATGAGTTGAGGGTAGCTTTTGAATCAGGTCAGATTGCTATACTCAACATATAACATATGCTAGACAATCTGAAGTTACTTTCAAATAAACCCTCAGCTATAGTTCTTTGGCTAGAGATTCTACAAGAAATATAACCAGAAGTGTAATCACCATGAACCTAATTAATCTGCAGTTTCAGAGGCCCCTGCATGGGCTACTTTCACAGTTCTATAGAATTTTTATGAGTAAGGAATATTATGTTATTCTTCTTAAAGAAGCCCTCACCTTCCCAACTGTGCAAGCTTCAGGCCTCAAAATACCTAGAACTTCCCCTGACTATGACTTTTGAGAGTGAAGCTTCAAAAAAGAAAATTCACAACCAATGCTAGCAACTATAGAACTACAGAAAGTGCCCACTTCAGTGAACAGAATCTCAGATTTTCAAAATCTTTGTAAGATGGAAAGAGAAACCCATAATCACCAATGAGTACTAAAGAGTACCATGATTTAGAGGGAATTTGTTCAGGAAAAGTATGTTAGAATGAGTTGAAGTCTCAAAAAAAGTGCCAACAAAGAGAAAAATATGTATTATATTCAAATTAATATTACATCCATAAAATGAAGAGAAATAGATGGAAAAATGACAAAATGCTAGCAGCCAAATGTAGAAGGCACTCCTACTCAAATCCAATTTTAGTTCTGTTTTCTGGAGTCAGGAAAATAATCTTTATAATAGAAATATATTGGAGGCCGCAAACAAGTAATAAAATAATCTCAGATTTCCAGTTAGCTAGAAAAGAAGGAACACACAACACGATACTAAAAAGACTACACAAGTGGTGTCATAGTCTGAACAATTAGGAAAAAAGGAGAGAGAGAGAGCACGCTCAGAAAATGGGAGATTAAGCAAATATTCAGTGTTCCAAATGGGGAAAGAAAAAGTAAGTTACTTGAGAAAATTACAGTCTTAGGAGCGAGAAACTATTCTAGCAAAACATTAATGGATCTTTTTAAAAGTATATGAAAACCCCTATAATCTAGCTGGACTCAATGGCAGTACACAATGACAAGCCCGTGTCATTCACATTTTAGATGAAATTGCTAGGAGTCTCTTATGTAATAGTAAATCCACTGTATTAACACCAAGACACACATATACTAGGAACTTCTTTAGTATAAAACAAAATGAAGTGATTTTAAGACACCCATTTATTTTTTACGAAGTTCCACTAAAACCTGAAGGGAAGCTACTGGTGGAATGCCATATAGCTATGTTTTAGGCTTTGAAATGGTGTTTTGGGGTTTTGTTTGGTTTTTTTGCTTAGTGATTTATTTTTCCAAATTAAAACACTGGAGGCAGAGTTATCAAATTTTTTAGTGCAATATGATAGGGTAAAAAGATAATTTAGTATGCAAGAAGAGCAACATTTTTTTTCTATTTAGGTCAATACAAAAGAGAGAAAATTAGAAAAGATCATGAAAGTTTTCTTAGATTTCCAAGTATATGCCAGTGAACCTAGTGAAGACATAGGTTCAGCATAAGCCAACAAAATAATGATGCTGCTGACACAAACTCTAATGCAACCTTAGTATGTGAGAAAATGCTCCAATGACAGGAAATGAAGTCTCGTGCAGCAAGGAAAATACATATGATAAAGTGAGGTTAAACCATGGTGGTTCACATTGATAGGGACATTGAAGAACCAGAGAATAGTCAGAGATAGGTAAAAGGATATTCATATTCTGGGGTCAGACGTGGATGTCACACACAATATATAATTTTTGAGTTGGTTATTTAATTCAAAAAGGAGACCAAGAAGAGACGTGATAGAGTTTTTAAACATTAAAAAAAAAAAAAAGTCACGTGGATTAGGGGGAAAAAATCATTAGGATTAGTAGAAAACTTCTGAAAACTTCTGTGCTCTCCCTTTTCATAATTTGCCATTATTCACCATCCATGTTAAAGAGCAATTCTTCTGTGAAACCCTATCCAGGAATTCCAGCAATATGCTTTTCTAAACCATTTTTGCAGGTTTCACTGCTATGACTTTTATCACATGTGCATTGGAACTATGTGTTTACAACTGTATTCCTCTGAAGAGTTGAGAGTAGAGATCATATTTCATTCAAATTTACAGCAAATCAAATTTCAGTTTAATGTGCGCCAGAACTTTCAGGCAGTGAGAGTCTTCAATAATGGAGTAGAATCTAGTATTTTGATGTAAATGCTCATTTGTAAATATTTCTTAAGTGAAAATTGATCTTCCTAGTATCTGTGGAGAGGGCTTTTTCATCAGGTTGGAGTGGTAGAGAAGTATGAGATTGACAAGAAGAACAGAAAATTTTCGTTCAATTCTTCTATTCAGTGGTTTCCTTTCCGTGTCTTTCTCTTCCGCCCTTCTTTTCCTGCCACATATTTGGTGCTCTGTTCCCTTCCCTCCCCCTACAGGATTGTTCTGACCTGAGAACAATTCTTTAGAGATTCTTTAGAGATAAGGCTCTCACTTGTAGCCAAAAGATTACTTCATCTACGCTGATAAAACCCTCATTATGTGGCCAGATCTTCTAATTAGAGGCTCAAAGATTTATAACAAGTGGAGTAGACAGCTAAAAATGGCACTGGGCATGGATTTAGAATACATGTTTTTAAAGGTTACCTCAAGTTACTCACTCTACAACTTTTGGTAACTCGTCTAGCTTCTATGAATTTAATATGAAATTATAGTAAACCTCAGGGTCATTACTGTGAGAGAATCTATAGATGTCACACAAATATTCAGTGGTATTATAAGTATTATGTTCAGGGTTATTCCACATTCACTGCACTCAGTGCATGTGGTCAGGAATGTGTTAGGGTATAGTGGCCACGTGTAATATCCAGCTTCTCTTCCTTTATCTGCTTATAAGTCATTTCCATCTCCCAACAGAACATAAGCAAAAGTTTGGTATAATTTAGTGCACAGTCGCTAAAGATTCTTACTCTGGGCAGCATATAAAATCACACATTCTGATTAAAATCACTGTAACCTCTCTACTTTGCATTCAGTGAGGATAATCAGTGGCACAACACTCTGAAGAAGGCTGGTTGTTTGCATTGTCTTAATTGCCTTATCAGAACAGACACACATACCCAATTGCTAGAGACTCTGGTGTCTTTGGAGGTCATCCAGACTCTTGATGACACACTGTACTTTTTATCAAGTCCAGGACTGGCCGTATCATTTATGGGGTCCAGCGCAAAATAAAAACACAGGGACCCTTGTTAAATAATTATTAAGACTCTCAAAATGGCAACAATTGAGCATTGAACCAAACACAGGGCCCTTCTGAGCACTAGGCCCTGTGCTACTGCCCAGGTTACACACCTGTGAAGCTAGCCCTGCCACATGCCACGTGCAGTGATGAAGGTGAGATTGCTATAAACCAGTATAAAAGGGAAGTGAGTATTTTTCAAAGATACACATCTGACTTAATGAAAAAAGAGATTTCTGAAAAGACACCGTCTTTAAAGAACTTCAGGCACATATCAAAATACAGCTATAGCTAAGAGAAATTCTGCTTTAACTCTCTTTGAAGGCAAAATTGGAAATGTGCATTCTCCCTTTTGGTTGTAGACCTGAACACCAGAAAGGGCTGACCTGCTAGTGAGTAGCTGTGTTTCACCAGAAGTGGTTCCCCTCAGTGGAAATGGTCATCTTTCAGTTGTACACTGGTAAATATTTGTGAATGATTCTGAGACAAAATAATCCTCTGGTAATAAAGGTATTATTTTTGTATAATAGACTCTGCTAGAGACTCTATTAGTTATTAGTTATTAATAGCAACAAAAAGAAAAGAAAAAGAAAATTATAATGAGGAGGTGGAGATAAAGGAGAGGAAGGAGACAAAGAAGAAGAAATCAAGGAAGAAGAAATCAAAGAAGAAGAAGTATGTCGGGGAGATTTCAGTCCTTGGGCAACAATTTTTATCAGGTATATCTGTGAAATAAATTTATGACTTTTTTATGGCTGACTCCATCTCAACTACAAGCTAGGAATTTTCAAGAAGCATTTTCCATCACAGTAACTTCAGTTTGATTAACAGAATTGACTTGTCAAGGGGCAAGAATTCTCAAACAAGGCCTGGATTTTCCCATATTTTATGACAACAATATTCACTGATCTAATAATCATTCCTCTCATCTTCAATAACAATACAAATCCATGGTGTAATTCAAATGCAAACTTAGGGAGGATGAGGAAAAAGCCTGTTCTGGTGAACTGGAGGTTTTTAGACAATCTTCAAAAAACATGTTCTTGAATAATCATTCAGATTTTAATTTAGTGGTGAGGAAAATTGTTTAAATTGTTCCCCAAATGTTTTCTATATTATAATTATTGTTTTATATTTAATTATATATTATAAATTAGAATCAATATCATATAATCTATATTAATCTATATCCCTTCCAATGCTAGCCTTAGCCATACCTCACTACTAATTTAAGAAACTTTATGGTGTACTCATGTAACCGAGCAGGACCCTAAGGAGTGTAACCCGGACAGAATCCTGCTCCCCAGCCCCACAAATGTCCTCTGCCTGCCTCTTGTCTGTAGAAAAACTTTAGTCAAAGAATGAATTTAATCAGAGAAATGAGGAAATGCAGAAACAAAGGAAAACAGTCAAGCAAAACAAAATAATAATAGTTTAGCCACTAAGCAAAATCAAGACTTTTAGTTCTTCCTCAAGAGCTCTAGATAACAGTCTGAGCCATATCCTTTGAGCTAGTTTGCATATACTGAAACACAACCAGGTGGAGTAAGTTATCTACATGATGGCCAGTCTGTAGGCATGACATACACATCTCAATCTCGCACAACTCCAAGAACTGGTCTTGAGGAAATGGGAACAAACTGACCTTGGAATTGAAGATTAACTGTACTTAAAACAATCAAGATGATGCTGACTTGATTGCTGCATGACCAATTTCAAGATGACTGTTGGAGTTAACTGCTGTTCTGCATGTGCTCCGCTGAGGTCTATACATCCCTGAAATCCCCCTTTAAAAGTTCTAGCCCCCTGATCAGCAATGGGAAGTTCATTTTTTGGGACATGAGTCCACCTTCTCCCAAGGATTACAGGCTTCCTCAGTAAAGCTCTTTCCTTTGATCTATCACTTGTCTCTCAGTATTGAATTCTTGAGACATAAGAGGCAAACCTGAGTTTGGTAACACTCACTCACAACACACATCTCCCTTTAAAGAGAGATTCCTTAAGCACAGACTGAAGTATCATAATACTATTATATTGTGAAAGAGCTGGGTACCATCTTGGTGGCATTGCCTCTCTCATTGGTTTATCTGGAAAGTGATTTCAAATATTTTTTATGTTATAAGTTTCAGAATGACACAATATTCAAAACAGGTGCTTATAGAAGCTTCACATCTTATTTAAAAACCAGAAAAATTTTGTCTTTAATCCATGGTGCTACTATTCTCTACAAGAATACGTTACATGTGATCGAATCTCGTTCATTCAACATTTGAGAAAATGCCATGTGCTGGATACTGCCGTAATACGTTTTGATATTAAAAATATTAAATGAGAACTTTCAGGGGTAAAAAATAAGCTTTGTTTCCCTTCCTTTAAAGCAAACAAAGTTTGCTGAGTAATAACATAATTTCTAGCATATTCAAATGGGCTGAAAGTCTAACAAATATTTTGAAATGTCAAAATTAATTGATACCTGTCAAAATATTTAATGTGCAAAAGAAATACATTAGATGAATCTTAATAAAGTAAAAAGAGCTTCATGGTAATAATTCTTTAACTTTTAGGACATAACAATTACTCTCTTCTAGTTCCAATGCAGATTTATTTATTTGTTTGTTTATTTACAGGTCAGTTTTTTCCTCTAAAATTCAGCCAAATAGCGGATAAGTTGCATCCGTTCAAACACTAGGAAATGATTAATGACATCTATTGTAGATGACTGGAGACACTTGTGAACTTCAGATAAATTTCTACTTCCCTTCTAATACTTTATGTTCAAAAGTGACAGCTGTTGTCTCTGAAGTCTCCCACTTTCATTTATGAAATAAAACATAAGCCTTTTAAGCTAAAATAATTTCTGTTGACCACTTTCAAACTGTGTTTACAGACTGTGTTTCAAAATATTTGGGGAGTTGTCTTTATCGTTTGTTCAAAAATTAATTAGTAATATGCACACATTCATTTTTTCATTCTGGGCTTTGTTGGTACCCAGCTCTTCAGACATATGAAAATTCAGAATATGAGTTCCCAGAAGAGACAAGTCTGGCTTCATCATCTACAGCCAGAACACTTAGAATCTGTATATCTGTGGTGAATGGGACTAACATCAAGATTCCAAATCATATTTCAGACAGCCTTGCTTCAGAGAAAGAAAAAGCTTTTGAAAAAAATCTAAAAATCTGCCTGTAATGGGACTTTCCTTAAGCAAAGCTAATAAGTAAACAAAATGTTTTATTATCAGTGACTGCTCCCCTTCCCATCCAATTTCCCTTTGCTCTTTCATCAGACACTGAGGTTCTTGATTTCCTAGCAACTCCTCAGCCCACTTGTGGTTCCCTTATCTGCCTGTTTTCTGGATAGCTCCTCCTCTCCCTGCCTTCTACACACCCAACAGTACCTGTACAACAACACTTCCCTTAGAGCTATTTACTTACATAAATGACCAAATGAATTATTTTGTTCTTACACCCTAAACCTTCTGCTATGGACTGAATGTTTGAGTCCCCCACAAATCCATATGCTGAAGCCCTAATCCCTAATATTGTAGTATTCGGAGATGGGATCTTTGGAAGGTATTTAGGGTTAGATTAGATCATGAGGGTAGGGCTTCGTGATGGGATCAGTGCCCTTATAAAAAGAGAAAGAGATTTGAGATCTCTCTCACTCTGAGCACACAGGGAGAAAGCAGCAGTCTGCAAACCAGGAAGTGTGCTCTCACCAGAACCCAACCATGCTGACACCCTGATCTCCAGAACAATGAGAAAAAAATATTTGTTATTTAAGCCACCAGTCTTAATATTTAAGCCACCACGGTAGTTTGATACAGCAGCCTGAGCAGACTAAGACTCTTTCCATATGACATTTACATTGAAATTGAAGCTTCTAAGAAGTGATGTGGCATGGGGGCACCATGACAGAACCAGTGGAGGAATCTGAGAAAGAGGGGCCTTGAAAATTACCTCACCTAAATGTAGAGAACAGCAAAAGTCTATTTCCTTATTCTACATCGCCATTCTCTTTTTTAATTCTATTACTTCTTTAAAAAAAAGATTTTCTCAAACATACTCAGAACTTTTTATACATATGTGAGTATGTGTGTATACACACACACACACACACACACACACACACAACTTACTTAGAGTAGATATTCTGGCTTTCTCAGATCATCTCATTAATGTTTTTTCACTCAGTGTTCAGTCTACCCTATGACAGATTTTGTTAGGAGCTAATTTTTCTGCTCTTGGACTTTCCCTTACCTTGGAAACACATTTTCTCTTTTTATGATGTGAATTTTAAAAATGCTTTTCATACTTTATTAAATTATGAAAAAAATTCGTATTTTTCCATATTAGTTGCCTCAGTGATAAAAATGCATCTGGATGAAATTTCTATTAAGAGGTAGGTTTTTATTTTCTGAAGCAGCAGACTGGTTGTGGCTGCCAAGGCAAGTGGAGTGCTAACGTGAGGAGCAGGCACTGATGCCGCAGGGTACTTGCAGCAGAAGTTAAAGTGAGCATTTGACTCAGCCTGCCTGTCCTTATCGGCAAATGTTAAGAAATGCTGAAGCATGATTTTTCTCATTTAATGTCTCATTCTGCTAATGACAGTTTCTTATCTGCAGTGCATCTTGCTGTGGGTATTTCAGACAATTTTCCTTTCTTCCTGCCTGCACAAAACAGACTGTCATGTTACATGCTCAGGCCATTGTTGCTGGGCTTCCTTCTGCCCCTTACACAGTGAGTCAAAAAATCCACAAAGGGATGAGGGCTGTTGCTGCCCAGCCCAGAGCCACCCAAGCCACGGAGAAACTGGTCTGCCAATGGACAATTAGAGAAGAATTCCTCATCTCGGCAAAAACTAGGATATAATTTCTTGCAATGAAATACTATAAATTCTTTTGTTTTAACTTAAATATTTGTTGAGCCGCTTCTACATAAAAATTATGAAAACAGAGATTTCTATACTGTTTTAACAGTGCTTCAAAAGCTCACTGTCTCATTTCTCCTGCACAGATCTCTCCATGTGGTGTTCTCCACTCTTGAATACCAATTCCATGGCATATCACAGTCACAACTGATATGTAGCCAACCATCTGATGAACTTTAGCTGTGCTTTCTCCCACAAAACATAGTAGAAAAATTCCAAGATGACTGATCTGAGTTTCATCTAATGAACCGTCACATGCTGACTTTTATGAGGTGGATCTAAATAACCTATGTGCTATTTCAAGTCGAGATGAATATAATGGGGAAAATAATCTCCTAGAAAAATGAGAAATAATTATGGGTGATTTTAATATGTTTATATGGCCTGATGAGCAAAAGTGTCCTGCTGAAGCATAAACCTGTAGGATCCCTTAACAATTCACTGAAGACGGAAAAATAGGCACAGCAGCTTTTTCTAATTCTGTAGCCAATAGAGACCAAGTACAAAGACCAGGTGTATTTTAACCCAATCCTTGATTCGTGGAAGGCACTGCCGATGACAATTACAAAAGTATATAAGATGTCCCTGATTTTCTTAAATATCCCGGGTAGTAAAAAAAAAAAAAAGAGAGAGAGAGAGATGGTAAACAAATTAGCTATTCCTAAACATTTCCTTGTCGGCTATGCATTTTAGGGTGGGGATCTTTTGTTTTTAAATCAGCATTGCATTGAAAAATGTTCAATTTGCTAGATATTCTCACAACACAATTCGCCTAATATATAAGCCTAGCCTATATGATTTATAAGAGACCAACACAACTCAACCTAAAAATACTTCTCTTGCTAATACCCAAAATTGCTCAATTAGTAATTTCTTTACTTGGCTTTTAATTCACCACCCTTTTCCAACTCATTTTACTGAAAAACCAAAGAGCTTTTTCAAATATCATGCAATTAAGACAACTTAAACTGAATCCACACGGTCTCCTAAGCGACAACATTTTAGTTTTCCATTCTTCTCATGACCACAAAGGATCTGGGGAGACTAGGGCCCATGAGCCAGATCAGATCTTTCCCTGATTTTACACACTTGCACATATGACTCTTCAGTGACGAAGGGCCTGTACATCTTTTAATAAATGTTTCCTGAGAATTTACAAGATGGAAATATACTATGAAGGTTTTTATTTTTTTATCAATTTTCTCTGTGTTTAGTGCATCTACCTGATACTATCCTTGAGATGAATGAACAATATTCATTTTAAAATTTTTTCCATATCTATTTTTTCTTAGCTTCTCCTTTTTTCTTGTCTTCATCTATGTATTGTGAAATAATATAAATAAAAAGTATCTTTTATTTTTTAAAGAGAAACTTATCTTTCTTATTCTTATTGCAAACATTGTATTTTGTACTATTTTGTATCTCTTGAACATAAGGTTGCTTCTTATCTTTCTGGACCTCATTTGTTTGCACTGCTGTACTATTACTGATAAGGAAAAGGCCTCCATTCCTACTTGCCACCCATAAGCATAGTGTCAAAATTCCATCCACAGGATTCTTCTTAGCTTGTATACATCAAAAGTTCAAAAATTATACAGCTTCCAAAGAGAGATTCTACCTTACCTGCTTTATTTAATCCTATTAATTATTGATGTTCCAGATATTCATTTTTATATACTTATTAAGGTACGACTGACACAATTAATGGTTCAGCACATATTATGTATAATTTGTTAAGGTTTGATCTTTATATACACCTGAGAAACTTTTACCACAATCAACATATTGACATATTCATTACTGCTCAAATTTTTCCTGTGGCTCTTCTTAATCCTACCTTTCTGTCCAACACATTCCCTGCTCAGGTCAACTCCTGATTGCTTTTCTGTAATTAGAGATTTGTTTGTTTTGTTTAGAATGGTATAAAATGAAATCAAATAGCATGTACTCTTTCTGGGGGATACTCTGGCTTCTTTCAGTAAAATTATTTTGAGATTCATCTATGTTGTTGTATGTATTAATAGCTCATTTTTTGTTGCTAAGTAATTTCCATTATACTAGAATACCATAATCTATTCTTTCATCTGCCAATGGAAATTTGGGCTTTTTCTCTATATTATTTAAAAATGTAGCAATATTGATTGATTTGCTACAAGGTATAAGTCATTATTTCAGATGCAAAAACTGCTTCAGAATGTCTCCATCAGGTAAAAGATTACCCTTGTAATGTTGCCTAAACATCACCTTTATAAAAACTGCAAAAAAAAAAAGGTCCACCAGAATTTCATACTTCAAAATATAGAGGATGTTTATGAATATGGTTTCAGATCAAACCTATGTAGTTCATGAAATTAATGGACAGCATAAAACTGCCACCTATATAACTGATTCCTTTAAAATACAGTAGAGTGGGTGAGTTGGGTGATGTTCTGGAAAAAAGAAGCATGTAATCTAGCAAAGACTGATACACACAATAGCTTAAACAGGGAAGACAGTCTCCCTTTTTAAGTCCTGTTAGGTGTTACTACTATGACAATAATGTTAGGTTAGTCACTAACACTGGCTGGTTAGTTAATTTGGTTAGGAATCCAATATTTATTTCAACAAACTTCTTTCTTTCATTTTGAGGCAATTTTCTTAGCAGAGCAAAGCCCTACATGATGGTGAGTAGGCAGAGCATGAAAGATTCCATCTAAACCATAACCTGAGTCCAGTGCATTTTGTTTCAGCATCTTTACTCCCTCCTTTCCTACCTAGAAGTGCCAGGTCAAGTAAGGAAAAGGTTATGGGAAGAATCAG
Source organism: Vicugna pacos (assembly GCF_048564905.1). NCBI lineage: Eukaryota > Metazoa > Chordata > Mammalia > Artiodactyla > Camelidae > Vicugna > Vicugna pacos. The sequence continues at coordinate 37,131,492 of NC_133001.1, forward strand.
GCAATCAAATGCAAAAATCTCTTGACTCTGAGTTTGGAGAAGTTGCAGTAGATGGGCTTATTTATCAGAAGTGTAACCTGTCATCTACACTTGCCATGGAATCAAACAGAGTTCTCTCTAAGGTAGTTGTGTGTGTTTTGTTTTCTTCTTCATAAGAATTGCATAGGAGAAACTGACAAACTGTGTGTCTTAAGAGTTATAGGGTAACTGGACAGCGGCATGTAAAACAATGAAGCCAGAACACACCCTTACACCATATACAAAAATCAACTCAAAATGGATTAAAGACTTAAACAGAAGACAACATACAATTAACCTCCTAGAGGAAAACATAGGCAAAACATTATCTGACATACATTTCAAAAATTTTCTCCTAGAAGAAATAAAAGCAAGAATAAACAAATGGGACCTAATGAAACTTACAAGCTTCTGCACAGCAAAGGAAACCAGAAATAAAACAAGAAGAAAACCTACGGAATGGGAGAAAATTTTTGCAAGTGAAACCGACAAAGGCTTGATCTCCAAAATATATAAGCAACTCATACGACTCAATGAGAAAAAAATAAACAACCCAATCCAAAAATGGGCAGAAGACCTAAACAAGCAATTCTCCAAGGAAGACATACAAATGATCAAAAAGCACATGAAAAAATGCTCAATATCACTAATTATCAGAGAAATGCAAATCAAAACTACAATGAGGTATCACCTCCCACCAGTCAGAATGGCCGTCATTCAAAAATCCAAAAATGACAAATGCTGGAGAGGCTGTGGAGAAAGGGGAACCCTCCTACACTGCTGGTGGGAATGCAGTTTGGTGCAGCCACTGTGGAAAACAGTGTGGAGATTCCTCAGAAGACTAGGAATAGACTTACCATATGACCCAGGAATCCCACTCCTGGGCTTGTATCCAGAAGGAAATCTACTTCAGGATGACACCTGCACTCCAATGCTCATAGCAGCACTATTTACAATAGCCAAAACATGGAAACAGCCTAAATGTCCATCAATAGGTGACTGGATAAAGAAGACATGGTATATTTATACAATGGAATACTACTCAGCCATAAAAACCGACAATATAACGCCATTTGCAGCAACGTGGATGCTCCTAGAGAATGTCATTCTAAGTGAAGTAAGCCAGAAAGAGAAAGAAAAATACCATATGAGATCGCTCATATGTGGAATCTAAAGACTCATGGACAGAGAATACAGACTTGTGGTTACCAGGGGGATAGAGGGTGAGAAGGGATAGACTGGGATTCCAAAATTGTAGAATAGATAAACAAGATTACACTGTATAGCACAGGGAAATATACACAAAATGTTATGATAAATCACAGAGAAAAAAATGTGACAATGAGTGTGTATATGTCCATGAATGACTGAAAAATTGTGCTGAACACTGGAATTTGACACAACATTGTAAAATGATTATAAATCAATAAAAAATGTTAAAAAAAAAGAGTTATAGGGTAAACCTATGAGTTACAGTCCAGTGAGATATAACACAGAGCCATACTCATCTCTAAAATCTGACTTGATAGCAGAATACAGTTATTCCTCCTCAAGCTAGAAGGGCCTCTGAAACATACTCTTTCTTACTTTCCAGTAACAACTTTCCCTTAGGTAGTTCCAGAAATGCTGCTATGGATAAGTAAAGACTATTTTTGCTTCATGTGAATGACATACTATTTATGCCCTATTAATTAGCATACCCTAATAAGTATGCATATTGATTTCATATGTATTAGTATATCTTTATTTTTTTTGCCCTATTTAACTTCCAACCTTTTCTCTGGTCATGTGCATTTTATCTTCAGACTCAGTAACTTATTTAGCATGGTTACCTGCTTATAACTTAAGAAAAAAATTAAGAGAATATTGAACAATCGTATCATGTTTTCCAAGAGACCAAAAGTTCTCAGACAGAGAAAGCAAATGTTGTGTTATCACTTATATGTGGAATCTAAAAAGTAAAATAAACCTGTGATATAACAAAAAGAAACACACTCATATATACAGAGAACAAATTAGTGGTTACCAGTGAGGAGGGAAGGGGGAGGGGCCCAATAGGGGTTGGGGATTAAGAGGTACAAATTATTATATGTATAAAATAAATGAGGTACAAGGAAATACTGTACAGCACAGGGAATATAGCCAATATTTTATAATAACAATAAATGGAGTATAACCCTTAAAAATCGTGAATCACTGTATTGTACACATAAAACTTACATAATATTGTATATCAACTATACCTCAATAAGAAAGAGAGACTATTGAGAGACATATTAACAGCACACCCATATGATGCTGTCTGGGAGATCAACAGTTCAAATGCTGGTTTCTGACACGTTTTTCTACTTAAGAAGAAGACCGCCTTTTCCATTTCACTGAGGAAATTCCTATTATTTGCTCAGCCATCTCTGGGTGCTGGGGAAGCCCACACCTGGGTAATTAGGTAGTAACCCAGGTACTGGAACAGCCTGGCCTGCCCTGTCCCTGCCAGCACACATCAGGAAGACTTTGTTACTTTTTAGTGAGACATGTTCTGTTTCTTTTCTTGCTCTGTATCTTGTCAAACTGAAGAAACACAGTGTTCCCTTGATTGAATCTGCACTGTGGGGATGCCCTGATACACAGTCATGGAAATAGCTGAAGATACAAAGAAATCCAGACACAAAATGCTGCTACTTCCAAGAAAATATTCTGTGGAGAAGTGGCATTGATTATTCCTGGGGACATTTTAAAAAGGCTTAATTACGGCTCTTGGAACATCTTCCCTTTTCATTTTGTGCTGCACATGAACAGAAGGGAAAGATGCTTTCACACAGCAAACCTACGTGAGAAACATGAAGGGTTGAATTGAATAAATGTGGTTCAGTAAAGATTCATTGAGTAAATTGCCACTTAGCAAAAGATACTTATTAATCACTTATTATGTGTAAAATCTATAATAAAATATAATCAATATATGATTCCTGATAGCCTAAATTTTAAAGTCTAGTAGAGAGTCAGCCACATACTTAAATAACTATGATAAAAAGCAAACTACGAAAGATACCATAATAGAATCAAAACCATTCCATTGAATATTAGATACTGGATCCCTAAATATATACCAAAGCTAAATTCACCAAAACTACCTATGGATAAGACAAAGCCGAGTTTAGTGCAGGTGAGAGCAAATACATCCTCCACTTTGATTCTGTCTAAAAGTGGGAAAGACAAGATTGGAATTTAGGGAGAATTGAAAGTTTGGTTTAAAGGAGGACTTTCAATGGGAGTGAGGGGAAAAGAGGGGATGAGAGTTTGATTAGAATCTGACAGGGCTCATAATTTAACAGTGTAGGTAGGTATAAAAAGCAAGGTAAGGAATTTTAAGTCAAGGGTTTCACAGAATATTAAGGCAACAATTGTCTTTTGATGCTTTTCATTGAAAAATCATTAGTTCTTCTGGAAAGTTCCTTCCTGGAACAGTAAAGTAATGCTAATGAAGATAATGGAATAGAAAACTTACATTAATGTAGACCAGCGATTGCCAAACTGTGCCTGGTGCCAAATCCAGTCCTGTTGGCAAAGCTGAGAAAATTCTTTACAGCTTTAAAGGGTTATAAGAAAGGAAAAAAGAATATGCAGCAGAGATCTGATGTTGCCTGCAAATCCTACAATATATACTATCAAGCCCTTCAGATAAAAAGTTTGCCAATCCTTAATGGAGACAGTAAGTTGGGTGGATGAGGAGGCAGTTTCAGTTTCAGTCTCTAAGCATTGTGTAGGACAGACAGTTTTGGTTCTCAATACTCAAGCCCGTTGTAGAGAAGGATAAAGTCATTCCTATAGAAAATGGGTGGGGAGAAATTTGGGTTTAGCCTGAAAAGTTTGACATGGTAATCAGGAGATAAAGTAGGGAGGGTTATATTTAAAAAGCAAAAGTAACAACTTTTGCAAAGGCATACAAGGGAGATACAGCAATTTTCTCTTTATTCATAATCACCACCTCCAGAAGCACTTACTCAGATCCTGATTTTCTACAAGTGGTATAATAATAAGCAGATCAATCAGTTTCATCTCTGCTCTGTGTGAACCAGTTTTGTCAGACAACAGAGAGCAACAAGAACTGATCCATGAAGGATCTAGATCCTCAGGGAACACCACTCACACCTTCCACAGTTAGCAATGTGGATCACTTTTTCCTTTTTATTGTTTTAACACTGAGTTCCAAACAAGACTCTTCCCTTCAGGAAATCTTTCTATTGCATTTTCTTCTCACAACCGAGTATAAAACTAACTAGAACTGAATAGCCTAATGGCCCATTGGGAATCTATTCAAGGAGTTAAACCAACTTGATACAACGCAAACTGTTAATTAATAAAGTGGTCCAAATAAATCCTTACTAACGTAAGTAGCAATTATTTTGGGGTTGAGTTGTAGGTGAAACATGAAACTAACACAATATAGTAAATTAACTATACTTCAATTAAAAAATATTAACAAAAAAATGAGTTGTTCATATGGTCCAGAAAAAAGTTAACATAGTTTATATTCCACAATCTTTCTGTTCTCTGATGCTATCACAGAGTGAGTACAGCTGAACACCAATATATCATAATATGTAATACTGAATGCAATACTGTATGAAGAAACACATAACAATTCTTCTGGGTCCAAGGAAGACATACACGGTCTAGAACATTTTCATCCACAGTTCACTTCCAAGCTTTATCAACCTCAGGCTGATGCTAGGTCTTCACATTAATCTGTCAGAATACCCAACAGCAATGTATGAATATATAAAGAGATAAAGCCAATATCATATTAAGCTAGAAATTAATGTTTAATATCCAATCATAAAGGTAGATCTCCAGATTCTTGAAGTAAAACTAAAGCAGACTAAAAGTGCCTTTCCCAACAATGTTAAGAGAAAATCAAAGAGAGAGATGATAGAAATAGAAATAGAGATAGAGGCAAGGAGAGGAAAGTCGGGGAGATAAGAAGAGACAGAAGAAGGAGTAAGAGAAGGAGGAGGAAGAGAAGAAAAGAGAGAAAGCCTTTAGTCATATAGAATAAAGAGATTTAAGGAATACCTGGGAATTAGAATGTTCAGAATAATCGGAATAAAAATTCAAAGCTAAAATTTTGTATTCAAATAATTTTTTTGAACCTTTAGGAAAATAGAAAGTGCACAGAGGACATCATCCAGTTTATTTCTGTAAAGGATATGAGTGCTTTTTTTTCAGGAGAATATTAGAGAAGAAACAGACATTCTCATGATGATTAAGTCCATCTGTTATAGACCATTAAGAGTTTGATCTGTTTGTATTATTTGAAATCTAGCACTGCACCAGAATTTTATCCTACTGATTAAAGGGAAACTACAAAATAAATGTCTATATAACTGAAGCCTATTGATTATAGACATCAAACTAGAGCATTTGTAGATCATTTCCCTAACTGAGCAAATTGTGTGTTTGGGATTATTTCTGTCTTTTTGATAATTGTACCAATGAAAGAAAAGAGAAGGGTAATATAAAATAACCCTAATACAGGTGATGCAGTGCTTTATACTGGTATATGGAATACCTGTTAAAAGCTAATTTTTACATTCCCTCAAGTTTTGAATTAAAATCAATGTACAATGATTAGAGGAATAGATGATACAACATTTTTCAGACTTCTACATTAAGTCTCCTGGACCCCCATGTCATTGCTTCCCACCAAATCCTAGCCATGGTAAATGGCATTCCACCTGTTATGTAATTGCATCACATCAAACTTCAATAATGGGTTCAATAATGTCAAGAAGGGCTTTAGGTTATCAGAATGTTCAAGTCAGCCAAGGATGGCCGGAAGGCACATTACATGCAAATAGGAAAGGACATGGTTGTTATTCTAATGACCCTCCACCTTTAGCATTCTCCCCTGTATCTTACTTACTGATCCTTTAATCCTTAAAGAAACACAAAGGACCTCAGTTCCTCCATTTTCCTCGGCCTTTATAACACACTTCTTCATCTTTACTTACATCTTGGTGCTAGATGCCATATTAATTACTTGATCTACTCCTTTATTCATCCCCTCAATCCCAAGTAAACCTCTGTATTTCCACCACACAAACTGGATCAACCCCAAAGTAATCTGGTAATACTTTTTTTTCTTTGGTCCCTTCAAAATGAATGCAAAGTGTCTTTGCAATTGGGTATTATCTTCTGATAGGGTGACAGTTCAGTACCAGAAAACACCTTACACTACTAGACCATCACTCTATGCGTCTTTGGTGACCTTTCTCTTATGACCCACAGTGACTGTTCAGTTTCTTTAGAAAGCAGATCTCCAGTCTTCATCTTGGGGTTAGTCTTGCTAAATGTGTTCTGTGGAGGATAGGGTCTTTTGCCTTTAATACTACGAATAAAAGCATAAACAGACAATTCTGGTTTGTAGACAACTCCTGTTCTCTCAGCTTGAAGGTTCCCAAGGGCTCTGCTGGAATATGTGCTTCCTCTTTCTGCTGCAGTCTCCTCCTATATTTCTAGAATGCTACTAGATTCCTCTACTATCATTTATAAAAGTCAGACTTTTCATAAATGTTTCAAAGTCTCTAATCCACTGATGAAACCCTCTCATTATAAGAGCAATTATAAATTCATTTCCTTTTATACAACTGCACTGTTGCTAACAAGCAAGGGCTCACTGCCTAATGCACAGAGAAGCACTAGGTTTTGGGAAAAGAAAGAGCTTTATTGTGAGGTCAATCAGCAAGGAGACAGGAGGCAGGGCTTCAAATCTGTTTCCCTGATCCAGGGTTTGGGTCAAAATTTAAGAGGTTAGGGGAATTTCAAACTTGGAAGCTGACTGGCTAGTCTTAAATCAGTCTATATAAGCTATCCGTGCTGCTGGAAGATTTCCTTATTGAAGGACTTCTTGTTTTGTAAAAGGCTCCAGTAGCAACATCTTTTATTCTTTGAGTTCCATAGACTGAAAATTCTTGGTTCTGGGGTCATCCTGAAGCATGGGTTCCTGTCTTGCACATAGACAGTGCCGTCTCTATAAAATTACTCAAGGTTTGACTAATAGACAGCCTATTTAAGAGGCAAAATCAGTTTAGGCTGTTCAATGTTTTATGTGTTGTTTCAAGATCATTTCATGAAATTTGAGGAGAGAAGTGGGATACATGTACATACTTAGCCACCTTGAACTGTAGCACAGCCAACACACTGCCTTCACAAGATCCATTTACAAAGCTGCAATAGGTAAATGTTGGCACGACCAAGATGTACAAGTAATATATTTTCCCATTTTCTACCTGAAATCCACTCACCATTTTGTCAACAATACATGTAAGTTGTGGCACTGGTAACTCCTACCTAAGTAAATATTCATATGCACTTCTCACTGCACTGAAGAGTCAAATCCATAGATATATGGATCACATCTTAGTGTTTGATTTGATAGTAACTGCTCCCCAAATGTTTGCTCAAGTAGCTAGCCAATGCACATAATTCTCAGGCTGAAAAAGCTATCTGATGATCAAAACTTATTCTCTCATGTCACATAAGACATAAAGCCCCTCCATAATGAATACACTCTATAATGAGTACAATATTATCTGTCTGCCAAAGTTTCTGCTTGCTTTGAACATGGATTCTTCTAGTATTCCCTTAATTTATTCAACAGTAGTTCTAATTTGCCAGGCCAGAGAGAATAAATTTGAAGCATAACAATTAATAAGAAAGCAATGTTAATTATAAGCAAAAATAACTATAATTTCTTGAGCAGCAGCACTTCGACTCACATTACAAAGGGGTTCAAAGCAGTTTAAAACCATTAGACTGCATGTCTGATCTTTTGTTTTAGAAATCTCTTCACTCACTCTGATATTTTTATATTGATCTTGTATAACTATGAGATAACTTTCTAAGATTGAGATGAAAAGATCATCTGGTGTTTAATAATGATGATGATGATGATGATAAGAATAATAATATCTTTACAACATCTCCTCTGTACTACTACTGAATAGTGTCTATAAATTCAAATATCTACAGGATGTTAGAATCTACAATAAGTGACTGTTTGGGGTTACTATTAAAAACTAAACTAATTCTTTAAAATTAAGTATTTTATTCTCTCTTTAGTACTACTATAAGGAAAAGCAACAGTCTAATTTTGCTCATTCAAACACAGTGTCAGAGTGGGGAGCAGCGGATCAGTGGTGAATCAGAGAGTAAAAGCCTTATGTGTATAGTTGTTTAAAAATTCATTGTGAAATACTGCAGATATACTAGAAGGAATAAATATACTAAAGTAAATACTTAGGTGTCATTATTTAATTTTATAAGTAAAACATTACAAATGCTTTTGGAGACTCCTGAGTACCCAATCTTCCCTTCTTATACCCTTAGCCTTCCCACCTCCCTACCCCCAGACATTTTCATTATATTGATTTTGGTTCTTACTAGTTCCTTGCATTTCTGTATGTACTTATTACATAACTGTGTACTTTTATTTAAAAATATAATTGCTTTTCATATTTTATACTTTACATACATGGTATCATATTATATGTATTCATCTGACAACCAATTGGTCTAATGACATCAACTGTTTAAAATCTATAGTCTAATATATCATAAGTTTTCTCAAATGTTCCATGTGTGTATTTTTAAAATGAGTATCTTTTAACTACTGGATATAGGTTTGATATGTGTCCATTAAACAAGACGTATTCATTAAATTGATCAAATATTCCTTTTAATCTCTCATTTTCATTTACTTGACTTATCACTTACCAAAAAGTATGCTAATATCTTCCCCTGATAGGGAATTTGTAAATTTCTTCTTGTGATTTTTGTCCAATTTGCTTTACATATGTTAAAGCAACTTAGATACATAAAATTTAGAATTTTAACATATCTGCTGAACTAAAATAATAATTTTTATGCAGTTACTGTAAAATCTATATTAATATGGATCAATCACATTTCTTTTGGTTAATTTGCTTTAAATAATTTTTCCATAATTTAACTTTCAGTATTTTTAGGTTCTTATATTTTAGGTATGAGTCTTATCAATGGCTTATATCAATATTTTTATATTCATTCTGGTATCAGCCTTCACCTTGCATGTTTTATGTGTGTACATAGTTATTTTGATTTATGATATATTTTGATTTAACACTATTTATTTTGTTCTTCCTTTTACTTTACTGGTCAATACTGTTTTGCTCTTCTTCCCTGTCTCTTTTGAAGTAACCAGTTGTTTTTCATTTTATTCACATATATTTTTTCTGTGTCTTTAGAATTTATATGTTGTCTTCTTTCTTCCCTTTCTTGTGTGCTTTCATTCTTTTCTTCCTCTTTCCTTCCTTCCTTACTTCTTATATCCCTTCCTTCCTTCTCCTTTTCTTTCCAAGCCTTGTATAAAGGGGCACTTGCTGAATAATTTCAAATTATTACCATATGTAAATCTGTTTCCAGACTCTCTTGCCTTGTATATATTTTCTTAACTTTTTTATTATGAAACGGTTATAGACTCCGAGAAAGCTGCAAAAGTGTACAGAGAGTTCTTCTGCCCTGTTTACTCAGCCTCCCCCAGCAGTAACATTGTACATTACTGTGGTTCACTATCAAAACCAGGAAATCAACATTGGTATAATGAACAGAGCTTATTCAAATTTCACCAACTTTTACTAGCACTTATTTGTTGGTATGTATAATTATGTAAAGTTTTATAGGATTTTATCATAGGTGTAACTTTGTGTAACCACTACCACATTAAAGATGAAAAAATTACTGGCACAAAAACAGGTGTATGGATCAATGGAACAAAATAGAGAGCCCAGAAATAAGCCCACAGACCTATGGGAAATTAATCTTCAACAAAGGAGGCAAGAATATATAGCAGAGAAAAGACTAGACTCTTCAGCAAGTGGTATTGGGAAAACTGGACAGCAGCATGTACATAAATCAAGTTAGAACATTCCCTCACACCATACACAAAAAAACCCCTCAAAATGGCTTAAAGACTTAAATACAAGACAAAACACTATAAAGCTCCTAGAAGAAAACATAGGCAAAACATTCTCTGACAGAAATCTTAGCAATGTTCTCCTAGGGCAGTCTACCCAGGCAATAAAATTAAAAGCAAAAATAAACAAATAAATTTAAACTTACAAGCTTTTGCACAGCAAAGGAAACCATAAGCAAAACAAAACGACAGCCTACAGAATGGGAAAAAATATTTGCAAATGATGTGACTGACAAAGGCTTTATTTCCAGAATATATAAACAGCTCACATAACTTAACAACAAAAAATACAACCCAATCCAAAAACTAGACAAAAGACCTAAACAAGCAATTCTCCAATGAAGACATACAAATGGCCAATAGACATATGAAAAAATGTTCAATATCCCTAATTATCAGAGAAATGCAAATCAAAACTACAATGAGGTATCACCTCACACCAGTCAGAATGGCCATCATTCAAAAGTCCATAAATGCTGGAGAGGGTGTGGAGAAAAGGGAACCCTCCTGCACTGTTGGTGGAAATGTAGTTTGGTGCAGTCATTATGGAAAACAGTATGGAGATTCCTCAAAAAACTAAAAACAGACTTACTATATGATCCAGCAATCCCATTCCTGGGCATATATCTGGAAGGAACTCAAATTCGAAAAGATACATGCACACTAATGTTCATAGCAGTACTATAGACAATAGCCAAGACATGGACGCAAACTAAATGTTCATCAACAGATGACTGGATAAAGAAGTTGTGGTATATTTATACAATGGATTACTACTCAGTGAAAAAAAAAAAAGAAGAAAATAATGCCATTTCCAGCAACATGGATGGACCCAGAGATTGTTATTCTAAGTAAAGTCAGAAAGAGAAAGAAAAATCACCATATTATCACTCATATGTGGAATCTAAAAAAAGAAAAAAGAAAATAAAAAAGAAGACACTAATGAACTCATCTACAAAAGAAACAGACTCACAGACATAGTAAACAATCTTATGGTTACCAGGGAAAGGGGGTTGGAGGGTATAAATTTGGGAGTTTGAGATTTGCAAATGTTAGCCACTATATATAAAGATAAATAAAAAAATAAATTTCTTCTGTATAGCAAAAAAGAAAAGAAAAAAAACTGTTCCATTACCATGGGGCTCCCTTGTGCTACGCTTTTATTTGCCTAGTAATTTTTAATAAGCCATTTAAACATGTATCTGGATTTTATATAAAATATCCTATTTTCCCAATGTTCAAAAATAATTCATAATGTTTAAGCTACTATCTCATCCAACATTGTGCAGGCCTAGAAAAACATATCTATTGCCTGAAATCAGCCTAGAGCTGCCTGTTTGCCATCTGGTATACATTACAATTCACTACATAAAACTGTGTATCTGATGACGTATTATACGTGTTGATCTAGTATTTTGTATTTGTTTATCTGGAGATGTCGACATTGGTCGACATCTCGGGTCATTCTTTTTCTTCTGGCAATCAGCACAAGCCATCCATAGATCTCTTTTCTCAGCCTCCTGACTTTTGTCAACGTATATAAATTTCAATTGTGATTTCCCCACTAAGGATGTCCGATATTTATCATTCCCACTATAGTTAGCACAACCTCAGGCCTAAAAGTCTAGCCTGGACCTGGGTAGCAAGTTCAAAAGCCTGTGTGTTTTTATTAACATATAACCCTACTTTAAACGTGCTTTTTGGGAAAACAATGTCGTGCGTACTTTTCTGCCTAGCAGTCTCTGAAGAACCATCATATCCTTTCTGAAGGGATCTTTATTCATACTCCTAAGGTATTAAAAACAAAATGACAGAAAACGTGTTCTGGGCCCTTCTTGTATGTGTGGAACTCGGCCATCCACTTAACAAGGATTGTTCATTTCAACCTCACAGCAACCCTTTGGGGTAGGTAATATTATTATCTTTGTTCCACCAATGAGAAAATTGAGGCTTTTGGAGGTTAGTATGACTGGTAAAGGTCATATAGAAATAAAAAGCTGAATTTTAAGTGAGTTGTGAATATAGCCACACACCCTGGAGAGCTGGTTTTTAGGCTCATATATTCAAAATGGGAAAAATGATGGAATATATGATAAAACAGCAAGATTCAGGCCACATTGAATTGGAAGATGAATGCCACGCATTGTATTCTGATCTAATTCATATGGAGTTTTTTTTTCTTTTCAATTATAAAATGACAACAATCTGCAGACCAAATGGTCTGTGCACTGTGACTATTTGCAAAAATGAGCTATATGCAAATTATGCCTTCTTCACTGAAGTTAAAGAGTTGAGACAGGTCAGTGTATCCTACAGCAGCTAAATGCAAGGAAGGACTTAGAAAGGTTTAGGATTGCTACACCACAATATCATTGAACTGGACAAAAGTTGACAGACATAAAGACCACAGTCCTTTGAAATAAAACATCAGAGCAATATATTTGTTTTATGTTTAACAGTGAATCAAAGAAAGAAAATTTTATATTATATCTAAGGTGTGAAGAAGGGACAGTTAATGAACAACTTGATGGTTAGCTAATAGATTATTTCATGGGATCAGAGATGAGGGCAGGTTCATTATGAGGTGTCTGTTCAGAGTCCACTTTTAAAGATGTGGGTTTTGGCAGGCGATTTTCTTGCTAGAAGCATTTATTGTTATTCCTGCTCACGTAGGAAGAATGGAGTGTCTGACAATGACGGACAGCACAGCAGCAGTCTTGCTGCTTAGAAATTAATCTGAAGTCCTCTTTTAGAGAACTGCTATCTTCTGTTACTACACCAGAAACTTGATTGTACTAATAATGTGTGCCCAACTCCATAAGAAACATAGTGCAAGGCAGAAGCCTGGGAATTCCAAAGAAAAACAAAAACACTGCAGAAAATAATCAAAGAGGAATTTTAAAGGGACATGTCTAAATTCTAATTATTAGGATATTTAATGAATATTCTGTGGCCATACCTCAAATTGCAATAGCCAGCATTACACCACATCTAAAGGCATGATAGGCACACATAGTCTTTATTAGGGAAATTCTATGAGTGCTTGATTAATACTAAAGTTAAGACTAACACTAATAATAATAGGTCAAATATTTATTGAAGTTGATCTAATAATAATAACACATTAAAAATGATAAAAAAGAAGCTTATAATTACTGAGCTCTTAGTATATGTTAGGCATTATGCCAGATAGTTCATAGGTATGAGATCATTTAATATTTGTAATGGCCCTATAAATAATATTATCATTTCACTGTAACAAATGAGGAAGAAAAACCTTTGAAAGGTTGAATAAATTTCCCAAGGCGATCTTACTTCAGAGTCTATATATTTAATCACTGTACAACATGCTTCCTGTCTCTTTCTATCTGTGTTATGAGCTCACTGACAGCAAAGGATAGTAAACACATAACAGCAGACACTTAGTACTTACGTGTGAGGCATTCTTTAAGACAGATGTGTGTACGTGTATGTACCTTAAGGAATATATATTCACACACACATCTGCATGTTTATTTTACTATACATGTACACAGTGAATATAAATCACATACATAATTTATATATACATGTGTAATATAAATATACATATTCACTTGATTCTTACAATCATCCTATGAGTCAGGAATATTATTATTACTATTATTATTAACTGCATGCTGCAGATGAAAAAACTGAAGCACTGAAAGATAGGATCACTTGGACAAGCTGGTCCAAGGACTTCTCCCAGGGCCAGTGCCAGTGGGGCCCAGTGCTGCACTCTCACTCACAATGCTCTACTAGCAATGCCAGTGATAAAGATGCAAAGACAGAATGAGAATGAGTCCAAGGCAGTAATGTTTTGTGAGAGATCTTTAAACTAAGGCCACTTGTTGTCCCAGGTTTTGACACTCTATCTTACTCTCTTCTCCGTATTTTCATGAAGAAATCAGTTATCAGATGACACAGTCCAAATGTTTGTGTCCCCATAAAGTTTACTCTTGAAATCCTAATGCCTTTGGGAGATGCTTAGATCATGAAGGAGCCCAACTGAGTAGGATTAGTGCCCTTATAAAACAGACCCCAGATAGCTCCCTAGCCCCTTCCAACATGTGGGGACACACTGGGAAGGCAAAGACTGTGAACCAGGAAATAAGTTCTCACCAGAACACAACCATGATGATGTCTTGATTTTGAACTTCCAGTGTCCAGAACTATGAAAAATAAATTTCTATTGTTTATAAGCCATCCAATCTGTACTATTTTGTTATAACACCTGAAACAGGCTAAGATTTAATGCTGACAGAAAAAAAGTTCATGTGACTGATATGTAAGCAAGGTTTACCCAAGACCTATGAACCCTAACAAGGCACAATAAAGAGAAAACAAGCATTAGAGCCCTCTGGATGAAGAGGACTGCCATCACAACCTTAGATCACTGACTTGATTTTCTAGATTATATATGCATTTTGGAGGGATAGTACAGAATGATATTTAAAAAAATAAGAGTATACATATATCTATAAAGTCATTAAGTATACTCATTATACACACACACACATATATATACACACATACATACACATATAACTGTGTGTGTAATGAGTATATGTATCTCCATTCCTATCACACTCTTCAATTCTTTGGAAAAAATTAAATTATTTCCTTCTATAAAAAGAAAAGGTCTAGGATTTTTTAATATTTCATTCCTGGGATTTAGGGTAATAAATTTTACTCTGACTTATAATTTGTTTGTTAAAAAAAAAACTATGCTAGCTTGAGGAGCTTGAGAAATATGCTACTGTTTGAGATCTGCATACATCTCTTTCCTTCTTGACAACGACACCTTCCTGGGGTTATGATGCTGACAGCAATCCAGGGCTGCCCAACACTACACTCAAACCTTCCCCTGCATCTGCACTCCTGAGTGCATGACACATCTCTTCGTCCTAAACCTCATCAAAGTACATTTTCCTTAGAGTCCTGTCTTAGCTAGCTGTGGAAAAACATCCATATGATCTGTTTGTATGGTAAAGACTGCCAGCAACTTAGTATGTATTTATATTTTCCCCCAATACTCCTAGAACCATCATTGCTTTTGCCCAAAGGATGTGTCTACTGCTTATTCTAGGAACAAAGGAATTAACTTCAATGCAGTATAGGGATAAAAGTAGGGGTGAGTAAGTAAGTGGTTTCCATCAAATCACACCACTGACTCCCTTTGATTTGATGGCTGCTATATAAAGACAACAACCTGTGTGATCCTGTTTCCTGATGAGTACTACAGCATGATAACTGAAATGATAGTTAGTATGTATTTTGTTCCAGGCACTGTACTAACTGCTTACATGCACGACTTTATTTCATTCTCACACTTAGTCCTGTGAGGTAGGAAGCAGGGGTTACAATTAGATTTGCAGATGAGGAAATTGAGAATTTTGTGAAAGGCAAACAGCTAACAAATTGAGGAGCCAGGAATCTAATCCAAACTGTTTGACTCAAAAGCTTTTATGTGTAAAAACAGCACTGTTTCTGTTGCTTCCTTGTTTCCAAAGACAAGTAATTCTATTATTCAAAACACGTCCTTTACATACAGAATATTAACAAGATGGGTGAAATGGATTATGCTACTGTGGAGGACAAGTGCTTCAGACCTTCCTGGGGAAAGAGATAATCTCTTTTAAGCTGCACATTTGATTATTTTAATAACAAAAAGTCATGTCTACATATAGTCACATTTATTTTCTATGTGCTAAACTTCCTAAGGTGAAGAAATAATACTATGTCTGAAGGAACACCCTGAACTAATCTGCTCTGTCCAAGGTGTCCAATCTCCCCCAACCAGGCTTGCAGCATCTTCCCTGCATTTGCATGTGCCCCCCACCTCCCTTTGTTCAACACCCACCTATTCTCCAAGGCTTACCTCCATGCAGACTTTCTCTGCTTCTGCAACAGAGAACAAACCTGCCTCTGTACTGGATCTATTCCTTTAGTTCTAACCCTTGTGCTTTGTTGCTTGTGCTTAGTCATGCTGGCTCTGCACCTTTGTAAAAGGATGCTGCCTGTAGCCTGAAATACATCATAGCCCATTTTCAAGCCTCTGATATTTAAAGACATAACACTTTTCCATTTATATAGAGATAAAAAGTTGCAGAACAGAAAATAACACTTTTCTTGTTGGAGGCTTATAGGAACATTGTGACCACACCTGTGCCAACAACCAGCCACAACCCATTCCCTTTTACTATAAAAGAAGCCTGAATTCTAACTCAGGTAAGAAGATTCACTGGGACACTAGTTGACCATCTCCTCAATCTGCTGGCCTTCTGAACAAAGTTGCTATTCCTTGCCCCAACACCTCATCTCTCAATTTATTGGCCTGTCATGCGGCAAGCAGAGCAGTATGAGCTTGGACTCAGTAACACTACTTTCATCTAAAAACAACCAGAGTAACTTTCTCCCTTCTCTGAACTCCCAGTTAGCCAACTGTTCTTCTCTGATATCAAGTATACTAGGCAGTGAGGATTCCATAACAAAATACCACAGACTGGGTGGCTTAAACAACAGAAATTTATTCTCAAATGGTTACAGAGGCTGGAAATCCCAGATGAAGGTGTTGGCAGGATTAGTTTCTCCTGAGGCCCCTCCCAGAAGGCTATCTCCTCACTGAGTTCTCTCTCACAAGGCCTTTCCTCTGTGTGTGTGTGTACTCCTGGTATCTCCTCTTCTTATAAAAGACTAGTCACATTGGATTAGGGCCCCACCCTTATGACATCATTTCACTGAATTACCTCCTGAAAGGCCCCATCTCCAAATACAGTCACATTGTGGGTTAGGGCTTCAAAGATATGAATTTTGGTGAGACACAATTTAGTTAACATCAGATTTTACTTGATATTCAGAAATGTACCCATTGTAACATTAGCTGAACTCACCATTAGCCTGTGAGTAGCTTAGAGAAAGCAAGTCTATCTTATTCATCTCTGTAACTTCTGCAACATTTGATACAGTGTTTTGCAAATAATACTAATCAGCCACCATTCACTAAACAGTGTATTTACACCATTAGCACTTTATAAACATATCATCCAATTCCAGCGATAACATCTGAAGTAAATAATGTAACCTCCACATTAGAGATGATGAAACTCAAGTCCTGGTAGATCAGGCATCTTGGTGAAGTTCTCACGCTTATTAAAGGACAGAACTAAAAGAAACCTAAGTCTATTTTAAAGCAAAGCTTAGACTTTGTTCCAGACTTGTTTACTCCAAGTCTGCCTCATGACATTTGTTGAAACAAATAAATGTCACTAGGGTAGGCCATTGGTGGTGCCAATTTATTTTTCCTATTCCCTATGAACAGTAGAATTGATGAGATTTTCTTTGATCACTTGTTTGGAAAGGCAGAAGGGAAAGGGATATAAATTTTAGAAAGTATAGCAGTATAGCTATGCAAAGGGAATGCCTTTCTCTCCAGATTTTTACTGGAAGCAATATTGAAGCAATTAATAAAGGGGAAAGAGGTGAGGAAGGTATAAGGAAGGTGTCTGACATAATAATGATAATATATTTCAACAGAGTAAAGCAGAAAAACAAAACACTGGTTGGATTTAACAGGCATCCAGCTTTATGCATGACATCACAGGGGGTGCATTATACAGCCAATAAGAGATCCATCTGCTTCACAATAGTCCCTCATTATCCATCCACAGTGCCTGAAATTATCATGCAGTTGTAACTCCAGTGGTTTAAGATTTTAGAAGTTACCAGTCCCAGTTGCACCTAATCTCCATTAAAATATAAAAATCTAACCTGCAGGATAATAAGTTAATTCTTTAGTGTATTAACATATCACATTTAATGCATGCTACAAGATAAAAATCTGCTTTTTAAAATACGGCAGTGAATTGCGCATCAAGACAAAGCAAGTATATAACATAATTTACAGACCTAAATGTCCAGGCAAAACATAAAGTCTTGAGGACGAGAAAGGGCATATTCTATTGGGTGCTTGGAACTGGGTGGGAAAGGGGCAGGAAGGAGAGGAACCTGGAGGATTGATAGAAAAAAATGGCAATTAAAGTGAGTGTGTGATGTTAGCAAAAACCAGCTGCCAATTCTCTACAAGAATACGTCCCTAAAACACTGCATTAGATGGTGGTTAAGAGTTTTGTGAATCTAGGCTTTCTTAGAGGCAAAGCAGAGGGTGGTGGTTGACTAGAGCAAAAAGTTTGAGGCTGGAAGGTTTGAGTCAAGCAGGGTAAGTGAGTGGCATTTAGTTACTTTTTTTTTTTGCCATTTAAACTCAGGGACATCATTTGTACAGCCTTCTGCAAAGCAAGAGTTGAACTGTGATGAGAATTGACGCATTCAATTTTTCATGAATTAATTTTCTATTTGGCTGGTATGTCCAGAATTCCTTACTTGTCTTTCCCTAAACTGTCTGGATAATTGGTTCAATTTTCTGCTTTGCTTTGACTGCAGGAACCTTGCCTATTTAAGGCATTTTTCTTTCAACTCCCACTCAGTTGGCTTAAAAAGGTGCTGCTACTACAGCAAGGAGGTCAAGATAGATAGCGAGACCTGACAATTTACATTGCCCAAGTCCCTGACTCAGTTACTTTAGGTTTGTAAGAGGAAAAGAAAAAATGGCAGAGACCTTATTCTTCTTAGCTACTTAAAAGTTTAAATAATTAACCGCATGTCAAAGTCAGCTGCAACTGGCTCCCTCTTCCTGCCCATAGCTTCCTTTTAAAAGAACTGCCTCCAGCACAGCTGTACCTGTAGAAAAAAGTACAGGTGAACCTGCCATCTTGGCTGGGGCATCTTTGGGTACTAATGAGAGATCAGCTTAGCAATGTGGACAGCAGTCCAATCTTGATGGACATACGATAGCAAAGTATTTAGAGGTACAGCTTTCTTCCTCTCTGTTAAAATTTATCACAATCATTGACAACTGTACTATTTTTTTGTACTATGGTTGTTTTACTCTGGATTTAGAATGTGGTGCTATGGTCTTAATGTTAATGTCTTCCTAAAATTCATATGTTGAAATCTTGCTTAGGTCATGAAGGGAGAGCCCTCATGAATGCAATTCGTGTTCTTATAAAAGAGGGTTCAGAGAGATCTCTTCTCTCTTCTGCCATGTGAGGATACAGTGAAAAGACAGCTTTCTATGAGCCAGGAAGCTCTCACTAAACACTGAATAGGCCGGGACCTTGATCCTAGACTTCCCAGCCTCCAGAACTGTGAGAAACAAACGTGTGTTGTTTATAAGCCATCTTGTCTATGGTGTGTTATTACAGCAGCCTGAACTATCTAAGACACATGAGATCTAGAAGTATTCTGTAATTTTGCAAAGACTTTAGTTGGTAGTCCATTCTGAGAAGCTTCATTTACAGACCAAAAATATTAGCATTCCAAAATTTTGAGGAAAATTTATAGTAGTTTAAATTAATGAAAGCACATCTATTGAATAAAATAGCAGGCAGAATAGAAGAAAAATATTTAACATAATTCAAAAGTCCTTATTTATTTTTGGTGGCACAGACACATTATAGAGTAGATGGTATAGTATAATTCCTTGACTTGAAAAATACACACACACACACACACACACACACACACACACACACAAAGGCTAAGAAAATGCACATGATATGAACCAAAATGTTATCAATTATTTTCTCCAGAGGGCAGTATTACAGAATTTATTTTACTTTTTTTCAAATCTATATGCACTTAAATATATTTTATAGTAAATACTTTGCAACACATGAAATTATTTTTTAATAAAATATACAAAAACCTGAATTTCAGACTTTTTGCAGTGGTCATGTAGGTTAAGTCTGTGAACACAAGTCACTATTCACTCCAAGACACATCACCAAATTACTCCAAAAGGAAAAAGAAAAACCCATGGGCATTCAATCAGAGACTTTAGTAATTTAAAACTATGTCTCAGCTTCCTAATCTATAAAAAGAGGGTCTAATACTTAACTTTCCATGTTTCCTGAAGGTTAAAGATGCCTTATTTTTATGCTATCTATTAATGCTAAATAATAATGCTAAAATGTATTATTCAATCAAAAACATTCATTGGGCATCTGCTGGCATACACTGTCAGGTGAGAGGTTGACAGGTAAGTGCCAAAATTAAACTATTCAGTTTTGGTTTTTTGAGCGTAATTTCCATAATTGCTCAAATTTGAAAATAAAAACACATTATTTATATACATACACCTCAGTTTGTGTATAAGTGTCCTGCCTAAAATGGAAAATAACAAGTTTGTGCCACAGATATAAGAAAGAATAATTCATTTACATACTTATAAGTCTCAATATAATAATTACTAAGGTATAGAAAAAAGCCTTTATGAAATCAATTTGGACTTCGACTTGAAAGATTTACTTTTTTTCAATTTACTTTTTTCAGTATCAGTGTAATTTTTTTAAGTAATGCATATGTGCTATATAAAACTCAAATAAAAGTGAAAGTTACAATACTTTAACAGATAATCAAATAATATATATAAAATTATTTGTACTATATATGAATATATATGTAAGTATAATGGAGTTATACTAAACTCTTTTGTAACTGCATTTTAGTATCAATGGCTTACAAACATCTTTTCATGTTAATAAAAATAAATTTATATAATTTTGTTGACCGCTAGCATCCAATTACATTAATATAAAGAGCATAAAGTGATAAAAAAGTGAATAAAGAGATAAAACTTATATTCCCAACTTGATGTGCCTCTATTCATCACTATATAAAGTTGTGGGTCATGGTAATTTGGACTAAAACACAAAGGAATTATTTTTATTTCAGTGTTTGCCTAAATTTTGCAGATAGCAATTCAAGTACTTTGCCAGCAAATATTTTTCTTATACATATAAATTATGGAAGGATATTAAAATGTGTGCATCTTAGTTTGCTAATCTTTAAGAGCTGGAGTGCTTTAGAGATAGTCAAGTACAAAGGAAGTAATTTGGGGTGAGGAGAAAGCCTAGAAGTTCTGAAAAAAAAAAAGCAGATGCTGTTTCATTCTGAGCACACAAACTAAGAATTTTTAAATAGGAAGGCATCTTAAAAGGGTGCACAGTCAAGCCAATCTTATGGGTCAGGAAATAGGGGACTATATTGGTTAGGTGGCTTTTATGGTCACACAGATAATGAGAAGAACATGGAGGGTCACAACCTGGATCTTCTGACTTGAAGTACAACAATCTTTTAAATACACCACACAACACATTATTTTTTACCTTCCTTTAGCCAATGTACTTGATTTTATGTTGTCCTTGATACTTCTAACATAAACTCAAAATAAGACTATTAAAATATGATGACTATTTACACATGACCTGGTAATGTTTATTTAGGCAAGGGCATTTATAAGAAGTACTACATCAATTTCTGTTCAAGGCATTTATGGACATTTTCAGCACTTTTTTTTCTTTGTAATGCTACTCCAACATTTCCAGCTCATCAGATTGAAAGCTTTCTTACTATCAGGAGTCAGTCAGTGAATGTTGCTACCTGAATCTGTCTGCTTTGATTGAGAAGGTGATTTGTGTAATCATGAAGTAAGACACTGTGGTTTTCTACAGCTTGAAATAATCCTCATGTGAAAGCAAAATTGCCTGAGTGACTAGGATAGATCTCGGGAGAGGCAGATATGGGTCTGTGGTACTTGGTGACAAGCTCTGCTGGCACCAGTGAAGCAAAATGTCACTTAAGGTAATAAAAACCTCTAGCAATATAGTTAAAATCCTTGCCACAGCTTATACGAGGCATTACAAGCTGCAAAAGAAAAAGAAAAGCTTTTTATGATATTGTTCTTGTCACAGGGGAAGTGAGTCCATAGCTCACCACTGCCTCCCACAGGGGTTGGCTGCTATGATTGCAAGAACTGAAAAAACAAAACAAAACAAAACAACAAATAAAAACCTTTAGTGGGCAGAGCACCTGGTCCTGCTTTTAGAAGAGATACTGAACATCACAGTGACAAGAAAGCACTGATAGCTCTATGTGGCTTCTCTATGATGAATCATAAAGATCTATGCTTACCAGAACTTTGAGATCATCTAGCTATACCTCTCAAATCATCTAACTGTACAGTCTCAGAGGAGACTGGGAGCCAGAGGGTTAAAAGAATTAAAGGACTATTCCAGCCCTACACCCAAACCTAAAAACTACATCTCCTAATTCTCAAAACCAATACTTTGTCCTTCAAACTCTGAGACTCTAAAATTAACCTGAAATAAGAAATTCCAACAGACGTGAAACTAACCAAAATGCTTACCATTATTCTATGCCCAGGAGTTTGAAAGGCTTCTACACTAGAGGCTACTTCCTCCAAGTCACTGGGTCTGTAATTTGGAGACGCAAATACTAGATCATTAGTGGTACCAAAGAAATCTTTATAGTCTTGCTGTGTACTCACCTACGGTAATAGTTATCTAATAGTGTACTTTTAGCCGTATTTTTTTGTTTGCGAAATAGAATGTTTACTTAATATATTTTAACAAGATATGTAAAATTTTCTTATCAGTGAATTAAATATAATATACAACTGGATAATCTAGAAAATTCAAATAATTCAATGAAATTATATAAATTCAGTTCATTGTTTTATTCAATATAACCTTAATTTTCTCTGCAGTCTGGTTAGCAAATAGTGTATGATTTATCCTGAATCTGTCCATGGTGCTGAAAGTTCTTCTACTGTTAACAGTGGAGCATCATGGCAGTGTTATGGCAGACTCCCTTCAATTAATTTTTTCCAGCTAATAATATTGAGATATTATTAACACATAGCATATGTAAGTTTAAGGTGCACAATGTGGTTATTTGATACACATATATATTATGGAATGATTACCATAGTAAGATTACCATTTTTGTTAGTGAGTGGTGATGACATTTAAGATCTACTCTCTTAACAACTTTGAATTTTACAATGCAGTGTTGTGAATTACACTGACCCTGCTGTAAATCAGGTGCCCTGACCTTATTCATCTTATAACTGGAAGTTTTCACCCTTTGACAACATCTCCCCAATTCCCCCACTTCCAGCCCCTGGTAACCATCATTGTACTATTTCTACGAGTTTAGCTTTTTTGGATTCCATGAGTGAAAACATACAGTATGTGTCTTTCTTTCTGACTTATTTCACTTAGAATAATGCAAAAGTTTGTTTATATTCTTATGTCCTCTCCACTACAAACTCTCCCTCTTCTTTCCAGTTTATTGTTGAGACATCGGTGCTGAGGTGGTACATGGGACATCTTCTGACTGTCAATAATGTAGATTTAATGAGGTCATTTAGCTTTTCTGATTTTCCTTTTAGATGCAATCTCCCATCCTCTGCTTTCATTCCAAATTTGTATACATACAACCCTATGCATGTAAACTAAAGAATAACGAACCAGGTACCTTTTATTTGAATAAAATATAAAAGTTTGTAAGATGATATACTGGTTTTTGCAGGAGCCATTTGATAACACTTGCTTTTTACATAAATGTGAATTGCTTTGAAATCTGTTGAAACCTAGGTAGCTGCAGTTGTCATAGTTTTATGCTTCCTCTTGAGTCTACTTGTACTAATCACTTATGCCCTTTATGACAACAATGAGAGTTTATAGAGAATGACAATAGAAAAGTGGTTGGCAGCTGAGGTGACTTAGGTTGCAATAGTGTCCCACAAGATGACAGTAATAGAGTTCTAGCTGTCGGCAGGGTATCACTGCCCCCAGCAGAGGTACAGGTAGAAGCATCTGAGGCAGGTGAATGAGGGAGCAGCAGAAAAGCATTCAAGAAAGAAAGGAAAGATACGTTCAGAAAATAAAGCCTGAAGAATTTTTATCATTCCTTTATATTAACTGAATTTACTTTTTGTGTGTGTGATCTAAAACATCATTAAAAGCTCTACAGTGTGGGTCAATTTTAAGTAACTTGAGAAATCAGAGATAAGCAGTTTTCGGGGGAAAAAAGAGTCTAGTTGAGTCCTGATTGAAATACGTAATGATACAAGAAACCTGAAGATATTTTATTGAAATGCATATATAAATCTCTCCTCTTATCATTTTTTTCCAGCAACAACACAGATAAGCTCACTTGATCTTAAGAGGCCATATGATGACAACTTTAAACGATGTGAGGCAGATTTTTTAAAGAAAGTGGGCTATACACACATATTTCCGTCTCTTCTCTCAACGGTGCCCATTATTATGATGCTAAAGAAATGTAAAAGTTGTAAACCCTTACTAAAAAGGAATGAGACAATTAATTAATTCCTGCAAAGTGGGAGCAAATAAAAAGTAGGACAGAGGAGAGTGCAGCCTAGACCATAAAGAAGGCCTGTAGAAAAAAATAAGCCCAACAGAGCTTCTAGACTGTTACAGCTCTGAGAGGGCATAGAGGACAGAAGGAGCAAGAGAGGGTGAAACGGAGCTGAAAGCACATGATTCATTGAGTCTACTTTGTTTTTTTCTCACCACAAGAAAGAAAAGAATGCAATCAGCAAGCCCAGAGCAAACAAAATCTGTCAAAGAAATTGTGGTTCAAACATGAAGACATGGTTTAGAGAAACTGTTGGAAAGGGAGAAAGAACTGTAAATAGAGCTCTTTTCCTTTCATAATAAAAGATCATGAAAATAAGAATTCCAGGGAGATTAAGGAATTAAAGAATTAAAGCCATGAAAGTAATATGGAAAAATACAGGAGAATATTTTTAGGGCTTTAGGGTAAAAAAGGCCATCCAAAAAATAATACATAAAGCAAAAGCCAAAATTGATCAGTTAAACTAGATTACAATTAAGATAAAAATTTGAAAGGAGAAATAACATGGAAAAGTTAGGCAAAAAGTGGTAGATAAAGATATCTGCAACATTTATGAAGCTAAAGGTTAATACTCAAAATTTATTCAGAGATAAAATAAGGCAAATAACAAGATAAAATTTGAGCAAAGTATATGAACAGGCAACCCACGGAAGATGGATTTTGAAGTCTTTGTTTTCCTTAGTGCAAACAGTGCTGCAGTGAACACCCTCTTACACATCACCATGTTCACATGTGCAAGTGCTTCTCTTCGGGATACAGTGAATTACTGGAGGAGAGTGTCTCAAGTTTTGTGTTTATTTTAGCATTTAGGGCAATGCTACCAAATTCCCCTCCAAAGTGGCTTTGGTAAATTTACACTCCCTCCAACACTGCATGAGTGTCCATTTCTTTGCATCATATATGACAGGATATTTGCTTCTTTTCAATATAATGGCTGAAAATGAGATTTCAATGAGAGAGTCTTTCCTTGATTGCTAGTTGTTATTACCATAGTTTCTGCATTGAGTGGATGACTATATTTCTTCTTCTAAGAAATATTTTTTTCTGCTGTCTTATTTGCAACCTGGATTTTTCTTGTCCTTCTTTTATGGTATTCTGTAACTTGTTCTGAGACTTTTCATAATTCTTTGCTTGAAGGAGAATGGCTATCTACTGCTTATAAATATCTAAAGAGTAGTATACACATGTTATCTAGAAAAATGGAGCTAACTGGCAGAATAACTCCAAAATGAAATGATGAAGAGTGACCACCTTTAGGATACTGAAAGAGCAGAAAACTACTCATTTTCATAATAAAACCTACTGGATTATTTGATTTTTTAAAAATCATATTCATATTGTCATTAATGTATAGAAATGCAACAGATTCATGTATATTAATTTTGTGTCTGGCAACTTCACCACATTCATTGATGAGTTCTAGTAGTTTTCTGTTGGTACCTTTAGGATTTTCTATGTATAGTATCATGTCATCTGCAAACAGTGACAGTTTTACTTCTTCCTTTCCAATTTAAATTTCTTTTATTTCTTTTTCTTCTTTGATTGCTGTAGATTGGGCATCCAAAACTATGTTGAGTAAAAGCAGGGAGAGTAGCAACCTCGTCTTATTCCTGATCTTAGAGGAAATGTTTTCAGCTTTTAACTATTGAGTGTAATGGAGAAAATATTTGCAAATGATGAGCTGACAAGGGACTAATTTCCCAAATATACAAAATATACATATACAATATTCAGCTGCATGAGCTTAATATATAAATATATATTAATTATATATAAACAAACCAAATGAAAAACAGGCAGGAGACCTAAACAGACATTTCTCCAGAGGAGACATACAGATGGCCAATAGGCATATGAAAAGACACTCAACATCGCTAATTATTAGAGAAATGTGAATCAAAACTACAATCACCTTCACACCAGTCAAAATGGTCATCATTAAAAAGTCTACAAATAATAAATGCTGGAAAGGGCATGGAGAAAAAGGAATCCTCCTACTGTTGGTGGAAATGTAAATTGGTATAGCCACTATGGAGAACATTATGGAGGTTCCTTAAAAAAGTAGAACTAGAGCTACCATATATGATCACAGAATCCCACTTCTGGGCATATATCCAGGTAAAACTATAACTCAAAAAGATACATGCATCCAAGTGTTCATAGCAGCACTATTTACAATAGCCAAGATGTTGAAGCAGCCTAAATGTCTATTTACAGATGAATAGATAAAGAAGATGTGAGATACACACACACACACACACACACACACACACACACACACACACACACACAATGGAATACTACTCAGTCATAAAAAGAATGAAATAATGTCATTTGCAGCAACATGGATGGGCCTAGAGATTATCATATTAAGTGAAGTGAGTTAGACAAAGACAAATATATGATATCACTTATTTGTAGATTCTCAAAAAATGATACAAATGAACTTATTTACAAACCAGAAATAAACTCACAGACATAGAAAACTATGGTTACTAAAGAGAAAATGAGTGGGAGGGAGGGATAAATTAGGAGTTTGGGAATAGCAGATACACACTACTATATATAAAAGATATATAACAAGGAGCCCCTGTATAGCACAAGGAACTATATTCAATATTTTCTTTAGTGCAGATATATTTTAACATTTTTTATTGAGTTATACTCAGTTTACAATGTTGTGTCGATTTCCAGTGTAGAGCACAATGTTTCAGTTATCCATGAACATACACGTATTCATTGTCACATTCTTTTTCGCTGTGAGCTACCACAAGATCTTGCATATATTTTCCTGTGCTATACAGTATAATCCTGTTTATCTATTCTACATATGCCTGTCAGTATCTACAAATTTAGAACCCCCAGTCTGTCCCTTCCCATATTCAATATCTTATAATAACTTTAATGGAAAAGAATCGGAAAAAAACACAATTGTGTGTGTGTGTGTGTGTGTATAACTGAATCATTTGCTGTACACCTGAAACTAACACAACATTGTAAATCAACTATACTTCAATAAAAAAGAAGAAAAATTAATATATTCATTATTTTGGATTTATAAAGTTGTCAATTAATGGAAAGAGCTATCAGTACATGAGAAATCCTGAATATAACTTTGATTTCCTTGAAGAAATTAACCCCATCTAAGCCTCAATTTCCTCATGTGTAAAATAAGAATATTAATGCCCACCTCATAGTTCTGTTCTAAGATTAACTTTTTAAAAATACCTAGCCAATACTGGTCTACTTTCACTCCCTTCTCCTTTTAGTAACTTTATCGTTCTTTTTCAAATAAACTGTTAGACCTGTCATTCAACTTTGTTAAATTGACATTGAATCAACACATTTATTTCTCTATCTATTAGGTATAAGCTAATATTTTTAAATGCTGTATGTAATTTCCCATCAAGGACATTACAATGATGTTGGAGAGAAATGATATAATTGCATTACAGATTCAACCTAGCACTTTGAGCCAACAGTAAGAAAAATGGCGTAAGAAAAATAACCATACCTATATTTATTAATCACTGCAACCTAAAAGAATTTGTGTTCGACAATGGGATGCTCAGATGCGTAAGACATGATACATGCCATCAGAACACTCACATTTCAGTAAAGAAGATACAGGGCAGATGTTTAAAAGTGCTATTGAAGATGAGCAAAAGGAAAAGCTAAGAAAAGGAAAAAGAGGGCGAAATTACTTTCTGTAGAGATCTTGAAATGGTAATAGCCACTTGGGACAGCCCATACAGAGAGGAAGGCTTTTGTTAGATAGAGACATGGGGGAAGCCAATGCTCAAAAAACAGTAGCCAGAAAGGCTTACAGCATGTCTGGAGAATGGTGAGAAGTCCTAGACTCCACAAATAGGAAGAGGCAGTTGGTGATGATATTGGAAAAGGCTGCAGCTGAAGTGGAGCACCTGCATGCTCTGCATGTGGACAGCTGTCTTTTATGCCTGTGGGTGCCTCTGTCGCCTTCTGTAGGTTAAGAGCAGAGTCATTTTCTTCAGGGTGCTTCACTCCTCTTACCCTGTGATTCAGTTAAAATTATCAATAATGTTACTCTTCATCCTTCTTCCCCATCTCCTACCAAGAGGTAGAAATGTAACTCAATTTAGGCCAATCAATCTGTCACTTGGGAATCTGAGTACTGATCAAGGAGGAACATGAACCAAAGCACTGTGAGCACTAAATCAACTTCAGCACCTTCATGCAAAAGTTCTGAATCCCACTATCAGAATCTGCCCACTTTCTCATTCTGCCCAAGTCCCCACATCTCCTTTACTTTAGTAGCATCCTCTGGATCCTTCCAATAAACTTCTTGTGTGTGTTTGTTGGGGGAGGGGGGTTACAAAGTTTTTGTTTTTCCATTTTGTTTTGTATAGCTTAATTAGAATCAGTTTCTGTTGATAATGAGCAAAAAATTCTGAAGATGTCTAATGGATCTCTACATAATTTGCAAACCATAAGGAGCAGTTAAAATTTATTGAAGAGCAGTATAATAAAGATGCAATGTAGGGAAAATTGAAGCAACAAGGAATTAGAGTACAGGCAGGAGGAAGTGCAGAGCTACGTGGAATTAAGAGGATTGGGAAGGAGTCAAAGGCTATAAAGCATCACAGATACAAAACTGATATAGTTTGGAGGAATGAACACTAGACATTATTGTTAAGAAAAAAAAACTTGAGTTTGAATCCCACTTCCTGCCCAACTTCTGGCTTATTTAGGCAAGTTTCTAACACTGAACCCTTATTTCTAAACTTACATAATGTAGACAGTAATATCCCTTCACTGTCATATTTTGAGGATTTAAATCATAATACATACAAAGTGCTAACTTCACCTCTTTCACATAATAGGTGACAAAGTAATGTTCTATATTAGTTCATAAATTCAATAGGGCTTAGTAAATGACTGTATCTGACATGTGAAGTAAGAGGCAAAGTCGACAATGACCTCAAACTTTCGAATCTGAGAGATGTAGTAGCTGATGACAGCATTTGGACAAGAGAAGTTGGTTTGGAAGTGGGTGAGTAAGACAATGAACTGGTTAAAACAGAAAACTGAATTTTTAGCATGTAGATTTTTGAGGTTACCAGGAAATGTTTTTTTTTTCCCCAAGACTTAAAGAGACTGCTGAAGCTTGCAGAAAAGCAAATTTAGAGATCCTCCTGACTGGAAAACTGAAAGATAACCAGTGAGTGACTACAAAAAGAATACTGATGACACTCAAATTCTAGTATGTGCTTATATAAGAGAGGGTGATAAAGGAGAGTAAGTGAAGGAGACAGAAGCAAACACAACATCACAACAGCACAGAAGCCTCAAACACCTCACATGCTGCAGAAAGGACAAGAAGCGTGGAATTAAAAGGAATCCATTAAATTGTCTCATTAGTGAATTTTCTCAGAGATTTGTTTCAGCGAAACATAAAAGTAGAACTAGATGTGAGGGACTGTGAGAATAATGCCTCATTTACGTTTCGACAGTTCTTATTTATGTTTCAGAAGTTATTCTGGGAGTGGCACAGGGTACAGTAAAAAAATGAAAGCTAAGGAAAGTTGTCCACACATAAAATAATCAGTACTGGGATAATTAGAGCTGATCTGAGAATATAAGAACAATTTACAGTTTAATATAGTCATCCAAGTTAATGTGTGAACAAATCTTACAAAAAGAAAGGGCATTTAGATGCCCCATACTCCAAATGTCATCACAGTGATTCCATTACATCTCTGCCAATGGTCACAATGTTGCAAGTGTTTTGAGTTTTTTTTTAATGAAAACATTTTTATCTTAACAATAAATTCAAAATAAACCACAAAATCATAGTCTTTAACACTGGCATTTTCTGATCTTGGTAAACATTGAAACTTAAAGACATATTTTTACAGAATTTCCAAGACAGTTAATTACTCTCCTATGTCAGCTTTCTCTAGAAATAAACTCCTTTTTCCCTCAAAGATCTCATTAGATTTCTTTTCATCATGATAGCTCATTCATTTTTCTCTCTGTATGCAAATCATGCTATATTTAATAACAGGGTCATTTCCTAAAAGTCATATTAAATAATGCACTTTATATTTAGCTCATTATAAACTCTCAAATAAGCGGAAGGGTAGAGAAGGACATGTTAGCAATCCTCTGTCTAGCCATGGAGAATCAGTGACCACATTGGCTCTTGCACAGGACTTCTTGGTGTCCTTGCTAGGAGAGCTTGAACCAAACCCTGGCACTGGGAAAGAAGGTCCCAGGTTGTCCTCTGTGTCTTTCCATGGACAACAATGGACTGAATCCACAATTTGCATTTTATTGCCTATCTGCACCCATTATTTTCCCTAATAAATATTCAGAAGAGAAAAGACAGCTAAACCAAAATAACGTAACAATAGCAACACAGAGAAAACTCTCAGCCCCTACTAAGCAACCCAGTCACACTCAGTTACTTTTATGAGCAGTTGCTAATTTTTTCTGAGAGAAAAAAAGAGTGCTAGATTTTGGGATACATTGTTATGAAATTTCCTACAGAAGATGATTAATTATTTTAAATAAGACTCTAAGTTAAGCATTTTTCTCCTTTCTAATGGCTAAATCCCAATACTCTTATGAACTAAAATCTAAGGTATTTACAAGGAATTTGGTGGTAAAGTCTAGCACTAAGGTCAAGTTTATATTAACAAAAACAGGACATAATTATTAGCAAATTCAAAAATAAATAAAAGCTTTTGATTTTATCACTGGTTATTTAGGAACAAAACAAAATATCTGCATTAGCAATACTTAACAAAAATCAAATGAATAGGAACATCTGATCTGATTAATTTTTTGTTGTTAATTTCATTCATTCACTTATCTATTGATTTAGCTAACATTTATTTTACACTTAATAGATTCTAGATAACTAGGAAGAAATCGAGAAGGGAAATAAACTGCCTGAAGGAGTTTATTATTAGAAAAAGTTTCATACAGAGGAGCCTAATGAAAACAGGTCTGGAAGGAAAAAAAAAATGACACTCCCTTCCACCAAGGCAAGAAGGCTACCTCCTTCCCTGTCATTGCCTCTGTCTCCTGAATTCTGGTGAAAAAAATTAATAACAAAAATAATAATAACTAATACTTTGTGAATACTTACTGTATGCCAATTATGATTTGGTCACTCTGGTCTCATGAGCTCATTATGTATAGTAAAATTTCATTTATAGAAAAACATGTTATACAAAAAAAACTTTGGTAGAGGGCCTCTACTGTGATGTCTCCCAGCTTGTGATGATACTACACTTTTTGATTCATCAGGCATTTTGACTCCACAAAGAAACCATAATTATATTTGTGTTTAACCTAAGATCCAGACAATTATCTTTTAACACTGAAAATCTTTCAAAACACAAAAATGTGAAATTAAGAGCTCCTTAAGTTTATATGCACCTCCCCATCCCTGCTTACATACCTCTGCATTTCTGTGTTTGTTTTATCTTTAGGACAATTAAAAACAAAGAATTTAAACTGCATTTGTAATGAAAAGAGACAAAAAGGAAGGAGAAAGGGGATGGAAAATGGGAATACCTAAGACTGGTGTTGGCATTGTGCAAACAAAGAAACGATTTCCCTGGAGAAATAGCTGTCAGTTTCCTTCCTTATGGCAGCATTTTTAAAAGTAAGATGCACATAGAGACGTGTCCCTGAACAGCTGCCGTGGTCTGTAGTGAGCCCTGCTCACCACTTCCTATTCTCTGTGAGGCCTGGGTTTACATTTTCAAATTCTGAGCTCTGGAGTCATGTCAGCCCACCAGTAAGTACCCTTTCTTTAAACATTTCGAAACACCTCTATTCAGTTCTCATCCAGGAAGAACAATGGCTGTGCTGGTGGGGAGACACCATTGACGAAATTGCAGGTAAACCTTAGTCTTCCATCCTTCTGACACATGGGTGGGAATTCACACCATGGATTTTTAATGTGCTCTTTTGTTCCAAGCAACTGGGAGTGGATGTACTTTTCTTTAAATTTTCTAGTTTATCTAAATTTTATATGGCTTTTGTTTCTTTAATCTAAGTACATATAAACACGTATGGCCTTTTAAAAATTAATTAAGGAGAAACAAACTTCACTGATACACCTGTTTTCAATTTCAGAGGTTCCAGATCAGAAATATCTTCTTAGCATGATGTCTAGTGAGCTACAGACCACACAGTTAAGGAGCAAAGGAGTGGGTAGTATAGACTTTCCCTTCCTATCCTTTTTCCTACTGTGTGCTTCAGGATTCTTGCCTGACATGGAAGTAAATCTGAAAGTAGAAAAGTTATTAAAAATATATAACTCCATGAAATGGAATTACTTATTTCAAGCACATGAAGTACTTTTGAAAGCAAACCTTATTTCATCTCCAGGTACATGGGAAGGACAAAGAAAAAGATTTATTTTCCACAGGATATCAGAGAAATAAAATAATCTGTAATATTGCAGAAAAATGCACAGTATGTTTAGGTAGCTAACAAATAACCCAAAGGCTATAGTTTCATAAAATATAGAAAAATGCTCATATCCCTTATTTTTAAACAAACAAAACCTAATTCCTGGTAATCTGTTAAAAACTGAAGAAAGTAGGAATGGCAGTATGCTAATAATCATATTACCATTAAGAGTAAACCAACAGGTTGATAATTATCATTTTTCCTCTCTAATTTTATCTGATGCACTAAGTTCTTTAATGAATTCAACAAAGTGTGTGCAATGATTGAAATTTTCATTTAGATGCAAGTGTAGGAGTGTTCTCCAGCAAACATGTAAAATCACAAGGTCTTATCTCCCTAACTCCCTGCTTTCATGTTTTTTAAACTATAGTTTGCAAACCGTTAGTAGATCTGGACATAAATTTAGTGGGGTGGAACTAAATTTTTCCTTTCATGAAATAGACAGAGTAGAAAGTAGTAGATTGTATCACATATAGACAGGTAAATACAGTTTCCAAAATCTTCTGTTTCAGACATGCATGCCGTGTGTGTGTGTGTGTGTGTGTGTGTGTGTGTGTGTGTGTGTGTGTGTGTGTGTACACGTACTGGATCTCAGTGTAAAATATGTCTCACTGTGGATCATCTCAAAAAGGACTGAAAACTGTTACATTATACCATATATTAGCCCTTCAATCAGGAGCTAATTTATTACTTCCATTTTCTGTATATGAGGAACTGAACCTCAAAGGAGAGGTGAATTGTTTAAGATGGAAGAACTGAGATTCTTACTTGTATTGCTAAAGGATAATCACTATGCTTTCAAAATATACACCTAATCTTATCAGGCATAAAACTATCTTAAAGATATGTCTCAGTCACGTGTTGGGG
The DNA here is from genome assembly GCF_048564905.1 of Vicugna pacos. NCBI lineage: Eukaryota > Metazoa > Chordata > Mammalia > Artiodactyla > Camelidae > Vicugna > Vicugna pacos. The sequence goes on from NC_133001.1 coordinate 37,165,189, forward strand.
TGTATGTATGTGTTTGTGTGTATCTCTAAAAAAAGAAAACAATTACAGAACCTATCCATTCCTACTATAATTAGTTCCTAATAAATATTCTCTTATTCCTGAAATTGATGCAAACCTATTTGTCCATTGCTTGTCATTGATTTTTTATACAGCTGCTAATCTAATGATTCTTCAGTGAATCTTATCTATTACACTGATAAAATTCTTAGTATCAGTTGTTTGAAAATTGAAAGGACCTGCCTGTAAAAATCAAGTCTGTCTTTTGAAATTTTAGCTTTAGACCTTCCAGAAACTTGGCAAGCCACTGATTATAAGTATAGCCATAGGTTAGAGTTATTCATATAAAATTAATAAGGTTTAAACAAATTTCTATCTAATCCTCACTGAATGGCCTTAAATGTTTTGGTATTCTCGCTTATGCATTGTAAGCTCCCCTTCTCTGCAGGCTTTCATTCATTCACTTAAGTTTCCAGTAAGTTCTATTGAGCATTTCTCCCTGACAGTCACTGTGGACTGGACTTACAAAAAATAACTAAGACCTGTTTTTGTGAAACGTTTCGTCTGCCAGAATATTTAGAGTTTTTGATGATTAAAAAAGAATCTGAAAAAAAAAAAGAATCTGAAAGTAATAGTTCTGTTACAGTTGTCTTTTCTACTTAAGACATGGTTTCTATAATTCTCTTTTCTATTTGTGCTCCTTCTCATTCATTCCTTTCTTTGAATGGTAGGACAACCTCCAAAAGTTGGTTTCTTAATTAAAATTGTTGAATATTTATTAATAATCTGCTAAGCAAAATTAAAATATATTAAAAGAAAAAATAAAGCAAAACAGAGTGAGAATAAAATCAAGGATACTCTTGTAGGAATCATTTACAATAGTATTAATTTATCACTCCAATATGCCTCCATGACAAATCCATGGTGGACTGGGGACTCAAAGACTTGTTCTGTTTTATATCACTTGATATTTAGAAAATTGAAAGCTATTTATTTAAGATAATTCTATAGCTTCATTCCTTTTTTCACATGTGTAGCTTCCTAAAACCGAGAAAGACCCGAGTTAGTTGCTAAGCAACAACTAAGATATTAGGAGTGGATGCAGAGACACATCTTTTGAATCAAGTAATTAATCAAAAGATTTTAAAAACAAAGAAGCACAGTAGTGAATACTTCCATTAAGTCATACGTTTTAGGGAAAAGGCGGAAAGGTAAATTCTAACTAGGTGTAGGATGATTTTGTAGGCAGAATTGTTTTCTTTAAAGTATTATTAGATTTTTAAAAATAAATTCAACTTAATGAATCTTTTTCTTAAGAAACATTGATACTTTATCAACTACTTGACTTGCATCCAGAAAGTAGTGTTTGAAGTGGATTTTTAATTCAGCCAAAGAGAAACAAGCAAAACAGAGAAAGACTCCAATGAAGGATGTATTTTTCAAAATTGTATACAGAAGTTGAAGAAATTGGGAACAAATATTACAAATGTCAGCATCTCTGAGAGAGCATATTCTTGGATTGCTGGGACCTGCACAAGAAAATGCCAGATTGCATACCTGAATAAACTTGAATCTTACCCATCAAAGGCATGTTAAAAATTGTGGGCAAATTGGACACTTTTTTCATTCTAAGTCTTCAGTCTTATACATTGTAGCTTTAGAAGATTAGAGTTGAACAGTCCAAATGGAAACCAGATAATTTGGTTGTCATGTGATATATCAGTGGCAACAGGATAAAGCAGAGGAGGATTGAGAGAGGCTGGTGGGAACCTTCAGTGTACAGTGTCTATGACTAACTCCAGACTCCAGAAGGTGAGAAATTGCTATGGTGATTTAAAAAAAAAAAAAAACAAAAACGAGGAGACTAGAAATAGGTGAGATTATGGAAGAGTTTCTGGCACTTTTTAATGTAAGAGTACAAGCCCATTAAAGGAGAGAGCACAGTGGGGATCACTGGTTTGGGGGGTGAGAGAGACCTGGGTGCAAACCTTGGCTCTTTCTAGTTTTGTGTATTTGTACAAATTACTTAAGCTCTTCATAAATTCCAGGTATCTTTGGTGTGGCTATTTCATTAGTATATTACTATTTTTATTAATATTATATTTTAGATCACCAAAGAGAATGAGGGAAAAATGAATCAATAGTTTGTTCTAGTGAACAAGGTTTATGTCTCTGATAAAAAACAGAGGGATTTCTGCTAGTATAAACGGTCCCCAGAATATAGGTCAACAGGAATTTGTTAGTGTGTGTTTGATGCCAAGAAAAGGCAAAGAGAATGCAGATATTCATAGAAATAATTAAATAAGCAAGTTTGTGTAGTAAGCAAGTCTGACAATCCTAATAAAATACATCAAGACTTGGTTCCATTTATTTTTGCCAATGAGGCACATTAAAAACCTGATCATATATTGCCTTAGGATTTATCAAACGTACTGCTCTAAATAGCAACAAGAAATAGCTCCAGATGGGATTGAGAACATTTTGATAATGCTTTGACTTCAAACTGAAGAGGAATCAGTGAGAAGTTCTAGCACCCACATCCTGAAATACTGTTATAAATATTTAAGACGTCTCCCCCTTTTCATCCACCTTGTAACTACATATTCAGGTAGGCTTTTGCCACTTATCACTAGGATTTTTAAAAATTACTCTAAATTTATTTTTAATTCAAAAGCAACACACCAATTCATTTTCACTATAAAATGTCAATAAAATCAGATTTTTTAAAATGTTCTCCATGATGTGTTTCCCACTGTTTTCTATACGTATACATGGAAGCACATTCAGAAATAGGTATCTTGGAGGTGGGGTGCCATAAATCTGTTCATGTCTACACACAAATATACACACCACAAGTACACAGAACTAATTCTTTTAAGAGGCCATATAATATTACATACTATAGTATAATTATTTTCCATTTAATAAAACCTTAAATGATATTCTTACTGTCATTAATAACAAACTACCGTAAAAGTGGCTTAACACAACAACAATCATTCCATTTGCTTGTAAATCTGTAAGTGGGAAAGGGCTTGGGAAGGGTCCTCTGTACACCATGTGGCATCAGATGGGGTGGTTTCACCAATGGCTGCTTAATCTGCTTGCAAGATGGCTTATCCACATGGCTGGTAAGTTGGTAATGACTGTTGGCTGAGACCTCAGATTGCCAACCAGAAACTGTTACTTAACCTAGGAAGTCAAATAGCTTCATGTGCACAGGACTTAGTGAAGCCACAAACCCAGCCCAGGATTAAGAAGTGAGGAGACAGACTCTCTCAATAAGGGAGTAATAAGTTTCCAGAAATTTGTGGGCAATGATAAATATTTTTACTGACATCTTGAAAAAAATATAATGTATTACAGCCTATTTCCACGCCCTTCAGTATATGCAACTGCATACTTCTTGATGCACATCTGTGAATTGCAGTGGCCATATTTCCCAGTATTTCTAATCTATTACTCATCTATCTATCTGTCTATCTTAGTCATTCTAATATTCTATCAAAAGGCAATACACACAGTATATGAGAGGTTCACTTTTCAACACAAATAAGTCACACTAGATTTTTTTATTTTGCCAATCTTATGGGTGAAAATATCTCACTGGCTGAGTTTACAGTGCCTTAATTACTATTTGTGCTATGTAATTTTTATAGTCATTACTAAATTTAATTTTCTTTTCTGTGCCCTGCTTAATAGTTTCCACATCTTTCACTAGGATTTTTTAATGAATATGCAAGATTATTTTATATTGGTTTTTTTACTACTATATAATTTATTTTATGAATTGCAAAAATTTCTCCAGTATTTTCTTTCATATTTTTATTTTCTACACTTTTTACAGAGTTTTATGGTATGTAAATAAGTTTACAGGCTAAATTTATAGTCTGTCAACATATTTTCTATTATGCCTCTTGTATTTTATGACTTGCATAGGAAAGCCTTACACACCACTACTCTAAAACGTTTACCTTTACTTTCTTCTAATGAGTGAAAGGTTGTTTTTAAATGTTTATCTTTTAATGTAATATGAGTTTTACTTGAGAATGATGAGAGGTAGGTAAACAGTTTTCTTTTTCTGAGAGGTAGTCAATTATTATAGTATAATTTATTGATAGTTCACATTTGCCTCTATGAACTGAAGATATCAATATTATTATTCATACCTCTCTTTATATATAATAATCTTTGAGAAGAATATAATATTTGTAATAGACATAATATATAGAATATACATTATATAACATACACACATACATATAACATTTATAGATTGTTGGACATATCCAATAATCCATTTTGGGGCCAATTTCATGCTTCCTAAAAATAATAGTTTTGTTCTTATGTAATTTACATACCATAAAATTCACCCTTTTAAAGCATACAATTTAGTGGGTCTTAGTGCACTCACAGAGTTATGCAACCGTTATCAGTATCTACTTCCAGAACATTTCATCTCCTCAAAAAGAAATTTCAAACCCAGTAGCCAATCAGTCCCAGTTCTCCCCTCCTCCCAGACCCAGGCAACCACTAATCTATTTTCCATCTCTATTGATTCACCTACTCAGGACACTGTATAAAAATGAAATTATATAATGTGTGGCCTTACACGCTTGGCTTCTTGACTTGCCATGTTTTCAGGGATGATCATATCCCAGCATGTATTTATTCTGTGACAAGAGTCAAAAAGTAATTCTCTTTTTCTAGCTGCTCAGCTAAACATAAACACCATGTTTAAAAATAGCACTTGATTTTTGAAGAGAGAAATGTTCAAAGGGTTCTCTAGAGTCCACTTCCTTAATAAAATGTTTGCTGAGTATTTCTTTTTCTTGGAAATTATGGTTCTTGCTAGAGTAGTAGAGGAATTTTCATGGCTTAAAGTGATAAGCAGTAGCACTGTACTAAGAACATACTGATTGCTAGGGTTTGGATAAGGATTATCCTTTTTCAATACCTGTAATTAATTACTTTCTAAATGTAATGTAAGAACTATGAAATATTCTTCACATTTTATTAGAGCAACCTTTTTTTTTTAAACTTCCTTTTCCACAGTGAATAGAGGAACCTGGTTCATTGCAAGCCTAAAAGTACCACTTTGAAATGTACAACTTTTCAAAAGACAATTTATATGAGACACCAAAATTAGAAATACTAAATATATATATGTATGTCCCAGTGTTAGACTTCATTATTCATACTTAAATCGTCGGGTCTATATTTAACTATTTGGGGAAAGCAGAATAGAAAGAAATGAACACTGTTGCAACCCATCATATAAATAGCTTTCCCATAAGAATGTCACCAATAGTTTAAGTTTCTTTATAAAGCCAAGTCAACAATAAACTGCACTTTATTGCAAATGAAATTAATGTAGAAATCTCTGTTGTAATCTTCAAAAGAGAATAAAATTTTTCTCTCACCTGAATATTGATAGCAAATTAATGATGAGAATCATTAATTAGGAATTGGAATCAAATATAGTTTTAATAGTGTGTGAATAATAATCTACCTAGAAAATTTGAAAATAGTGGATTGTTGCTATGTATATACACAGACAGATTCTCCATATTATGAGGAAGATATGCCTAAAGCTGATTGATAAAATCAAGGTACCAGATGGAGCCTTTTAAGAGAGAGCATATGCATAGAAAAGGAGAGAATTCTTTTGCTTCAAAACGTTTTATGATTTTTTGAATTTCCTGGATTAAGTGCCAAACTACTTACTACTCAAATTTCTATAACATCTTGTCTAACCTCAGTTAGTCTATCTATCATTAGTTTCCATTAGTTCTCTACTCAAACATGTAAGTCTAATCAAACTGATCTGTTCTTTCTACCCTAATTAATTCATGCACTGGTATTTTAGTTTGCGATGTCTTCCCATCCGTATTTGATTTTATGTTTCATCTCTTCCTTAAGGTCTATTGTCAAGAACTTAAAAGGATCACTAGTTAAAAGCTAACAAGTTAGTCTACCAGAGTTTCATGATGTTGACAGAAGACATAAAACTCCTGGGTTAGAAACAAAGGCCTTTATTAATCACAGAATAGCAAGCTTCATGAATCTCATGCTTGCATTGGTTCTCCTTGCCCCCACATCTCACGAAGGTGACATGGAGCAACAGAGGTTGATGTTATATATGCAGAGGGTTTGTGTCACAGCAGAGGAATTCAAGATTCGGAAACCTGAATCTTTTACAATGGATGCAAACAAGCCTGCCCAAACTATGTCCCCGAGGGAAGCATTATCTTTACCATATCTGACAGCCTTCTGATCAGGAAGGAGAGATACACTATTTCTACCTTTCATGGCTGTTTAGTATACAAACATCCTTGTAAAGACAGTCCAGAAAAAAAGCTGTTTGTAGAAACAATGCCTGTGCTCACAGGACATGAGACCCATGAACAATTACCTCCCAACATACATTACTCTCAAAAAGGCTGCCATTAGTACCCAAGTCCTGTCCCCACTACATTTTCTGGACTTCCACCAAACATTCAGTGCATACTTTCACATTTATTTGTACCTTATCTTCAATTAGAGAGTGCTTATTTAGTACAATGCCTGGCACCTACTAAGCATGCAATGTATGTCAGCTATGATCATTTTATTTGTTTCATTCTGGGTATATAGCTATTTCACATACGAGAGAATAAATCTTTTCATAGCAAGGACAGTATCATGTTGGTAATCTTAGTGACTAGCATACACAGAAGGAGTATACACTTGAGTGCTTCAGACTCTCCCTCTAACTGCAATTACTCCTAAGTTCCTTATTAAGTTTTTTATGAAAGTATGAGAGTCTAAAGGACAAATAATCTCTGCTCCAAAATTAGGCTCCCTTAGTGACTAATGTCAAAACTTTCTACTCTTCCACCTTCTGAATGACTGGATGCCTTAAGTACCCCTGGCTCTCTAGCACACTGGATACATAATCTCTTTGGTCTGCCAAAAATTTCCTGGATTTATGACCTGAGTAGCTAAGTATCTCACATACAGTCTTGAGTTTGTCTAGGAATCCTACCCTTCCACTGCCAAAGAGCACGTTAACATCTTTCTGGATGCATGTTGACCTCACTAGACTTACCTACACTCTGGTTCAAACTCACTAGTTAGTGAATTGAGTCAAATTATCTGTGTTCGACCAACAGATGACCATCTCATTTTTCCTACCATTTTCAGCTTTTCCTTTCCAGGAGCAATATAAAACGGTGCCTAAGAGTGCAGACCCTGGACACTATTCTAGAATCACATCTTGGTTTTGCCACTTTACATGGCTCTTGGGGGAATAATCACTCTGTACTGGGTTTCCTCATGTATAAAATGTAGAGAACACTCCCCAATTCAGGAAACTATTGTGAGATACTACATGTAAAGCCCTTAACAAAGTATCAATAAATGGTAATTGTTCAATAAGTGTTAAGTATTATTGCATATTACTGTTACTGTTATCATTATTATCACTATTATTATTATCATTCCCTGAGGAACTTGAATTATAATTCACAAAAGTGGATGGGTTATTATTCACATGATTAATTAAATAAAACAAGTCATAATCCTGCCATCATTTCAATGCCCAGGAATCCTACTCAAGCCAGAGAGACTGACTGAGCCACTGAAGTAAAATTCTGGTACAAAGATGCTGGAATCTCCTTTTGCTCAAGATTCTATTCTTGAGCCTGGTCCAGCAGAACCGTTGGGATACCTGTGTCCTCCTACCTCATTCTCTATCCTTCTATCAGGTTCAAATGTTTTTCTGAGAAATAACTGCTGGGAAGAATCTGGAAAGGGACTAGAAGCAGTAATGGTTGAACAATCTCAAGAAGGAAGATAGAAATTGGACATATTATTCTAGGAAATTAAAAAGGAAGATGGTTTCATAACTATCTCCAAAACTGCAAATGGTAATCACCTTTTATTAAGATAGAAAGAGAAGAAAACAGGGTTAAAATATAATAAGAGAAATTTAGTTTTCTTATAATGTATTTAAAAGGAATCATTACTCAAACCCCACAGTATAGAAGGAGGAGGGCAAAGGATTGTAAAGACGCCCTTGAAACGTTTATACATTCTATACATTATTCACTTTTTATTACCTCTCAAAAGCCTCTGCTAAAGATAAGTGTCATTATGTATGCAAATAAGAGAAACTGTGCAATGAAAAATAATTCTTATGCTGCTCATAGTTTAAAGTGTTTTTAATTGAATCATTTAAAGTAGACACATAGGCCTACTTAAAACAATATGAAAACAAACAGAAAAGGCCACATACTTGGTAAACTGTTACTTTTTAATATTGTTCACGATTGATACCAAAGCATGACTCAAAAATATGGAGACATTATAAGTTAAATATTTGAAATGCAAAATTTTATTTTCTGTTTGTTTTTCCTCTTGTTTTATATGAAAGATAAGACTACTGAATAAATGCATTGCTTGTGTCAAAATGTATGTCTGAAACAAGGCCTATTTTTGGTTTATACCTCATTGAGAGAACTGTGGCCTCATTTTCTCTTTCACATTATTTAATATTTGGCTGCAGCTGCTCTTTGGCAGTAGGTAGGGTATTTGTTAATTCTTCTGTGTTGCATAAACATTTTTACTTCAAAGAGATTGCCTGTCTATATCCCAGTGGAATTATTTCCAGCCAGATGTCTCATTCTGTCCAACATCTTTAATGTTTTCAAAATCATCTTGGGTTTTGTTAACAGGGTATCACTAGGTACAACTTAAAAGTTTGTAATGGGAAGTAGTACATGCATTCAGTCTGTTTGTGCAACATGTACTCTTGCTTCTGAAGTCTTTGGGGATTTTCTTTTATACACTATTCTCCTAACATCTTAATTTCCTCTCCAGGTGACTTAATTATGTAGTCATGGTAAATATTATCTTCCCATTTGACAAATATTTATTAAAATGCTAATAGGATCCAGACATTGAACAAAGCACTGGGATAAGGTGTGATGCCTTCATCATAAAACCTATGATCCAGTTAGGAGAAAAAGGAGCACTGTAGAAGTTAACTCTAGTACAAAAGAGATCAGATACAATGGGCCACAAAAGCCCAGATCTGGGAGCTCTAAATATTGTTGGGTGAGAGAAGAAATATTTCAAGCAAGGCCTCTGTGTCCTAGAAGCACAAGGAAAATAACTCCAAGAAGAGGGCACGCTTAAGCAAAAGTACACAAGGATGATGTGGTTTTTTTCCAAAAGCAGAAAGTAACTGCATCAACTGAAGAAAGCTTGGGAGAAAAAACTGTGTACTGTGCTGAGATAGCTGGCTATATCCTATAGAGCAAAGAAAGTATTAAAAGTTTAAAACAGGATGTAACATGGCCAGATTTATATTTGACAAAGATAAATCTGCAGGTCACATGTTGGACAGATTGTATGGGAGATAAAGTTAAGTAGCCATATCAGTTAAGAAGTACTTGAGTCACTACCCATGAGAGATTGAACTAGCACTAAAAATGGAGAAAAGAGACATAATTCAAGAATAGACTATTCAGAAGCTATTTCAGTCCAACATCTAACACATAACCACAAGAAGGGCTCAATAAATGCCACTTGAATGAAGAACAAAAAGTTAATGCATTAAAAATGGATTTCAAATGTAAAACTGCAGGAGCTTTAAAGATGAAGGAGTCATATTTTATGCTCTTACACATTCTCTTCATTTTACCCGCCCCCCGTATTAAAAGCAGGAATATTTCAAACTACAAACAATGTATTCATATTTGTAGATTTCCAACAGATTGGTAGTTTCTTTTTTTTTTTTCCTTTCCGTAATGTCTGTATTATAATAAGAAGATGTTCCTCAGGATATCCTGGGATTACACTGCTCAGTTTAATAACCAGTTGGCACGGGCTTTACATCTGCCCTTTTGCTGATGAGCCCAAACATTCCAATTCAGTGAAGTTCCAAGAACATTTTCTGCATTAGAGGTTTGGGTCATAATGGGAAGAGAAATCTGGCTGTATTCCACAGCTCCTCTCATGTTACCAATCAAGAGAGTACCAAGAAACTGGAGTAAACCAGAACTCCTAGGAATTCTTACACTATGTATTTAAGAGTGAGAATTTACTCACACCAGCACCTTTCACCATTACCCTGCTCTCCTATTCCTGTTTTCCACAAGCTCCTTTTACCAAGAAAGACATAACTCACTTCTCAATTTTTTTAAAATTTAACTTTGATACAATACTACCATCTAACCTACAGTCCATTTCCTACCTATTCCAATAATATCTTTATAGAATTTGTTTTCTAGTTCAAGAGAGATCCAGGAACTCTTATTACATTTAGCTGATGTATCTTTTTAGACTCTTCTGATCTGCAAGTTACTTTTAGCCTTTATTTTTCATGATGTTGATATATACATGTATTTTTTATGGTGCTGATATATTTGAAGAATATAGGGCAGTTACATAGTTTCATAGAGTGGCCCTCAATTACAGTTTGTCTAATGTTTTCCCAAAATGTGAATCAGGTTATGCATTTTTGGTTTGAATATGACATTAGGCACATTATATCTTTAAGGCATTACATTCCAAGACATACGATGCACATTTGTATTTTTCTGGTAATGTTGTTTTAATGACTTCACTAACAGACTATCGAATTTCTGCACTTAAAATTTGTACGCAGTAATATAATTTGACTTTTAGAATTATTATACATTTATAAACTATGTAAATATCCTTTCCTTATCAAACTTAATCATCTCATAAGATGCTAAATTTGATGAATGATTTTTGCCTGAATCAATTTTTACTATGATGATTGTAAAATAATGTTTTTTCACATCTATTACTTCTTTTATATTTATTAGTTGACATTTCATCATAAGAAAGAGCTTTCCTTCACCCTATCTATCATCTTTTATCTAAATCTCTCTGTAAGTATTTCTTTATCAGTACTGAGTCATGGATTCTTATTATATCTTGCATAGATATTTACAGCTGTTAAATATTCATTGTAAACCATGGCTTTTAGCAATAAAAAATGTATTTTATCTCATTGAGTGGTTTCTTTTTTTTGGCTTACTTCTCCTTAGTCTGATATCTGCTTTCTTATTGCTTTCAGTTACCCAGTGTAACTCTATTTTTAGCCTTTTTTAATCAATTGGTTTTGTGTGTGTCAGACACACAGAGTTAGGTTTTCCTTCATGAGGAGACAGTTTGAAAATCCTTTTGTTTGCTCAGTGAGTTAAACTCATTCATAATATGGATATGACTAATGTGCTTTGTCTCAATTCTGCTGTATCATTTTCTGTCCTAACTATTGTGTTTCCCTTCACTGTAATGTGTTTTCCTTGCTTTAGTATTTAAGTAGATTTATGCTTTTTTAAAATAGTAATTACCTTTGTATTTATACTTTTATTGAGTGCCCTGAATCCCCTCTTTTAAAATCAATCTCTGTTCTATCCTCATTGCCAATTATAAATGGTACTCCTTGATATTTACCCATTACTTATGTAATCATTAGTGTTGATAGTCTACTTTTCTTCTTTTCCTTTCATTTCTTAGTTGCATTCTTCCTATTCTGCAAGAAATATGTTTATATACAGATCTTCCATGACTTACGATGAGGTTACATCCTTATAAACTCACTTGTAAATACCGTAAGTCAAAATGCATTTAATATACCTAACCTACTAAACATATTAGCCTAGCTTAGCCTACCTTAAATATGCTCAGGACTTTTCCATTAAACTAGAGTTGGGCAAAAATCATCTAACACAAAGTCTATTTTATAATAAAGTGTTAAATATCTCATGTAATTGATTACTGTACTGTAAGTGAGAAATAGAATGGTTGTCTGGGTACAGGATGGCTCTAACTGGATGGTAGCTCATCCTTACGATCACGTGGCTGACTGGAGCTCACTGCCACTGCCCAGCATCAGGAGAGGGAAAAAGATTAAAATTCAAAGTATGGTTTATATCAAATGCTTTCTGCTTTCCCTCCATCATAATGTCAAAAAATCATAGCCCAAACTAACCTAGGTCTGGGACCATCTGTATTTTTTTTCTACCATGTCCTCACTCCCCTTTTAGTCTTAGATCTAACATTAGATATATTAAATATTTACCATTGTTGAGCCTTTCCAGGATGGAGCTCTTCCTCTAACAGATTTGTTGAGAGGATTTCATAATTATAATATTTGAAGAAATAGTTGGCTATATGGAAAATCTTCAGCCCACACTGTATTTTTCTGAGTTTCTTGAAACTCTCCACCATTACATTGCTGTGGCTGATGTGTTCTTGAGATATCTGGTATCTATATTGCTTATTTTTATAAACAATTTGGTCATTTTGCCTGTGGGCTCCAAGAATGTTTCATTTGTCTTTAAAGTCTAATAATTTTATCTTCATACATATTAGAGTAATTTATCTGGCCCAAGTTTTTAAGTTAAATGAGTTCTTTCAATATGTTGAAATACAGATTTAATTTTTGCTGGAAAATTGTTTTTGAATTACTGTTAAAAACACTAGTTTAGTTCACTGTTTCACTAGTCTTCTGAAGAGATTCTAGTTCCATGTATGTAGATTTCTTTGCATGCCCTCCATTTTAAGCACTTTTTTCCAGCTGTTGTTTTTTTTTTTTGTCATTTTTATATTGGTGGTTATTTTCCTGCTTTTCTTTCAATATCCTTATTAACTTTTCATTTAGTTTTATTATTCCTTGAGCACCTTGAATTTTATCCTTCATTTCTCATATTTGTAAATTTTTCTTTTAATTTCTTACCTGAGTTCTATCAACTCTTTTCTATTTGCTTATTTTTGCTCTTAATTCTTGAATTTAGAGTCTATTTTTCAAAAAATATATCTAACTGATTTATTGAATTCATTAGAGATTGTTCTGTTATATATTTGTTCTCCCTTTGACTGGATATTTAGAAACATTTATAACAGATTAAAATCTTTCTGGGTAGTTTTGTTTTGGTTTGGTTTCTGAGCAGTTTGGTATGAATTACTCTGATTTTTTCTATTTTGATCATTTGTGGACCAGGTTCCTAACTCATGAGTGCTCTCTTCAGTACAGTGACATGTAGTTTCATCAATGGTTGGCACTGAGGATGGAGGAAGAGGATGGACTAGCTTATTGTGTGGTTCTATGTTGTTTCTGCATGACCTTTAATTTTCCCCTCTTTTTCCCCCTCATCACTTCTACGTGTCTAAGGAATATCTCTTCGGCCAGAAGCAATGCTCTAAGGCTGCACTTCCAATGCCACTCTCTTTTAGGTTCCTTGCTCCAGCCACTGCTGTGAACTACCAAGTCTCTCATCAGTAATCTGGTGCTTAGTGTTGGACTTTTTCTTTCTGAGATTGACTTTTTTTTTTCCTGAGCATTGTCTGTGATTTCATTTTCCCTTTTCTCTTCACCGTCTGTGCTCTATTTAGACTTTTCCTTCTCTGCACGAATCTCTTATGGGCATTTATAAGCCTGCATCCCTGAAGGTTGTCAGTGTTGGAATTTTGTGTCCCTAGTCCTTACTCACAAGTAAATTGAAATTCAGAATATTTTCTGACGCCTATGAATAATGATAACTTTTTTTTTCTGTGACTGTCTATTTAGGCTTCTCCACGTGCATATATTTACTTATATTTTTATATGTTTGAATCAGTAACATATTCAATTTTTATTCTGCTTTTTCACTTGGCTTTATATCAATTATCCCATGTTTGCATAAACTTTACAATGCCTTTTCAAGTTTGAAAACTTTTTAAATATAGTTTTCCATTTCCCGAAGTAATACAGATTTAGAAATCTTACAAAATATAAAAACTAACAATGAAACTGGAAGAGAGTAATTCCATATTCCAAAGGCAAACACCAATGATATTTAAATTTTTCCCTTCCAGAATGTTTTTCTACACAGATTGACAGAGATGAAACTGTACCCGAAATTTGGCATACTGCTTTTTTTCATTTATCTGTGTTTCATAATTGTTTTCTATGTAATTTAAATTATTCATAAACATAATTTTGAATGTACTCCTAGTATTCACCATATGGGCATTCTCCTAATGTTGACTGCAATTTTCATTATCAACAAAAATTCTACAGTGAACATTTTCATACATAAATTTGCATTCATATTTCAGATTATTTTCTTAGAGTATATTTCCAGAAGGGGAGTACAAACCCACAGCATCATTACTACTGAATAGTTAATTCTGATTCATTTTCAGTTGCTTGGAAGCATGATTTTAAGTGTCCTCCTATAAAGGTGAGGGTGGTAGCTGTACTTTTGCAGTATGTACATATCTGGAATTGGTTATTCTTGCCCTCATATATGATAAGTAATCTGAAATAGTATCAACTATTGACCCCCATTTAAGAAATTTCCCTACCCTACAGATATTGCTCTGTTAGCTTCCGTCACTTAATAATGCGCACACTCTCAGAGCAGCCTGCTTTGCTCCCTTGAGGCTTATGTATTTTTCCCGCCTGGAATTCTATCTATTGATAACTTATAAGTTTATATCTCTAGTCAGAGTGCTCCTCTGAACACTAAGGACATGTATGCCGCAGTTCCATTACCCTCTTCACTCTGATAACTCATAGGCATCTCAATTTTAACAGGGGTCTCAAACTTAACCAACCTCAAAACAGCCCTCTTGGTCTCCTCCCACACCACACAGAAACACACACACTCTACAAACCTGCTATACTCCAGCACATGTACTTGACCACCCAAATTTTTGCTTAAGATAAAAATTTGGATCCTCTCAGTTTCTTACTTTTCTTCATATCCTACATCAACTATCCCAGCAACTGTATGAATCAAGCCTTCAAAGCATAACATAATGTGTTTACTCCTCTCCATGTGCACTGCTAACACACCGGTCTACTATGTCTTGCCTAGAATACTTCAGTGACTTCTTGAAAGACCTCCTAGATATTTCCTTATGCTCCATTCTTCCACAGAAGCAAAGGTGATATTTTTGTTAAAAAGTAAGTCTTATTTTTACTAATCCTGATCTTAAAAATCTTCCAGTGGCTTCTAATAGTAGTAACAATAAAATCCCAAGTCCTCACGCTGGTTTACAGTGTCCTAGATAATCTGTCTCTATTTTCCTCTCTGATCTGTGACATTACTCTCCCTCTTGCTCAGTACAGCCAAAAAATATGTATCTCCTTTCAGTTCCCAAAATATACCAGCTTATTCCAATCTTAAAATCTTTTCCACAGTCACTATTCCTTTCCAAAATGTCCCTGACTGTTCCTGTTACAGAATTTTTAAATTCCTGTTCTTATTATTTGTTGTTCTTGCCTTAGTCTGAAGGCTGTCTTCTCAGAGGGACTCCCCTGAAACCCAACTTTAAGTGACCTCTAATCACTTTCTCTCAAATTACTCACCAGTATTGGGTTCATCACAGCACTTGTTAATATTGATGACTTTTTACTTCTCTTCTAATCTGTTTATTTTCTATTTCTCTTTTCATAAAAGCCAAAGCATTTCCATTTTCTTTACTTCTATATCCCCAGAATCCAAAAGAGAATTCTATAAATAAGTTTAAATACAGGGATGAATATTTTCTTTATATTGCAATGTTATTATCTTAACAAAATTCATCTAAATGTGTTCTCTGACCTCCACATTTCTTAACCATTTTATCAACATTTCATCTCTTTGTACTGCCTCCCTTCTCTCTCTGGGAAGAGTTTGTCTGTAATGTCAATTTTAATCTTTCCTACCTCCTATGCAGATCATAATCTTGTAATTCCATTTTCAGGTTCCCTTTATCCTAATGTTTCCTTTTCTCACCCTTTTCCCTTGCCCCCTTATCTTACTGAGTTTAATTTCAGCTTGCTCCCTCAATATTTATTTACATTTCTGTCTTACCCAGATTACTAATTATTTGTTAATACTGAGAATGCAAAAATATTTTATTTTCACCTGACTACCAAAGAAACCATTTTTTTCTATCTTCAGAATAATATTAGCTTATTCTACAATATTTCTGTGTGCCTCATGGTGTATGTATGTATGACTGTTTACTCATTCTTAAACTAGGGAGAAATTCAGCTAGACTCAGTGTTTTCCCCTCGACCAAAAAAGTGAGTATGTAGATTTTCCTTTGTCTCTCCGAGTTTTTTTAGTTGGATAGAAGCTAAATATGTATAACTCCTTGCCCAATTATTGCTCATGCACTTTCTCTAGTGTAGCGATGTTGAGCTAAGTGCTGAATTTATGCCAAAGATGAAAAACTAAATTTCCCGATATCTACTGCTACTAGAGCTATCTCTTTCCTCTCCAATCTTAATACTTGACTGTGAGGATTATGCCTCCCAAGATGCAGTGTATCACTGACTACATCCCTTTCCCCACTGTCTACCTAATTGCTTTACAGATACTAAAATATAATTGTACAAAGTCAGAGACTTCTTGACATTTGGGTGTATAATACCCTGTCTGCCTCAAAGGCTAGCACATAGTACTAGAATACTGGCTGCTCATATTTCTTGTGCATAAAGACTTTTATTTACTGTGGGGAGAAAAAACAACATAAAGGGTAGAAAAGTAATAAAAACTGTCAATAATTTCAGATGAGGCAATCAGATGTGAGCCACTAATAATACACTTTAATCCAGTCCTTCCCACAGTCCTACAGTTAGGGAGAAATCCTCCCAACTTTTGGCAGTAGGTTGCCTCTTTGTCCTAATTTTCAGGGTTGTGGGTTTGAATATTTTGTTTGTTTGTTTTCCCTTATATTTTAGTAGGAAATTGAAAGAAACTGCTTTTGGGGTGCCAGTCTGAAAAAGTTTTAAATATGAAGCCTTCTAGCTAGTTCTTAGACAAAACAACACTGCCAGTTGTCTGCATTTGGATAGTGCTTTACAGTGGTGTAGGCTGTACATTTAATCAAGAAGAAACATCTTCTTCAGGAAAGAAATATCTCTGTTTTAGTAGAAATGGGACTTGCCAATAGGTAAAACAAATCAAGAATAGCCAAGTATCTAAAATCAAATAATCATTAACAAATTTATTTTTAACTCCCCAGAACGTCTTATAGATTCACCTTTAAGGTTCTTGCTTTGCTCATATTTATAACATGAGTAGTTCCTAGGATGAAAAAAAATGTGTATTGGAAGAGACTGGCTGTAGGCAAAAGGCATATATGTGATTCTTCAGGCCTGACCACAGCCAATTACATGCAGGGATTCTTTAGGATCTCAGAAGATCACGGACTGTGAAAATGAATGGACATTTATATCATGGAAAAATATTTAGCTAAATGATTTTGCTTTTATTTTTATTATTTTTTAAACCCCGTGGAGCAGGCTGGCTTTAGATCCTGTATTTTTTTGTTGTTGTTGTGTTAATTCCTTGTGTACAGCATAGTGATTCAATTATACATGTATATGTGTACCTTTTCATATTCGTTTTCATTATAGCCTATTACAAGGTATTGACTATAGTTCCTTGTGTTTTATACATTTGGACTTTGTTGCTTAGGTTTTGCTTTTAAAATGGGTATTTTAGAGCAAAATTCAATCATATATAGGCAAATCAATGATTGGTTCACTAGATTTAAAGGGCAGCTCTTTGCCCCAAATGCAGTACTGCCTCAGGACCAGCTTTGACTGAATCAAGGCAGCCAGGCTGTGGTGTGCAATTTGAAATGCCTGAATGTTACAAAGCTTTGCCTGAAAGCAGGAGTGATTGTTTCCAAATAAACAATGTAGTTTGCTAGTATGTACCAGAGAAACACGATGTTATTACTTGTACTTCTGCAGCAATTTGTTTGTTTTCCAATGCAAGAGTGATCATCCTTCCCTCATGCTTACCAAAAAGAGATAAGAGAAATAAAGAAGGCTTCTGCTTTCCAGACAAAGAGTATTGATTGTTCAGCAAACCAGTAAGGACAAGTAAGTACTATATGGAAATCATAGTAACACTATGATGATCTCTGTGGACAAAAATCAATAGAAAGGGAATGGTTTTATAAGAGATATACAATGTTATTATTCTAATACCTCAAGACATAAAGCTGAGGCATTTGAGTGTGACATGACATACCAGCTGAACTGAGTGGGAAACCATGGTGGCCAAAAAGATCTCAGTCATTTCTGATAGCACATAACTCAACACCTCTCCACCTCCTCCTCTACCAACAAACACCCAGGAATGAGCTCCAGTTACATTTTCTTTCAGTTCCTCAATTTGTTGCCATTTCTGAACTTCATTCTCACCTCAGGGCCTTTACCCTTGCTGTTTCTTCTGCCTAGAACATTGGTTACTGGTTCTTTCTCATCATTCAGGTCTCTCCTCGAAAGTGCTTCCTGTGAGAAGACTTGCCAAACCACTGCATCTAAAAAACCCCTACACTTTATCCCATGCCAGTGTCACTGTCTAGCCCACCACCTTGTTTGCATTTACTTCATAGCCTGTACGTCTCTCTGTGGTTGTTTCTTTCTTTGTCTATTTTTTTTTTTTGTCTCCTACCTCAGTAGAATGTAAGCTCTATTTTCTATCTTGTTCAGTATTGTCTTCCCCAGACTCCAGAAGTCTATTTGGAATGTAGTGGGTGCAAAATAGGTATTTGTTTAATGAATAGATGAAACCTTTTAATGACTGTTTCTTCTGGTGTACATCTGTCATCTTTTCCACCATCAGATTGCAAATTTCTTGATAGCAGGGCTAGGAAAATGTTCCCTTCTCTTACCCCTTCTCCCTAAAGAAAGCTGCACAATCTAGCTCATCCTATTAGATCACTTTCATTTTGGATTCCTTGAACAAATATTAACTCTTTGGAGAGAAAGAGGCTTGCTATTTAGAAGTATTTGCTGTTTATGTTTGTTATTTCAGCCATTGGTCAGCAACGTTTCTTTGAGGGTATAAGACAGATATAAGATACTATTACTAATTTATTTGTCTTTCCTCTCCACTGTTACAGGAACATTGTTACCATATAAACGTAATCTTCCACCAAACAGAAAACACTTTTTATGAGGGAAAGATCTTTTGCTCTTCAACTGGACATAGAAATCATGAAAAAGTAAGGGAAAAAAAAAGTCAGTATTTTTAAGCTTTTAAAGCTTCATGATGTTCAATTGACTAACTGGTTCTTACACTTTAGCTATTACTTAATTAGCTATAAAGGAGAAATTATCTTTGGTCCAAAAAGAAAGATAAACTACATCTTTTATTCCAAAAGGAAAAATCTAATTATAGCTTAAAAAGTTGATATGAATAATACAGATACAAAACATAGAAGAGAATTATTAAATTGCTTCACTAAAGTGTTAGTAGTAGATGGACTTCTTTTAGGTCAGTATTTCTCCCCCCATATTCCATGAGAATTGTTTATTCATTAGGTTCCTTTGCTAACTGGGAAATTATTACCTTAAAAGGTTTAGTCCATACATTTTCTATATTCTCCACTCCAGTCTCATTTCTAGAAAGGTTTTCTAAAAACAAAAATGTACCTTCTACTGCTCGTGTGTATTTATGAGTTTGAGATTAAAACCTAGATGCTACATACGCAAACTTGAGGACTCAACATCTAAATTATGGCTTGCAAGAAAACTTGTTAGCATTTTCAACAATTTTCTCAAGTATAAATTCAGAGAAAATCAATCCACTTTCTCTTTTTTTACTCTCAGGCTTAAGTTGTAATTTTACACTATCCAATATCTCTCTGAAGCCCACGATACACTTTTCAACTTCTTTTCTAACTACGTATTCCATACTGATCCTTTGGAGTTGATCTTGAAAGAAAATTAATGGGCTCTTTATTCAGCATTGCAGTGTTTCAGGTAGCAAATGCATGACAACTACTTAACCAATCTCTGAGTAGCCAACCAGTGATGTGGCATTAATGATTTTAGAGAAGGTTAACTAAGTACATCTATCACTTTGTCATGTGTAGTAAAAGAATGCATCAATCAGGGCATAAGAGAGATCTTTGTTTCTGTCTGTAGGTACTACTGAAATCTGTTACAAAAAGCAATAGAACAGATATGGTAAGCTGCATTTATGTTGATTAAATAAAACAAAGAAAAAGCTAAAAGGTAGAAGACTGGTAATATAGCTCTTAGAATAAAGCAGAAGCCAGTTTCCTGAGACAGAAACCCACTTAAGGCATTTGACATTCCTGAGCAGTTTTTCCAATATCAGTGTCTTATAAACATGATCCAAATGATTGAACTATTAACTTTTTCAAAATGCTATTTAACCTGATACAAGGAGAAGCAGATTGATAATCCAGTCATGAGTGTTTTACCCTGATATTTATTTAATTCCACTCTATATGGAATTCATTTGGGAGATTCTCGATGTTCTTCCATCCTAACACAAAAGCCTAATGTTTGTCTTTGCAGCAGTATCCTCCCTGTATCTTTATCTTTTTACTACTGGAATCTCTCTATTCCAGTACATCCTGCCATCTGGAATTTCATTAGCAAAAGCAGAGGAGAAAGGTATCTTACAAGAGATGGAAGAAAAAAAAGTATCTGTTGAGTGTTTGGTAAGAATGAAATAACTGAAGGAGGAGATAGGAGGAATAAAGAGGTTCAAGATAGTCCTTAAGGCAGGCAAGGAAATTATATGAGCAAGTAAAAAATATAATTTGAAATATAGCTGAAAGCCATTAAAACCCAATGATAAAGGAAGTGATAAGTTATATTTATTCACAGAAGGATTAAAAACAAACATTCTGTTATAAGAGAATAAGAATTGAGGACTACTTTCAAATAATTTTCAAGTATAAATAAAATTTTAAAAAATGTTACAGACATATTCTTATGAATATCCAATAAAGTGAAAACTGATGTAACATTTTTGGGAAATAATTTAGTAATGTTATAAAGAGCCTTAAAGTTGTTAATATTCTTTGATAATAATTCCCATTCAGGAAATCTATTTGAAGTAAATACTCTGAAATTAAGAAACTATACATGAAACACAGTAACAGTGTTATTTATAATAATCAAAATATTGAGCCAATCTAAATTTTTAACAGTAGAGAAATGTTTAAATAAATATCATAGATCCATTCAAATATTTTTTTGGAGAATGATACATAGGAAATGATTCATTATAAAATGTTAGGGAAATAAAATAAAAAACACATCATACCCTGTATATTATTATTATCACTATTTTATATATAAACATATATTTATTTATATTCATGAGATAGAAGCATCTCCGCTTTTATTTGTTAAAGGAATCCTGAAAATAATTACATTATTGATGGAAATGAAAATTATTGGAGAAAGCATAGTGTGGGCTTTGGAATTTCAATAATCTGAATTCAACTCTCACTGCTACATGGCAGAAATATTTAGTGCTTAATTGAGGTTTCCATGTGCCTAACCTCCCACTGGCTTATGTTGGAACTATGGTAGTAGTTTCAGTTCCTGATCAAAGACTATAAAATGCGCTGCTTCCATGTTAAGAAGTTAAGCACCTAGGTGCCTCTAACACCCTTCCCTCCCGTTGCAACGGTGTCTTTCAAGGTTATGTGTTCCAAGTAGTGTTCTTATAAAATGGAGGACAGTCTAACTCAAACTGTGATGTGACTGAGAAATAGATTTACTGTTTTAAGTCAGTGAGGCTTAAGGGACTGTCTGTTCCTAGAGCATGACCTAGCCTATCCTGACTAATACACATTACTTAACAGCTCTTATGAACTTGAAATGGTTATTTAATCTAAGCCTTTATTTTGTTACTTGTAAATCTAGGCTGAACAGCACTGAAACATATCTCACAGAGATGCTTTAAGCATACAAAGTTTTAGTTGTGCAAGATGAATACGTCCTAGAGATCTGTTATATGGCAATAGTGCCTATAGTTTAACACTGTATTATATACATTCGGCCTTCCAAATCCACAGGTTCTGTACCCATGGATACAACCAACCTCAGATTTTGATCCATAGTTGATTAAATCGTAGATATGGAACCATGGATATAGAGAGCCAACTGTACTATGCCATTTTATAATGGAAAGGACTTGATTGAGCATCTGCTGATTTTGGTACAGGGGATGGTCCTACAGCTAATCTCCCAAGGATACCAAGGGACAACTGTACTTAAAAAGAATTTTTTTAAATTAAAAAAAATTAGAGCTTATGTTAGGTATTATCAGCAGCAGCAACAGCAGCATCGACAAAGAGGGCAAGAAATTTTTGGAGGTGGAAAACACATTTATGGCATAGATTGTGGTTTGTGGTTTTACCACTGCACACTCATCAAGTTGTATACATTATACTTCAAATACATATAGCTTTTTGTATGTCAATAATACCTCTAAAGTGTTTCAAACATTAATTTAGTAAAAAAAATACTTATAAAATGACTGCACAATAGTTTTGATGAAGTTTG
Source organism: Vicugna pacos (assembly GCF_048564905.1). Classification (NCBI taxonomy): domain Eukaryota; kingdom Metazoa; phylum Chordata; class Mammalia; order Artiodactyla; family Camelidae; genus Vicugna; species Vicugna pacos. Next base: position 37,187,537 of record NC_133001.1, read on the forward strand.
AATTCCTCTAAGGCAAAATAATAAAATCTCATATTCCACCTACACATACCCTCCATATGCGTGACCCTTTAGAATGGAGGCCAATCACTACACATGTCCAATTATTTTTTTAAAAATTGGTCAGAATAAAAAAATAGTGCAAAATAGGCAATGTCTCAGATTTGGGAGCAGACTAAGATAAGGAAAAGTGAAAATGAGAGCTAAAAAGACAAGGATAGAAGGCAAAGCTACATGACCTCTAAAAGCAGAGTTCTGTGAGTCTCAAAATAACCTAAAAAATAAAATCTAACATTGTTTCAAGGTTCACTTAAAATAATCATCACATACTTTAAATGAGTTAGAAACATGGCTTCGTGTTTGTCAGAGTTATTAAGGGGATCAACTCACAATATATTATACATAAAAAAATAACAGAATGCTTTTTGTTTTCCAAGGAAAAAAGAGGAAATGCATGTGGTGGCAGGGGAAACTAGCAAAATTAGTTTAGAGAAAGCAAGGAAGAGATGGAGAATTGTATGGTTTAGAGAGAGGAAAAACAACAACCGCAGCCATACCCACAGAACTCATTACTGCACTCTTGAAAGCTGGCCAAACTGTTTTAATAGTATATTTTTCTCTAGGGCTATAAGCTCCATTAACAGAAACTATGATATAACTTTGAAACTATCTGTATTAGCTCCACTAAATTATTTCTTTTCCCCAAACCGCACTGCATAAAGCAGCAAACCCCTGGTTGGTTAACTAAGTACTAAAATTTTGGAAATACAATAAATACATCTGTAAGATTTTTAAGATTCCAACAATAATCTCAAAGGGAAACTATACTCATCCAATCACTCTGGTACTGCATCACAAAGCACTGCATAGAAAAGTCAGTAAAAGCATCCGAGCAGAGAAAGGCAATCTGCAGTCAACATCAGGTTTGGAAGGGAGATGTCAGATAAAAAATCATTTAGATTTACCAAAATTTACTTCCTAATATTTGGTGTTTAGACAGCATGGAATTCAGAGCATACATCCAATCTTATTTTTGTCCCTTTTTCTTTTACCCTCTCCTTAACGTTCTATATTCACTATAATAAGCTATTGATACATATTCATGTCAAGAAAAAACTTTGCCAGCCTGAGTTTCCATTGGCCATTTCATAATACACCAAAAATGTATTTGTAAAAAAAAATTAATTATCACCAAATTCAAATATTAGTATCTAGTTACCTTAAACAAAGCCATTTTATAGGGGGAAAAAGAATACCAGAAATTATTTACTGGTTTTGCTGTTGACTGTTTATAGCTACAATTCTTATATGAAAATTCTGAATATCTATCCATAAAAGACAGAATGGCTAAGCACCACCATATGTAGAATGTGATGCTATCTAAACCAGAGAGCCCAGCCTTTCAGTCATGATAACACGGTAAAAGGCCACGGCCTTTGGAAGCAGATGGGGCTTTGCATAGAGGTTTTGCTGAGTTCCTATGAGCAAGTCCCTCTGCCACTCAGAAGATCAGCATGATGTTGCCTCTTACTGCTATGAAGGATGGCTCTTGAGACATAGTTAATATAAATAACTTAGAAAAATTCTTATTATCAAGAGATGTGCATCCTTTTCTCTCAGTTACTTCCTTCGAAATATAGGCTGTCACTTTTGTAGTGGTTAGCTTTTCCTATCCCCAAAACTTAACCATGGCTTATATCTTCAATGTGCTGTTAAGTCCTAGATTGAATTCAAGTAAAGACATATGACTTTTTATTCCTTTATATAGTACCACATTCATTCAAAAATAATTTTTGAAAGCACAATATTGTGGGTATACAAACATGCAAAATATCTACAGTAACTCCCCCTAGGGAGTTTATAATCTTATGAGATGACAAACCAAAAACATACAGAACAGCTAAGAAAGTAAGATAAAGTGAATTCACTTTGAAGGAACAATTAAGAAGGATTCAAAATGAGCTGGAGTCTGGTGCTAGGTGAGGCTGGCTTCCTGGAGAAGGAGACTCAAACATAAAAGAGAAAACATGTCTCCCTCTCTAGAGCAATTCTTGCATAGCTATTCTGCATGTGCTGCATCTATAAATTGTGGGATAGAGATACTGATTTTTATCTATCCCTGTGATTTCTGAGTACAAAAGAAAATTTTTGTTCCATATTATTTGAGCTAACCCTATACCTCTAATTGCTCCTCAAACACAAAAAACAGAAATTAATGTGAAGATTATAAAGCATACTTTTTATAAAATATAATAAGTAAATATAAGAAATATTTAATGAGAATTATTCAAAAGGAAATGTTAGATATGGCTTAGTAATAAGAAAAAAGCTGAGAAAAAAATTAAAAAGAAAAAATAACCAGAAACAGACACCAACTGTATTCTTAAAAATTAAGCCATAAACAATGAGATTACATATAACCGATGTCAAAGGAAAAAGTGCAAAAACAATATAGCATGACAATTCTAAACAATCTTTGAAGTCAGAAAATTTAAAAAGTAAGAAAATCTTTCTTGAAATTAGCATTTGTGAATCTACAGTCCAAAAATCTGGAGGTGCTTCATGGAAAAAGTTACAGTATAGGTTTGAAATATGTGCTTTTTTTTTAAACTGTAGCCCTTCTCAGAGCCTTTGCTTAGTTAACATGCATTGTTCTAACTATTCAAAGGTAGAGGGAGTGTAACAAGTTTCCAAGGTTATCTGAGCACAGAATTCTCCCTTATCCTCAAAGAAAATATTTAGAAATATCTTGAGTAACAGCAGTATTCTTTGAAACATAGTTTGGGAGATATACCACCACACACATAAACAGTCAAATCTATCAATATAGCAAATTTATATCAATTGTCTAAACTAGTAGAAAGGGCTCTTCATAACTGAATTTTTCTGTGTCCAGATAACTGCTTTACATGTGCTTTCTTTGCAAAAAGAATTTAGCTGAACTTCTTTTTAGCCCCTACCGGCTTTTCCAGGTTCCAGGCTACCTAGTATATTCAGTAACACTTCAACAAACACCCTTTGGATAAGTATTTGACCATACCCCAATGATGTGATTGTAGTCACTATAATAAATCGACACATTGGCAGAGCAAGGGGATGAACAGCAAAGGTATAATTATAGAATCTGAGAGACAGAAATCACTTCAGAGATCCTCTAGTCAAACTCTCATTTTACAAATGAATAAACTGAATATAGGTGGTAAAAAGACTTTTCTAGGGTCTCCTAATCAACTGGTAGAAACGGTTTCTCCCATCTCAGCCTAGTCCATGCCTTTCAAGAGAAAATTAAAGCTGTTTAAAACTACATTAATTTTGAATTTATTTTTAAACTGGTCTTTAATAAGCTTAAAGGAAAAAAAATGAATGAATTGTGATAAATTATATTTTTTCTCATCTATTCCCCCCAAAACCATCCCAACATCTAGCAAAGTTCTTTAATACCCAGTAGGTTCTCACTAAATGTCTCTTAATTAAATGGCTATGACCATCTGAATTCAGAGAATAAAAAGAATGAAGTGGTTGTTTACTTTATAAAGTGATTCTTCCCCAAACAGAAGGCTCAAACCAGCCCTGAATCCCTTTTGTCTTCACCTGCTGTGCTGTGAAAAGCAGAAGCCACTGTGCTGAGAGCTACCCCATGGGGCCACAGCCAGGCCAGGGTGGCACTTCCACTGGCCAATGCATTGTCAGGGAGGCGGAAATTTCCCCTCAACCCCTCTTGAATTTTTGTGGTTGAATTAACAATAAAATTGACACAAGACAGATTAACAAGAGAAAAAGAGGCAAATTTAATTTGTACACATTGTGGTCTCACAGAAATGGACCTAAGAAGTGGCCAAAGCAGGCAGCTTTTATACTTTTTAAACAAACAATAAATCTGACAAGAACTGACAGGACAAAGACACCGGGAGCTTGGGTAGTAAATTAGTAAAGGAGTAACAGGTTTTCACAGGCTTTTCAGCCCTGAATTCCCTGCCTCTTGTGATAAAGAAGCCTTTCTACCTCCTGGTATAGGGAAGGCACCTTTCACGTGGAAGAGGAATTTTCTGCTTTCAGGAAGACAGGGAAAGTGTCAAACTGTCACTCTTGCATCAGCCATTTCTTAATTAAGTTTAGTTTCAAATAATCAAAGTGAGAAAACTTTTACTAAGCAATTTCTAGAATGCTCGGAGCTCTCTTAAAAAATAAGTTAGAAGGGGATTCGATTTTCAGCATATGTAATGAGTACATGAGCTTGACAGATAAGTTTTGGTTTGGGGAGATTTTTTAGCTGCTAGATATAGTGTTATAAAACTGTCTTTAACATTTGAAAGCTGATATTTGTCATATTAACATTGTTCAACACTTACAACTTTTTGAGTTAAAACTGAAAATGCCTTTTTCCACTTGGATACATTTTTTTAAATGGATTTTCTGTTCAAGTGTTCTACAAATATTCATTCACATATTGAAATACCTGCCATAACTTTACATCAAGAAAAGGAAAAGCCTGAGTAAATAACAAGACAATGAAAGTGGAAATCTGGTTATTAAAATTTAGCATATTTGAGTATAAGATGGTTACATCAACTCTTACAGTGTCATAGTTGATAGAAGATTGCCTCAACAAAACTGAAAGCTTGCAACTTAACATTTATTGAATAGCTCTTCTATGTATATTCTGTGTGCATTATTCCACTGGAGGCTATGGTTAATACAAGCATAGGGTGTGCTTCCTGCCGTTAAAACTATTATATAGTACATACTATTATACAGTGATATAAAAGTGACACGCACATGAATAAGATGAAACAGAAACAGTGAAAGAACCACATGGATAATACAAATTGTTATGGGGTAGAGATTCTTGGAAGAGACTGAATTAGGGATGTGCTGGAAAGGTGGACAGAATTTCAACTGATGGAGTGAATAAAGTAGCAGGAACTAGAGTTAGGAATATTCCAGTAAGAACAGGAGAACAGTAAAAATCGTATTTACACACAAAAATCAATGAATATAATACACTGTAGTAATAAAGGACAAAATAACATTATCATTTGAATAGATGCAGAGAAAGCATTTGAAAAATCTAAAACCTTTCTGACAAAAGCATTCAACAAAATAAGAATAAAGAAAAAAGAATAAAGAAACTCCCTCAATCTGATAAAAGGCACTTACAAAAACCTACAGCCAACATCATACTCAGTGGTGAAAGACTGAATACTTTCCCTCTAAGATCAGAAATAAGAAAATGAGGTCTACTCTTGCCATTTCTATTCAATATTGTACTTGAGGTTCCAGTTAGGGCAATTAGGCAAAAATGAAATAAGATGTATCTAAATTAAAAAGGAAGAAGTAAAATTATATTTGTAAATGACATGATCTTATATATAGAAAATTTCAAGAAATCTTCCAAAAAAGTATTAGAACTAATAAACAATTCAGCATGGTTGCAAGCGATAAGATCAATATACAGAAATCAGTTATATTTCTATACACACTGGCAATGAAAACAATTCCATTTACAATAGCATCGAAAAGAATAAAAAAACTTAGGAATAGATTTTTTAAAAAAGCACAAGAGTTATACATTTAAAATTATAAAGCACCACTGAAAGAAATTTTAAAAGATACAAAGAAATAGAAAGATACCTTATGATTGTATTATAGTCATTATTAAATTGACTTAAGTTGCTAATACTCCCCATATCAATCAATATATATGTTCAACGTAGTTTCTATCAAAATCTCAGCTTGCTTTTTTTTACTTTTGTTTTTGCAGAAATTGAAAAACTAATCCTAAAATTCACAAGGAAATACAAGACTCAGAACAACCAAAATAAAACAATCTCAATAGAGAAAAATAGTGAGTACATTCAGTATTTCCTGATTTCAAAACTTACTGTAAGGCACAATAATCAACACAGCATATTACTGACATAAGGATAGGCTAGGATCCACAGAATAGAATTGAAAGTCCATAAACTAGTTCTAAACTTATGATCAATTGATTTTCAACAAAGAGGCCAAAATAATTCAATGGGAAATAACAGATTTTTCAACAAATGGTTCTGAGACAACTGAGTAACCACATGCCAAAAAAAAAAAAAAAATTGGACCCCTTCTTGGAAACATGCACAAAAATTAACTCAAAATGTATCAGAGTTAAATTTAAGACCTAAAACTATAAAGTTCTTACAAAAAGACACAGTAGTAAATGAGTTAGGCAATGATTTCTTAGCATAAGCAATCAAGGAGAAGATTGATATATTATACTTCATCAAAATTAAAAATACTTGTGCTTCAAAAGACACCATCAGCAAAGTGAAAAGACAGTCCACAGACTGGGAGAAAATATTTTCAGATCATATATCTGATAAATGACTTGTATCTAGGATTTACAAAGAACTCTTACAACTCAACAATAAAAGGATAAATAACCCGATTTTTAAATGACCAAAAATTTTGAATGGATATTTCTCTGAAGAAGACATATGAATGTCTAATAAGCACATTAAAAATTTTCAACAGTATTAGTCATTAGGGAGTGTGACTGAAGACCTCAATGTGATACCATTTTACATTTGTAAGAATGTCTACAGTAAACAAGGTAAGCAATGACAAGTATTAGTAAATAAGAAGTGAAACTGGAATCCTCAAGCATTGCTAGTGGAAATGAAAAGGTGTTGCAACCACTTTGGAAAGAGTTTGGCTTTTCCTCAAAATGTTGCATATATAATTACCATATGACCCAGCAATTCCACTCCTAGGTAGATATCCAAGAGGAATGAAAACATGTACATACAAAAACGTGTACATGAAGTGTTCACAGCAATATTATTCACAATAGCTAAAAAGTGGAAACAATCCAAATGCTGATCTATGGATGAAAGGATAAACAGTATATAGCAAATCTACACAAGGGAATATAATTGAGCCATAAATAAGAATTAAGTGCTGCTGTTTAAAAAAAAAAAAAGAATTAAGTGCTGTTAATGGCACAACAGGGATAAACCTCAAAATTACTCTGCTAGGAATGAAACTAGTAAAAGAAACTAGTCCCAAAGAGCACATATGATATGATACTACCTATATGAAACGTCTAGAACAGGCAATTCCATAGAGACAGAATGTAAATTAGTGTTGGCCTATGACTGGGGAGTAGGGGGACAGAGGAAGAGACGGAGAGTAATTACTAAAAGGTGCAAGGTTTCTTTTATCAGAATGATAAAAATGTTCTAAAATCAGAATATACTGATGGTTGTGCAATTCTGTAACTATATTAACCATTTTTGATTATACACTTTAAATGGGTGAACTTTAGAGTATGTAAATTACTTCTCAATTAGGGTTAAAGAAATTTAGGGTTTAAATTTAAATCTCACTTTCACCAGTTAGTACTACTATGTGACCTTGAGTTGTAATCTCTCTCAGCCACAATTTCCTCATATTATAAATTGAAATAGAAATCCCTCTGTTATGTAACTATTAAGAATGTTCAAATAAAAGCATAAAATCTTTGTAAAAACTTAAAAAAAATTTAAGGTAGCAAAGTAGAGCACTTTCCTCTCTGTAATCCACCCTGGGTGGAAGACAGATGACATTAAAGAAATAATTACACAATTTACTGATCCCCTATTATGTGCCAGGCACTCTGCTAATGCTGGCATTTCTAAAAGGTAAATGGTAAGCAAAGAAGACATAGTTCCTTCCTTCACAGGGTTTACAGTTTAATGGAAGATATAGACATTTTCTGAATAATGGTAAAAATATAAAATCTCACATTATTAATTCTTCAAGGAAAAGAACAAGAACGTATGGAAGCATTTGGTGACAAAAATGCACAATATGAGAGCTGTGAGTTTCGCTTTCATTTGGAGACTTAAGACTACAACCTGGGAGACAGCCTCTCAGATAGCTCTGAGAAACTGCTCAAAGCAGGGAATGGGAAGAGGTCAGTACATATGGGATTTTGGTTAGAGGATACATGCAGCCAAGCACACATCTCGGTAAAAAGTTACCGCTAGTCACAAGATCAGATATCTCAGTTAATAACTTCAGTGCTCTTTTATGTATGGGAAGATGCAAGAATCTAAAGTTCATTAAAATGTTCCCTGAAATATAACTATATATCTATCTAAGGGCTTGTTATGCCTGTTTTCCCAGAGCACAGAGTGTCTCATTCCTGATCTTCACCCTGAATTCCTTTCAGGGTGTACTGTAGGTCAGCAACTGCAGTGGCTAATGACTCAATCCAGATGGACTGTATCCTTAGCTTGCAGTAAGTGCTGCAAATTAATAACATGGGTCTGAAAGGCTAAATCTTAGCAGGCTGAATCTAGTTTAATGAATTCATGTAGTTGAATATAGTATTTCTAAAGGTAAATGTTATCCTTCTTATTTTATACAAGAAAGCCAAAGTCCAAAAAAGTTAAATTATTTGTCTAGATTACTCAACTGTTGGCAAAACTAGTTTTTAAACATGGTTATATTAGAGTCCAAAGTCGTCTTTTTTTCAGTGTCAAATTGTTAGTCACACACAAAACTGTGGAATTTAGACACCTATATACTTGTGTATGTGTATCTGTGTGACTCTCCCATACAATAAAATTAAGAAATAAGAAAACTAGTTGTTTCTTTTATTTTTTTTTAATGTGTGAAGAGACAGAGGCACAAAGAAGTTGAAGCAGTACTAATTGATATTTTATTATAACTCTCCCAGAAGAAAGAGTTGGAGTTAAAATTTTTATTACATATATTAAATGACTATTCTAAGTTTGTACGAGTAAAATTTCTGTATAGCAATATACCATTACAGATGTAAGGAAGAGAAATGAACTGAATACAAAGATTTGGCTGGAGCTGTGCAGTCCAAGAATACAAAATATCACTGCAAATCCACTGAATAAATTTCACCTGTAAGGAAATGATTATATAAATAGTCTTTGCTCTAAATCTGTAATTATGCCAAGCCATACATTTTCTTAAACCCTCTTCAGATTTGTTTAATTTTTAAAATGTATTCTTTTAAGAATTGCTTCAGGGAGAAATAGCTAATAAAGGCATTAAAAAGAGATTCTTCATGACATTGCAATTTGTATTGCATGTTTTACAAAATCAGCTATAAAATTTTAAGATGCCACCCAAAAATCTGAAAAATGTAGTCCTCACAGCAGCTACTGAGATACCAAATTATTAGTTTTCCATGCAGAGGCAGGTAAGATCTTCCCTAGATGATATCACACCAATAAATGTCTAAGTCCTGACTCCCCAAAGGTAGATTTCAGGCAGTATCAGTAGGAGTATATTGGTTAATCTCCTTTATTTTGAAATTACAGTTGGGAACGATAATTTATAATATAGTGAGAAATGCAAACACTCTGAGGTTTTTAAAGTAATGTCAACACCTTAAATTAGACTCAGGAACAAAGTAGTGGCCAGTGCAATCTGTCTTCCCATGTACTGTGTGATACAACTACTACTGTAAACCTTGTATCACACGCTAAAGAACAAAAAAACAACATGCACAACCCTTCCAAAGAAGTGTAAGGTAAGTGCAATGAGACAACTAAGCACAATCAACTTCAAACACTTAGAGAAATATAACTTTTAAAAATTAGTAGTCAAGGAGGCATTAATGGAAAAATAGTAGAGTTATTTAACCAACATTTCAGGCTATAGTAAGCTTAAATACAGTAATTTTAAATTTTCTATAGCAAATTAAAATATTTTTTGCAAGAATGTAGGACATATATTATAAATGAACTAGTTATACAAGGTTTCTGTTTCCTCATTTGCCTGGTAGTCTGTTCCCTACATAAGAGAAGTATATAACCCCTGATAAAGCAAGTGTTGATCTGAAGTCCTTAAACAGAGTATTTTTCCCAGTGAATTTCCAATCTACAGACATTATCCAACAAATTCCATAGAGAGGTTGCTATATATGGTTCCACTAGTTTGGAGTTCAAAGCAGTGTCACTCAAAACTAACACATTAAAGACCACAATCTTGACTTCATACTACACAGTTTTTCAATAAACTCAGCTATTTCCCTCCACTCTCAATATGCCCTCTTTCTTGAGTATATAGTTCTGGCTAAAATTATCAGTGCAGGAGGAAGTCAAGAATGTCATTTCATTGTAGAAATGTTTAGGAACTAGGATTAGTGGGAAATTTCCTTTATTTGATTAAGTGTTTTAAAAGAAAACATACTTTTAACCCACATACTTAATAATAAAAGACTGAATATATTTCTTTTAAAATTGGAACAAAAGAAGGATATCTAATTATATCCCTCTGGGTCAATATTGTGCTAGAAGTGCTAGCCAATGAAATAATGAAAGAAAAAGAAATAAAAGATAACAGATTATAAAGCATGAAATGACAACTGCCCTTATTCACAGATGTCTGACTGCCTTGGTAAAAAATTCCAAAGAGTTTTGAAAAATTACCCTAGAACTAATAACTGAGTTTACCATGTTTGCAGAATAATGTGTGTGTGTGTGTGTGTGTGTGTGTGTGTGTATATATATATATATTTACACACATATTTGCAGTTAATTAGGAATGGAACAGGTATAATTCTAACAAAACATGTGCAGGATCCATTTGATAAAAACTACAAGAAACTAATAAAAAATCGGAAATCTAAATAAGGCAAAAGACAGATTTCCATGATCTATGAATTGGAAGACACAATATAGTTAGCATGTTAATTCTCCCCACATTGATCTATACATTTAATGTAATTCTGAAAAAAAAAAATCCCTGGAGCATTTTGTCAATTTAGTTCTAAAGTTTATATGAACAAGCAATGGAGGTAAAATACAAGTAATATTGAAAAGAATAAAACTGGAAGAGCCATACTACCTGGTTTTAACATTTATCATAAAGCTTCAGCAATCAAGATAGTGGCACTGGGGAAGAGAGAAGAACATAGATCAATGAAACAGAATAGAGAGTTCAAAAATTGATCCACACAAATATGATTGATCTTTGATAAACATTCCAAGGTAATTCAATACAGGAAGTGTAGTTTTTTCAGCAAATGATGTTGATATACAAGAAAGGAAGGAAGGAAGGAAAGAAGGAAGGAAGGGAGAGAGAGAGAAAGAAAGGAAGGAAGAGAGAGAAAGAGAAAGAAAGAGAGAGAAGCAGAAAGAAAGAAAGCGAAAGAGAAAGAAAGCAAAAGAGAAAGGAAGAAAAAAAGAGAGAGAAAGAAAAACAGAAAGAAAGAAGGAAAGAGAGAAGGAAAGAGAGAGAAAGAGAAAGAAAGGAAAGAGAAAGAAAGAAAGGCATGCTGGCAGACAGAAAGACAGGCAGACCGAAAGAAAAGAAGTAAATGTCAACCTACGTTTCACACTTCATAGAAAAGTAAACTCAAAACAGATCATATCTCTACAAGTAAAAGGTAAAACTTTGGGAAAAAATCATAGGAGAAAACCTGTGTGACCTAAGCTTTGGCAAAAAGTTCTTACATATAACAACAACAAAAAACATCTGTAAAAGCAAAAGTTGATTAATTAAACTTCAAAATGAAGAGAAACAAATGTTTGCTCTGTGAATGTTTCTAAGAATTAAAAGACAAATTACAGAGTGGGAAAAAAATGCTTACAAATCACATGTTCACAAAGGACTTCCACATAGCATTTATAAAAGTTTCTCATAACTCAACAGTAAACAACAACAAGAAAAACCAATTTAAAGAAACAAAAGATTTGAACATTTTACCAAAAAAAAAAAAAGACACACAGATGGCAAATAAGTATATTAAAAGATGTTCAGTATCATTAGCCATCAAAAACAGACAAATTAAAACTACAATGAGATTCCCCTACATACCTATTTAGAACAGGAGAAAAAACAACTTGGCAATTTCAAATGCTGACACCAATGCAAGACACTTAGAACGCCCATATATTTCTGACAGAAATGCAAAATGGTGCATTTCTTATAAAGATATATATCTCAACATATAAATAAGGCAAAACTATAGGAATGGAGAAAAGATCTGTGAAAACCACAAGTTAGTAATGGGGAACATCTGACCATAGAGGGGAAGCTTGAATGAATTTCTGGCAAGATGGAATCGTTCAGGATCCTGACTGTGGTGCTGGGGCTCAGTGCAAGCCACCACAAAATATGTCACAGTGACACATAGATTATTTTGAATTGACGTTACTTGAGAAGCAGCTGACAGAAGAAGGAAACTCTGACCCTCCTCTGTCCCTTGAAATTAGTAAATGAATCTTCCACATGAAAATTGCATCTGGAGGTAGAAGGACACCCTTATCACCAGAGAGAGGGAATCTGGGGCCAAGAAATGTGTACAAACAAACATCATCACTTCTTCAGTACCCCAATCCTCTGTCTAGATTCTTCATTAAGAGACCAAAATCTAAGTTTCTTTGTCCGGTCAATTCCTCATAAATTTGTTTCTTTGCCTAAAAGTATAAAAGCTGCCTGCTTTGGCTACTTCTTAGGTCTCATTTCTGTGAGACCTCCATGTGCACAAATTATAATTTGTTTCTTTTCTCCTGTTAATATGTCTTGTGTCAATTCTGTTATTAGTCCACCCACAAGAACCCTCTCTGACAGTGGTAACCAACTATCTGAGTCTACTCAGTCCTTAAACTTATAGTACTATATACCAATAAAAATAATAATAAAATATTGATGATAACAATAAAGAACTTGTAAAACACACACACACACACACAGAGAAATATTGTATCAACATATACTTGCTTCTTAAAAAGCCAAGAAAAGATTTCTTTGTTTCACCCTTTTGTGTTCACCAAATGTTTTCTTTACAAACATGTTTAAATGGTTTCAAATAAAGGAAAAAAGGAAAATGCCCACTCAGCGCTTCATGGCAGATGCCCAGGATTCTGGCGGCCAAGGAATAAAGAAGCTTTAGCCCCACAGTGGTGTTGCCCTGAGGCAAAACAACCCTTGCTTTGAACATCATGGCTGAATGCCCTCTATTTCTCTGATGACTTACTTTTATAACATGGTCATTGCTGAATGCAAAATTGATATTCAGTGGGCTGGAATCCTAGCATCCTCAGGTCCAGAGCATTCTCAGCATCTTTGGTTGAGTCACTCCCTCTAGTCACTGACACACCTGACACTATTACTAGTGCAGTCACTGCTCAGAACAAAGTGGTTCCTCTAAGTCAAGTGCAGAGGCTCCCACCTTCAGAGATAAATTCACTCAAGCAAGGCAGGTATACATTAAACCAGCCATACTTCCAATGGTTAAACTCTTAGGTTCACTTAGACAAGCCAATTCTACCATAAAGGCTAAGGAGGGACAGCAACTAATCTCAGACACATCAGAGAATTAAAACAAATGTTTTCCTTCCTCTGCCAGCCTGATGCAGAGATTAAGCTCTATGATAAATATTCTCTCTAGGTCTTCCTCTTTTTTGGACATCTGACCATAATCAAAGTTATGTGAACATGTGCATAAGTAGGTAAAAGGGCTTTGCTGAAACGTTCCCCCACAACATTCAAAAATATGTACTGGTGAGTATGTTAGTTCAAATTTTCATTAAATGCCACATTACTAAAGCTTGGATATAAGCCTTGGATCTTTCAAACCACAATTATACCAGTAGTAGAGATTTAGTAATTGGAAATAACTTTATACATCATTACATTTAATTGTCATACAGATATTCCAGAAACAGGGCCATCCATGTTCTGCTTAAATACCTCGTGTATTGGAAGGTTCACTGTATGATAAGGCTGACTGGTTCACTATGAGTCAGCTTTCAGTTGTCAGCAAGAATTTAACATAATTTATTTTTTCAGATCTGAACACCAAAATTTATATTTATCTGTATACATTTTGATTGGTCTTGCCATAGTCTTCTAGCTTACTGACATTATATGGAATCTTGGTTCCATTATGTATAATATTAAGTAAACCAAGTCTGTTCCATTGCATAAGGATAAACCTTTTTGTTAAAATAAGTTATAGCAATCATCGGGACAAGAGTCCAGCCTTGGGTATTCTCTCTCCAAAATCCATATACTAACCACTATGTATGTATTTGTTCTTTTCATGTTTATTGATACCATCATTATTAAGATCAATCACGTCAAATTTTGTAGAAACACTTTCAAAATACTAATGGGGACCATTTTTTCTCTGCTCTTGGCTCTGTTGGGTATGTGTTTTGGGCCTAAGAGAGACAAGCCTCCTTTCTTTTGTGTCCATTTGCTGTTCACAGTCATTTTTCCCCTTATATTCTGCCCATGATGAGTAACTGTCACTTGGTACCAAGAATTGCACTAGGTGATGAGATACACATTCTACTGGGGGAGAGGGACACATCCATGAAAAGTTACAACACAATAACATTAAGTGTTCTAAAAGTGGTGTGAGTTAAGGATTTAATAAGCACAAAGGACAATGAACCCAACAACTCTGTGAGGGAGAGACCTTCACAAAATGCAGAGTTACTAAAAGAGGACCACATCTTGAGTGAACCTAAACAAAAATTATGGATGACTCCCCACTAAGTCTGATTTCTCAGGTAGCACTCAAGGTATTCTCACAAACCTTTGCACTAGGCTCTATCTTGGGAGACACTGTAGCCCAGTTTTGAATTTGACTGCTACAATGCACTTCTTAGAGAGGTACTCTTCTCTTAAATCACAACTACATTACATACTGGGGAGTTAGCACCTTTAACTGTAACCTTTGAAATTCAACTTAAAAGAAATGTGGTGGTAATCTCCCAGACCCTTCTTACTTACACTTTATGTCTTGTTGTGCAAGAAGAGTCTTGGTGTTGTCCAGTGTATTTATGAGTAGTGCCTTGCTTCTCTCTTAAAATGACATGTCTACCTTATTTTTTTTACTACCTTTTGCTGCTATTCCAGTGAAAAGCAGTCTAGGCACCAGAAAACAACTGTCACTTACCTTGGACCAATGACGTAATCTACTTGAAGTTATGATGATGATGAGCATGATAAATTAAGTGAAAATGTAGGGTGCATAAAAGGTGATCCACAAATGTTTGTTTAATCTAAATAATGTCCTATACAATTAGCATATTTCTAAGGCAATATTTTCAGACAAATGCAAATATGCTTTTACAAATATTTTCTAATACAAATGATTACACTTGATTGAGTTATCAATGTTTATGTTTCAGTCTCAGATCCAGGTGTCCTCCTACCCATAGAAAGTAAGAATAGTAAAGTACTTCAGAAGTACTTGGAAGTAAAGAAGGAGAGTATCTGGGTCCAAAATGAGCTCACTGTTCCATTACAGATACATCTTAGCTTAAAGGTTCAATGTCCTCACGTCTAATACAATAAGCTACGTATTCTTAACTAAGGTATGGAAACTCTCCTCTGGCTGACTGACAAAGTAGTAGAATCGCAGTTCGGAGGTGTCTGGGGTGGGGAGATTTACATACAGCCTAAACTCTGTGTCATCCATGGATCAACCTGTGCCAGCCAGCTCCAGTTCTGGGTGCTAGAGGGAGCCCAATGAACGCATGGTGGCTTTCTGCGATCTAGCACTCCCAAGTGTTGTCAATGTTGGGCTGGTTAGTTTCTAAGCTTTAAACACCTAAAATGTAGATGCAGAGGTTGTATAAATGAGTATCAATTTTTTTTTCAAATAAACAATTCAAGAGGCAGGAAAAATCTGTGTGTTTTTCCTAAGATTTAAAACAACAGAAATGTATTCTCTCATAGTTCTGAAGCCTAGAAGTCCAAAATCAAAGTATCAAGATGCCGTCAGGGCCGAGTTCCCTCTGACGGTTACAGGCAAGAATACTCCCTTGCCTCTTGCAGTTTCTGGTGGCCACAGGCGTTCCTTGGTTTATAGAATTATTTCTGAGCTTCAGGCATAGAAATGGTAGCTCACTCACAGCTATATCATCGTTTTGCTTAAATCTGAGTAATTTATAGAAAGAGTAATGTCTGGTACCTATGAAAATTCAAGGCGTCTTTAATAATAAGTGAGAGAAAGAGTTTATTTTTCCCATTAGGTTCTCACATTTGAAAGAAACAAGTAATAATTAGGAATAAAACATCAAGGATTTAACTTTCGAGTTGCAAGTTAAACAAAGAGAAGTTAAGCAATGTTCAAGATGAAATTTTAATGTTGACATCAACTGACTCATGATGAATAGTATAAACAGTGAGTAATTGCATGCTATGCTAAATATATTGTTAGGAAAATACTCTATTACATTTTCTGAATAGTTTCATCTATAATGATGAACTAATTATATTTTAGCATCTAATGATCAGAACTAAATGAGCTACATTCAAAGGCCACAGCTTTCTCATTTCAATATATATCTTTGATCTTTGTAATAATGTTTTCTTCCACAAATAGGAAGTATCTAAGTATGTTGCTAGGCACTAAAGAAATACTAGGCTTGTTCTCTTTGCAACTGAGCATTGTAAGTTTTTAAGAAATAAACAATTTTCATGTAATATTATCTCATTCATTTTGTCCAGATTTTTGTACAACAAGGTTTTTCTTTCTCGTAAGTGCACAGTGATATGCTACTGATGTTATACAAAAGTTAAGTCCTTTATTAATGAGACAAATAAATACTGATTATTGAAAGCTTTGGGGCATTTCAACTATTGAGAAATGTAAGTCAATATCATTTTAAGAGCTGAATATGCAGATAACTGCTATTAATATATTTACGTAAAGGTAGCTACATTTTTATATTGAATGATCGGAGGGCTAATGCAATCTACTTTTGCTACATTGGAGTGCTTTTCTCACCTTCCCCTGTCCATGAGCCTGACTCCCAAATCCACTCCCTTCAAAAACACTGGCCTGGTTTAGTGAGCAAAATACGTAAGCAAATAGTCATTGTGCTAAATGCCAAGTTCTAGAATAAAGGTATTAGCAAAAGCATGGACATCCTCATGTAGTAGAGGCCATGTGGTCCTGCATCCCCATCCTCAGCCCCTTTCAAGGCTGTAGTAGTCATCCCTTCAGCTAATGGAGTACGACTTGTCCAGGGCTCTTGGCAGAGTGTCTCTCTAGGACCCTGGGCTTTGCCTCATATTACACGCCTTCCAGGAACAGTCTGCATACAGTGACTTACCAACATTGAGGCATAAAGGCCAAGCCGCCTTGCCTGAATTCAGGACAACTCTGACAAGTCATACTAGCTATGACCTCCCCATAAAACTGGCTGAGGCCTTTGATGTGACTGCATCACGTTCAACTTCTCTGGATAATCCTGCTTCCTTCCCACTCTCCTGCTCCCACAGATATGATTCTAAGAACACATCCCCAGTAAACTTCCTGCATGCAAATCTCTGTCTTAGAGTCTGCTTCCTGGGAAAATTGACCTGTTACATCTAGTTCAAGGAGGTCAAGGAAGATTTGTTTGATGTGTTATAATTTGAAACTTATCTCTCAATTTTATTAAGAGTTTCTCTACTGAAAAAAAAAGTAAAAAGAGTGCATCACATGCAAAAGGAACGATGCAGGAAAGAGCAGAGATATGAAAGAACATGCCTTATTCAGCTAACTTGTGCAATTTTGTTAGACTACTAGAGCGGCAATTCATGGCATAGCAGGGGAAGGTATGGCCCAGATTATAAGCAGCCTTGGTTGTCTATCTGAGAAATTTTGGATTTTCATCCATAGGTAATACAGAATAATTTGTAGACTACAGATTGTATGTACAGGATGATATATGAGTTGCTCCTAAAAGTAGTATAGAAGGTGGATTAGAAGGGACTTAAGAGACAAAAGTGGAAGGGGAACTAAATGGAAGGTAGTTATAACTTTGGAAGCAAAGGTTTTCAAGGGTTAAACTGAAGCAGAGATGGTGAATAGGGAAGGGATATAGGCAATGCAATGGACACGGAAACAACTTTATCAGGTAACTGGATATCAGAAATAAAGATGAAGGAGAGATATAGATTCCTTGCTTGGGTCCATGAAAGCAGCTGTGGTTGTAAATGGCAGGCAGAGCAAGAGGAGGGTTGGGGGTGGGATATGATGCGAGTGTGGCATTAGGGGAAAACAGAGTCTAAGAAGAGGCTGCTGAGTGCCCTGCTGAAGATACCTCCTTCAGTGGCTGACACTCTGCACTGCACAAAGTGAGTTAGAAGCTGCTATCATACCACGAGTAGTATTAAGTTTTATAATGGGGAGGAAAAGACTTACCCCTCAACATAACTTCATGCAGGAATCAATACGACATGACCTCCTGTGATGAGGTCAAAAGTCAGCTGGACCCTTTACCAAAGAGAAACGACATGTAGCACCCGAGTGAAGCAGCAATAGGCACCACTGAAAATGCTCTGTAGCAGGATGATGGAGAAGTTATAACTTGCTTATTTTCTCTGGCAGCAGGGATCCTGGAAGCAGTTATCTGCTACAATACTTTCCTTTTGCGGGACACCAGAGCAGACTACATGCTGTAATCGTGTAGGCGCATGTCTTGACAATGGAGCAGACAAGCCTGTCAGACTTGACTAGACAGTGAGGGTGTTAACCCTGGCTTGCTTCCTGCCAGTAATAAGAAGTCATGCTGGCACTCCGTGAAGCTCATTTTAAGTATTCCATATCAACAAGAATCACACCTACTGGTGCAATACTGAATATCTTAATTGAATGTTCTGTATACCTAATAATTTTCTCATGTGACTGAATTACAGAGAAATAAAATAATTATTCAAAGGACAAGTTTGAATTTTGAGAGTTCATGGATCACTTGTATCAGATCACAGAGCACATGTGAAAAAATGCAGATTTCAGGATTCCAGTTTACCTACTGAATTAGAATCTAAAGTAGGGTTTCTCAGTGTTGGCCCTATTTACGTTTGGGGCTGGAAAATTCCCTTGTGGGGATGGTCCTGTGTTTTATAGGATGTTTAACTGCATCCCTGGTCTTCCTAACCCTAACCTAC
Organism: Vicugna pacos; assembly: GCF_048564905.1. Lineage (NCBI taxonomy): Eukaryota > Metazoa > Chordata > Mammalia > Artiodactyla > Camelidae > Vicugna > Vicugna pacos. Next base: position 37,206,437 of record NC_133001.1, read on the forward strand.
TGGATGCCAGGAGGATGTGCACACAGACATATACACAGCATGTGTGTGCATACACTGTTGGCACAATTAAAAATGTCTCTAGACACTGCCAAATGTTCCTTCTGGGGCAAACCTGCTGGAGAACTACTGATCTGTAGGGATGGGCCTGGAATCTGCTTTTCTCCTTCATACGTGATGAAGTGTGGAGTTCTGTGACTTATGTCATTAGCAGGGACATCATCCCAGCACATGGAGGACTACTTTCTCTAGTTGTTTGCTACTTTCTACCCAACAAATTAATACATGGGAAGAGAAAACATAGGAAGGAAAGTATGAGTATGTGTATTGGAGCAGGATCGGGGGGTCCTCTCCCCTCTTCCTTGTATATGTTTATCTGTTTGTATAAGCCCTGACTGGTACCCAGTGTCAGCTGATGACCTGGTATAGAAGTGATTAAGGAGAGGGCAAGACACTACCCACTTGTACACTGAGAAAAAGAATGAATGAATACATTTTGCACCCAAATTGTGTACAAAAACTGATAGGCACTGAGAATTCCGAAATGAATGAAGTACCTCTCTTAGTCACCACAGTTTACACACTAATGGGGAAAGACAATTGTTAACATGCAATGTAGAACCTTGCTCGTGCCTATTAAAGCAATCTGACTAAAAGATGTTGGATCCAGTAAATACATAAAGTTACTGCCCGCCACTCTCCCTGCCCCAACCAGGCCACTGCTTCTCAATTCTCATGTAAGATGGGCTTTTTAATTTGTCATTTTTCATTCCTTAGTAAGCAAGTTTACCTTCCCTGGGCACAATCAAGTACGAAAAGCCTCGGTAACTGTCCCACTTAGAAGAAAGAGAAGAACGGATACAGCCTAGAGAAGGCTGTGCCTGGGATTAAAGGACCAGACACTGGAACAATGTTTATGTTTATCTGTCATCTGTTTTGGGCTTTGGTCAGCTGTCAAAATAATTGAAGCTGATTAACGGATTTTTATTTGTCTTGAGTTTATTGAGTACCTAAAACACTTATAAACCATTGATGAGAAATTATCACCATGCATAGTTTTGTTAATGATCTCCAAAAGCATGTGTGTATAGCTTATCAATAAAAATAAATTTCATTAAGAATTTATTTTGTTTATATGCAACCAATCAACAGTTTATTGAGTGCCTAACGTGGCTTGGAGTAGTTATTGTGGCAGATGCAAGAAGAGATAAGAAATAATACCTATAAACAGCACTTTATAAATTAGTTGGGAAGATAGGAAATACATGTGTATAAAGGATAATTAAATTTATAACACAGTATATGCAAAAGGCCAAATGGTCTAGTACTAAATAACAGAGCCGAGATAAATTTTCACTCTGGATAGTCAGTGACGACTTACACAGAACATGGGAAATAAAACAAAATGCAAAGTATCCATGGAGCTCCTATTATGTGGTAGGAAGAAGATGAGAAATCATCCAGTGGGGAGACAACATGGATAAAGTCTTAAAACCAAGATTAGACAAAATAGCTACCTAGGACAGAACAGTTGAGCTGAGATGTAAGCTGAAGTGAGTAAGTGTCAGAAAGGGACACTACAAGCAGACTTGCCTGTCAAGCTTTTGACTTATGGGGAGATATTGACAGTTTTTGATCATGGTTGCAGACTGCTGATATCTATGTTTAAAAAATAAATTTGACAGCAGTGAAAACAGAGCACCTGATGGTGGCAATGTAAATAAAAATAAACTAACAAAAATAACTGTAATTTTAAAATGAAATTTACAGATCTTAGAAGCCAATTAAATAGGTTAAAAAATGGGGAGGATGATGAATACAGGTTGAAACTTGAGTTTGAAAACTGAGAGATTAAGGGTATTCCCAGTAGAAATAAAGGGAGACCATCATGGTGAGTAAAATAAATTTGAGGTTGAAATGAGATATTCAGTTTTTAAAATACTGAAATATCAATTATGGTATGTAAGATGATATTATTCAGAGGCTCTTATGGTGAACTGGGCTTCAGATAGAATTCAAAACGAAATATATGATTTAGAAAGTCATTCATATTAGATGACTGGTAAAACCATAAAAATACACAATCAGAAGATGAGATCAGAAAAGGGATAACAAAGATAGAACTCTGGGGCACTGCTGCAGTTGAAAGCACAAGAAAAGCATGAGGAAAAAATACAATAAACCGGTAAAGAATCAGAGAGAGGAAGAGAACTAGACAATGCAGGGTTACAGAATTTAAAGGAAGGGAAAACTTCAAGATACAGGAAATGGCCAAGTTATCAAGTACTACATAGAGGTTAGGAAGATATTTTAGAAAGCTCAAGTATCTCTTTCTCCTATAAAGTGCCGTGGAAATGTCTCATATACTTGCTGACCTACTCTAAGAACTGAGGGTTTTAAAAAGAAGAAGGAAGGAGATACCGGCTACAAGTGATAAAGATACTTGTGCTAAGCACGCCAGAGCCAGACAGACTGTAGCAGAAACCAGAAGGAACCAAGAAAAAGATTACTGTTTCTTTTATGAAATGGTTTTTAGTCTACTACTGTCTCCTTAAAAATAAAAATCAACAAATAAATGTCCATTTAAATTGATCTTCTGTTGGACTATGTTATTGTTCTGACATATAAATTAGTATTTCTTAGACTTAACTATCCCTCTGGGATAAGACTAAGAAACAACAATAATATTTTATGGAGAATGTCAAATAGCCAGCCTTTACAGCAATTCTCTTCTCTCTCTCTCTCTCTTTTTTTTTTTTTTTTTTTGTAAAATGGATGATAGAGATTGTTATAATCAGAAAGATACTAATACTACTTTGGAACTGTAATGAAGCAAATGTCTTCAGTCACATGTCATTGAAATTTAAGGACTACTATCTTTTACAGAACAATTTCAAATGGAAGTTCCTTCTACTCACTGCCCTAAATCTGTCCCTTATTAGCAGTGACCTTGAAAAACTCACTTCATCTTTTTAAGCCACTTTCCTCCTCTGTGAAATGGAAACGTTAATATCCACCCTTGTTACTCCAACAGTGTCAGAAGGATCAAATGAGATGATAAAGGTAAAAATGTCTGGTTAACAATGAAATGCCATATGCGTGTCGCTATTACGAATCCTTTCTAGACCATAAATATCAAGGAGGCAGAGAGCAGACCTATGTTGTTCCTATGGAACTACAGTACTTACATAGTACCTGACATGAAGTAAGAAATGAATAAATAATTGTTGAATTTAATTACTCCTTGAGATTAATCATGGAAATGTTTATGTATAAAAATATCAATAAAATAGATACTAAACTCTCAAACAGAAAATTATAAAAACAAAGGCAGGCACAGCTCTCATAAGAATGCTAATCCTTTCCTGTGCACTGTGTGTTTCCTGTTCACTGTGTGAACCAGCTTAGATCTGTCCTGTAGGCTGAAAGCTTTCCAAGCAAAGAGATGGTACAATTTCCACCGTGTTTTTTATTTCATGTCTAACAGCTTTTCTAGCCATATATCAGACTAGAGATTGTTTATTAGTAAACCTGGAAAAATATAGCTAGGGGAAATGATAACACCCACAGAATACAGTTCAAAAAAATCAACACAAGACAGGAAATAAGGGACAGAAAATAGACTAAATGTGAAAACAGGAAGGACATACCAAACAATGTGGAAGCAAAGAACAGTAAAATAAACTGTTGCATCAAAATGTCTATTTTCACTGGAATTTATGAATATACATTATTAAGATTCTAGAAGTATGTCTGAATAAATGTGATCCCAGAATAAAAACAATACTCTGTATTATTAATTATTTCACTACAGCTCTTAATGTACTAACATTTACAAGTGGGTGGTGGGCGTGGGTAACAACCAGCTCCTGCAAGGGAGAAGGGAAAGTCCAGCTAGTAAAGGGAACATACAAAACACAGCAAGATAATGGAAGACTTCCTTCCCCTCTCCACTCCCAAACTTCCTCAAACAAATCTCTTACTGATGCCACTTTCAGTGGTTTATATCTGAATATTGTTCTTAGGCACCAAATAATGCCTGCTTTGACATTCATTAATACTTTATTACCTGATAATAGATTTTTATTTCACCCTAACTCTCCCTCAAATATTGGCATTTTAAGTGAACATGCAAATTAAAAACAAATGGTGGCATGAAGGACAGCTGAACTAATGGGAACAGGATATAGCTAAAGAACTGGGCCGTAGGATGCTTCCTACCCAACATAAACCTTAACTGGCTTTATTCTCTTTGCTTCTATCAGCCAATGTTCTCTCAAAAGGATACCAAAGGATGCCTAAGGTATCATTCACACCCTCCAAGTATAAGGGCCCAGCAGTAGAATAGGCCCCAAACTGGGTATGGGCCAATCAGTGAGTCGGGTCACTAAAGCCAAATCTAAAATACGCTGAGACAAGTACAAGTCCACAGAGGAGTCTTGATAAAAATAACCAGGACATGTATGTGAGTTGCCCAAAAATGTTTACTTCAGAGACCCTTCCAAGACCAGAAGACCTTCCCCCAGGGCATCATAACCACTTACAGCTTGGCATTTTATCTAAAACATAAATAAGAGACTCAGAGAGCTACCCTCATGATTGCTGAAACTCTGCCAACTCCCTGGGCCAAGGCTAGTTCCATATTCCAGTCTCACACTGAAAAAGAGGGACCTGGAACACCTCTGTCTGCAGCAACCGTCAGCTAAGACAGAAGGGAACAGTGGGCCTGCAGGGAAGTCTATCTCCATTTTAATTCCTAAAGAGAACTATTTATTTCCTTCTCTCAGATGGCTGGAGGGAGTGAACTGAGAAGCCTCTGGGCTCACATTCACACTGCTTTCCTTAGGCCAAGCAACTGACTGCTCTTGGAAAACAACTGAACAAAACCAAAGGTAAAGCGTTGTTTACAACTGCATTAAATGCATCATCAGCTTCCATCCTCTCAAACTATAGAGATGAAATACAGGAGCTTTTTTTTTCTTTTCCCCTAACAGCATTCTGGACTATAAATAGTTTAATAAAAGGTCATGTTTTATTGCTCCCTTCTTTCATATGGATTTGAAGCATATGGCATTTGGGGGGGGGAGAGGAGCAGGAGAACAATATGTTGAAGTGATGATTCTTTGAAGTGCTATAAAATATTTTATTAAGTAATAGTACACTGTTATTACATGCACCAGAGACCATTTCAAAATTAAACACACATTTTAAATCAAGGTCAGGGTGAAGTAAGGGAGGTATTGGTATACCTAAATAAACTCACCGGTCAGAGATCACAAAACACAGTATAAAAATCTCTCTCCTGCACATTGGGCATTAGCATTCAATCCTAAACTCAAGGAACATGCTTGTCCTGGTTCATAAGAGATTCAAAAACCTCCAGTTTTCTACTCTTGCTTTCACTGTGGACACTTTGGGTAACAAAACTACACATTTATAATACATATTCTCTCCGGCAGTTCTTTTTCTCACAGATTTATCTCTGTTTTATTGATTTGTAATATTTTGAATTCTCTCTCAATTCCAGGAAAATTACTCCTTTTTTTTTTGTTTCTCACAAATTTCCTTTTTCCTCTCTGTTATTCCTAAACCTCCCCCTGCAGCTTGCTTCAAGAAATTTTTATAATGCGAAGAGTTGCAAGACTACCTTTCTTCCCATGATATGAGAGCACTAAGAAAAAAAAACAAACAGTATTATTTGTGTCCACTTCTGAGATTGGGCAGTGGGAAAAAGGGAGAAAGGGAGAGGGACAAAGGAGGATATTCCCAAGCAAGCAATCCCACCCACTTACTCTGTTGTCCGGTCATGAGTTGCATATCAAACACAGTTAGGCCAAGCTACACACGCAAACTCTAAGGAAGATATGGATTCTTCTGGAAATGTGTACTAATGATTTGTTGTCTGACATTTTCAACTTTTCTCACAGAACTGGGTTTAAATCATTGACCTGATATGAAGCTGTAGGGCAACATCCTGTCTTTCAGAACATAGTGAAATAATGATGCCCAATATGTAGCAGTTTAAAAAGTTCTAGCAAGCCGGAAAGGCTGAAGGTGCTGCCCCTATCGACATACCAGGCCAAGACGGAAAAAAATGTCAATGTGCTTCAGATTGCTCCATCTCTAAGACATAATGTGTTACATCTTAATCAATATTAGAAAACAAGGACCTTCTTTATGAACACGAGTGAGGGGGTGTGTGGTGGTAGGAAAGAGGAAGGAGGACAATGGTGAGAGAAAATGTACTGACTGTAATCAGTGGGATCCATTTACTTAATATTAATTTTTCCCATTTATTCTTCTGAAGCAATTGAACTAGCAAGCCTTCAGAAAAGACGAGCTAGAAAATAGCTTCTGGGTTTAGTCACTTTTAAATAATTAGAAATTTCTGGGGGACAATGCTGAAGACTGAGGGACAGAACCTAACTCTGAAGTTTGAAAGCCTTAAAATTTATCTTCTGTAACAATTCTAATTGAATTCAAAGTGCACTTATTGATTTTATTCATGTACTTGATACGATGAGTAGGACATATATGATTAAATCAGATTTCCCTCTCTCCGAAACTTACCAACATGGGTAAAATTCAAGTGGTTATCAGGTAAATGTCTTAAGTGAAGCCCAATAAAGTGTTAGGTAATTCCAAGGAGTGAGACATTACATCAAATCAAAAAAAGCAAAAGAGTTTTCCCAGAACAAATGGTGACAGAAATAGATTTTGTAAAGGGATAAAATTTCGTTCTGCAGGTTCTGGGAGTGATGAGGGCAGAATCTCTGGCACTATTCTGAGAGTAGAATAAATTCTCACAAAATGCATGCCAAATGAGTTAATCCACTTTAGACAAATGCAAGATAATAGAGCTGGTAAAGGGTACAAACTTTTACTTACAAGATTTTTAAAGTCTGAAGATCTAATGAAAAACGTGACGACTATACTTGATAACTGCATTGTGTAATTGAAAATTGCTGAATTGCTGAGAGTAGAACTTACTTAAATATTTTCACACACAAACAAACAAATAAAAAACCTAGGTAAAATGAATAAAATCTTTCAAAGACAGAAGTTACCAAAACTGAAATAGAAAACCTGAGTAATCATATAACAAAGAAATTAGAATTGTGATTTAAAACCTTCTACAATGAAAAATTCAGTCCTGCAAAGGTTCACTGCTGAATTCAATCCAAAATTTAAGGAAACTCTTTCAAAAAACAGAGAATGGGGCAATGAGGTCAGCACTGGTGGCAACACAATATGGAGGAAAATAAAGCACTAGAAATTGTTAAGTAGAATGGCTGGTTGTGGGGTTAGGGGAGAAACAAGCTGACTCTAAGACTATGGAAGGATAGAAGGTATAAAAGTCCTGTTGAGGATAAAGGAAAGGAAAGTGATGGAGTGTGAGATAAAATCATGGTGGTCAGAAAGAGTAATTTCAAATGTTAAGATCTTAGAGCTCTTCTCAAGGATAATAAAGTGCAAATTCTGATTACTGATGTGATGTATATGAATGTCAGGGTAATTTTGAAGTTATCTAAAATAACAATGTAACAAAATGAGAAGGAAAATAAGGAGGTCAGTACTAAAGTGTTTATGGAATACAGATGACTATCCTTAGGCTTGTCTAAAGACAAGAACAAAGCTGGAAAGAATATTCTGTTTCTAGGTTTTACCTGTCATTTGTGAAGTATTTACCAGCCAGTGTTTTAGTCCCAAAACTTGATTATGATACTTTATCCTTACCATGGATTGTTAAGTAGGTATTCATAAGTAGGTATTCACAATCATATTGAGACCCAAGATTAATATATTATCCAAATCTCCCATCTGCACAGTGATGGGCAGAACATAAACACATGTCCATGCCTTAAAAGCCCATATTCTTTCTTCTAAATCATCAGCTCTTCACACACAAAAAATCTGAAACCATGGTAGGACAATTAGAGAAGTATGGTAATGATTATTGAGCTATTACTATGTGCCATGGGCAGTGCTAAATATTTTATGTATATCATTTTATGTGACATTCATTCACAAGAACCCAAAGAAGCCAGTATCATGTATTTTCATTTTAGAGAAGAAAGGAATTTAAACTTAAAGAAGCTTTTGAAATGTTCAGGTAGCTAACAGTAAGCTAGGATTCATTTTAAGGTTTGTCTGACTCTAAAAGCAACTATGCTAACACTCCTTTTTAGATTGTGCCTAAGTTTCATTAAACAATGTATTATTGAGCAAAGGAGAACCTATTTACATGGAGAAAGAAGCAGAAATTAAGGATAATGCTTACCCTTTGAATTGATGTTATAGAGAATTCAGGTTTTAATTAAAGCAAAAACAAGAAGATAGAGACAAAGGAAAGGTTAGTGAGAGAAATAATGGAACAAGGTTGGACACAGAAATACTATCACAGAGTTGTGGAAAGCACAAAGAAATATTGCATAGGAGAACTGTTTGGAAAGCCTTAGCAGGCAATTGCATTCAGATGGAGGCAGAGTACTTCCCTGAAAGGCTGATGATACTTTCAAGAGAAGAATGGCATGTAAGACTGTCAGATGCCTTGAATTCTATGAGACAATTAGGAATGCATCACTGTTCCTAGGGTACAGCCTTCCCTTTGAAAGTTGAGGAATGTTCTGATATTCATACAAGTCATTTTTATCATTGTCTTCTATCCATCACATATTAAGAGAGGCTGAAACAACGTAACAAAGAATAACTGGTCCACTGGCTGTGCTGATGTGAATGAATGGAAACATTCCTAATGAAGAAGACAGGAATAAAAGGAGAAGGGGAGTAAAGACAGCCCAGTGAAGCCATCACTTTGTTCTTGCTGCCATGAGATGTGTTAAACTGAACTTCTGTTTTTTACAGAAGCAGAACTATGGGTTTCTATCCAGTATAAAGGTCACACAATAATGTGCAGTGATCAAACTGTAAAATTATGACACAAAACATTTATTTCTACTGCTTTAGGTTAAGTGTAATTATTTATCTATCAACCTATAAACACAATATATAAAGTTCCTTAGTCCATCTAATTTTACTTTTTGGTTGTAGCTACAGAAAATCAAATATTTTAAGGTATTGTACAAATTATTACCATTTTTATTCACATTAAACTGAAGAACTGATCCAATGCATTAAAAAATTAAATAATTTAATTTAGTTAGAAAGTTAATTCTGTGTAACTTTTATAATATTCAAAATATCTGCAAATAAAAAATTCCTAGGATTGATAGCAACTGAAGATATAATGTTGACAAATGTGATGATAATAACCTATTAGTGAACATGAATCTTTAATAATCCATTAATGAGTAGTCACCAACTTACTAGATTATTTAAGTCACTATAGAATGGTAAAAGGAAATATGAGCCAAATAATGTGAGCTAGAATTTTGAGTAATTTCATTAAAAGACTATTTTAATGAACACTAATCTATGAACACTAAATGAACACTAAAGAAGGCAAACCTCTTTTAACATGCAAAGATTTGTACCTTAGAGATAAAGTTCCTCCAGTTTTCCAGTCCAGCAACACACAAAATTAACAGGAGGAAGCTGAAAGACATTTTCCCATCTTACAGGCTCAAGGCCATCATTTAAGGGGCTCTGGATCTCACTATCCAGTGTCACTTGTTCAGGCCAAAATTTACAGGCAGGGTCAGCAGATACATGAATCTCTCCATCCCTGGACATACTTTAAAGAGGTCTCCTAAAGCCAGGGCATATCCGGATACTTTGTGGGTCTAAGCTCCCAGAGTGGAGCTCAGGCCCTGATATTCTCCATTTTTATAGAGCATTAGTGACAGCAAGCTTTTAACTGGAAGATAAATAATCTGAATTTCCATGCCTAACAGGTTCCTTCAGTTTAGGAAACTGCTGGAAATGCTAACTGCCCAGAGGCTGCAGAAAAAAAAATCAATGTAACATTTAAAGATCTCTCCCTAGCTGGCCTCCTCGTAACTTTCACACTTTTTTCCTTTCAGAAGCCTTCAGGTAAGCTCGCAGTTTTGTCAGCAAACCTTAGTGCACAGGCTCTTATTTTCTCACCTCTTCTTCTGCAATCTCCTTCTCATCCCCTCTGAAATGTCTTCACCTTCTCTTTCGTAAGCCGTGACCCTGCCTCTTCTTAAAGCCCTTCTTTAAAGCTTTATCAAATTAACCACAGCTCCTCTAACTTGTAAAGTGTGGACCTTGGAAAGGTCTTTAAGGGTAAATGTCATCTGGTTAGTTCTTGCCCTTATAGAGTCATTTGTGTGACTCTCTTGAGGATCTCCAGGAAGCTGTTTCAGGATGGCAGAAGAAAGAACTTGAAAGAGATTCTGAGCTGATGGATTGACAGCTGCTGAAACACATGTCCACAGTTATACTTTTATAAAGTCTGCAGAACTAGTCTAAAATTATTAATAAAGAAAAAAAAGACAAATTCCAAATATTTCATTTTCCAAGTATTATATCAAGCTAAGAATTACTGTGAAGAATGCTAACAGCAGCACTATTATCTCTCAAAGATGACAGCTCTACAACTCACAATTGTCTGAGGTGGGTTAATTCATCTGGCGTGCATCATGTTAGCATTATTCTGCTCCAGCACAGTAGTTACAGAACATGAAAGCTGGAAGAGACCTCAAGAATCATCTCGCACCCCCTGCCCCTATTATTTTTCTATAAAAATCTCTGTGGGAGTGTGACAAGTAAAATATTTGTGTAACTTCTCACTTACTGCCATGGAATAGGTGAAAATAATAAATGTGCTGATACTTACACAGCGCCTACATCACAGCCCACAGGCATTTTAAAAGTGTAGGGGCCAGTTGAAGTTGAAGATTTCAAAAAGGCAATAAAAAGACGTCAAGCACAACCTTTGCTTAACCCAGTTCATTCTCCTCAGGAGAAATGGCACTGGATTAAGGGGGCAGAAGGCCTGACCACTTCTGGTCACACCTGGCTATATATGGAAACTTGTCAATTCATTACAGAGAAGCTGCCTGAGCTTAGGTTTTCCAGCTGTAAAATGGAGAAAATGGTACTTGTCCCCACAGAGCTAAGAGATCAAGAAGTATGCACTCTGTGAATGTGAACATGCTTTACAAACTCAGTAACATCAGTTCACTATTCCTGCTCTTAGGTGTTTTCTGAGGTAGATAGAGCAATAACTGCATTTTTACATGGATAAGTTGAACATTTTTTAATTCCCTGAATAACATATTTCAACAACATTGAAAATGAAAATGTTGGTTGTTCTTTTCCACTGAGCTTGTATTAGCCGCTTGCTTATGAAACTCTGTAGGCCACCAATACTTTAACATCCTTTTGCTTAACTTGATATGAATTGAGGTTGTAATTAAAAAAGAAGTAAGAGTTCTTAATAGAAACAAAATTAATATATTTGATATTACAACTGTTTATTAGAAATGTTTGTTAGTAATGATACCTATATATTAAGACAGATTCTAAAATTTTGAAAATCTCTCTCCTATTGAAAATCTCAAAAGAAAGTTAAAATTTTCTTTTTAAAAATCTGTGGTCATGGACAAGAACTGCTCAATTGTGATAGGATATAATCATTTTTCCTTATTGCATCATTTACTCAGATTATTTAAGTCTTCTCATAAAGTCAAAAATGTTTTATATATATATATAATACTTATACTTATATATAAATATATTTTTAAAAAGAACTTGGAATGTTATCTGGAGACTAAATACACTTGAGACCAAAAACATTCCTAAAATTTGTTTAAATGGTTATGTGCACCTTAGTAGAAATGAGCACCAGGAAATGATGGAAAACATTATTAAAATATTAAAAGGAGAGGGCCATAGCTTTGGATTCTTTTCCCCTCATCTATCTCAGTTGTAAATTACTTGCAAGCTTATCAATGTTTTTTTTTAAAAATACAAAATCTTGAATATTTCTGAAGTAAATAATTTCTGTTCCCTTTACTGAAAAGAAATCTGTTGGCCCACCTCTACTTAATTATAGATTAATCTTTATTTTATTTACATGAACAAGTTAAATTATGCCTCATTGTATGCAATGTCTAATGAAAAGGATGAACTGATACATTTCTGTAGAAGTTTTTTTTTTTAAATAATTCAGACCATTTAATTGTCAGTTTCTCTAAGGTTTGTGCCAAATAACTAAAAGTTATCAATGTTTTCAATATTTATAACAGTCAAAGAAAAAAACATACAAAGAAAAATGGAAAAAAAAAAAGGATAAACTGAATCCAAAAAGTATCAGAACACCTCTTACCCCTTGTAAATGCTAACTAATTGCTACAGTGAAATTGGGATTACTAATAGTAAAGAACAATTAAAATTGTCTTCTTAGAAAATCCTTTCCTATTTCTCCATATAGTCTAGTTTGGTTTTGATAATAGACTGAGGAGAGTTTAGGTATGTAAAAACTAAGATCTGATTTTTTTCAAAAAAATTAAACTAATGAAATTTTTATATTTTTCTGTTTGGAAAATTTTTTATTCCTTGCAATGTATCTTATTGACAAGATAGATCAGAAAGCCCTTCCTGAAACTTCAGAGAACTGAAAATGTCTGAGGTAAAGAATATAAAATTAATCAAATTAAAGAATAAAAAAATTAATGTTCAAGATAGGATATTAAAGGAAAAAAGCAATAATCTTTTACAGAAGAAGAAACTTGACAAGAAGGAAAGTACAGTATTTTAGTTATTAATAAAAAGAACGATAGCTTTTACTGTTTTTTCTTTTAGCTAACTGAACGATGGTGCCATGATTAACTGTGGTTTCTCAATCAATCTATAATTTGTTGATGACATTTTGAAAGACTCTTTGGGAACAGCATGGACAAGCAATGGTTTCAGTCTTCATCTCCTTAATTACTACTTATAATCATTAGAAATGAAAAAAAAATCCCTCCTCACTTTCTATCTGGACTAAACCATGTAGTATCTTCTTTGAGCACTGAAACGAGATTCCAAAGTATGGGTCTGCATCAGACCTACCTAGCTGCCACAGCACAGAGCCAGGGCAAAAAAAATAATCAGCAGATCTTCCCCGGGGCTATTCTATTCTAATATACAAGTCAGCACTACTTATCGCTTTAAAAATGTCTGGGAAGTGTGGTCTGTTGTCAAAATTCAGATTATATTCTGAGATTGGCGGGAAGGAAATGACTTGATTTTGTACTTGTTGTTGATCTAAAAGAAGTCATTTCCCTTCTCTGCACTTAGTTTTCTATTCTGTAAACCAGGTATGATGAATATCATCTCATATCTCACAGAAACGCTCAGGAAAGGCAATGGAAAATAACATGAGAGAGGACAGTGGAGAGGTCTTTAAGACACTGCCAAAGCGTGTCCCCTGTTAATGAGGATATTTTGTTTTGACACCTCCTAATTCCACCACAAGCTCACTTGCAAGTGATTTCATTGTATCTTTACCTCTGTACCTGAAAGTGGGTAACACATCAGATTCTCCCCTAAATGCAGGAGAAGTAAAAACTTGGTAGTCTTCTTTTGCTCATCCTGCCTTCAAGCTGGTTCTCAGATACAGGACCAAATTTAAATACAAGGCCTAAGAAGTAACTTCATTTAATTCTCAGAGTCAATACAAGGTGTCACAGAAATGGAAATTTTATGCTGATGTGCCCCCATAGGAAAGGAATTCCCACAGAAGAAAAAGGGCTTCTCTGCTGAGTCAGGGTTGGGGCTACATCCTATGTGATCTGGATATCCCTTATCATATCACTACCCACACTGCAAATATTTTGTTTATCTCTTTGTAGAGCTCCTGAATTAGGAGATCCTTGAGAGTAAGGTATTGAACACTAATAAATGGAGATTCCAAATCAGTTGATCACTACAGCCTGGCACATGTTTTTTCTAATGAGGTAAAGTGTTTGCCTAGTTGTCTTACACTCCTTCTCTCCTGTCTCCCCATAAAAATCTCCATTTCTCCCCATATTCATTTCCATTCCTCTCTCTATTGTTTCAAAGCCTCAGTAAGGATACAGCTACTTTCCACAAAAGAGTTGGTGACCCTTGACTTTAACCATGACTGAGACAGGAAGGGGGCAGGGCACAGCCATTCAAGGAATGCTAATGCAGTTAACATCAAAATGGTGAAAGATTCATCTCCCAGTAGGCCTTGAGGCTCAAGATGGTGGGAGATTTAACTTCTAGTAGACCTTGAGCTTCATTACATGCTTATAGTAATATGTTAGCATGGTGACTAACTTGCCTACAGGTGCCATAACAGTCCCAAGGTTAGCCACAAAAGGTCAAAGAGTGGGAAATGGCCAACTTTCTGGGAATCCCAGCCCATTCCCCAAGCTACTTAGACTGGTCCTTCCACTTAATAGCATATGAAGCCACTGAGCCCATAAAAACTGGCAACACAGTGCCTCAAGGCAGCAGCCTCTCTCTGTCTATGGAATGTGTACCTACTTTTAATCTGAGCACCTAACCCCTACACCTTGTGGCCTTTCTCTTGCCTTTCAATGTACCTCTCTGAATAAATCTACCTTTACTCAACTGTGGCTCACTCTTGAATTCTTTCCTGCGCGAAGCCAAGGACCCACACCTGGCGAGGCGCATCCCAGGGGCTCAACCGACGCCTGGGACACAGCCCTCCTCACGCCCCACATCTATTTTTCCTGCATCATGATCATTGGTGGCAAGAAGATGAATATCTCCTTTTCTAGCATATTACAACTCTCTAAAAGTATTACTGCCGTTGAAATTATGTACTGGGTACTTAATTAAATTTCTACATGAGAATGTTGTTGAGGAGTGTCACAGTCTGACTAAATATGTTCTGTAAAATAATAGCACTGTGGAAAGAACAATCCTTATACTAAAATATATATATTTGACCTTTTTTCTCAATCCCTTTCAAATATTTTAAAGTATTTTGCTTCCATGAATGGCTCGTTTGTAACCGTCCATTACCAAGAGAGTCGAAAAAGACCACAGCTCTTGGAATGTATAAAGAAGAGATTGTATTTATACAATTAGGAAATACATTGTAGCTTTCCCATCAGAATATATCAAAACTCTCATCTTCCTGTCATTTTTGCCAAGCCAGCTCACAGCTGCTATGCCTACCTATTATCACCAGACTAAGGCCTGTGCTATTATCTACCTCACCAGGAGAATTCACCTGCTGCTGTGGATGAAGCACTTCATTCCTGCCCTTTTATGCTGTGTGCTCACAGTGACATATTTAACTAGGTGACACACTTATGTTGGCCAAAAAGCCCTCTATCTATGATAATGTTAGGTTAGGAGAAATGAATTAAAAGAATAGGAACAATCACTGAGTGAACTCTTATTTACCTAAAAGAAAAGTCAATCTAAAAGGCAGATATAATGAATACAGCACATTCATACAAATGTTAGAATGAACAATAGATATGAGTGCTCGGTAACAACAAATAGATCAGTATTAAGAAACTTCAGACTTCTATGAAAGTTATCAGCATGTTAAAAAGTCCATGTTGCAGTTGTTCTCTCATGGAGAAACAATAAATGCCAGATATTAGAAAACATTTCTTTTTCATGTAACCATTGTATTACACAATAAAGTGCAGCTCAAAACGGTTCTAACTTGGAGACGAGCCCTGCAAAGACAGGTTAGCTGTCCAATTGTCTTTTGTTTTCTTGAAGATTTGGAATATAGCAAGTATTTCAAGAAAATCAAAAAATAAGTGAAAACTCACTAGTGAAAAAAGAGAGGTAGGAAGGAACTTAGTTGAGAAAAACAACTGAAACTGGACAGAAAATGACATGAACGTGTAAAAGAAAACTTCTTCCTCTACCTTTTGCCATTTCCAGAGTAGCCATTTCTGTAACACCTCATCTACACTGTATCAAGCATCAACCTCTGCTCTATATGCCCTTCTCCTTTACAGACTCTTTGTTGTCTACTTTTTCTCATTGAGACATTCAACCTTACACAGCAGGCCCTATTTCCTTTCAGTCAAATGAAACCTACCTAAATTACTAAACTCTTCTGTGCCTGCATCAGAATGTTCCTAAGCTCACTGATCTCCCTCATTTCTATAGATGCCAGTGTGAAAGCACCTTTAACCTCTGTCTTAATTGCTAGTGAGAAGGAAAGTGCTTTTGAGAATAAGACAATACCTTTTAAAATTTTCTCTTCCTCGCAGTTTAAGGCCTATGTATTTCAAATTAATGGACTTTAGACAGTAAGCTACTTCCTTTGCTGCCTAATTTACAGGAAAATCCATGTGCCTCTATATGCATGAGAGGTCTTCTCCAGAATTTATCAGTGCTGAACCAGCTTGCTGTGGCTAGCTCACTCATCTCTCTTCATATAAACAAGTGTCTGGGAATAATAATAGGAATTACCACAGTTATGACTGACCAAATGTTTCAGGTATTGTATTTTGTAATCACTTTTACCTAAATAAGACTTTCCTACTCTTCTTCCTATTTCAGTCAATTATTAATGGCACTCAAATTCCACTAATCCGTCCCATACTGGTTTTGCCTTTTGATTCTCGCACAACTGCACTTCTTATTCTCCCTCTTTCTTATAAGTCTCTCTTATGAATGAATGGCAAGGATACATCTATTCCAGGGAAATATTTTACTGATGGTTGATGGTTCCTTTTTTTCCCCCGGAGAGTCCTCATACCCCTTCTCTGTAACTCTCTAGCAAGTGTTTTCTGAGCAACAGAAATGGTTATATCTGGGGCGAGATGGCTATCAGGCGGTTATTGTGTGTAATGGTTTGGAACAGTTCAGCTGATGTCACAGAGGTGGGCTTTCATTTCTACTTAAGAAGAGATGGGAGGGAGGTAATGTGTTTCACTGAGTCTATTATAGGGGATATATGCGTCAAATTTCAGGCAGAAAATTACGGAGGAACAGAAGCAGACCAATTCCTCTAAATATCTTCTGCTGGAAAAAGAGGAAGTTTGGGAACACATACTTCCCTCTCCTGTTTCCTGAATTTTCCACTCCTCCCAGCTGTCCCCAGAAATGTTGCTTAAGGCTAATGCAAATATTCTAATTCCAGGAGGCAAATGGCAGGTGGAAAAACAGCTTTTATAAGAAACAGACTTGGGTTTAAATCCTTGGTCAAGCCCTACCAGCTTTGTGACATTGACAATTTATTAACTTCTCTAAGCACCTGATTTTGCACCTATAAAATTGAGGTTTTAATATGTACTTCTCAAGGTAATTATGAAAATATATTGAAATGGCATAAGTGAAGTACATAATAAAGTTCTCAGAACATAAGAGATGCTCAAAATATGTTTAATTTCCTATTCCCACTCATTTATACATGGTGCTTACATTTCTTATGCTTCATTTTCATGCAACACAAGAATACCACTAAACACCTTCAATACGCTCACTGGGCTAAGGTTAGATTAATTTGTTGATAACACACCTGGAATTATTTTCATAAATGTACAGATTTTAGTGTGCTTCTGACATGTTGTTAATGCTAGATTATAACTGTACTTAAAAAGAGAGTTCATGGACATGAAAGGTAATCTCAGGGCAGGGCAGTGGCAAGAAGCTACGCGAGGGCTCAAAGACCCTGGGGCAGTCCCTCTCCCCTAACAAACTGAGCAGGTGAAGCCCTACTTCATCTATGCTTAATGTCAGCTCTGGCAATGAAGATCAATGGAAAGGGACAAATACCACGGAACACTATCCACTGAATGTTCAGCCTTGTACTGCAAAACATGGAAGGTTTAATACATAGAGGTACGGGGAAATGTGTCCTTAGGTTTATGAGGTAGTGTGAGACTCTGCTGCTCCTCAGCCTAGTTAGAGTGTCCAAGATTTCTCTCCCTTAAATAATTCCAGAGAATTTGCTGTTCTATCTTGCAGGTCTGAGAATTAGTGGCAAGCTGAGTGATTTAGAGTCTAATGTACAAAATTCAAGATTTAATTATGAAGAGTATTTAAATGTAACTGCTGCTGAATGGAAGTACTTAGTACTCTGTCTCTAGGATGGAGAATGTACAGCCTAGTGTCTGTCACCAAGGCTTCCTCTATCCTTCTCCCTTCCCCTTCACCCTTCCTCACTCCCCCATCTCTCTCCTTTCTCTACAACGTGAGGAAAAACCACTGAGTCGACCCTGGAACTAGACATAGTTCACCCCCTACCCCGCCCACCAATGCATCACCATTGCTAGTGTCTGAGTTCTCTCCACTTCCCTTTCTGTGCTTTCATTTTCCTGATAGAGAGGAAGTATCAATGAGATAAGAGTTTTCTAGGCCCAACAGACAAGTGTTCTGATCTTTACTCTCCAGAGAGATTCCCAGAGAGACAGTAAGATGCCAGGAATAGAATAGCTGTTTCATGCACCTATACAGACAAGGCCATAGATAATCTCACAGATTCCAGAGTGTGGTGAAGAGACTTTAGGGAGGTCCCAGTGATTCCTACCTCCTGTGATTCAGACTCTCTCATCCTCTCTATCTGAGTGAGGTAGGAATTGAGACTTGCTTCCGACCTACTGAATAAGGCAAAGGTGACCAAATGCCACTTTCATGATAACATAAGATTGAAACTTAACTTGCTAGGAGACTCTTTTCCTTATTGGCTTTGAGGAAGCAAGGGGTCATGTTCAGAAAACCTACACAGGAAGGGACTGAGAATGAGCTTCAGATGACAATCAGCAAAACTGTCCAACAGCTACAAGGGAATGAACACTGTCAACAACCACATGAGCTTGGCAGTGGTTCCTTTCACAAATGAGCCTCAGATGAGGATGCAGCTCTGGCTAAGACCCTGATTGCAACCTTTGAGTTTTCCATCAGAGGGCCCAACTAAGCTGCACAACACTCCTGATCCACAGAAAATGTGACGTAATAACGATGTGTTGTTTTAAGCTACTGAGTTTGTGGCAACATTGTTATGCATCAACAGATAATTACTAGAGAGAGCACAAATGGAAGGAGAGCAAACCTGAGAGTCAGGAGATAGCAAGGAGGGATACTTCAGCTGCAATTGGTTACTGAGAAGTATGTAGCACCAAAGATATTTTTGCAGATTCTGATCCTTGGAAAGTAGGCTCTAAAATGGAGCTTATGGTCACAAAGTTTATTAGGAAGTGCCCTTGGGATCAACACCTGTGGAAGGAAAGTAGAAGAACTGGTCAGGACAGAGGGAGAAGGGGCACTGTACCACAGGTTCAACAAAGGCATCAGGCAATCCCATAGACAATGGAACTAGAAAGGCCTTTCAAAGCTGTTACGCAGGAGACCAAAATGGCCAAGCTTCTGTATCATCACAGCGAACTGCCACTAAACATACACAACCCCAGGAAGGTCATAACCTTGTGTAATGTGGCATCAGCTGAAGGCTGTCTCGTGACAGTAATCTCAGCAAATGGAGCTACTTGTCCTTCATTGAAGAGGGACCTGGGCCTGGCATCACCATTCCATTACAGATATGCCCCTGAATGGACTGATGACTGAAGTACAGGCTGCTGTGCCACCTCACCTGGGATACACAGGCTCCCTCTAAATCTGACACTGCTTTGAGAGTAGGGTAATCTCAAATTGATAATTAACTTTCTGTCATCAGGTTGGAATAGAAAAATCAAAATACAAACTAAGCTGAGATACAGAAAAATTATTATTTTCCTTGTATACCAGAGCATATGGCTTGGGATCCAACAGCTGTTGCAGTAGCTATTATAATTACACCAGGAGCACAAAAAAATGGAGGTTTCAATTCCCAATGAGGAACTGAGAAAGATTTCATGTATGAGGAAGGAACTGATGGTACTTTCAAAGAGAGAAATTGAAGAAAATTTAATGAAAAGATGAGTACAAATGTTCAGGCAGAGTGAAGGGAACAAACAAGGATGGTACAGCATCCTGGAGCCAACGAGACCATAATATCTTTACCTTCTTTAGGCTGCAAGGGTCAGGGTGAGAATGCCATAACTGTAATTCAAAGAAAGGATTATATATTACAGTTGGGGAGTTGTGGCTTTGGACAGAGGATTACAGACACTGTAAAAAAACAAAAACCACTATATCTTTCACCTTCCACTCTTGTATGTCCTGCCAATATCTCCCGTTGGTCAAACCCAAGGAGAAACCAGAGGGCAAAAAGTCCAGGTAATGCACTGCAAGGTGCTCAGCCTCCCAGGTCACTAAGCAGCACAGACAGTGGATCTCAAGGGATAAACTGAAGAATAACAAGCATGGAGTTGACAACTGAAGGAGAATATCTTAAGCTAAAGAAAAAGGATGAATAAAGACAGAGAAATAGGAAATTCCAGAATCTATTTAAGCAATAGTCAGTAGTCTGATGTGTTTGGAGAATGAGCTGCCTTGGGGTGGTTCTTTGAGATAAAGAAGACTTGGTTCAGGAAGGAGAGGGAAGGGATTGAAAGAATTCTGTCCAGAGGCTCCCATCAGGAAATCCAACAGATCTCAGCAAAATAGGACAGGACTGATTTCTATGTGATAATCCAACAGTCATACCCCCACTATTGACTTCAGGGAATGAGGACTGGAGAATGTGACTGAGTTGATAATTTTCTAATTATGTAATAATGGGTCTTGTTGTAACAATTTTGTATTGACATTCACCTGGCCATTCCCATCAAGTTCTACACCTTCTGTTACTTAAGTTTTCCATCAGAGAACAATCTACAAAAATCCATAATCAATGGTCTTGATCACTCCAATTTTCCTTCAATTTTGAGAGAGTGAAGAGGCCCTGTTGTGATGTGGCAGGTGTATTCACATCATTGTCATTTGGGAAAAATCCTCTGTGTGGTGTAAAGTCACACAGGCATGTGTTGCAGCTAATTAACTGGATGACAACCAATCCCCCAAGTCTTTTCTAACATTATTGCTTTCTCAGATTTTCACAACCATCTTGTCAACACATGTTAACTCAGTCTGTTAGCTCATTCTTTTGCTAGCAATCTAACATTAATTTACCAACAGATTGTTTAACCATCCTCCATTCTTTTTGGTTGTTTTGCTTTCTTTAATATTTGTAACATCTCCAGGAGCAATATCTATTTAGAATTCTACTGCCAATTTCCTCCATCTTCTTAAGGAACGTACAAGTGCACAGCAAATCACACATTAAAATGGTTACATTTTTATCCAGAAACATGCCATTTCATTTTCTACATTTTCTTCTCTCATCAAGATAGAAAATTACCTATGTTGGTGAACTATTTGGTGCCAAGCACTCTATTAGGTATAATGCTACATACATTTCATGTTAATTTGCTCCTCACAAAATCTTCATGAATAAAGTATTTTGTCCCTCTTTTCATACAACCTATGGTTCAGAGTGATCATATAGTTTGTCCAACATCACGTAACCAAAATGTTTCACAGCCAGGATTTAAACTCAGGTCTCCCTGACACCAGAAACCAGTCTTTTTTCCTCTGCCACACTCTACAGAGTCCTTGTCCATTCTCCTTTGAACTCCACAGGTGGCCAATATGGTCATTCTTAAAATACAGAATCATATGAGCCATTAGCTTTTTAATGTGAGTGAACTGTTAACTCTTCCAAGAATTTACATTTTATAAGAGGGGATAAAAACTCCAAGAAATGACTCTAAGAGTGGTTTTCAAGTACCCCAATTGGATGTAGTAGTTACTATTGGATAAAGAAGTCTTTAGAGGGCATAAAAATTTAATAGGCAGCTTTCTCAATCGTCCCTATAGAACTGATTTAATTTTTCACCAGTAGAATTTGTCAGAAGCTGAACATTTTGTTTTGTACAGCAAGGTAACATTTTTACTTTTCTAAACAGCATACTCCTCAGCTCTCAGTTTTTCACCATGGTGTTGATTTAATGCTGAAATGTGATTGCTGTGAACTACCACCACCACCACCAGCCACAGCCATCCCCTTACACACACAGTGACACACATGACTTGAGATGGTCTACATTATAGAAATACTAGGTTGTCTTCCTGGAACCATAAGAAGTTTAAGTGACTGAAACTATGGTTCTTAATAACTTTGGCCTGGAAGGAAATTTCCATTAAATATAGAGATTTCTTTTTCGTATCAGGCCTCCTGCCAGGAACCTTTCTAAATCAGATAATAGTACCTCTTAGGCCCTCTAGGTAATGCTGTTCATCTCAGGATGGTCTTGGAGGAGAGATATTTACTGGGAATTCCTTGGGAATTTCTTACTTTTTCTTTTGAGCTTAAGGATTTCAGAAATATACCATGAAAAATATGGCCTCTCTATAGTGGGTTCAGAGGAAAAGAGCTATCTATAACCAATCCATGAAAATAGCAGGCTAGTCTATCCTGTACCTTAATCTCAACATCAAAAAAGAGTAGAACAGTACACAGTCCATAAGAGCTTCTCAATAAATATGTGTGAAAAGAATGAATTCGTAGCATTCTTTGATTATATTAGGATGTCAGACATTCTGCTAAAGGTTAAGGATGCAAACATTCAATAAGACATCACAGCTGCTGAAAAAGAGCTCCTAGTTTAAAGGGAGAACACGTAATTAAGTTGAAATACAAGGTTCACATCTGTAAAACATTCTAAGAGACTGCATATGTAAACACAACATGCATATTATGAAGTAGGCAAGGTCAGCCTCTATCCATTAACTGGCAACTGTTATATGAAATTATAAGCTTTATTTTCTATGCAAAAAAAAAAAACAGAAAAGGGGAGAATTATGAGGAAGAGGCATGGGAAAAGACCAAATATACTCTTATTATGGAGTGATAATTCTGAAAAATCTGTTCTTTTTGGTCTATTTTTAAATAAAAATGTTTGGAGTATAACACAAACATACCACAAGGTAAAATCTATAATTGTACAGCTCTGTGAATTATCTGAAAAAGAACAAGCCCATGTAACTGTCACCTAGGTTAAGAATCAGAAGCCCCCAACCTCATCCATTCCCCCATCACTATATACTCCCTCTTTCTCAAAGGTAACTATTACTCCGACTGCTAACACCATGGATTAGTTTTGCCTCTTTCTGACCTTCGTATAAAGAATTTATCATTATGCACCCTTTTTAATCTGGCTTCTTCTTTCCAACATTTTGTTTGGGATATTCATTCATATTGTTGTGTTGGGCAGTAGTTTGCTGCTTTTGTAAATTTTGTTCTATACTATTCCAATGCACGGTTACCCTATAATTTAATTTTAGTATACAGTTGACAAAGAGTAGTTATTTCCACTATTTTGGTTAATACTGTTATGAACATTCTTACATATGTCTTTTGGTACACAAATGTGTGAAGCACACGTGTGTCTCATGGTATATATTTAAAAGTGGAAATGCTAGTTAGTAAGATCATCTATCTTATGTATCTCCTACCAACCTACCTATCTTTCCAAATTTAGTAGATAATGAAAGTTTTCCAAAATGTCTGTAGCAACTGACAATTTAAACAGCAGAGCATCAGTCTTTTTAATTTCCACTTGTCTGTTGTGTATATCGTGGTATTATATCATGGTTTTAATTTTCTGGTGACTAATGATGTCGAGTACCTATATATATTTTTTAGCCATTTGTATATTTGTGTGTGTGTGAAACACCTATTCAATTTTTTTCTTTTTTTTTCCCTGCTCATTTTTTTCTATTGGGTAGAAATTCTTTTATACTTAGGGTTATGCAAAGATGCAAACACTTTTTCAGTTATGTGTATGCCAAGTATATTCTTCATTTTGTGACATTATTTATATTATCTTAATGATATTCTTTGATGAACATAAGCTCCCATTGTCAGTAAAGTTAAACATATCAATCTTTCCTCTATTTTTAATGACATATTGTTATTCATCATTTTACTTTGATCATCTTTGTATTTTATTTTGAGGGGTGTCTTACAAGGAGCACACATACCTTTTTTTTTGTTGTTTTTGCTAAATCTAATCATCATTATCATTTTATCATTTAAATAAAAAACTTAGTCCATTTATATTTAATGCAATTACCAATATAGCTACATAGATAGGTAGACCTTTCATCATATAATTTATCTCCTCTTTGTCTCATGCCTTTTGCTTATTTTTTTCTATTTATTTTAGCTTCTTCACTTTTAAAAGTAATTTTGTTACATTGTTTTTCCTTCCATTTAGCTCATTTGTTATCATGTCATTTAGTGCTTACCCTAGAGATTACAACTTGTATTTAGGACAAATTAAGCTCTAATTAAATAGAACAGTTAATACTTCCTTCAGTATTCAGGGATCTTTGACACTAATCATTTTCCTGAGTTATGTATTCTTAGTGTCATGTAATTTGTGTCTCATATTTTAAATCTCAAAGAATCTATTCTTGTTTTATACAACTAACATTCTTTTAAATTTATTTGCATTTCAACCATACACCTCGAATTATTTATGTATTTACTATTTCAATTGCTCTCCATTATCTTATAAATATCTAAGCCTCTATTTGAGACTGCATGCATTCTGTCTGAAGAACACCTTCTCTTTTCTTTATTGTAGGTCTGCCTTTTAAAAAAAAAAAACTAAATCTCTATTTTTTTTCAATTTAAAAAGGTCTTTATTCCAACCAGTAGTTTTGAAAAGATAATTTTTCTTGATACAGAATTTTTTTGCAGCTATTATTTTGCTAACTTATCAAAATATCATTTTTCCCCTCTGGCTTCCATTGTTTCTGTTGAAAACTCAGCTGTCAAACTTATTATTGCTCCTTTGAAGATAATGTCTTTTTTTCCTCTGATTGCTTTTGAGATATTCTCTTTTTTTCCAGCAGTTTTACTATGATTATTTATATCTTGGATTGTTATTGTTTTACAGTCTTGTTGTTTTGGAATTTGTTGGTAATTGTCTCTTCAGTTTTGCTTCAGCTCAACTCTCTTTCACCTTTTTTTTCACATCATCATATACTAGATAGTTCCACTATATTCCGAATATTATTTTAAACAATTTTTGTTGCTGTTTATTCTTTCCTTTCATTTTTTTTTCTTGTCATGTTTTTGACATTTATGTTTCTAAGACATCTGGTATGTTAATTACCACTTCAGCCTGATATGATGTTACTCTTATCCATTAGTTGTTTCTTTTACTTATTGTATTATTCAGTGCTTCATTTTTAATGATTATCCCCAGTTTTATTGAGATATAACTGACATGTAATATAGTGTAAATTTAAAGTGTACAATGTAATTATTTGATTTTTTACTAATTTCCAGTTATGTGTTGAAATTCTAATTCTCAACCTTGTTTTTGTAATTACTTGAGTATATCATCTTAAAGATGATATAAACAACTTCATTTTCTGGTTTCCTATGAGAAATTTCCTATTCCTAAATTTCCTATTATCTTTAAAATATTTTTCAATTTAGGTCCAGTCTGGTCTTTAGTTGTATGCCTGATTATTTTTGACTAAGTGTTAACTAAGAATTGTTATAGTGATAAGTTGAAGCGCTCTACAATATTATCTTCTATAGGGAGACTTTACTTTTTTGCTCTGATACACAGCTAGACTGGGGGCAATCACCTCAAACAGGGACTAATAAGATTCAAAAGTTAGTTTCAGTCCTTATGATGAATGATCTATATCTGGATTACCCTTATCAGTACCCCTCTTCCATGGTCCTGAATTTCAATTTTTATTCTCTTATTTCTGTGAATATAGAAAAAGTTATGTTTAGTTCTTCAGATTTAATCATTCATAGTCAGCAAAAGGAAGAGAGTGGTACAAAATACTTGGTTTACTTCTCTGGACATCTATTCTCTTCCAGATAGTATCCAAACACATTATTGCTATCTTGGTAGCTCTATGATTCTCTCAAACAACTGTTTACATTGAACCCAGTTACTCTAGAAGTTATCAGTGGAAGATGTGGTCCAAAACCTCCTATTCCACCATTGTTAGAAGTAGAGTTCCCTGTTTCCTTTTCTTTTAAATTAATGAGAGGTTTAGGTAAAATCATCTCTTTCACTTGATTCATTTTGCATATGCAATTCACCTGTGAGTATGGACAAAGTGGACAATTTAAAAAATTTCAGCTCTCAGGTACCAGAGTTGGTACACAACATGCAGCAAGTAATTGCTATCAGAGATATTTCTAAGTAAGAGTATGCTATTATAAAATATCTTAATAGCACACAGCCCAAAAGTCATTCTTTGTTTGACCTATGCCAAAATAATTTATTAACTTTCTACAATTGCAAAAGCTGTCTTGGACAATCATAAGAATTTTTCAGCATCAAATACTTTTTAGGTGTTTTCAGAGCATATAGACACTGGAGGAAAGCCATGCCTTCAGTATGCTTGTGCATTTGGAAAACAGCAAACAGAAACAGAAAGAGTTAAAGCAAGTAAAGTTAAATGGATTAAATATTTCCCAGGAGAACTCATCTTTGAGCAGCTAACAAAGAGAATGACACAGTCTGGCCTACTACAAATAAATAATAGCAACAGCAAACAGTACAATGAAAACAAACAAATATTGAGTGTTCCCTGCAAGCCAGAAAGTAAACAGCCTGTGAATAATACTTCACTTAATCCTCACAGTAAGTGTAAGTCTATGAAACGGCTTTATGTTTTCCATATTACAAATAAAGACAATGAAATGAAGTCATTCGCCTAAAGTCATGTAGCTCAAGAACTGCAGGTCCATAGGACCCTGGCGCTATACTGCTACCTACTATGCCATAGAGCCTATTTTAATTAAGCAACTGAGCCACCATGAAATCATGTGGCAAAACATGATGCATTAGAGAACGGACACACAGGGTCAAAGAATATTTGGATCAAATCCAGAGTCTCACCTTTCTAGTTCCCCCTAGCCAACGGCCTGACTTACCAGTAGATGCCTCTTAGAGTAGTAAGTATATATTCCTCTCTCCGTGTGTGTGTGTGTGTGTGTGTGTGTGTGTGTGTGTGTACACACCATTGATAAGATGGTCATAGTCCATTTACTTGTGTAAATTCAGTAAATTTTCAGATAATCATCTTGAAGTTAAATATCATGGTGCTGGATAAGGCAGACAAATTTTTTCTAGTTCCATCATTTATTAATAAATCTCAGTTGAGCTATTTAACCTTTTTCACCTATGAGCTGGTTTCCTGAGCTATAAATATGGAGATGGTAATACCACTCTCTCATGGATGTGATTGTATTGATTAAGATAAAGCTGACTATATACCTGGTACATTGCAGGAACTTAGTAAGCATTCTGGATGTTGTTTTACCTTGAAAAGCATGGTTAAATTATTACTCCCATGTATAAATTAAGAAATATATATGGAAATTGTGGACCCCATTCATCTGGTTCCCATTCTCAGAGTCAAGAAAAATACTGAGTACTTATATAAGCTGAGTATTTATATAAGTGGTGGTGGGGAGTGCAGGCTGGCTGTTCATCTACAATAGCACAGCCATTGAAGATACCACTACAACTGTGATCTGTGTGGGAAACCAAGGTTTTAGCTGAGAAAAGAATGTTAAACACTTGGATTACAGATGCCATACAATTCTGAAATGATAAAAAAAAAAAACAACAGATCAGAAGTGAAAGAATCAGTATTAAAATGCACTGTCAATCATGGTAGTAGTGGAAGCTGTTCAGAACTACAAATCTGATCAAAAGGATAATGCATATGTTTCTGTTTCTTTGGCTCCAGTAAAGTGAAATGAGGACAAGGGACAATAGAGGTCTGGAAACCTCAAAAACGCATAGTGAAGACCTTTATGCCCAGATTGGGTAAGCAGCGTAAGCATCACCCTTACTCAGTGCTGTAGAATAGTACGTATTCTTTTATAAATGTAAATGCCATCAACATGATTCTACCTTTATAAATGCAATGGTGCTTTCTTTGGTGAGATAACAACCCATATCCTTTCCTGAATACCAGAAATCATCTGACTGGTTACCAGCAAGCCTGAGTAATCTAAATTTTAGATGTCTTATTTTTAAAATGAGTTTGAAACTTAATTAAGATAAATTCTATCTTTATACAGACTCCTAGGACATAGGCTGTAATGTATATGACATATTCCCATGACCTTCTCTCTGTAGTGTACAACTCACTCAGGATCAATTCCCTATGACCTCTAAAACAGGGTTTCAGCACCAGGGAGAGAAGAGCTGAGTATTCAGTAACTGAGGTTCATATTACCTGGGCTTTTTGTTTTTTTTCCCAGAAGCATGTTTTAGCCATGATAGCAAACCCCAACTGCTAGTGTCTCAACCCAGTTAGGTTTATTTATAAGACATGTGGCTTAATATATTATTAGTCATTAGTACAGGGAATCTAAAATAAGCAGTATTTCCAACAACAACAACAAACTGTTCAACTGTCTAAACATTCTATGTGAGGACATTTTCTTAAGAATTTATTACTAAAAACAGTTTTCTACAAAAAAGACCTTTCAATGCACTCCTTTGTTTGGCATCTCTGCCTCTACTGACTAGTGCCACTGAGTGCTCCACAACTGCCTTTAGGGACTTAGCTAACATTTGTTTTGAGCTACTCTTTATACTGGACTGTTCTCAATCTGAGGCAGAGAGGCTAGGATATTCATGGCCTTCTGAAACCTTCTTCTCAGTTCCTCTGAAAACATGTATTATGTGTAGAAGCAGTTGCTATGCCTCTTATTTGTCAGTTTGACTTTTTGTTCCAATTAAGAGAATTTTGAAGTAGATCCAGTTATATTTCTAACCTTAGAAAATATTCATGTTCTTGACAAACTGTAGGTGGTTTTTCGTATTCCATTCATAATATAATGGGTCACTTCTCTGGATGCCTTAGCTTTCCTAAAGTCTGACAGGAAAAAGCAATGGTTGTCAGGCAAGAATGATTTCTTATAACCAATACATAAATAAAAAGGACATAAAGTAAATAGGTATAATGTATCTTATGTATATATATTATAAACCATTTATAATGAATGCCTGAATGTGCAATATGTGAAATTTCCAATGTAATGTATTGGCACCATACTATATGTGACAGTTTTTTAAAAATAGTTTCTCTGCTTTTAGTTTGTGTTCAGTTGGAATAGTAAAGAGTTACTCCTTGATGTTTATTGCCACAGAGAGTTAAAGCAAGTGAAACATGTCATAAAAGATGTATACAATGTAGGCACGGCTGTATAGCGTCACTGTGACATTTGGTTTTCATGTTTAAGCCATTTACATGCATTACTAGCAATACATTTTAAAATGATGGAAAAATGGAGAATATGGTACATGATTCACAACACTTTTTTGAGTTAAAAATTTTCAAACACAAAAAAGTTTACTTACAATGTTAAGAAATGCGTGCTTTTATTTCTAGAGTAAACTATTTTGTACTTTAAATCCTGCATGTATTGATTTATTCTAGTGTGAATATCAAAGCAGGAATTCTTTTTTTTTTTTTACATTTTTTTATTGATTTATAATCATTTTACAATGTTGTGTCAAATTCCAGTGTTCAGCACAATTTTTCAGTCATTCAGGGATTCTATTTTTAATTTGCCAGGCTTACGTTTTGAGATGTGATATGTATCTAATATATTTCAGTTCATGTAATTTCTCCTCTATTATTAATAATCTTGGAATAACCCCAAGAATGTGGTTTCCACGAGGTACAATGTGCAACATTGTATAATGAGGAGATGTGATGATTATTAGTTCTTATCTGGTCTTTAGTCCTTTTTACCGCAAAACCAGCTGCCTTTAGCAAGGTCCATTTCTGGCAATTTCCCAAAAGATCTCTCCTATACCTTCAACTTCCCATCACAGACTTGCTATTCTGGGCTGTCTTCCTAACTCTCACTTTCTCTGACTTCTGATTCTACTATTAGTTCCCTAATTTGGAAGTTTATAATCCTAACCTTTGATGCCATCATATTCTTGGCTCTGTGTCCTCTCCAGCATATGGCATTTCCTGAATGTTTTATGAGACTTCTAACATCAGCCATGTGCCCCCAGGATCTTACAGCTTAGACTAACCTCTGGCTAGAAAAAATTATTTAGATATTGGACACAAAATCCATGCCATACAAAATAAAATAAATGTGTAAGCTACAATCAGCTCACTGTTCTTAAGCATTGTTTTCATACTCATCTTATGGGGCAAGCTGGTTGTCCTGCCTACTTGTAGGGTCAGAATGTACCCATATGGACTACATCTGAGAAGAGGAGAAAAACAAGCACAAAGGGAATGGTTCCCAACAACTGATTAATGAAGAGATTGTTGCCAATAAACTTACGTCTGGAATCAATGTTCCCGATGGGAAGAAGTAAGATTTAGAAATAAGGAGAGCTTAGTAGAACATACTCAAATAGCTTTAAAATTGGAAGCTTGGAAGCTTAGAATCAGGAGCACAGCAGGGGTGTAAGTGTTGGCCACTAAAGGGGTGAACGAAGTATAAAATAAGGTAGGGGTTGAGGAAAGCAGATTTAGCAACACATGTACAAAGGTGGGAGCCCCTTTGGGAAGTATGTACAAGGCCCTGAAGGGAATGGGTAGGCTGTGTTTTTTAAGAGACAAAGATAGTCCAGGCTCTGGTTGAGGGTTTGCACAGGCTGTAAGTCAGAACATTTGGGTAAAAGTGTCAGATCAGCTCCTTAACACACACGTGAGTCACTTAGCCCTTTTGAGCATTAGTTTCCTCCTGGGTAAATGTGGACAAAATTGCCAGTATGCTCCTCACAGCACCACTGTGAGGATCAAATAAAACAATGGAAATGTAGATGATTTGGAGGGCATAAAGAGGTTTAATAAATGTAAGCCACTATCATTACTTAGGCAAAATTATGTGATCGAGAATTCTTTTTTGAGTTTATCCTCCTTTGGAGGGTGTTCAGAGGGTGATGCCCAAACATTTGCAGAATACAGCATTATCTTCTGAGAAGGACAAAGGATCAACACCAGAAAACACAATGATAAACCATTCACCTACGGAGGTGTGGTGCATGTAAAAGTCAAGTTTCCTGCTAAAACTCCAGCGCACTGAGGAAACTGCATTGAAAAAAAGTGATTATGCATACCATGTCTTTATCTTGTTCATATTTCAAGAACTAAATTTTGCTTTTCTATAATGTGATATGTACTATATATATTTTATATATATACACACACATATATATATAGTTTATTATTTCATAAAGCATTAGTATCTTTGAAAGACAGTACAATTTTACTAACATTTATATAGATCTTTGGGGTTTGTAAATTCTTTCAACTCCCTTGTTACTATTTTAAAGTGCATTTAAGATCCAATCCTCAGTTCTGAAATGGATACATAATATACGTCCATTGGACATCAGTATGTGGAGATACATATCCTTACAGAGGAGTTTTATGAGTGCTTCAGTGTTTCATCCCTAGATAAAAAGCAAGTTGGAGTAACTTTGACTGGAATATTAGATACAGCCAAGTAAATGTTATCATGAAATGGTCTAAACAAGGGACTCAAATTCCTCAGTGAGTACCATAAACAAGGTACTTCAGTCCTTCTCTCCTTAGTTTCCTTATCTAAAAACAGAGATAATAAAGGTATTTACTATTAAAGAATTCCTATGAAGTAAATGTATTAATCCATGTAAGTAATTAGAATTGTGGCAAACTCATTATTTGAGAAGTTAAGACTTTCTGAAATCTTAATGCAAGATTGATGGGAGGACTATAGCCAGAGTACTGATCAAATGCAGGTTTTTAAAAATGCATTTTTTAGGTGCATGCTTTACACACGGGTATGAGCAAGATGTAACAGTGAGTTTACCAAATGTTGCAGCCTTAAGATACAAGAACAGGCAGTGAGAGGGGACAGTGAAGCAAAATTATTCAAGGTCTAAGATTTAGGAGAAGCAACGTGAAAATCTCAGTGAAACTGTGGGTGAGAATAAACAGTATCTTTGAAGACTTATGACAGTTGAGATCTTGCTCACTAGATATAAAGGAAGTTCCTGATTGATAAGAAGGAGACTTCATTCTCCTCTGCCCAAGAAGCCTCAGTGTTGACAGGGAGCAATAACCATGTTTCAGCCATATTTGAAATATATTGGGAGAAGTGAGGCCTGATGACATTCTAGTAGAGTCAATTTTCAATAGCACATGTGATTTGGAGCCTAGTCTGAGAAGGATAGGAGATGAACCAGACTGTAGGCACAGTCAAGTGACAGATATGCTCAACATGATGTAAGAACTAAAGAACTGAATCAGATAAATGACATAATCTCATGAGACTTTCAGAAAAATCCCTCTGGCAGCTGTGTGAAGGACACAATGGTGAGAGGTCAACTGGAAACAGAGAGGCTAGACAGACACCTGCTGTAAGACACATGGAAGGCCAGGACTAAGGCAGCAGCCAAGGGGTCTCTAGAGATCAGGGGTCAGAAAACTATAGCTCATGGGCCCAATCCAGTCCATCACCTGTTTTTAAAAATAAAGTTACTGGAATACAGCCATATTTATTTATGCATTATCTCTAAATGCTGTAATGCAGTGATGGCAGTTTTGTAGTTAGAAAAAGGGCCATATGGCCAGGAATGTTTAAAATATTTAGTATCTGACCCTTTACGGAAAGAGTTCGCTGATCCTTGTTCTAGATGGACGCCCCCAAAGATAGGTTTCTTCTACTCAGGTCACTTTCTGGGCCAGTCCATAGATTTCATTTCTCAGTAAAGCATTCTCAGTTCCCTGAACTACTCTGCTATTGTAGCTAGCAGTCACAGCACAATTCTTGCCCTAAATGTAAGGCATGAAATCCTTCCTGTTG
This sequence comes from Vicugna pacos, assembly GCF_048564905.1. Classification (NCBI taxonomy): domain Eukaryota; kingdom Metazoa; phylum Chordata; class Mammalia; order Artiodactyla; family Camelidae; genus Vicugna; species Vicugna pacos. The sequence continues at coordinate 37,239,126 of NC_133001.1, forward strand.
GACAGAAAAAGAGAAAGGACACAGATACAGATCACCCAAAGAAACCAAGAGCAAAATAATGGAGGAATAATGTGTCGTGTGCTTTTGCTGTTGTTCAGAGCCAAAGGACTCAAAGCACAATATTGTTTCTTGTCCAGGACTTGTTCCTACCTGCCCTAAAGATTATTATCATATGTTTCATGTTATTGAAAGAAGTTTCTCTACAGTTAAAGTGCCTGAGGGGCACTTTAACATATGGTTAGACGTGAACTAGTTCCACACTTTCCCCAAAGTAACAGAGCAGAGCAGGCAAGACATAAAGTATTCTTCAGGTTAAACTACTCTCTTCAAGGGTTTCTGGTGCTACAAAATAGTAACACCTCTGCCCCCTGGCACTGTTGAGGCAGGGAGGGACACCTTCACATTCTATTTCATCACACCATTCAATATTTTGTAGTATAAATATTCAACATTTATAGTTTACTTTGTTATTTTGTTTGTATGTATATATGTATGTACATAGGTATATGTGCATATATGTATTTTGGCATTTGAAAGCATTTAGGTAGGGACAAGGCTAACCCAGGTTTCACCTGGACTTCTTGGCACCTCAGTGTATCTTGAATCTGTTTGACAACCTGCATATTCAGCAAGTGTAAGTGTCCTCCCTGAGGGCCTCCCTCTCTTTTCCCAGTATCTGTCTTTGTTTCTCTTTCAGTCTCTCTCTCTCATCTGACCACCATCCTTAAAACAGCAAAATTCAACTACATCAAACTCCATCCTTGCCAGCACCACAGCCTCCCTCACTGCTTTATTTTATTCTGAAGCATTTACCATAACCTAATGCATTATATTTATTTGTTTGTTTATTGTCTGTGTTTCCATGGTACTACACATACTCCATGAAGGCAGAAGACTTTCTTCACTGTATCCCCAGCACCTTTCTAGATGCCTGCCTAGTGAAAAGTGTGCAATAAATATTTGTTGAGTGGCTTAATGACCTACAAGAGCATGCGTCTGTCACTCTCATGTGATAACCACCAATTTTTACTTTGTTTTTCAATGATTTGTGTGCACGTCTGCTCTCAGGAAATAAACTCCTTTAGAACAGGAATTAGATGGTTTTCATCTTTATGCCACTGTTATCTATGAAACTGCAGGTAAATAGTAGATGCTCAGTTAATATCTTAATAAATGGCTCAACAAGATTTTCATACATATATGGTGTGAAAACTAGTCCAAGCATGCTCTTAGTTTTTTCTTTGTAGGAGGATGGGTTTTAGAAGAATAAACTTGGTGAGAAATGATAATCTGCACCTTGAAAATGCAAATATTTTAAACTCTTTCTCTCTATATATATATGCGTGTGTGTGTGTGTGTGTGTGTGTGTGTGTGTGTGTGTGTGTGTGTATTCCCCCCACCCCCCATCCAGAATTTTGAATTCTGATCCTCTTAGGCTGAGAGCCTACCAAATTAAAAGTCCAGACTGATGCCTTCCAAGCTCCACCTCTGGAAGGAAAAGCTGCTCTGCTTTGTTCACTCCTTCCCATGTTAGGTTGCCCTAAGTATAAAGAATGAGATGGGACTGTCTCATATAAAAGTAGGTCTGCTGTCTTCTCATTTTCCTCTGAGGTTCAGCTACTCCTGTAGTTAAATATTTCTTCTCAGGCTTTTTATTAGCCTTTTACTTGTATCTCTCTATGCAGTTTATACTATTAGATTCTCTTTTTCTCGCTTCCTAATTTTCCAGTTCTTTATTACCAAAATTTTGCCATTTGTTATGAAATGTTGAAAGACTGTTCTTTTATTAAGCTGTGTGTTAGTCAAGAAATTATACTCTCTGTGTCCAATTACATTTGTGAATACTGGGTGGTAAATGGCACTTGGAACTGATGAATGAATTTATTGACTTTTCTTTAAATAACTACTATTTTAACAGTATTTTTAAGGTTTTACCATAAATATCTTGAGCTATTTTCTCACTTTCTGAATGAAAAATTATACCTAATATTAACTATTTGATAGCTGACTCTTCATATGCAAAACTGAAATAGTAGCCCCCTAAGTATGCCACAAGGTTGACTTCATCAATTTTTATTTTATTGATTTTTAATAATTTTATCTTTTTCAAAAATTTGGCTAACAGCTAAAGACAAAGAAAAGGAGTTGGTAACAATAGCATTCTCTCTCCCACCCCAAAAAGCCTAATAAACACCACCTAATCGCTTTAGTTTCTAATTGTTTCTTCCTTGAAACTTCTGTAGTTTTTGTCAAAACTGATTCCTTTTGTCACTTCCCAATTATCTTATTTTAGGGTATCATTTAACCTTTCTGGGTTACACTGTCCTCAAAATGAGATGAAAGGAGGACTAGATAATCTGTAATAAACCCTACAAGCCCTAAAATTTTACATGCTTCTGCTGTTTATTTACCATCCTTTTACTGTGCTGTGTATGTGTGTCAGGGACACCCACATGTGCGCGCACACACAGTGAGAAGGGGTAGTGAGCTTGCAAAGACTCAGTTCAGTGAGGTAGGCATCAATGAGAGCTACTTCCTCTTGAGCTTCTATCAGCTTCCTCTAATTATGTTCATCCTTTGTTGACCTGAACTTGCTTTCCCTTTTTTTCCTCCAGTAACTATATGTATTTGTTGTATATAATTATAAGGTCTTCAGTTTCAAATTTCTCATACTTCATTAAAATAAAAAAACATGAATAATGTATATTATGTAAAGGACTCAGATCGGTTCTGATTTTTTTCTCAAGCATTTGGCATATAAAATATAAAATACTAACAGAATGACACATCAGAATGTGTTCATATTAACTTGTTCTAAAGGTAGCACCTATGATTTTGTTTAGCAGGATAAAAAATTTTAATTATAATTTTGAAAACTCTCATTTTAAATAGAATCTTGAGCCGCAGTTAGGTCAGAGGCAAAAAAAAAAAAAAGAAAAGAAAAAGAAAAAAGAAAGAAAACAAAAACAAAAACAAAGTAATTTTATATCCACACTTGCTGTCAGAACTAAAATTTTAGAAACAAGTGAGAGATCACAGAGTAAGGAGGTGGGATCAGAAAGGTAATAATCTGCCATTTTCAGGCTGAAAGGTGACCCTTTTTAACGATGGATTTGTTAACTTAAGTGACAGATGTCATGGAGCCAAGAATGGTTCTAGTGACATATTATGCTGACTAATGGTCCACCCGGCTGCTTGCCCCTTGCTCCTTTTAAATCTGGAAGATGTAGCCACTAAACCAACTCTTTATATTCAACCTCTACACTGTGTACTGAAAACTTCTAGTTAGGAAACAAGGAATATTAAGAGTATTAGGAAGTATTTATCCAATTTAGTGTCAATCAGACCAGCTATGTTCTTGATCGTCCAGTTATTATGTTCTTGGCTTAGCATCCCATTCATCACTCATTCCTGCATCTCACCTCCTGCTGACCTACCATCTCTAAGGCCCTGACATAGTTCCTTGATAAGACCAACTTTTTCTTTATGTGCCCCTTCCCTGTTTAGATCTATCTTCATGTACCTCCACCAATTCTTTCTCTTTTATACATATGTTAAACCAGCCAACCTAGAACTTATTATCTCCTCAGATTCACAAGACTGCATTGGACTTAGCTTATTGTATTGCATTCATCCATTCTCCCCACCCAAATCTTCAAAGGACTTTGGCTCTATTTATAACCTAGAATTCCTAGTGACCCAACTTCTCTGATAGGACACCTGGCTCTTATTTTTTCTGATTTGGCTTATTCTGTCAACACCAAAGGAAATCAGTTATGTTACCAAAAATGGGCACATACATTTAGACACTAACAAGAGATTAAAATTGGCTAAGAAAACAGTAATCTCATTTTCCCACCAGAAGTTTGCAAGGGCTGGTATTTTCAGGATCTCCTTTTTTTTCTCTAGTGTCTCTCTCTTCCTTTAAGACCTCTATGAACAGTCATATTCCAGCTGTTTTTCCCTCCCAGTTTCTTAGGTCCCAGCTCTTCCACTTACTCAACTGTGTGGACTTAGGCATGGTACTTAAGCTCTCTGTGCCTCAGCATCATGAGCCAGAAAATGTGATAAAACTCATACCTGCTTCATAAGGTTTCTGTGAGGCTTCAGTGAATGAATTCAAGTAACATTCTTAGAAAGGTGGTTAGAATATAGTGAATTCGTGGTGGGTGTTCACTGTTGTTAATATAGGACAGAGGCACACTTGCTTTCGCTACAGTAAAATATCTGTGCTTCATATTCATGGAATCTCTTAGACATTTATGTTATCTCTAATCACTGTTTAACTAAGATAAGTCCTCCATTTAAATCTATCATAATGTGTAAGCCCATAAAAACTAATTTACACAGTTCAGCCTCAGAGTGGTGTCACAATTAAAGAAAGAAATAGGATGGATTAACCTCCCACAGAGGTGGACAAGCCAATAGAGAGCATCTAAAATAATGCGTCAAATGCACATTTGAAATAGTTTATGTTACTATCTGGACTAGAAGGAAATAGGTAAAATCTCTGGACTAAGAAACGACTAGAAAGCTTGAGAGAGGTAAGTAGGTCTTAAACCTGTATTTTCCCAGTTGCATATGCTGATTCCTAGTGCCTCAAAGCTTGCAGTTTGACAAGCATCAGAAGAGACAGAGGCAAAGCCAGTGCCCTTGAAAGACAGAAATCAGAAAAGGGAATGTAAACGTATAAATTAGAAAAAATAATTCCTCACCAGCAGTCCATCCCTGCTACCAACATTTATGAAAAATGTAGATTATAAGATACTAACACTATGATTCTATTTATTTAAAGTAACTAAACTTAGTACATTTTTAGGGATTCATCAATCTGTAGTAAAACAATAAAGAAACCAAGAGAATGAATAATGATTCAAGGCAGTGGTTTTGTGTGTTGAAAGTGATGTAAGTAGCACAGAGCACACAGTGAGCCTCAAGTGTATCAACCGATGTTCTAGTCCTTAAGGTGAGCAGTGGATACACAGGTGTTTGTTTAATGTCGTGGTTTAAAATTTTTCTCTTGACATAGGTTACATTTCTCTTTTATGTAAAATAATAATAAAATATAAAAATAAAGAGCCAATAGCATAAGTAATTTCAAAACAGTGCAAATCTTTTCAATGCTTATGAAAAATCCTAGAACTATAGTCTATAGCCATACTAATCCCTCCTGCCTGCTTCTATGAATCCCTATCAATAGTGGAGGAAAAAATGAAGAAGGGTCAAAAAAGATACAGAGAAGCCAGTAACAAGTTAACTCAAACCTCATCATAGCTGTTGTACTGTCCACTCTTTCACCTCCAATACCCCTCCACCACCAGATTCTCCCTGAATTGCTCTCCTTCCCCTACCCATCTCCCTTTAATGTATATATTTAAACTGATTCAGTAAGAAAAAATATCCTTCCTCTTTCCAAGGTGGAGAGTAGAGGAGAATCGTCATAAAAACAGGATTCACTTTGTTAGCTCATGGTGGTTGTGATAAAACTGTGAACATTCCCAGATGAACAATTATTTCTTTCATCCCAATTCGCGTATTTGATAAATAAAATATTTACTAGTCACCAACCCACATCAAACTCTGTTATATGTGCTGGAGATAGACTGGTAAACAAAACACAGTCCCTGTCTATATGGATTTTATAGTCTACTGGGTAAGATAGGCCAAAAATGACAAGGAAAAGCAAAACTCCGCAGATACATGTGTATTTTGCAATGAAAAATAGCCAGAGTAAAGGGCTGCAGACCAATAAGGGCAGCTATTTTAGACATAAGGAAATTATTTCCTTTTCTGAGGCAGACTTTTAGACTGAAACCTCTATACGATGAGTCTTCTGGATTCAGTGTTACACGGTGCGCATGCCCTAGGATAGGAACTTCCCTAACCTGGTTAAGAAGTGGTAAGAAAGCCATTATTGCTGTAGGTGTGTGAGCAAAATGCAAAGAGCCAGAGGCTGGGGCCACTGTGATCTTGAAGGGCATTTTAGCACAAGGCAGGGACCTTAACGTTTATTACAAGTGTCATGAGAAGCCACTGAATAATTAAAAATAGAAAAAAAAAACTCAGTGACAGGAAGATCAGATCATGTTTTGTATTTCAAAGGCTGACATGGGAATAAACTGAAGAAGGCTTAGGAAAGCAGCACAGTGAGTACTTTAAAAGCAACAGCAGAAGTCTAGACAAGCAAGAACAATACTTTGGGCAATGGTGAAGCAGTGGAATTTGTCAGAATTGTTCTGATTCTGGATCTATTTTGAAGGTGGCACATACATGTGTTGCTATGGTGTGAAAAAAAAAGAGGAAGCAAGGATAAAGGCAAGATTCTGTCATGAGTATTCGTAGTACAATTTGCTGAAATAAGTAACAGTGAGGGAGAAGCAGCCTAACGGGTCAAGAGATCAGTTGTGATAAGTGAAGTTTGAGCCAAGCGGAGATACCACTACAAAAACCTGAAATTCACGGTCAAACTTGGGCTGGAGAATTTGGGGAATCGTGAGAACTGAATTCTGCTTTACCCAGACACAGACCTGGATGAGACCGTCTAATGAGGAACTACAGATAATTAAGGGTAATGTGACATGTACAGAGGTCAGAAGAATGAGGATGATACCACAAAAGAGACTGAGAACAAGTATATAGTGAGATCGAAGGGAAAATTAAGAGGGAGTGGGGTCCTGATTCCAAGTGAAGAAGTTTCAAGATGGTTTCATTATGCCAAAAACATCTTAGAAGCTATGGAAGATGAAGACTTACTACCAATTCTGACAATGTTAATAATCACTGGTGACCTTGACAAATGGGTTTCAGTTTTGTGCAAGGACAAGTACCTGAGTGGAGTGGGTTCATGAAAAAATAAGTTGGGGAAGTGAAGACAGTGAGTCTGGACAACTCTCTCAATGAGATGTAAGGATTGCCTGCTGTTCCTCCTCCTGCTCTTGCTGATCCTGGCAGGAGGGGAAAGCAGACGATGCAGCAGAGACATGAAGTAATTGCAGGAGCAATAGCTTTGAGTAAGAAAAATGGGATGGGCACCAGGACACAAAGGGAGCGACTGGCCTCAGGCAGGAGTAGAAGTGTTCACTCATTGTGAAAGGGGGAAGACAGAATGTACGGTATAGACGCATGCAGAGGGGTGGAGGGAGTGGTGGAGAAATGAAGGAGTGCCTGTCTGAATGCTGCCATGTTCTCAGTGACAGACAGTTCAAGGTCATCAGCTGGAAGTGAGAACAGGTGACTGGATGATGGAACCTGAAGAGAGAGAATAAACTATAAAATGGATAGAGAGAGAAACTTTGAATAGGGAAATGTAGTCGAGTTGCTGGTCAGTGTAAGAGTCATGGCTACAAATTTAAAATGAGACCAACCAGCATTGCTAGGTGTTGCTCTCTGACAAGCTGTTAAGGGGTTAACTGGGGAAGAGCTGAAAACTGGACTTAACTACATCAGTACTTCCCAGGCAAGTGTGATGGAGAGAAAGGCACGGAAGAGTGAGTGGGAGTGTGTGAAAACACAGCAGTGTGTGGTGGAAAATGGGGCTACATCTGGGAGAGGAAAGAAGTAGGGATGCTCAGTTATAGGCACTGAGACCAAATGAGGTTTAATAAATAAGATGCACACTTATTAAACTAATGCTGCAATTTTGATTTTGCACTTATATATTTCATATATTCTGGAAGTTCTTCATTCAGGTAAGTGCCTTTTCTCTTCTATAAAAGAGAAATAATGACCTAATTACTTCACTTCATGTTTCCATATTCATTTCATCTGTCTACCCAAACTGGAAAGCAGCATAGCCTTAAGCCTGTCAAGGATTCTGGTGCAATCAACCATGACATTTGGGATAATATAAAAATTAAGATTGAGTATTTGTGTGGGGGTCTGCATGTGAAGCAAAGTGAGATTCTGACAGCCCTGAATATGCATGAAAAATTGATGGCTAAGGTCACCCAAAAGTTAATTTGCATAAATGGGAAATTGCTTTTCCTCAGGGAATAAGAAACCAGGGAGTGATGACTTAACTGTTGGAATGGGTGAAAAAACAAACAATGAGTGAGTCATGGCATCTATATTCACTTACTTGACTTTGTCAATAATCCCTTTGGACTCTTACCTGATTCTGACAGTGAGCTGATATGGACACATATAAGACTAAAAAAAAAAAAAAATCAACAAATGCCTAAACTACTTTTCTTACTTAATGCTGTTGCTTCTGAAACAAAGGGGGAAAATATCTGAAGAGCAGAACTATGTAGGATGCCTCCAGCAGTGTATCATCAAGGAGCCCCAGTGAACACCAGGGAATAGACAACATCTAGACAAGGAAGCATATACAAGGAACACCAGTGAGACTGCTAGAAATAATACGAGGGGACTGACCCTGCAGGAAACTTGTGGTGAGGCACGAGCTCATACAACTGGGTTCAATAACTTTAAATCCTTGAGAAATTAAGGTTATACTAGAATTATAAACGAAATTTTGGTTAGATCATGTTTGTGGGAAGTCATATGAAGAGGCAAGTTGAAACAAACAGAAAGATGTGAAGGACAAGAAGTTCTGGGGTGATACAGGTTCAAGCATGAGTTAGTTATAAAATTAAATCAAAATTCAAAAATTTCTCTCTTAGGTGTGTACCAAAAGAAATGTGTGACATTCATCCAAAGACATGCAAAATAATTTTCATTATCCAAATGCCTGTCAACTGTCAAACAAATAAATGATGATATACTCACAAATGTAATATTATAGAGCCATGAGAGTAAATAAATTACAGTTTATGCAACAATGTGATTAAATTCACAAATACAATGTTCAGTAAAAGATGCCAGACATAAGAGAGTATATTCATTTATATAAACTTCAAAATGAGGCAAAACTATGCTGTTAAGAATAAAACAGTAATTACCCTTGGTGGGTGGCTGTGACTTAAAGAGGCATGAGCGCTGGGAACTTCTGATATGCTGGTAATGCTTACTTTGTGAAAATTCATTTAACTTGTTTTTATGTGTGTGAAAAGAAAGATGTACACTTACAACTGTATACATTTTGTGTGTGTGTATTAGGCCTCAGTAGAGTTCAAAAAATAAAGAGTTTTGATTAAATTGGTTAACAGCAGCTACCACAGCAGAAAATTTAGGACATGTTTTGATGTAGGACCAAAAATTGCTTTAGAGAAACCCCCATGGGCACAGAGGGTGGGGAAAATAGACACTCTGAACCAAACAAGAAGTGAGATCCTGCTACCAAGTTAGAAACGAAAAGCTTAGTTTAATCAAATAAAATAATTTTAAAATGTGCTGAATCAAAATTGGGGTAAACAATTGTCCAGAACTGAAAGCAATGAAACAAACTAACTTATACAATTAAAACATGGCAGTGATGTTATCCAAGTGAAAAAGCAATCTGCCAAGGAATGCCTGACCAAGCAGCAGTGAGCATACAGATAGGGTACTGATGTCCTGAAAAACAAATGATGTATTTGTCAGTTTGTGTGAAATGGACTTTCTGATCTACCTGACAAAATGACTCATTTAGAAAGGAATGATCAGAAGAGAGGGGAGGAGGCCCCTAGGAGGCTAGTAAGAGAGTGCTATTCTGTGAGATGGGCACTGATCCAATAAATGCCTCTAGCTTACTGATTCCATTCTAGAAAATGACTCGTGAACAAAAGAATCTTTAAAGACTAAAGTGAATTACAGGATGGAGTAACGTCTAAGTACTCACTGTATTGATGTTGTTTTTAATCAGGTGAACCTGGTAAACACTCTTTGAAGAATCTCTGTGGTAGGATTTCCTTTTTACAAAGTAGCCAGGTTATGGTAAAATAAAACCAAAATAGGAGATCTTAGGGGAGAAAGCACTGTTCTCTTCCATTTCCGTGAACTATAAAATGTGCATATAAGAAAAACAAATGACCCAGTGTTCAGTTTCATTATACCAACACATCACAGGCACACCCCTCAATCAAAACATATTGATGTAAACAGACAAACATAAAATTCACATTGCAATACCCTATAAATGATGGCTCTGAAATAGTGTTAATTCTTTACTGTCATGTTCACTCTGAGCATCTGCATAACCTCTCACATCTCAGTAATTGCTGAAAGACCACAGCCCCTTAAAGAACAAAAAACCAACATCTTCATGTGCCAGTATATGATTCTCCCCAGGCACCATACGATCCCACAAAATGTATGACCTTTCTCAACATGATGGATCTAGGCAAGGCTTCCAACTTGGCTGTGCTGGGAAGGAGGGTTGCCAGTTAAATACAGGATGCCCAATTAAATTTAAAGTGCAGATAAATAATTTTCAGTATAAGTGTACCCTGTGCAATATTTGGGACATAATTATACTTCAAAAAATCCAATTCAAATTTAATTGGGCATCCTGTATTTTTATTTGCTAAATCTAACAACTCTACTGGGAAGAGTTCAGGCAAACCCATACTTCAGAGCCAAACCAACCAACCAGATTAGGGAAGTAAGGGAAGGCAACACAAGACCAATCCCACATTTATATCCATTCTCTACCAGCTACAAGTGGAAGAGGAATTTCCACTAAGTTCCAAAAGCTAAGCTCTTGCTAAGTATAAGTGACCTGGCGATTTGGTAAAACACATTTCTCATGTGCATTTGTTATTTTGTTGACAAATCAGAGAAGCAGAAAAGCTGAAGTGTCAATTGAGGCTTCATCTTTCCTCAGGTGAGATTAAAAAAAAAAAAAACAGCTAGAAAAAAACATTTTCCACCCTCAGGAGTTCTTGATTTTTTGTAACATTTTTATTATAAGACTATAAAGAAAAGAGCATGATTTTAACAAGCCAACATAGTAAACTACAAACTAGTGTCGTTTCCTTCAAATAAAGAAGAATATAATGCATTTTAATAGAGCTACCACTATTTAGAATTCTTCATATAGAATCAACACAGAACCCCATCTGAAGTTCCTTTGTTTAGTCTTAGCATTTTCTCCCTTTAAGAGTGTAGTTTATTTAAGAAATGACTATGTCATTTGGAATTTTGCCTGGAAAATAAAGTGTTTAATCTAGTTGAGTAATACTGCGTTTGGCTAAAAAGATTTGGTAAAAAATTATATTTGGCTAGGAATCTAACTCTAAACAGCAATGTCAAGATATAGGTGTATGATGTCATCATTTTAAATATGAAACAAGTCAATAACCAACTTTGAAGGAATGAGCATTTATGATTTTCAGGGTGTCTCATACATATATTAGTCAGTAACTCTAGAAATTGATTTATTTTGGCTATCACTAAAGCACACACTTAAGTCAGAAATCACTCGGGAATTCTGAAAACCATCAATGGAGAGTCATACTGGGAGGCGATCAATAAAGTAGTTCACATGATACATGCATAAAGGCAGCTCTTTACGAAGGAAATGTTACCTTCCCCATGAGCTAGTATCCCTGGGCTTTAGAGCTGAATGGTACTGAATGCCACAGCAGCATCTGGAAGTGCATGGTGCACATGATAGGAGCAACAAATATTTGCAGGATTTTGAACTGCAGAGTCTGAAGAGGAGTGGCCAAAATACAGTTTTGCAAACCTAAAGAATTCATAAATCAGGAGGAAAATCCCAACGTGTCAGATAGCGATTTACCTGTGGAACTCTCTACAGAATATTATTCTTGATCTGATACGAAATATTAGACTGAAAATATGAAGCTCAGGGGAGTTTCTCTTCCTTGTTAAAAAAAAAAAAAGAAAAAGTAAAGTTAGGAGATTTTCTGTTGCAGGATGGTTGGTGTGATAAGGAACTTGTGATCAAAGATTTTCCTGTCTTGAAATAAACATTTCTATAACTTAGTATTTCTATGACATAACTCTGACTTGATTTAGTTGGGGGGAAGGTTTTTTCCTAATAAATTTTATTTTTAGAGCAATTTTAGGTTTACAGAAATATTGCACAGAAAGTAGAGTTCCCATAGGGCTCCCTCCTCCAACACTCATACAGTTTCCCCTCTCATTGAAATCTTGCATTAGTGTGGTACATTTGTCACAACTGATGAACCAATAGTGATTCATTAACTAAAGTCCATAATTTACATTAAGGATCACTCTTTGTGTTGTACAGTTCTATGGGCTTTGACAAGTGCATAGTGCCACATGTCCACCTTTACAGTATCACACAGATTAGTTTTACTGCCTCCAAAATGTCCTGTGCTCCACCTGTTCATCTAACTCCTTCTCCCTCAAAACCCCTGGCAACCACGGATCTTTTTACTGTCTCTATACTTCTGCCTTTTCTACAATGTCATATAGTTGGAATTATACAATATGTAGCCTTTTTAGACTGGCTTCTTTCACTTAGCCATACACATTTAAGGTTCTTCTGTGTCTTTTCATGGCTTGCCAGCTCATTTTTACTGTTGAGTAATATTCCATTGTCTGTGTTCACTACAGTTTGCTTATCAATTTACCTTATTGAATGACATCTTAGTTACTTGAGAGTTATTTTTACACTATGAAACAATGGTGATTTCTTTTAAAACCTCATCTCAAGAAACCATCTCACGTTCTGCAACTTTTTGTGCTTCTTTTCTTGGCTATCATCTTTGCTTGCCTACCATTTATAAGGAATTTTAATGGTCCAGAATATAAGCGTGAAATTTACAGTACTGAGAGATGTTATTACATTGTGTTCCTGCCACACTTTCAGCCTCTACCAAATTCTCACACACATACAACTGGTGAAGAAATCTTTCTTTGTTAACTCCTTTATTTCCGTCCCACTTGCCCAACCTTACCATCTCTCAGTTGGATTATAATTATTTTATTCTAATTGGGTTCTCTCACTCTGCCCTTGTCCTCTTCAAATGGTGCTCTCCACACCTCTGCCAGTAACCTGCCCAAAAAGCCAAATATCACCTTTCCTGGTATAAAATTCTGCAGAGATACTCTATGGCCTTCAGGATAAAATCCCAAATTGTAAGCACAACATCAAAGTCCTTTCTGACAAGGCAATGCCTCCTCACCATCTTATAATCCTTGGCTTCTGTAATTCTGAACTATGGTCCCTCAGCTAAGCTTCTCTGTTTTTCCACTTACTGTTTCTGCTCCCTGAATATCCTCCTTCTCTCTCATGTCTTCACTTTCCAGAACCTACTACCAACACAGATGTCTCCTCCAGGAAGCACTTCTTGAAGCCACAGTGTTTTACTTTATTTTTTTTTATGTAAAATTTTATTTCTCTTTAGCCTTATTAGACCTATTACCTTGAGAGAGAAGAATCTGTGAAATTTTTATACTCCCAGTGTCTAGCTAATAAATTTGACACCCATGTATAATCTTTTAAACAAAATTAATTTTTATGTCCCTAAAATTATATGTGGAAGCTTAATAGTTCACCAAAGAACAATGACAAAAAGCAATAATTAGATTTCTAATCAATGCAAACTGCTTTTGGGATGTTCAAGGATAGTTCATGTTTATATTTTTGTTCAATTCTCAAAATACCATCAGTAAAGTATGCATCAGTATGCATCCTAAGCAAATATGCATCCGAAGCAAATAAAATATGCATCCTAAGCAAATATGCATCCTAAGCAAATAAAAGGTTTATTTCTGTCACATAACAAGAAGCCCAGATGCTGGGCACCCAGGGCTAGTATAGTAGCTCCAAGATGCCATCGGCATCCCAAGACATTTAATTCTCTCTTCATGGTCACAAAGTGGCTGCCCCACATACATCTTCCATCTTCCCTTCCAGTATAAAAAAGTGAGTGAATACCCAGAATTCATTTTTAATTTTACAGACCAAAACTGGGACAAATGATTTCCTTAGCTGCAAGGAAAATGGGAAGTCTATTGTAACTAATCATGCTAACATTCTGAGGAAAATCAGATCTCTATCAACTTGAAAAAGAGGTATGTGAATCCTGGCTAAGAAATTAGCAGCAATTAGCACAAGAAATTAAGCGATATTGTTATCCCAAGGGTAACCAAGAGAAGTTAATTGCCCCACCAGTCCAAATGATGGGTAGATAACTAGAACCTAGGCATCTAGGCAGAACCCTCATATATTTAATGGATGAAAAGTAGTATCCAGAGACTCATATACTGTAGATGTTAACCCATTATAAACCCATCACTGCTTTCTTCTGTAGGGAGAATCCGTAATAGGGTAAAGATTGAGGCATCAATTGATAGTTTCAATGGTATCTTTTTTAAGCCTGAAAAAAGCTCAGTTTTGAAACTAAAATTCCCACCTCCATTCCCCAAACGTTAGAAGAGTTCTTTATCATTCATTCCAGCTGTCTATAGCCTTACAGCTAGGAACAAAATCCACAAACGTAAATAGTGTAAACTATTTTCTTCCTTTGCTGTAAGAAAATGCTCATTATATAGTTGGAAGAAAAAAAAAAACAGTAAACCAAATGAATGTAAAGCAAATTGACTGGTGCTAAGGACTATATTGTATGTGCAGCAAACCAAAACTTATAAATGAAGACAATAAGCCATTTTAAAAGAGGGCTGAAAGTAATTTTCAGTAATGGAATGACCTGCTAAAGAAAGACACATAAAATATAGTAAAACCAGTTTCACATTAAAGAGAGAAGAAGCAGGGAACAATTTCCCATTAGATTTTTTTTTTTTGGTTTTTGCATAATAATCACAGAGTTAGTACATAATTTAATGATGTTTTGGGTCATGTGAAACTTTTCATAAACTTTCTAAGACTTACTGAAATTTTTGCACTTTTGAGATTAAGTAAAGCCTAAGGAAATCCATTTAGTTCATTTCCCCTATGCATATAAATTAGGATTAAATTAATTTTTTTAAAAAACCCTTATTTTTTCATTATATAAATAAATAAACTAAACGCATTTTCAGTGATTTTATTCCTAGGTTGTAGGAATCATAGGGAAATTTTTTTTCTCTCTGTTATTTAGGATTTTTTGAATTTTTTAAAGTTATTATGCATTGCTATTGAAAAAAAATGTGTTACATGTAAAAGGGATCCAAATTGGAAAAGAAGAGGTAAAAGTGTCACTATATGCTGACGACATGTTATTATATATAAAAAACCCTAAAAGGTCCACACAAAAACTACTAGAGCTGATTGAAGAATTCAGCAAGGTAGCAGGTTACAAGATTAATGTTCAAAAATCAGTTGCATTTCTTTACACTAACAAGGAATCAACAGAAAAAGAAAGTAAAGAAACAATCCCCTTTAAAATAGCATCCAAAGTAATAAAAAATCTAGGAATAAATCTAACCAAGGAGGTGAAAGAATTATACACAGAAAACTATAAACCATTGATGAAGGAAATTAAAGAAGACTTTAAAAAATGGAAAGATATCCCATGCTCTTGGATTGGAAGAATCAATATTGTTAAAATGGTCACACTGCCCAAGGCAACTTACAGATTTACTGCAATCCCTATCAAATTACCCAGAGCATATTTCACAGAACTAGAACAAATCATAATAAAATTTATATGGAACCATCAAAGACCTAGAATTGCCAAAGCATTACTGAAGAGAAAGAAAGAGGCTGGAGAAATAATTCTCCCAGACTTCAGACAATACTATAGAGCCACAGTCCTCAAGACAACATGGTATTGGTACAAAAACAGACATACAGACCAATGGAACAGAATAGAGAGCCCAGAAATGAACCCACAAACTTTTGGTCAACTCATCTTCAACAAAGGAGGCAAGAATATACAATGAAATAAAGACATTCTCTTCAGCAAATGGTGTTGGGAAAACTGGACAGCAGCATGTAAATCAATGAAACTAGAACACTCCCCTATACCATACACAAAAATAAACTCAAAATGGATCAAAGACTTAAACATAAGACAAGATACAATAAACCTCCTAGAAGAAAATAAAGGCAAAACATTATCTGACATACATCTCAAAAACGTTCTCCTAGAACAATCTACTCAAGCAATAAAAATAAAAGCAAGGATAAACAAATGGAACCTAATGAAACTTACAAGCTTCTGCACAGCAAAGGAAACCATAAGTAAAACAAAAAGACAACCTACAGAATGGGAGAAAATTTTTGCAAATGAAATCGACAAAGGCTTGATTTCCAGAATATATAAGCAGCTCATACGACTTAATAAGAAACAAACAAAAATGGGCAAAAGACCTAAACAAGCAATTCTCCAAGGAAGACATACAAATGATCTATAGGCACATGAAAAAATGCTCAATATCACTTATTGTCAAAGAAGTGCAAATCAAAACAACGAGTTATCACCTCCCACCAGTCAGAATGGCAAAAAGCCACAAATGACAAATTCTGGAGAGGCTGTGGAGAAAGGGGAACCCTCCTACACTGCTGGTGGGAATGCAGTTTGGTGCAGCCACTGTGGAAAACAGTATGGAGATTCCTCAAAAGACCAGGAATACACTTACCATATAACCCAGTAATCCTGCTCCTGGGCATATACCCAGAAGTAATCCTACTTCAGGATGACACCTGCACCCCAATGTTCATAGCAGCACTATTTACAATAGCCAAGACATGGAGACAGACTAAATGTGCATCAACAGATGACTGGATAAAGAAGAAGTGGTATATTTATACAATGGAATACTACTCAGCCATAAAACCCGACAATATAACGCCATTTGCAGCAACATGGATGCTCCTGGAAGATGTCATTCTAAGTGAAGTAAGCGAGAAAGAGAAAGAAAAATACCATATGAGATCACTCATATGTGGAATCTAAAAAAAAACACACACACGCACACACAAACAAAGCATAAATACAAAACAGAAATAGACTTGTAGACATAGAAATACAAACTTGTGGTTGCCAAGGGGGCGGAGTGTGGGAAGGGACAGACTGCGATTTCAAAATTGTAGAACATAAACAAGATTATACTGTATAGCACAGGGAAATATATACAAGATCTTATGGTAGCTCATGGAGAAAAAAAGGTGACAATGAATATACATATGTTCATGTATAACTGAAAAATTGTGCTCTACACTGGAATTTGATACAACATTGTAAAATGATTATAAATCAATAAAAAATGTTTAAAAAATGTGTTACATGAAGAAAGAAATTGTACACAATAAGCAGCTCTTCATGTCACCATCTGAGATGGTTGATGCTACTTAAAATATCCTGCTGTGCCCTTTGAACAGTGTGGTACACACAGATTAGAAGAGGTGACGTAAGACACAAAGTTATAAGCTATAAACACTGCTCAGCATTTTTATTAAAGAAACTGGCTTGAACCAGCCAGGTGTTTTACAATACCACAGCAATGTAAGTTCCTAACAATGCTATTGTTAAAATTTTGCGAACAGGAGCAATCATTTTGAAGTTAAATCAACATCTCTACTCTACTCAGGAAAGTGTTTCTCAACTTGTTTTTTAAACTAACACACTGGTTTCCAGATCATATAATTAAAAGTGCTGAGATGCCCAGAAATTAATGAAGAATGTTGTAAGCACCCAGCAGAATGAACATTTTTATGGCTCTTGGGCACAAAGCACTTCAGGCTAATTATTTTCAGGCCAGCTAGTGAATGAAAAGTTGTCCTGAGAGAATACTCATTTCTATGACCTATCGTGATCCCTTCTTATTCAGAATCTATGGAGCTACCTCAGAGGTAGTTCTGTTAGGCTTTTCAACATTTTTGGCTCAGAGAAGCATCTAATGAATTAATTTTAAGTTTTCCCTGAACCGTGTCCTTTCACTTCCTGATCTTACAATATCCAAGGCCAGGACAGGGGTAATATAAAGTTAATTTTCCAGAATGGCCTGGCACAGCTATTCACAGAACTAAGTTCAGTCCAAGGACTGAACACTTTGGACCAACCAGAGAAAGCTAAGGGATTCCAAATTCAGTTTGGGTCCAAAGTCTCTGCTGTGGGGCCATCACTTCTGACAAGAGAATTGAATGACTTAATACCCTCTACAAACGATGCCTGACTTCCTGTAACATACTCACATGTGCATACAGAGTTTTTCCTTAAAACAATGATACTTTTTCCTTAAAAAATGATATGCGCTGTGTAGCATTTTCTGTAAAAAGGTAGTAAATTTACAGGGCTAGCCTCTTTTTTTTTTTTTTTTACATTCAAGAAAAAAAAATTGTGAGTTTGAGTTTATAGCCATATGTAATAATGATACAAATCCACTTGTGTCTTAATTTAATGAGGGTCATTGGGACTTAAAACCACCCATTTTCCTTCTGTGTGGCAATTCTATTGGTAAAACTGCCTGAGATATTTTAAGTTTTGTTTCTTGGTTTTGAATATGGATAACATCTGATGATAATGTTTATTACTCATTATTGTGCTCCTCATTTGTCTGAGATTAGAATTCCTTCACCAATATACTTGGCATAAGTATGCACATAACTTTTTTAAATGTTGTTAAATAAAATGTGGCTAGAATTTCTCTGAAATAGTATATTCAAAAAGTGGAAAGTATTGGCATCACAGACAAATGTTCTTTGAACTCCTTGTGTGACCCAATCAGGGTAATCACTCTGAGCCTGATTTTCTAATCTGTAGAATGGGAATAACAGTAACTAGCATGCAGAAATCTTTTGAATATTAAATGAGAAAATGTACATGCACTCATTGCTTAGTAACTGGTAGTAATTTTATTTGTAAAGGTTCTTAATGATGTTTATTTTATGTCTTATGATGATTATAACTGACAATTCATTAAATTAGATTCTTTATGTGTGTGAAATTTATTTAACAAAAGGTTTGTCTTACAAAATAAGTAAATCAAAATAAATACACTACTAAAATAAATCAAGCACAGTTATAATGCACAGGTTGCAATAATCTGAACTGGACATTTTATTGATGGAAAAATTTGATCAAATTTCCCTCTTTATATCTTGATGTCTTACCCTGTGCCTTATATGACTTTTTCCTCTCTCATGAGAAAAAAAATGTTTAAATAAAATTCGTCCTATGAAAATCTGTAGGCACTTTTTGAAGAAATAAATTTCATATATTAGCACAAGTAGAATATAATGCTTGCAAAACTTTTCTGGGATAACTCTCTGCTTACAGTTGTGCCTCCTGGCCACTTAATGTTGATATTAAGAGTCAGAGAGGTATGACATTATTAACCCTCCTCAAAAGAGATAAGAAACCTGTGATAGGAGACCAGACCTACCAATCATTTCTGCTACAAGTGAGATTATAAAAAGGATTAGAACATCTTTCTCCTTGAGGCTCATGCCAGGCTACAGGCAAAACATTCACTTAGTTCTTATTTTAATACAGTATCAGTTCCAGTCCTATATTTTCTTGATCAATTGAACAAAAGAAACACACACAGTCTTACACACACACACACGCACACATACTTACTCATACACACACCTCATAAAAGAACAAGGTTGTATACATGAATGTTTGCTAATGTTGTCTTGAAAAGATAAGACAGCAGAGCAATTAAAAAAAAAAACCTTTAGAACAAACCAAAACTTTTGTGATCTTACTGGAGTAGTAAATAAGAGAAAATTTATAGTACAAAATGCTTGTTAGTAAAGAGCAAAAGGTCTGAAATCAGTGACCTTAGCATCTACCATAAAAATCTGAAAAGAAGACCAAATAGAAAGCAAAGTAACCAAAAGAAAGGAAATACTAAAGACCACAGTCAATGTATAAAGAGTATAAATAAATGAAATAGAAAACAGAAAAAAAATAATTAAACCAAAATCTGGTTCTTTGAGAAGAAAAACAAAATTCATATGCTTTTGACCATGTAAATTAGATAACAAGATAAAAGAAACAAATTACCAATATCAGGAATAAGAGAAAGGATATCATGATATTCTATAAATATTAAAAGGATTATAAGGAAACAGTATGAACAACTTTTGCCTATAAATGTGATAAATGGACAAATTCCTTTAAAGGTACAAACTATCATAGACCACTGGAGAAGAAAGAGATAAACTGAAAAGTCCTACAGCTACTAAAGTCATTGAATTTATTGTTAGATCTTCTCACAAAGAAAACTCAAGCCCCAGATGACTTCACTGGTGAATTCTTCCAAACATTTAAGGAAGAAATAGTACCAGTTCTACAAAAAAAACTTTCCAGAAAATAGAAGCAGAAGGTATACTTCCTGATACTTTCTAACATTTAACAGCATTACTCTAGTATCAAACCTGATATTTGGAAAAATATTTGAATGCTGACATACTTCCATTACAAGAAAATAACAGACTAATACCCCTGACAATCATAATTGCAAAAATACTACACAATAACAAATAGAATTCAAAAATATATAAGATAGATAATACATCATGACTTCATTAGATTTACCCCAGGAATGTAAATTTGGTTTAACAATTAAAAATCGATCATTGTAATTTACCACATTCACAAGTGAAAATTATAAAAACTGTATGAGCATCTCAACAGATGCATAAAGAGGTTTTTAATAAATTCAACATCTTTGTCTGATAAAAACTCTGAAAAATAAGCAGATAAAAGAATGTCTTCAACGTGACTAAGGGCATCTACAAGAACTCACAGCTAACATCATTCTGAATGGTAAAAGACTGAAAGCTTTCCCTCCTAAGAACACAAGCATACCATTTCAAAAATGTCCCAGTTTAGTTAATGTGATCTCCTCACAATCACAGACAATATTAACTGCTCTGTATCTTACACATATGTCCCTTATTACTGACTCATTATCTCTGTAAGGAGCATATTATCATCACTATTTTACAATGAGTACGCTGAGGAGCAGGGAGGTTATGACCTGAGATCACACAATCAGTTAGTGATTGAGCCTGATGGATTTCAAAACCCAGGATTTTAGACATTTGTTAAGAAGAGAATTTTCTCATCACTTTATTAAGATCATGTTTCCAAGATTCTGATACCATAATAGTGAGCTGATATTCAAAATTAAAACATTTCTTTAAATAATTCTGATTTAAATATAATTCAAAGGAAAATTTTCCCAAATTTTCTATAATCTTTAATTGACCTAATTCATACTTTTTATATAAATATTTGGAACAATTAAATAAAACAATATTCCAGGAGCACTAAAGTTGTAGTATAGAAAGTACTAGACACTATCAGATTTTAAAATCAATTAATGTTTTGTTAACAGAGTTATCAAATTATTAACTGTAATAGTTATACAAGGGCTCTAAGATTAAAAAAAAAAGATAATAAAAATTGTACATGAAAAGTGTTATTAAAGAATAAACCCCAGAAAGTTTAAGACCTCCTAAAACGCAATTTTGCTTTATTCTTTTCTTTCATAGTTTCTGCTTTGTTTAGCCATTTTGCTGTTTTAATTAAAAGTTAAAATACTGTAGACAAAATGTTCAGCATTTTTCTGACAGTATTCAAGTAATTACTCTGACAAAGTTTTATATTTCCTTGAAAAAGTTAAAGCAATGTAGAAATTTAATGATATCCATAAAGAAATATGTGTCTAATTAAAATACCGGGGATCAATGAGTTTGGGTCTCAGATCAAAAATAGAAAATAAGAATGGTCCAGGAACTCATAATACTCATATTTTCCAAATCAAGGTGTATTAATGTACATCTGAAAATTCTTTAAAATGAGGAGTAAGTTTAATTAACTTACCAAAGGGGGAACACAGGATATAATAATATAAGAAGTGACTTTTGTGTTTTATATTATATACATTTTTCTCTTTTTAAGATACCCTCCTTTTTTTTTTTTATTTTTAGAAATTGGGGAATAGAACTACACCTAAATCTTGGGTTCATCACTTATCAGCTACACACATATGAGTATTTTTCTCACCTTAATTTTCTCATCTACATGAGCAGAATAATACCAAGTCTCAAGGATATTGTAAAGATTAACACTAAGCATTTAGCACCTGCCTAACAATCAAGAAAGAGTATTGTCATTTTCATTATTGTACTTGCAGGGTTTTATTATTATACTTCCTTCCTACAATAATATAATTATAGAGGTCACCTAGACCAATTTCTAGACCAATGTAGGAAATTTCTTCTTCCACAACATGCTTCAAAGGAAACAAGTATTTTAAGAGAAGTTATTACATAAACGAAGAACGCATATTCAGTTTTGCTTGAGAGAGCACAGAACTAGAGGAACAGTTATGTAAAGTTTCACAGAGAACGATTCTACCTCAACCAAATGAATGAAGAATAACCTGACAGCTAGAACTGGCTAACAGTGAATTAGAGGTGGGTTTTTTTTTTAACTTTTTGTTTGTTTGTTTTTATTTTTAAACATTTTTTACTGAGTTATAGTCATTTTACAATGTTGTATCAAATTCCAGTGTAGAGCCCAATTTTTCAGTTATATATGAACATACATATATTCATTGTTGCATTCTTTTCGCTGTGAGCTACCACAAGATCTTGTGTATATTTCTCTGTGCTGCTATACAGTATAATCTTGTTTCTCTATTCGACATATGCCTGTCAGTATCTACAAATTCTGAACTCCCAGTCTATCCCATCCCACTCCCCTCCCCCTTGGCAACCACAAGTTTGTATTCTATGTCTATTGAGTCTGTTTCTGTTTTGTATTTATGTTCTTTTTTTTTTTTTTAGATGCCACATATGAGCGATCTCATATGGTATTTTTCTTTCTCTTTCTGGCTTACTTCACATAGAATGATATTCTCCAGGAACATCCGTGTTGCTGCAAATGGCATTATGTTGTTGTTTTTATGGCTGAATAGTATTCCATTGTATAAATATACCACATCTTCTTCACTCAGTCATCTGTTGATGGACATTTAGTCTGTTTCCATGTCTTGGCTACTGTAAATAGTTCCGCTATGAACACTGGGATGCAGGTTTGTTTTTAAATAGTCAGTCCCCTATTGTACCACTGGTTCAACAGAAGTTGTCTGGTATTAGGTCAGGAATTCAGAAGGGGAGATAGGATTCTATGATCAAAAACATGCTTATATATCTGAATCACTCTACTGAACATCTGAAGCTAACACAATATTGTACATAAACTACACTTAAATTTTTAAAAAGTGATTTAAGATAACACAGACATTCCTGTATTTAGTTGTTGACCTTAAACAAATAGACTGCCAAATATTTCTCCAGGAAAGATGGGTTTATTCAGGATCAACAGAGAATTGAAGGTAGGGGTCTATAATATGGCAAGCTCCCACAGTCATGGAAAGGAGGAGGGAGGACTTTTATAGGGAAGAAAAGGAAGGTGGGAGGGAGGGCTACAGTAAGAAAGAGTCCATGGTTTTCACTGGCTCAGTCCTTGACAGGAAAGAAGAGGAGTCTTTCTTCTTCCTATTGGGCCCTGCTATCATCACAGGGAGTGATAACTCCTCCTCCCACAGCCCCCATTTCCCAATTCTACTTAACTGAGGTTTCTGTGTAATAATTTTTCACATAGTTTAGTTTTTCTTTTCCTTCCTGAAGTATATGAGTAGGGCCAAACTCACTATTTCAAGATTAAGACTGATTCTCCAGATTTCTTATGAAATAAAGTCTAAACAGCTTTCATCATAAGATAATAATCTAGCCCTTGCTTCCTTCTCCATGTGTCTATCCTTATAATATTACTCCTTGAATTTTCCACTCTAGTTCTATTGAGCTGCTTAAAATTCACCAAATAAATCAGATATTTGACATGTCTTTGTGAGAAACTGGGGTTTATCCTACTTAAATCTTCTTTGCTGTTCCTTCCCTGTTTGCCTAGCAATATCCAGTCATTGCAAGTCAGCTGAACATTCATCTTAAATATGAAGGCTTTCCTGACTCTGACTAAGTAGAAATGAGCTTTGAGGGAAAGGGACAGAAATTCGGGGGAAAAAAAAACAGAAATAAAGTGTGTTTAGAAAGGAAGTCAGAGGCAGGATCTGGAGATATGTCCTGGTTAGATAATGTAGGAACAAGCAACTTGTCCCAGGGAGTCTAAGGGCTTGAGACGACTCATTTATTTTGCATCTACAGTATCTAGAACAGTGCTTGACACATTAATTAAAGAATAACAAATCATTTTCAACTTGTCTCACCTATCCAATAAGGGTAAGAAAGTTCACAATTTTTTTTAATTTGTTTTGGAAATTAGTTTCAATTAGTTTGACTAAAGGAGAGAATTGAAAAAAGAGAATATTAATAGATTAAATCCCTTTTGTACCAGAAATAAATGTTTTACTCTTTCTCATGAACGTGAATGTGTCATATATTGCCTAAGGGGTCATATTTCCTAAGAATTTTTTTTTCACTTTATCAGTTGTCTATCTGAATATACACATCATGCTCTATTGAAGTAGGTACTGACCTAGACCAAAGAATTGGGGTGCCTTAGATATTCAGTCCCTGTTAAACGAATACCTTTACTGTCAAGTCCATTGAGAAGAGGGCTCCTTTTAACAGAAATCAGTTAGGTCCAGAATCAAGGTTCCCTAGACTTTAGGGCACGAGAAAGGTACTGGGAATCTTTTAGTCAAGTGTGTTTTATTCAAGGTATGGGTATCTGTGTTTACAGAGACTACTGCGATGGGGGAACTGTATCTTGGGGAAAAGGCAATGAAAGGAAGGAAAAATACTTTTTCACCTACTCTTCTAGGTTCTTGGCTGACCCCCTATAATAAAAGATAGATTAACACTAAAAAAAAAAACCCAGAAATTTAAAACATGTATACTTCCTGTGTACATGGAGATACCCAGGGAAACTGAGTAACTCCCCAAATGGCCAAAGAAGATGTTATAGGGGGTGGTGAGAAGCCAGTTTTAGGAGATTATCAGGCAAAACACAGTAAACAAGGGAATGGTTGTTATCCATGGATGAGAGTTTCTAGAGACTGTCATCCCTTTTATCCTGATAGACAAGAAGAGATCCTTACAAATAGAGATTTCCCTTATGAAAGTAAATTTATCTTACAAAAGGAAAACTTCTATTCAGCTTTCAGAGCTTCTCCTGTGTCTGCTGTTTCTTTAAAAAAAAAAAAAACAGCCTACAATAACTCTTACGGCAAAGAGACATATTTTGGGGTGGCAAATTTTACTTTCCTTCATCAGTCACTGCCCAGTTCTCAGTCAACTCTATGCCTTTTGCCTCTGAGTTCCAAGAATGGGTGAAATATCTTTCTTCCCGGAGCCCAAGAACCTGAACTTGCATCTGGGGCAGAGGAAAAGAGTCTTTCTGCAAGGTGATATGGTAGGGAGGGGGTACACATTCTGATACACAGCTCTATTTCTCTCTTATTATTTCCTTTCAAATAACATTTTTGATAATAAAAGGTTTTATTAATTCATATACTCCATTAACGCCTTTCTTCTCAGCATATTTTATTTGCCATTTACTTTCAAATGCTAGCAATTTTGGCTATACATGACAGTATTAAAGGACTCAGAACAACATGGGCAATAATGTTAATACCTAGCCATAATTAAACATTAGCAATAATTACAACCCAATCACTTTAACAGTAAAACAAGGTCTCACAATATCTTTAAAAGCACTTGCTACCCCCCAGACTTACTTGGTCAGTACTTAGCATTGGTCACTGTTTTATCAGAACTATTTATCACCCTGATAAACTCTTGTAGACCTATGGGTCATTATTTTTGGATGTTTTAGTAAACATATAACATTGTAAAATATTAATAAACAGAATCTTTAATTAAATGGAGTCAGGAGACCAGAAGGGGGCAACTCTCACACTCTATGAGGCTAGCAGGGACAAATAGGAAGAAAGATTCCCCTTCTTTCCTAGCAACAACTCACCCAATGAAAAGCTATGGACTCCTTACTTACTATGGCCCTCCAAACTTCGTCTTCCCTTCTATAAGACAGTTCTCCTTCCCTTGCTGTACAGGAACTTGCACATGACTCACCATGGTTGCAGACCCTGAACCCTCAACTGCAATTCCTTGTTGATCGCAAATAGTTTGTTTTGTTTTTGTTTTTTGCTGGAGAAATAAATGGCAGTCTATTAGTCTTAGGTCGACAATGTCTTCCGAGTTTCCTGAACATGGTACAAACATCTTATCTATACAAGAAGGTATATCCTATTCTTCAGAGCTTCACAGTATTGCTCTGCTCAGCCTTCTCTATGACAGATCATCATCACAGGATATGTGCTCAGGTGTGGCAAAGTTACACTTTGATAAGATTTTAGTAGGGCACTTATGAAGAGTTTAAAATATACAAATAAAAGAAGGAATTGTAGGGAAGTAAAAATAATTTTCCCTCTACCCTTCTAGATTCTTGGCTGAGACCCTCTGTAATAAAAGACAGACAAACAGGAGAAAAACAAACAGAAGTTTAATAACATGTGTAACACCTACAGACAAGAGAGATACCACGGAAACTAAGTAACTCTCCCAAGCCACCACCTTAAATACCATCTCTAGCTAAATTAAAAAGAAAATGTTGGGGGTGGGGGAAGCCAGTTATGGAAGGTTATGAGGCAAAGCACATTAAACAAGGGTATGGTTGTTTTGCATATTTAAGCCTATTGCCTCCTCCATTGGTAAGCATTTCTAGAGATATTGTCACCCTCCTCTTCTTGATAAACAGAGGGAAAAACTGTTACAAATGGAGAGTTCCCTTATAAAATGCAAATATCTCTTACAAAAAGGTAACTTCTACTTGGTTTTCAAAGCTTTTCCTATGTCTGCTCTTTCTTAAAAATAATCAGCCTAAAATAATCCTTATGCCAAAGAGTTGGTTTGTATAGCTAGAATCTCATTTTTATAAATATTTTTAGATGTGCACACTCATGTAATGAAGCTGTTTCCACATCTGGTCCAGTACCCATTCTACCACTGCCTTGTAATGTGGCCACTATTAAAGTGGTAGTCAGCATAGCAGTTATGATCCCAGGTTCCAATCCCAGTTCTACCCCTCACTAGCAAAGTGATCCTGAGGAACTATTAGCCTACCTATGACTCAGATTCCTTACTTCTAAATATAGACAGTAATAGTGCCAACCACAGGAGATTGAGGGGATTAGAAAAATATTTACAACAGCATCTAGAATATAGTGATTATCCAAGAAGTATTAGCTATTATTCAGCTTAAGGAATGCTAGCATTGAGGAAAACTGTTTTCAAACCTCAATGCAGTAAGCAATTGGATGTAGGTTTATTTAGCAAAGAGTCATCCTTGGGGGATAGACATTCTCATTATTAAATAATCTGATGCTTTGTTTTCCTTTATGGTGTTTCTTCATTCCTTTCTAGAAAGTGTTGGTTTCTTTTTCAGAAGACGTACCTATATACAGTAACTTTTACCTTTCTACTGTCTGGCCAACATATTTCAGAAACCTCGTCCCAGTCTTCAAAGCCTTATCAAATTCTCTCCTGATTATTTCAACCTATGGTAAATTCCACCTCCTATGAATACTATTATTTGGTCTATTATTTAGACTACATGTGCTTCTTAATTATGCCCTTGCTTATACCAGTATTTACAGTGGTTTATTCTAAAGTTGCAATATTTTAAGCGCACATGCTTTGCCTCTCCAACTATATTGAAAGCTTCTTCAAAAGTGGGATTGAGTGATACAGCTCTCTGAACTTCCACAACACCTGACACAGAGCTGTGCAGAAAATGATTAAGAAAGAAGGAAACAGAAAAACCCTCAGCTGGGAAGTAGATGCCTGCTTCTGACCTGGGATTATTGAGGGTACAAACTTTCATCACAGACAAAGATAAACAAAACTCACCAAAAAAGAGAGGCAGAGAACAGATAACTTCTAAGATCAAAAACTGGAACAAAGCTTCTCCTAAAATGCACATATATTGGGTAGAAATCCAAAGATTTTATTAAGAATCAGTCAGTTTTATTTATTTACACACAGGCTTCATGCCATTTTCAGATAAATTCATTCATATGATCACATCATAAATGTTTTTTATTGTGAGGTAGTATTTTTTTCTGATATTTTAATTTTTCCCTTTTTTTCTCGTGTTTACCTTCTCATTTTTCTCTCTCCTTCTCCCTCCTAACCATCAACATAAAGTGAAACTGTGTGAATAATAAATTTTGACTCAGCCTTCTTCATTTTTTCATTCAACTCTATATAAATTTACACATTAAGTGATAAATAATATAAATTAAAATAACACATTATTTATATGTTTCTGCACCTTGATTTTCTGTCTAAGCTCATAACTCCTATAAAGTCCCTCCATTTCAACTGGCATATATCCCTTGGTGAGGGGAGAATTCAGCCATTTTCTTATTGAGAGGCATTCATTTGATTCCCATCTTATTTTTTGGTCATTGCAAACAACACTGTAGTAAATATTCCTATCCACCTGATTTCATATACTAATGTTTTCATTTTTATGGAAAAGATTTCCATTAATGAGGATGCTGGGCCAAAATATTTTTCAAAGTTAAATTTAATAGATGCTGTCCAAACTCTTATAACACTTAATTTTAGTTAAGGAGTACCCGAAGAGAGCACTCCTTTCTCCACAGTCCCTTCATCAACAGATGTTATAACTGCTTATTTTTTTTAAATTAATTCCCTCTCCTAAGTATTCTTTACTTTATTTTGCTGTTCTTGTGGTCAATTTGCCTAATTTTCAGAGTAAAGAAGACTTCAATTATATGTCTACTCAATTTTTGCATTTCTTTGTGTTTGTAGCTGTTATGTATGTAAGATGCAAATTTTTTGCTAATATATTTTATTAATAAACTGTGCTTTTATTATTACATATGTACTTCCTATCCTGTTCAGAGACTTTCAACTTAAATTTCCAATAGTCTGCTACTGACTTTCCACTCCTGTTTTTTCTCTTTCCCTTTTTAAAATATTTTGTTTCCTTTGTCTAGTATTCTTTCAAATGTTTTCTTTAATTATTCATTTTAAATGTGTTTCTTAAAAATAGTTTTATAGCTGTATTTTGCTTTACAACCTAACATAATAAAAATAAAATCACTGATGTGGAAAAGAAACCAAACTGTTTGAAATATTTGTACTCACAGGCACATGATTCTAATGGGGAAAGCTTTTATTATAGACGTTTTTGTTTTCTGGGTCAGCTCATAAGGTCTTGTTTACTGTGGAGAATATAAATGATGGGCAAAGTGAAAAGGGAAGCCAAAGTTTACAGAAAAAGAGATTTGGGAACATGGTGACAAGAACTGAAGTTCTTTCCTCTACCTCTGAAGATCAACCTAGCTGCTCCTCTTGCATCAACATTCTGCTTGACCCTACAGGAATCTGTGTACAGGATAGCCTTGAGCTCTGTGGTAGAGTGACCAGAGTTAGCAAATAAAAATACGAGATGCTCAGTTAAACTTGATTTTCAGATAAACAATGAATACTTTTTTTTTTACTGTTAAATATGTCCCTTAAAAAATTATTACTTATCGAAAATTCAGATTTAACTGGGTGTCCTGTATTTTATCAGGTAACACTACCTTAATGGAATCTCATGACATATAACTATTACAGGCCTATATTCATGATGGGCTAGGCAAGCAACTAGAGACATTATCAGAGGATCCAGTGCACAAGCCAGCAAGGAGCATTTTCTGGGAAGACTATGGCACTCAGAGGTTTGTAGAGAACACTTCTGCATGATAGGAAAAGGCTACCATTTGACAATGACCCTATAAAGGTTTTACTGATCCCCTGGGCCTCACAATACTTAGAGGAGTTGAACAACTGAACCAAGTTTTCCATGACTCTGAGGCTATGAGAGTTAGAGGAAACCACAAAACAGGTAGACTTCCTTCAGGTATTTCAGCTACAAACCGGCATCATGCATGCTTCCACATCTGAGGCCATGCCTCAGAGGAGAATTCAACTGGAAATCTATGAATGGTGAACTGCAACCACATCCTCCAACTATTATGCTTGAGCCATAATGAGCTAAAAATACAGAACTAGTCCCCCTCTCAGCCTCTGAAATGCCAGTCAGAACACATAGAACACATGTTAGAAACAACTGAAAACCCAAATTTAAAATGATAATAACAGAACTTAAGAAAATTAGAGTTGAGCACAGTACCATGGTTTAAGATAAATGTTCATAATTTAACAGTTCACTGGATGAACTGAAATTGGAGACAAGACTGTTGAAACCTGCATTAATGGTCTAGAAGGCAAAAATAGGAGAAAACTATCTCAAGGGGGAGGCAAAAGATAGAAGGTAATACTGAGGGAAAAGAGAACTTAACGTTGAATAATGAGAACTTCTAAAGGATAAAAATGATGGAGGAGAGGCATTAATTATATCATAACAAACAATATTCCTAAAATAAAGTGCCAGATTGAGAGATTTCACTGAATTTCACACTGAATTATAAATGAAGGACACACATCTAAGTATCATACTATAATCCATGCAGAGGAGAAAGTGATGATGCTGACAAGAAATATCTGCAGTACTAGAGGCAAGAAAAGAGCAGATTGGTCTACAGTATGTACAGGCTGCTGAAAGGGAAGGATTAAGCTCTCAGTAGATTAGATGTAGATCTCCAGCCCCATTCCAGTCTTTATCTGCGTAATCTTATGGTCCACACACCAGGACTCTGACTTGTAAACTGGAATATGCCACCCCAAAATATACCTCTTAGGCATAAAGATAATTTTGAGATGATTATTTCAAGAAACAGCAAACAGAGTAGAAGCTCTGAAGACAGAACACAAATTTCCCTTCTATAAAGGAAATGTACATTTTGCAAAGGAATTCTCTACTTACAAGGATGTCTCTGTCTCTGTACCCAGAAGAGAAGGATGACACTTAGTCATAAGAGACTCATCACTGGAGAAGGCACCACTCCAATCTGTATAATAAACCTCACCCTTGTTAGCTATACTTTTCCTGGTTACCTTCCCATAACTTGCCTCCCTTTGTCCAGAAGCCCCAAACCCCTTTCCTTAGCCTAAAATGATACAGGAGCCTCAGTCCTAAATATTCCTTTGAGTTACTCATGCTTGAATTTCTCGCATGTATACATCATATAGACATGTTAAAATTTTGTTTGTGTTACTCTTGCTAGTCTCTCTTTTGTTACAGAAACCCAGCTGAAAACCTACAAGTGTAAAAGAAAAAACATTTTTCCTCCTCTACAGACTCAACCAGGAGTCTGCCTCAGTGCTCACAGATGAGACATCCTAGGGCTGTTTGCTTGGACTAGTATCTAAACTTCTGACTCAAACTGCAGGCTTACCTGTGCCTGCATTGAAGCTACTGTGTATGTGATTTCTATTTAAAATATAAGAATAGTTCATCCCACCCATGGAAGTGTGCTTCCCAGCCATCCTTAGCCATGCTCCATACTGTACTTTAATACAGATGCTGTCCTACTCAGCCTCTCCAATCTGAATGTGCCACTACTCACCAATTTCCAATTTTCTGGAAACCAACTATTCACAGAACATTCCCTCCCCAGCTCTAGTTTGAGGATACCATTTCCCCAGAAGCTCTATGTTACAATGCTGTTGAATTTCCAAAACCTCTGGTTTGGAAGATGATCAAAAACCTCCCTGCTCCCCAGTGCTTTTCCAAACCATTACCCTTTACTCTTCTGTATCATCCCCACTCTGCCCCTCGGCCATGGTCCCTTTCACTTTCTGATCTCCTAGTCACTCCCCGCAAATTAACTGAAGACTTGGAATCTAGCTCACATTTCTCTCTAACTTCTAAATACTGAAACCAAAATGGTACTTTCTATAAAAACATTTCACTCTACGCCTGTAATATTTTTAAGGTTTTTCAAAAGGCATGAAAATACTTTTAATTGATCAGCACTCCAGAAAATCAGTAGGGAGAGGAAATAAGCCACACAGAACCAATACTTTAAGCATTATTTGGAGACAAGGAAATGCAACTTTATAACTCTCTGTGAGTAGAGAAAAAATAAACCAAAAATCCCAATGTCTCCCCCATTGCTAGCTCTGTGCTGCCAGCCTGTGGGTGCAGAGAGCAGAAGAGAGAAGACCAGCAATTCTCCATGAGTAGGAATAAGGGAGACGAAAGGACTGAGATGCAGGTTTATGGGAGGGAAAATTTTTCCTCTATCCACTTGGTTCTTTGGCTGATCTAATCAAACTAACAGGACAGATTAACAGAAGGAAAATTCAATTATGTATATACAGGCATCCCCTAAGACTATGAGTCCCACAGTAGTCAGGCCATCATGGCTTAGAAGGGTTAGAAGTCTAGGTTTAAAAAGGGGAGGAAGCTAATCTACAGGAAGAAGGGAAGAGCAAATGTTCAGTGAGCAAGTGTTTGCTATGCCATGCAGAGACAATAGGACACAGAGAGGGTCTGCCCTCCCAGCCCTACCTAGCTCCCCTCACTTACCAGACCCAGCCCATATTCCTTGTAGTTATCTCTGGTGATAGCTCTCCTCCTGAATCAGGCCCTATGTCTAAATTCTTTTAGGCAGGTAAGAAGGAGTAAAAAAGTTCTCCCAAGTCTTCTGGGCCTTGACTGACTTCAGCTCAAAGTAATCCATATGTCAAAGTGGCATATTTTGAGGAGGCTCATTTTGAACTCTTTCAAGGCATAGACAAAATCATTCTCAGAAAGAAAATGCCCACAACAAATGATAAAATACTGGACATATGTCAGAACTCGGTAGTGCATAGAACTGATCACAGGAAAGGAACTTGAAAGTGGACCAGAAGTGGCAGCCTCAAAGAGGCACTGCTTCTGGAACAGACGTATATATATTAAGAAGGTATAAACTTTGGAGATAAAACAGTAAAAGCAAAACAGTAAAAGGAAAAAAATAAGAGGGCAAAATAAGGCTCTTGTAAAATTAAAGAGAAACATCATAATCTACACAAGGATGAGATTTGTCCAACCAAAGATGACTGGGAAAATGCTGACAAAGCAGCTAACATTGAGTATTTGATGAACATTTTATACTTTCATGAATATATTTTATATATTCATGAGTATTTTATAACTTCTAGCTGAGAATAAAGCAAGGATGAGGTTATAAGCAGAATGGGTACGTATGTATATTTTGTATTTATTTGCATGTATGTGCATTTATATACGTGTACATATTTCCTAGTTCTGTCTGCTAAATGGTGTAAGAAGCAATGACACGCCTCATACTCTTATTTTGGTCTCATACAATGAGCACGCCTCATACTCTTATTTTGGTCTCTAATATAATTTTCCACTGAAAGCAACCAGGGCTCCTCAGAGAGGCTATTTCCAGGGCTGGGGCAGGCTAAGTACAGAATAAGCATAAGTTTGAATATCTTGTTATGACAGAATGTAAAGAAATAATAAAATTATATATATATATAATATATTATATATATGGGAGAGAGAGAGAGCAAGGGAAAAAAGAGCACATTATAAGGCAAATGGTAAAATGTTAACAATAGGATAAACCTGGATAAGAGGTATACAGGTGTATTCTTTGTGCTAGTATTATTTATGCAACTCTTTTGCAAGTCTGAAATTATTTCCAGATAAAAGATTTAAAATTTTAAAAGAAACTTTTAAAATTTACCAAGGACATCTTCCTATTGGGAGGAGTTAGTATCTTTCTCAAAGCCTGACTAAGACACACACGCTCCTATCTGATCTCTGATATCTGCATTGTAAAGTATTTGTAGGTCAACTGTGAAGAAGACGGAGAAAAATAACATCAGATATTATACGTTATTTAAGGGCTTGACTGATTATAAGGGCTGTATGAATGATTGTAAGGAAGACTAGTAATTCAGCTTTTTGAAGAGAGAGTTTTTTTCATTGATGTCTCTTTTGCTCTCCACTTTGTTGAGTACCAACAGTGAGAGCCCTGAGTCTGTGAAAAAGATGACAGTCAGAAAATGCCATTAAATCCTCTAACACTAGAGCACAGATTTTGAAAGAAACAGAAATAATACATTTTGTTCAATATTTTAGTCTGAGAGATAGATGTATAAGAAATGTCCTTGTAGGTCTGAAATTCTTTTTAAAACTCAGTTCAGATAAATCAGAACTCAAATGTGTTCATATTTGAGTGTTATTTCTGTCAGCTTTCCACTTAATGGTAAACAGTATTTTCTTTTCTAGCAAAATACTAAATCCTTTAAAGACTCATGATGGAGTATTTTAAAACCTCTCAGCACTTCATGCAACCTTCACATGGCTTTTTCAGAGCTTCATATATACAAAAAGTGATTCATTCTCAGATCTGTATGCCAAACTGTTTCTTTTCCTCAGAGCTACAAGCCTGCTCTGTCGTGTTAAAATGCCTGGAATCATGTAATAGCCAAATACGAGTTTTCCCTTGACAGCAATTTTTACACTATGATTAATCAACTTCTATGCATTATAGTGATTATAATTACAATGGGCAGGCAGAGTATTGTGTGTACACGTGGATCAAATCAAAGGACTCCTTTTATAATTCTCCTGAGTTATACTTTACAACTACTTTAACATTATATAGTGGTTCCTCTTATCTGATGTGTTTGAACTTCAAGATAACATTGACTTACGTGGTTCAGTACATCTAATAATAAATCACTTTGGAGATACCATAATTCTAAAGAATCTTGACATAATGAAAGATTTCTGCAGGGGAGGATTCATTAGGGTGCTTTTCTTTTCTATTAAAAAGATTTAACATGTTTATTTCCAACAACTTTAGACAAATTTCAGAGAGCACAGCAATTGCTTCTCTGATTAACCCCCTTTTGCATCTGTCTCCCAGTTCTCAGGGTTTCAACTTGTCAGTGCTGAGGATCCAGTTGCTAGTTCAGATGGCTAATAATTAAACAACTACTTTTCCTAAATAACTGGAAAAAAAGAAAATAACGTTTTTTGAAACTTGATGTAAATACTAGGGGCTAGGACAGCATGTGTTCCTGATATTTTACAAAGCCTTCTGAGCAGTTTAAACTCCTGATCATCTTAGAAGAAAACAATTAAAGAACTTGCCAGATGTCATTAGCACAAGTAACATTAACAGAGGTGTATGTTTTGAGTCCAATATGTGATTACTGACTATCAATAATAAAGTTTATTTCCTGGACATGTATTAAGAGAATGCCTTAAAACCAACCTGTAGAATCATAAAGTCAGTAGTATGAAGCTGTTAATCTCACGCCTTGCCTTTAAAAATATACATTTCTAAGCCACTCTAGGGAGATAATTTTCTATCCCAAAATTTCTCAGACTGAGTTTACTGAAACACATTATATTAAACAAAAAGCTCAATATATATTTCAGCAATAAGTAAATATCACATCACTGTAATGTTAGCCAATACTGTACACTTAATTGCCTTATAATAGAGTCCCAACTTGCATAATAACCTTTTGAAGATTAAAGACTTAGAGAATTACTGAGGTTAAAAACAAACATGTTTAACTGTTTAAATAAGGAGTAACAGTGCTTATGTAAAGGCATAGGAGTTCTATAGCACATGACCCCCTCCATTCTCACATTGACACCATATTTGGTTAAATTAACATCCTATAAATAAAGAGATTCAGGCTTAATAATTTCAAAGTCTTCAATGAAAGTCTGTTCCACTGTGGAATCAATGACAACCAAATCCTTCCTTACAGTGGTTTCCCTTGCAGTAGAAAAAAAATCCCCTCTTGTTTTGATTTCCATAAGTATGGACATCAGAATAGGGACCAGTCTTAAAGATATCTTTCCTCTGCCTTTCATAGTTGGGGTGGCAGCGAGAATGGAAATTGAAGACCTCCAACAACAGGGATCAAAAGTGGACAGCTCTTGCTTTGAAATCCATTAACACATTTGGGCCCAGGTCACATAGCATGGCAGAAACTGCTCCCAGCCAAAGCATGGCAGGGACACTGAAGCAGGTCCAGTGCTGGGAGACATGGGTCTTTTACTTGAGGGCTCGCTGACGAACTTGCTGAAACTACAGTGGACGATACAGCTGACTGGGGCACTTCTGCTCACCTTTCCTACCTTCTCTCCTACACTTGGTCCGATTTACTTTGTGTCCTCAAGGTTCTTCCAGCCTCCTTGAGCTGCCTCCCCATTTCCTCTCACAGAGTTTCCCCCTAGTAAAATCCTTGCATATTTAATCCCATCTTGGTATCTGCTTCTCAGAGGATCTGGACTAACACAAGTGGCTATGAGGAGTGGTTCCAGAAAACAGGCAGTAAAATGGGGACTTAGGACTAGATCACCCACTGACTGACAGAGGAAAAAGGACCCCATCCTGGTTGGTAAGTGAGGGGCAGATAGCCCTGACACAAAATGGCAGCATATTTGCTAAACTTCACTGATGGTGGGTACAGAGATAACATACCTCAATAAAATAAAAGCTATTTATGACAAACCCACAGCCAGCATTATACTCAATGGTGAAAAACTGAAAGCCTTCTCACTAAAATCTGGAACAAGACAAGGATGCCCACTCTCACCATTTCTATTCAACATAGTCTTGTAAGTCCTAGCTACAGCAATCAGGCCAGAAAAAGAAATAAAAGGGATCCAAATTGGAAGAAAAGAGGTAAAACTGACACTATATTTGGATGACAGGATACTACATACGGAAAACCCTAAGAGCTCCACACAAAAACTACTAGAGCTGATAAAAGAATACGGCAAGGTAGCTGGATACAAGATTAACATACAGAAATCAGTTGCATTTCTTTACACTAACAGTGAAATATTAGAAAAGGAAAGTAAAGAAACAATCCCTTTTTAAATTGCATCCAAAAAAAATTAAATACTAAATCTGAACAGGAACGTTATAACAGGGTGCTTAAGGTGAGGGAATGTGATCACCCAATAGAAAGCCACCATCCCTTGTTCAATTCCCAGGTACAGACCAAGACTAAAAAGATGCTCAAGTCCCTAGGAGAAAGTCCACATGTAACACGTATGACAAGCTTATACCATAACAATTCACCAGTCTCTCCACAAAGGTACCTATTTATTGGATGACACTGAAGAAAGGTGGAATAACCAAATATTTTGAGGACTTATGGACCCAGGGTCTGAGTTTATCTTGATCCCATCCTGACTCACTATCCGAATCAGGACATAGAGGGGACAGGTGGAATGATGACTAAAGTCCAGATCCATTTTATTTATTAATTTGGGAACTGAGGAAATGACTAATGGTAAACTTGTGGAAAGAGAAGTGGCCCAAGGTGAGAAGAGAGATTTCTGAGTAGTGGCTAATGACCTGACCATCTAGTTAGGTCACAGAAGCAAAAGGCCTGAAAGATCAGAGACTTTCAGGGACCTGGAGTAGAGAAAGATGAATTGACATATTTGAGTGACCATCAAATGTGAAGATTTCTGTATCACATGTCAATGTCCATTGGAAAATACCCATCATGGAAAAGGCAAAGAACAATCAACTGACAGTGGCCAGGGATACCAAGGCAGGTATGATGCTAGAACACCTAGGAGATATGGGACCTCTGATACCTGACTCTGGCTTGAGGATAACCTGACAACCTTGCCAAATATTCCTTAGACTGTTTGCACTCAACTTTCTTTCCCTCTCCTTCACTCAGGGTCAAACATGCAGTATGATCTAAAAGCTCTTCCAGCCTTCTTGGGCTCCTTTCATATTTTCTCTGGAAGCTTCACTTAATGAAATGTTTGTATGTTTAATCCTTTCTGGGCATCAGCTCTTAGAGGATCCAGTCTAATACAGTTACTCTTTTTTGTGCTTCTAGACTTACTAACATTTCTTTAATCTCTCCTCCTATTAAATGCTTTTCTTTTTATTATGCATGTTGGTTTTCTCTGGTCCCTCTACAATTCTAACAAATCAACTCAATTTTGCCAGGTTTGGTTAGTCTCACTCCCAACTTCCTGAGGAAAGAATGCCAGTGAGAGGTGCTTACAACAGCTGAATATCATTTTTACTCCTTTTGAAAAAAAAAAAAGCAATGAAACTTTAAGGTTTCTATTAATTCATGAGATTTTTCAAATGTTTTTTGTGTTGCTGTTCTTCTTCTTTCCCTTCCCCTCCCCTACCTCTTCCTTCCCCTCCTCCTCTTTTCATTCTATTTTTATTTGCAGGTCCTACTGGCATCTTTAAGCTATGCCTTCCCAATGAAAACAATTGTATCAGAAATATTAAATCAGAACTACCGAGCAGCACATCTAGTCTTGTTAACTATTTAAAAATAAATCAGCAAGGTGGCAAAAACAAAATAGCATAAAAAATTGTTTTTTTATATGGAGTAGCTACCTCCATTCTATTTTCTTCACTATCAATCTTTCTCAGTGCTTTTTTAAAAAAACACATAATGTTCATTAATTTTAAAAATAGGATGCAGATTAAATGAGGTGAAAGTTCCAAAGAAAAGATGAATTAATGTTACTACATTTAATTCCTGTCTTTAAGTAGTTCTGTTACCTCTGAACTTTCAAATGATCCTCAGTGAAAAAGACAAACCTCAAGTAAGTGCACTTACCAGCGCAAAGGAAAAAAGTTCTATTGAAGCTGCTTAAACCGCTGTAGACACCCGTTCTCTTCAAAGTCAGTTACCACAAGGGACTGAGAGAACTATGGTGGCCCAGAAGTTAGACACTCTGAGGAGGAACCCTTTCAGCACTCAGAGAATACTTTGAAATATTTTATACTGAGAAAGATGACCAAATGAAAACACCTCAATTCACCCAACTTCTCTGTAAAATGTACTGGACTGGATTACCTTGTGCTAATAATAGCTCACTTGTTTTCATTAATGATAATTAATTATGGGTAACAGATGTTAACTATGAATCTGAAAGCCATTCAGCATTTATTAAAAAGGAGATATTTCCTAGAGTCTCAATTCTCTACAATGTTCTAACTGCAAAAAAAAAAAAAGTGTACAGGAGAAAAATGTATTATGACACTAATTAAGAAGCTCAGGTTGAACATAATTATCTTGGAGATAGTAGTCCTACAGATTTCTATAAGTGTACTACTTATAGTAGAATATATTACTTTGAAATTATATTTTATAGGCATGTTTATGATCCAGCCAAGTTTACCTAATAATAACTTCTATTATAATAAGCTCCTATCACATTTCTAAAACAGCAAATGTTTTAGTTCTATTTTCTATTTGCTTACAATGCTAAAAAAAAAAAGTATACCTTTGAAATTGGGTTAAATTCTTCTCTCAGTACATATTTATATGTGATAAGAGTGATTCTGATAAAGACAAAGCTTCCCATTTCTCGAGGAAGTTTTCAGTAGACTGGTAACTGGATTGTTTATCTCAGATTAAAGTATGTCAGTACAGTGGGTCAACTACTATTTCACTTGGAGGGGGAGAAAAAGATCTACCTGTTCGGTTTAGTAAGTTTGCATGAATTTACTCAATTTCTGGGTTGGCTGCCATTTTGCTAATGCTGAGGTCACGCTTCATTCCTGTGTGCCTCTGACATGTGAAGATTATCACCTCCTATGTCTAGCAGGAGAAGAAACTCCCTGGTGGATTAGGACTATACTTTTTCCTTTTCCATGTCAAGTACTTTGGACATCTCTGAAAACCTTGGCAGCTGAAGATACATACAAAAGAGAAAAGGATGAAAATTTAATAAATGTCTGCAATGGAATATTATCTGCAATATCCCAGGCACTTCATATCTTAACTTGATATCTGAGGCAAAAAAGGTACTTAACACAAACTTGGAACATTATTTATTTTGGCACTGTGCTAGAATTCTTGCTGTTAATAAATAATAAGTAACATTACAAGTAACATAAAAAGTAATAAATCTATAAAGAGGTTTCAAATGTAAGCAGGAGAAAGCAAGATCTATTTCAATTTATTTTACCCCCTGGAGTCCAAAATTGTTTGTAGGGACTTTATAAATATTTTAAACAACCATCATATAAATGTAATTAAAGAACTCAGGATGGAGAATGTGAAAATTTCTCCTTTAATTTGTGAGGTGGTTTCTATTTCTCCAGTGTATTGACAGAGACAGCTTAGAAGATAAGGTTTTTTGGTTATTCTGCAATTAGTGATTGGTGAGGAGTTGAGTTTTTATTTTCATATTGTTTTATTTTATTTTTTATTTTTTACTGGGAGGTGAGGTTACTTGGTATTCAGTTTGAGGTAGATCATAGAAACCCTGCCCAGAAGCTACCCTGACCTGCAGCCCTTTCCTCACATGTACTTTCTGGATTCTCGGGATGGACTTCATATTGTCCCAGTCTGTTCCAGTTTTGCTGAAACTATTCCTCAAGGATCAACCTTCCTTTCATTTAGGAAGCCTGGTTGGTGGCCACCACCATGGAGGACTCTCCTTATGCCCCCACTTTTCCCAGTGCCCTGCACAACCTCCACCCAACCTTCTTCAGATGACTATCATTCATTCTTAAACAAATTTGGTGACCTTTATTCATCCTTCCCAAGTCCAGAGTGATAGGAATTGAGCTTGATAACAGAGGTTAACTTGATATGTGAGGCAAAAAGGTGCTTTAACACAAACTTAGAGCATTATTTATTTTGGAAACTGATAATGCTGTTTGATACTTTTATAGCTGTAGTTAATAAATCTGGATTGTGTCAATTTCTGTTTTCTATTTAGAATTGTTGTTTTTAATTCTACTAGTTGGCTTTCACAGTACAGTAAACAAAATTTGCATTCTTGGGGAAGCAAAATAAAGTAACAGGTACTCAGAATATCTGTGAAAATAAGTGCCACATGAGTTTACAATTTATAATTACAAAATAACTTGCTGAGTCATTCCTGCCTTTTTTCAAAGGAAAAAAAAAAAAAAAGCCTGAAAGGCCAGAGTTCATGGCAACAATTTTAAGAATTGAATTGTATATAGTGTTAGTGTTACATTTTTTGATGTAGTATATAACTGTTACTAATGTTGATAAAAATAACTCTGTTTATTATTAAGTAATTTAAGTCACAGTGATTTTCTTCCCTCAGATGGCAGGGAGGTTTTCTCCGTCAGTGTGGTGTCAGTCTAACACATGCTACTTGCCACGCTTACCCTCCAACAAAGCACACCCCATCCCATCTCCCTAACTCTTCTTCACTGTACAGTATTGATCCTGGAGTATGTATTTTCCCAATATGTGCCTTCATATGTTTCCCCTAGAGGTTCATAGTTTCTTTTTACTTCCTATTCAATTATAACCCAATCACTATATTTCCCTGGCCAAAATTCTCTTTTTTCCTCCACCTTAAACTTCTTAGTCAAAGTCTTCCCCTGGCCTGACAGCTGGAACCATTCCTCCCTCCTGTACTTTTCCACAATATCTCTGTTTTAACTTATGTAACATACTTCAACAGGGTAGACTAATTACATATATGTCTTTCCACTGAAAAGCAAGCTTCTTGAGGCAAAACTACAGCTTATTCCTTTTGCAGATGTTCTATATTCTGTTGGTTAAACTGACCTAGAAAGTGGTATTTTCTCTTTGGAAAAGTTTAAGCCTATCAGTAATCTAGTTTGAGCTGCCAAAATTGCTCTAAATGTTTCTCTGATAGATGTTTTCTATTCCTTAGCTTCCTACAAAATATTCCTGTTAAGAGATTTTCTTAACACACACACACACCATGCTATGCATATAATAACAATTCAAAATCCACAGATGATTTTGGAGTATCTACTCAGTTACCTACATACGTAACAGAATGTAGAGTGATACTTCCTGGGAGTTGGCTGGTGAGACCCAAAGGCAGGGACAAAGAGGCTCTAAGCACTTTCTAATCTAAAGGGAGCTATACACATTTTGAGCCAGACATCTCATAGATTTCCTAAATGCTAGCAGAAATCACTCTGCTAAACCTAACCATCTCCACCTCCTCCTTTCCTTACCTCATTTCTAGTCTCTACAAAGACAACTGAGAAGAGTAAGAGAGGGAATAATAGCAATCCTGAGTCTAAGGCTTAAAGGCTTTTCTTTTTCTCCTTCTTAGGAATACTTCCCTAAAAGAGGGGGCCTCCCAGAGAACCAGCTGGGAGATAGGGAGCATCTGTGAGGATGAGAAACAAGAGAGCTTTGGTATTCCCAGTCTTGGGAAGCAGTGGAGCTGTTTGCACTCACATCAACTGCCATGTTGTTATGAACTGAATGTTTCTGTCTCCTCCAAATTCATATGTTGAAGCCCTAACACCCCAGTGTGATAGTTTTGGGAGTGGAGCCTTCGGTGATAACTGGGTTTAAATGAGGTCATGAGGGTCGGGGCCTCCATGATGGGATTAGTGTCCTTAAAGGAGAGGAAAAGACCAGAGCTCTATCTGTCATATGAGGACACTGCAAGAAGGAGGATGTTTGTGAGCTAGGAACAGAGCCCTCACCAGGGAAGTGAATTGCCTGGCATCTTGATTTTGGACTTCTCAGCTTCCAGAACTGTGAGGAACAAATTTCTGCTGTTTAAGCCACCCAGTCAGTAGTATTTTGTTATGCATCCTGAGCTAAGACACATGTTAAGGGCACATTTGTATCCAGGGCCACGTGGACCTAAAGAACTTAGCTAGGCTTGATTCAACTAACTATTAATCGTCTTAAGGGGTTTCCCTGCCAGGCAAGAATCAAAAGAGACTGTGGTATATAGTCAAAGCTTGGAGTTGAAGTTGGGAAATACAGTTTAAGAGATAAGACACGCTACAAAATATTACAAGGTTCAGGTGTTATCTACCATGAGCTAGTGAAGGACCATTTCTTTCTTTGGAATGTAGGGAATTTGAACAACCCAAGCCTGCTGAATTAACTCTTTACTGCACAATAATATAGCTAATATTGCATTAGTTTACTATCATAACCAATCTCATCACAAAATTCTTCCAGTATTAAGATGATCTTAAGCTCTTAATGATAAATGCAAGTTTTCCAAAATTTCAATTTCTCCTTTGAAAGTTCAAATTTGATCACTGCCAACAAATACTGTTAATTGTTTACCTTGAAATGACAGGCTCAGTTCCTTCACTTTTGAGAGAATATCTGTCAAATACTCAAGTTTAAATAATCAAAGTTTGTCTATCAGGTATTCCAGAGAAAAAACATATCACTCCATGAAAAAAAATGACTAGTTCAGCCTGCAAACTAAACAATTCCACACTGTGTCTCTACACAGCATTACACTCTGGTTTACATTAGAAATACTTATATATGCTTCCAATTGTATTATATAAAATTCTAATAAGATATGCATCCTAGGGTTGAGATTTAGTAAAACTAATTAGTTTACTTATTTTTTAAGTGAAACTGGCATTTTTGTGTGTGCTGTTAATTTCGTGGCAGTGAAGAACACCGTAATTACTAGTGTAGTTTGGTGCTACTGCCCTTATTCATTCTAAGGCACCAACAGTCTTACCCACCATTGATTTTTGTATAATAAAGTATAATCAATGTTAACATAGTAAAAAAAAAAGAAAAAATTACATTATTTTAAAAAAAGTGTTCAACTTACAGACCTTATAAAATTGTCTTAAGGATTCCAAGGTTTCTACAGATCATATATTGAGAACTATTGTTTTAGACTTGTCATTTTTTTCCCTCCCTGATAAAATGTGCTATATCTATAGCCTTATCTACTCCTAGAGAGTTGAAGATGTGTTTTCATTAGAACTTTACGCAAATCCATAGAAGAATGATGTTTACTTTCCATTCCACTAGAGGAAGTTTAAGTGTTTCAAAATATTGAACTGACTGACATGAAAAGTTCTTGAAAGTAAAAGCCATAGAATACAAAACAATGGTAAAAAAACCTCTTTTGAGCCAAAGAATTTTATGCACATATTACACAAGGTGTTGTCAGAAGCTATGAGAAAGTGCATATATATATTTTATGTACTATAGTAAATACAAAAAGTGCTTACTATTTCCAGCATTATCAAATAATCTGAAATTAGTTTATAATGTAAACAAGTATAGCTGTTAAGTCACATATAAGGATTCTAAAACTATGATCAAAAATCTGATATTCACTCCTGTTTTTTCCATACTTGTTAAGCTTTCATTTCTGATTTCCAGGAGTTAAAAGTGTTTCTAATATTTTTCTTGCTTTTCTCTCCCTCTCTCTTTTTAATGAGACATAATTTGGACAGGAGCCATTTTCCTACCACACACTAACTTCCTTCTTCCAAGAAACAGGACTGTGAAAAAATTGATCGCATAATGCTATTGTTTTCACATGCTATAGAAAACCTGGCCAATTTACTCACTCCCACTGTGTCCGTATTATCAGTAAATCCAAAGTAAATTATGTAGGGTCATTAATCAAAAGTTAAGGAAGAAATTTATTTCTTTAGGCTTTCTTCTATTATTTTTTCTTTAGCTCCTAGAATTGAAATCTAGAAGATTTTGCTCCAAAACTGGGATTTAGTCACATTATTTAAATTCCCATATTTTAAATAGTCTGTTTATAACAAGCATATCTGATTATGAAG
Source organism: Vicugna pacos (assembly GCF_048564905.1). Classification (NCBI taxonomy): domain Eukaryota; kingdom Metazoa; phylum Chordata; class Mammalia; order Artiodactyla; family Camelidae; genus Vicugna; species Vicugna pacos. The sequence continues at coordinate 37,283,415 of NC_133001.1, forward strand.
GGTTGAATTGAAATATTTGTAGACACTTATCTTCTACTTGAGCTTCATTAATATGAAAGAATTCTGTCTGTTTTCATTATCATCTCCTACAAATATTATACCTCACAATTAATCCAGTATTTAAATGGTAAGTAGTTACATATAAAAATTGTCATCATATCTTGTGTTCTTTGAAGATTAATATAAATTACAGATGAAAAGTTCTTTGTTAGCTTAGACATGTCCCATACTTAAAATATTAAAAGAAAATATTACATCTCCTCATCTTATCAGCTGCAGAACTGAATGTGATGTTACTTGTAATATATATCATGTCTAGTGTGACTTATCACAAAGAACTTTCTAATTAGTAGGATAAAATTACAAGCACATAAACAACTAAGGCAAAATAGAGTATCTGCTGTAAGAGAGGACCAGAAAGTTTAAACATCTTAACATTTAGGTGTGGGTCATCAAGAAATATTCCTATTTGAAAGTAGCCTTTGAGTTGGGCCTTAAAGCAGGAAAAAAAAAAAGGGACAGGTAGACATGTGTTTAAAAGGCAAAGCAAATCAGAAGGATGGCCTAACATTAGAAATAAAAACAGAAATATACTTTCACAGAAGAATAAACAGTATGATTTCTAGAGAGTATGGAAAGAAGAGAGTGGGAGAGAGAATAGAAAAAGGGAGGAGCCCAAGACAATACCATGCCTGGATAACTAGAAAATGTTAATGCCTTTCATAGCAAATGAAACACACAAACAGATACACACAAAAAAGAGAAGCAAACAAACAAGCAAAACAAAGGAATTAAGACTGAAAGTTGTCATGGTCAGGAAGAAAATGAGCTCAGATTTGGATACATATTTTTATCAGTGTTTCTCAACAGTATGCCTACCAATGCCACAGCCTGTCTTTAGATTCAAATAGTTGATTATGTGAACTGAATATTAAAAGATAATTGTATTACCAACTGGATGAGCATAGGCTTTGGAATTAAAGATAGACTGAGTCCAGAGTCTGAATCTCTTTCCATTATACTCACTCAACTCTTCACATTTCTCTCTATTTCTGTCTGTAACATCTCATTGCTTATGAAATGCAGACCGAGTGTATGCAAAGTGCCATCATTCTGCAGTGCAGGAGACTCTTAGGTGCCTTGGGATGGGTTAGATTGGCTATAAATGGAGTACTTGAAAATTCCACATTGTGTTTTTTCACTTAAGTTTGTGCACTCAAGTTCAACTTGCTCAGGAGATGGGAAGTAACATAAGCCAATGAAAAGTAACCCAGCAAAGACCCCAGGTTTGGTTCCAAGAGAGAATTCCAACCATGCAGTCATATGTGGGAAGAAGGAATGACAGTCAATGACAACACCATAAAATGTGCCTATGGTTCTTAGACAGACAAATGGACCATGCATTAAGGGGTCACTGCACCCACTTCAAGGATGTTTCTCAGCCTAGGAGAAATAGAATAAGCACATTTCAAATACAGTATGTGTTACTGAGAGAGGAAACAGGGTAGAAGGAAAATGGCCTTTGTGACTTCTGTTGCGAAGTGTGAAGGGAACTGATTGAGTTCTGTGCAGGCTGCCTGCTTAGGTTATATAGCTGATTCCTACTGCAATAAGTTTTCTTAGATACTGACATCTTTGATAAAAAGGTTTTTTATTTCTCTGCGTTAATGTCCCTTGACTCTGTTCTGAACTAATTGTGTCATATTTATTGCAGATTGTTTCCAACATATTTTACTTTCATTAAACCTTTAAGAAGTACTTTATTTACCTAATGCTATCATCCCCTAGAACTAAAAGCAGTATCACCAATATTATTAGAACAAATTGTAGGTTAGCTTTTAGTATTGGGTAGAATTGGGTCTTAGAAAAGAAAATGTTTCTATCATTCAATTTTTACATTTTATGTAATTGATTTTTAAGTGGAACAAAGTCAGTTTATCTAGAGTTAAACAACTGATTTCCTGAAAAACTGATTAACAAGAGTTAGAGAAATACATACAATTATGGCATTTAAATAGAGTTTGTTTGGTTATAATAGCAACTTAAACTTTAAAATCCTAAACATGTTTAATTAAAATAATTTTTGCAGAGCTATATTTGAACAGTCAATAGAGTACCAGCAATTATCTATAATTATGCAGTTCCAATCACACAATAATAGAGGTTTCAATGTCATTAAACACAATAAGGATAATCACTCTTCCATTATTCTGATGGGCATGTAATTAAAAACTTAAAAAAAATTTCTTGGGGATATAACAGCCATAGTTTCAATAAAGACTTACAGTATAAGCAGCTGGATTAATTGTACTGTAGTTAAAACTGACCTTTTTTCCATAGCAGTTTTAAATCCTATACTAGTCCTAGTCCTATACAAAAGATGCTCCACATCATCTGTCATCAGGGAAATGCAAATTGAAACAACAATAGCATAACACTACCCACCTATTACAACGACCAAAACTGAGAACACTGACAACATCAAATGCTGGTGAAGTTGCGGAGGAGCATGATCCCTTATTCATTGCTGATGGGAATGCAAAAGGTACAACCACTTTGGCAGACAGTTTGCCAGTTTCTTACAAAATTAAACACGCTCTTCCCATACAATCAATTCAAAATGGACTTCTCTCAGAGTATGGCAAGGAATCTGACTCAAAAAACCTGACAATGAGGAATTTCACTCAAATGTATACTAACGGGTACAATATGCATCTTAATTCACTGTCCTTTGCTAACAGGACAATTTGCAATTGCTTGCCTCCCGGCAGTTACAATGAGATACTAATGAATTCATGCCTCAGGACTTGTAAAATTCCTCTATCCCTCTTTTCCTGCATTTAAGCCAATACCACTAATTCCTTCCACACACTTTTGTTACGTCTCTCTTCTTCAGAGATGGCATCAAATTCTAAGGTTATTTCTTGTTTTCCTTTACCTTTCCCATGAGCTTCACTGCAGAAAACCACTAACTTTCTGATTTACCTCTCTATTCTATCACCATCTCTTTTTGCCTCTTTTTTACATTATTACTTTTTTTAAGTGACAAAATTTTTGGACACCAGATAAGAAATTCTTGTAGATGCTGAAAAAGTATATTACTCTAAGTTCATGAATTCTTGAATTTTAGGAGAAACTGTAGACACGGAGAGATCACTGTGATTTTAAATTCTGTGCCTTTTTGCTCAGACATAAAAGAACATCAAGTGGAGGGAGATCAGTGCAGTCCAAGCAGAAGGAACACCGGGATCAAGTCTCATTTGAGGAAATGCAGGAATTCTAAAGGATAACAGAGGAAGTATGAAATTCACCTAGATCCTTAGGTTTAGCATAGCTCTTGAGGCCTTGAATATTAAGCCTTTAGTGCTTATACTTTTGGAGGTGAAGAGCCAACAATGATTTGTAAGAGTACAAATTGTCAAATTGTCAAAAGTTACTTTATTTGCTCCTGATCTTGGAATCCCTATCCCTGTTTTTCATCAGAGATTTACAGTTCCTCAACTATAAATGTTTATATATGGGTGTTATCAGTTACCTTAGTGCCATATTTAGACAAAGAATTTGCAAGGAGTATTTTGATCTATTCTCATCTTCCTGCTCTTTTCAGGGAAAAAGTGCTTGAAAAACTAATAGGATCACACTAAAACATTTTTTTGTATCCTGACTTGAACAAGCCAATGTTTACAAACAAACAAACATACAAAGATTTGTTTTTAAAGCAATCTAGGAAACGTGAATATGGTCTGTGCATTAGTGATAATGAGAAAATTTTAATGTGATATTTCCTAATGGCAAAGTGGTGATTTTTAAAATGTCTGTATCAATTGGACGTAATAAAACCTTTACAGGTGAAACACATGATATCAAAGATATCCTTTAAAATTCTCCAAATCCTCCAAAGCTAAAATAGAGGAATTTACTAAGTTGCAAAGAAATTGTTGGTTGTTGTTAAATACGATTGTAGGTATGCATTTTTTCTAATTCTGTTTGAAATTTTCGAAATATAAAGTGAAAAAATAAAATCAAATTCATCTAAAATAGTCAAGAAAGTAAACTTATGACAAGAATAAATTTTGGCAACCAGATGAACAAGAAAAATTAGAAATTAAAGAAATTATCTTTAAATGCTTTCTAACAAGTTAAATATAAACATGTTTCAAAATCATTTAGAATGAAGAAAAAATTAAAAAGAAATAAAAAAGAAAATACAATCTTAAAATCCTCATAAAATTTAAGTATTCTGAATTAAGACCCTAGAATAGTATCAAAATAATCGTGATGTGAAGGAGATAACTACTCAGTTTCTAGAAATGGAGAGCAGCCTTTGCCCTCCACACACTTTCAAAGTTCAGTCACATCTGATAAGAACCTTGATGTACTCCTTTGCATAAAACCATTAAACATCAGACTAGAAGGGAACCTTAGAAATCACTCTAGTCTCACCCGTGTTGTACAGGATACTATTTTGAGCTACCAGTACAAATTGTCAAGCTCTCAAATTTCAAAGTGCATAGATTAACAATATACTCTAATTTCAAATTATACAAGAGGCTAATACTTATTTTGGAAATCATGCCCTTCTTCGCAAAAATAATAACCACTAATAATAACCAACAGCTTATACTTTAACAGTTCCATCTAAGGAGCTCAAAGTAACCACAGACTTTATTTTGGCATCACACATTTCCAAACCATACAAATCTTAATAATTATAGCACAACTCCATTACCAATCATTCCTGTTATTCTACAAATTAATTATGAGTTTGAATATGCTACCTTAATACTGGGAAAACTTTTGACAAATAATTTAGTTCCAAGTAAAGGCTAACATCTATGCTGAATATATGTAGTGTCTAATGTGGAATTGTTCAAAGGAGTTGGCAAACTATTGCTTACAGGCCAAATCTGACCCACCATCTGTTCTTGCAGATAAAGTTTTACTGGAACACAGCCACGTATATTTGCCTATGTGTTGTCTCAGGCTGCTTTTAAAATACAATGACAGAACTGAGTAGTTAACAGAGACCATAGGGCCCCCAAGTCTAGTATGTACTGTTAATTAGCTCTTTGTAGACAAAATTTGCTAAACTCTAGTTTAAAGCATGACTCTCAGCCAACTGACAATGTCACAGACAATTCCCAAAATAACTATGCAAATATAGAGATACCGAGAAGGTCATGTTGAGTTGCATAAACATGAGGATAATAAGCATATTGATGTATGTTCATAATAATGACTCTACTAATATATTTTGTGAAAAAATGTTTAGGTTTTGTTATTTCTTGAGAAGGCCTGTTATAAGCATCTATCAAATTGGATATGTGTTGCACAGGAAAACAAGACTTCCTCGAAAGATAAAGTATCAATAGAATCTTGTGAAGTAAAATAAAATTGATAAAAGGAATCTGAAAAAGATTCTTATATAAAAGGTTTTTTTCCCTAAAACTTTAAAAGTGAGCCACAATATCTTGCAATATGTTAACAGAAACCTTCATATTTAGTCTCATATGGGATTGTTTAGCCAATTAGTCAATTAATATTGAGGCTGCAGTTGGTCATTGGTGTTTATGTGGTAAATAAAGGAATCACAAAGTTCTTGTCATTTAAACCACCGGAGTTAACCAGGAAAGGAACTGATGCATTAAATCTCATTCTGACTTATATTTAAAGCAAATGTGTGTTGATTGTAGGGATGGTATACCTCCTACTCTAAGAAATCTCTTTTGAAGAGAGAGATGTCTCAAAAATTATATGTTGTGCTATCCAGGACATTATAAAAATTCCTTAATTACTAAATTAAAGGTTCTTTCCACTACAGTGACTGATAAGTTACATGAGAAGACACAGTTTGTACATAGCCACTTCAACAGTTTTTCTAAAATAAATTGGTAGACAGTCAACTTAAATTTTTCTCAATAGAACTGAAGTAGATTTCCCAGGTGTCTGGTTACCTACTCCTAGTTTTGAAATGTCTTGTAAAAACCTTTTTTTTTTTTTTTAACAAACAAGACAGTGACATTGTTGATACATTTAAAAAGACAAGGTTTATCCTTTGCCTGGCTTATGACAGAGGTATTCTGAATTTGCATTGTAAATCTTATGCAAGGAACTGGGAGCAACAGTAACAGCCAGAGGCACCTTTTAGGTCTTAATATAGAAAACTTTTGGGACTTCCGGGCAAGATGGCGGAGTAGAAGGACGCTTGTAAGTCACCCTCTCCCACAAATACACCAAGACCCACATCTACAGACCCACTCAGCCAACCAGAGCACCTGCGGAACTCCAACAGATCATCGCCCTCTTCAAAAGATAAAGACGCCAAAAATCTGGTAGGAGAAAAGGAAAAAAGAAAGAACAAAAGGCAAAGCAGCGCGGGACAGGTCCCGCGGGGAGGGAGCGGCAAAGGAGGACTGGAGCTCGCTCACTGGGTCTCCCCTCGCCAATTGAGAGGCCAGCGGGACGGAGGGGGAGCCTCCAAGGCTCGGATCTGTTCAGAGCAGCCCTTGTCTGACAGAACTAAGTTAAACGGGCACAGAGCGTCCCCCCGACACCCAGCCTGAGACGCGGGCCGGCAGCGGCGGGCAGGGCCAGGCTGCACAAGCCGGGCGGAGGACCGGGGCGGCTGCACGGAGGCAGCCCCGGGGAACTGCAAGGGGCTGGGTGCCGGGGCTGTGGGTGTACAGGACAGAACAACCTGGGCCCTCCATAAAACAGCAAGGTTGATGTGCTCTCGGGGGAAGGGTGCATACCCCCATCTCTGAAAACACACGGAAACTTTTCAGGGGAAGAGGGGCGGGGCCCAGGCAGAGCCGCCATATTCTCCAGCACTTAACACCCAGGCGGGGGCAGAGGCGAAACCTGCGTCCGCACCGAAGGGCTTAGCAGCCTCAAGGGCCAGACTGAGACGGGCCTACAGCCCTGGGCAGATAGGACCCTTCCATTCTGGTACCCCAGAGAACTTGCTCCACAAAGACAAACAAGCAGCTGGGTCTTGGCTCGGAGCAGGGACGAGGCTGCCCCTGGGTCTTCCCCGAGCCCACACGCGGAGCGCGACCAGGGCGGAGTGCGACCCGGGCGGAGCGCCGACGGGGGGGAGCGCGACCAGGGCGGAGCGCCGGCGAAGAGCGCGCAGCCGCACAGAGCAGCGGAGCTACCGGTGGCGCAGGCAGGGGGAGAGCGGCCCCCCGCCTGTCGGGCAGGAACACAACCCCTGACCGAGGTGCTGGGAAGGGGCACGACCCGCCCTCCTGCCTGGCCAGTCTGCAACATCTGACTGCGGCATCCGGAGGGGCAGTGACCCGCCCGCCCGCAGCAGAGGAGAGCTGCATCTGACCCCGTGTTAGGAGGAGGCGCGACCTGCTTGCCTACAGGTGCTGGGAGCAGCACAGAAGAGGGCGCCAACGGAGGGCCTATGAAAACAAGCTGAGCTTCCAAAACAGGACGAAGACAGAAGGACATCACATTAAAAGCACACACACTTCAGGAGAACACCGACAAACCCTTTTTTTTGGGGGGGGTTTTTTGTCTTGTTTTGTTTTTTTGTTTTTTTGTTTTTTGTTTTTGTTTTGTTTTTTTTAATCTGTTTTTACCTGTTCTATTTTCAATTACTCTCTTAATTTTTACTTCTTAATTCATTTCTATTTCTCTTGGGTTTTGATGTCCTGTTATTGATTAGACACAGGCTTCAAACACATATATTCATCTCCCCACCCCCCTTTTTTTTTTTTAAAGGTTTTAAAAGGACGTCTCCACCCGATTAATACTGTGCTTCAACCCGCTCTTCAGTTATTCATTCTACATTGTTTTCAAACCCTCTTTCTCCCTTCTTTTAAAAAACTTTCTCTCTCTCTCTTATTTTTTTTTTCTTTTTTCTTTTTTTTTCCTAAGTTGTATTCCTAAATAGGCATTAGATACATAAAATCCTTAAGATCCAAAATAGACAACTGATACTCCATAAACCACAGTGCCAGAGAGGTATGAGCAAGATGAAGAAGCAGAGAAACCTTTCCCAATTAAAAGAACAAGACGAATCCCCTGAAAGAAAGCTCAATGAAATAGACATCGATAGCCTACTAGATCAAGATTTCAAAAAAGGAGTGATCAAATTGCTGAAGGAATTAAAAGAGATAATGCTTAGAGAAATAAAATATGTCAAAAATGAAATTGAAGCTATAAAGAAGAGCCAAGCAAAATGGGAAAACTCATTGACAGAGATGAGGAATGATCTAACAGCTGTGCAAAGCCGACTAGTTAATGCAGAGGAACGAATTAGTGATCTAGAAGACAGGGCAACAGAAAGCACCCATTCAGAAGAACTACAAGATAAGGAAATAAAAAATAATGATAATAGCATAAGGGACCTATGGGATAATATAAAGCGTCCCAATCTTCGCATAATAGGGGTCCCAGAAGGGGAAGAAGGATCAAAGGGAATTGAAAAGGTTTTTGAAGAAATCATGACTGAAAACTTCCCAAACTTAAAGAAGGAATCAGATATCCAACTACAGGAAGCTCAGAGGGTCCCAAACAGGAAGAACCCAAATAGACCCACACCAAGACATATCATAATCAAGATGGCCAGAGTCAAGGATAAAGAAATGATTCTAAAGGCAGCAAGAGAAAAGCAAAGAGTGAACTACAAGGGAAACCCCATAAGGCTCTCAGCTGATTTCTCTACACAAACACTAGAGGCCAGAAGGGAGTGGCAAGATATATTCAAAGCCCTGAATGAAAAAAAGATGCAGCATAGGATACTTTATCCAGCAAGGCTATCCTTTAGGATAGAAGGAGAAATAAAGAGTTTCACAGACAAAAAAAAGCTGCAGGAGTTTAGCAACACTAAACCCATGCTAAAAGAAATATTGAAAGGGCTATTCTAAATAGAAAAGCAGCAGGATGCTACAGAAATGAGAAAGGTACAACTGGAAAGGTGATAACTCATGAATTACAAATAAAGAAAACACGAAATTACAAAAGAAGACATACAAATCACTGAGAGTGGGAGAGGGAGGCAGGGAAATATAGAATTTTTTTTCTTTCTTTTTTAAATTTTTTTAACAGTAGGATGGGTTTGAGATCATGTTATTATCAGTTTAATAAAAACAGGTATAGGTTAATAGATTTACACAAAAGGGTAACCACAAGTCAAAAATTTACAAGGGAGTCACAAAAATTAAATAAAATCCATGATAATACAAAGGAAAATTACCAAACCACAAAAGGAAGAAGAAAGGAACAAAGAGGATATACCAATTCAACTGCAAAGATAAGTTCAAAATGGCAATAAACACACATCTATCATTAATTACTGTAAATGTTAATGGACTAAATGCTCCAGTCAAAAGACATAGAGTGGCAGACTGGATAATAAAGCAAGAACCTTCAATATGCTGCATACAAGAGACCCACTTTAGGGAGAAGGACACATATAGATTGAGAGTGAAAGGATGGAAAAGGATATTCCATGCAAATGGAAAAGCCAAAAAAGCAGGTGTTGCAGTACTGATTTCAGACAAAATAGACTTTAAAACAAAGGCCATAAAGAAAGATAAAGAAGGACATTTTATAATGATTAAAGGAGTGATACAAGATGAAGATATTACACTCGTTAATATATATGCACCCAATATAGGAGCACCTAAGTACATACAAGAATTACTAACAGAGATAAAGGGGGATATTGATGGGAATACAATCATAGTTGGAGATTTTAACACTGCATTAACATCACTAGACAGATCTTCCAGACAGAAAATAAACAAGGCAACAGGGAAATTAAATAATACAATAGAAAAACTAGATTTGGTGGATATTTTCAGAGCTTTACACCCCCAAAAAATAGAATATACATTCTTTTCAAGTGCACATGGAACATTTTCCAGGATCGATCATGTACTTGGACACAAAAGAAACCTCAACAATTTTAAGAAGATAGAAATTATCTCAAGCATCTTTACTGACCACAATGCCATGAAACTGGAAATCAACAACAGAGAAACAAAGGAGAAAAAAAGAAAAGCATGGAGATTAAACAATATGTTATTGAAAAAACAATGGATCAATGAGGAAATCAAAGCTGAAATTAAAAAATACCTTGAGACAAATGATAATGAAAGCACAACCACTCAAAACCTATGGGACACAGCAAAGGCAGTGCTAAGAGGGAAGTTTATAGCGATACAGGCCTTCCTCAAAATAGAAGAACAATCTCAAATAAACAAGTTAACCCTCCACCTGAATCAATTAGAAAAAGAAGAACAAAAAGCCCCAAAAAGCAGCAGAAGGAAGGAAATAATAAAGATCAGAGAGGAATTAAATACAATAGAGATTAACAAGACCATAGAAAAAATCAACCAAACCAAAAGCTGGTTTTTTGAAAAAGTAAATAAAATCGACAAACCTCTGGCCAAACTCACAAAGAAGAAAAAAGAGAGAGCACAGATTAGCAAAATAAGAAAGGAAAATGGAGAAATTACAACAAACAAAATAGAAATACAGAATATCATACGAGAATATTATGAAAAACTATATGGAACCAAACTGGATAACCTAGAGGAGGTGGACAAGTTTCTGGAAACATACCGTCCACCAAAACTGAATCAAGAAGAAACTGAACACTTGAACAATCCGATCACTAGAAAGGAAATAGAAATAGCAATTAAAAACCTCCCTACAAATAAAAGTCCAGGACCGGACGGCTTCACCGGGGAATTCCACCAAACATACAAAGAAGAACTCATACCAGTCCTTCTCAAACTCTTCCAGACGATTGAAAAGGAGGGAATACTCCCAAACTCATCCTATGAAGCCACCATCACCCTGATACCAAAACCAGGCAAAGACACTACAAAAAAAGAGAATTATAGGCCAATATCACTGATGAACATAGACGCCAAAATCCTCACCAAAATTTTAGCAAATAGAATCCAACAACACATAAAAAAGATAATACATCATGACCAAGTGGGGTTCATCCCAGGGACACAAGGCTGGTTCAACATACACAATTTAATCAATGTAATACATCACATCAACAAGAGAAAGGACAAAAACCACATGATCATCTCAATCGATGCAGAAAAAGCATTTGATAAAATTCAACACCCATTTATGACAAAAACTCTCACCACAGTGGGTATAGAGGGAACATATCTCAACATAATAAAAGCTATATATGACAAACCTATAGCCAGCATAGTTCTCAACGGTGGAAAACTCAAAAGCCTCCCACTAAAATCTGGGACAAGACAAGGATGCCCACTATCACCACTCCTATTCAATATAGTCCTGGAAGTCCTAGCCACAGCAATCAGGCAAGAGAAAGAAATAAAAGGGATCCAAATTGGAAAAGAAGAGGTAAAAGTGTCATTATATGCTGACATGTTACTATATATAGAAAACCCTAAAAGGTCCACAAAAAAGCTACTAGAGCTGATCGAAGAATTCAGCAAGGTAGCAGGTTACAAAATTAATGTTCAAAAATCAGTTGCATTTCTTTACACTAACAAGGAATCAACAGAAAAAGAAAGTAAAGAAACAATCCCCTTTAAAATAGCACCCAAAGTAATAAAATATCTGGGAATAAATCTAACCAAGGAGGCGAAAGAATTATACACAGAAAACTATAAACCATTGATGAAGGAAATTAAAGAAGACTTTAAAAAATGGAAAGATATTCCATGCTCTTGGATTGGAAGAATCAATATTGTTAAAATGGTCACACTGCCCAAGGCAATCTACAGATTTCATGCAATCCCTATCCAATTACCCAGGACATATTTCACAGAACTAGAACAAATCATAATAAAATTTATATGGAACCATCAAAGACCTAGAATTGCTAAAGCATTACTGAAGAGAAAGAAAGAGGCTGGAGGAATAACTCTCCCAGACTTCAGACAATACTATAGAGCTACAGTCATCAAGACAGCATGGTATTGGTACCAAAACAGACATATAGACCAATGGAACAGAATAGAGAGCCCAGAAATGAACTCACAAACTTTTGGTCAACTCATCTTCAACAAAGGAGGCAAGAATATACAATGGAATAAAGACAGTCTCTTCAGCAAATGGTGTTGGGAAAACTGGACAGCAGCATGTAAATCAATGAAGCTAGAACACACCCTTACACCATATACAAAAATCAACTCAAAATGGATTAAAGACTTAAACATAAGACAAGATACAATAAACCTCCTAGAGGAAAACATAGGCAAAACATTATCTGACATACATTTCAAAAATTTTCTCCTAGAAGAAATAAAAGCAAGAATAAACAAATGGGACCTAATGAAACTTACAAGCTTCTGCAGAGCAAAGGAAACCAGAAATAAAACAAGAAGAAAACCTACGGAATGGGAGAAAATTTTTGCAAGTGAAACAGACAAAGGCTTGATCTCCAGAATATATAAGCAGCTCATATGACTCAATAAGAAAAAAATAAACAACCCAATCCAAAAATGGGCGGAAGACCTAAACAAGCAATTCTCCAAGGAAGACATACAAATGATCAAAAAACACATGAAAAAATGTTCAATATCACTAATTATCAGAGAAATGCAAATCAAAACTACAATGAGGTATCACCTCACACCAGTCAGAATGGCCGTCATTCAAAAATCCACCAATGACAAATGCTGGAGAGGCTGTGGAGAAAGGGGAACCCTCCTACACTGCTGGTGGGAATGCAGTTTGGTGCAGCCACTATGGAAAACAGTGTGGAGATTCCTCAAAAGACTAGGAATAGATTTACCATATGACCCAGGAATCCCACTCCTGGGCTTGTACCCAGAAGGAAATCTACTTCAGGACGACACCTGCACCCCAATGTTCATAGCAGCACTATTTACAATAGCCAAAACATGGAAACAACCTAAATGTCCATCAACAAGTGACTGGATAAAGAAGAGGTGGTATATTTATACAATGGAATACTACTCAGCCATAAAAACCGACAACATAATGCCATTTGCAGCAACATGGATGCTCCTAGAGAATGTCATTCTAAGTGAAGTAAGCCAGAAAGAGAAAGAAAAATACCATATGAGATCGCTCATATGTGGAATCTAAAAAACAATAACAAACAAAAACAAAGCATAAATACAGGACAGAAATAGACTCATGGACAGAGAATACAGACTTGTGGTTACCGGGGTGGGGGGCGGGGTAGAGGGTGGGAAGGGATAGACTGGGGTTTCAAAATTGCAGAATAGATAAACAAGATTACACTGTATAGCACAGGGAAATATACACAAAATGTTATGATAAATCACAGAGAAAAAAATGTGACAATGAGTGTGTATATGTCCATGAATGACTGAAAAATTGTGCTGAACACTGGAATTTGACACAACACTGTAAAATGATTATGAATCAATAAAAATTGTTAAAAAAAATATAGAAAACTTTAATTTGGATAAAGTGGCTTAATCTTTTTGATTGATTTTATTTTTTGAAAACATCTTTTGTTGAGAAATATGCTTCTCTATCATAGTGGAGATATGACAATAAATGCATTCTTTTTAATCTATATTTTATCACTAATAGTGATTTAATAAGAAACTCTCCCTTAATAGATGAAAGATGAGACAATGGTCAAGCTAAAATAGAGTTAGAAAAAATAAAACTTTGGAACTTATCTCATGCTCAACTAGCAGTTTCAACAAGTGGTATAAACAGTGCTAGAGACCCTTGTGGATCAAAAAATTAGGTATCATTTATTATTGCACATAAATAAAAAGGCCCAGAAACAACTTAGATTTGAGTTATAGCTTGCTGTGGGCTACTTTTAAAAAATAATTAGCCTCATTAATAAAATCTACAGTAGAAGTTTACTGAGCAAGCAGATATTTTAAAAGTATAAAGTTTATTTAATATTTTGAAATGAAAATAAAATATTTTCCTCTTCTATCCTATAGTTATGTTATATATGAATTATATAAAGATTTATGTCAGTAATTCTTGAGAATTAAAGAATTTTAATTTGCCGTATCTTTAAGAACTGTTATTTTAAAAACTAAACAATTTAAAATTGGAATTGAATCTCATAAAAGCTTCTTTATGTAAAAGAGGTATGGCACATCTGCAAAGGGAAAAGGGATATTTTGCCTGAAGTATGTCGATGGATATTATTTTGCATGTATTTATTTTTGTGGGGCTTGACTCTCAGAATATCACTATTTATTCTGCCATTTATCACAATCAATAAAGTATCCAAGTGACCACAACCTTCTAACAATGAGGTGGATTCTTAGAAATCACAAAATGAGCTAATTTTACTAAAAGGCAAAATAACACAACAGCAAGTAGCAAAACTGTTAGAATTTTTAAAAGAAAAAGTATGAGTATTTCATGATGGTAGTGGTCTACAAGATATTACTCAGATAACGCTAAGGCATGTCCTGTTAGCAATCATCAGTGATACTGCTGAGTTGATATATGCCTACTTTAAACTGCTGTGCAACTTGCCAAGTCACGGAGACTACTAGGGATTAGAGCATTACGGACAGTTAGGGTCAAGCTCTGAAACTTTCATTTTTACCATTTGTGCAAAACTCTTCCTCTACCAAAGCAGTCACCATCACTGCAAAACTGACTGATTGGATTTACACCTCCTCTTTCTTCCCTGCCCACCTTTTTAGTGACCGTGCTAATGGACTGTCAAATGGCTAGAAAAGAACAATCAAAACTTGGCAGCAGGAATATGAAGAAGTAAGGGGCACAAAGGTAAGTCTATTAAGTTATGTGTCTTTTAAATTAATAATGAAGTGAATGTAACAAACTTTTGGTTAATTTGAGACATCCTCAATTTTTATCATCTGGATGGTTTCCGGCACACACACACAAAAAATCAGCATAATAGAAGTAAGTCTGTTGGCACTTTAACTGTCTAAATATAACCTATTAATCTTAGCAGTTACCTGAAGAGAATGTGTTACAGGGGAAAATCATTGATTGGTTCCAGAAATCTTCATTAAAAAATTGACAACATACTCTAAGTTCTGGTGTCAAAAATGGAATTTCTTCTAAACACTAAAAGTAGAATTTTTACTAAATATTCTTTAGTAGAGCTTTGTAGGCAGATGCCAAGTCTACATTTGATTTCTATAACTAGAAAAATGGCATGGAAAAATACTTCTACCAGTTGTCTTGATAAAATATCACTGATATTTGACAAAATATAGCCTTATCCAAAAGGAAAATGAAAATGACATGTTAGAAATTAAAGTTTAATTATACATTCAAAGAGCTTAAAACAGGGTATGCTGATAAAGAGTATTCACAACAATATTCCAAATAGCCATCAACAAAGGTGTATGGAACTAATTTGATCAGAACAAATAAGTTCCGCTAGTGCGGGCTGATTTTCACACATACGGATATTGAGTTTGGGGTTGCTGAAAGTTGACTGGCATAGGGACACTGAAATACATAATATATGAGAACTGAAGAATGTTTAACTTACAGATTTTAAGAATAACATCAATTTAATAATTGATTAATATTACTTATTATTATTAACACTATTTAATCAGATAGAATTCACCTAAGTGCAGCACTGACCATGTGATTATTTTAAAAAAGTGAGTCATAATTTTTTCTGGGAAACTGATATTCCAAAATTATTCAGGAATCTCAAATGACTTTAAAATATTTAGATCTTACTGTTTCCACATCTGGTATTTCTTTTGGGAGGTTACTTCTTGTCTTGATCTTTCCATTACCTACTTAACTGACAGTTTACTGCTTACTCCCATTTTGATACCTTAATCTTTTGAAATTTAACTTACTCAATTCTTCCCCTTGTCTGGCCCCAATAGCTGCCACCGACATTATCTTGCCCAGTGTTACCGTCCTCATAATTGTTTCCATCATTCCACTTGGCAGTTCTGCTACTCAGCCTGGTATGAGTATTTATAATTCATGGCTATATGGTTATCTATGACTCTAGCCACCTATATGTAGTATATTTGTATTCTATCTTCAGTTAAAAGTTGTCAATAGCCACTGGTTCTTAAAAGTCAGTGTAGTAAAGAAAAAAAAAAAAGAAAAATCCCTGTCTTGTTCAGCTAGCCTTCTTGCTCATATCAATCTGCTGCATGTTGGGCAAAGTTCTCCAAGTTTGGTACCATACGAGAAGATGAACATTAGAGATGCCACAAGGTTCTCAGTGACTAAATCTATCTAAGGTAAGTTTGGCAGAGTTCAGGGAAAACAGAAATAATTGAGTGGCAGTTTCAGTCCAGCAAGGGCAGATGTGGGAGAGAGAAGCAACTCAGAATGGACTTGGCCATTATACAAGACCAGACATAGCTAGAAAGGGTGTGGTCACAGAAAGGCTCCTAGGTTAAGCAAAACTTAACTCCTTAGGAAAAGAATCATCAAGCTTCAGATCCAGAAGGAAGATTCAAGAAGCAATGTTAGTGGTGCCAGTGATACACCCAAGATAGTTGCACTGAAAATGCTCTTGCCCAACTAGAGAAAATTCTACTCTTATCACCCACAAGATGTATACATAAAATTCTACTCTCTTATCATCAACAAAGTGTATACATAAAAGAGGATCTCGGGTTAGCTTGGTGTTTGGAGGGCTCCACTGTCCCATGGTCGTGCTGGTTCACATTATCCTGATTTAACCAAAAACTATTCCCCACTTATAAAGGACATCACATTCAGTGAACTAGTTAGGATATGAATTGAGAATGTAAGGCCACTTACTGGTTATTTTTCCCATTCTGTTTCTACAGTACTCAAGCAAACTTTTAATTACAATCTTATTCACACAAACATGACAACACTGGGAAAAACGAGGTATCGCTTATTTAGTAATTTTGAGTGGCTAACCCTAAAGACACAGTGGTAGACATTTTACTGTTATCTTTTACATCTGGTAAAACTACATTTACATGGAGAAAAAAGTATGTTCTCCTTTATCTTGGACTCATGATGGGGCAAAAAATTTTTGGGGATTCAAAACTTTATCATGAGCAGTGTATAGGGGAACAAAATTTTCCACCTCAAAATATCTCTTTGACACGTGGATTATTTTGAGCTGAAAATAATCAAGGCCCAAGAGACTCAGAAAGAAACCTTCCTCAGAAGGGTAGAGGAAATTTTTTTCTTCCCCAGTAACAGTAACAATTGTTCCTGCATAGATTTCATCTTATTGTTTTAGTCACTATAGAACAACTGGCTTTCAATTTGCTTTAAATAAAATTATACTTTAAAATATACTTCAGTAATGTAAAAAGGTCCTTTTCTGCTACTATGACCCAGTAATGCTGTGGGCAGATTACTGATTAGACACTCTTTACCACATGCTCACTCATTAACTTAAACACTTTATTTTTTATTTTACAAACACTACTACACAGCTGGAAGTGAAATGTTAAAGTATTACATTGCACTGAGTATAAAGAATATCCACATGGTATTTCAAAGTCTATTTTAAAAGAGTATGAGAGCAGCTCTTTTGCCCCTTTCCCGTTTGCCCATTTCTGTTCCCCTCTAACCTTAAAAGAACCCAATTATATGAATCAGATCCCTAGACAATGTAACCTAAACTCCTGACTTTTAAGCTCTCCTGAATGCACACAATGCTTTGTCTAACCTGTTGATTCTCTTCCTAGATTAAAAGAAGAATGAATAATGAGGTAGTTAAGAATGACAAGCTCTCCACTCCTAACACCCTCAAAGCAACCCCGCAGGCGGATCACCTGGGCAAGATAACATCTGAAGGAGGAGTCAGCCATTCTGCACACAATGAGGAATGATGCAGAATCCAGCCTCCTGCCTTTATGATTCACTGAGAGTCTTCCCCCTTTTTTCCCCTTTGAAAACTCTCATGGCTGAGCAGAATCTTCAGAGTTGGTCTCCGGACATAAGCCCACCTTCTCCTCAGACTGCTGGCTTTCTGATTAAAGCCACTCTCCTTTCTACCAACATTTGCCTCTTGACCATTGGCTTTTGAGCAGCAAGCAGCTAAACCTGAGTTCGGTAACATGTACACTTTTGCCTCTATCAAGCAGCATTGTAGCCAAATATTAATAAAGCAGTCTGCAGATTGGACATTTTCCTTCTGTTCAGATTCACATTTTTCAAAGGTTAACAGCTTGGTTAAATCTACCATCCCAAGAAAGTCCTTACTAAGTTTGATGAATTGCTTGGAACTCAGGTTGCTTACTTATGAGAATAAAAATCTCTGTAGAACAGAAATTAAATGTTGAGAGCATCTTTCCAAAATGAGACTTTCAGAAAGACTTATCATTGAAAACAGGGGGTATATGTAGAAATCATTAAGCACTTTTAACTCAGTATTATGAAAATTTCAGAGATCTGTCCTTATAAACACCTAGCATGATCTACGTTGGTATGTGAATTTAAGTGTAAAATTGTAACTGATTTCTTAAGACTCTTAGAGTTGGAGAATCATCGAGCTCAAGTTCAATTTCTCTCTTGATTCAAAAATTCCTCCTGCCTCTTTGGAAGAGAGGTATTTGACCTCTTCTTGACCACCACTAGAGCTCTTTACTTTAGGACATTTCTAACTGTTTTAAAATTTTTCCCCAAATTGCTCCGAAACCCACCCTCTCTATACCTGCCCATGGTAGTAATACAGCACTGGTGTTTTCTGTCTTCCATAAGACAACAAAGAAAGGCAACTCTCTTATTGCTCATAAAGTCATTTCACATATTCTATATATTATAGAGTCTTCCTCTAGTGATCACATACTAGTTGATTAGTGTCCTTCTGCATATTCTATGTTATATTTTTAGCCCAGAGTAATCTTATGATGAACAAAACCAGTTTTTCATTTGAACTGTTACCAAGGCAAGTCTTCATTTTCATTTGAGAAATTTTTATTTAAATGTAAATATTTATATCTGTTAAATTTCATTGTCATTGCCTACCTTATCCATGGTCTCTGCTGAGCTGACTCTGGATCATGCGATCCCAGTCTCTAATCACAGCTGATTGGACTGAGGGTGGTTCCACACCTATCGTTTCAAGATCAGTCATTTTATTGACTATTCAGAGATACATCTCTTTGGTGACCTATATTAATAAAGATGGGAAGAGCTGATTAGGCCAGTTATGTCAGGAATTAAAACAAAGACAGTATATCTCATAGTGTGATATATGCATATATCTGTATCTATCTCAGCATACAAAACTACTTTACATGGCATATATATGATTTAAACAACCGATGTTAAATATGTTTGCTTCTCTACCTGTTAGTAAAAACTAGCACATCAAACCCACTATTTTATGGTCAATGATTGCTTAGAGAAGGTTTAGAAAAAGATCAATTTAAAGTTGGTTAAAAGGAAAAATACCATGTAAATAAAAGAACCCCAATAAAGACAAATGATCAGAACATATTTTGAACATATTTTCAGGATAATTCTTCCAAGATCAGTTTTTATTATAAAATATACCTAGATATTCTTCCTAGGAATGTACACATTCAAGTTTTATAATCACATATTCCAATCTCCTTTAGGTCACTGATAAACTAGGGAATGAGATTCATAGATAAAAAGAAAGGAAGCTACCAGTTACTGGTGCCTATTTTCTGTCAAATAAAGTCCCACTTCCTACAGATCAGCTGGCAAAGCCTTCCCAATTTACCAGGGCAGACTTTATAATTATGTGTCTGTGCTCTCAAAGTTCTTTGTTTTCAGCTTCCCTTTTTGGAGTTTTAGAATCACGTCTATATTATTGACTTTCCAGGAGTACATGAATATATGTACATAGTATCTGAGGCGTATTGCTATTATTTTTTATTCAAACTATTGTAGTTGAAACTCTGTTATCACTACACAATTTATTTTTCATACAACATTAAAAGGTAAAGATAGAAATATCAAAAGACTTGCAAAGGTGACCTCTCTATGACGATGACATAGGGAGCAAAGTAAAGAGATAAGTCTTAGGGAAAGGCAGACATGGAGTTGAAGTCCTGCTCTTCTACTTAGTAGCTAAATGAACTGAAGGAAATCATTCATCATTCCTGAGTCTCGACTTTCTTGTCTGTTAAATGGGAACCTGCATGTAGAGTGCCAAGGATGAAGGAAATCCATCCAGTAACTACCATCAACAACACTGTATTATTCTTATTTCTTAATTCAGAAAAAAATGTGATAAAGCTTTTGAGAAAAACTTTCATATGCCTCTAAAAACCTCTTTACCAGCATTTCTTAAATAAACAAAAACAATGAATCAGGGAAATTCACTTTATGAGGAAACTTATGAATGATCCAAAAGTTATAAATAATTACAGAGAACACACTTCAATTTTCTATGTTATAGTGTTCTTTTGGATTCTTGTTAGTTTATTGATATTGGGGTTCTTATTTCTATTTTATCTGGAAAAATAGTATTTTTTTCATCTGAAGCTCTTTTTTTAATAGTCAATATTCTGGTAAATATTTATTAAAATTAAAATGAGATTAATTAAAATTCTTTAATTCTAATTGATAGATGTTAGATAATTTTAAATATTTTAAATCTAATTGACAGAAGTTCATAGTTAGAGTCCCATGAAACTAAAAAGCACAAGACATTTAAGGTAATTTTTCTGAATGTAATATAAAATTAAACTAGTTTTATATCTCTCAAATTAAATCCAAATCTCCTCATGCCATTCAGTCTAACATATCTGAATAGAAATCAGTTGGCTTTAATTTTAATAATTTTTCACCACTAGTAATTACCTATATGTAATTTCAGAAATTTAAAGTCAATGAAATCATTTATACGCAAATGCAGTTAGAGAGGGAAAATATGCAGCAACGGAATTTTAACTTGTGTTTCTTGTAGGCTAATGCACAAGGAGGATTTGAGAAGAGAATAGTAGAGAGTAAAATATGGTATTTTTAAATATACAAGCAAAAGTATATTTTTTAAATATACAAGAAGATTTCATAAGAGAATGATAAAGAGTAAAACATGAATTTTTAAATATACAAGCAAAACTGGAATTTTTTTTTAGTTTTCCTTCTAATTAGATATTGTCACTATAGTAGACAAGTAAAGTTTAGAGTGTATCCCTCTACAGAGTAGGAGTATGAAGTAAATGTGCAATTTCAGAGGAGTATAATATAATTAGAAAATTCTTGGTGAACTGCTGACATCAGGAAAGACACTAAAAACCCAATCATGGACCTTTTAAAAGATCAAATTGCATTAAATGGAAACTGAGAAAATCAGTGTACTCAGTCACAAAGGTAAAATAAGATTGAAGCAGTCAATACTCTGCAGCCCAAAGTGCTCAGCCATCTATGATTTGTTTTAGAAGCAGTGACCCTGGTGGCAGGAAATTGAAAGAAAGTTACTCTTGCATATATTGTTCTTTACTAAATGTTAATTAACAAGTAATGGTAGCTGCACAATCAGAAGCCATGCTTGAGGATGGATGACTACTCAGGCAATGCAGGAGGATTACGCTATTACTGAACATTAAAAATCCAATCACTTTTGTCCATAGCACTTATCACTTCTAACATACTGTATACTTTACATATTTAATTTGTTTGTAGAACACATTTCCTCATCAAAGTTAAAGCTCTTTAATGACACAAATATCTAGAAGAGATCCTGGGACAAAGTAAGTGCTCAATGTTAGATAAATAAATGAGGAAAAGAATGAATGAATGAAAGTAATAATTTATTTCTGAATCATACCTCTTAACATAAAAAAGACAAAGACTGCTAACTTCAATTAAAGTTTCCAAGGTCAATCAAACATGCACTCTTTCTTCAAAACGTTTATGGTCCAGTAGAAGAAATTAATCATTTTTATAAGTAAATTTAACATAGTGTGGAGCATGCTGAGTACTTAAATGCCAAGGAGTCAGTAAGAAAGAAAAAACAGACTTCATTAAGCTTATGAAATTAGAGAAGCTTCATGGAAGATATGGCAATTTAAGTGGTTTCAAAAGATAGAGAGGAGAGAGTTCCCAAGATAGAGGAGTAGAAAAACCCTGAGTTCACTTCCTCCCACGGGCACATCAAAATTACAACTACTTACAGAAAAATTATTGATGAAAAAGGCCAGAACCTATCAGAAAAGATCTTCTACAACTAAAGATATAATGAAGGAACCACAACAAGATGAGCAGGATGGGTGGAGTCACACCCTGGGTGGTGCCCACAAATGGAAGAATAATTACAACTGCAGAGCTTCTCATCAGCCTAGGTGTCCTGCACTGAGAAGATGAGTCCCTACGACATTTGGCTTTAAAGGGCAGCAGGTCTAATTGGAAAGACTCAAAGGGCTGTGAGAATCAGAGATTCCACTCTTAAACGGGATACACAAAATCTCACACTCCCTGGGGCCCAGGGTAGAAGCAGCAATTTGAAAGAAGCAGATCTATCTGCTGCATTTAGAGTGTCTCCTGGAGAGGCAGGAAGAAACTGGAGCTCACCCTGGGGACATAGACACTGGCAGCAAACATTTTTAGGAGCTTGTTCTACCACATGGACACTGATGCTGGTAAATGCCACTTTGGAACCCCTACCTCTAGTTTATTCGTCCCAGAACCCAGCACCACTCCCACCCACCAGCCTATAGGCACCAGTACAGGGACCCTTCAGGCCAAGCAACAAACTGGACAGGGACACAGCCCCACCCACCAACAGACAGGCTGCCTTAAGACCTCCTGAGCCCACAATGGCTTCTGTACATGGCTCTACACACCAGAGGTCAGAGGACCCAACCACACACATCAGTGTGCAGGCACTAGAACCAAGATCCTTGGAGCCCTCCAGCAAGAGGGAACCAGCTTCACTTATCAGTGGGCAAAGACCAGATCCAGAATCACCTGCATACTAGCCCTACATACCAGCTAGCCTTCTCTAGCCTTAGGACCAGCCTCATACACCAGTGGGAGGACACCAACCCCAGGACAACCACAGCCCCACAGCCTGCGATGGCGGGACCCGGCTCCCGAAACCAATAGACCAGCACCATCCATGGGACACCCTGGACCCTGCAGCCAGCTGTGTCAGCAATGTCTTCCATCTACCAGTAGTCCAGTACCAACTCTGGGAACCCTGGGCCCTGCAGCCAGACCTCAGGGTATAGCTCTGACCACCAAGAGCTGTATCAGCCACAGTATATCACCCACTGGTGGGCTAGGACAACCCCTGATACCTCCTGGAACCTAACTCCACCCACCAGTGAGCCAGCAGGGCCTACAGGGTACTACAGCCAGCTGCCTTATAACCTGGACCCATGAACCAGTGGCTGGCAGCTTCCACACAAGGCAAGGCCTGGAAATCAACTGGCCATGGGCCAGGCACATATATCAGGCCACACACAGTAGCCAGCCTGCCACAACAGAAGGACTCACACAGCATACATAGGAGGCATCCATAGAGCTTATAGCTCTTGTGGCTAGAAGGGTGTGAGGTACTGGGATACACAGGGTATCTCCAGCAAAAGGCCACTTCCTCAAGGTCAGAAAACATACCAACCTACCAGATACACTGAAATAAAAACAGCAAATTAGAAAAAAAAATGAGGCAACAGAAGACCATGTTCCAAATAAAGGAACAAGATAAAACCCCAGAAGAACTAAGAGAAGTGGAGATCGGCATTCTACCCCAGAAAGAGTTCAGGGTAATAATCATAAAGATTATCAAAGAAGTCAGAATGGATGAATGGATGCACAGAGCAAGAAGTTAGAAGTTTTTAACAAAGAGTTGGAAATTTAAAGAAGAACCCAACAGAACGAAAATTTAAAAATACATTAGAAGGAATCAACAGTAGACTAAATGATACAAAGGAACAGATCATAGAGCTAGAATACAGAGGTAGTGGAAATCTTTGAAGCTAAACATAAAAAAAAGAAAAAAGAAAAAAGAAATGAGGAGAGTTTAAGAAATCTCTAAGACAATATCAAACATACTAATGTTCTCATTATAGGGATCCAAGGAGGAGAAGGGAGAGAGAAAGAGGCAGAGAACACACTGGAAGACATCATAGCTGAAAATTTCCCTTACCTCAGAAAGGAAACAGACATCCAAGTCCAGACATCCAAGAACAGAGAGTCCCAAACAGGATCAACCCAAAGAGGACAACAGCAAGACACGCTGTAATTAACATTACAAAAGTTAAAGACGAAGAGAGAATAATTTTGAAAGTAGCAAGGGAAAAGTAGTAACTTACGGGCAAAGGAACTCCCATAAATCTATCAGCTGACTTTTCAGCAAAAATTCTGTAGGCAAGAAGGGAGTGGCATGATATCCTTAAAGTGATGAGAGGGAAAAGCACACGACCAAGAATACTGTATCCAATAAGGCTTTCATTCAGATTTGCTGGAGAGAGCAAAAGTTTAACAGACAAGCAAAAGCTAAAAGAATTCACTACCACCAAGTCAGCTTCCGAGAAATGTTAAAGGGACTTCTCTAAGTGAAAAAGAAAAGGTCAAAACTAAAAACATGAGTATTACAGAAGGAAAAATCACATTGGTAAAGGCAAATATACAGTAAAGTTAGTAAACCCACCATGTAAAAAGCTAGTAGGAAGGTTAAAAGACAAAAGTAGTAAAAATCACCTGTATCTACAATAAGCAGTTATGGGATACACAAAACAATTAGATGTAAAATATGATATCAAAAACAGTAATCATGAGGGAAGGAGAGTACAAACACAGAGTATTTAAAAGGTATCTGAAATTAAGAGATTAGTAACTTAAAACAATCATATATATATGTGTGTGTGTGTGTGTGTGTATGTATATATATATGAATGATATACGTGTAGCAGTCTAAAACCTCAGGGTAATCACAAACTTAAAATCTATAATAGATATACAGACAAAAAACAAAAAAGAATCCAAACATAATGCTAAAGAGAGTCATCAAATTACAAGAGAAGAAAGGAAGAAAGGGGAAAAAAGACATACAAAACCAAATTAGAAACAATTTTAACAAAATGGGAATAAGAATATATGTATCAATAATTACCATTAAGTGTAAACAGACTAAATACCCCAAACAAAAGTCACAGACTGGCTGAATGGATAAAAAAAAAAGATCTATATATATGCTGCCTACAAGAGATTCACTTCAGATCTAGAGATACACACAGATGATAAGTGGGGGATAGAAAAAGATATTCCATGCAAATGGAAATCAAAAGAAAGCTGGAGTAGCAATACTTGTAACAGACAAAACAGACTAAAATAAAAACTTTTACAAGAGACAAAGAAGGATACTACATAAGGACAAAGAGATCAATCCAAAAAGTAGATATAACAATTGTAACTATATACGTATGCACCTGACATTGGAGCACCTCAATACATAAGAAAACCATTAGCAAACATAAAAAAAGAAATTGACAGTAACACAAAAATAGTAGGGGGCTTTAACACCACACTCACATCAAGGGACAAATCATCCAGACAGAAAATCAATAAGGAAACACAGGCCTTAAATTTACATTATACAAGATGGAGTTAATTGATATTTACAGAGCATTCCATTCAAAAGCAGCAGAATACTTATTCTTTTCAAGTGCACATGGAACATTCTCCAGGATATATCACATGCTAGGCCCAAAACAAGCTCTGGTAAATTTAAGAAAATTGAAATCATATCAAGCATCTTTTCTGACCACAAAGTTATGAGACTAGATATCAACCACAAGAAAAATCTGCAAAAAACACAAACATATAGAAGCTACACAATATGCTACTAAACAACCAATGGGTCACTGCAGAAATCAAAGAAGAAACTAAAGAAAAAAACAGAGACAAATCAAAACAAAAACACAAGGATCCAAATTTATAGGATGCAACAAAAACAATTCTAAGAGAAAAGTTTACAGCAATAGAAGCTTACCTCAGAAAACAAGAAAAAAATACAAAAACAACCTAAACTTATACCTAAAGGAACTATAAAAAGAAGAACAAAGAAAATTCAAAGTTAGGAGAAGAAAAAAAAATATAAAGATTGGAGCAGAAATAAATGAAAGAAACTAAAAAAAAAAAACCAATAGATAAGATCAATGAAACTGATCTAAGAGCTATTTCTTCGAAAAGATAAACAAAACTGATAAACCATTAGTCAGACTGATCAGAAAAAAAAGACAAGATGGCCCAAATCAATAAAACCAGAAATGAAAAATGAGAAGTTACAACCCATCATAGAAACACAAAGGAATGTAAGAGATTAGTGTGAACAGCTAGATGCCAATAAAATGGACAACCTAGAAGAAATGGACAAATTCCTAAAAATAGATTGAATCAAGAAGAAATAAGAACTATGAAAAGGCCATTTCCCAGTAATAAAACTAAATCAGTAATTTAAAAAAAAAAACCTCACAATAAACAAAGGTCTGGGACCAGATGGCTTCCTAGGTGAATTTTACTAAACATTTAGGGAAGAATTAATACCTATCTTTCTCAAAGTATTCTAAAAAATTGCAGAGGAAGTAACGTTTCTGAGCTCATTCTATGAGGCCAAAATCACCCTGATACCAAAAGCAAAGTTATCATAAGAAAAGAAAATTACATGTCAAAATTATTGATAAATATAGATGCAAAAATCCAAAATATTAGCAAACTGAATCCAACAATACATTCAAAAGATCATACATGATGATCAACTGGGATTTACCCTAGGGATGTAAGAATGATTCAATACTCACAAATCAATCAATGTAATACACAGCATTAACAAATTAAACAATAAAAACCACATGATTGCATCTCAATAGATGCAGAAAAAGCTTCTGACAAAATCAATGTCCATTTATGATTAAAAAAAATTCTCCAGAAAGTGAATGTAGAGACGAGATCAGACGCGTTCAGGGTGGTATGGCAGTACAACAGAAAGTTAATGTACAGAGAACACAATATAATAAAGGCCATATATGATAGGCCCAGCTAACATACTCAATAGTGGAAAGCTGAAAGTATTTCCTCTGAGATCAGAAAGAAGATATTCACCACTTTTATTCAACATAATACTGAAAGCCCCGGCCACAGCAATCAGAGAAAAAAAGAGAAATGAAAATAATCCAAACTGAAAAGCAAAAAGTAAAACTGTCTCAGATGACATAATACTATACACAGAAAATCTTAATGATGCCACCAAAAAACTACTAGAGCTCATCAATGAATTCAGTAATTTGCAGGATACAAAATTAATAGACAGAAATCTGTTGGCATTTTTATACACTAACAATGAACTATCAGAAAGAAAAATTAAGGAAACAATCTCATTCACAATTACATCAAGAAGAATAAAATACTTAGGATAAAAGTATTCCTACATAAGGAGGTAGAAGACCTGTACTTGGAAAACTATAAGACATTGATAAAAGAAACTGAAGAGGACACAAACAGATGGAAGAATATAATGTTTTCATGGACTAGAAGAATTAATATTATTAAAATTACCATACTACTCAAGGCAGTCTACAGATTCAAGGCAATCACTATCAAAATACCAATGGTATTTTTCACAGAACTAGAGCAAATAATTTTAAAGTTTTTATGAAAGCACAAAATACTCTGAATTGGCAAAACAATCTTGAGAAAGAAGAATACAGCAGGAAGTATCATGCTCCCTGACTTCAGATAATACTACAAGTTACAACAATCAAAATAGTATAGCACTGGCTCCTAAACAACACACAGATCAATGTAACAGAATTGAGAATTCAGAAAGAAACCCACACTTCTTTGGTCAATTAATCTATGACACAAAAGACAAGAACATAAAATGGGGAAAAGATAGTCAGAGTCTTCAATAAGTGGTACTGGGAAAACTAGGTGGCTACATGCAGAAAATGAAATTAGAATGTTTCCTCACACTATTTACAAAGATAAACTCAAAATGGATTAAATGAAAAACCAGAAACCATAAAACTCTAGGAAAAAACATAGGCAAATACTCTTTGACATAAATTGTATTTTCTTGGATCTGTCTCCTAAGGCAAAGATATAAATGCAAAAGTAAACAAATGGGCCCTAATTAAACTTAAAAGCTTTTGTGCAGCAAAAGAAACCATAAACATAATGAAAAGACAACCTACTGAATGGGAGAAAATGATATGACTAATAAAGAGTTAATATCCAAAATATATAAATAGCTCACACAACTCAATATCAAAAAAAAACCCCAAACAACTGGATTAAAAAGGAGGCACAAGACATGAACAGACATTTTACCAAAGAAGACATACAGATGGCCAACAGACATATGAAGAGATGTTCAACATTGCTAATTATCATATAAATGCAAATCAAAACCACAGTGAAATATCACCTGATACCTGTCAGAATATCTATAATCAAAAAGACTACATTTAACATATGTTGGCAAGTATGGGGAGAAAACGAAACCCTCATACACTGCTGGTGGGAATGTAGTTTGGTGCAGGTATTACAGAAAACAGTATGGAGGTTCCTCAAAAAAATAAAAATGAGTTACCCTGTGATCCAGCAATCCCACTTCTGGGCATATATCCAGAGGGAACTCTTAATTTGAAAAAATACATGCACCCAATGTTCATAGCAGCACTATATACAATAGCCAAGACATGGAAGCAACCTAAATGCCCATTGACAGATGACTGGATAAAGAAGTTGTGCTGTATTTATACAATGGAATACTACTCCACCATAAAAAGAAAAAAAATTGCCATTGCAACAGTATGAATGGACACAGAGAAGTACAAATATTGTATGTTATCACCTATATGTAGAACTAAAAAATAAAACACACTAGCGAATATAACAAAAAGAAACAGAATCAAAGATATAGAGAACAAACTAGTGGTTACCAGTGGGGAGCAGGAAAGAGAGAGGGGCAAAACAGGGGTAAGGGATCAAGAAGTACAAACGACTATGTATGAAATAAGCTACAAGGACATATTGTACAGCAGATGGACTATAACCAATATTTTATAATAACTAAGAATGAAGTATAATCTATAAAAATTTTCATTCTGTTGGACCCCTGAAATTAATATAATATTGTAAACAAATTATATCTCAATTTAAAAAAAAGGCAGGATTTAGATACGTTCATATGAATAGGTGAAGAGAGTAGTCAAGAAGAAGACACTGTAAACAAAGGCTCAAATCTGTGTGTCACTAAGCACAAGTAACATTAAACTCTTCTGTTTGGCTCCAACATAACCCACATAAAAATGAACACAAGGAAAGAGAATGGAAAGAGTCAAATTATGAACATTCCCATCAAAGATGCAGCATTTTAATAAGCATTTAATAATTTAATAAAATTTAATAATAATTTTAATTGCTACTTAAATGTAATTGCTTTGATCCTTACTTAAGCCTTGGGCTTTGTCCCCCATCCTTTGTCCTAATCACCTTTGAAGTTTCACTTTTTTCTGAGAAAGATGTTGGCAATTAGTAAAAAGTGGGATGTTTCCTGAGGTCTCTAGGGCAGCAAGGGATTCCCACTTTTTCCACTTCTTCTCTTTCTTAGACACTTGTCTGCCTGATGGATTAAGAAGCCAAGCTGCATCTTTCTCAGGCTTGAAATCTTGCTATTGGAGCCTTTTGAGGCAGGTGAAAAGTAGTTACATCAGAGAAATAGCTTCAGTAGGGAATTGTTAACTAAGAGAAATTAGATCGAAACTAATAAATTTAAACTCTGT
This sequence comes from Vicugna pacos, assembly GCF_048564905.1. Taxonomy (NCBI): domain Eukaryota; kingdom Metazoa; phylum Chordata; class Mammalia; order Artiodactyla; family Camelidae; genus Vicugna; species Vicugna pacos. The sequence goes on from NC_133001.1 coordinate 37,313,069, forward strand.
CTGCTTTGAATCATTCTTTCGGTGTTTTTAATTTTAATTTTTCTAGTCTCCTTTACTCATAAAGCTGAATTTTTATTTACGTATTTTAAATATGTTATTTATATTCACTATGTTTTAATTACTTAACAAAAATAATGTATTTACTTTACAGTGTTTCTACTTTTTAAATAAAGTTTACTTTTTTGCTCCTTACCTTTCTTATTTCTTAATTAGAGCTGTATTTGAATCCAACTTGAAATTTTTCACTCTCCCTCATGGGTCCTCATTTCTTGTTTTCTTGTATCTCATTTAATTGTTTTTAAATCTTACTAGCCCCAAGCCTTTTTTCTTGTTTTGAATCCTCTCTAAACACTTAATGTACTTAAATGTCTTACTGTGAAACTTTGCATTTTAGTTTTCTGCTTTCCCCCACTTTTTTACATACAAAACTTTAAACCTTTCAAACCTATACACTCTTCACTTCTAGGATAATCTTATTTTTGCTATTCTCCTCTTCTCCTTTTACCTTGTAATGATCTTTTTTTTTTTTTACATTTTTATTGATTCATAATCATTTTACAGTGTTGTGTCAAATTCCAGTGTTCAGTACAATTTTTCAGTCATACATGGACATATACACACTCATTGTCACATTTTTTTCTCTGTGATTTATCATAACATTTTGTGTATATTTCCCTGTGCTATACAGTGTAATCTTGTTTATCTGTTCTACAATTTTGAAATCCCAGTCTATCCCTTCCCACCCTCTACCCCGCCCCCCCCCCCGTAACCACAAGTCTGTATTCTCTGTCCATGAGTCCATTTCTGTCCTGTATTTATGCTTTGTTTTTGTTTGTTTGTTTGTTTTTGTTTTTTAGATTCCACATATGAGCGATCTCATATGGTATTTTTCTTTCTCTTTCTGGCTTACTTCACTTAGAATGTAATGATCTTTTGAAAACAAAATTTTTCATACAGGTTAACAAGAAGTTTATATACGGAATCTAAAAAAATGATACAAATGAACTTATTTATAAAACAGAAACAGACTCACAGATATAGAAAATAAATTTATGGTTACCAAAGGGGAAAGAGGGGAGGGATAAACAAGGAATATGGGATTAACAGATACACATTACTATACATAAAACAGATAAACAACAAGGGTTTTCTGTATAGCACAGTGAACTATATTTAACATCTTGTTATAACCTATAACGGAAAAGAATCTGAAAAAGAATATATGTATGTATGTATACAACTAAACCACTTTGCTGTACACCTGAAAGTAACACAATATTGTAAATTAACTATAACAAAAAAAGTTCAAATGCAAGATGTAAACATTAACAAAAGCCAAACTATGCATAAACATGGTAAGAGGCTTTCTCAGCTTTCCCATACGACATCCCTGTCCTTATCCTTCACCCGTCTGCCCATCATGTTACTACTCATCCAGCAAGGAAGGACAGTGTTCCAAAACATGGAAAACATCAGGGAACTCATGAGTTAATTCTCCCAAGTGTTATAAGCAACCATCCTCACCTGCACCCCCTCCCCCACACACACACTCTTACAGCACCATTAATTTCCTTGGACTTGTTACATGCCCACAGCATCCTACCCTATCCTTGCATGAGAAAAGCATGTCTCTGATACATGCTCACTGATATTGATGGCCACAGATGGCAAACCACGGCCAAATAGTGCCATAAGCTAGGGTCATATAATAAGAAGGGTCATATCAATAAAAAAAAATGTAATTGCCTTGCTCAAATGATGAAGGAGATAAAGGAAGTATTCCTCATCCAAGTATCTAGCACTAATTTTTAAACTAGCTTGGTTTTAGTATATTCTGTTTCTCTTTGTCCTTACCATTAATAACAAGGAAAATCCTCTGTAAAATAAAAAATAAACTAAATTTGATCAGATATGTTCCTCTATATGAGATTCCTTTATCTTCACAGGTGCTACTGTGTAACTCAGACTACCCCAGAGGTTAAAATGTGAGGAGAGATGACCAGTTCAATGAGCCTATTAAGACCTAACTTCTAAGGTCATTTTTGAGTACCTGAGACAACAGGTACTGGAAAGACTTGATTCCTTAGAGTTGATAAAACAGCAATTTAGCTAGAAGTCATTTTGATGGTTTTGATTTTATGTCACTTTGACCTGCTGGATCTCCTGTTTAGTCTCTTTTCCCTGGCTGGAAAGCTTTAGTGGGAGTTTCCTGAAATTATTGCACTTTTTGCCTCAATTTCAAGATATGCTATCTCCCTTTCAATTTTCTGGCTGTAAACTTGATCAACTTGCCACCATCATCACTATTCTATTCTTATGTCTCCTTTAGTTTCTTTACCAGTAAGGTCTTATTTCAGTAGAGACAAATTGGTCCAGAAGGAATTCGTAAAACCTGGAGAGAAATGCCCTAACTTGGTTCAGAAATGCCACAATGTGGGAACAAGCCCTTGTTGCAGTGAAAAGCCATTTAGTGGGACCTAAATGGCAGTTCTAGAGATTTGGTGGACCTAAAAGATTTTGATTCAGAATGACAAAGACTTCTCTCCCAGAACATAGCAGACTGCACACTTAAAAACAAGGCTCCTTGTATTCTGATATACCTGAGGGGATTTTTCTTTAATATACTGTAAGTATCTAAGGAAACTGACTTCGAACAGCTTTAGGACAATTGAGAGGGATTTCATACAGCTCCCTAGGCCTCTAAACCTTAAAATTAAATGACTGGAAAGAGTATCAGGAATTCACATAGACCCGACCTCAAGTCTTATAAAAGAATAGGGCATCTTTTAACCAAAATGTCTATGAAAGTTCAAAGATTAATTTAAAAGGTATCTTTTAGGAAAGAAAAATAGAGGAAGGAAGAAAAGAAAAAAAGGAAAGAGGTAAGAAAGGACAACCTAAAACTTTTCTGAGTGTATTTTTAATATGGAAGATTTTTAATATCTTCTTTATATTTTTTCCTCATTTTAATTTTCTCCATTATAGTTTCCATAAGAAGCATATAAAATTATCAGGAAATAATATGGCACTCAATGCTTATTATTACTTTGTTTTTATTTTGTTATTTTTTATCTGTTTTATCCCACTTATTCTCTCCTGTCTCTGCTCTAATTTCTTTCTAGTTTCCATTCCTCTCTTTCAAAAAGCACACATTTTCATCCTTGCTTGTGACAGAAAAAAGATGAGCACCTCTCACTAAATGATGTTAATAAAAAACAAAATGGAGAAATTAAAAAATTTTTAAATCATTAAAAAACAAACATTCCCTACATATTGCACCTCAAAATTCTCTCCTTAGCACATGGAGGTGGGGAAGTGGTTTAACCACAGTGTCACTGACTGATGGGGTACTAGAGTCAGTTTTTAGCAAGATTCACCAGCTCCTGGTTTTTTTCTGCCATGAATACTCCTGAGCATGTCTCACAGACACTGCAGCCCTGCTGTGAAGACTCATTCAGTTCCATTCCCCAAGCCTCTCTGAAGATCACTCTAATGTCCAATATGGGTCTGTGCCAGGCAGGAGGTTATTTCATGAAAATCAGCCAAGATTTCTTTTATTTCCTTTCATCACTTGACTCCCAGTTGAGCCTCTGGTGGGAAATTTTTGAGATTACCATCCAGTATCTAGAGCTCAAGAAGGAAAATTGTACTCTGTAACTGAAAGTTTCATCTCAACTTTAGACTGGAAATTTAACACAGAGAATATCTGAAAGTCAGAAGCAAAAAATTGGGATATGGGGAATCTTTGTCATTTACATACCCTAAACATACGGCAGGCTCTAGAGATGCCAACTACAGTCACTCTTAATTAAAAAATTAGATGGTAGACATACAGAAATACAAAGGCTTTCCTCTAAGCTCTTTTACATTATTGCAACCTTTCCATTTATCTACCAAAAAAATAGTTTTTAAAAGGGGGAAGGGCAGCAAAAGCCCAGATATTGGAGAGCTGTTTTTCTTGATTTAATATCATATAAAAACTCTATATGAAAGATTCATATAAAGTTTGAAATCTGATAGGACAATGGTGGTTTCATCTCACTACACCAAGGTCAGTATATACAAATTTAGAACACATTAATTTTCAATCTATCATAATTTGCATATTGTTGAAATTATTCTTTCATTGTTCAAACAAACTGGATTCACAAAGAAAATATATCATATATGGAGAATCTATAACCATTTTACAAAATAAACCACTTTCAGTCATTTTTACATATACTTTCAAACATGTTAATAATAAATCCGTTAAGATATATTGATTAAAGTGGAACCTCTAACCAGAAAGCATTTTCCTAGTATGGTTTATATCGATTGTACTAATTAACACAGAATATTTCTAATAAAATACCCCTCAATTGAACAAAATTCACAGATTTATATAATTTTTCCTCCCAATTAGGACTTAATAGTTTTCCTTGTAATTCATGGGACCTTGTAACTCTATTACATAACGTCTTCCAAAAATTTTGGAAAATTACAGTCTCTGCAAGTATTTCTTTCGCCATATATCTACTTTCCTCTCTTCTTCAATAACAAGTAAACGTATGTGAAACCTTCTTACTGTATCCTCTGGATCTTTGTTTCTTCAGCTTCATTCTGGATGGTTTCTTTTGAACTATTTTATGATTTATGAATTCGCTCCTTATCTGTCTAATCTGTCTTTAAATCTATCTTCTACGTTCTTAACTTTGGTTACTGAATTTTTCAGTTTTAGAATTTCTAGTCAGTTCTTTTCTTTAAAATCGCAATATTAAGTTAGTTTCCAAATCATTGATACTATTTTTTAAGTTCAGCTTTTATTTCCATGGGCATAGTGAACATATTATATTACTTTTTCCCCAATCTGAGCATAATATTTCTACTCTGACAATACCCATGGGTCTTTGTTATTTACTGTTTGTAGTGCTTCTTTGTATTGCCTTCTCTCCCTGTGCCCCCTGTGAGCTTTGTTGCCAGACAGCATTTGAAAATAAATAATTTGAGGCTCAAGATGATGTTATTATCTTCCAGAGAGAACTTTCATTTGCTTTTATAGGTGCCTGGATGTTCTAGTTTTCCAGGTTCACCTTCACCCAGTTTTTCTGAACCATCTAAATGACTTGACAGCGGGCTACAATCTGTTCTGAGACTGACTTCTGACTCAAAATTATTCCTAGATTTGGATCTCAGATTTAAGTCATGGAAGTTCATCCAGGTACCTTACTTTTGGCAAGCACTGAACTCCAATTTTTGTCTCTGAAGTCCTGAAACTCTGTCAAAGACCTTCTCAGCTCCTCCTCCAGATTAGTAAACGGTCCTGGGACAAAGAACTGCCAAATTCCAGGCTCATCTCTTTGAATTCTTTCTTCCCTTACATTTTGGTACAGTTATTCCTCACTACCTTGTTAATGATTTGATACTTAAAAAGTTTTTCTTTAGTTCACCTATATTTTTAAATTATAATCAGCAAGAGGGTTGGTTCAAATATCTCAGTCTGGCATTACCATAAACTGAAGTGTTTTTCTAATTACTCTTAACTAGGGAGTTTTTAGAACATACCAAATGATGGTACTGATATGCATATGTACTCATGTTATTAGTTTCACTGGGAATAGAGGCAGGGTAAATCCAACTGGAAATTCTTCCATCAATTCCAAATCTGTGCCATCTGCTCTCACAGCTAAATGACCAAATAACTCTGTGTAATGATTTACCTATACTCCAAAAAAGGATTTATAGAATGTTCTACCTTCAAAAGAGAGAATGAATAAAAATAAAGTTATCAGCTAGTACATTAGAAATAGAAGTAGACTACACAGGTAATTTTAAGAAGAAAACCTTGTAAAAATTGAGGATAAGAGTAATGGTCTAACAAAACCTATATACTACAGTAAATTATAGTTTGAAGACACTTCTGGGTATGATAAAACTGCTATGATCAAGTTCAGATGATTCTCATGATTAACAGCAATACATATTTGTGTCTTTATTATATATGTGTATAAAGAATGAAGTGCGAGATGGATGAATAGAATAATAGGGAACTGACACATGGTAGTCTGGCCTCCAATTTGACACAAACAGAAAACTCACTCAGGCAACCAACTTCTCAGGACAAGCAAAGAGTAAACAGGAGGGAGATTTAGTCTCAAAACTACTGAGTTCAACAAACAGAATCAATATGCCTAAATTCTAAATATTAGGGAAATAGAGATTTCACCATAAGGAAGGGACAAATAGGAAAGTGTCGGTGTAAGTCCTAGGAAAATTAGATCAGGGAGATCTGAGAACATCTACAAACTTTAGAAAATCAATAAATCCACATATTTTTTGAGTACCAGCTATGTGCACGTCACTGTATTCAGCAATAAAACACTGGTTACTGATATTTTAAAAAAGCCAGTCATTCATAAAATATTTATTGATGGTCTACTGTGTGCCTAGCAACTGAGTTATAACTAGTGAGCCAAACAGATTAATAGCCCTCCCTCCTAGCATTTACTTTCTTGCAAGGGGAGATAGGAAAAGTGAAATGATTGCAATAAATGGATATATTATGAGTATGTTTGAAAAAAGTCAGAGCAAGCTGGAACTAGATCTGCTTCTTGGAAAAAGTGACATTTAGATATTGGAACAAGGGCCCCCCAGGAGGCAGGAAGTTAGTCATACAAGTACCTGTGAGTCTTCAGAACAGAGGCAACTGTCCCCTAACTCAAAGGCCCTAATGTGACAACCTGTCTGACATGTCAGAGAAATGGGAAGGGAGTGAGTGTGGATGGAATGGAGTATACAAAGAAAAAGGTAGTGGAAGATAAGATCATAAAGTATCTAGACACCTAAACATGTAAAGCCTTGTAGGCTTTGAACCTGAATGAAATGGAGCACCACTGTGAGATATTTAAACAGAAAAGTGACATCATCTCATATTTTAACAAGATTACTTCATTAGTAGATTAAAATAGATTGGGAGGGGCAAGGGAAGACACAAAGACACCTGTGAGGAATCCAGGTGAGGGATGATGGTAAAATGGAAGCAGCTGGGGAGGTTACTGGAAGAGTAATTCTGTAATGCACATAAAATTTGTTTTCTATCTCTAGGTAAGAATATAGGTATCCCCAGCCAGACATATCCATACCTACCTAAACACAAGTATCTATAGAAGCTCCCCAAATTAAGGTAGTTTGATACAATCTATGTCATGCCTAGATTCCGAAATTCAGATTTTTAACAAAAATCAATTGCTTTAGAATGATGACCACCACACATTATGAATAAATTTTCATGTAATGAATAGTTAAATTCAATTTCTTGGCAATTATAGACCTGCATTTTAAACACAAGTTTTAACTTTGATCATCAATAGCTCTTCATCCAGATTAGGTGGTGGATGGCCTGAAACTGGGGGTGCAGAGGCCAGTGTTTAAAACGTGATGAACTAACGCATTCTGCTCTTTTTCACTCATTTATTTATCTGTCTTTATATTTCTTCCCACAGACGTTGTATGGTCCTTATAAGTTTCATCTGCAGCCATGTGTGTACTCCAATTTTATTTCCATTTATGCTATTCTCTTTGACAATTCTATGAAAGTTTTATTCTTATGTAGCTCAATATATTCTTACTCAAAAATTAGCCTCCCTGTGATTTTTCTGCATCTGTGGTAAAGAGAGAAGAGTCAGGCTAAGGGAACAGGCAGAATCTCTTTTCTGTCATGTACTGTGTAATCTTGTGGTTCTTGTAAGCTCCCAGTCATTTCATCCCTGACATGAGGAGTAGCTCATAAAGTTTTTGTGAGGATTACAGAATCTGGGGCATTATTTTAAGCACTATGTAATGTGATGAATAGAGATATTTTAACCAAAGTCCTTGGAACAAATAAGCCCTCAGTTGGTAACCACTGTAATTTATTGTTGATGTTTTATTACTTATTAATATTTATTTATTTAATATTAATAGATACATATTAATAAGTAATAAAACATCAACTTTCCTCTTTCTACTAAAAGGAAAGCTCATTAAAGACAGAGGTTTTTGTCTGTTTTACTTTCTAATACATTCCTAGTGCCTAAAACAATGAGTGGCACATAAAAGGTACTCAACAGTTACTGAAAAGAATGCAGGGAAGATTAAGCAATCAAGAAAAAAAAGTTACTGAATAAATAAAGACTTAATAGCTGAATCACTTTTATTTCTTGCAGATGCATTTATAAAATGCATATTACAGGCTTTATCATCAACTTGCCATAACTGAGTATTCTAACTTTTTTTTGCTAATACATAAGGTAAAAATTAATAATTTATTTAATTTTTGATTACTAATAAAGTCATTTATTATAAAAAAAACTTTCTTGAGGGATAAACCTAGGTATTAAAGAAGATGAGGTCATGAGTAAGTTGAAATATGATTATATTCCAAATGGGAGAAATATCTTCACATAAAATAAAATACAATTATTTTAAATATTTCCCATCTTCTCTTTAGAGTAAAATTCTTTGGCACTCTCTCTTCTTTTCTCAATTTCAGGTGATGAACCAGTCTTGCATCTTATGGAGAACACAGATGAAATCCATGTCTCTTGTGTCACGTCTCCCACTCTCCTGCATTTACATCCATACTTCCCACCTTGCCATTTGCTTTTAAAATGGATGAAGCGTCTCTGGTCCTATCAAAGGTCAGCATATCCATTTGTGATCTAGATTTCCATCTCTTCTTCCTAACAAGACTTTCTCTCCTAAAATTATCCCTCTTTCTTTAATTATTGGTTTCTTTCTCTCTACTCTGTCATCAACACACTAAATTGTATACAGGGGTAATATGTTAACTATAATTAATGAACCTTTAGATTTTGCCTTTTTTAGTACAAGACTTTCCTCCTAGTTGGTCTTAAGAATTCTTCAGTCTGAAGGATAAAATGAAGAGTTAAAACCCTTTACCTTCCATTTTTGTAGTCAGAGAGGACATAGAGAATTAAAATTTAAATAAAGAACATCAAGGCAGAACGAGAGGGGATGTGTACTAAAGCTTGTATCTTGGTTCCAGAGAGAGGGAAGATGCCACATGTAAGTGTCTAAATATTTCTCTCTCTGGCTTTGGTGGAGTACAGAATGTATATGTATTGGATAATGAAGGTATCACCAACAGCAGTGGCTGTTCTGCATTTATGACTCAAGAAAGAGACTAATTCTCTCACTACTGGCTCTCTGAACCAAACCAAAACATAATTTTACCAATTTGGGGGTAAAATGTGGTTAGTCAGAGGATAACCTAGATGTTTAAATATCTAGATGTGCCCTCAGCATGTGGGTGCATAGATTTTATGTTGACTTCCTGGGGCCTGCCGTGCCTAATAAAATGACTTTGTAGCATTGGCTGGTCTCTTGCACTGAACCAGAGAGTAGGATACAAGGCATGACAAGGACTCTGGAAGAGATTGGATGCTGAGAAAGCCAGGGAGAATCCTTAGGCTTTAATTAGACATGACAGTGAGTAGACCATGAGTTAGGGCAGGCATGGACTTCAGCATTAAATACCTGGAATAAAAGACATCAACTCAGAGAGGAGAGGATCACACAGGATCTGAGTTCTTTCCCTTCACCTCAAGGATGCAAAGGCAAAATCCTCTTCCCATACACAAGAGAGAGAAGCCATGTTAGAGAGAAGCTGGGGGAGGCAAGTTGAAAACTTGATCACTTCTTTCCTAGAAATCTTTTTAAGGATCATTTAAATCAAATTGGATTAAACTTTAACCTGGGAAGAACACTTGTTTAACTTTTTTCTCTCCTAGCCAGCAGGTGGCGGCTAAGAGAAGACAAGCACAGCAGTAGACAAAGCAAAACCATTTATTTTCTGCACATCAAAACTAGAGTGTGTTACATAGTATGATCCTATCTGGTTTTTGTTTGTTTAATAATAACTCCAATTATCTCATCAGCTACAACCCCATTTCTTTTATCTCCAAATTTGTTGAACTAATTTTTTTTCTGCTAAAGCCATTTTCCTCTGCTTCCATTCTCTCTTCAGCTCCATTATAATTGCTCATCCCTCCTCATCATATCACTAAAATCCTTCTTGTCAAGATGACCAATGAGCTGCAAATTGCCAAGACCAATGGGCATTCCTCTGCCCTCACTTTACCAATCTCTCAGCAGCATTTGGAACAGCTGACCACTTAGTCTCTCTAAAATAACTTATTCTGGATTTTAATATTCCCTAATCTCTTCCACCCCATTGGATGCTACTTCTCAATTCCTTTCACTCAGTATTTAACCCAGTCATCTTTTCCACACTCTTCCCGTGCGACCTTCTCGAAGTCCACAGCATTTTTAACATACTATCTATACAGCAATGACTCCCATCTCTCCCCAGGGATTCCACTGCCATAGAGTCAACAATCACCTAGACATCTGCAAGTGAACATATATTAAGCATTTTGAAATTTAATAAGTATCTTGACACATACTCCCCCAAATCCTTCCTGCCTGTCATCTTAGGAAACAATAATACAATTTGAACAATTGTGTTAAAAACTTAGACATTATGCTTGACTGTGCTTTTTGCCCTCACATCCCATATGCAACTCATCAGCAAATTCTTTGGCTCAACTTTTCCAAACCTATACACTTATTTCCGTCTCTAAGACCACATCTCCCACTCCTCATTAGTTCTCACCAAGACTAACCCATGAAGCACTGAACTGATCTGTCTTTGTTCCCTCTTTGTTCCATATTCATAATAGACACAGTAACTTTGTGACTTTTTAAAAAATATTTATGGAACAGTAATATAGCTATAGGAATGTTTGGTATTGAATAAATAAACTGTCAGTTGTAGAAGGTAGTTTGATTATCTTGCTTTCATGGTGAAAGCCTACTGTAGAGTAGCCATCTGTACTTTAACGAGGTTTGCACTTCCTCAAAAGCAAATACCTATGTATAAAATCAGGCTCACACATGGATTATTGCTTTGAGTACAAGAAAACTGAGAACAATTTTAAGCAAAAGGTGTCCTCTAGAAGAAATATACAGATTGAGAGAGACACACAGCAGAATGAGAAAAAGGAAAATGATAGAGTATGCTATAAGCACAGTGAATGTTCAACAACTATTTGTTGTTTATGATGAAAAGGATTTCTAATGGGATCAATGCCATGCCTGATACTGGCATTTTTTTCTAATTTTTCCAGAGTTAACAGAAATAAAGGAGACATCGAAAGCAAAGTTTGCATGAATTCTGTTGAGCTGAAGAGGGTAGATGGACATCTCTTTAGAAAAATGACAAAAGCCCTGGTCATCCATCTCACGAATGTATACCATTAATCCAACGGAGACAGTGAGAAAGAGCATGAATCAAACCAAATCTGAGGTAAAGTAGGAAGAGTGCTAGGCTGGGAGTTACAGAATCTGAGTACCAGAGACAAATCTTATTAATGGGCAGTGTCACCTTGAGTGAGTCTTTAAGCCTCTAGCTGCTTATAAGGTAACTGGACTAAATCAACTTCAAGGTCCTACTTTGTACCTTCTAGAATTTATAATTCTTTTATCTTGTTATTGAAAGCCAACAGATGCTACTGATTACAGAAGATTAGTACAGTTACCCTCACATACAAAGAAGACATAATGCCTGTAGATTATGTGGGAGAGCTAGCCAATGGAGTTGTTCCCTCACAGCATATTCTGAATTGCTGACTGACTACTACAACTCTAAAGTTCTCACTTAAATGAATTTATGCTTCTGAAACTTACCAGGGGTCCTTTGCTTGAGGACAAAGAGAGGTCAATTTTTCACTGTAGAGCTATCTGAAATAAGAAGTCGGAAAAGTTACTGTAAGGCATAAAATGTCTTAGGTATGTATGTCATATATAAAATCCAGAGTATAGAATTATTGAATTGTATGTTTTTAAAAAATGCATATCAGAATACATAAAGATTGGCAATTTTAAAGTACCTGAGGTTATATGATAGATTAGATTTGCTATGGTTTAAAATAATATATATTTTTTTAAATACAAGATTCATTTTACTCAAAAAAGAAAAAAAATAATATCTTAGGCAAGCACTTGGCTCACAATTTGAGTATCAGCTTAAATTAAGGCTTACAGCTCTGCAAGACAGTGGAGTTCTCTGAACAACTGAAATGTAGACTCTGTAGAAGTATGTTATTCGTGGAACACTTTGCAGAGAAGTACGATAAGCTAAAGAAGTATCCCAGTTAAACAAACAGTGAAGTGGTAGGCACATGATAGCAAAAAGTAGAATCATTTAGAAGGAAAAACTATCCTCATTAAAGTGAGGCCCTTGGATAACATGGTAAATAACAAAAATTAAGATAGTTGTTATTGACTCAGTGCTTCCTACATGCCAGGCCCTGTACTAGGTGATTTACATTCCCCATTTCATTTCATCTTCACAGTAAATCTAGCAGTTCTGCAATATTATTCCCATTTTGCAGTTGAGCAAACTGAAAAAGATGAGGCAGTTTTCAATGTTGACAAAAATGGTATGAGATAGAACAAAGAGTAAAACTCAGGTTCATGCAAATCCAATGCTGTTTCAGTTACTTTAAGCTACCTAACTGATTGAAAAACATCATTATTCTGAGAAGAAGCTGTATAGAAGAAACAAGTGAAAGATAGTTACAGAACAAACCACAGGTTTTTATTAAAAAAAAAAATACTTGAAGCCACAGTGGTTTATGATGACATAAGAAACTCACTGCTTCTGTAGTATTGGAGAATCAGATTTCAACCTTTTTATCTGAATGAAAGCAAGCACTCATATATAAATTCCAAACTACCAAATAAGCAAAGGAGATGGTTTGGGATACATTTTTGTATTTAATAAAAGCCTGGATATATTTGATTTGAAATTTCAAACACTATCCACCTTATCAAAGTACAGCTTTATACATTTTATTAGAATGCCAAGTACTACTTTAAACACTTTAAGCAAACAAACAAACAGAAATTTGTTGAACTCAAACCTAAGTTGGAAAACAGTTTTTTTGACTGCTGTACATAAACTCTAATTTGTTAATGAAATGTTTAGTCATTTTAAAAATTGATAAAATGCTACTAAAATTACCTGTTGATAAAGGAAAAATGAGTTTATTGCTTATTGCAGCAAGGGAGATCACTATCTTGACAATTTGAATAGCATTTCAGAGGAAGAACAGCAAAACTGGGGTATCTGTGAGATTTGGGGGCCTGGTTTAAAGCAATGTATTTAATTAGCGTTGGATAAACTGCATGATATAATAGTTTAGGGTTGATGTACACAGCAAGCTAAGGTTTTAAGGAGTTCTAAAGGGAGTCTCAAGAAGCACTCTCTTCATTCTATCTATTATAATTGAAGAATCTGATATTCATTAATCTCTGCATAATTTGGGGGAAAATTCAAACAGTATTTTTCCATAAAGTGTGACTGAGAAACTGTATGTTCAAGGAAGTTTCCATTAAATTATGTTCATTAATATTAATAATTGCTATTACTGACTGACATTTTTATGATATTTAAATAAATATGATTCTCACTTTGGTATTTTCATCTAAAAATACCATCTTATGACACAGAAAAGGGCCCTTCCTTCTATGAGCAAATACTTAATTCACCAATTTTTATCCTATCAATGATGTTAGTAAAATAATGTCCTCTACTATTGAACTGGTAAAAGGAGAAAAGACATAATTTAATAAATCACATCAGATGAACTGGATAAATTTACCTTCAGTTAACTTCCAAACTCAGTAGAAAACAAGTTTAAATTGTTAATGTAGTAAGAACTATGAAAGATACATAACACAGCAGAGGTAAAAACAGACAAACAAAAATCACCCCAAAAAAAGAATTATTAGTTCTTACTACCGTTGGTTCACAAATTGGCACCCATGCACAGAGGGCAAAGAGACACTGAAGAAAGAGGCAGATCACCCCAGATTGGTAGATGGCAGAGTAGGGAACCTGCACACAAGGCTTGTCTTGGGCAGCCACAGACCTGCACCAGCCATCAGACTCTTAAAAATCTATATAGCATTCTAAACTGGGTTCAATCACGTATTTATTCAGTCCAGATGGTCTCAAGAACACCTTACTCTCTCAAGGCAGCATGATCGAAAATGGCTCACTGTGAGAACAGTGAGCAGTATGTACATTTCAAGGACAGAGGAGATGGTGAGGAGCCTCCCGCTGCCTGGGTTCAGCTGGCAGGTTAGGACAGCAGTCATGACTTCTCAATGACCTCCTCCAACAATCACTGATTCCAGTTAGGTGTCAGCAAGGAAGTGGTACTTGAGCTAATCTTGAAGGGCATGAAAGGTGCTCCTAAATGAGAGTACAAAGGGCCAAGCTTAAGAATGTAGGCCAAGTCTGGGGTGCAATGAATAGAAAAGTCCAATGGAAAGGGAAGCTCAGCCTGACACAAAGTTGTGCTCACTTCTTTTCCTCATTAACTTAGCTCCTTTTCTTGACTAAAACGAGGACATTTTTTTAAAGCCATTCATTTTATTCTGTTAAAATGGTTATAATGCAATGGAAAACCCAAGTGAAGCTGTGAATATCTATTCTCAATAGCATTTAACACAATTATAATTAAGTAATTATATGTGAGTGATACTTGTCTTCTCTGATGTGGATCATCTTTCCATCTCTTGTGCCTACTGTAGTGCCAGGCGCATGGTGTGACTGAATTATTAAGTGACTACATGAAATGTATGAGTTAATTTGGTTTGGCTTGCAATGGAGGTTTGTTTTTGTCCTAAGAAAATGTCCATTGTAATAGATAACCGCCCTCTCTCTCTCTCTCTCTTTCTCTCTCTCTATGTATATATTAAACAAAATATTTATTTTCACTTCTTATATATGAAGTATTTATTCTTTGGAGTCCAAAGTCATTTTTCAAATGCTAAAAACCACTCCTGATTATAACAGTCTATAATAAGGCATCCCTCAGCCTGGTGAAATTACACATATTTTATGTTTGTGTTAGCATAGCATACACTTTGAGGTGCTTTCCTAATTCCACTTCCTAGACCTTTACTTTTGTTGTTACTCCTGTGAAGTTTGCTTTTTTCTTTGTTTGTCTTATGTTTTGTTATTCTTTTTCCTCTGATTCTAAGTGGTTCATACAAGGATGGAAACTTTGGCCTTTGCTTCAAAAGCACCAGCTCTCCACAGGGAATATACTTATTCTAGAGAGGACAAAGAAGTAATTTAGAAGGGACAGAGGATTTTCATAGTAAATGCTAAGTGTCCACTCTTCTTTGGTCTCTTGTTGACCCTACCTGTCAGTTACCCATGTGTGATCTTTCTATTGATAAGAGGAGTTAACTAGAAATGTGATGTATACTCAAATTCTACATTATCAATTGCCTTTGATATGTTGCTTCACTTATGAATCCTTACTACTAATCTGGCAAGAATTATCACTATGATGCTAGATTCAAGGAAAATACGCCTTGCTTCCTTTCTGTCCTCAGTTGCTTAGCAGCGCTCACCAATGTATTCTAATGGTCTTCACCCCTAGATGAGGAGGGACACAGCTTCAGAAACCTCAACACAACACTGCAGCCCTCAGGGGCATTAGTTTTTTAAATGGAACCTCTTTGCCACCCTTAAATTTTCCTTAGTATTTTCATCCTTTCTCAAATAGGAAGGTAGGTTGTGAGTTATGAGGAAGTCAACACTAGGGCTTTGATGGGATGGCAAGCTCACTTCAGGACTATATGGGAGGCCATTTACTAGCAATGCTTGGTTAATAGGCTCCTCCCCTACCCAGTCTGGGGCCTTGTTCATCTCTCTCACTCACTCCTTTAAGGATGACAATAAACTGCAGTTTGGGTTCCCTATCTGTCAAAGAAAAATAATGATTAGATATAAAGTAGGAAAATTAGAAACCACTATTATAATAATCTGTGAAAAAAACAAAATATACATGAAGTCATGTTGTCATGCATTTGCACGCTTAATCAGATGAGTGACAAAAATGCATCTGGAAGTTTGTACTAGTCTACCTTTTACAACAACATCAGTGGAGGGTGGCACTGTTACATTTGGAAAAATGTCTTTTTCTTTACTTTTATGTATCTCGTTCACTAATACAAAGAGTAGACATTATATTAATGGCCTGCCAGTATACTCACTGAGTATGTATTTTTTTTCTTTTACTTTAAGAAATTAGTAAACACCAAAAATCTATCCAGACAATTGGACTAACTGTCAGAATCACACTACTGGTAACAAAGTAAAAAGCAACCATGTTACTTCAGAAATAGCATTTGTTTACAGACAGAATATGGCAATTTGTTCCAGTACAAATTTAACTCTAAGGTACAATAAAGATTATTTCTGCTGCTCTTGGAAAATTATCTTTTTCAAGTATTCCAGTGATCAGTGTATATTTTTATACAGATTACCCTTATAAACAGGGAGAAGAGAGCAGATGGGTAAGCATACAGGGTGGGGTTCTCACTGCTTCAGGTCAATGAAGCACAGCGTAGGGCAGGACAAAAATTCATTTACAAGGTTCCTCTGCCTCTCTCAACAAGAGTTAGGTTTATGCCTTTATATCCCTAATTGGGGTATTTCTTCAATGTCAGTGACACATATTTAGAATAGCATAAAAGAAAAGAATAATTGGAAATGTGTCAATTAGGTCTCATACAATGAGAGTTTTAACATTTAGAGTAAACACTGAAAGCCATGCACTGCATATGCCCTAATTGTATAAGACATCAAGGAAAGGTATGAATTCATTCCACGTGAAATTCTTCAGCCAATTCCAATTATATTATTTACAGCCAGGCTTCATAAGATTGATTAAATTGAGTTTTAAGTATCTTTATATAAATAACATAGTGAAAGCTTGTTGACTTGTATTCAATTATATTCATTTTTTGACAGTGTAATTGGTATCAAGTTTAATTCTAATGATCTGCTGAAGTTATGCCTTCTTTTGTCTCCCTAATTATAATGGAGTTATTTAAAAGAGCAAGGCTATTGTCATCTTCTCTGTCACCCTTAAACAAAAAAGTATTTGATTTAAATTTATTCATATGGGAGAACAGAATACCAACTAATTATTATTCACCATGTTAAAAAAAAATCCTATTACGCGGTTCACACTAAAGAAGAAGAAAAAAAAAAAAACCTCTGCTAACCATTTATTTTCTAGAGGTTCATCCCTTGCTAATAAGTGACCTTAACCAAAGAAATGTTTCTTTATAAAAGGATTATAACTTGCTGTATCATCTTCTTGACTGACTTACAGATATCTCTTTCTGTCATAGCAACTAAAATTCCTTCTCCTATGAGTCTTTTGATGCTGAATGTGGGCACTCTCTTGCTATTGATTGTAAGCTGGAGTAAAATTCTAGGGGGGATCTTTTAACTTTTCCTGCCCCACAGAAAGCTCAAAGCAAATGTTTTCTTGAGGTCAGTCACGCTCCTGAACATTCTACTTCAACTCTGTCTTTTCAGAGCTATTCTTATTTCAAGGAAATAGCCCTGTAAAAATGACCTGTCTTTCAAAACTGATGTGGGGGTGGGTGTAGGATACATTATTCATGTTAATATTGGGCCACTGGAAGAGCATGTGTTTGTAGACTTATTCCTATATGAGTGAGGAAGTTGTATTTTCTGTCACTTTTTGCTTTTACCAACCCTTACTCTTTGGCTCATAGTCTTTTATGTTCTGTCTACCTTACTCTGGCTGCTCAGCATCCCCACTCAGGGCTGTACAAACATCACGTGCTTTATGGTTGAATCTGTTTCTTCAAGTGAGCTCTAAGAGAATTAGACACTTTAAATGGTAAGGTATCTTTAGTTTTCCATTAACCTAACATTCCATCCCACGTAGCAACTTTACATACAGCATACCCCAGGAATTTGTTTTATTCCATCAACAATTAAAAAACAATGATAGACGTCAAGTACATTAATGGCAACATTTATATATAAGTAAAATGTTCGTTAGTTAAAATATGTCTTACTTTTCAGTTTTAGCTGCTACTCTTAGTTCTCCTCTGTGCAAATAGAGAACACATCTAAATTTTCTTTTACATAGAAACTCATTAAATTTTTTCATTTCTTTATCATGCATCCACATTAAGTCCTCCATTTGCTAACTTTTATTCTTGTTATTATCTCAACTACCTTATGGTATTGAGGTCTCAGCACATCCTTACAGCAGGGTAATAATTATAAAAATAATGCAAAATACACACTCCTTCATTTCTGATTCTCTTAAAATTTGCCACCTAGAAAATAAAAACCAAATACTAGAAAATGGTTGTTAATCAGCAAGGTCACACTATTATTTAATAATAAATTTTTGTCCAAAAAATTTTGCTATGTATTTCTTCCAAGAACTTCTGCCAAACTAATTTTTTCCCCATTTTGCAAGAGTTAACTTTCATCTATTATAGATTTCAGCTTGAAATTCAAGCCTATCAGATATTTTGAGTCTAGAGTTTGACATTAAACCTATTAATTGTACATTTAAATTTACTGTCACTTGAAATGTTATATCTCTAATACATGAAGAGAGTCTGAAAACAAAGAAAGGACTACCAAAAAACCTTACAGAAAACTGAATCGGTAGATGCAGAAAAGGCATTTGACAAAATCCAATACCCACCCCTCTAATCAAACTAGAATAGAACGCAACTTCCTCAGCTTGATAAAAGGTATTTACCAAAAACCTACAGCTAACATTTTACTTAATGGTGAGAAAACTGATGCTTTTCCCCTAAGATTAGGAACAAAGCAAGGATGTGCTCTCTCAGTCTTATTCAATGTCATACTGGAAGGTCCAGCTAATGCAATAAGAGAAGAAAATAAAAGGTAAATAGACTGGGAAGTAAGAAATAAAATTGTCTTTGTTCACAGATGACATGATTGCCTATGTAAAAACAACAACAAAACTCTTGTAACTGATAAACAATTATAGCAAGCTTGCAAGAAAAAGGTTAACTTACAAAAACCAATTTCTTTCCTATTTACCAGCAATCAACAACTGGAATTTCAAAATAA
This sequence comes from Vicugna pacos, assembly GCF_048564905.1. NCBI lineage: Eukaryota > Metazoa > Chordata > Mammalia > Artiodactyla > Camelidae > Vicugna > Vicugna pacos. The sequence goes on from NC_133001.1 coordinate 37,332,078, forward strand.
AAACACAGTACCACTTAAATCAGCACTCCTCAAAATGAAATACATAGGTATAAATCTACCAAAATATGTATAAGAGCTATATGAAAAAATGTAAAAAAACTGATTGAAGACATTAAAGAAGATCTAAACAAAGAGATATTTCATGTTTATAGATGGGAAGACACAATATTGTAAATGTGTTAGTTTTTCTCAAATTGGTATACAGATTCAACACAATCCCAATTCCAGTCTGTATCCCAGCAAGTTATTTTATGTTTATCAAAAAACTGATTTTAAAGTTTATCTGAGAAAGACGCTGAATAGACAGCATAATAATGAAGAAGCAGAAGGAGAAGAAGAGGAGGAGGAGGAGGAGGAAGAAGAGTGTTAGAGCACTGGTGCAACCTGACTTCAAACTTACTATAAAGCTACAGTGATCAAGAAATGTGGTACTGAGGAAAGAATACATAAGTAAATTAATGGAACAGAACAGAGGGCCCAGAAATAGAGCCAACAAATATAGTCAATGGATCTCTAACAAAGGAGCAGAAGAAACTCAATGGAGAAAAAAGTCTTTTCAACAAATGGTTCTGGAACAACTAAGTATCTACACACAGAAAAGTGAATCTAGAAACTGACCTTATACCTTTCACAAATAACAACTCAAAATGGATCATAGACCTAATTGTATAATGTAAAACTACAAACCTTTTAGAAGATAACATAGAAGAAAATCTAGGTGACCTTGGATTTGGCAATGACTTTTTAGATACATCACCAAAAGTACAATCCGTAATAGAAAAAGATAACTAGTTAAACTTCATTAAAATTAAAATCATATGCTCTGTTGAAAAACATTCCTAAGAGAATGAAAAGATAATCCACAGACTGAAAGAAAATATTTGTTAACCACTTATCTGATAAAGTTATACATTTGTCAAAACTAATAGAACTGAACATCATAGTGAATCCTAATGTAAACTATGGGCTTTAGTTATAATAATGTATCAATACTATTTTATTAATTGTAACAAATACACCACATTAACACAAGATGTTAATAACAGGAGAATCTCTGTGTGGTGAGGAGTATTTGGGAGGGAACTCTCTGTACATTCTGCTCATTTTTTCTATAAACTTAAAATTGCTCTAACCAATAGTTTTTCAATAAAAGATAAAATTAAAAAAAAGAACTAAAACCATGAAAATAGAGTACATTATAAATAAAATCACTCTGAAATAGGGTAGGAAACAACCATATTACCACATTCAAACTAGTAAATATGGGGGGAGGGAATTAAATATTTATTCTGCATTTTTATATCAGCTATACTACAGCTGAAGAGGAGAAATTCTGGAAATATAGCAATTGACATACAATGAAAATGATAGAATTAGAATATCACCATTTAGCAGCTCCCTGATGGATTAGTGAACCTAAACAATGATCTTTAGTTACTTATAACATCAGAAACAGAGAAAACCAGACTTATGAACTTCCTTAGGAAAGTATACTACACTGCCTATTAAATAGTTTATCCAATATTAACTGAATAAATTTTAAAAATTGAACCTGGATTTGATCATATCTTCAGAGCAAATACCAATTCACGATAAATTCAAGGTACAAAGAATTATGTTTGAAATAGCATGAACGTACAACTCCAATTTACACTAGAGAAATTTTACAAGAAAAATCTTTTGGTTTCTCATAGAAAATATTGTAATAAAGAAAAAAAGATGCAAGAGAAAACTAGAATTTGAGTCTAAACTCTAAATATAATGTGATCTCCTAGAATGAATCCTCGATTCATAGGAAAATTGGTGAAATTTGAATAAAGTCTGTAGCTTAGGTTATAATATTGTACCAATGTTAATTCTTTAGTTTTGATGTATCATGGTTTTATAAGATGTTAACATTAGCAAAAACTGAGTGAAGGGCATTCAGAAAACCTCTCTACTATCTTTGCAGCTTTTCTGTAAATCTAAAATTATTCTAAAATAAAAAGCTTATTTTTAAAAAGACAATTAAAAGACATATCAACAATATTGGACATTATTCTGATCCCTATGCAAACAAACAGATGGTAAAACAAAATGATGATGACAAGGCAATTGGGGAAATATGAACACTGGCTGAATATTTGATGATGTGTGTTAACAATACTACTACGAATTATTGTTAATAATTTAGGTGCCATAATTTCACAAAGGTTATATTAAGGAATTTCTTTAGTGTACTTATAGCTGGCACTAATTTAAGGATTCTGTACAACTCTTTTATACAACCCACTATATTTTGATATTAAATATTAATATGTTAGATATCATGAATGCTAAGGTACTTCAACTCTGTATCTGGCAATACTACTACGTTTTCATATTGTTCCTTAACAATAATAATGTTAATATTAATAGTCCAAAATTCATATCCAATTCTTTTCCAGATACTGTGACTCCATTTGAGTGCCCTTGTGTTAGTCTCACAACAACCCCTTAGAAACAAAATTATTGACTCCATTTATAAAAGAAAGTACATAGAAAATACAATTATTTGTATAAGGTCAAACAGCTAGATCAGCCCAGATCATGTCTCTTCTGTGAGGTTATTATTTTTCTGGTATTAAGGAACTGCCATCATAGCTCTTACTACTGCTGCAGCTTTGAAAGATGGCATTTCCTTGGCAGAGATATCTTATATTCCTGCTCTGCCATCTAAATAGCATGTGGTGAATTGTCCAAACACAGCCACACCCTCTGGGAAATGAAGAGACAATCCTAGCACTGTATTATAGGTAGATCAGTGACTCTTAAGAATAATCATTCAGTGAAGTCTGTTCTCCCATGCTCTGGGATCAGAAACGATATCAACCACAGGTATGGGGAGAACTTCTGCCAAAAGATATCAGGAGACAACAGTAATGAAAAGGGGGGATGGGATCTCTGGTCCTCTTATATAAGGCAAGTTCTTATGGCTTTTGTCATCCATTTTGCAAAGGATTATGCTGTGTATTGCTTTAGGTTCTGAAATTGGTTAAATCTTTTTATAGGTAGCATGTATATATATCTGTTGTGTGTGTGAGAGAGAGATTAGCAGATAGCTGCAAATTCTCTGTCATTCCTCCCATTGAGAGATGGTCTCTACGTCACCTCCCCTTGAGTATGGATAGGCTCTATGACTGCTCTAATAAATGGAATGAAACACAAGTAATGCTATTCTAGTTTCCAGGCTCAGTCAGCTTTTACATTCTGTCTTGTGAAACACTCTCTGTCTTGCTTATGGAACACTTGCTCTGGGGGAAGCCAAGTGCTATGCAGGAAGTCAGAGTAACCTGAGACTGCCGTGCTATAAGAGCCCAAGATACATGAGAAGAACACAGAAGACGTCAGGTAAAGAAAGAGAGGCCCAAGAGTGCATTGGTGCCAGACATATGAGTGAAGGTATCATTTTGGAACAGAGCCCTTACATCAGGTGCCTTGTGATGATGCCATGTGAATCAGAGACAAACCACTCAGCCAGGCTCTTCCAGAATTCCTAGACTGACCAAGTTTTGAGCAACATAAATTGCTGTTTTCAGCCACTAGGTTTTAGAGTACTTTGCTTTATAATAATAAAGTTCTAAAATAAACTAAAAGTAATTGATAGTCAATTTTTTTTAAAGTAGACTTCCTATAATAATTAGGAAAACAAATCCAATAAAGGAAACTTTGGTTGAAAGGAAAGGGGTGAGCAATATTTTTCAAAGTGGAAACATTCATTTGTTCTTATTAAAACTTAATCTTATGCATTTGTGATTAATATCTAAGATTAATGGTTCAGGATTTAATGGTATGGGAAAAAAGATGGTAAGGTATTAATTTTACAGTTTTAATGTAAGGTAGTAATTTTTCAGAAGATTAAATATAAGGTATTAATTTTTCAGAAGATTATGATGGGCATTTTTCTATATATTAGATTACTAATATACTAAAGGATAACATCTCTCCTGTAGGAAAACAGATAATTTACCTACAGAGGGACTTGCAACATAAGAAAACTCCCAATTTTTGTGACAATTATGATATAGAAGCAAGAATAATAAACATTTCAAAGATATAGAATCTCTGTCCTCAAGAAAGAAAAAAGTTATATGACCCAGATATGTATAGATTTTTCATATTCTTGGGTATCAAAGCACTGCTTTCAAGTCCATTTGGTTAATGGCACAGTACTGAATGCATAGATTTACTTTTGCTTCCCTTCAAAAATTTCATTAAAACAAAAGTAAAAGATTTTTGAAACATCATAAACCCACAACAAAAAGCAAAAAAATAGAAAAGACTAAAGCAAAAAAAATTTGGAACTAGAAAAACAGAATCTGAAATTGACTTAGCAGTCAGAAAAGCACAGATATAATCTGATGTACAATGCTGATTCCCCACAAAGAACTGGGAACAAAAGGTAGTTTTCAGAGGGAATAAAAGTGGGTCTGAAAATAGACTCTTCAAGATGTAGTTATTTAGTTTTCCTCCTCTACAAAATACCCTCTCCCCTATCACGTTACAAGAGTAGAGGTTATTTCTTTGCAGAGATTAATATAGAGAATCTTGGGGTTGGAAAACAAGTTGAAGGTAGGGAGACCATACCAGCAATAAGGCGATAAGAGAACATACACATATTGAATACTGAATCCCAAATCCAATGCTATTTCTTCACTCAGCTTCGAGATAAGGCAGCTAGATTTATTCTATCCAGACAAGAAACTGAAAGGTCCTTCCTTCTCCGGGAAATGTGACCAGTTCTAGGCAGGTAACGTAAAATTGATGACATCAGAGGCTCCTCAAAGAAACAGACCTGGCAAATCACCCTACAACAAAGCTTAGAGTGGATAAACTCACACACATACACTCAAAGATTCCAACTTTTTTCATAGTGCCTGCCCTTAAATCTGAATAAATAAACCTAGGTTTGCCAGGTTCAAACCATCTGAAGAAAGTTTCCCATGTGACAAATAGAGAATAAATCAAATAAAAGCAATAAGCAAATTGAACAAAAGGAGAATATGTAGAGGGAAAAAAAAGGAAAAAATTATACTAATACCCTCAGAGAGGTAAGAATAGAAATAGCATTAATGAAACAAGAGTATGAGTTCCATTAAGAAAGAAAGAAAAGCATAGGACCTGTCTTCAGATGAAATTAAGGAAGAGGGACAATGGAGCTGAGAGAAACACGGATAATGTTAACAAACTGAGTGATGAGGAATCTGAAGAATTCTAAATTATGGGTGGGTGTGGCAAAACCCTCCCCATCCCTTCCCTCCCCTCCTTCCCGCAAGAGCAGGGCCAAAAAGAAACAGCAGTTGTGTGGCAAAAGCAGCAGAAAATGATATAGAATCAAATATGAAACCCAAAGCAGGCAAAGTATCCCTCCAAAGGGAGAGGATGCTATCATATGTGGAAACTCAGTCTGAGAACAACTAGCTGAAAGGGAAGATGGCCCTACTGCCTCCAAGTTGTGAGTGAGTGCAAAAAATACCTAGTGAGTCATTAAAAAGTTGAAAAGGCTGTGTTGGTGTAAATATTGGAGAGTCTCAGAAGTAACAGCAAATAGCTCATATAAACTCTTCCAGAAGGATGGAGCTGAGGAAGAAAAAAATTAATTGCAAGAAAGGGAAAACAAATAGATAAGAGTAGGGCAGAAATGTCCAGGAAGTAAGAAGCTCTAGGTTGTAGGAAGGATTCAGAGACAGCAGGTACCAAAGAGTACTGTAACAACAAAAGGTCAGTACAGCTTCTCAAGGTGAAAGCACCATCTCCAAAGGCAAAGCCTGTTGGGAAACCTGGATGAGAGACTGGAAATCTTTCACTGCCAGACCTAGCTCTGAATCAGAAGCGACTCAGAAAGGGCCAGAGAGCCATAACCTAATCACCAAGAATGAGACCTGCAACTTTGTCAATAAACATATGAAGGATTCCCTGTTCACCCAACTGAATTAATCTCTTGAGACAGTTCAACAGAAATACTCCTCAAGAGATTTCAGTCCACTTTGGTAGGAACAATATTCATGGATGATACTTTACTAATATTAAAAGGCCCCAGACTGGTCAGATTACTAGGTTAAAAGTTATGTCAAAACATATCAAAGTCAAAACACATTCTTCCACCAGGTCTCCATTAACAAGTTATACTTTCTTGACTTTTGACCCTCCCTCATGTTCCTCATATGCAAAATGGAGGCAGTAACAAAACATTGTCATGGGTATTTTGTGAAGATTCAGTAATATAAAAATTTAGAATGAGTCTGGCACATAGTAAGCATTCAATAAATGTTTGCCCATGTCATTATGATTAATATTACCCAATTGCACAGTTCTAAAACACACTTTGGACTCTGGTCAGCCCTGGTGCATAAAAAGATCAGGGCCATGTAATGAAAGGATAGGGATAGACTCTTAAACACAAAAAAGATCCAGGTGCAAATGCATAAACCCAGAGGAACTGGATTTCATCTCTGGAATCTCACTGCCTGCAATAGCATCAGAGACTCAAAGAATCCATAGTAAGTAAGAAGCAAAGAACTGTCATCACTCCTGGAGAAATAATTCAAAGCCCTTGCCCAACATACAGTGTTTTAATATTGCCAGGTTCTTGCAATTATTATGTCTGGGAAGGGGTAATTTTTTTACTTTATTGATTTTATTTTCTGCACAAATCATGAATATATTTTCACCATACAGGATGTAGTATGGTTTTTGTTTCAGAAAATTTTTGAATGAAAGAAGCAATATACATAATTGTAATTTTAAAAATTTAAAATAATGTTATTAGTATTACAAGACAGCATATTTAAGCTAAGAAAAATACTTATCTAGGTAATTTAAAATAGTAAGCAATGAAAACATCACAATTATATTCATATTCTCATTCAGCATTCAGAAATAAATGTTTTACTCTTCTTTTCTTTAAGAAAAGGATATAGAACTCTCAGCAAATACCTTTTATCTTTCTATCTGAAGTAAACAATACACCTTGTGAAAATAGAATGTGCTGGCCTTCTGATTTCTGACCAAAACATGTTGCAATAGTTCATATTATATCAAATGAAAAGGTGTTAAGTCCACTAGATGCCTGACTTCAGGGTAACAGTCTAAATATTTAACTGATTCTATCTAGATATTGACCAGTGATAAAGGATGTTGGCTATCAATACCCTATTCAGCCTGCCGCTGACTATCAGCCAGGTTTTGAACCCCATTCTTTTAAAATACATGTTTAAGCCAAGTTAAAGAAAGAGTACATTCATTAAACCTGCCAAGTGCACTTGTTGTTCTTGTCTTGCAGCATACAAGTGAAAGGAGCAGAATTTGTCACCCTAACGTATATCTTTTCAGCATAAGGATTATTTCAGACTGATTATTTTTTAAGAAACATCAGACACAGGAAAGTTACCCTTTTCTAAGAAACATTTACCTTTATAAGGGAAATGTCTCTTTGTTAGGGTGTCTTCCTTTTTGTGTCAGGAAGAGAAGGATGGCCAAATCTCTAGAAACTCTTATCACTAGAGAAGGAAATGACCTAAATCTGCATACAGCCATACTCTTATTTTCCTATGCTTTCCTTTATAACCTCCCATAACTGGCTTCCCTACCCACCAACATCTTCTAGTGTCTTTACCGTGAGGTGGCATTTAAGGTGGTGCCTGGGGCCATTTCAGAGAGTTATTCATTTCTTGAGTATCTCTCTCATTTACAGAAGTATACATGTTACTAAATGTCTGTTTTTTTTCCTGTTAATCTGTCTTTTTATTACAGGGGTGTCTCAGCCAAGAACCTAGAAGGGTAGAGGGAAAGTTATTTTCCTCTCCTACCCAAGTATATTCTCTAAGCCTTTCAAAAGAGATGCAGAGTATTGAGTTGTCATTCTCTATACTCATCCCACAAAAATATACTACAATGCATCCTTAACCATTTGGAATGACAAAAATACTGTGTTCGAACAAGGATAGCATAAAAAATATGCTGTGTATTAAATGTAATATGTTCATTTTTTTCATTGATTTCATTTCAGAACACATAAACACCTTTCATAGGTCTTTGTCAGCTGGATTATTATTTTTTGTTTTAAATTCCAGTGTAGTTTCCTCTAGTCTTAAAAATGCTTGCTTTGGCGTCTGCATATTCCCCTGGGGGAAGGTATCACAAAATTTTCTTTTTTTCCAATAGCACTTCCTTGACATTATACTTACAGGAGGTGATTCTGCCTATTGATTTCTTTGATGTTCATTCAGATATCCTTTTTGTGTTTGCATTTTTTCTTTTCAATTACATGGAACCCTGTGGTATCACAGAGCTACAGATATTTTTCCATTGCTACCTTGTGTTGGGGAAGAAGAAATTTTCCTCTACTTTTCTAAGTTCTTCTGGTTGGTCTAAGAATTAAGTTGACATGAGACAGATTAACAGGAGAAAATCAAACAAAGTTTAATAACATGCATACATGGGAGAGACCCTGGAAAACTGAGTAACTGGCCAAAATGGCCAAAGACCTCCACTTAAATACCATCTTTAGCTAAAGACAAAAGAGGATGTTGCAGGTGGTGGTTTGGGACTTCAAAGGGGAGGATACAATTCGCATGAAGATAGAAAGCAAATGTTTGGTAAATAAGTGTTTGCAAAGACTACAGGCGAGAGAGAAATTTTAACAGTTTATTAGGTTCTTTCCTGTCTACCGCACCTAGATCAAACTGTCTATCTGATAGCTTCTTCTTAAAACGGGTCCTTTATATAAATTATTTTAGGCAGTTGGGGGGAATGAAACAAGAAAAATTTCCTGGATCTTCTGTTTCTTAAAAATAATCAGCCTAAAATAATCCTTAGGCCAAAGAGACACATTTTGGGGTGGGAAATTTCGTTCCCCTACACTTGTTTTCAATTATTTCGATTTAATCTCAGAGTTAGAACATAGCTTTCTCATTGAAGAAATTTCTTCTTATTTCATTATTAGTGTGTGAGAACTGTTCCAGACTGGTGAACACATTTAAAATGTACTTAACACTGAGGATGATTCCACTGCATTTTCTATTTTTCTTCCAGTGGTAATACCTCTCAGTATTACCTTGTATCTCCTCTGCTTATCTTGTGATAGGAGAATACTTCAGGTTTTTTCAGCAGACTTTTCCCCTGACAACAGATTAACAGTGAAGAATGTGGCAACAGGGGGCCCTGCAGGCCCAATCTCGAATTACAGTAGTGTGAATATGAAATGCATGCTCCTTCTCTCTATCAGAGAGGGGCTATCACCTCTTTCCTACTATGACTCTGCCTTCTGGTGTGAGAAATGCCACATGGTGTGACCTTGACTTTCTCCCATGGCTCTATATGGCAAAGCTAAGTGTGGCTGGGCTGTCAGAGTGCAAAGACTTTGGAAAAAGCAGCAGGAGCCTCCAAATGATTTTGAAGGGTCCTAGATGCCCAAAGTGAGGTCAAATCTGTGAGAAGCTTGTAAGTCCAATATGTAACCTCATTTAGTTTTAAAGGAGGCCATATCTATCTATAAGGAAAGATCAGTGTAATTTAAGAAACCAGGATTTTTCTCAATGTTGTTTTTCTGCTCTTTCAATGACATGAAATTATTAAATGAATAATTAACCCTGACTGAACTTGAGCAAAAATAAAGACATATACATGCTTCTTGCATTGACACCAGATTCCTAGTCCTAATAATACACAATAATCACAGCTGTTCACATTCTTTTATCCATTTGATGTGAGGCGTGGTGGTTTTATATTTTTTGAAAAATCTTAAAAGTAGTAACTGAAAAATTAGATGAAATTAGAAACATAACTTGAGAACAATTCCAAGACAGCTAATTGGGAAATGTAAACTACTCTGGATTAGAAAATGATAAAGGAAATGACTGTAAGTAAAGAAATATTTCCAATAAAGTTCAGAAAAGTATTTCAAGCTGCAGTAGTTATAATGGACAGATGCAAGGGAAGGAGAACAGACCATATTTAGTCATCTTTTCAAAAGCCAGCATGGATGACATAGTGCTGGCATTTGAGACACTTAGTAGGAAACAAGTATGCCATTAGAATCAGAAACAAAAACTGGATTTAGCTGCTAGCTCTACCATTTAGCACCTCTTGAATCTCAGGTTTTCTTTCCAAAAATTAGAAATAATGCCCATATCAGCTATTTACTATGAGTTTTTGTGAGGATTCTTTAAAACATTTTTAAAGTACCTTGTAAACTATACAAATATGCAGAGCTAGGATAATAGTAGTGTTTGTTGATGGAATGAGTGAGAAACAAGCACAAACCTAATCTAACTATAACTATTACTTGTTGAAAAGCACTAAATTATGTCCTATCTCATATCTGTTTCTGGTTTAATTTCCTATGTGTGATGATTATCTTTTAGAAAAACTGTGTAAATTTCTAGATCATTGGCACTGCTGTTTTGTACTCTTTACCCACATAATGTGACAGATATTAGTGGAAAGAGAGTGAATGAAAAGGCAGAGGCTCCTGAAGTTAAACTCCAGCTCTGTCATCCTGTATTTGTGGGATGTCAAACAAGCCAAATAACCTCTATGAAGCTGAAATTTTTCATTTCTGAAATGAGCATAATAACAGCTACCTCCTAAAGTTGCTGTCAAGATCTAAATTATAATAAGGCACCTGGAAGACTACTCGACACAGCAATAGGATCTTTATTATCTATCTCTATTTTTTAAATGATTTCCAGACCTTCTCACCCAATCTTACACAGAGGACATTTCCAGGTGTGAACAGTTTAAGAAGAAAGAAATTCTACCTTCAGAGTATCCTAAGGCAAGCCAACAAAGCCAACTCATTCCTTCCAAAATTGGCTTTCAAGATTTTCCTTCTTAAACACCTCTTTCTTACTTAACTTGTAGTCAAAGAAATTCTCTGTCTCTCATAGTCCAGAGGAACTAGAAAGAGCAATCCCTTTAAAAGTTACTGCTTAACTATTATCCAATCCCCAAAGCAGAGGTTGACTTACTCAGCTATTGAGTCTCCACAGCTGGATTCCAAGCCTTCTACCAAGTGTTGATAATCTCTTTGCCACCTGGGAACAGACTCTATTCCAACCTCTTGTTAGTCACACCTTTAGTGCTTCTTGATACCAGTTTTTCCTCTCTATGCTTACCAAAAAAGTCCACTCATTACTCAATGTTAAGGTCAAGTTGTATCTATTCCCATGAAGATTTACTGTCCACCTGTCCCCATGTTGACTTTTCTGACTCTGAATACTTACAGCACTTATTTTCTGCACCAGTAACTCCACATTTCCCTTGCGTAATAATTTAACCATTATTATCCAGGGCAGAGTTCTATGTTTTATACATTATATCTTCCAAAACGTTCTAAAATTGTGCTGCAGATAGGATCATCTTTTTATTTTCTGAGTTATATAAATGAATCAGCCACAAAAAACAAATTTTACTGAAGACAGTCCAAAGCACTGTTAAGTCGGACACTGATAATTTGGGTGTCTCTGCTCCAGTGCTCTGATTCCATTATCGCAGAAAGAAGAATTACACTTCCTTTTTCTATCATGAATTTTCCCCACTTAGCCACCAGGTCTTCAGTTGCTTTCTTGGCTGCTCATATTGTTATCAAAAATGTCAGCAAGTGCTGGTAGGAATCTGCACGTTGATGAGCCCATAGGAGCAGAAATAGCTCTTTGCCTGCAGTTACACGAACGCTCTATCTATACAATCTTTATTGTTTTTCAAAAGAGACATCTTTCATTCCCAAAGCTGTAAATCTAACCCCCTTTTCCTAAAACAAAATGCCACTAAACAAGAAGACCAAAAATTGTAGTCGTGATGAGGTAAAGGGATAAATGCATGAAACTTTCAGCATCAGCTAGGTCAAAATACAAACATCCTAGAAGTAACAGAAAGCAGAATCAGTGTGCAATGGGTAAAAAATGTAGGCTTACACTGGGAAATTACTGCCTTTCTAACACTTTTTTGAAAATAGTTGTCTTTTCCTAGACATATATAACTATAAGGAAGATGGTTTTGCTGAAGTAGACTATTTCCCCTGGCAGACAAAAACCCCAGTCACCTTTGCACCATCAGATTTCCTGGACTTCCTTACCTGTCTTCAAAAGACATTTTCTATTTCAGAGCCCTGCTGAGAGCCCCATGCCCTGGTTAGCATGATTGTAACTACAAGAAGCCACATCAGGTTCTACATGTAGGGATGGCTCTGTGAAGTCTCAGGGTCAGCATCCAGCATGTATTCACCAGTACGGAAAACAGATTCTCTAATGTAGCAATTTAAATATTTCTCTTCCTTCCCACACTTTTCTCCAGTCTCTAGTCATGAGAAGAATTACTTAGGCAGGTTTCACAAAAATGATGGTATTGCTAAATTTTAAGAAAACAGCCACATATCAGAGAAGCTTAATACATCTGGAAGATCCTAAGACCTTTGGCCAGCATTATATGGCAAGGAGGGAGGGATGGTCCCCAAGAACTTTCTACCTGATGGGACACAAATGTTCCTCAGCTCCACATTTATACCTTATTTGGGGGGAGGGGTCTCCTGACACTTGCCTAGCACCCGAAGAACTATCACCCACTGTACAATCTACTAGTTAAATATTCTCAGGCGGGAGCCTTCCCACAAAAGCAATGTCCTCAAACTCACACTGTGGATGATCTTTTAGCTTCGGCTGCCCTATTAATATGTTTTAAACTACAAGTAATACTTGTAATTACAAGATTATTCCAGGGCTTCTGACTTTTCTTTCTGTCAATTCTTTCAACCAATACTGCACTGTCCCTTCCCACAGTCCTAATGAGGACTGATAAGTTATTATGGAAAGCAACTTAGTGCTAGAGGAGATGACAACGAGCTGTTCTAAATGCACAAAACAACATGTAATTTCAAAGCCTTTCATTTGAAATGTTAAAATTATCAAAGCTCTGGAATACAGGGTCAGAGAAGACCTGTGAATACAGGGTCAATTCATGTTCGTCAGCTTTATTTCCAATAAGTCTAAAATTCTGAAAAGATGAATACATAATGTAGTTGGGCATTCATTATTTTGCTTAAAATATGTGAAATGTAATATTTTAAACAAGAAGCTCCTTTATATCTCCCCCATATAAGCCAGTGAGTCAGTGTTCTAAAAGCTAATTTATTTCCCTGGGCAAAATTAGAGATTCCGTTCAGCCAAAGATGTTAAAGGGTTTGATAGTAATTCACCCAAAGGGCTGGCTCCCTTTCTCCTAATACATATCCTGCGTTTCTGAAAGTTGGGCCAGACAGGAAGATATTCTCGTCTGGATATCTGTAATAATGATGATGATGATGCAGCAAAGAAGATCTGAGAAATGCTTCAAAAATCTGAGAAACAAGGAGTAAATAAGATATAAAATGGATGAGAAGAGGGAGGAGGAGAGGAGCTCAGTAATAATTTAGAATGAAGAGGTAACAGTCATGTTGAAAAGTCTCAGTGGGATCTGCAGAGTGAATCTGTGACAATCATCTGCACCTATCCCTATAGCTTAATACATGGTTATCATTACTAATAAATTGTCACCACCCTGTTACCATAACTTTCGAGGCACGAATTTATAGCTTACCTTCCTTTGTAAGTAAGAAAGTAGTAATTCTATCTGAAATGTAGCTCAGGTGATAACTCTGACACCTGTGTGTGTATAGTTAGCTGGCTTGCGTACAGTATCTAAGTGTCAGGGAAGTACACTAGGGAACAGAGATGTCTTGAGTCCTAACAGAATTCATATTAACTAGACAAATGGAGCCCTTTCATACTTGGCTTTTTTTAACTAACATTGAAATTTTAACATCAAGAATTGGAAGGAAGAGAATATTAAACATAAAAAATGGTGCAAACGATGCTATTGACAAGGGCTTAACTGACAGAGTTTACAAACAGCTCATACAACTCAATTAAAAATAAATAAATAAATAACAACCCAGTCAAAAAATGGGCAGAAGACCTAAACAATCATTTCTCCAATGAAGCCATACAGATAGCCAATAGGCACATGAAAAGAGACTCAATATCACTAATTGTTAGAAAAATGCAAATAAAAGCTACAGTGAGGTATCACTTCACTCTAATGAAGTGGTCATCATCAAAAAGTCTACAAATAATAAATCCTGGAGAGAGTGTGGAGAAAAGGGAACCCTCCTACACTATTGGTGTGTATGTAAATTGTGCAGCCACTATGGAACACAGTATGGAGATTCCTTTAAAAAACTAACAATAGAGTTACAATATGATCCAGCAATCCCACTCCTGGGCATACATCTGGAAAAAGGTATAACTCAAAAAGATAGATGCACCCCAATGTTCATAGCAGCACTATTTACAATATCCAAGACATGGAAAGCAATCTAAATGTTCTTCAACAGATGACTGGATTAAAAAGTTGAGGTATACAATGGAATACTACTCAGCCATTAAAAAGAATGGAATAATGCCATTTGTAGCAACATGGATGGACCTGGAGATTATCATACTAAGTGAAGTAAGTCAGACAGAGAAAGACAAATATCATATGATATCACTTACATGTGGAATCTACAAACTGACACAAATGTACTTATTTAAAAACCAGAAACAGACTCATAGACATAGAAAACAAACTTCTGGTTACCAAAGGGAGAAGTAGAGGGGAAGGATAAATTCAGATTAGCAGATACAAACTACTATATACAAAATAGATAAGCAACAAGGTCCTACTATAACACAGAAGACTATATCCAATAGCTTGTAACAACTTATAATGAGAAAGAAATATCTACTTATAACTGAATCACTATGCTGTATACCAGAAACTGACACAACATTGTAAATCAACTATACCTCAATAAAATAAAATGGTATGGTAAAAAAATTAAATTGATGATGGTTCTGTCAGCCTTTTGACTGCCTATTTAGGGCATCAACTAATCAAATGATCAAATATGTCTATTTTTAATGCCAATAGGTTTTTCTATAGTTAAATATGTAAAGTTTTCAAAGTAACACGCCTACGCAAACCTAGGGCTAAATTCAGCTAAAACATTTTGGTTTCATTCACCATGACCCAATGTTTAGCTCCACAGTTGATGGGGCTCAGAAACACAGACACTTAGAGATGTACAAACAAGCCTAGATGAATTGATACTCCAGAATTTTTCAATTCCATTTGCTCACAGTCAGACAGGCACAACAGTTAAGTTAGAATTTGTAAGACGCTAAATGGCATTGACAAAAATAGAAAGAAAAAACACATACAGATTTTTACTTGAAAAAATGAAGAGTGAAAAAAAATAAGGCAGGTCTCCAACAAAGCAATCATCAAGAGTAAATTGTCACACCATTGAGATTTTACAAAAGACATGGAATGTGTTGCAAGATAATAATAGAAAGTAAGCTATAAATAGCAAAGATATTTTTCAGAATAAAGGGAAAATAATATACTCCAAAAGTCTTCAGAAATGTTTCAAATAAATCCCTGTGATTTGAGAAAAGAACAGAAAGAAAATGAGTAAGAGGCCTCAATTCTCTCTCAGTCCTTGTTTCACATTTGGACAATACAGCAGTTTACATCAATCCATGTAAAAATACGAGTGCCTGCAATTTAAAAAAAATTAGAGCATTCTCATTTGTTTTCACATGCTCAATTCTCTAAAATCATATCAATTATGGTTAACTTTATTGATTTCACTTTCTTATATATTAAACAATGTGGTGTCAAATATATTTATATTTTAATGATGACAATTCCACTTAGAATATGTATAATTTAGTCAAGTAAAATTTTAACTCCTAGTTTTCATTCCTGTGTAACAGGGACTTTATAGAACTGTTAATAGAGTCAGAGATAATACATGTTGCCAGATATGTTATATGTGTCTGGTAATGGTTAGATCTCCCAAATTACTAATGCACAAATATTTTTATAAGAATTTTAAAGGTACTTTTCTAGTATCCACTAGATTCTTTCAAAGGTCTGGGGAAAAACACCATCAGATTAATTTTCTAAAATGTTAACTTGCCTATATTGCTGTTTTAGATTCTGCTTAAAAATAGTAACCAATTTTTGAGCACTAATATTGGAGATTTATGTTTTAGAAAGCTCACAATATTGCTTTCTCTGATCATATCATTTAAGACTGAAAGTGTTGAAGTGGACAAATTAAGGCTTTTCAGGTAAATGTACAAACCATGAGCAATTTTCCAGGAAAATGCAATGTTTATAATAGGAGTAAGTACAAGTTAAAGTAATTTTGTAGAGGAAAAAAAGAAGAAAGTTATCAAGAAATATTTACTATGTATCTACTATGCAAAAGGCAGCTAGGAATTAGAAGTACAGGGACAGTGCTCTGATGTACAGTCCAGAGAACTGATCCTTCCTTACTTACTCCCAGGGCCAGTGCTAATCAACATTTGGTCAGTAAATAAGCAGATAGAAAACATTATCATATTTGCAGATGTCACAAAATGGAAAACCTCTAGGAGAGATTATGTAACTTCGAAAGAGGAATAAGTGAAAATGGAAAGTGCCTTAGGATGCTGAAGATGTATATATACATGTATGTTATATCCTTGTAGATCTCTCTCTCTGTGTCTCTCTCTCTACATATATATATATATAGATTGAGTTGAGTTGAGTTGAGAGAAAGGAAGTACAGTCTCCTACCTGGCCTCAGGCCCTGGGGATCAGCCTTCTTGGAAGCTGCGAACAACCACCTTGCTGCAGGCAAGACTGTTGCTGTGTGTGTGGCTGGGGTAAGAAGGAAAGGTAACCAGGATCATTGGCTAAAGAATATTAAATTTCTATTTTGCCAGTCACCAAGGCTAATATTTTAGCACTACCTATTTTCTTCTACTTGTTGTGTTTATGTGTCTGTTCCTCCCCCAGTTTCCCAGAGATGAATCTCCTTAAGACTTATGGCTGAAATGTCATGCTGTACTTCACTGAGCCTAGCACAAAGCTGGACAGGTATATGTAGATGTTTCAATCTTGTTAATAATAATCATAACCATTCTATACCTCACAAAATAGTAGAACATTCTACCAACCTATTAAGTAGTTGTTTTTATCCCAAATCTACAGATGACGAAACTGAGGCTCAGAGACCTCCTGTGAATTTTAAGTGGAAGAACAGGGCCTCAAATGCTGTACACAATTGTCACATTCCCTGACACAGTCACTTCTAACTGTTAGAGTGGCTGACTATAAAACATCTGCTTAAACTCTCTTTCTAGCTGCAATTTTCTTCCCCATGACACTGCACTGTTTTGTCTGGTGCCCCTGCCACTATCAGAGGCCATGCTTATCAAACAAAATGCCTGCAGTTCTGCAGTAAACACAGCTCAAGGCCTCACAAAAAGCCCATGTCCATGTAGTTCACACAGTTGGTTCAGTCTCACACCCTTCTAAACAGTCTGCTCTCACTTCTCAGTGTATTCCCATATTAAGTCAGGTCAAATGAATCTGCTCAGGACTTCTCAGTCATTCCCTTGGTGTAATATGTCATCTCCTATCTAATTAATTATTTTTAAATTTATAATGTAATTAGGAATAGTTTTTTATATATACCTAATGGCCCCTTCATTCTGAGCATTTCTTCATCTATTTATAAAATCACACATGTGAATTTTGTTCTTTTCTTGATCATGTTGAGAGAGACAATTCAAGCTTGCTTCGTATAGCCTATTATTTTCCGTACTATGACCAAAGCAGATCGATGTTTTGGTGATAGTATGCTACTAATCCAGGTCCATAGAGAGAGACAGCTTCTCTGGAAAGAATCCATCATCTTATTTTACAATCTGCATTGAATAACTCTATCAGCCTACAAGTTTTTGACATAGTCTCATCCTTTCCTCACCTAACTCTATTTGACAGCTAAAAGTAGATCACATTTATAGAACATAAGCACGTTTTTAGGTGGCATGGGCATTTCTTTCATATGATGATCTGTCAGATCTAATTCACATATAGGCAGAATGTCCTTTCATGTTGGCAAGTGCATATTCATCATTCACTTTCTGTGGATAGCTAAACAATGCAGTATCTCACAGAAGCCTTATTATCCCATAATACATTCTGGATTAAACCCTTCCTAGAGGACTGAGTCTAACCTGTGGGTCACTTTACTTGAGGAAAAGGTATTTTAAAGAGATAAACTACTAATGGAGGTAGAGTGGGGAAAACATTGAGTAACAGAATAAAAGATTTTGGAGGAATGTGCATGTCACTGCAGATGTTTGTACAACAAATCCTCCTGGGTTTAAACTTGATTCCACAATTTACTATGTCATCTTAAAATCATAGCCACAGTTTACTCATCTGTAAATTTATTATAAAACTTAGGTGAGGAAGTGTTTAAACTGCATGGCACAAAGCCCATCACGTAGTTATGCAAAAAATAGGTCTCTTCACTTGAGAGAATTTTCCTTGACCAACCTGGACCCAACATGTCTTCAACCCTTATTTTCTTGTGCTCTCCATAAAGCAATTTACATTTTTCTCCTAATTATGGAATTTACATCCTGATTTTGCTTCTGAAAAAGATGTTACTGAATTATTTTCTCTAAATATTCTCTTTCAAGTTCTCATTGAAATTTCAGTAGAAATCTTTATTATCTTCATCAGCAAACCTGGATTTCCTTCTAAATTCTCTGGTTTTGCTCTTCTCACTTTTCCTGGGTGGTTTTCTTACCTTTTACTGCTACTGTCTGCCTTAATAAAAAAATGAGAGACTCTCCTGAAGATATTTTGAAGTACACAACTAAAATAGTAATTTGGGTGTTTGTTTTCATAATACCTCATATACAGCCATGGAGTCCAGGTACTGCCACTTAGATCCTATGAAACTTTGAAAATGTCATGAGGTTCTCTGTGCCTCACTTCTCTAATCTGTAACATGGACCAAACATTAGTAAATAAACATGTTACTCTATAGGACTGTTGTGAGGAATAAATGAATATTTATAAAACATTTAGTGTAGTGACTGTCAATATAGTAAGCATTTAACAAATGCTAGCAATAGACGCATTTAATAATAGAAAATGCATTTAAAATACTTACTAGTTATATTCATTTTAAATGCTTAATATAGAGAATATTATGTAGTTCTGTTTTTCTTTGCTTTGCTTCCAACACTAGATGCTCTTAGTTCCTGAGGTATTAGAAGCTCTATGTAGCAGACACAAAATAAATGTTTGTTAAATTTGCAAGCTGATGGAAAAAAGTGAAAATTTTTTATTTCGGCTTTCAAATAGAAAGTCTTTATGATGTCGCCAATGACTTAAAAGTGTTCAGCACTTAATAGTAGTGCATTCAGTAGAAAGAAATCTGCCAGGTAACAAAAGGGACACCTCCCTCTGGGTACTTACAGACAACTAAACAAAAATTCATGGTTCTGAGCATATTGTGAGATAGTGTCTAAAATGTCTCCCTTCAACACATTATAAACCAAATATATAATTTAAAAAAAAAAAAAGAAAAAGAAGAAAATTAAATTAAAGAAGTGTCCCTTCTAATAACTTCAGTGGTACCAAACCCAGGTATTTTCAAACAAAATGGGACAAAGCCTATATATATTGTTAACACAGCTGAATTAAAGAATGCATTTAAATAAATTCTATTCTAAAACATATTAATTAATCCTACTGCAAAGAAAGTGTTATAGGTAGTGTTTGAAATAATACTAACCAAAGGTATAATAATGTGAAATTATCTGATCACTTATTAACGTTATTTTTAGTTTCCTCTCTCTAAATGATACATTACTGCAGTAAATCTACGTATGTGTAGCAAACATGTATTTTATTGCAAACTTTCATTTAATTAAAAATATGTATTTTTAGCACTGAACTTCAGAGGAGGCTACAATTAAAATTATTCTATTTAATGATCATTCTAACAGCATGAATTGAGCAAAAATGGAATGGACTGTTGCATGAAATATTAAACTTCCTTACTTGGATGGGTTTAGTAAGAATGAGTAACTATTTCTAAAGAATAATATAAAAATAATAACAAAATCTATATTGGGTGGGAATTTCAACTCAGTATACTCTAAAGTTGCTTTCATCTAAATAATTCTAATTTTGAATCCCTAACTATACTGGATATTAAGCTCTAGTTCTTTTATGTAGTTAAATCTTATATTTATATAAATTAAATCTTCTATCTAATTGGTAGAATTAGAAGCCAATAATTTATACATTATGTGAGTTCATCTATCTGAGTATTATATTATATAATAGAAAAGATGGTGTTATTATTTCTTTCCTGATGCCACCCATCTTTATATTCACTGGGCATCACTGAAGTCCCATATACATTTTACAATGGACTTATGTAATATTTTAGTGGTATCATATACATTATCAATTGCTATGACAACAGTTTTGTAATCCTACAGTCTTACTAGATCTCATTAGTGTACCTACCAAATGCTTTCATGAGAAAATTTATAAAATATAAGGATAAAGTCTAAGTGATTATTTTTTCTTTGACCCTCTTTTATTTTTTCCTTCTGAGGGGATTTGTGTATTTTTTTTTCTGAAGATTCAGTTAGTCTAGCTTTTCCTACTTGAGCTATCAGGATTTCTACTGGAAGCAGTATTTCCCTTTTCAAAGAACACAGGTCAACCTCATTTAGCAGTGTTGAAAGTGTATACATTTATTTCAATGACTTGCATGAATTGTGTGTGTGACTCCACTGACATTTGCTCAGTTAATGTGCACTACTGAAGCAGGGGCTGCTAGTTGCTCTATTATTGTGTAACTTTCTGTCTCCCTCACTACATGGCTAAAGTAAATATCTATTTCTTAAAAAAAAAACTGCTTTAATAGTACTTAATGGTGTTTTCCGAGCATTTGATAGTATTGCCTTTCTTTTTTCTAAACTAACTTGCATTTATCTTCTTACCTTTCCCCTCACTGAGTATAAATAAACCTCAAGACAAGGTACTGCCATGTAAGTCCATTTACCAGCAAAGGAAAGAAAAACAAAATAGCTTTCATCTCAATTCAGCTAAATTCAACAAGCATTAATTGAGCACCCATTTCATGCCAGATGCTGAGCCGGGACTTGGGGAAACAAAATTAGTTTCTGTCCTTAAGTAGTTCAGCAGGGAAAGTGGGTATGTAAAAATAAAAATGCTGTAATGTAATAAGCCCTAAAATGTATCTGTAATGCAATGTTTAATAGACTACAAGAGTCATTTTAGCATAGTTGTTAATACATGGACTCTGGAGGGACTCAGAACCATACAGCCTAGGTTTCAACCCCCACCACCAACACTTACCACCTGTGTGACTTTGGGCAAATAACTTAACCTTTCTATGCCTCAGGTTTTTAACCTACAATTGGGGATAAAATTATTACCTATAGTCTCCTCTGAGTTCACGGGTGATTGGTTCCAGAACCCCAGCGGATATCAAAATCCACAGATTCTCATATCCCTTACATAAAATGGCATGGTACAACTGGTCTTCCATGCCTGTAGATTCACATATATAAATACAAAGGGCTGACTGTATTTCATAGTGTAATTATAAGTTAATAGTTACACTAAATATAAATGAATTAATATTTATAAAGTTATTGATAAAGTGTTTGGCACAATCAGATGCTTTTTAAGTATTCATTGAATAAAATAATGGAGAGTTAATTGCTTAGGAAGTAAGAAAAATGTGATCTCAATGGGATATTTAGGAAAAATACTTCAGAGAACAGGTATTTAAGAATGAATCAAATTTTCCAAAAAGGACAAAAAGAAAGCATAAAGAATGGTACATGGGTAGTCAAGTCTCAAGACTATCTAGTCAAGAGATAGCAAAGGGCTTCCTACAAATAGACAAAAACCTTCATTAAAAATAGCAACTGAAAAGTACGTGTAAGCTAGTACTGCACATCTTACAGAATGGCTCAGGGTTCAGCAACACTGCTCTCACTCGGGAGCTGGTCAGGAACACAGTAGATTAGGCCCCACCTCAGATGTACTGGGTCAGGATCTGTGTATTAATGATGATTCTTTTACAATCAAATTCAACAGTTCTATCACTAACAGTTACAGAGATGTTAAAATAGAAAAAAGCTAAAGTGAGCTGACTGATAAAATCCCAATGGAGGAAACAGCACTAAAGTTGAATACAGTTTGGATTAGCACAGGAAGGAGAAGGACATTTGGAATTCAAGAAAACAACAACACTAAAATCACAGGATGGACCTAAACCCAGAGATTCTTTGGCTGGTGGTGAATTTGAAGAAAAGCTATTATATTCAACCTATCCGTCATGAATAAGCCTAAATCCCTTGAGCAGACCTCTTTTTCTTCAGTTCCATATCTGCAAAATAAGAACATAGAATGAAACTCCTGATTTTACTTCCCACACTGTAGGCATGTTCAGATACTCCCACAGGTGACCCATTTTCAAGTGAAAAATGGTCTTTTGAGAAAATTTCCTTTCTATGCACAGGCAGTCTGCTTTCCTAGGAAGCTTCAGAGGTCACTCTGGTGAGGCTATTGAAAACTTAATTTTCCTTTTGGTTTTGAAACAGAAAGAACCTTTGACAACACTGCTGACTGGCTCTGAAGTGGTGGCTGGTGTCAGCTTGGCTGAGGGTGCAGGAAGACAGAACAGACTGTACCAGCAGGCACTGACCTCTGTTCTCCATGGCCTGAAAGTAGCAAGGCCAAGATAGGAAGCATTTGAAACACTCCCAGGGCAAGCAGAAGCAAAGGCCAAGGGTTACAGCAGCCGGATAAAGAGTGGGAACACCTGCATTCAGTGATGTAGAGGCTGTCGCTCTAAGGAAAGTAGTGACAGAGATTAAGTGGCAAAGGTCCTAATGACAAAGATACAAATAAAAGGCTGCCTTCTGAAGGGGACAGTGGGTTCATAGGGTGGACCCACCCTTGAATGTGATCCCCACAGAGAGTGAGGACACATCCAGGCTCTGTGGTGAAAGAACAGGGAGGCACAGAGCAGCAGGTGGCCCTGGTTGCAGGTAGCCCTGGCACAAGGAGCCAAGGCACCCTTCAGTGCAGAGTTGAAACTCCGGGCACTATCTTCAGCTATAACTTCGCCTGAAACTTCTTACTAAATATCCCAAATGTTGACTGCTTTAGGTTGTTTAGCTTGTGTTCCAAATTCCTTTTGTATGACATTTTTTTTTTTACATTTTTTAAATCTTACGGTGTAAGTTGGCTCATGGTAATACAGCAAGTATGTCACCTGAACTTTAAAGAGTTCTGTTTGCCACATCCCAGGTTTTCAATGGTTAAAAATTGTGGGATCTTTTGGAGAGAGATGTTTAGGTTAAAATCTAGAAGCGCCGATACCATGCTTTTCTAAAGGTGAAGATAGTTATTTTGTACAAAGCAAATTGTGATTAATAAGTTTATTTTAACTGATGCAAACTAAAGCACTAGCTATTTAACAGTTGTGATGTGAGGCTTGAACTGAGGGAAATAAAGCGGGGGGGACAACAACTAAGGAAATTTCTCTTTCATTAGTAGCTGTGCATAAAATCATCAGCTCCCAGACTTGCATAAATTAGTTCTGCTGCTTCCTCTCTGAATTCCCCAGAGTTGGCAGTATCCCACCGGCCCCTCAGTTTGCTCTTAAATGTCACTAGAACCTCCACTCAGAATTATAACCTAATTACAACATACACATTTGGGGATACTTTTATGTTAAGAATTTGTGCAAATTTAACAAATGAAACCAGATGAGTTGAAGCAAGGAGAACCACATGAGAAACATAATGTAGATGCAGAGATAAAAAAACATTAGGCAATATTCCCAACATTTTCTCCTTTAGCATTAAGTGTTTATCAAAGCTGCACACTGCAATAATGGTAATTAATGTTGCATCATATAATGGAAAATGATTGAGTGATATATTAGAGCTGTAGCTGCACATCTAAGTGTGTAGTTAACAGCTTGGTTGGTTTTAATATGTGCCATAATTACAGATACCGAGCTGGCATGTTTAGCTAAAAATGTTAAGAAAGTAATCACTGAAATAAGATGCAACATGGTTAAATCATTTTAATCTTAATACTACTTCCCCTATTAACATGCAAAAAGACTTTGCTGCTCTTCAGCAAAATGATTTTCATGTACAATTTTGCTCAGTCCATACAGCAGTTCCATAGGTGTCCTACTAATTAAAGAACAAAGCATAATGTCCTTATACTAGTGGAGCAAAAACAGCACTCACAATGGCTTGCACATTGTCCTACACCTTGGAGACTTGGTATGACAATCACTTAAAAACCTTTCTGTGAAGCAATATAAAATGAGGATTTACCTAGTGTTTACATTCCTGGTCCTAAATAAAGTAATTGTTCAAGGTGAAAGAAAGTCTTTTGCTTCCCTGTAGGGCAGTTCCACATTCATTTTAAAACAATTCTCACTCCCTCTAATCTGTGATAAAGAGTCAGGTACCAGCACCTTAACTTCAATTTCTTCCAACAATACAATCTGGTGAAAAAAAATTACATTCCAGAAAGTAGACCTTACAGTAAATACCTACTAAACTAATTTACCTAATGATCTGCATTACAAAATTGGACATGCAGTCCTTGGCAAATGTTTAAATCCTAAAAGTGGATTTAAAATGTCTCAAAAATACAGCAGTCCAGTAAGATATGATAATATATTACATATAGATATTTATTTGAAAATAATTATCAATACAGTTATAGTGTTGAAATATATAAAACTGTACTGTGTTTCTCTCAGTTAAAAATGTAAACACCAGAAAAACATACAACAGTTCCCGAAGGTGGCTGCATAATCATTCTTCTTGCCCTATCCATTGTTTTCCCAGGATTGCTGCAATTCCCTAAAACTCCAGTAATTTGCTATGATTTTTCATATACTTCCAAGCTGCATTAATACAACAATTCTACTTTTTAAGTAACAATTTATTTTTTCCTTTCTTTCTTTAGCTCTTCCCTCGACCACCTTTGACTTTTCCAGGTAATTATATCTGGTAGTAATAACTGAAATTCATAATTTTTTGGTTGAAAATAATGATCAAATCTACAATGTATTTCAACAAAATATTTAATTATAATTAGTGTTATGTTCACATATTCATGAGTAGATAAACTTTAATAATACTATCTCATGATTACCTTAAAATTACAACCTTACAAAATACACAGTATTGGCTCCAATGTATATTTTTGTTTTTAACATCTGGAAGGAAGGAAGGAAGAGGGAGAGAGAGAAAGAAGAAAGAAAGAAAAGAAAGAAAAAGAAAAGAAAGAAAAGAAAGAAAAGAAAGAAAGAAAGAAAGACAGACAGACAGACAGACAGATGGAACGAACATTCTATACATCTAAAGGCCAGCATACCCAATTCTTATTAAATACTAGAAGGGATATACTTGAACATTTCATGTCCACCTGGGTAATGCCTAGTAAAGACTGGAAGAATGTAAAAATTAGTAATCTCCTAAATTCATCAAAAAATTTATAATCTAATGTTTTATTTATAAAGTTGGCAAAACAAAGAAATGTTTGTTAAATGCAGAAATCAGCTTATCATTTTTGGACTTTGCTGATAATTACCCTAACTTTTATCTATCACAAAAAGAAGGGAAATGCATTCAGGAACACAGCTAATGACAGAAGAAGAAATAGGATCAAGATGGAGATATAACATCTACAAATTCTAGAAGGAGATGGTATTCCTTAGGGTTAAATTGGTAACAGTTGATAAGTTATATAAGATTGGACCTTTTTTATTTATTAGACTGTAGGGAAAATATTATTCAATGTTAAAGAAGTTAAACAATATTTGAAACTAGTGTTACTATAAGGAGAAATTAGTCTCCTCAATTAAGGTGATCTAATCTTTTAAATTGATCAAAATGATTCCCAGTAGACGATATGCTAAATGGTTGCTTGTTTATTGACAATAAGAACTTCAGCCAGAACCTCAGAGACTATCATTAATGTTATCTCACTTTAAGCCCTATTGAGTACATCAGTATGCTTCTATAAGATACTAACAGAAAACACTGAAAAGTAGAAAAGTGAGTCAGTTATAAGCAGCACTGCATTACTTCATAACCATTTGATTAGAACCTACTGGTTAGACAAGCAGAGTATGTTAATTTTTTTCTAATAAAGTAGATTTAGCAGAGGAAAACGGATTTTTAACTACAGGGGTTACCAATTAAAGTGTGAATTGCGTAACCAAAAGTGCAAAATGTATTTTTGTGTCTGGTCTTAAAAACCCATTAGTACTCTATAATTTATCTCTTTATTTTAACATAAGTAGATGTGTTAATTCAGGTCCTCCGAGAAGTATATGCCAAAACAGGATTAAATGTGGAACAGATTTATGAGAAGAAATGGTTATGAAGGGAACTGAGAGGGGACATGAGGGAGGCCAGGAGGGCTGTCAGACCACATCCTAGTCTGGCCTTTGTGAAGGAAAGGAAGAAGAAGGGAGGTTGAATGGAAGTCTTAGAAGGCAGTGCAGTTCCAGGGAAGTTTGACAAACACAGTGGAAGTCCTTGATCCAAAGTAACCCTTCAGAGAACTTCTCTATTTCTAAGAAATGGGCCTGTCTTATCCCTGCCCTGCTTAGTCATTGGCTAGGAGTAGCCCAAAGGAAGTTTGTGAAACAGGGTCACTAAAACACTAAGACCTAATGGTAAGATTATAGAATGCATTCCCTCCCCACACCTTACTATAAGGGCTTCTGTATAATGACAGAGGATTATACCCAAAAGAACTGAAAGGACCAGGCTCTATTTAAGAAGAAGTTTGTAGGGAAACCTGAAGATAACGGGATAAAAAAGCAAGAAAACGAAAGGAAATTTGAAGCTTCAGATATCTACACTTATAACAAACATTAAAGATACTTTGGGGTCTGGATCAAGATAGCAAAACAGGAAGATGCAGAGCTCACCTTCTTCCATGGGCACAACAAAATTACAACTCCTGATGGAGAAACTATCTCTGAGAGACACCCAAAGAAAGCAGAAAGATTTCCCACAATTAAAGATTTATATAAAGAAGCCACAAAGAAATGGCTAGGAGGGGCAGAGATGTGATCTAACAGGATCCACGCCCTTGGTGCAGTGACCTCCTACCAGGAGGAAGATCACAACTGTAGAGGTCTTCCCTGAGGAGTAAGGAGTCCAATACCCACATCGAACTCGCCAGCCCATGGGTCGGGTACCAGGAAGATAAGCTTTCAAACTGTCTGGATGTGAAAGTCAGTGGGGCTTACATTTGGGAGAGCTAGAGAACTGCAGAAAACCAAGTCTCCATTCTCAAAGGGCGTACACAAGATCTCACTTGCTCCAAGCACAGTGACAGACAGTACTTTGAAAGATGTTAAGACGAGGTCCACTTGATTATTTTTGAGAGTCGCCTGGAGAGGCAGGTGACAGCTGAGACTAAGCTGCTGATGAAAGCCAATTTTGTGATTTTGAACCATGCTGATACTGGTATTGATGGGCAATATTTTGAAATTATCCCTGGAGCCCATCACAACACTCAGAGCAGTTGCACTTCACTAGGCATCAGGCATAGCCAGTCACACTGGGGGCCTAGGCCACCTACAAATGTCCCTGCAGCCATCATGCATGAGCAGGACTCATCTAGCAGTGTCAGGGACCTGTCCCACCCACCAGCATACCTGCAGCAACTGTAAAAGGAAGAACTTTGCAGCCAGCTGGGCCAGAGGCCAGCCACATGCACTAGCACACTTGCAGCTGTCAGCCCCTCACAACAGAAAGATGCTTGCAGCCCACATAGGAAACACCCCTGAAGCATCTGACTCTGGTGGAGTACGCTGCTGGACCTCATAGGACAATTCCTACATAAGGCCACTTCACCAAGACTGGGAAATGTTACAGACCTACCTAATACAAAGAAATAAACATCAAGAATTATGTAAAATGAGGATACAGATAAATATGTTCCAAGTGAAAGAATAAATCAAAATCTCAGGGAAAAAAAGACAAAAAAAAACAAAAACAAAAACAAAAAAACAAAACAAATCAAAAAGAGAAATAAGCAATTTACCTGATACAGAGTTCAAGGTAATGATCACAAAGATTCTTAATGAACTCAAGAAAAGGATAGATGACTAGAGTGGAAACTTTAACAAAGAGTTAGAAAATAAAAAACAACCAATCAAAGCTGAAGAATACAAAAACTGAAATGAAAAACACACTAGATGGAATCAATGGTAGATTACATGATATAGAAGAACAGATCAGCGATCTAGAAGACAAAGTAGTAGAAATCACTCAAGCTGAACAAAAAAAGAATTAAGAAAAATGAGGATAGTTTAAGGGACTCTGGAGACAACATCAAGCTTATTAATATTCACATTATAGGGGTCTCAGAAGGAAAAGTGAAAAAGAAAAGGGAAACAAACTTATTTGAAGAAATGATAACTGTAAACTTTCATAACCTGGGAGAGGAAACAGACATCCAGGTCCAGGGAGCACAGAGTCCCAAATAAGAATAACTCAATGAGGTCCACACCAAAGCACATTATAATTAAAATGGCAAAAAATAAAAATTGAAACTCTTAAAAGCAGCAACAGAAAAACAACTAGTTACATACAGGGGAACTCAGGTAAGACTATCAGCTAATTTTTCAGCAGAAACTTCACAGGCCAGAAGGGAGTGGCATGATATATTCAAAGTGCTCAAAAAAAAAAAAAAAAAAAGCCCTACAACCAAGAATACTCTACCTAGCAAGGTTATCATTCAGAATTGAAGGCGATATAAACAAAATTGATAAATCTTTAGCCAGACTGATCAAGAAATAAAAGAGAGAGGAGAAAATTAGAAATGAAAGAGGAGAAGTTAACAACCAACAGCATTTAATACAAAGAATTATAAGATTTACTATAAAAAATTGTATGCCAATAAATTAGACAACCTAGAAAAAATGGATCAATTCCTAGGAACATACAATCTTCCAAGACTGAATCAGGAAGAAACAGACAATCTGAACAGACTGATCACTAGTGGTGAAATTGATAACTAATCAAAAAACTCCCCACAAACAAAAATCCAGGACAAGATGGCTTCACAGGTGAATTCTAACAAACATTTAAGGAAGAGTTAATACCCATCCTCCTCAAACTATTCCAAAACATTAAAGAGGAAGGATCACTCTTAAATTTGTTCTACCAGGCCAGAATTACTTGATACCAAAACTAGTAAAAGACAACACACACACACACAAATTAAAGCACAATATTCCTGATGAATAGAGATGCAAAAATCTTCAACAAAATAGTAGCAAACCATATTTAATAATATGCTGAAAAATTCATACAGTATGATCAAGTGGGATTTATCCCAGGGATGCCAACAGACCCCAGGATTACTTTAGTAAGTAGTCCTTTGACTTTATTTTTCCTTTCCATAATTGTTTGGCTAGTCTAGGCTTTTTGGATTTCCATATAAAATGTAAAATCAGCTTGTCAGTTTCCACAAAAAATCTGCTGGGATTTGAATCGGATTGCATTGAAATGTCAAAAGATGATGAGACTACCACTCAGTATCTGAAATAAAAAGACAATGCATTTACATGTATTTAAAAAGCAAAAGGATTTTTTTCCTCTTTCCTAACCAAGTTTGTCAAATATTAAAACCCAGGTGTATCAGCTTACTAGGGCTGCTGTAAAAAATAAAAAATTACCATTATCTAGGATGGCTTAAAACAACAGAAATGCATTCTCTCACAGCTGTAGAGGTTTAAAGTGTGAAATCAAATGGTCATCACATTCATGTTCCCTCTGAGACTCTGAGTAAAATCCTTCCTTAACTCTTCCAAGCTTCCAGTGGTGGCCACCAGGAATCCTTGGCATTCTCTGGTTTGCAGCTGCATGACTCCAATCTCTACCTCCATTATCACGTGGCACTCTCTCCTATCTGTATGTGTCTCTATGTCTCTTTCCTCTTAAAAAGACACTAGTTACAGTGAATTAGGGCCCAATCTAATTTGAGCATTATCTCATCTTAACTTGATTACATCTGCAAAGGCCACACTGACAGGTGAAAATAACAACTAATATTTATTTTATTTTAATTGCCATCATAATTTGATAGTTAATAAGTGGCTGGACCAGGACTTGAATCCAGGTAATGTGGTGACAAAATCTGTGCACTTATCCACTAACCCATACTTTCTCTCAGAATTTAGTGAAAAGCAATTCTAGGTTTGGACTATTGAAAAATTTTCAGGTACTCTATTGCCCCATTCCTTAAAGCCTTGTGTTTCTGTCACCTCTATCATTCTTCATGTCTCCCAGTTTGATGTGATGCTTTCATTCTATCATTGTTGCCAGAGTTGCACTCTATATAAATCAGAAGCCAGAGTAAAGGAAAGAAATAACTCCTTTGGTATTCTCAAGAAATAACATTTGTAGGGGCCAATGGCTAGGCCACTCAGCATGACTGCTCAATGTGACCATCCTCTAGGATGATCTGAATGCTATCTTCATTACCCTGAGATGCTGTGTCTGGAAAGCTCAGAGGAGCTGACCCACGAAGTGTCTTTCCACCTTAGTACTACTTGAGGGTCATGGTGAATCCAACACAAATGACCTGGGGGTGAGTTTGTCATGGTATTTTTAAAAAACTGCTGTTATTCATTATTCATAATTTAATTGGAATATAGTCTGAAAGTCAGTCTTATTCTATAGCCCCAGAAAAGCATCAAGCATACAAACTGACTCTCTTTAATAGGTCAGGACCTAACCAGGAAAACCTCAAAAATGCTAATTACTCTTTGCTCTGCCCATGACAAAGGCCAGTGTCCCAATCCACACGGATTGAATGCCAATCTCACACTTTATGCTAACACAGGTTGCACAGAAGCCTGCAAAAGACAGACAGACAGACAGACACACACACACACACATCCCGCTTGGCCAGTTCACCTGTAAAATAGTGAGAATTACTGAAGCTCTCTCTCACATATCGTAGGATTTACAGAGGTTTCTGAAGTACTAATTAATTGCCATCATAATTTGACATATTGTCAGAGTGTAGTGGTTTATTCTGTGTTTATAAAAAATATTTTTTAAAAAACCCACAATGCAAATCCCAACAATAAACTGCCTAAGTGTCTGCCTACCCGGTACAATTTGAGGGTGATAAAGGCACTTTTATTATTTTCATTCTTTCACCTTAGAAAGTTTACCCAACTATCTATCTGAGTGTCTGGCAGTTGATACTTCAAGGTCAAGGCACTGACTTACAAAAAAAGGCCGATCATAATTGTTCTTACTCTGCCTAATAACGCTTTAATTCATTAGCAACTGCATTCATTGAAAAGAACATAAGCTTTAGATTTATAAAGGGCAGAATTCAAATCTTGCTTTTGTGACTTTGTAGTTTTGTATAACAATGTAAAGCACTTAACTGTTTAAAATCACTTACAATGGGAGTAACAGTACCAACCCTGCAAGTTTTCAGTGAAGATGAAAAAAGTACAGAGTGCCTGCGGTAGTGAGTTGGTCATGAGAGCTGTTAACAGATAAACTTAGAAATTTCCTACTTGTCTATAGACTACCTGAGTGTCACAGACAACACTGCAGTGAACGAAGTTTGAGCGCTAAGACTAACTCAGAATTTCTTATTACACTGACTTTTCATTGTCTGTTACACATGATCTAACAATGTGACTTAATTTGGCTCCAGCTCATCTTTCTAACAGAAGAAATTCTTTTCTTCAAGTGCAGATCTCTTTCTGCCTCCAATTTCACTAGATTTGATATCTCCAGGGTAATTTTTAGGTTCCAAAAATATTATTTAGTGGTTTACTTCTGATATTCAAAACCGCACTTTTGTCCTTAAGCTCTACATCCAACATACAAATCTTTTCATTCTATTTCCAGCAAGTTTTTAACAATGATCACATTTATAAACTTAAGACTATCAATGTTTTAAATTGCATTCATAAATTTAATATATTTCATTTCCTGTTTAAGTACTTTGGCTAACTTATAAAATAATATTTCCCCTAATGCTTTTAATAAAACCAGCAGAATTAAAACTGTAAATATGATGATTCTTAAATTATTTTGTTTCCCAATACAATACATAATTTTAGTAAATTATAAGTCTAAAGCAAGTACTCAATGACACATTTTAAATTAGAATCACAAGGTTAATTTTTTACTTGAAAAAGCCAATCCTCTTTAATATTACAGCTAGCTAAAATACCAAATTTGGACAAATTCCTTCTTAGCACAAAAATAATAATGCTATAGATATGATTCTATCAGTCATCTGTATGTCTAATCCTAAATCTTCCTGTGGTTAAGTATGTTAAGGAAACAATTATATCACCCTATACATCTTCTCAGGAGGTTAAGATCATTTAAGGACCAGAAATATAAGCCAGATATATAAGATCCAGAGCTATAAATATGCAAAGTGATTTTTTTCTCACCTTCCCAACTGTCAGGCTGACTGCCATTTTTGGGCACTTCATCCTAGAGTTCTTAAACTAAAGAAGGAAGGTGGTAATGTAACCCAATTTTCTATACTTGAGTCACATCTTTACCTCCTTCTACCATTTTATTATATAACTTTGCAACTTTCCACCTAGACCAGTACACCACTCAATTGAATTTTTTATTTTTCTGGTTCTAATTTTATAGATCTAATAAATTCCTAAGAACTAGTCATTCTTTTCAAATCCACTTTATTTCTTAGTGTGGAGACTTTTCAGATTTTGAAACGGTAGTCATGGGAACTGTGCACACCTCCTTTGTTTTTTTTCCTTCAATACAATGCCAAGCTCATTATCTTGATAAGACTAAAGCAAGGAAAAGGTTCAGCTGAAGTACAAACTCAAAAGCACACAAAAAATTATATCATGTTAACCAAAAGAAATGTGGACTTAGAGATGCCATGTTGAAAAGCTCTATAGGGGCCATTCACACCAGGGCCTAGAGTTGTCAGTGTGCCAAGTATTGTTCTGGGCATTGAAGACACACTAGTAACAAGAAAGACAAGGCCCCTGCTCTCTAGGGGCTTACATTCAAATGGGAGCAAAAAAGCCAATAAAATGAGTGATCAAATAGCAAATCAGATAATTATAGTTTTTGATAAGTGTCGTAAAGAAAATAAGGCAGGAGGGCATAACAGAGAGTAACTGTGGATGGCCACAGAAAGAATCATTTTGAAAATGGTGACCAGTAAAGTCTGTCTAAGAGGGTAACATTTGAGTTGGAGAAAGACAAAGGGAAGCTCTGCGAAAAGCTGAGGAACAGCTTTGAAGGCAGTAGGAACACACTGGGTCACCTGCAGCATTATTATTAGCATGTTTTCAGGAAACAGAAGGCCAATATGGCTGGAGAGAAACAAGCTAGGAGGGTGTGATGTGAGCTGAGGATGAGCAAAGTCTGAGGCAGATCGTGCAGGACTAAGAGGCTCTGGTACAGCCATGGTAAGAAGTTGAATTGTATTAGAAGGTTTTTCAGAGTTTGCATCAAGGGAGCTATATGATTTGATTTACATTTTTAAGATTCCTCTGGCTGTAATGTAAAGTCTAAATAACACGGAAACAACAAAGTCCAGGTAAGAGAGATTGGTGGCTCAGTCTAGAGAGATACGGAAAATGGGGTAACAGATAGTTTCGAGATGTTCCTTGGAAACAAAATTTTCAGAATGAAATGGATGCTGGAAGATGATGGGAAGTGGCAAGTTAAGAATGACTCCTATGAATAAGTAGATATTGGTGCCACTTGCCAAGATGGAGAAGACTAAGGAAGAGAGAGGTACATGGGGAAGGGGGAGGCAATTTGTGGTGTGAAAGAGAGAGAGGGTGACTATGGGACCTGGGGCCAGTGGGGAGGGGTGGAGAGACGAGCTGTGGATTAAAGGAGAAACTTTGTTTTGGAATCAAAGGGAAGACAAAGAAAATGGGCACACAGAAGTTAAAGCTTTAGATTTTGTGCTGGAAAAATAGTCACTTGGGTCAATTATTGCTGATAACAATTGAAAGAAGGAATAATATGCTGTCTGCATTATATTTACTACCTTATTAAAATTATTTCATTTGCTAATAAGATTCTTTATCAAAGGAAAATGTAGATAAAAGTAACTTAAGTCTGCCTCCTACAGTGTGTTTTCTAGATGTGGAAACACAGACAAGCCTCAACACTTAGTAATCAGACTTGTCTGTTGACCATTTTACTCTTGTGACCAAAGGTTTTGTTTTCCCTTTCTACTATATTTTGTGATGTATTTACTATAGGTAATAGAGCATACAAGGAGAAGATTAATTTGCTCTGGGGCTGTGAAACTTATAGCAAAAAGACAAACAGTGTTTGGGTATAATATGTAATTATTTACTAATTTGGGGCTACCCACTGGCATATTAGAGAGTGAGCTTGCAAACTAAAATCGATACCAATAATAATTGCCTCTCCTGGGAGAAGTCCCAGGAGGCCTTAAAAAGGAAGACAAGAAAAGCAGGCAAAGAAAATGTCAGGGAGACCATTGGGGAAAATTGCACTTTTCCTCTACATCAAGCTGTTTGCAATTACCTTTATTTAGATGGTGTTAGGTAAACAGGGGAGAAAGGGAAAATGCTGATATCGACAATCACCTGACCATGAAAAGCTTATCATGCCAAGTCAATAGGAGACCAAAGTTCCCCAAAGTAGGCTAAGGCTCCTCAAACCATGAGTTAAAATAATGCATCTGAAAATACCTACTTTAAACAAAACTAAATTGAGGAAAATAACATTTTACATTTATATGAATTTCTACTTTTCAACATTTTTAAAGCCATGTTGATTATATGAATATACAGAGAAACAGACACATTCGAGTAATATTCAGGAGGTAAAGTCAGAGGAATGGGGTGAAAGAGAAGAAGGAATCAGAGACTACTTTCAGGTTTCTTGTTTGGATGACCACATGGTTGGTGGTACTAGAAAATAACATAGAGAATATAAGAGGAAGGTAAGGTATGAAACAGAGTAGACTAGTTTACTACTGTGTTACACTCTAAGCTTGAGATACCTGTAAGGATGCTCATTCTTCATGGTTTGCCTGAATTGTGCTGATTTATGTGTTGTCCTAGCTTAGTTAGTAATAGCACCCTCTTTCCTCACAAAAGCCCCTTGCTTTGAGCAATAAGTCATATGGCCATTCTAACCTATAAAACTTGTAGGTAAAGATGTCCTTCAGATGGCTGTGTATAAATCAAAATAGAAATCTGGAAAGGACACATGATTTAAGAGTTATCTTAGTATGTGTAGTATTTGAAACTGTGAGTGTAGATGAAATTACCCAGGAAGAATACATTTTTGTCATTATGGATAAAAATGGAGCCCTTGTTGACAGCAACACTTTCGAGACAGGTGGGAAGTGAAGTACTGGTACATATAATCAGGGAAGTATCAAGAAGTAAAAGAAAATAACCCCCAAAAGTCCTCCTTGAATTTGATAATTGCAGAATTGTTGCTAAAGGGGCCTGAGTCATTTAAGTAGAGGGTTCAAACTGGAAGCCAGATTGCGGTGGATTGAGAAGTAGAGGAAAGCTGAGAAATGCAATTTAAAAATATTTCTATAGGGAGGAGACTGGATTGTAGCTAAAGCAGTATATAGGATCAAGAGAATTTTAGGTCTAAAATTTTTTTATTTGTTTGCTTGTTTCAGAATCAGAGAAACTTGAGAATGTTTATAGACTGAAGATAAGGATTCAGGAGACAAAGAGGGAGAGGGAGGGCCAGAACAAGAGAAAGAGGAACAAAAAGAGAGAGAGAAGGAAGAGGAATAGGAAGAAGGGAAAGAAAAAGAAGGGAGAGAAGAAGGAAACAGAAAAGTAATGACAAAAGATATAGGAAAGAGAAATGGATTATCAACAATGCAGGTGCCTGAAGAATAAGGAAGTAAAACAAACTAGAGGTAGAAGAACTGGTCTTCAGCTGAATGATGTGTACCTCATCCTCTGTGTCTGTGGCTGTCAGTTTACACTGAACTCAACAGAAACAGAAGGTGATTCTCAAGGACAGAAGTAAGTCAGGGGTTGAAGAGTAGGTTTGTCACTGAGCAGGGCACTACCGGCAGACACTGGAAAAAACTCATGAAGAGGCAGGCTGCTGCAGATGCCAGGTAGGTACTCATTCCATACCAATAGGATTTTTTTTCAAAGGCTCAAGAACATAGAAGGCTTAAACTATAGCCTGAACACTGACACATGATTTCACAGGGATGGAGAGGGAGTGCAAAAGCTAAACTCATCATACTCTGGAGAGAGAGGGACTAAATTCACATTCTAAAAACTGAAGTGGGTCCTGGGTTCTGGAACCCCTAAAGTAGGTTCTGATGTTGTGCTATTGGAACTGTCAGAAAATCAGAAGTTTTTACTCTAGATGAAATCTTGGGACTCTTCCTGAAGCTTAATACTAATCTTCATTCCCAGGAAGTAAAGAGATCTAGAAACATGATACAGACTTCTAGGAGGAAGTTGAAGCAATCAAGTGAGTCTTGGCATCTGAGAAACAGAAATAATAGCAAGATCTGAGACACAGATGAACATTCTAAAAGAACAGAAGAAGCTGATATGCACTGATCACCCTTGAAATTCCTAAACTCATTCTCAGCAGGTTCTAAAACTGACAGGAAGTAAAGCTAGCATGTCTAAAAGGATGTAGAATATTGCCTTCCACAACAAGACACTCAGTAAATATGGATACATGAATTAAATTGGGAGATGAGTGTCTGCCTTCAAGAATTAGATTCATGCAAGCAAGATCAAAATAAACAGGTAAAAAGATAATTTTTTTAAATTTTCATGTATTTCTCAAAAAATCAGTCAGAAATTCCAGAAAATCTGTACATGTGATATTAGAGAAAATCTTTTGACATCTGTGCTCAGTTATACAACAAAGTCTGTTATGTGAAATGACTCAAATGTCTATTCTCCATCCAGGCACTTGCACAGAAATGGATTACGTCCACACTTTCTAAGAAGGGAAGAAAGATCTCTCCTTCTTTCTCTGAAGCTAACTATGGTATGGATCCATTATCCTGTGCTCAACTAGCATGTAATTATCTCTAAATCTTTTCCATCCAATGGTCAGTCTAGAGCCAGCTGTGGGCAGGGAGAGAGATACAGCTACAGGGAATAATGCTCTTTACATTTTCCATATTTCAGCACACTTAGTGTCATAATTTCCTAAATTATAAGTTCAGTTAAAAAGATAAACACCTCACTAGGACAGTTCCTTAGTCTATTCAGCTCAGTGACTTTTTCCTCTGACAGAAGCACCAAAGTATGTGCTACGTGTACAGGAGAATAATGTACTCCTTGAATTAGTAGCAAATGTTTAGGTTATTTCCAAAATAGCATGCACCGCATAATAAATTTCATTATGTATTAAATTTTCCAAAATCTTATCTAAACCCACTTATAGCCTTTATTTTAAAATTCATGGTGTCCTAGATCATAAATTAATTAGTAATGGATATAAATGAATTTCTTTTGAATTTCAAGAGAGAGATCCGTAATATCAGATCATCATCCAAGATTTGATTAATTTTATTATATATACATATTTTTTAATTTTAAAGGTTTCTTTATCCCTCACATAATTATCCATCTTAACTTCTATTTTTTGAAAATGGGAAGTTCTAATCATTAAGTTTTGACTTTGATAGCAGCTTTTTTATACAAATTTACACTTCCTTCTCTTAATAATTTTGTTTCATATTCTTTGACTAACTCCCACTTGAGTTATTTTGATTCTAGAGTGAGGTAACAAAATCTGCATGCAATCTGCATGCATTCTTTAAATACTTCAAGGGAGAGGACATCAGAGTTTTATAAAGGTAAAGGGTAAGTTATACTTTTTTGCCACACCTGAAGAAACTCTTCAGCATCACTGAGTCTCTGCAATTCAGAAGAGTAACATTTTTCTATTCCACATTCACAACATGAATGTGACCCTGGCCTCTCTTTTAAGTCTATAGGCTTCATTCTAGTGTTAATTTTATTATGAAGTTGGATATAAGTTTCCACTAAAATGACTTTTTATGTAAAATAAACACTATTCTTTTCTCAATCTTTCATGAGGTGGCTGTGGCTATTTTATGTATCTGCAATGGTTATCAGAATTATGCCTTACTTATGGGTACAGCACAGGTATGGTATGTCAGCACTATTTTCTTCCTATCTCATCATAATGGCAGCAAATTTGAGGATTTCAGGAAGAAGTTTATCTATAAACATTGGACAGAAAGGGCTCAGTGTAAAATGAAACCAAAAGTCGTATAACTTAAAAATTTATTACTGATGATGTGTAGATCACAGAAAAATTTCTAATTATATCTATCCACTCTTATGATTTCTTCTTGCCATAATTATTCTGTGATGATATTTGTCATTTTCATTTCCTTGGAGAAAACTGAGTAATAGGCAAGCTCTCCTATGGGGTGCATATTTCTCCTTGTCTTATAAACTCCTTCCAAGTCCTATGTTTTCAATACCAACAGTGATTTTTAAACACTAAAGGTACATTTCTTTTTGTTTTCTCCTCTTTGTATTTAGCTGTGTCTCAGGCTGCCAAGATCACACTTCCCTTGTTTTCATCCACATGGTACACAGAGTTCAAGAAAAAAATCTCTTCTAAGCAGTAATGTACTCTGTGTCCTGGAGACGGACAAGAAAGGCAGGTTAAACCTATTTCGTATCTCCTTACAGTCGTAAAACATGCAGCTTGTCTCTGACCTCTGCCACGTGACGAAGGAGTGGAAAGAAAGGGCAGGTACACATATAATAGAAACTCTGTGAATCTGTATGAACTTTAATATTTGTTTTGTTGTGGAAGATTGACACTGAGTATCAGTTTTAAAAGCTATGTAACAGTCTGTGACAATGCTAGGCTGTGTGAGAGCTGGAAGGCTAGAAGAATTTGGTAGGAGGATCAACAGGGCAGTGACACCTTCTTGAGAGCGCTAGGCTTTTGGGCCCTGACTTGGCAGAGTGAAAGGCTCAATCGAAGAACAGAACAGAAAAGGAAAAAGATGGATTTTAGAAAAAGATTTGACTTTACAAGTGGGAATAATTCATCTGTGGGAGTTACTCTAATATATACCAATAGATCGATAAAATACAGTCCACCTATCAATCAAACCTCTACTCACATATTTAACAAACCTTTGAGATCTTCTTTGTAGTAGACACTATTCTAGGTTTGGGGTGGGGTTGGGGGTTGGAACATGGCCCTTATAGGGGCTTCCACATTAGAAAGGTGAATATTGGTTACAGGGGCACACCACAAATTTAGAGACCCATTTAACGTCACTGTAAAGAACATGCAGGTACTCAGAGTAGCCCACAAAACAAAGACAGAGGTACCTGTGAGCTATGCAGCCTTTGAGAATATGCCTTTCATGAAGCAGAAAGCAAAAGGGGGCCAATGTGATTAGTTGCTGTTTAAAGGGTACATTTATCTTGCTTAGTTCTAGTCACAGATAATTTGACATTTGCATCACTGAAGTCCATTTCCAAGTGGCTCTGAGAGTACTGAAATGTTCTTGGAACTTGGCCAGAGCTGCTTTAGCTTTTCTAGCTGCACATGCATGAAAAGATCAGTGCATAAACTATATAGCACCTATGAAAACTAAGATCCTAGAACATCTAATTGCATCATTTTTTCAAAGACGGAGTGGAGTACCGCTTTCCAAGTGCAGACACTCTGGAAAAGGGTTTTAGGTCAGCCTCTGTGAAGGCTTCCCACATGATGCTAAATATGATCAGAATTTGAAAAACACAATCTGGTTTATACATTGTTATTACTGAACTACTATTTTTTTAAGAAATGATTATTTTCAATGTTAATTAGCCCATTCTAGGCAATAATTGCATGAAATAAACTGAAAATAATACAAGTAAAATTGAAGCAGGGGCCTTCAGATAAAGAAGTGTGCTCAGCGTAACAATTATAATTGCTCTTATTTCATATTTCAATAAGAAACAGAGTCCCATGAATCCAAAAATGTTTGCATCCTAATGGTTATTACCCTTCTCATGCCAATTCATAGCTAAGTGAGATTTCCTACTTCTATTCACTTCACTGGTTCCAGAGAGAAATAGAAATTGCACAGGGCTTTTAGAGAGGAATGTAGATAATGCCAACAGGATTATAGTTTCTAACTTATGCTGCTGTCTATGAAAAAATATTCAAGATTTAAAGAGGTAATGATATATTAAACTGGGATAATTACTGGACCAATATTAGCCTGTGTTCCACAAGCCAAGACCTATTTCATCAAGTGGAAAAATCAAAAACATAAGTATCATAATAGATTATGCTCTTAATACTTGTTAATATTAATGTGATATAATGAAATGTAAAAGCTACCAAAGTTTCTGAATAGTTGGGAGTGCAGGGAGTAGCTGTTGATAAAATTACCATCTATACTTCAACATTGTGTTAGTGAGAATTATTTTTTTCCACTTGCAAAATTATGTTTTCCTAGTATGCATTTAATTACAGTTCCCAATTCATCAGTAAGGGATTTTAAAAAACAATGCATTTTGAAATAAGGCTATAAACAGACAGCATAATTCACTCAAATAAAAGAAGAGATATTTAAATTAGATTTTGTAATATAGTGGTGTAGCCAACATGTGTTTTTATTTTTACTTTTTATTTCTCAGAGGTAATAATGCTTAGATTAGAATTGAAAGGTAGAAGATTTTCTATTCCATTGGTTTTCAAGCATTTTTTTTAATGTGCAAAAGCTTTTATTCAAAATCAATCTAAAAAAGAAATCCAGTAAAACAAAGCTGTTTTTGCTGATGTGTAATTTTCCACGAGATGACTCTACCCTTGCTCTAACCACGCTCTCGCCCAACCTCTCAGGCCCCATCCTTACTTACTTCACGAAGTCCTCATCCCACTTTTAACTTGTAGACACTTCCCCAAGTGAAGGACTTAGTTCTGATCTCTTTCAACTCAGTTTCTCAAAAGAGTGGATTTACTTGCCCCTACCCAAACCCTTAGCACATCCTCTAGCCTCAGAACCTCAGAAATGTCGAGAAACCTTTTCAACACTTTATTGTTTCTGTTTGTAACTCTTCCATCCATAGACAGCATGACTGGGGGTTTCTCAGAGTAGAATTTGAATTACAGGAGAAATGGAAACAGCACATTACTTATTCGATATTTTGTCAAAATAAAAAAGAGAAACCAAGCATTTCCTAGGAGAGCAAGGAGTTGAATTTACAACAGGACAACTCTGTAAAACAGAATGTTAATATCCCCAACATTACACAATTCTCTGTGTACATGGGTCCCTATTATTCTTTTTTTGACTGCTTCTTGTTTTTCTCCCCAAATAATGGAAATCAGTTGGGATTCTGCCTGTCCATGGCCTTCATAGGTGGCCCATCCTGTACAGCTAAAACAGCACTAAACATATTAAGCCAAGACTTTTCAAAAGTTCAGGTTAAGTATGCCCCATTAATATGTTATATGGAAAACACATCCATGTACTACAGGATAGATGATTTCATTACCACGTGTGGAAGGTAACACGACTGGTCCTACAGGTACCTATGCATAGCTTGTCTTCATTCTTGAAGAGACATGCCTTGTTCCAAACAAGATTTTTCTCATTTCTGTATAGTTTTCTTGCATCAATAGTAACAGTCCCTTTGTACCTACCAGATTTTTTTTCATGTTCAACTTTCTTGATTAGAATAAGAATGTTAAAAGGTATGCATTTCAAGTGATTAAATGTAGTTATTCTAAGCTTACATACAGATTTTTTAAGGAGTTATCACCAGTAGAAATGAATGATTTCTGCAATAGATTAAGGATGCCATGATAAACATTAACATTTCCAAATATTTTGAGAAAAATTAGTAGTGGCAGACCTGTAATTTATCCAGGGTAATGCTGGCACACATCAGTATCAATACAACATCAAAGGAATTTCATACACTGGCAGATAGCAAAGGTAGTGAAAAAAAGAAAATAGGTCTAAGAAACATTTTATACTTTATGTACTGTTCCTCATTCTATTCTTCTGTTTTTGAAGCCTGTGATATATAGCAAAATCCCTAGGAGATACAGAGTTAGGTTGAAGATCAATCATAAACTACATTCCCCACTGCATAACTACAATTTTCCAAGTAAAATTCTGGTAAGATGACTGCCAAGAGGGAAAACAGTTAAAAATGGGAAGGCCTACATTGTGTTATAATGAATGTAGAAAATTTAATATTTATAGTTCTAGATTCACAGAAAAATCACAAATATAGCACAGAGATTGTTGTATACCCCATCCCCTAATATTAATATCTGACATTATACATTGGTACATTTGTCTTAACTAACGACTATTATCATTATCATTATGACTAATATTACATTATTAATAATTATCCATATTTTATTCAACTTTCCTTAGCTTTTATCTAATGTCTTTTTTCACTCAGGTGGTTTATTGGTATTCACCAAAGATTGCAGAGGTCTAGTCTCATTCTAATCACACATATCAAGGGTAAACTATCAACATGGCTTATCACTGTTGCTGTTAGCCTTGTTTATCTGGCTGAGGCAGTGTTTATTATCAGGTTTCTCCACTGTACAGTGACTCTTTTTTCCATTCCATACTGTACTCCTTGGAAGGAAGTTGGTATGCACACAGGCCACAGTTTGGGAACGGAGAGTTATGCTCTGTCTCCTTGACTGCGGAGCATCTGTATAAATTCTTTGGAATTCTTCTATGTAGGAAATTTGCCTATTCTCCCCCATGTATTCATTTATTCAATCATACATATAAGCATGGATCCAGAAACATTTACTCTATGCTTTGAGATATAATCCAATACTATTTTATTTCATTGTTCAAATCTTAGCCTTTTGAGGCTCTTTCAGTTGGTTCCTATGTCTTTTGTGTCCTTTTGGCATCCCTCTTCAATGTGTGTGTTTGCTTTTTTTAAACTATCTTACTTTTTGGAACTATAAGATGTTCCAGGCTCATCTTGTGTATCTTCTACTCCAGTCTTGGAATCAGACATTTTTCAAAAGAGTAGATGGGTTTTAAGATAGAAATATGTGGGTTCAATTCCTGGCTCCACACTTGCTCACCTATGACCTTGGGCAAATTATTTAGCATCTCTGAGGCTCAGTCTCCTCACTTGAAAATAAGAACGGTACTAACCTCAAAGGTTCATACTAGTATAAAGTCTACTACACTAGTACAAAATATATAACTATTAGGTAAATGAGAAAACAAATGTAAAAGCCTATTTCCTAGCACTTCAAATACTTAATAAATATTAATTCTCTTCCATTCCTCTCTATCACCAGTTGGGACAGCAACCTACTTCCTCCCTGCTATTAATCTCCCTGAATCACTGTTCATCTTCTATGACTGAGGAAGGCCTCAAAACCACTGGCCTGGAACAATCCACTTTAGTTATATACAGTCTAGGGCTGTCTCTCTTTGTGCATAAACTAATGCTTAGACACACATACACAGGTGTTATCTTACTTCACATATGAGTAAGATAATTCCAGGCTAACATGTCTGACCTTACTATGGGATATCTTTCAGATGAAATACATCATAGCAGCAATTTTGTGACAGCAGCATTTCAGATGGTTAACTTAGAGAAAAAGGGAAAGTATTTGTCAAAATAAGTAGTTGCCATAACAACAACATGCAAGTGTTTTGGTTTTGGGGTTGGTGTTTTGTATTTTTTTTTGGCAATCACTTCATCATTTTAACATTTCAGTTTCCATGGCAACCAAATGCATTAGCATTATCTCCAAATACACTCTCCAGGATTTTTTTTTTTCTTCTTCAATGAACCAAGGTCTTTGATTTTATCCTAAAGATATCAAGGCTATCTGGAGAAACTTAATATAAAATACATCAAAGACACTCCCTATCATGAAAAAGGATGATCAATATCAAATAGAGAGTAACAATATGGATATGATCTACTTTTCCTCTTAATCATGTTTATGGAGGAGTTTTAAGAAAACACACCAGAAATGACCAAAGGAAATTTGTCTAACTTCTAGAACAAGTGTTTAGTTCAGAGAGTCAGATCTCAAGCTCTGTTGATTTAGTTTGTATTTGTATAGCATAGCTAACCTTTTAGTCACTTACAGACACAAAGCACACAACTCCCATCCTAGTGTAGTTCACTTATCTGCAAATCTTTTCATAGAATTGAACCTACTTCTGCTGAAGCTGAAGTCATAGTTTCATTTTTTTACAATAATTTTACTGTTCCAACTGCTCCTTCTCTTATTCTCCCTTAACCCTCTCCTACTATAGTCCTATTTCCTCCTCCTTCCTTTCCTGTACCCCTCCTTTTATCTCTTGACCTGCTACTCCCTGCATTATATGCTGGAAGTAGTAACAGTGTAAAGCATGTCAGGGATGATGTGTTTAATAATTTTCTTGGGGTCAAAATACTATTTGGGAAAAACTCAAATCTAAAT
Source organism: Vicugna pacos (assembly GCF_048564905.1). Lineage (NCBI taxonomy): Eukaryota > Metazoa > Chordata > Mammalia > Artiodactyla > Camelidae > Vicugna > Vicugna pacos. Next base: position 37,376,567 of record NC_133001.1, read on the forward strand.
TTCACAAACATTTAAATACACTTTATAAAAAGAACATTCTAACATCAAGACTCAGTATCCAACCCCTTTATGTTTAGCTTTCAGAATTATTTAATATCAAGGGTTCATTACCATAAGAAGGTGATTCTATAATGTACTAGTGAGTACTTAAAAAGCATATGGTTCTAAGTCAGCAATTGCAAGAGACAGACGATTATTGTTCTGTACCCACTTTCATTAAGGTATGTTCTCAATAGGTATGCTACAAAGGTATACATAAAAATGAACCTGAATGAGATCTTTTTAAAACTTCTGCAGCTGTTGGGGGGATCATCAAGATGGCGGAGTAGAAGGACACTCAAAGCTCACCCTCTCCCACAAATACACCAAGACTCACATCCACAGACCCCCTCAACCAACCAGAGCACCTGCAGAACTCCAACAGAACACTGTCCTCTTCAAAAGACAGAGACATTACAGATTTGTTTTATTCTTACATAGGAATTAGATAGATAAATAAATAAACTCCTTAAAGACCACAATAGATAACTGATACCCAAAAACCACAGTGCCAGAGAGGTATGAACAAGACGAAGAAGCAAGAAACCATTCCCAATTAAAAGCACAAGAGAAATCCTCTGAAAGAATGATCAATGAAATAGACGTCGATAGCCTACTAGATCAAGATTTCAAAAAAGGAGTGATCAAAGTACTGAAGGAACTAAAATAGATAGTGTTTAGAGATATAAAATATATCAAAAATGAAATGGAAGCTACAAAGTAGAGCCAAGTAGAATTTGTAAAGTTCTTGGCTGAGATGAGAATGGATCTAAAGGCTGTGCAGGGCAAACTAGATAATGTAGAGGAATGAATAAGTGACCTAGAAGACAGGACAACAGAAAGCACCCAATCAGAACAGCTATGAGATAAACAAATGAAAATAGCATAAGGGACTTATGGGATAATATAACGCATGCCAATCTTCACATAATAAGGGTCCCAGAAGTGGAAGAAAGATCAAAGGGGATTGAAACCATATTGGAAGAAGTCATGACTGAAAACTTCCCAAACTTAAAGACGGCATCAGATATCCAAGTACAGGAATCTCAGAGGGTCCCAAACAGGAAGAACCCAAATAGACCCACACCAAGACATAGTATAATCAAGATGGCCAGAGTCAAGGATAAAGAAATGATCCTAAAGGCAGCAAGAGAAAAGCAAAGAGTGAGTTACAAGAGAACCCCCATAAGGCTCTCAGCGGATTTCTCTACACAAATACTACAGGCCAGAAGAGAGTGGCAAGATATATTCAAAGTCCTGAATGATAAAAAGATGCAGCCTGGGATACTCTATCCAGCAAGGCTATCCTTTAGGATAGAAGGAGACATAAAGAATTTCATAGAAAAGAAAAAACTACAAGAGTTTAACAACACTAAACTCATCCTAAAAGAAATATTGACAGGTCTATACTCTAAATAGAAAAGCAGCAGGATGCTACAGAAATGAGAAACTCACAACTGGAAAGGTGATAACTCATGAATTACAAATAAAATAAACACAAAATTGTAAAACAAGATATCTAAATCATTGAGAGTGTGAGAGGAAGGCAGGAAAATACAGAATATTTTTTTTCTCTTTTTTAATTTTTTGGTCTCGGTAGGATGGGTTTGAGATCATGTTACTATCAGTTTAATAAAAACAGTTATAGTAATGGGCTAATAGACTTACAAAAAACCACAAGCAAAAACGTACAAGGGAGTCACAAAATCTAAATAAAACCCATGATAATACAAAGAAAAATTACCAAACCACAAAAGCAAGAAGAAAGGAACAAAGAGGAAATACCAAATCAACTGCAAAGATAAGTTCAAAATGGCAATAAACATACATCTATCACTAATTACTGTAAATGTTAATGGACTAAATGCTCCAGTCAAAAGACATAGAGTGGCAGACTGGATAATAAAACAAGAACCTCCAATATGCTGCATACAAGAGACCCACTTTAGGGAGAAGGACACATATAGATTAAGAATGAAAGGATGGAAAAGGATATTCCATGTAAATGGAAAAGCCAAAAAAGCAGGTGTTGCAGTACTGACTTCAGACAAAACAGACTTTCAAACAAAGGCCATAAAAAAAGATAAAGAAGGACATTTTATAATGATTAAAGGAGTAATACAAGATGAGGATAACACACTCATTAATAGCATATAGCACCCAATATAGGCGCACCTAAGTACATAAAACAATTACTGACAGAGATAAAGGGGGATATTCATGGGAATACACTCATAGTTGGAGACTTTAACACTGCATTAACATCACTAGACAGATCTTCCAAACAGAAAATAAAAAAGGCAACAGAGAAATTAAATAATACAATAGAAAAATTAGATTTGGTGGATATTTTCAGAGCATTACAGCCCCCCAAAATAGGATATACATTCTTTTCAAGTGCACATGGAACATTCTCTAGGATTGATCATGTACTTGGGCACTAAAAAAGCTGCAACAATTTTAAGAAGATAGAAATTATCTCAAGCATCTTTACTGACCACAATGCCATGAAACAAGAAATCAACAACAGAGAAATAAAGGAGAAAAAAAGGAAAGCATGGAGATTAAACAATATGCTATTAAAAAACCAATGGGTCAATGAGGAAATCAAAGCTGAAATTAAAACATACCTTAAGACAAATGAAAATGAAAGCAGAACCACACAAAATTCATGGGAAACAGCAAAGGCAGTGCTAAGAGGGAAGTTTATAGCGATACAGGCCTTCCTCAAAAAAGAACAATCTCAAATAAACAATTTAACTCAGCAACTAAAAGAACTAGGAAAAGAAGAACAAAAAACCCCAAAAGGCAGCAAAAGGGAGGAAATGAATATAATAGAGATTTAAAAAGCTATGGAAAAAACCCAATCAAACCAAACGCTGTTTTTTTGAAAAAGTAAGTAAAATTGACAAACCTCTGGCAAACTCACAAAGAAGAAAAAAAAGAGAGCATAAATTAGCAAAATAAGAAAGGAAAATGGAGAAATTACAACAAACAAAATAGAAATACAGAATATCATACGAGAATATTATGAAAAACTGTATGGAACCAAACTGTATAACCTAGAGGAGATGGACAAGTTTCTGGAAACACATAGTCCACCAAGACTGAATCAAGAAGAAACTGACCACTTGAACAAACGGATCACTAGAAATGAAATCGAAATAGCAATTAAAAACCGCCCTACAAATAAAAGTCCAGGACTGGACAGGGAATTCTACCAAACATACAAAGAAGAACTCATACCAGTCCTTCTCAAACTCTTCCAGACGACTGAAAAGGAGGGAATACTCCCAAACTCATTCTATGAAGCCACCATCACCCTGATACCAAAACCAGGCAAAGACACTACAAAAAAAGAGAATTATAGGCCAATATCACTCATGGACATAGACGCCAAAATCCTCACCAAAATACTAGCAAATAGAATCGAACAACACATAAAAAAGATCACACATCATGACTAAGTGGGGTTCATCCCAGGGACACAAGGGTGGTTCAACATACACAATTCAATCAATGTAATACATCACATCAACAAGAGAAAGGACAAAAACCATATGATCATCTCAAGAGATACAGAAAAAGCATTTGATAAAATTCAACACCCATTTATGATTAAAACTCTCACCAAAGTGGGTATAGAGGGAACGTAGCTCAACATAATAAAAAGCTATCTATGACAAACTTACAGCCAGCAGAGTACTCAACAGTGAAAAATTCAAAAGCTTCCACTAAAATCTGGGACAAGACAAGGATGCCCACTATCACCACTCATATTCAACATAGTCTTGGAAGTCCTAGCCACAGCAATCAGGCAAGAGAAAGAAATAAAAGGGATCCAAATTGGAAAAGAAGAGGTAAAAGTGTCACTATATGCCAACGACATGTTACTATATATAGAAGACCCTAAAAGGTCCACACAAAAACTACTAGAGCTGATTGAAGAATTCAGCAAGGTAGCAGGGTACAAGATTAATGTTCAAAAATCAGTTGCATTTCTTTACACTAACGAGGAATCAATAGAAAAAGAAAGTAAAGAAACAATGCTCTTTAAAATAGCACCCAAAGTAACAAAATACCTAGGAATAAATCTAACCAAGGAGGTGAAAGAATTATACACAGAAAACTATAAACCATTGATGAAGGAAATTAAAGAAGACTTTAAAAAATGGAAAGATATTCCATGCTCTTGGACTGGAAGAATCAATATTGTTAAAATGGTCACACTGCCCAAGGCCATCTACAGATTTCATGCAATCCCTTTCACATTACCCAGAGCATATTTCACAGAACTAGAACAAATCATAATAAAATTTATATGGAACCATCAAAGACCTAGAATTGCTAAAGCATTACTGAAAAGAAAGAAAGAAAGGCTGGAGGAATAACTCTCCCAGACTTCAGACAATACTATAGAGCTACAGTCATCAAGACAGCATGGTATTGGTACCAAAACAGACATACAGACCAATGGAACAGAATAAAGAGCCCAGAAATGAACCCACAAACCTTTGGTCAACTAATCTTCGACAAAGGAGGCAAGAATATACAATGGAATATAGACAGTCTCTTCAGCAAATGGTGCTGGGAAAACTGGACAGCAGCATGTAAAACAATGAAGCTAGAACACTCCCTTACACCATATACAAAAATACACTCAAAATGGATCAAAGACTTAAACATAAGACAAGATACAATAAACCTCCTAGAGGAAAACATAGGCAAAACATTATCTGATGTACATCTCAAAAACGTTCTCCTAGAACAGTCTACTCAAGCAATAGAAATAAAAGCAAGGATAAACAAATGAGACCTAATGAAACTTACAATCTTCTGCACAGCAAAGGAAACCATAAGTAAAACAAAAAGACAACCTATGGAATGGGAGAAAATTTTTGCAAATGAAACCAACAAAGGCTTGATCCCCTTAATATGTAAGCAGCTTATACGACTTAATAAATCACAGAGAAAAAAATGTGACAATGAGTGTGTATATGTCCATGAATGACTGAAAAATTGTGCTGAACACTGGAATTTGACACAACACTGTAAAATGATTATGAATCAATAAAAAATGTTAAAAAAAAAAAGAGAAAAGAAACAAACAACCCAATCCAAAAATGGACAAAAGACCTAAACAAGCAATTCTCCAAGGAAGACATAAAAATGATCAATAGGCACATGAAAAAAATGCTCAGTATCACTAATTATCAGAGAAATGCAAATCAAAACTACAATGAGATATCACCTCACACCAGTCAGAACGGCCGTCATTCAAAAATCCAAAAATGACAAATGCTGGAGAGGCTGTGGAGAAAAGGGAACCCTCCTACACTATTGGTGGGAATGCAGTTTGGTGCAGCCACTGTGGAAAACAGTATGGAGATTCCTCAAAAGACCAGGAATAGACTTACCTTATGACCCAGGAATCCCGCTCCTGGGCATATATCCAGAAGGAACCCTATTTCAAAATGACACCTGCACCCCAATGTTCACAGCAGCACTATTTACAATAGCCAAGACATGGAAACAGTCTAAATGTCCATCAACAGATGATTAGGTAAAGAAGAAGTGGTATATTTATGCAACGGAATACTACTCAGCCATGAAAACCTGACAACGTAATGCCATTTGCAGCAACATGGATGCTCCTGGAGAATGTCATTCTAAGTGAAGTAAGCCAGAAAGAGAAAGAAAAATACCACATGAGATTGCTCATATGTGGAATCTAAACAAAACAAAACAAAACAAAACAAAAAGCATAAATACAAAACAAAAATAGACTCATAGATATAGAATACAAACTTGTGGTTGCCAAGGGGGTGGAGGGTGGGAAGGGATAGACTGGGATTTCAAAATTGTAGAATAGATAAAACAAGATTATACTGTATAGCACAGGGAAATATACATAAAATGTTATAATAACTCACAGAGAAAAAAATGTGACAATGAGTGTGTATATGTTCATGTATAACTGAAAAACTGTGCTCTACACTGGAATTTGACACAACATTGGAAAATGATTATAAATCAATAAAAAATGTTAAAAAAATTCTGCAGCTGTTCATTTGTCTGGGATCAACTTAATGCTAATTAACACAGTGTTATCACATGATGCTATTATTTTTCTGAGCCTTTTATAAACTCAAATCCTGTAATATCAATCATCACATTAGAAGCCAAAGCAGTCATGGTCGTATCCCAGAGTTTGATTACTTTTACTCTTGTCAGCTTTACCTTTCCAGAAAGATCCTCAGTAATTTAGAGTTCTATTTCCCTTTCAGTATTCCTCAAAACAATATTTAATATGGAACAGGTCTTACCCAACCCACCCTGTTTTCACTTTTAGTTTAAGAATGGGGGGGTGGAGGGAGATTTAATTATCACAGAAAATAAAGACACTTGGGAAATTGCAGACAGTGTATCAGACTTAAAAGGTTGCATATTATACTTACGATATTACTTCAGCTGTATGTAACATAGACCCAAAACTAGTTAAACAATACAAAAGTTAGAGAAATGCAAATCAAAACTGCAATGAGGTATCACCTCACATGTCAGAATGGCCATAATTCAAAAGTCCACAAACAATAAATGCTGGAGAGGGTGTGGAGAAAAGGGATCCCTCCTACACTGCTGGTGGGAATGTAATTTGGTGCAGTCACTATGGAAAACAGTATGGAGATTCCTTAAAAAACTAAAAACAGAGTTACCATATGACCCAGTGATCCCACTCCTAGGTATATACCTGAAGAAAACTAATTTGAAAAGATAACATGCACTTCAATGTACATAGCTGCACTACTTACAACAGTCAATAAGTGAAAGCAACACAAATGTCCATCGACAGATAACTGGATAAAAGAAGTTGTGGTGTGTGTATATGTGTGTTTGTATAATATATATATACACATACATACACACAATGGAATACTACTCAGCCATAAGAAAGAATGAAATAATGCCATTTGCAGAAATATGGATGGACCTAGAGATTATCATAATGAAGTGAGTCAGACAAAGACAAATATCATGATATCACTTATATATGGAATTAAAAAAATGATACAAATGAACTTATTTACAAAAGAGAAAGAGACTCACAGACATAGAAAGCAAATTTATGGTTACCAAAAGAGAAAGAGGGGAAAGGGTAAATTAGGAGTTTCGGATTAGGAGATACAAAACTATATAATAGATAAACAACAAGGTTCTAATTTATACTACAGGGAACTACTTTCAGTATCTTGTAACACCCTAAAATGAAAAAAATGAAAAAAAAAATATAAAACTGAATCACTATACTGTACACCAGAAACTAACACAACAATGTAAATTAACTAAACTACAATTTTAAAAGGTAAATGAATGAATGAATAAATAAATAAACAAAGCAGAAATATTTTATGCTCTCATACAACAGTTTGGTATAATTGCTGTGCTACATGTGGTCATTTAAGGGTCCTGGTGCTTTGCCTTTCCTAGGGTGCCTTCTTGGTTCAGGTGGTGGTATAACCACATTCATGTTCCAAGTAACAGCATGGAGGCAGGGTTTAAGAAAGGAATCTCTCCCTTTTAGAACATGAGTTCAAAGTTTCATGCTTCACTTCTGCTAACAAGTTATTTTCCAGAATTTAGTCTGGTTGTTCATGTGACAGCTAAAAACAGTTGACTCTATTTCTATGAGGAGGAAGTTGTAAGTTATTGGAAGACAACAGTCAATCTCTGTTAATTTCCATTTTCACTAAAAAGTTATTTGTGTGTGTGTGTGCATGTGTGTCCATGTGTATTTCTAATTTCCTACAATTAAGAGAGGATGTAGAGGAAACCAAGATAGAAATATCGCTTAACAATTCTGACTTCTATGTAAGATGAAGCCTTGGGTCATTGCTGAGACATCTGCTCCTAGTGGGTACCCTCATCATTAACTGCTCAGGAATCACTGAATCTGTTCCTTAATTCCTTTTAATGCTCCAGACAAAACACCATTTTCATTTGGTCTCAAAAGTTGCCATTTTTAATTTTTCCTACTCATTGATGCAGGGAGCAGCATTTTCCAGTTTTTTATGGCTTTCACAGAAGGGGGATGTTTGCTTCATCTTCCAGAGGTACTAAATGTGTTTGTCATGGTCTACTTGTTTCCTTACTGGAGTTTATCCATTTAATTATTTTCTTTCCTCCTACAATCTCTCTTCCCTCTCCTTCCCTCTCTCCTTTCTCGATGCCCTCTCCACCAGGCCCCTGTCTCTTTCTTTCTCTCTCTCACACACACACAAACACACCTGTAGCTATTAATGGGAGTAGCTGCAATTTTCACTTTTATGTTATCAAATGACTTAGGATGAAGGGTGGAGGATAGGAATCATTAGCCATTTATAACTCAGCAAAGCCTGACATGAGTTCTGGAGCTGCCCCAAGTTAAATGTTTAGTGATGAGAAGTCAAACAGTTTTCTCCATTCTCATCCTCTTCTGTGCATTCTTAATAACCTTAATCATTCTTTTAGCCCATTTACTGTAGCATGAGAAGGTATGAGAGTGAAAGCCTAAAAGATATCTATGTTTAAAAATTCTTTAATCTTAAATAAATATGGACCTATAAATTAGAAAAACTGGCCAGCAAAATATGAAGGAGGAAAATATTAAGGCTTAAGCACAGCTCTAATGTATGCATACCAAAAGTATGGAAAAAGAACTCTTTAAGAATTACGAATCTTTAGGAAGAACTGATCACAATTAAGAAATCTTGGTTCAGTACCTAAAATAATTCAGAAAGATCTGTATCTGTAACTTCCTATGGAAAAACTGGTGTCATCTACATATTTTTCAGAGAAACCAAGTAGGCATTACAGAAGTATAGATTATTTTCAATATCCAAGTCAGTTTTAAGCTTCAGACATAGTTTCCAGATGGTGGTTTCATTTCAGCACTATCTACTTAGAATATTTTTAGTATGTCCATGAAAATGTAATACAGACTTCTGAAAGAAAATGTAATTTTCCCATAAAAGTTATGGTCTATGAAGATATGTCACATTTCCAACTTATGAAATGCTTAAATTATAGTGATTTACTATATCTACTACAAACGGCCTAAGACACAGTCCAATATGATAACTCATATAGGTTTGAAGACTGGGTTACCTAGCTACAGAACTTGAGTCAGGGATTCAGGTGCACATGACTTAGTGAGGAAGTATGATTCAAGAACAGCCTTCAAAGGAAAGAGGAAAGCAGGAACAAAGATGTGGTCTTACACAGAAAACAAACTTATGGTTACAAGGGGGAAAGGGCAAGGGGGATGTGGAGGAATAAATCGGGAGTTCAGGATTTGCAGATACTAACTACTATACTTAAAATAGATAAACAATAAGGTCCTACTGTATAGCACAGGGAACTATATTCAATACCTTGTAATAGCCTATAATGAAAAAGAATATGAAAAGGAATATTATATTAAAAATTAACACAACACTATAAGTTGATTATACTGCAGTTAAAAAAAAAAAAAGGATGTGGTCTCAGGTAAAGTCTAGCTTTGACCTAATCGTTGAGAATCTCTGGACTCTAACAGTTCTTACTCCACAGGTCAAGGAACCAGTATAAAGGTTTTATCAATGCTAAGTATATTTCAACTGTATATTGGGTAACAGGGAAATGACCATTGGATGTGTTCCTATATCCAGTGTACCTACAGTGAGATGAACCTGGGCCCTAAGTCTATTATCTGACTTATCTGTACCTGTTCTGAGATGGTGCTTTAGGTCCCTGAGTATCAAAGTCAATTTAGACTCCATATCTAACAACCCTTGAGAGGTCTAGTTGGTCCTGTTTTCTCAGTGTATGGTTTCCAAAGTAAACAGCTGTAGGTCTTCCCAGGACTAGGTGAGTCATTACTGTTTATCTTTGTCTTGTTGCATGGTTCTTCCTCACCTGTCTTGCTTGGGTTTTCCTTCAGTCAATGGTTTCTGGGTCTGATAACAGGACCAATTTTTAAAACAAATCAAGAGATAGTGATTTTCTCTTGGGGCAGCTGACCTCAGCATTTTGTTGATCTAACCTTGAACTCTGTGGTTATATATACTAAGCAATATCCTCATTGGATGCCCATCTATCTTCTCCCTAGAAATAGTATTGTCTACTATCCATCTCCATAGATCCTTGTAGATGCTATTCTAACTTTTCTGCCCATAAAGGTAACCATGTCCTCACTGCTTTAGACATTTAAGAGCTAGCAACTGGCCTCTGCTACTGTAAGATCCCAGCGTCTACTACTATCAGCCCTGGCCTACAGAGAACAGGCATTACTATGCTTCTCATTGATGTCAGTGCCCACCACCTCCTCACCAGAACATTACATATTGTGATAATAAATGGAGTGTCTGCTGAGGCCCTCTGCAGATACACAGTCAGCTGTTAGTCTTATATAGTGGACGTCATACATGTTTCTTTGGACCTTTTCATTCCATCCTCCATGGTCTAATATGGCAGTTCTGGAATCTCTTTTCCAAATCTCTGTGAATTTTCATAGCAGAATATTAAAACTGGCCCCCAGGGGCCTTGTCAGGGTGTTAAATCCTGTGTCACAGGAGAATTTTCTCATATTGACAAACTCTCCCTTACTATCTTTATATTCTGCCCTCCTTGATCCAGTACTCTCAGGTTTAGTATTTGCAAGTTTAATTGCTAATGGTGCCTGAGTTACCCATGATATGTATTCAATCAACATCAAATGAACACCTAGGAGTATAAAAACTATGCTAAACATGACTGTAATAAAAGTAAAGTAGTATTAAATAAAATTAATGTTGCTGTGAGTGTTTTTGATGCACTCAAAAGACTTTACAGTGGTTTTTTGCTTTGTATTCAAAATTAATATTCAATTTATTACAGTTAGAAATTCAAAGCCCTACTTCTATGCTAAATCTTTAAGTTTAGCATACAAATCTTATTTTTCTATTTATAAACTGACAAATTTAAGTAATTACTTTCAAAGAACTTTGAATAATGTTTGGCTCCTTTTACAAATTTTATTGCATACCCTCAAATATTTCAATCACAATGTGAATTTAATAAAAGTAAATGAATTTCTATTTTAAATTACTTTAATTGTCTAATTTAGCAAACAAAACCTTCCAGATAATAGCACTAAGTAATTCACATAAATTAAATCAACTTTATAAGTACTGTGAATATAAACTTAGATATTTCAAAATAGCGCATAAACTTGGTAAGATTTCAACTTAGAGTCATAAATCTACAATTACAATTTTTTACTAAATTTTACACTTTAAATTGGCCTTACAAGGTTATTACCCTAATTTATCAAATTCTCTTAAGATTTTAAGCAGATGAAATGACAAATACCTAATATATGTCTTCCTAAGATTAAAAAATTAATTCTAATATTTAAAAAATAAATTTGTTGTTAATTTTAAGTCCCCTGGAGTTGAAATATGTGCACCCACTAAGGAAAAAAATTATCTCAGTTAACTGAGGCTATATAATCTCTTGAAGATGAGATACAGAGCAGTCAACCTCCAGAGGGGTTTGTTTCAAACCTGGACAATCAGACTGACAACTTTTCTATACTTGAAACTTTTCAGAACTTCAAAACAATTTATTCTTGTAGCTCACACAATCTACTTTTTATTTCAACTTTTACACAAGTTGATTACTTGATTGAATTTTGCACTGGAGAGGGGTGGGCTTAAAAACATCTAATATCTTCCTGACTGATTCTAAAGTCCTTTGAATTTAATGGAATTATAGGTTATGTATGTTTGTTTTTCTTTTAATTTAAAGACCTTGAGTCTTGGAAGCCTGCACTCCTCTGTGTCCTGAAGATGACATGAATCTTCTGTATATTTTAAATGATTCCAAATGAATTTTGATAGTTCACATTAAATTTACTTGACTGTGGACGCAACATACAAAGTCCGTCTACTGACAAATAACAAGGTACTACTGCACATTCAGAAAGCAATCATTTCTTCATCTGAAAATCCTACCACAGCAAATCTGTCTAACTAGCCATTCATTCATTCATCCACTGATCATTTACCAAAGTCCTCACTGCTATGGAATACCTTCCCAAGGAGAAAATCAACTAACTGAGAATTTATTGTCTCTTGTTGTGGAGAAACGTGTAAGAAAAGAAGCATTCCAAGTTCTCTCATCTATATGAGAAGAATAATGAATATAAAAGTCTTTGCACAAGGCTGAGGAATATAGTCAACCTTGAATAAATGGTAGTACAGGTATACCAGAGCAATTCAGATAAAACTGAACTTTGTTTTGAGGTGTATTCCTGGAAAATGAGCATAATGATTACCTCATCTCTTAGTGAACACTCAGAAATGTGGTGAAGTTGTTTGTTACTTGTTTGTGAGTACGAAGCATTGTAGATTCACTCTCAATAGTTTCTTAAATGACAGTGGAACTTGGAGCATCATGGTATTCAGCTGTAGTCTGAATACATGTTTCTATATGTTTGTAGAAACAAAGGAAAAGTATTCATGAATAAGTATCCACAGAACATTCACTACTTATCCATTACTCAGCACTGTTCTGCACGCTGAGAATACAAGAGTGAACAAAAAAGACCAAATTCTTACTTTCATGGAGCTTACATTCTGGTGGCTACAGTTTACAGATGACTAGAGTAGAAGAGGGAGCCAAGAGGGTTAAAAAAATCCTGTAAAAAGTAGAAAATAAGTTTTTCATGCCTGGTATAACCCACTTTATATGGGAAGTATCATCAGTATCTATGTGTCCCTGTGGTGAACTCTAGAGTATCTTGTGTTGTTTCTTGTTTTATTTTGTTTTAGTAATCCCAATTAACTTCTATATTTTCCACTGAAGAAAATTTATAAGACTTTCTTTTGTTCCCTTTCCCCTAATGCATTGTAACAACTATAGAGTTAATATATGTGAAAAAGTAATCATGCTATATAACATGAATTATTACTGTGCTGTAATTTGTGTATTGCATACTGCAATACAGCTCTATTTCAAAATCTGCTGTACTTTAAAGCATCTTGAACTGATTTCTCTGAATTTTATAGTTTCTATTAAGACTTTAATGTGAATGATTAAAGACATTTGATGAAAAGTGACTTGAACTGGAATTTATATAATTATTTAATGTTCCTAGGAATTTATTATAATGAATTAATAGTGTTATAGGCTAGCATTGGACTCTACTCATACAGTCTTTACTCCATGTTGTTGATCAACAGTGTTATTATAATCCTTACCAGCATGACAGCTGACTAACGTGGTTGATCTCTAGCTATTTTGGGGTTTGCATCTCTGTGTTTTCCTGGAGAGCTCATACAGCTCGTGTATTATGGGTGCCACACATATTATATTTTCCTTTTTAATGTCTGTGATCAACAGTGATTCAGTCTTATTGACCATTGCGTTTACTTACGTGATTTTATTTTACATTTTTTTGGTGAGAATATTTAAATTCTACTATCTTCTTAGATGATGTTAAATTTCAAATTTTATTCAGTGAAGCTGTATTCAAAAGCTTTATTACGAACTCCACATGCAAGGTTTTACCTGACACACAGAGCTAAGAAATTTCCAAACTTGTAGTGTTACTAGAACTATTGTAGCTCTGCAGTGTAAGCAGGTAGTTCAATTTGTGAAGTTTAAATCCTGTAAGTGAATCAAATTGATTTAGTCTCAGGAGAAATGATTTGTAGATGTTTAGAGCAGCATTATTTGAAATTGCCCAAAAACAGAAATAACACAAACATCCATCAACATGTAAAAAGGTAAACAAAATGTTGTATATGTAGAACATGAAACATCATTTGATAGTGAAATGAAATGAACTACTGATATCATAGATAACTTGCAAATCATTACGCTGAGTTAAAGAATAAGAGAAAAATAAAATACATACTCTGATTTAACTTATATAAGATGCAAATTAATCCATAATGAAACAAAGCAGATCAGTGGTTAAGTGGGGCAAGGGTGGGAGGAGGGATCGACTGCAAAGGGATGTGAGGGATCTTCTGGGGCCAATCGAGACATTCTGTTCCATAATGAGGTGGTGGGTTCATTAATGTCTACAATTGACAGGATTCACCAAATTGTACACTTCAAATGAATAAATCTATCGCAAATAAATTACTCCTCAATAAAAAATATTACGGAAGACAATTTCTTGAGAGAGTGAAAGAAAATCACATATAAAGCAGATAGTTTGGAATTATCTTCAACATTAAATTCTCAAACTCATTAGTACTTCTTCAACATGAGGAAGAAAAAAGAATTTAGCTCTTTATTCTAGAAGCCCTATTCTAATGCCTCTCTCTGACACCACACACACACACACACACACACACACACACACAGAGCATTTTAAATTTCAAATGCAATGGGTAGTTGTGTCATTCCCTTTACAGTACTAACTCAAGTTCTAAAACTGAGCTAGTAAGACAAGCTATGAGCCAAATGAAAATACGTGAAGGTGATGGAAAATTGAAATTTTTGTTCCCCTAAATGTTCTATTCTTGAGCGATACATGCAGTCCCAATACCAGGCTTCTATGATACTTGTGATGCCTGTCATGCTTTTGGAGGGAACAGTCTTAGATTTCCCCACAGGCTGGTGTAATGCCAACAGCAATCCACTCTATTGGCCAGAGTTTGAAATAATCTCTGAGGAAAATTTTCCTCAGTAACCATACTGGATAGTGCAGGTAACTTTAACATTTTGAGTGGCAACTTTTTTTTTTTTTTGCAATTTCTATTTCTTAGAAAATACAAAAATGAGTCATATGAAGAAATTACTATCAGGGTGTAGATCAGAATATGGGTCACTTTAGCAGAGTTGCAGGACAGATTCAGATCATCTCCTGGTTGCTTCTCTAAGGACAGAAATTGCACCTAGAAAAACTGTTGCATCTCTCACGGAAAAAAGATTTCTCAGCAAGGGAAGAGTCACTTACAGTGTAGTTAGGCCCTTCTTACAGCTGACATGTACATGTTTCTTGTTATAACAAACTTGCTCCCAATTAAAATAATTAAATATCTCATTAAAAGTGGGTTTGAATTGTCATTCTGCTTTTTACAAACCCATAAAGGGTTATCAACTTAGTGTTCTTTCTACCTGGAGTTTTTCATGACAGTGTTCATCCCAGATACCTGCCCAGCTTTGTCTCTCACCTCCTATAGGTCCCTATTAAAACATGACTTCCTCAGTAAAACATTTTTGACCACTTACTTTAATCTAAACCTTACTAAAACTCACCCTCAACCACACACACACATACACACACCACTAGGCTCCTTCTCTGTGTTATACTGTTTCTATCATATGATAAACTTTGACTTTTATTCATATATTTTCTATCTTCCCTCCTTCCCCCATTAACCTCCATAAGATTCTTTTTTCTAGTTTGTCCACTACTGTATTCTGAGGTCTAGAAGAGTTCTGGAACACAGCAGGCACCAATTAAATATTGATGAATAAATGAATGGATGAATGACTATGATACAGAGAGGAGAGGGTAGTTCCAATGCACAGGTTAGAGCCCAATTCACTAACAGACTGGTATGAGTAAGCAGGGTAATTTTCCTTACATTTTTATAGGATATCCTCCATTAGCCTCCATATACAGAGCATCTAAAACTCCAAACTCCAGTATTTTCTGAACTATCCCAATTATTATTCCATAAGATCTTGATATGTGTTTGTTATTAAAGAGTAACTATGGATACTTACAGTTTAGAAATAAATATCAGATTTATTCCTTAAAGAAGCATAAAGCATTTTTATTAAGAGCTTTTAGAAATTCTGCAATAAAATCAAATAAAAAATACATCAACAAACTAGTTTAATTTTTCAACCCATTTTCCCAAATTTCTTTGACAATAATGTCCCTGTCCCATTTGAAATATCTGTTAACATCTCTGAGTAGTACTTAGTGAAGCACAATTTAGGAAATTTTAGAGACAAACTCTACCAGTCATTTAAAAACTCAGAAAGTATAACACCAATACAGTATTCTGAAAAGAACTGCTTAAGAATTAAATTTAACCAAACAAGAAATGAGTCATAAGAATGAATCAAAGGGAGAAAGATAAATATTTAATAGAAATAATGTGAACTATGGATTTACATTTAAGACTAGTAATAAAACTATATAGACTTAGAGCTAAATCCATGTAATTCCTGATTAGTATTTTTTTAAATTTAGTGCAGTTTAAGAAAGGACTTTGAAGTACAATATATAATATAAAAATAAAGTTGATATTACATAAGTAGAATTTAGAAAATACTGAAAGTTATATTTACAAATAAAGTCTTCATTAAATTTGGGGAAAACTAACCCTTCAACTGGTGTGGGGCAGTGCCCACCATGAACACAAAAAATTTATCACTGATTACTTACGGGTTAAAATTTAACATTAAAAAATTATGACAAGATGAATAAGAGAGTATTTCAATAATGTTGGGCTAAAGTCTTTTGAAGCAGAGTGTCATGGTCAGAAAACTAATTTTAAAAGTCACAGGTATGTCTTCACTGTACTTAAATATTGTACATGAACAAAGTCACACAAAATTTAAGGAGAAATAACAATCTTTAAAATATATTTGCAACATATATGACAAAGCATTATGTCTTTTACTTAGAATTTCTCCCTTTTAGTAAAAATTAAGACAATAACCCTAAAATCCATTTTTTTCATAAAAGAAAAAAACACAAGTAAAGCATTAAATTTTTGAAAACAGCCTTGAATTCTTTTAATTAGCTTCTATTAATTTGTCAAAATTAACAAGACTGATTAGTCTTAGAATCAGCAATATTTAGGGAAATAGGTTCTCTCAAATGTATCACTGATAAGACTGTCCTTCTCACCTAATAATTATCAGAATTAAAACTATTCTTTCACTTCAGCAGCTCTACTTCTACAAGTTCATCCAAATGAATGAACTAGAAATACGGAAAACAACATGTTGATAGTCATTGTAGGGTTTTTTTTTTACTGAGAAATTATTAACAACTCAAAGGCGGGATTTGTAACATCATTTTTAAAATATGGGCTTTGGAATTAGGACTCAGCTAAACTGAGTGTTTAGATCTTGAGCAGTCTTAATTTTTTAAGTCTAAGTTTCTCATTTCTCACACACACTCAAATACACTGATTCAACAGAATACTATGCAGATCTTCAAACAAATGACATAAATGTCTCCAACATGGAAAATGTTCATGATACACTGCTAAGTGAAAAACACCCTGATCCAGTAGACACATTAGACATACCATAAATACATCATCTGCCCAACTATATAACATATATCATACAATAAAAAATATATACAAAACTATTAGCAGTGATTATCTCAGAGAGCAGGGCGGTGGTAGATCAGGATAAAGGACTGGGGACTTTGGTTTTCTACTTTGTATATTTTATAACCTTTAAATATTCTTCAATTAATGGGTATGGGCTTTTATAAATCAGCAGCAACAGAAATACCTCCAAAAAAATATCAAGCTAGCTTGAGCCTATTTGGTGTATCTTCATAGCATCTCCGAAGCTTCCCCATGAAGGCAGGGCATGTTATCAGTGTTGTTCAATGTCTTCTCAATTTAAAATTTTTTTAAAAGTCCACTCTGTACCCAAAGTTAGGTATACCTGAGATTCATAGATCCCCACCTATTTATCTTTTCATTTAAAAAAACTTCCAATAATTTATTTTTGAATCCTAAAGACTATATTCTTCATCAGTTAATTAATTCTATTACAGGATTAGAATAAGACTTAATAAGGGGGAATGCCATTTAAAAATCATTTTTTAAACTCTTCTGGATTTGAAAGTGAAGAAACTGAGTTGAGACACAAAGAGCAAGCTAATCTCAAAGTTAGAGGTTAATCCTAGGATTATGAATTTTAATAGTTATTATGTAATTTTGTCATTTGAAGGAAAAGACTAAAATGCTGTTTGCATATTTGCTTAAATAATCTCTCACTTCAGCAATTCACTGAAATTTAATTATAGTCTGGATGGTGATTATTCTGCCAGACCTGGAACTCTGGGGTAGACTCATCCAATGTTCATTTTATTATTTTTATTATTATTATTATTTTAAACAGAGGTGCTAGGTATTGAACCCAGTACCTTGAGCATGCTAGGTATGCATTCTACCACTGAGCTATGCCCTCCCCATCCCAACACTTATTTTAAACTGTAATATGAACTCCAGGAGTATCTGGAGCAATGACATGGGTGAAGAAAGAAAAAAATAAAAAAGAGAGAGAGAGACCTCACAAAGAAACCTGGTGATTTTATTACTCTAAAAAGATGAAACATCTTCTGAGGGTAAGTTTCTAGGTAAAAAGAGAGAGTTCATCATCCACCTAGTAATACAAATTTATTCAAGAAACTAGACTACTATTTCTGGGATTGATAGACTCAGAAATCCAGTATCTTCAGAACATTTTTTTAAAGAAAAATCTTTCTAATGCAGTGAAACCTCTCACATTGACTGATTTAGAATAGATTGTAATTCCAAGGAAATAACGTGTTGGAAATGTACCATTAAAATATATTTTGAATTAAAAAATTGCTATTTCATATCTGAAGAGGTGACCTATTGTAGTTTCCCAAACAAAATAAATAATCTGAAGTCACTGAATTAAGATGACATTTTTTAGAACTTCTATAGTTCACTTTAATAAAATTTCCTTAAAGTTGCCCCTAAACTTTTTCACTTTAATTCAACTTATATTTTCTAAATATATCCTTCAGGAGACCTGCAAACACTTAATGAAAATACTCTATTAACCCTTTGCAGATAGCTGAAATATACACCACATCGTTTCACCATGCACACCAGCAGCTCTCCAGGGATAACCAATAGCATCCTGCACACAGACTTCTGCAAGTCTTCCTCAATGACTCCTGTGTTTTTCTTTCTCCTAACAGCAGCCAAAGGGATTCTTTTAAAATTTAACCCTGATCATGGCACTCTCCTTCACAAAATCTTCCATAATCCTAGCCCTTCTCTGCACCTGCAATCACAGAATAATCCAAAGGCCACAGACAACCTTATGATCTGGTGGGTCTAGCATTCTCCTCCTTTCCACTGCTTTGGAGGCACTGCCCTGCATCATGGTCCTCAAATGTACCCTTACCTTCTTTCCTACACGGAAAAGTATGCCCACAGGTACCTCTACTGCTTCCTCCTTCTTCCTTTAGATCTCTACTTAAATGTCACCTCAACAGAGAGGTCTCTTCCGAGAACCCCTACCACCCCTACCATTCTTATCTCAGTGTTATGTAATGATAGTATATTTGTTTCATATGTTATATAATACTTATTTATATATTATATATTTGTTTTGTTTTTGCTACTATTGTTATTTCTCATCACAAGAATATAAGCTCCATGAAAGCATAGATTTTGACTGTTTCAATATCAGACATATAGTAGGTACCCAATAAATATTTGATGAATAAATTTATGATGATTTGAAGAAATACCTCAATGTTATTTTATTTTCCTGAGTATATGACTTTAATATCTTTAACATTCTCTACAAGCCCTGATATGCAGTATAACCAATCTATTAATTTTTTACTTTTCCATATTTTTAAACTATGAAGCTGAATACTACATAAGTTTAAGAATTTTTTTTCTGAGTATAAAACCTAGGTTGGATTATCTTGCAGAATTTTAAAGATAATATTCTATTTTTTTCGTTTCTACTACTTGTTTCTATTGATAAGTCAATAGTCAGTTTAATTTTTCTTTATTTCAGTGTAATCTCTTTAGTCTTTCACTGAACTTTTATTTTCTTTGTCTTCAATTTTCTTCCATTTAGCTCTGAAGGTCTCAAAAGTGGATTTTCCTTTTTAAAATTTTCTTTGGGTTCATAAGTTTTCTTGAATCTCTGGCTTGATATATTTTATCATTTTGAAAAAAACAGCCATTATCTTAAACATGCCTTTTGTTTCATTCTCTCATTTATTTCTTTCTAGAACCTTAATTATACTAAGTTAAAATGTGTCAGTGGATTCTTTTTGTCTCCGACCATTTCTTCCGTATTTCTCAAATTGTCTGTTTTTCATTCTGAATGTGTTTTTCTTACCTACATTTCACTTATATCTTCAGTTGTCCTTAACCTACTTTTAAATATATCCAATAGGGTCTTACCTTATAATGTATTTTTTCAGTTCTAAAATATCTACTTTCTTTTTCAGTTGTGCTATCTCCCTTTTTTAAATAGTTTCCAGCTATTTACTGAAATTTCCTATCTTGTTCTTTCTCTTCTTGAATATATAAGCATAATTATTTTAAACTATCTCATAATTAAAATTGTAATATCTCAATCTCTTAAAAGTCTTTCTATTTTCTGTTGTTACAGCTAATTCTCATTCATGTTATCTCACAGCATTGTGTGCCCAGTTATTTTTTATTGCTTGTCAAACACTGGATATGAAAAATTGCTTTTAGAAATAATTTGAGGTCTAGAATGATGGTTTATTTCTTCAGAGAGAATTTTTATTTGCTTTGCCATGTTCTTGGAAACACCTGCAATCTGGGATAACTGCAATTCAACTTCTGGTGTTAGGTGATTTAGTTTTAGGTTTCATTCTTACGAAAGCTATACTGTTTCTAACGCATCCTTATTCCTTGGTACCAGAACACTGGGCTCCCACATGAAATAGCTGAGAGTTATTAGACCTTTTTCTACCTTTGAGAGGCTCAAGACTTCAACTTCTTTTTTCCCCTGAGTCATTCAAAACCGTCAAACATTGCTTAGCTTTCTGATCACTTATTTTGGAATTAGGAAATGCCCCTAGTGTAACATGTCCCTAGAATCCAGGCCCGAAAAATTTGAGCTTTGCTTATTCTCATTAATTTTGGTCTAGGTCTTTTTTACTGTCAGCTATTTAATCCTTCAAGAGCCAAAGGTCTGTTTGTTAATATATTTGGAGAGCTCATCTATTTGTACTAGGTATTCAAAATTACTCATTTCCCACTGAAAATAAAAAATGCTGGGTTTGAATGAGGAAGTGAATACAGAAGCAGATACCAGAGTTCCAGAATAGTGGGATGGGGTGAGACCAAGAATCCAAGATGGTGTAGATCTCTGTGATACTAGTTTAACCTGATGATTAGTAAAGATCAGTCTTTCAATGTTCCTTAAACAACATCTTAATACTCTGTAAATCCTCAGGAAAAAGAGATTAGGGAAGAATACCTTAATGAACTGAGGGAAATTCCTATTGTTTCAGTTTATCTAAATTGATTAACATTATTGAGATGGATTCATTACAGGAATTAAACATATTTAAAGACAAAATAAAGTCACTCATCTAGGGCACTATAAGACATATTTGGGTCCTAATCCATGTCTACATAAAGCATATATATATCTAACCTCAGGTATGGTCTCAGTATTGACCTATGGTGTTAAGAAAATGTTTAATTCCTTATTGGATGATTTTCTATTGGGTTTAATTTAGTATAAAATTAGAAACATATTTTATAAGCCCTGAATTTCATAAGGTTAGCATTAATTACAAGCCCTAGTTATTGAATCTCCTATATGTCCAGAACTGTGCTAAGCTCGTTTAGATAATTACAGAGGTAATATAGACTACCTGCCTGGGTTTAAATCCTAGCTCTGCTTCTTATTAACTGTGTGAACTTATGAAAGTTACTTCTTCTCTGGATACCTCAGTTTCCTTGTGCAAAACTGGAATAATGATAGCACCCACCTCAAAAGGTTGATTTAACAAATAAATGAGTTCCTCTACATAAAGTTTTTACAATGGGGCCTAGCAGGTAGAAAGTACTCAATAAATGTCAGCTACTACTATCTCAAAATTTAAGATAACTCTTCAAGATTGGTGTCATTATTCCCATTTTCAAGGGAGTATATTCAGTGATGGGAAGTAACATTTCAAAAGTTGTAAAATAAGTGGCAAAGCCTAGAAATGAAACTAAGTTCATCAGGTTCCAAAATTAGCGGTATATTCACTCTAAGACAGTGACCCTATCTTATCTCAGTGTATGGCCTCATTTCCTATTTGACTGAGACCAAAACCATAACACTGAATATATCAAATTTGACATCCCCTGACTTCCAAATCTCTCTGTATAATTTTACCCTTTCCCCTTACCTCTTTATTTCCTTCACTCAATTATATGTCTTAGTTTTTACTACTTTACTTCTTCATTGGATTCCTTCTACCCATAAATATACTTGTCCCTCCATTCTAAAATAAACAGTAAAATACACATAAAAATAAACTCTCTTACTCTTTCATGAGAGTCTCCTATTTCTCTCCTTTATCTACTCAGATTTTTTTAAAATTAATCTCATTCAGTGCCCGAAAGCACTCACCCATTAGTAAATCCTATAATTTAGTTTCCATTCTTCCCATTGAATGAAACTGCTATCTTAAGACTGAATTTCCAAAAAATGTGACAATGAGTGTGTATATGTCCATGAATGACTGAAAAATTGTGCTGAACACTGGAATTTGACACAACATTGTAAAATGATTATAAATCAATAAAAAATGTTAAAAAAAAAAAAGACTGAATTTCCAAATCAGTTGTTATTCTTCTATCATCTACCTTTGACTCCTGACAGATATGACAGTTAATATTCCCCTCTGGACCATTCTATTGCTTTGTGTGCATGTGTATATGTGTGGCTCTGAACTAACCAAGATTCCTTCCTATTTTAATTATATTTCATTGGTTAGCTTTTTCGAAAATTTCTAATATTCTTTCATTTGCTAAATGATGGAATTTCTCCCAACTCTCTGAAATAAGCATTCTTTCTCTCTGAATTTGTGGCCACATCCACTCTTAAACCTTAACTATAAATTATATAGATGTTTCTAAAACCTCATCTTTGGAACTTCAGCTCTACCCAATCCAGCCACATTTTCAACTGCTTAGAGAATTCTTCAACTATGTTTTTTCCAATCCTCAACCTCAACATAAATCTTTTAGTCTGCAAACTATCATTAACAAGTGGAAGTAGAATCTAAACTTTCTTATTCCAACAATATCATTCTCACTTGTTCAAACTTTTCCTTCCATTCTGTTACTCTGCTGGAACTGAGACACATACTGCCAGGACTTGAGGTAAAGTATACTGTCTATGTGAAAATACTTTAAAGGCCATAAGGATATTTCATTGCTCTTTATTAAATTTGCCAATATTTAAGGCATACTTCCTCTTCCTATTCTGATATCAGCATAGAAGAAAAAGTCATTATATTATTCTGTATTATGATTTACCACAACTTATCTGTTGTCAAGTAACCCTCTATTTTCTTTTCTATTTCAACAAGGAGTATACCATCAAATATTTAACAAGAAACTCTCCAGAGGTGGGAGATCTTGTATTTATTACGTGGTACGTAAACTTAAGAGTGTTCGGAGTGATACACAAGAAAGACAAAATAAAAAAAAATTGCTCCAGAGCTTATATTCTTGTTGTGTGTATGGGTGTGGGGCGGGGGCAGCCAACCTATAACAACAAAATTAAAGTATTTTCTTATTATAAAATTGGCTAAGTAGAAAATGTAGAAAATTGTGAAATTAGAGAGTAACAGAGGTTCATATCTAACAGAATGGCTCTTTCTTTTATTTTCTAGGTCCTAAAGGCCTTATTTAATAAAGACCCAATTCCCTAACTTACTTTGCATAATTATGCAAATGGCTGATTTTTATTTGTTCTGTGAAGTTTGATGTCATTTTCAGAACTTTCAGAAATCAACTGACCGTAATACAAAATGGTGGTGTTTAATGGCATATATAAAGTAAACAGGTATATTCTTCCTCCCCCTCACCTCTTGGGCAGTGCCATTAAGTGAAGGGATGTTGTCAGGGGCATATGACCAACGACCTTTAATACTGAAGGAAAATCAAAAGTACTCAGGTGGGGAGAAAGTAATTTCTTTTATGGTTTGAGGGCATTTTATGCTTTTTTTGCCTTTTTAATGAATTATTTATGAAAATATTTGCAGAAATATCTATTATGCCATTGACAAGTCTTATATTACTAATAGAACTATAATTTATTATTGAACAACATTTAGCAATTATGTTGAAACAACTTCCAATTAGCTTCCACATAATATCATCACAAAGAAATGATTACAGTCTTTAGTTTTTGATCTAATAACTGTATACAAATAGTGAAATCGTTATCTAAATGATAAGCATTCATAAATGAATTATAAATCACAATCATGTATTATGTTTACATTATTCATTTCACAGATATTTTCCATTATGACTTGAGGGGTGTGAAAATATTTTCTTATTTAGATAGCTGCATTTTGTACAGCTTTCCTTAGACTTCAAGACCTAATTCAGGCAACTGGCTTGGGAATATAAGTACTTGTATTATTATTTTCATTACCTACTATTCATTTATATAGCATCTCTCTTCCTCAAGGATCTCAAGGTGATTTGCAAACATTAATTGCCAATACCTGTAGTGTTCCTTTGAGATATGTAAACCTGAAGTTGGACTAATTAAAAATTATAATCAAATCCCTATCTTACACACACACCACACACAGACACAACTTACTTATTTATAAAATAACCCCTTCTAGGCTGTGAAACTGTAACTGTTCAGAAGTGAGCAGTGGGGAAACAATGGCAGTAAGCTGTTTAGTACAGTGTAGCACAACTCCTGAGAACCTGGCCCTTCTCTTTGAAGTGATTCGCCTATGTAGGAAACCTAAAATGAGAGGATATGAAGCCAAGTCCATGAAAACTTTGATTACACCAACACGATTCAAACTTCAACCTTGCATTTCTGGGATGGAAGGAAAGTTCCACTTCAGCCATTACTGAAGTTCCCTCTCCAGTCCAGTATTACATTAAGCTCTCAACAACCCATGTGATATTCAGAGAAAGGATCTCTAATATCTAACTTCTCTGGGCTTCCTCTGACATCTTCATTGATATTGGTTCTTTGTAACCTAGTGACTCTCTGACTTTGGGCCATGTCTGGCACACTGCCTCCTTGGTCACATTACAAAGCAAGACCCTCTAAGTTTTGGTGAATTCACTGAGACACTGCTGTAGAGAATAGCAACAGAGCCAGAAGTTGATTTTTGAAAGAAATTAATAATTTTGATGAACCTCCAATGAGACTTGATCAAGATAAAAAGGAGAAAGCCAAATAACCGATACCAAGATTAACAAGGAAACATCAATATAGATCACACATTAAAACAGAGTATAATATAAACAACTTTGTTGATAAGTAAAATTTTAAATGAATAAAACAGTTCCTATAAACCACAATTCATAAAACTAAAAAAGAAAAAAACAGAAAAACCTAGATAGTATATCTTTAACTATAAAAGACATTCTCAATCATTTCAGGCACATAAGGTTAAGAGAAGTATCTAGGACTGCCAGTACTAAATATATCACTCTTTCCCCGGCATTATTTTTCCCTTCTGTTAATAGAAGGCTCAACTGTATCATCACTGCATGAAGAAAACTCCAGACCTGTAAGTTTTCACCAATAAATTCTGCCAAACATGTAAGGAGGAAATAAAATCAATGTTACATACACTCTTCCAGAGAATAGAAAAAGGGCACTCTTCAGTTCTTTTTGGGGCCATCATAACCTTGATACCAAACCACACACAAAAAAAACAAGTACAACAAAAGAAAAACATAGACCAAGCTCACTCATGAACATAGATGCAAATAATTCTGAGCAAAATATTAATTAGCAAAACTATTTCAATAAGAAATGCAATATATCATGACAAAGTAGCACTTAATTTAGAAATGCAATGTTGGTTCAATATTAGAAAATCACTGTGCTCTGCCTATTGAATAAAGAAAAACACTGTATCATCTCGATAAATGTAGAAAAAAGTTTAATGAAAGTTAATACTGATTCATGATTTGAAAAGAAAATACTGGAAAACTGAAAAATGGAAGGGACATTTCTTAGGGTATTTACAAAAAACCTACTGCAAATATCTTATTTAATGAATAGTCACACTTACTCTTTGAGATCAGGA
Source organism: Vicugna pacos (assembly GCF_048564905.1). NCBI lineage: Eukaryota > Metazoa > Chordata > Mammalia > Artiodactyla > Camelidae > Vicugna > Vicugna pacos. The sequence goes on from NC_133001.1 coordinate 37,402,668, forward strand.
ATAAGACAAGGATGTCTATTCTCACCACTTGAATTAAAATTCTTTTTTAAAAAGCTAAATACCAGTGATAAACACACACACACACACACACACACACACACACAAAACCCCTTATGTTTACTCAAAACTATTTTTGTATTAATATAACAGCACTAAGGATAGTCTGATGTTTGGGAATGTTACCAATCAACACATTATAATGGATTTAGAGAACAGTATAGCAAACCAGGAAATGTGAATTTCAAGCAAAAGGGATGGAGACAAGTTAACGGTGCCAAAGTCTTACCTGACTAACAGAATTCTAGTCAGATGTGGGTGAGTTCTATATAGCATATGCTTTTGGCTAACCTGTTCACCAGTGGGCTGCTATTATGAATTTTTCAGTTCCCTATGCCTGGTGGGAAGCCCACTGAGAGAGGCCTTCTTAAGTGCTATCATGATTACCCTCCTTGGTAATGCAGAGAAAACACAACATACAACTTGGTTTCATCACCCATTAAAGTGCAGCTGCCTCCCCAATTGTAATCTCTCTCTAGAGCTATGAGAAAGTTCTCTCTGTAAGCCTGTTTCCTTATCTGTACAATGGGCATAGTAACTGTTCCTAACTCAGAGAGTTATTACACAAGTAACAGTTAACATATAAAAAGCATCTAGAATACTGTTTGTCATGTAATAAGTGCTCAGTAGGTATTAATGATCATTACCTTGATCATTAATACCCATCACAAGGTGGATTTACTCTTTAGTAAATCCTAAACAACAATTATGTAGAATATAATCATAATATTGGGTTATATGTTCTTATGTGGCAGGCTAAGTATAATATCCATTGGCCAATCCATTTTAAGCTAAGCCAAACAAAGGTTGGTCTTTTCTCATAGTCTTGCTTTCTCATAGATGAATGTCAGTTATCAACCCTGAAAACCCTTTCCTGCTGATTTTCCATCTGATGCCCTCCTATTTCAGATGGAGAGCTGCTCAAACAAAAGATCTCTCTCTCTCTCTCTCCCTCTCTGTCTCTGTCTCTTACTTACACAGACATATGTCTCTACCCAAAATTTGCAGGGCAATATTTAGGGACACAAGCTATAGGTACCAGGAGAAGGAAATCTCTCCACACAATCCCCTCAAAATTTTTATAGCCAAAGCTCTGCCTCAGCCTTCCATAGGATTTGCTTTACCAATTTTCATTTGGAATCTCAGGCTACAAGAGCTGCAGTATTAAAATAGTTTTCTTTAAGGAAAATTGAGGGGTACCTCTGTATAAGATAGGTCTGAAAGCATATATTCAGGTGTGTTTTCTCCCCCCAAACAAGGGACAGTCTGCTCCAAAAGTACATTCAAGTGTCAACCTCTGATGAAGCAGAAAGTGCTTCCAGTTTGTGAATAACAATAGTTAAAAAACCAAAACTTTAGTGCCAGGTTTCAGACAGGACTGTAAAATAAGATAGCTCAATAAGATATTCCTCAGGATCTATTTTTGGACAGGTATATGATTCCATGTTTCAAATATTTCCCCCAAAGTATTAAAACATAATTAAAAACATAATTAAAAATTAGCAGAAGATCCAAATGTTTGTCTTAAGTTGGACTTCTATTCTTTGGGATTCTTAGTAACTGTAAATTCTTAAGGATATGGATAAGGAGTGATTACCTGGGGAGCCCAGTGTGATAGCCAGTTACACACAAGGATCTGGAAACAAGTCACTTCTGCTATACTGATGGCCACAGTGCTACTGATGTCCAAGGTATAAGGCATCATTCTGAGGCTCTGGGGAAGAAGGAACATTTGAAGATGATGTTAGGTGAAAGCATCATTCCACAGTAAATGTCCAGGTTTGGTGAAAATGGAGGGAAGTTGTAGATTTATGTTAGTAGTTTTCTCTAGGTAAATTAACTTATTCACTAAGCCATCAGATGTAATTACCTGTGTGCTCAGTAACCACTAAATTCTAAAGTAATTGATACAGAATGGTCCTATTGGCTCCTTGGCCCTAACATACTTTGCAGGAAATGTAAGTCAAGACAGATATGATTATGTGAAGTCCGAATTAAAATGCAGTGGTAATGTACACACGTCTTTCTCCTGTTATTTTCTACATTTTTTTCAAGGTGAATTTGCCAATCTCAGAAAAAAAAAAATAGAAATAAAGCTCATTATCTCACAAATGGAGAAAAGAATTTGCAAAAACAAAATAAAAGCTCTCTTTAACTTTCTTGTTTACACACTCTAGATAGACTCTAGGGTACATTTCCAAAATGCTTTCTCCTCTTTTTCCCCCTTTTTCTAGCTTACTGTCACAGCATTCTGCATAGAGTAATTCATAGAACTATAAATACTTTTTCAGTTGCAAGACTATTAAAAATTAATAATTATTCTTACACTGCTGAAGTTTTATAATGAAATTGCTGATAAAAAATATTCTTATCCATATGAATGTACATCTTATAAATGCTATAAAACATATGAATATATACTGTAACTATATCTATATAGTATCTCTTCTGCAACATATGATAGCTGATGTATCATAAAGGCTATATTCAGCTCAGGTTGGAGACAAAATCAAGTCAGTAGAAAAGTAACTTGGAGGTACCTCCAAGCCTCATTTGGTAACAATAGTGATGTATGACAGCACTTAATGAAATATCGTATCTTTTCAATCAAAATTTTATATACTGGAGGCTTACTTATATTATGCTAAATAGTTTTCAAATCTAGAGCTTAGTGAGGCATCAGAGAATGAATTGTGTGCTATTTTGAAGCATTCATGTGAACACTTCATCATTATTTTTCATCATTAAAAAAACACTTTTCCCCTAATAATAAATATTGAGAAAAATGAGTGTTTTATACTACATCTATTTTTATTTTAAATGATTTATCCATTCCTGAAGAGCCAAAAGAAAATTAAACTTCATCAAAAGTCCTATTCATGCTTTCCAAACCAGAATTAATAACCTGTCATTTCATTTATGCAGTTCTTTCAATTCTGTGATTATGGAACAGCAGTTTTCTGATTTGTTTCTTCCAGTGTGGGCAGCTGATTGTATACTGCAGTTAGCTGATATTTGTCTGGAAGGAAAATTATCACCAGTGCATTGTGGGATGCTGTGGTCCAGAATCCTTGCCAGTGACTGAGAATCAGAAAAGGGGCAAAATGTATTCAGCACCTCCTTTTTTCAGCTACAAGAAAAGAGCAGCAGACACATTTTATAAGAGATCGATTAAATGCTTCAAACAATCCCCTTACATGGAACTGGTAGTTTCCAGATTGTCATTAGAAGATTATCCAGAAAAGGAAAGGGCAATTTTAGATGAAAGGAGTGTTTTTCATTTATTTTTATTATGTGTGTGCATTTGTATATATGACAAGTTTAGCAAATAATATCACTGTTTACTTGGATAGGCTTTATATGCTTGGCAAAATCCTTCAATATCCTTTTCTTATTATTTGATCTTCATAATATTTTTGGTTAAATTGGGGTGATATAATTTTACCAATAAAGAACCAAAAACTCAGAAAAAGTATAAAACAAGACTATCTTAAGTGTGCATTGCCTTTTTAAAAGTTGTAACTAAATGGAATTTTCTTATTTCTAGCAGAATGATCTTTCTACTCTACAATATGGCCACCTATGATGGTATTTCTTCATGAATTATGCAACTGGTCCTAAAAACAACAGCAAAGATAAGACTAGTTTCCCATTTTGCATTATTTGATATGGTCTGTTGTGTGTAACAACAGTTCTGAATAACACAGTCACCAAGAAATACATAATTACTGTAATTTTTAAGTATAAAAAAATAATTAGATGATTGTTGCTAGACACTAGCCTGCTGACGGACTAGGTGAGATACATTCACAAGTAAAATTTAAGGTAAATTGATGCTAGAATCCTACTGATGACTCATCTCTTTGGTTACATGTCACCCAACTCCTAATCTTCCTCAACTGTCATTCCAGCATCCATAATTGTTTAGAACATTTTAGAGAGGTAGATGAGGTACCTTCCTACTCCATTACACAATGTGTTTTGTCCCTACTAAAAAGTAAGATATATCAGTAACAATTCAAACCAATACACCTTTACTTATGTCACTGTATTGTGACATATACCATCTCATTTGATCTGAAGATCTTTGTGAAATAAGCAAAGATAAAAACCACATTTGAAAGTGAGAGAGATCACTGAAGCTTGGCAAAGTGAAGTGATTTTCCCAAGGTCCCACAGCTCATCAGCAGGTCAGGAATAATAATTCAAAAATTTTCACTAAAATTCAGCACTTTTGAACCATATCTGAGATACCAGAGAACCTTCAAACCTTCCCTAGAAATATTTTTTTTGCTTCTTCTGTCCTCTCACTGGAGGTGACTTAGCGTTCATTGCCCCTGGGATACTGATTGCATAAAGGGTTTCTTGTTTCTCTTGGGTGGATACAAGGGAAATGCCAAGAACTCTTACCCATGTTCCTTTCCCATCAACAAAAATGGTGCTAGGTAGGCTCTTTTTATTAAAGAAATTCAAGCATGAGGTCCAGTGGGACAGGAAACAAATTTTGTACTGCCTGAAGCCTGTACAATTTAGGTAGCCCTTTTTAAGAAAAACAATTCAAAATTATAAATACAAAACTAAACATTCAAACAAATATTTTAAATGAATAAAGAAGTCTCAAACAAATCACAAATTTAAAAAAACTGACGAACTGCAATATGCAGAAAACTAACATGTCATTTATTAACGCTTGTCTAAAATATTGTTTTCCTATATTCTCTGGCTGAATATCTTTCGCCTCTTTGATGAAAAGGATTTTGTCATATAATTTTTAATAAAGAAAGTAAAAAAGATGATTGTTAATCTTCTGGCATGTTTTTTCTCCATACTCACAATCTTGGAAGCCAAACCACACAAGGCATATTCATACTGAAATATGCCCTGTGGCCTCCATCTCAGAGGAATAGGCACAGTAGGGAGGAAGAGCATTATGGGAAGACTCTTCTACATCAGGTGAGTTTAAATAAAGGATAGTCAGTGTTCCGCAGAGGAAGAGCTCATAAACACCAGCTTAGAAACCCTTCCAGGTAACCATCTAACCAGAACTGGCAGTGTGGAAGACATACAAACACGCTGGAAAACTCCCATGCTGCCAAACTGTAGAAGCACTAGCTTATACGGTTCCTTCCTATCTTGAGAAAGTTTGGTAGAGGAAAGGTTTTTCCTGTAGACACAGAACAAAATGTAGTCTGCTCTCAGGAACAATCCTAACAACATTCTGATCCTCCTTTTTATTTAATTCATTCAACACACATAAACACACATGATCTTCAGTGTGCCAGGCACTGTGCTAAACAGCACTGGAGACATAAATCCATCTGTGCTACTTTAGAGTTTTACTTTTTATGGCTCAGAAGATTGGCATATGTAAGGAATTTCTATTCCCAGGTGGACAGAAGATCCTGGGCTGGAGAAAAGTGAGTTCCCTTGGAAATCCCGAACAATTGTTTCCTCAGTAATTTTATGGAATTCTTGCCTCTAGACTGTAGGTTGAGGTAACTGCAACATTACTTAGCTCTGATAATCATACAAATTAGTCAGAATTAGTATCATGCAGGCACATTTCACTTGCTCACACTTGGCATCCCAGGTCCTTGTGATACAAATGAAGTCTCTGTAGCAGTAGTAGTGAAAGCTACATAAAGTTACAGAAGCAGTGTAAGTTAGAAAAGAAATATCGCCTCATGTGAATTTTCTATGACAGGGGTTGGGAAGAGTTACCCTATTATTTGAAAATCCACGGCACAGTAGAAAAATCTTAAAGGTGCCAGAAATCTCTTCAGCAGAATTTAGCAATCATTCACATGATCATGTCACATTTTGGGGCACCTTTTCAGCACAACTCAATGCATTTTCCACAAATACTTGACATTATAAACAAGATCCTTGTTTTAAAAACCTCATTTTCTGGCATCTAATTTTCCTCCCAAAGCTGTAATCTTTTATGAAGGATATAATTTATTCCTATGGAAGTATGATTATAACTTCAGGTAAGGGAACGAACAGGAAAAATTGATGAAACTTTTAAAAGTATCCTTCTTTCATACAAATCTCTCTAGCAATAAAGCAAGAATTCAAGAAAAATTTAAAAATGCATGATGAATTGGTAAAACTCTGGCTAAATATACCAGTGCTAAAGTTTTCTCAGCACCAAGTGCTTGCAAGATCACAGCTCCTTTAGGGTGACTGCAAGTGCTCTCTTTTTTTTCCATTTTGATTTGGCGATACTTAAATATTTTGCAATTTAATTATTAAATTTCACTCTTCCTATAAATATTTTAACTTTTCCAAACTTCAACTTCATCCTAATGGGTAAAATTTCTAAAGGTCATAATTATTTCAGCAGTTTTCAGGATGAATTCTACAAATTACTTTGTAGGGGACTTACTTTCTAGCATTGTACATTTACAATAGTAAAAAAATGTTAATGTAGAATTTTACATACAATACACCTATCTACTGATAATGATAAATATAGTGTGATTAATTTATTCAATCTGAATTATTTCCCCCAAATTCTACTGGTTACATTACTATCATATCCAATGGTATATTTCTTCTAAATTCTTACTGTTGATTCTATATTTTTATTAAAAAACTACTGATCTACACAGCTTCTTTTTTAATAAATAAATGATTTAATAAATGAATAAATGGGAGAAAGGAGACAAATCTCTTATGCAGAAGAATTCCAAATAATTTATGAAACACTCTGCCCCTTAGGAGGTGGAACATATAGCACACATCTCTTTAAAGAGTGGGCTCTGCAGAGTGGTACACAGCTTCTTGACTCCTTCTCCTTCCCTGGGGTCACTGACATCCCTCTCTCCTGGTTCTTCTCCTACATCTCTGATCACTCCTTGGTCTCCTGTGTTTCCAAGGTTGTTTTTTTTAGCACCTAAATGAGGCGATTTCACAAGCCTCCAACGTTGAACGTCTGCCTTTACTGTTCTCATTCATGCTACTGTGTTCACACCAAATCAGATGGCGTAAGATGCCCCTGCTCATCAATGTTTCCCAGATCAAACTCTTCTTACCTCACTTTCTGAATGGCCCATGAGATGTCTCCTCATGGATATCCTCCTCAGCGTTAACATCATGTCACATTGACTGACTAAGGAAAATCTTTTTTTTTCCTAAAATAAATTCCCTTTCTTTACTATTTCTTGCTGTTAGTAGCTGCAACATTCTTTTTACTTCCCAAACCAGAAATCTTGAAGGCATCTTTAAATTATCCCTTTCCCTCATCCTCTGAATCCAGTCTGTCACTATATCAATAAAACGTCTCTTAAAATGTCTCCTTTCTCTCCATTCATACACCAGTTTCATAACTGGAGTCTTAGTCAATATCAACTATACACTTTGCAGCTGATCTCCCTGCTTCATCATTATTCATTGTACCAAACAAAAATGGATTGATCATCCCAGAACAGCCCATTAAGTATGCAAGTTCCTATTTCAAGAACATGACGCAGTTCCCTGTTTTCCACCTCCTGCTTCCAATCTAGTATCTTCACCTTCATCTTTTTTATCCAACCTGACTGACTACCCCAATTATACGGTTCATAATACAGTAGTATCTCTTTCCAAATATTTTCTTACTGATCTTTCTTAATATCTTTATTCACGCTCCCCTCAATCCAGTAAGACATGATTCTTGTCTCCATCTATTCAAATTCTCCTCCTTCAAAGTCCACAAGTTAATCTGTCTCTAAGTCCACACACACTGATCTCTCCCATATCTAACATACTATTACACTCAAGTTCTAAGCCAGTTGGCACAATTCTAAAAAAAATGCCTGGATGATGCTTTTTGGCCAGATCTCATAGGGTTGCTGCACCCTAGTGAATTCACCACCATTTCAGCTGTGATTGCTATGTTTACACTTTCTAGAACTCATTAGAACTTTCTGAATGATTCTTCTGATCATCCAGATATGATCAGGCCCTACTTAATAGAGGAGAGAGGAAGAGGAAAAAGTTGGCTGGATTAGTTCTAAGTACAGCTCAACAATCTACAGTCATATGAACTCAAGTAAGTAACTCAAATTTTCTAACATTTTTGAATCCTCGTGTTTAAAATTGTGGTATTAATATTAACTTTCCCTAACACACTACACTGCTATCAAAATTAAATAAAATAATTTATGTGGAAGAACACTGTAAAGCATTATACAAATTGTACAGAATTACTATTAATTCATGATAATAAGATTCATGAGATATTTCATTCTAAGCCATAAAGTTAATTTAATAATTTAAAAGAGGAATAAATATTTCCACTGACTAAGAGATGTGTATGCTTTTGAGGTAAAACCACACTTGAATTAAAGGATCTGAGAAACTGAGTAAATAATTATAAGATTTTGGAGGAATATATCCTAAGAGAGTTAAATGGTAGCTTGCAATAATTCTTGATCTTTTAGGGGCAAGTGGGTAAGTGGTAAAAATAAGAACTCTTTTCTGCAGATAGCGAACACTACCTTGTCATGGAAATGTGCATTAGCTTTGAAAACACAAGATGGCTGTATTTTCAGAACTTATGTATTCCTCATGCAGTAAAGGACCAGTTGCACCTTATCGCTGATAACTGACCCCTAATAATAATCTGGCTTACAATATTTTCAAGTCCCTCAACATTGTACTTTCTCTAAGAATAAAATGCTTCCTGCTCTGTATTCCATTAGAACTTCACTTGAAAAATGTGAGAACCAGATGGCCTGAGATCATACCCTAGCTCTGCCACTTACTGGTTATGTTATTTTGTGCAAGTTACTTCACACACTCCTATGCTTTCATTTTCTCATCTGTGAAATGGCAATAATAATGTGCTTACATCATAGGCTCTGTTGAGGATCAAATGAATTAATGCCTAGCATTTAGTAAACGCTCAATAACTTTTGTATGTCGTTTTAACATCTATTTTGTTCTACTTGGTATCATAATCACCTCTTTGCATGTCTGTCTACTCTGCCAGACTGCAAGCACCTTGAGGATATAGCTCTTATTTCTCTTTATTAGTTTCTCAGCACTTCTATATTACTTTGGGGATAAATCCAGGGCTGTTTCATGTAGATGTCTTGCTTTTCCAACTAACATTTGATATTGAAAATTTTGTAAGCCCTCACTCAAGGCTAAAGTTATGTCTGATACTCTTTATTTCTCCCAAACAATATGCACTTAGTAAATATTGATGAATGACTGATTGTACATGAATTCGGTTCGCATATCCTTATGAAACCTGAGCAATGAAGCATCTTAGTCCAGGATTCTCATCCCATGTTCTCCTTTATTTTCCCTTTCGTCATATGCCATCAGTTCCTACAGCATCAATCAACAATGACCACACAGTGCCAAGTATGTACAAATCAAACATAGAAAAATTACAAATGTGATCACAGAAACAAGTACTTCAGAGATAATAAAACATTAATTGGTACTTTACTAAGACTTTTGAAGAAACTGAGAAGCATAGAGAAGAATTATTAACTAGGAGTGTTTTCAATATGACAAAAAAAAAAAGCTATTAGAACAAGACCTTTTATCACTGCATGGAGAGACTAAGACTTTGAAAGAACAGCACTTACTCCATTTTCTTCAGAAACAAGAAATAATTTTTTTGTTCTACCAAAGTAGGGGTAATTATTGATGGTAGTACCCTGCAATAAATAGCATTGTCACAAAATTACTAATTTTATGCTTTTATATAAGTTTATTTTGATGTCTTAATTTTGTACTGAAGAATTTCTATTCATATGTTGAATAATTCAATTATATTACAATTTTTAATCACAGTGCGCTAACTCTCCAAGGGAAATGCCTTTTCCTTTTTATCTAAGTACAGTTACAATGTGTCAATTTCTGGTGTACACCACAATGTCCCAGTAATGCATGTACATACATATATTCATTGAGAAATGCTTTTTCTAATTTCCTCCATTGTACTTTGTAGATATAAACTACATTGTTTTTTTAAGAATTTGTTTATGTGTCTATTCCACAAACTACAGTATATCTCCAATTAGGATATGAGCTAATATAGCCAGAAATCCTATGTTAATTATCCTTGTAAGTAACTTGTACAGTGCCTAACACATGACAAGTATTCAATAAGAAACTGTGGAATAAATCAATGAGTTAATGAAGAAATAAATTGTATCCTCAGGAAATTCCAAGGTTCTTGGAGTTTCAAACAAAATATGAGAACTAATGCTTGTCTGTAAGAGGCTTAAAGTTGAAGACAATACATTCTAAATTTAAAATAATAATAAAATATTAAGCTTCAACTTCCAGTTTTAATAGTACCTGATGCTACAGCAATCCTCCCACCACAAACAACTATAAAAGTGGGCAAAATCATGGACAGAAGGAAGCCTCATGTTTCCTCTAGCTCTATCTATGGAGATAATTTCCCCAAAACAGTACAGAAAAATGGAGAACAAGCAGGACACTGTGGTTCTGCTGTGATGAGAAGACAGATATCAGGCTTTGAGGTTGCAGAGGCTACAGAAATCTTCAAGGAAGGATACCAAATAGAACTGACTTGGGATCAAGGCGGATTCTAGAAGTCTGTGGAAGTCCTCATGAGTCCTTGACCAAAGTCTGGGAGACGCACACACAGGCTCAGCACCTGGGCGGGGGCAGGGCCGAGACCTGAATCCACGCCAGAAGCTCCACAATCTCCTAGACAGGACAGACTTGGTTACAGCCTGAGGCAGATAGGATCTTTCTGCCCTCGCACCTCAGAGAACTCGCACCGCCAAGACAAGTAAGGAGCTGAGATTTGGCACGGAGCAGGGGCAGGGCCATTCTGCTGTCTTCCCTGAGCCCGACTTCAGAGTGTCTACCGGAGGCAGGGCGGGCAGCTGCACAGAGCAGCTGAGTGACTGGTGCCGGGAGAGGACGGGCGGCAACCCGCTCTCCTGGCAGGAATGCAGCACCTGACCATGGTGCTGGGAGGGGATGCAATCCGCCCACCTGCCTCACCCTAGCACAGTCTGTGGCATCTGGAGGGGGAGTGACTCGCCCGCCCACTCACCTGGTAACAGCTCAGCACCTGACCCAGTGTTGGGAGGGGGCACGATCTGCTAGCCGACAGTCACTGGGAGCAGCACAGACAAGGGCGCCAATAGAGGGCCTCTGAAAATAGCAAGCTGAGTTCATGAAACAGGGGGAAGACACAAAGACTTCTCGATAAAATCATTAAGAGCACACCCTCTCCAGGAGAACTAGACAACTGATACTCTTACTTAAGCCACAGTGCAAGAGAGATATGAGCAATATGAAGAAGCAGAGGAACCACTCCCAATTAAAAGATCAAGAGAAATTCCCTGAAAGCACAATCAAGGAAATAGACATTGATGGCCTACTAGATCAAGATTTCAAAAAAGGAGTGATCAAAATACCGAAGGAACAAAAAGAAATAGTGTTTAAAGATATAAAATATGTCAAAAATGAAATAGAAGCTATAAAGAAGAAACAAGTAGAATTAGTAAACTCATTTGCTGAGAAGAGAGCTGACCTAAAAGGCTGTACAAAGAAGGCTAGATAATGCAGAGGAACAAATAAGTGACCTAGTAGACAGGACAACAGAAAGCACCCAATCAGAACAGCTGAGAGCAAAACAAATAAAAAATAATTAAAACAATATAAGGGACCTATGGGATAATATAAAATGTGCCAATCTATGCACAATAGGGGTTCCAGAAAGGGAAGAAAGAACAAAGGGGATTGAAAAGTTATTGGAAGAAGTCATGACTGACAACTTCCCGAACCTAAAGGAATCATATATCCAAGTACAGGAGGCTCAGAGGGTCCCAAACAGGAAGAACCCAAACAGATCCACACCAAGACATATCATAATCAACATGGCCAGAGTCAAGGATAAAGAAATGATCCTAAAGGCAGCAAGAGAAAAACAAAGAGTGAGTTACAAGGGAACCCCCATAAGGCTCTCAGCGGATTTGTCTACACAAACACTACAGGCCAGAAGGGAGTGGCAAGATATATTCAAAGTCCTGAATGAAAAAAAGATGCAGCCTAGGATACTCTATCAAGCAAGACTATCCTTTAGAATAGAAGGAGAGATAAAGAACTTCACAGACAAGCAAAAACCAAAAGAGTTTAGCAACATTAAATCCATGCTAAAAGAAATACTGACAGGTCTACTTAAAATAGAAAAGAAGCAGGATACTACAAAAATGAGAAACTCATAACTGGAAAGGAGATAACTGCCACGAATTACAAAAAGAATAAACACAAAATTGTAAAAGAAGACATCTAAATCATTAAGAGTGGGAGAGGGAAGCAAGGAAAGCCACTGTGGAAAACAGTATGGAGATTCCTCAAAAGACTAGGAATAGACTTACCATATGACCCAGGAATCCCGCTCCTGGGCATATATCCAGAAGGAACCCTACTTCAAAATGACCCCTGCACCCCAGTGTTCATAGCAGCACTATTTACAATAGCCAAGACATGGAAACAGCCTAAATGTCCATCAACAGATGACTAAATAAAGAAGAAGTGGTATATTTGTAAGATGGAATACTATTCAGCCATAAAAACTGACAACATAACACCATCTGCAGCAACATGGATGTTCCTGGAGAATGTCATTCTAAGTGAAGTAAGCCAGAAAGAGAAAGAAAAATACCCAATGAGACCGCTCATATGAGGAATGTTAAAAAAAAAAACATAAATACAAAACAGAAACAGACTCATATACATAGAATACAAACTTGTGGTTGCCAAGGGGGCAGGGGGTGGGAAGGGACAGACTAGAATTTTAAAATGCAGAATAGATAAACAAGATTATACTGTACAGCACAGGGAAATATATACAAGATCTTGTGGTAGCTCATAGCAGAAAAAAAATGTGACAATGAATATACATATGTTCGTGTATAACTGAAAAATTGTGCTGTATGCTAGAATTTGACACAACATTGTAAAATGACTATCACTCATTTAAAAAATGTAAAAAAAAAAAGGGGGGGTTTGAAATTTTCAATCCCACCCAGACCTCTGAGGAGGGAAGAGGGGCCAGGAATTGAGTTAATCACCAATGACAATGATTTGATCAACTAGAGCTATGTAATGAAACCTCCAAAAAAAAAACTATAAATGAAGGAGTTCAGAAAGCGTCCATGTTGGTGAACACATGAAGGTGCTAGGGGATGGCAAGTCCAGAGAGGACACAGAAGCTCTGTGCCCCTTCCCATATACTTTGCCCTGTGCATTTCTTCTACTTGGCTGTTCCTGAATTGTATTTATAGTAAACCAGTAATTTTAAGTGGACTTTTTTCCTGAATTCTGGGAGCCACCTTAGCAAGTTATCAAACTTGATAAGGAAGGCATGGGAACCTCTGATTTCTATCCAGCTGGATAGAAACAAAGGAAGCCTGGACTTGTGACTGATTTCTGATATGGGAGCAACCTTGTGGGACTGAGCCCTTAACTTGTACAATCTGACACGAACTCCAGGTAGATAGTCTCAGAATTGAATTGAATTCTAGGATACCAGCTGGCATGGGATAATCGATCAGTATGAGTGAAACTTCACACAGTTGGTGTCAGAAGTGTTGTGAGTAGAAAGAAATGGTTTTCCTTTTATATAGTAGGAATGGAAATCAACAAGTAAAATGAGAAATTTGTGGGAAATAGTACAATTTAAATTCAATTCAATAAATATGTCCTGGTAATTTTTTCTGAGCACCTCCAGTTCTACTACCCTATTCCCAGTCATCAAAACCTTTCCCTGTGAGTGACCTTCTACTTCGTCTCCAAGTTCTACCCTTTTCCTCCTTTATCCCCTAGTCTCACATCGGCTCACATAATATACACCAACTCTCTGTCCAAAAGCTTCCAATGGCTTCTTTTCACTCTGACAAATTAAATCCAAACTTTTTACTATAGCCAACAAGAGCCTTCATGACCTATGCCTAACTAACATTGCCATCTCCCACATCTCTGCCTGGGCCCATACTGCTCTGGTCACTCTAGCTTTTAATGGAGATAAAAATAAGACTACTGTTATATAGGGTTTTATGGGGATTAAGTTAAAGACTATATTTTAAAAAACCAATATAGTGCTAGCCCAGAGTAAGCAATAAACAAATGGTAATTTCTACAGATTAGAGGTATCAAATGCATTCCAATACCTTAAAAGATGATAAATTATAAGGTTCTTCCATTTCTAATGTAAGAGGAAAATATTCCCCATGATGCTGATGACTTTTCATCTCAGAGTCCCCATTTGTATAGCCACTTAAGGCGCTGGGAAAACCCACATGAAAAATTATTAGCAAAGTTTCAGAGCATAAAGTTTCATGTTCTCATGTGTTCAATTTTTAAAACAGACTCAGCTCACAAGCCCTACCTATAGAACAACCATTTATAGAACTCACTGATACTGTGATTCCTTCAGGCAAACTGACTATAAATTTGTATAAGAGAAAATGAAAAAAAGTCTCACCTTTCATTTCAGTTCAAGTTATTGGAGTTTTGGTTCCAACATGTTTCCAAGTATATAAAAATTCAATCTGGAGTGAAGATGTTTACAACGCAATTGGTGAATGTACTACAGAGGTATGAAATATCACATGACCAGGTGCACAACTGAAGCTTCCCAGAGAAGGTCATGCAGGGGGAGTAAACATGTATCATACCCACCACAACAGAAAAGTAGGATTCCAGAACAATTCCACTGAACACTGACATACAAAATTTGTGTCTACCCTGTATTATAAAAATATTCTTTAGTTTTACAAAATAACTTGGAAGATTGTGAAAAGGAAAGCCCGTTCTATTGAAGTTTTATTGTTTTAAGATATTTACCTCAGCACCACGTATGTCATTCTTGGTTTCTGAAAACTGATTTCATGTGGCCACAAGTCCTGCAGAGGAATTTTACGCAAAAGTCCAGGTACTCCCCAACTAGTTTTACCACCACTATTCTAATCTGTTTCACATATCACAGTAGATGAATATGCCCAAAATGCACTACTTTTCCTGTCAGTCCTTTCTACAGGTACTTACTGGATTCCCCATTGTTTACGGTTTGAAGTTCAGATTTCTGAAGTTAACTAATACCCAAGGGCCTGAACATTTGGCTCTTGCTTATCTTTCTAGCCTTATTTCTCCTTTTTCTTCCTTCAATATGCTCTTACTTCTTGATAAATACAATTTTCCAATTGGTGCTTTTCTATCCCTGGGCCTTCTCACCTCATTTTCCCTTCTGGATGGATCATTAGATTCCTCTCTCTGTCCAAACCCTTGTGAAATTCTTACCTACTTTGAGAATCTCTTTTTTGCAGTGTAATTCTACCCTTTGTAATACTACATGTTTTAGGACTATTTTTTGCCTGTGGCATAACTCAAGCTCATTCATTTTGTCCATTCAATAAATTTCTACCAGGTGCCAGGTACTATGCTAGGCACTGAAGCTTCAGTGTTGAACAAAAACAGCCTTGATTCCTGATATCTTGGCATTTTTAGCTAGTGGGCCTTCAGACAGAAACTAAATGGCAGAAACAAATGTTCTATTATTACCAAAACATGAATGAGAGGTAGAAAGGCTATGAGATCTCAAAATACTTAACCTGACCCAGTCAAGAAGATTAGGAAGGCTTCACTAAGGAAATGACAACTGGAGGATGAAATCTAAGGAATGACTTGAAGTTTACTGGATAAAGAAAGTAGGAAAAAGGCTTTCTGGGAGAATGACCTGTCCTGGAAGAGAATAAGGCAAGAAAAAGGGACCAAAATGAGTCAGGCTTTATGAAGCAGAAAAAGAGAGGTGTGATGAGAAGAAAGATGAATTTGGAAAGTTAGGTAATGACCAGGCCACTGATGACCTTACAGGCCAGTGGTTCTCAAATGTTTCAGAGATCCTTTACACTCTTAAGAGTTACTGAGAATGCCAAAGAGCTTTTGCTCAAATGTGCATTATAGCTATCAATCCTATCTTAAAAATTAAACATGAGAAATTTTAAGATTTATTAATTTATTTAAAATAACAAAAATAAATCTATTACATGATAAAATGAATACCATTTTTATTTTTATTTTTTAAAAAACTATGTATCTCAAAATAAAAAAATTAGAAGAGTGATCTTTGTTTGTTTGTTTTTGCAAGTCCCTCTAATATTTGCCCCAGTAGAAGACAACTGGATTCTCACATCTGCTTCTGCATTTGTTCTATTCCAATGTCACAAATCAGGTTACCATGGAAAACACCAGTCCATTAAGACAGAATGAGACTGAAACACTTGTAGTATTAATAAGAAAATAATTTTGACCTTGTAGAAATCCTGACTAGTTCCCCAAATTGCACTTTGAAAATAGCTGTTCTACATCATCTTACTAGATTTTTGTTCTAAGCCATGTAGAGAAAGCATTACAAGGAAGTCAAAGGAGATGTAGGTAGATGAATATATCAGCATTTTATAATACATTCATACGACTGATAGCTTAGACTAGGGTGTTTCTCACTTATGGAGAAGATGGAAGATTCAGGTACTAGTTAGGAGATTTAATATACAATACTTGCTGATAGATTTCATATGGAAAAGGAAAGAAATAGTTGAAAAGGATGAGTTCTAATTCTCTGGTTTGTACTAATAGGTAGATAGTTGGGCTCTTCACTGACATAAGAAACAAGAAAATAGAAACAGGTCTGGGGAGCACAACCACAAGTTTAGTTTGGCTAAGTTGAATTTTAAGTGTCTTTGAGACATTCTCCTCAAAATGGCAAAAAAAAAAAAAGAAGCAGCTATCTATCTATATATACCCAGAGCACAGAGCAGACATCATGGCTTGAGATACACATTTATTTGTGAGCCATGTGCCTATGGTGGTTGGTAAAACTACTGGTGTGTATAAGTTTGCTTAGGAGACAACATAGAGAGACTAGAGTGTAGAACCAGGCCTTAAGGAATTCCTAAATGTAATGTTTATGTAATGTTTGAGGTGAGGAAGCCATATTAATAATGCAACAATGAGACATGGTAGCCACAGAGATAAAAGAAAAACCATGGGTTTATTCTCTTAGAGAATAACCAACAGACTAAGATTCCTGACAAAGACAGGATCCAAGGTAACATTATCTTGTTCTGGAATGCCATCCTGGAAGCAAAGGTACCAGAGATCCAAACCTTCAATTTTATGAAAATGGGTCTAAGTTCAAATATAAAAATTGTGCAGGAACTGGCTATTCAGAAGCTAGTAGTTTTATTTTTGATTGGAAAGCAATTTATCTGGCAAACAGTGCTTCTGTTAAGAACCATAGGTAAAAATGATGCTAAGAACCACACAGTAATATCTGGTTAGATAATGCAGGTAAGAAAGACTAGATGCCACACTCATTTAATCAATCCTTCAAACAAGCCCTAGGGAGAAAATACTATGAAGATGTTTAATCCTTGACTAAAAGTATAAGATTTTTTCATGGCTTTATGGAATCTAAGTGCTCAACCATTGCATTTCTACGTATGAAGTTAATATGTGTTAAGGTCTTCTTAAACGCATTGAGAAATTATGATCCAATGCAAACTGTAATGTTCCCCTCCTGAAATTCTTTTAGTAAGAAAATTGTCTCAGAAAGCAAATGTATCTGATTCTACGTGACATGCTTCCCTATGGAATTAATGAATTTAATGGAAATATTAGAGTAAGAGGAGGAAGCAAAAAAAAAAAAGTTGAGGAAGCAAACAGCTGACAATTTCCTTTCTGGATGATAAAGGAAAACCAGAGGATAATATACTACCTGACGTGGAGCAGCAAAGATTTTAGCACATCAACCATATACCAAAAACCACTGCAGATACCTTAGATAAAAGGTAGATTGAAAAAAGAACATTTATACTCTGGAGACAGGCATGTGAAAAATGTATAATTCCAAAGCAACGTGGTTAGTGCAATGCTTTTCTTAGTCTTTCTCTTTCTATTGATTGAAGGAAAAAACACAACGATTTTAAACTCTCTAAGGGATAATAAGATATTGAAACTAGAATTATTTATTGGAATTAATTATTAGAATTAGAAGAAATTATGAGGCCTAGACTTCATACTAGATGAATTTATAGCATAGCTTACTTAGGTCCATTAAAAATATCTACACTTCAGAGAAATGTAGGTATTTTGACAACAAATTAAGTAAGCAGACACAGAAAAGTTGAAGGACTTTTACTGCTTGTAGTTTTGATTTGGGTTAATCAACAACTGAGTAGGTAAACTAGACTAAACAAACTGTTGGTGATAGCCATGAGAAGAAATGAAGACAGCTATTAGAAGAAGCCACAGGTACACTAATGAAATCATCTATAAAACAGAAACAGACTCGAAGACATAGTAAACAATCTTACGGTTACCAGGGGAAAGGGGTGGGAAGGGATAAATTTAGGAGTTTGAGATTTGCAGATCTTAACCACTATATATAAAAATTGATTAAAAAAACAAATTTCTTCTGTATAGCACTGTATTCAATATCTTATAATAACCTTTAATAGAAATGAATATGAAAATGAATATATGTATATATACATACATACATGACTGGAACATTATGCTATACACCAGAAATTGACACATTGTAACTGACTAAACTCCAATTCTTTTAAATGTTAAAGAAAAAAAGAAAGAAGCCACAGGTATTTGTCACCAACTTGCTTATGAAGTCATGCTAGATAGCTTCTTCAAATAATATTTGGGATAAGTCAATGTTACGGAAATTAAAAAAAAAAACCAACAATGTTAGCTTAAATTCTAATTGTAACACATGTACAAAATATATCATTTTAGTCCTAGGTATTTTTATTTTCTTATACCTGCCTTAAGTTACTTTGCTAAGCCCTCTTAAGAAAGGACATACTTTTGGTTGAAAACACCTTTTCGTGGGGAAAAAAGGTTATTCATTCACTTAAAATGTTATGCTGAATCTTTCTATATGTGATACAATATACTAGCTAATAATGGAATTGAAAGCAACTCCAATATGATGTAGATCTATTCACCTTTTTGAGCTGCTTACAAAGAAATAATGAAGGTAATCCCTTCATAGGGCTGCAAAATGTTCTAATACAGATGTATCATCTAGGATAATATTAATATGGTCAGTATCAGAGGTATGCCTCAATGTGTACCCTTGAACTAATGCTATCAATCAGGAAATGTAACTTTAACAAGGTCACATTGGCTGTCAGTTGCACAGATCTACATCACGCCTATGACCTTGTAGTACAGCACATTTCACAGCTCCAGGAATATGAGAGGAACCCGCAAATGCATGTGGATTTTGTCAATCAAAAAAAAGAACAAGATTCATGAATCTGGACCCTCACTGAAAAATGTGACTTGTGACTTAGCAACAATAAAACCATCAAGGATTCAACCTAGTGTGTATAGAAAACAAATAACAGGATAAGATAAAAAGAGTAATGCAACATACACAAAATGTTACTGGAACAAAATATGAGAGCTACAAAACAACCTAAAGAGAGGGTAACCCAAAAAGGAAATGCTTGAGCTATGTTTTAAATACTGAATAGACATTTGTCAAGAGAAGAAAAATGAGCAAGGCTCACTGGGCGGAGAGACAAGATCATCAAGGGCATAACAGAGTAGAAGAGCGTGGTCTATTTGTGAGCTGACCATCATCTAACATTGACAGAGTAAGATATTTGGATTGGGACTGAGACAGCATGAGTCTGAAAAAGGCTGAATGAAAAATATCAGGTGGTTAAGGTGCTCGTGTGTCAGACAAAGCTGTGTGAGGTTTATGCTATGTATTTGCAAAGAAAAGATTTAACACTGAGTCCCTATTTTTAAAATTGGTATCATTTGTGAAAGTTTAATATGTAATAAGGAATATGAGTGAACAAGGAGTAGGGTACCCAGATCATGTTTAGTGTCCTGAAGCCCAGGGGCATGGGGAAGAAAGGGCAGCTGAGAGTCAGGTGATGCTGAGGAGGTAGAATTGAGTTTCCCCATCCTTCAGACACACCTACGCAGCAAAAATGCAACCGCAAAACCTACAATCTATCTTCACATGGGAGGTGGCGAGACTTCTCTGACCAAACCCTATCTTTAGCTTCCTTCTACTCATCAATATTGCCTCTCATCGGTCACCATGGGCTTCCCATCCACTTATCCTTTATAAGCTGTTGGCAAGAGTCCCACCTTAAACCATTTCTTACTCTGCACTCTTCCCTTGAGATCTCATCCTCTTTTATGGCTTGACAAAGACCCATAGCCAATGACACTCCCAAACATACCTCCAACAGCCTTGTCTCACCTGAGATTCCAGCTGGGCTTTTCTACTTAGCTGTGTCACACATCTCCAATTCATAATGCTAGAATCATCACATTAAAAAGGGTTTGAAAGATCTTCCCTTTTTAAGTCTACGTTTTACAAATAAGAAACAAAATCCAGGGATATTTACTGTTCTCCTCAAGTTTATCTTTCTCCTCAGTATCTGAAAAAGGAATAGAACTGAGTGCCCCGACTCATCTTTTTCTTTCCCCCATTACTTAATGACATATGCACTGACTCCAGTGGGGATCTGTGCTATATAGGAAAAGCACTGAGCCAGGCACTTTAAGGAATACAAAAATGAGACACTTCAAGCAGCTCATAATCAAGTACAAAGATAAATATGTACTGTAATACAAGGCAAAATATAAGTGCTCCATGAGAGCTATAAAAAAAGAGCTACAGGGATTTAAACAAAGGCCAGTTTGTGTTTTGCTTGCATTTTTTAATATGTAATATGAATGTATCTGTTTCTCATATAAATTTAGCTTTATTCCTAACCACAGTTACTTTTACATATCAAACATACAGTTGGCAAACACCTATACTTTTCAAAGGAAAGCCACAAATTCACTTTAGGATCATAGCTGGAGCTTTGTGTATTCTCTCCTCCAAGGAGCACAAAGTCCTTAATTTATCTGAGAATGGGGAAATAGTGGGGTGGAGACAGACACAGAGAAGCAGTAAAGCAATTCAAGCCCAGAGCAGTTGGTGTGTTGCAGAAACTGCACAGTGGATCGGGGACAGGCTGTCTGGACTGCTTTCCATGCTGCAGCAACACTTCATCTTAGCCTCAGATTCAGAAAACAACCTGTTCCTTTATTTCAACTGCAGTAGCCATGGGAGAGCCCCGGTCTCGGAACTGTGGTATCCACAATAATTCTTTCTGTCTTCTCTTTTACTTCTTAGGTTTCGAACTCATTAGGGAAGCAGAGAGAAATGCAGAGCTCAGTAAACTGAAATGCCCATCACTAGGAACCTTTTCAATTGAAGTTTCTAGAGAGAATACCTATTAGGGAAGATATAACTGCATGAGATCCCTGACGTCCTCTTATGGACTGTGAGTGATGACAAGGAACAAGAGTTCGGCAAGATCCACTGAGAATCTAAAGTTTAATAGACGTCTGATTGGCATTTTACTAGGTTATACCCTCTGGCTCAGGAAAAGGAGGAAAATTATGACAGTGAAAAAGCAACAGCAACTCTCGTGGGATCCTCAGAGCTCTCATACCTGCAAAATTCAAAGCAGACGAAAATGAACATAGATTCATCTCAGGGCAGTAGGCGAGCTTATGGAAAAAAATGCCCTGAGTCATAATGAAAAGACTGGAAAACAAGATTCAGAGGGAAAACTATAGGCAAGAACTCTGAAAAATTATCCCTTGTAATATCAGTTTATGTAACACATTTATATGACGCCATCACAAAATACAGGACTAAAAAGGCCAACAGGTAGCATGGTATAAAGCAGGGATTTCAAACCTTAATGAAAATTTGAATTGCCTGAATAAGTAGTTAAACTGCAGCTTTTGATTTGGTAGATATAGACTAGGCCAGGGGTTCTACACTTTCACCAAGCTTCCAGGTGATGATGCAGGTCCTGTGGACCCATGGACCATACTATGAATAGCAAAGAAAAGGAAAGTTCATCAAATTAGAGGTCAGAAAACCTGGACTGCCCTCTCCTCTGCTCTCCCCAACCACACACACACATACATACACACATACACACACATACACACACACATCATACTACTTAACAAACTTTATAATCTGCAGCCTGAAACCCTCTCTGAGCCTCCATTCCTATAAAATGGGATAGTAACAATACATTTAGAAGTAAAGCATATGAAAATACTTTAATTATAAAACAGTATGTAAATAAAATTTATTGTTATTTTAAGAAATAAATAGGAAGTTATACACTTACCCTAAAAGAAAAGACACTGAGGGTACTGATAGTATATAAAGGTTCTGTCTGTAGAAAACTGAAATTAAATAGCTTTCGATCTCTGGAGAAAGCAGCTCTAAGCATCTATAGCAGTGGTTCTCAAACTTTGCTGCCTGTGAAAGTCAACCAAAAAGCTTTTAAAAAATACCTCTGCCTCAGCACTTCCCATCTTGCCCCACAATTCTGATGCAGGTGGTCTAAAGGTGGACCCAAACACAAAGTTTTTTTTTTTTTAACTCTTCAAGTATTTCTAAGATGTAATCAGTGTTGAGAACCACTGGCCCTTGAGGCAGATGCTCATTGAGCAAAACCAGCTGGGAAAGTCAGAGGAAGATGACCCGATGGTTGCTGGAAAAGAAAACATCTGGAGAGATATTTGCGTCAGTGTGCACCTGCACACTGAAGGAAAACTAGTTTCTCCATTGAAAAGATATTCAAAGAAAAACAGGAGCATCTGGTGAAGGTGATAAGGCCTATCTCTCCACTAGTTGTGAGGATCAAATAAGAAAATGCACTTGAAGGCACTTGAATGTCTGTTAAGTGCCATAAAAATATTTAGTGTTGTTTTGACCAGATTCATTAAACAACTCTTACGCCCAGAAGAAAGTGAGATGTAACCATTAAAGAAGATTCCTTTAAAGCAGTCTCCTTCAGTATCCACCTCCAAACACAATGTCTTGCAAACTGATAAAAATTTACTAAGGAATCTTTGTGGTACGAGCTAAGTGGAATCTTATCTGCATTTTTGTTGTTGTTGTTGTTGCTCTTGGCCTTAAAGATTACGCAATGATTTATTAACTAAGTACTCTGGAAATTTCAGTTTTGAAACAAACTCAAAATTTTGGCAGCCTCTTAAAAATAAAGAAAACTAAGTGGCTAGCAAACAAAAATAAAGAAAAAATTATAGACAAGCAGGTGTATCACATGGATACATTTACCTAACAAGCAGGTGTTGAAAATAAAAATACAACAGAAGAAAAAGCAACTACCCAAAGGAAAAGTGTAAAGAGGAGGTGAGACAGCATTCCCTACACTCCACCATCGCACAGAAAGACCACAGCACTTTGCCATGACTATCGAGAAAACTATGGCAGGCTTTATCCATAACAATGAGCTTGGATGGAAAGTCCTTCAGGGCTGTCAGGGACTCTGAAGCATGGAAGATGTAACAGTACTGAAACACACAGCAGTAAGGTAATTCTCACCAGAGGGAAAAGCAAAAGTCAAAAATGTAAAAATATGGAAATACAAGTTGATAAAACTCACTGTGTGTTTGCTTTTTTGTTTGTGGAATTCAAGGATTTGTTTGGTAGTGCAGAATAAATTATAAATAAGTAAAACTTACTGAGTACTCTGTGCTAAACAGTGCTTGTCTCTGTAAATTACATAAATTCTTTGAATTCTCACAATAACTTACTAACTTACTAAGGTATTATTATTATTATTATTATTATTATTATTATTATTATTATCACCCTTAATTTTACAAATAAGGAAATTGAGGCAAAACCAAACACTTCTTCAATATGCCAGGATTTGAGCCTAGATAGCTTGTTCCAAAAGACTACATTACACCAACTCTCTAACTTGATAGGATATTACTCCTAGAGGTACCTATATTAATTAGTGAACTTTATAAATATTTTCCAACTTAATATTTGTAGACTTGATTGGGAAGGACTCATTCTTATTAATAAAACTGAACATGAAATGCTATCAGCTCATGGCCTCTTTTCCTGCTCCTAGTTCAAGCTGTACTACCTGCAAGTACAGCACTTTTACCAGGGAATTTAATTTTTACACATCTATTTCTCCTCATTAGACTGTAAATTATTAGTCCATAAGAATATGAATGTACGTTTCTAAGAACTATGTCTTGTTCATCTTTGCAGCAATAGTGTCTGACACAATATTTTAAGTTTGCATTAATAATTAGTACTGAATGGGCGACTCAGGAGTAGCTTTCTAAGTAAGGTTAAATAAATTATAAAATGAGAGAGGTCAAGAACAAAGATCTAGACTTTTAGCATTAGCCCAAATCATGATATATCCCTTGGGGAAGAGACTGTAAAGACAAATTAGAAAGGAACCAAGGTCAAGGTGTACATTTACATAGTTTGGCTGATTTGCTTACCTTACCCCCAGGATTTGTTTAAAAGGAAATATTTTGAAAAAAAATTTAATTAAATAACCGTGTTTTTATAAACTCTGAAAAATGAAAAAGGAGAGAATGAAGGAAGAAAGGAAGGAAAGAAGGCAAGATAAAAGAAAGAGCCTTTTAGTCCACTTATATATTCATCAGTATTATATTGAGTATTACTATGCATCAGCTGTTTCTCAAGGTTTTGAATAAAACAGTTGTCTATAAAGAAAGGTGTAAGAATAAAACAACTGTCCATATATAAAGATACAAAGATACAAGGATCTATGTATTCATGGGGAAGGAAAAACTAAGACAAATACAACAAAGAAATTGAGGTAGTGGTAAGTGCTATGAAAACAAGTAAAGAGGGTTGCATGAAGATAATGCAATTTGTTAAGACTGCAGAAGAGGAGTAGAGCTACTTAGACTGTTAAAGGACTGCCCCACTAAGAAACTGACATTGAACAGAGACTTCTATGGTAAGAAGAAAATGTCCAGGCAAAAATCTATGACAGAGCATTTGAGGCAAAAGGAATGGCAAGGACAAAGGCCCTGAGGCAAGAAGAAGCTTGTTTCTCTCTTTGAAAGTTTTGATGTCTTTGGAGAAGGGGAAAACCACTGTAGCTGAACATACAGTAGTGTTTAGGGTAATCCAAACATAGGGCTGTTGGAAAGCAAAAGAGGTGGGACATGCCAATTACTGATGAGAAGGTGAACACTGGGGTGGAGCTAAAGTTCCTAGTAGGCTAACTAGGATATCACTGCTATCTTTAAGAGTGTAACTTTAGTAGAATGGTTGGATAAGTGGTCTTCTGATTCCAGGGATTCCAATAAATGAGGTAAGTGATGAGAAAAACGAAAACATCCAAGGCTTTTCAGCAGATAAGGAAAGAAGAGAGACTGGAGTGAACTGAAATGCAAGCAAGAGAGATGATCATCAGTGAAGATCTAACAGGATGATATTATTTAGATGATATGATTCAGGTTGTAAATATTTAGAAGAATAGTCTCAGACTGTAAAGAAAGGAGTGATAAAAATCCAGTAACTGAGAATGTGTATTGGGAAGGAGGAAATCAGAAGTAGCTCATCTCATCTAGCATTTTATTTTCCTCTAGTAAAGTAGATGGTAAAGTCATTCCACAAGGTATTATTATCATTATCACCTTTACTTTATAGATAAGGAAATTGAGGCAAAACCAAACACTTGTTCAATGTCAGGATTTGAGCCTAGATAGCTTGTTCCAAGAGACTACATTACACTGACTCTCATACGAATGGAATTAACAGGAGTAGGATTGATCATTTGAGTAGAATGGCAAATATAGGTAACACAAAAAGACGAGACTAGTAGTAATGCCTAATGGATTGTAAACTAATTGAAAGCCAAAAAATCCTATCTTATTCATCCCTGCATCCCTCACTCTATATAAAATATCTTTCACAGGAAAGTCGCTTAGTTCTCATTGCCTAAAAAATGTGTTTTGGAGGAAGAATGTGGGAGTCTTAATTTGGGGAATCATGTCACTCTTCTCTCTACAGGTTTAAGTCTAAAATCCTTAGCATGGAACACAATGCCTCTCATAATCTGGCCACAGCCTAACTTTCTAGCTTTCCTTCCTACAGCTTCTTCCACAGGCCACAACACATACAAAGAAACAGGAAAAGTATAGACCATTCAAAGGAAAAATATAACAAAAGCAATCTCTGAGGAAGCCCAGATATTTGATATGCTAGACAAAGACTTTAAATCAACTGTCAAAAGAGACAAGGATGATTGAACCTATAAAAATAAGTCATTATTTCAGCATTATTTCTAGATGAGCTTTGAATCTTTTTGAACCAATGACTGAGGTTTTCAAGTTCTGCATCATATTAACATAGAAGTGCTATCCAAGTCCTTAAAATAAAAGTGTTTGGGATGCACGTCACTAGCCGAACTATCTCTAAAAAATAACTATCTAGATAACATAATAAACAGAAACATCTTAAAGAACTACCCTTGTATGCCTGCTTTAATAAGTGATGACTTACTTGCCAAATGTTTCCCTAAAGTCCTAAATTGATTCAATTTGGAAAGGTGTGTCACAAAATAATTCTGATTCTGACTACAAAAATAAATAACTATTTTTCAAGTACTTAATATGTGCTAGACAATGTGTTAAAACCTTTTACAAGAAAAATTTCATAAGAACTCTATGAAAGAAGTAAAATTATCATCCCCATTTTATTGATGAGGAAAAAAGGCTCAAAACATTTGAACAATTAACCAAAAAAACTCAGAGGTAGCTAGTAAGAGAGTAGAGATTTGAATACTAGTTGCCTCCCTTCAGAGCTTATCTACATTTACTATCTCCCTAATGCAGTAGACAAGACCATCCCAGATAATTCAGAGTATTTAAAAAAAAATTTTATCTATGTTTGTTAAGAAGGTAAAATTCAGTTTTCTTATATTTGATTATCCAGTAAAAATATATCAAGTCCATACTTCAGAGCAGTCCTCTGGATTTAGCAATCTAACATTTAATAACAGACATCTAACAATATCAGACATACTCAAATAATAAAGATTATAAATAGCACCATAGATTTCTGCCAACTTAACTATGTTAACTTTAAAAATGTGTGACTCTCTTACTACTCAAAGTTTATCATATACATATGTTCTCCATTTCTACAATTAAAGAAAACCCCAACTGCCCTTTTAAAAAGGAAACAAACTCGCTATTTCAAACTCGGAATACATGCCTTTCAGATAGATTGGTTCAGCTGCAAATCTGAATACCTTTCAGTAATTAACATAATAAAAGTAAAGTAAAAGATATAAAAATATAGGCAAGTGGCACAATTATTGAAAAAAATAAAATAGCACAACTGAGGAATAAAAACTAGCAATTGTTATACCTAAGTGGTTTGGAAAATTCTTGGCAAGAAGTCTGATGATAAATCTAAAGTTTTCATTCTGAAATGCATCATTCTTGCTTTTCACCTTGATGATTTACAAGTCCTATATAAAAGTCTGGATAAGGATGGTGGTGGGGAGAACCAGAGAAGTGGGCGCAAACAGAGAAAGTTTGAAGAGCTGCTGAGACCAGAAACAAACACTTGCTTTTCAAGTGGAATTCGAGCTCAACACAGAATGACGTAAACCCCATTGGAGAGACAGTGCACATGAAAGTGAAGAACAGAGGTGGTTAATGGACAGAATGACTCACCTGATGTTGGATTTTTTTAGCAAACAATTTCTAAAATCAGACATCTTTTGTATGAGTGTCAAAAGAATACAAAGAACAGTCTAAAGCCAACAAAGGAAATCATTGATTCGAAAAGAATAGATGAAAATCCATTGATAACAAGCCACACAGTAATTCAACCTCAAAAATATTTGGCAGTGTACAGCAAATGTGGCTCAGCTCCATAGGGAATATCATATCCAAAGACTCATCCCAGGATTTTATCTTTAGCAAATTCTCTTTAATTAGGATGACTTTTATTTAGTTCTGAGGTTATAGTTATAAAACTTTATCCTGCCTAGGGGGAAAAAAAGTGTACTGAGGGGCTGCTCCTAGTATTCAATCATGGCTTTGGGAAGGTTTTGCTCACATCTGATATTCAGCTCAGCAACTTCCAGATGTGTCACACTGCTTTGGTTTTACCTATCCTTGTTACACAAGGGCATTTGGGCAAAGTTAGTTTCAATCTACCATGCTTTACAGAAACTAGAGTTTTTATGGCACTGATGAGTTTTCAAGCTAATTTAGGAAAATCTAATTTTCATGGTTTCAGCTGAACATTACTTCATGGTTTATCTAGACGTTTACAATACAATGAAGGTTTTCAGATTTTGAGAAATGCAGTATGTGTGGATTCAAGTCACATCTTTCTCCTCTCCATCCTTTGCCCATTAACCTTGAGTTTAAAAAAAAAAATGCTTATTTTCTGCAGGGTGATTGAGAGAGTACGTAGGAGAACAAATCACAAAAGAAAGAACGCTTTCATAGGGCTGTTTACCTTGTAACACAAGCAGAGCAAGATTTCCATGGTTTGTGCTAGGACTGTGCATGCTGTCATGTTTAATTCCACTGTAAAGTACACAGTGCTTCCATCACGCCAGTATACACTGAAGAAGGCAGGCAAGCAAAAGGAAGTAAAGAATAAAGGAAATGTTTCTTCACTGTCTTCTATAAAGAAAGAAGAGCAGTTAAACCAACTATCTAGTTTTTTCTGTAGATATTAACTTTCTCATTCCTTTTAGATAGTTTAACTTTAACTTTAGGCAGAACATTTTAATTTCTCCCTATTATTCAATTTCTATTTACTGTCCCAAATCTTGGAGACATAAAATTCCCTGTAAGGAATTCATTGCCAGGTGATGACTACTAGCACTTACTCTTGGTTGTCGAGACTACAGGCAGTTGAGACCAAGGGCTCTTTCTTCTCCCAGAAGGAGGAGGCTGCACCCAAACTCAGTTTCCCAAGGCCTCATAGGCGTCTATAAGCAGGGCAGCTGGCTTTCTTGACAGCTTCTGTAAACAGTTGATTCCTAACCCAAACTGTACACTGGTCAATAATCAGATAATTCTCACTGACAAAATTTTTCTTGTAAATGTCGTATAAGAGAATGCAGTGGGTAAGGTCCCTTCAGTGGAATGCCAACTGCAGTAAAGAGTTGACTCAGTAGGTAAGGGATCTTCAAACTATGCACATTCTAAAGAAAAGTCTGACTTTTGGCTGACTTTTGGAAGGCAATCTCTAAAGCCTTGGAATTTCCTGTCTGATAACAATACCTTTGTCAATCTAGGGACTTGGATCATGCCAGAGAGTCTATGCTGACAACATGATTAATGGTTAGAGCCTTAAGCCTCATGGTATCAGTCTGACTTCTGAGGTGCTAGAAACTAATTAAGGTGGGTACTATGTGGGCGCTCTATGCCTAAATGTTCAACCCTCAACTCCGGACACCAAAGACTGGGTAAGCTTCTCTGGTTGACAATACTCTGTATGTGTTGTCCCACATTGCTGGAAGAATTAAACAGTCTGTACCACTCCTTAGGAAATGAGGACAGGAAGCCCATGCCTAGACTCTGCCCTATATATCTTTTCTCTTTGCTAATTTTAGTTTGGATACTTTCACTATAATAAAACTTAACCACGAGTATAACTGCTTTGTGAGTTCTGTGAGGGCCTATGGCAAATCATTGAATCTCTGGGTGTTCTTGGGGACCCCTAGCCACACTGACCCACACTGCATGTCCAGCAGTCTTCTAACCCCATGTTCATGAGGACATCAGAAGACGAGAAAACTGCATCTTCTCTTCTTTACAATCCTTGGCTCAGAAGTTTTCCTAGTATAATCTATGCCTTACTCCACTCTAAATTGTGTGGTACTATGGCATGCAATGACAGCACGTGAAGAAATCATGAGTTCTTAAGTACATCACACGTTAAGACATTTACGAACAAAGATGAAAGGAATTTTATGCTTTTTCCTGTTTCATTATTTTGAAATTTTTAATTTGAAAACTTGAGCTGGTAACAAAATTCACTTTGATTTCTCTCAGAATTCCAGTGTCATTGAGTTGTGTAAGAGATCCTTTATTTACCACCTAGTACCAAATTCTAAGGTTAAAAGTGAATAAAAATAACAGGTAAACAAATAATTAAGAAAGGAAAATTATAGAGTATCAAGAGATACTAAAATAGTACTAAAAATAGTAAATAAAATAAATAGGCATACCTAAACCTAAACTTTATTACATGTTTATTCTAGTAATTTAGGATTCCTATGAAGTTTTTAACTGTCATTATGAGACTCCAATAAGTTTTTTCCATATGTAGATTTTCTATAAAAAGTCATCATTAAAAAAGGCAGATAAATCTCCAGCTCTAAGATATAAATTATACTGATTCACACACTTGCAATATATAGTATGGCAAATTACTATCCATGAAGAACCTTGACCACCTATCTGTGTCAGTGTGCCAAAGAACAATGTCCACAGAACATTTTTCAAGAGTAAAGTGGGCAATTGCTACTGGCATAGGTCAAGGCCAGATTATGAACTCTGTGAAGTCTGTCTCTGCTTCCATTCTTACTTCTTTTCTTTGCCCTAGCTCCTTACTGCCTAACCACCACTCTGCTCTCTCACTCTTCCAAATATCTGCTCACATGCACTTGTGCATTGTGTGGACACTGAACCCACTGTTCTCCAGGTACGAGTGGCTGCGATGTCTGGCATATTTGAGGCATTCAGTGTTAATCAAATAAACCAATAGTCTCAATTTAAAAAAAAAAAAGAAGAACTCTTGCTTTTGTCACAGTTTGGAACGGGATATTTATATAGTGAATGTGAGTACAATAGACAGCTGGGGTAATTTGCACCTAATAGAATAAAATCTATTTGTTTTTTATTACAAGAATTGTTGGGGTTTTAAATAAATCCTCCAGAAGAAATCTCTTATTCCTGTGACATATTTTTTTAACCTTTGTGACCCTTAGCTACATTCTATCTTATATTAAAATTACTCATGATAGTTTATCTCTTCTAATGGATTGTACATTCCTTGAAGTTAATGTCCTCATTTCTAAATGATCCTGGAATAGTTATAGCACTACTTAGAAGATAGTAGTTGCTCAATAAATATTGGTTAAACAAGCAAGTGAATGATTCGTTCTTAAAGGAATGCTGCCACTTGTTTTTGCTTTGTGTGTGTGTGTGTGTCTTTTCTTTTTTCCCTATATAAAAGCTCAGGCTGAACAAAACTGAGAATCAAAGCTAAGCTATGAGATATGAACAGGTTCTACCTTATGACTCTTTGTAGATAATGGTTTGCTTTATCTCAACTACTCACTACCCCAAGTAAGCAGTTACCACCAGCAGGTACAACCAAGGTGGCCCACAAACACTGGGTGCCATCTCCCTCTTGGTCACCTTCTAAACACATTGCATTCTTGACTGATTCTCAAACATCTGGATGATAGCCCACCATCTGGACTTCTGTCCTCCTCCAAGGACACTGTACTGGACCACTTCTCAGTTATTTAGTGAAATGTCCTACTTACTAAGATTTTTCCCCCCCAAACCAATAACTGCCACCCTCACTCCCAACTTCATCCTAATTTTCAGTTTGATAACATGTTATTTGTGTCTTAACAATAATTTTTGTTAGAGGTTTGCCTAAAGTAATAGTCCTCTAAATATTCAGGGACTTAATTTTTAAAAAGGAGACGGAAAGAGTAAACAAAATCACTGAATGGTTAAGGTCGGGGCTGGAATGTTCCAGACTTGCCAGCCAGGCCCAGTCAGCTGCCTGTGACTTTTCACACATCAGCAAGTTTCCCTCATAAAAGGTTTACAGCTCAAGCCAGGCTGGCTGCAGACAGTTAAACCAACACAGTATAAAAAAAGTGAGGGGAAAACAGTGTGAGACCAATTAGAACAAATTGGTAATGAAAGCAACAGCTGGATGTCAACATGTTCTGCTCTGTTAATGGCATGTCAACGGGGTGATTTTTAAAGAAACCGGTGCCGTCTGAAGGAAAGGAGAGACCAGCGCCCTAATGGGACAGAGCAGGCCTGTACCTCACCAGAGGCATTCCTGCCCACTCACTTGAGAAGGCCACCTGTGCAGATGAAAACCCGTGTAAGAAACTTTTCTCTCTTCTAAAGCCTCCCACTGAACTGTCACCACAGGGAGTAGAATCCCTCTCACTTTATGCAGAGCTCATTTGACAAATGATGTTATGACACAGAAGGATAGTCAACACAGCCTGAAAAGAACTGGAAGGCAGAAGACCTGGGTTCTGAGTCCTGCACTGTCCTTACAACCTTTGTCTCTGCTACAACTCAAACACTTTATCTGCAAAGAGAGGAATATTGTAATACCTTCTTTTTTTTTTTTCTTGTCTTATGGGGTTATCTTGAAGATGAAAAGAGAAATTATACATAAAGATATTTTGGAAATTTCAAACAATGCCCAGCAAATAAGGAACTCTTCTGAAATGGCTGAATGGAGTGTTTTTGAAAATTGGTTTCATAACTGTTCCTGAGCACGTAAAGATGAATCTAATATTGAACAATTTGCACAGAGTAAATCCAGGACCACATCTTTGTTGAGAAATTGTAGGTCAGATGTAGTACTACCTATTATTGGTTACGTGCATATGTGCTAGATATTTTAGTCATTTCATCCTCCTAACAAGCCTCTGAATTAGGTACTATTATTCCACTTCAAGGATAAGAAATTAAGGCTCAGAGAGGTTGAGTAAGTTGTTCAAAGTCACACAGCTATTTAATTGCAGAACCAGGAAGTGAACCACAAAGTCTTTGTTCTTAACCACCATGCTACATCCCTGCCTTCATTTTAATGCAACAGCATGTTGAAATGGGGTTAAACCGCAATGGCAAACTAATATGTACCAAGGGCCTAAATATGAACCACTTACCAGGATTGGGCCTGAGGTAATTTGAATTTCTGCCCAAGAAAACAGCGTTAAGTGGCCAATTCAAAGAGGTACCTCACACCCTCTTAAGAACTGATCTTTTGTGGGAAAGTGGGGTTTTCTATAAACATACGAAAGCAGCCCATGAGAGAACATCAGCTGTGAGCAAGGATCAAACTCAGAAAGGGCAGCATGCCAGTTCAAAAGAATATCAGTCAAAAGGGATATTTTCCATGACTGACCAATCCTACATGATCTCATTCTAACTTTGTTAGAGCCAGAGGCTGCTAGTGAAAAGGAACATATGAGGAGAGGTAAAATTCCTGGGGAAAGAAGAGAGAGATAAAACATCCTACCACCTACCACTTCAGGTCCTCAACTGGAGGAACGGAGATGTATGAACTCAGAATTAAGTAAGGAATTTTTATTACCCCAGAGGTTGCATTTTAATTACTGTTCTCGTGACCAACTGTGACCCCCTGAAGTTTTTTTTTAAATCTACTCTATGGGGAAACGAGAGAAACTATGGCAACCTCCCACATTTTCAGTCAATGTCAGGATAGAACTAGGCTTCTGAGGGAGTCTGAAGTTACAGAGAAAAACGTTAAATTGCTTTATGAATTACTTCACTCTTTTAAAATATTTAGTTGCACTTTCCTGGGCCTAGAAGTGGGCATGGCTAGGGTTTCAGAAATATTATGGTCTATGCAGACAAGAAGCATAGTTTAAAACTAGCTAGATGTTTTAGAGGGAGATTGCTCGGGGGAAGAAAAGGTAGGATCAGGAAGAACCTTCCATGTTAACATATCCCGAGGCCAGGCCAGGTCCTTTGAAGTTCTGTGTGTGTGGAACTCCTTTCTAGCTCTCAGCCCCCAGCCTGAGGCTCTGAAAAAAGCAGCCAGCCTGCAGTGCTTCCTTAAATGTCAAGTGCCTTTCACGTCTGTCTCTGATTCCTTCTTCCTTCCCCTTCTTCTTCCTGTCCTTTGGAGAGTTGTACTTTCCTCTGTGGGATGTCAACTGTAAAATGAACCATGTAGCTGTTTCCCCAGCCAAGAATATAGTTATGCATCGGGGATTGCAACAACTGCAGATTTACAGAATAAAAGGAAAACTAAGCACAAATAAACACTGTACCAGTTTGGTAGCAGGTGATAGAGGACCCAAGTAGCCGACGGGCTGACACTTGCTATTTCCCTTAGGCTTCCAGGAAATGGCAGGTGGACATACTTGCATGCAAAAACATGAATAAAACTGAATAAAATTCATATACATAAAGAGAAAGAATAGGTTACCTGTACACATATCCCCTAGGCAACTTTGGCCATAGTTTGTAAGTCCAAAGGTGTAATTTATGCACAAAACCATTCATTTTTTCCCATGTAGGCAATTTCATAATTAAATAATTGATTATTACCAAAAAATACAATTTTAATTATTTTACTAATTCACTGAGATGATAAAACCTAATGAATATCAAGATAGCCTGCTACTATTCTTTGAATCAAAGTTCTGGAACCAAGTGACAAAGTCTTCAAAACTTGTTCTAGATTTTCTTCAGAACATGGTTTGGTATTGATTTAGTGTCTTTGTAGCACAGAATCAACAAAGTGGAAATAAAATCTCCAAAGTGGGAATAAAAATCTACATTTATTACTACTTATTATGTGCATATATTCCATTATTTACTTCTCACAGCAGCCCTATGAGGTAGTCAATATTATCCTTATTTTACAGATGAGAATACTGGCACTCAGACACGTTGTATCCTGCTCAGTGATGGCAAAGCTAGAACCAGAGCACAGGACTCCTGAATGCCAGTGCAGAACAATTACCAGCACCTTCTGTTGCCTCCATTCTCACCAGAATTAAAACATAGTATCAGTATTCATCTCAGTGAAGAAGTTGATGGAACTGTTTGTTGATGGCTCTAGGGTTTTTATCCCTAAGCCCTTTGCCACTGTGTTTCCCCTTTCTAATCAGGATATAACACTATTCTTATTGAGTGATGCTAAAAGTGGGAATCCTTGAAGTTGGCCCAGGCAGGGCTGGTTCTTGGGTGTGCCACCTGTGTAGCCTCACAGAAGCCCACACTCAAAAGGGCCCTGTGCTTGGTTTAATGTTTTGCTGTCACTGCCTTGAAATTGTTAATAATTTATCATTGAACATGACACAAAGTAAACTCTAAATGGGATGGTAGAGCATGGTTGTGAGCAAAGGACATAAATGCAATGTGTAACTATGCATTTCTGCTTTGCTCCTTTACATCCTATTTGCATATAGTACCAGAGATACTCCATGAGCACAGAATTCTGATGATTCAGTCAGCTCAAAACAAGTATAAGATGAGCATTTTACATCTACAACTAAGTAAGCAAGAGCACTGATAGCCTGGAGAGGCTATGTTTCCTTTAGAATAAGAACTTGCTTGAGACTCAGAAAGAAGACAATGGTGTTCTAAGAGACACAGTAACCAAGGAAACCAATCATATCCTTTCTTACCCACAGTTCCTTTACCTTTCAGTCCTTCCTCACTCATCAATAAGTTAAAGGTAAACAATGTTGGTAGACGTACATGCGTCATGGAGTAAAATAAACACATTTGAGTTGTTTTTAATGCATGTATTTCCTCTCATGCAAAATGTATGCATTAGTGAGAAATATGAACTGTGGAATTTTAGTGGTACCACATATGACAGAAATGCTTTCATATTTGCATTAAACTGAGATTGTTCAATATGAAGATGAATGGTAAATTCACACTAATAATTTATAATTTAATTTTTCCATACTTAGAATGACATTAAATAGTAAATTTTAAAAACACTATGACAAGTTAAGAGAGAGAGAGAGAGATCATCAAAGAAAGGAAAAAACTTGTCATTTTCATATCTGTAATAGCACTTTTTCCTGCTTTTTGAGCAAGGGCCATCTCATTTTTATTTTGCTTGGGTCCATCAGATTAAACAGTTGGCCCCAGATCTAGACAAGCAAGAATAGTCCAGTCTCTAAAATGCAGCCTCACGTTTGATCTACATCAGTTTGACCTTTTGTGGCCTGGGTGAAGCCATAAGATTTTGAGCTCAAACTTACCTACAATAACAGAGGACTCAGAGAAGGAAGTTTAAAGTCATGGCCATAAGCATACAGGGTTTACACTCTGTTTCTAGCACAAAAATCTTTTATTTTGATGCTACCTGTGAAAATAGGATATTTATCTAGGGAGTAGATTCCAGCTGAAAGATCTGAATTACACACCTTTACCCCATGGTTTCAAGGTACAGGGAATAAGGCTTGCCTTGGATATTGAAGTTTGGGCTATAGAGTCTAATGACTGTGTGATAAAGTTGTAACTGGTCATTAGAATCAAAATATTTTCTGAGGACAGGAAAAGTATATTTTAATGATTAAAAGTATGAATCCAGGCTGATCCAAGGCTGTCCATTTATTGCTAAGTTAAAGAAAGATCTGTTGCCTTCGTTCTCCCAAAGGAAATTCCTTCTTGAAGGACTCATTCATCTCTCCTTGAAGCTATGTAAAGTTTTCCCTTACCCTTTCCTTGAGAGAACTTCTCCCTCCCGTATGTATGTATGTATGTATGTATGTATGTATGTATGTATGTGTGTGTGTATGTATGTATTTGATCAATCAGTCCAGTCCCTCTCTTAGACACCAAGCACAGACTCTCTGTAATTCTCAACTAAATGTGTAGTTTAGAGTCCTCCCACCTCCTCAGCTGTAACTTCCCAAAGACAAAGTGTCTAAGCCACTTTCAGTTCATCACCTTTACTCCACCATAAAGCCTGGGACACTATACTGTTCATTCCAAGATGATCTATAGTTTATGGCACAAAACTCACACATTCAATATGCCATGGATGGTTTTATGCATGAAAGAAGTAGGAGCTTTTTTGTTTTTCCATTTACGGATCTGGACAAAGGTCAAGTAGAAAACACAAGGTCTTCTCCTACAGTGGGCCTTCTGCATTCACCGTGGGCTGCTTGTGTCATTACCATAGTTTTGTTTTTCGTTTTTGTTTTTGTTTTTATGGCTTATCATTGACTGAAAAGCAGAGTCCAAAATCGTTAACATGTCATTTCATACTCCACCCAAACTTGTCCAGTTCTACCTCTGCAGTATCATCTCCTACTTTTTCTGTTTAATACATCTTATACTGAAGTCCCTTGACCTGGCACCAGTCTTCAACATATCTAAATCCCAAGCCTGTGTCCATCTGAATGTACTGTTTGTTCTGCCTGGAAAAGAAGTCCACCCATCCCCTCTCCTCTCTCTCTGGCTCCTTGTCCACAACTCAGAACTTCCCTTTTCCTCTGCTCCACCTACACAGAGTTGCTCT
Organism: Vicugna pacos; assembly: GCF_048564905.1. NCBI lineage: Eukaryota > Metazoa > Chordata > Mammalia > Artiodactyla > Camelidae > Vicugna > Vicugna pacos. The sequence goes on from NC_133001.1 coordinate 37,439,926, forward strand.
TCCTCCCTGTCTCCATAACTCTTCTTACACTGTGTTATATCATCCTTATCTTTATATCCCTGAATCATCATATTGCATTTGATATAATGGGCATTTACTAAATTGATGAATGTATGAATGAACTTTGTGTCACATACACTCCACAGGTTTTCTCCACTCTTTAACTGTATTTCAGGTGGTCCATTTCTGATCCATCCCAGAAATGTTATAAGTAGACTCTTAGCATGTAGATTTTAAATTACCAGCTTTAACTATACACAAGTGGCTCAGAAAGTCTATGACATTTAGTAATCTATAATCATTTTTATGAGACCTAAAGTTTAATTATCTGTTGAGGCTGCCTCTAGGAAATAGTTACTTAGCTGATAAGTAGACTAAATACATTCCCAGCATCCACATTTAAAAGTGGTTTGTGGTTCTCTACTTACTGTTATATACCAAGTAACTACATATAAGATATGTGTCATTTTAAGTAAAGTAAAAACAATCAAACAAACCAAAAACCTCTGTGTCTCTATCATAATGGTTTTCAAAAGAAGCTAATTGTTAATTTGAGGAATAGAAAGTATATTAGTTTGCTGGCTGCTGTAACAAAGTACCATGAACTGGGAGGCTTAAAAAACAGAAGTTATTGTCTCACAGTTCTGGAGGCTAGAAGCCTAAAACTGAGATATCAGCAGGGTTGATTTCTTCTGACGGCTATGAGAGAAAGATCTGTTTCAGAGTCCTCTCCTTAGTTTATAAATGGCCATCTCCTCCCTGAGTCTCTCTTCACATGGTGTTTTTTCTATCTGCGTCTCTGACTCCAAATTTTCTCTTTTTATAAAGACTGGTCATATAAAGATTAGTGTCCACTCTCATGAGCTCTAATTACATCTGCAACAATCTATTTCCAAAAAGGGTCACATTTTGAGGTTTGAGGTACTGGAAGTTAGAACTTCAATATATGAAATATGAATTTGGGGGGAAACAAGTTAACCCATAACAGAAGAGAAAACACACACACACACACACACACACACACAGTTTTCAGTGAAATAGACTTGAAAATCAGTTTTGGCCATGGCTTCCAGGTGTGACAAGAAGCTTTCCAGAATCAGCTTCATCACAAAACAAGAAAAAGAAAAAGCAATCTGGAAAACGATTTCAGTGAATCTATGAACCAGAATTTATTTTAATAACCAAATAGTCAATTAGTATGGCTAAATTATGAGGTCATATAAGTGAAGAGAAGCAGATGAGAGAGCTAGGCAGACTTAAAAGGCCTGATGTGCTAGGCAAAGGATTTGAGACCTTTAATAAGGTCTAGGGATACAGCCTCAAAAGGGCCAGCCCACTGTACAAAATGTCTCTGAAGTCTCACGGTTCATTCTAACATTTTATCAACATTTACCAGATGTTCTATAACTAGGTAAATTTTATTCTAATACTGTCCTCCACCATATTTTTAAGTAGAACCTTTCTCTGGAAAACTGCAGCATTCTCTTAGTTTCCTGGAGTCACCTATATCGTATCATCCTGACCTATTTAAAAGGAAAGTGACAAACTAAAAGATGTTTTTCATGTTTAAAAATGACAAGGGATTTATTTATAAAATACCAATGAATTCCTTCAAATTTAAAAAAAAATTGAAATTAATAAAAACTCCATAGAAAAATAAAGACATTTATATAATAGCCACTTTACAAAAAGAGAAATCTGAAAAGCTAACGGGTATATATAGTGTCTTTATATTCATGAAACTGTTCCTGAGTGTTCTATTCTTGATCTCTATTCCACTGATCTATTTGTTTGCTACCACACAATCACTGAGTATTTCTGTTGCTATAGCTTTGTAATTTATCTGACTATGGGACAAGATAAGTTCTCTCTATTCTCTGTTTTCAACATGGCCATAGCTATTAATTAGTGTTGATAATCCCACATAAATGTTAAATAAACATACACATTATATGTAGTGGAGAAAATGCCTGTGAAAGTTTAGCTGGCTCCAAAACTTAATCTTTAAATTCAAATGCGGGACCTCATATTCTAACACCTAGAGTTAACACTTGCCTAGAAAACCCTTTAACAAACTATGAGATCACTTAGTTGGAGGTACTCTGAAGAGTACTTAAATCAATCCCTTCAATAATAGAAAAGGAAATTAAGATTAGAGAAACAAATCATTGTGCAAACCCCACACAGCTTCTACCAGTAGAATCCAGGTTTCCTGACTTGGAGTGCAGTGTGTTTCCCACTGTAGCAAATGTCCTGCCTCAGAAACAGAAGAATTCACTTGTCTGTCACCTTATAACCCTGCCAAGTGCCTGTGACAGGTTTTGTTCAAATCTAATCCATTTTGAGCTGCCCTCACAATAGAGCTGCAATAACTGAATGGGAAGCTGATCAGCATCACAAAGGTTGAAAATGGCCCATTTGGCTATGAAAAGAGTTCTAATTATGCTAATACATTTAGAAAATATTATTTATAGATGGTATAAAAATCTGTTAACAAACAACCATAGAATCTGAATGATCCCTAACCCACGAATTCCTTTCAGTTATGCAGAGGAAGGCATTTCAGATACTCCCACTGTCCTTGGACTTCAAGCAGGACATTGCCAAGCAGGATGTTAAGCAGAAGCCATTTTTACTTACTAATGCTAACTCTGAACATGCCTACTGCTCAGTTTATCCTATGTGTAAAATGAAGAGTATGCCCCAGGAAAAGGATCTCATCAACATTAAAAATTCATTCATATATAGAGCAGTGACTTATCCAGCATCTCCTCTGTGCCTGGCACCCTTTCTAGACCAGGATGCCGTGAAGCAGAGATGAATCAGGCACAGTGGCTGACAGATGCTAACCTCTGGCACAGTGTGGGTCAACTCATTTCCCTCATAAATGCCAATGCCTAATGCTTGCTATTTTATAATCCCTTGATACTTTGATTTTTAAAAAATGGTTTTCTTTTCAGCTTTATTGTGGTATAATTGACAATGATTTTTTTAACCTCCATATGTGCACCTAATGTTCTACACAAATTTTTGTTTCCATGAACTAATCATTGCTGGTGCTGAGGAGATGAGGTACAGACTTCCAAAAACTAGCTTCAAATTAAAATCCCTTAGGTTAAAGGAACTAGTGTTCCACTCACAGTCAAAGCCAAAGTTTAGGGCTGTAGTGGAAAGCGTGAAAAAAACCATCTCAAGAGAAAGCAGTAGGAATTGGAAGATACTGTAGTGGAAATTACCTTTTGATTACGCAATTCATAGTGCTTAAACTATTTATGCCTACTTTGTTTTATTGTCCCATGCCAGATTTTCACCAAGCCAAGACAAATCTGTGACTTTTTCAAAGATGGCTGCCTTGAAAGAAGTGTACCCAAGGGGCTAATTTCTGATGTTAAGAAATTGTGAACGAAAAATACTACAAACCATACCAGTAAACAAAGAATGCTGAAGCCATCAAGTCATCAGCTGCCTTCCCATCTCCCACAGTGAAGACAAGCCTGCAGCGGCCTCTGAAGCCTGAGGGGACTCAGAATAAGAAAGGACAGGATACTGGCCCTAGCTGGCTAAGTGCTTGTCAAAGGAATGATTTCAATGAGCCCAAATGTTTGTTTCCCATACAAAGAAAAGCACTAAATTCTTTAACTTGAGGTGTCTGTTTTCTTTAACAGTGTTCTTTAATGTTCTCCCTACCTGGTCTTTGTTGTAAAGCTCCTCTGTATCCTGGCTCCTCCCTTACCTCTTTGGAGCAGTCCCTCAGAGCTGCCTGGGAGGCTGTCTTCCCGGGCTTAAAGGGGTTTGAGTCCTCAGAAATGTCCACCGAATAAAACATAACTCTCAACTTTTAGGCTATGCACTTCTTTCAGTCAACAGGATCAACACCTTGCTGAGCTTTGTGAATAATAAAAGTGTCTGATAGTCTATGTATTTCTAACAAAATATTACTTAGTATTCCTGATTAAAACATTACTATGTTTGATTCTTTTTCCAACAAACATAAGGTTCAAGCACACACACACACAAAAGAACCTCTCCTAGTGCCTAAATCAATACAGGAAATAACCCAGGGCTGTGCCAGTGAGGCATTAGAAGTAGCTGTCTCCCTGAGCTGGAACTGACATTTCCCTATGTAACTTGTAGGTTTTCTTTTCAATGTTTTTCTTACAACAAGTTTTTTTTCAGTATGCATTATTCTGATATAATACTGATATATATAGCTTCTGCCATGACTTAACATTCTTATATCCCCCAAAGATATTGCAATATGTCATGAAAGGGTTACTACACTGTGAGGAAGGAAATCTGAGTACTAAAGCCAATGCTATCACCTCACAGCTGATTGTGAATCAGTAATAAACTCTCTGGATGATACTTTTCAAACCTATTGTCCTCTATCCTAATTTTCTGTCAAAAGTTTTATAAACCAAAAAATGGGAAATTTCATGTGAAACCCTTTGAAAACCATGTATCACAGTAAATTTGTAAAGCATTATCAAAAATAAGGGTTATTTTAGATCAGTTGTGTGAACAAAAATACTGCAATATGAGTGAAAATAATGCAATCATATCAGTAAACCAAGTCATCAGTGGCTGCTGCCACCCCCCAGTGGGGATGGGCCTGCAGCCCAGCCTCTGCAGCCACTCACAATGGTGCACTCTGAGAGCACTCAGAATAAGAAAGGACAGGATACTGGCCCTAGATAGCCAGGTGCTTGTCAAAGGAATGAATTCAATGAGCCTAAATGTTTGCTTCCTCCCATACATAGAAAAGCACTAAATTCTTTAACTTGAGATGCCTGGTTTTCTTTATATAACAAGTAATCTTTTATTGTTCCAATAACTTGGTCTTTGTTGTAAAGCTCCTATATATCCTAGCTCCTCCCTTACCTCTTCGGAGCAGTCCCTCATAGCGATCTGAGTGGCTGTCATCCCGGCTTGAATCCTCCCACCAAATGAAACATAACTCTTAACTTTTAGGCTGCGTGTTTATTTCAGTCGACAGCTGTAATAAAATTGATTAATTAAAACAAGCTATCACTTCATTAGTGATGTTTCCCACTTGTCCTATACAGAGTGTATTAGTCAGGGCTCTTCAGAGAAACAACAGAATAAACAGGTGTGTGTGTGTATAAGTTTGTGTGTGTGTACATATGCGCGCGCACGCGTGTGTGTGTGTGTGTGTGTGTGTGTGTACGGACGTATGTACAGAGAGAGATTTCTTTTCAGGAAATGGCCCACATGATTGTGCCATCTGGTAAATTAAAACCTGCAGGACAGGCCAGTGGGCTGGAGACCCAAAAAAGAGTTGCAGTTCAAGACCAAAGGCAGCTAGCTGGCAGAATTCCTTCTTCTGTAAAGGTCCATTGTTTCCTATTAAGTCTTTCAACTGACTGAATGAGGCCCACACACATTATGCAGGGTAATCTGCTTTACTTAAAGTCTACTGATTTAAATGTTAACCTCATCTTAAAAATACCTTTATAGGAAAACCTAGACCAGTTTTTGATCAAATATGTGGATACCATGACTTAGTCAAGCTGACATACAAAATTAACCATCAAAAAGAGTTACTATTCAGAATTACCACATACAAAGTTCACTGAAAAATAATGACTTTTTCATCTCCCTCAACCCATGTCCACACACCTTGTATGAATAAATGCATTAAAAATGTTTGCTGAATAAGTAGATGAAAATTAGAAATCGATCTAGAATAATATAGTTTCATGTAACTTTCATCTTCCAGAATTAATCTGTAAAAATAGAAACTAACAGGAAACTTCCAAAAGGCAAAGTTATGGATATTCAAAGGGGTTGCCATCTAAAATATCCAGGATAGACCATGCAGAACAGCTCGCTTTTCCTTTCTCTGCTTTATTCTAAGGCTCTGAAGTCACCATCTAATCCAGTGCTGGCTCTCTTTAGTGTTCCCCTTCACTGGCTTTCAAAGTGCATCCAGAGTTTCCCTAATTTATTGACCACCAGTTGTTTTCAGCATCACATCCACAACTCAAATGAACCACACACAATTACCCTGCAAAAGATAACCTCCTTCAAATTAGAACATGGGGGAATTACAATCTTTAAAAAGCTCAATAATATTCCAAATGTTTTATAATAGTTTTATAAATAGCATTGGCTTGGAGAGAAAGTAAACAGAATTTGGTGATATGCAATCACTCTATGGCTACAACTTTCTAACACAACAACAGCCAATTCTATGGCTACAACTTTCTAATTGGCTGAGTTGTATAAATAATTATACCATTCTTTTTAACTGAACTAGGTTTGGAAAATTATAATTTATTAGGCACCATTAATAAACATTCTATGCTAACTATAATAAGGTTGTAAAACCAAGCTTTGCCATATGTCATTTTTTTAAGGGCAGAATATAAAAGGAAATGATTACCTAAAAATATTTAACCATTCACTGCATTTCATGCTCTGCCAGGTAAACTGCTGAACAAAGAAATGTTTAGAACTGTCAAGGCTGTCCCTGTAGTTGTGTTGGAATGACCATCACAGTTGGTTATCCCCAAAGCAAGGGTTTGCAAACTTGCGCTTTGATAACCTGATGCCCAGGTAAGAGGGGAAAAGAAAAATCTCCCAAGGAAAAACTAGACATGTTTTCCTTGCCATGGTTGCTGTGTTGAGGTAAAATAAGAATCACATTTAGATTCATAATATTTGACTGTAATTTCCTCCTCATCCACAAACTAGCTGAATGACTTGGCTACTAAAATAAACAATGCTTAAATGCTGTGTTGTACATATGACTAATGGAGATGTAAGAGGCATCATTGTCTATTGTACAGAAATCTACTACTATGAAGTATTCCCAAAGGAGTATTTCCTGTCATAAAAACATAGGATTTTAAATTATCCTAAGGTAATAAAGTGGCTCAGAGCTTAACTACTAAATATCTCACAAGACAAATAAGGTTTTCATTATACTAGGGAAACTATTCAAACTTTTTGAGTCTTTTTGACTGATTTTCTGGAAACTCTAATTTTAAAAAAGTGATTATGAGGTAACTGTACTAACATCAACATTCCATAATAAACTTTTATGCTAACTTTAAACTCATTCTAAACTGTGTATATAATCATTCAACCTTTCCCCTATAGAGAGAAAAGGATTTCTAAATTGACAATTAAGAATTGAATCTCATTGACAACCCTAATAATAACTCATAGGTATAATCATAAAATAAACCTAACTTCCACCTCTTCTCTTCATTTAAAATCTTTAGCGTCATATTTATCAAAATCTCATCTTTTGTAAATTTAGTAACACTTTACTTTTTGTTTGTATCTATTCATCTATTATACGTATAGTTGACCCTTGAACAACACAGATTTGAAATATGCAGGTACGCTTACATGCAGATTTTTTTCAATAGTAAACACTACAGTACTACACAATCCACAGGTGGTTGAATCCGCAGATACAGATCCTCAGATACAGAGGAATCACCTACAGGGAGGGCTGACTATAAGTGATACTCGGCCTTTCACAAAGGGTCAGTCCTCTTAACCCTCACACCATTCAAGGGTCAACTGTATATATTAACATATACTGAATGAAATATATGTATATGTATACACACGTATATTTGTAACTTGACATGTATACACTAGATATATCAAGATACTAGACTATATAAATCAAAGCGAATCACATAGCCATCATGGAGCTTACTTTCTAGAACGTTTTTAGGATGCTAAAACTGCAGAATAGAGAGTGCTACAGAATATATAATAAATGTGTATTGAATGTCTTTTAACCCCATGCCCCCAGAAATAAATCAAACTCATCCCTCAAGACCTAATTCAAATACTATCTTCTCCATGAATCCTCTCCTGAAACTTGAAACAACTGAAAGTGACTTTTTCCTCCTCGCAATCCCCATAGTAGTTGGTTATTCATTTATCTGTCTTTTCAGTCAACATATATTTAACACTTTGTACCCAAATTAACCACTCAAGAGAAACTTGCTCGATAAATGAACCAATGAGGGCATGGATGTTAGAAAACAACTATTTATCAGCCACTTAAAGACTAGAAGTGATGCTAAGCGCTCTACATGCACTTTTTTATTCCACAATAGTCCAGCACAATAGAGACTGTACAAAAGACTGAGGATATATCAGTGAATGAAACAAAGAAAGCTCCTTTGAAGCTTATATTCCAGCAGAAGAGTCAGACAATAAAATAAATTTAAAAATAAATATATAAAATTTAAATGAGATGTAAAAACTTAGTGTGAAGTGCTATGAGGAAAAGTAAAGTGTGGTACTGAGATAGGGTGATAGTGGTGTCATTTTAGATAGGGGATTAAATTTGGGCAGAGTTCTGAATGAAGTGAAGGTGTGGAACACGGGGAAGATCTGAAGGAAGAACACTCCAGGAAAAGGGAAAAGCGCATATAAAATTTTTGAGGTCAGAACTGGTGAGTGTGTTGTAAGAGGGGGGGGGGAATGTAGTCAGGAAGACAGCTAAGAGGCAGATTCTGAAGTATTTCGTAGGTCAGGTCAAGAAGTTTGGTAGTAAATTAATCTGATGCTGCCTTAAAATTACAAAATACTTACATTTCAAGAAGGCAGATGTGGTAGAATATAACATAGTAGGAAGAACATTATACCTGCATCTACACAAATAAAAACCCTGAAAAGAAGTAAACATGTGGATTCCTTCCTCAGACCAAGTTATTAAAATTCCCTGGGACTGCTTTCTGTTTTATGAAATGAAGACAGCATTGCCTGAAGGCAAGGATGAAAAAAAATAGTCCTAAAAGCTAAGAGTTAAACCTTAAAACTGGCATAAGTTATATGAAATCCCTTTTATATGAAAAGCACCTTAAGGAAGAAAAAGTATTCCCTATGCCAGAAGCAGAAAGGAAAAGAATCTGGCTGCCACTACATTGTTAAAAATCACATATTTCAAGAAGGAAGGAGTCCATCAGAAAATGAATCAGTCAGCAAGGAGTATAAGAGAAAGGAAGGCATGAATTATCAGCATGTCTCCAGCACTGACTGGGGAACAAAGTGTCCTAGGAAGATAAAATGATGCAAACATGCCCAATCTCCTTATTGCCGAGACAGATCTATCAGACCACAGGAGTCTGATGCCGTTAAACATATGAGTTATCCAGCCAACTCTCCTTACTCTGATTTCATGCTCACAAGATACCTACTGATAATCTAGCTTCCCAGGATGTTTTTCTACAGGAAGGGAATGTTCTGGTGTGCTGGAAAGTTACATTTCTTTCTATAAATTACAGCATTGGCATTCTGTATTTTATATTTTATTCTCCTGTGGATTTAGCTGATGTGAATCAGCATGTCTAAGTCCAATAAAGCTCTGAGAAACTGACACTGTCTGTTTTCTGAATCTGTCAGACTGAGGGGTCAGACCCTGGGTTGTGATGAGCTCAGCAGGTGATGCCCCTCCAGGGGATGCTGGTAACTAGTCAGCCACACACATTATTTTTTGACTTCTCCATTTCCTAATTCAAAAGAGTTGTGGGACTTAAATGAAATAATGTATTTGAAAGCTACAGAGTTCTTTTGAGGAATACTGAAAGTACCTTAAAAATGGTGAAAGAAATAAACTAAGTGTGTACTATGTGGTCTTACCCATCTGGCTATTTGGGACCATATGTGGTACAGAAGAAAAACCTTACAATTTAGAAGCAATGATTATATCATCCCCATGAAGAATGTGAAACTCATAGGGACAGGTTCAGATACTGAGTAAGCCTTCTTTCCATGTTTGAATAATTCTTTTCCTGGGATGGAAATTCTGGATTTTCCTTGTAAGATAATATTTCAATATAAAAATCTAGGATCCATTGATTCTTTCTTGAGTTATATAGATACAAAAAATATATATAGTACTTTGATGTGCCAGGCAAGGGGCCCAGCTATATAATTTTTAGGAACTTGTGCAAATTTAAAATGCAGAGTCCTTTGTTCAAAAATCAACAGGAAAATGCTGACAAAGGTATTACAACAAAAAGATTTTCTTTTCTTCATGGTCACTCTTTCACTTGTCATGGTGTTTTTCATTTGCTACTTAGTGTTATTCTAAGTGAAGAAAAATTAATTTTAAAACATTTAAGCATAAATTCTATTTCTATCTTTATATTGCACAATGCTGGCTTAAAATGAAGACATAAGAGCACTTATCTACATGATCATCAAAATTACACAATTCATATGTCTCACAGGACATAGGTGCATATGTATTTCTTTCTTGCTAGAACAAAGAAAGCAATGTGCAAAAATAATTCAACTGTTTTTACTTCTACCAGTGTTCTTCATCTTTAGCTTACTAATGAATAAGGGTGGACAGGAAAAGGAATGAGGAGCTCTTTCCTTTTCTTTTTATGTCATTATTTTCAGCATAAGTGGTTGGCTAATACAAGGAAGTAACCTGAGTAAGAAAGAATATAAGATTTTTGGTCATTGTGTTTCTTAGAATGTCATTGCTTTCTTTCTGCCTTTAAAAAAGTTCTGGTTTGAACAAAAATTGTGGTCTCTTGGGACTCTCAGCATTCTCACTTAGCCAGTCATAGACATAATATACTTACCTGGACTTGATTTGAGTCTCGCTGATCTCCCACGCATTTGGGTCCACTAGAATTCTTGGACATGGGGCATTGCAAATGTTATGTACTTACGCAGCAGCAAGAAACAGAGAGATCGCACATATTATGTGCACCTCTTCTGCTCAGATGCATGCTTAAAATTATCAGCAATAAAAAGAAATTATTAAGAATTTTAAGGCAGCATAACATTAAACCAAGCATGGGCTTGTTCAGATCATGGTGGCTTAATAGCAGTGCCAGGCACTACTCTAAGAACAAGTAATTAAACTTTCAAAACAACTCTATGAGGTTAGCACTATAATTATCTCCCATTACAGAATGAGGAAACAGGCACAGAGAGGTTAAGTAGCTCATTCAAGTATTATTAAGATCTAATAAGTGGCAGAGCTGGGATTTGAACGCAGGCTTTTAAGCTCAAGATACATCGATCTTAACCAACACACAGTGTTGCTTCTCCTAAAGGCATTCATTTTAAATGTAGTCCCAAGTTTCTTTGTTCCCTTCTTCCTTACATTTTAAAAATATAAAAGGCAGGTCACATTCATCATTAAGAAAAAAAACCCACAGATACTTTGGGCTTTTATTGCCACTGACTATAGTTTACATTAGCAGATATAATGAATAATAATAGTTATCACTGAGTACTTGCTATGGGCATAGCAATTTGATGAGGTAGTTGCAGTTATTATCTGTGCTTACAGATAAGGACATAGAAGTTTAGAGAAATTAAGTAACCTTTGTCAAACTCAGGCAGTAAGTGAGTTAGGATTTGACCTCAGACAATTTTACAACAACATCCAGGGGCTTACATACTTTGTCATAGCACTATAATTTTCCTGATGTCCATTTTAATGGTGCCAGGGTAAGCAACTGGGACCAGACCTATCTGGAAAGAGTTTATTTCTACCAGATTTCTTTGCAATCCCACAGGTTCAAAATTAGAAGTAAAATTCAATTGTAAGAAGTAAAATGTTTGACATTCAAATGTGTATAAATTTGCTGTTTTCCTTTAAGAGATTTTTCTCTGTTTGAAGAAAGTTCAAATAGATATAGCCTAGAATGAAATGACAGAAATATAAAAGAAGCCACAAGAGTTTAGGATGCTGCCCTTGGAGAAACTGTTATCACTAACTGATAACCTCTAAGCAAACAGAGGTAGTAATTGGATGAGCTCTCATAATTGAATCCAACAGAGAAAGGAAGCTCAAGTCCTGGCCTTGTTTCTGATGTCCATTAACACTACATAATTCTTTGGACAACCTTGAGATCAAAAGAGACGAGCGTAAAACTGGAAAGCTCCCAGATCAGTCTCAAAAAGAGTTCTTTTTCTATTCAGAAGCTGCTTTCAGATAGGGTAACTGTTACAGTAGATCACATAATTAAATAACAAAAGCATAATCAGAATAACAATCTCCAAAAAATATTACTAAATTAAGTGACATAAAAAAGGAATGAAAGCCTAAAGAAGTAATTTTGGTTTAGGACATAAAATTAACTGAGGAACTGAGGGACTGTTAAAGTCCAGAAACCTTGTGCAATGATGAAAGACTTTTAAATTCCTGGCACATTTTCAAGGCACATAAAGGAAAATTAGGACTGTTCTTCCTAACAGATTTTTAATTACAAGGGCACTTTATTCAAAAGTAGCTGAATTCTTTTACCCTCCATTGTATATTCTGCAATTAATTGAAGATCCATCAATGAACACTTGGTTCTCCTACTGCTGTTCACCTAAAGGGAATCAACAAAATAACTAAAGACCTAAACTCATATTAAAAAGAAGTAAATAAAAGGACACAAAAGCACATTTTCTAGTGGAAAAAAAAAGCATTCATTTTATTCCCTATTCCTTAAATGGGACCACACAGCTCCTATTTTTTTTTTTTTTTTAAACAGAAGCTATCTTTACTTGAGTTCCTTCAGGGAAGGAAAAAAAAAAAAAGAGAGCCAGAGACAAAGGATTACATCCAATAATTTAGTAGGCAGTTTGACGAAGGTGTCACGCATGAGGAATAGGGAACTGAAACAGAGAATAAGAGAAGAATACAAGAATGTATTACGGAGTTGGTCACTGCTACTATGGGGAAAATAGTGCTCTAACTGAAAGGATCGAATGAGAAGTCATTAGAAATACATCTTAGGACGTGTGTATACCTGGGAAAAAAAGTGAGACATTTATCCATTGGTACTTATTCATTGGTCAAAGGACTCTCCACTGACACACACACACACACACACACACAAACACACACATCAAGATCAACACTTAAAGAGTGTTAAGTGGGTTCCTGTGGATGTTGCACACCCTTGTGAAAGAGAAGATGGAAGTCAGGCAGCAAAAGGCATGCGATTGGCAGACCTGAGATGGGTGCTGTCAGAGTATTCCTGCATGAGGCTGGGTAAAGACAAAATGGTAAAGGCCGTGGGGTTCATTTCTACCTTTAATTTAATTATCCCCAGCATCATAACCTCTTGGTTCTAGAAAAGTTTGGCAAAACAAAGGTAAGTTACGGAAAAGCTCCATCCACTCAGGACCAGCTGAGAGTTTGGCTCAAACAGTTTTAAAACTTTTTATACACATCATCATAGAATTCTGATTTTACACACATGAATAAATATGATCATATCATGCATCCCTTTTAATTCATTTCTAATGTATACTTTACGTTTTTGTTTCTCCCCTTGTTCCCCATTCCATCCACATAACTCCCTTCCTGCCTCCTCCCCAAGTTAACAACCTAAATGTATCCTTTCATATTTTTTCTCCATGCTCATGTAGTCATGTACACATTCTCATATACACATACATATGTATATACACACATATCCATATCTAGGCTTTAGCAATACATTACAAAAATGGGATAATATAGAGCATTTTAGCTATTGTTTTTCTATGCAATTTCATAGAAATCCTTCAAAGTACTTAGCATAACCCTCATTCATTGTTTTGAGCAGTTTGAAAGCACAGTAATTTATTTATCCATTTTATTATTGATGGACTTGTCACGACTCTGAATAATGCTGATGTAAACAAACTTGTAAATAATCCTTATGGACTTAAAGTTTCCTTTATATAGAACAGATTAACAGGAGAGGGATTACTGTGCCATAAGCACAGATGTATTTTTTTATAGATGTTGAGGGGATTGCTTTCGTATTTCTTTTCAGCATTTTATAAGCATGTCAATCTTCCCACGCCCAGGCAGCAAAAGATTTTATGTTCATTTCAATATTTTCCAGTCTAAAGAGTAAAAAGTGAAATCTATTACTTTACCTTTTCCTGCCTACTAATATGTGTATGCATCTTTTCATGTATTTTTGACCATGCAGATTTTCACTGGTGTAAATATTATTTTCATACTCGTTGCTACTTTTCTATCATTTACATCATTCTCATCGTTTTTTGAGTCTCTAATTTCCTCTAATTTATAAATTTTTTTCAAATGTATTGTTGGTTTATTCACTTCCTTTGTGGTATCTTTGCCATAATGAAAACTTCTAAATTATATACACTTAGTTCTCACTTTTCTTACGTAACTTCTGAGTATTAGTATCCTTCCCTTGACTCTATAATGTTCACATGGTTTTCTAGAGTTTTCTTACAAGACTTTTATTCTATTTATAACATTTAAATATCTAAACCAGCTGGAGATTATTTTAATATAGGATGAGAAAGAGGTCCATTTTTAAATTTTTTCTTTGTGGACAGCTAGTTGTACTTTGTGAAATAACCCTTTGCCTTTATTTACTGAATAATGCATTTATTAAATAATTATTTTCTTCTATATTGAAACCTTACCGTTGTTTTATGTTAAATGTTCATATATATCAGGATCTACTTTTGGATTGTCTCAACCTTCCATGTTTTCCATTTTGTCTATTCTTATGGCCATACCATAATGGTGTATGAGCATAATGATTTATGAGCAGAAGCTTTCTATTTAGTACTAAATGTTCTGATTCTCTAAGGCAAGTCACTTCTCACTATCACTCCTTGGGCATTCTTGAAGAATCACTCTTATCAGATTACTTTATTAAGTATATTTTATTTTATTAAGTTCTTTATGCAAGTCTTATCCCTTTTTGTTAACTTTATTACTAAATAATGTGTTGATATTTTGCTACTGAGAATAGACTATCCCATTTCTATTTTTTTAGGTACTAAGCTCAACTGCTCTACTTTAGACTTGGCTTTGCTCCAAATTATATTTCTCCCAAACCCCTTCCTTACATACATATAGGTTGGAGTTGACCAAAAATGAAGTTGCATAAAATTTTGGAGGCATAAACAAAGCAGCGGCCATTAGGCTCTGAACAGAGGTGCAAGCGGTTTTCAGTTTGTATTTGTTTTTCCCAGGCTCTCCTCCTCCCTGACCACTGGTCCTACTGGAGAACAGTTGCCTGCCACCAGCATTTCACTGTGAACTCACAGAGGCAACAGCCGTGAAAAGCCAACCATCATCTATTGGCATTTACACACTCTTCTATGGACTTCTATACCAGGTTTCTTCATGGTTCTAATTAAAGTGACCAGACACACCTATCGTCCAAACATGCAAGCTAGAAAAAACCTGCACCAGGATTGGTTAGCCATTTTTCTCTGCCTTTTTGATTCTCCTTTTGAAAGCTTTACTTTCCAAGTTCTCCATACAATGAAAAATGTTAAATTCCTGTAATAAATTTCTTCTTCCATAATATTCTTAGTACTTCCACTTCCCTGATAGAAGCACAACTAATACTACAGAGTAAGTATGATTTTTGAATGTTTATATTATACTGAACCACTTTACCAAATTATCTTATCAATTACCTTTGCAACATATCTTATGTTTCCTACTATACATTATTTTTTTTAAGCAGTGTTGTTTTTTCAATGTTATTAGTGTCTTTCTTCCTATGCATGTATATGCATTTGTAAGGGTGTGAGTGTGTGTGTGTATAAAGGTGGTGTGGTGGTGGTGATGAAGCGTTCTTTAGGAATGAAAGACAAGGGAATATGATCCTTAACTATCATATACTGTAACTAGAATGAAGATATTTCTGTTACTGGGTAAAGATTGTGGTTTTCTGAGAAGCTCTGTCTACCAATAAGCATAGCTAATAAATCTGGGATAAATCTCAGCTGGAGATCAAGAATCTCCACTGCAAGACACTCAAACTCTTTAGAATTTCTTCAGGAAAGCCTACTCTCAGAGAAGTGCTTGATTTTCTCTAGACAAAGGAATTCACATTTCCTTGGAAACCGTATCGCTGGTCCCAGCAACTCTTCTCATCTAATGCCTAACAGCACTTGCCTTCTGCTCCTAAATGACACAAGATTCTCCTGAATAAAGCAGCATTTGGACTTCCTCATCTTTCTTATTCCATCTACATAATTATCAAATAATTCTAATTCAATACTTTGTAAAAAAAAATACTTTGTGATTAGTCTTTTGCATCTTATTTTAAGTGGTAACAGACCATGATCATAACCATGAAAAAAAAATCCTTTCAGTCTATTAACAATCTCCTGACTAATGGGGAAATGTAATCTCAAGAGACTGGAAGAGGATAGGAGAAGGTTTCATATTTGGCTGCCCTGGAAAATCTGAAATAGATTTGTGGTCTTGTAATTTAAGCTGAGAAATTTCTTATCTGCAAAAGTGAGGAAGAGAAGGAACAGGAGGAAAAGGAGGAGGAGGGGAAAGAGGGAAAAAGAAGAAGGAGAAGTAGTAGTGAGGTATAACAGTGAGGTTTTAATCAGAAAAACAGAAATCACTTCAGAGTTTAAGTCAGGGAATTGTTTACACAGGTGATGGAGGAGCTGAGAAGTCAAGGAAATCCCAAAATTAGCAACAGCAAAAATCCACTATACCCTAGAGCTGGAGAGACAAAAGGAAGAAGTGATTGTTACCTGAACCCTAAGGCCAGGGACATGAGACAGAAACCAGAACATGACAGACCCATTATTAGGAGGGAACTGAAGTCATGGAGGGTCCCAGTCTAGTCAGAGATGCCGCTAGAAGCAGAATGGGAAGAGAAGTTTTTCCTCCCCGTGTTCCATATTGCCACCAAAACTTATTTTCGGTGAACAGAGTTGGAAGTCAGCTGATATGAAGCCTATGATACACAGCCTACAGGTGTCAGGTTCCCTGTGGCACAGAAAAGTACATGAGGAGAGCAGAGACTGCATCTGAGAAATGTATCTGACAGGCTCAGGAATAGTACCTAAAATCTGAACCCCAGCTGGATTCAAGCCAACCTTATTACCCGGATGCTTGGGGTGTCTGATGCACAGCTACGGTCCAGATCAAGAAACTAGAAAAAAGGTAGCTACTAATGAGAAAATTTCACTTCTAAATGTATATACACAAAATAGAGAGGAAGGGAAAAGATTCAGCAGTACCTGCTGAGGGGAATTACTATAGTAAGACTCAAATGCCAATGAATAATTGAACACAAGCACCTGGGAAACTGTTAAATTCAGGTGGATGATGAAAAGAGAGGACTATAAGGACTAAACTGGCAATGACCCCTGGGAAGTAAAGGGGACAAGGTAAGATTGTTTGAGGAGAATTAGTTGCTTTCTGTGTTGGCTGAATTGTCCAGGGGACAAGATAAGGGTGAGCTTCCTAGAAAAGCTGAGGAATAGAACTGTTTTTGTTCAGTTTTATTTAGTCTCAAAATCTGTTGTTCCATCATCCTGAACATGTCCAGTGTATACAAGTCTGAAAGAATGAATAAAAGGATTTTACCAGTGATGACCCCTAATGACACCACAAAAAAAACCTCTCTCCATCTTAACTTAAAAGTAGTTAACTGTTAGTGCCTTTCATAATTTCATCTACCCCAGGTTATTAATCTACTTGGCAGACTGTGAACACAAAAGTGTATTTTTACATTACTGGTTTCAAATTGTATAGAATCCTGACACCATCACTGAGACACTTGTGTTGTTGATTTCTTTTTAAGAAGATTCCTCAATTTTAACAAACTTCAACTGATATCCATTCATACTTTAATTTGAGAACCACTATATCTGGGGCTCTCTAGAGGTCCCATTGGGGCTACCACAGATGGAAGGAGCAAGAAAGGGAATAACAAGAATAAAAATTTCCAATTCTCCACCCCTTTCCCCTTAGCAGTTCTACACACTGGTCTTCCACTAAAATTTCACTGGAAGAATTTTTGCTTGTGGGGTACATACAGAAGAAGAAAAAATACATATATAGTATATGTAGATGATATGTTTAAGAATATTAAAAATCATGTATCTATAGAATACTTTTTCATTAATCTGTGTCCATTTCAATGAATCTTTCACTTTTATCTTGTTACTTGTCTAAGATCTTCTCTATTCTTCCAGGTCAGACTCAATGCTTCATTACCTGACAGCTTCCAATCCATCCTAGCAAGCTGCTAGGTATCTTCAGAAAACTCACTGTTTCGTAGCTTTCAGAAGACATGTATTTTCCTGCTTCAGTGTTCTGGCCTCTATTTACTTTCCATGATTTCTCACAGATTACTGACAGTCTATGCCATTCAGGATGTCAACAGCAGTGAGCCCCTGCACTGGGCAAGGCAGCGACCAGGCATCATCTAGCACTTCAAAATTAAATTAGTCAAGAATGTGCAACGTTGTTTAATACCTGTGTTAGTCTATACACATCTGAAAGGTTGAATACATTTCTTCTTTTGCCTTTGGCTTATATTTCTTCAAAGCCATTTTGTCAAGTCTCTTTGAGAAAGAAATGAGAAGAAAACTAGAGTTGAAGTTGAATAACTGATCTTTCTCTTAGTCATTTGTAAACATTATATCAATACCCAAACACAGTATGTCTAGACTGTTTTTTATTAATCTTCTTATTGCAAATATGCCTTTAAAAATTTTATACAGCTTTGATATTATTTTGTATTTTAAACTTTTGAAAACATTTCTTATACTCTTTGGTATTGCAGCTTTGTTATATGCCATCATTTCATCCTTTCTTCATGAATAAATGTGTGCATTAATGTATTAATAAATATTTGTGCCAGATTATCATATGCTAGTACAATTCAGTAACAAAAGTATATCATCACATTTCCAACTTTCTACAAATACATAATGTTACCAAAATATATAATTTTTATATATTCTAAGCTGAAAAAAGACATCACAAAATAGTATGACATTTTTTAAAGATTTTTAAAATCTTTTCAAGGAAAAAGTCATGGGCTTAAAAACAAACGAAAGATTGAAGCTTTCATTTGCAGAAGTGATTCATGTGAGAACATAAACAGAAAGAAAAAAAGTAAGGAAATTGGAATAGAATTAAAGGAAATCAAAAAAACAAAGAAAAGGAATCTATACAGATTGCATTACAAAAATGAAGGGGGAAAAGAGGAGGTCAATAGAAGTTTTAAGAGAAAAAGATTAGGGAACATGCTATCCCCTAATTAAAAAGAAGGAATTAAATAATACACATTTTTAAGATCTGTCTCAGGAGCAAAGAGAGTAACAGTGAGCATATGCTGGTTTGCCAATCCAATAAAGAGAGGACTGAGGTATAGAGTCAGGAGTCCTGTGTTTGACCCAAACTTTACCACTTACTAGCTATGTTAACTTTGGGCCAGTTGTTTAATCTTTCTTAGGTTAATAACCTCAAATTCTGCATTTAGACAGTGGAAATTATACTTGCTTTATGTGTGCAGTGAGGATTGAATAAGGGCAATAAACATGAAGTTGCTTTGTAGACTTTAAAGACCTTCCCAAATACGAGGGTCCACAACTTATAAGCACAATTATTGTAAAAATCAGAACTTGTAGCATCAAAAGTTAGCATATTTTTCATGAAGTGTAATTCATGCAAGATTATTCAACCAACATTAATTGAACACATATTATACACCTGTGACTGTGCTAAGTGCTGGGTATATGAAGATGAACCATACATAGTTCTACACTATGATAAATGAAACCTCTGAGGAATGAACAAAATAGCATAAAGTGGGGACAGGCTAGTTTCGGATAGAAAGTGACACTTAAAACTGGCTTGTTGAAGCCCCTATAAACAGGTTTTGACTACTGTTATCAATGGAGTTTCTATAAAATTGAAATGACTCAGGTATAAGTAAAAAGTGGTAACAGTGGTAAGAACTGTGAATTTTTAAATTATTAACTGTGTGAATAATCGTATCTTAAAATTTAGATATGGAGGCTAAGCCCTCATATTACTTTTTATTGTTTTAATTGAAGTATAATAAATTTAGAATGTCACGGGGCTCTCGGCTCACTTCTTTGTCTTCTTTCAGAGTTATAAAAATTATTTTTTTTAATTGAAGTATAGTTGATTTACAGTGTTGTGTTAGTTTCTAGTATACAGCAAAGTGATTCAGTTATACACATATATATTCTTTTTCATGTTTTCATTATAGATTATTATATTGAATATAGTTCCCTGTATTATACAGTAAGGCCTTGTTATTTATGTATTTTATATAGAATAGTTTGCATCTGCTAGTCCCAAACTCCTAATTTATCCCTTCCCCCTTTTGGTAACCATAAATTCGGTTTGTCTGTGAGTTTCTTTCTGTTTTGTAAATAAGTTCATTTGCATCATTTTTTAGATTTCACATATAAGTGAAAATACCATATGGTATTTGTCTTCCTCTGTCTGACTTATTTCACTTAGTATGATAATCTCTAGGTCCATCCATGTTGATGTAAATGGTATTATTTCATTCTTTTTTATGGTTGAGTAGTATTCCACTGTGTGTGTGTGTGTGTGTGTGTGTGTGTGTGTGTGTGTGTGTGTACATCATATCTCTTTTATCCAATCATCTGTTGATGGATATTTAGGTTGCTTCTTGGCTATTGTAAATAGTACTGCTGTGAACATTGGGGTGCATGTATCTTTTCAAATTACAGTTTTCTCTGGATATATGCCCAGGAATGGGATTGCTAGATCATATGGTAACTCTATTTTTTTTTTTTTAAGGAATCTCCTTACTGCTTTCCATAGTGGCTGCACCAAATTACATTCCCACCAACAGTGTAGGAGTACACCACTGACATTCTTAAACAAGGACTATAGGTTTGTTTGGGTTTGTTTTTTGCTCCAAAGCCTGTTAAGAACTGCACAGAACAGAATGCATATACACAAATGGTTGGTCATATAGTTGAGCACTTAGTGAACTAAAGAGAAACCATACACTGACTGAGAGAAAGCAGGGACATATTATGAAATTCTTAGAATACATTTTTATAAAGCAAACCATGGTATTTTCTTTAAAAGCAGATAGACACTGAAAGATAAACATTATTTAAATATGAGAAATACATATCTCATCATGCCAACAATGAGAAGGTTGGGAGTAAAATTAAGTTGACAGAGGGAACAAATTAAGATTGTTCATTTATCTCCTTAAAGCATGTGATCCATAGAAAACATACTGAGTTCAAGAGCTGCCTCAGGTTAAGATGGAAAGAGATTATGGATGGACAAGCCATTAAACATTAGACACAGTTTATACAAATGACATGACACAAATATCAATAGGTTCTAAATACCTCAACAGCACCTTCAGAAAAGCTGGAATCTGAATAAACCAACCATGGTCAAAATATCAAAACAGACAGAAAGGACAGAACTGTATTAATAATATAAAGATGAAAGGGGAACCAGTGAGAATGGTTATTACACACTTTGTAGAGGAAATAGCTGCTCCTGAAAAAAAAAAAAGAACAGAAATAAACAATAAAAGAACTAAACTCGTATTTATTTTGAAGTTACCCCTACTAGAGTCATTTCCCTTTAATCTACCAGCTTCCATTTCCCCATGCAGTAATTGCATGTTGATTTCCTTGGGTACCCTGCTTTTCCAACCCTGATCCTATGTTAGTTTGGACTCCTGCATTTCAGGATACTTTGTTAGGTTGTGTTCTCCCAGAAGTCCATCCTGAGCCATGGATCTGAGTGCAAATGATTCATTAAGGAAACGTTTCCCAGATAAATCAGCAAGAAAGTGGTAGCAAAGACATCAAAGGAGAGGAAATCAAACAAGTATATAATTACAGGTGAAGTTCCAGCATCAGTCTGATGCCAGAGACAGCGATGAGTATTAATCACAAATGAAGAGTTTCTTTTGCCCCTTGGCAAGGAGCTGGGTTTTTATGTCCCATACCAGTCTAGTCAGTGGCTGGGTCTACTCCCAGACATCTGGCTTCCCCATGACGTGTCTCTCTATAAGCTAGGGTAGCTCAGGGCAACATCATGGATACTGAAGTTGTAAGGCAATAGCAGAAAAGACATAGAGATGAAGGATGATCTCAAAGGACCTGTAAAGTAGATCTGGGGGCATCTTCTCAGGGCACCAACATTCTCCACTACAGATGAACACATGAAATAAATCTGGCCAATGCCATATTCCTTACCTCTGGACATAATGAATGCTTTTGTAATAGCATGTGGCCAAAGGCTATCTAATCAGACAGTTGAGAAGCACCCAAAGAAGGATGCAGAGAGATTCAATCTAAGTCTGGAGCTTTTGGCATTCAGTCATTTTCCCACCATAAAGAGAAAACCTGCCTGAGAATGAAACAACTTGAAGAGGGAATCCGAGTAAAGAGATAGTGAGCACAAGGCTTTTTTTTGGTGATATATATTTGAACCATTCCATCACCTGGTATGAAATCTAAAGCAGAGTTTTTTCCTAGCTGTTAATCAATTCCTTTTTTATGCTGGAGCTAGTTTGAGTTGGTTTCTCTTACTGAAATGAAAACAGTTATATTTTAATCACTATTAATAAGGTAACACTACTGAATCATTTTCTGAAGCCTGAATCCACTTCCATTTACTCTATGAAATCTGTGAGTCTGATGTAAAAAATCTACATGTATAATCCTACTGAAGGGAGCTGTTATTATGGTCCTGTGAAAGAAAAGTAGCAATTTAGAAGGAAGACTGCATCTTTCACAATCAGGATGACTAGCTATGATCAAAACAGAACTATCTTACAATTTTATGTTTTTGTTTACTCTATGAAGGTTGAAGGAGAAAAACAAATGATGGCCAATTTTTCAGTTCCTCCTCTCCATACTGAAAGATAGATGATTAGGAAGAGCTTCAGAAAAGACACGGTAAAATTTACACTATAAAGGGAAAATGCTGAGCAACTTCCCCCTCCCAAAAAAGAAAAGACTGAAAAATGAAATACACCAGTGAAATTGGTAACTCAAGTTTAGGAAAATTTAAAAGATCAAAATATAGATAAAAGATAAAGTATAAATCTCCTTATGGTATGTTTTCATTCAATCATATACTTATTTATTTACTCATCTGGTAAATATTAGTTAGAGTAACTAACTATATCTCAGGCATTGTATTAGGTATTGGGGATACAGAAAATGTTCGTAACTTCATGAAGCAATTATCTTTCTTCCTTTTCTTCTTTTTTTCTTCCCTTTCCTCATCATTCACTAATAAACTCTTCCCAGCACAATATGTGGCACATAGCAACTGTTCTATAAATGTTCAAATGAAGAAATCAGTATCTTAGGGCTAAAAACTATTTAAAAGAATATAAACAAATTTTAAACAAATAAATAGGTGAAAAAATAAAGAATACAAGTCAAGACAAGTAGGTCAAGAGAAAATAATGAAATGCTATTTTTTTATTTAACAATTTTTTTTAAATTATCTACTTCTGTAACCTACATGGGGTTAAGAGCTATTCATAAGATTTATATTTTGGTTCTCTTCAAAAAGTTCTCATGTATCTTCTAAGATGCTGTAATTTTTCATTCATTATGAGTATATTTTCCTCTACTTTACTGAGGAGTCATAAAACTTGCTTTATAATATTTGTCTAGTTCCAACATTTTAGTTAGCTTAGAGTCAGTCTTCACTGTCTCCACTGACTACCTTTTCTCTTCAGAACTGATCACATCTTCCTGGCTCTCCAATGTTAAATAATTTTGAATTCTGTCATGAACATTGTTGTGGAGACTTCGTTCTATCATATTCTCCCAAAGAGTGCTTTTGTTTGTTTGTTGTAACAGACAACTAGTTTGTCCAGACTCAAGCCATAAACTCTGTATTTTGAGAGAGAGTTCAAATTTCAGTTCTTTTGTCCTCTGCCTTGGAGCCTGGATGTTGTTCCCTTCATACATGGTTGAGAGATCAGCCAGATATTTAGGCAAAGTTTCTCTATTCAGAACCTACAGTTTCCTGTTTTTGACTCTTTCCCGGGATTCCTTTTCCATTTTCTGGCAGCTATGATTGTCCCTAACTGTGCCCTCTGGTTCTTCAAAACAGAACATTTTTCTGTTTCTACCACCTCTATAAACCTCTCAAATCACTGGCCACAGCTATGACCAGGTTAAAAACTGTAAAAGTAGAAAAGTCAATCAGTGTTTTTCCCCTCTTCTATACAGCTCCTCTGAAATATACTTGTTTTATTTCACTTTCCAGAGGTGGTTTTCATTTTTGTTTTCTAATTTTACCCAGAGTTTATCATTGATATCTATGGGAGGGTTAATCTGGTAGGAGCTTTGTTAGTCATACAAGAAGTAGAAGTCTCTAATACATTTGTTAAGTTTTTAGTTACTGGTAAAAGAAAATGTTAAGTATTTAAAATTTGAAGATTTTAACTCTAACTACTGTAAGGATTAAACTAGTATAGATGTGAAAAATATAAAAGCACTGAACAAGGATAATATGTCTATTTGCTGTACTGTGAATCCAACTGTGAGTTCAAGCATGCCTCTGTTAACTGTACTTATATTTTACAGTTGAGAATAACTTCTAAGGTTGTTAGGGTAATTATTTTCACATTAATACATTTTGGAAGCAAAAAACCAAAGTTTGAAGTATCTGGAGAAATCAATATTAGTATCTACTTACTTGCCTTAAAAGTATACTTGTTTGATTAAATTGGGTAGTTTTCTATCAAATCTGAAGAAGGAGAATAAGGTATTCCCTCATAATCATTCTTTAATCACTTCATAAAAACAAACTTAAAATTTCCTAGGCATAAACCACTGAGGCCACTACAAACTACACATCTTCTTGGTGACAAAATAAATCTATCTAGCCATTTTATTAATCTACATCCCAAGCTGCACAAACCTTTAAAGTTAGAGTGACATTGTTTGATTTTATAGTATCTTAAACAGAACTGAAGGTGTAGACCTGGACATAAACAGCAGAAAAGCAAGCATGGCTGGTTTAATTTCTTAACATAAGCATAAAACTCAGAAAACGTTTTTGTCTGAATTCAATGCAAATTATTTCTCCACTCTTCTAAAATTTTCTTAACAATCACCTCATCAAAAAAAAGTACAGTTACACTTAATTTTTCTAACATTACTAATTAAAAAGTGAGAAATTCACCAAGCTCTTAGGAAAGGATTTGTCTACATTAGTAGTGGATTTCTCCCTGGTAATAGAGGCCCATAAATTTTATTTCAGATTGTGAAAAATCTCCCTTTGTAGGTTAGAGCATCAGAGGCACATGCCAACCCTGACCCCAACAGTATAGAAAGGGCAGCCTCAGTCAAGGACGATCATTTTTCACTGACCACTAGCCTACTGGCTAGAATAGCTCAAAGTTTCCTCTCAGTGCCCCCAGCTTCCATAGGACTATATGAGTCATGACAAGGGGCGGGTACATGGCTGGAGACTGCCTGGTTCTAACATTATTGTCTGGAAGAATTAGATTTTTAACCCTTATTACAACATCTTCTTAGATAAGACCAATGAAGTCTAATCTTGCACCACAGAAATGTCCATTACTTCTCTTATCCCCAAGAGTACCTTGCATATTTTTTCCAACACAGATAATTGGACATAAAGTCCATCTGAGTTCTCTATAATTTATCTGACCTTCTAAGTCTCCAGAATATTTAATTCTTACAACTTTATTTTTGGGGGCTTTTCTCTGACAAGCTACCTTTCCCTTCGAGCCTACCTAACTCACTGCACAAAAATGCTCAGCTTAATTTCCTTCATGTCACTCAGCAATGCACTGGTTGTTTGTCACTTTATCAGACCAATGTCCCAGTGTCCTGATATGAGCATGCCATTATCAAATCAGTATCATGGGTAGTAAGTATTCTTCCGACTCCTTAAAAATATAAATGCATGGGATCAGAGACATTGCCTATTTTTATATACCACCAAAATTCTAGCACTTAGATTAATGCCTGACAAATAGTTTCTTACATATTTTTGATTAATAACTAAATAAATAAGTTAGATAACTCAACATTCCCTAAGGATCTTTATTCCAAAAAGGGATGGAATTGTCCTTGTTCTTCTTCTCTCCCTGGGGAAAAAAAAAAAAAAAGCACTCCTAAAGTCATTAGGTGGGACAGGGCAAGGTAGCTGTCTACACTGGAGGAGGTGGGATGGGGAAGCTGCCATGGTAAGAATAGATGTCAGAGACCCAGAGCAGAGGGGAAGGTGGCTACACTCAGAGAGTGGATTGTTGTTAGATGTGGGGTGTCAAAGTTCAAACAAGGTAAGGCTGGTGCCCATGCAGACAATCAGACTAAGCAAGGTGAGGCGAGCAACACAGGGGTGTCTCAGAGAAGTGTAAAAGTAACATTCCAACATAGGGGTGAACCAGCATGTGATGTCCGAGCTCAAGTAAGATGAAGAAGGCAACCTTCAGAAGTGGAGGCAGACCAGTAGGAGGAGTCAGATTCTGAGTGGATGATGTAGGTACTCATGAGAGGTGGAGAAGCCAGCCTGGTGCAGACTGTCAGAACCCAAGCATGAAGAGGAGCAGTATGGCTGGGGAAACAGAATCCACAGTGAAGAGGGCCCATCCATACCTACAAGTGGACTGGTACAAACTATTAGAGAACAAGCACAATCATGAGTAATCCGTGCGGAGATGCACTTTAGGATGGAGAGTTAAAGCCCAAGAGGATTAAGGAGTATGTCAATAACAGGGAGAAATATACCCTGGGATGGTGGACTAGAGCACAGAAGGTGGGTGAGGACAGAAGCACCTGATGAGGGAGTGGGCAAAGATAGACAGGTTAACATGTAGGAGGACAAAGAAAATAAGTAAATATAAAAAAGGAAATGGGTCCATGTTTCTGTCAGACAAAGGAGTTACAAAGGTGGAAAGGGGGAACTAGAATAAAGACTGTGCTGTTGGATTGGCATTAGGGGTATCCATATAAACTTGTGGTTTTTCATACAGAGAGATACATAAAAAAATATAAAGGTGCACATGTGTACGTATGCATTCTATATTCCTAGTGCTGTCTACTGCATTGGCATCTCATAATAATTAGCATATCTAGCACTCAAATCTTAACTTCTAAATACCATTCTCCACTATAAAGAATTAGAGCTCTTTGAAGAAATAGCTGATTTCAGATTTGGGGCAGGATAAGCACAGGCTGAGAACACATTATTGAATAAGGAAGTTAAGAAAGTACTCAGCAGAGTTAGAGATATATCAAAAACACAGAGAAGTCAGAGAAAAAGGGGCTCCATGTGGCCAAACTGGAGGAAAATTCAATATCAAAATAAATAATGACAACAATGAATAATAATTCAAGTAAAATAAAATAATGAATTTAAATGTGTCTATACAGATAAAAATTAATGATATATGACTAGTTGGAGAGTTTGATGAAGAACAGGATATTTACATGATTCAAAGTCCCTTCTCACAGTCTTATTACCTACAAAAGGGAAAAGGTAAGTGAAAAAGCCTGACAGACACCTCCAGAATCAAATAATCAAAATTAGCATTATTAATTTTGAACAAGTCAAAATTGTGCACTCTTTGACAGAATGTAATAAGAGAAAAAAAAACTATCACTTCTATGATATTCTTGCCAAAGATTCATAATCTGAATCTGGTAAAAATGAAAAATTCACATTCAAAGGCATTTGACTACAAAAAGTAGCCTATCTTCAAAAGTATCAAGGTTGTGAAAGTGAAGGAAAGAGTGTCCTATACCTAATGAAAATAAAGAGACACAGAGATCAAATGATCAAACATAACACACGATTCTGAATTGGATCATCCTACTATAAAGAAAATACGGGAACAACTGAAATTTGAATGGGGTCTGAGGATTAGATGACGTTGAAGTCATATGTCTGTGTGACAAATCACCCCACATACTAAGCTAAAATACTCAGTTGATCAGGTAACCAGCACTGGCTTGAGCTCAAATAGTTCAGGGGAAAAAAAAAAGGTATTTATACCATATTTAGAACTTTTCTGTAAATTTGTAATTGTTTCAAAATTAAAAATACATACTTTAAGAAAAGCTATAAAATTCTTTAAAAGTTTTATGAGGGACAATGAAGTTACATAAACTCACTTTCCCTCTGTGTCTTCAGCAAGGATCAGGCTGATAAACTCACAATAAAATGTGGTAATGAGTCATTAAGAAATTCTTTCTCTGTCCTCCCACAAAACCTACTATCTGAAGCTCACATCTTTACCTTGTAGCCTCTGGTGTTTATATACACATATATACATCATATACACATGTTGTATATGTCACACATCATATACATGCACATTCACAATATATTAAACAATAGGCATGTTTTCATTGAATAGCCAATGGATTGATTAATCACTGGCACCAACTTACATGTCAGAAAATAATTCCTGCATTTGCACCTGTATTAATACAAAAAACAAACAAACAAACAAACAAAAACTCCACCAGGACAAAGTTATTTAAAGAAAATAAAAGCCAAATTATAGAGCAGTCTTCAGAGAACCACAAAAAAATTGCATTAGACACCTAAATGCCTTTCTATTTAGGTTAATATGGCAAAGCTAGCTTGCTACTCACAAACCATTTTCCCTTTCCTCCTGGGCTCATGGGCAGACTTCATTACACAGAGCACTTGTCAGCCTAGATTCCTCGATGACTATGTGGAGCACAACCCTCCTCCCCTAACACTATTTCATCTTTAAATGAGAAAAAGTACGTTTCTACATTTTAATTCATTGAGATTTTTCCCTGCCATAGCAACTACTACCATCACCTAAACCAGTGAATTTTCTTTTACTCTCAGATCTGGTGTGGAGATCACAGCTGATTGTGGGGACTGTTAAATCCCTGAGTTTCCTTAAAGTGAAACACTTACAGGACATACCAGCCATTCTCCTGCTAATATTGCCTAATTCTTAGAGGATGAAACTTCTCCTCATTGTGCTAATAAAAATAATCACTTTTCTCCGTCTATCAAAGTCTTGTTTCCAGGAAGAGAATAAGAATGAAGCACATAGAGCAAGCTGCCACATTTGCCACTTTCTATATATATCCATCTGTTAACATCTATGTATGGAAGCCTGTGATATCTACTAGGAACAGAATATCAAATCTAGTGCATGAGAAAATGTTCACTAAGTATAATGTTATTACTTCAGATAATGCTAGAAAAGTGTGGTGAATGTAAGAGCCGAGGACCTAGAGTGCTATCGCAGCAAACAGCAGAAGACTGAATCAGGTGTAGGGATAAGGGACAGTGTCCCAGAAAACATCAGCACGGATCTCTGAGTCCCTCTGTACAGGCTGCTCTCCTACATCAAGGTTCTTACTGATCAGTCTTCCGCCTTGTGTGGGAGTCTCCCTGGTATCTGACAAGCCATTTTATCTCTAATTTCTGTTGTTTTCCTTGTTCAAACAACTTTCAGTTTTCCCATCTGTAAAATGGGAATAGAAATACATATTTTACTGGTTTATTATGAAGTTAAAGGCGCAGAATTATGAGGAAGTGACACCAACTGATACACAATAAGCAAACAATAAACGCAACGTTATACCTTGAGGTCAGATTTCTTCAATATGATTATCTAATCTAACTACCAGACATACATTTTTTATTCTTCACCCACTTTGGGAATTTGTGTTGATCTTTTTTCACATGTTTAAAGAAAAATAAGTATTTGAGTGTTAAATCTGTGGTTTCCTTAAATCTTACCATTCTGGCTTCAATTCTTTTTTTAGCTAAACTTGACTATATCTTTGCTCTCCCCTGTTAGTGAAAAATATAGGTATCTTGGCTCAGGTTAAACCCTTTGCCCACTTCCCTGTGTACAAAGTAATGACCTTGTCAACCCAGAGAGTCAGAATCAAATCATCATCATAATAATGTTACTCTTTTACCTCATAAAATCCTAAAGTAGTTTGCAATGCTTACATAATTTTAAGAGTGGGTATATTGAAGCTTACAACATGAGTAATTTGCCCAGGGTCACAGAGCCACTTGGCATCAGAAGTGGGATTCAACCTGAGGTCTGTTTGTCTCCAGTATCTTTGTTTTCCCCTGTATCAAATGTATTTCCACAAAAATTTAAAAATTGTTTCCTTGTAACTTTTTTGTTGCCACACTTTTTGAGCCACAGTTGTGGTGGCATTTAATCTAACCCATTTAATATATCAGTGGATCATCATATATATCAGTGCATCAAAATGGCACGAACCCAGAACCCGAGGATAAACTCAGGAAAAGCAACATGAAAGTCTAAAATATAAAGATTGAAAGAAAGCATAACATTTTGGAGATTGCAATGTGACACCACGTAATAAAAGAAGTTTGGGGCAACCGAGAAACAGATTAAGTGGTAAAAAGTGTTGCCTGTATTACTCCAGCATTAATCAGGGCAAAGGACACTTGACAAATATCTGTTTCCTGGTTTGTTTACTAGGTAATAGTGTTGAAGAAAGAAGAGTTCATTGATCTATAATAACTGATCAGACTAATTCCTCAAAATCAATTTGTTTCACAAACTACTGCTTTTTTTCCTAGTCTTAACTTACTGGCAACTGGATTCCCCTGTTGAAAAAGAATATGCTAATCAGGTGAATCAGACATTTTTGTCTCCTTAACAGGATTCAGATCTTCCAAACTGTCTGAGCAGGTGCTATGTGAAAGGCATTCCAGAGAAAATTCCATTCCTGGGTATAAACAATTGGCCTTCTTGTTGATTATTAGTCTCCTGCATTTATCTCGCTGTCCTCACAAACTACACCTTCAGTAATGAGTAAAACGGATTCCTCAGGGTGAATAAGATCCCATCTGCAAGCCTTAGCCAACATCAATCCACCAACTATTGCTTTTCCAGAAGACAAATGTTAAATTAGATATACAACTACTTTCTACCCAGGGAGGAAAGTTAGAAATATGTTGAGCAACAGGATGTTCCCTAAGGTCTCAATGTCTCTCCTAAAAGATTTCTTGATTTATTATTATCCAAGGATCTTCCCCTAGCCCTGCCAAAATCCTTAGGGTTAACTACCTCTTGCAGAGTACTTCTTTTTACAGGTCCTTAAACTATTTCCTTCTAGCTTCATGCTTTGATTTGGATTTCCCTTGATTTGGAAGGGAAGGCTTGCTTCTGTGTTTTGATTTTGGAAGTAGTCTTCACAAGCCTTCTAGAACTCTTGTTTCTCTTGAGGAAATGCATTTTTACCTTTCTTCACAAGCTGACTTCATCTATCAGTTTGGCCTCTGATGAAATACTGAGCAACCATTGCCTTAACTAACCCAACCCTAAGGAATAGAGTAATTGTATGAATTATTACTCTCTAGCTGATTCATTGTTGTCAGATTTGCTGCCACTTGAACTCTAGGGAGCCAAGACTTTCAAATAATAACTGAAGATAATCAGAGAAAAGTAGTGAGTAGACACAAGGCTATTTATAAAATACTGCTACATTTCATAAAATTTCCATTAGGACAGATTATCTAGAGGTTACCCTCAGGCAGAAATTTACTGAAATTACATCTAAATCTAGTTCTCTGACATCCAAAGAAATAATAACTAGAAATAGAACCATTCCTTTTATATTCATCTCTCCCTATCACCAAACAGGCATATTCCTTTAATTTGTGGACTCAAATCTCTTTTTATATCTCGCCTTAACTGAAATATTTCCATGTGTATTTGAAGGGACACTACCATTGATTCCTATGACCATTACTTAGACTACTTTTGTATTTTATCAGCCCATCTGTTAATACATCACATAATGGGGATGAAGTGGACATAATTAATGAGATGCAATCACCACTCTACAGAAATCTCTATGGTCTGTCTCTCTCTCTAAAATTATAATAAAATCTGATAGAATTAGAAATTCTATAATCCAGAATATCTAACACTACAGTTAAGAAAGTTACTAAACATATAAAATGAAAGCATTGCTATTTTCCAAAAAGCCAAATTCTCTGCCCCAGTAAGTATTTGACATTAAAATACTACTCACTACAATTTGGTTTTTGATGTGCAGAAATCCCTTATATTCTATCTATATATCGACATCATTCACCAAATATGTACTGAACGTTAATTACATATAAGACTCAACCATGGGTGCTAGAAGGCCTACAA
This sequence comes from Vicugna pacos, assembly GCF_048564905.1. NCBI lineage: Eukaryota > Metazoa > Chordata > Mammalia > Artiodactyla > Camelidae > Vicugna > Vicugna pacos. Next base: position 37,471,890 of record NC_133001.1, read on the forward strand.
AAGTGACGAGTCAGATTTTTGCCGTCAATGTCTCCTGTCTTACGTATCAATTTTAACTATATGTAGAACTGAGAAATTTCATGGTTTTAAAGATTTCCAGCTGATTGCGTACCAGATGGTAGGGTGTTTATCCTACTAGGAAAGATAATGATCTCATGGGGAAAAAAAAAAACTTGGACACTCTGGATTCTTCCTGATTATATATTTGCCCTCTGTCACAACTATCTAGAAGCATCATAGGCTCCCTTTATCCTCTCTGCAAATATCTACAGTATAAAGTTTAAATACCTTCCTATGATATACAAGGCCCTCAGGATCCAGACTTCTCTACATTTTAACTTCAACTACTTTAACTCAGAAGTGATATTAAAACCCAGCAAGTCTGGGACACCAACCAGAAACAAAAGGGAGAATTCCTGGAGCAGGGACTTAGAAGCCTCCTTCAGTGTTAAGCAATCATACCTTTAGGTGTTAGATTTGGGGGAGACTCAAGGAAAGGGGCAGGCAGGCAGTTTGTCGGTGGGAGGATCACACAAAGAATTTGGGGCAGTGGCAATTTATTAATCAGATAAAAGCATTTCAGCATTTTAGCCAGCAGTCAAAATGTGTGCCATTGGTCTATCTGCTCCTTAATGAGTATACCCTTAACTCCTATTAAAGTAAACTAGTTAGTATTCCTGAAATGTTTCGTCTCTAATTAGCTAATATCCTCTAAATGTTTTATACCCAACTAGTTAACATTCTGTAAATGTTTCACACCAATAGTTCCATGAAGCATTCCAGGGATGTTTCATTGCAATGAAGCTTCCTCTGTCTGAAATGTCCTTCCTTCTCACCCTTCAACATCTGGGTAAATATGTTTTAAGACCTGCTAAGGCTTCACAAAGGAGATGATACTTAAACTTTGTCCCCAAAAGCTCCTTTCTAAGTCATTCTGGTTCCCCACCCCTTCCTCAAATGACAACATTAAAGACCCCTGTCTGTGCACCAACTCTATGATGGCATCTTCGCATTTATTTGATTAAATCTTTGTCCATTACTGGACTGTTAACTCCTGGAGTTAAGAATGGTGTCCGATCCAACTTTGTGTCTCTGGCTCCTAGCAATATATAAATCCTCACACATATAACAGACTCTCACTAAATGGCAGGGTAATGAAATTGGAATTCTTCCTTTAAACTTTGCCCATCTGCTGAGTAAAAGTAAATTAGTCCAGATGAAGAGTTTGCTCAATGCCATTAGATCACTGATTCTCAAACTTTATCACATATCAGAGTAATCTGAATGGCTTAATGAAACAGATTCATGGGTGCTATACCCAGAGTTTCCGATTCAGTAGGTCTGAGAATAACAGTGGTTCTCTAACTGTGGCCATCAGAACAGCAGCAGCAGCATCACCTGGGGACTTGTCAGAAATGAAAATTCTTGGCCTCAACCCCAGACCTGAATCAGGAATTGTTGGGTGGGACCCAGCAATCTGTGCTTTAACAGACCCTCCGAAAGTGGCAAATACTCAGATTGGCATAATGGAAGAATTAGTTTCCAAAGACTCCTCTCCAACATTTTCAATGCAATTCTTGTCCCTGGCCACTACCATTTTTCATACATGAGATCTTCCTTATCATTTGAATAGATTAAGTAGATTTCATAAGATTGTTTTACATATGTTGCATTTGACAAAGATCTTCTAAGATTGTTAAAGATCTAAAAAGAGTTGTTTCTAGAGATAGTCTATATAATAAACTGAAGAACTTAAAAGATAAAATAATCAAAGGCTCTCAATGAACAACAATAATAACAATCTTAACATTGATAATACAGCTTCATATTTCCCCCCCAGAAAAAAAGTATTGATTCTCACTCTTATTTAGCAATAAAAAATACTGGAGAAGATAGCTAAAAGAACATCTGCTGGCATTTTGCTAAAGCATTGGTTCAAACACAAATTTCCCCATGAAGTTCAGTGATGATTTTTCTCACACTAGCTGATGGAGCACAGTGGTCCGAGATGGTTATGTGTCAGGACCAGAATTTAATCTGAAACTTGCTTATCCATAGTCCTTGGCCTCCTTACTATACATACTGCATTCAATAATGAAACTTCACAAAGGCCACCAAGACAGAATCTCTGAGAATGGGATCATTTACCTTATGCCCTGAGATATAGACAACTAAAATGCCACGTCTTATATAATTTGGGTATGATTTAATTGATATGTAAACCTCCATATACCAGAGAAATTTACCCTTCAGTTAATAATTTATTAATAACCATTTTATATTTGGGTTGTTCAATCCAAATTGCGAACTCAGTTGTGATAAATATGAGTTAGATGAAAATTAGGGCTTTGGTTTCAGACTAGTTCTGAGTTCAAATCAAAGATCTCCTTCTTACCACTGAGCACAATTAGCCATTTCACTCATCTAATGCCACTGTTCCTAAATGTTAATTTCCCTAATAGAGTAACACTAACAGCTATAATGATAACATTCAGATGCTTATATTCAGCTCTAAATTAAACCTAAATCCTACATCACTAATGATACTATAGACATTTTCACCCTCAATATGTCTATTTTTGACTGATTAATTAACAACATCTGGTTCTTTGTTCTTTTCTGGGTATATTAAAGTCTACACTTGTCAAGTTCCATGTAGTTGACCAGAGCAGTATGATAGTTCTGGCTAGTGCATATGCGAGCAAAAGTGACATATGTCAATTCTGGACTGAGTCAGTGGAAAAAATTAAACACCTGCACAATTTTCCAATCTCTCTCTTCTCCTGTGACTGTGATCAGGAGGAAGGCTTGTCTTGACAATATAGGGCCACCAGATCAAAGCAGCGTGGTTCACTGAGTCACCACATGGAAGGCAGCTGCTGTGAAGAGGCACTGAGAACAAAACTGAGTAATTCTTGCCAGAACATATCTTTGTTGCACTAAAACACTGGTATTTGGGGGCCATTTAACATGTATGATAAGCTTAACCTATCTTGATTAACACAGTGTCTCAAATCAAATGCATCTCTTTTTAACCATAAGCATATTACCCTTTCCAATATCATATTTTCTTTCAATCACACTAAAAGGTGAATTTTCACTCACTTTTTATGCTTTCTCTTTTAGCTCCACTGCCCTCCATATTTTGCTGCATCCTCCTAGGTATGGAAGAGAAATAACTAACTCTTGTCTCCTGCCTCTAAATGAGAGACACTTTGATCATTTTGAAAAACTCATTTTGAAAAAAAACACCTATGTCCCTAGGATTTGTTTAGTGGCAGCTTGCTTTTGCCTACTACAAGGGTCTCCTGGCCTGACTTTCAAGAACCTCAACTTTACCTTGCACTATAATCCTGAACTGCTCAGCACACACTCTCACCTTCATCCAGTCTCCTCATACGTGGAACTTCGGTTATACCTTGATGCCTTTGTTCTCTGTCTTCCCTGCCTCTCCAGCTTTCAAACTGAAATCCAACCCCATCCTCCCATGAAGCCTTTTCTGATTTTTCTAACCTAACTGATGTCCCCTTACTCAGAACTCCCTTCCCATAAAGAAGTAGTGTATTATAGTTTAGTGTCTAATACTTTAATTCTTACTACTGTTTTTAAAGAGTAGTAGTCATGTTTTATACTGCTTTTGAATCTGGACAATATTTATTACAATACAAATAGTAAGTACGTACGTTGTTTTACCTGCTTAAAACCATCCACAGGCATTCATCTGAAAAATCAGTTTCTTCCAGGGAAAAGAATGTGTAACACACCTTTTCATCACAATATCTCAGACCCTGGAGTCTTCCACCATGAAAACTGGCTGAGAAACCAGTGATTTGTTCATTAAAAAAAAAGAATTCTACCCTCAATGGTAGTTTTTTCAAAACCTCACATTCTTAATAGAGCCCTAGTGACCTATAGCATTTCTTAGTATTTGCTTTCAGAAATGAATTCTTTTCTAATTTTATATTGTCAGACAAACTTTAAAAGTATTGTCAGATTAGTTCCATAAATTAAACTGGTTTGCTCAGTTATAGTACAGATATGTTATGATGATAACATAGATAACATAGGTGGTTTTATTTGTGCTACTTTCATTGCTTTCTCCTAAAGTTATGTGGAATATAATTGGTATTTTTCTGTGCTCAAAAAGGATTCTCTTCTGAATTATGTTTTTCAATGATGGTTGGTAATTATTATAGCTTTAGTTTGTTTGTTTTAAACACTTTTCAGTAAAGGTTTCTCAGTAATTAAATTCTACTGACCTACTTTTCACATCCCTGGTTTGTAATCTATTTCATCTCCTAGGTTCATAATAAGCAATTACACAGATAAATGATAAAACAGCAAAAGAAGAGAGAAGAAAAATCCAAATAAATCACAGACCATCAGTCACAGGATATCTAAGGGGAAGCTGTAATTTGATCATGAGGGACACTCTCTAAATGCAATTATAACACTACCAGATACCACAATTTTCTTCTCATTAGTACACACTAGTCCTTTGTAGAGACACGCTGTAGTATTTCACATTCAAAGCTTCTCTTTTAAATCTATTCACTAATGAGTTTCAGTGGGTTGTTGCATTTCTCTAAAATGCTTTTCAAAACTTAGTTCTGCCACTAATGAAGAGTGCTGCTTCAACTTAAAAAATATAGGTCTGAATCCATTGCTTAAAGTTAGATGCCTAATTCTCTATTTAGCTACAAATATTGTCAAGAGACTTTTTTTTTTTAAGAAAATGACTTTATTCATCAAATAGTTATTGATCTCCAGACAGTCTGCTAGGTACTTAGGATAAAGGAGTAAATAAGATACATGGAGTCTGCCTCTGCTTACATGGAATTCCCCCAAAGCTGTGCTGTCTATCATGGTAGCCACTAGTCACATGTGACAGTTGGGTACTTGAAATGTGACTTGTTCAAATTAAGATGTGATATAAAGGAAAATATACATCACATTTTGAAGACTTGCCACAAAATATAAATAAGTATCATTTTAAATTTATTACATATTAAAATAATACTCTGAATATACTGGGTTAAATACAATATAACATTAAAATTAATTTCACCTCTTTTTGCTTTTGTTAACATGGGTACTAGAAAATTTACAAGTTATATAAATGTCTTTCATTTGTGTCTTGCACTGTATTTCTACTGGATGGTGCCTCTCCAAAATCTCCAGAAAGACAGACCACTAAATAAGTAATTACAACAAAAAGCGATGAAGAATTAGGTAAGGAAGATATGAGAATATACCGGTAGCAGAAGCCCTGAGTCATGCTCAGATATTAGGGTCTTTCTGTCAACCAGATCACATCCAGGGAGTTTCGGAGTTGAATGGCCACCTTGGCTTATTTAAGAAACTATTCTTTCGCTCTCCCCTGGCACATTACATAATACTATTTTAGCATCAGTGACATTGTATTTAAAGTATTTTAATTCAGTAACAAATACTTACTCAACTAAACACTCTCTTTTTAGTCTTGGTATCCTTAGCACATGTCAATATTCCTGATGCATTGCAGGTGTGCATTAAATGATGAAAAAATGCCCTCTGTGGAGTGAACCAAAGTTAACAACCTGGAATGCCTTTGCATACAAGTGATACTACTATCAGTCACCACAGTATGCTGCCCTTCCTGCCCAGAAATTGAAATTTTTTGTTATTCACTTCCTAGAGATGTCCAGCCTGGTGGAACTGGTTTTTAAAGATACTATTGTCAACACCTAATGATCAACTGCTTCCTAGATCCTTGCACTTGGAAACAGTCTGCCATCTGCTGTGAAACATGGTAAGACAGTAGTGTTGCTGGAAGTTATACACCAGTAACAAACCCAGTCTCACATCCATAAAGAAAATTAGACAGCACTCCTGCATGGTAGACTTTCATTTCAGGCTGAGGTTTGATGTATCTTTGACTGACAGACTACTAGAGGATGCATTGGCTTCCTGAATATGGTTTATATCCTTGCCTAGTACTGTATCACCTTGTGTGCTGCTAAGGTGGAAAAAAAAAATCAATCACTGCAGTTAGCCTGTATTTCAGAAACTCCAAGTTTGTCTGGCAAAAGTTTGCATAAGGCCTGTTTCTTCCCCAGTCTTTTTCAGTCTGCCAGTTTTATAAAAAGGAACACAGCCCTCTTCAAAAGCTCCTGGGCAAGCCCCTAAAAAAGAAGTGATCAATGAGAATAGCTTCAGTATGATGATTTCAAAGTGCACGATGGAGTCCTTCGAGTTCTATCTATAGAAGCCCTGGGAGTAACTTTATTTTTTTTTTATTAACTACTCAGGCAATTTGGCCCCAGGGGTAACTATTAAGCCAAATAACCAATTTTAATAGTTTAACTACTAAATTGACAGAGCTTACTGATTATTTTTTGTCAAATAAACAGTGTCTCGTCAATGATCAATCAATTAACACTTAGAGACTGAGCCTTCAGGCTGGGCCAGCATTTTTAAATACTGAAGTGTATACAAAAGATTTAAAATACGGTTTCTGCCTTTATTAGAATTGAAAGCTAATTAAACTCAAATAGAGTATCAGGAATTATGCAATAAAGTGATACTTTCTGTAATCTTTTCTGTTGTCAGAGATCAGAGAAGAAAATGACCAGTGGGAAATATCAAGAATGAAATCCTCAAAGACATCATTTTGCTCTAGGAATACCTTTATGGAATTTCATTGCCTCACTCTCCAAAATTATTAATGATTTTCATATTCAGGATTCAAGATGAAGAAGCATTTCTGTTTCTTGTAGTGCAGCAGAAGGTTGTTCTGAATGGCCTTCAGTTAGATGTCTAGATGGTAAATAAACAGCAACAAATACAAGTCCGAATGCTGAGCTTACAAAGAACTAACAAAAATCTCCAAGAGGCAGGGGTGGGGAAAGAGACTAAGTTCTGGAAAATCCCTAAGCCACAGGGCACAGGATACCTGTAAGTAAACTATAAAGAGTTGTACTCAAAACCTGGATAGTGAAGTGCAAGCCGTGGGAGTTAACAACACAGAGTGACATTTGTGTAATATTGTAATGAAGGTAAAGGTGCAGATGAAGTGTCACCTTGGGTTAGAGTAACACAAAAGGTCAAGCACCTAGGAGTTTTGGACTCCATCACCAGACATGTGCCTTTCTGGGGTCTGAGTAATATTCCAAGAGAAAATGATGGGAAGGGGGCCATTGTCAAGATAAACGTGTCCAGTTGTAGGCACATTTTTATGCAATTGCTTCCGTCTAACTAGAGGTGTGGTGGGTCAAGGTCCTCATCTTTCACCAAACTGAAATTATCAGCCAAGCTTAAGACTGGGCCACAAGCTCTAAATGAACTTGCACAATATTAGAATTATCTACTCCTCTAAAAATTGGAAAGACTTTCCTGGAAAAAAGAAATCACTTGTGCCTGAAGTGTTTTTTGTGAGATTATAAACTACTCCTTAATTTGTTTACTTGTTATAGAACCATCCATGCATTCTATTCCTTTGAGCTAGTTTTTCTGCATCAAATGTTTTCCTAAGAATTTGCCAATTTCTAACTCTTTAGCACAAAACTATTCATGGCATTTTATAATACCTTTTAAATTTCTGCTATTTCTGTAGTTAAGACACCAATTTATTAGTGCTATTTGTCTGTCCTCTCTTTTTCCTTCATTGTCCTAACCAGAGATTTGTCTACTTCATTAGCATTTGCAAAGGACTAACTTCTGATATTTTTTTATCCTTTTAATGTTTATTCTTCTATTTTATTCATTTTTACCCTTTTAAAAATCTCTCTTATTTTCTTTGGATTTATCCAGTATCAGACCATAAAAGCAATCAACTGAGAAACAAATATCATCATACAAATTATGTTCTTTGACTACAATCTAGTAAAGTTAAAAATCAGTAACAAAAAGATAAAAAGCACTTCAAAATATGTCACATTTACAAAAAAAATTCAAAATATTCAAAGAAGAAGAAATATTGGATATTTTAATACTCTCAGAACTGAATAACCATGAAAATAGCTCACTAATAAATTACTAGATGGCCCTAAGAAATATGTTGAGGAGCATTTACAAACTTTGATTTCTTATAGTAAAAAATAAGAAAGACTAGAAATGAATTAACTAAATGTCCAACCAGGATACACAAAATGACAACTTGATATAGTCATACAGTGGAATACTATGTATTTTACAGCAAAAACAAATGAACTATAGCTACCCTCATCAATATGTATATGTAAGAGACTTTGAAACAATTTTAACTGGAAAAAAGCAACCCACAGAAAAATATCTGTAATTTGATACCATTTCGATAAAGGTCAAAATCACACAAAACTAAAAAAATGTATAGGACAACTACAATAAAAAATGGGAGAATGATAAACACAAAATTCAATACAACGTTCACATGACAGAAAGCATTTGCAACTGGCGTGGGCCTAGCAGGACCTTCAGAGATGTTTGTAATCTTCTATGTTCAGCTGGACAGTGGGCACTAGGGTGTTTGTTTTATCATTCTTTGTATTCTATATATATGTGAGTATATAGATATACACACATAAATACATATATATTCATGCTCTATTTTCTAATAGAAATATTCTATAGTCTTAATTATATAATCTTCTGTATTTCTATATTTCCTAACATATAAAAGGAAAACAATTCAAAGTCCTACAAAATGTCCAACACTAGTGGATTTTGTCAGCAACAACAGAACATGTCAATACTAAAATTATAGAGCCCGTATGTTCCATACTCTTCATTTACAGCTGAGAAACTGAGGCCCAGTAAGGTGAAATGTCTCATCAAAGGCCACAAGCTAGTTACGAACAGACCTGAGATGAGAAACTTGAATTTCTGACTCTTAAGACCAGTTCTCTGTCCGGGGGTGTACCATCCCTACATGTATGTCAGTTAACAGACATGTTAAACCATTTTGAGAAAAAATAACAACTAAAATTTGATTTGCAGTAATTGATGAAGAAAAAAGGCACATTTATGTCTACCTTGAGATGAAAATATAACTGTCACTGACGTTTATAATATATTCAGTCATTATCCACATCTTACACCTTGCTGTACCACTTCCCCAAATTTATTTTCAGGTACAATGACTATAAAAGGTACTTCCATAAAATAAGGTTCAATAGTGACATAAGTTTGAAGAATAGCAAACATTTGATGTACGTTGTCTACTAAAATTTCTAAAAAGCCCTACACTAAAGAAATTTTGTTTAACAAAACAATTCTCAAGTGTGTTTGGTTATGGCCTCAATTTATCACACAATACTTACTAGCATCCCAAGAAACACTCTGGATTCATCTCTAGAAACTCTAGTTTTCTTAATGCATTAACCAACAGCAATATAGCTAGATTAACAAAGACAGGAAATAACAGTGGCAAGTACATTTTTTCTGGACAGAGTAGAATCCAAGCATCTACCCAAGATGTTCCCACAAGCCTGAAACACAGATCACAGGCATATTTTTGTGTGGACCTTTTAGGGTTTTTTATATATAGTAACATATCATCGGCATTTAGTGACACTTTTACCTCTTCTTTTCCAATTTGGATCCCTTTTATTTCTCTCTCTCACCTTTCTTTACACTAACGATGAATCAACAGAAAAAGAAAGTAAGAAACAATCCCCTTTAAAATAGCACCCAAAGTAACAAAATATCTGGGAATAAATCTAACCAAGGAGGTGAAAGAATTATACACAGAAAACTATAAACCACTGATGAAGGAACTTAAAGAAGACTTTAAAAAATGGAAAGATACCCCATGCTCTTGGACTAGAAGAATCAATATTGTTAAAATGGTCACACTGCCCAAGGCAATCTACAGATTTCATGCAATCCCTATCCAATTACCCAGGATGTATTTCACAGAACTAGAACAAATCATAATAAAATTTATATGGAACCATCAAAGACCTAGAATTGCCAAAGCATTACTGAAGAGAAAGAAAGAGGCTGGAGGAATAACTCTCCCAGACTTCAGACAATACTATAGAGCTACAGTCATCAAGACAACATGGTATTGGTACCAAAACAGACATATAGATCAATGGAACAGAATAGAGAGCCCAGAAATGAACCCACAAACTTTTGGTCAGCTCATCTTTGACAAAGGAGGCAAGAATATACAATGGAATAAAGACAGTCTCTTCAGCAAATGGTGTTGGGAAAACTGGACAGCAGCATGTAAAACAATGAAGCTAGAACACTCCCTTACACCATATACAAAAATAAACTCAAAATGGATCAAAGACTTAAACATAAGACAAGATACAATAAACCTCCTAGAGGAAAACATAGGCAAAACATTATCTGATATACATCTCAAAAATTTTCTCCTAGAAGAAATAAAAGCAAGAATAAACAAATGGGACCTAATGAAACTTACAAGCTTCTGCACAGCAAAGGAAACCAGAAGTAAAACAAAAAGACAACCTACGGAATGGGAGAAAATTTTTGCAAATGAAACCGACAAAGGCTTGATCTCCAGAATATATAAGCAGCCCATACGAATCAATAAGAAAAAAATAAACAACCCAATCCAAAAATGGGGAGAAGACCTAAACAAGCAATTCTCCAAGGAAGACATACAAATGATCAATAAGCACATGAAAAAATGCTCAATATCACTAATTATCAGAGAAATGCAAATCAAAACTACAATGAGGTATCACCTCACACCAGTCAGAATGGCGTCATTCAAAAATCCACAAATGACAAATGCTGGAGAGGCTGTGGAGAAAGGGGAACCCTCTTTCACTGCTGGTGGGAATGCAGTTTGGTGCAGCCACTATGGAAAACAGTGTGGAGATTCCTCAAAAGACTAGGAATAGACTTACCGTATGACCCAGGAATCGCACTCCTGGGCTTGTATCCAGAAGGAACCCTACTTCAGGATGACACCTGCACCCCAATGTTCATAGCAGCACTATTTACAATAGCCAAAACATGGAAACAGCCTAAATGTCCATCAACAAGTGACTGGATAAAGAAGAGGTGGTATATTTATACAATGGAATACTACTCAGCCATAAAAACCGACAACGTAATGCCATTTGCAGCAACATGGATGCTCCTGGAGAATGTCATTCTAAGTGAAGTAAGCCAGAAAGAGAAAGAAAAATACCATATGAGATCGCTCATATGTGGAATCTAAAAAAACAAAAACAAAAACAAACAAACAAACAAAAACAAAGCATAAATACAGGAGAGAAATAGACTCATAGACAGAGAATACAGACTTGTGGTTGCCAGGGGGATGGAGGGTGGGAAGGGATAGACTGGGATTTCAAAATTGTAGAATAGATAAACAAGATTATACTGTACAGCACAGGGAAATATACACAAAATGTTCTGATAAATCACAGAGAAAAAAATGTGACAATGAGTGTGTATATGTCCATGAATGACTGAAAAATTGTGCTGAACACCGGAATTTGACACAACATTATAAAATGATTATAAATCAATAAAAAATGTTAAAAAACAACAACACAAAAAAAAACCCCAAAACAAAACAACAATAAAAAAAAGAACAAGAGTAGACTGGGGAGCTCTGACTCCCAAGAAACAAAGCTTCAGTCTTCAAAGTTTCTCACTGACTCTCAGAGCCCTCTGCAGAAGCTCTCCCTGTATGCCTGACTATTTACAACCTCTAAGGAGAGGCTTATAGTAACCTCACACATAAGGCAACTGTGTCAGGCCAGCCCTCTTGCTTGGGATGATTCCAACTTCATCAAAATTGACAAACTAAGATGGTCCAGTGTTCCAGAAGGTTTTTGGTCTAAGTCAAAGGTGTGAAGTGTTAGAAGCTCATCAAATTTGAATTGTAAGGCAGAAAGAATGCCCAAACCCCTAAGACTGACAACATGGAAAAAGTTGTATAGAGAATTCAGAGGAGAATTCAGAGTAGAATTCAGAATAGAAGAGAAAAGGGAGAAGTGGATGTCTTAGTTCTTAGTTTAGACTGCTATAATAACAAATTACCAGACTGGGTGGCTTACACAGCAAACATTTATTTATTACAGTTCAGGAGACTGGGAAGTCCAAGTCTGTTGAGATCCAGTATTTGGTGAGAACCCACTTTCTAGATTGCAAATAACTGTCTTATGGTTGTATCGTCACATGACGGAGAGAAGAAAGGGAGCTAGCAAACTCTTCTAATAAGGGCAATAATCCCAATTATGAGGTCTCCAGCTTCATGACATGATTGTCTGCCAAAGGCCTCATCTCCTAATTTCATTACATTGGGGGCTAGGATTTCAACATATGAATTTCATGAGGACACAAACACTTAGAACACTGGGTGATGGAGCTGGCCATTGTATCTGGTAAAGACAAACCCCCTGATCACAAGTGTACACCAAGAACAGGGGCTACAGAAAATAAAATCATTATAGCCAGCTGACCGAAGACAGAGACATGTCATGCCAGGACAGGACCTGAGAACTGAGAATTTACAGCAAGAGATACCAAAGACAGATGCCCAGTCAGGCTTCATGGACAGTATGTTCTCCTGAACCACAGGGCTAAACATTTCTATCCAGTTTCCTATAAGAGTTTTAAGATTCATAGAGAGTACAAATGACATTTGATTGATTTAAATTCATTCATGGTATAAAGATCCAGAATATTGTTTAAGGAAATGGGAAAAAGAATCTTCTGCCTTTAAATGATCAAATTCAACTTTTATACTCCTTTGTTTACTGATAACCTTATTTCTGATTTAAAATTTGCTTTTTTACATGTAAATATTACTGAATTGTGTGATGGATTTAATATACTTTAATACTGTCTTTTTGAAAAGTTAATCTAAAAAAGAAAGATCACAAGGCCCATTTGGCCACATTCCCAGAAATGAAATGAACTTACCAAATAGTACTTACGTATACCACCACACCCTACCACCCTCAGCTTCCCTCTAATTCACAAGTTACATTTCCATCTATTTTTGTTAATTGTAGGTATGAGGTACTCATTACCATGTAATTTTAAGTATAAGTAATTCTACCTTTTTATGAGAAAAATATGTAAAACAGTATGTTAAAAAGGAGATTTGCCATACTTATGATGAGTAAAAACGTGAATATACCTTAATCAATTTGCCTGAATCCCTGTTCCCTTCGCTCAGAATAACGTAAAACCGCCTTTAAGCAGTTGCAGATTCTTTGCAAAATTGTCTCTTTCACCATTTCCCAGATTACTCTCTCCTTCCCTCTTCACATACATACTTTTATCTCATAATTTTTAGTTTAACAATAAGTATAGTATGTGGTAAGTATCAGCATGATAATAAAAAATAGGTATATAAAGAAAAATAAAACACCATATATTCCTCAAAAAACTCATTATCTACTAGAAGAGATATTCAAGTTAAAATACTTTGTGTATTCATTTATTTATATTCTTAACAACTAATAACTGAGCCTCTAATAGAGTATCTGACATTGTGTTGGAGATGGAGTAAAAAGACAAATCATTGTCTATGACATTATGGTGCTAATAATCTAGTTAGAGTAGGGGTGATAGACAAAAATATATAAAGATAATGTGTATTAAAAATTGAGTAAAGTTTTATGAAGGTAAATAAGATGCTCTAAACACAGTAAAGTAAGAGACCCACTCAGAGATGGACATCAAAGGAGATCAAGAAGGAACAAAAAAATTTAAAGAAAATCAGGAGAGCCAAGAAGAGATTTCTATTTTTCAAACCATTCACTTAGGAAGGTTAGTTGGAACCCTGAAAATGAATGAAAGAAAGCAATATATACGCCTTCTTAGGTAATAACTTTAAGCCAAAAACAAAGATTAAATATCAGTCTAAGACTGTAGAGCAAAGGAACTATATTCAATATCTTGTAATAGCTTATTATGAAAAGGAATATATATATATATATATATATATATATATATATATATATATATATATATATATATCAGAATCACTGTGTTGTACACCAGAAATTAACACAACTACTATACTTCAAATTAAAAAATACCAATCCAAGGCTATAGCCTACATTTGGTGGCAGGGAAGACAACACTGCTAAGGCATATAGTGAAACAACATCTAAGGAAAAAGGAGAAACACTAATGTGCCATGAAAGCCAGTAGAGAACTTAGACAAGACAACGGATTCAGAGATTAAGTAGACACCGATGGCTTTAGAGAGAAGAGTTAAAGTAGCTAAGTGGACATAGAATTCACTTCCCAAGTAGCTGTGGGTGTTAGTAGTGGGAAAAAGAAAACTCTTTTGCCTCTGTATTCATTTCCTCCTCTATTCAACAAGGGAGAGAAGTTATTGCACTAACTGTTCAGATTCAGAATTATGATCTGATCACCTCTACCGATAGGCAGACTCATTCTCCTTCAAAGTGACAATCTCTCTGAGGGTACCCTCTTGGGATATAGCTATTCTATTTTTCTTCACATACACAGAAACCACACAAAATAAATTACCATCACATCAGGTTTTAAGGACAGTGATTATTAAAATTAAGACTTAGAGGAAAAGAAGGGTTCTGCTTTTCTTTGGGCCTAAACTATATTCTCTAACACAGTCAATAAAAGACATTAAAAATTGTGATTAAGAGTGACTGGCCAGGTACTAATTTGCTGTTTTGCACTACCATTTGTGCAGTATACTGAATCAATTAAGAAACCTGGAATATCCTAAGACAAGATTTGAGCATTCCTCAAATACTGAGCCAAATATAATCAAAATATCACGAAATTTCTGGGGAGAAGGTATAGTCCAAGTGGTAGAGCACATGCTTAGCATGAATGAGGTCCTGGGTTCACTCCCCCTTACCTCCTCTAAAAATAAGTAAATAGATAGACCTAATTACCTCCCTCCCCACAAAAAAACATTTTTTAAACATTCTTAAATTCTTAACAGTGAGGTGAGTAATAAGCAACTAGAGATTCTAAAAGTAAATTACTGTTTCATTATTGAATATATACTATTTGTTAGTTCTAGAATTTGTTTGGTTCTTTCTATAGTTTCTCTATTTCTCTGTTTAGATTTTCTAATGTTCACTTTACTGTGATCATGTTCTCCTTCACGTTCTTTAGCACAGTTATGACAGCTGCTTTAAAATACTTGCTTATTGGTATCAGGCTGGTATGCTGCAGAGACTCCAGATTCTGTTATATTCCTCTGGAGAATGTTGATTTTTTGTTTTGGTTGGGTTTTTGTTTGTTTGTTTGTTTGTTTTTTTGCTTTTATAGTTTACTTGGCTAAACTCAAACTGCAAACTCTGTCTCTTGGTTAGCATCATTTTCAAATCTTAGTTCAAATCATTTGTCCTTAACTAACCTACCTGTAGTTTGCCCTTTACATGCATATTTCAGGGGTCAGCCAGAGCTTTGGACAGAGTTTATACACAAAACTTGGAGTTTCTTCTTTCTGGCTCTCTTGTTTCCAGGATTCGTCAGTCACTTTTCAGCAGCAGTGATTGCTTTGAACTCTGTCTTCTAATTTTTCAGGTTAATCCCCTAAAACATCTCCAAATTTAGTCGATTTCTAGATTCCTCATCATCCTGACAGTGATATTCTGAACACAGCATAGTTTATCTGACCTCATTTAAACACAATTCTTAAGAAAATTTCTGATTAGTACAAAACATAACGAGGCTATTATCTCCCTTATTCAAGACAGAATATTTTAATTCATGGTGCTCATTCACATATTAGTAGCCATTGGTTCCTTTTAGGCTTAAGATCAATTAAAATCATAATATTGTTCTTTGGTTTTTGTTCTTCACACAGCAAGTCCTAAATTAAAACTTGACAGCTGAAAGAATGTCAACATAAGCTCCCTCTATCTGTGTATATGCAATTAATGCAGGACTTGAGCTAAAATTATCTCAACGTGATTTCAATGTTTTGGCTATAAATTCATTTATTCATTCATATTTATTTCCTCAGCAAATATTTACTGAAAACTTCTCAGGCACTTGAGAATACAGTGGTGAAAATCACTGACAAAATTACTCTTCTGACAGAATTTATATCCAAATTTGGGAGGTTAAATTATACACAAGTAAACAAGTAATAATATGAGATTATGTATCTACAAAGAAAATAAAACAGAATAATATGGTAATATAATAGACAATGATGAAGCAAGTGTCATTTGGATTGGGAGTAAGTGATGTCCTATCTGAAGAAGCAGCATTTAAGCTAAAATATGAATAATGACAAAGGTCCTACTGAAACAAATTGAAATCTAAGTGTTGTGTTTACCATTTTTTCTCCTATCTTTGAGGCATTTGCAAATAACTCTACACCTTTTTCTAATTACTTCTTAGAAATATTTAGAAGTTTAAAGTTAGAGGGAAAAAAAGTATCCATTCAGTAAATTTGTTTCTTCTGGTCAGAATGCAGTATGAACCCCTCTCTTTGGGTATTTTAAAACATGAAGTAAACAATCCATTTAATTTTGTATAATGAGTTAACCTTTCTTAATCTGGCCACAATTCTATGATTAGAGAATTTTATTCAAAAATATTGTCCACTTGTTGGACTACTTTCTTCATTTTTAAACCAAAGCAATTTATACTGGTTTGGACTTTATCTCATTCGATTTCCCTCATTTATCCCTCTCTCTCCTCTTACTCTAAATGACAAAATACAGACATGTATGTATGCATACAAATGAAGGTAGATAAAAAAATTCCTGGGAGTAGGGATATGGCAAGTATTCATCCTTCTCCTATCCCTCAAACTATCAAGTCTTAAAAATGATGTCTCACACATAATAGGTAGGCAATAAATGTTAGCAGAATTACTAAAGAAAATGATTAAATAAATACAGAAAATGTTCAAAACTCAAATGGCCATAGAAGAAAAAATTAATCAGATAAAATCAGGTAAATGAAAGGATTTTAGTATTTTGTACAAATGGAGCATTTTCTACATGAGCAATGGAGACAACATTACCATCCTCTATAAATACAATTTTTAATATCCAATTCCTGGTAGGGAGACATCCATCACACAACTCAATGGTATGTTGTATTTCATGACACATATCATAGTTCCTTTACTTACTCATTCCCAGAGATGGAACAGGTCAATTTAAAGAACAGAGCTTCCTAAGATGCTTGTTGATGCCATACATTTTATACCAGTTTTACCACATCTTCACAATAAATTATATGCTATCCTGTATCATTTTCTAGTAGTTGGTTGTCTAGTTATGGAAAAACATTTCCATTATGATTTGAATTTATCTCCTTCCACTAAACGTCATTTGTCAATACAAGTGTTAACATGCACACAGTTAACCCAAAAAGAAAGCAGTATTCAGTAAGCATAATGAACAAATTTTATAACTGTTTACCTCACTTCCAAGAATGCACCCTAGGTCTGCTTTTAATACAATAAGGAACATATAAGATAATTGTTCTCTAGATAGAGAACATAGCACACACTTCATTATAGATTTTAGTAAATTATAAAAGTTAGAAATGTTCAGATTTGTACATGTCCAGTTGGTTACTTTTTCTCTGTCTCAGACAAAATAATCCCTATTCTTCTGGTTTTTATACCATATTTTAATGTTCTTAGCATGTGCATATCTAAATTTCTTAAATCTTTAGAATTACAGGGTCAAAATTACAGAGATCCAATAACAGGTGTTTGATAAGTGCTGGCCTTCCTGGGAGGATCATCACACTGTGCTTACATGCTATTCTGGAGTCCATGAATCCCAAGGCTATATTCACTCGTAAATGAAAGGAATGCAAGAATTTCTATTTCTTCTAGTAGGAAGGAAAACAAAGGAAAATATTCCACAATCTTTTCTTCCTTATAACAGGCTGAAATAAAATATTTGCCTTAACAATATTTACAAGAAACACCATCATTTTATAAAGTGTATGTGCAAACTTCAACACTCCTAGGATAGGTCCATACACCTAAAGCATTGGATATTTGCAGTTTGATTTTAGGGCTCTGTATTAAGGACTAATCTTGTATTTTTATCATCATGATTCAACTCTTAAGATAGTTACAGGATAGGAAAACAAACAACCCCCAATGAATCATTCTGATGTATTCTGAGAAGTATACATTGTATTCACTAAAAGAAAAATACTATTTTGGTACATATAAAATATTTGGGAAGCACTGAGAATAAAATCAATTATGTATAGTGAAAAAATAAGGTTGTATGACTATAACTCAATAAAAATGTTTAAAAAAATAAGGTTGTAGAATAGGAATGAAAGACAATATGTGAATAAATAAAATATATTTTTGTCTATTGTCTCTAAGCTGAGTCTAACAAAAGGTAATTATCCAATTAAGAAAATAAATTACCATTTTAATAAGGCATGTTCATTGACTTGGGTGGCCAAATTTGACTCTCTATGACCCAATATGGGCAATGATTTAACAAAACTCCTTCCCCTACTTCATGAGAATTTGATATTTTGATTAACTCTCTAGCTTTGTTTCCCTAGGGACCAGATAAGGATACTATGTCAACTCTGTCACAAGGCAATACTGATTATGGCCAAAATGATTCCTGTTTGGTAGACCTCATCTGGACTGAGAGGAACCATAAAGAAAAATCATTCCTGATGGCAAGACTTCATGAAGACACATGCTTTGGGTTTCCCTGAGAATAATGACTCTTACATCCAGACATGGCTCTTTAATTGCACCAGGAAGCAATGCTTATGGAGGTAACACAAGATATTTTGGTTCTTGTGGAACATGAGACTTTTAACTAAGGGAGGCTCTGGCACTTATTTAATGTGAATCTCATTTCCTTGTACCTAAGCTATCACCTGGAAGGAGATAACTTCTGTTGGCTGCATGAAATACTGCAAGGACTCCTATAGAAGAGAAATGTCTAACTTTGCTCTGTTAGCAAGATATAGTTTCTTTCCTATATTCTTTTTGTTAGGTTGATGCCAAAAATGATCTATGTGAGTCTCAATGTCTGTTTGAGCAAACCTAAAACACACATACAAATTTAGTCACTGCACATTAAAATATGTTATAAATATAATGTGCTCCAGTCTCTAGCTTTAAATAAATATGCTACTTAAAGAGATCAGATATATCTTTTCTCTATGTTTACATAACTCACCAGTAGCATACCAACTGTGAGGGTACTGTCATATTTAGAGAAAAAAACAGAAATAATATCAACCAAAATTGGCTTCCTTTTTATAATCACTACATATCCAAAATTCTAAACAATGTCAACGATAAAATATTCTTCCCCACAAGGGAAAACTGATTTCATTTCCATACCTTTGGTATACACCATGAAAATGTCATTCAACCCTCAAGAGGATATATCTATATATAGATATAGATACAGATATAGATACAGATATATAAATAGAGAGAGAGAGAGAGATAAAAGGAGTCATTCAGACTCCAATGTCCTAGATGGGCTTCATGAACTGTCAAGCAATTAGGAACCAAAAGAATGATTACCAGAAGAGTCTTTCCTTCTTATAACTGGATCTGTTTCCCCTTTCATCCTTTGCATGAAGCAATTCCCAAGCAGTTTAAAACAACTACTAAAGTACAATGACTCCTTCCAACAGCACCACCAAGATCAGCAATACCCCAAAACTTTACAAGTGAGGTGAGCCAGAAAACAGACTAGCCAGTGTGGCTTGGGCAGGGGTCCATGAAACAGTTTAGGCAAAAAGGGGATGAAACTATTCTAAGTCTCCAATATTTCTTGGCCTACTTGGCATTTAATGAAAAAAAAAATAATAAAATTGTACAAATGCTAAGTAATCCAAAATTCACCTTAGCTAGGCATGGATAGCCATGTAAAAGTGAAGGAGTAAAGGTAAAGTTCTGAGAGCTTTAACGAAACCCATCTGTTATCTGCCATTAGAGGTCTAATTTATGAACTCCATTCAACTCTAGTGTCGACATAGCAGGAAAATCAAAATGATGTATCTTATTTAGAGGAATGAAGTCTACTCAAAAGCTCTCAAAAGAGGAAGGAAAAACACAGATCTGGCAATTTAAAACAAAACCTCTTTGTCTACCCAGATCAGTTTGACCACCCTGCCAGTGAAGTATGGATCCCATCTTCACTATCTTTAACTCTGATGGCTGATGTCTATGAAATTCAGAGGTATGTGGTCTACATGATCTCAAGAACCCTCCTTGTCTCTCTATGGCCTTTTAAGTTATTTGAATTGTTGACTAAAAGTAGAACCTAGAAAAATAACTCAGTAAATTCATCCTTACACCTGGAAAAACCAATCACAAATCATGCCATAGTTTGGTAATTGTTTTCCTTTCCATTTTTAAAATGTTTTCTGCATTGCAACTGTGTCTTCTTCCAAGCCAGTTATTCTCGATCATTGATTTTTTTATGAAGTCACTGAAATTTCTTATCCCACAATTTAATTATTCCTCTGTAAGCAATATAAGTAGGTTAGAAACTCCCTTTGCCTCCATTTAACTTAGTCAAAAGTTACCTCTTCAATAATAATCCCCAGTGCTATGGTGAGCAGCTTTATGAATCAGAGAAGACTTGAGAAGAATCCAAACAATGGGATATAATCAGCAAAGGACATTGGCAATACGTGTCAGGCTAACAGACCTGCTTTAAATCTTGGATAAATTAAGGTAAGACAATATAATTTTAAACACTACAAATAATTCCCTACTGGGATAAAATCTTTTGTAGACAAGATCAGAAATCAATGACAACCAACTACTTTAAATACAAAGCATTCCTTTCCATTAAATGTTACTATAAATGCCTTCTCAGCAATGGGGTATATTCACTTCTATTAGACAGTAATGTCACATGTGAGAGTTTATTTAAAGGATAACACCTTTTATTTAGAATTTTTTTAAACCTAGAAGAATTTTATGTTCCTGAGAGAGAGAAAATATTACTTGATCTACTATGCTTTCAGGATTAAAAAACAGCTCACTTGAAAAAAAGAAAACAACTTTAAAACAAGATTATATATTGTATACAGTCACCAAGAAGAAAGTGCTATTTTAACATTCAAGGAAAATATGTAATTATCACACATGAACAGAAAGACTGAAGTATACACTACAGCAAAGACTACATTATCTGCTTATGATAGGACATTTACGTTTTTATGAGCTTGAAGAGAAAATAAGGGATGGGAATTGTGCCTGAAAAATAATAAAAATCAATGAAGAAAACATTTTTTATTTTAAAAAGAGTAAGTTAAAATAGAATAACATAGTATAGGTAGAATGAACTCAGAGCCTTGCCTTTACGTGAATGTTTGGTGTCCAGAATATACCGGCAGGCGCCATGAAATGACTGATGAAGAATGTGTTATGGACAATACAATCCATCTGAGATTATTATTAATTCCTGCCCTGATGAGAATGTATCTAGGGTAGTAGAAAGGGTATAGGCTTTGGAGCCAGACAGAAAGGAGTTTACTCAAGTCTCATTATGAGAATATGAGAAACCTCTCCACCTCTCTAGGGTTTTGTCCTTTTCTCAATTTTAGGTCTTATTTCATCCAGAAAGTATCAAGACAGGATTAAATATAGTAGTATACTTAAAATATCTATGAAGGGGCCTGTATTAAATACCCAGGGTAACCACAACTGAGTGGCTTAAACAACATAAATTTACTCTTTCACAGTTCCGTAGGCTAGAAGTGCCAGCAGGGTTGTGCCCCCTCTAGAGGCTCTAGGACTTCCAGGTTCTGGTGGCTCCAGGTACTCCTTGGCTTGTGGCTACAATACTCCACTGCTACCTCCATCTTCACATGGTCTCCCACTCTATGCATCTTTGCCTCTTGTCTCCTATGGAGACATTTGTGACTGAATTTAGAACCCATCTTGAGTAATTCAGAATTATCTCATCTTGAGATCCTTAACTTCATTACATATGCAATGATCTTATTTCAAAATAAGATCACATTTACAAGTTCTGAAACATGGCACATCTTTTGGGGGGCCACCCTTCAACCTACTATGATACCTAAAACATTAAAATGGTCAATACATGTCAGATTTTTCATAAAAGAACATAAGATGTATACATTTACAGAATATTAAGATAGAGAGGGATGAACAGTGATGAATAGGGCACTGATATTAAAATTTGTCCTCAGGTAACTAAAATCACTATTTTTCTAAGATTAAAATATTTATATAATTTGTGTAATTTTGTTATATCCACCTATCGAAGTTCACTGTTCTACCAGAACAGTTCTAGAAAGAGCCATGCCCTCACATTTTACTATTACATCTCAAAGCCCTAATCCAGTGCCAGGAATTTAGTGAGAGCTCAATAAATATTAATTAAATAAATGAATAAATGGAACCAATGCACAAGTCTCCCAGCTAGTAGGGGAAGAGCCACGTTTACAAACTTGTTATTCTGATTACTATCACTACCACTGAGAGATTGTTTTGTTTTTGTTAATTTGTTTTTAATATAAGCAAACTGAACCACACATTACCACTGTAAGAAAATACCCAGAGGAATTCATTCTATGTTTTGACTTGGAACTACTACGTGGCTGATCAGTCATTAAGGGAGCCTGATCATTGACGAATACATATGGTTATGATTAGTTACACTGAATACATCAAAAGAATTATTTGCAAAATAATGCTGGTGCTCAAAATATGCCATGAGTCACTACAGCTAAGACTATTGCAAAACACAAAAACAAAAACAAAAACAAAACCTTATGTGGTAGGATTTGGAGAACACCAGACAAGGTTCCTAGCAGAATTTATCCCCCACATTTTGGAAGTTTCACTGAAGTTTAGTCCTTTAGATCACAAAGGTACTGCATCTTTTGCAAATTCTCACATTAAAATTAAAACACTCTTGGGAAAGAATTATATTTTAAGTTTTTATCAGGCTATGAAAATATGTTGAACACATACTGTGTGTGGCACTGTGCTAGATATTATGAAGTCCATGGTCATGAACAGTGTATGGACCTTGCTCCCAAGAAGTCTGCAGCCCAATAGGACAGATGACATCTGTACAAAGAAATTAAATTCAATATATAAGGTATTATATTCCAAAATAGAGGTACCAATTGAGAGAGGAACACAGAGAAGGAAGCTATTCATTGTGACTGAAAAGACAAAAAAGTGGTAGAATTTGAACTGAATTTTGAAAAATGAGTTGGGTTTTGACAAGGAATAGAAGGAAAGGCTACTAAGAGGCTGAGTAGAACAGGAAGAGAGTGCCATCAACAGCTGAGAAAAATAGGGCATAGGGAGAAATTGAGTAGTAGGGCAGGAGAAAAAGTGTTAACAGCTTTCTAGGTACTCCTATCACAAATCTTGACCATGCTTTCAGTATTTCCTATAATTACAGAGAAATTCTAGAGGGTCAAGTGAGCACAGTGATGTTGGATACAGGAGTGAAGGTCCCTGAGGGATAGTCAGAGAGAGAATTTTGGAAGAGGGTGTTTCAGAAAGACCAAGTCAAAGCCACAAAGTTCATATTGTGGCTGGGAAAGGAATACTCTCAACTCATCCCTATCCTTCCTCAGATTTCTAGTTTGCTTTTAGAAGCCACGAAGGGCTTAGGGTCTGGCTAGTGAGCCATCCAGCCACTCACAGGGTTCCAGAGTTGTCCTCCAACAAAGGAATGTGCACTCTCTACTGAGCAGCTTCTCCTCAACCAGCCCAGAACCTCACCAAGCCTTTTCTCTCTATCCTCACTGCTATGTATTCTGAAAGATGCTCTTCCAAGCCATTCTCCAATTCCAGCCACCAACCCCTACTTTTAGTTTCTTTCTCATTTCTTGCCCCTCTGCATGCTGTTGCCCAAGACCTTTCTTCTGTATTCTCCTCAATACTCTTGCACTGAGTTGATATATCTGCAGTTGGTCCTAGAAGTAAGGAAGCCATTCTATTAAAAGTCCTTAATAAAAAGGCTAGTTAATTGTTCCCAAATATTTACATAGGAAAAACTGTCCATTTAACTGACTTGGTGAGGAAAAAAAAATTATGTTTGCTTAACTGGGGAAACTGCTTCTTCAGTGCAATGCATTTCTATGGCCTAATAAAGGATTAACAGCACACAAAGAATGAAAGTACCTCTTAAAAGCTTCAGCCTATGCCTGTAAACTTTAAATTGCTGTTTTCAAGTGTCTATTTCCTGCTGAGCTGCTTTTGTTCCCTTCATGAAGCCTTCCTGATCTATTATGACTGCTGTATGCTTCTAATTTTCCTGTGGATACAGTCATTTCTAAGGATGACTTCATACATCTTACATAGGACTTTTAAATCATTTGTGAAGGAAAAGTGAGCATTTAATAGCAAAAAGCATTTCTAAGGAGCTCCAATAATGAAGCGATCTCTTAATTAGACATTTCCTTCACTTTTAGGGATAAGTTTTTTTTTTTTAAGCCTGGCTTTTTCCATCATTGTTCTTTAAGCTCAAAGATGGAAATTCGTGATTTCCTGAAGATTCATGTTGCCCCTTTTTAAATAGGAGATTATTCAGAAGTAGGCACATTCTGGATCACTGTCATTCTGGTTATCTTTTGGACATTGGTGTAACAATGAGTTCACTAATTTTTTCCATTTTCTAAACACCTGAAATAGTTATAGGAGGAAGATTATAATTTTCCTACCTTAAATGAAACCTTATTTTTTCTTTTACTTTAGAACAGTTTAAGGAAATCACAAATACTCCTTCATCTTCACTTTTACAGTCTCTTTTCCCTAACAATTTTTTCATTAGTAACATCAGAATCATCTTTTCCCTGTTTTTGTTCAACAATGAAAGACAGAATTAAGAATAGCTTTTATATTTTATTTCCTTCTGTTTCTAAAATGCAGTAGTTCTTAAGTGAAACAAAAAAGAGCTGTCTCTGCCATTATATTTTACTGTTCTTTGTTACAGAAAGGAAGAACAGTTAAGTTTCTCCTGAAAAAAACTGAAACAAAATGCCTCTCTACATACAGATTGTGTGAGACTGACACAGAAGAGATTTTTCTTTTTTTATATCATAGTCTAAATTTCATTCTTAAAAATGAAATCTTAAAATGACTAGCAAATGGAAACTTTCCAGCTGTAAGGCTTGGGTTAGGCTTACTTAAATTAGTGCCCTTCTAAGATAATCTAAATAGAAACAGCCAACTTACTGATCTTTTATGATCTATGTCATTTTACAAAACCAGTCACTTATTCCATTGATGGGTAAATAAATTTGCCTGATCTACAGTCTTAGCTAGAATACCTAGAATAGGTCAAAAATAATAAAGAAATCCATATGACAAGTATTTTTGCCCCTGTGTGAGGTTTAAATGAGGCTTCTAAATTTTTACTTCTCTAAAATTAAGTAAGTAGAGATGAAAATACTGCAAAATGATGTCAAAGGCAATGAAACAGTCCAGGAGTGGACTGGGCCAAATGTGGGGTAAATATTTATTCATTGTGATTCTCACAGAAAATCTGCCTGGTGCCTGAACTCCCTGAGCCATGTGGGCTTGGCCATTTGAACAAGCCTCTTCAGTCATAAGGTCAGTACTTAACCTTATTACACCTTTAAGGTTAATTTCTTTTTAATGTGGTTTTAGAAGAGGCTTTTGGAAAAATCAGACAATTTGTTGGCCACTGATTACAGAAGGTGTGCATTGGCAGAGTTAGAAGAGGACAGGACAAGGGTGTTTCAAGATTGCTTTTGCCACATATTAAGCTCTGTGACCTTAGAAAAGACAATTTA
Source organism: Vicugna pacos (assembly GCF_048564905.1). NCBI lineage: Eukaryota > Metazoa > Chordata > Mammalia > Artiodactyla > Camelidae > Vicugna > Vicugna pacos. The sequence continues at coordinate 37,497,597 of NC_133001.1, forward strand.
AAAAGTAACATGTAGGAGTTACTATATGGTATTCTACACATTGGTAAGATTCCAGCTATTGAATTCCACCCAACTAACTTAACAATTTAGTATACCTAAAGTAATAATGCTTAGAATGATGGTGAGACTTAACAGAAAAGAATATATGAGAAAGTGACTGGTAAAATACACAAGAGCATCCATGGTTTGCTATGTTCATTATTTTGACCACTAACAAACAAAAATTTCACATGAAACATAATTTTATCCACCTGAATAATGTAACCAGTATAGTCTCAAAATGTGTATTTGGAGATCCACTAAGGAACTCTTAAAGCAAATTATTCTTTTACAGCTGAGCAAATGCCTTTCTACCACTCCAGCTATTAAAATGGACATGTGTGGTATAGAAGCACACACGCCATGCCCTTGCTACATGACTTGGGGCCACCTCCTACTAGAGTGAACAGAGTATATTTCCCATCCCAGTGACTTTGGGCTTGTACATGTTTTCTGCTTTGGTCAGTGGAATTTTAGTAAAGATGATGGGAGGAGAGGTTTAAATGTGCGTGCACAGTTTGGCCTTCCTTGCAGAGTTAGTTAGATTAAGAGAGCCTTGAGAAAGGAAAACAGCTGTGAAAAATAAAAGTCACTCTCAAGAGTCCTGTCTATTCTGGAGATAAAGTGGGGGATGCTTCAGTACATTCAAAATGTGGTTTTGGTTGGGAGGGTATGGCTCAGTGGTAGAGTACCTGCTTAGCATGCACTAGGTTAAACTCCCAGTACCTTCACTAAGAAATAAACAAATAAATCTATTATCCACCCCCTCTAAATAAAAATAAATTTTAAAATGTTTAAATGTGGTTTTGAAGAAACATAGTATAGGGAAAGATCAGCCCTATTTACTTCCTTAATTTAAAAAACTAACACAATATACCAATTTATATTCCCTCCGACTGTACACGAGAGCACTTGTTTCCCTCACCCTTACCAAACCTTGACATATAAATTTCATTAATTTTAACAAATCTAATAAGTCTAAAACCACATTACTTTAATTTGCCTTGGTTTTCATGTTTCTTTAACTTTTTTTTTGTGCTTCTATAAATTCCCTTTTCATATAACTTTCCTTACATCATATTGGATGTAACATTTTTGTTTATATATTAAAAATTACACTGAAAATACTCCTTCCAACAACTCAGCTATCAGCCATTCATCCCATAAAAAATATGTTCTCAAGAATGTAAAGATACATGTATAAGAAGTTTCCAACAGTATAATTTTAAATAGTTCATGAAAAAGTCTCTGGGTTAGGAAAGAAGTCCTAAATTTTCTCATTTTTTCTTATCACATCACAGGAATAAAATATATTCTTTAACAACCTTTTTGTTAAAGAATATTCAGATATTCAGACTGGCAAAATAAGAAAACTAAAACAACAGTCAGAAAAACCACTGTTAGTAAGTCCATTGCTGAGCAGCCTTCCTATTACATAACCTATGTGTATCAGTATATGTCTTTATACTGCATTATTTTGCAACCTATGCTTTTCACTTAACAACACAGGCTGATAATTTTTCCCAAGTTAATAAATATGTTTCTACATCATCATTTAAATATCTGTCAAACTTTCCCTTGTAATGTAATGCATTTTTAGCTTAAACTTTCATTTTGGCATCAATATTTTTTCACTTTTTAATTATAAAATAATGCTTTAATAAATATTTATATTGATATATCTTCATGTGCTTTAATAAATATTTATATTGCTATATTTTCATGTACTTTCTTATTTTTATTAACTCTTACTTTCAGATGTATTATTGTCAATAAAAGAATCATCAAAATCTTATCCACAATAGCAACTGTGTCACTGGTATTTTGTACACAAAACTGAGGTCAGCAGAGTGATTTTTGATGCTCTGCTTAATTTAGGAAAAAATTTAAAGGCAAAAGAAATTAATGTAAACTTCCTAGAACTGTCATCCAAATTATTCTAAAAAGAGCCTTTCTAAATCAGGAAAGTAATGTTATCACTAAATAAAAGCTTAAACATATGTTTGGCTGTGGCCAAATTTATAATCTAGCTGCTTTTGTGAGCTTCTTGTATATGACATATAATAGAGTGAACTATAAGACACTGTCATTATTTGACAAGTATAGACTTACAGAATGAAAAAACATTGCTGACAATAGTATACAACAAGATAATCTATTCCTTTTTCGAAGAATAAAAGTCATTTATTAAATATTTATAGTGATGGCTAGTTATCCTTCCTTCTATGATATGTTTTGGGTCATGGGTACGATTTGTAGGTCACTACAAATAAGACCTGGATAAGAAATCTGATTTCTAACTCTAATATTGCATATGAGAAGATATGTTCCACAGCATTACTGATTTCTGGAAACACATTCTAGTAAAACGGTCATTTCTAGGAGTTATAAAAAAAGGAAATGATCAAAATTGGGCCATTTTTTCATTCAGTGAAACTGTACAAAATGTAAGAATTACAGGACAAAGGATATTCAGATTCCTTTGTAAAATGTGGCTCAGCAGGAACTTTATAAATATTTGTTGATATGACTACTATATACAACCCATGAACTTTTTTTCATTACACAAATTTTTGCCCCTCCTCCTCCCTCTCCCCATGGTAACCACCAGTTTGTTCTCTATATCTTGAGTCTGTTTCTTTGTTGTTATATTCACTACTTTGTTTTATTTTGTATTTTCCATACGTAAGTGATAACACAGAATATTTGTCTTTCTCTGTCTGATTTATTTCACTGAGCATAATACTCTCCAAATTCATCCATGTTGTTGCAAAAGGCAGGATTTCACTCTTTTTTATAACTGAGTGGTATTCCACTGTATGTGTGTTTATATATATAAGATATAGATATATAATATCTTCTTTATCCATTTATCTATTGATGGACACTTAGGCTGCTTCCCATATCTTGGCTATTGTAAACAATGCTGTGATGAACATTGTGGGTACATGTATCTTTTCATTTTCCTTTTCTTCAGATATAAACCCAGGTAGTTGGATGATATGGTAGTTCCATTTTTAGCTTTTAGAGGAATCTCCATCCTGTTTTCCACAGTGGCTACACCAATTTACGTTCCCACTAATAGTGTATGAGGGTTCCCTTTTCTCCATATCCTCTCCAACATTTGTTATCTGTGTTCTTTCACATAATAGCCATTCTGACAGGCACAAGGTGGTATCTCACTGTGGTGTTGATGTGCACTTCTATTATGATTAATGATGCTGAAAATCTTTTTCATGGGCCTGTTGGCCATCTGTATGTCTTCTTTGGAAAAATGTCTATTCAGGTCTTCTGCACATTTTTTAATCCAGGTGTTTGTTTTTTCAAGTTCAGTTGTATGAGTTGTTTATGAATTTTGGATATTAACCACTTATCAATCCTATCACTTGCACACTTTTTGTCCCATTCAGTAGGCTGTCTTTTCATTTGTCAGTGATTTCCTTTGCTATGTAAAACCTTTTGGGTTTCATTAGGCCCCATTTGTTTATTTTTGGTTTTGTTTCCTTTACTTTAGGAGACAGATCCAAAAAAAAAAAATTGCTACTATTTATGTCAAAGAGTTTTCTGCCTATATTTTTTCTTCTTGGGATTTTATGATTTCAAGTCTTATATTTAGGTCTTTAATACATTTTGAGTTTACTTTTGTATGTGGTGTTAGAAAATGTTCTAATTTCCTTCTTTTATATTAGCTGTATAGTTTTCTCAGCAACACTTATTGAAAAGACTTTTCTCCATTGTATATTCTTGCCCCCTTTGTTGTGACGGGTTTTTTGTTTGTTTGTTTTTGTAATTGAGACTTAGCAATGCAACCCTCTTTGGCTTGCGCATGATAATGACAATCTGAAAGCCAATTTCCACATGTACCCAGTTATTTCCCCAATTTTGTGGAATTCTTTAAAGAAAATGAAAAAGATATGTGGAATTTTATGCTACAATTGTGGTGTAATCTTCAGTTTAGGAATTTGGTTGTTCACAAGGTATCAGAATTAGATAAATCTTTTGAAATGTATCCTTATGAATATTTCTACACTATTTATTCATTAGCATAATATTCATTATCATAGTCCATGATTATCATGCAAGTAATCTCTAGGAACACAGAGCTGGAAGGTCATACCACTACTAAACTAAAACCTGTCAATATGTCAGCTTCAAATGTTTAAAATCTCAAAAATATTCAAAAGAATCAATAAAACATAAAGTAATAGAATTTTACAGCTGCAAGAGCCTTAAATTTCTCTTAGAAAGGAAAAATGTGAAACTGTAAAGTACCATACAAATCTATAAAATGTGTATTGTCCTCATCTATGTAAAGTCTCTCATTTTACATATAGATCTTACAAGTACATAGAGAGACTAAGTGATTTAAAAGGTTCTTCAAAATCTTTGCAATGCTTTCCGAAAATCATCAGGACTATTAACACTCACTCCCAGGCAAATTCCCATTAACTAATCCACAATTACTGGTCAAGCTTCAGTAGCTTTTCTAGCCATTCTCATTTAGCTCAACAGCTGCATTTATCACTAAACTAACCCAGAGAATATAAGAAATCTGCATGTAATAAGCATTTTTCAAATTCCCCACAACTGGAAATGAAAGAGAATACTTAAGGTATATTTTACTTTTCTTACTCCAGCTGACAAAATTCTTTTAGATTCTAACATGTATTTTCTTTTATAACTGGTAACATTTAGCTATTCAAACATATAAATCCAAAATTAACCCTCATTGTACAAGCTATTATGAGAATCTGGTCAAAGACAAAAAAGAAGCAAAGTTTACCTTAAGAGCTCAACCAAAGATGATGTTTGAGTAGCGAATGAAAATGTTACAGTACTCCCTGGAGTAATAGTTTTCAAATATATGTTTATTGACATATTTCTTTCTTCAAAATAAGCTTTCCATAAAGCCAAGAGAAATAAATGAACAAGGAGCTTCTCTGATTGAAATATAAGTCAGAAGTCCAGACAAAGCCCTTGAGGTTCCTGACAGGGGCTCCAATGAGTATAGTTTCAAAATTATCCTACAGGATAAAACCCTAACTCCCTAATCTGGCATCTTTGGCTAGTCTAATATAATTTCTACCTTTATTTTCAACCCTGAGAGTCAATAAACAAAAAGTCTCTGTAATTAGGATAGGAAAGCAATTTTTTTTTCAGTCTCTACAGGCAAATTAGTATATTAGAAATGTACAAATGCAACTGGATAGCAATAAGGAATGGTAGAAAGAACAGAAGATTTTATTTTTAGTGTATTCCATGTGACCTAGAGTGAGTCTTTAAATTTCTGGACCTCAAGTGACCCATTTGTCAAATATAAGGATAGTCATATGCTTTCATCAGAGGGCTGGACAAAATCATTTCTTGGTGTTTCTTCACACTTTAAGATAGATGATTCAATTCTACAAAATTTTTTGAATGATTGTTTCATGCTAAAGCAGAAAAATACAATGGCAAACAAGGCAAAGTCCTTATATTAAAAGAGAGTAAATTGTAATAAAACAGACATAAATGCAATTATTTTGTTCTTTTTCCTAACAACAAAGATCCTTGTTAATCCACTTGTGTTAGGATTCTTCATTCTAGTGACAATCTAAAATAGTACTAGCCCATTTTCTCTACCTTGTGGACATTTTTGAGAGTACCTGAATTTCCAAATAGTATGTTGGTCTTGTGGCTGTTTGGGTCTCTGATCCAGAGAACAATATCTGACCCAGAAGAACTAATATCTATGGTCTTGCATATTCAAGTAGTCACAAAGCTAACCCTGCAGTGGGAACAGATCAATTTCATGCACTGTAGTTGACTGTCCCACCAGGGAATAAGGATGCTAAGCAGTCAAAGCAATATACAATCCACTAGCTGTTAATAAAGACTAAGAAGGCTGCACTGAAAATGTGATAATCCAAGTTGAAACCTGAAGTATGAGAAGACGGCAGCCAAATTCTGGGTGGGAGGTAGGGGAGGAATAGTTGGGCAAGAAGAGCCTTTCAGGCCAGGCATGAGAAACAGTTTCAGCAAAGACCCAAAAGTGAGAAAAGAGGGAGCATGTGGCAGGAGATGAGATTAAAGAACAAAGGAGAAAAATTCTCTCCCATTCCGTAGGTTGTCTTCTTGTTTTATTTCTGGTTTCCTTTGCTGTGCAGAAGCTTGTAAGTTTCATTAGGTCCCATTTGTTTATTCTTGCTTTTATTTCTTCTAGGAGAAAATTTTTGAAATATATGTCAGATGTTTTGCCTATGTTTTCCTCTAGGAGGTTTACTGTATCTTGTCTTATGTTTAAGTCTTTGATCCACTTTGAGTGTATTTTTGTATATGGTGTAAGGGAGTGTTCTAGCTTCATTGTTTTACATGCTGCTGTCCAGTTTTCCCAAAACCATTTGCTGAAGAGACTGTCTTTATTCCATTGTATATTCTTGCCTCCTTTGTCAAAGATGAGCTGACCAAAAGTTTGTGGGTTCATTTCTGGGCTCTCTATTCTGTTCCATTGGTCTATATGTCTGTTTTTGTACCAATACCATGTTGTCTTGATGACTGTAGCTCTATAGTATTGTCTGAAGTCTGGGAGAGTTATTCCTCCAGCCTCTTTCTTTCTCTTCAGTAATGCTTTGGCAATTCTAGGTCTTTGATGGTTCCATATAAATTTTATTATGATTTGTTCTAGTTCTGTGAAATACGTCCTGGGTAATTGGATAGGGATTGCATGAAATCTGTAGATGGCCTTGGGCAGTGTGACCATTTTAACAATATTGATTCTTCCAGTCCAAGAGCATGGGGTATCTTTCCATTTTTTAAAGTCTTCTTTAATTTCCTTCATCAGTGGTTTATAGTTTTCTGTGTATAATTCTTTCACCTCCTTGGTTAGATTTATTCCCAGATATTTTATTACTTTGGGTGCTATTTTAAAGGGGATTGTTTCTTTACTTTCTTTTTCTGTTGATTCCTCGTTAGTGTAAAGAAATGCAACTGATTTTTGAACGTTAATTTTGTAACCTGCTACCTTGCTGAATTCTTCAATCAGCAGCTACTTCAGGATGATACCTGCACCCCAATGTTCATAGCAGCACTATTTACAATAGCCAAAACATGGAAACAGCCTAAATGTCCATCAACAGGTGACTGGATAAAGATGTGGTATATTTATACAATGGAATTCTACTCAGCCATAAAAACTGACAACATATTGCCATTTGCAGCAAAATGGATGCTCCTGGAGAATGTCATTCTAAGTGAAGTAAGCCAGAAAGAGAAAGAAAAATACCATATGAGATCGCTCATATGTGGAATCTAAAAAACAAAAACAAAAACAAACAAACAAATAAACAAAAACAAAGCATAAATACAGGACAGAAATAGACTCATAGACAGAGAATACAGACTTGTGGTTGCCGGTGGGTGGAGGGTGGGAAGGGATAGACTGGGATTTCAAAACTGTAGAATAGATAAACAAGATTACACCACTGTATAGCACAGGGAAATATACACAAAATATTATGATAACTCACAGAGAAAAAAATGTGACAATGAGTGTGTATATGTCCATGGATGACTGAAAAATTGTGCTGAACACTGGAATTTGACACAACATTGTAAAATGATTATAAATCAATAAAAAATGTTAAAAAAAATAAAAAATAAAAGAGTGAAAAAAAATAAATAGAGGAAAAAAAAAAAAAGAACAAAGGAGAGGTCAGGCTACTGACACTCCCTGTGTACCTTTTTAAAGACAGTGCAGCAGTAATGGTAAGAATGGAAATATTTTAAGTGGGGATAATATTCAAACATATTTGCATTTTTAAAATATAGTTCTGTATTTAGTGTAGAGAGTAGGAATAAAGAAGGTATTGCAAGCAGTCAAACTCTAGCTAGAAAGCTACTGCAGTAATACAGGATCATGCAGTGGCACTGGGTTAGAGAAAAGAAGGAAGATTCAAGAAATGTGCAGGAAGTAGTATCCAAAGGACTCAAGCTTCTCAATCTTTGATTGGAGGTGGGGGTGGTGAGGGATAAATTGAGGATGATGCAATTTGAGGTTTCCAGCTTGAGCCACTGGGTGAATGTGGTGCCACAAAGTTAGAGATTATCAAGGGACTAATACTCTCTAAAATAATAACTAATATTTATATACTGTTTACTATGTAAAGGCACATAATAATAACTCGTTCATTCTCACTCTGTAAGATAGTTGTTTTTCTTGTCCTCCTTTATAGATGAGGAAACTGAGATGCAGAAAGGCTGAGTGACCTTCCTAAGTCCTATACCAGGAAATGGTCAAGTCTGGATTTGAACAACTTAGGAGTAGGAGGGAGTTGAGAATAATCTCAGTTTTAGTCAAGCTGAGTTTGAGTGATCTATGGGACATGCTAGTAGGCATTTGAGCATGGAGGTTTGAAGCTCTGAAGAGAGACTTGCAGGATTTGGAAGTAACTAAAATCATGGTAATGGACAATACAGCTTCATGTAAAAAGACCAAGAATAGCCCATTTCAGTTGAATAAAAAATTAACAATAAGCATTTTATAGAGGTTAATGAAAGTCATAAAGTTAAGCAAACAAACCCTGAATCCATGCATAAGCAGAAAATAAAAACAAGGACTTTGAAATAAGAGTTCAACCCAAAATGGTGCAGGCGTAAGACCTGGGGCAGTATCCTCATAGATCCATGCAATCAGATCTAAAGCCCATGCTCAAACATATACATAGATAGAGGTATAGATATAGATACAATTTAAACACTTTGCTCTACACCAGAAACTAACACAACATAGAAATCAACTATATTTTAATTAAAAAACAGAAATAAAGTCCATCTTCTCAGCAATACTGGACAGGAGGAAGAGGACTTAAAGTATTCATCAAGTTGGTAGAGAGGAGAAATTAGAAGTTCATATCAAGTACCAATACGTCAGCAGTATTGCAAATAAATGACAATTTAAGTTTATTATGTACTATTTTCATTTACTCACAACAAATGCATTCAGTCACTACCAACTAATTGTTTTTCTGCCTCCCCAAAGTTCTAATTAAAGAAATTCTGGAATTTTGATAGGGAGATCATTGCAGACAAGATTCTTGCCCCAGAGTGGAGAAATGCAAATGCAGATGAACAAAACATGATACAGAATATTGCTGATTATTTCTACAATGTCAATAGTGTATTCTATGCACTAATTAGCACTGTCCTGTGCACTAAATAAGTTTTTATTTTTTTACAGCAGAACATCCAGTAACCACTACTGTGAGTTTAGCCAGTCAGAATGCTAAGTCTCGATTTGCAAAGACTGAAACCCAGTCAGCATAAAAAAAGAAAAATGACAAAAAGATAGTAAGCAGAAAAAGGCAAACTAATCAGCTATATCTGCCTTCTTTTTTCTTTTTTTTTTGTATCTATAAAGTTGATTAAAGTTGTCTCCCCCAGAAAAAGTCATTAGATAAGGAATCGAAAAGGTGTCATATGAAGAGAACATAAAAGGGAAAGAAAACTTGGCTTTGCCATCTCTTCCATAACTGCTGCTGGACTTTGTCTCGTTGGGCCCCCAGCTATTAAATCAATTGATCCCCAACATTTCTGAGCACAGGCACTGCATAGCTGATGCATCTTTACAGAAAATGATGATTTCTACTGCCCACACACCAGCAGAGCAGAAGAAGGCACACAACATTCACTGAGTCCATCCTTTGTGTGTTTTCAGTTACAGTGTCTCAGGCGATCTTTCAATTAGTCCATTAATCAACATATCTTTGCAGAGGGTCACATGGCAGACATGTGCTCTGTACCAGAGATGAGCAGGAAGACATGCTTTGATTATGATCTTAGTTTTTTCCTAGCTATTAAGTGTGGGATGGGGAACCAGTCAAACTTACATGTTTAGCTCTTAAAGTCCTCCCTTTCTACTATAACATCTTTCTTCCTGGGCATTTCTACTCCCTCTGGGTTACACAGTCTTTAAATAGGAGTTAAGAATCAAAGACAAAAATAGGAATAATATTTTCAGAGTAATTCTTGTTTACCCTTTAAGGATCTTGTAAGATAGCAGAATTATTAAAATGAGGCCCTTCTGGGTCACCGTGGTACACTGGGTAAGGAGTTTTCTAAGATGCTCATAGAGAATCTATGAGGTAAAACAGAAGGAATGCCTCATGGGCCTGGCACTGTCAAACTATGAAGAGAGATCAGTGACCTATTTCTCTAAGTCTGATGCACACTCCATAAGCCCAAAAGACCATCTAATATTAAATTAGAAAATGAAAAAATTCTCCTTGCATTCCTTTTTTCTTTTGTTCATGAAGTGACCATGTAAGGAGTAAATCACTGATAAGTTACCACTAAGTGTTGTATCAGGTCAGTCTACCCCTTGATAAAAACTGCTATAATGTGACACAATCACCATCCAAGTGACTGAAACTAGAAGACAGCCAAGTATAATTTCCTGAATCACTACTTCAGAAAATCAAGGTGCCTCTTCATGAGGACAAAATCACTAGTGATCTTCCAATTTGACTAAAAAGTATATGAGGCTTACTCCTGAAAAGTACGTTGTGAAGTTTCACAGAGGATGAGAATCCATCCCTTGCCTTGGTTATGAAATCAGGATCCTCATCCTGATATCTGTTTCTTCCTTCAACTCATTTCAGTCTCAGAACTAGTCATGTGGGAAGATTCCTTTCTCATGCTAAATGTTCACACACAATCAATCCAGCATATAAGAACCTGCTCGCCTCAGTAACTGCATGTTCTGTCACTTATCACATAACATTAAAAGTGTGTTAAATGTTTACTAATTTGCCAACCACAATTTTCACCTGTTATAATGTCCTTAAAGAAAAGCATTGCCTACTGAGAAAGGTATTTCTTATTTTCAAGGCAAATAGGCTTCCCTCAACGGCAAGATTGCACAATGGATATTATTCTCTCACTTTCAAATTAGGCCTTTTCCTTTGGGGAGAAACCATCTACCAGAAGTATTCGCCTCTAACATTCCTCAGCATGAAATATATCTCTCAATGACGAGCTCTCTTTGGAGACAGAAAGTGATAAGGCAGAATAGGATAGAGCAAAGCAGGGATTACTTAAGAAGTATGAGAATGGTTTTCTTGGCCCAAAAATGCTCTATCATGGAAAGCAGTAATTTTACTTAAGTATGGTCCTAGTTCAAAACGCAGGCCAGGTGAAAAGATTTGAGCAATAATGAATCTCTGTGACAGTGTTGTGCCATAGAAAGAAGATGGGCCTTCTCCAAGGTGCTGAATTCAAGCAATAGAAGAAAAGCCTCATTCCATACCTCTTGTGATATACTGTATTCTTATGTTGATTGACTGACAAGCTAAAGAGAGAGTTTGCTGCTGCTGCATTGGTGTTTGGACTAAACAAAAAGCAAGCTAGAGAAATTCCTAGCCAGAATTTCCTCAAGCAATCAGACCCAGCTTTTTCTAATCTCTTCCTAAATCCAGGAAAAGTAGAAAGTGACAATTTAGACACAGACCACCAAGCATCTGATTGTTCTTTGATTGTTCTCACACCTACAAAGGATCTATGGACATGTCCTTAAGGACAATCTGAACCAAGGCTGTAATCTATAGCTCCTTTCAGTTATAAACTAAAATAAGCTGTCCACCCCACAAATGACTGAATTAAAAATTACATCAGAATATCTTAAAAGTTACTTTAGTACAAGGCCTACTAGAAGAAATAAAGATTCATGCCTGGATTGTCCTTTAATAAAGTTTCATTATGTCTTCATATTTATGAGAACACAGTTACAGTGAGGACTGACAGCTCTGAAGTTTTAACAAACTACTGCTCAATTCCTAATGAAAATGAGGACCTCAGAGTCCTTTCCCCAGTCTCAGAGTGAATTATGAATTGGCTGACCTACACTAGTACAACCTTCAACTTAAAAAAAAAAATTATAAGGCAGAAGAACTTGGGAATAAATCAGCCATCCCCTGAGGACACAGGACAGAGATGAAAACTCACTGACTTCTTTGAGTTCTCCCAGCATGACAACTAGGACAAGGAAGCTAAAAAGAACAAACACTCTATGAGGTAATAAAAATGTCGGTTCTAAATTTTAGGCTCTCATACCACAAGCAAAACTGAGATTTGAGAGTGTTCTGGTATGATTTTTGTCATCCCAAAGGTTCTGAGTTGCCAGACAAGCCCTGTAGAGCAATTGTTTTTTAACCAGTGGTGCATCAGGGTCACATTTGGTTTTTTTCAAGTTGCAGTATAGTCAGTTTACAATGTTGTGTCAATTTCTGGTTGTAGTACAGCATAATGTATGTCAGTTATACCTATATATACACATATTCCTTTTCATATTCTTTTTCATTATAGGTTACTATAAGATATTGAATATAGTTTCCTATTCTATACAGTATAAACTTGTTGTTTATCTATTTTATATATAGTAGTTAGTAAATCCCCAACTCCCAATTTATCCCTTCCCACCCCATTCCTCACCCGGTAACCCTCTGTGGATCAGCCACTGCAAAATCACCTGAAGTACTTAATAAAATTAAAATTCCAAGACCTCACTCCAAACACATCCAATCACAGCCAGTCAGACAAGCTCCCTGGGTAATGCTTTTATAACCATTAAAACTTGAGAACCACTAAAAGTTAGAGAATCATCAGCAATAGATAATTCAAACAATTATGAGCCTCATAATCATTCAGTGATAAATTATATCTTTAAACTAATTATAAATTTAACACCTCAGCCTTCTCTATTTTCTAGTTAAAACCATGAAAGGTAAGAATTTGAAAACAATATAGTCACCTTTATACATAACTTCAAAAAATATATAAAAAAAGACAGGCAAAACCTCAAATATCACTAAGCTTGCTTATCTGTACATTTACTATACTATAACCCATGAGACTGTCCCCAGAACTGTTACACCATGGGGTCACTTATCAGAGACCAACTGTTTTTCCTTTACCAACACTCACTAACACACAGGCACTTTCTTTGTGTTACCTGCATATTCAATGTATTCTCTATCCCTGTGAGAGAACAATCACTTTTAATTTCATCCAGCAAATATTGCTCTGTGGCTCTGATATACTCTGAACTCCAAATCTCTGAATGTTACGTCTGACACTGGAATACAAATTCACAAAATGAAAGACCCAAAATGCTTTTCTTCTTCAAAATAGTGATCAAAAGTAAATGCTATTTTCCTGCGTATGGAAAAACAGAGAAAATCTCCATCTGCAAAAAGCTGAGTAGATACAGAATTTTAAATCAAGTCTATAACCAGGCATTATAAAATGGGGACCTAGAAATTATGTGTTTAATTGGGTAATTCAGGATTAAAATATTTTCTTCCCCCATATACAAGCTGGAATTTTGGGAGTCACATTTACATGAAATTTTATTCTTTTAAATGTATTATTATTTAAATGTATTAAATATATAATTGCATATAATACATAATATAAAATGTTCTGTACATCTCTAGAGTACTTTTCAAGTAATTAATTATTATGGATTTGAAAAATATATTCTAGCAAGCCATTTCTCACAATTTAATTTGGAAAATGTTTGATGAGGCTATATCATGCTCATTCATTCATTCTTACTTCCTTTGACACTCACATTTCCTGAGTTCATATCTCTTAGTGATAATAACAGCAGAGATTGCTGTGATGAATGAGCAAGGGTCAGAAAGGAGTGGACCTACTCTACCAGGAAAAGTAGCATGACTACTGTTTGCATTTCCTATGGCTGCTGCAACAAATTACCATAAACTTTGTAGCTTAAAACAACAGAAATTTATTATCTTACATTTCTAAAGGTAAGAGGTAGAAAATGGATCTTATAAGCCAAAATCAAAATGTTAACAGAGCTGCATTTCTTCTGGAATAAATTAAAGTTAAAAATAAATAAGTAAAACACACCCTGCAAATCTTAGTCTTAAAATGAGGAACCTCCAGATGCAGAAGACAGTCTGGATGGTACACTTCCAACATGGTTTCTTTAGGAAATATTTTAAGAGGGACCTTCACTAGCACAACACAATTCTTAGAAAGTGCTTCTCATCCTTTAATATTCTGACTGAAGCATGGAAATCATCCCCCTTAAGAACCCTTAGCACAGTGGGGTCAAACTTAGAACATTAACATTGACTTTATTGAATGTTTAGGGATTTTAAAATATTAAAAACAAAGATGTTTTTAAATGTTCACATAATTTGACTTAGATGATCTGGTTTGATCTCTAAAGTTCATATCAGAAATTTAAATTTTTCCCCTTCTAGATCTTGATGAATGTGAAGTAGGCAGAATCATTGTGGCCATCACTGAAGCACTCACATCTGGACATTTACTCTTCTCAACAAGTAGACCCCAGACAATAAAGCTTCTGTTGCCAACCTCCCTGTGAAAAGTCCTCCTTCAAGTCCCCTGCTTCAAGCTTTGCCTTTACAAGATGACAGATGCCTGGAACTATCATTCTCAGCTTTTCTACCTTCTAGCTAGAGTGGTCCACCACCACTACCATGTACATACAAATAAATAAGCCTCTCACTTCTGGCAAGATCTTAGTCTTACAAAACTGACATCAAGATCAAGGACTTAGTATAAGCCTTAAGCAGGTTTGGCCAGGAAAGGATAATCAAGACTTCAGTACAAAATAAATTATACAAGTTTAGAACAGCCTCTACAGAGAATGAACACATACTCAATTTTGCTCTTCAGATTCCTTCTTCTCTTTCCATGTTTCCTTAGAGAAGGTACAAAAATTCCAAAAAATCTAAATTGCCATAATAGAACTCCTGTGTCTCTCACCAACCACTTATGTTATCAATGGAGACAGAGGTGCAGTTGGAATTTGTGACGGCCATTCAAAAGTACAATTTTCTGTAGGGTAGTGGATCTCTAACTTGGCTGTACATTGGAATCACCTATGAAACTTATAAAAAAAAAACCCCGCTCTTTGAGGTTCTGATATAGTTGGTCTGGTTGCTTCCCAAATCATTCTGATCTTCAGCCAAGGCTGGGAGCTACTAAGGAAGAGCAGGATTGCTCTAACTTTGCATATTACCTTTTTAGACTGGGTAATTACTTGTTGTGGAGGGTCATTTCTATGTACTCTGTGATGTTTAGCAGCATCCCTTCCCTCTGCCCACTAGATGCCAGCAGCATCACTCTACTCCAAGTACTAACAAAGATGTCTCCAGACATCGCCAAATGTCCCTTGAGGGATAAAACTGCCTCCAGTTGAGAACCACTGCCCTAGAGTGAAGAAGGCTACTGCTCAATGTGGTTCAAACCCTTCAATCTCGGTTCTTCTAAGATGCATGTGGTAAGGAGTAAGAGCACTGCCCTGATGTCAAAATGCCCAGGTTAGAATCAAGGTTCTACAACCTACCAGTTGTGTGAACTGGGTCAAATTTCTTAACCTCTCTAAGCTAGCTGTGAAATAGAGCTAATAAGTGCACATTACCTTAAGATTACTGTGGGATGGGCTAATACTACTAAAGCATTTAAAGAATATCTGCCTATCATATAGTAAGTGCTTACTGAACGTTAGTATCTATTGTTGTCGTTAATTGTCTGTCCCATGTTCTACATCCATAAAAAAAACACATAATGCTGAAACTCTCGCTCTAGATTCTACCAGTAATTTGGACAGTATGAAGCAAGTCAGAGTGCTGGAAGATGACTCAGTATCAAGCCTGCTTTGTCTGATAGCCCAAAAGGTGGGAGCTTTTGACCAGCTGATTACAGCCAATCGACAAAACAGACAGACTAGTCCCTATTCGGCTATCAGTCCTCGAATCTAGAGGAGAAACAATGACTCTCCTACCCTACTTTCTAGAGATGCATAGATAAACACACACACACACACACAAAGTTTCCAACATACTTCTTTCTTAGACTATGACTTATGAACAGTATCCATTCATTCATATATTCAACCACAACTTACTGAACACAGCTGAGAGTCACTTGGGCACATTAGTCAAATATCTATTGACTCACACACTGTAACTGTCATTATTTATCAGATGTATATAAACCTCCAATTTTCCCAGAGACTTTTGAGTTTTAAAACCTAAAATATACCTATGTTCACATTCTAAACAATGGATAACTTTAACATATAAACTAACTTTAATAACTTGACTATAATAAATCCTATCCTTTAAAATTACAATCCTGATTGAGATTTAAATTGAACATTTTAAAGGTAAAATTCCTGTGTTTCTTCTCCACACAAAATACACACACACTTCACTCCTGGTTACCAAATGGGTGTTTTGGTTTTCCCACGTGAAGCAATTCTCTGATTCTCCAGACACCAGCTGAGCGTCCTACAAACTACCTGGAGTTCAATGTCAGATACCACAGGTTTAGGGCTCAATCCCACAAAACTTTTCCAAACACAACTGCAGATTATCACCTGTTTCTGACTGACCAGCTATAAATCGGGGCTTCCCATCAACCCACCTTTGGATGCAGTCATTTGCTAGAATGGTTCACAGAACTCAGGAAAACAATTTACTTACTAGATTATCGGTTTATTATAAAAAGGTTATGACTCAAGAACAGCCAGATGGAAATGCAAGGTATGGGGGAGGGTGCATGGAGTTTCCATGCTCTCTCCAGGCATGTTACCCACCCCTAGCACCAATATATGTTCACCGTCAGAAAGCTATTCAAATCGCATCATTTTGGTTACTTTGGAAGCTTCATTACATAGGCATGATTTATTAAGTCAGTGGCCACTGATAACCTCAACTGTAACAGTAATTATCCAGAGGAAACACTAATGAGGGAAAACATCACTGAACAACAACTGCATACAATAAGGATGAAGATCATAGTTTAAAAATTCTGTAAGTCTTGTCTTAATCTGGAAGAAGATAAAAATACTAGTTAACTTTAGACTTTCATAAAGATGCATGCTAAAATAGCTAGGGTAATCACTTAAAGAATAATATGGAGCATATACTTCCAAACAAATAGCAGAAGAAAACTAGTGGGAAAAGAACAAGAAGCCTCAATCAATGAAACTATGATGAGAAAAGAGACGAGAAAAGAAGAAATAGAATGCATCATACATAAAGAAAGGCTCAATTAAAAGGAACTGATAATCAAAAATCTATTTTTAAAGTAAAATCAAAGATCTTTAGAAAGGCTATTTCTTCAGGGTAAGAATAAAAAGGAAAAATTACCCAGAAAGAAAACACTTAATGGTAGAAATTCATAACCATACATGACTGGGTTTACACTAAAAAAAAAAAAAGTTAAAGTCTATAAATTGCTAAAACCAAGAGGAACACTTCTCCCAGAATTTCTAAACGTTTCCAGAAAGATTTTTTGCCTAAATTAGTACTGATGATTGCTGTAATTATTTTACTTCACCTTGAATATATGTAATTCATTCCCCTATTCAAGAACTTGCTATCTGGACACAGAGATGGCCCAAAGACTACAATTTCTATAAGCAATGTCACTTTGGAAAAAAAAAAACCTAACCCATTTTAAGTCAAAATTAGCATATGTCTCTTTGATTCTGTTTTAATCCAAACAGCTCGTAAGGGTACTAGTGCATAATTTGACCTAAAAAATGTTTTTCAGCCTCCTTATACTCACAATCAGACACCTGAACAGTATTTCAGAAACAAAAAGAATCTCTGCTCTGGCACTTTCTCTCAGAAGCTGGCCCTTCTATCTCTCCATGGACAAGAAAGATGCTGAATGTTTTAAAACCTGGCTATTTCTGCTTTTAACTCAAAATTCTATCTGTATTTAACTCTGGGTTAAAAACAGAAATTATCTTTTCCAAATTAGAGGAGGGAGATTTACTATTGCTTCTTAAAAAAAGAAATTATTTTCCCAGACTGCATTAGTATCTACTGTACTGTTTGAAATTCGCAAATAACAATCCATGAGCCGTATCTACGATTTTCAAACTTATGTGTATAAAAATTTTTATATACATCTTCATGTTTCAGCTTTCTGATCCTCATCTTCAGAAATTCTGATGAGAGGAAAGGGAACAGAGAAAGAGAAGAGGAAACCAGTGAAGCTGTACACTTACGGATACCCAAAAGATTATCTGATGCCTATCATCTAAAGTGCTGATAGTTAACAGGATCAGTATCACTTGGAGCTTGTTAGAAATGCAGAATCTCAGGCCCTACCCCAGAACTTCCAAGTCAGAATCTAGATTTTATCAAGATTCCTGGATGATTCATATGCATTTTGAAGACCGATAAGCAAAGTATTAAGCACAGCCCCACGGAGATTCTGTTGTAATTTGGATATGAACCAGAAAGACTTTCTGAAGGCTGATGACTTTGAAAAGTTAATTTCTTGGTAGAATAAATATTCTTGAACTGAAACTTCTTATATTTTAAAACAGAATTTAAGTCATTTTGTTTAACTATAAATGACATGCGAACAATGACCTGGCTGCAGTTAAATTGTGAATTAGGTGCTTATAATAGTAATAGGCTTGGCTGTAAGTAATGGAGACCTGGAAAAGAGAGGATTAAGTAAGACAAGTTTATTTCTCTCTCAAGTAAAAGCAGTCCACATATGGGTAGACTGGAGTAGATATTTCAGCTTCACACTACCATCAAGGACTTTGACTCTAATCTTTCTGCCTCATCTGAATGGTTCCTGTAACTCCAGTGATGAGGTATAAGTTCCAGCCAGTAGGCAGAAGAAAGGGAACAAAGACAAATGGACATTCCCACCCTTTTCAAAGTGTTTATGGAAAATTCATGCAACACTTTGCTTCCATCTCAGTGGCCAGACTTTAGACATATGCCTATAATCTATGGACAAGGAATTATGGGAAATGTAAGCTTCTGGTTGGACATACTACCACCCCCTAGAGAGGAAGGGGAGAATGGATGTTGGGGTAGGCAACTGGCAGTCTCTGTCACAGACCTGCTTGCGAGTCCAAGCATATTCAGACGCACCTGCAGTTTAAAACATTTGACTTGTAAAAAACAAACAAAAAACCTCTATTTACAAGTGACCTGCTCTACTATTTCAGAAGACATTGTGAAATTTGATGCTTTGAAGAAACCTGTGAGGAACATCATGGACAAAAGCAAGAAAATGTGTAAAAGATTTACCCTAGTAAGGGCCCCTGAATGACTCAGCTCCAGGGGCACCTTCTGCATCGTGGTACTTTCTGGAAATATAAAGAGCATAGCTTGCAAGCTCTGCAGTGGTTCTAACCCAGGGGCCCACTTATTAGCCCATCTGTGCCAAAATCCATTTCTGATATAGCCTAATGTTTTGCTTTTTTCCCCATTTTTGTAGCAAGTGTTTAAAATTCCCCAATTAGCAATTCAAGCATCCTCTTTTAAAAATATTAATAGCAGTGAAATGGTTATGGGTCATCAGTCATTCACTAGTGTGAATTGGTTTAATTATATTAATTTTCTAATGGCTGATGAAGATCAGCTTCTTCGTGGAAAGGAGATCATCGTTTTGGACAGGGAGGTCAGTAAAACACTCTAGAGGACCAAACCTTTGTTCTGCTTCTCAGTTGAAATGGTACAAAAACATAGCCTTGAAATTATTAGAGGCCAGAAGAGGAGAGGCATGAAGGTGTTGAACTGGAGTGCAAAAAGAAAGGTATTGATAGAAAATTAAATTTTAACTAATTCAAAAATTTGCCTGAAGTTGTCAAAGTACCAGGAATTGATGAGAAAAAAACCTGTCCTTCTCTTTTCAGCACCGTATTACTCTTAGACCCTTAGTCACCAGGGTAGGCAACATAGTGTTCTCAGGTTAGTAGTATTAGTCCATTGTGTGGATCCATTGGGGGTTCAGTATATTTTGAAGGGTAGCTTAAAGATAAGCTAGTATATATTGTGTTTAATTTTAAAAATGCATAGATTTCCAAGCCACTGAAGGGGAAGTAAAATTTTACTTCATAGTGTGTACCTAAATTAGGAACTGCCAAATCCAGGATAGTTCTAAACCAACATATCGTTATTGTTATTGCTGATGTAGTCATTATTGTTGAGGAACCCTTTTACATACACAACTGCCTGTAGGAGAACAATGTAAAACAGAAAAAGAGGAAAGCAGTCCTGGTTGAATCAGAACCCAGCAATCTCAACCTCCAGGTCTATCTGGGGCCTACAGGCCACAAGGCAGACCTTGCAAACCGTCATTCAGGACCAAGAAGGAACACTGTCTCAAAATAACACAAGAGCTCAGATTTCTTTAGTAAGAAACGTAAGGGCTTCCCTCACTGCTGCAATGTCTGTATAACACATTGTATGTAGATCAAAGGCATGCTTACTGCTGCTGTTGGTGTTCATTTAAGGATGAACGACTAGTTTGTTCCTTGTTTTTTGTTTGTTTGGGAGGGGTAATTAGGTTGTGGGTTTTTTTTTTTTTTTTAATGGAGGTACTGGGGATTGAACCCAGGACCTCGTGCATGCTAAGCACAGGCTCAACCACTGAGCTATACCTGCCACCCCATAAGAATGAACTACTAATATACAGATGTATAGAATTTTACATTTTCAAAGAATATTTGCATTTATGAATCTTGTATAAAACATCAATTCTGTGAGGAACATAGTACAGGTACTACTGTGATCATTTTATTGGTAAGGAAATTGAAGTTGACACAGTTAAAGTGACTTTAAAAAATGACATTGCCAGAAAGTGATGAGGTAAGAGAAGAATTCAGAACTGGCTTCTCAACTCCAACTGCTCTTTATAATCACCAGGGAAACTAATAAAAAAAAGAAATATCAAGGATTTGGGGAGAATGGCAGAATGATACTTGATTATTAATTCCAGTATCCACCCCTTTCCAGCCAAATCTGAAAGAATAAATCCAAATACCCACAGGCAAAAGCTACAGAAAACTAGGAGTGTACAGGAACCCAAAAATGAGTAAGAAAGTAGGGAAAATCAGCAGTAGCAAATATACACGAGTTATCCACATGTGTGGAAAGAAAAGCAAGAAAGCAAAGCAACTTCTAACAGCTCTGAGAAGCCGAGAGCCCCAAAGTGCCAAAACACTCACTGACAAGTGTGATGCCAATCTGGAAGCAGAAACTAGGAGGGCTTTTACTGGCATCAAATGAACGCGGGGGGCGGAGACCATTGTAAGAGTAGATGTGGCACGGGCCATTTGAGCCCTGAATTTTCAACATGAATAACAGGAAGCCCCCATGCAAGATAAAAGCTCATCTTAAGGAGAATATCAATTGAGCAGTACAGGTACAACAGAGCAAAGGAAAAAGAAAACCCAGATGAAAGTGAAGGAAGGGTGCAGAGGAGTCAGAGCTCAGAAATTATGCTTAAAAAAAAATCATTTTATGAAATCAACAGAAAAGGTAGTTCTAAAGGTTTGAATCCAGAAAAGCTACCCTGGATCACCCTTCCTATCTAATTATAGGGAAACTTATTCTCTTAAACATAAGCAAAAGAGAGTGTTGTTAAATTCTATATAAATTTACTATTCAAGGATGACTAACTGAACTAAATATTTTCAATTTCCACAAATAATCTTAGACTTAGTTTTATAATCTGTCTAATATACATTGTGTTAATTATGCTTATGTTGATTTTACTTTATGACTAAAATGAACAATGCCAATAAAGCTGATAAATTTGGTCACAAAATAAAGTTACTATTAAAAAAAATAAGTAAGGAGCAGAATACAACAGGCTCTCTAGAAATATTTATCCAAAAAACTCCACCCTGATATTTTACTGCTTCACTTTGCTTTTGTTCCTTTTTTTTTTTTTTGAGTGGGAGGTAATTAGGTTTATGTATTTATTTCCATTTGGAGGAGGTACTGGGGATTGAACTCAGGACTCGTGATTGCTAAACCTGTGCTCTACCACTTGAACTATACCCTCTGCTCACCCTGATATTTTAGAGAAAAAAGTGGAAAAAAATTTAAGAAAGTGATAGAAGCTATGAAAGAACAGCAAAAAAAAAAGAAGAAGAAGAAGAAGAAGAGGAGGAGGAAGAAGAAGAAGAAGAAGGAAGAAGGAGGAAGGAGAAGAGAAGGGGAGGGGGAGGAGGGGGAGGAGGAGGACACAGCTATGGAAGGTAAGCAAAGAAGATGTGACATACTATTATAGGAGTTGCTGGAGAAAACCAAAGCAAAGAACAAATGTTAAAAACTATCAATCAGGAAACTTCCCTGAAATTAAAAAAATGTTTGAAATTTCATATAAAAAGGGTATGCCACATATATGGGAAAGTCATCACAAGACAACCATGATGTATTTTAATAAAACAATTGTTCTTTAAAGAAAAAAGAGTTCTGTAGGTCTCAAGTGTGCCCCCCTCTCCAAAGTCATCTGTAAGAAAAAGAAAATCATACTGTCATCAGACATTTTGACTCTATGTCAGAAGAAAGTAAGATCAACATATGTAAAGATACTTATGGAAAAGAAAATGTGAACCACTTTGTATTACCTGGGCAAACATATCTTCAAATAAAAAGGGCACAATTATTATTAACCTGCCAAAACAAATACGAAAATAACAACTACAACAAATCTCACAAAAACAGAGAATATTCTCTACTAAAGAAATTTGTGAACAACAAAAAAGCCTGGAGAAACACTGACATAAGATCTGGTGGTGGATATTAAATATATATTCATATGAAGTACTAAGATAAAGTGATAGTTATAATGGGAAAAGTATGTGTGATAGTCACAGTTTCTGACTATAATAAAATGGGGGAACAAAAACAGGGACATATATGACAAGGAGAATGAGCTCACTGATTGCCTTTTGATACTATCTGGGAGTGAAGAGATATTTCAAATAGACGCTAGAGAAAAGGAACAAAGGAAGACGCTACTAACAAATTTCAAGATTTCTGGTAGTAAGGAACAAACAGAAATTAGGCAGGGGGAGAGGAATACGAAGAAATGAACTACTGGGTAAGACACTACAATGGCTGAATTTTAATATAATAATATTGGGGGAAAGAAGCCGGGGGAAAAAAAGAGTAAATAATGTATGATTCAATTAATATAAAATTCTAGAAAATTCAATTGATGTATAACAAGAAGCCAATTAGTGGTTCCTTGGAGACAGAGACAGGGAGCAGAGAAGGGCAGCAGGTGGAGATTACACAGATCATAAAGGAACAAGAGGAAAGTCTTGGGGTGATAGATGGGTTCATTCTCTTGCTTATGCTGATGAGTTCACAGTATATCAATACATAAAAACTTATTGAATTATAAACTTCAAATTGTACAGTTTTTAATATGCCAATCATACCTCAATAAAGCTAAATTAAAGAGATATGAGAAAGGGCTGCACTTAAAAGCAGTAAGTTCTGGGGAATTTAATACCAACAAAAGGGCACTTATTTTGCTCCTGAACCAAATATTTGGGCATCTCTTGATGGAATTAACTTATCTCTACTCCAATCTATGTCATCTGGGGAAATGAAACCATCTGAAGGCTCACTGGCAAGTCTGGTCATTAATGTTGTCTGTCAGCTGAGACCATAACATAGGGCTGTTGGCCAGGAAACCTATAGGTAACGTCTCCCTGGAACCTGGACTTCCTTAAAACATGGTGGCTGGTTCCAAGAGTGAGCATTCATGAGAAAGCCCATCAGAAATGGCATCATATTTCCTTTTATGACTTAACTTCCAGAAGGCATGCAGTGTTGTTTCTGTCTCATTCAATCCATTGAGGTGTAGACAAGGCCTGCCCAGTTTCAATGGAAGGAAAATAGACTCTATCATCTAAAAGGTAGCAACAAGTTTCTAGAAGCACACATGGCATTGGAAAATCTGTGTGGCCATTTTTGGAAAATGCAATGTGCCATGTGGAGTAAATAAATTAATATTTATATTAATATAATTAGGAATTGAGATTTGGGGCATTAAAGAAAGAAGATTCATGTATAAAAGTGATTGAAGAACATCACCATATTTCTAAATTTTAAAATATATAAATATTTCCCAGACTATCTATTGGAAAGACCTAGAAAATGAGCAATTCACTGACAATGAGCGTGCCTAGCAATCAGATTTATGTCTCTAAGTAGATTTCTCCATGACAGCAACTGGGACTCCTTACAGAAATGGCTGTTCCCAGGAATGCTGAATATGAGTCCCCAGCTGTACCTTAAACTTACATATCCAGTGATGTATGTCAATTATATCCCAATAAAACTTGAAGAAAAAAAAAAAGATGCGTTTTCATACCAGAAAGCAAGAATGCTACCAGAGGCTTCTAGGATAGTGTTTGAGGGTCTCAGAACTTAAAATGATGTGGCTACTCTGGCCATTGTTGAGACGATGTAAAAATAAATAAAGAAAATAATTACAAGGTAATAAAGTAAGTCAAATATTTTTAAATTCATGCATTTATAATAATACCATAAATAATACACCTCATTTGATTAACTTAGGGAACCAGTTCATTATTTGAAAACTGATTTTAAAAAGGTAGGGGGAATCAAGCATTTTTTTCTTTCTTTTTTTTTTCTTTACTGCACAAACAATATCTAAGGGTAATCAAACAGTTGATAAGGGAAAAGAGTCTCATTATACTCATTATAGAAGTAGTTCAGCTAATAAGTAATGAATAAATAACTTACCTCAAATATAACCATTTTGTAAATCGTAATAAAAAATTAGCAAATAAAATAAAATGCAAATCTTAAATGAAAAAAAGAATTAGCCTAAGCACTGATCATCAAAGACTGTTACTATCACAAAAAGAGAAATAGCCAGAAATGTTTTGACTAATGATATGCCCAACATCTATAAAATAGTCTTTCCAAAGTGATCCAATCTAAATTATATCAAACTTATAGGTCTAAACACCAATTTACAGGAAATACAGGGAACAGGGGAACACGTTCAATGAAGTCATAGAAATTCAGTCACTCACAACCATTTGGAAAACTCCACAATACAAATGACCCAGTCTCTTTTTTAAAACAGCAAGAAAGAAAAAGAGATGGAAATGATTTTGACTGAAGGAGACATAAAAGACACATTAACCAATCTTACTAAATTTCCCTTATTTGAAAACTCATTTGAGCCAACAAACTATAAAAACGATGAGACAATAGAGGAAGTGTAAACATTGGCTGAATATTTAACTATAAAAAGAAATTAAGTTTTTAGTGTTCTGGAAGTATAATAATTGATTTTTTAGTGAGTCCTCTTCTTTTAGTTACACATATATACATACTAAAATGTACAAATGAAATTATATGATATCTAGGACTCATATCCAAATAATACAAGAGAAGGAGGCAGTGAAAAAGGGGCTGATTGGGATAAAGATGAAATAGGTTTAGAAATGAGTTAGTAGAAGCTGAGTGATGACTACATCCTGGGGGTTCATTATATTGTTTTTCCACTTTCTATATATGTTCCATAATAAAAAGTTTAAAATAAACAAATAGTGAAGGAAGTAAGTATGCCCTCACCCCATCTTCAAATATCCTGATTTAATTGTTCTGTTAATTCCCAGGTTTTGGTATTTTTTTTAAAGTTCCTGGGGAATTTTACTGAGGCCATAAATGAGAACCACCTACCTCATTAAGCTACACACACAGATATACTCATACCTCATTATAACATGGGAGAAAACCATGTAACCTGTCACCTAGGTGACCAACTGATTTCAGGAGTCACAAATCTTAATAAAAAACTAGTGGAGAATTCATGTATATGAGTACAGTATATACAGAAATATAAGTATCTTGAAATAGTATACATTCTTGCTTGATAGGAAGAATGGCCAAAGTGCAGTGAAGTTCTCTGTGGAGTATTCCTTCTGCACTTAGCTGCCTAGAGAGCACACTGCAGCAGGATGGACTAATGTGGAGTTAAACTGCAAAGTCATTCAATGACAAGGTGACTGAGGCATTTGCCTGAGGAAAATATGCAACAAGCTTGTATCTGGGGCATTTTTGGTTACAAATAATTCAGCTAAAGTATTTTTCATCACTTTCCATAGTAATGGTATTTGGTTAATACCACACTGTGTTATTTAAAAGTCCATCTTGATTAAATGCTTTGCATGATGGGTGAAACTCATGGAAAAAATAAACGCACCCTGTTTTTCTTATTGTGCATTTTAAGACATATTAATATCACTCTCCCTACTAACTGAAATGAATAAAACCCTAAATCTCAACAAACCATATTTTATTAACACTATTACTCAAAATCACTCCAGCAGGTTACAGCACAAGAGCAATTTTTCCCAAAAAGGGTCTAAAATATAGTACTGAGAAGACAGTCCTCAAAATATAGAATATCATTATATATTGAAGTCCTCAGTCAGCCAGCTATTAGGGTTTTTTCTTAAAAACTTATTTCTATAAATTGTTCTACTTACAATACATTTCAGGGAAATAAAACCTTTAAAGTATTCACCAACTATTGCTGATGCATGTGGCAAAGATTGGTTGAGAACTTACTTGTTCTTTATACAGAACATTCAACTAGGCGCAATTTCAATCAAAATCTCACAAGAAGGCACATATCCAGCAAGCATCTAAGTGGTAGACTCAGAGCACTGACAAAACTGGGGACCCATTTCTTTTCAGGAGCTGGGGTGGTCATCTTATCCCAGAAGGCTGAGGGTACTCAGGTTTGATATCTGGCTCAAATCTCATTCTTCCAATCTCAGTGTCTCTAATTAGTAAAAATATTGATGTGTCTCTGCCCAACACATAATATTCAAAACCTCACTTGGAGACATGAAAAGATTCTTAATTTTCTTTCAAGGACCTCTGCAGAACCTTTGATGAAAGCTGTATTTTTTAGGCAAAGAGTAAAAACTTACATCATCATCAGTTTTGTTTTTCAGGGCTCTGTATATGGGAGAGCACATTAATAGTGGACATCATTTTACTTCCTCAAACTCCAGCATCAGCATCTATTAAAGAGGAGTCTGATTACGTGTCTTACAGGAATAACTGAAGGTTAAAAAGAGTTGTTGTGTCATGTGTTACCCATATTACTCTCCAATTTACCCAATGCAATTAGAAAAACTGTCCCTAGAAGAAACAAGTACAAACCCTGTTTTCAAATGCCTTGTTAATTCAGTGTGGTACATTTCCCAACATTTAGGGCAATAGAAACCTTTTTGTCAGGAACATTTACTAACACTTGAAGGAATTAATATTCTGTAGAACACAGTATGGGCAAATATGGGTCTTGGGAGCTGAACTGAGAAGACTAGTGGGCAATTATTGCTGCCTCAAAGGATAACAATGCTTTTCTTAGACTTTTTTTCTGTGCATGGGATTACTCTTATGTACCATGAGGAAAAAACACATTCAGAAAGCAATTCACTGTAGAGCTAATGGGTGTTTTTTCTTTTCTTCTTTTCTTTTCTTTCTTTTTTTCCATCCGGGTAACTAAAAAGCTGTTCACTCTTGTGAACAATACTGTGAATAATTATAGTACCTACTGCTTTCAAATGAGCATGATTTCTAAAGGTATAGCGATCATTTTAATCTGAAATATAATTAGCTGGACCAAGAGGAATTTGGTATTTTTATACTTTTAACAGACTGTTTGAAAGCAGGTTTGGGGAAACTCAGTCATGGAAATTGAAATTTTGTATGCAGCGGTTCAGATACATAATAAGTAGCCATTCTGGAAAGCCAACTTTGATTTAGCTTAACAAATAACTTCTATATTCCTGCTATAAGGTACTGGTTAATAAACCAATAATGGTGATAGAAGGTATGCATCCTTTTGAATAACAAATTATGATGAGTCTTTATCGTAAATATACACTCTTCTTGTGTATGTACTGCTCTTCAGGTAGTCACTCTTTGAGCTTCTGCCATGTTTGGGATTCTGACATGCCATAACATTTTGATTTCAATTCTGCTTAGGAATGCCATTGTAAAAACCATTTCAACTAGTGCTCAAATGAGGCAGAATATGTGTTGTTGCCAAAGCAACTGCTCAGTGTGTGGTCTTGTAGTTCAGTTCCAGAGCAGCTGCGATCTACTTTGGGAGAAGGGGAAATAGAGGTCATCTGGATTGGACTGGCTTTCAATCCACATACTCAAATGATGGACATTCAAATTAACCATGTACATATGATCCAAAGTATACTCAGGAGGTTGAAGCCATCTCAAGTCTTTAAGTGACTCTGGTCCCTGTGGCAGGTAGAATTCTAACACTGTCCCCAAGATTCTTACCCCTTGTCTACAAGTTATATAATTTCTTCTCCTTGATTATGGAGGTTGGATTACCACCTGATGGGAATGCTGTCAAAGGGATTAAGAAGTTGGGTCACCTGATATTTAAGGTTACTCTCAAATATTTTCTTTAGCCAAAACTTGGAATAGTTCACTTACAATGGATATACACATTGCCATGAAAACTCACAATTTCATGGAATATCACATTACTGTTTCTAAAACATATGATTACAGGTCTGTGAATATGACTGATTTCACTCTCATGATTAGGTTACAAAATATGACAAAGATAAAGGGATTTTTCAGATGTAATTAAGGCCCTAAATAAGTCGCCACTGAGTTAATCAAAAGAGGGATTATCCTGGGTAGGCCTAAGCAAGTGAGCCCATAAAAAAGACTGAATCCTTCCTGAAGGAAGAGATTAGAAGTGAGAGAGAGTCTCCTGACAACAATAAAGAAATAAATTGCCATACTGTAGAGAGGGCCAACTGGCATCTTAAGGGGCAAAACAGCACCATAGTTATGTGCAGGCTCTACAGCCTGACTCCTTGGGTTTGAAGCTTGTTTCTATACATGACACAGGACAAGTTAATTATCCTCTCTGGGCCTCAAGCTCTCAACTATAAAATGGGGTGATAAAAGTAGTGCCTGTCACACAAACTTGTTGTGAGAATTACACTTGTGAATGTAGTGTTGGAAACATGGCTACCATAGTTAAGTGCTTTCATACATGGAAATTGTTCCTGTTTTCTATTCCTAAGTGTCATTGTGAAGATGTAACCAGATGTCATCCTATCAGGAGAATTCTGACTTCAGCACCAAGATCTCTTTAACCACCCACCTGAAACCTAAATTTTGGAGTTCCTCAGGACTCTGTATAGGGTTCATTCTTCTTTTCCCTGTTTTCTTCTCTAACTGATCTCATCCTTTACTATGATTGTCTATCATTTATGTGTCATCAACTCCAAAATTTATTTCTCATACACACATCATTGCTCTCATCTTTAAATGCACACATATCCCATTACTTATCTGAAATAGTCACTCTGATGGCTCACAGGTGTCTCAAACGTAGCATGGCCACAACTGAATCCTTAGTAGCCCAACCCACCTAAAAGGGAGTCATTTAGGATTTCTTTCTCTCTATAACATCCCATATTCAATTCATTAACATCTTTTCTTTTTTCCCAAAATATAACTTAATCAAATAATTTTTCTTCCAACCATACTATACTTTCAAGTCTGCTCTGAATCCTTTCTTTATAACATATATAACCATTTAATTATTACTTTTATGTACTAATTTCTGTCTTCCCTGCAAGACTACTCTAATCTTTTTTACAACCACTTTGTACTCTAATACTAGCACAATGCCAACCTCACAAGAGATATTGAGAAAATATTTTTTGGATGAATGAATGAACATATCATAGCTCTCCCTCATGACTGTGTCTGGGTGAGAACAGATTTAACCACCCACACTGAAAGTGGAAATAGCAAAATTTCTTGTGATCAAATGGTAGAGCAGCATATCTAGAATATTAATGTCATAAAAAGTTTGAAATTCATATTTTCCTACCTTTCAATTCCAGATTTAAGCATATAATTGATAAGCTTCACATCTGATGCAGCTTCCTGTTGCCATCACCAGTAGTTACCATGTCTTGAATCCTAGTACTAATTACACCAGGTAAATTGCCAATACTTATAACAAAGGTACAAATTCTAGTTCTAAATCAATCAATAGTCATATTCTTTGGTGGTATCGTGAGGAACCATTCCAGATCTTAAAATGATTCCTTCTAATAATCTGTGTCAAACTCATTCTCTTCTATCTCATGCCCAGCATATGATCCAGGCTTCTATATTTGACCTTCATTATTCCACTGAGCTGAGGTAGGTCTCCTAGTAAATATCTTGAAAAAGGTTGGAAGTGCAACCTGTAAGTAAAGGGTTTAAAGTTTTAAATCTATGTGAATTATTTTTATTTATACTCAAATCAAGGAACAAGGTAGGGTTTACACATAGATTTATTTTTTATGGTGAGACTTCTGCACCTCTGATAAAACCCCCTGCCCACAGGCATCTCTCTCAACAATATCCCATAAAAAACAATATCCCTAGTAAGAAGTCTCTCCTTCTCACCAGGACCATGCATAAGCTTATTTTATTGAAATCAAAATGCTCACTTCAGCTTTCACTGCCCTCTAGCTACCACTCTCTCTCTCTTTCCCATCTAAGTCACATTTTTAGGAAAAAGTTGTATCCATTTTCACATATGATATTACGTCTTCAAAACATTTCCATTCCAAAGCAGCACAAATCCAATGACTGATTGATATGGGATATAAAGATTTGGCCCCAATAGGTACATGAAAATATGCTCAACATCGCTAATTATTAGAGAAATGAAAATTAAAACAACAATGAGGTATTGCCTTACACTGATCAGACTGGCCATCACTAAAAAGTCTACAAATAATAAATGCTGGAAAGGGTGTGGAGAAAAGGGAACCCTCCTACACTGTTGGTGGGAATGTAAACTGTGCAACCACTATGGAGAACAGTATGTAGGTTCCTTTAAAAACTAAAAATAGAGTTACCGTATGATCCAGCAATCTCACTTCTGTGCATATATCCAGAGAAAAGTCCAAATTTGAAAAGATACATGAACCCCATGTTCAAAGCAGCACTATTTACAACAGCCAAGACATGGAAGCAACCTAAATATTCATTGATAAATGACTGGATAAAGAAAATGTGTGTGGGGGTGTATATATATTACATATATGTATGTATGTATGTGTACATACATACACACAGTAGAATACTACTTAGTCATTAAAAATGAAATATTGCCATTTGCAGCAACATAGATGGACCTAGAGATTATCATACTAAGTAAAGTAAGTCAGAGAAAGACAAATACATGATATCATTTATACGTGCAATCTAAAATATGATACCAATGAACTTATTTACCAAACAGAAACAGACTCACATACATGGAAAGCAAATTCATGGTTACCAAAGGGAAAAGGAGGGTGAAGGATAAATTAGGAGTTTAGGATTAGCAGATACAAATTAATATATATATAAAACAGATAAACAAAAACTCCTACTGTATAGCATAGGGAACTCCATTCAATATCTTGTAATAAATCATAATGGAAAAGAATATGAAAAAGAATATATATAAAATTATATTTACATAAAACTGAGTCACTTTGCTGTACACCAGAAACTAACACAACATTGTAGATCAACTATACTTCAATAAAAAAAATGAAGACCTGGCCTTTCATTTCAACTTTAAATAACTCTGAAGGTTCATCCTAGCTTTGGGGTTGTTGGTATGTCAGCTGAAGCCTTGAATGAGCCTGCATGACAGCCCAACTTTTCCATCTGACTT
Organism: Vicugna pacos; assembly: GCF_048564905.1. Lineage (NCBI taxonomy): Eukaryota > Metazoa > Chordata > Mammalia > Artiodactyla > Camelidae > Vicugna > Vicugna pacos. Next base: position 37,529,226 of record NC_133001.1, read on the forward strand.
ATCCTGCCATTTCCTAGCCTTCCATAGGCGTTGACCTCAAGAATACTTTTGAACTTCCTAGACTCTGTGAACCCAGTTTGTGACTGAAGCCTTCAATATTATAAGTATCCTTTAATTCTCTTTCATATCACTCTTAACATTTGGACTTTTACATATAATTATGTAACTATTTGATTAATATCTGTCTCTTCCATCAAGTCCTATGCTCCATGAAAACAAAAAGTGTGACATTTTTCACTCACTATTGTTCTTCAGTACTCATCACAGTGTATTTGTCACACAGCATATGCTTGGTGAACAGTCAATTCCTGTATTAGTATGGTAAACTAATAAATACCTGTTAATTGAAAGAAATTAATTCCTAATGATGAATTCAGTTATTGGGTTTAACAATAAAAATTCAACTTACCCTTAATTTAGTCAGTGCATCCTAGGCCAAGCACGTAAAAATTTTCCTGGGGAGAAAAGCCTTTAAGAATGGACTCAGGCAGGATGTTGAGTTTAACAAAAGAGCTAAATGCTAATGGAAGACCAGCCATGAACATAATGTAGCTGACAGGTTGAAAAAGCATGAGTTTTGGCTTCAGTCAAACATGAATTTGACGTTAGACTTTGTCACTATCCAAGTGATCTATCATAAGAATTGAAAGAATCCAGCTGGAAAACACCAGACATAAAGTAAACTCACAATAAATTTTGGTATCTCATCCATATACATCACATTCTGTTCCACCTACTTTACAACTTTTTGCAAAGGAATGCAGCCCATGAAATTGTCTTATCTGGATATCCACAGAGGAAGAAAGCCAATATGGAGATGTAGTTTGCCCTCTTCAAGTATTCTGCTTTCTTTTTAAATCTTTCCATTCTCAAGTTTATTTCAGTGAGCTAGTCATCACAGAATCCTTGAGACGGCTGCTATCGGATCTGGTTAAAAGTAATGAACTGAAACAAAGTATCATGGCAAAACTATGCAAATTGACTCATACCTAAATCAAACTAATAGGCAGACTTCTCACCCACTGCCAGCTAATTCACTTTATGCTACTGGATATTGATTTTACTTGGAGTGGTGGGAAATCTGTCATGCTTAAGATGCCATCTGTTCCAGCTGCCAATGGATGTTACTTCTCACTTCCAAGGTCTGTTGGCCAAGAGTTCATCCCTTTTTTCCTGCAGGCTTTTGAAAGCTTCATTAGGTTCCCAGTCAACACTGGACAAGAAATCCAATCTATTTATTCTCATTACTTCTAACAATTGGCTAATTTTACACTTTGAGTCAGGAGCTTCCCTTCAATCACAGGCACAAAAATCAATGGAAGAAGGGAGAGCTGTAACAGAAGGACATGTGGGTTTTGTGGAAAAGATAATGGAATTGTAGGCAACCAAACAACAAGAGTTAAGTATGTAAGATTCCACAAGGGTACAGGGTAAGGCTGGAGGGATTACACAGCAGGTATCAGTTTGTTAGAGGAAATGGTCAGCAAACTTTCAAAGAAAAGTATGTACTGGAAAAATTGGGCTAAGGAGTCTTCCCCTCAAAAAACACGGAATTCTACTTTGCAGAACACTACAGACATGTCAAATGCTATGGCTGGTGCTACAGTATAGAAATACTTACCCATTTTTACTGATTCACATATGAGTGGGTGATCATACTCGATGTTATAAAACCAAGTAAGTGAGGAGCTTTAACAAGTTAACTAGGAATAAAATAAGTCTAACTCTAAATAGTGAAGTCTAGTGAACATTTTAATTGTTGAGGAGTTTTAAAATTATGTGAACCCAGTTATTTCTTTAACAAAACTCACCTGATTTAAATTTTTTTCACTCTATTCAGGACATACATGATGTTTCAATTTTGAATAATGTTCACTGATTCTTAAGTAGGCAAAGAAAAATAAAACATTTCTGATCCATGGGTTGTTAGACTTTCCCATCTTTCTACAGTATCTGTCAATCTAAAATTGACAGTATAATTAGCTGATAACACCTAGGTCAACTGTGGTTGGTAAGTTTTTAACACAGATATATTTAGAAGTGAATACAACTCTAAACAATTCTAGTGTTAAGGCTTTGGGGCTTTTTTGGAGCCCTGGTAAAAACAGAAATAAGCAGATTTTGAGGCATGAACAATATATAAAAGTTCAGACATGCAAAGAGCCCAACCATATATTTAAACAGGCTGTTCATTCCCTTTGGAATAAGTACATACTTAGCAGTGTATGTTCTAGAATGCCTGCTCTGGACACAAGCCTGCTATTCCAAGTTTCTGAATTCAGATTCCTGTAATATCCCTGTGTTTCAAATCTATCAGAAAAATTAAGACGAAGAGTCCTCTCAACCACTTTTTTTTTGGCCAATTAATTTGTATTTAAGTAATTTTTGCCTATAAAATGTAATAAACATTCACTGCAGAAAGTTGAAGAAAATTAAAACCACTCACATTCTTCCTCACAGAAATAAGGTCTTGGTGAATGTATGTAAATCCTTTTCTATACATATAGACATATATACATAATACTTCTTTGCATAATTGAGACTACACAGGGGAATGACATGCATTTTTCTTAATCTATGTATATTGAGAACTTTCTTATGATATTAAATGTTTAAATGTGGAGCAAGATGTTGTATATTTTTGCATACTGATAAACAAATACTTACTGTAAGATGGTGAAAAGCACTAAAAAGAATACATAGCAAAGTAAGTAGGATAGAGAGAGTGGGAACTTGGGAAATGACTATTTAGAGTTCTTAAGGGGGGTGTCACTGATCATATGACATTTGAGCAGAAATTTGGAGCACAGTGCTGCAGCCCTGGGCAGGAGGGTGCCCAGCATATTCAAGAAATTGCCAGGAGGTCAAGGGAGTCAAAGTGGAATGAACCAGGGAGAGTATCATGAAATGAGTGAAAAAGGAAACAAATATCAGATGTTGATGTAGATATGCCAACTAGGTGGGCAGTCTATCAGGTCGTTTGGTCACTGAAATGACTCTGGTCTTTGCTCTGAGTGAAATAGGAAGTCATGGAAGAATTTTGAGCTAAAGAGTGATATGATTAGATATCTATTTTAAACAAATTAGCTTTTCTTCTCTGCAGTTAGCAGAATAGAGGGGTAGTGGCAAAAACAAACACAAAAAAACACAGAGAAATCTATAGCAATAATCCAAATGAGAGCTAACTATGGCCCTGACCAGGAAAGTAATTGTGGAGATATGAAGAAAAAATTGGGTTCTGGATATATATTGAGGATAGAGCCAATACATTTGCTGGTAAATTGGATACAGAGTACAAAAGAAAGAAAAGAGTAAAGATAACTCCAAATATTTTATCTGAAAATTGACCCTTGAAAAAAAAATCAAAGGTGAACTAACTTCCTACAAAGGGCCATACAGCAAATATTTTAGGCTTATCAACCACGAGGTCTCTGTCACAACTATTCAATTCTACTGTGGCATGAAAGCAGTCCTAGACAATAAATAAAACTACAAACACAGTTGTTTTCCAACAAAACTTTATTTACAAAAACAGATCATGACTGGATTGACTCATAGGATATAGTTTGCTGATGCTTTAATCTAAGTTGCCAAATTGATGGACACTGCGTTGTTTATAGCATTTCTCTATTGTCAGAAAGACAGCAATTACTCAGAGGTTTTAACCACCTGTACTATCATACACTTCAGTCCTACCTCTTTAATGGTCATTCATTGATATTTGCTGAGAGTTTGTATAGAATAAATATAATTTCTCCCTTAAGTATTTGATACCATCCACTTGTGAAGCCATTTGGCCCTGGAGGTGGTTTCTAAAACATATAGGTGTTCAATTTCTTTTTAAGTCAATTTTGTTGCCTCACAAAACATAATTTCCGAATTTTGTACTCCAGAACTATAAGATAATAAATTTCTGTTGCATCAATTTACTACATTTATGGGGTTTTTTTTACAGCAGTGATAAGAAATTAATACAGATAGTAAAATAGGAGGAAGGCAATTACTGAAGTGGAGACTTAAGAGCATAACTGACATGACACTTACTACAAGCCTGTTCTCAAACTAATCTATTACAGGAAAGGAGACCTATGAATGTTGAGAATTTGGGAAGTGATTTTCTTAAATTACCCAAGAATTCCTCGAGAAAGTCTTTTGTGTTCCAGGATATAGTTACTCTAATTTGAAAACCACTGTTGCTAGGAATTGACCACAATAGTATATTGCTGAAACACTGTGGCAGAAAAGATCACTGGAGGAGAAGTCAAGGAGTTGAAAAGTCAGAGCTGAAGCAATTCTGTTTATAAACAATGAGTTAAAAAGAAATATAAAGGAAATATATTCAGGAGAATAATTGAGAGCCAGGAGATAAAATCACAAGGAATGAGATGTGGTGACAAGGGAGCTTATCAATGACTGTAAGAAGAATGACAATGGATGTTGAATTGAATGTACAATGTGTTTTAATTTATAGCTGATTACATAAAACATCTCCAATTTTCTGCAGATGTTTCTAATGTTAAAGTTACTTACACATTCATCTTGCATATTTCTGATTTCCTCATAGAAAAAAAAATCCAGAAACTGAATTACTCGGTCAAAGTGTACATATAGTTTTAAGAATTTTATTACTTTACAAATATCCCTTTAGAAATGTTTATAAATTTATAACTCCTATCATTGTATGAGGGCCTGAAGTTTCCTGACACCATGGAAATAATAATTTTAAAAATATTTGCTAATTTTATGGCAAAAATTTTCTTTACTGATTTAATTTTCATTTTTACTACTAATGAAATATAGTATCTGTATCTATATTTACTGGCTATCTAGATTTGTTTATTTTGTAAATTTTCTCATTTACTTTAACACTACAAATGCATTGCCTTGGCATTGTCTTTTCTATTTTTAATGAAATGGTAACTCATATCCTATAATACTTAGTTTTCAAGGTGTCTGAATCTCACAATCATCAGTTGGAGTTGGACAAAACAGTGTATTTGTTCTATTTACACATGAAAAACTTAAGACTTAGCAAGAAGAGTTTTCTCTAAGTTTAGTCAGCTCAAAAATGTAAACCTAACATCAGAACCTAAATGTTCTAAATCTTAATTTAGTGTTTATTCCAAATTCTACATTTCTAGTATATTATAAACATGAGACTTGGAACAAATGCTTAATTTATAACACTCGATTGTACAGGTCTGGCTCACTACAAAAACATCTTACTTAGGACAAAATTGTAGACCATGAAAACATGTTTCCTCTATGTTTCTCTTCTCAATCTCAAGGAAGGGGAAGCAGTGGGGGAAAAAAGAAATAATGAAAAAGATAAAAAGATAATTTGCCCTCAATCTAGCAAACTTCATTAACTGAGGTCAATGCTTTTTTCAGTCAGGAAAAGATTTACATTTCTAAAATAATAAAAGGTTTACTTTTCAAAAAAGACAATGAATAGCAGAAACTTCTGAGTACCAACCATGAGTTACAAAGAAATCCATAAAAAGAAGTCACCATAGATGGAAGGAACATTCCTCCAAGACACTGTTGCCTAACGAAATCAGGAAAATTGTGGTATTTGTTACTGAAGATAGGAACTTACGGGTTTCTTTCAAAACTGACCCAAGTTATCCAATCAGAATAGCGACTGCTGTGTAGTAAGATAAGCCCTAAATACTGATTAGTCTGTCATGAGCCCCTTTATAAAGTTTATGTCTCTTGTATACAAGTAAAAATTCTACATCCTCCCCCAATTGTTTTCTAAAAAAAAATTTAAATTTTATAGAAGTCCTTGTGAGACCTAATCCACTGGAGCTGATTGGCCTGTATTACTAGAGAAAGGCAAACTCTTCTTTATACCCATGATCTCCTTGGATAAGTCTCACCCCACACTAGAAAACTTTGCATCCCTCAGCGAATGATTAGATTATTTCTGATTGATGACGATGTAGATTACTGTATCTCACGGCTATGTGGTTCTCTCCACTGGAAGCAAGTGTTAAAGAGGTGGTACCTGTCTTTGTTATGGGTATATCCGTCAGGATTCCAGATAACCTCTGGTGACCTACAGTTCTTAAGAACCAGGTTACAGGGGCTGCAGCAAAAAGACTGTAGGCCAACCTTAGCTATATGGTTGAAAAAAGGTGTCATGTCCTATACTATTCCACTGATATTACTATGCTTTCACTGATGACGAAATCTTTAAATCATCTTCTACTGACTATCTTTTTGCGTATTAGTGGGAGCAATTAATTACAAGATGTTCCCCCATCTTACCTTAAAACCCCAGTTTGCTTATGTACAGGAGAGAAAATATCTTTTTTTCTACCCTTTTAAGTTCTCATCTGGGACCCCTATAAAAAGACAGATTAACAAGAGAAAAGCATACGAATTTGTTCAAGTTCTACATGACACAGGAGTCTTTGTAAGGAAATGAAGACCTTAAGAAATGGTTAAACCTGAGAGTTTTATGCTAGGTTTGATGAAGAATGGAAAGTCATGAAAAGATATGATAGGACAGAGTCTGCACTAATTCTAGTAAACTGGGGAAACTTAGCAAGGCTTGTTTGTTCAGGTTCCTCTCTGAATGAAGAGAGATAAGGATGCTGCTCCTTTCATCCAGATACAGAGAGGGTACCTCTCATATGAGGGTTTTATGCCCTGCTTCAGGGAAGTGTCAATAAGTCTGTATTGCACATGTCACTGCTCAAATTCCTTCAGCTTAAAATATGCAATATGCCAAGGTACCATATTCTCATTATAATCACAATTCTGTATTTAGCTAAAAAGCATTCCTTTATTTGAGACAACCCAAATTTCCCCTGATCTACAGTTAGTAATTGTGCCTTTAACACAATCCTGCACATATGAAGTGACTTTGAACTCAAGGGAGATATCAAATGCCTAATGAGCCAATTTATTTGACTGGTACACTGAATCTTCTCTGTATCAATTTAGAGTCTCATGTAGTTTTTTTCCCCACTTTTCACAAGATTCCCTGTTCAACTTAACAAAGAAAATGCAGGAAAAACCTGAACACTAAAATCTTCCCCTTCCACTGACATTGATGATAAAGACTCTTATGAAGAGGACTTGAAATTATTTTGCAGCTGCCTTAGCCATGGCAGTTTCAAGGGACACTTACTTAGCCACTGTTCCTTCCCTACTCTCACAAAACCCTGTATCTTTTCCAGTAGCTGAGCACACACCCTTAGCAAAAAAAGGGCTTTCTCTCCAACACCCAGTAGGAATTTGCTCACCTCTTAAGTATTTAAGCCTTAGTCCCATGCTAAGCTTCACAATATAGTTAAATAATTTCACAAGTTTATAGGTGATAAGCAAAAATTTAAGGAGAAATCTAGAATACTGTTATATTTCGATACCCTAGATTGCCAGCTTTACATCAATTTAATAGATTCTTGGTTACCATATCAGAGGGAGAAAAAAATGACTATTCAAAGTAGACTGGAAACCTAATGAGCCATTAGATCAGAGGACTTGGATAAAGCAAATAATTAGATTCAAAAGAAAATTACTGTGGACCATTCCTCAGATCTTCCCTATTATGGTTAACTAACATGTTAGTATAATTAGTATGAACAAGTATTCAAAACTATAAGAAAAAGATACTTGAATCAACTGAGTACTTTAAAAAAAAGTCTCACTAATACTTTTAAACAATATTCTGGTACCATATCTGGATTTTAAACAGAAATAATAAAATAATTTGGTGAATTTGAGATTGGCAAGTGGTTCATCTGGAATTACCAAAGATAGATGAGCACTATCAAGACTCTTATAGAAGAACAAAAGAAAAGGAAAAAGCTTACAGCATTACAAATTAAATAATTGAGTCAAGAAGACCAAGAGCATTGGAAACAATAAATTCCCTTTTCAAAAGGGTCCTTCTGAAATATTAACACATAAGAAATTTATCAAAGAAACCAGAAATAACTTGGACATTGGAAAAGAGAAAGCCCTATGAAGGCTCAAAAATGATTTAAAAAGCTGATGACATGTCCTATTTGGGACCCAGTGAAGGTTCTTCCAGGGCATATCTTCACAAATAGCTTTCTCCAGTGGTTATTTCAGAGTAAGCTTAGCATAACTGTTTAAGGCAAATCCTGACATTTCTATTGGATGCAAGTTTCATTATTCCTACACAAAGCCACTCTACTATACCTTAAGAAATCTCCCAAAGTAAATTAGAGTGTAATTGTCATTGGGAATTTCTACTACTACTCCAAATTTGCCTGATTCTGCCTCCTTATCTATTTCCATTAGACTCTTAATAAAAGAACTTAAAAAGTATGTTTTTCTTCTACACAACTCTACTCTGGTTAAATTACTGGGTAGAATTTTTTTGTAAATGAAATGGCAAAATACAGTTCATTTCAGAAAGAATTACTTTAAAAAGTCTAATGAACTAGATAAAGCTAGGCTATAATGGCACTATAAAGTTAGGTTATAATTTCTGTATCTTCACATTCCCTTCCTCCTAACAGCCCCCAAAATAGACTGTTTCTCTGGCCTATAAAGGAACAGATCTATAGATATACACCATACATTCTAAACAAAAACAGTCAAAATGCAAATACAGACCCATAAACCCATTCCACAAACTTACCCAATACCCATTAAAACCAGAATCTATCAGAGGAATGAAATAAAAAATTAATTCTCTGTCATATACTATGACATTACATATCTCCTGTTTTCCTGGGTGGGCAGAGGATAGTATTAGGGTTATGATTAGTGTAATAGGTTCTCAGTGCCATGAATATAGCCTTACTCTCCAAAACAAAACCTAATGCTTCCCATGATCTTTAATCTAGTGAGTGGGTCTATTAGAAAACACATCAGCATATACCCACACCAGAACCTAGCTCCGAGGTATGACTTTGGTACTTTTAATTACTCTTACTGCTATTAAATATCAAGGAATTGAGCCCAATACAAGTAAGATAAAATATTTTCCCAATGAATCTATACTCATACTAGGGATTTCACTGAAAGCTAACTAAAAAGCCTTCAGAAGCAGATGAGCCACAAGAGTAGACACCTATACTAAGATCCTTAGATGAAGTAAACAGCTTTTGAATGTGGATAGCTTGTTTCCAAGTCCTTTGTGTCACACTCCATGACTAGGAGTATGAATAGACATGCACTAAATCTTTTTCTTATTTTCTTGCGACTGATAATTTTGTTCTTTACTTTGTGCTGGTTTAATAAGATCTATTGCTCAGATGAATTCCTAATGATTATTTTGCTTAGAGCTGTAAGTTTAACCTTTGTTACACTTTGGTATTCAGACATTGTCTTATTACAGCTGGCTCATTCTTTTGTTAACCTCTAAGGAAATAATGACTGGAGGTATATGATTATTTTCCATTTCTTGGTAATGGAATCCCTATGGCCTCAGGACCACATGACTGAGCAGGTTAAGCTGAGTTCTATGTGGAAAGAAATTACTTGAGACCTTTCCCTTCTAAAAGTAGGCTCCACAGTCATACTAAGCCAAGGGTATTGTGCTTAAAAAAGCAATCATCATGCAGATTCAGGGATTCTTGAGTAAATCATGTCCTCTTCAGCAGAAAACCATTCTCTTTTGACACACAGCTTCTGCTGTACACTGGACTCTGAATAACTGACCATGAGCCAGAGAGTTACTCCTCATCATAAGCTAAGTGCTGTGTGAACCACCAGGCAATAAAGATTGACACAGGTGGCAGGAGTCCATCATCAGGTGGAAGTGGTATGTGCAAAATACTGGGCTCCTGAAGGAAGCCACACATAAGCTGCCATGAAACAATGATTTAGAGTCTCATGGTGCATTGCCTCTTCTCCCTCACCTCATATCATGGTCTCATGAAGACTCCCCTATTGACGACTTTCCTAAGAAGGGAAAATAGCTGGGCATGATATACAGATAGTTCCAAAAGATTATCTAAAATTATCCAGAAATGGAAGGCAGTAGTAAGTACCGAAGGGGAGCTATATAAGGAATATCTTTCTTGTAGGTAGACATTTAAGCATTAGAATTTTAAGTTAGATACGCTCAAAAGATGAGATTGACTGGAAAACAGAAGTATAAATCTACACTTTTCTGTCTGTTAGTCACTAAAAATTTAGCTGAAGACCAGAGATTTGAAAAGAATAAGATTCAAAAATTAGAAAAGCTGCTCAGGAGAAGAGGTATATGGATGGGTCTTTCAGAATAGGCACAAAATGTAGGGGTTATTTCTGTGTCATGTAATGAGAGCAGGGTAAACACAGAGAGGAGACACTGAACAATTAGGTGGACAAATGTTCTATTCTGTGAATATCAACTATGGCTGGAGATTATGGAGATTAAAAATATGAGTTTTCATTCCCCATTACTGGTGTGGCTACATCCACTGCTGAGGGTTCAGCAACATGGATACCAATTCTGTGTTCCTATTAGGCAAAAAAATATGATATACTTGCTTAGGACAAAGGGATTATGGATAGCAGAAGCGGGAAGTTACAAATACCAACGATGGCCAAATGACAAGCTGCAGAAAAGAGCTACAAACTGCCCATATATTCTTTATTCTTTGATATGTATATATTTGCATAATTTAAGCTTTCTTTGTATCTTTCATTATGAAATATAAATTATGCTCATAGTAGTCAACTCTGTATTTCAATACTCAAGTCACGGACCATCAGAAATGGCATATGAGCCTTTCTGCCTTCCTTTTTGGGAAGATGAATGTTTCTGCACTTGAATTAAAGGTTAATTGCATCATATTAGTTGGAAGCAATACATTATATGTGTCTTTATTCAGAAATCAAATATATAAGGAGAAGTATTGCACTTGGATGTTGAGTTGATAAAAGGGTGAACTGTGTTGAATGGCTGACTGTCAACTCAGCACTGTCCCTATTCCCCTCATATGCAATGCAGAAGAGTAGCCAGGAAGTAATCACATTTTTCAGGATCCACTATTTTGTATGGTTCTGGGTTAGAGATTGCCAATGAGAGAGACTCATGTGATATTCTGCAGGCAGAATGGAGAAATCATTATTCTTGGGAATTCATGATAACCAGATTCATGGATCTGAAGGATATTCGGTGATTTCCCAGGCATTCCAGATGTACCCACATTTTTGTGATAACCTGATAGTTGACAGGAACTTTCCCAGAGATACTGAGATTGCAGCAATTCTCAGGCAATCAAATCCTTTAAGAATTACATGCTTTAGAACCTCAGGCTGAGGTAATTAGTGACTATTTCCCTGACCTTCCAGCTAAAGACTGCCAATATTCACTCTCTCAGCTCTTCAAAAAAATCATAGAAATTCTAACTCCTTTCATTGGCATTGTTTCCCATAATATCTAGAGTGGTTCCAATCAACACAAACCCAGACTGATGCAAATTATGTGCCTTTTCTTTCATCTATGTGCATTTGCCACTCAAAGTCTCTCTGATTTCCAAAGCACAGTCCATCTGTGACACTGGCATGAGCATGTCTCACAAACCTTTATAGGCATTTGGATATGGCTACCTTTTGTTTTGAAAATATAGGGCAAGATGTAGAGAAGTACTTTCCTGAGGGCTGAACAGTGTTTGATGAGAATGGATGCTCATGGTTTCAGACTGCATTGTGCCAGTATGAGTCCTGGATCCTAAGTGACAGAAATAACCATATGTTCTTAAACAAACGTACTCTGAGTGTGTTTCTGTGATACTCAGGATCCTCTAAAGTGCAGGGTATAGGACAGGAGGCTGTCTTGCTCCAACCTGAAGATACTTCTAAGAGCAAGAGTCATCTGTCCAGAAAGACTACAAAGTGAACTATACTGTATAAATGCTATAACTTCTGGTCTATATGTCACCATCATTTTAAAACCTATCACAGTCAGAAACTGGGATGCATTGTTTACATGTTTATATAAAGTCACTAAAATACATGGAGTCCATGCTGTTCCATAAGTAAAAGCAACCTACATTAAATTAGTCATAAGAGCACTAAGTCATATTCCTTCTTTATTATTTACATCAAAGGCCAAGAGGAATGGCTATATGCCCACAGATTGGAGGTAAAAAGGTCCACAGATTGTTTTAAGCCTTTTAGAATTATACCTCAGAAATGCTTATAATAAATATACTCAAAATAGCTGAGAAACCAACCAAGTGACATGTATGCTGCTGTGCATTTGTTAGACATTTCCTACTGAATCAGAGTTATCTAAGCCCATACAGAAGACATCAATTGCTGTCCCAGTAGTAAAGAAGATTTTAGGTTCATTTTAATCCTAAGATTAAAGGGATAGAAAAGATGCTGAGAGATCTTCAAGTTCATCAAGATTAGATTTAAATTGCTCCAAAGAGAACAAAATCCAATCTCTTTAGACTCTCTAGGGAAGAGATATTCAACTTCCTCTGCTACCATTCTCACTGCTGGGACGTGACTCTAACCTAAATCAATTCTGTTGCTTTTTCCTATCCTTTGTTCCCTAGTAGACAAGCACAGTTTGCATCTTCTTTGTCAGTGAACTCTTTGAGACTGGTTTACTTACATTTTTACAAAACACATATGTGATCCTGAAGCCTGGGTTCCTTTCTTCAACAATCAATTTATGAGCACCTCTTATGTTATTATGGCTGCTATGCCAGACATTGGGAAACAGAAAGAAACAAAAGGAGCTCATAATCTAAACTGTAAACCTAAACATCATCTCTAACCTTTGTAGCTCTTTATGGTTTATAAACTGCTTTCATTCTCTTGTTAATATTTGAACTTCATAAAAACCTTCTAATATTTTCCAGGATTACTCTATCAGTAATATGACCAAAGACATAACAAAGATGTGAGGGATCTTGAGCGTCATCCCGTATCTTTCAATTCTTTGTCCAAGGCTCTTCTGTATTATGCCTGTTTTATAACAATTTTTATCTGTGAAACCCTTTCTTCAAATGAAAACTAAAGCAATAGGCCAGCATATTTGAGATCCAAGCCTGGATCCTACTGCTGCATTTAGTCATACCAGGTATTAGTCTTGCCACCCAATATATTTGTCCTGCACATTCATTATAACGAAGATATTCACATTCAAAGTTTAGCAAATAGTTTTCCAAACATTTCATGGGAACATGAAGAACGTACAGATCATTTACTACAAACTGAGTGAAGAATTGCATTGGACAACTTCCGCCAAGTATTCTGATATCTACTTAGCCAATCAGTGGTCCTTTCTCTCACCTGGCTACCTTTCCTTCTTGCTTTCCTTTAAGTTTCCTCTGCCTTGATGCAACACACGCACACAGTCAGCTCTAAAATTCACCGTGCTCACTGTTAATCCTTACCAGTCTGTGCAGCTGTCTTGAAAGGTGTAGTCAATTTCCCATTTTGACCCAAGTGCTTTAATTGGAGGTTATCTGACTGCAAGTAACAAAAAATAGCCTAAAACTTTCTGTAACAAAAATAGTTACGTCCTTATTGCCATAAGGGACTAAGTCAAGTGGTGGAAAGCCTGAGTCACAGGTTTCTTTTGCAGTTTCTCTAGTCCCCAACTCAGTGGCTGCCCCATTACTATCACCTTCTGAAGAATAATATTATCTGCTTCTCCCAGTAGAATAAGATGCTCCATGAGAGCCAGACAACACTTTAAATACCCATCAGAGATTGACAATAATATCCACAACCTGCAAGAGAAAATCTGGTTGACTCAGCACATGCCAGCCAGGTCAGAGGTCCAGTAAACCATGGCCAAAGTGACATAACCCATTGTCTATCCAGAAGAGGTGGTGTAAATACACTATCAAGAAGGGGCCTTAAAAAAAAAACAAAGAAGGGGCCTTGGATGCAAATGGTATTGCTAAATATACATTTAAGTCATCATTTAAAGCCTATACCTTTGTATTTGAGGTCAATATTTATATATTCAGCCAGTTAGTTAGCCCTTCAATTAACAAATATAAGTTTCTGCTCTACAGAATACTCCATATAGAACAAACAACGACCCAAATATGTAGCCTGGCCAAAGACAACCAGTCTAGTAGAGAGTAAAGCATGTATACAAATAAGATAGAATACAATGTTCCTCCAATAAGGATCTGTTGGTTTATTTCTGTGATTCCATAAAGTTGTTTATGATAGTGTTTAAATATTGTCTTTGCATTTTGTTGAGAGTCCAGATTATCTAGATAAACCTCTAGTAACCATGCTTTGCCACAGACTTTCATTGCTTAAGTCTGATTAGTATTTATGTGTAAGGTATGAAATGACCACCTGTTTAATCAAGTGTTTCTTACACTGGAATACACAAGTATATCTGGGAAACTTTGAGATTACTCAAGTTTAAGAAGAATTGATGTAAGAAAGTTGAGAAGGTATTGTCATTTATTGAACCCCTCCTATGAACTACATATTTTTAGAAAGACTTTATAAAATTTCATACATAACCTTAAAATAATCACTTGAAGTTGTTATTATCCTCTTTGTGTAGATAGTGAAACTGAAGCCTATAAAAGCTAAATAGTTGTCCAAAGGTCATAGAGATGGCCCAGTTGAAGTCATAATGCTAATCTGAGTACGTCTCATCTATATCATTTCTTCTATGTAATGTTGACTAAAGAGAGTGAACAGTTATGTGCTATATTCTACACTTCCATTTATGGCATCTAGGAAGTTAGGAGGTAATTCTGACAACACCAGAAAAGCTGAAAAGCATGAGGTACATATAGAAAACAAAAAATATTTGAATCCAGTAAAGGTATCTGGCATGGAAGTACGGCTGCCAGATAAAGCAAGCAAAAGTATAGGACACTCAGTTAAACTTAAATTTCATATTATGAATCATTTTTATAGTATGAGTACTTCCCATGAAGTATCTGGGATATATTCATATAAGTTACTCATTGTCTATTTGAAAATTCAAATTAACTGGGTATTCTGCATATTATTATATGGCAACCCTCCATGAAAGGAGGTAGTTGAGTACACGTGGGAGGGGACGAGAGTGGCAGAGATAAATGAAGCTGAAGGCTATCGACTGACTACGATTAGACCTTACTCTCCAGGCAAAGGGGAATCATTTGGGGTTTCTGAGATAAATAGTGACACAATCTGATTTGTGCTTCAGGAAGATTAATCTGGCTAAGAAAGGTAAAACAAATTAGAGACATGAAGAGTTGGAGGTAGTAATTCAGAGGAGAGGTATGAGGGCCTGAATTATGCCACTTATAGTAGGATAGAGGTGCCAGGGCAGATTTGAGTGAGGTAACAGAGGTAGCATCATCAAATCAGGTAATCTCAATTTGGCTAGTGAAATTTGTCTACCTGGATTTGTAGGACTAACAAACACCATTGGGGGAAAAAAAGTACCATTGTAAGTATTTCTATTTTAAAACAAATGCTTGAAATGCCTCTTGGATTGTTTCTCCCACACTGGGTTACATTTCTTCAGAAGCTGCATAAACAGCTGAGACTCAGTCTGCAGTTCCTCCACTGAGTTCATGGAGTACTTTTTCATCATGACAGTGAACCCAGAGCACACACTCAAGAGGCATATGATGGATTAAGGACAGCTTTGAGCTGCCATTGGGGATGAAAACCAGAAGACTGAAGACTGCAGTATACCAGAGAAAAAAATCCTTACCT
Source organism: Vicugna pacos (assembly GCF_048564905.1). NCBI lineage: Eukaryota > Metazoa > Chordata > Mammalia > Artiodactyla > Camelidae > Vicugna > Vicugna pacos. The sequence goes on from NC_133001.1 coordinate 37,544,853, forward strand.
TTTGGTTGTCTTTTATCAAGCATGAAGTTTATCTTTTGCCCCAGGACCACAATGTTTTCTACACGGACACAGAGCTTTATGGTCACAATGTAAGTACCCTCCAGAGGCGGTTACTTAAGTCATCCAGCAGGCCTGGTCGCCTGTTGTCATATGAGTATCATCTAGATACACACAAACACTGAAAAACAGAACAGAATAGGTTGGCAATCTTCGAATTTTTTAAATCAATTTTAAAAATTTATTCAGCTAATATTTATTGCATAACTACTGTACTCTAGAACAGGGTCAGCAAAAAAAAAAAAAAGGCAATAGGCCAAATTTGGCCCGTAGCCTGTTTTTATAAATAAAGTTTTATTGGAACACAGACACACTCATTTGTTTAGCTGCTTTCAAGTCTCAAAGGCAGAAAGAAATCCCATTTCCTACAGGGTCACAAACTTTCCTAAAGAGATAGATAATAAATATTTGAGGTGTTGTGGAGTCATTTGGTCTCTGTCACAACTACTCTATTCTGCACTGCAGAGCAAAAACAGCTACAGACAATATGCAAATGAATGACCATGGCTATACTCTAATACAATTTTATTTGCAAAAGCAGTTCAACCTGCAGCCATAATTGGTCAGTCCCTGGTCTAGACCATAGAATGTCTCTGGAAAAACCAATAATAATTTCCCCAAGAACTAACTAACATTGGCTCAGTATTTTTATTTCTCTCCACTACTTAGACACAGCAAGTTTGACAAAATATATTCTATGTGTTTGTTTTGGTTTTTCCATATGATGACTCACCTATCTTGGACAATGCAACTCCACAGTTCACAATTAAATCTCAAGTTCATGTTATTCCATTTTGTTCTCATTCTGCACTAATTGAATAGATGCATAATGACCACAATTAAGAAAGTATTGCTCTCATGGGGAAAACTGATCTCTTGACTGACTTGGAGATGGAATGATGTGATGCTGTATCCTCTATATCCTAGTAATGAATGCCACAGCCTGGCAACCAGCCCAGAGATTGATCAGATTTGGTATGTCCAAGTTATAGCACAGAGGCAGAGGGCTGGGAATTGCTATGTTTGTCAATTTTCTGCTTGGGATATGTGTCCTAGAGGAAAACAGGATTCAACAAGAAAAGCAACGTAAATACGTTCAAGTAGAAAGAATTTTACTAGTTCTAATTTCTTCTTCCTATTGGTAATAATGATAATAATATCAATATTGATGATGATGATAGCTTTGTGATCCTAATCTCTGAATCAGTGTCATCTTCTACCTCGCTTAACACTGCTACATCCAATGGCTGCCAAGACCCACATGTAATTAGTGTATTATGATTATCTCCTAACTGAGGTCTCCACTGTCAATCTCTTTTGACATTTAAGGATTCCTTGGCTTTTAATTTAAAGATTCCCATAAAGCTACCTAATTTCCTCTTCCAGGATTAACTCTGTACTTTCTTGTATAAGTAACTTTTTAGCTGAGTTCTTCTTTTTTTCTGGGATGTTCCCACCCCAACCCCTAGCTGTCAAAATTTTGTCATTGCTTAGGAACCAGTCTCTAATACAATTTTTTCCAAGAAGAGTTTCCTGTTGCTCCATTAAGTAAATATACTCGTTCCCTACTCTCATCTCCTCAAGCATTTGTATTTCCCTACCTTCAATTACCATCCTCCACAAGCACTATCTTCCTTTGTCTACTGTCTTGAGTAAACACCACCAGATAAGCAACTTAAAGACTAGGACTGTATTTTAGGGGTGTTGTATCATATAGGGAAAATGTATTTAAATCTGATGGTTGGATATCAGGCCCAACTACTGCACTTGGTAGAAGTTCTCATCAGATCTTAACATTATCTGTATTTCAGTGAATCAGAAATCAACATCCTCCCACACAAACTGACTAACACAGGGTTTAGCTCATAGTATATGCCAAATAAATATCAGTTCTTTTCTTTATATATTTAGGGTCCTCCTGACCTCTAACATAAAGAATGTTCGATAATTTAAATTCATTTGCATGGAAATGTAGGTCTCGATAAAGGTCATACTGGGAACTTAGTATCATCAACTGAACAATTCTACTTGAATCTCTAGTATAGCAAAATCTTTAAAGGACTAATTTCCAAATCTGTTTTTCCAATACGAGAAACAAAATATAAATGAACCTAATGTTCCCAGTTGTGTCTGTGTGTTGGGGAAGGGGGGGGGGACTGTGTAAATGAGAGACACTTGGAAGAGGAAATTTAATACTTAAGTTCCAAAATCAGACCATTACTTGGATTTTGTAATTTATTTTTCTTAGTCCATTCAGTAATTTTTCTTATCTGTTCAGTTCAGGTTTTAGATTGAAACATCTTAATTCTTTTTTTGCTCTATTCTGACTTTCCTAGCTTTCTTTCAGTTGTATTTGCCACCTCATTTTGCACTGCCTCCATATTCAATGCAATTACTACTAACAAGGAGAAATTTCACTAGTTCTTTCATTTGAAAGAAAAATCAAGTTCCTTAAACAACATAAGATGACTTAATTAAAGAAGAAATGAAGTTTTAAAAAATGTGAACAAATTGAATTTACTTGAATGAATATTTACCCAATATTTGACTGCTAACCAGTTAAATATTGGGGAAATATTCTTTAATATTAATATAACCCTTGAGGAATAAATATATATTTATAAATAATTTGGGGAAGTGAATAATTCACATTGATATATCTCTTTTTTAATGCAGGTTTTTATATATAAGATTTGTTTTATGTGGGATAAATCTATAATCTAATTGATACTCATTTCCATGATGACAAAATATATATTGGCTTCTGAGAAAATAAAAACTATGTTTAATGAAATAAAGAGGAACTGCATTAATAAATTTACTCACAGTTTAAGAAAGGGCAGCCAAATCAAGTACCCTTAACTCTTTCATTCGAAAATGCCCTCTCCAAAGACAGAAAAGAAATGCAATTCTGTTAAAACCTCAGAAATATGCTGCTAACCAGTTGAATATAATTTTATAGATTTTTTTATACTTGAATATGAAGAGGCTTTTGACTGTCATTTCTTCAATGACCAGTTGCATTGTGATATACAAATGTACTACTCCATCTGCTACTTAACAGTTTTGCTATGATGATACAAAAACTTACAATGACATTTTTCTTGATATAAATGCAGATCTATAAAACAGATTACATCTTCAGGATCACAGAATGTTTGTACTAATGGGATCATAGAGATGACTTAGTGTGTAGCCTTTTCCTTTTATATTTCAGGATGTTGAGACCCAGGAAGATGACATACCCAAGACCATCCTAGTAGTTGGCATCTACTCCATAGGACGCCTATATTGTTTCCTGTTTTTTCCTTTATTCCACAGCTGAAAACAGAAATGGGAAATTCTAGCACATTCAAAATCCAAAATTTTCAGCTTAATCTCTTGCTTAGTTGTTGAGGGCCTGAGCTGCTCTAAAAATTGCAGCACTGCATTCTTCTGATAAATGCCATACACTCTCAAGATGGTCTTTCAGGCAGATGTTGGACTTCCTATCAGCTATCTGCTGACTTCCAGCTCCTCTCACGGTCTGTTAGACCCAGATCTTTCTGGTTGACTAGTCAATTACCAATTGCCTGTATGCTTTCTTGAATTCCAAAGGTTTCTTATTGTATTCTCTTTGTTCTTCTGATTTTACAGCTTTTTAAAAAATCACTTTGCTACCATAGTATCAACATTTGGATGAAAGAGGGTTTAATTTACTAGTTTAATCATCCTCTGGGATACTCTTTGACACATCAGAAATCCCTGGCAGGTCAGCATACCTTCAGGGACATCTGTAGAAGGATTAAGATCTTCGGGGTCAGAGAAACTGAGACCAAATACTAACTTTGCCATTATTAACTAGGTGATATGCAGTAAGTTAAAATATCTAAGCTTCAGTTTTCCCTTCCAACTGGAAATAATATACATTTTGCAGCTTCTTGAGAAAACTGGATGAAACTATCTGTAAATTACCTGAATTTTTTTTACTTGAGTTGTGACTCACTAGTATTAATTCCATTTATTTATTTCCTTGAAAGCCAATCTAGAGCTATGCTACTCATAGGGTGGTCCATGGACCAGTAGCATCTGCATTACCCAGGTGCTTGTTCAAAATACAGAACTTCAGGTCCTACTCTAGACCTGCTGAATCAGAAGCTATATTTCCTCAAGATTCCCAAGGCACTTGTATACATACTTAATGCATATAAAGTCTGAGAAGCCCTGCTCTAGAGGTTCATTTTTATTAATTGATAGCTGTTAGGTAAGAGGGAGGCAATGGGGAGGTCTATTAATGAAGTTCCAGAACATTCTGGGACAGATTCAAAAGTTCTGGTGAGAAAATGGTGGAAAATGTCTTTATCACTTAAAAGCATATTCTCCTTCCAGTTTTTACTCTCTCCCATTAATAAATTCAATTAAAGATCCAAAGCATGCTGAGGCACCTTGTGGCACATGTTAAATCGATGCAGTTCCCATACTCCACCACCACAAGGATAATCGGGACGGATCCACGCAAGGTGAGTGATCCATCCAATTAGTAGTGTTTCTTGAGGAAGCATTTCCTGTGGCACCTACATAATAAATTTTAAAACCTACAAGAAGATCCTGAATGTAACTCTTTATATCCGAGCCTGACACAAACATAAGCACAGATTTCCTGTGTCTACTGACCAAGTTTGGAAGATGTTTCATCTTCTGTGCTATAGCCAGAATTTATCCCTAAAGCTTCACCTTCAATTTGTGGGGCCTTACAATGATGCATTCTCACAGGTGCAAGCATTTTGAGAGCTGTTAGAAATATTAAATGTGCTTCAGTCAAGACACAGTGTTGGAGCAGATGAGTGGATAAAGAAGATGTGGTATATTTATGCAATGAAATACTACTCAGCCCTAAAAAAGGAATAAAATAATGCCATCTGCAGCAACATGGGTAGGCCCAGAAATTGTCATACTAATGAAGTAAGCAAGAAAGAGAACAAAAAAATACCATATGATATCACTTATATGTGGGATCTAAAAAATGACACAAATGAACGATTTTACAAAACAGAAACAGACTCACAAAGAAAATAAAGTATGGTTGCCAAGGGTAAGGGGGGGATGGAGGGATAAATTGAGAGTTTGAGATTTGCAGATACTAACACTCTATATAAAACAGATAAACACAAGATCCTACTGTATAGCATAGGAAACTATATTCAATATCTTACAATAGCCTATAATGAAAATACATATGAAAAGGAATATATATCTATACATGTATAACTGAATCACTATGCTGCACATCAGAAATTAACACACTGTAAACCAACTCTACTTTAATAAAAAAATAAATAAAACTCAAAAAATTATATAGAGACAAATGGAAACTAAATTTTTGATGGTGAGGACACTGCAGTATTTACAGAATTTGAAATATAATGTACACATGAAATGCATCAAATATTATAAAATAATATTACCTCAATAACTTAAAAATAATTTTAATGTAAAAAAAGAAATGGTGTAGAAAGAAATAACCATATACTGTGCATAAAAGAAAATCTCATAACTCATCTTCTAAGAAATCGCTCAAATTTTAGTACTCAAGGTGCTAATTCCATTTAGGAAATTAAACAGAACAATGATTGATAGACAACTTAAAGTATACTTAATTTGTATGAAACAGGTTCTTAGGTCACATAGGGATGATGAGAGTATTTTACAGCAGATGTTGGAGCCCAGCTGATTGTTATGAGTGTTTCATGATTCTGTTTAGGCCCCTAAATTTTGTCTGCTTAAAAAAATAAAAAAACAAATAGTAACTTCTTGGCATAGGAATATTTTGCAGCAAAGCATCAAGATATTTGAAGCACTCATTTCAAGTTTGGACTCTAAATTGAACTGGTTACCAAAAAGAATTATGAAATGTCAGTGTGATGACACTAATTATTCTCCAACTATCCCTTAATCTGATCCCAAATAGGGTACTCTCTTAAGCACAGCCTTAGGTGACAAGAAAAAAAAAAAAAATCAAGAAAGTGATTAGCAGTTTCTCAACCAGGCAGAGCTTTATAATTGCAAAACTACTTTGGATTACCACCTTTAAACTGCTGCACCCAGGAGCTTAATAAATGCTAATCAAGGACTGAATAAACAAATATTTGGTAACAATGCTCTACCAGTACATGTGGAAAAGCCTTTAACCTTGGAACCTTGTTTGGCTAACCAGTCATCTAGTTTGTCTAGTAGATCTTTCCAGATCTCATCAGTAATTTCAAATGTTACCTCTTTGTATGTATGAAAGAAAAACTCTGCCAGTTGTTATGCTGACAAGTGTATCTGAGAAGACATTTCACTGCCAAGAGTAGAAGCTGATGTGAGAAAATTTCATTATGCGCACATTTCCATTTAAAAAAAAATGATCAGAACTATCTCTCTTAAGCATAGTGTTTAGCATCAACCTGGAATCAATTCAGTTGTTATTGTTGTTTTAAAGGAACTGCTTTTTTTTTTCAATAAAACTTCAATGAAATTTGTTAGAAGAAGTTTTAGTTGCTGACATTCAGTCAAAGGGTTTGTCAACAGGATTTCACTTCTTAGATATGTTTGGGAGCTTTGGAAAAGATTTTTTCTTTCTACTTGGAAGTCTCTACAGAATATCTGGAGGCATAAGCATCAGATAGTCCCTATTCCAAAATTCACTTTATATTAAACTTGAAAGTCCCAGGACTCACTTGGGTACTAGAATATGCAAATATGAGTGTGATACCACACGAATACATGGTTAAAGATTCCATGACTGAACAAGAATACGAGTTTAAGTAAAATGAAATGTATTCTATTCCTTAAGAGAAGTATAAAGAAGACCAGAAACCTTGAAGTTCATTGAGTTTGATGATAAAAAAATAATATGGAAAAATTCATTAAGTTAAAATTTAAAGTCTGGTCTGTCTCTTCGTGCCATACCATGCTTCATTAACTGACTACCTCAGTTGCTACAGTTTAAAAGAATATCCAGCTCTTTTTAGAATATATTTGCTCTGACGGAGAAGTTGGATATTATTCAAGGAAGAAGAGTCAAGGAACAAAATTCTGATTCACGCACTCACCTGAATGTGCTACTCTCTAGCTGCATGATCTTAATTCTTTCTCAGAACCTGACATCCCTCATTTTGAAAATGCCTTCTCTCTCACAAGATTGCTAAGCTCTTGTAAAGTATCTGCACAGAATTTGTACCTCAATAAATGTTCATTGCTCTGCCTTGCTTTCCCTCTACAACCTCAGGCCATGAATAAAAGTGCTTACATGTCTTACAGACTTCCTGGTCTTTACTCAATTATCTACCTTATCGATGACAAACATTATTATCTGTACTAGCAGAAACAGTCACACGTAAATACATGGGGTATATATCATATATTGACTTGGCTCATAGGCTCAGGATTCTGTGATCACCTGTGTGAAAACAAACATTGAATCAATAGATAAGAAAATGTAGAGACCTGAGATGTTTTAAGAAAAAGTTCTGTACCAAAAATTATCTCTCTTCTCTCGTTAATTTCCTCATCAAATGACTAGGTAATTTTGCTCTCACTTTAGTTTTTGAGACTAATTTCTTCACCTGAAAGACATGATTGAAAATTTGTCTCAGTTAATTCGGAGTCTTATAAGGTTTCAATGAAGTATGGAAAGCTAGAAATCTACACAATTCTAAGGCAGCGGTAATAGTAGAACAATCTTCCTGCTCCTCTAAGCAATTCTGTTTTTATCAGCAAACGTGTGAAGAAAAAAGATGAGTTTCTACGTGGATCATTCGTGACTCTAAGGTTTTCCTCATGCTGAGAACCAAGATGTCATGGAGGTGGAGGGCTAGATAAATTCTCTCTGGGTGAGATCAAGGGAGCAGTCAAAGGGTAGGAGTTAGATCTCTATACAACAGATACAAGAGAGCATAACTAAAAAGACGAAAGTTTGTACACAAGGAGATGTAATATGACACAGCAGGTCATGACATAAAATTGTATAAATATTTATCATTTTGTGAATATGTAAACATAGTTTGAACAATACAAAAATTAAAGGAAGTTGAACTTCTTTTCCTTGATTGGGAGCAAGGATTTGTTATCCAATATAAACCAACAGGCATGTAGCTGTTTTCCATTAATGAGGACATGGGTCATTTTGGCATGGGAAATAAAGGTGTGAAAGCAAATGAGTGAGGGTATGGATACCATAAGCAATTCTATTGTGTTATCCCCAGCATAAGAACAGTGGCCTACCTCTGAACCTTAATCAGCTATCGAAAGGGCTTCACAAAGACCTTCTTTCTCCCTGTACTTAACTTTTGAATAAATTTTTGAAGCCTTTTGAAAGACTACTAACAGACTCCTGCTACTTGCTGGCAATGATCCATCAACCTTGTGCCCCAGGTTCCCAATGGATAGCCACTGTAGACAGGGAAAGCCATGGCCATAACTCAGTCATAACTTATTTTTTAAGGCATAACTATTTGAAGGGTTTGTTATCAAGAGAGAATTTTCATGCTTCTTCTGTTTACATATCAGCAAAACTTTCCAGATATATACACATACATTCCTCATATAATTCTAAAATAAGATGCCTAAGAGAATGAATCAATTCTGTAAAGAAAAGCAATAGTCAGTAGAGTAGGAATTTTTCTTAAAATAAATTATTTTTCTGTTACAGAAAATTCCCACCCCAATCACCACCTTTCTAAGAATTTAAAGGAATAAAGCCAAGGTCCATAGAGAGCAACATTTATTGAAATCTGGTCACTCTTTGTGAAACCATAGGCTATTATGCTTCAGAATGCAGGAAGAAAAGTTCCCCAAAACCCAAGATTGGACACAAACAGACCCAGAATCATCTTCTAGTGCTAGCAGAGAGTTTGTTTCCAAAGAAGGATAAATCGTTTAACTATCACCTATTAAACAAGGCTCTGATATTCTACCAAATCATGTAAGAAACATGGACCAAGGAGGCAGAAAAATTTAGAATTAGGAATCAAGATGTCTCACTCTGCCTCTAGCTATTTGTGCATCACTGGCAAGCAATTTTCTATATTTAGCCTCTGTTATTCCAACTGTAAAATAGAAAGGTTAAACCATGGTCCCTAACGTTCCATCCAGCTTTCAGTCTCTGATGTTTGATCCACCTTTGTTCAGTGACAAAAGGAACCTATGGGCCACACAAGGAGAAATCAGTTTTGTCTTAGAGGGACCAGTCCTCCAAAATATCACCTCCTTCTTTATTTCTGCATAAAAAGTATTTCTTAATTTCTGTTTATTTGGTTATACTTAACAGGCCAATAAGCACCATGTACTAAACAAACTGAAGCTAGAATGTTGACAACAATGTAAGTTTTTTTTCTTTTCCCAAGACGGCATAAAACATACCTTTAGATTCAGGGTCATCAGTGACTTCACAAAGCCTAAGGAATTTCTTTGATCTTGCTAAAATGCACCTAGTCCTAATAATCCTAACATTCAGTAATCTTGGGTTGGATCCAGGTGCCAATAATGTGCTCTGTGATCCTGAACATACTACTTAATCTGCCCAAACTCAGTTTTCTCTTCTCTTCATGGTAGGAGATTAGAGTAGGTTTCATGCCTCCCAAAGATCCTATAATTCGTTTAAACAACACTGAAAAAGAGTGATTGTAATTTGCAGTAGAAAGATACTGTACCTACACTTCATCCTACCCCTACTTTACCTTCACTTTCAGATCCATTTTGCAATGACTGCTGAATTGCTAAACTGCAAACACTTTCACTCAGTGAGTAATTCTTGCAGCACCCAGAACAGTATCTGACATATATTAGGCCCTTTACTATGTGTTGGTTGAATGTACAAATGCAAGGAAACTACAGATTAACAATGCGCAGCTTCAACTGTTATATCAACTCCAACCAAATCCTATGAAATCTAAGACTAGAAACTTCTGAATTGGAAGTTACAAAAATTAACCAGCATTCTGAGAAATATAGTTACTTATGTATCTATTGTTTTGGGATAATCTACAACTAGGACATAATTCCGACTAAATGGATATGATTCAAATCTAAAGTAATCTGTCCCTTCAAATTCAAGCAGCATAGTGGAAATTTCACATATGTTGAGTAATTAGGACCATATCTGGTCAGCGTTTCATTATTGATTTATTATTAAAGATAGGTCACAAATCTAATTTCAGTATTCTATTTACATCTGGAAATCTGTGCTATGGTCTACTTTGAAGTGCTACTGCAAAGGAGAGGGAAAGGAACAGCCATGAGACAACGGCAATAAGTTAAGATTCTGGTTCCTCTTCTAGAGTGATTTAAACCCACTCCTGTTTCAGTTTGCAAGTGCAGAATGGTGTCAATTAAAATTTCTCCTGCATACCTTCTTCATGAGTATTAATGGGTTACTGTTGATTCTTAATATAGAGGAATATTAAATGGTACAGATAGTCTAGAAGTAGGAAGAATAAAGGAAAAGGATGGAAGCAAACACAAGGAAGATATTCCTTTTAGCATTACTGGATGTTCTATTGACATCATCTTTGATTCTTTAAGAGATCCTAGAAGCTGGAATGATGAAAACAATAAAAGGGTGGACTGGGGAGGAACCATGGAGAGGTGCTTGGCAAAGGGAGAAGAGAAGTGACCCACCTTCTGTGGAATCCTCAATTATCAGTATGGTTGGTGACAATAATATTCTGGCTGCTATCTACTATTTGCATATACATGCACATGCACAGCCCTATTTATAAACTTTAGTAATTAATTCACTCTGAAAGCACCTAGGGGTACATTTATTGTGATTTAAATAGCATATCTAAAATGTATATATTTTATATATATATGTATCTTTAATAAATGAACAATTTATTTCTGTAAGTATGGAGTTAAAGAAGATAAAATTGTTGAAAGGGATTTGTAGCAAATGGACAGCCTCTGAGCCAGCCTTAAAATATGCTGGGAGAGAGGGAAGAAAAAGAGGAGGGAGGTTGTATTAAAAAATAAATAAATGGTGACCATAAGGGCATTGTTACATTTAACAGAATTCCACCTTTGCCAGAGATAGCAGTTGTATATGCAGCAAAGTTAGCCCTCCCCCAAAGAGAGCTAACATAGGGGAAATATAAAGCCTCAGTAGGAGCTCCATCAAGTACAGCTTGAAACTTACTGGAGTAGAGGACAGAGGACACATTATGTTATAACACAACATAAGCACTGAAAAGAAGGCCATAAGGATTCTAATTGCTCAGGGAAGAGTAAAATGTGAGGTATAAAGGAACCAGACTAGAGTGAATTTCTACCCAGAACAGGAAAAATTATTAATTTTATTCAAATATTGGCTAAGGGAAAATTATTTAATTTTACACATAAATTGTTTACATTAAGCCAAATTATATATATATATATATATATATATTATATATATATAATTTGGCTTAATGTAAACAATTATATATATTATATATATATATATATATATATAATTTGGCTTAATGTAAACAATTATATATATTATATATATATATATATATATATTTGAATGTCAATATTACAGGACTTTTGAAGATAAAATATTAAAGAAATATCTTGTTTATGACATACTAAACTCACAACCCTAGAGTTTTTATACCTCTTTTCCTTTAAGAACACTTAATTTTAGAAATTTGAGAAGTACAATGAGAGTTGAGTAACACCTCTCTGAATCAAGTACACAAACTTCAAGACATCTTGTTGGTGAAAAATGTTCAGATGCCAGGACTTTAATAGGGAGAGGATGTCCCCATTCCCTGAAGATAACCTCTTCATGCAGAATGAGTACTTGCTAACAAAAGCAGGTGGTTCTCCCCAAGAGAGGCCAAATGATGAGTGATAAAGATGTTTGCAAAGGTAAATGCTGAAGTCAACCCCCTTCTGGTTTTTCTCTACTACTAAATTTAATATAATCCTCAACTGTACCTACTATGGAATCTCAATCTTAGAAATCACATCTTGTTTATAACTGACTGCTTGAGCAGAAGAGACTCTGAAACCTCTTGATGAGCGTTCAGATCTGCTGGTGATTCACTAAATATTTTAAAATAGTAGCAAAATAAATAAATGAAAATAAAACTCCCAGTCATTTGTGTCAGGAAGAGCTAAGTTCTCCCCCAAAATGCAGAGACAGCCTACTTTAATAAATTGCAAGTAATTGTTCAAATAAACAATGGCTAGTAGAGCAAAAACAAAGATGAATTTACAACTTCCAAAGAAGCCAAAGAACTCACTTCCCTTTTGAAAGGATAAGGTGTGTCCAGCAGTGCCTTTAGTAAGGTAAAGATATATAAAAAGACACAATTATATTTAGCAATTTGGTAAGGTCAAAACTAAACCTTTTATTCTAACTTGCATCTGTATAGGAAGCACCTAGCAGAGCAAACAGAGAGAACTGTTTACCAGACTAAAGCTGCAGGGCACATGGCAACACAGCAGGCCCAGGCTAACAGCGGATTTCCAAAGGACAGCCCCGTAATGGAATTCCTAGTGGGACGATCAAAGAGGTGGAACCATCAGCCAAGCATGACTGCACATAACAAATCCATCAAGCCCTATGATATCCCTAGCCAGACAAATAGCAAGGAGCACAGGGACTTAAATGGTATTTGAGAAAATTTACTATCCCCCTGCCTCTAGCAGGGTTGAGAAATAATACCATTCAAATTCTCATCTATTCCAACAACACAATCAAAATACTCTTTTCCTTAGCCAATTGAATTTACTGCCTAATATTTATTTATTCTTAACTGCATCTATGTATAGCTATATAAATAAAAATGTTTGTATATGTTTTAACATAACTCTGTTATCACATCAAGCAAAATCAGCTTGACAAGATTTTCATGAAATGTAGAAAGTATGTTTTGAGCAAAATGATTTTAAATACAGGCTATATGGCATACCTGAAATTTGCTTTGGGGTCCTCTGTCAGGGAGGGAGGCAGTCATTTACCAGAGCATTTGAAACAGAAGTGAACTAAGAGGCCCATAAGACTGATAATGGGAGTAATGAGTCATAAGAGTGAAGATGCATTAATGTGCCAAGGACAGAGAAAACAATCAGTAGTTTTAAGTATGAGCCCCAAATCCATTATTAAGAAGACAAATGTGGTTTGCAATCTAACCACTTCTCACCTGGATAACTCTACGTAGAACAGTTCAGGTTAAGCAGCATCAGTCATTTACTTAGTTAATTGTGATTAATACATTTTTCTTCAGCAGTTCTGAGAAGGCATTTTTGGAAGGACTCATTAATGTGGAGAGAATCCCAGCCCCATCCTAAGTCAGAGTAAGGAAATGCTGACCCCTCAGCACCTCACACTGATGAGAGGGGTTTCAACAGAACACTAAGAGTTCCTGTTCCCCACAGTTACAAAGCATTCGGGCCTGGTGTCTGGCTATCTCCTGCAAATGTAATGGTCCAGAGCCAAGCTGACTAACCACTAATGACAAATCAAAGGAATGGTGGCTGAGTGGGTTCAGCCTGAACTCCCACCAGTGTTTGTTGGCATAACACACACATAAGCATTTCCCATGGATCAGATGTGTGCCAGGCAAGAGAGAGAGGCTGAATGTCATTAAGTCCTGTCTGAGTGGATACAGAGTTGAGTAGAGAGAAACTATAGGTAATACTTGATTTCTAGTGGCTGTGGAAGGACTAAATCATCATCCAGAATAAAGAAATATTTGCTATTATCAAGGGAGCTACAGGTAAGAGATCCCCAGTAATTTAGAGATAGGAGAAGGTTTCCTCCAAAGACTACTTGAGTATCCCATGAAAGGAAGAATTAAAACACCTGCCAGATCCAGAGGACAAAATGCATCTTTTGATAGTGCTAATGATACAGAACTTACTAGAGTAGTCATGGAGGGCTTAGATTTTCATCCAGATGCAAGGGAAGAACTAGCTCCAACAAATATTTTTAAAGAGAGAGGAGAATAAATATATAGTTGCTTAACTGTTATACCTCAAGAGACATGGTGGTTCAGTATACCAAATATAGTACACACACATAAGCAATGGCACACTCACACAGACACACAATGTGTGATTAGGTAAGGCGATTTAGAAGAAGAAAACAATTTAAGAAGCACTAAGAATTATACTGCTCAGGGACTTACAAGAGCTCCCAACTATCTAGTAAATTCCACTTCTAGCCCTCAGTCTTATATTTGAGACTGTACTACCTGACCCCTTGTGTCCACTTCTCTTCTTCACAAATCTCGTTTCCCATCACTCCCACACGCACTTCCTTTGGCACAGCCAGGCAAACTATTTGTTTTCACTCTCATTACTTATGTCCAATTTCTTCTGCTTTATCCAAAGAAATACTTCCCATTGTTCAAAGAATCCTCAAGACCAAGGAAATCCAGCTATTCATCTTTCGTGCCCTAGGGTTCTATGTTTTCATGGCTGCGGATTTTTTTCACCAATCAAGGTTCAGTGGTTCTCAAAACTGGCTACATATTATAATTACCTGAGAGCTTTAAAAATAATACCACTGGCTGAGACCCCACCCTATAAGAGTTGAACCAGAATCTCCAGAGGCTGGTGTTGGGCAGAGGTGTTTTATTTTGTTTCTGATTCTTTAAAAGCTCCCTCAAGTAATTCTAACATACAGGTAGAATTGAGTCTACACTGGCTGAGGTATAATACACCTAATCAATTTCTTAATGTGGAAGAATGTTTCGGTTTTCTAAACTGGCCCCATGAGAAATTTTGATAAAATGTCAGTTGGTTGTGCAGGTTTTTAGTATTCTGACAGGTGAGAGTGGAATTAGACATGGCTATGGATAAAACGTTGGCCCTGGGAAAACAGAATATAGATCGAAAAAGGGAGAAATGGTTGTGCCAGAGCAGTAATTCCCAATGCTGAATACACAGTGGAATCACTAAGCACCTAAACCAGTCTATGCTGGAGCCATAGCCCCCACAGTCACGAGTTATTTAGTTTGGTGGGCTCAGGCATCATGAAGTTCTGAAAAGTTCCTTTATTGACTCCAGTGTACAGACAGCATTGAGAATCACTGCCCTGGAGGGCAAATAAGGTTAGTGTCCCCTGACATTGTGTAATCAAATGAAGCAGATTCTTTTATGAAAAATCGTTCCTTAAAGAAAGGAGAATAAATGAAAACATTGTGTCTATGAAAATGTTGTTAGCTTGGGGGATTTTATGTTCAAATCGGGGCCCCGTATCTCAATCAATTTAGTCACAGGAGGTCAAGGCTGTCAATGGAGGCATCCTGTACATAGTTAGGTATGTGGAAAAGAAGGAAACAAGGAGATCTCAAGAGGTCTTCCTTGCCTGTTTGTAGTAGGTGGGGTTCCTTAATAAAAGATAGGAACTTTATAGGATTCTGTCCCCTTGCTGTAGAGTAGATTCTTGTTCATAAATATTCATTCCTCTCCAATTCCTCCATGGCCTGGAAAGTACTTTACCTCTTCTTTCCTTCAGGTTTAACCACGTGACTTCAGCCAATGGAATGTTAACAGGCAAGATATGGTAAGGGCTTGACACATGCTTGAGAGATGGAACTTGCTCTGCCAGGGACATGAAAAATCATTCCTTGATTATCTTGTTGGTCCAAAGAGGAAGGGGGACACACTGAGTGAGGTTGCCTCAGCCTATCCACAGACCTGCAGTGGGATCCTCTCAGTTCCTGGGGCCTGAAGCAGAGCTGCCTAGTAAAGCATTCTGCAGATGGACAAACTAAATAACTGCTTACTTTGTATGTGGATGTAACTTTCTGGTCATTTGCTATGTAGCCGTACTGTGGCCAAAGCTAACTAACACATGTGCTTTCCACATCTTCTTAACCTGAAATGTGCTCCAATCCTCGACATGTTTTGCCAAATTAGCTCAAAATCTACTCCTTTAAGAAGCCTTACAACATGCAGGAGATGATTTTATTACCTCATTTCCTCACCATCCCTGCAAACAAATATGGTATTAGGTTCTGCCTTTTGGAGGATGCTTCATGAAACACCTCCATCAACAAAAAGGATTATAAGTCTAGTCCAGGATTAACGTCAAAGCTTTACCTACTAATTGCTGATATTCATCACAGGACTGTACATGATAGTTTAAACTTAGAAGAAATCAATGTGACTAATATTAGGAGAATCTTTAAGTAACATTCATAATTTTCATAAAATAAACTGTCATCCCACATTTTAAAAATATGCCTATGAAATCTAAGTAGGAGATAGCATTTATATTAACAAAGCAAGATATCAAACTGCCTATAAGCTATGGTTTCAATAATACAAAACAAAATACATATAAAAGTCTAAAAGTGAACCAAAATGTTAATGGAGATTGTCCCTAAACAAGGACATTAAGAGTGTTTATTTCCTTTCTGAAACCCTTCCCTGTACTTTCTAAATTTTCTTTGATGAGTAAGTTTTACTCTTACATTCAGGAAAAAAAAAAACTCTAAAAAGGGTAAGGAAGAAAACAGTCCTAAGGGACTTATAAGTCTGAATAACACATGTGAAAAAGGTGAAATAAGCTGACAGAGGTCCTTCCTTTTTATAACTTAGTCAACTGGAATGTGCAATGAGTCTGAACTCTCCCAGCTGGTGAAAATCCTCTACTTCTAAGGATCCCTTGTTTCTTCTTAGGAATACCTCTCTGCCTAGACCCTACTAGGAAAAGGTTTCAGTTTTGGTCTCTCAAATCCTGCACAGTCCTTCTATATATTGAGTTGCCTCCTCCTTGGAATCAGAAGCAGTTCAATACTAACAAATAAGGTTTTTTATTTGCATTTGGTTTTATTTCACTTTTCCGATCCCACTAAGCTGCTTGAAACCAAAGTTGTACAGGTAGCCAATACATAATGAAGTGAAAGTCTTAATAAGTGTCTAATTTTACATTAAGCTTTGAATTTTAAAAGCCACAATTTATTCATACTGTGAAATTCATGTTTTTGAATGATTGATCTTTATTTTATATAAATTGAAACAATCAATTTGATGTCTTGCTTTGTTAATATGGCTACTGTCCTTTACTTAAATTTCATAAGCATACTTTTAAGTGAATGGATTATAACTTTCTTAAATGGAAAAACTCTATCACATTCATCTTTGTTATCCTCACCACGTAGCCAAGTGGGTAGCACACTCTAGGTGGGGCTGACACTAACAATTCTCATTAATATCCGGTTTTGCTCTGTATCTAAGACCTGAAACAGGTCTTGCTTTGCAGGGACCTTGCAGTTAGGTGGGGCCAAGTATATTGTTCTGGCCAGTAACCTATGCTGGGACATGATACCTGTCATTTAGATCTGAAACAGTGAGAAGTCCCTGAACTACCCTCTAAATTCTCTTCTCTGGCTGCAGCAACCCAGAAGCCCTGTGTTGAATGGTAGAGCTGCGACAAGATGGACACAATCAGGAGTCATGGGTCACTACTTGCAAGGGAGGTATGTGAAGGAACTGCTGAGCCTGCAGCAGATTTTACTTGAGCAAGGAATAAATGTTTACATGTTAAGCTACTGAGACATCAGGATTTATTTGTTCTTGCATTACAGTCTAACCTATCTTAATAATGTAGGCACTCTTTAAAGTTGATTTGAATTTAATTAGAAGCTTCTAATATTCCACTGTCAAAATATGTTTGCTGGTATAACCAAAAGCACCCATGCTTTTATTTTTCCTACTAAATGTTTCAGCATTTGCTAAATTTGGCAAGGGGAGAAGACAGACTCTATTGTGTAGGCTATTTAATAACTATAGCCTTAGAGGTTGTAGAAAGGATGTGTAAGCTGCTAAAGCCCATGCAATAAGCCTTATGTCTCATTCTTGAGCTGCAAGGGAATTTTCCAACCAACTCCCAACCTGTACTTAAATCTCTGGTAGTGGTCTGATAGTGTACAGTGTGTGGCACAGCATCAGGTAGAAGATATAGGCTGTTAGATGGACCATTCTTCAAATGTACAGAAGTAAAGAATGAGGCTTGATACACAGGTTTTTTTTTTAAAGGAAAGAGGGTAAATACAAGCTTTAAACCTGGTTATACCATTGCAAGCTCAAAAACCATAGAAACAAGGCACTTCCTTATAGCTAGACATCTATAACTCTCTTTTCCAGGAATGGTCCTTTGTGTAAAAACTAGCCTTAATTACTCACTCATTTTTCCAACAGTGAACAAGATATAAAAGATCCCAGACATAAGAGTCATAAACATGTGCAGCTAAAAGACAAACATGTGTTTGAAAACCCCTTTTTCTGGAACATTGAGTTTCCAAGGCTGTATGTAGACGTACCCCTTTTACTGGAGTAGTGGATTTATAAACCAGTTAATAACTAGGTGATTGGCTGAATTTAATGGCTGCTAATTGATTCTTTACCAATTAATCTAGATAAAATGATCAAATCACTTGTTTATTTCAGGCTTAGTAGCAATAAAGTCTATTACTCCTTTAAAAACATGGTGCATAGAAGCACCCCCACATTCAGTAACTATATTGGGTACCATTACATATTTCAGGGTCTGTCTCCAGCTGCCTTAGCATCTGTTTCAATTCCCTGCCTTCCCCTTCCCATCAGATCTTTTCAGTTTTTTGTGTAGAGGTAGGTCTCAGCAACACCAAATCCTGCACTTGCTTTTAGAAACTCTAAAAGCAGGAGCTTGCTGAATTTCACCTTCAGGGGTGTCATAGATGTTTGCAGCTTCTCGGGTTTGTTCATCATCTCCTCTGCAGTGTTCTCACTTAGACTGCCTGCTAAAGCTCGAGAAAGTTAGTGTTTAATCTTAGCACGTCACCAAAGGAAAGAAAGCTACTCTATCATTTTTTAAATACCTCAGTGATTCAAATTAAAACCATGAGAAAGTCCAGCCATATTAACAAAGTATTGCAGTTTGTTAATTTCAAATAGGATAACAAAGCGTTTAGAGAGACAATCAATCTCCTACCAAACAAATTCTAAGGAAGAGCATAATCTGAAACAGCCTAGTGCAGTAGGTTTTTGAAGGCTCCATACACTCTTTGTGGGCCAGAGTTCAAAACTGAAGTCTGAAGGAATCAAGGCCAAAATGTCATATTAAATGAGAAGAGAAAGAAGAGAAAGAGGAAGAAAGCATTTATATAAATTTAGGGATTTACGTCCTCCTCCTATAGATGTAGATGTATTCCTTTTCATGGCAATTGTATGATGGTTCAAGTGGCCACATCCCTCTTAAAATGTCCCACCTCCAAAATTTTATAACCCAGATAACCTCACAGTGTTATAAACAAAAATTCGACTTCCAAACTCACTAATTGGACAGATTCAGAAACTTGCCAGTTTATCATAAGATAGGAAGTATTTATATAAGGCAATGATGTTATTAGGACCACTACATTATAATCCCAGATTGCACAATATTAATAAACAATAGTCAAGGTGTACAGAAAATTATCAAACTACGATCATCTAAAGGCAAGCTGACAGCGTCAAATTATCTAGCCAAAACCACCTCTGTTCAAATATTATTTTTTAAGAAAAATCCAATGCTTTGGATACTTGTTTACACGAGTTTATACTACTAGTAAGTGCAAGCATACAAATGTTCTACTTTTTTAGTTCAAAATACTTAACCTGCAATCAAGTATAAGACCATAATCATTATATAACTGTCGAATAATTAAATCACTCCCAAAGAGGGCATCCTCAAAATGGCTGTTCTCTTAATATCAAAGAATTAGGCCTTCTATACCTACTTGTTTATTTAAGAACTCCAACTTCCATACCTGTGTACAGTGTTTTCTTTAGAAGTGTGAAGCTCAAGAGAGGATGGCTTTTTCCAGTTCCCATACCCACTGACCTATTTAGAATGAATATTTTATAGATGGAGAAACTGAGATTCTGAGAAACTGACTCTGAAAACACCAACACAACATGTTAACGATGGACGTGGAAGACACACATAAATGTTTGACCCCTGAGGTAAGTTGTTTTCCAGCTCTCTGTACTGCTAACTTCATATTTTCAGATCCTACCTACTCTTTAGTGCTGTACATGATTTCTTGCTTCTTAACCCAGACTCAAGTTCCCTCTACCACTCTTGCCCAACCCCTTTCCTTCCATGACCACATAACTGAGCACAAGGAAGGTTTTGAGGTTAGAGCCACTCAAGGACTTACTGAATTGAAACCCACAAGAACACAACATAGTACAATCTACACTAGAATGGCTGTGCACCAAAACTCAATGGTCATGAAGATAAAGTGCCAAAAACGAATTACAGGCCAATAATAGTGATGTTTTCGATACATTACTATTGACTAAATTTTTCCCCATGATTGATACCAGAGACAAAAGTATTGGTTTAAATTTCAGCTGTAAAAGAAGTTAAATAGAATGAATGCTGTTTAGCAAGTAATTTATAAATACAATAACATCTTCTTCCTGTAGCCCACTGCCCCAACCGCCGGCAGACAGGAGACCCTCAAAGGACTGCAACTTCCATGGTCTGGGGTCTGACTCAGGAGTGGGAAAGAGGACTCTGCTTAGTCATCTATATGTGCTATGATGCTCCTAGCCCAGGACATGGATGGCTACTGCCTTGCTCCATGCAAGCTGTGATGGGACAAAGTGCCTGAACCCCATCCTTCCCTTGCCCATGACTGGGCCCCGACCTCAGACAGAGGACAACAGTTCTGTAGGTCAGATGTCCAGGTAGGCCTAACTGGGTCCTTTGCTGAGAAAAATCAAAGAACTCACCAGGCTTGGGGTTTTTCTTATCTTGGAGGCTCTGGGGAAAAATCTACTTTCAAATTCAGTCAGATTGTCCACTCAGAGGTCTCTGCTCCTTAGTTTTCACCATCTTCAATCCAGCAACAGAGCATCAAGTCTCTTCCATGCTTCAAATCTCTCTGACTTCTCTTTTGCTCCAAGCTAGAGAGAACCCTCTGCTTTTAAAGGGTTCATGTGATTTGATCAGTGCCACCCAGAAAATTTCCTTAAGGCCAACTGATTATCAGACTTTTGCTATGTAATGTAACATAGTCACTGGAGTATAGCCAGGCAAAGGTCATAGGGCCATCCTAAAATTTTTACCTACCACAGTTAGAAATATGTTCAATTAGCATTTGAAAATATTTTTTCAGAACTTAGGGAAATGTTAGGGCTAGAAATCTAGATTTGGGATCCACTAGCTTTAGGTGATAGATTTATAAAACATAAGTACCTGAACAAATATGGTACTACTGGTGTCAGCAGTATCTCTTGCCATAGAATCACAAGACACAAATGGACAGAGCAATGTTTTGTGTGTTGGATACTGTTAACATTATCCCAAAGAGTAATGCTGGGTTACTTTGACTTTCCATTTAGGAAGCTCAGTTCCAGTTTCTATAATTTATGGTACAAGAGGACTAGATGAGACTGCTTTCATTCCAACCATTTCAACATAAAAGGGAACCAATCTGTCATACGATAATGAAATTCTGTGTGTGTACGTGTGTATTAAAATACTTTATACCATCTTTTTCAATAAATGAGTGGGCTACGCAGCATCAAATATATTCAATTAATGTATTTCTCTTAAATGAGCATTTCATTTTCAGTCATGTGTCTCTATCAGGATTCAGGTCGTTTCCTATAAAGGAGTGTCTTATTCCAAAACAAAAAGATATTTATAGCTAAATTTTCCTCTGTGCCAGTGCATATTAGGGGAAAACAGGCATCTAAAATAGGTATCTAATTAAGTAACTTTCCCTCTTCTCTGTCCCCACCTTTTCCTCTCAGAAAATTTATCTCTGTCCCCGTCAGTCATTTACCCTTCCTTTGCTGGGGGCTTTCTCAAGTTGTCAGCAAAGAACAGCACTAAAGACTTGATCAGAGGATTAAGAAGGGACAGTAATACCCTAGCTGTTAAAGACTGGGGATATGAAAACTAAGAAGGAACCAATCAACTTCTCTGATTTCTCAGAAGAACCCAGCCCTTGCAACTCAGACCCTCACCCTGCCACTCTGTCTCGGGCACATAGAGAATCTGACTTAACTCAGAAAACCTATGTTGAATGCCTGCTACATATGCTTACACTAACCCTCTTACTCTTCCTTCCCAATTTACTGATAAAAATCTACTTAAAATAATATGTGGAGGACTGGTTTTAATATATTATACATGCGCACACACACAACATAGTGCATGCTATAAAATTTCACTTTCCTACCATTAAAAATGTAATATATTGTATTTTTGTATGTCCGTTTAGCAGCAAATGAAGGTATATGCTATGAATAACACTGAATTTCACAGGGACGTTTTTCAATCAGGTAGAAAGGTACATTGTTGCCAGATGCTCATTTTATTTCAGATTTCTGTGTGCTGTAGTTTGCTAAGATTTTAAATCAACAATGATAACTACAAGAAGCCCCTGATAATAACGGCAGTATATATCACCGGTCATCTCACTCCACTTGCAAAAGTAATCTTGTAGCAGATGAAACACAGTATTATAATTAGAAATAGATGGATTCAATAAATATTAACCAGTAATAGATATTATTCATTTAGCCATCTCCTTCTCAGAAGCACCTGCAGTTCAGGCTGATCCTAACATCTGACCCATGAAATTAAGACGAAACGGTGTTATTCAGAGAAAAGAGGAAGAGAATTTAACAGTTGTGGCTTTTTGAATTCCAGTATGCTTTTTTCAATTTCAGGTTGATGCTTCTTCCCCTCCTGCACCTGAATGGTAAAGAAGGAATGATAACTGGCAAAGGGACAAATGAACACATTTCAGTGAGTCCCATTTATAATTCTGAGTTACAGTTTATTATTTTGATAGAATCAGGCTTCAAGATCAGGTGTTCCAGGTAATCCAAACAAGCACACATTTTTAACTATTTTGACTGCATTTCCTAGTTATTTACAATCTGTTTGACCAACTTGAGCATTTCTTTCAATTGAATTGACCAAACAGGTCAAGTCAGTCCAGTACCCCAGACCCCTGCTTTTTTCTTTTAGAGAAGACTTCCTTCCCTCCATCACAAAGAAACTTCAATAAACTCTATCTTTAATCAAGTCCATCTAGTCTTCTACTAGTCTCAATTTTGCCTCCAGGCTGCCTGGAGCAGCAGGGAGTAGGCCAAACTAGCTCTCTGCCAGCGAATCGGATAAACTAATCTGACGGAGATGAATGATTTTTAGGGAGGTTTCTGTTTTGCCTTTTGGAAATGGATGCTAAAAGCAGCCCAGCATTTGGATACTGAAATAACTTGGGTCCCTTCTCAATGAAAAGTTGACCTTACATGACTCTCATGATAAATGTTCTTTAAATATTTTTCAATAAATAATAATAACGATAATACATAGCTCCATTTTTTTATTTCACCAGAACTAGGCATTGTATATATATTCCCTAAACTAGCAGTTAAAGTCTCATTCAGCTTCTCAGAATTCTGCTGATAGAAAGGAGCTACTATTAAGCTGAAAAATCACTAAAATTTTTTCCAAGGTTTGATTTAGGGAATCGCTTCCATCTGTGAGTGGCAAACTTATTCCTTCCTAGAAAATTCTCCCTTCCTCTAAAATTAAAGCATCCCTAGAGTACTTTAAAAACAGACAGCTGGCCTCAGGGTGTCTAATGCTTTTTTAAGTTATAACCCTCCTCAGAGGCCCTAGGGCCGGGTGCACGCTGATGATCTGCAGGCTCACTGGTCACCGTTCCACCAACTCCACCCCAGGCAGGTGTAAGGTGTTTCTAACCTTGCTCAGCAGCCCTTCTGACCCAGCTTGTGTTAAAGCCTTAGGGTGTGAATGTGTTCAGAAGGTAACAGCTCATGGATATATGCAGGTCCCTAGTGTCAGACTAAACTCAGGGCACAGTAGAGGAAGAAAAGAGCTGAAAATCTGGAAAAGGTGGACAAAAGTAAAGTCCAGGTTCAAAGGACAAGAGTAAGTCAAAGAAGAGTTAGGGATTCCACCATAGGTGAAGACTCAGTCAGGATCAAAACCAATAATTAACCAAAGATCATGAAGAAATGAAAGGAGGGCAAGGATATGGGTTCAAGGGCATGGGAAAGCAGTCAGACATGAGAATAAGGAAATCTGGGTTTAATTTCTCTCTACTCTAGGCCTCATTTTCCATGACTGTAAAATGAATTTCTGAAATGAAATTATCTCATTTAGATGCTATGAGTCTATAAAGGCCATACAGATAGTCAAAGTCATACACACTGCACTATTCAGAGACCAAAGCAGGACAATGAGCTGGAGCCAATTAAGTAATGAGCTCAAATATACATGAAAACACCACCACTTTGAAACCAAGTAAAAGCCTGCCTCAGAGAATCTCTCATATGTGTCTTGTTATCTGCATCCTTCCAGATACTCTACAAGGCATTGTAGAAGATCCGAGGAATAAAACTCTTGCTCCTTTCCCTCCAAAATGTTGCATTTTTAAACAATTACATAAGCTAGATAGCTCAGAAAAGCAGTAACTGAAATGGCAAAAGATACTGCTCTAGACATGTATGGGAGAGAGCCCAGTACTTCTGTGATTATGGTGCCTCAGGTCCACATGGTTGATTAGCTCTAGATGAGTTGCTTTCCAAGGAAACACTCAGCATGTGCTAACTCCCAATCTTAGCAAAGACAAGCAGAAGCTTGGGTTTATCTGGCATTTTCTATTGTCAGAAGCTTAAAACCCTTCCATTGACCTTTGTAGCTCCTGCCAACCTCCAAATACATTGTATTGATTGGATCCTATAAAACATCTGAACCAGACTATAGCCTCAGGTATCGCACCCAGACAACAGTAAGGTATCACTGGGTCAATACTTCAAGTTTAGGTCAGAAGTGGGTCTTGCCCATTAGAAGGCAATCATTACTATGAACTTAGACATTTATTCTCCCCTACCAGTAATCAACAAGCCATTGAGTATATACCCTGCTAAGACTGGAAATGAACACAATGCATGAGTTCAGATTTCAGGCGGGGTCAAAGGCTGAGAGGCCAGAAATAGAGTGTTGGTCCCATTGTGCAAAGGTGAAGCTCTGAGGAAGGAAAAAATCTACTGCCCACTTCACTTTTATCCTAAGCCTGCAGTGCTGATTATAGCCACAAGAATGTCAAAGGCAAATTAATTCTGCTCCTGACTGACTTGGAAAAAGAAGCTAGGATTTCACAACATCAGGTGAGAGTTTCCTGAGTTCCCAGAGTTTTGCAATTCTGGTGAGAGTTTCACTTTTTTTTCCCTTCGTGGTATCCCCTTCTTAAGGCACAGATATGTTGTCCAGTTGTATGAATGGCAACAAAACTCTAGTATCAGAAATACTTAGAGAACTAAGGATTCCAGATACTTTTCAAGCTCATCATATTTCTGTTGGTCCAAGATCCCACTTGGAATCTTAGAAAATGTCTCCACTGGAAACCCTATCATCTTTCACAAACTACCTACTTGCAAGTTTGTCAGCCACAACATAACATGGGGAGGTTTTAAAAAGATTTGTTTTACTTAGTTTTTTAACGAAGCAAGAAATTTGATACTATGAAATGGAGAGATCATATTGGTTTAAAGTTAATGGTGTTTTATAATAAGATATGCCCAGCATCATTCACAGCTAGTTGGGCTAAAGACCTTTCGATTTGAGAGTCTGCCATCTACTGAATATCTTTTTCTCAGTAAGTCAATAAGCTGCCCTCAGATGAGAATAATGATCTTTTTATGGTATGTTTCCTTTTATGTGCAAGCGTGGCCATTGTCAGCTACCTGCTTTCTGCTGACCTGGAGCCTCCTGCTAATGAGTTGCACATCTGTTTCATGTTGGAGCCATTGGTCCTCTGGCCTGATGGTCCCGCGTATCACAGAGAGGCTTATAGCTTCCTCCAAACCCCACCCTCACCCCATCCAAAATACTGTGCACTGAAAATTGTTAATCAAAAGTTTTGGAACTTCCTTTCTGATCTGTGGCTGGACAGGGTCATAGACTGCATTTACCCTGTTTGGAGGGGGCCAGTGCCTTTAATTCCACAAGATATAGTCAGTGAAGTCTCACAACTGTACTAGATGTCAAAGATACCATCTGTTCCTCCGTACTTCTTGTGAGGCGAGTTGTGCTCACCTCACAACTTAAGTATCAAGACATAGCTCTTCCCCTTCCATATCATGGCAAAGCTTATTAGAACTAGAAGTGATCACCTGACCCAAGCTTGGCCAATCAAATTTCTTCTTATGAGAATTTGGAACTGGAACACAGAGCTTCTAGCCAAAACGCTCTGAGTACTTGAGCCTGGTGGTCATATAATCCGCTTTCTACATTACAAGAGTAAACAACTAAAGAGAAACAAAATTGGTGGATACAGAGCTGAGATGTAATGCACAATGAAAGAAATAGAGAAATCAATGTCAACTAAGTTCCTGAACTTTGGCTCATGTTACACCTGGGGTCACCTGGGAGACTGTGTTCATTGGGATCTTTGAAGCCCACAAGCTAATGGGAGATTCATCTCGACACATACTTTCCAGATAACTGAAATAGGAAAAGGAAAGGTAGAAAAGAGCACACCAGCTCTATTTTCCACCCCAAAGTGACAATGTCACATCTGCTTACATTTCATTAGCAATACCAAGTCACATAGCTCTAACTTCAAAGGGTGTGAGAAAGTGAAATCATACCATGTTCCCAGAGGGAAGAAAAATTTAATATGACTTCTATGATATCCTTAGGCTTTTTCCCCTCCAAATAAAAAAATATAACCATCTTTCTTAGCTTCCTGCTCTTCTCTGAAACTGTTCTTACCATGGTCACTAGTGATTGATGTGTTTTTAAATCCAATTAACACTTTTTAGTCCTTATTTTACTTTCTCTTCCATCTATACCTCTCTCTCTCACTCTCCAACATTTGCTGCTATAAATTATTCCCTAACCTAATCATTTTCTCCAGCTTAGGCTTCCATGATATCACTGTTTCCCTCCCATATCCTTATCCATTTATTCTCCTTTTTCTTATTATTACATCCACACATCCAAGCTCTCCCTATGGCCCACTAAAATCTGTTCCTCCTTATTCCTTAGTGAATTACACCACCATTCCCTAGTCACTCAAATCAAAAGTCTTGAGAGTCATCAGTAGCTTCCTCCTTTCCTTCTTCTACCCTATATTTCTGATTACCAGATCCACACTATGATTTCTCACTTGGTTTACTATAACAGCCTCCTAAAGGTTCTCCTGCCACCAGCATTAGCCCATGCATCTTATTCTGCACAGATAATTAGGTTCATCTTTCTCAATATAATTATGTCACTCTTTCGCTTAAAACCTTAAAAACGTTTCTAAATGCCTTGGGGTATGGTCCAAAATCCTTCTAGTCTTCATACCAATGTTAGTTAGGTTTAACTTTTACTTTTGCTCTTATAGAATTTTGCTCATTTTACCATTTCAATCAAATCCTGACAAAATATTGGTTACACAATGCTAACCCTTCCTCTAGAATTATGCTGGAAAGCAAACTTCTAAATTTTAATTTCTAAATCATATAAATCACCAACATGTTTAGATTACTGCAACCTCTAACAATCTGAGCATATATAATGGCTGTTTCATTTTTTTTTAAATCTCAGCATAAATCAAGTTTATGTGGTAACATAACAGCTTCTGAGAGGAAGTGGCAATTCTGAGTAACTGAGGCCCTCAAGGTCATGTACACCTCTGCAATTGAAGGACTCCCTAGTCTGATATCTCCTATTCTCTTATTACCCTTAGATAATTTGATAATTATATTATTTGAATGGTATGACAAAGAAGTTAGAATAGTCAAGGAAAGATTGCATTCCAATAAATGCATTCTAAAGAATACTGCTTAGACAAAAATAGATTTGTAAAGGGAATTTGGGCTTTTAAAATATCACTATATTGATTTTATTCAAATTTCCTGGGTACAGAAATAATCTTTCACTAGAAAAAAACTGTCAAGGTGTTGAGAATTTAAGGGAGAAAGCCTAGGATTTGAGATTAGATTAGCTCTGAGATCTAACTTCAAATTTTCTGAACTTGCTTAGTTTTTTCCTTTTTTATAGTATTTGGATAATACCCACCACCATAGGATTTTTATAAGAATTTGTGAGATTTTTATGAGGCTTAAGTAATAAATATAAGCATAGCAAATAAATATAATAGAAATAATCAATAAATATAGTAACAAATATAAAGTATGTAAGATTGTGACTGGTACCACTTAAGATTTTAAAAATCTACTCTTTATAGCTTGAAGCTGGATAGGGCTAGACAGAAAGCCCTGCATCTACAGATACGGTTTTGTCTATTTAACATATTATTATCTTCAACTCCAATTAGCAATTTCTCTGACTCTCTCATACCTGGCCTAGCTACATCCTTAACTTGATTCCTTTTTCTCTTGCCTGTCATGATTTCTGATAACCCTTCCCACCACTACTCACCCTTCTCTTTACTCCCACTCTCAACACACCCAAGGAAAGCTTTTTGCATCTGGTCTCAGTCATGCTCACTTGGAAAGCCCTCTACTGCCCCCAGCAGTCATATGACACAATGCCCACAACCTCCAGAGGAAATTCTCTCCCAATAAACCATGAAAATTTGGTTTGCACTGGGTTCTAGTAAAAGGAAAATTAATCTGAATTTTATAGCAGCAAAAATAAAGAAAATATATTGTGTTTTACGAATTTTTATGGGTAGACAATACCACTGTATCCTGAAGCGTGTTTTTAAGGTAACATCTGGGAGTGGAAGAGAGACTCTTAATTAAAGCAAACTTTTTCATTACAAAGAAGACAGGGCCTTTTGATGAATTCCAAAAACAGATTCTATAATGGCCTTGGATTTATTCAAGCTGCTGTAACAAAATGCCATCACCTAGGTGCCTTAAACAACAAATATTTTTCATAACTCTCGAGGCTTGGAGGTCCAAGATCAGGGTGCCAACATATGTGGTGTCTAACGGGACACCACTTCCTGGTTCACAGACAACAATTTTCACTGTGTCCTCTCATGGTGGGAGGAACGAGGAAGCCCTCTAGGGTCTCTCTTTATAAGGACACTAATTTCATTCATGAGGGTTCCACTCTCATGACCTAATCACCTCCCCAAAGCCCCACTTCCAAATAATACCTCATCGGGAATTAGGTTTCAACAAATGTTGAAATGGGGAAACAAAAACATAAAGCCTATGGTAACTTCGAAGTGACATAATAAATTGGGATAGTGTGCATCCTGTTAAATTTGTAGCTCAGTACTCCCCCCAAAAAGGAGACAAGGAGGGAGAAAATTATGCAGAACAGTGATTAAGAATTTTGAAGTCAAACTGATCTGACTTTGATCTCCTTGAAAACCAGCAACTTTGGACAAGATATTTAAACTGTCTAAACTGGATTTTCCTCTAGAAAAGAGAAATAATAACAATACCTACTTCATAGCATTATTCCAAGTATCAAATGTGATAATATATTATATGTCTTTCATCATAGTGCCAAGACATAGCTCTATTACTATTTTAAATGATCTGCAGGAATTTTTATCTCGCTTTTATGGAACTTGATGAATGGGTAGAAATAACTGAACTATGTAGTTTTATTGAGTAAAGCCCATCAGACACTGCTATACCTGTAAGCTACAGTATCTGAACAAAGAGCAAATAGGTCAGAAATGTTTTCAGATACTACCTTACAACTTCTACTTGAGTTTTAAACTTATTATTCATTTAAAACGCTTTCTAAGGTAATGAAAAGCCCTTAGTACAACAAACACCATGATCTTTTTATTGTGATTGTATCAGAATTTCTGGCTCCTTTATGAAGAAAGTGAACCAATTTCCAAACGGATGTTTTGTGTGAGTGTGTATTATGTTTACAAATATATTAGTTATAAAGTAACAAAGCCAGGAAGTCTCTGTGAATAAGCAGGATGGCAGGGTTTATACAGCTAATATAGTCATTAGAGCCACACTAAGAATTGAGAGAGGAACTGGTTGTAGTTAATGTACTGTAAGTGATTTTCATCACACTTCAGTCTCTTTATGCCAGATTCACTCACCTTTTTACTATTTCTATACCAGATGATTTTTACAAATATTTAAACAGAGGAGCCACCTACATCAAGTGCATACCTCAGGATATTTGCAGGACAGCTTTTCTCCCCTTTATCCTTGTTCCCAGCTCCCATATGCTTGGCTCCCTGTACTTCCTTCTCCTGAGTTTCTCTCAACATTTGGACTCTAACTCTTCTAACTGGTTGTTGATTTAATTTAAACTCAAGGTCTCAGGCCCTGGAACCCCTACCTTCACTCAAAATCACACTGACCCAGCTCTCCTCTTCCTTCATAGGAGCATACATAACAGTAAATTCAAGATGACATTATTAAATGTCATATGATAGACATGGACAGGAAGAATGTTGTAAATAATTCCTATGCTGTCATTATCCTCATACAAGCAACTTTTAAAATTTACAGCAAAATACACAGTGTTACAAGGGACATGCCCAAATTTAATCTTAATCCCCTGTCCTACAGGAGTCCACTGTCTTGTTGGGGAGATTAGATGTAAGCACAGACAAGTTGGAAAAAATCCATACAGCATTTAAATAAGGGTTCGAGACAACTGAGAAATTTCTGCTTCTGGCCAGATGTAGACTCCAGCCTGAAACAACAAAAAATGACAAAATATTTTTAGAATTGTTTTCATGATATGGGGTATCACGCAATGAAGGACAATGATCACTGAAAGCCAAAAAAAAAAAAAAATTAAGGTGATACCTATAGTTGCTCCAGCTTATTTCCTTAAGAAAGTTTTAAACCATGGTGCAGGTAGAGGGAATCTAGGCAGAGCACAGTGTACCCTGTAACTTGATGAAACAGAGGTACAAGTCTGAAGAAATTTCTTGGGACAGTGAACCAGGGAAAAGAAAGATGCACAGAGAAAGAATTCCCAAGCTTGCAAAGGGAACACTCAGTGTTCAGCTGAGTAATAACTGGCATATGTATATGAAGAACCTATGTGAAGCTGAGGAAAGAGTTACCCAAAAGGATTAGACGTGACAGTCCCAAACACTCACACAAGGCCAGGAAGAGAGCTTGTTCCCACCAGCCAGAATGAAAACCCTTATGATTCACTGAACTTTGGGCAGACTACACAGAAGGTCTTGTCTTACTAATGGGGAATAATTCTCCTTAGACTGAGAAGTGCTACAGTTACACCCAACCAACCATAAATGCAGGATCTGAAGAAATCAAACTTTTATAAATAACTCAGATATATTTCAGAACAAAATACAGGAATATTTATAGAAATAAAAAATATTTTTCTAAATTAAAAAAAAATTTTTATTTCTATAACTACCAAAGAAGCTAACATTTACAACATATGGAATACAATAACAAATTACTAGACCAGAAAAATGAGATGGAAAATACAATTTAAAATACATTTTAAATGTTATCAATCAAAAATGACTCAGAATTGGTACATATGTTGAAATTAGAAAACAAGGACATTAAAACAGCTATATATCATACATTCAGAAATGTAAGTAGAGAGGAGAAAGAAAGAGAAAAAGAGCAAAATCAAGCCTTTAAATGTGAAAATACAACGTGTGAGATGAAAACAGACTGGATAAGATTAAGAGCAGGTTTGACACTGAAGAAAAAAAGATTAATGAAATTGAATACACAGCAATAAAACTGTCCAAAATGAAATAAAGAGAAGTTTTTTAAATGAACAGTGCATCAATGAAATGTAGGACAAAGTCAAGCAGCCTAATATATGTATAACTAGAGTCTGTGGGTTTGGAGGTGGAAAAATTTTTCAAAAAAAATAATGGTTATATTTGAAAAAAAAAAAACTGGTGAAAACTGTAAATCCATCAGTCTAAGAGGTTAAGAGACTGTAAGCACAAGAAACTAAAAAAAAATATGCCAAGGTATATGATAATCAAACTACTTAAAAATCAGAGATAAAGAAAACATATTAAAAAGTAGCCAGAGAGGGGAAGGGGAGGAGGGTGGGAAGGGATAGACTGGAAATTCAACATTTGTAGATACTAACAGGCATATGAAGAACAGATAAACAAGATTATACTGTATAGCACAGGGAAGTATATACAACATCTTGTGGTAGCTCACAGTGAAAAAAAAATGTGACAATGAATATATGTATGTATATTCATGTATAATTGAAAAATTGTGTTCTACACTGGAATTTGATGCAACACTGTAAAATAACTATAACTCAATAAAAAAATGTAAAAAGAAAAAAAAAAAGTAGCCAGAGAGGGTAAAAGTTGTATTATACACAAAGGGATAAAAAATAAGAATGACAGCTGATTTCTTATCTAGAAACAATGCAAACAAAAACTCAGTGAAACAGAATCTGTCAATCTAAAATTCAATACTTAGGGAAACTTTCCTTCAAAAAAGATAAAACAAAGACTTTGGCAGAAAACTGAAAGAATTCATCACCAGCATCACATTATTACAATAAATGTTAAGGAAAGTCCTTCAGACAGAAAGAAAATGATGGAAATAAAGATTTGCACAAGAAATAAAGAGCACCAAAGACTGGTAATAAAATAGGGAAATATACTGTTCTTATTATTTTCAATCTCTTTTAAAAGATAATTAAATATTTAAATAAAAATAAGAAGATTGAGCAAGGTTTATAACAATTATAAATTAAAATGCATGACAACAAAACCACAAAAGTTAGGAGGGGAGAAAAAGACATATACTGTCGAAAAGTTCATGTAATATTCAAGAAGTAGTAAAATTTTACCTGAAGGTAGAACATGATAAAGTAAAGATGTATAATATAAAACCTAAAGCAACTACTATAATTAATAAAAAGCTATAGCCAATAAGTCAACAATATAGATAAAGTAGAATCATTAAAAAATTAAATTAATCCAACAAAAGGAAGATAATAAGGGAAATAAGGAATAAAAAAAATGAATAAGACAAATAGAAAGAAAATAACAAGATGATCAGTTTAAACCAAGCCATATCTATAAATACAGACTTTTTTTGAAGGCACAACTATATACTGCAACAAGAATGTATGTATTAAAAATAAACAAATTAAATGCATTAAATATAAAGAAACAAGTAGATTAAAAGTAAAAATATGAACATATACCACATTAATATCAATCAAAAGAAAGCAGGAATCTTTGCATTAATATCAAAGTATATTTCAGAGCAAAGGTAACTAGTAGGGATAAAGAGGATCATTTCACAATTATAAGTGAGTATTAATCAACAGGCATGACATTCCTAAAAATGTATGCACCCAATAACAGAGCTTCAAAATATGCAAAGCAAAAATTGATTGAGCTTCCAAGAGAAATAGAAAACCCCACAATTACAGCTGGATAGTTCAACCTCACTCCCAATAATTTATAGAATATACACAAAATAAGTTAGGATTTAGAAGATTTGAATAACACTATGAGCCAGCTTGACCTAACTGACTTTTATAGAACACTTCACCAAACAACAGCAGAATATACATTCAACAGCACACAGAATATTTACCTATATTGACCATATTCTAGAGCACAAAATAAGTCACAATAACGTATAGGATCCAATTCATACAAAGTATGTTGTTTAATCACGATATTAAATTAGAAATCAGTAACAGATTAATAAAGATCAATAAAGAGCTCTAGAAAATCCCAATGTATTTGAGAACTAAAAAACATACTTCCAAATACCCTAGGGATCAAAAAAGCAATCAAAGACTCTATTAGAACGTATTTTAAATGGGATGAAAATGAAAACACAACATATCAACATCTCAAAATTTGTGGTACATTCCTTAGTAGGAAATTCATGGCACTAAATATTTATTTTAGAAAAGATGAATGGAATCAAATTATTGACTTCAAGTTCCACCTTAAGCATCTAGAAAAACAAGAACTAATTAAACCCAAAGTAATTACAAAGAAAGCACTAATAAATATCAAAGTGAAAATTAGTAAAAATAGAAAAATGAAATTGAACCAAATTCTGGTTCTTTGAGAAGATCAATTCAATTGGTAAACCTCTACTCAAACATATTGGGGGGGGAAAAAGACAAATTAGTAGCATCTGGAATGAAAGAACTGACATTACTATAAATTCTACAGATACTAAAGAACAATAAGGAAATATGAAAAACTTTATGCCATGAAATACACAAACTACTAAATCTCACACAAGAAGAAACAAGTAACCCTAGTATCCACATACCTACTAAAGAAACTGCATTTGTAGTTAAAACCTTTCAATAAAATAAACTTCAAGCTCAGACGATTCAATGGTTATATCTACCAGGTTTTTAAGAAAGAAACAATATCAATTCTATAAACACTCTTCCATAAAACTGAAGAAGAGGGGATACAGTCCAACTCATTCTATGAGGCCACTGTCAGTCTGATACCAAGAAATAACAAAGTCGTAACAATAAAAGAAAACTAATGACTAATATCCTTCATGAATATTGGTGCAAATATTCTAAATAAAAATTTAACTAATAGAATATATAGAATATACAGAAAGGATAATATATCATGGCCAAATGGGGTTTACCCCAAGGATGAAAGGTTAGTTTGACAATCAAAAAATGAATCAATATAAAAAACATTTCTAAGAATCAATAAAATTCATTATTTTAATAAACTATATATATATATATATATAAAATTTTTATAGATGTAGAAAAAGCATTTCCTAAAATTCAACACTCATTCCTGATTTGAAAAAAACTCTCAGCCAAAATGCAATAGGAGTTGACTTCCTGAATCCAAATAAAGGAATCTAGCAAAAACTTAAAGCTAATATAATTAATGGTGATAAAATATACTCCTTTTCAAAGATTAAGAAAAATACAAAGATGACCACTCTCAGCACTTCTATTATACATTGTACTGAAGGTTCTATTTACTATCATAAGGCAAGAAAAAGAAGCAAAAGGAATGCATATTGGAAAGGAAGAAGTAAAACCCAGTACCTGTGACTGTGACCTCTTTTGGAAATAGGGCCTTTGCAGATGTAAATCAAGCCTGGATGAGGTCAAACTGGATTAGGGTGGGCCCTCATTCAATGACTGTCACCCTTATAATAGGAGGGAAGTTAGGACACAGACACACAGGGAAGGAGGATATGTGAAATGCAGGCAGAAATCAGAGTAATGCAACTACAAGCTAAAGAACACCAACGATTGCCAGCAACTTCTACCTGTGTGGGGCACAATTTCTGTAGTTATTGAAGGGCAAATCCAAAATATAAAAAGCAGAAAATCAATAGGGATTTATTGATATTCACTATATGCCAGGCACTTTACACACTATTACCATTTAATTTTCTTAATGATCCAATAAAGTGATATAATCATCTCCATTTTACAGATGAGGAAACTAAACTTCAAAGGAATTAAATTATTTACATAAATGAGAAGCATAATTTAGATCCAAACCCACCTGTTTGACTCTAGACTATCCTTTTTTACTCAGCAAAACACTATACTGAATTTTCTGACTCGTGCATATCCATTTAAATATACCTGTCCACTTTGAGAGACTAGGAGAAGTGGCAAAGGATAAGCTGCTCAATTAAATGTTCACTGGTTCTTAACTTCATTTATGACAGAAGTTTGATCGGACAACTATTTATAAACCCCAGGCAAAGTGCCTGGCACTTTGCAATACGTATTTTTCTTAGAAATACATGTTTATTATAAAGCTAAAGACATAGAGTTTTTGAGTTGTGAGGAACTATATCCATCTTTAGTACAATGATTTATTTTATACCTAAGGGGTAGAAAGCCCCCAGACAGATAAAATGACCTGCCCAAACTCAGAGACAGTAGCTCAACCCTCTTTACTCTTGCTCTACAGTGAATTCATAAATGGACAGTTGGCAGAACTCTGGAAAAGAAAGAGTCCAAAGGTATGCAAAACATTTTCATCATTCTACAACCCCCAT
Source organism: Vicugna pacos (assembly GCF_048564905.1). Classification (NCBI taxonomy): domain Eukaryota; kingdom Metazoa; phylum Chordata; class Mammalia; order Artiodactyla; family Camelidae; genus Vicugna; species Vicugna pacos. The sequence continues at coordinate 37,580,862 of NC_133001.1, forward strand.
ATACATAAAAGGAAAATAAATAAATAATAAAAATATTACAAGGTAGAAAATTAAGAATAAAAATCTTCAAGAAGGATAAAAAATTAGAATTACTAGCTTCCAGGAGGATGTATGAAGTCTTTCGTAGTCCTGTTTTGTATTCATTTTTGCATTCAGCAAGTACACAGCATGATATATGCAAAGCAGGGGTTCTTAGTGTATTCATTCAACATAGACATAGTTATGCTATAGATACTGCTTTTCCACTGATACCTCTACTAAAAACCACCACAAAATAGATTAAAGACTTAAACATAAGACTTGAAACCATAAAACTTCTGAAAGAAAACAGAAAAAATACTTTTTGACATTGAACTTGGCAATGAATTCTTAGATATAACACCAAAAGCACAAGCAACAAAAGTAAAAATAGGTAAGTAGAATTACATCAAAGTGAAAAGCTTCTCAACCACAAAGGAAACAATCAACAAAATAAATAGATAACCTATGGAATGGGAGAAAATATTCACAAGCCAGGTATCTGATAAAAGATTATTATCCAAAATTTGCAAGGAACCCCCGCAACTCAACAGCAAAAAACTTTAAAAAATTTTAAAATAAACCAATCTAAAAAAGGGCAAAGCACCTGAAAAGATATGCCTCCGAAGAAGATATACAGATAGCCAACAGGTATATGAAAAGGTATTCATCATCACTATCATCAGGGAAATGCAAATCAAACCCATAATGAGAAATCACCTCACACTTGTTAAAAGTGTATTGTCCACAAAACAAAATAAAAGATAAATGTTAGTGAAGTTATGGAGAAAAGGAAACTCTCATATACTATTGAGAAGAATGTAAATTGGTACAGTCACTGTGGAAAAGAGTATGGAGGGTCCTCAAAAAATTCAAGAGACCTTACTATGTGATCCAGAGATCTCACTTCTAGGAACATGTTCAAAGATCTTGAAATCAAGATCTTGAAAAGATATCTGCATTCCCACGTTAGTTTGCAGCATTATTCAGAATAGCCAAGACTTGGAAGCAAACTGAATGTACATTGATAGATAACAGGGTAAAGAAAATGTGCTACACATACAGTGGAATATTAGCCTTTAAAAAGATGGCTAATAATAAAAGAAATCATGCTGTTTGCAAAAACATGAATGAACCTGGAGGACATTACACTAAGTGAAATAAGCCAGACACAGAAGGACAAATACTACAGGATCCCACTTACATGAGAAATCTAAAATAGCCAAACTCATAGAAACACAGAGTAGAGTGGTGGTTGCCAGAAGCTAGGGGGAAGGGCAAGCCAGGAGTTCAAGGGTTACAAAGCTTCAGTTATGCAAGATGAGTCAATCTTAGAGATCTACGATACAGACTACAGTTAATAACATCTATAGTTAACAATACTGTATTGTGTACTTAAAATTTTGCAAAAGAGGTAGATCTTAAGTTAAGCATTCGTATAAAAAATGATGGTAACAATAAAGGTGGGGAGGGAACTTCTGAAGGTGATGTATATATTTACGGCATAGATTGTGATGATGGTTTTACAGCTATAGTTTTATCTCCAAACTCATTATGTAAAGCTTTCTAGAAGCTAATTATACTTCAGCAAAGTGTTTTTTAATAATAGTAAGTATAAACTAGTATGCTAAATAGTAACAGAAAAAAAATGAACCTTTCTGTCTTACTCTTTCTCCTGCCTCAAAGTATTTCTCTTTCAAAAAATAATACAAAAATAAATTTTCTCTTGTTACAAAAGTAGTCATTATGAAAGGAAAAACCACTTGGCTGGGGTCAGAATACCCAGATGGTCGACCTGGATGCATCGATACATCTTTTGCTTTGGGAAAATCTCTCAAACTGTTCTGCATCTCTTTCCTGAGGAACTAACATAAATGTTATGGGTCAATTATACTTCGAAACAAACAAATTCATAGAGAGATTAGATTTGTATCTACCAGAGGCAGGGGAGGAGGGAGAAGGGAAATTGGGTGAAAGCAGTCAAAAGGTACAAACTTTCAGTTATAAGATAAATAAGTAATAGGGATATAGTATACAACATGATAAATACAATTAACACTGCTATATGTTATATATGAAAGTTGTTAAAGGGTAAATTCTAAGCGTTCTCATAACAAGAAAAACATTTTTTCTATTTCTTTAATTTGGCATCTATATGAGATGACAGATGTTCACTAAATTTATTGTGGTAATCACTTCATGATGTATACAAGTCAAACCACTGTGTCGTACACTTTAAACTTGTAGACTGCTATATGTCAATTATATCTCAATGAAACTGAAAGAAAAAAATCATGGTGGTCAATCCATAGATTAATGGGTCTCTGTGGTGTTTTCTGGCTCTAAAATTCTATTATTCTATGAAATACTCTATGTTCCCCTCTGGCAAAAACAAAGAAGCTAACATTACGTTGCAATAGTTCATTAATCGTACACATGTACGTATGCATGCACACATGCACATGCACACGCGCACACATGCACATGCACACGCGCACACATGCACATGCACACGCACACACACACCATGGGAATACACTGGCACTCCTCTTCTGAGCAACAGTAAAGAAATAACCCTGTATCCCAGGCCCAGGGATAGAGAGGTGCTGTTTGAGATGAAGACAATTGCTTCTTATATGAAATTTCAGCCCCAAAACACTACCTGAGCACCTGAGTATATTCCCCTGTCCACTGATGACAATAACTGGAGGGAAAACAGTTAACCCCTACCTAAGCTCCATCAGTACCTCTTCAATCACTAATACTAGAAGTGTTCAGGTTGCTAACAGAGAAAGGGCAGCTCTCCACCCAAGTTCTGCAAAAGGAATTAAGCAGAGCCATACAAAGGCATCCAAAGCAAGGACTGGACCCATGAGGTCATCTCACCAAAAGCCCTGTCTCTAATTCCCCTTTTTGGTATCACATCAATTTTCTGAACTCGTAAGACTGTGTAGCCATGAAAGAAATGGAGTATATGCAGAGTTCCACATAGGCAGCCTAGCAGCTGAGCCCTTACCTGCACGTAACACTCACAGCCCCATTGCCATCACAAGTGTCTTTTGGTTAAAATTAACAAAACTCCTTTTATCTAAAAGGATCTCACATTCTGCAAGATTTTCCTTCCAAATCTATGTGGATGAGGCTGCCAGGATGCATAAAAGAAAACCACTGTACCATTCCTAATTGGCACAACAGAAAAAATGAATGTGGATAAAAGCTTGCTGGAAAAGAGCAGGATTCTAATAATCTCCTATTATTCAGGGATGCCTTGCCAGCTGGCAGAAAATCCAGGCATATTCTCAGCTAGTTCTCATCTTTGGGATGCAGTGAGGTGAAAACAAAGGGATCAACCAGGATTTCAGATTCATTCAAACGTGCAGTTCATGTTCAGTGCCTCCAGCCCTGCCATGGGCCCCACTGGTTCACAGACCTAGTCTAGTGTCTGCAAACCGAAAGGGAAGCTGGGCTGAGGTAGGAGACTAACGTGCTGCCAGAATTAAAATACTCAAAATCAGAGTAGAAATGTTTGAAGATCTGACCTATAAAAAATGTACACATATGAAAAATATTATGCAAAAGATATTTAGTGCAACATTAATATTTAAAAATTATGAACATTAATGTCTCAAAATGATGGTTAATTAACTATGTAATATCTGTCTAACAGAATACTATGAAGCCCTTCAAACTATTTACATTGAGTTTATAACAATATACAAAATTTGTGACTGAAAAAGAGCTATTAAATTGTAAATATATAACAGTATGCCAAGTAAATAAAAGAATAAATATATTGCAAAGTTAAAAACAAAGTCTAGAAAGAAAAAAATATCAAATGCTAGCATTAACAGTGGATTTCTTTGGTTAGTAGGACTCTGACTTTTTTCCTTTGTTTCACTTTCCTTTATTTTCTAAGTGTTTAATAACATATCTGTTGTCTCTATAATGGGAAAGAAATAAAAAGACAATTAAATTTCCAACCAAGTTCTAAGGTAAAAACTAATGAGGCTTTATATTTTTGTATGTATTTGGAGCTGGCCTACAAATTACCAAGATGCCTGACACTGGGATGATTTCTAGGACTACAGCTCCACCCTCAGCCACCTTCACCCTACCCTCAACAACTCTGGAGAAGTTAAACAAGTTTAGGTCACTCGTCAAGGAACCAAGAGAACACTCAATTGCCTGAGGATACTTTAACCTTGCTGGTAACCCTTGGATTACAGACTGTGAGCGCTACAGAAGTAACCCTATTGGTGAGATGTGCTTTTTGATCAAACTGTTTTTAAGAAGATCAGCCAATGTGTGGGCTACAAGCATAGATAACCACAGCAGAACTGGAGGGAAAGATCAGCAAGCTGTGTGAATCCAGATGTACCTGACTGCAGCTCATGGGGCTGACTTAATGAGCAACTGCAAATCCAAGTGAATAAACCTCTCAGTTGCTTTTAATTTTGCACTATTGTATTACATTGACCAGCCAGTAAGTGCCTGATACTTAAACCAGATCTATCTGGTAATTGAGCTAGCTAATAAAAGTCTATTTGAATTCATATGGTGACTCTACAGTTGAAAAAAATCCCACAGGACATGAAAGAGTAATCTAATCCAATTTTTCTGAATTCTTTTTTTACCTGGGTGGACTTGTAATCTGTGATTGCATACAAGGTATGAGACGGCTTATTACAGTTGCAAATAAAAGAAACCTATTTCAGTAAATTAGGTGAATTTATTATAAGGTTATAAAGATACCTCATGGAAATGAGAGGCAACCAGTTCTCAGGAACAAACTGGAAGAATAAACTAGAATCTATAAGGAAGCTAGAAGGTCTTTCTCCTCATTTAGCTCTGCATCTCTCTATTCTTCTGCCCCCATTTAATTTTTTTTATCTCTGCTTTTCCCATTTACTGGCTACAAACCTGGGCATCAACAGCCTTATACAGGTCCAGCCACCCAGAGAAAGCTTGCACGCGCTCCCTCTCTTTCTCTCTCTCTCACTCTCTTTCTCGCCCTGTCCCTCTATCATCTCCCCCACCACACAAACCAAATGTCTATAGATGAGTCTCTGATTGACTGAACTTGGGTCTGGTGCCTACTCTGAACCATTCATCTGTGCTCAAGGGATGTATACTCACTTTGCAGAAACAAGGCTTCTAAAAACCCTACCCCCATAACCAGGCAGACAGCAAGAGGCAGGAAGTGGTACAAAAACAAGAAGAAAAAGTACCCACCCAATTCATCATTCATGTTTTCTCAGTTGTATTTCAACACAAGTCTGTGTTCAAAAAGGTAAATATCAAGTGTGATAATACATTAATAACAGCAAGAACATGAAGAATATTGTTCCCATGAGGTCTTCTGAATGAATTTCCTAGAGACCCACAAAAGGATGACAGGCAAGAAAGTGGCAAAAGGAGTATCAGTGAGCATTACATCTATGTAACTGTAGGACTAAGACTAAAACAACTGTGGAGTTCTGACAGAAAAGGATATTACAACTCTTAACAGTGTATAAGCAAAATGTCAGGAAGGAAGGTGAAATAAGGTTGGCAAATAATGTAAAGATGCTGAGTTAACAATTGGGGGTCAGTTAAAACTGAAAAATCAGTAATACAGGAAGAAGCTTATTTGATAAAAACAAAAGTACTAAGAAACATCACAGAGTTTACTAAAATGAGGTGGAGGAGAGGCAGGAAACAAAAAATAAAAAATCATTAATCTCATCATTAATCATAATAAAAAATTAATACTGTATTTAGAAAGAATTAAGCCTATCATATAAATTATAGTTTTATAGGAAACAACCAAAACAAAAATTAAACTATTCTAATTACCAGAAGGAACACAAACATAAAACAGAGAAAGCAGAGCAAGCCATGAAATATTTTAAAAGCTATAAAAATATAAAGCATAAAATAAAATATGTCAAAACTAAGACTAAATATATTTGCCATTTCAGTAAGAATAAAAAAAACTAACCTCATTTACTAAAAGAAGAAATCTTCCATATTTGACCACAAAGCAAAAGCAAGTAAGTGCTGTAAATTTAAGTCAAAACTAAAACAGTAACTTAGAAAATTTAAAAATGAATTATTTTCCTACAACAAAAACAAGTCAAAAACCATAATCTGAGTAGCACACTGACTGAATAAATGCAAAAAAGCATAACATAAAAAAGAAAGTGTTAACGGTAAAGGGTACAATTCTCAATAAAACTATAATAGTGGAAATATCTACAAATTATAAAAGACAGTATCAATATTCATAAATAAAAACTAGTGAATATTCAAGAAGGAAGGAGAAACATACTGAAAGCAGAAAATAACTAAAGATACAGATATTATGCTTTCTTTCACATATCCATAAAAAATTCACAAAGTTACTAGGCTACAAAAGAATTCAACGAATTCTGCAGAAATAGTCCAAATTCTCTGGCCATAATAAAATAAAATTAGAAATAGAAATAAAATAAAAACAGAAAGTTTGTACTATCTGAAAATGAAAGGAAAAAAAACCCTCTCTTTGAACAACTGTGTCAAAGAGAAAATCAAAACAAATTGCAGAATATCTGCATAGACTGCTTATAAAAATACCCAATGTCTGTAAACTACATCTAAATCCATTCTTAGAGAAATATTAATAGGCTTATGTCTATATATCAATTTCCTATAAAATAAATATATATCAAATTACCGTAAATAAACATGCAAGTACATAACAAGATATACAGAAACTCTACACAAAAAAACCAAAATATCAAATTAAAGACCCAAATAAATGGACAATGTTCATGAATTGAGAGACTAAATGTTATAACCATGTCAATTCTCCCCACGTTTATTATACAGTTTCAATGTGTTCCCCAAAACATCTGAAAAAGTTTCTTACTTTCACTCTGTGTATAATTTGACAAGTTGACTTAAAAATTCATATGGAAAAAAGTCAAAAATAACCAAAACAATTTTAAAGCAAAATAACACAACTGGAAGATTTACTTTACCAAAAATCAAGCTATAATAATTAAGACAGAGTGGTCTTAGTTTAAGAATAGACAAAGTAATGGAACAGAAACAGAGTCCAGAAATATATCCTCAAATATATGCTCAACTACATAATTTATGACAAAAGGTAATACACTGTAGTGTGATGGAAAAATAAAAATCTCTTTAATAATGATACCTGGTATGTGATATCCATATGGGAAAAAAAAATATCCTTCCCTACCTTACACTATACACCCCTTCAAAAAAATCAATTCTAGATGAATTGCAGACCTAAATGTGAAAGGTATAATTTTAAAGCTTCTGGAAGACAACACACAAAAATTATCTTCATGACTTTGGGTAAGGATTCTATGAACAGCTCTTAAAAAACAATAAAAATAAAGAAAAACATCAATTAATTGTACACAAAAAATTAAGAACATCTGTATATCAAAAGGCCTCATTATAACTCTAACGGCAGACCACGGAGTGTGTAAAGATATTTGCTTTGATATGGGACTACTGTGCAGAATTGTAAACAATTCCTGGGACAGAGTGTGTAAAGATATTTGCTATGATAAAGGACTACTGTGCAGAATTGTAAACAATTCCTGTTTAATAAAAGAAAATAATAGAAAATGGATGTAAAATCTTGCTGCAATTCTCAAAGAAGGATATCCAAATGGACAGTAAGTATATGAAAAGATATATCACTAATCATCAGGAATATGCAAATCAAAACCACAATGAGGTATGACACCTGTCAAAATGGCTATCATCAAAAAGAAGACAAATAACAAATGTTCGTGAGAATGTGGAGAGAAGGGAACCTTCATACACTGTTGGTAGGAATGTAAATTGGTACAGCCACTGTAGAAAACAGTATGGAGGTTTCTTAAAAAACTAAAAATAGAACTATCATATGACCCTGCAATTCAACTCCTGGGTATATATATCCAAAAATACACAAATTTTGAATAAAGCATTAATTCAAAAAGATATATGCACCTCAATGTTTACAGCAGCATTATTTGCATTTACCAAGATATAGAAGCAACTTCAATGTCCATCAACAAATGAATGGATAAAGATGTAAATAAATGTGTGTGTGTGTGTGTGTGTATGATGGGAGTATGTACACACACACACACACACACACACACACACACACACACACACACACAGGACTACTATGCAGCCATAAAAAAGAATGGTGAACTTAAAGGACATACGCTAAGTACAGTAAGTCAGGCAGAGACAGACAAATACTGCATGATATCCCCTATATGTAGTAGCTAAAAAATAAAACAAGCTAGTAAGTATAACAATAAAGAAGCAGACTCACAGAAATAGAGAACAAACTAGTAGTTACCAGTGGGGAAAGGGGAAGGGGAGGGGCAGTATAGGAGTATGGGATTAAGAATTACAAACTGTTAGGTATAAAATAAGCTACAAGGATATATTGTACAACATGGGGGATATAGCCAATATTTTATAATAACTATACGTGGAGAATAAACCTAAAAATTGTGAATCACTATATTGCACACATGTAATTTACATAATATTGTACAGCAACTATACTTCAGTTAAAAATGTGATAAAATTACATTACGTAGAAAGAGACACTAAACATCATTAGTCATCAGGGGAAGTAAATTAAGACCACAATGAAGTACACTTTATATGTAACTGATGGGAGTGTAAATTGGTACAGTTATTTTGTAATACTCTTCGACAATGTCATATGTATACCTAAGACTCAGCAATTCCATTCCTGGATATATACCTAAAAGAAATGCATACACATATACACCAAAAGACCTATGAAAGAATAAACTCAAAATGGATTAAAGACCTAAATATAAAGACAAAAAATTATAAAACTTCTAGAAGAGGACACAGGCAGAACTCTGACAAAAAGCATAGGAATATTTTTGGCCCTATCTCCTAAGGCAGAAGAAATAAAATTAAAAATAAACAAATGGGACCAAATTAAACTTAAAAGCTTTTGCACAGGAAACCACTGACAAAACAAAGAGACAACTTACAGAATGGGAGAAAATATTTTCAAATGATGCAGTGAACAAGGAGTTAATATCCAAAATATATAAATCACTCTTACAACTCAATATCAAAAAACACCCAATCAAAAGATGGGCAGAAGACCTGAATAGACATGTTTCCAAAGAAGACATACATATGGCTAATACGCACATTAAAAGATGCACAACATTACTAATTATTAAAGAAATGCTAATCAAAACCACAATGAGATATCACCTCACACCTGTTAGAATGGCTATCATCAAAAAGTACAGGTAACAAATGTTGGTGTGGATATGGAGAAAAGGGAACCCTCATACACTGTTGATGGGAATGTAAATTGGTGCAGCCACTGTGGAAAACAGTGTGGAGGTTCCTCAAAAAACTAAAAGTAGAATTACCATATGATCTGCAATTCCACTCCTCAGTATATATCTGAAGAAAACAAAAAGACTATTTTGAAAAGATATATGCATGCCAGTGTCCATAGCAGTAGGTAACCTAAGTGTCCATTAACAAATGAATATACAAAGAAGACGTAGTAATAGAATGGAATATTACTCAGCCATAAAAATAATGAAATTCTGCCTTTTGCAACAATGTGGATGGACTTAGACACTATTATGCTTAATGAAACAAGTCTGACAGAGAAAGACAAATACTCTGTTATTACTTATATGTGAAGTCTAAAAAATAAAACAAATGAATGCATATAACAAAACAGAAACAAACTCAGATACAGAGAACAAACCATTGGTTACAAGTGGGGAGAGGGAAGGCAAGAAGGGCAAGATAGGGGTACAGGATTAAGAGATATAAACTCCTATGTATAAAGTAGATAAGCAACAAGGATATATTGTAGCACACAGGGAAATATAACCATTATTTTGTAATAGCTTCATTATTCTGTAATAACTTTAAATGGATTATAATCTGTAAGCATACTGAATCACTATGCAATACACAGGAAACTAATATTGTTAATCAACTGTACTTCAATAAAATTTTTTTGAACAACTTTGATAACACTCAGTGTTTGTTAGGAAATGCAGGAACAATCTCACATATTGTTGGTGCAAGTGCAAATCCCATGCAGCCTTCGTGGAGGGTAATCAGGCAGTACCTATTTTTTAAAATGCAACAATTCCACATCTAAGAATTTATTTCACACTTACACTTGCGCAGATTATTCACTGTAGCACTGCTAACGACAGCAAAAGATTGGAAACAATCTTAGCATCAATTAAAATGTATTGGTTAAATAAACTTCAGTACAGCCCTACAATGGAATAAGATGTATGCATAAAAAAAGAAAGACAAAGCTTTAAATTCTGGTATGAGAAAAAGCTTTGAGATGCATTAAGTGAGAAAAGGCAAGACATCAAACCATATGTACAGCATTCTACCATTTGTGTAAAAAAGGGGGAAATAATATTTATATGTAAAACTATCAACAATAAAATAGTCTCCTTGCTTTTCTCAGTCATTACTTCAGAAGTTGGGTAAAGTCAGAGCCCCTCCTGAAGGCCTTCCGAAGCATTCATCCATATGGAATTTCATCTGTGGCTCTTACGTCATTCCAATACTACCTAAAATTTAATTAAATGTGTAGAAGCATGTTTCTGAAAGGGCTCAACTCAATAGGATGAATCTAGAAAATGCTCTGGGTACCCATCACTGATTGCAAACACTCTCTTCTGGCTCTCCCTTCTTGGACCTCATGGAACATCTTGGGCAAATCATATTGCTTTCCAGGTCACCTTCAAATATTAGAAAAGTTTCTTCTTTTTTTTCTCCCTGCCCTACATCTTCCCCCCACCATTCTGCAGCTAGTCAGCCATCCAGACATAAGGACAGGAGAAAGATGATTCAATCATTATCTTCATTGATGACTGTTGTACCTTAACGGTCCTCTGCGGTGCAGGTGCACAATGCTGGTTCTTGTGGGGGAGAGCACATTTATGGCTTCTTTGGAGTCACTTCCGCTAGGAATCTTGACATGTCTTATGCCCTCTCTGCCTAATGTCTTTTGGCAGCCATCCAACTGCAACGTTCAACTATATTCTCTACACACCTTCTTCTACTCAAGTCCCCTCCCTGCAGGCAGCACTTTGGGTAGGGTCCCACACCGCTTCTATCCTAAGCGTTCACCCCACCCATGGAAATTCACCCCCTCTTATCCACTAAATCTTGTGAATATGGCCTGCTGACTCAGGAGGCATACCTCCCCTCTTGCCTTACAGAAAGATGTTCCAGCCAGTTCCTAACTTCAGATGTCTTCAGGCCAGACTCCAGTGCCAGCTGCTCTCCCCACAAAACTAAAAAGGACAATGTCAGGTTCTCCCAGGAAATGCATTATATTCCCTTCTCCCTACAGTATCCTAAATTTCATGGCTTTTCCATGTGTTATTTTTCCATTTGTCCTTGCTTTAAACTGTCCACTTCAGTAGAGCATAAATCCATTCAGTTCCACCACACAAAATACTTTTATTATAGTTTGGCAAACATCTAGGAGGTTTTGTATGCCACATTTCACTCCTGGAAAACAATCCCTAAACTCTCAGACAGATTCTCTTGCTTCCCACTGACATTTATTATTGATTCTTTCCCCCAGCTAGATTCTGTCCCCTAGATGAGGTGATTGGGTCACAAACCTCCTCAATTCCATGGAATTTCGGCAAAGAATCTCCTGTCAGGGGAATCTCTAGACTTCTGTTATAGCTCTGAGTAAAAGATGAGAGCTGAAAGTTGACTGTCCTGTTTGGCTGAATATTTTAAAATCTTATGAAAGCTTGGCAAGTACCTGTCTTTTAGAACTTTAGCATACTTGTCACATGATACCCTCAGCTGTGAGAATATCCAACAAAAAGGTATGCCCCATTCTTCACCCTGTTACATTGCTTATGTTGTCTCCTATAGTTCCATGTATGTTAGCTCTGCCCGCCCCTTACTGAATGTAAGCTATTTCATTCCAGAGAACAGGCCTTATAATTCTTCTGCATCCCCAATACACTCAGAGCAACTATCAGAGACCTGAGTAAAAATCACTTGATTAATGAATATGTAATCATCGTATTATGGATTCACAGCTTGTAGGGTTTATAGATTACTTAATTAATAAATTACTTGACTAACAAATTATTTGAGTAATAAACATGTAATTATTTATCATATTGTAGATTCACAGCTGAAGGTTGATGAAAGCTGACTGAATTCATCCCTATAGTGCCCCATCTGTATTCCTAGATACCAATCCTTTCCTAACTTAGGTTTCGAGAAGGACCAGATATGCTCTGGTATAACTCTGGACTATTCTACCATCTGAGGTCCTGTTTTTGCTTCAGCGGTACTTCTGAGAGACAAGTGGCCCTTTAATACCTCAAGAAGGTCTCTGTGGACATCTATACTCTCAACTGCACCTGCTACTAGCAGTTAGAAACGATTCCTTGAGTCAAGTTCAGTTGATAGGCAGGTATTGAAGACTTTCTATATGCCTGTCTCTGAATCCATAAGATTAAGAAGATGCGGAATCTGAACAAAGGAGCTTGAATTACAGGAAATAGAGATATGTGAGGAAATCAGTGCTCTGTATTTTAGTGGAAACAGAATATTGCACAGATGGAGATATAATCAATTGGTGGGTGGGTGGTTGGAGAGGCTTCACAGGGAAAGTAATATCCAAAGTGGACCTCCAATTAGCCCAAAAGATAAAAGGGATCCTCCCAAATAAGACGAAGGAATGTGCAAAATCCCAAAGACAGGACTCACCACTCTAATTTATGGCCCCCAATTTTCTCTCAAACTAATAAAGTTAAACCCGAGGCTCCCAATACAGAAGCTACCCATGTGAAAAGATGACATAAAATCTGTTTTCTCTGTGTGTGTGTGTGTGTATGTAAGTATGTATGTATGTGTGTGTGTGTGTGTGTGTGTGTGTGTATGTATATATACACATATATATATATAGTCTTTCTGCCTATGTTTTAATCAGGTCCAGCTTTTCTTTTAAAATAACACCCAAATGTTAACAAGGAAGCATAGATTTAGGTTTTGCCAATTCTATAAATTTGGGAGGAAACATACAGCATTTCTCTAAGAACTATGTATTTTAGAATTGAAAAATTGCCAAATTCTTTTACTCATAGTAAATAAAAAATCAAGACATTTACCAAAATAAATGTGAAGTATATTATATTTTAGTGTCTCTGAAAACATCTTAGTCTGCCTTTTTCAGAAGCAATCCGAGTTGACAGTGTTTTCAATTACTTAAAACAGCAAGATGCCGGGAATATTTCGCAGTTAAGCGCGAAGTTAAAACATGTCAAGATTCTTCCCAAATCCAGAAAATCACTTTGGGATTTGCACAGACAAATCCATTTAATCCTCTTGATTTTTAATCTACCAAAATCGGTAGTTGACCAAGAAGTGCCTTTGCTTCTGTATCTTTCAGCAATAGCTAAGTCTTCTGACCAGTAATTCTTAACCACTGTCACTGAGGAACCCCAGGCTGCAGAAATGAATGGATGCACACTTTCAGGCTCCAGAGCTATAGTCTAAACCCTCACCCTACACTCTCAGGGCAGCATATTTCTTTGAATATCTCTCTATGTAAAGAATTCAGAAGAATGTTTTTATACTCCATATAAAAATAATAAAATGTAATAAATGTCAACAAAATAAACACTTCAGGATGACATCTTACATGTATTTTGTGACTCCTAGTACCCTCTGGCACACCTCTACCTACTCTCAGTTGTATCAATTTGAGAAACTGAACTTAAGATTATAAAGAGATTTAAAAGCTCTCATAATAATGACTAACTGGAATCAGTGTTTCCTACGTCAAAATGAGCACCTCATTTAATTCTCACAACTACCCTATGAAAGAGGTACTATCATTTACTATTATTAATATACTCCTATGACAGGTAAGGAAGCAGAGGCTCAAACACACACAAATATTTTCCCAAGTTAACCACTAGTAGTAAAGCTATCAAGACTTTTTCCAAAGTGTATGACATTCACCATGTTTAATGTCCTACAACCTTTCTCATAGGCCTGGTTTATATATTTTCAATTTAACATATAAATTTAAATTTTTGAGGCTCTTTTTTAGCTAGTAATATATACATAATGTTATACAAATAAACATCTATCATAAATTTTGTTCCCCCCATACCTGCTCCCCTCAATAAATACTTTGGTATTCATTAGTCATCATGATAAATAAAATGGGTATGGTATTTCCACATGAGTTTATACTGATACTAAAAATAAAATTTTAAGTATCACTTTTCTTCTTCAGAGGACGCTATGGAATCAATTCACTATTTGAAAAACTGATAGCTAATGAGATGGAGTCATGCAATTTTTCTGCCTTGATTTTATGAACTGTATTCAGGGTAGCCAAATATTTGATGGAAAGAAGGAATGAAAGAAATAGAGATCTAGGTAAAGATCTTCAATGGCTGCTAACATTACACAAACAAAAAAGAAACAATTAGGCACATTCTGTACATTCTTATGAAAGTAAACAATAACATCTTTTAAGTAGTCTGACTGAAAATATCAAACAAATTTGATCGAGTCTCTAGGTCTAACCAACAATTTACATAAGATATAGGAATTAGAGCAACACGTAAACAACACCTCAGGGATGTAAATCAACAAAATCTACCCTGTATACAAACAGCCCAGGTCCTACAACAATCAAAAACCAAAGAAAAATGCAAGAAAGTGAAGCAGAAAGGAATCCTATATATTAAAAGGGACCTGAGAGACACAGTCATCAATTGCAATATACAGACATTACTTCAAGTCCATTAGAGTCATATAAACCATTAAAAAAGTAAGATAAATAAAAATTTGACCACCACACATTTTATTATATTAAGAAATTATTAGCTATTTATGGTATGACAAATATGATATAGCACTTTTTAGTATGACAATGG
This sequence comes from Vicugna pacos, assembly GCF_048564905.1. Classification (NCBI taxonomy): domain Eukaryota; kingdom Metazoa; phylum Chordata; class Mammalia; order Artiodactyla; family Camelidae; genus Vicugna; species Vicugna pacos. Next base: position 37,595,864 of record NC_133001.1, read on the forward strand.
GGTTGTAGATATATTTTAAAAGACTATTATTTAAAGATGTATATTGAAATATAACAAATGATATGATATAATGCCTGTATTTGCTGTAAAATAATCTGGGGGATGAGAGGGGCCAGGAGTTCGTAGGGAAATTAATTTTTGAGGCTGAACAGATAGTTCATTATACTAGTCTCTCCGCTACTATATATGTATATGAGATAAATTTTCCAATATTTAAAGTTAAAGAGAATAGACCAAGAAGCCCTAGAGACGTAATTCATTTTATCTGACAAGTTTGTGAAATGAATATAAGGAATTTTTAGCTTCCTATGTGTGATTAAATAATCTTTTCTCTGAAATCTCCACTCTAATTGCCCTGTCCTTATAAGAAACTAATTGGGCTTGTACAACACTTAGCAAAGCAGCATTCTCAAACAAGAGAAGCCAAAACAATTCTAGGAATTAAAGCCTGGCACAGTCACAGATCTGTGTTTTATATTAACCACTTCAACACTTTCTCTCTTTCACTCATTTCCCTACTTAGGTGACCTAGGTTTTCCATCAACACCCCATTAAAGCAAACACCTGCAGTGGCATTTTCTCTGCTCATTTCAGTGTGCTCATTAACCATCTCTAACTCAGACCTCTCTCCAAAGATAATCAATGTGAAAACCTTAAGCCAGAGTCATATAACCACATCCTCAATATTTAAACTTCTATGTGGTATCAAAATATTTTATTTATGCATTTTCTAATAGAAAACTGTCAATGCATCCCTTTTCTTCTGCAGAAATATCAGTGGAGCTTCAAGGAATAAAAGAAGTAAAATCAAGATGACCAGCTTCACCTTTTCTCAAAGGGCAGAGAAATAAAGTTTATACTTTAAATGACAATATAATTCATGTAAGAGCATCACATATTTTGGTGATTCAGATCCCAAAGAGGGTTAGTCGCCTCTTTGAAGTGCTTCTTCAGCTGTAACGTGCAGGGGAGCACTGGATGTAGTCACTTGATTGCAACACTGGGGATGCACTCTCTGAAGTTTAATGGGGCAGCTGTTCAAAGGTCAGTCCAAGTTAACCACTCATTCTGGTCCTCCTATCTTTTGCTTGGGACACAAGTATGTAAGAACAAAGGAGAGAGAGGTATTTTCTTTTTAAATGTGCTCTAACAAATTTAAAACAAGATTTTAAACTTCTTTAATCACTTTGCTTAATGTTGTCCTTTAAGCTATTTAGGTATTTGGCCTCATCTTTTTGTCCCAGAGCTTGCTTTTGTCAAGGCTGCATTTTTTTTCAGTCGATGCATTTTTCTTCCTAGTTACATAGATCATATTTCTCTTACTGAGGGAAAAATTCTGAGAAAAAAGAGAAAGGTACAAGGTGTCCATCTCTCTCGTATTTTCTGCACTTAAAAGGCCTCCCCAATCTTTATCATCCTATACTATGCCAAAGAAGCATAAACTCTTGTGCTTTTATTTATGGAAATTTTTTATACTGAACTCTCTAGGAAGGGAGGGAAAAAATCTATCCTTATGTTTATTAAACTAAGAATTGCTAGATTGCCCTGATTACAGTTTTTATGGGATTACATGGCTGAGAACCAATAGTATTTTTTTGTCTTCCTTAAAGGAATCAGATAACACTCATTTTAAACCAATGGTTCCTAGGCATTTGGATTTTGCCATGGGTTCTATTGAAAATACTTACCAGCCGTCAGAAAGTATCCTGATGAACCCAGCTGTGATAAGCATTAACTCTTTGGATATTTACTTTCAAGTATCTTGGGTCTGGGGTCCCAGGAAAGGAAACTGAGTGGCCAGAGTTGAGGGGGGAGGCAAGCACTCAGGGCAATAATAGTTATAAACTTACTTCAGTATTTTCACAGCCAATACAGCTGTATGATGCTAAATATAAACCAGTCCTAAAATTTACTAATTAGGGAATTTTACAAAATGAGGACCAACATATGGTATCAAATGTTCTTTTGCCAAAAAAGAAAGTTAAAAAGATAAAAACCTAAGTCCTATCATCACTATCATTTCCTAAAAGGGAAATTTAAAACCACATAGTAAATAAGAAATAATCCCAGAATAAAGAGGCAGTTTTTTGATAGACTGTTCACCTTTATGAAATATAACATTAATTTTATTTTTTGTAATTTATTTACTGACTCAAGAAAATTTAATCACTGACCTAATCCAGTCCACAGAGAAAATTTTATCTGATACTTTTTTAAGTGGTCAGTTTAAAAGTGAATAAGGATCTTCCTCTAGAGGACGATACATGGACAGCAAATTTGAACAGGTCAATAACCAGAAGATGAATTTGTTTCATCACAAACTTATTAAACATTTACCACTGTTTGCTAAAGAAATGCCACATATGGCCCAACTGTTACTTTTTGCTCACAAATCTAGTGTCAAATTAAGGATTTATACTCCCTTTCACTTCAACCAAAACATGTTTATACATTTGTTTTTATTGCTGATTCTTTGTAGTGTTTAATCAATGTTTTTCATGGTACAAGTACAAAACTATCAGCTCTTCCAGAAATGCCACTTCAGCACATACACGAATCCATGATAGTACAAGATTAATAGTTTTACTCTGGAAAGTTATATACAACATAAACCGATGTGCTCAGAACAAAATTTAGTAGATGGTAGGTGTATGCTTTCTGTCTAGCCAGATAAATTATTTGATTTCAAAATATAAGCATTTCCAAAAACAGAAAAATCTAAAAGATCTCACATGTTTAATTTAAAAGCAGTTTCTTGACATTCAAACTCAGGTTAAGACTTTCTCAGTATTTTGAAACCCTACTAGAAGACCATTTTTACATTAAATAATTTGAAAGTATAAATACATTTGTGTGGAGAAGCTTAGCATCCTCATTCTTAAATAGAAGTGAATACACATAATTAAAGAAAGTGAATTTCATATGATACCCACAATTATACGCATGATGGCTAATCTCATATTGCATTATCAGAAGCACATGCTCCTCCTTCTCACTGAATTAATAAGACTCAGACTTTTCCTATTCTGTAACTGAATCTGTTCTCAACCAGAAAAACTTAAAACTATTTCCCCCAAGTTAATATTCTATTGTAGAGTGTCTAAAATATATTTTGGTATTCCCTAAATCTTAACTCAAAAATAGCTTTTACTTGACCATCACCCATTACCATTTCTATTTCTCCCGAAAACTTGATCTTTCTCTTCCTTCTCCTTTGGATAGAAGTGTTTCAAAGAGAACTGTGGCAGTTCTCTTAATGTTTAGTGCAATTAGCAAAGATTCAAGAAAATGTCTCCCAATAGAATAACTGTATAATTCAAGAGTATAATTCTTGGCTAGCTTAGTCATCCTACAACTATTTCCACAGCTTTGGTATTTAATCCACATAAATGTGCAGAAGCTGCCTCTACTATTCTCTTTTATCTGTAAGAACTGGATCAAAGTTCTGGATTGGGCATATACCATATGCCTTTTCTAAAAGTTCATAGCAACCACACAGTGAAGGCATGTTGCTATGTACCCATGAACTAAATCAAAAGTTGGGGGCAGTGATTAGGTCATAGTCTCTTTCTCCAATCTCTGTCTTGATTGGTATCTTCCGATGATATTTTCCAGAACTATACCTTCCCAATAGAGTTGTCTGTTTCACTTGGAGGAGAGGGTGGTGGATAATCAGTATCTTTCCTATTAACTGTGCCCAGAATCAGACTCACTGTTATTTTGCTCCACTTCCATAGCCAAACCATCCCCAAAAGTGAATGTTTCTAATAAATGTTTTTTCCCCTATAGTCATCAATTTCTCTCATTGGACTTCTTAATTTTATAACTGTCATTCTGATTATCATTGTCAACAATTCCTCTACTGCAAATGAGAAAGCCTGAATCTTTCACTTATTTGGCAATATTTCTTTAAATTAATTTAAACAAATAAATGTCCTATTGCTTAAAATAGTTGAATTGAATTAGCCCTCATTACTACTGTGATCTTATAACTAGTAGCATGTCCAGACATACAGTCCTGGCTGAAATAACGTTCTACACAAGTTGCTGATATCCTGGTGCGCCCTTTCCAGTCTCCAGAATACTGACTACAATGATCTGGTAACATCCTCACAGCCTAGATATCTAACCATAGTGATATTCTGAAAGCTTCTTTAATTAGATACTCTATAAAAAGCACTAAAAGTTTTATTTTTGTTGTTGTTGTTTTGGAAAAGACTGACTCCACATGTGGAATAAGAGCAATGTAAGGTTTATTATGAGGTTCATGTGGGCAAGAGGTATATACAACAAATTTTAAACAATATTCAAACAGATTCTCTTTTAGAAGAGTCTTCTCTGTGATCCGTATTGTACTAAATTCAACAGTGAACAGTTATTAATGTCCAGTTTCTCTTCTGATTTTAATCTTCTTTCTTCCTTTAATTAACAACTAAAAGAAATCTGCAGTTAATCATTATTTTTTTCTTTTTCTTGCCTTGACTCTTGCATCTTACTGATGACTTTCTATTGGTTTTCCTTTCTCATTCCAGTCCACTCTGAGATTTCCCTTCTTTGTATTTAAGTATCTTATTTCTCTTTAAATAAAATGTTATCTCTAAATCTCTAAAAGCGTATTTTGGAGAATGTATCTTCCTGAAGCGATTGTCTTACACATCACAATTTTCAATCATCTCAACATTCCTACAAGGTAGGTATTATGATTCTCACTTTAGAGATAAGAAAAGTAAGACGTATAGACATAGCATTGTACGTCTAATGAGTGGCACAGTCAGAATTCACATGCTGTTTGACTTCAAAGCCACCACTCTGCTTCACTCCTCCCACTGTAGGTTAGTACCTACATTTCATCAACAATATCCCCAAAGAAGTTTGCTTCTTCCAATAAGGACTTGTTATTAATTACCCTAGGGCTGGGATAGTTATGTGGTTTTACTCGGACTATTTCTATGCTTTAATTAATTTTAAAAGTTAATATCCATCCCTTTTCTTTTACAGTCAGTGTTCTAAGACTGTGTGTGTGTGAAGATCCAAATTTAATAAATTGTATAAGGTTCACTAGATCAAACATCGAGAGGAGAATTCATGTGCAGGCAATTTATGAAGGAAATGCTCCCAAGAGTAACCAGTAATGGAATGAGGAAAGCAGGACGAAGAAGTCATGCAAGGGTCTGATTCCATGTGAAGTCCTAGCCCCACTTTCACCATCAGTCTCAGCCTCAGCCTGTTGGAGCTAAAAGCTCTACAGTATAAATTACACATCACAGTTTATCCAGACTGGAGGCAAAGAAGCTAGGCTTTAATCAGTCATTTGCCAAGGGCCACTCCAGAAGGATGTGAATTTGCAGGTACTTCCAGTTCTGTGTAAACTGTTAATGCAGATTTAGTAGCCAGAGACAATTCTCCAAGAGAATCCTTATATAAACCACTGGAAGAAAGTCCACACAACTTGGGAGGATAAGTTGAAGGATCTGAGGCAATGTGGACAGAGCACAAATAATTAGTGAAAGGGTAAAGGGAATTACAGTTAGAAAGCTAAAAAGCCCAAAGAATAGATAGATAGATATAAGGTATGAGGTATATAATAGAAATGGAAACTTTCAAGCCTATAGTTACTGGGAAATGCAAATTAATATCTACCTAGGCTCCTGCAGTTATTGTATTTTTATAATTAAATTTGTATTTGAGTTTCCTGATAGTCATGGCAAAATAATCAAAGAAGGAAAAGGTAGAAAAGGAGGAGAGAGGAAGAGCAAAAAGCCACTGTCAAATTTTTAGGATAGAGAAATATTTATAAATCTAAACTTTAAAATCCCTGTTTTCACCTGGATACTTACACAGGGAAAGGTGAGCAATCAAATAACCATCAAATTCAGCAGTCACCTTTGTAAGAAACAGAAGTGCTCATCACATGACCAGTCCTCCTATGGATCCTCTATATCATTAAAAGGAATCCATGAACAGGTATTTCTTTGGCAAGAGTAGAGTAACAGTTCAGAAATACAGTTTTCTATTATCAGCCTTACTGAGGACAAGGGCACTAAGACTTATTCCATTATACGAAGACAGGTTTTTTTGTCTGTTCTTTTTTTGACATACAAAACGCTATCCATAGTGTATGCAACTTAATGAGTCTAAAGGTAAATATACACCCATGAAACCATCAGCACAATTTATGCCCAAAACCTATCCATCACCTCCAAAAGTTTCCTTCCTTCTTATTTATATTATTTTGTTATAAGAACACTTAATATAAGATCTATCCTCTTAGCAAATTTGTTAACATACAATACAGTATTGACTATATGCACTATGGTATATAGATTTCTAGGACTCAGTCATCTTGTATAACTGAAATTTTATTTTCTTTGACTAATACCTCCCCATTTCCCTCTCTCCCCATCACCTGGAAACAACCATTCCTTTCAACGCTTCTATGAGTCTGACTAGATTCCTCAGGTAAGTGGGATCCTGGAGTATTTGTCCTTCTGTGTTTGGCTTTTTTCACTTTGTATAATGCCCTCTAGGTTTATCCATGCTGTTGCAAATGGCAAGATTTCCTTTAAGACTAAATAATATTCCCTTGTATGTATACCATATTTTTTACCCATTCTTTCATTGATGGACACTTACATTGCTTCTTTGTCTTGGTGTTTGTCAATAATGCTGCATGAATATGGAGCAGATGATCATTATAATGAATATGGGGGTACAGGTATTTCTTCAAGATACTAACTTCAATTCCTTTGAATATATACCTAAGTGTAGGACTGCTGAGTCACATAGCAGTTCTATTTTTAGTTTTCTGAGGAACTTCCATGTTTTTCACAGTGGCTGTACCAATTTACATTCCCACCAACAGGATACAATGAAACCAAGTTCTCCACATTTATTATTATTTTTTTTAATCCATTCTAACAGGTGTGAGGTGATTGATACCTCTTTGTGATTATGATTTGAATTTCCTTAATGATCAATGATATTAAGCATCTTTTTATATACCTGTTGGCCATTTGTATGTTACCACTGTGGGAAAAAAAATCTATTCAAATCCTTTGCCCATCTTTTAATCAGATTATTTGGCTTTCCCATTGAGTTGTAGGAATTCATTGTATATTTTGGAGATTAACCCCTTATCAGACATGTGGTTTGTCAATAGTTTCTTCACAGGTTTCACTCCATAGGTTACCTTTTTGCTCTGTATTCTCCGCTGTACAGAGGCTTCTTAGATTAATGTAGTCCACTTATCTCTTTTTACTTTTGTTGCCTGTGTTTTGGTGTCATATCCAAGAAGTCATTGCCAAGACCAGTATCATGAAGCTTTTCCCCTATATTTTCTTCTAGGAGTTTTAGGTCTTATGTTCAAGTCTTTAAACCATTTTGAGTTGATTTTTGTGTATGGTATAAGATAAGGACCTAATTTCATTTTTTTGCAAGGGAGCATTGAGTTTTCCCATTAAAGAGATAATCCTTTCCCCATTGTGTATGCTTGGCACCTTTGTCGAAGATCATTTGACCATACATGTAAAGGTTTATTTCTGGGCTCTCTATTCTGTTCCATTGGTTTATATGTCTATTTTTATGTCAGTACTATACTCTTTAAATTACTGTAGCTTTGTAATATATTATGAAATCAGGAGGGGTGATGCCTCCAGCTTCATTCTTTCACAAAGTTGTTTTGGCTATTTGGGGCCCTTGGCAGTTCCATATGAATTATAGAATTTTTTTCTATGTCTATAAAAATGTCATTGGGATTTTGACAGGGATTGCATTGAATCTGTTGATCACCCTTTGAATAATGTGGACATTTTAACAGTATTAAATCTTACCGCCCAGGAACACAAGATGTCTTTCCATTCATTTGTGTCTGTTTTGATTTCTTTCATCAGTATTTTATAGTTTTCAGTACACACATCTCTCATGTTCTTGGTTAAATTTATTTTCTCAGTATCTTATTCTTTGTAATGCCACAGTAAATGAGATTGTTTTCTTAATTCCTCACTTTGATTGTTCATTGTTAGTGTATAGAAATGCAACTGACTTTTGCATGTTGATTTTGTATCCCTCAACTCTGATGAATTTATGTTTTAACAGCTTTTTTGGTGGAGTCTTTAGGGATTTCTAAATATAAGTCATGTCATCTGCAAACAGAGATAATTTTACTTCTTTTCCAATCTGGATGTCTTTTATTTCTTTTTTCTTGCCCGACTGTTCTGTCTAGGATTTCCAGTACTACATGCGATAGAAGTGGTGACAGTCACCATCACTGTCATGTTCACATCTTAGAGGAAAAGACAGAGAGGTGAAATTTAAATCAGAGTTGTGGTTTTGCCAAGTGAGACCATGTAGGTAAAGCATTCAGTAAAAGGTCAGTGTTAACATAGCCTTACGAGGCCCTATGCAGTCTGCATCTGCCAGCCTCTCAAATCTCATCTGGCTCTTCTCTCCCAACAGATCCTTTGCTCCAGCCCCTCTGCTGATCTTCTCTGTCTTGAAACTAAAGCTCTCCCACTCTAACACCTTGGTACTTATTTCCCTTATTTCAATATGCCGTTTTGGGACTGGCTCTTTCTTCACACTGAATTCTAGCACTAAAGTTCCATTCTCCGAAAGGCTTTCTTGGATGACCCTCATTCCTTGTTACCTGCTTCATTTACTATTCAGCACTTGTGAGTATCTGAAGTATATTCAGTCCTTCATTTGCTTATTATCTGTCTCTCCCCCAACACTAGAATATAAACTCCTTGAAAGCAAGAACCACGATTATATACCTAGAACAATGCCTGAAATCTAGCAGATTTGAGATAAATGTTTGTTTAATGGATACATTATTATTCTCTCTAGTCTCAAAGATATTATGATCTGAAGGGAGAACAGAGATTAATACAACTGAAGTAAGATTTCTAAAGCTTCATGGCCCACCAGGGGATTCTTATATGGTGCTGAAAAGCAGGGTCTGATTGGGAAATGCATTTTTTTCACCAATCCTTGGGATCCAAGACAATGTGTCCCAAATCTGTTTTATGCAATTTTCTACAAGAGAATTCTAATATCTATATACCTACAGCACCTGCATCTAGATATGCTAACTTCTGCCCTGTTACCATGGTGCCCCTGTCCATATAGATAAAAAATAAATGTTAGGGCAGCTATATTCAATATGCAGAATTCAGATTCTTCCTGCTCCAAGGCAAGTTAAATGCAATATATTATTTTTAATTTTTAAAAACTTATTTCATTTCAGAATATTATTCCTATCGATTATTTTTAATGCCTTTACTTAGCCATTTTCCTGTTCTCAGCTTTCCTGCTCAAAATCCCGTTATTTCCCTGATGTGCTAATTTTAGCTGCAAACGCCTAATCAGAATTTTAAGCATAATTAGTAGGTTGGCTAACGTTCAGGAAGAAATATTATTGGTGTTTTCAACAGGCCAGCAGGATATCTCTAATTATAAAGATAGAGGAAATAAAATCAACAGGATGGTAAAATCCATTGAGGGACAGATTGCATTTTATAGGAAAAGATGTAACTTCATTTAGTTTTGGTCTTTATGTCTTGCAAGTGTGCTTAGCACTCCTACATCCCATGGGTCTCAGTGTCAATATTTATGTGCTGGAATATTTCACTGCCTCATAAACCAAGAAGTAACCAAGTGTTTTTACTCTGGGAAAAAAATATGTTATACCAAGTAGTTTCAGGCAGCTCCACTTCTCACTTACACTTTTATGCATCGACTCACAGGAAGATACAAAACTAGACAAACAAGAAGGTTTGATCTTTTTCCTCTTGCTCCATGTATTATATATCAACCATGTCTAATTTTTAGATAAATGTGATTCAATTCCAACCAAAATTTCAATCATGGAAACCCAAGGATAAGGATTTGATGTTTTACTTGTTTCAAAAATCTTTACGCGAGGGAAATGCTAGTACTTTAAATACCAACTTCAGATTGAAAGCTGACATTCCTCCAAAAAGGAATAAAAGGACTTCTAAAAAAAACAAAAGAGGCTCAAAAATAAATAAATAAATAACCCCCCACACATTATGAACATGCATTACTTTCAATATTCAGAAACAGTATTTCTCCGGGGAGAGGATGTTTACTGTATGACCATTCTCACATGGAGTTTCAGATTACAAACCTCCTTCCCCAATTCCACAGAAGGTTCCGAGTCCTTAAATATTTTCTATTCCAGTTTCCTGAACGTCCACCTTTGGTTTCTACTCTAAAGCCCTTCAATCAATATCTTCTATCTGTATTATGTGGAGAGCGGAATCTAGGCCCTGGCCAGGGTGAACTCAGTTATCTGATAGACGATCATGTATTCTACCAACTAAGCCCCAGATCTCACAACAAATGAGCTGTTTCCCAAATTGTATTCTATGGGATTCTCTCTCTCCCTCTTTCACACACACACACAAGGAATATGTAGTGAAATAAGTTTGAAAGATGAAGTTTTAAAACAAAATCTACCTATTAGAAAATATGTCAAAGCATTTACTATGTTATTATGCATTATGAATCTCAAAAAATGACAGAAGATGTGCTTTCCAAATATAATTGACTACAAATCATTTTTTAATGAACATCCTTTATTGCCACAATTATTTATCTCCTACTGTATGCCTTGTGTTGGTTTTAATGAATGCAGAGAAAGATGAATAATCAGATTTCCTGTCTTAAAGAAGCTTATAATTCAGGGAACAGATCATATTCTCTATAACTGCTCTCCAATAAGGCAGCCAATGGCCACATATGGCTATTTAAGTTTGGTTAAATAAACTTAAATAACATTCAAAATTTTCAATTCCTTAGTCTCACTAATCATATTTCAATCTTTTAGCAGACACACACTGGCTAATGTCTGACGTATTGGTGGTGCAGGTACAGAATATTTCTATCATTGCAGAATAGTTTATTGGCCAGAACTGCTCTAGAACATTACACTATTTTTATTAATTATATTCTAATAATTATCATCTTTCACTTTTTATGTAACTTTTCTTCTAAAGACTACAAATGTTATCAGATCTAATCAACCACAAGGAATTCTCTTATTGGAGTTAAGAAATTTCACTCACACTTGGTAGAAATTATTCCTACTCCTGTTATTACTTTACTTTCTTAATGAATTGCTTCTCAATCCATTGACTTACCTAAACTCAAGAGCACTGACAGATTAACAATCAGGTCATATTAGACCAACCACACAGTGACCCTAGAATCAGATTTTCAAATCTGGAAAATCTGCTAATGATGATTTATTCCAATTTCCTCAGTTTTAAAACTTACAAATTGGAGCTCAGGGGCATAGGAACTTGGCACTGGTCACACAGATTTTAAATGTCAAAGTTGCTTAAACCTACCTAAGTCCATCATGGTGTTTGTACACAACTCCCTGGGTCTTAAATAATGTCCTTCAGAAAGGAAAGTCATAGCATAGCACACTACTGGCTAATAAGTGCAGCTACACAAAGCAGGGATTTTCCTATTGATATTCTTATGCTAACAGTGTAAAACAGAGCTCTTCTCCATGAAATTATCATCAGTGACATTAAATTTAACTTTTACTGAAAGTCAGCATGCATTGTAAACAGCAAGCACTGTAAAGAAATAGTGACACTATCTAAATGTATATGTCCATGTGTCTGCATACATATGTACAGAGCCAGGAAAGACAAGGTAGATGTTTGTTTCTTGATATTCAATTACATCATAATAAATACTTCACACTTTCATAGCACGTGACAGTTCCAGTGGACTTTACACACATTATCTTATTAATCTCATAGCATCCTGTGAAGTAGATATTTTTTTAAGCATGAGAAAACTGAGATTCAGAGAGATTACAAATCATTCAGTCCTGAGTCACATGACTATGCAGGGACTAGACCTCATATTCAGTTTTGGGGGATTTTTTGCCTCTAAAGCTGATGCACTTACTATCACATCATAGCTGCCTCCCTTAAAAAATACAGTAAAAATCCCTGTGCACTGTTGGTAGAAATGTAAAATGGTATAGCTTCTATGGGGAACAGTATGACAGTTCCTCAAAAAAGTATAAATGGAATTATCATATGATTCTGCAATTCTACTCTTGGGTACATACCCAAAAGAACTGAAAGCAAGATCTTGAAGAGATATTTGTAAACACATGTTCACAGCAGCATTAATCACAACAGCTAAAACAGGGAAGCAACCCAAGTATCTATCAACAGATGAATCAACAGCAAAATGTGATGTGTGGGTGTGTGTACATACACAAACATATATATTACATATTGTGTGTGTGTATATATAATATATATACAATGGAATATTATTCAGCCTTAAAAAAGAAGGAAAGTCACGCATATGTTACAACATGGATAAAACTTGAGGACATTATGAAAAGTGAAAGAAGTCAATCAAAAAAACTGCAAAAAGACAAATAACTGTATGAATTCACTTATATGAAGTATCTAAAGTAGTCAAATTCACAGAGACAGAAAGTGGAATGGTGGCTGCCAGGGGGTGAGGGAAGAGGGGAATGGGGAGTTATTGTTAAATAGATACAAAATTTCAGTTTTATAAGATGAAAAGAGCTATGGAGATTTATGGAGGTGACAGCTGCACAACATTATGAATGTGTTTAACATGACTGAACTATACACTTAAAAAAGGTTAAGATGGTAAATTTTATGTTGTATATATTTTACTACAACAAAAAAAATAGCAAAACCACTCTCATTGAGTACATCATTTATACTCCCCCAAAACTATTTTTATAGTAAAATAAAGCATGCAATTACCAGGTACCTAAACCATGTTCAGTATGTCATTGGTACATTAGTAATTCTGGAAGCATCTCATAATGGTCAGACCTTATCATGAAATGTGGGTTATTTCCTTTTCTCTGTGAGTCCACAAACTTCCTATCTGCAATTGATTTTGTCTTCAGTGAACACAAATATCATAGAAAAATCCCATCTTGCATTAAAGAGTAAGACCACTGGAGTTGCAATCATTATATCCCAGGATAACTCTGAATTAAAGAACTGAGGGAAAGCTTTTTTCTACCTGTAAAACTCACGAAAATTGCAGTTCTCTTGGATAAGTATGTTTTTAAAAGAATCCAAACATCAGCAGTCTTGCCTCAAATTGGGGGAAGAAAGTGTCTGGACATTTTTTGGATAGAGAGCATCTTTCATTTTAGCTATACCATGTAAATGTAATATATTCTCTGGATAGCTCAAAGTATATGTTCTGTTCATAAGGATTATAAAATGGCTGTCCAGAAAAACAGCAAAAGTCAAAAGAGCCTCAAGGGGCACATCTGAAAACTGAGTTGCATGCATTGAAAAAGACAGACATATCTCTGGGGACTTGAAAATGGAACATTAACAATTACTTTGACTATATTTTTTAAGTCAAAGCAGATATATATGCAGTTTTTTACACAAAACTAGAAGTTGTGGGCTAACAAATACAATGATAAACAAACATAACTTTTCAGCTTCTTTGATCCAGAAGAAAGGAGTGAAAGACCCCTCCCACATAACAGGGCTATAGATTACATTAGAGAGTTTTAAAAACCACCTTCCTTTAAAAATACAAACATTGCAGCTCCAAGATAAAAACAGCTGCTGATTTTGGACTGTGTGCCTATCTGTGTTCCTTGAATCTCCCAGGGCAAGAATAGATCTCCAAGTCATCTAAAGAGGAAGCTCTGCTCTCACATTTCAAAAGAGGAAGCTCTGCTCTCACATTTCAGTTTAAAGCCGGATAAAAAAAGAGATGAGGACATTTGGGGGGAAAATCTGGAAAATCATAGGAAACATTCAAATAAAAATTTCATTGCTATCAGCAGTTTCATACAACATTGCATTTGAATAGTAGTTTATTTGGTAGAATTCTAGAGTTAGACAATGCTATTAAATGACTAAATGTTTGTGTCTCTCCCAAAATTTGTATGTTGTAACTTAATCCTCAATGTGATGATATCTGGAGGTGGGGTCTTTAGGGGTGATGAGATCATGACAGTTGAGCCCTCATGAATGGGAGTAGTGCCCTCACAGACAAGACTCAAGAAAGTCCCCTTGCCCCTTCTCCCATGTGAGAACACAGCAAAAAGAAAAACCACAAACCAGGAAGCAGGCTTTCACCAGACATCAAATCTGCTGGTACCCTGATCTTAAGACTCCCAGCCTCCAGAACTGTGAGAAATAAATTTTCATTGTTCATAAGCCACCCAGTCTATAATATTCTGGCACAGCAGCCTAAATAGACTAACGCAAGTAATTTCAAGATCAGAAGAGATAATGAAAAAAAGTGGTTATTAAGAGCATGGGCTCAGGAGTCAGACAGTTTGTTCTCTATTTCCTGATTCTGAGATTGCTCTATCTCTCTTTCATGTAAATGAAGCCCATGGAATTGAAGAAGAATGGCCCACAGAGAAATCTCTTATGAACTTCTTCATGCTCTTTGCCCACTTCTGAGTGGAATGGATATGACTGCAGCAGCCATGGGCATGGTATGCTGTGTTGACGGAATCCCTATCTGCCTACAACCCCAAAAGACAGCGAAGCCTCCATCAACATGTGCTCCTAAATGACCACAAAAAGGAGAGCAGCACTGCTCACATGTACATCTGCCAGGAGCTACTACATGTGCAAGAGACAAACTCCTAGAGTTGCAAGCCACTTTATATGTGGGTCTATTTCTAGTCACCAATTACCCTAACAAATACAGAAATTTACACATGTCATTAAGTCAGGGAGAATACTTTCCAAGCTTTCTAAGACTGTGACCTTCTTATTCTTGAAGGTATTCTCCAATTCCTCATTTAAGTTTCACAATGCCTGAAAAAGTAAAGTATTCTTTTACCTGTAATGTGTTATGGGGAACAATAAAGAGTGTAGGATCAGAGCATGACTAGAATTTTATTGGTGACTCAAGGCAAAATAAAATTCAGCCTGCTCTTTTGCAGCAATATTAGATCTGCTGCTCTTTCAGCAGTAAAATCCTGTTTTGTCAGCAGCTACTGAGAGCAGATATGACCCAGAGGACACATAAAAGCATACATGTAAGGTAACTAGCTATTATATTTAGAAAACCATTTTTTGCAACTTAAGTGCACTCTAACATTTCATATTTTAAATAATCTAAATTACGTTTAGAATGCAGAATCTCAACGGCACTCTGCTCTTCTATTTCTGCCCTAATTGGATGAGACAGAAAAAAGGTACAAAAGGTATACAAAGACATGCAGAGAATCACAAATTTTAGATAACAAAGGGAACTTGAACATCACTAAGCATGACAGAGGAGGAAAGCAAGGCCTGAAGACTGAACTGTGCAATATAATTCCAACAGAGTTAGGAGTAAAATTCACTTCTCAGTGTTTTGCTTTTTAGAAAACATTCATTTTTCAGGTAGAGCAATTCTCATGTCTTAGAATTGTAGAATCTTGTTTGTTTTTGTGACATTACTGTTCAACTTTTTTTCAAAGAGCGGTTTTATATAATGATGTATTTTATAATATTTCCATTTGTAAGAGTAACAATTCTGAGACCTTCCAGCATCTGATACACAGGTGCACTCAATAAATATTGATTGGTTGAGGTTATACCCATCAAGACTTACGGCCTAAGACAAAGTTTGGGGTTTTTTTTAATTTCTTCTGCTTATTTATTTATTTACTGTAGGGGTAGTTAACTAGGTTTTATTTATTTTTGTTTTATTTTATTTTATTTTATTTTATTTTATTTTATTTTAATGGAAGTACTGGGGATTGAACCCAGGACCTTGTGCTTGCTAGGCATGTGCTCTGCCACTGAGCTATACCTACCCCTCCTGCCCTAAGATTTTTTTTTTTTTTTTTTTTGCTATGGCCTCATAGTCCAACTGTCTAGGATTCCTCTTAAAAAAGAAAAGTTTAGAAAAGACAGTGAGAAAGAGCTTAATTACAAAGCATAATATTTACTCTTAAATATTAAACATTTCTCTGAACCCAAACATGACTTTTTATAATTATAACATGTACTAATCACTACTTATGTTTTGAACATATACAAAAGTCTTCTGGCTTGGCCATGACAGAATAACAGGAATAGGACTTACTCTCACTGTAAAAAAAAGAAATATACAACTAAAGAAAATATACAAAGCAACTGTTTTTAGGCATTAGACAACTACATAGACTGTATTCCCGAGAGAAGAGAAATTCATGAGGTGAGCTGTGCATTTGCTTCAGTATTCTCCCTTTCAAAGTTGCAGCTATGGACCAAAGACTTAATTTTCAGGCAGAGGGAATAGAGCACAGAGATGCAACTAACCTGAAAACAACAGAATAATATCTTTAAGGAATTACAAAACAAAACTGTTAGCCTAGAATTCTGTGTCCCATGAAAATACTGTTCAAAAATGAAGGATAAATAAGTAGATTTTCAAACAAACAAAAATGAAATTTGTCATTAGTAAACCTGCACCACAAGAAATGTTATAAGATGGCCTTCAGGTTGAGGCTTAATGATTCTAGATGTCAACATGGATCTATAGCAGGGGTTGGCAAATTACAGACAAGCCAAATCAAGCCAGCTACCTGGTTTTGGATGGTCTCTGAACTAAGATGATTTGCACATCTCTAAGTGGTTGGAAAAAAACAGAAGAATAATATGTTGAAAGATACATGAAATTCAAATGTTAGTATTAATAAATAAAGTTTCCTGGAACACAGCCATAATCATTAGCTTACAAATTGTCCATGGCTGCTTTCACTCTACACTGGCAGAGTTAAGTAGTTGTGACAGAGAATGTACTGCCCACAAAGCCTTAAATATTTACTCTCTGGCCCTTTACAGAAAAAGTATGCAGACCTCAGATCAATCGAAAAGAATGAAGATCTGAAAATAGTAAATATGTGGGCAAATATAAAAATCACCTTTCCTCTTTTTGTACTTTATTTTAGAAACCACTTAGAGCAAAAGTAATAGATACACATCATAAGCTTTAAACATATGCAGTAGTACAAGTCATGGTAGCAATAGGAGAAATAATATGAGAGGAGTAAAGAGAAGTATAGCAGTGTAAGGTTCTTACATTATACATAAAGGGGTATGCTTTAGTCAGATCAGGACGCTAAATACATCAGACCGGGTGGCTTAAACAACCAGTTTTTCTCACAGTTCTGGAGGCTGAGAAGTCCAAGATCAAGGTGCTGCCAGTTCTGTTTCTGATGAGAGCCCTATTCCTGGTTTGCAGATGACAATCTCTTGCTGTAACGCCACATGGTGGAGAGACAAATTCTCTCTCTCTCATGTCACATCTTATAAGGTCACTAATCCCATCATGATGGTTCCACCCTCATGATCTAATTACTTCTCAAAAGCCTCACCTCCAAATACCAACATATGGAGGATTAGGGTTCAGCATATGAATTTTGGGGGGACACAAACATTACTCCATAGCATGGTATAATATTAATTCAAGTTAGTTTGTGATAAGTTAAAATGCACATGTTAATTTCTAAAGCAACATCTAAAATAACAAAATAGGAGATACAAAGAAAAATAAAATAGAATACTAAAAATATTCAATTAATCAAAAAGAAAAAAGAAAAGGAGGGAATAAACAAAGAACAGGGTGAAGAACTAGAAAACCAAAAGATGATATGATAGCCTTAAACCTAACCATATCACAATTATATTATATGTAAATGGACTAAACGTTCCTATTAAAAGGCAAAGACTGTTAGGCTGGGAAAACAAAATTAAATTCAAATATATGCTCTCCATAAGAGATGCATTTAAGTATAAATGCACAGAAAGATTAGAAATAAAATGATGATAAAATGTGTAACATATAAATTAAACACATAAACATGAACTGACTGTATTAAAATCAAAGAATGCTTCAAGAAAAGGAATAATAATAATAAAGATAATGAAGGACATGTCTTAATGATACAAAAATCAAAGAATATTGAAGATTTGAAACACATTATCAAATAATTTAAAAACACTAGTTGAAATCAGTTAACTGGGATTTGCAGAACACTACACAAAGCAACTGCAGAATTCACATTCATTTATAGTACACATGGAACATTCACAAGATAGACCATGTGCTGAGCCAAAAAACAGGCCTTAATTTCAAAGGATTGAAAACATACAAAATACATTTTCAAACTGATTTAGAATTATATTAAAAATCAAAAGAAAAAGATACCTGAAATGTCCCCAAATATTTGGAAATTAAGAATTATAATTCTGAATAAAACATGAATCAAAGAAAAAAATCACAAAAGAAAGAAAATATTTTGACCTCCATGATAATGGAAACACAACATATTAAACTTCATAGGTTGTGATTAAGGCAGTCTTTAAAAGGAAATTTCTATGTTTAGATGCTTATATTGGAGAAGAAACATTTAAAATCAATGACCTAAGATTCACTATAAAGAGCAAAAATAAAAAGATCAAAATAAACTCAGAGTAAGTAAAGAGAAGGAAGAATAATGTAAATGTGGAAATCATTGGTATATAAAGTGAACAAATAATAGAGAAAAACAACAAAACAGAAACTCACTGGCAATTATCACCAAACATTTCAGAAAAGAGTAACCACAAGCCTCCAATCTTAAATCAATGTTTTCCTAAGATATAAATGGCCTAAAACTTCCAATAAAAAGGCAGACATTATCAGAGTGGATGAAAATGTAAGACCCAATTAAATACTACCTTTAAAAAAAAAGCTTCAAATATAGAGATATAGATATGTTTAAAGAAAAGCCATGGAAAAAAAACATGCTCTGCTAATATTAATCATAAAGCTAGTGTCTCAGTGTGTTCAGGCTGCTATAACAGATACTATAGACTGGGTGACTTATAAACAACAGAAATTTATCTCGCAGTCTTAAGACTATAAAGTCCAAGATTAAGGTGCCAGCAGATTTCATGTCTGGTAAGGGCCTACTTCCTTTGTTACAGAAGGCTGCTTCTCACTATGTCCTCCCATGGCAGAAGGGGCAAGGAAGCTCTCTTGGATCTCTGCATTAAGGGCACTAATATAGTAATCTTTTATAAGAGTGGAGCCCCATGACCTAATCACCTCTCACAGGTCCCCACCTCCAAACACTGTCACATTAGATGTTATGTTTCAGCCTATCAATTTGGGGGACACAAATATTCAGTACCTAGCACCTAAAATAGCTGTATTAACATTAAACAAAGTAAACTTTAAAATAAGAAACATAACCTAAGATAAAAGAGTCCTAATGATAAAAATATCAGTTCATCAAGAAGGCAAAACAACCCTAAATGTGTATGTACCCAAGATTAGAACTGAAATGAAGCAACAATTGACAATTTAAAAAGAAATAAATAAATAGTTGAATATTTCAAAACTCCTTTCTCAGTAATTGATAAAACAATTGGACAGAAAATCAGTAAGGACACAGAAGACTGAATAACTATATATTGATATTCATAAAATATTCCAATGACAGAAAAATATACATTCTACACAAGGCATATTCACCAAGATAGACTATATACTAATTGAGAAGTCATGTTGTAATAATTTTAAAGGATTCAATATATAAAGCTTATATTGATTTTCCTGCTTTTCTAAGAAGAAAACATTTTTGAAAAAAGTCTCTTAATATGCTTAAAGAAGCCTATCTCACACCACTTGATGACAAAATCCAACTAAAAATGATGTTGTAAGTTGGGTTTTAAGAATTAGTATTCTACTTTCTCTTCCAGGTTATCTTACAGAGCAAGGAATGTCCCACAATGTACAAAAGAAAGGCTCTCAAGGAAGAAAATGTTTTAAACCAATAAATCAAAAGATAAATAATCAAAACTCAAATATTCTGTAAATCAATTGCAAGCACTGTGTTCATGGTATATCAAAAGCAATAAATAATGAAATATCCTAGAATATTCTTTCAAATAATTGAAAAATTTTAAGGAAATTTTGTGAGCTATCTCAGAGAAGAGTATTGATAAGCCAAATTCTAATTCAAACAGGATATGAATATAACTCAAGATCATCATGTTGATCACAGAGTTCTACAAAAAGTATTTCTATTTAAGGTAGATAATTCGTTAAAATAAAACTGGCCAAGCTATGGCATGCATACATATAAGGCCATATAGGTATACAGCCTGATTTTTTTCCACTAACCCAGCAGTGGAATAGTGCTATATATGTTTTTCTATATGTATATATGGTTCGGTTAGTTTTAATATAGAAGGCTTCTGGTGTTGACATCTAGTCTTGGATTGAGATAAGAAAGAATAAAGGGAGTCTTGGATGTCCATGATCAAAGTCAGAAGTACTGAAGAGGTACTGATATATAGTTATTAAGAAGCCTGGAGAACCAGAAAAAAAAAAAATGCTGGAGAAGTAAAGGAATCAAGACACTGGCAGAGAGGTTAGGGAATGATTTGGGAGCAATGATTAAAGAAAGGCTGAATCAAAGCCCAGAGAACCTAAAAGAATGGATGAGAGAGGTTTTTCAATCACTATAGAAGTCAAAGAAAGTAAAAAGCAAGTCAAGAAAACTAATTGTGCAGACCAAGCTCCATGCCCACAATTTGCACAGAATCAGAGATCAAAAATAGAAAGTAGGTTCCAGATATTCAGGGAAGAACCTACAGTAACAGGTGAGAAACTAGATTCAGAATTAAATAAGCATCAAAGTCAAAAATCCATCTAAATAAACTATATTTTGGCAAGCAAAACTAAAGCAAAATAGTTTAGCCAGGACCCTAAAGAATGAAATTATTAAGATCCAACCTTGGAAATGTAAATATAACCATTAAGCAACTAAGTATACACAGTTGCTATGTATGAAACACTTCACCTGGATCTACATACGGTCAGCCTAGTTAACAGGAGAAAGAGCAACGAGTTAGGCTTGAAGCTGGCCCAAGATCCTCTGAAATATGCAACCTGCCCAGAAGCAGAACTGAGACCTGGAAAAAACACAGTAATCGGTGGAGTGGAGAGCCTCACTTACTAGGAGCAAAAGCGGGTCAAGAAAGTAACAGAGCATTTCCACCACAGAGACTGGGTTTTTCAATGAGATTTAAAGGGACGTTAAATTTTAGATAACTTTTTTTATGATTCAGCTCTTTATAAATATCAATAGTGCTAAAATTCCAATGTCATAAAACGCTGAAACTATACCAAAGATAAAAACCCTCGGCTGAAAGTCTGATACTCCTGTAAGTGCAACCTTAAATACATCAAAGGCCATGTCAACTGCTATAACAGTACCGTATTAGTAAAAGGTATTTATTTAATGGAATGTTATTGTCTATTTTCCTCTGCAACAAAAGCAGTTAAAAGAATATTGACTATATCCAGATTTTATAAAGAATTTGTTTTCACAGAAATCTCCAAATTGAAAATCTCTGAAGAATGAGCGAGCACTGTCATACCCAACAGACCATGTGAAGGCAGTCAGGGATCAAGCACAACTGTTAAATATGGACTACACTGGAGTGACAGGGGTGGGCTGGGTCATTGCCCTTAACCCTGCTTTTGTTATCTCTATAAAGTTAACTTCACTGAGGATTCACACATCCTGAGCCCAAACAGAGGAAGTACATGCTTTAAACTGCTTAACTGCTTTCTCTCTCCTTTCACATTGCCTATCTTTTACCCCCAAGACTTCTGGGCTCCTCTCTAGCTTTCTCTTCCTGAGTTCTTAAAAAACACTTATTCTTAGTCATCTAGACCTTCTCCTGAGGATATAGGTGTCTCTTGCTAGAGCTTCTCCCAAGAGTTGAATACAGGCCTCAAACTCAGGGTTTAGTTTTGCAGTTTGGTATAGATTTCTATTTGCTGCCTGCTTAAAGACAAATACTAAACGTTGTCTAGAGTGCCTCAGCATTTCCTCACGAAACAGAAACACTGGTATTGACTATTGCTTCCTATACACATGCATCTCCACCTCATCACTAGTATTAGCCACATAATCAACTACTCCGTGGTCTACCTTAGTATCTACAGAACAGCCACCCAGCCTTTTTTTTTTAAACAGAGGAGGCCCCTCTAGAATAATTTTGCTTCCATTCTTTCTGAGGTGAGTGTACACACCCCTAACTTAATCTCTTAATAAGGGTAACAATATAACATGGAGCAGCTCCTAGTACGGAGGTCCAAAGCTGAAGCCTACATGAAAAGAAAGTTACTAAGACAACTGACTGATTCCCTGATCTCCCCAGATATGTTTGTTAGGAAAACAGAGACTATAAAAGAGAGGCTGGGAATAATTTTGTCCCCTCTACAAACCACTGAGCAAGCATTTCTGAGTGTACAAAGGAGAGCTGAGCTCATTACAGAGTGAAACAGAAACTACCTACAGCTAACGGTAAAACTAATCAATTATGAAGTCACTTCCTCATCATTTCCTTCAGGTATAAAGTGAGGAAGTTGGGCTATGTCATCTCTGAGGCCTCCTTAAGCTTTAAAAATCTATGATCTGTAAAGAGTGCCTCCATTTAAACTGACATTTAATGTTAAACATACAAAAACTTATTGACAATAGAATGTACTTTCTTTGAGTACCAATATAGAATCAGTATGGCTAAAACATGAGATTTTAAAGAAAGGTAGAAAGCAGATGCTTAAGAATTGAGAAGCTATAACTTAAACTTAATAATGTGTGAAGTACCCATAAGTTCTGAATAATAAGGCACTTGAATTCACAAAGGATTCCACAAATTCACATTTATAACCATTGGTCTATCAGTCTATTACCAGAGCCCCAAGTGTGGTAAAGGTTGTAAATGCAGTATTATATAGGAATGTACTATTTATTATCATTTAGGAAATGATACCATGAATAAAAAATTTTAAGAAATGTATTTCATCATTTAAAAATCTACAGTCATAAAGGCAAGTAGGCAATGCCAGCAGGATGGGAGGAACACAATGCTCCATCTCTCCAGTCACAACTGAATGGCCCCAATTTCCAGTCATTCATGTTTTCAGGAACATAGGATCTCCATTTCAAAATGTCTTAATAGTTATGAATGACTTGTTTTCAATATAAATACTAATGTGTTTTTCTATCAGATTAGTTCATTATGGAATAATTTCATGCATAATTTGCACTTTTATAGCTAAAACATGAAGAAGTAACATTATCATTGAATGCTGATTCATGAAGTAAAAAAAAAATCACTTTTAATTCAAGCTCAGGCCCATGTTTATCACGCCAGCAAGAACTGAGGATTCTGCAGAGATAACACACTGCTTCCCCAAGAGGGTCTTATCTTCCCAATATCACTCTACTCCTGTCTGTTGGCTGCAGAATTTCTAGGCTTAGAAGGCTGTTCCTTTCCTTGTAAGAACAGAACTTTCACTCTAAAACAGAGGTCAGAAAACCATGACTAGTGGGCCATATGCACCTCCTGACTCTTCTGGTACAGCTGTAGAACTAAGAATGATTATTCTGTTTTTAAATGGTTGTAAAAAGAAAGTAGAAAAATATTTCAGGAAATATGAAAATTATATGAAATACAAATTTCAGCATCCAATAGAAGAAATTTAAAAGTACAACCTATGGCTGTTTTCCTACTATAATGTAAAGTCAAAATGTTGCATCAGAAACCATATAGCCCACAAGCCATACTTACTATCTGGCCCTTTAGAGAAAAAGTTTGCTGACCCCTGCCCTGGAATACCTAGGAAACTGCCTTATTGTCCCATAGACAAAGCATATTCCACCCAGCAAATGCAGATGTGTTCTATTTCCCACACCTAATGCAAAGCGAAATATCAAAGTCATCACTTTGCTTTAACACAGAAGCCCTCTACAAAAATACCTCCGTTTTTCTTTCTAAAACTTCTGACACAGTTCTTCAGAGTCAGTCACTTGCTTAAGAACAATGTCTCTATTTTTCTCCCTGTTTCCTTCTTTGCATGGAACCCACCACCATGATTATCCTATTTAATCTACTCTATTCATCTCTGTCCTCAAACCCAAAGATTTCCTAACAACAGTTACTGCAGTGAGGATTTAGTTTCTACTTTTCTGTCTCTCCCACTAGAGAGTACACTCAACAAGGCTGGAGGCAATACATATTGTTCACCTTCACTATCATAGTACCCTTTTTACAAGTATTTGATATTACTATATGTAACATAAATAAACAACAAGGACCTACTGTATAATGCAGAGAATTAAATTCAATTTCTTGTAATGAGTTATAATTGAAAAGAGTGAAAATATATGCATAACTGAATCACTTAGCCATACACTTGAAATTAATACTGTAAATCGACTAATTTCAGTCAAAAATAAGAATTAAAAAATAAATAATAAAATAAAAAGGTATTTAGTGATTGGTAATAGCATCAAGGCAGCATCAGATGGTTCCTTTGTCTCTTCCTTTCAATCTACAAGTAGTAAAATATCCATAACTCAACAAAGGATCCTCTGCCTAACACACCAAAATGCCAGAGGGATCCACACATCCACATACCTGAAGATGGGTGATTTGGAACACATGAAGGAAGCAGAACCAGAGGAACAGTGAAGGCAGTAGCTGTGATCCCAATCCCTAAGCCCCAGTAGCTGAGCCCACAGCCCCAGAGGACCCAGCAGCTGCAGGCAGGCAGTGTACACAACTCCAGATTCCCAGCTACAGAGGTGCCAGTGGCCACAGCACACTTGGAAGCAGCAGTTGCAGGGTGACAACGTGATCCCTCCAGCCACAGAGGTGCCCATGACTCCAACCCCACTGCCTGTAGCAGTGACACCCATGAACCCTACAATGCTAGACATGGCAGAGTCACCCAGCTCCCCACACACACTTCCCCTCCCTTGCCATGGCAGCAGTAACCACAACCCAGTCAACCCTGGATATGGTGGGGGCCCTCACCACACTAGTGATCCTGGAAGCAATATCAGTGACACCAGCAACACAGGTAGCAGCAAGGCACCAGCCATCCCAGAGGCACAGTGATGATGATCAGGGCACCAGCATAATGGCAGGCAGAGGTGGTAAAGGATAGAAAATATAGCCAGAGGTAGCTCTGGTAAAAGAAACCAAAAACTTGAGCTATGACACCACCCACTGAAAAACAAAAGAAAAGCCTGTAATTACCAATCTTTAAATTGTTAGAATCAAAGTTCTAAAAGCTTTACCTAAATTAGTGTTAGCTACTTCAAATGTGCCATCAGAGGAACAACTCATCAAGCACCAGGAAAAACCACAATAACACAGTATCACAAAAAGAAAATGACAGTTGTCCAAATCCAAGCTTAAAGTCATGGAAGTTTGTGATCTAACTGACAGAGAATTCAAAACAGCTGTCATGAAGAAACCCAAAGAGCTACAAGAAAACTCAAAAAGGCACTTCAAGGAGTCTAGGAATAAAATTAATGAACAGAGGAGTACTTTACCAAAGAGACTGAAACTCTAAAAAAGAACTAAACAGGAATTCTAGAACTAAAGAATTCAATAAATGAGATGAATTATGCAATAAGAAAGCACTAGCAATAGGGTAGACCACATGGAAGAATTAGTGAGCATGAAGACAGAAATAAAGAAATGATTCAGGTAAAAGAGGAGAGAGAACTAAGAGGTTTTTTTTTTTTAATGAAGAAAACTATAATAATTAACCAACTCTATCAGGAAAGACAACATAAGGATAATGAGTATCCCAAAAGGAGACGAAAAGAAGGAAGCAAAGAGTTTATTTAAAAATAGTAACAGCTGAGAGCTTCCCAAACCTGGAGAAGGAATTGGGTATATACAAGTCCACAAAGCTAAGAGAACACCTAATTATCTCAACGCAAAAAGACCTTCTTCAAGACAAGTTATATTCAAACTGTCAAAAGTCAATGATAAAGAAAGTATTATAAAGGGTAAAAAAGATAGTAACCTACAATGGAACCCCCATTAGACTGTCAAAAGATTTCTCAGCATAAACATTACAGCCCAGGAGAGGCTCAAAATATTCAAAGATTAAAAACTATCAGCCAAGAATATCTATCCAGCAAAGTTATCCTTCAGATAGGAAGGAGAAAGACTTTCGCAGACTGAAGGAGCTGGTCACCACTAGCCGGGCCTTACAAGAAATGCTGAAAGGAGATCTTCTACCTGAAATGAAAAGGCAAAAGTACACAAAACTCTGAGTAAGGTGATAGACGGTATCAGAAATTTTCAACTCTATATCAGAATATGTTGCTGAGCACTGATTATATAGTAAAAAGTTTAACAAGGAGGGAAAGGTAGCAAAAATAATGACAGCTACTTCAATTAGGTAACAAACTCACAACATAAAGAAGGATCACTTGAGATAATAACATAAAAGAGGAGAAGGACAAAACTCAAATATGCAAATGAAGATAAGATGCTATCATCAGAAAAAGGATTATATTATCTTTGAGACATTTTATGCAAACCTCATGGTAACCACAAAAACAAATCTAGAGCAAAGACACAAAACATTTAGCGGAAAAAGAAACTGAATAAAATATTATAGAAAAAAACATCAAACTAAAATGGCAAACAGAAACACAAGTGAAAATGACTGAACTATAGAGCAACCAGAAAACAAGATAAAGTGGCAGTATTAAGTCCTCACCTATCAATGAACACCATAAACATAAATGAATTGAATTCACCAATCAAAAGACTGAATGGATTTAAAAAAAATCCATTGGCTAATTTGATTTAAAAAAAAAACAAACAAGACTTATATACTGCTTCCAGGAGACTCAGCTCTGAAGACAAACATAGGCTCAAAGTGAAGGGGTGAAAGATGATACTCCAAGCCAATGGCAGCCAAAGAAAGTAGAGATAGTCATACGCATATCAGACAAAACTAACTTCAAGCCAAAAAAGGTAACAAAAGACAAAGACAGACATTATAATGAAAAGAGAACAATTCACTTATTAATACATATGTACTTATCACAGAAATACCAAAATACATAAAGCAATTATTAACAGCCCTTAAAGGAGAAACTGACAACAATACAATGATAGGGGACTTTAACCCTCCACATAAATCAGTGGGTAGATTATTCAAACACAAGAAATAGACCTTAAATGTAACGTGAGACCAGATGGCCTTAATAGATTTACAGAAAACATTCTGTCCAAATGGAGCAGAATACGCATTCTTTTGAAGTCCACATGGAGCATTCTCAAGGATAAACCATATGGGGGAACACAAAACAAGTCTCAATAAATTTTAAAAGACTGGAGTCATATCAAGCATCTTTTCTAACCACAGTGATATGAAACTAGAAATTAATTACAAAAAAACTGGAAAAAAATCACAAATATGTGGAGACTAAACAACATGCTACTGAACAACCATTTAGTCAAGAAATAAATCAAAGAGGAAATTAAAAAATACATGAAGACAAATGGAATATGACATACCAAAATCTATGGGATACAGCAAAAGTGGGATAAAAAGAGAAGTTTATAGCAGTGTAGACCTACCTCAAGAAACTAGAGAACTCTCAAATAAACAATCTAACCTTATACCTTAAGGAACTAGAAAAAGAACAAATAAAGTCCAAAGACATCAGAAGGAAGAAAATAATAAAAATCAGAGTAAAGATAAATGAAAAAGAAACTAAGAAGACAACAGAACGTATCAAAAAAACTAACAGCTGTTCTTTGAAAATAGAAACAAAAATGACACTTTTAATTATACTCGCTAAGAAAAGAGTGAGAATTCTCAGATAAATAAAATCAGAAACAAAATGGGAAATTACAATGGATACAACAGAGATACAAGGGGTTTTAAGAGAATACTATGAACACCTATATGCCAAGGAATTGGACAACCTAGAGGAAATGCATAAAAGACAAATACATATGGTTTCATTCATATGTGCAATATAAAAAAATGATCAAACAAAACCAAACCAAACACACAGATACAGAGAAGAGACTGGTGGTTACCAGAGGGGAAGGGGATGGGGGGAGGGCAAAATTGGGAAAGGGGGTTAACCATACAGTGATGGATGAAAGCTAGACTTTTGGTGGTGAGCACACTGTAATGTATTCAGAATTTGAATTACAACGTACATATAAAACTTATATAATGTTATAAATTAATGTCACCTCAATTAAAAAAAATTTAGTACACTTAGCACTAAATATCCTAACACAGAGAGGTTGCTTAATAAATATCAAATGACTGAATGAATGAATGAATGAATTGCAAGCAAGTAAATTAAGGTCATAAGAATCAGGGAGGAAGAGTAAAGAAAGGATTTTTGCAAGCACATTTTTTTCTCCTAAAAAAGGTCTCCTTTATTTGAAAACACCGACCATATATGGAACACTGACCATGTACCAGACACTATGCTTGTTTACTTCCTGTGACTGCTGTAACAAATTACCACAAAAAGAGTGGCTTAAAAACAAGAGAAATGTATCCTCTCACAGTTCTGGAGGCCAGAGGTCTGAAATCAAGGTGTCAATAGGGCCACACTCCTTCCAAATCCTCTATAGGAGATTCTGTTCCTGTCTCTTTCAGTTTCTAGTGGCTGCTGGCATTCCTTAGCTTGTGTCTGCATCCCTTCAAACTCTGCTTCTGTCTCCCTGGTCTCCTCTTCTGTGTGTCTGTCTTTTCCTCTTCTCTCGTATAAGGATACTTGTCTTCGGATTTAGGACCCATTGGGTTAATCTAGGATGGTCTCACCTCAAGACCTTAACCTAGTTACATCTACAAAGACCCTTTTTGCAAATGAGGTCCTAGTCAAAGGTTCTACGGATTAGGAAACAGACATATCTTTTGGAGGCTACTATTCAACCATCACATTTAGCATCTGGATACTAGTGCATGTATGATTTCACTAAGCCCTGACAGTTACTGTCATTTCTCAGATAAAAAACTTTAATAATAAACATAAAATGCTAGCATTTGAAACTCTGTCAGGATTTAAAACTATGCCCTCAACATGGGCTTTCATAGTCCACAAGGCAGACAGGGCCACTTTCTAAATTGCCCAACCTTGCAAGCTGAATATACCAGAGTTCTGAGACACCACAAAATCCCTGGTTTCCCTTTGCCTGCTTACATAGCCATATGGTCCACCTCGAGTACAAAAACAGAGGCTATTTCACAATAGCCCCAATTATCCTCTGGGCTACCTGACACTATTAGCTACCTTCTCTAATTAAGTTCCTATTTCTCTTAGTAAGTTTTGCTTGATGCTTCACAGTGTTCATGGCAAATTAAATTAACTACATATCCACGAAAAGCAGCATATAAGAAATTCTAAAAACTGTTTTATCTTTACTGTAGCAATCTTACAAAAGTAAAGATTATTTTTTTCTTACTCGAATGTAAACGACATTGGAGTATCTCAAATGGAGACAAGGAAGTAGGACATAATGAAGGAATTCTCTGACCACTTAAACAGGCCAGTGAACTTCTAGTGAATATAAACTGTCAATTTCTTTACCCCACTTCAAACTGCATGGCTAAAAATTTATATAGTCAGTTCCTTTGAAAATCCCCCTCCTAGTGGCATGAGAGAATTAATGTACTTCCATAAGTAAATAATTTGCTCTTTTCTGCAGCTGGATCAGAACTATTATACATCATGACAACCAAAAGGAAAAATATGGTCAAGGAAATGGAGAGGTCAAAAGCCAACCACCTGGAAATAGATGTCAGTTTTTATGCTTAGGCTCCTTCACCACAAACAAATATCACACTTTAATACTGCTGCACAACAAAGGAAAACCTTTGACTTGTGGGCTGTGGAAAAGGCAGAATGAAAAAGCAGCATTCATGTCAAAACCTATCCTGTACTTTGGTGAGGAATAAAAAAGCTTTTGTGCTATGCCTTTTACCTCTGCTGGAGCTGGGGCTTATGCTGACTCAATGGACAAGGAATAGACAATGATTGGGCAACTTCTGCTTACCTGATTGTTTCATAGTTTTTTTTTTTATAATTTAATCCTCACAATCAACCTTGAAAGTAGGCAAAATGCCCTCATTTTAGAGATGAGGAAACTAAGGCTAAAAAACCTGATGACTTACCAAAGGTCATGCAGTTAATTAGCAGTGTTGTAGGGTAAGCCAGAGATTTCACAAAAGTCAAGCTTACCTGTATCAACCTTTTTTCCCCTGTTCCTGCCAGCACATCTAAATATATGCTTACAAAATAATGACATGCTAAATTTTGCAATCAAGTTCTTATAGCATTCTGGTAAGAATGCAAGTGACATGCTGTTTTCCCTCAAGATGGAAG
Source organism: Vicugna pacos (assembly GCF_048564905.1). Lineage (NCBI taxonomy): Eukaryota > Metazoa > Chordata > Mammalia > Artiodactyla > Camelidae > Vicugna > Vicugna pacos. Next base: position 37,626,108 of record NC_133001.1, read on the forward strand.
GATCTGACATTGCTTCCTCCTATTATACCCAGCCAGCAGACTGCAAATACCAACCACTGTGATCTGTTTACAAAGTTCAGCTGCTTGAATGCTACGAATAATTGGATGCCATTAATAATGGTCAGCTCCAGAATATAGGAAGGTGGTCAAGCGTGGAAACTGTATTTTGATTTCCAGCAGATTATTTCCTAGGGAGCAGGAAGACAACCACCATGTGGGATACAGTTTCTGTAAGTACAACAGATATAATCACTTCCCTAGAGGTGAAGGGAACAAGCCAAGGGCTCCCTTAATAACACATGTGTCCAACACTATAAAGAAACATGAAGGTCAAGGTTTTGCAAGATATGCCAGGTAACAGAAGGCCTGATCATTACTAAACGTCTTCAGTAGTTAACTTTCTCATTCTCTTGTTCAGATTAACACTAGAGCTTTATGGGGGTGGGGGATCACTAAATTTGAAAGCATCAGTGAAGTCAGATCAATGACTAAATAGGAAACTTAACCCAGTTGCTATTCATCTGAAAAGGTCAAGCATAAATCTTTTGTTTGCTTAATGTGTATTACATGTCCACAATATATTAAGGGCTGTAAATAGTGCAGAATAATTATACAGAACAACATTATTATCTTTTTTTAAAAGCCTTGTCAAAGAATGAGGGCTTTTAAAATATCGTCTAGAACATAATAAACATGAGAAACTAATGAGATTGGGAAAAGGCACATTTAATAACCATGGAAAAGGAGAAACTGAAAATAACAGTTCCAGACCTGAATGTTAACTATTTCTTAAATTGGCCAGCAATGTGATACAATAAATTAAACTTAAAACTTATCACAGCCAAGAAATAAGTAAAGGAAACACACATGGAATCATGATACAACTGCTTAAAACAATATTCAGCATGTACTACAATTCTTATCAACTTTTCCACTATTTGGAGCTACTAGGAATTGGGTCATTTTGACCATTTTTTTCCCAAAGGATATTATTTAGTGTTTAGATCAACTCTGAGATGAAAGGACAAACAAATGGATCATAGACATATTATAAAAGCTAAAACTCTAACACTGTCATAAGAAAACATAAAGAGTAAGTCCTCATGACCTTGAGTTATGCAACGGATTTTTAGAAATGACACCAAAAGATGGATAACAAAAGAAAAAATTTGTAAATTGACTACAACAAAAATAAAAACTTTCTGCTGTAAATGATACCAAGAAAGTGAAAAGACAACTCACAGAATGGGAGAAAATATTTGCAAATCATACATGTGATAAAGGATTTGTATCTCAATACAAACAGTCAAAGAGAAACAACTCAAATGAGTCAAACAACTCAACTGATGAATGGATAAAATGTGACATAACCATACAAAGGAATATTAATTCAGCCGTAAAAAGAAATGAAGTTCTAACACATACTACAATGTTTAACACTTGAAAACATTATGCTATGTGAAAGAAACCAGTCACAAAAGGCCACATATTGTACAAATCCATTTACAAAAACTGTCCAGAAAAAGAAAATGTATAAACAGTAGATTACTGCTGCTTAGAGCTAGGGGAAGAAGACAGGAGGGAAACGTGGATTTAATGCTACTAGGTACAGGATTTCTTTCAGGGGGGATGGAAGTGTTTTAAAATTAGTTTATGGTGACGGTTGCAAAGCCCTCTGAATATAATAAAGTATATTTAAAGTTTAAGCATAAATAATATAAATATATAAGTATATTTAAACTACACTTTAAATACATGAATTATAGGCATGTGAATTATATCACAAATTCAAAGCTGTTTTTAAAAATAATCAAAAGGGGCTGTACAAAGCAGACTAGATAATGCAGAGGAACGAACAAGTGACCTAGAAGACAGGATAACAGAAAGCACCCAATCAGAACAGCTGAGAGAAAAACAAATAAAAACAAATGAAAACAACATAAGGAATCTATGGGATAATATAAAGCATAATAGGGGTTCCAGAAGGGGAAGAAAGATTAAAGGGGATTAAAAAGGTACTGGAAGAAATCATGACTGAAAACTTCCCAAACTTAAAGACATCAGATATCCAAGTACAGGAATCTCAGAGGGTCCCAAACAGGAAGAACACAAACAGACCCAAACCAAGACATATCATAATCAAGATGGCCAGAGTGAAGGATAAAGAAATGATCCTAAAGGCAGCAAGAGAAAAACAAAGAGTAAGTTACAAGGGAACCCCCATAAGGCTCTCAGCTGATTTCTCTACACAAACACTACAGGCCAGAAGAGAGTGGCAAGATATATTCAAAGTCCTGAATGAAAAAAAGATGCAGCCTAGGATATTTATACAGCAAGGCTATCTTTTAGGATAGAAGAAGAGATAAAGAAATTCACAGACAGCCAAAAACTAAAAGAGTTTAGCAACACTAAACCCATGCTAAAAGAAATACTGAAAGGTCTACTCTAAATAGAAAAGAAGCAGGATTCTACAGAAATGAGAAACTCATAACTGATAAGGTGATAACTCATGAATTACAAAAAGACTAAACACAAAATTGTAAAAGAAGACATCTAAATCATTAAGAGTGGGAAAGGGAAGGAAGAAAATATAGAGTATTTTTTTCTTTCATTTTAAATTTTTTTCTCGGTAGGGTGGGTTTGAGATTATATTACTATCAGTTTAATAAAAACAGTTATAGTAATGGGCTAATAAATTTACAAAAAAAAGGTAACCACAAGTCAAAAATTTACAAGGGAGTCACAAAAATTAAATAAAATCCATGATAATACAAAGGAAAATTACCAAATCACAAAAGGAAGAAGAAAAGAACAAAGAGGATATACCAATTCCACTGCAAAGATACGTTCAAAATGGCAATAAACACACATCTATCATTAATTACTGTAAAGGTTAATGGTCTAAATGCTCCAGTCAAAAGACATGGGGTGGCAGACTGGATAATAAAGCAAGAACCTTCAATATGCTGCATACAAGAGACCCACTTTAGGGAGAAGGACACATATAGATTGAGAGTGAAAGGATGGAAAAGGATATTCCATGCAAATGGAAAAGCCAAAAAAGCAGGTGTTGCAGTACTGATTTCAGACAAAATAGACTTTAAAACAAAGGCCATAAAGAAAGATAAAGAAGGACATTTTATAATGATTAAAGAAGTGATACATGATGAGGATATTACACTCGTTAAAATATATGCACCCAATATAGGAGCACCTAAGTACATACAAGAATTACTAACAGAGATAAAGGGGGATATTGATGGGAATACAATCATAGTTGGAGATTTTAACACTGCATTAACATCACTAGACAGATCTTCCAGACAGAAAATAAACAAGGCAACAGGGAAATTAAATAATACAATAGAAAAACTAGATTTGGTGGATATTTTCAGAGCATTACACCCCCCAAAAATAGGATATACATTCTTTTCAAGTGCACATGGAACATTTTCCAGGATTGATCATGTACTTGGACACAAAAGAAACCTCAACAAATTTAAGAAGATAGAAATTATCTCAAGCATCTTTACTGACCACAATGCCATGAAACTGGAAATCAACAACAGAGAAACAAAGGAGGAAAAAAAGAAAAGCATGGAGATTAAACAATATGTTATTGAAAAAACAATGGGTCAATGAGGAAATCAAAGCTGAAATTAAAAAATACATTGAGACAAATGATAATGAAAGCACAACCACTCAAAACCTATGGGACACAGCAAAGGCAGTGCTAAGAGGGAAGTTTATAGCGATACAGGCCTTCCTCCAAAAAGAAGAACAATCTCAGATAAACAAGTTAACCCACCACCTGAATCAATTAGAAAAAGAACAACAAAAAGCCCCAAAAAGCAGCAGAAGAAAGGAAATAATGAAGATCAGAGAGGAATTAAATACAATAGAGATTAACAATACCACAGAAAAAATCAACCGAACCAAAAGCTGGTTTTTTGAAAAAGTAAATAAAATCGACAAACCTCTGGCCAAACTCACAAAGAAGAAAAAAGAGAGAGCACAAATTAGCAAAATAAGAAAGGAAAACGGAGAAATTACAACAAATAAAATAGAAATACAGAATATCATACGAGAATATTATGAAAAACTATATGGAACCAAACTGGATAACCTAGAGGAGATGGACAAGTTTCTGGAAACATACTGTTCACCAAGACTGAATCAAGAAGAATCTGAACATGTGAACAATCCGATCACTAGAAAGGAAATAGAAGTAGCAATTAAAAACCTCCCTACAAAGAAAAGTCCAGGACCGGACGGCTTCACCAGGGAATTCTACCAAACATACAAAGAAGAATTCATACCAGTCCTTCTCAAACTCTTCCAGACGACTGAAAAGGAGGGAATACTCCCAAACTCATTCTATGAAGCCACCATCACCCTGATACCAAAACCAGGCAAAGACACTACAAAAAAAGAGAATTATAGGCCAATATCACTGATGAACATAGACGCCAAAATCCTCACCAAAATTTTAGCAAATAGAATCCAACAACACATAAAAAAGATTATACATCATGACCAAGTGGGGTTCATCCCAGGGACACAAGGCTGGTTCAACATACGCAGGTCAATCAATGTAATACATCACATCAACAAGAGAAAGGACAAAAACCACATGATCATCTCAATAGATGTAGAAAAAGCATTTGATAAAATTCAACACCCATTTATGATAAAAACTCTCACCAAAGTGGGTATAGAGGGAACATATCTCAACATAATAAAAGCTATATATGACAAACCTACAGCCAGCATAGTACTCAACAGTGAAAAACTCAAAAGCTTCCCACTAAAATCTGGGACAAGACAAGGATGCCCACTATCACCACTCCTATTCAACATAGTCCTGGAAGTCCTAGCCACAGCAATCAGGCAAGAGAAAGAAATAAAAGGGATCCAAATTGGAAAAGAAGAGGTAAAAGTGTCACTATATGCTGACGACATGTTATTATATATAAAAATCCCTAAAAAGTCCACACAAAAGCTACTAGAGCTGATTGAAGAATTCAGCAAGGTAGCAGGTTACAAAATTAACATTCAAAAATCAGTTGCATTTCTTTACACTAACGAGGAATCAACAGAAAAAGAAAGTAAAGAAACAATCCCCTATAAAATAGCACCCAAAGTAATAAAATATCTGGGAATAAATCTAACCAAGGAGCTGAAAGAATTATACACAGAAAACTATAAACCACTGATGAAGGAACTTAAAGAAGACTTTAAAAAATGGAAAGATACCCCATGCTCTTGGACTGGAAGAATCAATGTTGTTAAAATGGTCACACTGCCCAAGGCCATCTACAGATTTCATGCAATCCCTATCCAATTACCCAGGACATATTTCACAGAACTAGAACAAATCATAATAAAATTTATATGGAACCATCAAAGACCTAGAATTGCCAAAGCATTACTGAAGAGAAAGAAAGAGGCTGGAGGAATAACTCTCCCAGACTTCAGACAATACTATAGAGCTACAGTCATCAAGACAGCATGGTATTGGTACCAAAACAGACATATAGACCAATGGAACAGAATAGAGAGCCCAGAAATGAACCCACAAACTTTTGGTCAGCTCATCTTCGACAAAGGAGGCAAGAATATACAATGGAATAAAGACAGTCTCTTCAGCAAATGGTGTTGGGAAAACTGGACAGCAGCATGTAAAACAATGAAGCTAGAACACTCCCTTACACCATATACAAAAATACACTCAAAATGGATCAAAGACTTAAACATAAGACAAGATACAGTAAACCTCCTAGAGGAAAACATAGGCAAAACATCTGACATATATTTCAGAAATTTTCTCCTAGAAGAAATAAAAGCAAGAATAAACAAATGGGACCTAATGAAACTTACAAGCTTCTGCACAGCAAAGGAAACCAGAAGTAAAACAAAACGACAACCTACAGAATGGGAGAAAATTTTTGCAAATGAAACCGACAAAGGCTTGATCTCCAGAATATATAAGCAGCTCATACGAATCAATAAGAAAAAAACCAACAACCCAATCCAAAAATGGGCAAAAGACCTAAACAAGCAATTCTCCAAGGAAGAAATACAAATGATCAACAGGCACATGAAAAAATGCTCAATATCATGAATTATCAGAGAAATGCAAATCAAAACTACAGTGAGGTATCACCTCATACCAGTCAGAATGGCTATCATTCAGAAATCCACAAATGACAAATGCTGGAGAGGCTGTGGAGAAAAGGGAATCCTCCTACACTGTTGGTGGGAATGCAGGTTGGTGCAGCCACTGTGGAAAACACCAGTATGGAGATTCCTCAAAAGACTAGGAATAGACTTACCATATGACCCAGGAATCCCGCTCCTGGGCATATATCCAAAAGGAACGTTACTTCAGAAAGACACCTGCACCCCAATGTTCATACCAGTACTATTTACAATAGCCAAGACATGGAAACAGCCTAAATGTCCATCAAAAGATGACTGGATAAACAAGATGTGGTGTATTTATACAATGGAACACTACTCATCCACAAAAACAAACAACATAGCACCATTTGCAGCAACATGGATGTTCCTGGAGAATGTCATTCTAAGTGAAATAAGCCAGAAAGAGAAAAATACCGTATGAGATCGCTCATATGTGGAATCTAAAAAACAAAACAGAAATACAAAACAGAAACAGACTAACAAACATAGAATACAAACTCGTGGTTGCCAAGGGGGCAGTGGGTAGGAAGGGACAGAGTGGGATTTCAAAATGTAGAATAAACAAGATTGTACTGTGTAGCACAGGGAAATATACACAGGATCTTGTGGTGGCTCACAGTGAAAGAGAATGTGACTATGAATGTATGTATGTTCATGTATAACTGAAAAATTGTGCTCTACACTGGAATTTGACACTACATTATAAAATGATTATAAATCAATAAAAAACGTTAAAAAAAATAAACAGACCTTGTCCTTAGTGACAAAGTCATTTTATTTTTAGGCAAATATCATTTATATGTGGAACCTAAAAAATTGGTATAAATGAACTTATTTACAAAACATAGACTCACAGACATAGAAAACAAACCTATGGTTACCAAAGGGAAATGTAGGGGATAAATTGGGAGTTTGAAATTGAGATTAGCAGATACAAACTTCTATATACAGAACAGATGTACAACAAGGACCTACTGTATAACTCAGGCAACTATATTCAATATCTTGTAATAACTTATAATGCAAAGAATCTGAAAAAGAATAGATATAGATATGGATATATATACAATGAATCACTGCTATACACCTGAAACTAACACATTATAAATCAACTATTCTTAAATTAAAAAAGAAAAAAAGAAAAGAAAATTCAGGGTTTTTTTTTTCTGTTTCTATGCTAGTTCTTTTATTTGTAATAAATTTGCAATCTTCAAGTTTCTATTCCACTTGTTTTCTTTTACTTCTACTTGAATTATTTTTATTTTCAGGAAATAAAAATGTATCTCGTCTGAGGTCTGACTGACCATGAAAAAAATGTATTTTGAAAAGAGCATTGGTTAAGTCTTAAGACAGAGTAGGTTAACCAGTAACACTTCCCTGCCAACTTTTCAACCATGACAAACTTGCCTGCACATGGAGGAGAAAAGACGAGAAAGGAGGCTGATAGTATATAAAGCTCCAGGTTGTATTCATCTCTCCAGAAAACTGTGGATATTAACTAACTACCCTACACTATGCATCTATAGAATAAAGAAGAATGACCCAGCTTTAATAAAACTAAATGTGATTTATAAAAATCAAAATTTATCAAAAGTATAAATAATGAAATTAATCAGAAAACATATTCATAGAAGGATTTCAGATAAGGTAACAGTTTTTAAAAGCATGCTCTTGTAGTGCATTTAAAATATGACTTCATTTATAAAACATGAATTACTCTTTTACCAAAACCTATTATTTAAAAATCCAGATTTATAAAGGCAAGTGGATTAGTGAGTTAGTTGCTAAATTCATAGAAAGGTTTCTTTAAAAATCATGCCACCTCCACATCCTACCTCCATGTACTAAAAATATGATTTAATTTGCCAGCAACAGATAAAACGCAAATTCAGGGAAACACAGCCATTGTTAGAGCTAAATATGTCTGTATTTGGCTGTTTCTGTGGGCAAACAGGAAAACTGAAGATCTGAGTAATTAAGTAGTCACTCTCGGATTAAAGCTTATAATTAGGTTCTTTTAGTTTCTTATCTATATAGTATTTATCTCTCTGTCTACAATACTAATACACAAATAGATATAAATTACTCATGACAATGAAAGAAGCAGAGCAACGTAACACCAAATAGTGGATAGGTCTAAAATTATTTCATCTTAGTTTTTGGCCCTATTTTACTTGCTTTAACAATACACAGATAGGCATTATAAATCTAAATTCTTATGCACATAAACAAAAGTTCAGTAATATTAAGCAGAATGTCTATGAGAAGTAGATCCAGGAACAGAACCCCAACACATGCTAAAATCTCAGAGGAAGTCTTGAAAAAATATCATGGAACTAAGTCCTCTGATTTTAACTGATCAAAGCAAAATGAAATAAAAGATTTTAGAAGTAGAGTACTATATACTGATGCTTTTCAAACAAATTTCATTAAAAAAAACTTTTATTTATTGAAGTAATACTGGTTTACAATAGTATGTAAATCTCATGTGTACAACATTATATTTCAACTTCTGTGTACACTACACCATGCTCACCACCAAAAGTAGTTTCTATCCATCACCATACAGTAGATTCCCTTTACCCATTTCACCTCCCCCAACTTCCCATCTGGTAACCACTAATCTGTTCTCTGTATCAAACAAATTTCATTTTTAAGTAGAACTTCAAAACGTATTTATACTTTCAGAATCCTCTGATTAGCCTGGGACTGACTTTTATAAGAAATATACAAAGATAAGTTCATTGGACAGCTTGTATTTCTGCTTTTTGAGGCAAAACATGATAATAGACTTCCTCTGTCTAATCTACAGGTCCCAACTACCATGTAGCCCCCTAGGAGATCACTGCCAGGATGCAAGCATCATTATCATCAACTCCCAAAACAAACTGTAAAATACCACTCAAGAAGAGAAATGCGTAATATGAATTCTGTTAAGATAGATCATTAGAAGTCCAGGGAACCTGAGCCTTGTGGCAATAAGGAAGGCTAAATGTTTACCAACAAGAGAGCACTATAACCAATTTAAAACTGAGTATATGGCCATATTCCAGATAATTCCAAGGCAGACAAAACACTGAGCTTCATATAAGATTCTAATCTTGACTAAGGACTTTATCTTATTAATGTACTCCCTGTCTAATAATCAAGTCTGACAAGGCCAGGTAAAAGGTAATATACTTGACAAAATAGGGAGCATGGGACTAAATAACACAAGGGAATAAAATTGCTTCTAACAATCTATTTAAAGATTCCAATAAGTAATTCTGGTTCATTCTGAATCTTGATAATGGAGCTACATATGAGTTCCACATAAATATGGAATGATTAAAAACAATGTTCTCAGACAATGAGTATTAAAGCTGGTTATATTTGTGGAAAACAGATAAGTGACCTTTGCTGAAACCAGAACACTGAAACTGAACATACATATTGGATGTTCTATGAGAGGGAGGCTGTGGTTGAATGGAGACTGAAAAAAACAAAACAGTGCTATGAATAGAGACAGCCAGGCATGTAATTTCTGTCAAGACAAATTGGTTGATTAAAGCTGTTAGATACTGTGATATTACAAAAGAGGAGCTGGTGAGAAAATTTACTAAGCTCAAAAGAATAATAAAACTGAAAATGAACAAAGATTATAACATCACTTCAAAAAAATGAAGCTAATAATCATGCTCTTTGTGTCGAGGTAACATTTTATCTTAGCAGTTCAGAGAATTTCACAGAATCACTGAATCATGACTTTTTACGATTAAAAGTGACCAAAAAGATAATCTAGTCCACAGATCTAGGCTTCTGTCTCTTCTACATCTCCCATACACAATCATATTACCTATTTGAATCCTCCAGTAATCTCAGTTCCTCCTAAGTACACCATCTGAGATCCATACAATGAAAACCTAGACTATTCCTATTTTGTCATTTTCTTTGCATTGAAGCACACAGCAATTTTTCTCATTAGGCCGAGCTGTAAGTTGATAGGACAAGAGGACAGGAAAACAAGAGAGAGATACAAAATTTTGTAAGATAGAAAATAGGTTAAGTGGTAACTGACTGCAGATCTTAGAATGTTTGGGAAAAGTCTGCTAGATTTTAGAAGATTGAGAGCCAGAAAAAAGGAAGGCCATTCTCACCTCGGGAGCCTGGGAAGACTTAGAAATTACAATACCTCTGAAAGTGGGGTACAGACTGTGATTATAAACCTGGTGGGGGTAGTTAAAACTCTGCGTAAGAAACCAAACCTCCAGAACCATCCCACCCCCAATCCTGTACAGCTAAACAATAGTCCCACATGGTAGAAAATGCACATATTCAAAATTGAATTGAATGCTCACTATATGCTAGGTATTGTTCTAAGAACTGTGGCTATGGCAGTAAACAAAAACAGAAAAATCTCTTGCCCTCATAGAGCTTATATTCTGGAGATAGACAGCATAATTAAATTATTTCAGGCAGAAATAAATGACAGGAGAAAAAAAAATCAAGCAGGGACAGAAGATATAAGGGCAAAGAGGAAGGAGGCCATTTTAAATAGGGGATGAGGGCATGAAAGGTTTTCCTGTGGGTGACAGCTGACCACAGAGCCAAGGAAGGTGAGGGACAGTTTTAGGCAACAGGAAGAGCAAACACAAGGGTTTGAAAAGGGAGTGTCCACATGGATGGAGTAGGGAGACATTCCCCATAAGGAGGCTAAGTTGACTTAAGCAGGATGAGTGGAGTAGGGAATGAAAGGAAACCGGGTCTGGAGTGAATGAAGGGGAGGGAAGAAGGAGAACAGGCCGAGCAGAAGGACAGCAAGAGCTAAGACCCTGACAGCAAATTTAGTTGGAAAACAATCAACAAGGGACAGAGAAGACAAGGATGAGGTCTGAAAACTGGCCAAAGCCAGAGCACAGAAGGCCCCCTCCATCTGAAATAAGGTTGATTTTACTCTGCTTGCCATGAAAAACTACGCAGACTGTAACAGAATCTGCTCTAGATTCCCTTCTGTAACCCCTCAGAGTAGGTTCTATAGTTAAATGCTCTCTTTAAGCTCTAGGACCCATAATACTGACCAATCTTGGCCCGGACTCTGTCTCTTCGACTCGAATCCCCATGTCTGCAGCCCCTCTGTGAGGCTATCATTTCTCTGTGCTCTGAGACAGTAGGAGGGTGACCTGATATCCTAGGCAAGAAACAGATCACTCATTCTGCCAGTACCTCTGTACTTTTCATGTGACATCGCTAAACATCTCCCAAAATGAGTATCTATTGCTTAATGTCTAATATTATGTGGGTTACAATGGCCTGATGCTTACAAAGTAAAAACTGGCCCAGAGCAAGAATCATCCCAACAGATAGAAATTTTCTTTCTCTTTAGTTACCTTGATATGTGAATAAACATTCTTCCGGTTTGGGATGCTACCATCGGAGCCACACTGGTGCCATTATAATGTACATGTGGGAATTACTTCAGCTCATAGTCATCCTGCAGACAGTCTCTTCTAAGTCTAGGACTAGGGGGTCAATGGAGAAGCAGGTCAGTTTCAGGAGACTCTTTGGAGGCTGAGCTTTAACATAGGTGATTCTGATAATGTCCAGTTCTGTACTGATTACCCCAGCATACCCTCAGAATACTTAAAAACTTCAAGCTTCATTAAAATTATTCAGTTTCTTCAGGGATGCTTTAAACTCTATGGAAAGAACCCAGAACCAGAGTACATCCTACCAATTTGGGGATAGGTAGGCTGGCCACTTAATCTCTCTACCTCAGGGACCGCCATCAGAGAGATTCTTAACTCTTAACCCAAGGTCAATGAATAGAAAATAAGGGGTCTGTGACCTGAATGGTTAAAAAAAATTCAATCTTTATTTTCACTAGCATTTAACTGAAATCTAGCATGTTTTAAAGTATGACTAAGCAAAAAACCACAGTGAAACCAATGATATATGACTCTGTCACCATCAGAAATCAGAAATATTTTCATATCATATAATTGGTCCAGATATCTCAAAATATGTTCATACCACTTCAATAAAGTGGAAGTTATTAGACTCATCACTAGATCTCATTATTCCATCTATTAAGAAAGCACATATATTGCCATACCACTTCTGTTATTTAAAATGTGGATAGCATATTTCATTATTATTGGACTCCATAATAGCCCTATGGATTTCTATTTATAATTCACCTGCCCTATAATGTGATCTGGGACACAAGGGCACATGGTACCAAAAGAAGAGGAAGGAGAAAGAGGAGGTAAAAAAAAGACAGGCTCCAAGGCTATCTTCAGGGTTGACAGATTTGGGGGCGTATGTTGCTCAAGATTAGTATTTGCTCCTGCAGGAGGAAGGACACTCAGATGTTTACAATGATTATGCTCATAAAATAACACTTTATTAACGCTGTGCTGCTGCCAAGAACCAGAGATCCCGGCTAGAAGTCTGTGCTAGCACAATGCAACATACTTTCAGAGAATAAGTGGGCTCTCAGCATCATGGACACATCCGTGAATAAGCACAAATGAGCATATCCTGTCACTCTCCCCAACCCCTGCCATCATGCATTCCAGTGTTCGTTTGCCATTTCATCACATTAAATTAGTTATCTCGTCTATGCCCTCAAAACCTGCTACCATCTACAATACTGGTTGACTGTCTCTCACTTTCCTCTTTCATCCTGTCCCCATTACTCGTTTGATTTCCCAGGTTTCCTGTCTTGTACCTCTGCCTTCTCGTTCTCCCTGCCTCACCCATGGGTAATGCTTATAGCCATAAGCTGCTCTTTGGGGGCATGCTACATTAACAGCTATAGATGAAATGTCCCCAAACCACACCAGCTGTCCCACAACAGATGTCATCAGAGGACAGAGATGAGTGCTAGCAAGTGAAGGCAACATAGCCCCTTCTCTGGGAATCCTCTGGTGGGTGAATGTGGCTCACAGCAACTACCGGGGCAAGCAGCAAATAATCTGCCAGGTTCAGATTTCCTTCCCATTGTTGCTTTTAAATTGTGGTAACTGGAGGAGCTCATAAGCAGATAATGAAATCAGTGCCCAGAAAACAGAACGGGAACAGGCTGAATTTGCATGGAGAACACAGCTAATGACAGAAAACACAGAATGCCTTTTTCATTAGAAGGAAAAAAGAAGGGTGGACAGAAAGAGGGAAGGAAAAGAGTTAAGTAAGAAACGAAGCTGTAAATCACTTCTCATTAGAACATCATCCAGATTACCTTAACAATGGAGAAAAAAAAGGGGCAATGATAAACAGGTGGCCAAGCTTTCTGACATACCAGACATGAGTTAACTACAAGCAAAGTATAAATACATCTGTATTAATAGTCTAATTTTGTGGTTCAGCAGCAGTTCTTCAAAAACTATTTTAAATAGACCAGTCTGCAGACTATGTTGCCCCCTTTTGTCTCACAGGAAGATGCTCGTGGTGAGAAGAGACACAAGATTATAATCATTGAAAGTGGTACATGTACAGTACAGAATTATTATTCGCAAATACCAACCAGACTATGTCACTCTCCTATACAATGCTTGCCTAGATAGTCACAAAGCATTTTGAATAAATGCCAGCTTCCTTTCCACGTTGTACCAGACTTTCTGCAATTGGCCACTGCTGACGTTTCTCATCTCATTTTGGCCCAAGACCTGTCTTGTTCACTCCCTGTAGCCATACTGGCCTTTCTGTTCCTTAAACAAATCCCATTTTCCCACCTACAGCCTTTGCTTTTACTTCCTTTGCTTGGACTATTAAGCTCTCAAATTTTCCATGACTCATACTTTCTGTGATGGTTCATTTTGTGTCAACTTGGCTGGGCTAAGAGATGCCCAGATAGCTGGTAAAACATTATTTTGGGGTATGTCTGTGGGGATGTTTCTGGAAGAGGCTAGAATCTGAACTGATGGACTAAGTAAATATCACCACCTGCAAGTGGGCATCATCCAATCTCTTAAGGGCCTAAACAAAACAAAAAGGCAGAGGAAGGGTGAATTTACTCTCTTTCTTCAGCCAGGACATTCATCTTCTCCTGCCTTTGGACATTAGCATTCCTGGTTCCTAGGCCCCCAGACTCAGTCTTGGACTTATAACACTGGCTCCCTTGCTTGTCAGGGCCTCGGGTTTGTACTGGAATTATACCACTGGCTTTCCTAAGACTCCAGCTTGCTGATGACAGATTCTGAACCTCCATAATCACATGAGCCAATCCTTCATAATAAATCTCTATCTATCTTGCCTCACTATTGGTTCTGTTTCTCTGGAAAACCCTAATACACCTTTATCATATAGCTCACATGTCATCATAGTAAGGAAGACCTCCCTGTGCACCAAACTAATGATACCTCACCGCCAGTACCCTCTATCCTGTTACCTTACTTCATTTTCTTTACAGCATCAACCCTGTATGACATTTCTTTGCTTACCTTCCCCTGTCTTCTCCATTAGAGCAAGGGCCTTATCAGTCTTTTCCATTGTCATGTCCCCAGCCATCAGAAGAACACTCAGCACATAGTAAATATTCAATACATGTTTGTGTGAATAGAATTAATATTGAATGACCATACTTGCTTAGAATGAGTCAATGGTGTCACTTGTTTTCCAAGTTCTGATAACTGTACCTTGAACCTTACATGACAAATGAACATACAAGTGCTCAGAGATCCAGAAGGAATTTCTTTTCTGAAACTAAAGTATATCGGTGACAGTCAAAATATTTTACTTTCTATCTTTTAGTTAGGCTCACCAGCCATTCCCACCTACCATCGCAGCAGCAGTGGGGAGGGACACAATAGAGTTAAACTCTGAAATTTGGTACAAACACATTAACTCGATAGGAAAAAAATACTACTGTTGCCATTTTATACAGTAATTTCATACACTAAGACTCAACAGGTATTATAGAATAAACCCGACTTTCAAAGACAGGCAGATTCCAATTCATAGCCCAACGCTTCCATTTCTGTCCTGGACTGAATTTTGTCTCCCCAAAATTCGTATGTTGAAGACCTAACCCCAAATGTGACTGTATTTGGTGATAGAACCTTTAAGGAGCTAATCAGGTTAAATGACTGGGGCCCTAATCTGGTAGAATTAGTGTCCTTATAAGAAAAGAAAAACTAGAGATACCTCTATGCACACACAGAGGAAAGGACATATGAGGACAAGTGAGAAGGCAACCATTTGCAAGCTAAGAAGAAAGGTCTCACCAGAAAATCAACACTGCTGGCTCCTTGACCTTGGACTTAACATCCTCCAGAATTGTGAGAAAACAAATTTCTGTTGTTATCTAGTCTATGGTATTTCATTATGGCAGCCCAAGCAGATTACTAATAGAATCTCTAAAGATGTGATCATACACAAGTTATTAAACTTTCTAAGCCTCAAAGTCTATAAACCAGGGGGGAAACTCAGTTTGCAGGATTTTTGTGAGGACTAGAGATAGTCTTACGCACTTTCATAGTAGGTACTCAAAGGTATTATGGAGATCACTGTGGTCTACCCTTTAAGATCCTACTGATCACTGAAGATATTTGTCTCTACAAAGCCAACTGAATTATCAGTTAAGAAACCAACATGGTTCATCAACACCTTATAAAGCATATAATTTAGTGGTAAGACTAAATTCACTACCAAACAAATAAATAGAAAGGAGACTTTTAAATTCCAATTTATGTATAGACAAAGATTTATATGTCTTTATAGATATAAAATTATCAATTTGAAATACTCAAGAAATAACATTGTAACAAATATTCAGTAATTGTCAGAAAATCAAAGAATGTGATTTATTTTATCAGGAATGTTATCTTCTCAGGTAAACACATATCTGGGCATCAGTTTCCTCACATGTAACAAGGGGGATTTGGTGTATATTATTGTAAAGGCCTGTCTAGCTCTTAGTCTGAGGTTCTATGGGCTGCTCTTCTCTGAAAAATAAGGCTACTGACACACAGTCTGTCATTATACGCTCTGGGGATATTTCTAGAAGACATAGATCTGGAAAAGTTCATCCATCCCTTCTCTAACGTACTCCCACCATCCCCTCGTTCTGATGAGGTGCACAGGATAGCCACCCAGAGTTGGCAGTAAGGTCTGGAGAAATGAAATCAGACAAAGTAAGTCTATGTCTTCACACATCCCCAGTAGTTTAGTCTCTCAGTAATACACCCTGTTCTACAACTACAGATTGGAGGGAGGTATTAGCATATAACTCCTGGGCTTCTGTTTATTCTATGGTGAGGAAAGTAAATTGTCATTGCTGATAACATGTCTTTCATGGCTCAGATCACCATCATTGCACCAGAAAACCTGTTTTGATTTAATTTAGCCCACCCCTATGTGAGCTAAATGCCAAGTGCAATTCAAGATTTATGTGGTGTCGGGCCCCAGCAGAGCATGCAGAGAGACTTAGGGTCTGGGAAAGGCTTACAGAGAGAGGGGATATGGGTGTTTATATCTCAATCCTGAGTGCATGACAATAGAGAAGGGCTGGATTTGCTTCGTGTTCACTAAAATGCACTGAAGGCTATGCTCTTCTTTTTTATTTTTTAAAATTTTTAAGCATTTTTTATTGAGTTAGTCATTTTACAATGTTGTTTCAAATTCCAGTGTAGAACACAATTTTTCAGTTATACACGAACATACCTATATTCATTGTCACATTTTTTATTGCTGTGAGCTACAAGATCTTGTATATATTTCCCTGTGCTAAATAATATAATATTGTTTACATATTCTACATATGCCTTTTTTTTTTAAAGAGGGTGTTAACTGAGTATTTTACTTTTTCCTGAAAGGTTTGAACTTGCATATGAAGCATCTGGTCAGACAACCAAATGGATCTGTGTCCCTTCTGATAAAACACAGAACCGTGTTTTATGTCCTGTGGAAGTCTCCACAGTCTTCTCTTGATGTGATCTCAAGTCAAGAATGTGACAACATGAAAAATCACACTTGATCCCTAACACTTTCGTATTGCTGAAGCTTTCAACGGCATATCTAAAATAGTTTCTGATATTTATTCTGTAAATCACTTCAATAGAATGTTTTCCCACTCATCTTATGACAATAAAACCCATTTTACAGCACAATTATTAAACAACATTTAACTTAAATACTGCAATCTTTGTCTATTTGTCATGTTATCTGTATAGTTCAGAGGTTGTTTAATAAAAACACATAAATTTTATTTCTTCATTTACAAAATGATATTTACTAGATTCTTCTTCTTGAATAACTCTAAAGCAAGGAAAAAGATTTACTGGCATGAAAACCATATAAATATATACATATAAACTATATATATATATATATATATATATATATCTCCATCCATATCCAGATATATCAAAGTGAGTTTTACTATACAAAGTAATACTGTTCATGGCACATAATTTTAAACAGAATAAAATAAAAACTAAAACTTTCTTCATTCTCTTTCCCATTCTCTATCTCAACTCTCCAGTAATAACTAGTATAAACAGTTTTTTCTGTGTCCTTCCAGAATTTTTTCTAAGCAAGCACAAGTGTATGTGTATATATATATATGCATGTACATATACAATTATATATGTATAAGCATGCATATATATATATATACACATCTATGTATTTATTATACACATTCCTCATCTTTCTTTCTTAACTAATGTTAATAACTACCCTAGAAGTCAATCATATAAACTGATTTTTTGGAAATCCAGAAATAAGGCCCTGCCATTTTTAGATCGTGGTAGGATTTCCTCATAGGAAAAAAAATCAGATTTAACAGTGGAAACTATAATAATATAACAACTACTCACTATTTAGTATTTACTATTACCAGTCCAGTGCCTAGCCTAGCACTAACCACACGTATTACATTTATTATCTTACTGAAACCTCACAATACTCTATAACATGTGTTATCCAGAATTTATAGACAAAAATATATGTCCCTGGGAAGACATGAAAAGATCAGAAAATAAACTATTTGCTAGTATAAAGGCAGAAGGAAACAGTTTTTTGCCTACATAGACATTTCTTAAATAGATTTAAAAATGAATTTTCTAAGTTACACGATGCAGTTCACCAGCATTCCCCCTCAAGTGACAGCAGGTGGTAACTGAAAAGCTTTGAAGAGAGTAGGCAATGACTGTCAACTTTGGTGATGCCCTCTTTTGTAATTGCCCTCTTCACCCCAACTCACATTTTCCTTTCCTCATTCCCTAATGCATTTCCTCATTTCTTGAGTTGAGAAAAGCCAGCAACCCTTGCTGACTTTCTTTCCTCATGCTGCCATCTTGTCCAATTCTTTTTTGCAGGCTATCAAGTTATGGATCCTTCTCTCTCTCTACCCCATCACCAGCCTCCCCCATGCCCACTCTCCACCCTACCCCATTGTGAAGCCATTCCAGATCCTTTTCCAAAACAAAAGTCTACTTTCCAAGGAGAAAGATTTCACTAGTAGCCAACACTGAGATCTTATTTTTCCTGGGAAAAGAAAATTCCTCCCCACACCAGCCTTCCTATCTCACCTAAAGGAGGGAAAGAAAATCCAGTCTATAGGAGACAAGGCTTCAAGGAAATCAGTTTAAAATGCCACAAACAGGGAAAGAAGTAGGGGGCAGGGAGGAGGGGGTAAATGCTATAACCTTGGACAAGGGATATAAATACCAGACTGGTAATGTCAGAAGAGACATGGAAACTCTAACAAAGAATCAAAAGGAAATGCTAGAAATCAAGAACACAGTAACAGCAATGGATAATGACTTTGATGAGCTTTTCACCATACTCAACACAGCTGAAATTAAAAAAGAAAATAGAGGAAAAAAGAACAGAAGAGCTGATATAATATCAAAGAAATAACATACATATAATTAGAATACCAGAGGAGAAGAGTGAATAGAACAGAAGAAACAGGTGAAGTAATAATGACCAAAAATTTTCCAAAATTAATAACAGACACTAAACCTCTCCGTAGAGAAGCTCTATGCTACAGGGTGATGGCCCTACTTCTGTGTCCTTAACTTTCCCACACAAATCTCTTGGTCCCTGGCAGTGATGCTGGTTTTAAAGCGAAAAGGAAAAGGTGCCTGTAGTAGTTTCTCATGACTGCTGTAACAAATTAGTGCACATTTGCTGGCATAAAATAACATAGTTTATTATAGTTCTGGAAGCCAGAAGTCTAAAATCAGGCAGGGCTGATTCCTTCTGTAGACTCACAGGGAGAAACTATTTCCTTTGTTTCATGTCCCTTTCCTCAAATCACTCCAACCTCTTGCTTCCGTCATCACATCTCCTACTTCTCTTCTGTTGTCAAATCTCTCTCTCCCTGCATCACTTCCCCACTTCCTATTCTATTATAAGGACATGTGTGATTACATTTAGGGCCCACCTAGATAACCCAGGATAATTTCCCAATCTCAAACTCCTTAATTTAATTATATCTGCAAAGCCCCTCTTACCATGTAAGGAATTATTCACAGGTTCCAGAAATTAGCACCTGGATATCTTTGGAGACTATTATTCAGCCTACCAAGGTACCCTTTTGGGATCTGGACAAAACAGAGAAAACAAAATGACCACAATATATGTCCATGGATGTAGCACTTACACACACAGAACTGAGATTATTACGAAGATTAATGAAGAGCTTCACATTAGCTACTAAGGATATCAAAGAACTCTAAGGCAAACTTTACCCAAAGCCTTCCAGTTAGGCAGCATGCATATATAAGAAATGTTGGTAAATGCTTGATTCATTTGTTTTACAAACTAAAAAGGACTATGCCAGCTGATTTCTTTAATTTTGACAAGTTCTAGTGACACTAATTGCCAAACAGATCTTACAAACTGTCAACATTAAATCATAGGCAACGCTTTGATTATCTTCCAACTTGAAGGTTTATTTTTGAAAAGGGGAAAAAACAGTCTATTTCCCTACAGAAGTTGGCAGGGTTTACATTCCTTCAATGAAACAATAAGCTTGAAATTTTAAGAATTTATTTTAGAACATGAAGATGTCTTTAACATATACATATGTCACTCTAGGTGATGAGTTCTGATATCATTAGAAAGAGGCTGGAGAAAAACTAAAAAGGTGGTTTGTTTATATTTGAAGGGAGGAGGAAGGGGAGGTCACTGGGCTAAATATAGGCAGAAATGACTTTTATACCATTTTGCCAATCAGTACTATTGGCACAAACTAGTAAGAATGAATGCCAGCTGAAAACAAGCCTTGCACCCTTACTGCACGTATCTATTGTTATCAGCCCCGAAAAGCGGCAAAATTATCATAAGAAAATAAACATGTTATTAGTCTTGGATCAGTATTCTTACATTTCTGGACTTCCTCTGGTATTACAGTTTACATAATTACTCTAAAGTGTTTTTTTTTAAATCACTTTCATGGGGGTTGGGAATAAGAAAGCTCCAAAAGTAGCAGCTGTACAGAGGCAAAGCATCCCTTCGGAGATAGAGATGAAGATGGTAAAGGTAACTGAGGTTCTAAGATCAGGGTGACTAGCAGCTGAGTCACATTCCATAAAATAAAAAGGGTCTTCTTCTCATTCACCTTTTCTAACTTGTACATCTCTCCTCTTGTTTATCCACTTCCTCCCTTCCCCCGCCTCTCCTCTTTCTTCTCTTTCTCTCTTTCTCTCTCTGTACGTATGTATGTACGTGTACACACACACACACCCCTCTCTTTCCCCCAGGTCCTCCTTCACTCCCACAGCTTCAACTCTACTTTCTAGCCAGGTGATTCTAAACCTATAACCCCAATCCAACTCTTCTCACCAATGTCAGTTCCATTTTGGAAATGTCCTGCCTAGGCATAAAGCACTTTTACATAGTTTTTCAAATATTTCCTTACTCAAGTTATCTTATTAAAACCTATGAAGTTGGTATTAAAACCTTTATTTTCCAAACAGAGAAATGAGGCTTGGACAACTCTGCTCTCTTCTTTTTCCACTTGACTGTCATAAGCAAACACTATTGTGCCTTTTTGTAATAGCACAGTCAATTGACTTGCCTGATTCAAAGAACCAAGAAAAATAAATGAGAAAATGATCAGCAACTGATTTTTTGAAAGACTTGACAAGTCAGTTCAGTTTAAATGACTAATTCAGAATCTGCATCTGGAAAAATTAAAATGTCACAGGGCCTGTGCTGAAAACATGATGCTTAAGCACAGCACATCATCTCAGCAACCACCCCACCTCATCACATTAGCCAAGGCTAGAGCTTCACTCCCAGGAGCACTTAGAAGAGCTCCACTTCTAAGAACACTTAGGGCTGATGGCACTAGTCTCGTCAAGTCTTTGTCAAACAAAGGATGGTGGCGCTGCTGATAATAAATGTGGTCAGGCAATAGCTAACTGACTGGTGAAAGATGAACTGGAAGTTTAGGGCATTCTGCAAACTTGGCCAGATCAATCTGAAGCAACAACAAGGTTCTCAGAGATCAACAGTTTTCAATATCAACTAGGATTCATCCTTTACCTTCCAGACTTCTGGCCACTTACTTCCAAAAGCGCCACCTCTAGAAGTTCTCTCTTGTATACTGTCAACTCACATATAAAGAATGAGACTAGCTAGGTCTCTCTGCTCTGATCAAAACCTGCAACTACCTGGAGAGGTGGGCAGGTATGGAACGGGCTTCCAGCTCAGGTCCCAAGTATCAACTCCACACAACATGACCCAGTGACACACTGCCCCTAAAACCTGGTGCAAACAGAGAAATTTCCTTCTGAGCAGATGCCAGGTCGAGCCCCAGATTCGCAGGCAGCATGTGTTTCTGTTGGCTTGCTCTCCTCTGAAGCAGACTGCATAGGGAGTGTTGATTTTATAACAGACTCAAATAAGCTACAGAGCTCAGACTCACCTAGCACATTTCAAGCAGGCTGAGTGCTACGTGAGACTTCTGTGGCAGAAGTAATGGGAATGGCCATGCAACCCTCAAGTCTTAGAAGACATCAAAGTAGCCAAAAATCAAAGAGCTTCTTAAACTAAAAGGTTTATGCAGAAACATTAACGTAGTCATATTCCTTATCCTCAAAATGGCTGAGAAGTGAAGCATTATTACAATAAGGTAACATCTGTATCTTTAGAAATGGGTGCTCCACATCATGTTCTGAGGTTTCTCAATAATTATAGATGCTACCTGATCATTTGGTGATAACAAAAATTTGCTATGTGCCAATAACATCTTAAGAGGATTTTCCAATTTAATCTTCACAAAACCCAGTGATATAATAACTGATTTTGCTCTCATTTTAGAGATGAATACACTGATGCTTGAAGGTCGCATGGTTAATGACAGACTTTGTATTCTTAACCCCTAAACAATACTGCCTCTTAACTATCTTCAGCTCTTTAGAAAAGTGGAATTCTAAGTGTCAAAAAATACACTAGGACTACAGCTGTCTTTGCTCATTTTCAGGCAGTTTTATTATTGCCGTAACTATTTTTCAAAGGTGGTATCACATCTACCTTGTACAGTGCTATCCCTGTATTTTTTTACCCCTAGGAAAAAATTATGTATGTTGAATTTGGTTATTAAGTACCTTTCCCCAAAATGCCTATAAATACAAGTTAAATTTATTATTCTAAACCCACTTCCTATCTTCCCACTCAAGAATGGCAGACATGCTGAGAACGATGTTTGTCCCATGCTTTCTGTTCATGGGCTGGAAAACCCAAGCCAGTCCCCACTGACAGATCTGATTTCTGATACAGCAGAAGAGAAACATTCACATTTTATAGGCACTTTCTGTATGTGATTTCCAATCTCAATGGATAGGCAAAGATACGTGTAGAACTACAATATGCTAATTTCCTGCCTTCATTTTCCCAGTTCCACTTTCTACCCCATTCCTGTCTTAGATCCTTTGTTTTAATTTAGCCAAGTTGACAGACAAGTACTGTAGAGTGGGAAAAGAAGAAAAATAGACAAGGAAGCATTTTTGAAAGGAGAGGATGAAGGAAAAGAAAGTAGACATTTGTTTAACGTAAAGAGGTGTTAAGATAGTTTTAAATAAAATGTCTCCAGCCCAAGTGTGAGTTGGAACCAAAGTTAACTAATCATCATCAAAATAACTCACAGGCATGGAGGATTACCATGTGCAGAGTGTTCTAGACAGAACAGCTCACTCAATTCCCAAAAAACCCCATAACTTTTATATTATCTCATTTGTGTTGGTAAGATTCCTTCACAGCTTTCCCGGCTCTGAAGCATGTACCTTACCTTCTGAAGGACCTTAGGCAGACCTCTATATCTGCATTTATCGTATCATGGTGTAATTCATCATTTGTTTATCATTTGTAGTCTGAATTCACTGTGAGCTTCAAAAAGAAATTGGGCCTTCTTTATCTCCTCCACTTCAGAAATTTTCAGAGTTCTGGATCACAGTCAGTGCCCAGTAGATGTTTGTCAGGTACATACATTAAAGGCAGAGGAAGGAATACAGAGGTAACACAGGAAACTCAGAATACATTTGGGGAGCTTCAGAATTAGAAACACAGTCTGTTCTGCTGTAATGAGAAAATGGCCCTAAAACAATCTCTTGTTCCTAAATAAACTCAGAGTCTTAAAATAACATGGACTATCAGAAGTTGCATTTGAATATAATTAACATTTGATTTACCAGCATGTCCCTGAAGCTGGACACAAAGGGACTTAACGTACTCTGTTTTTAAATAAATGTCAGAAAGGGACTGGGGAGTAGAGGGTTTCAAGTCATTGACATAAGCTTCACTTTTCTAACAGAGGTGATTTTTTCATAGCTATAGAATAAAAATACCCCTGAGCAAATGCTGCTGCCTTTGAGCTCATCTATCCACCACCCACATAGGCGTCCCTCCTTTCTTATCTCCAGGCCACCCTTTAGCACAAGCTTCTTTCACATTCTCAACACTTAGTGTTGTTTAAAAAAACAAACAGACCCACTCAAAGAAAGCACTCAGCAGCTCCACTATACTTCCTCCTCTAGGAACAATGTTAATTTCTAAGCATGTTCAATTACAACCTATACTGGTCCTCAGAATGCAAACTATGCCCCATGATTATTCAATCCTGTTACAGCCAATCTGCATTATGAAACTGGAGATACATAAGCAATCCCTATATGTAGATTTCAGATATCTACCACTCCACACAACAATGACTTACAGATCTTGTCCTTCAAGCTGATATCATGTTAGGTCCTTTGTTATAGCCCTACTGGATAGAGGTAGCTATTTACTCCCTCTTATACATAGGTCAGGGAGCCTAGGCTGGTTCCAGGCATGCAACCACTAAAAGAGAAACCATGAGCCTCTTCCTCGTGGAAGCAGAGACATGCCAGTCCCCAAACAGTAGGGAGAACAAAGATCCAAATGCTAGCAGTGGCTAGAGCACACAAATGTGGGAGGTAGGAGACTACACAGAAACCTTTCCAAGAGTTCTGTAAGATAAAAAAGACAGCGAGAGGAAGAGAGGGGGTTGGGGTAGCAATGATGTTTCTGTCTCATTGTGCATAGCCAGGGGAACTCTTGGCTTTCTCAAATTAAGATTGAGATCCACGGTGGTTATATTGCCTACATCACCCACACTCTTTTTCTGTCCTGGCCAGTTAAGGTGAATTGATGTAATTAGCAAAAACCCTTGGGAATTCATCAAACTCCCTGGATTGAAAGTCAAAATCAGCCTTTTTCAGTGATGACTTTCTGGATCTGGAGTCTGAGGCAGCTCCCTTTCTGAATTATAACAGGAAGGAATCAATGGGCAATAAGTTTACCACAGTGCAAGCTTTACCAAGTTGTGTGCAGCTGAGCTAATTAACACTTCATTGTTATAAAAACATTAGGCATTCTTAATTTGTGCAGACAAGAGTCAATAGTACTGACATACAGTTCTTTTGATATAGCAGATAAATCATAATCTTAATTCTGATAGATACAAATATCTGCACATTCATTCTTATCTGAGTAATACAATAAAGTATATGAAATACAGTATACATATGAGTATCTGATGAAGTTAAAACTCACTCTTCTCAACCTAATTTTATACTTTAATAACATTTTCATTAACAAATACTTATTAAGGAGGAAGGATACTCAAACTTAGTGAAATCTCTGAGTTACAAAATATAGTCAAAGAATTATTACAAAAATAGGTACTTGTCAAGAGTGGAGAAAGAGTTAGCAGAGTCTAAGCTGTAGATTATCTTGTGTTTAAATACATATGTAAGAAAGCATAACCAACTGTGATACCTGATTTTAAATGCTGCTCAAGTAGCACTTGCAAAGAGGTCATTGATCCTCCCTCATAAGGAAAGCTGGAGAGACACTGAACATTTATAGCTTGCCTACTATGTTCAGGCGCTAGCCTGAGGAGTTTATGTATGTCATCTAAATTAGTCCTCAAGTCCATAATCATTTCATAATGGGGCTACTTCATCATTCAACTATACTGCACAAATATTTGAGTGTTTACATGTGCTGGGCACCATTTTAGACACTGAAAATTCAACAGTCACTAAAACAGACAAGATTTCTGCTCTCATGGTTATCTGTCAAGAGGAGATCAATATTAAAGCAGTAAGCAAATAAATAATTATGAATTTCCTACAGGAATAGTGCCACAAAAACAACAGAAGAATAAAACAGAAGTTGACCGACCACTTTTTATCCACAGTGATGATGCCTACATCATCCATGCTCTTTTCCATCCTTGTCAGATAAGGTGAGTTGATGTCATTGTCAAAATTCTTTGGAACTCACTGAGCTCCCTGGATTGAGAGTCAAAAATCAGGCTCTTTAATGATTTTCCAGATTTGGAGTCAGAGGAAACTTACTTTCTGAATTAGAACAAGAAAGATGGGACAGGTGGAGGTGGGCAATGCTACTTAATTCGCATTTTCAGAAAATGCCTTTCTGAGAAAGTCACATTTGAATTTAGGCAAAGATAATGATAAGGGTCTAGTCATGCAAAAATTTTGGGTACTAGCATTTGAGGTAGAGTGAGTGAGGGAGAGGAAAGCATTGGATTGGACTGGAGCCTTTAGGGGCACAGGAAAGCATTCCATTATATATCACTCACTCAGTTCCCTCCTCCTTTGAGGTTTGGAGGCTCAATGACACTTTTATTGCCCCTTAGGAAAGAACACACAAGTTAGAATTTCTCCTGGCTCAAACTTACAATGCTTTGGTTGGCCAGGCTCCGCTATGCTGTGCCCTGTATTTGGGAGAAGACATTATGTCTTCCTCAAGCCTGATCTTTTACCTTATGATATCCTTTGAGGGAAGTGAAAACCTGATTTTTAAGATGAACAAACAATTCAACAAGTGCTTTTTGAGTAATTTCTGAAGTCACACTGTCTGGGTTCCATGGAAGAAACAAATTAAGTATGACACATGATCCCTACCTTTAGGACATTATAATTCAGTAGGCTCCAGAATTGTGGGGTATAATCACTACAACTTTGTACTAATCAGTTTGTCATAAGGTACATGGTTACTCACTAGAATACATTTTTCAAATCATCCTTCTCTACTGAAATCCCAGAATTGCACTGGTGTTCTGATATATGCTGTACAAGAGTGGCATTTTACTCCATATAAACTTTAGCAAAATATCACTACAAAACAATGACATAAATAATAATTCAGAATCATATTCTTATTCCCTGTCATTTTTCACTTCATTGTTTTTACCCAATTTTAGATTTATTACTGCTATTAATTAAAGCTAAAGTACTCAGAAACTGAAAAAAAACTGCAAAATAAAGTAGTGTGTTTGTATTTTTAGAGCAGTTTTCTATGAGTAATTCCAAACTTTGAGTGTGGTAGATTTTAGGTATCATTATAGCATTTCATTTCTCAAAGCAAAACTGGATTTAAAACAGACATATAAAATAATATATGACATAAAAATATATATTCTTTAAGACAGTGCTAGTATTATGCATGGGTCATATGAAGAAAGAGAATGCAGAATTCGGCATACAAAATTAGGACCATCAATAAAGTGTAGACTATATGATTCTTATAGCCATTACCCACATTTAGGAAATGAGACAAATGGTGGTCACTAAGAGTCAGAGTTCAACAAGTTTCATAAGCTGAGGATAAAAGGAAAGAGGTCAACATCATAAAGAAGATTCTTTCTTGATTCTACCCTATGAGAAGGAGCAGAGATCTTGGATTGGAGGAGCCACTATCCTTAAATGGATAGGAACTTCAGTTTTGTTCCCCACTCTCCAGAAAGGGTGCTGTAATGAGAATTTTCCCCAAAGATTAGTCCCTAGAATTCCTCTTCCTAGTGTAGTGCAGGTGTACTTAATAAGGAAATTTTCTGCTGTAAAAGGAAGTTTCCTATATCAGGAATGAAGACTTACTAGTACAAGAAAACGGTCTAAAATGAAAATTGTGAGCTCCTTCCTCTAGGGCATTTGACCATCCAGATGCCTAAAATGAAGTCCTACATAAGTGCTAGATCAGCCTAGAAGACTTCTAAGGCTCTTTCCCAATCAGCCATTCCAAAGATGGATGAACATCTGCACTCTTTGTAGAATGACAGGAGTCCCACTACCATGGATATCTGTTTAAATCCAAGCTCAAATTGCTTTAGAGTCTTTATCATTAATAATAAAAACAACAACAACAACAACGTCATTTAAATATGCTGAGTTGTTTTCAAGCGCCAAAGGAAATTATTTGCTTTTATTGCCTGCTTTACAACACTTATCTCTTTTCTATCGATTTTCCAGTCTTGCTTCTCAAATAGATATCCTCTAGTTCCTTCTACTACCTTTTAACCCATCTTGACTATCTGAGTTTTAATTTCCTTATCATCCCAGCCTCTGGAAACAAACCATGCTGGACCTCCATGGGTTTCTGACTTCTGGAACATGCACTTATCTCCCTTCCTGTGAGCTTCTCTCAACTCCTGCCTCATATTATACACTCTAACACACCAATTGCCTTGTGATACCCCCTTCTGCTCTGCCACCTATTTCCCTGTCACCTCAAGGTCCAATGTACAGTACTGTGTAAACTGTTCAAATCCATCTACACTACATCTCAAGCTGAGTCAACTATGGAATTTTAGGTAAAAAGATCTCCAAGTTTCTTCAGTGGAGCCAATTTGCATCTGGCTGTCATCAAGTTCTGCCTCACAATTTCCTCTTTGAGGAAAATATCAGCGGATTCCTAAAAGAAAGCAGGCACTTAATCTCGTTAACCAGACACTGCTTGATAGAACTAGAAGCCAGTTTGGTCTGGAGGGGGGAAAAAGACTTTGGCTAGCAGCAAAAGTCCTCTGATGTAGCCCTGTTTCTGAAAGCCCCTTTATGGCTGTAGCCTGACCTCTTCCCTCTAACCCTCCTAACATCAGAGGTGTGAGTTGACCACATCTTTGCCTCCCTTGTTCTCCAAATTAGGTTAGTCCCTAGCCTCTAGTCTCCCTCAGATCCCTGCTCCAGGGCCAACTCACTGACTATTCCTGCTCATGCTTGCATGATTCATTCAAAAGAGACTCTAGTTACTACCTTTCCAGTCTTTTGTGACCTCCATCACATTCTTGAGAAGGTGGCAAACAGCTTCTGATTAACATCACTCAGAACCTGAGCAAAAACTCAAACACTGCATACTGAATCCATAAATTATTTGGTGTTTTTCACATCCCTGTCTACATTTAATTTTATGTGTCAACTTGACTGGGCCATGGGATGCTCATATACTTGGCCAAATATTATTCTGGGTGTTTTTAGATGAGATTAATATTTGAATGGCCAGGCCGAATAAAGCAGAGTATCCTCCCTAATTTGAGTGGCCCTCATCCAATCAGTTGAATAGAACAAAAGGGCTGAGCAAGAGAAAAGTACTCTGGTCAGACTGCTTGGGCTGGGACATCAGTCTTCTCCTGCCCTTGGACTGGAACTTACATTATTGGCTCTCCTGGTTCTCAGGCCTTCAGATTTGGACTGGAGTTTATACCACTGCCTGTCCTAGGTCTCTAGCTTGGGACTTCACAGCCTCCATAATCATGTGTGGGTCAATTCCTTAAAATCTATAAATTTCTCTTTCATTCTCTCTCTCATGCACTCTTTCTCTCTTTCTCTCTGTATGTATGTATTTGAATATATGTGTGTCTCCACAGACATATACACAGTTGACCCTTAAACATGGGTTTGAACTGCATGGGTCCATTCATACGTGGATTCTTTTTTCCCATAGTAAATATTCCAGTACTACTGTAGTTGAATCCATAGTTGATTGAATCCATGGATGCAGAACCACAGGTTCTGCACACGGTCAGTACTCCTAATTCCCATGTTGTTCAAAGATCAACAAGACAGACAGACAGACAGAAAGATCTCCTATTAGTTCTGTTCCTCTAGAGAATCCTGACTAATACACTTATCTCTCAACTAAGAAGACAGTAAAGAGCAAGAACCATTCCTTGAAATTCTCTGTCTTCTTTTCCCCTGTCCAGTACCATGCTTTGCATGCTGTGGGTGTTGTATAAATGTTGTTAACTGAATCCCTAGAGAAAGAAAATCTGTTGAAATTCCTTACCAAGAGTGTGATGTATTAGTGTAAGCAATATTGATTGGTGTGCCCATTAGAGCTCCCAGAAAGCCAGGGCCTCTCCTGTGGACAAATAATTTGAGTTGCCTTTGTCACAATGAAGAAGAGGAAAGAGACAGTCTTTTCTCACTGCAGAGAGCTGCTGAGTCAGTTCTCCTAAGAAGGAGATTCTGTTCTCAGTTCTCCTCGGTGTTTGTAATCACTTCAATATTTCTAAAAAGGCTAGCAAGGATACAAAGGAGTAAAAACCAGATTGATACTTATCAAGTCAGAATCAGAATGAAAATTAGAGAGCTGGAGCCCCAAAGACTTTGGGGATTACCTGTTCAAAGGATAAAACTTATTTTTTTTTTTTTAAGAACAAGAATGATGAAGGAAGGAGAAGACAATGTATAGATGGGCTAGAGGCTAGAATAGCTAATACAGCCTGGGCAGAGGCTCTCTCCAGAAAGCACTGAAAGTGCTATAGAACTTGGTCTAAGGGGGAAAAAAAGAACCAGGTTGTTCTTTAATCTCTAAAGACAGCCTTGCTATGGCATGTAACACTCCTCTCTCCCTAAATACTGGAGACAGGGTTACTCAGCCACAACCTGGGCCACTTTTCAGTTCAGTCTTCAGAATTTAAGGACAAGTAGGTAGGTTCACTTAAAAAGATTAGTTATATTTGGCCAGGCAAGCCCACCGAAGAGGCACTGAGCCAGATAAAAAGCATCCTGACTCCAGCACAATAAAAAAAAATGGTTATTCGTGCACTGATTCAAAACTTAGGCTCTCAAACAACCTTAAGGGAGGGCCTGACCTGACCCTGTAGGGATTCTGGAGAATTTTCCATTCCCATTTCCAAAAACAGTGCCACTGACCTCTGTAAACAATAAGCAACTGAGATTCCAAGTTTAAAAAGAAACATCAAAACATCCTGGTACTAATGTTGAACCTCTTGCTTCTTGGGAAATCAACCTAAAATATAAATATAAACTAGAATTGGCACAAGAATATTTATAGTTTGAATATTGATTAAATCTCTCCAAGTCCCACAGGTTCTTATCTACAAAGCAGTAAGCTCCAGTTTCCGTAGCTTTATAAATATGTGCATTCCCTCCAGTGGTTGGACTGACTCCTATGAATATGTTACATCATTAAGTGAGATCAACTGACTTTTTGTTTTCAGGTTATGGCCATCATTTAGCCTGAAACTACACACAAACTTCCAAGTGAATTGATATACCTATTTTCCATCATTTTTAATCATTTCATTGAAAATGGGTTAAAATCTGACTGAGTATTGTTGGTTTCAAAATCAAAGTCAAAATAAAGATCCAGAGAATTGGAAAGACTATTAATTGCTTCATTTAAAGGGCTTAATTGTTTAGCATAAACCTGTACATTATATTAAATTAGTCTATCTATTTAACCCCCAAAAGAAGTACTAAATACAGTATCTCTGCATGGTCACATAAAGGGTTGTGCTGCTTCAGCACCAAAGTTGTTCCTCATTGGTTGGAAAGAGTTAAACATTCAATTAGTACTAGGGGTGGACTAGGCACAAAGACACAAAGAAGAATTATCAATATGTATCTTAGAACTCTGTACAGAGGGTCCCTATGATGGCAGGGCATGGTCCCAAGGTGGGGCATGATCCTACTCCAGAAGGAATGTACATAGAGCAGACAGAAGGATATAGATTCTGAGTGTGCCAACAAGCACAAATGTACATAGAAAATCACATCTCAAGCTAAAAAATTAACCTGGGCCTCATCAGAATAGGAGATGAGTCCAAAGGCAATGTGTTGGGCAGATCAAGAATGGAGATTAGCAGGAAAGAGCAAAATATGTGGGCCCAAAATTGCTATGGCACAAGGGGCTTTTTAACAGTATAAATAACAATTCAATAGATTTGTTTTGTTGGAAAGCACAGATCTGGTTGGTTGGATAAAAAAAAAAACTATAGGCTGAATAAGAATCACAAATATCTAAGCCTACCATTTCTTTAAACTCCAACTCTTAAATATATATTATCCCAGGGTAAAAATATATTGCTACAAAGACACTTTTGAAAAAGAAGAACAAAGTTGAAAAACTCACATTTCTCAATGTCAAAACTTACTACAAAGCTACAGAAATGAGGACAGTGGGGTACTGGTATAATAATAGACATGCAGATCAATGAAATAGAATTGAGAGCCCAGAAAAAAACCCTCACACTTATGATCAACCGATTTCTTACAAAAGTGCCAAGACAATTCAAAGGAAGAAAGAATAGTTTTTTTCAACAAATGATACAAGGACAACTAGATACCCATATGCAAAAAAAAAAAGGAATTTGGACCTTACCTTACCCCACATAAAAAGAAACTAACTCAAAATTGTTCTTCAACTAAGACCTAAAACTAAAAAACTCTTACTAAAAAACATAAGGAAAATCTTCATGACCTTAAATTAGGCAATGGTTTCTTAGATATGACACCAAAAGTCCAAGCAAGAAAAGGAAAAAAATAGATAAACTGGACTTCATCAAAATTTTAAGTGATAAAAAGATACCATTAAAAAAAAAGAAAAGAAAAAGATACCACCAAGAAGTCAAAAACCTACAAAATAGCAGAAAATATTTGCAAATCAAATATCTAATAAGGAACTTGCACCCAGAATATATAAAGAACCCACAGAACTCAGTAACAATATGACAACCAACTTAAAAATGGGGAAAGGATTTCAATGGAGATTTATCCAAAGAAGACATACAATTATCCAGGAAGCACACAAAAAGATTTTCAACATCAGGAGTCATTAGGAAAATGCAAATCAAAACTACATGAAAGAGAATCATGGCAGAGGATCATGGCATAGACGCAATTGGCTGTGCACACCTCAGCACCCACACATACAGCTACATATTGAAGCACCAGCAGGAAGCATAAGTCATTCACCAGCACAATGATACACCAATCTTCTGTGGGCCCCTGTTCTGCTCCACTAGGCCCAAGGCAATCCCATCACAGCCCGTCAAAACATCAAGGGTTCAGAGCTCCTAAAACAATGAGGGGGAGGAAACTTCTACTTCAACTGGAGAAGACAAGGTCCCCCAAAGATGGAATCCTCTTGCTTAAGGGTGAGAGTGAGAAGCCAGACACTGCTCTCTCTGTCCTCCCCCTGCTCTCTCTGTCCTCCCCCTGCTTAGATAAAGATACAGGTGCAGTCCCAGGATGTCCGCAGAAGAATATGGTAAGTACAGACACAGATTTCTGCCCTGAAGTCTGAGAAGGGAAATCTACTAAGCCAGTAAGTACCAGTGAGATCACAGAGCGGTAAGAGCTCCACAAAGCAACCCCATGAAGTTGTTCATGACTTCTGGACTCAGCCTCAAGTTTTGCATGCAAGGGTCAGACCCTAATTAGCTTATCAAAGACTGAGAACTGAACTACAAGCCAGATCCACTGCTTAAATCCCACATCGATCACTCAGTAGTACACACACAGGAGAGATCCAAATAACATTACAAAAGCTTTGAAAATAGAACTGATATTGAAACCACAACTATTTGGAACTTTCAGCCTGTAACCAACTGGGTTGACTGCATGCTAAAACAAAAGTTTCTACATTCTCAATGGGATTTAAATAAGAAGAGAGTCTCATAACAATGTTTCAAATATATAGAATATAATCCAAAATTACTCTACATATGAAAAAACAGAAAAATCTAACCAACAAGGGGGAAAAAAATCAACAGCCACCAATGCCAAGATGACACAAAAATCCTCAATAAAATACGAGCAAATAGAACCAAGCAACATTAAAAAGAAAAAAGAAAAAAAAAAAAAAGACCAAGTACCACAACCAAATAGAGGATAGCCCAGAAATGCAAGACTAGTTTAAAATGTGAAAATAAATCAGCATTATCCACCATATAGATAGTATAAAGAAGTTAACCATGTGATCATATTAACTGAAACAGCGAAAGCACTTGAAATAATTAACATGAATCCATGACAAACACTCTCAAATAGAAATATAAGGGAATTACTTAGTCTAATAAAAGACATCTAAAAACCCAACAACAGAACAAACAAAATAGCTATAGATAGCATCAGATTTCTGCTGTGTCTTAAGATCAGGAACAAGGCAAAGATGTCTACTCTATTCATTCCCATTCAACAACATACTGGCAGTTTTAGACAATGTAATAAAATAAGAAAATAAATACAAGATATACAAAACTGGAAAGGAAGAAATAAAACTCTTCCTATTCAGAGATGACCCGAAAATCCATGTAGAAAAATCCCAAGAATTCTACAAAAAAAAAGAAAAGAAAAAAAAAAAGTCCCAGTACTAATCAGTGAGTTTACTAAGGTTGTAGGATACAAGATAAGAACACAAAACTTGATCTTCTTTCTATATGCTAGCAATGAACAACTCAAACTCTAAATTTTAAAACGTTTAAATTTTATATACCATTTTCAACAGCTCGCCTCAAAAATGAAATACTTAGGTCTACATATAACAAGACATGAATTGGAGCTGTAACTGAAGACTGCAAAACACTTATGAAATAAATCGAAGATGATCTAAACAACTGAAGAAAAATACTTGTTCATGAATTGGAAGAGTCAACATAGTCATGACGTCAATTCTCCCCCCAAATAACCTGCAGATTTAACACTATCTCAATCAAAACCATGTAGGAAAGTTTGTAGATACAGACAAGCTAATTCTAAAATTTACATGAAAACATAAAAGAACCAGAATAATTAACTGCTGGTGGGAACGTAAAATGGTGCAACTATTTTGAAAACAGTTTGGTAGTTACATAAAAAGTTGAACATAAACTTACTACACAACCAAACAATTTCATACCTAGGTATGTGCCAAAGAGAAATAAATTATTTCCATGCAAAGAATTGTATGCAAATGTACTTAGCAGCATTATAGCCAAAAATTGGAAACAATTCAAATATACATCAAGTTGTGAATTGATAAAATATGGTATATCCATATAATGCAATTCTATTCAGCAATAAAAATCAACTATTGATATATGTTAAAATATGAATAAATCTCAACAGTATTTTTCTAAGTGAGAGAAAATAGACACAAAAGAACAAATATTGTATGATTCTAGTTATATGAAATGTCCAGAAAAGGCAAATTTACAGATACAGAAAGCAGGTAAGTGGTTTCCTGGGGCTGAGTGTAAGAGGTAGATTGAAAGCAAATGGACATGAGGGAATTTTATGATGTAACAGAAGTGTTCTAAAACAGGATTTGGGAGATGGTTGCACAACTCTATAAATTGCTGACAATCACTGGATTATAACTTTATAATGGATTAATTTACGGAATGCAAATTATGCCCCAGTAACCTCTGAAAAACAAAAACAGCAAGGAGCAAGCTATAGAGAGTTATACATGAACCAAGATTGGTAATATGATATGGTAATTGATATGTTGATAAGTGTTGAAACTAGGTATTGGGTGATGAGAATCACTATACTATTTTTTCTTCTTTTGTTTAAAACTAGAAATTTTGGTGATCATAAATATCAGTATATTTCATGCTCATAAGCGGCCCTTTAGGCAGTTAAAGTTGTTATGCAGAGTGGGACTGTTTCCCTAAAGATTTTGATGTCTGCAAGATAATTTACACAATTTGATATTAATTACAGCTGAAGTTTCTAAGAAAGTTCATACTGTCTAATTCTATTTATATGAAATGTCCAAAAAAGGCAAATTTAGAGATTTTCAGATTCCACTAATGAATAAATCTTGGCAGGTTCTTGTCTACAAAAAGCTTGCCAAACAGACATTAAGTTACTTGAGATTCTCTCACTTAAGTTGTGGCAAACAACTTCAGCATTTTAACACCTTCTTCTGCTAACTAGACTCAACACTTCCAAAATGTCTTGTTTTTTTCTGTGAGTTGACATTTTTTGGAGTTTTTGAATTTAAGATGATCCCTACTTTTCTGGAGAGAAATTAATATGGCATAATGTCTATGGAATTTGGATTTAGAACTGGGTTAGATCTAGTTCCAAAGCTTACCAACTATCAGACCTTCAGCAAATTATTTGTTTCTGTATCTATACACATACAACAAATGTGACCTTGCAGGACGACTATTGTGATTACTGAAGTATATAAAAACTGCACCTAACAACCTGGTGCAAAGAGAGTACTGAATAAATGACAGTTTATTGATTGTCTAGTCATTTTCTAAATGAGGTTTATCTGATAATAAAATGTGGTAACTATTGTTACAATCTTAGTAGAGCATAGAGATGCCCAGAGATTTTCAAATTCAACTTTACCAATGAGTATGCTAAGGTCTGAGGAGTTTAAAAATCCAAAATCAAATCTGGGCTCAAACCCAAGTCTCTCAATTCTTAAAGTCGGTTTAGCAAAATGATTAAATGTCCCCTTTTAGTCAGATACTTTGATTTGGTTTCTAGCTTTATCACTTGACACTTAACCTCTTTATGCCTAGCTTCCTCATTTGTAAAAAAATGATATTATTATTAGCCATCTGAAAGGTTTGTTGTGATGATTAAATGAAATAAAGTATGCCAAGGGTTTAGAATATAAGGGTCCAATAAATGTGAAGTATATGCACTATATTTTCTGAATTCTAAGATATATTTTTATATGTTATATCTAAAATCAGTGCCTTAAAATTGAAACTTATGTCAATTTTAGTAGTGTTTCCTTTTTTCCCAGAAAGTTATTATAAAGTCTATTTTTTATAACTCATGCTTACTTAGATTCAAGGAAATGTCAAGCTATCAGCTTAACTGGTTTCTGTTTCCTGCACACTATAATATATGCAAAAAGTTACTAAGATTATAAGGTGAGTTTAAAGTTGGGACCATATCTTGTTCATGTCTGTAATCCCAATACTTAGTACTGGAGAGTGGTTCAATAAGTATATACTGAATTAATTAATTTAAAAAAGAAGAGGAGGGGAAAGAAGGAAAAGGTAAAGAAAGAATACAATGGGAAAAACAGGAAGAGATCAGATATAAAGAAGAATTGAGTTCAAGTCTTAGAATTGCCATACATTTTTAGATGCTTTGGGGTAACATTTAAACCACTTTTTTTTTAACCTTTAGGCAGAAATAAGGATACCTATAAAACAGGGTAGCATGAAGGATTGAATGACATGATTACTGTGATAGACTCATATATCCAACCATCAGCTTTACATCTCCACTTGGACGTCTATGTTAAACTTAATATCTCCAAAGTTAAACTCTTGATTCAAGTCCCCAGCTCAGTAAAGAGCATCTCCATTCATTCATAATTCAAACCAAAAACCTTGGCATGTTCCTTGACTCTTCCCTTTTCCTTATTAACTACATCTAATCCACTTGCAAATGTTCTCAGTTCTGCTTTAAAAGCAATTCTCCAATGAAGACATACAAATGGCCAATAGGAACATGAAAAAACTCTGAACATCACTAATTATCAGAGAAATGCAAGTGAAAATGATAATGAGGTTCCACCTCACACTATTCAGAATAGCCATCATTCAAAAGTCCACAAATGATAAATGCTAGAAAGGGTATGGAGAAAAGGGAAACCTCCTACACTGTTGGTGGGAATGCAGTTTGGTACAGCCATTATGGAAAACAGGGTGGAGATTCTTTAAAAAACTGAAAGTAGACTTACCATATGATCCAGCAATCCCATTCTTGAGCATATATCTGGAGGGAATGTAAATATGAAAAGATACATGCACCCCAATATTCATAGTCGC
Source organism: Vicugna pacos (assembly GCF_048564905.1). Lineage (NCBI taxonomy): Eukaryota > Metazoa > Chordata > Mammalia > Artiodactyla > Camelidae > Vicugna > Vicugna pacos. Next base: position 37,663,609 of record NC_133001.1, read on the forward strand.
ACTACATACTATAGTCAAGACATGGAAACAACGTAAATGTCCGTCAACAGATAAATGGATAAAGAAGTTGTGGTGTATTTATACAATACTACTAAGCCATAAAAAAATAAAACAATGCCATTTGAAGCAACATGGGTGGAACTGGAGATTGATTACTAAGTGAAATAAGCCAGAAAGAGAAAGAAAAATAACATATCGCTTATATGAAACAAAAAAAAAAAAAAGAAAGTAAGACACTAATGAACTTATCTACAAAACAGAAACAAATCCACAGACACAGTGAACAAATTTATGGCTACCAGGAGGAAACAGAATAGTAAGGGATTAATTGGGAGTTGAAGATTGGCAAATAATAACTAGTATATATATACTACATAAAATAACAGATTTCTCCTGTAAAGCACAGGGAACTATAGTCAGTATCTTATAGTAACCTATAATGAAAAAGAATATGAAAACATGTGTGTATGTGTATGTATGTGTGTGTGTGTGTGTGTGTATATGACTGAAATATGCAGTACAGCAGAAATTGACATATTATAACCGACTATACCTCAATAAAATTAAATTAATTAATTTTAAAACTATCTCCCAAATCCTGGCTTTTTTTTTTTTTTTTTTTTTACCATGTCTGCTACTACCAACATAACCCCAACCACTATCACCTCTTAGCTAGATCTCTGGTGTTCTCCTACCAGATTCCTTGCTTCTACTTTTGCCTCTTTTTACTTGAACTCCACAGAGCAGCAGGAGTAATTCTTTTAAAAGGGTCTATTTAGAATCTAATACACAAGCTTCCTGATGGCAATCTGGTTTCTCCTCCCGATAAGAACACCCTACAGTGCATAGATATTGGGTAGCATCTAAATCATTTTTCCCTTTAACCTTTAGGGGAGTCTAGCATCTCCCATCACTCCCAGAGACCCATGCAAGTGAAAAGTCCCTGAAGCTTAAGCTTCATTTGTTTCACAGTAAGTCTGCCTCTGCCCTGTGCTCACTCTTTCACTCCTTCAAGCCGCTGAAGAAAAGCCACCATCACATTTCACTCACCCTCCTCCTACCCTGCTTCCCATTCTCTCATGGCACTACACATTTCAACAGCATCTGAGATGTTAAATATTTGTTGCTGTTGTTACTTACTATCTTTCTCTCCCACTACACCGTACTGGAATATGAGCTCTAGTGTTAGGTAGAGTTTGCTTCCTCCCCTATATCTTTAATGTACAGAACAGTCAATAACATAAAGTAGGTTCTCAAGGGAAAGGTACAGTGTAAGTGGTAGAGTACATGCTTAGCATGCACAAGGCCCTGGGTTCAATTCCCAGTACCTCCTCTAAAAGTAAATAAATACACCTAATTACTCCCTCCCAAAAAATTTTAAAACACAGACACAAAGTAGGTTCTCACAAAAATAACCACTGATTGAGTTAATAAATAAAGGAAAATTAGGTTCAACTATCGTATTATGGCTTATTTGCCTGAAGTGCTTTTTCTTTTGTAGGATTAGTATCTATAATAAATGCCTAGAAACAAAAATCTTTACAAATGTGTTGATTTCTGAGAATTTGAAATAAACTAATGTGGATGTTTTAAGCAAAATAATTCCAATTTAATAAATCTCTTCAAAGCAGATAATCCTAGCATCTGATACCATTTCTATACTGTACAATTATTATGCTTGAAATTGCAGGCATCATAATGATGGAAGTTGCACTCATTAAATTATGTTTCAGTTTCTTAACTAATCTAAATTTACTAAATTAGCTAATGTAGTTACAGAATGACTAATACATACAATTCAGAAATATGGTAAACCTGGAAGTGCAATTGGCATGGGAGGAAAAATAAAATACTATTTCATTCCAAAATCCATATCCTATCAATTCTCAAAGAGAAAAGAATTCATAATTCACTTCAAAATCCTAGAATAATCATAGTCAGTTTGAGCAACTGATAATCCAGGGATCAGATTCTTACTAATGCTGTCTCCTTACTATAATAAAGCAAAAGCTGCTATTTTAATTATTTACTTTATCATTTACCCTACTTCCTTTTGGATAAACCATGGATCACTACATAAATTTACCAGATGTGGAGAAATAGTTGTTACCTGGAAAGACTGCAGACTGAATACTCAATGAATATCTTCAAGACATGGATTCACTGTAGTTATCTCAGTATGCCTATCTTGGGATCCATCAGGTTTCTGTGCCTCAAGCATCTTGATGTCCACTGTGCCTAGATCCATCTGCTATTTCCTGGGAAGGCACTTCTCTGATTCCCAACGTTTTCTTACCAAGATTACCAAGGCCACTCTTCCATGTTCCCGAAGATTCTGGACCTCCCATAGACCTCAGCAATACCTTCAGGAGCGTCGTTATTTGTATAAGCTTTCCCTTATTATTATCAGCTTATGTTATAAACCAGATGTCCACACGTTTAGAGGAGAGGGTGAGAGAGTAGGTAAAGACCAGAAATTAAGTCAAGAAATCTGGGGGAAAAAAAGTAGCTCAATGCCTTTGTTCTTTTCTCCTTCTTTCCCAAAATATATCAGTGTTGCTGAACTGAGTCAAACTGAAAGAATTAGCATTAGTACTAACAGGTCACTCACTCAAGAGTGGATTTTTTTAATGAGTAAATTTTGATAGCTCTGTATTAGCATATCACTAAAATATTTCAGCAGCACAGATAGGTCTTCCTCCCTAGTGTGAAAATGCAAAGGGTTATTATTCCACTTCACTAGACAGGCTTTCCACTGGATTTTGAAAGTGTAAATCATATGCTAAATTTCAATTCTAAAACTCAGTTAACAGGTGGCTCCGTAGCGCAATGGATAGCGCATTGGACTTCTAAAACTCAGTTAACAAGCCAAAACTTAGGTAGGAAGGACCTTCAGAAAATAATAATATAGACCTACCATGAATCCCTCTTTGAAGCCTAGCAGGGTGATTCATTGTGCTTTCCTTAGCAGGGAGGATTCAAAACACTCCTCTGCATTCTGCATTTAATTCTTTCTGCATTGACTGCAGATATGTTATTTGCTTGTGCTGGACACCTATAAAAAGCCTGAAGACTGTTCACATGTGAATCAAAGGAAGATCTAGGTTCCATCTAACAAACTTGATAGTACCTCTAATAAAAATAGGGGTGTCTATCCCCAAAATATCAAAACTAGATGAATGAATAACCAAAACTTCCAGACATGTGATTGAAATTCTCACATTTGACATCATCTATACTTAGTTAAAATCAGTGAACAATTGTTGTAAGTTGAATGGTGTCCCACCCAAAATTCATGTCTACCCAGAACCTCAGAGTGTGACCTTATTTAGAAATAGGGCCTTTGTGGATGTAATTGGTTAAGATGGAGGCACACACTGGAATAGGGTGAGCCCTAAATCCAGTGATGAGAGTCTTTATAAGAAGAGGAAAAAACACTCCGAGACTCAGAGGAGAATGCCATTTGAAAACAGAGGCAGAGACTGGAGTGATGTGTCTACAAGCCAGGGAACAACAAAGATTGCTGGTAACCACCAGAAGCTAGGAAAGAGGCAAGGAAATATTTCTCTCTGAAGACTCTGGAGGGAGCGTGGCCCTGCCAACACCTTGATTTCAGACTTTTGGCCTCCAGAACTGTGAGATAATAAATCCCTGTTGTTTTAAGCCATCCAGTTTGTGGTAATTTGTTATAGCAGCTCTAGAAAACTAATACAGCAACCGACGCAGAAGATTCAAAAGAACTCAGACTGACTTTGGGAAGATTCTTCCTTGAGAAAGTAGTTTAAAAAACAAAAACTACAAAGTTCACATCAAATGGAAATAGTTGTCTTCTCCTAGGGATGGGAAAAATATAGAGATTCCATTCTACTAGGAGAGGTTTCTGGATAACATTTGTACTCAGAAACGTATTTGCCTTCACTTAATTCTTTCTCATTTCTCCTATCTTATTTTATTTAGAGAAGATAAGATTGTGCTACTAATTACTATTTTTCAAATGGAGACAATTTTTGATTCAAGGTCTTCAAGGTTTTGTTTTCAGCTCTAAGCAACAGTCTGTGATTATGAGGCTATAATTTGGTGCTCAGATCAGGCAGAATGGGTGGCTGTCGTTACAAGTTGTAATTTATTGGGAAATGCTACAGAATATTCCAGAAAGTCAAGAGTTAATCAGAACAAAGTAAATCACAAACAAAACAATACCCCCCCAGAATAAGGTAGAAAAACTTGAGGGAAATATAAGTAAAATTTGCCACTTCGTTTATGTATAAATTAGACAGCATGAAAATTGGGTGCTGCTGGCCACAGGTTAAGGAATTTATATCCAATTTGGAATTTACAGGTGTCAGTAAAAAAGAAATAAAACAGACAAAAATTCAGCCTTCAAGATCCTCCCTGCATATCTGCCCAGGGAAGCATTCTCAATGAATAATGGCCCTCTTACAATGTTCTGCACACCCTGTTTCAGTACCTTAACAACAGCCACAAGTGCTAAAAACCATTTTAGCCACAGAAGATGGACACAACTTGTTCCGGTGCTGGTTTCTCACAGACACAGAAAGGGGGAGAATTATGTTCTTTTTATTTATGCCAAGCTTTTTTAATGCCAGCATACTGAATGAAGCTTTCAAAGGAAAAAAGCAACAAAGGAAAAATAATCAATAGTAAAAGCCAACTAATGCCTAACAACTGTAAATGTCTGGTTTACACAATACATAGCTGCAGGAGGGCAAAGAAGACAGGTTGAAATGCTGATCAAAAGAATCCTGTTCAGTCAAAGGAATGGGAAGTGAAACTTTAAAATGAGATGTCAGAGAGAGTCCATTCAAGTCTATTCTCTGAGCTGAACTCTCACATGCCCATCTTCTAAGTCCTTCCTGAAAAACAGCTACAAATACTTTCTGAACTTCTCTTGGAGGAGGTGGGAAATATGGGCTAGTTTTATCATGTTTGCCCATAATGCAATAGCGGAAAAATGTAATTTCTTGCTGCACATGTACAGTCATTCAAGTTTGGATATAAGCTGGATCCTAACTCTTTCCTTCCTATCTCCAGGTCTGCATGTTCTCCCTTTGAGCTGTTGTCAGCAGCTCTGTGAACAGAGCTGGAAGGATGGCATGTAATACTGCATCTCTGACCTATGAGAAAAGCAGAATCAGTTCCCGCAGTAGCTACATGAAAAACCTTAAGAGAGATTGACTAGTATAGCAAGTGTTGAGACTGTTAAAAGATAAACTAAGGTACATTAAAAATATTAACAGTTTATTTGAGCAAAAACTGATCCAAATCAGGCAGCAACAAACAGGAAGTGGTAAGGAGCACTCCACCAACAGGAGCCCTAGGGAAAATTTATAGAGAAAAGACGGAAGGAAAGCAAGGGAAGTATTAATTGGCTATAGCTTAAAGCCCAGTTGGCTATTTGTGATAGGTTGTCCTTGGGTTTTAATTTCATAACCTTGAGGCATTTACAGGGTTAGATTTTGGTGTGCTTACCTGGACTACCATGGCATTAGAGGCACCTTAGTCTAATGACCTTCTTGTTAAATTAATTTAACAAGACTTAGCTATAAATTAAGGGACATGAAAAAAGTTAAGTGGATAAAGGATGGAATTAGGAAGGCAAAGGCCCGGATTAAATTCCTGGCCTTGCCCCTCAGCCCTCACTCAGGGGCCTTGGACATGCCCTTACCTTCTAAATTCTTCAGACTCTTCCCTTGAAAACAGGGCAATATATAACCAACCTCACAGAGCAGTCATAAGGATTAAACGCAGAAGCATTTTTCTAAATTAGATTTTCATTATTATAATGTATTGTTTTTCTCATGGGCTAGGTGGCAGTCCTAGCCTATAGTGAGAAAACAACAAAGTTATCTTCATGCTTTGTTCAGTCTCATTATCATTGTGAAAGTGTGAACAGCAGAGAACACAAGATTTGTATTTTTCTTGGTTGACCCCCACAGTATATTTTCAAACTTTAAAACCTGAATAAGTTGTCAACATTTTAACATTGAACTATTTCATACACACACTTGGGGTCCTGTCTTCTCTGAGAGCCAATCTTCTCACACATCAACAATCACCATAACTGAGTGGGGCACTGCCCTTTTCAGATGGAACATGTGCTCACACTTCCACACAGTCCCACAATGCCTTGTTACCTTCCACACAGAGGCTTGAGCAGGTGTCATTTTTCAGATTTGCATGGTAGTTTTTCTTACACCTGCCTACTTTGTTGAGTGTGATAGGCTGAATAAGGACTCCCCAAAGATAACCACATCCTAATCCCCCAAACCTGTGAATGCGTTACCTTATATAGCAAAAGGGAATTTTGTGGGTTTGATTAAAATAATACTCTTGAAATGGAGAGATTATAGTTGATTATCCAAGTAGGCCCAATGTAATTCCAAGTGTCCTTCCTTATAAGAGATAGATATTTAACTATCTGCCATGGCCTAAAGGCCAGGGCATACAAAGACACTCTTATCAGGAAAGTTATTCCAGGGCTTAAAGGTTCTCTCTCAGAAGCTGGTGTAGGGCCAGTCCTTCCTTTGGAATGTGCAAAGGTTGAGATCCTAGCCTCCTTACCATACAGAACAGCACCAGGCCCTTGGCCTAGATCTCTTATAGCAAAACGCTTCTGTTTGAGCACGTACATTTAGTTTAGTATTTATAAAACTAACACAGCAACAGTTTCAATATGAATATGCCTAACATTTCGAGGATCCAGTGTGAGCTAGGGATAGATTTAAAGAAACAACTAATTCAGTCTATAAATCCATTATATACATTTTAATATTTCTGTGCTAATTTGATTACTAGTCTCTCTACTCCATCTATTTTATTTATACTTTATGATAAACTTGTGACAAACTAGTTAATATAGAACTTAGCTGACAATTAGATAAATCCAGTTCTTCTTCAGGACATTCATTTTCCATTGGTATTACATCCTGAGAAGGCTTTAATTCAACCTCCTTATATAGCTGATCATCAATATCAGTTATTATCATATGATCTATTCATATAACATCATTGAATTTTACCAACAATGCTAGTGTTACACCATATCGAAGTAAGGTCATGGTAGGATATTATTTCACTACAGATCAGTAAGAATTACAGATGTTATCAGCATGCCTTATCAACAGAATTCACCCTTGCTCATATACCAGGTATTACTATAGACAGGCATTGTTACAGTTAGTCACAATTGGATTATTTCTAGGTTCCAAGTCAAATGGCTTGTGGAAGTTCTCTTTTGCTTGCTTCTATTTTCTTAATAATATAGGAATCAAATCATCAGATGAGACTGAGAGTTTCGGTTTTGAGGAGAGAGAAGAAAGTGTAAAAGAGTAATCTGGAAGAATAGGTGAGAACAGTAAGCATGGCTGTGTTTTTCTTCTTCCATGATGACTCAAAGTAGGAGGAGAGCTGGACTTCCCTCAGGTCAAAATTCTGCCATGGAAGTAATCATCACAAGTAAGGGCCTTAGGAGTTGAGGATGTATGCAAGGAAATAGCTATACAGACTGATGATGGAATTTAAGCTGAAGGGGAAAGAGTTAAAAGGGCATGAGTGGGAAATAGGGCTATGAAGTCACATCAATCAGTGGACTGTAGATCCTGGGAATTGAAAGTGTTAAAGTATTGGTACTAGAATGAGCAAGCTGAAAGGATAAGACAAGGTAAACAGGGAGGAGGATGTTTGAAACAGATTGCGGAAAGGTGATGAAAAGTCCATGTCATGATCATTCACATGAATGGCTAAGGTAGGGTGAAGGAGAGGAATGGAAGCAATTCAAGGCCACGGTGGTAAAAGAATCATTTATGTGAATATTAAAAGCATCAAGAATCAAGGCAGGAGTATTGCAGAAAAAGCTGACAGTGAACAGGACCAAATATTATTGACAAGAAAAGGAGAATAAACTGAGGGACTGAAGAGTGAAGTGAGGGACAGAAACCAATCACAACAAGGGGGGACAGTGGGCATTATGGCCTGACAGTACAGTCAAAGCTTAGGTAGAAGGATCTCACCACAAACACAGAAATTCTGAAAGAAATCTCATCTACATGGCCAATGATGAGGAGTGAGGGAGAACAAAACAACCCCCACTTGTGAAGGGGCAAGTTACTGTGCATAAAGTGATTTTTAAAAGAACGTCGACAGCATTATACATAACAATAAATTTACAAAGAAAACAAGAAACAAGTTAATGTTCCAACAATGAGAAATGAATGCTTTTCGAATTAAACAAAAATTAAATTTAAATTACTAAATGAGAATTTAACAAATTTTTGAATAAAACAAAATTTGCAAAAATAATTCAAGTAGAAAAAGCAAGAAATAGAAAAATGCACACAACACAATATAATTGAATATATTGTTTAGAGAGACATGCATATATTACAAAACTATTTTTAAATGCTTTGGGATGCTGAATGAATTGAAAACAATTCAGTAAACAGAAAGTAACTGGATCAGGGACAAGTACACCATGGTGGGATATGAAGGAACTTCAAATTATCAGTAATCTTTCATTTCTTAAACTGTGTAGTAGATACAGAAGTGTCTTTTTCACAATTCTCTGTACTTTTTTGAACCTCTGAAATGCTAATTAAAAAGGTAAAAATGTTTAATATTTTAGTATCTATAGGGTGCTTTCATATAAATTATTTCATTTGATATGTAGGATAAAACTTTGATAGTAAAAATAGTTATTATGAATATTTTCATTTTATAAATGAAGAAACCAAGGCTCAATAAATACACCACAAGTAATAAATAGAAGAATGGCGGGGCCAGAAATAAGATCTTTGAGGTCCAAATCACCACACTTCTTCAATACGGTCAATGAGACCGTTGTCTGATCAGAGTCAAGGCTACAAATATCCCAGTTTATCCTTTTTCCCCTTGTGTTAAATCAAATTGTGTTAAATAAAATTAAAATAAAAAATACTTATTGAGGTGCTGCTGCTATGTCAAAGGTTATGGTAGGTCTTTCTTCCTGTTTTTCTGAAACTTTATGTATTATCAGTTTCTCTCCATCATCATAAAATCAATGTAGAAGGTATCGGTTCTTATTCAGAACCATAGAATCAATTTTTTTCTCTAGAAATAAAAATTCTCTATAGCCACTCAACTGAAAAGACTAAGACTATCTTGGTGCCCGTGCTTCCTGCTCTGAGGGCCAGATGCTGGAGAGGGAGGAAAACAAGTCAAAGAGCCTTAAAGAAGCACAGAAGAGAGATACATAGAATGGAAGTAGCATTCAGGCCCCCAGTTTCAGGTTATTCCTGAGAGGCAATTGCATTTGTCTTTGGATTCTGTCTTAGGATATCTTGAGACATCCAAGAATTGTCCTTTTCTACATAGCTTAGCCAAATTCTGATACGTAACTTACAACCCAAAGAAGTCCTAGTATCCATTTTTCATCCTGCTCTTCAATCTCTAACGGGAATATAGTCTGGTCCCTAAGTCAGTTGCTACATATCCTCCTAAAGTCTCCTGTCACATATTAATTCCTGGCCTCCTACCACTCCAAGATGGATTCCTGCCCTCTAACTTTTACTCCTATTATTCTGTGCATGAATCCTTCCTTCTGATCTCCCTGACATCAGGTCATGAGGAACTGCTTGGCAGCAGAAATCAGAAATGCTAAAGTCACAAATCTAACAAGTTGGAGGAAACTCACCTAGAACAACCATCTCTCAGTGAATATACCTCAGTTCACAATGCAGGTCACAGCATGTGGGTGACTTCAGTCTACACTGAGCTCCTAATCTAAGCCACCATGGTAAGGTACTGGGAAGAGGGAAAGATCAAGTCTAGTAGATAAGCATTAGGAGGGGCAAACAGAGAGTGAAAGAGAGAAAAGATTGGCCTCAGAGGCAGAGTAAGAGACCACAGTGATGGCTGCTGTACTTCGTCTCAATCAAAGAAGTGATTCCCCTGTAGGTCTCAATATTCTTCTAGCTGGAATGGACACTTGTTTGCCTCAGGTTGCCTCCAGCCCGCAAGTAATTAAATACAGGGCAGAGAACAAGCTGCCTCCTGATCAAGTCTGTGCATCCTGCACTCACACACTATTCCTCAGCCGACCTTTTTGGATATATAAGCTTTTTGGACACCAAAATCCTCACTGTTTAACTACAGCCAATTCAAAAAACCTCATTGCACACTTCATAAACCAGGGACTGGCTAGGAACTGAGGATACAAAAATGAATCAGACAACCCTTGGACGGGTGTAAAGGCGTAAGAGTCACTCCAGCCTGGTTTGATTAGCCCACCTCGCTTCTAACTGCCTTACCTGAGGCAAGGTGCTTAACCTCTATATGAGCCTTAGTACGCTCTCCTACAAAATGAAGATGATACTCTTGACTTCAGGATTACTGCATGGATTGGAATAATGTACATAAAATGTTTAGAATGCGGTAGGTGCCCAGTTAATGGTACTTTTTATTATGTCTATTGGTAAACCATATAAATGTTCTGGGGAGGAAAAAATCAAACTGAAAACTTTTAGGTTTTTTTTTTTATCAAATCATCTAGAACCCTCCCAGTTTGGTTGAAAGGGTAAAATAAAGGTACTTAGGTATTTTTAGAAATAAACCCTTCTTTCTTTTAGCCCATTAGCATTGTAGGCCTAGCTCTTCTGACAGTAATCAGTATTCAGTAGTTATAATGCTAGAAACTTGCTACAGATGTTCCTTGTGTTCATCAGTGCAAGGTGTCTGAAATTTGAGTTTTAATGCCTAATAGCATCTAGCCTCGGGGAATCAGAAATTGGCTGGACCTAAAAAGCACTACTGCACTCAGACAGACTCACTGCTTTGCAATGCCTTGCCTTCCAATAAAATGAATCTTTTAAAAAACTCATTGCACACAGGAGATTAACCACACTCTGAAGTCACCTTCGAGTTAGGTACATACAGTATCTTTTACTTTCTGATATCAGTTCATCATAAAGACCCCAGAAGGGTGATACAATCATGGGAACTATGTCAATCAGGTATCAAGTCTCCAGAATATGCACCATATAGTGTTATCTTCAGGTAGGAAGTTAATTTGAAGCAGTTTGTGTGGTAGAGCAGAAAGGACTTCAGACTAGTAGTTAAGAGACAAAGGACTCGGCAGTCCCAAATGAACTATTAATTCATGTGTCAATACACGTGTGTTTTTATGGCCCCCAAACCCCAAACCAGGGCCTCAGTTTCTACTCCCATCAAATGAAAGGGTCAGACTACCAGTGACGAAAAATGGATCTCACCAACTCTAATCAAACCATGATTACTACAGCAATTGTATTAAGAGATGAGTACAGACTTTCCAAGTCGGGAATCATGCTTTCATTCAGCCTTTAAAAAATAAATACTGTCTGATATTTCTCTCTTTAGATACTATTTTTATAATCACATATACATTCCAAAAACTTTCAAAGAGGTAGCAAGGTCAGTATGACTAACTATAGTTTCTCCTTTGAGATACGTAATTCCTCCCCGAAGGTTTTTTTTTTCTTTTCCCCTCCCTCCTCCTGCTTAGACACACTCCTAATGTTGGATTTTTTTTTTTAATCTCTCAGAGAAAGTGGTTCTTTTTTTTTTTTTTGAGAAAGAGGTTCTCTCCTAGCAAGTTCACTCATGTTCCTCAAAGCATGTGCTCCTGTCATCCGTAAGTCCATGGCACACATTCAGCTAAGGATTCTTTTGAGAGCACAGTCTATGTCATAATCTCAGTACCTGTCCCAGAGTACACCAGTTTGTGAGAATGAGGACTAAGTAAGGGAAGGAACAGATGGGTAAGTGCATAAATGAGCACTGTGAGTACCTTCAGGGCCCTCATGAGTGGGAGACCATTCCCTTATATTGAATCCATCATATTGAACAAAAGGCCCTTTTCTGTCTCCTAAAATGCTAGCTGTACAATTAAGTAAAACACATTCAGGAGAACAAAGGGTATGTGTACATTTTGTTTCTGACATCTGGACAAGTTGAATTTTCCCATACATAGTAAAGGGGACCGGATGGCAGTGATGGATGGCAAACCATATGATAATAAGGTATTTTTCCATCTAAACACCAAGTCTCATATAATTAAATTTTTCTTTACAGGATTATTTTTCTTCTATTATATATTCACCAATTTCCCAAGTATTACTACTTTTCCCAGACAACAATAGGCAGGATTCATCTAAGATGACATGTTCAGTTAAATGGTTTTAAAGAGGGGATGGGGAGTATAGTTCAGTGGTAGAGCATGTGCTTGGCAAGAACAAGGTCCTGGGTTCAATCCCTGGTGCCTCCATTAGGGGGAGAAAATAAACAAAAAAATTAAAATTAAAAAAAAAATTTTAAAGGATTTTAATAGCCTTAAACACTCTCATGTGAGAGAAATGGTCCAACAGTAGATGATCCTTTGTGTCCTGCTTCTATGTACATGTTGGTTGGTTTTTAAACTGCCCAAATTTTTGTTTTCTTTTCCCTAGTCAAAAGCGCATCAAAGAAGAAATAGCTGGGGGCCAAAAAGGCCAACTTTCTTCCACATTTTCGTCAGGCAAAGTTTTTTAATGTTTCGTTTGCTACAATGTGGCTTCACTACTAGCCTTTGTTGGAATTTGATTGATTCTATAGCTTTCAGTACAGTTAAAGGGTCACAGATGTGTATGTTAAAGACCCCAAAGAAATTTCCATTGAAGCCTACCAGAGCAGGTAGGCCAGGCAGCTGACCAGGGCACTAATCAATAAGAGGCATTAAAACATCACTGAAATGTAATTAAATGGAGGAGTTTGCATTTACCAGAAGTCCTCTCAGAGAGACCATAAGAGGTTGGAAAGAATTTCTGATAAGCCACTTGGGATGGGACTTGAGACCTCAAGGTGGCACAACACAGAAACCTAAGGAATCAGCATTACCGCTGAATTCTGATATGTCCAATTGACTGCGCATTTTTGCTTTGCTGAGTGTGATGTGAGTGTCTGGGGCCAGAGCTGACCACAGAGGAGAGATTAAGTGCCACCACCAGAGAATCTCCTCCTCCTCTTTCCCTCACACATTCTCTGCTTTCTCTCTAAATAAATAATGAATGACTTCTTGAAGAATATTATTTCCAAGAGATGTCAAAGTATTGACATACCTGTGGGACTCATGTGTCCTACTGAAGGTACCATCCACGGGCAGATGACTCAAAGCATTAGCAATCCGTAGAAGAGTAGGCCGGGGAACAGTATCGTTCAGGGTTTTGAAAATTGATAAGAACACTTCTCAGCTGCAGTTGCAGACTCCCAGGATTTAGGCTACCCAAGGGGTCAGAATTGACACAGCAATGCATTCTGGACAAGCAAAAAGCTTGATAACCTTGGAACGTTTGTTTCTAAATTGTTTTCATGGTGTGATCTGAGCAAACTGAGGCTGCCTTCTGACCACTGCATCTAAAAAGGCTTGAAGGTGCCCTTCCAATAGTACATAGAGGTTAAGCAACTTGCACTCAATCTAATCCATGGTATTTCCTGGCTTTTTGATCCAAGGCCTCAGTGAGGTTGCCCATGGTAAAGAGATTAAGGAATCTAACATGATAATTTTAAAGAAAACTATCTTCAACTGGATGTATTTTCTACCCACTGAAAATTATTAAAGCCCAAGGAACACATGAGTCTTTCACTCTTTTAGGAATTCTTAATTCTACCCCTGGACCCAGTTAATACACCAAGAAACAATGTATTCTGACCTCATTAGCTAAACACTTAAAGAAATAACTCTACTGATGAAAGCTTTAATGTTATAACCTCAAAATGTCTTGTTTCCTCCAATTTTTTCCCCTTGGCTGCAAGGAAGACCCGAGCCAAATTTAATTTTCAATTGCTGTAACAACACGAACCTACATTTTGGCACATATATTTCTCCCCATCTATATGGTTTATTGCTGCTGCTGTTGTTAATTGTCTTCTTTCTGGTTAAGAGTGTTATTATAAATATGCCTTTTATTTGTAAACTTCTCAAATTCTTTTTGAAAACAAATAAGGAATAAATCATAAATAGAAAAATACCATGTGTAATTTATCATGATTGATATTTAATGTGTATTCCCTTATGAATTTCTCATTAAGAAATGAGAAATTTTGCTATTATTAATAGCCAGATCAGAGAAATTTAGACTATCCAGAGAGTTTTTCTAAATCCCTTAATGTATTTATATTGAAGGATCCATATCTGACACTCTTAACAATGGAGAATCCTAGATTGCTCAAATGAGGCAAAATTTCAAGTCGGAGACAGAAAACTGAGGACAAATAAGAAGGTGTACCATATTTACAAAATACATAGTACTTTTTTTTAGTTATATTGCTTGTAAGATACAATTCAAAATTTTAAAATCCAATAGATTTCAGAAAGATTTAGAGAAATTTCTAGGATGGGATAATAGTCACAATAGACTAATAAGGAAAACCAGAGAACTTTTTCTGAGGCATCACAAACATTTGGAAATTAACATCCCAAAGGACAAACACAATTTCTATAATGCATTCTCTGAGTCACTTCCAGAGGTGAAAAAAACTGAATTATAAAATCCAAGGATCAAACTGAGAATCTGCTTCATATCCTGACACCGAATGAAGTCTTGACTACGCTCTAAGTCAATTCCTAAGCTTTGTTCTGTGAAGCACTGTGGTTCAAAAAAAAAAAAAAAAAAAGGTAGGTACCTTAAAGGGGAATTCCCTAGTCAAATAAGTTTGGGTACTGCTCTATACCATGACCTCATTCTTTGAGATTCAAAATACTCATTAACATATGAAAGTCTTTGAGAAATTCTGCAATCAAGAAAGTTGTTTCACTTTGCTTAACCTAGCTTTTCAAAAGTTTTTTTTGAGTAAAAAATGCTGTTTTCCTGGAATCCCTATAAATATTATGTACTCAAATCTGTGACACTACTATAACCACCCTATTTCCTGATTGAACTGAGTGCAGGAACGCCAGGGACTCTGCAGTCTTGTTTACCATGTCTACAGAGTCCTGCAGAGCATGAGTCCTGCCAGCCCAAGAAAGAAGAAATGCCTCGAGAGTCAGTGACTACACTAGCTTATCGTTTTGAACTACTGCAATAGCAGGGAAATCATTATTATTTCAATTTACAGATGAGGAAACTAATGCTCAGAAGAGTTAAGGTCACACACCTAGCATATAAGAGAGCTGGGTTTTAAATCCAGGTCTGTTAGACCTTAAAAGACCATGCTTTTAATCCCTTGAAAAAGGAATACAGGAGAGTTTTAGAAAACTGTCTAAATAGGGGGGGAAGGGGTGCACATATACTCATATTTCTCAGTGGTTAGAAAAGGCTGCTGTAAATGCTATAAGTAGTAAGCACTATTTATCCATTTGATTCTGAGGGAAGAGGAATTATGATAGCCTGCTGATTTTCCCCCTCAGTTACTTGGCTAAACTACTTGCAATTTACTGATTATATTATTTCCTTTCAAAACTTGGCTGCCTTTCTTTAAAGGCGCTAGTCCCCTTATAAGGTTAGTTCTCCCCACACTTTAGTTCCCATGAAATTTATTCTTTCAAAAGCAGCTCAAATATCACTTTTTCTGTGAAGGCTTCCCTAATTGCTATCCTCCCACTTTTATTCCCCCATCCCTTCTCTGTGATCCCAAAGCACACTGTACATATCTGAACATCACACAGCTCAGGATGCAGAATCCTTCCTTGTTTAAATATCTGTCTTACACTTTATATCACAGCCATGTCATATCTATTTCTGGGCCCCAGCACTGAGCATGGGGTTTGACAAGCTGGAAAGCACTTTATAGATATTCCTTGAACAAATGCACTCATATATGGGTCAATAATCAAATAGCCTTTGTGGCTATGGTAAGTAGCCTGGGAGCATTTTAGGGTTAAAAATGTACAAAACAGAAGGGAAGCCTGATGCTCCTCTGAATAAATATTAAAATCCTTCTAATGATACATTCAGTTAAAAGGAATGAACTGGAACTACAAGCATCAACATGGATAAATCTCAAAACAATGAGTCAGAAAAAGAGGTTGTAAAATGATACATGATACCATTTTTATATATTTTTGAAATATTAAAAAGTGCTGTATATTATTTTTCTATTTTGTATAGTAATGATAATTGGTTAACAGCACGCAAAGGAATGATAATCACTAATTCAAGGTAATGGTTACTTCTGGGACAGAAAGGAGAATAGAATTAGTGAGAGCCACTCATGATGCTTTAACTATCTGTATGTCTTAATTCAGAAAAATATATATATAAAGCAAATGTGGCAAAATAAATCGACCTGACCTGATGGAATTTGGTAATGTGTTTATGATATTCCACGTGTTTGAACTATTTTATAATAAAATATTTATATATTGATTAACTGTGCCATCTTAGGGAAGAGCGTAACCCTGAGGGAACAGGTAATGCTGCCTTTCAGGTGCAAAAACTGAAAGTCACAGGGAATTTGCAGGAGAGGATTAAGGTCTGAAATTGTAGTGTGTTTTCTCAGGAGAGGGGGTGCCCCCAACTGAGGTATCTATTTCACTGTTGAGCTTGGGGCTGCCTTAAAGAAAATGTCATTGTCCCAGTCCAGGGGCCCTGGGCACCCAGTGGGGCTTCAGGATACTCCTCCACGTGCCCCTGTCCAATGCCCTCTATACAGCATTAAAGCCCCCCCCCACCCAGCTGGGTAGAAGCAGCCCAGATGAACTGGAACTGGACAAGCAAGTTGAACATTTACTCAAAAAAAAAAAAAAAATCAGCTTGCCCTTTCCAGGTCAGAGGCAGCCAGGGCACTGGATCAGGAGTAGAGCTCTCCCCGTGGGGTCTCAGCCCCTCCAACCCTCATCTGGACAATGACTGAACTACATACACTGACCTGTGAGGCCCCACCTTGTGTTTTTCCTAGCTCTAGAAGCAGAGAATCTCAAGGTCTCCCTCCCGTGCCCCTTCCCCTCCACATCTAATCAGTGAAGGGATACCAAACTTATGTCTAGGTGTAGGGTGTCCATTTTCTTGGCACTGGAGTCTCAGAGAGACTCTGGAGTCAGAGAGACTCCAGAGAGAAAAACGAAACAAAAAACAATGAAGAGGTAAAATTAAAACTAAAATTACAGACTGATACTTGTGTAACCAAATCTCCCTAATAGTCATTACTCAAACACATAACTAAATTAAATTCAATAGAAAAAAATCTTAGTAGGTTCATCTTACATCACAAATCAAAATACAATTTTTCATAGTCACAGGTGAGATTGTTATTTGAAATCACAACTGTGTATATGTATATATCTTTTATTGAGTGAGGATTTGTGGGAGCTGCTACAGAGAGGTGAATAAGACACAGTCTATGCTCTCAGGAATTTGCTGTCCATATATTATGAACAACTATTCTCATATAGCTGATAGCTTTTAAATGCACTTAACAGAGCATATAAACAGTAACATTTGAACTCACAAATGAAAATCAGCTATTTGCTTTGATTTGACTGGACTGGATGGTACCATAATTATATCTTCTACATTTTTGCTATGATTACTTTCCTGACCTGTACTGAACAGAGCCCGCAGTCAGTAAACTAGTAGTGAATCCAGAATGTGCTTCAAATTGATTAAAGAACTGTAATTGCCGCTTACAGGAAGGCAGAGGTCTTTGCAACTACAAATACTGTGTGTGGCCACTAAACATTCACCCGTATCTAAATTTCGAAGGTTATGGGCAGGGAAATACACAAGGGTGGCTGAAACACTTGACCAGCTACAAATCTGGTAAAATAGAGGACAGTCTAGTAAATATATGCAGGAATTTAAGTACAGAATATTTTCCCCACTCAGAATTTTTCAGTCGTGGAGGCACTAGAACATTAATGCTAAACATTGTCAAATAAGCCAGTAACTGAACATTAATGACATGTACCTGTTATCTTAAAATCCATGTGTAGATATAATTTATATAAAATACAGGATGCCTCCAAATATGATGGCCAAAGACACGTATCACTGAAATTAATATGAGATATCCAAAATGATAACACAGTACCTTCTTGTAACAGTAATGTTTACCTCTTGTTTAAGATGACCACCAGACCCAATAATTACAATTTTTCAGGAGAATCTTTTATGTTCCTTCCTATTTGATTTAAGAATTACTTCTACTACAACATCCCTAGTATATGGTTATCTAATGTCTGCTTAATAAATCATTGTGGAGAGCTCAGCGCTTCAGAAGTAGCCTTTAATGTAACCTAGCTCTGAAAGCCTTTCATTACTCTTCATGTTGCAGTGCATCGTCATGTGAATATTTGGAATTCAGAGTAAGAAACAGCTGATCTGAACCTCACACTACTGGTGTAATCTTATGCATAATTCTGAAAGTCTCTGTTTCCCAATCTATAAATGGGGATAATAACAATACCATTTCATAGAATTGCTGTGAGAATTAAGTGGGGAGAGCGTATAAAGCAGTAAACAATGAATGAAACTTAGTGCTTAATAGATACTCTTACTGATCACAATTCTAGTGTTTGTTGTTGTTGTTACATTATGTGACTACTCTGGGGCATTATTCCTGTTCACCACACCTTCCCTTTGAAACTATTTCTTGCCTTGTTTTTCCACGATGTTGCAATAAGAAAGCAAAAATTTTCCGGTACTCATTTTAGGTTCTTGGCTAGGGCTCTGTAACAAAAATTAAATCAACAAGAGAAAAGCACAGAAATTTATTTAGAATAAGTTTGACATGACATAAAGGCCCTCATAAGTAAGTAAAGACCCAAAGAAGTGTGAAACAATCTTAGTACCTACATATTAGGTAGAACAAAGAGAAGCAGTTGTGAGATGCTCAGTATCACTAATCATCAGAGAAATGCAAATCAAAACCACAATGAGATATCATCTTACACCTATCAGAATAGTTATTATCAAAAAGACAACAAATAACAAGTGTTGGTGAGGATTTGGAGAAAAGGGAACATTTGTGCACCATGGGTGGGAATGTAAACTGGTGTAGCCACAACAGAAAACAGTATGGAGGTTCCTCAAAATGTTAAAAATAGAACTACCATATAATCCAGCAATTCCACTCCTGTGTACTTAGCCAAAGAAAACAAAAACATTAATTGAAAAAGATATACACAACCCTATGTTCACTGCAGCATTATTTACAATAGCCAAGATACGCAAACAACCTAAAAGCTCATCAATAGATAAATGTAAAAAGAATATGTGGTATATACATATACACACACATATATTCAATGGAATGTTACTCAGTGCTAAAAAAAAATCTTCCTATTTGCAACACATGAAAAGACCTAGAGAGTATTATGTTAAGTGAAATAAGTCAGTTAGAAAAAGACAAATACTGTATTTCACTTCTGTGTGGAATCTAAGAAACAAAACAAATTAACAAACATAAAATAGAAACAGAGTCAAAGGTACAGAGAATAAGCAGGTGGCTGCCAAAAGGGAGAGGTATAGGGAAAGGAGGTGAGGGAGATTAAGAGGGACAAACTTCCAGTTACAAAATAAATGAGTCATGGGTATGAAATGTACATGTGGGGAATACAGTCAATAATAATGTAATATCTTTGCATGGTGGCAGATGGTAACTAGACTTATCATGGTGATCATTTTGAAATGTACAGAAATATCAAATCACTATGTTGTGCACCAGGAACCAACACAGTGTTGCAGGTCAATAATACTTCAAAAATAAACAAACTCATAGAAAAAAAGTCAAATTTGTTGTTATCAAAGGGAAGGGTCAGGCAAGGGGGAATTAGATGAAGGTGGTCAAAGGGTGCAAACTTCCAGGTATAAGATAAATAAGTACTAGGGATATAATCTACAACATGATAAATATAATTAACATGGTTATATGTTATATATGAAAGTTGTTAAAAGACTAAACCTTAAGAGTTCTCATCACAGGGAAAAATGAGATGATGTTCACTAAACTTACTGTGGTAATCATTTCATGATGTATGTAAGTCAAATCATTATGCTGTACATCTTAAACATACATGGTTCTATGTGTCAATTAAATCTCAGTAAAACTGGAAAGAAGAGGGGAAAAGAGAGGCAACTGTGGAAAAGTAACCAAAGTACATGGGCAGAATGAGGGAACAGAAGAGTTACGTTAACAAGCCCTGTTTGTACAATTTTCTCAGCCTTGATTCCTCTCTCTGGTGATAATAATGTTTCCTTCCTCCCTAGTAGAGGGAGAGCATCTTTCAAATGGGAGTTTTATTTCCTGCCTTCAGGGGGAAAAAAGTTGGGGTGGAAGCTGGAGCATCCTTCTTGCACCTCCTGCTTTTCAAAGACCTTTAGTGCAAAAATCATTATGCAAAAGTGGCACATTTTGGGGTGATATATTCTGCCATCCTTCATTGCTTTCCTCTGGTTTCCCACCTATGCCTTTGAGTCCTCTCTCTCTGTTAGTTTCTCTTTCTCCACCTACCATACAAAGTCAGAAAACTTACCCATAATAGAAATAAAAGATTTATAATAGCCACCACTCCATCCCTGCCCTGTAGAGAGTAAGGATTCTTACTTGCTAGGTCATCTCCTTTTCCTTCCTGTTAAGTGCAGAAGCAAAGTAAGGAGAAAGAAAATAAATCTAAAGAATTCAAATAGTACAAATTTATTTATAAGAAAAATTTAAGTCAAAAAAGGAAAACAAGAGTAAAAGCCTTCAAGAGGCAATTCATGGACTGACAAGTGTACTGAACTCTTCATAATCTTTAATCTCTTTAGTAATCAAAGAAACACTTTAGTAATCAAGAAAATGCAAAGCAAAATATGTATATTGTGTATTTATATTTAATATTTTATATTGTGTATGTATACATATAGTGTATATATGCATTTGTATACAAGCCAAGATAAAGCAAAACATCACTTCTATATTCCACTAGTGAGAGTGTAACCCTAGACAGGAATTTTAGTGAATGTATGAAAAGTCTCAACAGTCATACTCTATCTATAATTTCACTTTTAGACTTCTATGCAGAATATGTATACATAATGATACGAATTAAATCCTAGATAAATATAATCATTGCAGCATTGCTTATTATAGTAAACTTTGAAGACAACTTAAGCATCCAATATTAAGAAATTAAGTATTCGTGACATACAATATATCCATAGACAGAAAATCATTTATCTAACAAAATACTACTATAAAGGAATCTAAAATAGGGAAAAATCATTCTGAAAACAGCATTTTTAAATGTCACCAAACCATATATTCCAAATGTGTAAAATGCATGTATTATACGTATATTCATTTTTTAGAGAGACCTGAAGAAATACCACAAATGTTAGCGATTACAGATCAAAGGAGAGTTGGGGTTACTTTTCTTTTCTTTTACATTTCTTTACATTCCAGTTTTTATAAATGTGTGCATAATTTTTTCCAGTTTTATGGAGAAATAATTGTATGTGTTTAATTTAATGGTTGTAATCATTTCTTGCAAAGACAGCCAAAATGTCCTTTCCCCAGAGCTCCTATCTCTTCCACACCATGCCTGTTAGCACTGTGTTAATGCTAGATTCTGAACAGCCTTCCCCATGTTGCTCCTTCTGCCTTTTGAGAGCTGAAATTGTAAAATATTAGTCAGATGTTCTCCTTTTAGCACAACAAAATTCTGAGTAGCTACCCAGAGAGTTGAATTGTGTTATCACTGGTACATTTTGCTGTTCTGCCTGTTTTATAATCTGAGCAATACATGTACAATTCATAACTTCATCTGCCTATGTAGCGTGTTGACTGCTCTCACAAGAATATCCCTCTGCTTCTCTCACCTTTTATCCTCACCCACCTTTCTAGTAAGTTCCACTTATACATATTTGAATATTCACCTGAATACCTTTCTTTACTTCCTCCTTACTATGCCACTTTACTATTCTCCTCCCAACCATTATCGATTCTCTCATTTACTCAGTTATTGAACTTTAATACATTTTTATTAGGGTGTATCATGTACAAGGCACAAAGAAACACATAAAACAAAACAAAAAACAAAGACACTTCTTGCCTTAGAGTATACAGGCTCATGGGAAGTCAAAGAAACAAGTAAACAGTCACAATATTCTTACACGATTGCTTTAATGGAGGGATATAAATCACACAGTTCTGCCAAACATATGCATCTTCCAAATTCTGGACCTTCCCAGGAAATACATAAAACCTGGAGTTTTAGATTATAGTTAAGCAACCAAACCAAATTAAACTAGACACTGCAAATGCTGAAAATAGTCTTGTTCTATATCAAATATCTGTTCATATCAAGGAAATAAAATAGAATTAAGGGAAATGGATGCAACCTGGCCACTTCAACATTGCTACTACATGTTTTTTGGTCTATGAGAACAATTCAACACCCTTCAGGAAACTCAAAATCATGTTAAATAGTCTTGAACTTAAATTGTGCCAAGACTTTTATAAAGGTGCTTTTTCAAGTGATTTAAACATTCTAATGTTCAGAACTCTTCTCTAAATTTGTTAAGTCACCTACAATTGCTTATTTCGAGACTAGTGAATGGTTACAAAAACCCAAATCATTAGAAAACATGAGGATCTTTACACCATTATGTCTACTGCAGCTGTCAGAACATACTACCATCATTTTTAGCAGGCAGACATCAAAAAGGAACATCTGGTAGAGTTTTCTGTACTGAGCAGATTACAGACTTGGTTATTAAACCAAAAATATTTGAACATAAATAGCTATTTTAAATGTACATATTTACTCCTCCAAAGCTGAGTCACTGGCAAAGATAAATTAAATAGCTTTGCAATAATATAGTCTTCATCAATTATCTGATCACACTCAGTATGAACTCCATAGTTGAATGATTTGAGATGATATAAATTTGGCAACCTACAAATAGATACCGTTCCACTGAGCCACTGGCTCTAACATATAGAAGGAAAGTAATAATAATATTTTTATTTATAACTGAAATGAACAAATGGATATTTAGCAGTCAAGACTTTCATAAACTTTAAAACTTGGTTTCTAAAATGCAGGACATCTGGTCTTGCAGGACTCTTGGTACCTCTGTAGCATATTACACATGAGGATTCCTTAGAAAAGTAAAGCCACTGTGTAAACATATTTGAATAGTAAGGCTTCTATTACCATAAAAGATATGCAAAGATTCAAAACAGAAAGAATTAAAAATTGTTTTACCCTGTTCTAAGAGGAATAATTCCTTTAGGAAGTAACTTAGATGGAGCCGATCTATATCCTAATGTGTTTCTCAATTCATATTCAGATGACACATCCAGTCATGCTTAAGCCTTGCCTATGTGCCAGAAACCCAGTTTTGCTCTGTTTCTATGGTAAGTCCCTGATGGCCAGTTACTGAAACAACTCTTTTCTGACCATGGACACTGAGTCTCTCCATCCTGCTCAGGAAACTTTCTGCCTTGCTTTGGGCCACTATCCATGGAAAGCTGAGGCTCTCTTCAGAGATTTTAAGATCCTCATAATTCTGTTACAGTTCCTCACTACTTTCACAATCCACCCTGTTCAGCACAGCAGCAGCTAGAATTTCAGGCAAAAATGTCTCCAAATAAAATAAGAAGACTTCAGGAAGAAGTCCTTGAAAATTCAGTGTATTTCAATGACAGCAAATGCTACAACCTGTTTAGCTCTTGGTGGAAAAAGAATAGTATAGCTTGAAAAATAGCCAGCACTTATATTTACATTAATTGCACCTTTCCAAATAATACTGCACTGTTGATGCCTAGAATAGGATTTATGCTGGAAATTCAATTTAGTGGCTGAAATGAAGCAAGTATTTACAATGTTTCATTGAAAACCTCTTTACCCAAACCTCTCCCATTGTCAGGTTTGCAGAAGGTATTAAAGATGGATGAAGCCACACATAAACCCGACTCGTTCATTGATAGCCATTTGAAGACTATCCTCTGTACATAAAACTGAGAACTACTGAACAATACTTACTTGTTCATCCATTCATTCCTCACCTACCTAATTACTATTTGTGAAATGTCTGTTTATTATTATGAAAGTCACTTCAAACATTTTGAAAAAAGGGTAAAAGAATTCTTTAAATCTGTTTAGACCATAAGATCTAACTTAATTCCCTGCCAAAACATTTTACTTACTATTTCATCAACACAGCCAAAAAGCTGAAACAAATATACCACCTATGAAACTGGATTTTAGGCTATAATTGCACAAAATGATCTCCAAAAGCCCCTAATGGTTTATATGCATCATTCTGTGAAAAGAACAAACAGGTATATTGAAGTCTACCCCAATGGTGTATTTGAATATGTTCATGTTTATGTGACTCAAAGGTAAAGTGGTTCATGTGTCTCAACATGAAAATAAAGAGACTGTGAAGAGATCCATTTCCAACAGCACAGTGGTGAAGAACTCCAATCAACTCTGCCTCTAAAAATAATTTAAAAGACTAGAGAAATTATTAAAGCCTTTTTTAAGATGTTCCAGATGGATTTTAAAAAATGGTAAGAAATATTCAGAGACCAAAAATTAAGCGGAAACAGGAATTGAAAGAGATTAGCAAGCGACTAAAGTCAGATTTTGTCGTGAAGCACACCAAAACTGGTGAACCTGACCTTCATTCATCATGACTTCCAGGGACAGAACCAGGGACAGAAATAAAGCCAGGGCCTCTCCAAGTCAGGAAATCCCACAGAAGACTCCACCCATGAAGCTACCTGTCTAACAACTATGGCCTCAGAGAAAGGTTGGAATAGACCCACATCCTCATCTCAAAGACAGCCAGAAAACATTACTTGTTGAATTTCAATGCTGAGTGGCAGGAGAAAAATTCTTCTCTCAAAATTCTTAGCTACAAGTCAGTCTTCATGAGTTTTACAGCCCAAATTCATACTGCCTGATCTGAATGGTCTGAAAAAGCTCAGCAGAGAATTTAATGTAGTGTCTAGAAGTTGGCAGTTGAAAGTTAGAGTGCTGATCGTTCCCAAAAGTCCCTGGAAAAATGCAAAGAAGTGCCTCAGCAAAAATAGCAAGAAAACTGAGTTGATGGTCAAAAACTACAAAACATACAAGGAAATAGCAGATACAAAAATCAGACCTAAAGAGACCGGATGTTGGAATTATCACATATAAATATAAAATATAAGCTAATTTTATTATATATAAAGAAATAAAAGAGATGAAAATAAAAGTAAAAAACAAGTATTTTTAAATGGCCAAGAAGATTTGAAAAAGAATATTTCTAAGAATAGTAATGATAAATGTAGAAAGAGTGATATGATTAAAACATAACTAATTAGAAATGATAATAAAAATAACTGATTCAGGCAAGAACTATCAATGGATGGTAGAACTATAGATAAAAGTTTGGGAGTTCAAGATTTGCAGATACTGACAGGTACATAGAAAATAGATAAGTTTATACTGTATAGCACAGGGAAATATATTCAATGTCTTGTAGTAGCTCATGGTGAGAAAGAATATGAAAATTAATATATATCTATACTCATATATGACTGAAGAATTGTGCTGTACACCAGAAATTGACTCAACATTGTAAACTGACTATAATTCAACTTTAAAAAGTTTGATAAAGCACAGAATATTTACATAATCCATAAGTTTCTTTCCACTGATTGCTTATTAATTGCATAAGGGAAAAATGAAAAGTAAATAGTAGACTGGCTGATACCACTCTTAACCAGGTGATCAAAATTAATAGTCTCAATACTGAAAGAAACTGACATTGTGGTATCAGGCACTGAAAAGGCAACAATATAACTTATACAACATTCTTTGGATCTGGATTCAGGAGAAGAATGTTGCTATAAAAGGAATTATTGGGACAATGATTGAAATTCGAATATGGACTGTGTAGTAAATAACAGTACTATATCACTATAAAATTTTGTGACTGTGATAAACATACACACTGATGTATTTAGAGGTGAACTGTCATAATATCTGTAACTTACTCTCAAATGACCCAAAATAGAATACCTGTGTTGAAGAAGAAAATAAAATGAGGGATGCCATAGCAGATAATCAATACTTTGAATTTTTAGTAGTTAATACACCATGCTAGTAGCGGAACAGAATAGATCAATGGTACAGATTAAAGGGCCTCAACAAAAGACCCTCACCTATACGAATACAGATGCCTGACAAAAGATGACATTATCTGTGAATGTGAAAAGGATACCTTTCCATTAAATGGCTTTGAAATAATTAGTATCCATGTGAAAGAAGGGAAACTGGACCCTCACACTATGAAAAGTCAATTTCAGGGGATTAAATACTTAAATGTGGGGGCAAGGGGAAACTTTTATAAAAAACAATAGAAGAATGCCTATTTCCCTATTTGGAGTTCTTATACCAAGGCAAAAAGTTCAAACTATAAAGGAAGGATACATTTAAGTACATTACAGTTATGATCTTCTGTTCAACGAAACATTCTGACAGAAGAAAATGAACAAGCAAGCCATGAAAAAGTGAAGATTAATTCAGTATGTAATGACATATCAAAAATCATGAAAGATAAAAATTCAATAGAAAATGGTTCCAAGACTTAAACAGACAATTCTCCAAAGAGGAATATTAAAGGGCTAATAAGTTACAAATACACTCAAGTTGATTACTAATCAAAGAATACAAAATAAAACATAATAAAATACCATTTCAAACTTACCAGACTAACAAAAATGTACTATGAATATCAAGAGTTACAAAGACATGGGGCAATTAGAACTCTAATACACAGCTGCTATTAGTTGTTAATGTTATGTCAGAAAATAATTTGTCATTTCTCTTCTCTGGTGATGTGCTTATGCATGACTCTCCAATTACACTCAGTCTAAGAAACCTGGACAAGAATAGTTCTACCACTATTAAAACTGGAAACATAAAATACCCATCAACAGTAGAATGATAAATAATTTGTACATTCATACAACAGAATACTACCCATATATTACAATGGAATAATTACAATTTAAAATGAACAAACTACAGTAAAAGTAAAAATATGAATAAGTGTCAAGAATACAATGTTAGGAAAAATTTTAAAGCACACAGAAAAGAATCAAAATCTCTGACTCCTTTTATGTGAAGTTCAAAAACATGGAAAACTAAACAATTTACTACGTAAGAAAAAAGGAAAAAAATGGTATAGAATTGAGGAAGAGAAGCAAGGAGTCTTCAAAATTACTGGTATTTTCCATTTGTCAAATCAGGTGGTAGGAATACTGTTTCCCCTGTATCTGTTATACTAAACACATATTTTGAAATACTCTTCTATCTACTTAATAAAAGAGAAAGAGAAAGAAGGACTTTGTTTCTAACAAACAATCTAAGTTAGAGAAAACAGGCTAAGCTTCCTATATTGAGATTCTTGACCATGACATCTATGCTCTTCCCAAGTGTTACGTTTTTCTTGGTAATCTTTCTCTAGCAGATCTTCAAAGCCAGCAACAACAACAAAAAAAGCTTAAACGCAAGCTGTAACACATAGTCATTCATATAAGATAAGGTTCAAATTTTATTTAAACTGTGAAGAGAATAAGAAGGTAAGATGTATGACCTTGACTGAACTACTTACATTTGGCACTCACCTAGGTCTGATTGGATCTGATGATAAATAGGCCTGGGTGAATCCAAGATGCCATGTTGTTTTGGATTACTTGTTTTAAAGATGTATATACTACACATTTGAAGATACATATACATCTATATATGTGTATCTTCAAATGTGTAGTATATTTCATGTGAATGAGCATCTTGGCACTCCAATAAGAATTTCAACTGAGTCCTGAATTTTTTAGAGGTGTTCTCTCCTACTAGAACATTTGTGCTCTTTATCTGTGTGATTTTCACTTACGATCAGTTCTCCTCCTGATTAAAATTATCATCACCTCCAACTATTCTCTCTATGAACAATTTCTACACCCAAGGTTGCCAAACTCATTCTTTTATCCTTTCAAAAGGTTCTAAAGTCCCAGATTTTTCAACCTCCCACCCAAGTAATAGGAAAATAGCTGGTGTTCACCCACTGGTTCCTTCTAGTAAATATATCACAGTCTTCATTCATAGTCTCTGGCACAGGATTCCAAACATTTTTATGAACATTTTTAGTGCAATAAAAATTTAACTTATATTTTCATTTCAGGCCTGACATTCATAGAATGTGCAATACGTAACAATTTCAGCAAAGCCTTGACAGTTTCCCATGATAACACTGAAGACAGATTAAACAAAGGAGATCAAAAGACAGTTGTTACTTGTTGATTAATATGGTACCTTACATATCTTTTTCTGCCTAAAGACTATAACCACTCTGAGGTCAGTGACTACATTTACTTATCATGATACCTTAAAATACCAGACACTCAACAAATTTTATGGAATGGAAGAATGAATTAGATATTCAACTGTAAATCTTTATATTAGATACCTTCTGTTTTTGCTGCCAAGGCCTCATTTCTCCAGCTGGTAATGGCATTCTCATGTCATGGGTAACCATCTCTTGCACACTTTTGTGTCTATGGTTTGGGCTTCAGCTATCTCAAAGCTCCCAGCTCCTGAAACAGGCATATAAAATGGCCTGGTCACTTAGCTCTAGCCGTAGTAACTTATTCAGGGATGGGTACAAGACACAGCCCAGATAAACAAGACTTAAATCCAGGATGGGTGGAACTATTGGGAAGAAGCAGCACTCTTTACACTGACAATGTTAACTCTATGGATACTATCAATTTGGAGCTACCAGAGGCCGCCAAATGGACAGAGCCTGCCTGAAAATACAGCCAGCACAAAACAAAGAAGAGCCAAAATGGAAGGAGTCATAGCCAAAGTCCTAATGAAATTAGTTGAGCCCTAGATCTAGCAATGTGTGATGCTGATCGACATTTAAACTCAGAAAATATGAGATAATACAACCTTTTTTAAACCTAATTTGGGTTGTGTTTCTGATCCTTGCAATGAAATGAAATGATTGATACTGTTCAACTTCTAACTAGTGACTTAGTCTTAGATGAGGAAATAAAAACATTTTAATGGGTTTCAAAATATAACTTATACTGATTTACATAAATTCCTAATACAGAGATATTATCTAATTCATTTTAACATCCCAGCACAATGTCTGATCCATAATACATACTTCAAAAATATGAACTGATAAAATTAAATTGCATAAATAAAGACTAAAGATAACAAGCAACAAAATAGTACTATAGGTTCTATATTTTCATCAATCCCAAATAAAAGACTTAAACAAAGCATCATCATACTAGAAGATCAAATAAATACACTGAGCATTTACTATGACTATAGCACTGGAAAGTAATTTCTCTACATTCTCATCCAACCACTATCCACCTCCAAATGCAAACCAGGTCTTCTTCCAATTACCTCATTACTCTCCACCCCATAGAGTTGTCTCTCTGCCAGAACAAGGCATCCTCTATAAAGCAGCATGCGCTCAGCTGTCAGAATGCTTCTGCTTTCTGTCGGACACATTATTTGTCTCCCCTGTATTATGAACCACAGAAAATGACCAAATATCTGTGTGTGTCATTTTGTAGTAAAGCACTCTATGTAGCTGAGTTTTTATTGAATAGTTTTAGTAATTATGATTTGACATAAGAAAATGATAATTCATTCAGATTCTTTAAATATTTCATAAATAAAAAAGTAAATATTATTTTAGACTGAATACTGCTTAGTACAGATTTTTCCTAAATCTTAGAGGGGAACTAAGGAGCTTATTTCAAATATTTAAAGTGCTAACATATAATAGAAGAATTAAATTTAGCATGGTTTCAGAGAATAAAACTACAATAAATGTGCAGAAATTAGCAGAAGACAGATTTAAGCTTAAAATAAGGAAGAACTGTCCTGCAATTAAAGCTGTCCAGTAACAGGGGGCAGAATTAAAAGCAGAGAATTTAGCAAGAGTCATAAAAAGAAATGTTTCCATTTTATCTCTTAGAGACATTACTTCATTAATGTTCATGGCATTTTGAAATATGTAACCAAGGCATCAGTCTCCCTTTTGTAGACAAAGAAATCAACAGGCTTAAATGATGTGCTGAAGGTCACATATTAACTAATACAAGTCTGATTTTCTCTTTCTTATATAACATTTGTTTGTTGTCTTAGAAAATAATAGGCTTCCTGCAATTATAGGTGATACTATTTATCGCTATTTAATTCTTGATCTCCTAAGCAAAACTTGGAATTTTATATCTAAGAGTTGGTCTTCTTGGAATCTTTTAGTAGGTAAGGCTTTTATAGTTCTGCAAATTCTTAAGCATGGCACTTTAATTAGTTTTAACCAATTTCGAATTTTAAAAGTTAGATGCTAATGATTAGCCTACAAATTTCTAGATCATTTGTAACAAGTGTTAAAACCATTAAATGTCAATATGCCATTCATTACAAATAGAGTGGCAGTTGGGGGAATAAATGTCAATTTTTTTCATTATTTTTCTTCAGAGTTTAAAAAGCAGCTGCTGTTAGCCACAGTTAATAGTCCAATCTTTCTGTGAAGAAGTAAGTGCTTGTATTGAACCACAAAGCAAAATGACATATAAATTTCCCTCAACTCCCTGAAGTTTATAGAGAACTTGTTCTTCCATAGAAGGGTGACAATTTCAAATTAAATTAGCATTACAAACCTACTGGGGAGAAGGGGCAACTAAGATTCATTAAGGAAAAAAATAGGGGAACATAAATACACAATTTAAAGAATAAAATTAGAAGCAACCAATAAACAATACATAAAACTTTTTCTTCATTAGTAGTAAAAGAAATCAAAAGTAAAATCATAATGAAATATGATTATTTTGACTTACTAGACTAAAAAGGTTTTAAAACATAAAAACACTCAGTGCTGGTGATGATGCAAAGAATCTAGTGCTCTGTGATGGGCAGCTTCAAAGACAGCTACTACGATTCCTGCCTCCCTGTATATATGCCCTGTGTAATGCCCTTCCCTCAAGTGTGGGCTTGACTTAGTAACTTGCTTTTAACAAATAAGAGTACAGCAAAAGTGTAAAATGTCATTTTCAAGGTTAACTTACAGAAAAACAGTGCCTTCCATATTCCTTGCTCTCTCTCACTCTCTCCCCTGTTCACTCCGAGAAGCCCACTGCCATAATGTGAGCTGCCCTATGGAGAGGGCAACGTGGCAAAGAACTGATACCTCTGGTCAAGAGCCAGCAATGACTTTAGGTCTGCCTAAAGCCACCTGAGTGAACTTGAAAACAAAAGCACCTAAATTGAGCCTTGAGACAACTACAGGACTGGCCAACACCTTGGCTACAGCCCTGTGAGAGATCCTAACCCAGTGGAACCATGGTAAGCCACGCTGGGATACCTGACCCTCAGAAACTGGGAGAAAATAAATGCTTACTGTTCTCAGCTTCTAAGTTTTGGGGTAATTTTTTAATATAACAATAGGGAACCAATACATCCTTCACAAACTTTTAGATTCTGGAAAGTTAGTGTGACAATATGCATTAAGAGCCTTCTAGAAATCTTATTCATTTTTATTCAATAATCCCACATCTAATATTCTTTATAAAGAAATAAGTTGAAGTGTGGTAAAAAGATTATTTACAAGAAAATCTAAACATTATTTTTTATAGTAAAGCTTAAAACTATCACTTATAATTGCTAAAATTTGGTAATAAAACAAATGCTCCAAAATATGGAAAATACATAAAATACCAAACAAGACTTTTGTAAAGGAGAGAATTCTAAAAAAATAAAGTAATAAGGAAACACTAGTTCTATCCTATATTAAAACATATTTTAAGTTACAATAGTTAGAACAGTAAGATACTGGCACATAAATAGATGAATAAATGGTTCAGAATAGATACTCCAGAGATAGACACAAAGAGATACAGAAATATAATATGTGTTAAAATGATATTCAAAACAAAGAAGAGAAGATAGTTTACTTCACAGGTAATTGAACAAGTAGTCATCTAGGGAAAAAAGCACTTTAATTAATGCCTCCAATTGTTAAAATGAAACAAAAAAGTGAAACATGAAAAAAGACAAATAGTAGTATTCACATATAATCCTAGGGCAAGAAATTATTTCTACAGAACATATGAAATCTAGAACACATATAAGAAAATACTGATAAATTTGATGACACAAAATGGTGAAAATACCAGCATGGGAGGAAAAAAGAATTAATGAAATTAACACCACCCATGACCATGGCAAAATGGAGAAAAAAATAATCCAAGAAAACAATTTAGACTCCAAAATCTAACTTTCTTTACTCTTCAAAGCGTTTCTAAAAATAAATTTTAAAAAGACAATAGAAAGTATAGAAAAGTGGCTAAGTAACATGAAGAGTAAACGTAGAAAAAAGGAAATTAAATAACTCAAACATAGGAAAAGGTGCTCAAACTCTTTCACAATAAGAAGTGCAAATTCAGTGAGATAACAAGTGTCACCTATCAGAATGACAAAAATCCAAAGTGCCTAATAGTATGAGTGCGTGGGAAAGCAGGCACTATTAAACAGTGCTGATAGAGTATTCGTTGCTAAATCTCTCTGGAGAACAATCTGCCTATATCTATCAAAATTCTGACCCTGCTAGAACTTTATCCTGCAGAATCACTCACATTTGGATAAAATCATGTAAGTTCAGGGATATTCAGTGCCACATTTTTAATAACTAAGCATGTGGGACAATTTAAATAGGCATCAATAGGAGACTGGTTAAATAAATGAAGGGACTTCAATATAATGGAATGATGTACAGCTTCTACAAAGAATGAAGTAGATCTACATATACTGATAACAAGTGACTGCAAAATATACTGCTAAGTTAAAATAATGTAGAATTGTGTGAATATGCTTTCACTTGTGTCCAAAAAAAGGATATATATTCTGTGTACATATCAGCATATAATTTATCAGGGACTGCAAAAATATGTATGTATTAATGATTTTCTCTGAGGGTAAGATTGCAAATGGCTTTTATTTTCTTAATAAACTTTCTCTACATTTTCTAAAGTGACTGTACATAATATTCAAAAAAAAAGTAAAGACTTTCAAAATATGCATTTACATATTAGAAAATAGTCATGCTAAACTTTATGTCCAATACTGATTTAAGGGAACAGGAGAAAAGTCTCTTATTTTTTTTTTAAAGTTTCTCATAGCTGAGCATTTTCTTCATGCAGTCATGAAAAATGAACATTATATTGACTCTCATGTATGTTACAGAAAATTGATAAGGACAGAGAACTGGAAGAAAAGGTATAATCAATCTTTAGGTGCAACCGTTTGCTTTTCTGTTAAATGTCTCTTCCAAAGCAATTACTAAGGAAGAAGTGAAACCAGAACCAAAAGAAAAACAAACAAGTTAACATAAGCCTTCAAACACCTTCATAAGTTAAAGTAGTTAGACTGGGCAAGTAATTGTCTCTTTCTGTGGAAAGAGAATGTATTATGGGAGCAGTGTATTTGGTAATTTGGGGAAGGGCCACACTAAAAGCAAAAAATCTTTACTCACTAATTTCAACCTATCAGTAATATGAACAACCTGCTGGCCAAACTATAAATTGGAAAGAAACACTATTATGCAGATGTATAAAGCTACTGAAATACATATAATAGTACAGAAGTACCTTCCAATGTAGCATCATCCATTGGTAGGTACTATGGTCTGAATGTTTGTGTTCTTCCAAAATGCATATGTTGAAATCCTAACCTCCAAAGGTGATGGTGTTAATAGGTGGGGCCTGTGGGAGGTGATTAGGTTATGAGGGTAGAACCCTCATTAGTAGGATTAATGTTTATAAAAGAAATCTCATAGAGCTCCCTAGCCCCTATCACAACATGAGATAATACAGAAGCCTGCAACCCACAATACGGCCCTCCCTTGACCATGCTGTCACCCTGATCTTGGACTTTCAGCCTCCAGAACAATGAGCAATAAATTCCTGCTGTTTATAAGCCACCCAGTCTGTGGTATTTTGTTATAGCAGCCCCAAAAGACTAAGAACAGTAAGTTAATCTTCCTCTTCAGGATCCCATCTGCCATTTTAAGGCTTACTTATGAGGGTGTGTTCAGGAAGGAAGGTATGGCATGGAGAGAAATTTATTTCTCTGATATCTGGTTTTCTAGATTTTACTGATGCATGGGGAGAAGGGAAATGGTATGAGGAGAAGCAGGATGTGAGATGCATGGGGTTTGGCACAGTGAGGGAGAAGTGCTAGAGAAACTAAAGGGAACTGGAGAGCAGTGGTGGGGGATGGGCTGCCCCAAATCATGTTTGGGACCCTAAGAAATAGTTGCTTCCCAGGATAACCCCAGTCCACATGCATGGTCACAGACACTGGCAACTGTGGGAGTGTTCAGTTTTTGTTAAGCAGGTAGAAGGCAAGAGCCCAGCTTTTTTGAGAATGAAATGATTCCAATGTCATAGTCCAGATTTACCAAATCAGAATTTCCAAGGTGAGGTCCCACAACCTGTATATTTTAAATTTTCTCACTGATTCTGAGTCATGAGGACCATCACCCATTGTTTGAGAATGACTTTTTTATCACATCCGAATGACTCCTATATGATACGTTTCATTCTTTTCTAGTCATAATACTGTTATCTTTCAGACCAATTCATTGTTCTGACAGGCTAAAGCATGGAAAATTATCCGAATTTTTCACTGGTCAACAGTATATGAACAGTTGCTAAGAAGTTAAATCATTATTATCAAAAGATAAACTTCAGTAATATATCACTTGATTAAACCTACACAAAAAACAGATGTGTGATCAATCTATTTCTAAGCCCTTTTTCTGTCAACTACAGTTTTTGAGTACTACAGGAAAATCAGTATGTAATCTTATTTTGAGTCACCAAGGAAATACAATACTGGAATCTCATAAACAGAAAATCTCATTAAAAGTCATTTAGTCCAACAACCCCTCTAATGCCTAAATCTCTTCTACAGCACCTTGGACAGGTGATTTTCTAGCCTGGCACAAACAGAAAATAGGAATTTCTCAGTTAATGCCCAGAGAAGAAAATACAAATCTGCCGATGAAAAAGAAAATTATAAACACTTAAGTGAAAGCAATCTCAGTCACCCAGAAAATTACAAGGCTGAAGTTTTGCTCATGTTTTCCTGGTGGTGTTCTGACACATGTATTCGGGGTTGGCCTAAACAAAAGGAGAACAGCAAAGCACTAGACTATCCACACAGGATGAGTTTCCTTGAAAATACTGCCTTTATACTTATGCAGAAATAGCATAATCACTATAAATTTCAGATTGCAAACAGTTCTAAAGTTAGCAGCGCAGTGATAATGGGCCACATTCTTACTGCACTAAACATCCCTTCTGAAAAAGAGAGACAGATGGGCCAGAGGAGGGTCTATACTGGTCATGGCAACTTAGTTTAGGTTAAACCAAGCCTGACTCTTTTGCAGCAGTGAAGGTGGCCATGGCCCTCCTGGATAACCCCAAGGTTGATCAAGCATAAAGCAAGTAAACATGTACTTTCTCACTACCATCCCAGCATAGGGGGAACACTCTCAGTAGCTAATGAACTTCATGATTCCTAAGCTCCAAATATCGAAAGAGGTCGAGGGAGAGGCCAAGTTCACCCAGAGTAGACACTGTCTGCTTACAATTCTGCCACTTACATAATCACTATACAATCTAGGAAAAGAGCACAAAAGAGAAAAATGAAACTTAAAGCCAGGTTTTCATATACAATTCTTAGTCGCTTAATGTTGACTTTATCTACATGGCCTTTCTCCTTTCTCCACTAAAAAGTCTGGCATTGGGCAAATTATTTAACCTCTCTCTGCCTTAGGTTTCTCTTATGGGAAACCATGATCTTTCAACAATATGACTCAGTGTTTCTTCCCCATGGTTAAAAATGTTAATGGCTCCACACTAACAACTGAACAGAATTCAAAACTGGTTTCACTTCAATTCCCAATTTGCTCTACTATCCAATCCTACTCAGTGTCCCCTGGCAATGTCTTGAGTTTCTATACCTCCATACCCTTCTCCACACACACTTTATCTCTGCCTGCTGAAGTTCTGTGGATTCTCTGAATCTAGAGGAAGTCTTGTATTTCTCAGTCTATTGTTCTAGCCATTAATCTGACCCTTATCATAAGCTGCCTGGCACTGCTGCAGGTCTTCACAGGTGACTCTATCTTCCCAACAAGATATTTACTACTTGAGTTAAGGTATCCTCCTTTGGGACTGCATTTGCCAAATAAAATATAGGATGCCCAGCTAAATTTTAATTTCAGACAAACAACAAATAGCTTTTTAGTATAAATATTTCCCATGAAGTATTTCAAGTTAATCCAGGGTAGAGGGTGTCAGCTACAACTGTGCCACTTAACACCCAGTTTCTATGCAATCTAGAAAAACTTCCCAATATTTGAAACTTAATTTGAATCTAAATATGAACAATTAATAAATGATGATAATCTCATGAACAGAATTTCTTACAGAAAAGTAGAAGTGAATGGAGAGTTAGAAAATCTAAGGAGCATGTATAAATTAGCAGAGCCAGATGACATACAAGTATTAAGAGAACTGACCACCTACAGCATCCTTTCTCATTTTGCCTCGAAGACTTGTGTGAAACCAAAATGACTAGAGGGGTGCTGAGGAAATGGTGTTAAATCTTTGTATCTTAATAAAGATCTTGGAGAAAAAGTGATCAGCAAGTTAATGAGATTTTTCCTGATGATCCTGAGAGATGTTGCAAATATCAGTGACCACAGATAAAATAATGAAAAAAAATAAAATAAGCTTGGAAACACAAGTGAGACATAGCTGTGTAAAACTCAAGGTGAAAAATGCTAACTCATTC
Source organism: Vicugna pacos (assembly GCF_048564905.1). Lineage (NCBI taxonomy): Eukaryota > Metazoa > Chordata > Mammalia > Artiodactyla > Camelidae > Vicugna > Vicugna pacos. Next base: position 37,700,486 of record NC_133001.1, read on the forward strand.
AACTGAGAAGCTTGCTGTGCCCAAGGGACTAGAGGAAACAGGGAACTAATAATGAAAAAAGACACCAACAGGCAAAGAAGAATAGCAAATTAGAAAGAAGTTTATATTATGAGCTTGGCCAGGCAGAAGACTGAACATCACTGTTTGAGTGTACGTACAAAATTCTATTACCCAACCGTGGGAAAAAAACGTACATAGCAAAAATCTACTGAGATTGCTGAGGATGATGTACCAAGTTTGGGGATTCAGAAGGTCACAGTTATGTCTAAAGTAAGGGGAATGAGAGACAAAGAATGAACGTGCTATAATAAAGGAAATAATAGTTCCCAGGGAGAGAAACAAGGGCAGCTGAGTGGTTCATAAAAAATGGGCAGCACATGAATTTAGTCCATAAATATGTGAAAACGATGTGTAATGGAGGGTGGCATTTTGTCTGAACAGAAATTAAGAAAAAGGAGGGATTTTAGAAAGAGAAATGAAGTGTAATAACCTGGTAAACCCATGAAGAGTGAAGCTATGACTCTAATGCTGCACAGGGAATAAGGACAAGCTCATGTCTCCAGGCCTTTAAACTAGCTGGGATCAGATGCTAGAGAGCGTCCTTCCTATCTGTGACATGGTCTTATTGGTGCAATGGACCAAACAACCGACAGAGTCCTTCCTGGGGAAAAGTTTATGATAGGAAGAAACATATGTCCTGCTCTCAGAGGGAGTATCTCTCAAATAAGAATGAAGCAAAAATCCTGGCTCCCTACAGTTATTACGTGTCCCAAGACCCAGTTTCAGCAGCAACCCAAATCCCAAGGCAAATTCAACTTTATATGTGACACTTTCATTAGCAAAGAGGACATGTGGCTTTAACACATTTCTTCTACTTAGAAAGTTTCCAACAAAGGTCATACGATGTAGGAGAATTAGTGATGTGTTCCAGGACTTCAGAATAAGTAAGACTTACAGTACTAAAAAAAAAAAAAAGAAAAGAAAAGAATTAAGTGCTAACTATTATAATGTCAAAAGTGACAGAATTATGAAAGTTATATCTGAGAGTCTTGGGATATAGGGAGAAAAGGGCAGGGATTGCATTAAGTATGAGGTGTGAGAAGGAAACAGGGTCTTTCATGGTCAAGCAGGACAGACTGGGTAGAGAGAGTTCAATAAATATGTAAAGGAAAGTAGAAGGGCAAAGGGAAATACAGAAAGGAGGAAAGAAAAAAGACCCATACCAGGATTATCTCTATGCCATTAACTGGGAGCTCCACAGATTGCAGTGAGTGGGGACGGGGGGCCCCCTGGCGTTCTGATCCAGCAGATCCAGTGATACATAAATTGTCTATAGAAGAACAACACATTGTAAGGAGCCTACAGCTGTCCCCAGTGGGGAAGGTGGCCTCAAGGATTTTGTATTAATATCATGTACTCTCTATTAAATAACTATTTTCATTTTGAGAAACCACTCTTGGCTTAGTATTAAGCCCTGGCAGAAACTGCGTATCTTATAATGGAAAACGAGGAGACATGGAACTAAGTGCTATTTGACTTTAACAACTCGTAAATGTAAGTATACCCAGCAGTACCTCGTTATCAAATGGACAAGTTATTTAGGAGATCAGGCCTGAGCACACCCTTAAGGCATAGCAGGTGGCTCTCCCTCCTGATGTGGCTGCTCCTAAAGTCTCATTCCTAGAAAGTCTGTGTAACCACCTCTCAGTCTACCCACTTTTAAAGTTCAAAGAGAAGTTCTCTATGTCTACTTGACTAAGAGGACATTTTAAGCCTGACTTACAGATATTTTTATCCAATTTGCTGGCACCAGAAATGAACTGCTGTAGTGAGTGAGCCTTTGAGCAGTTCTTCATGTGGGCAACTTTGCCTAGAAGCAAAGAAGCCCTAAGGTAAGAATTTGTATCAAGTCATGGATAGTAGTTCATGATTTATACAGATTGTCAGGAATCTGGAAGGATCAAGTTCCTCAGGAGATTCAGGAAAAGGGAGTTTCTGGTAAGAGCTATATACCTATCAGAATGGATCCACAGTGCAAGAATGTTTTTGTCCTGTGCAGCCACTATAGAAAACAGTGTGGAGATTCCTCAAAAGACTAGGAATAGACTTACCATATGACCCAGGAATCCCGCTCCTGGGCTTGTATCCAGAAGGAAATCTACTTCAGGATGACACCTGCACCCCAATGTTCATAGCAGCACTATTTACAATAGCCAAAACATGGAAACAGCCTAAATGTCCATCAGTAGGTGACTGGATAAAGAAGATGTGGTATATTTATACAATGGAATACTACTCAGCCATAAAAACCGACAACATAACGCCATTTGCAGCAACATGGATGCTCCTGGAGAATGTCATTCTAAGTGAAGTAAGCCAGAAAGAGAAAGAAAAATACCATATGAGATCGCTCATATGTGGAATCTAAAGACTCATGGACAGAGAATACAGACTTGTGGTTATCAGGGGGGTAGAGGGTGGGAAGGGATAGACTGGGATTTCAAAATTGTAGAATAGATAAACAAGATTACACTGTATAGCACAGGGAAATATACACAAAATGTTATGATAAATCAGAGAAAAAAATGTGACAATGAGTGTGTGTATGTCCATGAATGACTGAAAAATTGTGCTGAACGCTGGAATTTGACACATTGTAAAATGATTATAAATCAATAAAAAAATGTTAAGATGTCAAAAAAAAAAAAAAGAATGTTTTTGTCCCATATGAATGATGACCAGAGGGCCTCCAGCAGGGAGGAAGCTTTCTATAAACAGTTATTTGTTAGCATCTTTCCCCCACCAACCAATGCTTGTTCATTGGGCTCATGACTAAGGTGACCATGGAGACAGGAATGGAAGTTATACATGGGTTCAAAAATATGGACTTTCACTATCCTCTAGGATAGGAAGAGAGCAGAGGGAAACAGGGTGCAAAGTGAGTTTGGGGAACTACTAGAGATATATCAAAGCAGGCCTTGTACACCTATTAAGGATGTTGGTCTTTATCTAAGAGAATTGGGAAGCCATGGTAGTATTTAAAGTGCTGGCGTTGGCGGCGGGGGGTGTATAACATGCTTTGAGTGCTTTGGAGGAGATTCAAGTATCCCAAGCAAGAGGTGGTATAGCTCAGGTGCTGCAGTAAATAGATAAATAAATTACAGAATAGAGCAATCTTTGGTAGTTAACATCAGGATTCATGACTGATCAGGCAAGGTAAAGAGACAAGCTGCATGCAGGGGCCCTCATCAAGACAGGAAAACACTGGAAAGGGACCCAAAAGGAAGGAAACTTGTCTTTTGGATAGAAATCCTGGGTATTTCTTCTAATATATCCAACTTCTTTAACCAACCACCTCAAAAGATTAAACCAATTTTATTTTTAGTGATCAAAAAGCAGAATCAGGCTCTGCCTCAAAAATACCTGCCCAGTGCTCACTGATGCCTGATGTTTTTTTGAAAAATAAAAAGTCAAAACCTAAGTCACCACACTACACAGTCAGAAGTAAAGGGCATTTTACTGGTTTCCTAAGGCCACCATAAGTTACTAGAAACCAAGTGACTCAAAACAAGAGAAATTTTTTCTCTCACAGTTCTGGAGGCTAGAAGGCTGAAATCATCACCAGCATGACCAGACGCCTTCCAAAGGCTCTATACTGAAGAGTCTTCCCTTGCCTTTTTTAGGTTCTATTGGTTCCTTGGTTATGGTAGCATAACTTCAGTGTCTACTTCCTTTTTCACATGGCCTGCTTCTCATATGTATCTCTGTGTCATCTCCTTTTCTGTGTCTCATAAGGACACTGTCCTTGGATGGAAGGCCCACCCTAAAACCAGAATGATCCTATCTCAAAATCCTTAATTGTATTTGCAAAGACTATGTCCAAATAATACCACATTTACAAGTACCAGGGGCTAGAACTTGTACATATCTTTTGGGGGCCACTATTCAATCTACTAAGGTGTAAAATATAAACAGATTGCTCAGAACATTTTGCTTAGGCACACTTAGATGAGTTTCAACTAAAACAGCATTCTCCAGAGTGTGTTAGACAAACAAATTCCTGGAGATGCTCAAAAGAAACTTTTACTATCACGACATAAGTTTGGGAAACACTGAATACTACATAACCTTTCTATGATTCATCATTTCCAATTACACATTTCAGTTTCTGAGAAGTCCTACAGTAATGAAACCCATTCATTTTGTTCAACTCTGGATTTTACCAACTTATCTGACCCATAACCTCTTCCTTTTGGTTACATGGCACGGACATCTGATAAACTGTTGCCCACAGAGCATACTTACAGATATGTTGAGTTAAAATATAATCAATTAATACTCAGTAAGCATAAATGGTCTGAGCTTCTGGATGTGTCTACATTTTGACAGGGAGGCATAAGAAATGAAAGGTCTTAAACCTTGAGGGGACGAGAGGAAGTGACTACCAAATTCAGGAGGTAGGGTATACTGGAGTAAGCAAGCAGAATGCTGGGGAAGGTGCAGAAAGATGAGACTGCAGGCTTAGAAGAATTTTTGCTCAAAAAACTCCTTATTCACTTCAAACTGTGAGAAGTCAACACAAGCTGTGAAACAGGGTTTTTTTATTGATTACTTAAATTTTTTATTCGTTGGTGTGTTTTGTTTTGTTTTTCCAATCAAGTAAAACCACATATAGCAACTTGGAGATTTATAAGTCATTTTTGTTTTGTATTTTCTCAAACATGATGATTTCCTTGTGAAAGGGCATGCTTCCCATGGGTTTTATTAATCGAAGTGCCACTATAATTGCATTTCTGTCATTCTGACTTCTCCCTGTTGTTGCTACTAAAAGCAGTAGTCATCCATCACTTAGCTCCTCTATCACTAAACACATATAACAGAGTGAGGTCTTCGTCAATGTGACTTCGGATCCTTCATCTGAATGAGCTATAAACCTAAGTATCTCTGCCTTTTGGCCAAAGTGAGCAAGTAAGCCCCACTTATCTGGTCACTTCCAACAGCCAAGATCAGATCAGAGGCTAGGGTTCCAGAGAAAACACAAGTTTCTTATCCATCGGGAGTTCCTCCTGATTCTTGCACCAACTACAGCATTGTCACCCTGCCTCCTGTGCCATTCTTTGTCTGTGTGAAAGAGACACAGATCTCTCAGCCTCTGGTACCATTTCTTCATTGGCGACACCAAAGTTGGGGCTTACCTTCCTTTTTCAAGGAAAAAAAGATGATATATACTCTTGGCTCCTCATTCACTGAGACCCTCATACTTCCTCTCAACAGACAAGTAGACTGAGACAGCAGGCAGTGGGCAGAGGTTCTGAATCTTTCCACTGTTCTTTTCTCGCCTCCAGATTTTAACCAGCGCTGTTGCTCTCGAAGGTCTGTGTCACAGCAAGCTCAGAAGCACTATCCCAGAGTTTCCCAAAGTGAAAGTCCTGCATCATTAGGGAATAGCAACTTCACTGTATTTGGATACAAGAATAAACGCAGTTTATGGTTTATAAGTTTATCTTAACTTACATTAGCAAAAAAGAAAAGCAGAACACAAAATCTATGATTCCGTGAATATGATCACAGCTTAGAATCAGTCTAATTTTTTCTGATACTCTTAGCTTAATCCAAAGTTTATTTAATTTCTGTCATTCTGAAAACATCAATAATCATACAGGTGGTAAATATACATGAAAGGTTTTACCTGAATGACATTCAGGAAGCACCACTACATCATACAGTAAGAATGAGACTGAGACAGAATCTGAGATTGAGAGGTACTTTCACGACAGCCCTCAAGAGAGTCCTTTCTCTAAACCTGCCCTGACAAATGGATTCTGCTCTGATTTCAATCTCTGTTGATGTGGGAGAAATTTCAAGGGAAGAGACTTTTCTATCACAGATAAGTTCTTATTGAAGGAAGACATGTAATGCTTTTCTTTCTTAGGAAAAAAAAATTAAAAAGCCAAACTGACCTAAAGCAGAAGCCGAGGTTGACAAATATCAGGTCTTGGGGAAACAGGCAAAAGATTTTATTTTGGAAGATGTAACTTCGGAGAGTAACAATCATCAAATTCAGAGGGTATTTGTTTCTAAATATGAACAAAATCCTCACTTGATCTAGGAATGAGGCTTCCTAGCATCATGGGACAAATGAGGGCTCAAATCAATATTTTTCCAAACTTTTGTTCATGTTGATATTTTGACCTCTTCCCATGATATGGCATCTAGAAGGGTGAATCCTTTCCAGAGGTTTTCAACTGACTTTGCTCATATCCATCAGAGAAATCACTATTCATGATAGCTATAACCTTATGAAATGTATTTCTTACTAGTAAGGAGATCAAATCAGTAATCAAAAATCTCTCAGCAAACAAAAGAATTCACTAGTGAATTCGACCAAACATTTAAAGAAAAATGATTATCAACCCTTCTCACTCTCTTACAAAAACATACAAGAGGGAGGAAGACTTCCAAATCCATTTTACAAGGCCAGCATTATCCTGATACCAGAACCAGAGAAAAAAAAACACAAAAAAAAATTACAGGGACGTATCCCTGATGAACAAAGATGCAAAAATCCTCACAAGATATTAGCAAACCAAATTCAACAGTATATTAAAAGGATCATTCTCCCTGAGCAAGTGGAATTTATTCCAAAGATACAGGATGGTCCAACATCTGCAAATCAATCACTGTGATACACCACATTAACAAAATGAAGAATAAAAACTATATACTCATCTCAGTAGATGCAGAAAAGCCTGTGACAAAATTTAGCATCCTTTCATGATAAAAACTCTCAAACTGGGTTTAGAAGGAACATACCCCAACATAATAAAACCATATAAAACAAATCCACAGCTAACATCATACTCAACAGTGAAATTGCTGGATGAAACATTTTCCTCTAAGATAAGGAATATGACAAGGATGCCCACACCCACCATTCTTAATCAGCATAGTCCTGGAATTCCTATCCAAAGTAATTAGGCAGGAAAAAGAAATAAGAAGCATTGAAATCAGAAAGAAAGAAGTAAAACTGTCTATTTGCAGATGATGTTACACATATAAAACGCTAAAGATCCCACCAAAAAAATTATTAGTCCTAATAAATTCCAAAAAGTTAAAGGATAAAAATCAATGTAAGAAGTCAGTTATGTCTGTATAAGCTAAGCAACTATCAGAAAAAGAAGTTAAGAAAACAATCCCATTCACAAGTCATCAGACAATGAAATGTTTAGGAATAAATGTAAACAAGGAGATAAAATATCTGTACATTTAAATCTATAAGGTATTGATGAAAGAAACTGAAAAACACAAAAATAAATGGAAAAATATTTCATATTCATAGATCATATTACTAAAATGTCCTTACTACCCAGAGCCATCTGGAAGTTCAACGCAATCCTACCAAAACTTCAGTGGCATTTTTCACAGAAATAGAAAAAAAAATACTAAAATACGAATGGAACCACAAAAAGCCCCAAACAGCCAAAGAAAGCTTTAGAAAGAATAACAAAGCTGGAGGCATCACATTTCTTTATTTCAGACTACATTACAGAGCAACAGTAATCAAAATAGTATGGTAATGGCATAAAAACAAACATACAGATTAATAGTACAGAACAGTAAGCCCAAAAGTAAACCTATGCATGTAAGTACAATTAATTTATGACAAAGAAGCCAACAATATACAATGGGTAAAACAAGTCTCTTCAATAAATTGTACAGGAGAACCTGGATAGCCACCTGCAAAAGACTAAAACTAGACCCATATCTTATACCATTCACAAAAATCAATTCAAAATGGTTAAAGACTTGAATATAAAGCTTGAAACCAAAACTCCCAGAAAAAAAAAAATGGGGGTAAGTTCCTTGATGTCATCTTTGCCATGACTTCTTGGATTTGACACCAAAAGCAAAGGCAACAAAAGAAAAAGTGACAGTAATAAAAAGTCAGACTATATCAAACTAAAAAGCTTTGCACAAGCAAATGAAACCATCAACAAAATGAAAAGGTAACCTATGGAATAAGAGAAAATTTTTGCAAACCATGTACCTGATAAGAGGTAAATATACAAAACAAATAAAGAACACATACATCTCAATACTCAAAAAAATCTGATTAAAAAATGAACAAAAGAACTGAACAGATATCTTTCCAAAAGGTACATTAAAAGGTGCTCAACATTCACTGAATCATCAGGGAAATGCAAATCAAAGCCACAATGAGACACCACCTCACACCTTTTAGAATGGCTATCAAAAAGAGAAGGAATAAATTCTGGCAAAGTTGTGGATAAAAAGAAATTCTTGTGCACTATTGGTAGGAATGTAAATTAGTGCAGCTACTATAGAAAACAGTATGGAAATTCCTTTAAAAATTAAAAATAAAACTATTATATGATCCAGCAATTCTACTTCTGGGTATATATCCAACAGAAATGAAAACAGGATCTCAACAAGGTATCTGCATTACCATGTTGACTGCAGCATTATTCACAATAGCCAAGATATGGAAACAATCCTTAGTGTCCATCTATGGATGAATGTATAAAGAAGATATGATATTTGTATACAGGAATATTATTCAGCCATGAGAAAGAAGGAAATTCTGCTATTTGCAACCATGTGAATGAAACTTAGGAAACTTATGCTAAGTAAAGCATCACACAGTGGACAACAAACACCTTATGATATCATATATATGGAATATTAAAAAGCTGAACTCCTAGAAACAAAGAGTAGAATGCTGGTTGCCAGGGGTAAGGGGATAGGGGAAATGGGAAGATATTGTTCAAAGGCACAAACTACTAGTTGTAAGATGAACAACTTCTGAGGAATTTAATGCACAGCATGGTGATTATAAGTAACAATACTGTATTATATACTTGAAATTTGCTAACACAATAAATCTTAAGTGTTCTCAACACAAAAAAAGAAATGGTAATTACGTGAGGTGACAGAGATGTTAACTCATCCTACTAGTAATCATCTCACAATCTGGAAGTATATCAAATCAGTATGTAGAACTTAAACATATGTCATTGTCAATTAAATCTCAATAAAGCTAGCAAAATAAAAAGAATAAGAAGGACAAGAATAGAGAATTGGGTTGAGGCTCCAGAGCAGAGCTATTCAGAACTTTTGCAACAATGAAAGAAATTTCTGTATCTGCACTGTCCAATGTGGTAGACACTAGACACATAATACTGTGGTTATTAAACCACATGTGACTAGTGTGACTAAGGATCTGAATTTTTAAATTTATTTCAATTAATTAAAATTAAACAGCCAGATGTAGCCAGTGACCATAGTTTGAACAACACTATGCTCTAGAGTGTACACAGAGAAGGCCTCATAAGAACGTCTCCTAAATTCAAGCAGAGGGCAGGGAGAGGGGTACTAGCCCCAGGACACTCACCAGCCACTATGAACAGAAGAAAGCCAAACCCAGGGCACAGTAAAGCCATGGCATAAAGAACTGTAGAAGTATGAGTTTCATCCTTGGCTTCTGGATCTCCAGGGCATGCAGCAAAGGCCGAGAAAGCACAGACACTGAAGGCTCACAGGGAGGCACTCTAGTTCTTTTGCCATGGTTTACACCTACATGCCAGGGTTCTTCAGACTTAATGAGACAGAGCCATGAACCTGCAGCCTGCCTGAAGACTGCTTTCCCCAGCCACCACACCTTGCCCTCTCAGAGCCAATAACCCCAACCCCATATGTGTCTCACACTCCTTCCTTAGTCATCTCAAAGCCCATGTGCTTCACCTTCCAGGAACCTCATAATCAGAAATTCCTTTCCTGGGTATCCTTAATGCCTGTGCCCTTGGCTGACTTCAGGCTGAGATCTCTGAATGTGATGCTCTGAATGAAATGCAACCCAAATTTCCCACCATAAATATTCTACCATCTCCTCCTCCTCCTCCTCCTCCTCCTCCTCCTTCTCCACTTAAGTGCCTCAGTCAGCCTCCTAAAGTCAAAGGGTTCCAAAGGACAGAGCTGGTCTCTGCCATTCATTCATCCAAGAAACATCTGTATTCAATTTATATTACATAATTCAATTATAATTATATTCTATATTCTATTATGAACACTGGGAGAGAGAATATGGTAAAATGACCCCCAGGCAAATGATCCCAAGTCACTGTGGTAAGGACAGACTATGCTAGTTGAAAATAGAGAAGGTTAAGAAGCCCCAAAGAAAGCAGATCATAAATTCTGAGAGGATGGGTGAGGGATAGGTTACTTCATAAAGAAGGAAACAGAGGAGAAGGGCCTTAAAAATACTCTCTCTTGACATCACAGACAAAGACCAACCATCTACCCTTTACTTTGGACACCTCCCCAAGCCCCTACAAAGGATGGAGACTGCCTGAGGACAAGGCCAACCTGCCTATTCATACCTGTAAGGAAGTTAATGAAGGCTGACACAAAATTGTGCTTCTAGGTCCTCAGAAAGAGCTGCATGCAAAGGACACTGTTATAAAAGTGGTGAGAAAAGATAAGATGACTGCAGAGAGCAGGAAAATCCAGCCAGGGATGACATAAACTGCAGAGGAGTTAGAGCTAGGGCTGGAGCTGGGGTCCCTAAGCAGAGTCCTGCAGAGTCTGGGCAGGGATGGCCCCAGGAGCTTCCACCACCCAGATTTCTCAAAGCATGGCCTTGGAGTGAAGCTTCTAACTCTGCCATTTTGCCCCTAAGACTGCTCTGGCCTTATCATTTTGTTTCCCATGACACAAAAGTAATACAAAAAAGAAAAAATATGTGGACAATTTCAGACACTGAAATCATAAATCAATTCTTACCAAATATTACTATGTGAATCTGGTTATATCAAACCATGTGAGTAAACAATGCGTCATCCATTTGCAAAAAAAATGGTGGTTTTAATAAAACTGGAAACAAATTTTAATGAAAAAAAAAGAAATGGAAAAACAGGAAATAAGAAAAATGAAACTGGAAAAAAACAAAGAATAAGTAAATGCAGAGTGGTAGGTCATCCTTACAAATAAGCTCTACACTCAGACCATGAGAAATGGTTGACCTGGGTATATAAAGCAGGAAACTGGGATTTAGGATGCAAAAAAGATAACAACTTGAAAAGGAGCTAATAAACCCAAGGCATTAAGAGGCTTGAGTAAAAATGATGAGAGAACAGTCACTTATCCACAGAAACACACATCCCAAAAGTGAAAAATTTAAATGGGTCAAAAACCTGCTGATTAGTCATTCATTGAGGACCTCATGAATTCTGGAAGGGCAGAAATCAGAACAGCAGACTACTAGCAACAAGGAGACTTTAGAAATGTAGGTGACATTCATCTCAAATAGTTTTCTAAACTTGTCCCAAGGGAATAGTTGTTTCACTGTTTATATTTTGTTTTAAAGTAACAACTTGATAATTTTTGCTAAAATGTGATAGAATGAATGCATATTTATTTAGTTCCCTTCCCAGAAACCACTGAAATGGCTAACAACCGAAATAGAGCCAGAAAAATGTCATCCATGATGTAACTAGGGGATGGTGAAAACACCGTAACAGAGACCATAATGAATGTCTGTGTAGGAAAACTCACACCAAGTCAAAGAAGGATGCATAGAAACCAACCAAGTGTGCTTGATCCACACCTCTTAAGAAAAAGGCAGATTCTCTTCAAAATAGAAGAGAGTCCTTACATGTCCTACCCAAAATCCTGTGCCTTTAAAAATGGGGACAGGAGTTGTGAGCAATCAATAGGAAAAAACTGCATGCACTATTTTAACAAATAGTTACTGAGCAACATCTATGTGCTGGAGTGGTGGGGCTATTTTATTCTTACTTTTTCTTGATCCAACTATCTATATATGAAAAAATCTAGAGGTGAGGAGGAACAATAAACAGAAGCCAAAATTTCTGCTTGGCTGAATTAAATGACCTCTACACCAGCAAACAAAAGGTCTTGACAATGAGTCCCAGGGATCCCCACGCACCCAGTCTCGTACAGAGTGAACCACTGACCTGAAGTATGGAGTCAGCAGAAGCCGAGGCAAAATGGGCTCTAGGACAGAGGATTCATCATATGTAATGTCAAAGAATATAAAGACAATACACTGGAAATTAAGACTTCCTATTAATCCCTCCATCCCTCAAACGAAGGACTAAACAGAGTTGAACCCTCCTCTTCAAAGTCCAGTGGCATAATTTTTAAGTTTCCAAATAAAGTGGGAGAAGAATGATTTAGAAGGAAGGACAATCTCAGTCTCCACTTCTTGAGTAAATAACGGGCCAAAGAGCATTGCCCCATTCAAAGGAGATGAGTAAGGTACTTTCAAACATGGCATCTGTGCAGAGTTCACACCAAAGCAAAACCAAAAACAGGAGGGGGAAAAAAGAGTAAGAGAAAGAAGAAAAAATACGAATAAGCAAAAGGAAGATAAAGAATAAACACTGGAAGGACAGTTATTCCAAGTAACACTTCCTATAGAACAGAAAACTTTTCTAGGTAAGATTTTCTCAAGATCTTAAAAAAGTCAAAGAGTACATACTTCACAAAAATGGACATCAAGGAAGAGATTTATGAGATCAATGATGAGACACACAATATAAGAAAATAAAAAGGGAAAATAAGATTAATAAAAACATCACATAATGAAAACCACTTTAGTGGCAGTAGGAAGTTAAACATTTGTAAAAACAGTGAAGTGGAGGACTGGCTTGAGAATGAGCACAGAACGCAAAGGAAAAGCATAAAAGTTATTAGAGATAAAACGATGGTATGAAATAAAGATAATGGACATCCAGTATACAAACTGTAGTCCTGAAGAAAAAAGCAGAGTAAGCAGAATGGAAAAATACTGAGTGATAAGAGAAAACCATTTTCTAAAATAGAAGATAGGAACCTTCAGATTAAAAGGATTTACACACGTAAGTAAAAATTATTAGCAAGTCATTGAAACAGAAACATGGTGAAGTTATTGCATTTCTAAGTAAAAAAATCTATAAGTAATTAGGCAGAACAGAGAATCTGCAAAAGAAAAAAGAAATCAAGCTAAACTCACACTTTGCAACAACATTAAATACCAGAAGACAAAGGAATAATACATATAGACTGAGGGAAAACGTATACCATTATCTTTGTTTACTTTATCATTCAGCTTTTCTAGTTTATCAGTCTTTATAAAGTTTTCATGGGTTCTTAAAAAACAAAAAAAGTACTCTCTCAGGGGACCCATGGAATATTTTTAATGAGAATATAGTTATGTACTAAAGAAAATCTCAATACGACTTTTAATAGAAATGGCACAAAACAAATTTTCTGACCAAAATACAATAAAACTAGAAATCCATAACAGAGGTATGAACTAGAATTCCAGATACTTAAAGCTTTTTAGGATAAATTCATCTATACAACTCTTGGGTCAAAGAATGAATCAAAATGCAATGGCAAAGAAATCAGAAACAAGCATAAAGGCAACACTTACCAAAACCTAAGGGGGAAATTAACACTGTACCGCAAAGAAGATCTACATCTTGAACCACATTACCAAATAAAATTTAACCATTGAATCAGAAAACAAAATATACATAAAGCAAGCATGAAAATAAACTTAAAATGAAGAGATACACTCAACAACATAAACAAATTTTGAAAACAGTATGTTGAGCAAAAGAAGCTTTTTACTCAAAAAAAGACCCTCACTGTAATACCCACTTATCAGAAGTTCAAAAATAGTCCATTTCAATTTATGGTGATAGAAACCAGGACAATAATTATTTCTTGGCAAGTGGTGGTGTGGTATTCATAAGCAAGAGGCACAAAAGAACTTTCTGGGGTGATGAAAGTTCTATAACTTGGCCTGTGGGGTAAGTAACATGGGTGTATACAAGGGTAAAATTCATTAGATTTAAGATGTATGCATATCAGAAGGTAAATAATACTGTAACTTAAGAAAAAAGTTTTAATAAAATAGTAATTAGTAAATTAGAAAACAAAAAAGTAGAATTGACAAAATAGCCCATATGTATTAGTATACTTACCACAGTAAGTTTAAAGGAGATAAATCACAAAATTTTGTTAGATACTAAAAGGTATTTTATAAGATGCATATCTCATTATCAATATTAGTGAATAATAAGCCAATTAGAGATATGGTGAGGATAAAATTTTTATTACTGTGTTCCAAAAAGAATGAAAGAGGAAAAAGTTGAGACAACAAGCATGAACAATCTTTGGAAGAGTTTTATTACAAAGAGAAAGGAAGAAATAGGTTACTGTTACAAGAGGGTGTGGGGTTAAGGAAGGATTTATTTGTTTGCTTGGGGTATATTCTAATATGTATGGTGATTCTGTTAAAAGGAAAAAAAAAACTCCTATTGCTGGAGAGAGAGGAAACAATTTGAGGAGCAATATCTGTGAGAGGCAACAGGGTAGTTGGCCTTAGGAAAGCAAGAACAGTTCTTCCTCTGTAAAATGAAGGGCAGAGCATAAACGTATAGCTGTAGATAGGCTGGAAGATTTGATAACGCAAAGAGGAAGGACATCTATGTTCATTATTTGCTCAGTGAAGCAAAAATCAAAATTATCAGTGAAAGTAAGAAATGATGAAGGATGTTAAAGGTTTGAAGAAGGTAGTTAAGATGAAAAATTAGTCTCTGGGGAGCATGGAATAGTAACAAAGAGAAGAGGGAAATAATTAGGATTGCTAGACCATGTTCAATCAGTTCACTTGGGATTTATGGTCATAAATTCAAAGGCCAATCACATGGTTAGATACTTTGTCTCAGGTGTATTCAGCCCAGGGGGGCAGACATGCAGAATGGGTGGAGTGGGTTCAAGCAGGGTTGGGTCTTTTCTAAGTTGAGTACAATAGAGGAAGAAAGAAGCCCAGAAGTCAAGGGTACATGCAAAAAGTGACTGACATGACATATACAGGATTCTAAGCTGGGTAAGAGGGAGAGAAGACAAGGTGAAGGCAACAAATAGTGGAAAAAGTGTGCAGTCAATAGAGAAAATGTCCTAATGTAGTTGCAAATAGTTAGAGGTGAAATATGACAATAAAACAGAAAAGATAGAAGGCAGATGGTCAGATGGAAATGGAAATGGAAATTTTGAAGGTAACAGTAAAGGAGTGAAGAAAAAGACCATTAGAAGTAAGGCAGATAAGATACTAGGAGGCCAAGATGATGGCTTCCCATTTCACTCAGTGCAAAATGCAAGGTCCTAACAATGATCTACAAGGCCTCAAAGTCTGCACTCTGATCTTGTCTCCTACTACTCTTCCTTCTATCACTCTACAAACCACACTCACCTCCGTGCTCTTCCTTAAACTTGCTAGGGACACTCACATATCATGGTCCTTTACACTTGCTATCTCTGCCCAGAATGAGTTTCCCATGTCACCACTTTATCTAAAATTTCCCCACTACATCCCAACCCTTCCTATCCCCTTTCGCCACTTATTTTACTCCACTGCACTTATAACAATCTAACACACACACACACACACACACATATATATATACACACACACACATATATATACACACACAAATAAAATTTAGTTTTCTTGCTTACTCCCTTATCTCCCCTAGTAACCCATAATCTCCATGAGGGTAGTAATTATGTCTCTTTCATTGACTGCTATATCTCCAGGACCTAGAACAATGCTTAATATATAGTCAGTGATGAACAAATATACGTTGAGTGACTGAGAGAGAAAAAGAGAAAGATAAGTAAGGGAAAGGATGAAGAAATATATAAAGTTCTAAAAGCTATGCTAAAACTGAGGAAGATACCAATTAATTCCAGAATAATATTGTATGTTTTTATGTAAAAGTTTAGCATCTATCAAACTATCCTATTTTTGAAAAAAAAGTGTTCACTAAAAGTGAAGAAACTTCTAGATGACATACAAAACCACTCTGGGAATGTTTAATTTCAGCTATTCCACTCTCAGTCCTCATCTAACCCTCTGAGCCATTCCTTAAAAATACTTCTCCCAAGAGTCTTGTATAGTTCTAAATAAAACACACAAGTTCCAATGAGAACTAGAGCTGCAAGTAAACTCTAAACTTAGAATTTAAAGTGTTTTTTTTTTCAGTTGCTAAAGTTTACATCCAAGTCATCTTTAAAACTTCAAGGTTTATCTAAGCCATCAGTCTAATATGAGGAGATGGCCCTGGAATGTTCAAACATAGCTATACAAGATTAGATAACTCAATGAATTTATTCTAAAACTCAGGGCTATTCCTAAGGAAGACAAAAATGGAGCAGATTCCTAAATGGAAAATATGCAAAAAAGAGGGTAGAAAGGGATACATTGGGAGATCGAGAATTGCAGACACTAATTACTATATATAAAACAGATAAACAAGTTTATGCTGTATAGCACAGGGAACTGTATTCAATATCTTGTAGTAATGTATAATGAAAAAGAATGTGAAAATGAATATATGTAGGTATATGTATGACTGAAACTTTATGCTGTAAACCAGAAATTGATACAATATTGTAAACTGACTTTACTTCAACAGAGAGAGACAGAGAGAGAGAAAGAAAATATGCAAGAGAGAAAAAGAAAGAAAAGAAAGATGGATGGATGGATGGATGAATGTAAGAAGAGACCAGGGGTTCAAAAATGAAGTCCTATGCCACTTATTTTCTGGTGTTCTCATAACTGCATTTATATTAAAGATTTGATCCAAATATTTAAGAGCAAAAAGTAGAACCAATCTAACTCTCCCTCAGTGGAAGAATAACCAGTGGGCCTTTCATGCAATGGAATAATATGCACTAGCTAAAAATGGAAGAACTGTAAGCTCAAACACAATTTCCCTCTTCCCATTCTTTTCTTCTTCCCTTCTCACCCTTTCTCATCTTTCATCCTTACCCTTCTCGAGTTTTTTCCCTCCCCGTCCCTCCTTTCTCTTTTCTTCCCTTCTTCCAGATCACTTACCTTCTATTCTCTTTTTAAATAATTCAGTCTAGAAGTCATTAGGAGACTCCAAGCAAAGTGCCCATTCACACTTCCTGCTGGTGATAGAAGTTCACAGCTGCCAAGCGCAGAGTATCAGAGCCAAGCAGGGTCAAGAGAGTTTCAGCCCAGTAGATTCCTATTTATCTTCAAATTCCAATCCACAAGTCACCTCCTCCAGCAAGCCTTCCTTCATGATCCAAACCCAGGTGGAATTAATTTTCCCTCCTCTGGGCTTCCAGAAAATTTTGCCCATGCCCTTAATAGTGTACTCTTATTATGGTTGGTGTTCAAACTGGTTCTTTCTTTTGCTAAATGGTGAATTATTTGGTAACGGTGACCAAATGTAATCTGTTTATTTAATCATCTTCAGATCCTATGACGCCTTCAGTTTGTAAAATGGAGTTAAATAAGTGAAGAGCAGTGGCAAGGGAAGTATGGGCTTTTGATCTAAATCAAGAATTCAAATACAACTAACATCTATAACCACACTCAACGACACTGAACCTCAATTTTCTCATTTATAAAACCCTAAAATACTGATGGGAGAAGAAAATACTAGCTAACTCTAGGTTGTTGAGACACATAAAAACACATATAATTACTTAGCACAATACTGGTAGTACTGGGGTTAGTGACATAATAAACACAACGTAACAGTGCCTTTGCTGGGTACAGCCTATGACTTTGGAAACAGTTGTGTGGAGTTAGGTAATACCTTCCTCCTGCCACATCTATTGTATCCATTAGTTCACATGAGATGAGGTTACGTCTAGGCAAAGGACTCTGGTGGTCACCACAACAATTTAACTGGAGAAAACTGGTGGAGGAAGGGGGGAAGTGAAAAGAGACAAATTGTGAAAAAAGGAACCATCAGGACTAGAAAAAGAGAATCCACTGTGGGATGGGATATATCAAGTTTATAACTCATATAATTACTTAGAAATGAATATACTTTCTCAAGTTACTTATATCTCCAGGTAATCATTTGTCCACTGAACCTTATGCCCTCAGTGGAGAATCACTATAAAAGAAAGCCTCAGTAGTAGGGTTTGGGGTTAGAAGGAAGCAGTTATCCTGATTATAGCACATGGATGTCACCTGAGCCTCTTACCCACTCACCTAGGAAATCAGTAATCCTCTGGAAAGACAGAAGTTGTAGTTATAACCTAAATAGGCACTCATGAAATCTACTTATAGCCAAGTAACCTGTTGCAACTTATGCTAAGTGATCAGAGAGGTAACCATTCCCCTGTGTTATCAGTTACAGTTAACTGGTTTTAAGCAACCAAAACTGGCTCTGGATATTTTAGCTGAAGAAGGAAAGCCAATCCACCTAAACCCAGGAAGGACAAAAAAGCAGAGTAACCCTGGGGACACTGTCAAAAATCTCACAGTTTCTTGGAGGCAGTATCATTGGGATAACAACAACCTTCCAACACTATGTCCCTCCATTCAAGGTGCAAATTTCCTAAAGACAGAGTCATTTATCCTAGCTTGGATCATGGGGACACCTGCAAGCCACATGTACACAAGGCACTGTGATTAACAATCTCACTGGACCAGACAGAAGAGGGAGGGATATGTCCACAAGTAGGATGAAGAGAGTGAGAAACTGGATAAGCATTAACAGCAGTCTACCACAACCCCTCTGGTGTAAACAGACTGTCAGGATGGTGCAGCAGTATCAGGACCAAGAAACTGTGTGTCTGGACCCTTGAGGGGAAGGAATCTGCACCAGAAGAAATTATCAAGCAGCACGGTGGCTGAAAAAGACCACCAATCTCAACAGGCAGGGTCCCAAGGCAGAGCAGCAACATCTCATCAGATTGCAAGCATCCTGGCAGCAACAGCATAACAAACTAGTCCAGTAGCAAAAGGGAGCAAAGGGCCAGTTTGTGAGAACACAGAAGACCTCGCCTAAGAACTATGAAGTATATTAAAAGTGCAAAGACTTGAAGGAAAGGCTGAGGTCCTCCCATCAGTCAGGGAAGAGCCAATCATTTAGTAAAATTCAGGGAGTAATACTGAGGCACATTTGACTAGAAAAATGTCAGGTTGACTCTTAGTTCTCTACTGTTCTTCAAGCACAGAAAGGAAAAGAACTGGATTCCAATGCCATGCTTATTCATGCATGGCTCTTACGGGGGGGGGGGGGGGGCACTGCTGCTAATAACAAGTAGGGAGCAGTTCTCTCTCCCTCCCTGACAGATGAGTATATAGAAGAGTAACTGACTCCATCAATAAGGCTGCCACATACAGGGCTCTCCGTACTGAAGTGTGAAGGAAGGAAAATCAAGCAGTTCTCACATTCAAAATCCTTCCTCACCCTCAGTTCCGATGGGTATAATTTTTCAAAGACATACTGTGTCCATAAGTTAACTCAAAATGAAGAAGGGGTGGACCCTGCACTGAATCACACAGTAAGCTCATATCCTTGCCTCCCTCCAGCCATGTCCCTATACACACACACACACTTCCATGCCCATAATACTTTAGTCTAAATAAACACCTAGAACAGGATTTAAAGAGAAAAAAATTAATTACAAAACCTGCAAATAGGGAATGAACGAAAAGCAAGAGGTCACATGTACATACCCACACACACATACACTCATAGTTTGCCTAAATGTGTTCATCAGCAAATTAGGAAGATGACAGAAAAAATAACTTAAGGTATTTTTAAAATATCAGTTAATTTAGTCTCCTTCTTGGCACCTGGGACCCTCTTAAATCAGTTCTGTGGTTGTTGGCCCCAGTAAGACAGCTCCTAAAGAGCAAGCCTGGCTCATTGCAAACTCTGGGGGGCGGGGCTGCAGGAACAGGGCTCACATCTACATCTTTATTCAAGTTCTGTCTTAGTTTTGGAAGGTATAGTAAATAAAATTCTCATATTGCAGATGACAGATTGTTCCAAAGGAGACACAAGCAAATAAATGTTTCATTGCTTCTTGCCTCCACCACAGAACGTTTGTGTAGACAATTTAGGGAATCTGCTTAACTTGGTTATTTATATATCCTGTTCTATACCAAAATCTTGTCAAACATAAGAGCATTTAAAAGCTTGTGAGCACTGTTTAATACTAGCTCCGTATTACTAAAAGTATTGCATTAATTTCTAAAAATATTCTTCTATTTGATCCTAACATTACTTAATTAGGAATCTTTTACATGGATGAAGACCTTAAACTCCACTTCAACTCTATATTTGGGTTTCACTGTTTACACAAACTTAGCTTCTATTTTGGGGGCACCTAAATATTTGCCCTAATATTATCTCTGCAGATCAGAAACTAACTTCTCCAGACTTTGAGAAGACTGTTGCTTCTGCCATGAATACTTTATAGAGGCTTAGTTCTCAAGCTTCAGGATATCAACCTTCAGAACCCTTGAGAGACCAAGGAAAGATAAGTTCAAAGATGAAAATTAGAACGTAAATCACATGAAATCCTAAGAGTTTCTCATTTAGAGGGGAAAAACAGGCAAATCATCCTGTTCATAAATTCTGGAAAAAAACAATGAAAAAGATTCTATACTACATAAGTTTTACAGTGTTTTGCATCTTTCTTATTGCTAGAGCTTTAAGTGCTAAGCAACAATATCTTCAATAAAAGTACATTTAGCCCATGAGAGTACTAATAATATATGTATTAAAAAGTAACATTTCATAAGAAACATACAGTTCCATTAGAACTGCACATTCTTTGAGTCCTTTATGCTTTCCAGCAGGATTTTGAAATGCCTTTATGATTATGGGGCTGTTATTGCTTGTTGTTTCACCAAATAAGGCTTCACTGTTTCATAATTATTACTCAGAGATTTGATGGACCCACGTGGAGTTTGTTGTATTCTAACACAAAAATTTAGAATCTCATTTTAAATCACCAATAAACATAAATACAAAATTCTGCATTATGCAATACAAAAATACCTTTTCACAAAAGAATACAAAAGAAACAAGGGTTGCTAGGCAACCACCCAGCATAAGCTTTAGCATTCAAGGCAACAAAGAGACTACTGTACTGCCACCACCTGAAGGTTCTTGCTTAAAGCAAGGACAGAAAACTGACAGTGAGGAGTTGAAATAGAGCTCAGAACCACTGCCATTCTCCCAAAATTGTATTTGAGCATGTTTTATCAATTTTAAATGTAGAATTAAACTGTTTCAACAATCCAATAATACCTTGGTGAGAATTAGGTCTAGTGTCTGGAGTCCTGTGATATTTCTGCCCTTTCAAAGAGGCCAGCTGCAAGAGGAGTCTGAAGAGGGAATCTCAAAAGGCTGAATGTCAGACAGAGCAACCACTGTATGAGGAGTACAGAGCTCGCCAGACCACCACTCCATTACTGTGTCAAAAGCCCAGCACTGCAGGTATAAGGATTACAATCCTTTAGATCTGTGGTGCAGAGCAGTGTTTAGTTACATGCATAGTCTAGAGGCAAGCTGCCGGTTTGAGTCCTGGCTGTATCACTTAGTTGCCTTGTTTCCTCTGGAAAAATGCTTAATCCCCTGACCATTAGTTTCCTCATCTGCAAAAGGGGGGAAAACTTGCATATCACATGATATTCAAATGTTAACTGAAAAAATGTATGTAAAGTCCTTTGCAGAGTTGCTGACATGTAACAGGTGCACAATAAATGTTTATATTATTGACATTATTATGAAGGTCAATAATAAATAATGCTTCATCTCATTTATTTAATTAACTACATAGTCTCAGGGTACTTATTAACTAAATTTCTAGTGGAGGAATATTTCCTGCATACAATGTAATATAGGAATAAATGACTTGGGGCAAGAACAAAGAAGTGGCACAAGATCAATGTGACAAAAGACCATCAAATGCAGATGTATGCCTTTCATTATCCTGCATAACTTGAGGCCCTGTTATTATAGAAATGGTGATAAGGATAAACAGACCCCAAAATAGGATGGCCTATACATCTTGGTCCTATCTGAGTTCCTCACATTTATGTAAATCAAGCTACATGGAATTATGTACAACTCAGGTCACCATGGAATTTCAGATCTTTGGGCTACTATCTGAAGAAAGAATACATGTGAAACCATAAGGACAATTTCATCTATGGAAAACCAGGAACTACACTGGAGCTGGAGGTGTCTCTAAGGGCTCAGCCACAGGAGTTCATATATCCTAAATCCAGCTGGTGACACCCTCCTGTGCTCTCTGGCCTGCTTCAAGTTTTTCCCTGTGTGCTCACAGCTTCTATTTTATGACATTAACTTCTACATGCCTCATGATGGTCTTGCTGGCCCCTTCTTCACAATGACTTTCAATCTCTTTCATAGACAATGATAATATACACTAGATTACCTAATTTAAAACCCAAATCAGAGATTCTGACCGCCGGCAAAAAGGTGAAAAGCACTGTGGTGGACAAACACTGGGATACGCCACCCAGATTCCCTTCAAAAATAAAGGGATTTCTCCCCCTAACCGCTGCAGATGCTGCTGACAGACAGCCTCCAGCTGTCAGTCCCCCACAGAGATTGCCTCAGTTGAAGAGAGTTGCCTCATCCAAGGCAATGTCTCTTTCCTGAGCAGCTGGGACTTAATGATAGATAAGATAAAGGCCTAGTCCTCTTGTCCTGATTCAGTACATTTCTAAAGGGTTATTCCAGGTCGACAACTCCCTATAGTATCTGCTGAGCCCTGCACTGAAACTGCATCACCATTTAACTGCTCCCTCTGCTGGCTTCTGCTTCCTTTCTTCCTTCCTTTCCTTCCCCTCTCCTGCCTCCCCTCTCCTACTTTCCCCTCCCCTTCCTAAGATACAGATTTCAAGAGCACTCCTAAAAGATCTCCCTACACACTGATCATCTCTGAGTCTGTTTTTGGGAAACCGATCAGTGATATGAGCGTAACTCAGAAGTTGCACATGTCGTATCTTCAAGCCAAACTATCTAGGTTGTCAGCAGCCTACCAAAATACTATTTGCCCTAGATTAAATGCCCACTTCTGATCGAATAAGCTATGACCCAGTGGCCAGGAAAATAAGGTTGTATATAGGAAACACCATTTTCAGAGTAGCAGAAGCCCTAGATTGAGGTTGTAGCTCTTAAAGGCGAAAGGGTTGACAGGTCTGGAACTTTATCTCATCAATCCAGGCTGGATCCATGGGTTTGGTTTGTCCCTTTATTTCCACAATCTACAGATTTCAGTCTGAGTCATTTTCTTTCCCAGCTATCACTGCCTCCTCTGCTTCTTGGAGATCCTTCCCTATGCAAAAATTTCTAAAATGAAAATATCTCCATTTTATTGCTATATAAAAATATTCACTTTTGAGTTTGAGGGGTTTACCACTAACCATGACAGGAAAACAAAGGAGATATGTAAAATAGCAAACATAATTAATACATTAAGAAGGACTGTTGAAGAGATTTTTAGAAATTCAAGCTTGTGTTATTGCACCAATTAAAGATACCCCATGATACTTCTCAAAAAAAATTTAAATCCCTTCCTCCTCACATTAGTAATGACTGTATCTTTGTTAAGAACAAAGACGTTATTATTTTATTTAAAATGATGTGTGCTCATTATGAAAATTATAGTGCAAAAAGTCTAAGAAAGAAAGGAAAAAAAACTACCTAAAATCCTACCATCCATAAATAGGCATAATTAACCTTATGTGAACATTATTCTAGTTGTCTGTCTATTCATATAAAAAAATCGATTGACTTCCATCCAAATGGAAACATAATATGTGTGCTAATTTAACTTTAAAAAATATTTAAATTTTATTTAACCGAAAAAATGAACTTGACGTAATTCCTGAATATTAAATGTTTCTCCACTATAAAAATATTTTTAAAAAAATCTTAGGTCAAAAAGTGATTTTAAAAATCTTTAAGTTGAAATAATTTCAATGTGTTTCAACTTTAGATGCTTCCAATGAACTGACTTCCTACTATAAATATGTGAAGAAGGGGGAAGAAGATCACAACACCTTGTCTCTTTCTCCTCACTCCTTCAATCATATTACATCATTATTTTTATATCATCAAGTGATATAAAAACTGCTGTTTCTTCCCCAGTCACCATTTTCCCCTTTTTCAATTATAATACAAGTTTGAGCCAAGCATAAGACAACCCGGCTAAAGATTACATTTCACTGCCTCCTTTGCAGGTAGGTGTGGCCATTTGACTAAATTCTGGGCAAGAAAATGTTGGAGAAAATGACAGAGAAGGAGCCTGGCCTCGCTTAGATCCCTTTTCCACCTTTCTACAGCCTGGAACACAGACAGGATAGTGGCTAAAGCATCCATGTGGGAATATGAGATGACAGACACATGCTGATGATGACAAAACAAAGGAGCCTCGGACCCCAATACTCCTGGCCACCGAACCTACCCTGGATTATCTACCCAGACTTTTATGAAAATGAAGTAACATTTCCATTTTATTTAAGCCAATTAATTTTAAGATCCCTTATTATAGCATTCTAACTGCAATCTAGCTAATATCTCAACTAATCCATCAATAGACTATATAATTATTGTCTATTCTAAAACCATAATTCCTAGAGTTAGTCTTTCTTCCATATTCAAAAGCATTCAATGTTCACTGTTACATCCTTTTACCATTTCTGTCTCCATCCTAAATTCTGGGAGATATCTTTTTTTTGTCTTTATTTCATTAGTTGGCTTGGTGGCAGATTAGCCTTCTACTGCTACTGTAACAAATTACCATAAACTTAGAGCTTAAAACAACACAAATTTGTTATCTTGACGTTCTGTACTTCAGAAGTGGATTGCACTGAGCTAAAGTCAAGGTGTCTCCAGGCCTGCATTCCTTCTGAAGGTTTTACAAAAGAATCTGTCTCCTTGTTTGTTACACGTTCTAGAAGCTCTCTTCATTCCTTGGCTCATGGCCTGTTCCTCCATCCTCAAAGCGAATAGTGTAGCACCTTTCAAGTATCTGTTGGATTCTTAACCTCCTATCTCTCCCTCTCTCTCACTTACAAGAAAACTTATAATTATGTTGGGACCAGCAGGTTAATCCATTGGGACCACTAGGTTAATCCAAGATAGTCTCCCTCTCTTAAGATCCTTAACTTAACTGCACGTACAAAGTCCTTTTTGCCATATAAGGTAATATATTCACATATATCTCACATGTCCTGAGAATTAGGACATGAACATCTTGGTGGGAGGGGGGAATTATTCTGCCTATCACAGGTGGTTTTGTTTTGTTCTATTTCTTTAATCTCATCAAGTTGTTGTTTCTGGAAAGGGCCCATGACTGTTTTATTGCCTTAAGTATTTGATACACTATTGAGAATGAATGTTTCCTTTCCACTTGAAAACAACCTGTCTGAATGTTATTAGACCACTGGTTTTTAAATATGGCCCTTACTGTTATACTAAAAAAAACTCTGAAGGAAGCATGTTATTTTTCTCTTGTATGTAATGTTCCTTTTCTACCTTAATTTGATACCTTAAGAATTCTCTCTTTAGCTCTGAAGTTCAACCTAACCAGGCTATGTCTAGATGTCAATTGCTTTTTTTATTCCCCCAAAAGGATACAATAGCCTTTTTCAATTTATCCATTCAGTTCTTTCTTTAGTTCATGGACCTTTCTTCTATTATATCAATCTCTGAATACATTTTCAGTTTCATCTGTTGGACTATGTATTACAGGATCATCAATCATCTTTGCATTGGACTGTTTTTGTCTATCATTTTATATTTAATTGCTTAAATATCTCATTCTAATCCACATTCATTGTGGTTATCTCAAGCCTTTTCTCTATATCAGTATTTTTATTTTCACCTATGCTAGTCTGTGCCCTGATGTTTCTAATCACTTTTTTGGCTCTGTGATGTGTTGACTTGGTCCTCAATTTGTCTTATTTGCTCCACAAAATCCTCATTATGTTATCTATCATCTCTACCCTAAGGTATTACATATGACTATCATTCCTGTTAAGTTGCTAAATAACACAGGTACTTATGAGGACTTTTCTTTCATTCTGGGTCACAGTATCTCCCAGACTGAATTTTTCCTATTTTTGTTCATGCTTACTTTTATTGTTGCTGAAATTTGTTTTCATAGTTGCACTGTCATTTCTTCTCATACTATTCTTACTCAACCTGTGCTTCTTTGTCCCAATAATATTTCTCTGATACAGTGTGAGTTACTGTTTGTTTTCTTCCCTCAGCTATAGTTTGAGAGCTAGATATCTCATGCTCAAACATAGACTGAGTCAGAGCAGGCAGGTAGTGGGACAAGTAAAAGAAAAGAGAGAACTCATCTGATGCTATGAACAGTCTCTTGAAGAATACATGAGCTCCATTCTCTTTTCTGAAAGTGTTCACGCCATTGATTTGGAAAAAGGGATTAAGGGACGTAAGATAGACCATCACATACAATTAAGGGTACATCTGAGTTTTACAGGACTTAAATTGTATACAATTTGAGGGATTTTTTTTAAGGAAAAGAATACAAAGTCATGGTACAAAATTAGATATGACCATGAATTTTTTTTTTGGTGGGGGGTTGGGTTTATTTATTTTAGAGGAGGTACTGGGGATTGAACCCAGGACCTCATGCATGCTAAGGATGTGCTCTAGCACTTGAGCAATATCCTACCCCATTAATATCAATATCAATCTAATAGAAATACTAACCAGAGTTAAATATCCACTGGCATCTGCTGCCAGAAAATTCTCCCAGGATTCCTTATTTTCTTACACAGTGTAGGCTTTCCAAGTAAAGGGCACTGACAAGGTTTGCTCAGGGACGATATGATAGCAAATCTAGGATAGACAGTATCTCCTTCCCCAAAGACATTCCAGAACAGAAAGTCCCCCTTCTCTTCCCCGAGAATATTAGCATATGTTCCAGGGATATGAGTAATAGCTCTCTAGTGAAGAGGATGGACAGGTCATCAGCAACCCTGATAAAAGTTTCCAAAATTTAGGATTTGTTTCCTGTAATGAAAACCCACCGTATGTGCAGGCAGAATCTGGCCTTCATTTGCATCTCCCTGTGGGGAACTGGGTTGTGGGGAACTGATGCAAGATGTTGCTTGGCTATTTCTGCTGTAATAAACCATCTACATCTCTGACCCAAGGGTCTTGTGTTCATCTGTGTCTGTTTGTGTGAATGTATACACATATGCATATACATATATATACTATACACACACACACACAAAATAGATAGACAGACAGACAGACATACTGTGGCAGGCTAACTTGTTAGTTTGCAAATAGGATAAAATCTTAGACCCTTCAGTTTCTGGTTTAAAACCATTTCATGCAACATCATAGTTACTACTTAAATCTTGGAAATTTCTCTTTGCCTTTGAGATTTGGGTCCTTAAGAGATCAATTTTCTCAAAATTAAAAATCTGATCCAGTGTATAGCGTTTTTCAACAGTCAGTTTTAACACAGAAGGTGATATACTTATAATTTCTTCATCTGCACTCACAGATTTAACAAAGGGCTTAGTGTTTTAGGAAGTGTACCAGTTCCTGAAAACTAAACTAGCTATGATTGGCACTCAAAGAAGAAACACAAAATTTAAAACTTTTTTCTTAGAGTTTTTATGTATTACCTAGGCTTTCTCTGTAATTGTGAGAATGTCGGCCCCTGATCACTTTGAAATACTAATATGTTGGGGGGAAAAATCACACATGAACCCCCAAAATTTTCACTCTGCGTTAACAAATGTATATTTCTAAAATATGTCATAATAGAGAACATTGTGTTAGGAAAAATTCTCAATGTTGGGTTTGTTTGTTTTATTTTGTTTTAGCATACTGGTTTAACCTAAGGAGCATAGGATCTAGTTTATGAGCTATACCCTGCTGCTCCAGAGTATTCACATTTTTCTTTTGAGATCACTTTTTAGATTGATATTAGCTTGTTCTCCTTTCCTTATTTCGTTGCTACTTCAAACACTTCTTGCTGGGTTCTTTTGGTGGGGGGCAACAGGCAAAATTTTCTTGATGTGGTTCTCTTTCATGTTTCAAAAATAATTTTTCAGTAGCTAGTCATGATATAATATAGTGCAACATGAAAAACAACAGATTGAGAATTAGGACACTGCTTTTTTAGTTTAGTTTTCTTCCAAGAACTAACTAGGTAGTCTTATGAACACAATGTTCAGAACTCCATCTAGAACATATGGATTGGACTTAAATATCTTTTTTATGTGTGGTAGGAACACTAAACATGAGATCGACTCTAAGTGTACAATACAGCACTGTTGACTACAGGTACAATGTTAAACATCTTTTAAGTTCCTTATAGTTTGCAAATTCAATGATCCACAGAAAGACCATGTAGACACACATTTCCTATTCCTCCCACTAAGTACAACTAGAAATTCTGGACATTTTAAAACAAACATTAAGACTTTGAAATATGGAGAGAAGCAGGCAGCTCCTATGATCGGAGGAACAACTTGGTGGTGAGAATCTTGAGTTTTCTTTTTGCCACATATATCCCAGACTGGGTACTGAGAAGCTAGAAACCCAGAAATGTCAATGGTCACAAAAAATAGCCCCCAAAATAATCTGTTCTCTCTAGCCAAAGGACCAGGAAAGAGGCAGCAAAGTAAGACAAAACTTTTAGACAATAACTGCTCAAAAAACTGTGGTTCCACCTCCACTCTTGCCAGCAAAGGCCAAGTGGGGTTTTAGACTTCTGCCCTTGAAAGGAAGCAACAAAGCCAATACACAATACTCCTGCCAGGGTGGTGTCAAAAAAGGTCAGGAAGGGAAGTGGGACTTTCATCCCCACCAGGTGGTAACTTGTACTCTCCTGTGGTATCAGGGGAGCCTGGACCTCCACCACTTCCTGACAGCAGTAAGGCATCCCTTGCCTTCCCCAGTAGGATAGTACCAGATTGGTCCTAGTGGAGAGTCGAGACTTTTACCACTGCCCCGTTGTAATGAGGCCACATTCCCAAGCCCTATGGAATCGGTAGAGGTCATGTGGGGAGCAGTAACAAGATGCCCCTCCTCCTCCAAGCCAAGGAGATAACAGTAGAGACCTAAGAGGAGCTGGAACTCACATCCCTATCCAGCAATAATGAGTCCTCCCATCTCAGCTGTCAACAGAGGTTGAATGAAGAAGCTGAACTTCTACCCACACCTGGCAGTAATGGGATGGTGTCCCCCAATTTTCTGCCCAAGCAGTGTCAGAGAAGTCAGCTAAAACAAAAGGTTTAAATAGAATCCAGAATCTCATATTACCCAAAATATCGAGGTTTCAATAAAAAATTATACATCATGTGAAACAATTTAAAACTTTAATCAACAGATGCCAATCCCAAAATGACAGAGTTAAATTTATCTGACAAAGATGTTAAAGCAGCCATCTTAAAAATGTCTCAACAAGCAATTACAAAACACATTTGAAAAAAATGAAAAAAAACTCAACAAAGGAAGAGGAACTATAAAAGAGAAACAAATTAAAAATTTTACACAAAAAAAAATCAATAAGCAAAATAAAAAACTCAATGAATGGGCTCAACAGCAGAATAGAGAGGACAGAGGAAAGAATCAGCAAACAAAGTCAGACAATAGAAATTACCCAATCTGAACAACAGAGAAAATACAGGCTAAACAAAATAAATGAGCAGAGGCTCAGAGAACTCTGGGACTAAAATAAAATCTAATATTTTTGTCAACAGAAGGAGGCAGATAGAGGCTGGAACTGAAAAGTATTCAAAAACTTCCCTAATTTCACACAGGATATAAACCTACATATTCAAGAAGAGTTCAGTGCCCCACAAACAGAACATAGCCAAAAAAATCCACACCAAGACATATCATACTCAAGTGTCCAAAAGTTAAAAAAAAAAAAGTTTTAAAAACAGTGAGAGAAAAATAACATCTTACCTATGATGAGAAAACAATTCAAAGGAGAGCAGGTATCTCATCACGAAAACTGGAAGGAAAGACAGTTTTCAACCACTTAAAAAACAAAAGAACTACCAACCCAGAATCTTAAATCCAACAAAAATATATTTTAGGAATGATGAGGAAAAGAGGCATTCTTAAATGAAGAAAAACTAAGAGAACGTGTTAGAAGCAGGTCAACTATAAAAGAATGTTTACAGTTCTCCAAGTACGAAGGAACTGAAGAAGGAAACTTGAACATCATGTAAGAAGACAGAACATGCTAAGCCAAAATATAATTAAAGCAACAGAATTCCCTGCTCCTGAGTTTTCTAAATTATGTATGATGAGTGAGGAAAATATTATAACATTGATGTGGTTCTGAATTTATGTAGAAGAACTATTTCAGACAATTGTATCATTAATTGGGGAAAGCATAGGCGCATAAAGCGAACTAAGGTGTTTAGGCTTCACTCAATCTGACAAAATGTTTAAACCAGTAATCTGTAATAAATTTTGTACATATAAAGTAACACCTACAGTAACTACTAAAAAAAGCTATACAAAGATATACACACAAAACACTTGATTTATAGATAAGCCAAGATGTAATTCTACTATGAATAACCACATGGCAACAAACTGGACAATTCAGAAGAAATGGACAAGTTTCTAGAAACATATATTCCACTAAAACTGAATCAAGAAGAAACAGATCACTTGAACAGACTAATCACTAAAAGTGAAATAGAATCAGATATAAAAAACCTCCCTGGAAACACAAGTCCAGGACCAGATGGCTTGACTGGGGAATTCTACCAAACATACAAAGAACTCATATCCATTCTTCTCAAAATTTTTCAAAAGAATGAAGAGGAGGGAATACTCCCAAACTCATTCAATGAAGCCACCATACCCTGACACCAAAACCGGACAAAGACACTATCAAAAAAGAATATTAAAGGCCAATATCACTGAAGAACATAGATGTCAAAATCTTCAACAAGTATTAGCTAACAGAATCCAACAGCACATAAAAAAGATCATACACTATGATCAAGTTGGATTCATCTCAGGGACACAAGGATGGTTCCAACATATGCAAATCAATCAATGTAATACACCACATCAACATTAGAAAGAACAAAAATCACTTGATTATCTCAGTAGATGCAGAAGAGGCATCTGATAAAATTCAACACCCATTTATGGTAATAACTCTTACCAAAGTGGGTATAGAGGGAACATACCTCAACATAATAATAGCTATTTATGACAAACCCACAGCCAGCATAATATTTAACAGTGAAAAATTGAAATCCTTCCTGCTAAAATCTGGACCAAGACAACGATGCCCACTCTCACCACCTCTATTCAACATAGTACTGGAAGTGCTAACCATAGCAATCAGACAAGAAAAAGAAATAAAAGGGATCCAAATTGGAAGAGAAGAGGCAAAACTGTCACTATATGTAGATGACATGATACTATATGCAAAAACCCTAAAGGCTCCACATAAAAACTACTAGAGCTGATAAGAGAATACAGCAAGGCAGCAGGATACAAGATTAACATACAGAAATCAGTTGCATTTCTTTACATTAACAATGAAATATCAGAAAAGGAAAGTAAACAAGCAATCCCTTTTAAAATTACATCCAAAAAAATAAAATACTTAGGAATAAATCTAACCAGGGAGGTAAAACACTTATACATGGAGAACTACAAAATATTGATTAAGGAAATTAAAGATGACTTAAAGAAGTGGAAAAATATCCCTTGCTCTTGGGGTGGAAAAATTAATATCATTAAAATAGCCATACTACCCAAAGCAACCTACAGATATAAGGCAATTCCTATGAAACTACCCATGACATTTTTAACAGAACTAGAACAAATAATCTTGAAATTTACATGAAATCACAGAAGACCAAGAATTGCAAAAGCAATACAGAAGAAAAAGAACACAGTGGAGAAATAACCCTTCCAGACTTTAGACAATACTACAGAGCTACAGTAATCAAAACTGCATGGTACTGGCACAAAAAAAGACATACGGATCAATGGAATAGAATAGAGCGCCCAAAACTAAACCCACAGATTTACACCATACACAAAAATAAACTCAAAATGGCTTAAAGAATTAAACATAAGACAAAGACACTATAACCTCCTAGAAAAAAACATAGGCAAAACATCATCTTGACATAAATCTGAACAATATTTTCCTAGGGCAGTCTACCCAGGCAATAGAAATAAAAGCAAGAATAAACAAATAGGACCTAATTAAACTTATAAGCTTTTGCACAGTGAAGGAAACCACAAGCAAAACAAAACAACAACCTACAGAATGGGAGAAAGTATTTACAAAAGATGAAACTGACAAGGGCTTAGTTTCCAGAATGCATAAACAGCTCATACAACTTAACAAGAAAAAAAACAAAGAACCCAATCCAAAAATAGGCAGAAGACCTAAATAAGCAATTCTCTAATGAAGACATACAAATGGCCAACAAGCACATTAAAAAAAAAAAAGCTCAATATCACTAATTATCAGAGAAATAGAAATCAAAACTACAATGAAGTATCACCTCACATCAGTCAGAATGGCCATCATTAAAAAGTCCACAAATGATAATGCTGGAAAAGGTTTGGAGAAAAGGGAATCCTCCTTCACTTTCGGTGAGAATGTAGTTTGGTGTAGCCATTATGGAAAAGAGTATTGAGATTTTTCAAAATACTAAAAATAGACTTACCATTTGATTCAGTAATTCCACTCCTGGGCATATATCCAGAGGGAACTCTAGTTCAAAAAGATACATTGTGCCTCAATGTTCACAGCAGCACTATTTACAATAGCAAAGAGATGGAAACAACCTAAATGTCCATCAACAGATGACTGGATAAAGAAACTGTGGTATATTAATATGACAGACTACTACTTAGCCATTAAAAAGAATAAAATAATGCCATTTGCAGCAACATACATGGACCTGGAGATTGTCACTCTAAGTGAAATAAGCCAGAAAGAGAAAGAAAAATACCATATGATATCACTCATATATGGAATATAAAAAAAAGACAAATGACCCTATTTACAAATCAGAAACAGACTCACAGACATAGAAAATAAACTCACGGTTACTAGCAGGGGATAGAGTGTGGGAAAGGATAAATTGGGAGTTCGTAATTTGCAGATACTACCATACATAAAATACGTAAACAACAAGCTTCTTCTGTATAGCACAGGGAACTATATTCAATATCTTGTAGTATTCTATTTAGAAAAAAATGAAAACAAATGTATGTATATGTATGACTGAAACATTATGCTGTATACCAGAAATTGACACATTATAAACTGACTGAACTACAATTTAAAAAAAAAATGTAATTCTAAAAAAATGTTCAAGTAAATCACAGGAATGCAAGAAAAAGAAAACAGAAATAAAAAACAGAACAAACCAAAAATTAAAAAAAAAAGCAGCAGACTTCATCTATAACATATGAATAATTAAATTTAATGTAAATTATAAAAATACACCAATTAAGAGACTGGAAAAGTGGATTTAAAAATATGACCCACTTATATACTGTCTATAAAAAATTCACATCAACTATAATGATCAATACAGGTTGAAAATAAAAGTATGGAAAATACAATATGCAAACATTAATCAAAAGAAAGCAAAAATGGCTGTATTAATACCAGACAACGTAGACTTCAAGACAAAGAAAATTACCAGAGAGAGGGGGGACATTATCATGTAATGATAAATGGGTCAATACTCCAAGAAAACACAGCAGTCTTCAATATGTATGCACCCAACCAAAGAGCTGCAAAATATATGCAGCAAAACTGGTAAAGTGAAAGGAGAAACTGACAAGTCCACATTTATAGTTTTGGACTTTCACACCCATCTCTCACAAATTGATAGAACTATATCCAGTAAGGATACAGAACTCAAATACAGCAGCCAACAAGTGATAAACCATTCCACCTACCAAAAACTGAATACACATTATTTTCAAGGAACATATACCAAGACAGACCATATTCTATCCATACCCCAACCTCTTCCTTTTGTCAATATTCCCTACTGATCCACTCTACAAAAAGGCAACCTACCTTCTCAACCAATCTCTCTGCATTCAAAACTTAGAGATGCAATATATATGTCTGTGTCTGTGTATGTATGTACATATATACATACATACACACACACAAAACTATGCATTTCCATGTTATCCCCCAACCCCAAAGGATATATATAGATGTATGTGTGTATGAATGTATGTATGTATGTATGTATTTCTTTCCATATATACATATATATCTGAATATATTTATTTATCTGCTTTGGGACATTCTAGTCATCAGATCCCTAGTCACTGGGAAAAAAGAAAAGGTAAAGGAGCCTCAAATAAATCTCCCCAAAGGATACAACTCCATTTATTCTAGAATTTCATGGCTTGTTCAGAAAAGAAGTAGGATTAAATGGAATCTTGAATCCAAACCATGTAAATGGCATAGACCAGAGCTATCAAGATGTTTTAGCTCCTGCACAGGAAGTTCTTGTTTAAGGTATCTTCCAAAACTGGGACTGATCAAGCATTAAAAAAGAAAGATCAAGTAACTGGTATGACTGCTGTTTTAATTAGATTTAGCAACCAAATTTCATTATAAAGCCTAAAACTACAAGTAAGAAAGGGGAAAATGATTCTCTTTCAAGTGTACATTAATTTTACGGCACCATTTAGAAAATTACCTCATCCAGTGTACTGAATTGCCCAGAAGAATTATTATATTTCTCCAAAATGATTTATTATTTTCTAACCAGTTGTACCAAGTCCAATTAGAAGCAGAATATAACTTCTAGATATTTAAAATAGGACAGGCCAAGATTATAAAGGCCGAGTAATTTATAGGAATTTTTTAATATACTGCTAATACTCCATCAAGATACATTAAACTGCCACTTTGGAGAGTAATTTTCATTATATATAGATATAAGCTGTCCTTTTCTTCATTGTCACTCCCTGAAGGCTCTGTGTGTCTGTGTTTATGTGTGTGTTTCAGTGTTGATATCAGAGTTGAACAAAAATTTATTAGTCAGTTTGAAACTGTTCTATTGAATTATTCTTTTAGTTGTTCATTTTTTATTCTTTCACTGTTTTCATATGCTATGACATCATAGAGCAAGCACATCAGCACACTCTTTTTCTCTTACATAAATTATTGGATAGTGAAAATATAAACACAGTTGTCTTGGGAGACAAATCTAAATCATAAAGCCAAGTTTTCTCCTTGATTTTACCTTAAGTACAATACGAATTTGTAAAAAAAAAAAAAAGTACCCCACTAGGATTCAGCAACAAGATATAAACGCTCAGTGTAACCACTGAGTTCCTCAGTTTCCCACTGCAGGATGTGAATGTCAAGATCTCCCTTCTTTCTGCCTCATAAAGGAATTGTGCAATTTAAACTGACTCACAGGCATGAAGTACTGTTGAGTCCCTTGGGGTCAGGGGATGACAAAGAAATTTGTAGTCATATTATTTACAGTAACAGTTACATTGTGTTTCAGCTAAGTAGGTCTTTATAAACCTTAATTATTTTCCTTAAACCCCTGTGGATAAGGCTCTTTTGCTCATTTCACAAGTTAAAATTCAGACACTGGGAAGTTAAGTGGTTTGCCCCAACCATATAACCCCCCGAAATTAGACTGACACTCACTGCAGTAAGGAAGCAAAACTGAAACATCCATAGGCCTTATAAATAGAATCATTGTATAGGATCTTTAATGTATGGTTGAGTTACATGCTTCTGTTGCAAGGAGCCAGAAAGATTCTTTAAAAATTTTATTTTTGACAGACTGTGGATTTTTCAATTGGAGAAAAAGGAGAGAGAAAACATTGAACAATAGAGTCAAAATCATTATCCCTGTTTTTAATGGAAATGTGGACTCGAGAGTTTACCTTTACTTGCCCTTGTTTGAAATCATGCCTAGGCTGTCTCCCTTCCAATCAGCTGGCACAGTTTGTTTTGTTTTAAACAGCTTAGCTGGAAATTGCTCCCCTTTCTAAGCTCTCCTTGACAAAACATTTTGTTAAAAAAAAAAAAAAACTGTTACTGGTATGAAGCATATGTTCCCTAGCTGAATGTTTAAATATTAGCTAAGTGAAGCTGTAAGAAGAAAAATAAGTACAGTGTTTTCCTTATGCATTTTGGGATTCTTGTTTACAGTGGGTGGAATTCCACAACTCACTATGAAGGAGTAAAACTGGATGTTCTCTTTGGTTTCTTGGCCGTTCTCCACACTGTGTCTTACATATATGAGCTGCAGGCCTTTGCACAGCTGGATATGGTAAAAAGAGAGAAACTGACACAAGCAATAAAACAACACTGGCCCTCAAACCATCTCTCTTGGGTTTTGGTTTGTTTGCTTGTTCGTTTGTTTTCCTGGCACTTCTTCTCTTGATTTTATTTTCAATTCCTTGGCAACACAAGAGAGGAAGACCACTAAGACGTATTAAACTTTGTGAAGCTTCAGAAGAAGCCACAAAATATTCTTTTAGATAACTGTTGTTTTTTTTTTTTTTGACTAAAAACCCAGACACTGGGAAGTAGAGGATTTGGAAATGAGACAAAGAACAGTGAAATCTAGAGGCATCTCCCTTCATCTTCCTTCTTTGGGCTGTAATATGGAATTATGTAAATACATGTTGCATTTCCAGGCAGTAATGTATGTTGTTAGGGAAGAATTCTGCAAGAAGAGTGCCATTTACCTGGTTATACCCACCCATGGTCTCATCAATAAGAGCCCAACAAGTTAATCTGGACCCAGGAAGTTGCATAAAAATGAGACTTCATGAAGGCTGGATTTGTGAGAATGCCAAGAATTAACATGAAATTGTTACAAGTTCAGGCTCTGAATCATATTAGATCTTTATCATCTTAAATTTCACATCTTAGATCTTTCATCTACTAATCATTACACTGGGCAAACTACTTACCCTATCAAACCTCTATTTTCATAGAAGCACTATTCGTAACAGCCAAAAAGTGTTCATCAACCCAAATGTTCATCAACTGATGAATGGATAAGCAAAATGTGCATCATCCATACAATGGGATACTATTCATCCATAAAAAGGAATGGAGCAATGACACATGCTACAAAGTAAATGAGCCTTGAAAATACACTAAGTGAAATAAACCAGTCACTTCCATTCATATGTATAATTCCATTTATATGACATGCGCAGAAGAAGTAAATTCACAGAGAGAAAGCAGATTAGTGGTTGCCAGGAGCTGGTAAGAAGGGAAAAATGAGAGTGGCTGTTTTGGCCACAAAGAAAATATGCTAAAATTAGATTGTGGTGATGGTTGCACAGCCTTGTGTATATAAAAAAAAAATGACTGAATTATACACTTTAAAAGGGTTAGTTTTATGGTATGTGAATTATATTGCAGTTTGGGGAGAGGAGTAATCTGTTTCTCATCTGTTAAAGTATATTAATAATAGCATCTCTCTCATAGGATTGTTGTACCAATTAAATAAAATAATATGAATAATGCACATTAACACTGTGACCAGCACATAGTAAGTGCCAAATTAATGTTAATTATTAATGAGAACTTGATTCAACTCACCATTCTTAGTTAAAATACTACAAACTATATAAGAAATATGCAGTGAGTTCTCATCTAACCTCCAGGTTACCCCAACAATGATCTGGTGATTGACCCGAAACAGTGTGGTTAAAAAACTATTTCTTCTCCAGTCTGCATCCTCTTCTGTGAAACTCATGCTTATCTTTTCCCAAAGTGGATGATCAGATTTAGCAGCTAAAATATAGGAAATTCAGTGAAATTTGTATTTTAGACAAACAACTGATGATGTTTTATGTAGTATAAGTATGTCCTCCATGTTTCATAGAGCATACTTAAAATTATGTAACATTGGAAACATACTTATGTTAAAAAAATTATTTATTTATCTAAAATTCAAATTTAGCTAGGCATCTGGCAACCCTCCCACCCATGAGGTCTGGACTAGGCTGGAAGGCCTCTTTCTGGTGTCACAGAAGGCTCTTACTATGATGCCTTAGTAAATGCCCATGTTCAAAGTCCACCCATGGGGTACTGCATACTTATTCACAGATTTCTATGGTGATTCTATTCCAATATGCTCTGGAAAATGATGGCCTCACACCTGAAGTCCTACAACTCTTCCACTTCTGAGATGTCTATGCCTGAGTCTGTTTTCTAAGGAGACGCTGTTTGCCAAGGAATCAGCATTTGTCTGCACTGTGGCAACAGAAGAAGCAGATTAAAACTCTCTTAGTCGTAAAAGTTCTTCCTGTTGGGAGCGGAACAACTCCACTGTCGTAGCTCCTTTCTGGATAATACCTACATCTCTTTCCCAGCAATAACTGAGAAGAACTTAAGTATGTGATATCTGTGGCTTACACTAAAACACAAATATACGTTAAAAAAAAAAAGTTCGACTGAAAGTGGCTACTGCTGAAAATAACCCCAGTCATTAGGTACAGTTAAAACATCAATTGCCAAAACTAAACCTTTAGATCTTTAAGAATAAGGTAAATGTTACATACAATAGTATAAATATAATGAATCTATCTGAAATTTAGCATTCAAAAGCAGCTCATTACTATTCAATTTGATATTTTCCCATTCTTTTAGAAATTCTATTCTATCAGGAGATTTCTCACATTTTTAGCAAATGTTTCAATATGGTGGACCTCAGAGACTGGTGAGAATCCAAATTTTATTCAGAGCAAGTGACTGTCCCATGTCAGTCATGGACAACTCAAGTCATAAATTATTCTGCAAAGTATCACTGACAGGACTAGCTACATAATTTGCAGGACCCAGTGCAAGATGAAAATGCAAGGCCCTTGTTCAGAAACCATTAAAAATTTCACGACGATGAAAGCAGAGCATTAAACCAACTGCAGGTAGTTCTGTTCAACCTTACAAGTCACATGCCCATGAAACCAGCCCTACCCAGATATCACAGAAGCCAAACTGAGTCAACATTTTGAGAGTACACTTACTGATATTCCTCTTTCTGCAGGCCCAGTATTGAAATCATCTGATAAATAGTATTTTTTTTCTTGATCTCATTTGATGGCTTCACCTATCCTCTCAACCCTAAAAGAATAAACTATGTCCATTGGCACGTTAGGTATTTTGAACTATGTGATGTGAATGTATTATCTACTCAAAAATGAATACATTTAAAGAGAGATTTGGAGTCTCATATTAAACCTAGCTAAAAAAGCAACATGCATTTAGAATGTATACAGGAGCCACCACTGGGGTGTTTTACTTTCCTATTTTTTATGCAGTATGACTCAAAGGAAAGATATTTCTTAAGAACAATCATGATATATTCCAGGATGCTTTTAATAGAATTTACAAGGTAGAATGAATAAGGTAAAACCATTTCTGTGCCCCAAAAGGTACTTCACCTCCTAATGCACAGTATTTTTTCAGTTTGAGTTTATTGTGAATTATATGACAATACAGTTCCCATCTTGATTTAGCAATTAAGGACCTAATTCAAGTTCAACGTTTTAACTGTTGGGGCTCTTTGACACATTTCTGTGTTCTAAAGTTCCTGTAAGGTTTATACTCTTATCTTAGGATTTATTTTTCATGGATTTCATTTTCATACATCTTTATTTTTTTTCTTTTATTCTATGATCCTTTTAAACCACAAGAACTATTTTGTACAACGAAGTGGATAATTCTCAGCATTTATCCCAGAAAATAACAATGAATGTAGCAGAACTGAGTTAAAAGGTTTTGTACTGTTTTTGGTAGTATCAGCGGGCCTTGTGTGTGTCTTAAAGAACAGCTCACTCAACAAGGAAAAAGAATATTAAGAATAAAACTATGTAGTCATAGAAAAAATGAATAATTGTGTAAGTCTAGAAACAAGCTCCAAACCAAGCTACATATTTATGATCAGATAAAATTTAAAAGCAAGGCATAAACTTTCAACCTCCTACTAACACAACTACCAGACTTGGTCCTGATTCAGATTAGAACTAACATCTGGGAATATTATCAGTCTCACCTGTAAATAGCACCTGCACATTTTTCTGTTCATAGTGTTATGGGTAATTGTGAAAAATTAGGAACAACCTAAATGACCAACCAAAAGGGAATACGTAAGTAAATTATCTATCCAAAGAACAGAATATTATGCAACCACTAAAAATAATTATTTCAAAAGGTGTAATCACAGGATGACTAGTTAACACTGCTCTATGGTATATTTGAAAGTTGCCAAGAAAGTAAATCCTAGAAGTTCTGATCACAAGGAAAAACACTTTATTTTTTGGTATCTATATGAAGTGATGAATGTTAACTAATCTTATTGTGGTAATCACTTCACAATATACTTATGTCAAATCAATATACTGTATACCTTAAACATACACATTGCTGTGTCAATTTTATCTCAATGAAACTGAAAAAAAAGCAAAGCATAATGTCATAGTAAACATTTCAGATATAATGTGGAGTAAACAGAATATAATTTTGTTAAATTGATCCAGGGAATAAGGGTTAAGGAGAATAATAGTTACGTGTTCTTCCCCACACATGGTCAGGTTGAAAGTAATTTTACTTTCTTTATTATAACTTATTCCAGTTACAAAAACTTTTGCAGTAAATATGCATTATTTTATAAAAATGAGGGAAGTTATTTTTTAAGACAAATCAAGATTTTCCACAATCAAACCCTTGAATTCAGTAAATATGCCAATATACAGGCATCCTTCCTAAATTACAGCTCCATTCACGTCACCCAAGGGAGAAATGTCCAACTACAAAAATGCCTAAACAAAAGATGTGCCTCAGAGATCTACAGAAACACAACATCCAAATTAATTAAGGCAACATATATGGACTTGAATCTTAAATTCAGCAATCTGGAAGAAGAGCAGGTACATAAAAAAATGAGACATTTGACCAAACTGAACACAAAATTTTTATCAGTGTTAAAGGCCCATATATAGGCCTTTCGAAAAAAATAGGAATGGTAAATAAGGACATAATTTGTAAACCAGGGCCCTCAATGTTCTTTCTTGTCACTGGACTCCATATGAAAAGAATACAGAATCGTTTCAACACCCTGCATCACATAGGTAACACTGCCAGCACATTGTCACTTCCTGCAGCACTCCGAGCGTAAAGGAACACACTGAAGGTGTGATCTGGATTCATGGACCCTAATGAGCAAGAGCCTCAGTGATACAAAGCCAACAACCACAAGTTTGAAAACTGTCTTCATCCTTTTACATCTGCGGAAATAACATATTTTACCCTGGATTTCAAACCTCTGGTTATAGCTCCAAACAAATAAATCAATAGTATTGCACAAGTACTAACTGCTCACCAATGTGACAGATGCAGCTGGTGGTTTATCGCAAATGTAAGATGGAGAGAAGTATCATTACTGTGTCTACCACGTGCTGGGGAGAAGGCCGGAGTCTGGAATCTAGACCAGGATAGCCCCTCCTGGAACCCCAAAAAGGAAATTTCCTGAATCCTTAGTTTTCTGTGTGATAGAATGGCTTTCAGGGCCTCAGAAGCAATATGCAATTTTCTCTGAGATCTTTTCTTACTTCTTTTAAAACCGTGCTCTGAAACTTACAACCAAGAGTATTCTATCCAGCAAGGCTCTCATTCAGTATGATGGAGAAATCAAAAGCTTCAGATACAAACAAAAGCTAAAAGATTTCAGCACCACCAAACCAGCTTTAGAACAAATGTTAAATGAACTTCTCTAGTCATCAAACCACAAGAGAAGAAAAAGAAAGGGAAAACAAGACCTACGAAAACAAACCCAAAATAATTAACAAAATGGCAATAAGAACATATGTATCAATAATGACCTTAAATGTAAATGGGTTAAATGCTCCAACCAAAAGACACAGATTGGCTGAATGGATACAAAAACAAGACCCATATATATGCTATCTACAAGAGACCCACTTCAGAGCTAGAGACACATACAGGATGAAAGTAAGGGGATGAAAAAAGATGTTCTATGTCAACGGAAATCAAAAGAAAGCTGGAGTAGCCATACTTGTATCAGACAAAAATAAAATTTTAATAAATACTGTTACAAAAGACAAAGAAGGACACTACACAATGCTCAAGGGATCAATCCAAAAAGAGGACATAACAATTATAAATATATATGCACCCAACATAGAAGCACCTCAATATATAAGGCAATTGTTAACAGACATAAAAGGAGAAATCAACAATAACACAATAATAGTGGGGGACTTTTAACACCCCACTTACATCAATGGACAGACCATTCAGATAGAAAATCAGTAAGGAAATACAGGCCCTAAATAACACATTAGACCAGATGGACTTAACTGATATCTATAGAGCATTCCATCTGAAAGCAATAGAATACATGTTCTTCTCAAGTACACATGGAACATTCTCCAGAATTGACCACATGCTGGCTCACAAAGCAAGCCTCAGTAAATTTAAGAAAACTGAAATCATACCAAACATATTTTCTGACCAGAACAATATAAGGTTAGAAATCAACTACAAAAAAAAACGGCAAAAACTGCAAATATGTGGAAGCTAAACAACATGCTAGTAAACAACCAACAGATCACTGAAGAAATCAGAGGAAATTAAAAAACACTTTTAGACTAATGAAAATGAAAACACAATGATCCAAAACCTCTGGGATGCAGTAAAAGCAGTTCTAAGAGGGAACTTTATAGCAATATAAACCTACCTCACGAAAAAAGAAAAATCTCAAGTAAACAACCTAAACTTATACCTAAAGTAGTGAGAGAAAGAAGAACAAACAAAACCCAAAGTTAGTAGAAGAAAAGAAACCATAAAGATTAGAGCAGAAATAAATGAAATAGAGAATTAAAAAAACAACAGAAAAGATCAATGAAACGAAAAGCTGGTTCTTTGGAAAGATAAACAAAATTGATAAAGCTTTAGTCAGACTCATCAAGAAAAACATGGAGAGGGCCCAAATTAATAAAACCAAAAATTGAAAAGAAGAAGTTAAAACTGACACCACAGAAATACAAGTGATCATAAGAGGCTACTATGAGCAACATAAACCCAATGTTCATAGCAGCACTATTTACAGAAACAGCCTAAATGTCCATCAACAGATGACTGGATAAAGAAGATGTGGTATGTTTATACAATGCAATACTATTCAGCCATAAAAACCAACAACATAACACCATTTGCAGCAACATGGATGTTCCTGGAGAATGTCATTCTAAGTGAAGTAAGACAGAAAGAGAAAAAAAAATACCATAGAAGATCCCTAATATGTGGAACCTAAAAAAAAAAAAAAGAAAGAAAGAAAAAGGAACATATGAACAACTATACAGGAACAAAAAGGACAATGTAGAAGAAATGGACAATTTCTTAGAAAAGTACAATTTGCCAAGACTGAACCAGGAAGAAATAGACACTATGAATAGACCAATTACCAGTACTGAAATTGAAACAGTAATTTTAAAACTCCCAACAAACTAAAGTTCAGGACCAGGCAGCTTCACGGGTGAGTCCTACCAAACATTTAGAGAAGAGTTAACACCTATCTGTCTGAAACTATTCTAAAAAATTGCAGAGGAAGGAACACTTCCAAACTCATTCTATGAGCTCATCATCACCCTGATACCAAAACAGACAAAGACATCACAAAAAAAGAAAATTA
The DNA here is from genome assembly GCF_048564905.1 of Vicugna pacos. NCBI lineage: Eukaryota > Metazoa > Chordata > Mammalia > Artiodactyla > Camelidae > Vicugna > Vicugna pacos. The sequence goes on from NC_133001.1 coordinate 37,744,080, forward strand.
CAGGCCAATATCACTTATGAATATAGATACAGAAATCCTCAACAAAATACTAGCAGGTTGACTACAACAATGCATTAAAAGGATCATACACTATGATCAAGTGGGATTTATCTCAGGGATGAAAGGATTTTTAAATATCTGTAAATCAATCAATGTGATACATAACATTAACAAACTGAAGAATAAAAACCATATGATCATCTCAATAGATGCAGAAAAAGCTTTTGATAAAATTCAACATCATTTATGATAAAAAAAAAAACTCTCCAGGGATTAAGCATAGACAGAACATACCTCAACATAATTAAGCTCATATATGACAAACCCACAGCTAACATCATACTTAAGGGGGAAGAGCTGAAAGCATTTCCTCTAAGATCAGGAACAAGACAAGGATGCCTACTCTCACCAGTTTTATTCAACATAGTTTTGTAAGTCCTGACCAAAGCAATCACAGAAGAAAAAGAAAGAAAAGAATCCAAATGGGAAACAAAGAAGTAAAACTGTGTTTGCAGAGGACATAAAACTATACATAGAAAACTCTAAAGAAGAGACCAAAAACTACTATAACTCATCCGTGAATATGGTAAAGTTGCAGGATACAAAATTAATATACAGAAATCAGTTGCATTTCTATACATTAACAACAAAATAGCAGAAAGGGAAATTAAGGAAACAATACCACTTACTATTGCACCAAAAAGAATAAAATACCTAGGACTAAATCTACCCAAGGAGCCAAAAAAAAGGTACTCAGAAAACTATAAGACACTGATGAAGGAAACTGAAGATGACATAAACAAATGGAAAGATATACCATGTTTTTGGATTGGAAGAATCAATACTGTTAAAATGGCCATACTATCCAAGGCAATATAGAGATTCAATGAAATCACTATCAAATTACAAATGACATTTTTCACAGAGGTGAAACAAAAATGTTAAAATTTGTAAGGAACACAAAAGACCCTGAATAGACAAAACAATCTTGAAAAACAAGGATGGAGCTGGGGAATCATGCTGAGACTTCAGACTATATTACAAAGCTACAATGATCAAAATAGTATGGTACAGGCAAAAAAAAAAAAAGACACACAGATCAATGGAACAGGATAGAAAGTCCAGAAATAAACCCACACACTTATGGTTAACTAATCTATGACAAAGGAGGCAAGAAGATACAATGGAGAAAAGATAGTCTCTTCAATAAGTGGTGCTGGGAAAAGTAGACAGCTACCTGTAAAAGACCAAAATTAGAACATTCTCTAACACCATACAAAGATAAACTCAAAATGGATTAAAGACTTAAATCTAAGACCAGATACTATAAGATTCCAAGAGGAAAACAAAGGCAGAACACTCTTGGACATAAATCACAGTAATTTATTTTTTAAACCAGCTCCTGGAGTAATGGAAATAAAAGCAAAAATAAATAAATGGGATCTAATTAAATTTAAAAGCTTTTGCACAGCTAAGGATACCATCAAAACGAAAAGACAACCTACAGAATGGGAGAAAATATTTGCAAATGATGCAACTGACAAAAGACTAATTCCAAAATATACAAATATCTTATACAACTTAATATCCAAAAAAAACAAGCAAGTCATTCCAAAAATGGGCAGAAAACCTAAACAAGCAATTCTCGAATGAAGACATACAAATGGCCAACAAGCACATGAAAAAATGCTCAGCATGACTAATTGTCAGAGAAATGCAGATCAAAACTACAACAAGGAATCACCTCACACCAGCCAGAATGGCCATCATTAAAAAGTCTGTAAATGATAGTTGCTGGAGAGGGTGTGGAGAAAAGGGAACTCCCTACACTGTTGGTGGGAATGCAGACTGGTGCAGCCACTATGGAGGTTCCTTAAAAGCCTAAATAGATTTACCACATGATCCAGCAATACCATTCTGGGGCATATAACCAGAGAAAAATAAAATTCAAAAAGACACATGCACCCCAATCTTCATAGCAGCACTATTTACAATAGCCAAGACATGGAAACAACCCAAATGTCCATCAACAGATGACTGGAGAGACTTCCGGGCAAGATGGCGGAGTAGAAGGACGCTTGTAAGTCACCCTCTCCCACAAATACACCAAGACCCACATCTACAGACCCACTCAGCCAACCAGAGCACCTGCGGAACTCCAACAGATCATCGCCCTCTTCAAAAGATAAAGACGCCAAAAATCTAGTAGGAGAAAAGGAAAAAAGAAAGAACAAAAGGCAAAGCAGCTCGGGACGGGTCCCGCGGAGAGGGAGCGGCAAAGGAGGACCGGCGCTTGCTCGCTAGGTCTCCCCTCTCCAATTGAGAGGCCAGCGGGACGGAGGGGGAGCCTCCAAGGCTCGGATCTGTACAGAGCAGCCCTTGTGGGACAGAACTAAGTTAAACGGGCACAGAGCGTCCCCCCGACACCCAGCCTGAGACGCGGGCTGGCAGCGGCGGGCAGGGCCAGGCTGCACAAGCCGGGCGGAGGACGGGGGCGGCTGCACGGAGGCAGCTCCGGGGGACTGCAAGGGGCTGGGCGCCGGGGCTGTGGGTGTACAGGACAGAACAACCTGGGCCCTCCATAAAACAGCAAGGCTGATGTGCTCTCGGGGGAAGGGTGCATACCCCCATCTCTGAAAACCCGCGGAAACTTTTCAGGGGAAGAGGGGCGGGGCCCAGGCAGAGCCGCCATATTCTCCAGCGCTTAGCACCCAGGCGGGGCCAGAGGCGAAACCTGCGTCCGCACCGAAGGGCTTAGCAGCCTCAAGGGCCAGACTGAGACGGGCCTACAGCCCGGGGCAGATAGGATCCTTCCATTCTGCTCCCCCAGAGAACTTGCTCCACAAAGACAAACAAGCAGCTGGGTCTTGGCTCAGAGCAGGGACGAGGCTGCCCCTCGGTCTTCCCTGAGCCCACCCACGGAGGGCCGAACGGGACAGAGCGCCGGCGCAGAGCGCGCAGCCGCACAGAGCAGCAGAGCTACCAGCAGCGCAGGCAGGGGGAGAGCGGCCCCCCGCCTGTCGGGCAGGAACACAACCCCTGACCGAGGTGCTGGGAGAGGGCACGACCCGCCCTCCTGCCTGGCCAGTCTGCAACATCTGACTGCGGCATCCGGAGGGGCAGTGACCCGCCCGCCCGCAGCAGAGGAGAGCTGCATCTGACCCCGTGTTAGGAGGAGGCGCGATCTGCTTGCCGACAGGTGCTGGGAGCAGCACAGAAGAGGGCGCCAACGGAGGGCCTATGAAAACAAGCTGAGCTTCCAAAACAGGACGAAGACAGAAGGACTTCACATTAAAAGCACACAGACTCCAGGAGAACACCGACAACCCTTTTTTTGTTTTGTTTTGTTTTTTGTTTTTGTTTGTTTGTTTGTTTTTTATTTTGTTCTTAAATCTGTTTTTACCTGTTCTATTTTCAATTACTCTCTTAATTTTTACTTCTTAATTCATTTCTGTTTCTCTTGGGTTTTGATGTCCTGTTATTGATTAGACACAGGCTTCAAACACATATATTCATCTCCCCACCCCCTTTTTTTTTTTACAGGTTTTAAAAGTACGTCTCCACCCGATTAATACTCTGCTTCAACCCGCTCTTCTATTATTCATTATACATTGTTATCAAACCCTCGTTCTCCCTTCTTTTAAAAATCTTTCTCTCTTTTTTTTTTCTTTTTTTTCCTAAGTTCTATTCCTAAATAGGCATTAGATAGATAAAATCCTTAAGATACAAAATAGACAACTGGTACTCCATAAACCACAGTGCCAGAGAGGTATGAGCAAGATGAAGAAGCAGAGAAACCTTTCCCAATTAAAAGAACAAGAGGAATCCCCTGAAAGAAAGCTCAATGAAATAGACATCGATAGCCTACTAGATGAAGATTTCAAAAAAGGAGTGATCAAATTGCTGAAGGAATTAAAAGAGATAATGCTTAGAGAAATAAAATATGTCAAAAATGAAATTGAAGCTATAAAGAAGAGCCAAGCAAAATGGGAAAACTCATTGACAGAGATGAGGAATGATCTAACAGCTGTGCAAAGCCGACTACTTAATGCAGAGGAACGAATTAGTGATCTAGAAGACAGGGCAACAGAAAGCACCCATTCAGAAGAACTACAAGATAAGCAAATAAAAAATAATGATAATAGCATAAGGGACCTATGGGATAATATAAAGCGTCCCAATCTTCGCATAATAGGGGTCCCAGAAGGGGAAGAAGGATCAAAGGGGATTGAAAAGGTTTTTGAAGAAATCATGACTGAAAACTTCCCAAACTTAAAGAAGGAATCAGATATACAAGTACAGGAAGCTCAGAGGGTCCCAAACAGGAAGAACCCAAATAGACCCACACCAAGACATATCATAATCAAGATGGCCAGAGTCAAGGATAAAGAAATGATTCTAAAGGCAGCAAGAGAAAAGCAAAGAGTGAACTACAAGGGAACCCCCATAAGGCTCTCAGCTGATTTCTCTACACAAACACTACAGGCCAGAAGGGAGTGGCAAGATATATTCAAAGCCCTGAATGAAAAAAAGATGCAGCCTAGGATACTTTATCCAGCAAGGCTATCCTTTAGGATAGAAGGAGAAATAAAGACTTTCACAGACAAAAAAAAGCTGCAGGAGTTTAGCAACACTAAACCCATGCTAAAAGAAATATTGAAAGGGCTATTCTAAATAGAAAAGCAGCAGGATGCTACAGAAATGAGAAACATACAACTGGAAAGGTGATAACTCATGAATTACAAATAAAGAAAAGACGAAATTATAAAAGAAGACATACAAATCACTGAGAGTGGGAGAGGGAGGCAGGGAAATATAGAATTTTTTTTTCTTTCTTTTAAATTTTTTTAACAGTAGGATGGGTTTGAGATCATGTTATTATCAGTTTATTAAAAACGGGTATAGGTTAATAGATTTACAAAAAAGGGTAACCACAAGTCAAAAATTTACAAGGGAGTCACAAAAATTAAATAAAATCCATGATAATACAAAGGAAAATTACCAAACCACAAAAGGAAGAAGAAAGGAACAAAGAGGATATACCAATTCAACTGCAAAGATAAGTTCAAAATGGCAATAAACACACATCTATCATTAATTACTGTAAATGTTAATGGACTAAATGCTCCAGTCAAAAGACATGGGGTGGCAGACTGGATAATAAAGCAAGAACCTTCAATATGCTGCATACAAGAGACCCACTTTAGGGAGAAGGACACATATAGATTGAGAGTGAAAGGATGGAAAAGGATATTCCATGCAAATGGAAAAGCCAAAAAAGCAGGTGTTGCAGTACTGATTTCAGACAAAATAGACTTTAAAACAAAGGCCATAAAGAAAGATAAAGAGGGACATTTTATAATGATTAAAGGAGTGATACAAGATGAAGACATTACACTCGTTAATATATATGCACCCAATATAGGAGCACCTAAGTACATACAAGAATTACTAACAGAGATAAAGGGCGATATTGATGGGAATACAATCATAGTTGGAGATTTTAACACTGCATTAACATCACTAGACAGATCTTCCAGACAGAAAATAAACAAGGCAACAGGGAAATTAAATACTACAATAGAAAAACTAGATTTGGTGGATATTTTCAGAGCATTACACCCCCCAAAAATAGGATATACATTCTTTTCAAGTGCACATGGAACATTTTCCAGGATCGATCATGTACTTGGACACAAAAGAAACCTCAACAAATTTAAGAAGATAGAAATTATCTCAAGCATCTTTACTGACCACAATGCCATGAAACTGGAAATCAACAACAGAGAAACAAAGGAGAAAAAAAGAAAAGCATGGAGATTAAACAATATGTTATTGAAAAAACAATGGATCAATGAGGAAATCAAAGCTGAAATTAAAAAATACCTTGAGACAAATGATAATGAAAGCACAACCACTCAAAACCTATGGGACACAGCAAAGGCAGTGCTAAGAGGGAAGTTTATAGCGATACAGGCCTTCCTCAAAAAAGAAGAACAATCTCAAATAAACAAGTTAACCCACCACCTGAATCAATTAGAAAAAGAAGAACAAAAAGCCCCAAAAAGCAGCAGAAGGAAGGAAATAATAAAGATCAGAGAGGAATTAAATACAATAGAGATTAACAAGACCATAGAAAAAAATCAACCAAACCAAAAGCTGGTTTTTTGAAAAAGTAAATAAAATCGACAAACCTCTGGCCAAACTCACAAAGAAGAAAAAAGAGAGAGCACAAATTAACAAAATAAGAAAGGAAAATGGAGAAATTACAACAAACAAAATAGAAATACAGAATATCATACGAGAATATTATGAAAAACTATATGGAACCAAACTGGATAACCTAGAGGAGATGGACAAGTTTCTGGAAACATACTGTCCACCAAAACTGAATCAAGAAGAAACTGAACACTTGAACAATCCGATCACTAGAAAGGAAATAGAAATAGCAATTAAAAACCTCCCTACAAAGAAAAGTCCAGGACCGGATGGCTTCACCGGGGAATTCTACCAAACATACAAAGAAGAACACATACCAGTCCTTCTCAAACTCTTCCAGACGACTGAAAAGGAGGGAATACTCCCAAACTCATTCTATGAAGCCACCATCACCCTGATACCAAAACCAGGCAAAGACACTACAAAAAAAGAGAATTATATGCCAATATCACTGATGAACATGGACGCCAAAATCCTCACCAAAATTTTAGCAAATAGAATCCAACAACACATAAAAAAGATTATACATCATGACCAAGTGGGGTTCATCCCAGGGACACAAGGCTGGTTCAACATACGCAGATCAATCAATGTAATACATCACATCAACAAGAGAAAGGACAAAAACCACATGATCATCTCAATCGATGCAGAAAAAGCATTTGATAAAATTCAACACCCATTTATGTTAAAAACTCTCGCCAAAGTGGGTATAGAGGGAACATATCTCAACATAATAAAAGCTATATATGACAAACCTATAGCCAGCATAGTTCTCAATGGTGAAAAACTCAAAAGCTTCCCACTAAAATCTGGGACAAGACAAGGATGCCCACTATCACCACTCCTATTCAATATAGTCCTGGAAGTCCTAGCCACAGCAATCAGGCAAGAGAAAGAAATAAAAGGGATCCAAATTGGAAAAGAAGAGGTAAAAGTGTCATTATATGCTGACGACATGTTACTATATATAGAAAACCCTAAAAGGTCCACAAAAAAGCTACTAGAGCTGATCGAAGAATTCAGCAAGGTAGCAGGTTACAAAATTAATGTTCAAAAATCAGTTGCCTTTCTTTACACTAACGATAGATCAACAGAAAAAGAAAGTAAAGAAACAATCCCCTTTAAAATAGCACCCAAAGTAATAAAATATCTGGGAATAAATCTAACCAAGGAGGCGAAAGAATTATACACAGAAAACTATAAACCATTGATGAAGGAAATTAAAGAAGACTTTAAAAAATGGAAAGATATTCCATGCTCTTGGATTGGAAGAATCAATATTGTTAAAATGGTCACACTGCCCAAGGCAATCTACAGATTTCATGCAATCCCTATCCAATTACCCAGGACATATTTCACAGAACTAGAACAAATCATAATAAAATTTATATGGAACCATCAAAGACCTAGAATTGCTAAAGCATTACTGAAGAGAAAGAAAGAGGCTGGAGGAATAACTCTCCCAGACTTCAGACAATACTATAGAGCTACAGTCATCAAGACAGCATGGTATTGGTACCAAAACAGACATATAGACCAATGGAACAGAATAGAGAGCCCAGAAATGAACCCACAAACTTTTGGTCAACTCATCTTCGACAAAGGAGGCAAGAATATACAATGCAATAAAGACAGTCTCTTCAGCAAATGGTGTTGGGAAAACTGGACAGCAGCATGTAAAACAATGAAGCTAGAACACACCCTTACACCATATACAAAAATCAACTCAAAATGGATTAAAGACTTAAACATAAGACAAGATACAATAAACCTCCTAGAGGAAAACATAGGCAAAACATTATCTGACATACATTTCAAAAATTTTCTCCTAGAAGAAATAAAAGCAAGAATAAACAAATGGGACCTAATTAAACTTACAAGCTTCTGCACAGCAAAGGAAACCAGAAATAAAACAAGAAGAAAACCTACGGAATGGGAGAAAATTTTTGCAAGTGAAACCGACAAAGGCTTGATCTCCAAAATATATAAGCAGCTTATACAACTCAGTAAGAAAAAAATAAACAACCCAAGCCAAAAATGGGCAGAAGACCTAAACAAGCAACTCTCCAAGGAAGACATACAAATGATCAAAAAGCACATGAAAAAATGTTCAATATCACTAATTATCAGAGAAATGCAAATCAAAACTACAATGAGGTATCAACTCACACCAGTCAGAATGGCCGTCATTCAAAAATCCACAAATGACAAATGCTGGAGAGGCTGTGGAGAAAGGGGAACCCTCCTACACTGCTGGTGGGAATGCAGTTTGGTGCAGCCACTATGGAAAACAGTGTGGAGATTCCTCAAAAGACTAGGAATAGACTTACCATATGACCCAGGAATCCCACTCCTGGGCTTGTACCCAGAAGGAAATCTACTTCAGGATGACACCTGCACCCCAATGTTCATAGCAGCACTATTTACAATAGCCAAAACATGGAAACAGCCTAAATGTCCATCAACAGGTGACTGGATAAAGAAGATGTGGTATATTTATACAATGGAATACTACTCAGCCATAAAAACCGACAACATAATGCCATTTGCAGCAACATGGATGATCCTAGAGAATGTCATTCTAAGTGAAGTAAGCCAGAAAGAGAAAGAAAAATACCATATGAGATCGCTCATATGTGGAATCTAAAAAACAAAAACAAACAAAAACAAAGCATAAATACAGGACAGAAATAGACTCATGGACAGAGAATACAGACTTGTGGTTACGGGGGGGGGGTAGAGGGTGGGAAGGGATAGACTGGGATTTCAAAATTGTAGAATAGATAAACAAGATTACACTGTATAGCACAGGGAAATATACACAAAATGTTATGATAAATCACAGAGAAAAAAATGTGAAAAAAAAATGTGATGAGATAACTAAATAAAATATATCCTTGAGACCATAAAAAAAAAAAAACAGATGACTGGATAAAGAAGTTGTGATATACATATACAATGGAATACTACTCAGCCATAAAAAACATAAAATAATGCCATTTGCAGCAACATGGATGGACCTGGAGATTGTCATTCTAAGTGAAGCAGGCCAGAAAGAGAAAGAAAAATGCCATGTATCAGTTATATGTGGAATCTATAAAAAAAAAAGACACAAATGAACTTATTATTTATAACTTAGATGACTGATTTCTTGAATATGTGTAAGCATATATGACTTTCCCTTATGATTGGATTACCATATTCTGATTCTTATTTTGTGGTTGGCTTTATTCCTTTGATAACTGTGTAAGTTTAAAAAGCTAAAGCTCTAATCTGTTCTTAGAAACAATGATTAGCACAGACATGTAAACTAAAAAAAATGTGCAGTATATTATTTATGTTTATTTACATGCAATATATTATATATGTGCAGTCAAGCTGTAGCAATTCTATCTAATAAAACTGAAAACTGGAAAAACACACACATACCAAAAGCTCCTTAGAGGATTCTTCAGCCATGATTAAGAATCACTGATTTAATCCAGCCTCTCATAACCTGTAAAATGGCTTGTCTGAGGCCATCTAACCTGGTCAGGACCACAAAATACCTCTTCATAACCTGTAAAATGGCTTGTCTGAGGCCATCTAACCTGGTCAGGACCACAAAATACCTCTCTAGTCTCCCTTGAATCTGCACTGAACCAGGACTATGGCTTCTTTTCAAAAATATTCAAGAAATTCTCTTAGAAAAAGTGCTAGCTAAAAGACCTAAGGAAAATAAAAATCAAACATAATTACAAATATATACACTAGTTAATATACTGTATCACAATAGGTATCTTTTAAACATACTTTTGAATCTGTGATTAATTGCAATTGCTCATTAAAGGTGTTCTATTTTTTTGCTTTCATTATAGAGAGCACAAAATTTTTCAGAGAAGCCAAATGAAAAGATGCAGACTAACGGGCAGTGCCTTTGACCACATCCTCTGTATGATGCACTGAAAACCATCAGTTAATGAGCTGATCCTAATTGTGCTCATTTCCCAGCAACCACAACGGGCTTGTATCCTGGGAGACAGAATGTGTTTCTGGTCACTCATTCTAATCCCAGAAATCAAGGAAAATAACAAGACTCTCACAGAGGGCAGACCAAGCAGGTAGTACTGTAACCAGAGAAGCATGGGCTTTTGACAGTAAATGCCAGGGAGGAAAAAAGAGAAATGAAAGAGACTGATCATTCTCTGCCTACAAACACAATGTTTATAAGTCCCAAAATTTGAGACTGTAAGTGTATGTTTCAGGCTACTAAAATAAATTATTTTAATCCACAAGGTAAAGAAGATAAACTGTCAATAGCTGGATCCTACATTAGCATAATATCTTTGGTCACTTATGGATAGGTCAATTTTATGGAAATAATGTTTCAAACAAATCAAAATGCTAAAGACAGCAGGGTTAAAAATAATTTTTAATTTTAGTTTTGAGAACACAAATTTTTAAGCCCTTTAGCTCAACCATCTATGCAAAGTGCTCATTAAAAATACTATCTAGATTTTTTTTAATTTGCTCATTTCTTGCATAATATTAGAATCCAACACATTCAGCAAACATGGATTGTAGTGCTTACTATGTGACTGACTGAGAACATGCTATAGCAAGGTGACTAGCTGGGAAATTAATTTTTGTTTTTGCTTCCTGTGTGTAGATTCATCTGACAGAAAGCATCTGTATTCCTCAAGTTGGGTCCTCACTGTCAGAAAAGGAAGACAGGTTCATTTGTGGTGGGTATGTGGCCGGCCACTGTGGGCCATCTTTTGCTTCCTCAGGTCCTACTGCTGAAAGAAGAGGCAGGATGAACCTTTTCTGTATTATGGAGAGTGAAAGGAATAAGGCATTGCTCTTCTGGATAACACAGGATTGGGAATAAGAACAAGGCTTACAAAATTCTGTAGTAACTTAGGGGCAGGGTCTTCAATGTGTCAGGCCCATAAAGGGCACAGGACACAACATCAGGAGCCCAGCCTATCATGTGGAGTCTCCAGAGAACTGGACAAGGATATGGATCTGGAGATGGGAAATCACAATGTTAGGTCCACAAATGGAACCAGTCCCCGAACCACGGGATCATGTGACCAAAAGAATAAACAATCACAGAGCAACCCTGGCCTGGGACCATGGACTTGCATCACCCAAGAATCAAGAGGCTGCATGACCTCTTTTCAGGGTAACCGAAGTCCACAGCATAATACAACACAAGGTCAGAGACCTGTGAAATGATTAACACTGGACTTCTCAGCAATTTGGACATGCAGGAGCTAATACCAGCTCCAATAAAATTCCTCTCAAAAATGACAGAATTATTTATTGAATATGAAGAAAATTGACATTATATATATATAATATGTGTACATATATATATATATAAAGAAACTTGATTAACAATTTGTTACTAAATTCACTTGTATGTAGTACAATTATATTTTCTTCAGCCATAATCTAATTCAGATTGTTCTGTGACAACGCAAAGAAAAAAATGGGCATCAAAGTGGATATCATATAATACTCCTCTCCACATAAATCCCTACCTCTCATCAAACTAGAGAAAGATTTCCTGAGATCTTATTAGAGACATCTAAAAGGTACTTAATTTAAATGTGAACACTCTCTCACACATAATCTCATTTATTCTTTAGACAAATGCATGTGTTAAATCCCCACTGTATGTCAGACAAATTTGTATTAAACTCTCATTAGATGTCAGGCTGTGCCAGATGCTGAGGATACACTGGAGAGATAAGAGAAATGGGCTTCTGTCCTCACAGAGTTTAGTTCAGTGAAAAATCAAGAAAACTTATCAAAAGTAAAAATTCTGTAGATGACATATGGGAGAAGGGCATTTTCTGTAGTAGCAAATAGAAGAACATAACAAACTAGGCAGGGATGGAGATTAGGAGGAAGTAGAAAAATGACAGGAAAAAGATGACTTAGCCAGGTGACCACTGCATATATTACAACTTCTATCTTTTTAACCACCAAAATGAAAACACAGTGTGTTTCAACATAATAAAATCCTTCAAGACTACTGGATCATTTCATCTGATACAATACAATATTAATATCATACCTATTAAAGGGGAGGGGAGGGAAGGGGAGGTGAGAGAAGAGTGAAAACCACCTCCCCTGTCCATATATATATATATATATATATACACACACACACACACACACAACCAGCCACCATCCTACTTTTCTGCTGCCTTTCACAGCAAAACTATTGGAAAAGAGCTATGTACTTGCCATTCCAATTCCTCACTCACCATCCCTCCTCTATCCACTCCAGCCAGGCTTTCCTCCCTACCACCCCACAGAAATGAGTCTTACCAAGATCGCTAATTACCTCCTTTTTTTCCAAAGCCCACTGACAATACTCAGTCTTCATCTTATTCATCTTCTCAGCCTCATTTGGTATTGTCTGCACTCTTCTTGAAATTTGTTCTGCACCAGATTCCTATACTCCTACCTTCCCTGATTTTCCTTCTGCAGTACCAAATACCCCTTTTCAGACTCATGTTGGCTCTGTCTCTTCTATAAAACTCTGAATGTTGCTATATCCTCAGGGTACAATCCTCAGGACTCTCCTCCTCTCAATGTAGCCTTCCTCCCTAAGAGATCTCATGCATCTTTATGGTTGCAAATACCATCCACACACTGATGACTCTCAAATTTCTCTTAGGTTCAGTTCTCTCCCCAGAAGTTCCAGTTTCGTCAAGCATCCTGCCAACTTGACAACTCTTCTATAATGTATGTGGCCAAACAGAACTCTTGATTACCATTATCTTGTAAATCTATCCCCATTTCAACCATCAAGCTTTTCTCATACCAATGACATCATCATTCAGGCAGTTGCCCAAGTTAAAAAAATAAATCTATGTGTCATCTTGACTCCTTCTCCTTCCCTCATGTTTCACATCCAATCTATCACAAACTTCTAACTTCAGTTAACCATACCTCCAAGATACTTATTTTTTTTACTTAATAATTACCTAGATAGCATTTTAAGCATTTTACAAATACTAATTTATCCAATTTTCATGACAGTCCTAGAAGGTAGGTACTATTTTTAACCTCTACTCTACAGATGGATAAACTGAGCACCAAAAGAGTTTATGTAGCTTACCCAAGATCATGCAGCTAGAAAATATTCTGAATCTTTCCTCTTCTCAGTGCCTGCACTATTACAATCCTATTAAACAAGATACTATTATCACTTGCCAGGACCCCTGAAGGAGAACTTAAACTGGTTTCCCTGTTCTAAACCTTGCTGTAGCCCCCAGGCCTACCTCCTCATAGCAGTCAGAGTGAGCTTTCTAAAGCATAAATCAGACCACATCACTTACAGCTAAAAATTTCCCCTTTGGTTTCTCCCATCACAGAATAAATTTCCCTGAAGCCCTACATAGCTTATTTTCTTTCTCTCTACATTTTTCCTTAGTCCTTACTCTCTATCGTCTTTTTTTCTTTCCCTCAAACTTGCCAAGCATTCTGATCTCTGGAATTCTTTTAGTTGTTAATACTTCAGACACTTCCTGATCTTAACATGGCTGCCTCCTCTTTCTTAGCAATCTCAACTCAAATGTCATTTCCCCAGAAGGGTCTTCTCCAACCCAGCCAAAGAAGCATCTCTTGCCCTCTAGTCACTCTCTAGCATGTGATCCTGTTATAGCTTCTTGACAGCACATAAGTCCCTTAAATTGTTTCATTTACCTATGTATTCATCACTTTATCTCAAGGACCTAAGACTTATCCTTCCATACATATTTGTTGAATGAATAAATGAACTAAGTCTGACTGATAATCCTAAGACCCACTCCAATGCCCACAACCAAAGAGGATGACAGCAGATTCCAATTTCACAATATAACTTACTTCCCAGAACAATTCCAATATTGACCCTCATATATAAGCAGGGACATAGACTCTGGGTATCAGTTAGGGGAATGGTGGCTTTTGCAGAGAAAGCAGATGTGCTATAATTTAAGAAGCTAACAAGGTAATTGAGACGCAAACAACAACTGAGACACTAGTCAACAATATATAGCAGTATATAATTAAGTGCTTTTTTTTCAGTCTAGGCAGAAGTTCAAAGGAAAGATCAGTGAGGAAGAGAGAACAAGAGAAAAAGCAGCCCTTTGGCTCCCAAGTTCAAACAGCAAGTTCAAATCAAAGAAGGCTTCCAGGTTGGATGAATGAGATATCCGTGGGCCTAAAAGGAAGGGCAGAACCTACACGTTCAGGTGAATAGAGTATACCAGGCTGATACAAAGGAAGGAATGAATTTAGAATCATTGCGAGGCCAGTAGAACCAGCCTACTGCCTGGAGGACAGGAATGGTGGGAGCTCCAAAGGAACAATGTGTTTTAGGCCTGAAGCAGTAGGAAAAAGGGAGGAGATAATCATAATTAAAGCCACATTGAAAAGAAGATAAGAGTGACAGCAAAAAACGGCTACAAAGCAATACACAAGCATATGTAAGGTAATATTCAGTCTTTACATAAAAGACTGGAGAGACAAATGATAGAGTGATTAAAGTAGGATAGAGCTGGTCATAGAATCTCAAAACAAGGGACTTTTGAACTATGCCTTAAAAGAATAAATGAGAGTAGGGTGAAGCATTTCAAGCGGGGAGAGGGAAAAAAAAAGGGATAAGCATTCCTTACTTCCTGGGAAGTAACAGTCAGTTTAGGTCAGGATAGGAGGAGATATGCCACTAAGTTCTCCTGCAGTAGTGAGGCCCTATTGGAACATAAAGAGAAAGAAGGCTGAAAGTTAAGAGAAAGTTGATGGCATCTCAAAGTGTATCCACGAAGATGAGCGCAAGGCAGAGAGGTCCTATGAGGGGATGGGTGGCTGCCCATGAGTAGAAAGTGGCAGACCAAAAAAAAAATCACTCTGCTGGCATGACACAGGTTCTAGTTGGATAAGGTGACCCAAGCCCCAAGCCTAACACTTGGCATAGGAGCTTAAAAATTACTGTAAATCAACTACACTTCAATTAAAAAAAAGTTAAACTCTTAGGGAGCTACGTAGTATTGGATTATGTGATGTCAAGAACAGGGCAGCCCTGAGAAAACAGAATTATCAATCAGATTCAACTCCATTTTAAAAATAAAATCTGGCCAGCTGAGACTCCAAAAAATATATAGAGAGAGAAATTCAAGCAGAGAATTAAAAACTGTTTCTCTGTCTTAAAGCCAGGGGAACCAGACAGTATAGTGTAGAAAACAGTAATTGGGAAGGAAGATAACTTTAGGGCCTAGAATCTACATCAGTGTGTTAGCCTGGTCTAGTGACAAGGAAGCTAGAAAAGGACTAGTGATGAAGACTAGACATGAGAAATTTGAGTGTGTGTAGTAAGCACACATTTGGATACCGGTTATGGCTGGCAAAGATTTCACACTATCTCATCTGACTGCAAAAAAGCCCTCTCAAATTCTTGTAAGGTAAGCGTACAATAAGCCCCCCTACATACTCCTGATCTCCTTTACCTTGCTCTACCTTTTATTTTTCCAAAGCATTTGTCACCTTCTAACACACTATATGACTTCATTTATTCAACTTACTATTTTTTGCCTATCTGCCAAAAAATGTAAGTTCCACAAGGGCAGGATCTTTGTTTTGTTCAAAAATAGTTTCCTTCCAGGAAACCATAATTTACAATATCGACCTGTAAGTTATGGTTTAGAGGAAAGGAGAAGGGGCTATTTCAGTTCAGAATAGAAAGTCTAATTCTGCCATGCAGAGAAGAAAAGAGAAACTGGGACAAAGGATGTAACATTTGGGCTCAGTTTTGAATTATGAGTACAATGAAGAATGAAAAAAGAAAATATCATTTTTGTAAAATGTTACTTGACAAATCTGATTCCAAATTATTTGGCCTTTTCACTCTGTACAATTGCTTCTAGAGTTTCATTAGATACAATTTATATTCACTTCAAAGGTGAAAATTAACTTCAGGGTAGTTTATCACAAATGGATTTGGAGGATTCGGGTTCTCCCGGCTCCGGTGCAGGCATGGCCTAGTCGAAGAACCACAACATATACAACCAGTCCCGAAAATGGCACAGTAAACGGCATCAAAAAACCCTGATCACAACTATACAAATCTCTTAAGGGAGTGAACCCAAGTTCCTGAGGAACATGTGCTTTACCAAGAAGCACAAGAAGGGCCTGAAGAAGACGCAGGCCAACAACGCCAAGGCCATGAGTGCACATGCTGAGGCTGTCAAGGCTCTCGTAAAGCCCAAGGAGGTCAAGCCCAAGATTCCAAAGGGCAGCAGCCAGGAGCTCAGTCGACTTGCCTATATTGCTCACCCCAAGCTCGGGAAATGCACTCGAGCCGGCATCACCAAGGGTCTCAGGCTCTGTCGGCCAAAGGCCAAGGACAAGGCTCAGACCAAGGCCGCAGCTTCAGCTTCAGCTTTGGCTCCGGCTCTGGCTCAGGCTCCCAAAGGCTCCCAGTCCCCCACAAAGGCTCCAGAGTAGAGGCTTTCATCTATTGATGTGAGGATATAAGGACTAGTGTGACCCCTGGGCTGCTGTCTGCATGGGGCTCATGTCTACCTGTGCTGTTTGGACCAATAAACCTGGGGCAGGATCTGTCAAAAAAAAAAAAAAAAAGGGATTTATATATAATATTTTCTACTCACTGGTAGAGTTGTAACATGAAGAAATAAATAAAGATCAATGTGGGAATGACTGTCCTTCATTATTGATATTTTCTAAATAATAAATTTACTCCAAAAAAAACAAATAAAATCCATTTTTAATCACATAGGAAAGAACTAGCAAGTATTTAAGAATCCTTCACACTGATGAGGTGATGGACTTCATTGTTTTAGGAGTCTTAAATTATTTGGAATATATGAACCAAAAATACCTTTTGTTTACCTTTTAAAGTGTCCTATATTATTTGTTTTATTGAACTTCATGGAGCTCTTCTTAATGAATCATGTACACTTTAAAGAACTAATTAACCTTGACATTTATTGATTTCTTATACTTAGTGCCTGATTATGTTTCAATGAGAATATTAAGCAGTATACTAAGTAGGGAAGACATTTCCCCAAACACATGTGGGGTAATATCTCAAAGTGGCCCAGCAGAACTCCCATGGAGTGACGTGTGTGGCAAAAACTAATCCATCTCATTTTATCTGGCACTGATTAGACCCTAAGCTACTATGTCTTATCTAGTTCTCCTTTTTACAAATAAATGTGTGGAATTTAACATGAGTGCGGAAGAAAGCATATGCATTATAATGATTAAATAAATTTTTAAGAGACTTTTCTCCCCCAAATGTTTTACATTGTTATCTCATTTGGTCTTCATACAACTTGATTAGAAGTAAAAACGGAAGTAAAAATCTTTCCTAAACCACCATGAAAAAAAAAAGTCCAAACTCACAGTCACAATCCAGTTCTCCAAATCAAGGTCAAGTATTATTTCTCTCCCACTGGTATAAACAACAGGCTGAATACTTTGGGGACAAGGGGGGAGAGACAGCAAAAACACAGATAATTAACATATACTCCCTCCCTTATCAAGCTCTTATTTTAGTGGAGTCAGCTAAAACAACTGCAAAACAGCACTCCCTACTTTGTGTTATTCTTTACTGTCCTAAAAGAACAGAAAATTGTTCCCCATCTCAGTAAGTACTAAGATTTCCGTTCCAATTGAACAAGCTAGAAACTCAAAAATCTTCCAATTCTTCCTCCTCCCTCCTCAGCCACATCTGATAAAGTCCATCAGCAAGTCCTGCCAATTTTGCCTCCTAAATATTTCTCATTTTTTCCATCATTGGCATCACCTGAGTTCAAGCCACCATCATATCCCATATGTACGAATTGCAACTGCCTCCTGAATTCTCTCACTGCTTCCATTCTGGACCTGCCCGATGTATTCTGCATGCTGCAACTGGAGTGACCTTGTAAAAACACAAATCTAACCATAAGTTCTCCAACTCAAACCACTCCAGAAACTTATCAAAACCCTTCTGGTAAAGCCCAAATTCCTTACACTGGACTACAAGACTCTTGTTTGGTGTAGCCCAGGGACTGTAAGGCCTTATTTGATGTAGCCCCTGCCTAACTCTCTAGACCCAGCATCTACCACTGTTCCACTCTTTGCTTTCTGCTACTTGGGCCTTCCTTCAATTCCTTGAATATTCGTTAGTCTTTACTCCTCCTGGCATTTCCACTTGTTTTTCTCTTTATCAAGAATGCTCTGCCCCCACCTCACCCTCTATTCACAGCCCAATTATCACTTTTTTATGGAAACATTCATTGACTTCCCAGCCACAATCAGTTCCTCTCATAAAACTTCACACTCCTAAAGAATATATATATATATATATATATATATAAAGATATATATGTGTATGTGCATACCTGAATCACTATGCTGTACACCTGAAACTAACACATTATAAATCCACTATACATCAATTAAGAAAAAAAACTTCACACTCATCTTTCATAATACCCATCACAACTTATAACTATTTATTGTGTGATTGTTTATGTAACATCTATCTCCTAATTCTATCCTGTTCCAACTGCACTGTAAGATCCATGAGGACAAGGACAGTATCTTCTTTGCTTCCTTTCTATCCTCATAGCCTAGCATCTTGCAAGGTACCCTGTAGGAGCTCAATAATATGTACTAATTCAACCAAAGGATGGCTAAAAGAAGAAATGCTAAGATACAGATTACATGAACGAGGTAATATTGGAAATGAGTGGTAAGGGAAAAGCAAAAGCGTGATCATCTTATAGGGCAAGAAAGGGACTTCCAGGTTTTAAGAACAGTGAGAAACAAAGATGCAGAGTTATAAAGTCATTAAGCAGGAGAGGGACAATGAGAATTCCAGACTTACTGGGTTAAATATAGGGTCTACTGGAATACTAGCCCAGAAAGATGTGGTTCTGTCATAAAAAGCCTGGAACGGAGGATTAAAATTAGTGCTTGCTAACATAGTGAGCCACTGTAATTTTAAGAGCAGGAGTTGACATGTAAAAGTGAATTATAAATATATATATAAATATATATAAAATATATAAATTTATATTTTTTATATATATATAAAAAAATTCATGGCAACAAACAACTACCCAGTGGCACAAAATCATAGAAAGCCACTCTCTCTGTGCTTACAGATTTTTAATACTGCAAGGACCCTTAAAGATCATTTTGCTTCTGTTTCTTGAATTCCTTCAGGAATCTCCTCTGCAAAAGCTATCCACAATCTCTTACAACACCTAGACAACTAAGCATACACCATATCCAGAAACATTCCATTTCTATCTTGAGTCCCTCTAATTATCAACTAGGAATGCCTCTAATAAAGTCAAATCTGCATACACATTGCCCCACTTCTACCCTGAAATTCTTTACTCTTTTTTCTGTTGCTTGAAGATAATGTAGATCTGCCCTATGTATTCTCTGCGCGTTTGATAACTACCCAAATACTTCCCTGTCTCTTCCCTGGACTCTTAATTGAATCAGAAGACCAAACATTTTAGTAAAGAATCTAAATATTTAAATACAACTAAGAGTGAATTTATATTATTGATGTCCATGTATTACTGGCTAGTGACAAGGATGTGAATAAATGACTTCCAAAGATTCCTTCCATTCTTCTCAAACATAGTTAAGTGCTTCCTGGACAGGATCACCATATAAGGTACAATGACAGGAATGAAGCAGGCAGAAGTCAAAAGAAAGGAGACAAAAGGGGCTCTTCCCTTCATGCCTTGCCCTCCACAGGCCGTTCTGAAGTCAGCAGTTGTCATGAGGTTAGTCACTAAATCCGTTTCTAAGAAATGAATTCAAATTAAAGCCAAGTACAGCAGGCATTGCTTCCAGAATAATTTGAATCTTCAAGCTGTGCTAAGTGCCTTTTTGCCTCTACACTTGAAAATTACTACATTTTTCAGTTTGTTTTTATTTGAAAGAAAATGGTTTAGGTGATTATAGAGGAGTAGCTTGTCAATTCCACGCATGATTTCTATGCTAAATTCCAAAAGTCTCTTTAATAGATAATTTATGTTCCTCTAAGATAGTTTTATTTTAGAATAATAAAAGCCCTCAAACTTCCCAGAGGCAAAAAAAAAAAAATGATGCTCAGTGTGAGATCTAAGAGCTAAGCTCTTGCCAGAGGCCTATCCATCTTACAAGATCAAGAGATACTCTCTCCAGTAGTTCTTCGTGGGTGACTGAAAACTGTAGAAGAATGATGAGTCACAGACTGTTGTCCTGGACTTGAGTTCCACCAATGTCAAAAGCAAAAGAAAGATAAGAATTCCTCAGGATCCCTCATTTGCAAAATTCCTCGTCTCCTGATATCCATTTTCTTAAATTCAATTTTTTTTTATTCATTTGGCAAAGACTGACTGATCATCTATTATGTGACCAGCACTGTTCTGGGTGCAGGGAATGTAACGGTGAACAAAATAGAAAAAAACTGCTGGAGTTCACATTCTAGGGGAAGGGAAACAGATCATGAGATTTGTGTTTATGTTTTTCTGCTAAAAAGAAAAAAATAGGGTGACATCCTAGACAGTGACTATTGGGGCTTGGGGCAGATTACACAGGGTGATCAGAAGAGCCATTTCAGTGAAGATATTAGAAGTAAACAAGTGACAAGAAAATCTAGCCATGCAAAAAGGGCTTGGGAAAGAATATTGCAGGCAGAAGAAAGAGCAAGTGCAAAGGCCTAAGAGAGCTATTCTGTGAGCATGATTACAAGAATGCTCTCAGGAGAATTTCAACATATTTAGTGATAGTGGATACCTTACTTCATTTGAGCATTCAAGTGAGTGCTCAAAGATCAAGGCACTCATTCTCCCAGCTGCCAGACTGTTGCAGCTGAGTCCCACTCCAGGCATTGTCCACAGCACAAGAGTCTCCCCTATCCCTTGGTACAGTCTGCATCCAATGACTGGCCACAGAGGTATAAAGATCTAGCTCTCTTCCTTTTAATGGCCATCCAGCTCCTAAGCACCCCATGCACTGGCTCTGTGTGATTGTATCACTGCACAACTCTTCCCTCTACCTGGTCTTACATCCTTTATTCCCCTATAGGTACTGATGCTGAGGGTACTTCCCAATGTAGCTTCTACAGGCAGATCTCCCTCTCAGCTGCTCTTTCCCTGGGGAATCCAGCTGAAGCTCTGAGTTGACCATTTAAGACACTTACAAATACTAAAATATTACAGCAGCACCATTACCAAATTTAGGAATCATTTAAGAGTGCCAGTGCTTCTTTAATCAATCTGTCTGTGCTTAAAAGATAACGTGACACGAGATCCTAACTGGTCTCCATGTTCTGATATTATTGCTTTGAAATCTGTCCCCACAATGCTGACTGATGCTTCCCAACCACAAATTTGACCATGGTGATCCCCTCCTGAAACCCTCCCATAGCTCTTAACAGCCTTCAAACGTCAGCACCATGGTGCACAAGTCACTTCTGTTACAGTAGGCAGGCAGCCAGACAATAGCAGTGAAAGAGGGGCACATGCCAAATGACAGGCTACCATCTATCTTGTGAACAACAGGGGTTCTTGGGCAGAAAGAAAAAAGCAGAAACCTCCAGACTGATAAAAATTTACAAATTTGGGGATGATAAGTGCCCTAGAGGCTGACAAAGAAAGATGGAAAAAGGCAGAAATCTCCAAAGTCCCAATGTAACCTTTCACTCATTATGCCCTCATTACAATAAAATTAGCCTTGCAGACTAGAAGTACCCATCACACACTGACGCCTGACAGTTCTGATCAAGACTAAATATGGACAAAAATCCCTCCTCCCCTCAGGAAGGTGGAGCTGGGATGAAAATCAGGGAATATGACCCCAAACCTCTCCCTCTCCAATGAATATTCTATCCATTCATTTTTACACTCTATGTAACCAACTTGCCAAAGAAACTCAAGGCAGCACTCACCTGAGTGGCACACTCTTCCATTGAGAGCATTATTATTTATCCCTTTAATAAATCCACACTTTACTTTGTTGACCTCCATGTCTTGTCTCTGAATTCTCTCTGTGATGAGAACCTAATCAAGGGCAACACACTCTGCCTTCCTGTTAAACCTTTCCACCCACCTTCTTCTACCCTGAACCCATGGCATTTTGGCTATGCTATTTCACAACCTCTTGCTCATCTCTGAACCTGCAATTTCCTCTGCTTAGCAAATCATTTTTTATTCTGTAAAGGCACCTTCTTTGAAAACCCTCCTCAGCTCCTATAGCCAGAGTTTCTTATAGCTCTTATAGCTCTATTTTTGTACTCTTTTAGTGTTGCACCTATCACTGTAACATCTGCCTATTTTCGCTGTCCAACTGCACTACGATTTCCTAAAAAAAAAAAAAAAATCCAGGCACTATGTCCTATTCAATGTTGACCCCTCCTTGAGCAACCAAAATAGTGCCAGGCACTTTGCAGACACTCACAAAGGTTATCTCTTTCTGACTGACTTTTGAAACAAAGGCATAGTCACAAAACATATCGGTAACACAGATAGATGCCTTGTTAGCAACCATCCATCTTAGTCAAAAGGTTACTTTTCACTGAGTCCTCAGATAGGAAGAGCAGGAGCAAAGAAATGCAGAAACTATGTACAATGCTGTTTGGAATACAACTGTAACTGCCAGGCCCCAATCCCTCTAAGTCTCAGGCATCAAAAATTTTAAGGACCCTACAGATCACTACATTTCCAAACCCGTTCACTCCAGTTAAACTCTCCCCAAGTGCTTGCTGGGGGGAAATGCACTTAAACACTAACCATTGATAATAGTAATGATGAGTCCAAGAGAAATAAAATCTTCCCCTACTGACAATCCCAATGTGCAGAAGAGGCAGTGGTGCAACAACAACAACAAAAAAAAAAACCAGGAGTCTTCAAGATAGGACACTTGTGCTTGAATCCAAGCCCTGCCTCTTAGCAGCACATGATCTTGAGCCAGATATTTAATTTCTTGTAGCTTGCCTTTCCTCACCTACAAAATAGAGATTAGCCCTAACTCACACTACCTTTGTGAGAATTAAATAAATGGGTCCTAAGTGAGAAGATGCTTAGTCCAGGCTCTGACATCATTAAGGCCACAAGAATTCTTCATTCAAAGCAACAAG
Organism: Vicugna pacos; assembly: GCF_048564905.1. NCBI lineage: Eukaryota > Metazoa > Chordata > Mammalia > Artiodactyla > Camelidae > Vicugna > Vicugna pacos. Next base: position 37,767,436 of record NC_133001.1, read on the forward strand.
TGTTTTCACAAAAAGCATTTCCCTTATGACCTAAAACCCAAGCACAGCAGATCAGAAGAAATTGATTCTTATGAATTAATAACATCACTCTACCCTACATGAGTTTGATATGCTGATTTTGAATTTCTCATTTCAGTCTTATTTCTATATGAACAGAAAACCAGTTTATGTAAGAAACTATATCAAATTGTCAACCATATATACTAGGCTTCAGTACCTTTGATTTCTTTTTCCTAAGTAAGCTGTTTGAAGAATGACAGCTAGACAGTAAAAATACAAATGAAAACCTCTGGAAAGTTAGTAACTTTATAGACTGTTATATCCCAGAAAATACCTAAGCAGATTAAAACCTTTCTGCATTTTTAAAAAACACATTTTGATCTGACCACCTGCATGCTGAATTGTACAATAACAGAATTTTAAAGGGTTAGGATAATAAATCTCTCTAATCAACCTATTATAAAAAGCAATACCACAAAAATCTCACCTCTCCAGTACAGTTTAAAAGACAATTTAAATCTGATGGGTGTAAAATGTTGTGCTTACTTTTCTAAAAATGTTACTTGTTCGTTGAAAGGTTGGTAATAGTAAATGATACAATGCTTGAAATGGGAAGAAAGTAATCGACCCCCTTTTGTATCTTTTGATACGCAAAATGATAAATCCTGTCAAGTGGACTAGAGGCTAGAGCAAAATTATTAAGAAAAAAACTATTAATCACCCCTTGGTGTAGCCCTGCTTGATGCAAATTATACTGCTTGTCAAGACTTTTGTTTAGTCACAAATAAAAGGCTTAGTGGATAAAGGTTTGGCCTTTAGCTACAGGTTTTCTGCCAAACTGTGACCTGAAATGAATGAATTGGTATTGAGTAGGGCCTCATGACTCTGTAATTTAATGCTGACAGTAATTAGCTAAGAAGGAGGTGTTATAATGAAAGCCTAGGGCATGGTGTTCATGTGATTTTACCCAGCTCTAATAGATGGCACATCCTTTTTCAGTCTTTTTCATTTACTACCTCTGAAAAAGGAGAAGGTGCAAGTCATAAAAGATACTGGCTGCTTGACTCCGATAAATCTCTGGACAGTGAAGACCTTGGGTTTAAATTAGCTGTCAGGCTTCAGCCGTCTCACTCACCAGCTCACTCCAGAGTTAGCAACAGTGCAAAGACATTATAAATGGATTCATATGTCTTGATTAATGCCTTCTTTTGTAAACAGACTTTCTGCATAGAGCTGTGCCATAGTAGATGCCCTGTTCTAAAGGTTAATCTTCACATCAATAGCATATTCAAGACATTCTGCTTTTTCACAATTCTTCTTTTCTTTTTGAATTTCAAATTCTTTTAGAATAAATGAGAAAGAGGAGCCCTAATAGCAGAATCAGAATCTATTGTTAGAAACTTCCTGTGTAAATAAAAGATCATTCCTGCACATCTGGCTATTTCATAGGACATAGGAAATCCTCTGTATGATTCAACACTGAAGCCCTTCCTTCTTGGCTCTTAAAAAATTGCTTTAACAGGGAAGGCTCACAGCTAAATTACCCCACTGTGCCTCCAGCTTCAGATAACTTGCCTGATGTATCAGTGCTTTTGTAAAAAGTAGTCTGATGTTAGATGCTGGTGAGTATCTGACTGTATAATCAAACACCGGAGGCCTGTCCTTTTCTAACTGCTGCCAATCTTTGTGTTGCCTGAATGCCACTTTGCTACTACAGGGAAAAACTAGTGAGAAATAAGGATGCAAGAGGATAGTGTGTCAGTACATTTCACTTAATCCAAAATTTTAGTTCAGAAAAAAAGAGTTGATATGAGATTTTCTGTCACCTCAATTATTCTCAATGAATGGGAAGCAAATCTTCCTTTCAAATGTTTACTGACATTATCATTTACTCAGCTTTATAAAGCATTTTGTTGACATAAATTAGGTCTTTTGTTTACTCTATTCCAGATAGGAGCAAAAATAAAACCTTTGATAAAAATAGCTATCTAATTACTTCATTATCTTAGAAAATCAGAAATTCTACAAAAGATTAGTGGGTTACATTAGTCCATTTCCAATGATAATATAATAAGAAAATAAGACTTACGTGCAGGGAATTGGTTATTAGTTCTAGTTTGTTTATCAGGGTCTTTTTTCATCTATTTACAGACTATGTTTGTACTTTGGATTTTTAGAACATCTATTCTCTCCACGTTCAAATGAAACAGACAATACAGTTCCCCAAAATTGAGAGATTATCTGGTATTTGTCACTGTTCACCTCCAATTATTGCATGTTATTACTCTATGCCATCTTTCCTCTTTTGAAATATAATCGTGCTGCAATAAAGAGGCTTCTAATATAATCTGAGTGAAATCAGTAAATTGATAGAAAGGTTCACGGAAACCCATCTACTTTCCTGTCTTTATGACTGAGGCATCAGAAAGGAACCCTCATCTCCAACAGAAGAACCGTAAGAACTAGAACTGGCAGGAAACAAATGAACAAGGAATCCTTCCTTGGGAGAAATGGGGTCAAGTGGTTAAGCAAGATACAAGAATATGGAACAAAGTGAGCACATTTTAGGTCCTGAAGAACAAAACCCCCAGCACTGATTCCAGTCGTTTTACCAGGCTCCAACTACAGTACAGTTGTAGACCAAGCCTGAGAAAACAAAAACAAAGTCATGGCACTACTAAATGGGATTTGTGAGCCAAGAATCAACCAGAAGCAGAACAAGAAAAGCATTTAGCAGAAAAGAGGTAATACTTTCTTTGGGAGAAAAATTAGGATATGACATTAGAAAGAATAAAAGGTTCTTTTTAATGAATCCACAGGGTCCTCAGTGCCTGAAAAGTTGAGTTATGTAGCACCATATAAACAAAGATCATCCCCAAAAGGGCAAAAGATGCCAGTGTATACTTTATGTAAAATTTCAGATCAAAAGTTGTAGTGATGGGCTAAGCCTGGTGGCTTACATTTTGGACAGGAAAGAATTAGCACAAAATAGGAATAAGGACATCTTTAAAACGAAAAGCATATATACATTTTTTAAATACTGCAGTAGGCTGAACAATGGCCCCCAAAGATATCCAGGACCTAATCCCTGGAGCCTGTGAATGTTTCCTTCTGTGGCAGAAGAAACTTTACAGATGGAAGATTCTTGTGATGGGGATTATCCTGAATTTTCTAGTTGAGCTCTAAACATAATCTCAGGTATCCTTATAGGAGAGGGCAGAGAGAGATTTGATGACAGAAGAGGAGATGTGATGATGGAAACAAGAGACTAGAGTGATCTAAGGAAAGTGTCAGTAAAAGAATGCAGGCAACCTCCAGAAGCTAGAAAAGGCAAGGAAATGCATTCCCCTGATAGCCTTCCAAAAATACCAGCCCTGCTGACACTGACTTTTGAATGATTTTAGACATATGCCTCCAGAATGGTAAGAGAACAAACCTGTGTTGTTTGAAGCCACTGGGTTTGTGGCAATTTGTTAAAGCAGAGAGGAGACACTAAGATAAATATGTTTGGTTTTAACTTAATGTTAGGCAGCCTGAGACATAAGAAAGGTAAAATAGAAAAATAGACAAATATGCAGTAGTAAATTCTCTAGTATTTTAAAGAACAAAGGTCAACTTCTAAATCTAAACATCATTTGCGCAAAGTTCATTTTGACCAGTGCTTTGATTCCTAAAGGGATGTTACACTGGCTATGACTCAATAACATTCCAGCACTCTTTTGTACATACTCTCTTGGTACTGCAAGGGCTAGAAGTTTGGGAACTACATTTCCCAGAATGTCTTTCCAGTAGGATATCGACTGAGATTCCATCAAACAGAAGCACTTACGTGAGATCTGGAAGGCGAGGAGGAGGCAGAATCTACTCTTTCTCATACAGCAGTCCAGACTTCTGCAGCAATGGCATCAGTAACAGCTTACTTCCTGGCTTTATGGTCTACTATCAGGCTTCAGCTGGAATGTAGGCAGCAGCTGACTACAATTCTCTGATTTCTGGGAACACCTCCCCACTTCCTCCTTCTCTTCTCTGGCCTTTCCTACAATTTTGCAAGCACCTAATTCCCTGGGAAAAAAAAAATATTTTTTTCCTTGAAAAACCTGCAGACATCTAGGGTAATTTCTATTCTTCTCATTGAACACTAACTGATGTAAATTAGAATTTAGAAAAGGAAATTATCCTTTTTTTAAAAATCTAGTTATGTTTCCCAACTAAAGTAACTATAAAATATTCTGACATATTGTTTAAACTTCCAAAATATTTCCTAAGCATAATAATTCAGAGAAAAAGAAGTTCTCTTTCATAAGTCTTGAGATTGACTCTATGTGTGTAAAGAACAGTTAATAATATGGAGAGCATAGGGTTAGTGTATGTGAATAGCAACAGGTTGAATATTCATCTTATAAGTATTGTATTACACAAGACAATTTGTACAAGTTTGTGCTACTGGGTAGAAGGAAATGCTGAGTTCTGGCAATAAGTAAGGGAATAAGAAACCCTGAAGCGGCATTTTGTTTTTCCTTTTCTCTTTAGTATTTTTTGATTATTTCTGAATAATTTAGACATTTGGATAGTTTTTGTTTCTATGCTATCTAATACTGTAAGAATCTCTTGCCCATATCCCTCACTTGGTCTATATCAAAGTTAGTTATCACCCTCCGAGTATAAAATTTAGATATTATATACATTTTAATATAACAACCTTAGAGATATAATTCATATAAAATTCACCCTTTTAAAGTACATTCACAGAGTTGTACAATCATTACCAATATCTAATTTCAGAACATTTCAACACCATAAAAAAAAATTTTGCACCCATTAGCAGTCTCTCCTCATTTCACTCTATTCTAGCCCCAAGCAACTACTATTCTACTTTTGGTCTCAATGAATTTGCCTATTTTGGACATTTCATATAAATGGAATGATACAATATGTACTCTTTTGTGATTAGCTTTTTTCATTAAGTATAATGTTTTCAAGGTTCATCCATGACATAGCATGTATCAATGCTTTATTCCTTGTTATTGCCAAATAATTCCACTGAACGGATTTACCACATTTTGTTTATCCACACATCAATTTATGGATAGGAGTTGTTTATACTTTTCGGGCATTATGAGTAATGTTGCTGTGAACATTAGTATACAGGCTTTACTGTGGACATATGTTTCCAATTCTCAGATATATACCTAGGGGTAGACTGCTGCCTCAAGTGTTAACTCTAAATTTAACATTTTGAAGACTTCCCAGACTGTTTTCCAAAATAGCGTGATTATAAAATGATACAGCTAACGACATGAGGGCTTTAATTTCTCCACATCTTTGTCAATGCTTATTATTTTCCTTTCTAAATTATTACTATTATAGACATTCTAGTGACAAGTGATATCTCATTGAGATTTTGCATTTCCCTAATGACAATAAGCACCTTCTCATGATCTTATAGGATATTTGTATTTACTCTCTGCAAAAATATCTATTCAAATCACTAATTTTTTACTTGGATTATTTGTCATTTTATTTTAGGTTGTAGGAGATAAATTTATACTCTGGATTCTAGTCCCTCTATTGAATATATTCTTAGCAAATATTTTCACCCATTCTTTGGGTTATCTTTTTAATTTCTTGATGGTGTTTCTCTGAAGCACAAAAGTGTTTATGTTGAAATTAAATCTATTTTTTTTCTTTTGTCACTTGTGCTTTTGGTGTCATACATAAGAAATCATCACTTAATTCAAAGACATAAAGATTTACTCACATGATTTCTTCTAAGACTTATACTTTTAGCTCTTACATTTAGGACTTTGATCCATTTGGAGTTAAATTTAGTATATAGTGTAGTGTAGGAGTCCAAAGTCATTCTTTTGCCATATGGATATCCAGTTGTCCCAGTACCATTTATTAAAGAATATTCTTTCTATGGGGAGGGTAAAGCTCAGTGATAGTGTACATGCTTAGCATACATGAGATCCTGGGTTCAACTCCCAGTACCTCGATTAAAAGTAAGTAAATAAACCTAGTTACCTCCCTACCCCGACTCACCCCCCGAAAAAAGGAATATTCATTCTATCACTGAGTTTTATTGGTGCCCTTGTCAATACATGACCATAAAAGTAAGAGTTTATTTCTAGATTCTCAAATCTATTGCAATAATCTGTATGTCTATCCTACTGCCAGCAACATACTGTCTTCATTACATAGCACTGTAGTAAGTTTTGACATTAAGCTTTGTAGTAAGTTTTGAAATTAAGAAGTGGGAGTTCCCCAACTTCATTCTTTTTCAAATTGTTTTGGTTATTCTGGGTCCTTCAGATTTCCATATGAATTTTAGGATCAGCTTGTCAGTTTCTCCAAAAAAGCCAACTAGTATTTTGTTAGGGAATGCACTGAATGATCTACAGAGATCAATTTAGGAAGTACTGCCATCTTAACAATACCAAGCCTTCCAATCTATGAATACAGGATGTCTCTCCAATATTTAGTCTCTCTAAGTTCTCTTCAATCTTTTTATAGTTATCAGTGCACAAGTCTTGCACTTCTTTGTTAAATTTATTCCCAAGTACTTTTTTTTATGCTGTTGTAAATTTAACTGTTTTCTTAATTTCATTTTGATATTACTCATTGCTAACATGTAGAAATACAACTGATTTTTGTATACTGATATTGTATCTTGCAACCTCGCTAATTTTATTAGCTATGACAGTTTTTTAGTAGAATCCTTAGGATTTTCTATATACAAACCACGTAACCTGCAAATAGAGATAGCTTTATTTCTTCATTTCCAATCTGGATGAGATTTATTCATTCATTTTTAGGACACAAAGTTTGCTTTAAATATTTCTTTGGGGGAGGGGATACTCATACTTCTACTGAAGAGAAAAACTTTTACAATCCAGAGATCTTTTATTTTTTTAGACTTACCATGCCATGAATTTATAGGGAATGGGTTCCAGCAGCTCTGGTTCCATTCTGTTGGTTCTCAAAGTGTGCTTCTCTGAATGGAGCCAGCTGTTGCTTCAGTTGAACCCAATTACGTTTCTCTTTGGCTTCCTTCTTTTCCTGATCATTCTCCTTCACATGTTCTAAGAAGCTACTTCAGCTCTTAGAATACTTAATATGCTCAATATGTACACTAATTATCTTGGCAAGAATCTTGCCCTTAACTTGTTCTTTTACAGTGCCAACAGCATGATGGAAACACTGTAGATTCTTCCAGTTTTGCCACAATAACATTTATGGGGCATCCCTTTTTGAATAGTGCCCATTGTGATGTCTACAATATCACCCTTACTGTAGATTCACATGTATGTGGCCAAAGGAATAACAGCATATTTTGTAAAAAGCCTAGAGAACATACAATGGGTGCCTCTCCTCTTTCTCTCTGTGTTAGTCATCGTCATTTTGGCAAATTAACTGGATGATGGCAGTTCCAGCCAAAAGGCTGGTTGTCTTTTATTTCTTTTTCTTGCCTCATTACCCTGCCTAGAACATCCAGTCCAATGTTGAACTGAAGTGACAAGAGCAGGCATTCTTGTCTTGCTTAACACCATACGGGGAAAGTATTCAACATTTTACCATTAAATATGATGATAACTGTGGGTTCTTTAGAGTTACCCTTTATCCAGTTGAGGAAGTTCCCCTTTAATCTTAGTTTCCTGAATTTTTTTAAATCATTAAAGAGTACAAGATTTTGTCATATTGCTTTTCTCCATCTACTGAGATGCTTAGTGATTTTTGTTCTTTATTCTAATAATATATTGTAATTCATTGATTTCAGATACTAAACCAACCTTGCATTCCTGAGATAAACCTTCTTGGTCATGTTGTATAACTATTCTTTTTTTTTTTTTAGTATTGCTGGATTCAATTTGCTAGTATTTTGTTGAGAATTTTTATATCTGTATCTATATGGGATATCACTCTTAAGTTTTCTTTCTTTCCACATCTTTGACTAGTTTTGGCATCAAGGTAATACTAGCCTAATACAATGAGGTGGGAAGTGTACTGGTTTCCTACAGCTGCTCTAAAACATTACCACAAGAAAGTGGCTTAAAACAACAAAAATTTATTCTCCTATATTTTTGGAGGCCAAAAGTCGAAAATCAGTTTTACTGAGCTCAAATCAAGATGTTGGCAGGCTATGCTCACTCCAGAGACTCTAAAGGAGAATCCACTCCCTACCTCTTCCAGCTTCTTGTGGCTTGGCAGCATTCTTTGACTTTGCCCAAAAGGTAACATTTATATTAGAACATGAATATCTTTTGGGGGATTATTTTTAGCCTGCCACAGAAACCGTTACCTTTTCTACATTTTGGAAGAATTTGTGAAAGAGTGGTATTCACTCTTTTTTAAACATTTGGTAGAATTCACCAGTGAAGCCACCTGGGCCTGAACTTATCTTTGTGGAAAATTTTTAAATTATATAGCTAATCTCTTTACTTGTTACAGATCTTCTCCAATTTTCTACTTCTTCTTGAGTCAGTTCAGTAATTTGTGTGTTTTTAGGAATCTGTCCCTTTCATCTAAGTTACCTAATTTGTTGGGATATAGTCATTTATGTATTTCCTTATAATCCTTTCATTTCCTTAAGGTCAGTAGCGACATCTCTTTCACTTCTGGTTTTAGTAATTTGAGTTTGATTTTCTTCTTCTTGGTCAATCTAGCTAGGGGTTTGTCAGTTTTTTTGGTCTTCAAAAAAAATTCAGTTTCATTGATTTCTCTAGATGTTTCTATTCTCTACCCATCTGTTTCTACTCTAATCTTTATTTCCCTTACCAGTGGTCTTTATTTCTTCATGTGGATTCAACTTACTTTCCAGGGTCCTTTCATTTCACATAAAGGATTCCCCTTAGCATTTTTTGTACGATAGGCCTACTAGCAACAAATTCTCTCAGTATTTCTTTCACCACTTTGAATATGTTATACCATTGCCTCCTGGCCTCCCTGGTTTCTTCTAAGAAACCAGCTATTATTCATATTAAACACCCCTTATATGTGATTAGTTGCTTCTCTCACTGCTTTCAGTAGTCTTTGGCTTTCAACAGTTCTATCGGTTTCAACAGGATGTATCTAATGTGGATCTCTTTGAATTTACTCCATTTGGACCTTGCTAAGCTTCTCAGATATGCAGCTTAATTATTTTCATCTTATTTTGAAGTTTTGGACATTATTTCCCCAAATATTCTTTCAGCCCTTTTTTCTCTCTCCTCTCCTGGTACTCCTATTACGCATTTGATAATATACATCATGGTCTCCCCATATCACTAAGTATCTACTTATTCTTTTTTTCTTTCTGTTTGTCAAGACTATAAAATCTCACTTGACCTATCTCCAAATTCTGATTCTTTCTTCTGCTAGTTCAAATTGGCTTTTGAGCTCAAGTAAATTTTTTCATTTCAGTTATTGTACTTTTCAACTCCAGATATTCTATTGGATTCTTTTTTCTAATTTCTTTTTATTGCTATTCTCTATTTGATGAGACATTGCTCCTATACTTTTAATTCTGTAGACATGGTCTCCTTTAGTGCTTTGAACATGTTTATAACTTATTTAAACTCTGTCTAGTAATTTATGGTGTTCTAGTAATGTGGGGGCTTCCTCAGGATCAGTTACGTATTGACTTCTTTTTTTCACCCCTGTGCATGAGCCATACTTTTCTCTCTTTTTTTGCACATCTTCAAATAATATATTATGGCAAAAACTAAATATTTTAAATAATATAATATGGAAACTCTGGAAATCAGATCTCGTCTCCAAGGATTTTTTTTGTTGTTGCTGTTTGTTTAATCAGTTTCCTGGACTAATTCTATAAAATCTATATTCTTTGTCATGTGTGGACACTGATGTCTTTGCTCAGTTAGCTTTAAATCAACTAACAACTGGATGGAGATTTACTTAAATGTATTGAAACAATAAGTCTCCAAGCATTTGCCAAGGGGTTCTATGTGAGTTACTCCTTCAACATCATGCAGGTAATTTACTACACTACCTTAGTCTTCACTTCCTCCTTGAGCAGAATTTCAGGTCAGCCACAAGTGAAATAGAAGAGCTTTCTCAGATTATTCCTAGACATGCATACAGCTTTGCATTTGTGTGGCCTTCTAGATCCCCAGGAATATGCCAGAGCTTTTCAAAAACCCCTATGAACATCTCGTTACCTACTTTTTCCTTTTAAGTTTTTGGCCAGCTTCCTGTGTGGGCCAAATATTATCACTACATCAGACAGCTGTAATTCTAAATAACTGCCACTGATTATTTTTGACAAATGCTTCAAGGCAAAAAGGCTGTTAGCACTAAGCCAGTCAGGTCAAATAAAGACAGGTTCTGCAAGCCACTATGGAAAACAGTATGGAGATTCCTTTAAAAAATAAAAACAGAGTTACCATATGATCCAGCAATCCCACTCCTGGGCATATATCCAGAGAAAACTCTAACTCAAAAAGACAAATGCACTCCAATGTTCATAGCAGCACTATTTACAATAGCCAAGACATGAAAGCAACCTAAATATCCATCTATAGATGAATGGATAAAGAAGATATGGTACATACGTGGGGATGGGGTGTAGAAGACTACGACACAGTCATTAAAAAGAATGAAGTAATGCAAATAGCAGCAACATGGATGGACCTAGAGATTATCATACTAAACGAAGTAAGTCAGATAGAGAAAAAAATTCATATGATGTCACTTATTTTTGGAATCAAAAAAAATGATATATACTAACTTATTTACAAAACAGGAAAAGACTCACATACATAGAAAACAAACTTACAGTTACCAAAAGGGAAGGTGGGAAAGGATAAATTTAGAGTTAGGGATTAGCAGATACCAACTACTATATATAAAATAAATAAGAAAAAAGGTCTTACTATACCACAGAGAACTAGATTCAATATCCTGTAATAACCTATAATGAAAAAGAACATGAAAAAGTATATACGTTTGTGTGTGTGTGTATACTGAATCACCACACTGTACACCAGAAACACAATGCTATAAATCAACTATATTTCAATTTTTAAAAAAAAGTTCTTCCAAAGAGATTTCCAGGGAACTGATAAGCCAAATAATGACAATTGTCTGGGAATGGGACTTTTTAAGAATTTTCAAACCTGTTCTGCCTCTCAGTAGCTACTAGGCTGCTGATTTTCTTGGCTTCCACAATTTTAAGGCTGGTAAGAGGGGGATGGGACAAGGCAAATTAAAACACCACAAAGCTCACTATTCTTACCAAGACTTAAACATTTTTCTTAAAAAAGTGGTCCTGAAATATTACAAGCCTTTGATTAACGTTCAGAGTTCTGGAAATGTTGATTTTGACAATTTTTGTCAATGTCCTCCTTTTTTTTATAGAGGAGTGGATTTTGAAGGGTTGTTACCCCACTAATCTGGAAGTGATCTCCTACATCACATTATATTAAAAAAAATCATCTCTCTCCTTCCTGACCTTAAGTTACATCAATAAGCCCTCTCCTATTCTTTTTGGTGTACGAGCTACCAATCCTTGTCATCTCTTAATGATCCCTGATATTTTGGTTTTTGATTTTACTATAGCAGGTAGGGAAAAGCAATTCAAACACACTTGTTTTTTATCTTTCTTATTTCTCAGCAGTGAAAAAGTAAATATAGAAAGCAAGAGGAAAAGGAAAAACTAAATTCAAATAGCCTTTCCTCTGCTATAGCTTTGGGACTTGCTTTTTATTAAAAACTTGGATCAAACTTTGCATCTATAATTATATATAACATACATAAATAGTAAGCATATGCAGGGTTAAACTGGAACATTCCTAAGGGCCTGATGAAACTGAGGGGGGGAAATTTTAATAGGATAAAATCCAATGATACGAACATTGGGTACTTTACATTTTGCATCAGTTCAAAAATAAACTACAGCAGTAAGCATAACAGTTTGATGTTGCCTATCTCTATCTTTTCACATTCATGTCAGCATTGTTTAATTTACTACATACTTGTATAACCTATTTTTGTGAGGATATATTCTATACAGTATCCTCTTAAACTTGTAAAGTATTAAGCACTATGTTTCTATGTGTGTCAGCACCACCAAGAGCTAGAAAATAAAGTCTGTCCTGACTTTAGATTATTCACTAGACTAGTTCAGCACTGGATACAGACAAACAAAAGGAGTTTGAGTTCATTTCATATCACCTTTCAAGACAGAATAAAGAAATTGGTCTTTGTTACTCAGCTGAGGAAAGATGGTATGATCATCACTAGAGAATATGAATAAAGCAAAATAATGCTATCTTGGCATTAAGAATTTATACCTAGATGAATACATAAATATAGCTTCCAAGACAAAACAGACACCAGTCCTATAGTTAAACCCGAATCCGTATGAAAAGATATTTTGGCTACACCATGTAAAACTTTTCAAATTATTGCTTATTATAATGATTCATCTAGCTTTAAAATACCCATAGAAAACTTCATAAACAACCCTTTCAATTTGTGTTTCTGTCTACTAAATGCATGGCTTATTTGTCTTAATAGGTCTTTTGCTTACTCACAATTCTTTCTATTTGAAGCTGATTCTTTCATTTCTCAAATTTCAAATCATGAATCTATATAGAGCACTATGAAGTATGCAATACTGTGCTAGATACTCCACAAAGGGAAATTCAAGGTAGACTTTCTTTCGTCAAGGAAACAATTCCAAAGTGGAAACAAGATGGTAGAATTGGAGGAAGGAAGATTATTTGATGTATTAACACTTAACAGAAAAAAATCTTAGGATGTTGATCCAGGACATTTGTATTAAAAAAAAAAAAACCACCACCAACAACAATCAAACCACTATGGGCATCTTCCTGTCCCCAGTTTCTAAGAGTGACCTTCTATCTGACTCTCAATTATATTCATTAGAAGATAACCGTCCCTCAGAATATAGGTCGTGTAATGTTTATTAAAATACACAGGGCCTAGTTTCTGAGCATAACTCTCACTCAAGCACTCTCAGTTAATGCTTGAAAAGCCACTGAAGAAGAGATCCCAACAGGGAAATATACACAAAATGTTATGATAACTCACAGAGAAAAAAATGTGACAATGAGTGTGTATATGTCCATGAATGACTGAAAAATTGTGCTGAACACTGGAATTTGACACAACATTGTAAAATGATTATAAATCAATAAAAAATGTTAAAAAAAAAAAAAAAAAGAAGAAGAAGAGATCCCAGGCCAAAGGGGGCACTGCTGTAAGCAATGGTCCAAAGACAAAAAGGGTCCTTTGTAAAATATTCCATACTGCTTGATGGATAGATCTCATTTATAACCTGGACCTTTTCTTGACATCTAAGAAAGCTGAGGAAAAAAATATTTATACACAAAGGGTAAGATCTTTAGGACAAGCCAGTATTTAAATAAAGTGCATTCACATGTGAAATATAAAACACTCTATTTGCTTACTGACATACTAAGTGAAACTATAACAACGTAAGAGAGCTAGAAAAAATTTAAGGTGGAAAAGAAAAGTACCAGCAAAGATTTACAGTTGAAAGGAGTTTATGTAGAAGTATTTAGAAGGATATAAAGGCAGAAAGAGTAAAGGACACTGCAAAACATTCCATTTCATCCCGTTTGCAGCCTCCTTTCTTCTTTTGCTTTGTTCTGAAGGAGGAAATGAGACTTTCTAATCTAGTCACATGCCTGGTTAAAGTCTCAATTCTTTGGAGCCACCCATTCAAATTTTAATATATACACAAATTGGCTGGCATTTTGTAAAAATGCAGATTCTGATTCAGTCGTTCTGCGCTGCGGCCTGCTGGTGCTACTAATCTGCAGGTCCCCACTTTGAATACGGAGGTATAGGAGACTCCCTCAGTAGAGGAAACCTTAATTATCAGTCTAGTTAACATCGAGAATTTCCCTATTTCCCCATATCAAAGTAGGAACAGCATTACACTACAATATCCTGATTTTGATCTCAAATCAAAAGATGATTAAAAACATGATTTTAAAAGATGACAGAATAAACCACACAACATTACAGATTTGTTGATTTAAAAACTTCCCAAATAATTATTGCGTGACTTACTCTGTGCCAGGCACAGTTCTACACTCTGAGGATAAACTCAAGAACAAACCCAAGACCTGTCCTCAGGATAATATTTACATTTCAGTGGGGGTAACCGATTAAAAGCAAATAAGCACACAACACAAGACCAGCTGGTGAAAAATAAAAGCAAGGCAAAGAAATGGTAATATGGTTAAAAGTGCTGTTATTTTGCCAGGAAAGACCTGTTTGGTTTTGCACCCTCTGAGTCTAACCCAACCTTCCTTTGGTTTTTTTTGGAAGTACCAAAGTCAAACCATACCACTCCTTCCCAATTCACTTCTACTAACCTTACAACAAGGGTTAAAAAAAAAAAAAAAAAAAGTCACCCAAACTCTCTGGCTATGTAGAACCAACCAAGTGTTGAGTATTTAGCCATACCAGATAGAGCTTGCCAATTTTTATAAAGTATGTATTCCTTATCTGAAAGCCAGGCTGGAGAACCAAGAAGAAAGATCACAGGAATGATTCCATCCTTCAAGTTTCACCAGACATTGTCCCAACATACTTTTGACTCGATATGACACTCACTCTTCATTTCTCCACTGGCTCAAGAGACTGGGTGGCTTTAAATAGATTAAAAATAGAATCCAAAAAACAAAGTCCACAAATCAATGTACTTTATAAGCTTTCATTTCTATTGCTTTGTCTCATCTGTTAACAATACACTGTTTATCGATTTATTTATACTTGTACAAGACATTCCACAACACACTTTAATTCAAGCTTTCATGATATGAGAATTTACAATATATGGAAACAGAACTCAATCACTTTCCCTACTACCCCTAAAGATGCCCTGAGAAAAATAATAGATTCTGAGAGCCACACTGTTCATATCTCTATTTGTCAGAGCTATTTATAAACTACAAAAATGTCCATACTCTTTCCTCACCATCTCTTAACGTGGATGAGAATCCACCATGTGACATCTATCTTCCACCAAAGAACAAATAATCCCAAAGGCAGGAAGCCTCTGGTTTAATTTGCATCTGTCTAATCTGACTTATACAGAATTGTGCCCCTCCCACCACAACATTTTAATAAGTGTTTACATGTTACCATTCCCCAAAGGCTCAAAGACCAGCTGATAAAATTCTTCCTTGGAACTAATTATGCTTAAAGATAATCCTATTCCCCATGGATACATTCTTGAGATAAAAACTTCAAATTCTGATGCTTAAACGAGTTCAGAGCTCCTCCTTGTGGTTTCTATCTGTGAATGCTCCTCCTTCCTAAATACTGATCAATTTACTAGAGGAAAAATAATCTAATCTAAGTGTTACTTTTGTAAAGAGGGCCTCCAATATGGAAACACGTGTGTAAAATTAAAATGTCTGTTTAAAGTATAAATTATACTGCTAAATGAATGCTAACTGATACGAAGTATAGCATTTAAGATCAAGCTAATAAATTCTGTAAGAATTGGAAGGATAGCATAGCATTGTATCACTCCACGTGAAGGGCTATGCTGTATATTCATTGTTTCTGAACCACACAGTACCCACAACAGTAGCATATGTGAAAAGGTTATTCATTGAACATTGATACGTCAAGACAACCAACAGGATATAACTCAAAATCAAGTACTATAACAGCCAAGTCCCAGGGACTGCATGAAAGGATGGCTCTATGGGCATATGACCAGTACAGTCACACAGAGAGACACACTCAGAAGGGCCCCTAGTTGGAGTTTAAAGCATTGTTGTCTTTGTCTTTAAATTCTTAGTAATTTTATCTTTGTAAGTTTTTAGTAAGTGATGTCCAAAGAAACAATGCAGCATATGCCAGGGGGCTGAAGTCCTGGCTGGACTACAATCCTGCCTCCCACTGCCTCCCTGGGGTGGGTTCTTAGGTGCTCAGCTCCTAATCAATGGTGTTCTGAGACCCACTCAATCTCCCAGTGGCCCTCGGTATGAGGAAAGGGAGATTCAGGGTGATGCATACAAAAGCACACACATCCCTATCTCAGGGAGAGGCATGGTGGTGGCCATCCCCTTTCTGGGCTGGCAGCATCACAGTAGGCTTAGCAGGAGACAAGAAGGGCAAGCTTCTCACTTACCCCTTATCCAGGTACCTAGCACATCCCAGTGGGGCAGTTGCAACCACTTGGGGATCGCCTGCCCACTGTTGCTTAAGGCAGGAATCCCAAGGGAAAGGGAGACTGATTTCCCATGGAGGTCTAGTGCTGGCAAAAAACAGAGCCTGGTAGCCAATAGTAGGGTCCCAGGCACCTGTGAGGATCTGCATTCATCCAACAAGTATCCTCGTGCTCAAGGGAGTATGACATTAAGTAGCAAGAAAAAGACACTAAGACAGGCCAAGAGAGACTGCAGAAAAGACAGGAAAGTTTTATATTTTAGTAC
The DNA here is from genome assembly GCF_048564905.1 of Vicugna pacos. NCBI lineage: Eukaryota > Metazoa > Chordata > Mammalia > Artiodactyla > Camelidae > Vicugna > Vicugna pacos. Next base: position 37,783,881 of record NC_133001.1, read on the forward strand.
CATCAATGGCACTTTTTTCTTGCTTTTAAACAAGGGCTCCTCCACATTTTCATCTTGTACTGGGTCCTGCAGATCATGTACCTATAGTGAATTTTGCTTGTATTCCCACAAAATTCATATGTTGAAGCCCTAACCTCCATTGTGATGGTATTTGGAGATGAGGCCTTTGGAGTGATTAGGTTTAAATTAGGTCCCACCCTCATGATGGGACTAATATCCTCATAAGAAGAGGAAGGCTGAGAGAAAGGCCATGTGAGCACACAATGAGGTGATTTTCTATAAGCCAGGAAGCAGGCGCTCACCAAGAACTAGGCTCTCACTGAGAACCAAATTTGCTGGCATCTTGATCTTGTACCTCCCAACTTCCAGACCTGTGAGGAATAAATGTCTTTCGTTTAAGCTGCCTAGTTTATATTTTGTTATATATCTGTGCTAAGACACCAGCACTGGTGAATATTTGCCAAAAATTCCATCTCTTTTTCTAGTTGAATTATTTGTCTAACCGGATGTAGAGAAGCTGTTAAAGATTAAGAATATATGAAAAGAATGATTCATTATTAGCCAACCCAGTGGATGTGTTCTGTACTCAACTCCACAAGACATAACTCTAGCTTCAGAAACCACCTTTGTAGTTTCTGATAAAACATTTCATGAAGTAGAGCCAGTTACACAAAAAGAAGCCACCACTCAAACACTTGTAAGTAACTTAATCCTTTCTTGAAATGTTTGCAATTATAAATCTCCACTTGTATAACACCAGTGTTAGTACTGCAGGGAGATACCCTAATTGGCTGAGACTTACTAGCCTACATTTTCTTCTAAATAATCGAAAAAGACTTTAAAAGATATGGGTTGAAGTCTGGAATATGAGGTCATGTTTCTAGAGTATTATGGAAGGGAGATAACTGGAGAAAGCTTAAACAATGGTTCACAGATGAAAGACTTCTAGGGTGGGATGCAGAAATAACAGGAAAGTGTATCTTGAGACTGAGGAAAATAATATTGACAGAATGCTGACTGCAACTAGCACATTGATAATGAAGAGGAAAATAGGGAGCCACCGAAGTGTTTAAGGGATTAAAATGACAATCTCAGTGACAATCAAGATGGCTAGCAATGCATTTAGTACGGAATGAAGGGAAAAGAGATTAATGAAGTAAAAATGATGCAGGGTATGACTCTAAGCTAATGTGGTAAGACTGAATTCCAGAAGCCACAAAGGAAAATCAGTTTCATTGGTCTGTGATCACATTTTATATATCAAACGAGGTCAGAAATAACCGGAGACTGGAGAACTAACACAGCATTATAGATTAAGAGGTGGAATACCCCCACCCGATCAAGATCTAAGGACTGAATGCAGAGTGTCATAAGTGAGATGTTAACCCTGACTCTGCGGTGCATTGTCAGAGGAATAGTGGTGCAGGTGAGACAATGAGGAGACAAGCTTCTAAGAGAGATGAAGGAAAAGTTTGAGGGAGCAGAAACAGTTCTGCCCAGTGAGTGAGCCATTAGTGAACAGGACAGAGTTCAGGGCCCTAGCAGCAGACCTGGCAATTTTCCACATGCAGATGAACCATGGTTCATGGGAGACCCCTATGTTAAAACAACAGACATGAGCTTGCATTCATGCATTCATGCCTGGATTCTTCCAGCGACAAATCCTCCCTGATAAAGGGCACTGAATCCCACACCCAGAAGCTCTAACTTTCCCACTAGTGAACTGTGCAGAATGAGGAGCCACGTAGCACCATCAGCCTTTCTTTAAACACAAAGACCATCCAAAGACCACGTAGGCAAATAATAAATCTCTTATTTCTTTCCTCAATTCCTCCAAGTTCTTAAATTTCTCTTTAAATATACATTGTTTAAACTGACACTTTTAGCAAGAAATTGGGGAGAATCAGGAGAACACACTGGACATATGAGTCACTTAAACCTTTGCCAAGGTTCATAGTTACATGGGAATGAGATGTGGGCAATGTGTGAGGAAATACAATTACAGTATTAGTTACAACTGGTAGTTATATTTACTGATAATTCTAATAAATTCAAATAATTTTAAATTACTATTGTTATTGATTATCATTTTTCTTCTCAGTTTCCTTTTATATTTTTTGGATACTGTACTATTTTTACCAGAAACTTTTCATTCAATTCCTGGTAGAAATTTTCTTCTTCTTCTTTAAATGTTTCTTAATTTCTTGAGGTTACCTGGACCTGTGTGTTAACTGAGAAGTTAATCATCTGTCTAGTTCCTCAACCTTGGAATTGTTTCAGGGGAGGTAAACACTAAGAAGAGGGTTCCTGCCTATTTAGTTCAATCCTCAATTCTATTTGCCACAAAAAGTTGAGAATCTACTGCTTTGAATTTTAAGTTTTATTTTCTGATAAATTTTGAAATGCTAAGTATTCTCTTACTCAAAATAATCACCTTCTAAATTCCTATGGCTAAATGGAAGGGTAATCATTGATTCTGTTTCTAATCAAAGTCATCCACCCTCCAGGTTATTCAGTACCCTTAAATGGCAGAGTTCAAAGGATGCTACTCTTTTAAGGAAGAAAAACAATGTATGGCTTTTCCAGAATGTCCTATCTCAGAGCACAATTTAGAGAGGGTTTCTGAACATTTTTATATTACAGACTGTTTTGGTGGCCTGTGAAGTTTATGAACCCCTTATCAGAATATTACTTCTAAATGCATAAAGTAAAATGCATAGGAATCTAAAGAAATCAATTATACTAAAATATGGCAATCAAAATATTTCTAAACTATTATAGAGTAACTCATTTATTTATTAACATCTTAGTAAGATCCAGAGTCTAATAACCACCATAAATTTAAAGTAGTGATGAACAAGAAAAATATTTCAAGATACTACAACTGTACTGTGAAATGAAGATAAATGTGATTTCTGTTGATGTCGAAAGCATAGGTTCTGCTAACACTGCCATGATTTGTTGTCTACATTCGTAATTAGAGGAAATACTGAGCTGTAGTTAGCTGTAATTCTTCCACTCAAAGTTCCTAGACCCCTACTTTCTATCCATGAACACTCAAGGGCTCCATGGACCAGGTTAAGAACCCCTAAATTAGAAGGACTTAAGGGCTTAAAGAAAAAATGTAATATTAGCTTACTCACTCTATTATAAGTCACTTTAAGTACATTTCCCAGTGTTTAAACAATTACAGTGACTTTACTACTGATATATTTAATTGCTGCTTTTGAAACAAATATAGAATTATCCTTTCCATTCAAGCCTTTGACTTCTCCATATGTAATTCATTACTTTGGTGATTTGGAGATTCATTCTGTCATAATGATACTATAAAGTGAATTCTATATGAAGCAGGTTCATCTTGGATTACTTCCAAGTATACTTAGGAATCAAAATGGCTTGCTTTCAAATGGCCCAACTCCAAGGTCAATTCCAGAGCATGAACTCCACGGAAATATTACAAGGAGGCTTCCATGTAGCTGCTCCACTAAATCAAATCTGTTTCTAATTGCATAGTGTATAATGTTTACACTTGCTCAGATTAATGGTTTACTTCCTGGCAAAACTTTATAAACACCAAATCGTCAATAAATTGCCATCTACAAAGCAGGAAATTTTAAATGCATACCAAATGCAATTCCCTTCTCATAAGCACAAAAATATTTTCCTGAAAGGAGCTCAGTTTTCAAGTACAAAATACAGTATGTTGTGGTTCATAATATTCCAAGCATACAAACTGATAGAAGACTACTAATTTATTATCTTACTCATTTATTTTGCAAGGAGCTTACCATAAATCTTAACAGTGACAATTTACTTTCTCAATGTAGACCAAGTTACATTATTAATCGAGTAGGCACAGTTTGAGTTGAAAAAATTTTTCACTGAGCAATTGTTTAATGGAGAAGAAATTCTCAGTGTACTATTCCAAATATGCTCTCTTATGTAATAGTACCATCTAGTGGATTCTCATCCATAACACAGGAAACTAACAAATATGCTCTAACAAATATGTTAACAAGTTAACAAATATGCTCTGAATCAGGGAAAGTTCTTTTTTAAAACAGTATTGTTGTGTGTATATTTAGTAGACTTCTTACGTCCTCAACAAAAGTACTGAGCAGAGCTAGGGAAAAAAAATTGAAAAGAACTAGAGTACGTTGCTCACTAAACTGTGAACAGTCTATTTTATTAGACCGGGGATAGATAGTATCAGTCACTTAATCTTTGTTATAATCATTTGATATGACATAGGTTATTACTAATTTTAGATACTTTAGCAAATAACCCACATCTCTTTCTCCCAAATATCACAGAATGCAGAATAAAAATAACTGTTATATAGGTACAACACTGAATCCATTCTAAATTGTCTTTCATTTTAAAGCAAATCATTTGCAAGCTTTAGTAACTTGTTAATAGAAATTAATTTCTTGTGAGACACTTCACAAGAAATGGGATTCATCCCTCTGTCAACAATGCATTTAAGAACCATGTGGCATATATCAAGTACTCAAAATTTTAATTTCATTTAGTGAAAGTTACAGTTTTACTTAATGTGAATCTTCAATTTGAGTGTGTGAGGGAGGAAGAGAGGGATGGAAGGAGTAAACAAGTCACTCTCCTTTAGTCAGTGGCTCACCATCTCCTAGGACTCGGAACTTTCTAATTCATGAAGTGGGGCCCATTGTAATATTAGAAACTTACAGTTAAAAAAAAAAGTATTTGACTTACAGTGTTGTTAGTTTCAGATACACAGCAAAGTAATTCACCTTCTTTTTTCAGATTATATTTCACTCTAGGTTATTACAAGATATTTAATTCCTTATGCTATACAGTAAATCCATATTTCTTATCTATTTTATGTATAGCAGTTTGTATCTGTTAATCCCATACAGTGTTGTGTTGTTAGTTTCAGATACACAGCAAAGTAATTCACCTTCTTTTTTCAGATTATATTTCACTCTAGGTTATTACAAGATATTTAATTCCTTATGCTATACAGTAAATCCATATTTCTTATCTATTTTATGTATAGCAGTTTGTATCTGTTAATCCCATACTCCTAATTTGTCCCTCCTTCCCTCTCTCTCCCCTTGTGGTAACCATAAATTTGTTTCCTTTGTCTGTGATCCTGTTCCTGAGAAACTTACTTCTTAAACTGAACCAAAAGCTTTTTCTCTGAAGTTTCTTCCCACCGAATGGTGCATGTTCCACCTTCTACAGCCATACAGAACTGCTTCATTCCTGTTTATATGGGACAGTCCTAAAAATATTTCACAAGATACATTTTTTCTCTTCAAACTAAACATTGCCAGTTCTTTCAATTATATCTCCTACAGGGTGGTTTTTAAATCTTCACACTATCTGACTACTCTACTTCCCTTGCATTTGTCTTTCTTTGATGCTTACCCTATACTTAACAGCATTCTCACTGAATATGTTGGCCTCTATAGCTCTGACTATGTAACTTAAATAAAGAGGTAAACTGAGGCAAGGTCTAATTACCAAAACTTGAGTTTATTCAGGAATAGCAGAGGAAACACAAGTCGGGATACACATGCTATGGCAAGCTACAGGCAAGTCCCTTGAAGGTTTGAGGTGAGCTGTATTTATGGGCAAGGAGTGAAAAGTAAATTCATTGGTTTGAGGATGGGAAGAGATTCTTGGCAGATGCTGATTACCCAGGAGGTAAATTTCAGTCTTCCGTAAATCAGGCATTTACTGTCAACAATGCATTTAAGGACCATGTGGCATATATCAAGTACTCAAAATTTTAATTTCATTTAGTGAAAGTTACAGTTTTACTTAATGTGAATCTTCAATTTTTTACTGGAAATCAGTCTCTCAGTTCTTAAATTCTGTTCTTCTGAGGGTGCATGCATAAGATTATCCATTTCATATCTCAAATTCCATTTTATAAGGGGATCCTTTCACAGCTACTCAGTGAAAGTGACCCTGTCATGTTATTGGCCAAACAAACTTATGACACTCAGTCTAGTGTTATCTTTTACTCTTTTTGCTGCTATCACTCTAAGTACTGATTTTCAATCTGTATTTCTGGAAATCCTACGGTTAGCACAAGTGCCTCAGGGTAGTTCAGGAGGGGCCAATAACCAGGAGTGAAAAACTTCCCACACCCCTGCCTCAACTAGAACAACTACACTTTCATTCAACCTTACATTCAGCTTCTACAGGGAAATACATTTGAAAAGACTGTTTTGGGGGCATGGGGTGATTTTAAAGTTTGAATAGCATCACCCTAGAACAGAGGTGGAACAATACAAGGATGTCCACAAGACATTAGGAATTCAGGGAGCCAAAGATCAATTCAGGCAGGAACACCTTTTCCCAGGATCTCATCTTCTTCTGAGCGGTAGATCAACTTGAGATCAATTAGTAATTCCATTCAGAGGGTGTTTCCTCTGTCCCTTTCCCGTCCCCTCCCCCCAGTTTTACTGGTATATGGGAAGGTACTTCCTCCAATTCAGATTATGTGATGTTATATTTTCATTCCTAAAGGTCAGGATGAAGGTCAACAGCCAGGTCAAGAATAGTGTCATTCTATTTGGACGTATAACTATGTCCATGCAAATGTTTAGGAAATTGGTTCTCAATCTTTACTACACCTTAGAACTCTGAGAGATCTTTAAGTAACATCAGTATCCAGGCACCATTCTGATTCTGCTTACATTGGTCTTAAGTATGACTTGAGTATCAGTATTTTTAGTCTCCCCATGCAATCAGAGTTGAGAACCTCCCATTGAAAATAAGACAAACTGAATATAATTTAAAGAGGGAAATGTAAGTATGGAGAATGAGTGGAACTAATGGTAAAAGTTGACTGAGGGATTTAATGAGGTTACAGAGACATTAGTTTGTGAGAGTCAGGCAAAGGGTGGAGGGTATCAGGAAGTAACCATTTCATTGAGCATTTCTCTCAGGTTTCAGAATGATCCATTTGTACACTGAGGGGTAAATGCACAGCACTCTGAACATGCACTTCGGCAAGATTTCAAAACCATCATTTGTAGACATAGACAACAGGCTAGCCACAACCAGAAAAGCTGCCAGCCAGTTGGTGTCTGTTAAGTACAGTAAAACCAAGCAAGAGTCTGAGTCCAGAGAAATGAGAAAAGAGGGAGCAGAACAGACTTGACCATTCAAACAACTCTCTTGCTTGTACCCTCAAGTCCCTGACCCCTTGTCTTTCCTTTCTGTTAACACTATTTGTTGAGTCCTCACTTACTAGGACAGATATATCAAGTTCAGGGAACTCATTTTTCATTAAAAAATGAAAAGACATTATCCCTGTTCCCTTGGAGCTTGCATTCCAGTAATGAGTTGATGGTCTAGCTTTTTCTATCTTTTCCTTCAAGTTTTTGAAGCAGTAGATTACATTCCTTCATCTGCTTCCCGGCCTCCAATTCACTCCTCAACCTCTAGCAATCTTCCATCACCTCCATTACCAAATAACTCATAAAGCTAGATAATAATCTCCTTGCCACCAAATCCATTCTCTCAACACTCAATAAAGGTTTGAATGACCACATTACTTTTCTGTTTTAGTGTTGTTTTTTTAACCCTGCCTCAGAATTAGACACTACTGTCCATTTTCTCTTGCCTCCCAGAGTTCCTGAAATACTTCACTGTTTTATGCTTTTCAGTCCCTGATACTTGATCCTTCCTCTCTCCACACTCTAGCATTTTGCCTCTTCTATCTTCTGCCCAGATGACTCCTCTACCACAAATTCACTTCCTCCCTCCATCATCATATTTATTCCCTCACATATGACTGCTATCATTATGCTACTGACTTCAAAATCAGTATCTGCACCCAAAGCCCAAATCTATGTATTTACCTGCCCACTAAACATCCACCTCAATGTCCCACAAGCACAGGGAGCCCAACACCTCCAAATGTCATCTCTTCTACTTCCTAAACTGCTTCTCCTACATTCATATCTCATTGAAACAACACTGTCCTAAGTTATCTAAGTTGTAAAGTGGGAGGAGTCCTTCATGGCTATTAGCCCTTCCCCACCAACTCCCACAACAGCCCATGAAATGATCCAGGAAAAAAAAAATTTCGATTTACTCCTTAAATGGCATTTATTCTTTTCAGCAATATGCACAGAATGTCATTTCACATCGTTTTGGTTGGAATTCTGTTAGCTGGAATGGCATTTTAGAACCTCATTTTAAGAGCTATTAATGAAAAACGCATTATATAACTATGGAATTGAATATGCAAATCAAATGAAAAACATGTTTTGTATCTTTTTTAAAATTACAGATCAATCAGATGTTTTTAAAACAGAATATGATTCTCTCCCATTTCTCCTGAGTCTGATATAAAGATCAATGTTCTATGTAATCAGTACAACTGGCAGAAATCTATTAAGGAAGCAGGGAAGAGGTATATTTAGTATTTATTTATTAAAATAAGAATAAGGGCTTAACATAGAATAGTCTGTATATAGAAGACTATGGACCACCAGTCAGACAAAATTAGAAGAGTACTACACACATTCCTTGCATCTCTCAAGGGCCATGATAAGAAAGCCATCCATAACTCAAAACAAAACTTAGTCAATCTCTTTTCTTCTTCCTGTTCTTTCATTCCTACCGCCCCCAAAGCTCTCTCTCCACCCAACTAGCTACATATGCCCCCCTATACACACATCTTCATTTTTCTACTCTCATCCAGCTCTAGGATTCTCTTCCTCTTTTTCTTTTTCCTCTAATCTTTCTGGTCTTATCCTTCTTTACCAGTTTTGCAAATTCTACCTAATTATAAAAGCTTGTAATAGACTGACAAAGACAGAAACCTCCTTAGAGACTAATGAGAGGGGAGAATCTGTGTTAGCAAAGACAAAATTACCTTTAGCTAGTAAAAGAGTGGGAGAAAACTGAGAAAACTCATTCTTTATTAATAAATCTTGTTCCCACACATTCATTTATAGTACATAGCTGAATTGAAACATCCATACCATCTGCCCAATGACTTCTAAGTACAGAGGGAGGCAGAGGAACTCAGGTTCAGAGTTCTATGTCTCTCTCCTCCATAAAAATAAACTGTCTCTATCCTATTTCTTCCACAACACGTACAGAGCTATGGATGCTCTGAGGAAGTCCCTCCAACATTTCCACTAACTGTCAAAATGGAGGACAACTTTCAAAATGGGAACATGAGGAGCTTGGCAGATCTATTCCCCAAGAAAACAAATATAATTGGTGAAAAGTTTAAAAATAGAACTATTTAAAATCTCTTGAAATTGTCCTAAGGACATATATCAAATGAAAAAACATTTATTCAAAAATCAACTAAATCTTGGTAAGAACACTGAGAATACGTAGCACTTGAGCCAAGACCTGCCCCCTCTCTCACCCCTCCTACTCAGCATGAGGAAAACTAGGGAAGGTGTGGCCAAGCACACAGGACTCCCTGTCCCCTCAGTTCCATGTCAGAGATCATGGTATCTGCAGAAGAGGCATGCTGCCAGCATTGCTTGCTCCCTGTGACAGAGGCTAAAGTCTAGGTGAGTGCAGCTGAGAGCTGATGGCTCCCTTCCTCCACCCAGCAGGGTGAAGGGTCTACCCCAAGCACAGCAAGCCAAGAATACTGAGCTTCCAACCCCCCTCACCCACTCACAAGGCTGCAGTCCCATGTCAAGAGAAGCAAACCAAAAAGACAAGGCTACTGACCCATCCAGTGCACAGCCCATAATGGGGGACTTCACTCTGAATAAAGCAGGCAACTATCCCTCCGCCTAGCTTTGGAACAGTGACTCTGAGATTTTGCCTAGAGGTAGAGACCATAGAGAGATTAAAAGCCAAATGAAGAGGAGTGGCAAAATGGCGGAATAGAGGGACTCACAGCTCGCCCTCTCCCACAAAAACATGAAGAATTACATCTACAGAATTTCTGGTCAAGATGGCCAGATACTAAACGTATGCTAAAAGAAATATTGAAAGGTCTACCCTAAACAGAAAAGAAGCAGGATGCTACAGAAAGAAGAAAACCATAATTGGAAATTATGCAACAATGAGTTGCAACACAATAAACATGAAGATGTAAAAGACATCATCAAAATCATTTAAGGTAGGAGAGGGGAGCAAGAAAATATATTTTCATCTTTTTTTCATTCTTTTTAGGATGTGTTTGAGCTTATATGACCATCAGTTTAAAGCAAACAGATATAGAAATGGGTTAATATACCTGAAAAAAAGGGTAACCACAAGTCAAAAGCATACAATAGTCACAAAAACCAAAAAGAAATCAGAATACAACAGAAAATTATCAAACCACAAAAAGAAAAAGAAGAAAGGAACAAAGAGGAAATACCAAATCAACTGCAAAACTAAGTTGAAAATGGCAATAAACACACATCTATCGATAATTACCATAATTGTCAATGGACTAAATGTTCCAATCAAAAGACAGAGTGGCAGACTGGATTATAAAACCAGAAGCTACAATATGCTGCATATAAGAGATCCACCTTAGGGAGAAGGACACACACAGATTGAAAGTGAGAGGATGGAAAAACATAATTCATGTAAATGGAAACGACAAGAAAGCAGGAATAGCAATACTCGTATCAGACAAAACAGATTTTAAAACTAAGGCCATAAAGACAGATAAAGAAGGACACAATATAATGATCAAAGGAGCAATACAAGATGAGGATATTACACACTTTAACATATAGGCACCCAATATAGGAGCACCTAAATATATAAAACAAATACTAACAGATATAAAGAGAGAAATTTATAGGAATACAGTAATAGTAGGAGACTAACACCCCACTAACATCATTTGAATAGGTCTTTCAGACAAAAAATCAGTAAGGCAACAGAGATTTGCAGATACTAACTATTATATATAAATAAACAAATTTATACTGTATAGCGTAGGGAACAATAATCAATATCTTGTAGTGATCTATAATGAAAAAGAATATGAAAACAAATATACATATGTATATATATGACTGAACTATTAACAACAGAAATTGACACAACACTGTAAACTGATTATATTTCAATTTAAAAAAAAAAGTCAGTGTCTATAAGTCTTTTCTCTGGGGTCCTTAATTTCCCCCGTAGAAGAATCCTTCCATTTCTTTTCTCGGGTATATTACCCTGGATCCAGTATTCTGGCATCATGCAGGGAGGAGAGGGATGAGGGTCCCATGTTTCAGGCTTCACATGGTTTTCACAATGTCTCAAAGAATGTCTCCAGAAACTAACTTATTCCATATGTGTAGAGGGTGTCAGAAGGAACTTTGGCAGCTTGCTCACTATATGTATTTCCAACAATGACTTCTCTTCAGCTCTTCCCCATGTCCCCACCTTTATAGTGCCTAAGTGTTCTAAATTCTGAGACTTGAACCTTCTGTGTGTGGGAATGCTCCCTATTCTTGACAAGGGTAATCCTCCTTGAGGGCACCTAGACTGCAGATTCTTTGCTAGGTTAAGTCAGTTACGGCACATTTATTAATTTTCCTGATGACTTTTTCTTTTTTTTTTTTACCATTTTCTGGCAGATGGAATAGACTGGCTACTCAAAGGCCATTCTTATCTTGCTTCTCAACCTATCCTCTACCAAAGAGGCTGCACAGTTAAAATACTTGGCTTGGGGCCAAATGACATCCTTCAAAGTCCAACAACCCCCTTTCTAGGCTCTCAGATGTCTGCTGGTGATTCCTCAGCATACAAAGCACATTCTTTACTGGGTGTATTTCCCCTACAAACTAATAGCCCTAGGTAATGCCTAATCTCACAGTAGCTCAGGCTGGCTTGCTTCAGCCCACCTTATCAGTCATAAACCTCACCCTTCATGGACCCTAAACCTCTTTACCTCATCTACAACCAATCAGACTTGCACACAAGCTGAGCAAGCATCTTGTGCCCTTCTTATAAAAGATCCCAACAACTGGCCCTTGGTGCTCACACAAGCACCTCTTATCTGTGTGGCCAACTGTTGTCTATGGCAGCATACCCCTATTAAACTCCTTTACTATTTTCCTCCTTCATCTCTGGTAAATTCTTTTACCAACCCATGTCACTGTGTCACCAACTGGCTGCTGTTGTGTCCCACAACACTTGTCTAACTACCTTACAGTATGAGTAAGTAAGTGGGGGCACCAGGCAGACAGGTGGAGGAGAGTGAGGTTGGTCTGGAAGATGACGTTATGCCCACCTCCACCATAAAAGGACTTTACTTCTAAATGAATGCCAGCAAGAAACAGGTTAGAACCCAACAGCCACGACTGCACGGTAGCAGAAAGGACTTAACCGGCCATGACCCAACGTTCATTGTATCATAATTAACACTGCAGTTTAGGTACCCCTCCATGGGTTTTTCTTTATACACCACGGGTAAGGACATGCACAAAAGGGGCCAAACATTACTAACCATTCCAGGGATAAGGGCTGTCAATCAATCAAAGACAACCTCTAAGCCAGGGTAGTAAGAAAAAAGGGAGACAAAAACCGCCACTTTTCCTCCCTTGAATCAGCCCACCTCCTGTTTTTAGAGATATACTTTTTTTTCCTAAATAAATCTTTAAAATCTTTTGCTACACAACGCACTATTTCCCAACTGGAAACTTATCTTTCAGGTTTGACAAGAACTGGGGTCTTTACCTTTTGGGCTAATAATACCCCCTTGAAGCCAGGGCTGGCTGAGGGGACCCAGTTCTCATCTACAAGATAGAAACAAAAGACACTAAATGGTGCTGCAGGAAAGCTTTCTACAAGAAACAGACTCAGTCCTCATGCCCCTCTCCTCCTTTCTTCCTGAATCTGCAGGATTCTTCCAGAACTATGAGGACAGATGCCTCATGCTGGTGTACAATGAGGCAAGAAATCATGGTGAAAACAAACAAAAAAAGTTAATTACTTAGAAGCCACTGAAATCAGTAAAGGCCCCAGAAATAGGACACAAGTCATGCAACAATACCAGAATCTTCATTCACAGAAATATTCTGGTTTCTTGGAGTAACTCAAAGAAACACAAGGATTTGCTTGGGGGACTTTTACTGCATTGCCCCTTGCCTCCTTGTCTTCATCCTCCTCTCTCCTGGCTCTATTTTAGTGAATAATTTCCATTAAAAAAAAAAGTACATATGCACAAGCTCCCAATTTATCTTCTTTTTCTCAGAATGTACCTTTATAAGCAGGACGGGGTAACGCTGTGACCCCCAGGAGACTCGCTCCCTGGGGACAGTCCCTCTTCCCACCCCTAAATCTGCTTCTGCAACAGAAATCACTGTCCCAAAAATAAATCAAGCCACCCCCACCAAGCAGTGTTGAGAAATGGATGTTTATTAATTATTTCTTGGAGACAGCTAGAAGGTTGTTTTACAATGAACACCTATGGTTAAAAACAAAACAAAACCAACAACAAAAAAAACTTCCTTAAAATAAAATCACCTTTAAAGATCTGTTTTAATCCCATCAGTCATCAACCACATCATTTTTCCCCTCCCTCCCCTCCCCACCCTGCAGCCTCCCTGCCACTCCAGTCTTCCTATTTTATGCCAAGTGATTTATTTCCTGTCTGCCTCTCATCTTCACATGCATCGGCTAACCTCTTAAAACAAAAATACATTTTTAGGATACAACCTTCTTAGGAAGGAGTTTGTGAGAGGGCTGTAAATAAGAATTTTCTCCTGTCATACCAGAGCCACAGATTTTGTTATTGTTGTTGAATTTATTTTACTCATCCTCCCTCTATGCATGGCTACATTTCTTTCTCTTACACTTCCTCAGCTCTTCAAACCTTCTTTTCTTTCCCCCATTTCCTGCTTCTTTTTATTATTTCTATCTCTTTCACACTATGATAACTTGTTTCTCCCCTTCTCTGGGCAGAAGATGGGTGAGGACCTGATGGGGGGCTGATAAGGAAAAAGGGAGTGATGGTGAAAGAAGGGGGTTCTGGAGGAGGAGCACTAAGGTGATGGGCAAGGGGACTGCAATGGGCAAGGGGACTGCTTTGGGCAGGCTTCAGAGGAGCAGAGTCCAAGAATGAGTTTTGGGTGAATGTGATTGGTTGAAGGAATGTGCTCAGAAAAAGCACACAAGGCTAGGAGTGAAGCTGGAAAGGAAAGAGCAAGCAAGAACGTGGTCTCAGGCAAAGATGGACTTTGGCTTGATCCATAGCGAGAGCGCTCTGGAACAGAAATCATACCCAAGAACCTTCTGTGTGGACACTCAGTCAATCGCTGGCTATGTGCTTTGGGGGTTAGTGGGCTATGCAGAACTAAGTCCCTTAACAATACTCTGCCAGGGCAATGCTCTGAAGAAAGGGGAAAGAAGTAAGTCATAAGAAGCCAATCTTCACAGAGCAGGGGGATGGGTAAAGGGGATTCAAGTGGGGCACTGCACAATATACCACAGAGACCAACATTTATTTATTAAGGAAGAGCTGCCTCTCTTTCAGTGAATATGTGCCAGGCACTACTCAAAATTTTTCTTCCAAAAAAAATTTTTTTTGCATTTTCTCATTTAATCCTCACAATAGTATGGATAACCTTTTCCTCCCTTTGCAGATGAAGAAACTAAAGCTAAGAAACATTAAGCAATATAAAAAGTTAGAGATATTAAGAGCGAGAGAATCTAATCTGGATTAGAATCTAAATTGATTTACTCTGAAGTACAAGCTGTGAACCACTGTTTGGTCCTCATAAGAATGGTCCGAGATGAGTATTATATTTATATATTCAATTTATAATTAAGTTTGATTCAGGTCCATTCATGTACCTGTACTTATTTATATACTCAGCACACAGTAGGCATTGATGACTGGCACAGAAACAGGTAACTAAAACAGTATGATAGAAAAGACACTCAACATCATTAGCCATCAGTGAAATGCAAATCAAAACCATGAGGTACCACTTCACACTCACTACGATACTAAAATTTAAAAAAACAAACCAAAAAAACCAGACAAGCAGCACATTTTACAACAGCCAAGACATGGAAGCAACCCAAATGTCCATCAACAGATGAATGGATAAAGAAGATGTGGTGTGTATATATGTATATATGTGTGTGTGTGTGTGTGTGTGTATATATATATATATATATATAAGGCAACACTACTCAGCCATAAAAAGGAATGAAATAATGTCATTTGTAGCAATGTGGATGGACATGGAGACTACCATACTAAATGAAGTTAAGTCAGTCAGAGAAAGATAAATATCATATCACTTATTATGTGGAATCTAAAAAAAATGATACAAATTTCTTTACAAAACCAGAAGAGACCCATAGACATAGAAAAAAAAACTTATGGCTACCAAGGAGAAAGGAGGGAGGGAGAGACAAGTCAGGAATTTGGGATTGGCTTATACAAACTAAGATGTACAGAACAGATAAACAACAAGGTCCTACAATATAGCACAGGAAACTATATTCAATGGCTGGTAGTAACCTGTAATGAAAAATGTGTGTGTGTGTGTGTAGAAACTGAATCGCTATGCTGTACACCAGAAAGTAATACAACATTGTAATTTTTTTAAGGCAAAAAATAAGATAAAATATGACCTGGGGAGAGAAAAAAAGACAATAAGCGTTGGCGAGGATGTGGAGAAACTGGAATCCTCCTCCACTGCTAGAGGGATTGTATAATGGTGCAGCCACTTTGGAAAACAGACTGGCAGTTCCTCAAAATGTTAAACATAACATCACATATGATCCAGCAATTCTATTCCTAATTATATATGTAAGAGAAATGAAAACACATGTCCACACAAAAATGTGCTCACAAATGTGCATTATTCAAATTAGCCAAAAAGTGGAAACAACTCAAATGGTCATCAACTTTTGGTAAATGAAGAACTAATACATGCTATAACCTGGAACCTTAAACATTATGGTTAGTGAAAGAAGACAGCTATGAAAGATACATCATTTGATTCAAGTTGCATGAGATAGCCACAATAGGCAAATCCAGAGAGTCAGAAAATAAATTAATGATTGCCTAGAACTGGCAGGGTGTGGATGAGATTTCCAATGGGACAGAGTTCATTCTGGGGAGTGACAAAATGTTCTAAAATCAGACAGTAGTGATAGTTGCTCAACTCAGTGAATATACTAAAAACCACCAAATTGCATACTTCAAATGCACGACCTTTATGGCATATAAATTATGCCTCAACAAAGCTATTTTTAAAAATGAAAGCATGACAGTAAATTGCACAAGGTCCTAAAGGAAGTACAGATGAGGGGTATGGTGGGTATTAGTAAAGATGATTTCAGTTGCAAAGAGAAAACCCAATTTAAGCTGGATTCTACAAATAAAGGGATTTATTATCCTACATATCAAGGAATATGCAAAAAGGACAGTTCCAGGGTGGCTAAGTCAGCAACTCAGTGGCATCTTCAGGATTCCAATTATTTTCATCTTTCCGTTCCTCCAATTTCCTATTAGCCTTTGCCCTCAGGTCTGTCCCCCACGATCACAAGGTGGCCGCCATAGTTCCACATGTCACTTCCCCACCAGCAACATCTATAGACTAGGAGAGAGACTATCCCTTTTGAAGAGTGAGATACACCTTCCCAGAAGCTCCCAGCAGACTTTCCCTTACATGTTGGTAATCAGAATTGTGTCACTTAATTATTTCTAAACAGTCACTGGTAAGAGAAACAGAATTATTACTACTGGCTTAAAGCAGCCAAGCAAGATTCAGCCTCTGGGTCCATAAGAGGCCCAACCACCCCTGATGTTAAAAAAGTCAGAGTGCTGTTTATTGGAAAGAAGGGAGGATTATGTGGAAGCAACCAACATTTGCCGTAATGAGAAACAAGGAAGCAACCCAGATAAGGCAATCCCTGAGTTAAATTGTAACATGCAAGCAGATACACCAAGGAAAGAGCAGCTTGAAAAGCAGGCAGATAGAGAGAGGGCATTCTAGGAAAAGGAGGAAGAAAAAGAAAAAGCATAAAATAAAGACTAGGAAGAGAATGGAAAATTTGAGCTAGTCAGTGAAGTATAAAACAGTGAAAGAGGGGGTCACAAGCCAGCAAGTAAACAAGGTTTTTCCATCTGTGAGCAATGGTTTATGAAACTAAAATAAACAGGTCATACCTGCTTTGGATTTCTCTGTTTAGTACATGACCAAAGCTTCTCTAAGAAATCAAAATAAAAAATAAAAACTCACAAACGTAGTAGGTTTAAACCAATCCTCCTGTTTTTCTAATGCATACCTTCCCTCTCTTCCTAACCCAACTACCTCCCCTTTCTTTTAGGAAGAAAAGGCCTTTTAGAAAGTAAGCCGGGGCCAGACCTTTTGGCAGCTTGTGTTCACTGGACTGCCCACTTCATAGTATCGTTCAACATGAAATGGAGGCTCTTTCCATGAGGTAGCCCATTATATGCGGGCCTCTTTTCCTCTAAAACATTTCTTATGAAAAGTTTCCAAACACGGCTATATATTCTTCTACTCAATTTTGAGTGTTTCTGACTAGGAAAGTGGAGATGGCTTAAAGAAATTCAGAAGGGAGAAATGAGGCTACCTGTCAGTAAAACTGAAGCCCATTCCTAATGGGTACCCTTTGGACTCAATAGCACTCCTATGGAATGTTACCTGTCCAAAAATTCACGAATTCAAAGGTGGTCTCCACATCCCTTCTCCCCACACTTATGTAACCTAGTAATGTGAACAGTGACCAGTATCCCACTCCTGAACCTGGGAAAGCATCTTTAACCAACTGCAGCATTGTTTCATATTGAGTCTAGATGTGGCCTCATCATCTAGGCTCAAGGCTCCATAAAGTCAAAACTATTTGTCAGACATGGTCTGACAAGTAAAATCAATTTTCTATTCTATACCAGTCACAGTTAGGCAGTCCTATCCGTAGAGACAGAAGGGATAAAGAGTGGGAAACAATGTGGTATATTTATACAACGGAATACTACTCAGCCATAAAAACCGACAACATAATGCCATTTGCAGCAACATGGATGGTCCTAGAGAATGTCATTCTAAGTGAAGTAAGCCAGAAAGAGAAAAAAAAATACCATATGAGATCGCTCATATGTGGAATCTAAAAAACAAAAACAAACAAACAAACAAAAACAAAGCATAAATACAGGACAGAAATAGACTCATGGACAGAGAATACAGACTTGTGGTTACCGGGGTGGGGGGCGGGGTAGAGGGTGGGAAGGGATAGACTGAGGTTTCAAAACTGTAGAATAGATAAACAAGATTACACTGTATAGCACAGGGAAATATACACAAAATGTTATGATAAATCACAGAGAAAAAAATGTGACAATGAGAGGGTATATGTCCATGAATGAGTGAAAAATTGTGCTGAACACTGGAATTTGACACAACACTGTAAAATGATTATGAATCAATAAAAAATGTAAAAAAAATGTAAAAAAAAATAAAAATTAAAATTAAAAAAAAAAAAAAGAGTGGGAAACAGCCATATTATGATACAGGTCTTCCTGGTAAAGAAGCTTTATGTACTAAGTGCAGACAAAGAGTGATAGAGAATAGTACCAAGACGGAAGAGGACTTTTTTGGTTGAGGTGATCAGGAATCACTGTTTTGACAACAGTGAGGATGGCTAATCTTTCTATTCTAAGCCAAAAAAGCCATTTATACCAGTAGTAGTGAGATGCTGAAACTAATTAATACTGTATCCCAGGTCACTCCAGGTAACACTGCAACTGCATTGAAAAAATAGGAAAGATGGATATAAAAAGTTATTTGCAAGTTCCCCACAAGAGAAATAAAAACCCATAATCACTGAAATTTTCTAATTTAATAAGGAGAGAAAGCAGATGAAAACCTGTTTATAACTCATATCTGCCAAAGAGAATTAACTGCTGTGCACTTTAAAACTCTCCTTTCAGTGGGGGAATTAGGTACAATAAAGCCTAGCACATCTTGTCTCAACCATGAAATAAAATGATCATCTGCTTATCATTTATTTCACACAGAGGGCCTACACCAATAAAGCTCTCATTTTATAAAGCTATGAAGGAAGATAAAACCCATAAAACATACAGTACATTTTTATAGCTTAAAGATTTGTCTCTCAGAAAGGTGAACCAAATATTTACAAACAAGCCTACCTCATTATCTTTTTTCATGACTGATTTTTTTTTTCACAATTTTGGTAATTCCCTGGGTATCTGGAGGTCAGAGTCCAGCAATGCTTTAGGTATCTAAGCATGGTCATTGTAATCAGAATGTCCTTATTAGGAGGAAAATGTTCTTGGCACTGTTGTCCTGAGCGTAAAGTAGAAAAAAATCATCAGCCCTCTCCCTTATTCACTGAAGCAGGAGGAAAGGATGGGACCTGAGCTCATAATCAAGGGTGGGAGATATTGCTTCCCAAAAAGACAAACAGCCTCTCTACTGGAATCAGCACTCACTTTGGGGGATTCTTTTGCTGAATCTTTGACCCTTTGAATTCTGTTCAATTTGATGGAAATTTCCTTAATAACACTATAATCCAGGCACTGGAGAGATAATGAGGCCCTTCAAGGAGCTTGCAGTCTGGAAGGGAATCAGACAAGCAAACAGATGATTCCAGTACAGCCTGTTACTAGTGAAACAGAAGTGGGCACAAACTGGAGGATGTGGATGAGGTCAGCCCTGCTGGAGACAGGTGGGGTTGTGGAGATTCTGTGCAAGGGTTCTCAAAAAAAGCTTCAATATCACTGAAATGATGTATTATGTTACAGCAAACACTAACATTTTATATCTGTTAATGAGGTTGTAAAAATATAAACTACTCAACTTTAAAAATAATAATAATGATTGTTTTCTCATAAAAGCATATAGGAAAGTATTACCTACAATAAACCACACACCTTGACCCTACTGTCATCACGGACAGGTCTCTCCTTCTTCTTCTATCCTTCATAGAATTCCTACCCTGGAGGGGATGGAGATCAGAAAATGTGATTAGAATAACAGGGGAGAAGGAATAAAAGTGCCAGGTATAAAGGAGGAAAGAAGTGACTATACTCTCTCTCTCTTAACTTCGAATGTCCCATCTGCAGCAATCTAAGCTGGAGAAAGAAAGATTTAACTTTAATTCAAGGTTAAACATTTAACTATGAGATGGGACTGGAAAGCATCTTTGGTTATCTGAAAATGATGAAAAGAGTTATGGGAATGACCTTAAATTTCATTCAAGGGCAAAGAAAAAACTAGCCCCACAAAATAATAAAAGGAGAGTAGCAGACAAAAATAAAATTGCTTCCTGATTCCAAGGCTGTATTTGTTCAACGTAAGAGATACAGCTGAAGGGCAAGGAAGAGAGGAAGGGAGGGAGGGATGGAAGAAGAAAAGAAAACTAGATGGGAAGATTTTTAAACCATGATAAAGGAAAAGTTTCAAAAAGTCGAATAAAAACGAAAGTCAAATGGGAGGATAAAAACAGATAAGAAAATTAGAAAATCAATCTAAGCGTTCTAATATCCTCCTAATAGGATTTCAAAATTAAAAACAAGTGAAAGCCATATGATTCAGCAATTCCACCTCTAGGTATATACCCCAAAAGAATTAAAAGGAGAGACTTGAAGAGATATTGGTACATCCAGGTTCACAGCAGCAGTATTCACAACAGTCATAAAATGGAAGCAACCCAAGTCAACAAATGGATGAACAAAATGTGGTATATACATACAAAGAAATATTACTGAGCCTTAAAAAGGAAGGAAATTCTGACACATGCTACAACATGGAAGAACTCTGATAATACTAAGTAAAATAAGCTAGATGCAAAAAGATAAATATTGTATGATTCTACCTATATGATATTAATGGTTAATTGTATACATCAATTTAGCTACACCATAGTACCCAGATATTCGGTAAGTCTGGATGTTGCTGTGAAGGTATTTTTCAGATGAGATTAAACCTACCATAATGTGGGTAGGCCTCAACCCATCAGTTGAAGGCCTTAAGAGGACAAGGACTAACTTCCTCCCAAGAAGAGGGAATTCTGTCTCCAGGCTACCTTCAAACTCAAACGGCAACATCAATTCCTCCCCGCAACTCCCACCACCTGTCCTTGTCAGCCGGCATACTCATGTGAGCTAACTCCTTAAAATAAAATTCTCTCTCAGTCTCACTCTAGCATACACACACTGTTGGTCCTGTTTATCCAGAGAACCCTGCCTAGTATAATGAGGTACCTAGAACAGTCAAAATTATAGACATATAAAATAGAATGGTAGTTGACAGGGGCTGAGGGGAGTGGGGAGTGGGCAGTATTCCTGAATGGGCACAGAGTTCCAGTTTGCAAGTTGAAGACTTCTGTGGATGGAAAGTGGTGATGCTTACACAATGTGATTGTACCTGATACTGAACACTACACTTAAAAACGGTTAAGATGGTAAATTTTATATTATGTGTATTTTACCATAATCAAAAAAAAAAAAAGAGAGAACCGTCATTCATAAAGAAGGAAAATTCAGAGACTAGAAAAAGGCTACTAAGAGCCAGACCAGGGAATGAGAAAAGAGCCACAAAGTACACCATTGTGAAATTCCAGAACACCCGAGGTTAAAGAGAAGATTATAAAAGCTTTGGGGGCGGGAGGGGGAGAGAGTGAGTGTTTGTGTGTGTGTGTGTGTGTGTGTGTGTGTAAAAGGTCACTTATAAAGGTTTGGAAATTAGAATGACTAAATTTGCCTTCTCAAATACAATGACGGAATCTGGAAGCAATGTTTTTAAAATTATTAGGGAAATTACCTTTAACCGAGCTTTCTATACTTAGTCAAAGTATTTATCAAGTATAAGAGTAAATGTAAAATATTTCAGACAGGCTGAAGAATGTTCTTCACCAAAGTAAACGGAGCAACAGAGAGACTTAGTATCCATGAAACAGGGATCCAAAAGGGTGACAGAATAATCTCAGAGGATGGCGGTGCAACAGGCCTAGACATGGGGACAGGAAGGGTACAGCTTCAAGGAAGGTCTCCAGAGAAAGAGAGCTTAGTGAATTATATGATGAACTTGTCCTTGTGCAAAACTGATATTAAGAGAAGTTACACATATCTGCCTGAGTGTTTGAAAAAAATCTTTCTCTTCCCTCTGAAACTGAGCAGGACCCTGTAGGGCCCACCAGGGTACAAAAGCCCCTCTGTGTCTCCCAATTCTTGTTTGTAGATAAAGGCTTTAGTCTTCTAGGCCTTTGTGAGTTCCAAAAAGCAGACTCAAATAGTTACTAATTAGGGAAGTGACGGAATGCAGAAATAGAGGAAAAGCAGTCAAGAAACAATAGTTCAGAGTCCTAATTTCTCTTCAAGGGATATACATAACAATTTGACACAAATCTTTGAGATGCTCTTCAGAAACAAAGACCTCCAGCCAGAAAGAAGATGCTGACTACTTGCTGAGCACAAGCTGGTAGACCCCAGACTGGTTGGAACCAAAAAGTTGGTGATTAAGATTCCTAAAACACCACCCTGTTACCTCACCACCAACAAATCAGAAGTCACGCACCCTGCAGCCCTCACCCCAAATGTTGCCATCAGGGAGTTTCGGTCTTTTGAGCATGAGCCCCCTATTCTCCTTGCTGGGCCCTGCAATAAACGCTGCACAACCCAGTGTCAGTAAACTGGCTTTGATGCATAGCAGGTGAACAGATACAAGTTCAGTTCAGTAACCTTCCTCCTTCCCTTTCTCACTATCCCTTCCTCTCTTCTTTTTCCTATAAATGTCTGTGTGCTTATATTATATTCATATGTATATAAAAACACCCGTATAAATATTTGTATACATTTGCATGTTCATAAAAATAAGGCAAATGAAAAAGCAACACAATTATTACCTTCAGTAAAAACAAAAACTGTACCAAAAATAGTGAAAGTGAGCAATGAAATTGGGCTGTTTCAAAGTATTAAATCCTCATGTCTCATAACAAATGAATAGATAATGTACAGAATTAATAAATTAAGACATAGCAGCAGTATTTTAAACTATGGAGGCAGATAACAAAAGAAAGAGGCAAAAAAGCTAAGTGTCTGCCTCTGGGAAACTGGACTTGGGACTAGGAAAGGATGAACCCATTAGGTTGACTTTTTCCCTTAAAAGCCTGTTAGTTTTACTTTAATGTTGAGCCCATATTAGAAAGATTTAAATAAAATTTTTAAATTACACAAGGACTATACCAAAATCCAAAATTTGTAAAGATATTCTGCCCTCCCCTCTCCATCAGGAAGGACAGAAGTTAATTACCAGAGACAACTGTAGGCAGGCACCAGAGGAATCTACATAACAAACCTTGCTACAACCAGCCTTTATCCTTCATTAATTTCTCCATATATTTGCCTTCCCACAAGCTTACTACCCTAGAAGTACAAAATCCTTTTCCTTTGCCTCATCACTTCTATAAAAATGTATCGTTCTTTTGTTAAGATGCTATAAAAGCCCAAGTCCTAACAACCTCTTTGAATTTCTCATCTCTGAGGGCTCCCATTTGTATGCACAATGCATATGTTACTAAACTTCTATTTTTCTCTTGCTAATTTATCTTTTGTCAGTCGAATTTACAGGTCTCAGCTGGAGAACCTAAGAGTGTAGAGAGAAAAAGGTTAAGTTTTTTCCTCTCCTACAGCTATGTACTATATGATTTCAACTATATTGTTAGCAGACAGACCCCTAAATTAGGAGGCCCACCAATGTGTGGGTCCTTGCCGCTGACTATGAAAGATTTCACAGTAGAGGCAGAAAGGCAAAGTGAAAAGGCTGCTTTTATTTCTCAAAAGAGGAAAAGGAAGGAAAGTGCTTGAGCAGGGAGAAGGAAAGAAAAGCACTCAAGTGGTGAGCCATCAGCCAAGATGGCTGGCAGAGACAGTTTCAGTGGTGGCTTGGGCCACATGGATTTTTATGAGGCTTCTGCCATCATGTCCTCCTCCTGGGTGAGATGGAACCAATAAGCTCTTGTACAGGCTTTTCAGTTCTTGTATGGGCTTTTCCAGTTGTTGATCTGGCAATTGTCAAAAAACAGACTTGACTCCAATTCATATTAACACTTAAAGGGGATGTGAAATCTTATAACAAAGAAAACTTTTTTAATCTTCTTTATAAGTCTCTTAGACCATGTGTTTTCCTTGCCATGTTTTTTTGCTGCAAACCTCTTGATAGGTCTCCAAACTATTATGCTCTGAAAAACACAGGGAAATGCCACCTCTCCTAATCAATTCAGGCTGCTATAGCAAAATACCATAAACTGGTTAGCTTACAGACAACAGAAATTTATTTCTCACAGTCTAGAGGCTGGAAATCTGATATTAAGGTGCCAGCTGGTCAGGTTCTGGTGAGACCCCACTTCCAGGTTTCAGCTCCTCCTGTTGTGTTCTCACATGGAAGAATGAGGGCAAGAGAGTTCTCCAGTCTCCCTTTCATGAGGACACTAATCTCATTCATGAGGGCTCTACCCTCAGGACCTAATTACCTCTCAAAAGCCCCACCTAATACCATCACATTAGGAGTTAGGACTTCAACATATAAATTTGGTGGGGGGACACATTCAGTCTATAACAGTACCCTAAGATAATTTCTATGATGAATATTCTAAGATTCCTTCATTATGTAAGATTCCACAGCAATACCTATACAATGGCTCTTACATAAATTTAGGAAAATATGCATACTTAAATCATTACTTTCTCTGATATCTTTCTTAAGTGCTGTGAAGTAACTTCGTAAGAAGTCATTGACTAGGAGGTTATGAATGTCATTTCAGAAATAAAATTTCCATAAAATGAATGATTGTTTCCAAGAACAGCTTGGATATACAGAATTGTTTTATATAAAACTTTTTATGTAGCATAAGCTACATAACAGATAAATGTCTTCTTATCTGAAAATGAATAAAACACACAGAGGCACCGCCAAACTGTCATTCAGTGTTCTAACAAAGAACAGAACCAATTCAGTCCTTTTTAGACAAACAGTAAATTTTCCTCTTTTGATAAAAAGAAATCTGAATAAGGAAAATGTTATGTATTATTTCATAGCTGAAAACTAATTGTCTTATGAATTTATGAACAGAGCTGAGGAAAGCCTCTACCTGTCAATGCCACAATGCAGAAAACACTGCTACTTAGAAGCAGACAGAGAGAATCTGATTAAAATGCAGTCACTAAGAAGTGTCCGTCATAGATCACAGAATGCTGAGAAGAGCTCTTGCTTTAATGCCCTGCAAACTGTGGGAGCAGATGCTGTTATTGGTTCAGGAGAGTCATCAAGGAAACATAAATATGAAATAGCAGTCATGCAAGAAGGTTTAGGGGCCTTGTGGAAGCAAACGGAGAGGGGGCTTCAAAGCATATCTCTCCAGATAAGGCACAAGAGAGACATCTGAATTTGTAACAGTTATCAGCTATAGAAGAAGCTCGAGACCTTGACATCATTAGCAACAACTCAGAGTAAATCTTTCCCCTGTGGGAAGTATTTACTGGTCAGCTTACAGTCATTATTCCTGATTCTTCCAATTAGGATTACATGAAAAATCTAACCTGCCAGAATTAACATTCTATGGAGGCTTGTCTCCCCAAACTTATCACCATAGCCAAGGAAAAAAGTATCCGTGTCCAGGTCAATTTAAAAATAAATTGCCATCTGCCACCAGCAGGAAAAACTCATTGGCCACAGAACAAAGAGACATTTCAAAAGCTATTGTTGAGTACCTGCTGCAGTAAAAAACAAAAACCAAGTGTCTCCACAGGCTCTGGGGCTTATAGTTAACTAGAACAAAATATAAATATTTTCCACTTCATTGGGGTTTAGTCAACTCATCTTTGGTCTTCTCCAGATCCACGGGTACACAATTAACTTGAAAATGATACTTCTCCTAAATTTGATCTTTCAGGTTAAAAAAAAAAACACCTGTACATCCAGTTCTCAGTAGAAACTAGAATAAACCAACCTGGTAAGACATCAAGAATATAAAAACTGTCAAGCAGGAAAGAATATTGTTAGATGTTACTGACTACAAATTAAAAAACAAAGTAAAAATATTAAAAGCCTGTGAGGCAAATGCATTTTCAATCCCTATACCAATGCGCCACGTGGGCTACCAATCCTGTCTCACTCCTATACAGTAAAACAACATGGACCTGACCACAGATAGCCACCAGTGAAGGTCCTCTGACTTAAGAATTTATTTCTGCTACTGGCTGAAGTTTCACAGGAAAGGGAATTCCTAGATCACAAACCTCCTTTGTCCAAGATCCATTGTGATGAACATCTAGTTAAAACTAATTATAGTTGACTTTCTAGAGATATTAGGGGACTTGGGGGTATTTTTTTTAATTGAACCTCTGAAAGTAAATTATATTTTTCTTTAAAGAAACAGGAAATTATTCTCTATACACTTTTAAAGTTTGTTGTATTTTATAACATCCAAATGATTTGGTCCTTTTTGAATGGGATTAGGACATGCGACACCAAAATACATTACTGCAACATAAAACTTACTTTGAGCTGAAGGCATTTGAGTTCCTGAAATCCCTCATTTGCCTAAAAGCAGAGACTCCCAAAAGAACTCAATTGTCATAGGTCCCTTCCATGCGGGCAACTCTAATCTTGAGACTAGGACTCAGGAAGTAGGTACCACACCCAACAGACTGTCACAAAATTATTGTATCTCCCATCTACTGTCCTAAGGGCTCATTTATCTTTCCAGAAAGTCATTTGTCTTCCATAAATGCTCTTTCACCTGCCATGTCTTCTAAGAAATCATTTATTTTTCCAATAAATTTTCTCCCTTCCCCCTTCATCTATTAAAATGTACGTAAGCCCCAAATTCTAATCACCTCTTTGAGTTACTCATTCTGAGCACTCTCATGTGTACACGTGTTGCACTTGTAAATAAACTTTTTTTTCTCTTGCTAATGAGTCTTTTCTCAGTTTAATTTGCAGTCCTCCAGAACTAAACATGAGAGAGAGAGAACAGCAGTCCAATTAGTTTTGGGGTACAAAAAGCTCTACTCAACAACATGAATACACACAGATTCAAAAACTCATACCTCCTTTTGCATGCCCTCAAATCCTTACTTTGTTCCCCTTTTATTGGCAGCACATGACCTTAGATTAGTGTTTGGAGCCTCAGATGAAGAAAAATTTTTAATTAGAGCAGCTGCCTGCCTCTGGGTCCAAGGCTGAGGCACAATTTATCTAACAGTAGATTGGCTCGTTAAGTGAGCTATCACTTGAATGATAGCTTTTAGTGATGCAAGTAAAAGGCAGGCATGCAGCCATGTCCTTGGGCAATCCTATGGGGCAAGAATCTTGGGAGAAAAGATACTTGAAGCCCCACATGATCCAGGGTAGATCAGGGTGGCTTAGATAGTAGACCACTAGTACGAAAAGGTACCAAGAGCCACAAAGCAGAATCACTACAGGAGGATGGGGAGTCTGGGCTGGTAGTCCAGGCTTGACTATAAGGCAAAGTGTGGTGCAGACAGTAAATGTTGCTTGCCATTTCTGTAAACAAGGAATGTTACCCGCCATCAAGTCATCAGCCACTGCAGCAACAGTTTCCACCCTACAGCACACCCTGAGGGGAATTCAGCTTGGAGAAAAATAGGATACTGGTCCTGGATAGCTAAGATGCATATCAAAGGAATAATTTCAGTGAGCCCAGACTCTTGCATCTTTCCACACATAGAAAATCACTAAAACACTGAGATGTCTGTTTTTGTGATAGCAATAATCTTCTGATTCAACTAAATGTTTTGTTTTTCCCCAGCAAAAACTCCTGTACCTCCTGGCTCCTCCCTCACCTCTCTGGAATCTATCTGGAAGCTATCTGAGAGGCTATATCTTAGGCTACAGTCATCAGATAAAATATAAGGTCCCAGATAAAACGTAACTCTCAACTTTTAGGTTGTGCCCTTTGTTTTGTTTTTCCAGTGGACAGTGGGAACTGACCCCGGCACAGAATGAGGCTGAGTGAGGAGCCCAGCTGGGTCCACTGTGACAGTGTTGGGGCTATGGGGAAAACAGCTTAACATGTCAACATAAACTTGGAGCCTGAGCCAGAGCACTAACTTCAACTTCTGCAAGGATCTATGCCAAGAAGGGCATCACTAAAGGAATAGACAAGAGTCCATCAGGTTGTCTAAAATACCCAGCAGCAGAACTCAGTGATAGTATCTGAACAGGCAGCTAACAGGCTGACTGGACTTCCCACCTTGCTCTCTGCCTCGTGTCAGAAAAGACTGCAGCTTTGATCCACAGCTTCTTGGACATTGGGAAGGGCAGGAAAAAACAATAGGAGATATCTGATTTCCTGACAAATAAAGTATGTGAGGATGAATATTGAGTAGTGTTTTTTCTGAAGCTTGTGAAACAAGTCAGAATCATTTCAGAAGGATAATCTGAGTTTTTAAATTATGCATATCTAATAATTAATTTAAACAAAATAAAAATTTATCATTTTTAAATAATGAAAACTAGCAGTCATAGCCACCCTCCATCCACACGAGGAAGAAAGGGCTGCCGATTTAAGAAAAACATCTTCTAATTATTTTTCCTTTTTGAAAATATACAGACGTCAATTAACATTATAATCAGGCCAAAAAAATTTTTTAAATGAGTAAGAAAACAACCTGAATTACATGTTTTCTTTGAACGTTATTTTCATAGGTCATGGCACTATTTTCTAAGGTCTTTGGAATCTTGAAAGTTCCCCTTGTTTCAATTTTGCATCCAAGGGTGGATTTATATTAGCAAGAAACAAGCTAGCAACAATTATGAATATTCACAGAAATCTCTTTATTGCACAGAAAAGCAAGACTGAGAGTCTAACAAATGTTTCCAGTGCTTTATCAAATTAGATTATTTGACCACTTTCAATGGCACAGAAGGCTCTCCCTCCCCCAGAAGCTGCAGGGTAGAACCTCTCGTTCTCCTCTATTTGAGCCTCCTTCATTAAACACAAAGACTTGCACTCACTAGAATTGTAAACAAAAAGCAGGCTGTAGATACCAATTTTACTGACAGAAATGGGGTGAGAAATTAACAGAATCTTAGACATGGATAAAAATGAATAGATTAAGTACTAATAGTGAAAAAGAATAAAGCATTAATCTTTCATTTTCAGTAGGTTGAGAATTTTAAGATTACCTCGGGTGACAAATTAGATAACTCAAAAAAAAAAAGTATGTGTACATGTCCTGTAAGCATTTTGAGACAGAGCTCATAGGCAAAGAATAATAGCGACTCCTCTCCTAGAATTTTACTTCATCACTACTGCCCAACTGGTTTGATTTGTTTGTTTTATAGGAAGGGAAAGAGTATAAGGAGAGAAATTTGTGAATACAATTTACCTTTATAAGCTGTACATGTTTGGATAACAACTCAAGCTCTCTGAGCTACAGCTTCATCCCTAAAGATAAGAAATCATGTATTCTCTTTAGGTCTTCTGAGAGGCTTCCTCACTTCTCTCTCCTAACTTCAAGCACCCTAGCCATGCTACACCTCAGGGGCCCTCTACACATCCTTTTTACCACTGTCCCTGTGGCCAAATTGTTCTGTCTTACTTCTCCAGTTTTCCAGCTCAAATTCACAAAGGAGAAAAATGCTCGGCCCAGCTCATTTTTTCATGTGAGGCTGTAGATCTAGGGAGCATTATTCTGAAATCATGCTTTCTCCCCTCACATAGTCAACTGCAACTGATATGGGAGGACACAATGTCCTGTTGTTGGTTTAGCAACAGCAGAGAAAATTTCAATAAAAGGGAAGGTAAGGAGGGCAGGCGATGATCAATAGCTATGGGTTAGTAACAAAATATTTTAAAGCTTCAATTAAGATATCTATCTTAGCACCCACGACGTTTAGAAAACTTTCTTATGTTTCTTTATCACTTTTCAATACTAAATAAATTCTAAAGTAGTTTTGTAACAGTGAAATTTTTAAAAATGAAGCTCCAAAAATTCAAATGCAGAAGGAAAAGTCAAAGCAATTCAAACAAACTTTCTGAATTTTAGTCACAGAATACAATAGTTTGAGATCTGATAGATAATGTGATCATAAGACAACCCACAAAAATATTTATTGGGACATGTTTTGTTTTCAGTCTCAAGTACCAAATTCCACTCAGTAATTTGTGAATAACAATTGGTCTCCTCCAGTAGACAGCTAGGGAGGGGAGCATCAGCATAGCTCAGGCCCTGGACCTTCTAATGCCACATAGTGGGTACTCAGTAAATGTTTATCAAATGCTTTAAAGAATCAATGCTTTGGTTTTCTATTACTTTAGCAAAGTAAAAATAATTAGGCAGTTTTAACTACGATGGACGCTAACACAAAGTGTTTTTTAAAAGACAGGTTATAATGCAAACAGAAGAGGTAGCTTTAACTAGGTAATGACAGGCCAAGGAGAGAACAGGCACACATTGACCAAAGCAGAAGGTATGGCCTTACTTGGGTATTTCTCAGTATGAAGGAATTAACCAAAGAATGTTACTTCATATATAAAAAGAGAACAATTACCACCCTGCTTTTAGGAACTTCACATGTAAGAATGAAGGAAAGCCATATGTTACACTGTGCTATGAATTGTGGCTTAGAGGTAGAAACGTATTTAATAAAAAACATAACGTTGACCCTCCTGATATGTCATTCCTTTATTCATTAAACATGTATTTAATTCTTACATTGTGCCAGACCCTGTTTTAAATATCCACAGTGGTGGACAAGTGCTTGATAACACTAGCCGAGAAGGAAATAAAATTATACCACAATGAGGTAAACCAAGACTACCAGAATGCCTAAAGTAAAAAAAAAAACAATTACAAAGGCTGACAACAAGGATGTGGAGCAATTGGAATTCTAATTTACTCCTGGTAAGAATGTAAAATGCTACAACCTCTTTGGAAAGCTTGGTAGTTAACAAAATTAAACAACTACTCTATGACCTGTAACACCACTCCTAAGTATGTATCTCAAAGAAATTAACACACAGCTATAGATCCACCCACAAAGACTTATGTCATATTTAGAGCATAGCAAACACAAAGTACATAAGTCTTGATGTAGATTGGTAACTCTTTACCAATATCTGAGAAGCCCGTTTTTCTCTTCTCAGTCACTAACCCCCCAAGAGTTACCACCACCTTGACTTTAAAAATGATAGATTTATTTTGTCTGTTTCTGATCTTTCTATAAATAGACTCACACACTATGTATTCTTTCTGTCTTGCTTCTGTTATTAATTAGTTTGAAATTCATTGATATTGTGTGTAGTTTTGGTTTGTACATTCTTGCTTCTGTATTTCAATGTAAAGTTACACATCTGGCCATTTTCCAAAATAACTATACAGAGTAAAGGGAATACCCCATTCTGTAAGATACTAAGTCCCAGTTGACACCCGTATGAAAGAAACCAAAATGCTGTCATGCCCACTGCCCTGTGGGTTGGAAGCATATGGAGACATAGCTCAAATCCATTTCCAGTTTGCCAAAAAGACCCACCCTCCACTCATTTCCCCAGCCTCTGAGTGTATAACAGAGATGGATATACTCAGCAGCTGAAAGGAACCTCATATGGCTCTCTAACTCGCAGAATATGAGCCAGTATGGTGGAAAAAAATCCAAAAGAAGCCCCTGAAACTGCCCCATGACCCTTGGTTCCAACCTCTGAGAGGTTCTTCCTATTCATCATCCTCCTTAGCCACACTTGGAGTAGAACTGAGTCAAAGCCCCTCCTCGAGTACTGACCAGCTTTTTCAGGCTGCTTACTGCCCATGAAAGGTTCTAGACTCAAGATCATTAAGTCTCAGTCACAGCTTCTTCAGCCAGGTGTAGTTCCTTTGCCAAATTAACTGCCTGAAGTAGGTCTCTGGTTTTCTAATTCCTATCAGTTCTATAGACTTAATTTTTTCTTTTTTTCAGGCAGAGTTCTCAGAATCACTAACATTCTTTTATTTTCTTGCCCTCAAGACTCTCTTTCACATAAATTAATTACACATACCTTGTTTATAGGGCTTCGGGGGAGCTCCTCACATTTACTCTTCTCTTCAATCACTGGAGGGACTGACTGGGCAAGACAATTTGGATAGATGCTGATGTGGAAACATCTTAGTTCATTCCATAGTTTTAACACGGAGAGTTTAAACCCTTGACACAACATTTAATTTATTGGCTTTTAATGCTCATGGGCCTTTTTAGTACTGGCTGTGTCTAGTTGAGATTGAGAAGCAACTGTCTCTTCCAAGAGTAAGTCTCTGAATTTGAGGACTTTCTCTGTTCCTTTTCATTCCTGATTGCAAACATAGCAATTCTTTAGTGAGTTCATCTCTCTCGAATAATACCTTGCAAACGCAGCCAACAGAAACCTACATAAGCTTCTAATATTGTTTTCTAATCTTACTCCCTAGAGCTGAACTTTATTAGATAGAAATCTCCAAACTTATCACAGGGAATAGTTTTCAGCTGGTTCACCACTGCATAACATGGATTACCATCCTCCCCCAGCCTCCAAAGTTTATCCATACTCCAGCACTGTTAAAGAAAAAATTATTCATTACACTTGTCATGATGGTAAGGCAGACTTTATTCAGGAGAACTACTACAGTGGGGCTGTAGGGGAACAAAATTTGCCACCCCAAAATGTCTCAGGTATGCAGATTATTTCCAGCTGAAAGCAATCAAGGCCCAAAAGCGTCATTTAGAAACTATTACCTCCCCTCCAACTGCCACCTAAAACAATTTAGACAGAGGTCCTGGAATAGAGCTATCACCACAGATAACTGCATTCTGTCATGTAGTATTTTGCTTTCCCCAAATCTATTACATTAACAGAGTGTCTTACAATACATTCTACCTCAGAATCAAAGAAGTATTTTTACCTACAGAAAACAGTCTTGACTAAAAACAAAGGGGTTGCCAGACAGGCCCTTAAGGACAGTAGGCCCATATGGGGGCTGAAGGTAACCATCTTTCCCCTCACCAACGTCGGACTGAAGGGACCCGCAGCCCCAGAGGACGGGGTGGGTTGGGGGTGGGGGCGGCCTGCTGCCCGAGGGCAGGTACCCCGGCGCGAACGGCGCGTTGGGGGCCGCGAGACTCTGCATTCAGGCTACCCTAGGACCGTCCCCGGGTCCAGGACTTGTAGGGACAGACTGAGCCGCCACCAGCAGGGACTTCTGAAGGCCAAACCGCGATGCCAAGGTCCACCCTCCTCAAAAACAGTTACCTGTTTTCCTGAAGCCACGTCTCACAGGAACTCCTTGGCTTTGCCATCCGCTGAGGAGAACTACCTGGGCACCCGACTCTGTGAGAGGTCCTGTGTGTCTTCCCGGCTCGGGGCCACAAAGGGTCAGACTCCAGTGTCCTTCCCTGTTCTTCAGGAGCGCAGTAGTGCAGGCGACCCGCAGCGGCTTCAAGAAGAAGCCTGGAGGGCTGAGGCGGCTGCTGCTCTTACAGGTCCGGAATGCCAAGCGCCCGCTAAGCCAACTGCGCAGGCGCATGCCACGCCCACAAACAGCATCCGGGGCCCTGAGATCGGCCTCTGGTTCGGATCTCGCAGGCATAGTCATAGTTACTAGCCGGGGCTTGTGGGAGATGCGTCCTGCTGCCGGGATCTATCCTGCTGAAAAGAAAAACAAGCAAACGAATACGTGACATCCACAACAAAAATGCATATGCGCAAAGTTGAGAATCAGAGGATATGGGTTCAGGTATCAGTTCATCATTACTTCTCGCCTGGAGCAGGTCAGTTCACACAAATTCGGAACTCTCTTTCCTAAGTACACTGCCCAGAACACATTAGCCTACGGAACGATCCGAGATTGTAAATCTCCCTTTAAAAAGTCCTCGGTCCTCAAAACAGTCCTCATTAGTGAAATTCAGGTAGCAATCTGTTCCTACCTCTTAGCATAGCTCCTGACATCACTTCTGGTGGAGATTTTGTTCCCATACTGCCGATATTGTCGTCCATAGTTTTCCTATGTCCAAGGTCCCGATAACAAAGTGTTTCCTCTCCTTCAACCCTCTTATGTCTTTAGGCCATTTAGCAAAGCTCCCTTGTAGTCTGTGTCTGTCATACCCTTATAATAGTTTAAAAATTAAAAAAGAAAATTCATAGTCCTCCTTTATCTCCTTTTTCCTACTCTAGAGTCTAGGGATTAGGCCCAGTTTTCCTTTCAGACAAGTCAAAGTCCACTTAAGTGTTACTGCTCTATAACACACTCAGAACCACTCTTCCTGGATGAGCCCTCATTAACATCTCTGATTAAGTCTGTAAAGTAAGGTGAGTTCTATACCCAATCTGGCTTAATGCCTGAAAAAGTTGTCTCACTGCTAAAGGATGCTGAAAGCAAGACTTCAGCTTCAGGTGTTTGCTCACTGGATCCCAGACATCATCCCATTAGCGCCAGTCAGATGTGTCTGAATACTTACTGAGTAGCCATCTCAGGCTCTTGTGGTTGGAGCCTCTTCTACTTAGCTGTAAAATTAGGGTCGCTATGCCATAGAATGAAATACTGAAGCTAGAAAAGACACTTTGTCAGCAGGGAGGCTGGAGAGGAATTCAAGGTGAGTTGCCCCAACTGGAAGAAAGGCAGGAGGAGCCAACATGGAGCAAGCCAGCACTTCACTGAAGTACAAGCCGGTGGCGTCATGGCAGGCCGCCCTCAGGTGTACGCACTTGGCGCATGTGTACTGTTCATAATGCTGACCCACGCTGCTGGCGCAGGCGTATTGTTCATAATGCGTAGTCACGCTACTAGCGCATGCGTACATTTACCTCTTACCAGGTGCAAGCTATTGTGAACTTTGGCCCGGGCCCCGCAGGCTACTCGCTTAAGGCTGGGCCCCACGGCCTACTCACTTATGGCCGCTGATACACTTCCTCATCCACTGCTTTTCAGACTTCTGCTCACAATCTATTTAGTGACCTAAAAGATCAATTTAGTGGTTCAGAACCAGCATTTTTTAAAAAATGGAATCGAGGGTTTTTTTTAACTACTTAAGAGATATGTCTTGTTGCATGAAACTGTTTCAGCTGTGTGCATGTGGGTTTCTTACTGATTGACCTGCGTCTTTTTAAGCAATGTAGTAATTAGTCTACATCTCTGGTTCTCAAATTTTGGTTTCTACAACAGCAGTGTTAGGTATTACCTGGGGATTCATTACAAATGCAAATTCTTGGACCTCACCTACTGAATCAGAACCTCTAGGCATAGGACCTAACAATCTGTGTTTAAAAAGCCACCAGGTGATTCTGATACACAGAAAAATTTGAAAACTACTGGAATCTAGATAATTTAAACTTTCTCAAGCAAAAGAGTGATTTGACCCCTAGAGAAAATGTGACTTTTTTCTCTTTTCTCCCAGTGTGATTACACAGATAGTTGGCATTCTAGATGCAAAGGAGAGAAGCTAATTATTACATACAGTGGATGCCTTAGGGCATTAGGGCTTATTTCTCTCTTGGAAGCAGTTGAGAAGAGCTGCTCTAGAAAGGCTGGTCTGGAATGATGTCCCAAGATTCTCCTCAGAGTCAAATTTATGTGACTTTACCAAAATTCCCCAAAATATAAAGCAGTTCAATGCAAGGATTTGACTCTAACTGCTCCTGCTTAAAATATAGTTTCTTCTTATCTCTATTGCATTTATGAACAATGATCCTATTGTAATAATAAAGAAATTAAGTACATAACTGTTAAGTAAGTAAAAATTGGAAACTAAGATTTTCTGAGGAGGACATTCAAAATCAGCCTCAAGTTCACTTATCTAATCATAATGGTCATATTGGTGAGCTCTCCCCAGGAAAGTGATTTATAACCTTTATTCTGCTTTCGTCCTGTTTTGTTCACAGCACACTCCCAACAGTAGCATTTCTTATCACAAGACTGTGATGCTCATGGGGGCTTTGCAGGGAGGGACAAGGAGAGCTTGAAAAGTCTCCTTGAGGATACTAACCCCCACATTAAAATGGATAACTGCACTAGGATAAAAGTTGCTAATAACAATCTAAGTCAGTAGAGAACATATCATCCTACCAGAATAGCCTAGTTTTAAATAGGCATTGACTGAGTTCCAGGATGATCTGAGAGCTCAGAGCATAATTCATTATTGTATACTTATTTATTCCTTGCAAAGAATCACTTTATTCTTTCAGAAGAAAGCAAAATCTGGTCATGAGAAAGGGAAAATTTTCTTGTCAATCAACTAATCAACATTTTTTACCCCTATTGTGTATGCATCAATTTACTAAGTAATATGTAGGATGTGCATGGTTTTTTAGCACTGGATAGAAAAGACCAGAACATATTTAATATGAAACATAAAAATAGAACATTAATAAATGTTAAATTATGAAGGACTAATTATGAAGCCATCTGATGTGGTTTTAAGACAAATGGATTCCTAAACCCACCCCAGAAATACTGACATAAGAGTTATTGAAGTCATGGCCCAGGAGAAGGACCAGGACTCATTTAAGTCCCCCAGACTATTATGATAGTCAAGCTAGGAACACTCTCTTAGAAATCCAGAAGAAGAAAATTAATTTTAATTGGTACAGCCAGGGATAACCTTTGTGGCACAGTGAAGCTGTGAAGACAGGGGAGACTATAAACAAAGCAACAGAGAACCCAGAGGGCATTTGTGCGCTTGCCTGGAACAAGAGTGTTATCTGGGATAAAGTGCTAAGGAAGCTTTGGGAGGTAGAGAATGAGTGCCTAAGTCAGAGAAGGCTTCCCCCAAACTGAGTCTTAAAGATTGGGCAGGAAGAATCTGTCAGAGGATGAGGGAAAGGGGATTTCAGGCAGAGGAAACAACTTATACAAAGTATAGAGACATGGAAGCATGAGGTGTGTTAAGTGAATCGCGCAAGTTCCATGTGACTGGTGAAGGGGATCAGAACGTGCCATACCAAAATATGCTACTTTGGCATATGGATTATTTTGGGCTGAAGGCAACTGAGAATCAACAAGTGCACAAAGAAGTCTTCTCAGAGCTTCCATTAAATGACTCAAAGCAAAAAATTCTAAGAAACTAGGACTGCCAGAAATCCCCACTATGTGGGCATTTTATTGCCGTGAAGAAAAAAGTTGGCACTGAAATGAGTCTACACAAATAAACCTTACTTGAAATAAGCCTTTATCTTCCATTAGTTTCCCCATATATTTATCTTCCCACAATTTACCACCCCTAGAAACTCAACCTCCCTTCCCTTTGTTTAGTCACTTCTTCACAACTAATCATTCTTTGTTAAAATGGTACATAAATTCTGAAGTCTAACCATCTCTTCGGGGGTTTTCATTGTGAAGTGCCATGAATAACAACATCATCAATAAAAATGTGTATGCCTTTTCTCCTGTTAATCTGTTAATCTGTCTATGTCAGTTTAATTTGCAGGCCCCATTTATAAACCTAAGAGGGTAGAGGAAAATGTTTTCTTCCCCTATATTAGAATAGGCAGAGGAGAAAGGAGGAGAGGCTTATGAGAGGCAGAATGGAAGTGGTCAACATGACTAAGAAGTAAAAGAATAAAAATTGAAATTTTCAAGCCCTCAGTGGGGAAAGTAGATTGCTGGATGTATATGATACATTGTGTGAATGATAGGATCCAAAAAACACAAAGAACTGGTAGAATGAGAAGGGACAACCTTCTCAACCCAAGCCAATTACTGCCTTTTTGAGCATGAAGGGTCTACAGCTGCCAAGTCATCCAATTTATGTTTTCAAGAAAACCAGAAATCCAAATTTTTAGGTAACATCTCTAAACTTTTAAATAATGACTAAAAATTCTTCAAATAATTATTTAGGTCAAAAAATAAACAAACCCAAATCTTAGCCTGATATAGATGTTAGTTTATCATCTCTGAGCTGGAGTCTAATAAATTCTTATTGCATCCAAATTAGACCAATGTCTGTCTGATTCACTATATGCTTAATTAATGGGCTGGCAGAACATGGCAACTAAGCCAAAGACTTGTTTGGAAAGAACAGAAATCCAGCTCAGAGCTTTTATTCTGGAAAGATCTGTTTATGGTTTTTTATACATCTATATCTATATATATTCCTTTTCCTCAATTTAAACATAGGGATGATATTATTCTCAAACTTTGTAACATTCTTCAAAAATTGCCAGGTCTCAGAAAATATACTAACATAGTCAGAGGCATGATTTGAAAAAAACAAAAACTTAAGAGTACAGGCATATCTCATTCTGTTGTGCTTCACTTTATGGCACTTTGCAGATACTGCCTTTTCTACAAATTGAAGATTTGTGGCAATCCTGCCTTGAAGAAGTCTATTGGCACCATTTTTTCCAAGACCTTTTGCTCACTTCATGTCTCTGTGTCACATTTTAGTAATTCTTGCAATATTTTAAACTGTTTCATTATTATTATATTTGTTATGGTCATCTGTGATTAGTGATCTTTAATGTTACCATTTTAACTGTTTGGGGATGCCACAAACTGCATTCACATAAGATGACAAACTTTGTGAGTAAATGTGTGTGTTCTGACTGCCCCACTGACCACCCATTCCTTGTCTCTCTCCCTCTCCTTTGGCCTCCCTAGTCCCTGAGATGCAGCAATATGAAATTAGGCCAGTTAATAACTCTACAGTGGCTTCTAAGTGTTCAAGCGAAAGGAGGAGTTGGACACCACAAAGGAAAAGTTCTTAAAGGAAATTAAAAGTACTACTCTAGTGAACACATGAATGATAAGAAAGTGAAACAGTCTTGTTGCTGATAATGGAAAAAGTTTTAGTAATCAAACCAGCCACATTTTCTGAAACCAAAGTCTAATCCCAGAGCAAGGCCCTTACTCTCTTCAATTCTTTGAGGAAGGTGCAGAAGAAAAGTCTGAAGCTAGCACAGGTTAGTTCATGAGGTTTGAGAAAAGAAGTCATTTCCATGAGATAAAAGTGCAAGATGAAGTGCAGTAGAAGTAGCAGCAAGTTATCCAGAAGATCTAGGTAAGATAATTCACAAAGGTAGCTACCATAACATTTTCAACGTAGAGGAAACAGCCTTCTATTGGAAGAAGGTGCCATGTAGGTCTTTTATAGCTAGAGAGACGTCAAGGCCCGGCTTTAAAGTTTCAGAGGACAGGCTGACTCTCTTGTTAGTGGCTCATGTAGCTGGTGACTTTAAGATAAAGTCAGTGCTCATTTACCATTTTGAAACTCCTAGGTCCCCTAAGTATTTTGGTAAATTTACTCTTCCTATGCTCTATCAATGGAATGACAAAGCCTGGATGACAGTACATCTATTTACAACATGGTTTACTGAATATTTTAAGCCCACTGTTGAGACCTACTGCTCAGAAAAAAAAAAAGATTTCTTTTAAAATATTACTGTTCATTGACAATGCATCTGGTTATCCAGGAGCTCTGAAGGAAATTTACAACGAGATTCATGTTGTTTTTTCATACCTGCTAACACAGCCTCCATTCTGCAGCCCATGGATCAAGGAGTAATTTGGACTTTCAGGTCTTTTTATTTTAAAAATACATTTGTAAGGCTATGGCTGCCTTAGTGAGTCCTCTCATGGCTCTGGGCAGGGTACATTTAAAATCTTCTGGAAAAAATTCACCACTCTAGATGCTATGAAGAACATTTGTGATTCATGGGAAGAGGTCAAAATATCAACATGAACAGGAGTTTGGAAGAAGTTGATTTGAACTCTCATGAACGATTTTGAAGGGTTTAAGGCTTCAGTGGAGGAAGTAATTGCAGATGTAGTGGAAATAGCAAGAGAACTAGAAGTGAAAAATTAGATGTTATTGGATTGTTACAAGCCCATGATAAAACTGTAATAGATGAGAAGTTGCTTCTTACGGATGAGCAAAGAAAGTAGTTTCTTGGGATGCAATCTACTCCTGGTAAAGATGCTGTGAAAGTTGTCAAAATGACAACAAAAGATTTAGAATATTACATAAACTTAGTTGATAAAACAGTAGCAGGGTTTGAGAGGGTTGACTCCAGTTTTTGAAAGAAGTTCTACTGCGGTTAAAATGCTATCAAACAGCATTGCATGCTACACAGAGAAATTATTCATGAAAGGAAGATTTAATCCATGCTGCAAACTTTGTTAGTCTTATTTTAAGAAATTGCCACAGGCACCCTAACCTTCAGCAACCACCACCCTGATCAGTCAGCAGCCAGCAAAAACAAGGCAAGACCCTCCAGTAGCAAAAAGACTCACTGAATGCTCAGATGGTGGTTAGCATTTTTTAGCAATAAAGTATTTTTAATTAAGGTATGTACTTTTTTATGCATAATGCTATCACACACTTTAATAGACTACACTATAGTGTAAACATAATTTTTATATATACTGGGAAACCAAAAATTCGTGTGACTCTCTTTATTGTAATGTTCAGTTTATTGCTGTGGTCTGAAACCAAACCTGCGACACCTCCAAGGTACACCTCTAAGAGTATTTGAGATCCTACAAGATTAGTTTTACATGCTAAAACTCATGTTTTAGGGGAAGTACTGTTTTCACTGTGCAAACTATAAAGGTAGGGGGGGAAGTACTGTTTTCACTGTGCAAACTATAAAGGACTTTATTTAGTAGCATATAGAAACTTTAATTTCATGAGCAACATAAGAAAATCTATTTTGTCTTTCTTATTTTCTCCTTGTTAGAGAGTCATTCTAAAAGCAAATTCATTAAAACTGGAAAATGCTGCCATTTTTTTCAGACTCTTCTAATTGAGGGGGAAAAGTATTTATTTTAGGTGCTTGTTAAGTCAACTTTTAGAAACCAATATTCAAGTTTATACCTACTTATTTGCCATTATAAAAATTACTCTTCTATGGGTTCTATGGATTTTATAGATAACTTTCTTAAGACTCTCAGCTATATAAAATTTTAATTACTACATAATTCAAAGCTTCGCCTATAATAATCTTTAAGGTTATGACATAAAAAGATGTTCCTCTGAAAACTGAAATCAATTTTCATTTCAATTTTCCCCTCTATATTTTTTTCACAAGTATAAAATATGATTTTTTTTCTTTACTCTTTTCAAGACTATCTGGAAAGTCTGGTCTTTAAGATCATTCATGATTTCTAGTTGAACACCTTCTATACAGAAAAATCATAACTGATGGAATTTAGACAACTCTAAGTGTTAGAAAACTCTTTCTTATACTGATCCAAGGCAAAAACCAGGGCTCCCTAGCTCCTATATCAGTGTTCTTTTCATTCTATTAAATTCAGCTTGAGTGAAACCTTTGGATATCCAGGCTACAATACAAATATAAACAATTTCAAAACAAATTGCAAAAGATTCCTAGTAGATCCTATACAAATGATAACAATATTGACATTTATTTATTTATTTATTATTGAAGTGTAGTCAGTTTACAATGTGTCAATTTCTGGTGTACAGCATTATGTTTCAATCATACAGATACATACATACATCGTTTTCACATTTTTTCATTATAGGTTATTACAAGATATTTAATGTAGTTCCCTGTGCTATACAGAAACATGTTGCTTATCTACTTTATATGTTAGAATTTGCAAATCTTGAACTCCCAATTTATCCCTTTCCACCCCCTTTCATTCCCTGGTAACCATAAGTGTATTTTCTATGTCTGTGAGTCTGTTTCTGTTTTGTAAATAAGTTCATTTGTGTCTTTTTTATTTAGATTCCACATATGAGTGATATCATATAGTATTTTTCTTTCTATTTCTGGCTTACTTCACTTAGAATGAAAATCTCCAGGTCCATCCATATTGCTGCAGTGGCATTATTTTATTCTTTTTGATGGCTGAGTAGTAGTTCGTTATGTAAATATACCACGGCCTCTTAATCCAGCCATCTGTCTATGGACATTTAGGTTGCTGCATAATGGCTGCACCAAACTACATTCCCACCAACAGTGTAGGAGGGTTCCCTTTTCTCCATACCCTCGCCAGCATTTATTATTTCTGGACTTTTATATGATGGCCATTATGGCTGGTGTGAGGTGATACCTCATTGTAGTTTTGATTTGAATACTCTGATAATTAGCAATATTGAGCATTTTTTTCATGTGCCTATTGGCTATTAGTATGTCTTCACTGGAGAATTGCTTATTTAGGTCTTCTGCCCATTTTTGCATTAGATTGTTTGTTTTTTTCTTCTTAAGTTGTATCAGCTGTTTATATATTCTGGAAATTAAGCCCTTGTCAGTCTCATCATTTGCAAATATTTTCTCCCATTCTGTAGGTTGTCTTTTTGTTTTGCTTATGGTTTCCTTTGCTGTGCAAAAGATTATGTTTAAGTCATTCCCATTCATTTATTTTTGCTTTTATTACCTGGGTAGACTGCCCTAGGAGAACATTGCTAAGATTTATGTCAGAAACCGTTTTGCCTATGTTTTCTTCTAGGAGGTTTATTCTTGTCTTATGTTTATTCTTTAAGCCATTTTGAGTTTATTTTTGTGTATGGTGTGAGGGAGTATTCTAACTTCACTGATTTACATCTGGCTGTCCAGTATTCTGAACACTACTTGCTGAAGAGAGTGTTTTCCCCATTGTATAGTCTTGCCTCCTTTGTAAAAGATTAATTGACCATTGGCGTGTGGGTTTATTTTGGGGCTCTATTCTGTTCCATTGGTCCATATATCTGTTTTTGTGCCAATACCACACTTTTGATTACTGTAGCTCTGCAGCAATATTTACTTTTAAAAGCATTGTTTTTATTGCAGCAGAATCCATTATAGAACTTCTTTTGATGGAGTTATTGGGAATTGAACCCAGGACCTTGTACATGCTAAGCACAACACTATAGAATTATTTAAAATAATAACTTAAAAACCTTTGTGTTGGCTACCTCCATTTAATCTAATGATTTGCATTGGATAGAGATAATAAATTTAGGGGAGTCATCACTTGTTCATACACTAATAATATGGGTTATAACTTACATTGAAAAGTGAGTAAAATATGAAACTTTTTTCCCCAAATTGGTTTTGCATTATGAATTATTCTTTGGCACCTTCAAAAACCCTATGAGAATAATTATTCCATTTTTATTGTAAGGTTATTATGTATAATATATACAAGTGTAAACAAATTCAGCTAGCTAAATCCTCCTATCTTCTCACATCCTATTTACAAATCCTTATTTGAATAGTCAAATAAAAAGAAATATGGATTTAAAGATATCTCATTCTCAAAATCCAGGTCCTTATTGGTCTTACCATTTCTGACAGACCATTAAGCCAACCAGCTTCAGGGTCCTCAACTGCAAAATGGGAGTAATACTTACACAGCCTTATGATTGCATAAAATAATACAGATCAAGGAAGTAATACCATACCAAGCACACACAAGGTATATAATAAATGTTAATACCTTCTCCAGATAGTGTAAAATAAGGAACTTTAAAAGGTACTATTAAAGATAGGTAGCATTAATC
This sequence comes from Vicugna pacos, assembly GCF_048564905.1. NCBI lineage: Eukaryota > Metazoa > Chordata > Mammalia > Artiodactyla > Camelidae > Vicugna > Vicugna pacos. The sequence goes on from NC_133001.1 coordinate 37,827,278, forward strand.
CATTAGATGTGAAAACTCTTGAGAACTTTAAAATAAAATCTACAGGTACCAATATGAACTATTTAATTAAATGCTTGCACAATTCAACATTATGCCAATTTAGTTAAATATAATTTTCTAAACATGCCATCACTTTGAAAACAATTTTTCTCACTTTTCAACAGTTTCTAAGCACAGATCCAACAAGCTACTGCCAAGAACCCACAACCCAAAGAGAACCAAATGTCACACCCAGCCAATTAAGGCCAAAGCAATAACAGTACAACAAAAAAGTTTATTTGCTCTTTAAACTGCATAGATTTAAATATACTCTATTTGATGTTGCTATGGAGTGAAAACCTCCTCTTACCCCTCCAACTTAAAATAAGATGCTTAGTGTCTTGGAAGGGCTTAAAAAGTCAGGTAAAGAATGCAGAGGAGGGAATGAAACAACTTTCTGAAGACATCCCTGTCAAGGGAAAGTTGACTCCTCCCTAACCCTGAAATACAGCCACTGAAATCACAGGGAAATCCAAAGGCATGTTATCTGCCATTCTCGGCACTTGGCCGATCTACGTCTGTCCTAAGGAATTAGATCCGAGGTAGGAATTTTCCCTTTCTCCATGACCCATAGCAAAGGTTAAAACGCACCGGCAGCCTGCAGACACCCACTCGGCTGACTGCCTGGGATCCAGAGACTCCGTTTCACAGCCAATAGCCACCCCAAGTCTTGAGGCACTCCCTCCCCAAGCTCCTCCCCCGCCCGCCTCGCCCCAGGATTCGCACATGCGTACATCCAATTAGGAGAAGTTAGAGCTTTCTCAGCCTCGCCTGGTCCCCACGCCCAGCTGCCACGCAGCCAGTCCTCCTGCCCTTCTTGGGGCCGCCGGCTTCACTATTCAATAATACGCATGTGCAAACGGTGTCGCTCGCTATCCTTTAGGCCGGCCGGGGCGGGGCGGCAGGCGGGACCAAGGGTCTTGCGCACGCTCGGAACATGCGCAGTGCAGGGGCTGAGGCGCCAGCTGTCGATTTGGAAGTTCCGGGGAGGCGGCGCATGCGTGAGTGTACGCGTTGCCGGCGAAGAGGGGAGCCTGACGACTCGGAAATTTGAATACCACAGTAGCATGGAGTGTGACCTCATGGAGACTGACATCTTGGAGTCGTTGGAAGATCTAGGGTAAGACCGCCAGGGCACGGGTCTCCTAAATCCCACACTGCTGGCCCCTCGGGAACTCCTCCTTCGCCTCAGTGGGAGACACCTGCCTCTCCACGCCGCACCCCGTGGCTCCTGGCTGTCGCCTCCCTGTGGCTCTGGGACCCCAATGCCACGTCCACTGCCTGCCCTGCCGGGTCGGGCCCCTCCACCTGCGAGGCCCCTAGGCCTGCCCTGTGCTCCCTACAGCCGAGTTACTCGCAGCGTTTGTCAGTCATGCGTGTCATTGTCTGGGCTCTGGTTCTCGCCACCCCCCTCCCCGAGCTTCTCTCCTTGCTCCCATCCTTCTGCCCTACCCTCTCACTCTGGAGGTTGCCAGAGTTGATTCTCTGTTTTCCCACTTGCCATCCAAACTTCCTGCTCCTGTGTTGAGCCCCTACTCCTACCCCACCCCACTTCTCTGAAAAAATCTTTGCCCAGTCATGTCTGCATGCATCCAGGCTTCCCTAAGCCACATGTCTGTACGCTGCATCTATTCCGCCAGCCAGCTCACTGGTGCACCTAACCTGTCACCCTCTTCATGGGAACCTTGAAAGTTTCCCTTGACTCTAACACTGTTCTTCATTGAACCACTATTAGCCCCTTACCTTTAGGGACATCTTAACCCACCAAGTCCCTGCTTATTTGTTGTGCAGTTTGTCTCTCTTCCTGATAGTTACCCAGCCATTCATCAGTATCTACAAGCTGGAAGTAGGACTTCTTATCTCACTGGGTCACCCAGATCAGTGTACTCTATTAAAACTTGAGAACTTAGAATTTCTTGGGCTAAATGTGGTTCCAGAAACGAATTGTATAATTAAATATTTGCCTACAGGCTTAAAAAAATACAGATTTAGGTAACATTATACAATAACAAGTCCCCTATCAAAACCTTCCCATATGTTTTCCCGTAGCATGGACACCTTTAGGATAAACCTTTCTTTTTTAGGAGAAAGGACACTGTGAGGGTTCCCAAAAGTCTTACATTTAAGTAACTTGTCCTGGTAGAATTTTTTAGGAAGGGAAGTGGTAGTTTATATATATATATATGTATGTTTTTTTTTTTTGGTCAACGTTAATTATTATTGTTCTTTTCTTTGGAACTTGCTCTGAATTTTCATGAATATCCCAGACTTTAGTTGGCTTATTTCTTTGATTAGAGCCTAAATAAAAGTCACATTTCAGCAAGATGGTGTCTATTTGGTGGACCTCGTAGACTAAATTGCTAAATTTCACCCATGAAACCATTCATTCAGTAAACATTTTTGAGGAACGCTTGACCTGTTGACAGTGTTGGTCTGAGCCCTTAAGGGTACGGATTGAAGTGGAAGAGAAGTTCACACTGAGAATATGCTGTGAGAGGAACTGAGGAGGACCAGGGAAAGGAAAAGAAGGGGGGGGGACTGGGAAAGCAAACAACTTCTAAGCTTCTTCGAAGTGACACTTGGAAGATTAGTGTTGAAGGAGATGTAGGATGAGAGGATGGAGGTAAACCTTATTTAAATGTAGTCACTCTGCATGGGTAGAGATTTAACCTTAACAACTGGTGATGGATGCCATTTCTTCCCGTTATTCTTTTACCCTCTTTTTGCTGTGTTTTTCTTCCTTTGGTACTATAAAATTCATTGTTACCATAATAACTCTAATTAAATAAATAATTGAGATGTGTTGTAATGTCAACCAACAGATTTTCTGAAAACTTTCAAGTTTAACTAGTAACTGCTTAGTTTGGTGGCATTCAATAACTCAAGTTTAGCCTTAATTGATTGACATGTACATTTCAAGGATTTACTGAGAAATAAAAATAAATGACCTTTGTTTATCTCTAACCTGACACATAGGAATTCAGTAAATACTTGTAGAATAAAATAATATGGTTTAAATGTGTAACACAAGAAGAAATTTCTAAGCCTAGTTTGTTTATTCCAGTGTCTAATAATATGTGGTTTTGAATCCAGATGCCAGGCTATATATAATCTCATTTTTTGTATAAGATTTTTCCATCCCATTCAATATATAAACATATAATTGTGTTTTTAAAAGATTAGTAACAGTGTTTTTTAATCTGTTTCATTATAAGAAGATAAAATAACCTTCTGAAGAATATTTATTTTAAAAGTACTTTGAGAATGATAAAATTTTTAATTCTAGCTGTATTCTAGATTGAAGTTTGTTATTACGATTGTCTTTTATGAACGTTTAATAATTTTTTTTAATTACACTTGAATCACAAAGAATTGGCATTGAGTTGTACCAGTTCACCCAAACATCAACCTGCCAGCAATTATTAAATTAATTTTGACGTTTCTCTGGTACTAGTATGTCTTACTAATCTTTACTGTCATTAAATACAGAAAAAGAAAATAAATAAATAATTGTAAAGTTTTTGCTTTTAAAGAAAGTCATTAAAAACCTAATCTAATTGATTTTTGGAAAAAAATTCTGGAAAAGATAGCCTGAGTTTTATTTCTGAAGTAGTAAACTATAATTGCTGTCACTTTTATAAGTCTAGTTTTACCATTCAATTCAGTTAAAGTAAGGAAGTAAGCCTTTGTACAATGAAAGCTCTCAGTAAATGTACAGAGTTTGACATAATTTAATAGTATATATGATTCTATTCAATATTCACATTTATTTTGAAGGGATTAGCTTATTTTCCTTTTTTGGGGGGATTAGCTTATTTTTTAATGGTTTAGTATAGTTCTAAATTTTATTTATATTTGCAGGTTTAGAGATTGGCCATTGTAACTTATCTTTGTTAAACTATTGCTTAATTATACAAATAATACATAAATATATTGTATCTGTAGTATATTAGATGTGATTTTATATTTTTCTGAAGTGTAATTTCTTACTCACCAGTTACAAGGGTCCATTGTTAGAAGATGGCGCTCTGTCTCAGGCAGTCTCTGCTGGAGCCAATTCCCCTGAGTTTACCAAACTCTGTGCTTGGTTGGTGTCTGAATTAAGAGTGCTCTGTAAACTAGAGGAAAATGTGCAAGCAACTAACAGTAAGTAAACATTCAGTTTTAGGTGCAAAATATAAAAATAAAGTTTGTATTGTCAAGTGAACATTATCAGTACTACAGCTGAAATTTCAAGTTCTTCGTAAATGTAAAACAAAAAATTTGTAAAGAAACCAAATTCTTTTTTGCCTTCCCTGCTTTTTAGAGATAAGTTGATTCCGAAGTTGAAAAGCCAGAATATAGTTGTACAACTATGAAAAAGTGGTGGATGTTAGAAAGACCCTATTACTGAGATACAAAAAAAATGGAGGAGACAAATATATCTGAACTTTCCATTCTTTGTAAAAATTGTGAGATCTGAAATTCATGGCTAGAACTAGAAATTGGGATACTTTTCTCCTAGGACTACAAAATTCCAGAAGTGTATATAGCATTAAACTAAATGCATTATAATTCTGTTATGCGTGGGGAGAAAGAATACTTTATTAAGAAGCTTTCTGTGTTATAAGAATATATAACTAGATACATCACAACCAGATCCAGCACCATCAGATTTATGGTGTTGAGAGCTGTGTTATATTTGCCTTTTTTTTTAAATCTGCTTTAGCACTAGTTTTGATGCTGCAAAAGATACTAAACCCCGGAACCTGACACTCCACCACCTGGGTCCCTCCTGTCATAGGTAAACCCATAATAGAAGACAAAGAAAAATTTCTACCTGCTAACCCACCTTTATTAAGGAGAGCATAGTGTAACAGTAATAGCAGCAGTGTACTCTTACTGAACACTAGCCATGTTCTAAGAACTTTACCTGTGTTAACCTCAGGGCAACCCTAGGAGGTAGCTTTTATTACTAATATACATTAAACAAGGAAAGGTTAAGTATTTTGCCTGAGGTCACAATCAGTAAGTGATACAGCCCTGATTCAATCTCCAACAGTCAAGTATGGGAGCCAGTGCTCTTCACACTGCCTCTTGACCTAACATTTCAGAGATTGTAGGTGCCTTTGGAAACACCTATACTAGATGGTAACTGTTTATTATCTGGAGCCCTTTTGAATGGTAACATCTTATAGAAGTCAATATAAAACAGGTGAAAATGTGGTTCTAGTTGAAGTTGAGAAGGAGTACTTTGAGCACCACAAGTCTCTCCTCCCCAGCTGCCTCTAATGGAGTTCTTTGACACCCTGGAATTCACAGACACAGCTTGCAAAACGTTGGTAATACAAGTCTTCCCATTTTATAAATGAGAAAATGAACTCAAGTCGAGTGACTCTCTCAAGTTTGCTAATTAAATCTTACCCCTCTGTTACATTGGATAGAGAACCATCAAAATAGTAAGGAAGAAAGAGCATTGCTTTTCCTTGGTTCACCAAAGGAACTCTGTACGTGACATGTTATAGGAATCAGAACTACAAATCATGTTTGTGATCTTCAAATGTCATCCAACAGAGTTTTAGGCACAAATGAGACAACTGGGGATTAGTACAGTAATTAAACTTCTCTTTGTGGTTTTGTGGTTCACAGGGGAAGGAAATCAGTGAGGGCAGCAGGACTTGGGGAAGATTTCATCAAGGAGCAGGACCACTGGGCTTTGGTGGATAGGTAGGGTTTGATAGATGGGGAGAGAGTAGAGGGCATATGAATCACAGGGAGTAACTTAAGTGAAGGCACGGAAGTAGAAATGAGACTGAGCATTTCTGGGACAGTGTGAGGAGACCAACCTGGCACAAGTAGAGGGAATATTTGTGGAGATTGAAGGGAATTACTACAAACATGTAGTAGGAACTACTACCTAACACTGTATTGTGAAGGACAAAGCAGAGAGGCTGTGAAGAATCTTTAAAGGCAGACATAAAAAAGTTAGATTACATGAGGCAGAAATTAGGAAGTCATTAAAGATTCTCAAATAAGGCAACAACCTAATGAAAACTGTTGAAAGAAAATTGGCAGTGGTGTGAGAAAGGATGAATTAGGAGGAAGGAACTTGTGTTAGGAAAAATCCTATGAAAATTTTCAATTTATATATAAGTATTATGCTAATGGGGAAAACAGTAATTTTTATATTAAATAAAATTATTTTAATTCTTAAAAGGTCCAAGTGAAGCTGAAGAATTCCAGCTTGAGGTGAGTGGGCTACTGGGGGAGATGAACTGTCCATATCTTTCACTGACATCTGGGGATGTGACCAAGCGCCTTCTGATTCAGAAGAACTGCCTCCTTTTGCTCAGTAAGTTCATGGCTACGAGAATGTAGCTACTCTCTTCTATTTATATTTTCCACGACTAATAAAATGGGTTTTATTGTTTTGCTTCATTATGGATTTATTAATTCAGAAGACAATTTAAAGAAAACTTTGTTAAATTTCTAACTTAGAAGCTAATGGTAGGTTCATGCACTGGTAGCAGTGTTGTTTTGTAATTGCTACTCTTTTATCCATTTAAGTTCAGTGTAGTGCTCAGCCTGCTGTGTTTCACCTAACGTGACCAAAGGTAGTGCTGGAGGGTTGTCCAAGTGTGTGGTCATCAAACCTTAGCGTTCTAGACCAGAAGTACATTTTAAAATAAACTAGGAAGATAGTGTGGGAATAATGAAGGTTTTTTTAAAAAGTTAATTTATTTGAGGACAGTAATCATTCATTAGGCACAGTAAATGGTAAATGTAATTATTTAAAGTATTTTGTCTTGTTCCTGTTTCTTTGTGGCTGGGTAATTGGGGATTTTGGTTTTGTTATGTAAACATGTCAGATTACAATGTAGACATTTCTGGAATACTGTTTGGATTGTTCCTGTACTTAATGATCATTTGAAAAGTAAATTTTTATGAAAAGTTCTTTCCTTCCATTTTTTTTAATATACTAACTACTATTTCTCTCTTCAACCTGAAAAACAGTAAGTAGACTCAAAAGTTTTACTGCCTTAGATCAGCTCTCCAATAACCACCACCAGTAGTCTTAAACTCAGAATTTTTGTAGTATTCTGAGATACATTTAGATTAAGTTTTGGTTAACTGAATATTATAGTTCTTATTATGACAAACACAATTCAGAGGATCTTTTAAATGTTTGTCTTTACAGCTGAACTCTGGCTTCTGAAAAATGATAGAACACCAATTTTGAAGGTTCAGTTAAAGAAGTTGTTCATAGCCATTATACTTAGGAATTAGGTTATTCTGAAATCACTTTCTTCCCCTTTGTCAAATGATTATTACTGGGTGGGGGCTGAGGTAAGGGAGGGGGGATAGATACATAATGTTAGCTCTTGCTTTAGATGTTGATATTGCTGCATATAATTCTTACGCATGTATTCATTATCCTTCAAATTGTATAATTTCTGTAACTGACTCAGCCGCAGTATACTCACTGAATCTTCCTTGTAGCACTGCTTATCCTTACCAATACCTAATATTTGGCACTTAGAATATGTTATCTTATGTAGGAAGACAACAGCTGTGTGGAAAGCTTAGTAATGACCCTGAATGGTGAATTCTTCCAAAGACCTCAGAGTTTGGTCTTTTTAGTGCTGATGCTTATAAAAACCACTTGGAATATAAATCTTTATAAAATGCCTTTAGCTCTTTCCTGTTTCTTAAGCAGACTGCACCGAACATTATTATTTTGGACTCAGGGTCATAATTATAAACTGTATTTTAATTTGCTGTCACTTCAGACAATCTTCAAGAACATACAACTCTGCTCCTCAACTAAATGACTAAATCAACTAAACTTATTCGGCTCTTGGAGGTCTTCACACATGCATACACCCTGCTGCCTTCCCTCCTCTTTATCTGTGCTTCTGCTGTTTCCTCTTTCTAAAATAGTCCCCTCGGTTTGTATCCTCTCTCATGCTAGTATGTTTTTATGTACATGTACTCATTCTCTATTCGCTCTGTATAGAAAGTCTCATCTCTCCAAGTATCAATTGTCACATCTTGATGCTATAATTTTACTTACTTCTAGCACCCTTACCTTAGCTGATTTGACTCTTTTAATACATTCTGTTCTGAGGGGGAAAATAAACTAACCTCATTAGAATATTTAGTGAAGTAGAATAGTCTATCCTCTAATAGTCTATAGAGGCTGAAAAACTCTCATGTGTCAGGGTAAGAACTGTTTTGGCTGTTCATTGGCCTTTCTGGTTGTCAGTTTATTTCCCTTAGGTAAAATAAGTCAGGTTTTTTTTTAAATGCATATATTTTTTATTCCTAACTAGATTGTCAGTAGATATAATCTTTTTTGTTTGTTGTATATTATATCTCCAGTGTCTTTCCTAGTACTTTGAATATATCAGTTACAGTTAATGTTTTTTGATGGTGATTGTATTGGTGAACTAATACTGTGAATGTTTGAGTTATGTTGTCCCAAATTTAGAGACCAGTTTATTAAATCATGTAATATGTGATTTTCTTGAACAAGGGTTGGGAAACTTTTTCTTAAAGGGCAGATAGTCAATATTTTCAGCTTCATAAGCCATAAGGTCTCTGTCAGAACTACTTAACTCTGCTGTTGTAGCATGTAAATAGCCACAGATGACATGTAAATGAATCAGAGTGTGACAGGGTTCCAATAATAGCTTATTTGCAAAAACAGTGATTATTTTCATGACAGTGGAGTTTTACTGTTTTGATCTTTAACTCATACAGTTTGCTATATGGAACACATTAAGATTTGTCAAACCCATTTAGCATGACCTGACCTTTTCAGAAACTTAGCTGTGTTTATTCTAGAATAGGAGTTGGCAGCTTGTTAGAAATGATCTGCTAAAATTATGACCCCTGTACTTCTCACATTACACCTTGGGTGTAGGAAGTGAGATATTCAAGCTGATCGTTCTTTTATACTTACAGTAGGGCTTAAAAGCCCAGAAAACGTCTTTTTTCAAAATTCTCTTCCTAATGTCAAAAACTTTTCATGTTGTCACGTAACCTGAAATCCTGAGATCCAAATGATTATAAACATCTTTTATAAAAATGTCCTTGTGAAGGTTAAAGGAATAAGATTGACTATTTATACCTTAAACTGAATTACCTGAAGCAGATTGCAGCCCTCGTTATACCTGGCTGAAATCAGTACACAAGGGGATGTTATTGATATGAAAGAAGTCCGCCAAGAAATGATTAGAAAGTTTTTGGGGTTTTTTTCCCCCTCCTAGAGGAGGGGAGAATGAGGAATGTAGGAGGAAAGGAAATAGTGAGAAGAATACAGATGGAAAAGCCTTTTCTGTTAACAGCCAGTGGGTGACATTAGTCTACTGGAGACCATGAAAAAGGAATGTTTGAGAATTTAGTACCTTCCCCCTTCTCTTGTAAGTGAAGCTTTGACTATTTAAAAATGTTCTTTCACTCCAGCCCTCAACTGACTACCTAAGTATTGGAAGGTAAGAGGGCAAAATGGTTATATCACTGGTACGTGTGAGTTGTGAGAAGTAAAAAATTAAATAAATAACCTTTTTAACTGTTGCTGAAAATTTGCCACCTGCTACCTTTTGCAAATTTGTTAAGAGATGCCAACCCCTGTTCTGGAGGCTCCTTAATAGTGAAATGCAAGAATCCAGATTTTTAGATGTGATCTACTTTGATCCCTTGGTTTTAGGAAAGAATCACTTTTAAGTCAAACTTTAAACATATATTGGTTAAATACTGAATTATAAAACTAGTTTATATATTATGTCATTTGCAGGTAAAAATGGTTTTCCTTTCTTGTTTTTATCCATTCTTGCAGCTTTAAAAGTTACATATCATTAGGCCTATAGAGTTGTGACTCCAGACTTATGACTATTAACTGTAGCTGTATCTCATTTTGAAATCTTATTTTGTTTACTTCAGCATACCTCATCTCAGAACTAGAAGCTGCCAGAATGCTCTGTGTGAATACTCCTCCAAAAAAAGCTCAAGAAGGAGGCGGTAGTGAGGTCTTTCAAGAGTTGAAAGGCATATGTATTGCTCTAGGAATGTCCAAACCTCCAGCCAATATAACTATGTTCCAATTCTTCAGCGGGATTGAAAAAAAAGTAAGACCTTTAGTACCAAATTGTGGTATATTAAAGGCATAGTCCTACAATTGTTTGAAATAAAGCAAGTTATTTTCTCTTAATGGGAACCTAATGTGCATATTATTAAGTGGTTGTTTCTGAGTTTGGGGTTTTAAATCCTAGATACCTTAAAGAGAAATTGGTATTTTTACTAACTTTTTTTTTAACATTTTAGCATGTTTCTTTTTCAGAAAAGAAACTACATTTTGATTTATAAACTGAAATAAGCTAGATATAATGTAAAACAATAAGGACTTAAGTCCTTTTAAAAATTATTTTATCATTGAAATTTGTTGCAATTAATTTTAAAGTCTTTATCATTAAATGTTACCACTATTCTCCCCATTGACTGGACAGAAAAGGATGTTAATGTTTTGTAATTTTAATCCAGTCACTTACATGTTTCAATTGGCAAACTAAATATGTTGACTGCTAATATAATCTAGTATGTGAAAATAAGTCAGAGTTATTTTTATACCACACGTTATCAACAATTAAGGTTTTTTACATAATTGATTAGGAACAAGGAATTTTCATGAAAAATTAATGAAAAGAAGAGAATGATATTTGTTATACCAGAGTTATTCTCTATATGCATATCTGCTGGACTCTTAAGAATTGGTACATTCCCATTGCGGGGTAGATGGACGTCATGATGCACAAATTTGGCTGAACTCTACAGGGGAGCAGCAATGTATCCATAGTCCATATTTTTCTGTGTGTTCATTCATTCATTCAGCAAATACACATTGAGTGCCCACTGTTGTCAGGCACTGTTCTAGGTGCAGTGAAGGACTCATGCTTCATAGGCACATGAGAAGTGGGACAAGTGAGTGTCTTTATCATGTGGGTCCTGTACATTTCAAAACATCCTCCACCTTTGCCTCTGTCAGGAATCTTCTTTTGATGGCAGGATATGATGGGAATTGGGAAGATGAGGAGGATGTGTTTTACTTTTAGATTTGTTTATTCATTCATTTATGTTTTTGTGTCAGTTAAAGGAAACATTAGCAAAAGTTCCACCTAATCATGTGGGAAAGCCTTTATTGAAGAAGCCAATGGGACCGGCCCACTGGGTGAGTAGTGATCATCCTGAGTAAACTTTGTAAGGAACCATCTACCTATCTCAGGATATTTATGTTTGTGCTTTTCAATTTATATTTTCTAATATGTGGTTTCCTAGGTGGACATCCTTAGAATCATATTTGTAAATCTTAAGATTCATCCAGAATAATTTTATTTGTGTAAGATTGGAAACACTTATTTCATAATTTATAAATATTTCACACAGCTGATTAAAATAAATTGAAGTTCAGTATGATGCATGTTTCTAATTGCCAAATGGGTTGCCTTCAGGCCAAAAACTTCACTGGGCTGAGCTTTACACAGTAAATTATGGGAAAGCTAAATGAGAGTTTTGTACTTTACACATATTCTTTATTATGTTTTAAGACAAGGTTGTTATGCCTATCGTTTCACTTTTTTATTATATTTATTAAATAACCTAATTTATTTTGTGGTAAGTGCTGGGGATTCAGTTATGAATGAAACAGATACAGTTTCTGCCCTTTTGGAGTGGGGGGTCAAACAGATTTAAATTCTAACTGGTCTTTTTTATTTTGTTTCAGGAAAAGATAGAAGCAATTAACCAAGCCGTAGCCAATGAATATGAAGTTCGGAGAAAGCTGCTAATAAAACGTTTGGATGTCACTGTCCAGTCTTTTGGCTGGTCTGACAGAGCTAAGGTACACATTAAATAATCTAAAAGAGCAGTGTATTTATAGACATGATCCTTAAACTTCCTAGCACAGTTTAGGTACAGTAGAGACTGTAAGAGAAATACATTGGAGGTACACGTAGGAATTTTTCTTTAGTGAGTTACTGAGTGGCAATACTTTCAGCCATTTAGTGCTAATGAAAACATTTTTCAGCTTTTAAATATTTTTCAATGAAGCTGTATGTTATAAGCCCTACTGGAAGTACCCATATGTGAGAAAAGGAGAGAGCATCTGAAAATTACTAAAAATGATGAATTTTAAATTATTTGTTTACTATACGTTAAGCTAACAGTTTAATTTGTTAATTAAATAATTATATTAGAAATACTGGATTTAGTAAGACCAAATATTATGATCCATTTATAGAAAATTGAGGAATCTGGTAAGACTTCATTTTATTTCAGCTCAAATGAGATAATCCAGGTAAAGGCTTAGTCATTTCAACAGGTGCTTATTAAATATCTACTATATTATCACTAAGTGGGGATTAATTGGCACAATTGATTAATTTGACTTTCTTGGAACCCTGAAATGGTACTAATTCTTGAATTTATGTGGAGGTTGGTCCAGATATGTTAACATTAGATATTCTTTTAATAGTAACTTCATTTTTTGAAAGTAGATTTTCCTCAGAATTTTAGTTAATTGACTGAGAAATAGTTCAACTATCTTTCTAATATGTTAGTTTCACCTAAAATCTTTAAACCATACCATAGTCCTGTTTGACTGCTAATTGATCGAGTAGATAATTTATTGAGTTGTAATATTTTACTGTTGGGAAGGAGTCTTAGAGGTCAGTCTTAACTTCCCTAAAAAATTTTGCACCTAAAAAAATGGAGACCCAGATAAATGGAAGTCTTTGCCTAAGATCTCACAGTAACATGAGGAGTAAATTGTTCTTTTTTTGGACTGTTGTTGAGGAAATAGCAGTCTTTTCTTAAATTGTTTTTGAAAAAAAACAATCGTTTCACTCTTGGCATAGTACACATATTTCAAAAACAGTAATCTGCACCTCTCAGCTAGAAAAGCATGTAGTGATTGATGGATGTGCATTGACCCCAAGGCATTAGCACTGTGGATCTGGTCTTGACATTGCCATTAATGGACTTCACTTCTGAGGTCCTGATGAGTATGTCTGAGCTTCTGTTTACTCTCCTCATTTTTGACATCTTTAAAATTTCATGTTCAATCTAGGTGATATTTAAGATCCTTTGGAACTATAATACACAATGATTCTACAAAATAGATTAACATATTGGAGCTGATAAGGAAGGACTACAAATTACTTAACTTACACAAGTTTATTTTTTGTTTCATTTAATGGAATTTATATAGTGATATCTCACTTTGAAACTTCATTTCAAATCACTGTATAGAAATTACTTCAGTATGCACAACATGAACTTTGTTTCATATAAGGAGATTTATGTACTTACATCTCACTTTGAAATTGCATTTTAAATCAGTTTTATTTGAAACATATATGAAACTATTTTCTCTGATGTTTTGTTTCTATTCATCAAACATTGAACATTTATTGTAGGTACAATAGTGACTAAAAGAAAAAGAAATATAAGACATTCAGGAAACATTCCTCAGACAAGTCATGAAATGGCAGTCTCTTTAGTCTTTTAATCATTAAAGAAGATTTTTAAAAATAAAAAGTCACTGATCATCCCATTGTCTTAACCACAATACTTATTTTCATTTTTAGTATTATCTTTCTTACTTTGTCCATGTATACAATCATTTTAAACGTACCTTTTTACATCCTGTTTTTTCAGATAATATAATTTAAACATTTATCATCAGTATTTGAGTACCTGCATATAACTGACAGACTAAAAACAAATATTTTTTGTTCTTTCTATTCTCCTGGGTATTGTAGTTATAACTGTTGCTTCTAAAATTTAGTACCTAAGAGTTTGTTAATCATTTCCCCAAATTTAGGTTACTTTAATTTGCATTTATTGATTCCTGTCTGGAAAACTTGTTTTATATTTCTTAGAACTTTATTTTCTCTTGTCTGAACTTCTTTATATCCTTTGTTCTTTCATCTTTTGTACTCTTACGTTTAAAATGCGTTAAATTTACTTCTACTAAATGGTTAAAGTAGACTCTTTTCCTATTTATTATTTATAACAGGGGAAAGTACTATGTGGGGAGTCATTTTTGCAAAAATATCATGTTGACAGTGTAGTTCAAATTAGTCACAGGTAACTTTTTTTTAATCTCATAGTAAGCAGGTGGGAAAATTAAAAAGCAAAATTGTTGAAATGGATTTACTTCTTATATTTAAATAGATAAAATGAAGATGTTTGATCTGAGACCAATGGTACGGGGAATGTTTTTAGTCCCACAGTCCTAAAGGGAAGCCCCTCTATCCTCCTCCCCTACTCCCAACATACAGCTGTATCAGCAAGTCTGACAGCTGTGCTCTTAAGATAATAATTGACTAGATAGGAGCAGTGGTGAGTATGTAACTTTTTCTCTCATCTGGAGCCTAGTAGATATTCTCATCAGACATTTTGGAAATCCTTAACTTACTGTTTCTATGTCATCTTGAAAATTGACATTCTTTGAACATTTTCTTTCGACAGAGTCAGACAGAAAAATTAGCGAAGGTTTACCAGCCGAAACGCTCAGTCTTATCTCCCAAAAGTACTATTTCTGTTGCACACCTTTTGGCCGCAAGACAAGACTTGTCAAAGATTTTAAGGACAAGCAGCGGCTCCATAAGAGAAAAGACTGCCTGTGCCATCAATAAGGTGATTGGAGTACCTTTAATTTTCTTTCAGATACATTTATTTTTGTTTATAAAGTAAAATAATTTAAAATGTCTTTCTTATCCCATAGGTATTGATGGGCAGAGTGCCTGACAGAGGAGGTAGACCCAACGAAATTGAACCTCCACCCCCAGAGATGCCACCATGGCAGAAAAGGCAAGATGGCCCCCAGCAGCAAGCAGGAGGCCGAGGAGGAGGGAGAGGTGGTTATGAACATTCCTCATATGGAGGACGAGGAGGTCATGAACAAGGAGGAGGGAGAGGTGGACGCGGTGGCTATGACCATGGTGGCCGAGGGGGAGGAAGAGGAAATAAGCATCAAGGAGGCTGGACGGATGGAGGGAGTGGAGGAGGAGGTGGCTACCAAGATGGTGGTTATCGAGATGCGGGTTTCCAGCCAGGTGGCTATCATGGTGGCCACAGTGGTGGCTATCAAGGTGGTGGTTATAGTGGTGGTTTCCAAGCGTCTACATATACTGGAAGTGGATACCAGGGTGGTGGATATCAGCAGGACAATAGATACCAAGATGGTGGGCACCACAGTGATCGAGGCAGTGGTCGTGGAGGGAGAGGTGGTCGTGGAGGCCGAGGGGGTCGTGCAGGTCAGGGAGGAGGTTGGGGAGGAAGAGGGAGCCAGAATTATCACCAAGGGGGACAGTTTGAACAGCACTTCCAGCATGGGGGTTATCAGTATAATCATTCTGGATTTGGACAGGGAAGACATTATACTAGTTGAGGCTACAGAACCTTACATTTTGCTAGAGCTCAAGTAATAGAAATTTAGTTTCAGAATCCTGAATCCAGCATTGATTTTGAATTAATGTGAGACCACAGGTGGCAGGCAGATTCCTGCTTGGTGTAAGCATTTGTAGGTCTTCATTCAATACTGTTCTTTTTTTTTTTTTTTTAATGGACTTACATAATGCTGTTTATTTGAGAAACACATACAGTATCTCTCCTTTGTATGAAGAATTTCTTGAAAGGTAATTAAAATTGCCTTTAAATGACCAGCAGACTAATTCCACAGTCAGGACATGCATACTCTTTTGAAGAAATTACTTGAATAAGTAGTTTTCATGTTTTCAATATGAGGTTTTGAAAAATGAGGATTCTCCTAGACCTTTTTAGACTTACAACTAGGAAACCCTCCTCATATTAACAATCCGTTTTAATGTGTTTTCCTTAAAGTATTCTAATGCCTGTTTTCCAAGCACAGTTCTGCCCTGATTGGCTTTTTATTCAGAGAGGTTATGCAACACTTGCTTCATGATAGAACATTTAAGTCAGTTCCTATTAAATGAGCTCTTCTGCAGATAACACATTCAGTAGCCTTATCCTTTCGATGGAACACTGTACCATATGCTCAACTCTGAAAACCTTGAACGTGGCCAAAATCCATAAAGATTATAAAAGCAAACTAAGTTATGAACCTATAGTACATGTAGGCATTTAGTTAAGTATAATAATTCAAACTGACCTGCATCCATTCAAAACAAGTTCCTCTTTCAACCTTCTTTTTACTTGAAATCTGCTAGAAGAAACAGCAAACTGAAATTTGTTTTATGCACGAGTTAATACCACTGGTTCAGCAAATACAAGTTAGTTTGCTTTGGACAGGAGACCTTTTTTGTAATGGAAGAAATGCACTACCAAGTAAGAGGACAGATTTTTGCTTAGAGCAGGAGGCCCTTTATTATTGCTGCAGAAAACAAAAGCCTGGCTGAGTTGATGTTTGACACTCTCCTTTACTGAAATCTACATGACGCTTCTTGCTGGGTTTTTGTACACGTATATATTGTCAAGCTGTGAAAGAAAATGGCTGGAGGTGTGCTTTGTGTGAAAGGTGAGCAATAAAGTATCTCTATGTTCTTTCTTTGGTTTGAGTTTTCTTTTAGCCACTTTTTTAAGACTTATGCTGGGCACTTGTTTCAGGCTTATGAACTAAGTAAGGCCTTTGTTTCCCAAAGATTCTCAAGTGTTTCCTTGAAACAATTTGTAGTGGAAGATAACCCTCACCCTAAAACCTTAGGTAAATTGAAAAATAGCTATTTCCGAATTTACCTTTTGCTGTAACTTTATAGCTGGAAAGCTTCACTACGCATCTCTGGCCACTGGGTGTAGCCATTGCTACACAGTATACTAGGCCCTGATCTTTTAGTTCAGTTTTATTTGTTTCTCTCTTCTTCCTGAGAATGAGAGACATTTTTCTTAAAAGGAAGTGAATTGAAAATATAAAGATATGTTTGTAAAAGGAAACAGTATTTCCTTTTCCTACTAATTTGGCCTTTTTAGAGTAAAGAATCAACTCACGACCTACCATTAAAAATATTCTATTTGCTGTTGAAATAAGCACATTCTTTTGATTGCTAAAACCATTTTTGAAAGGCTACCTTGATCATTTTGTTAATTTTCCTGTTTATTAGATTCTTTGACTAGCATTTACCATTCTAAAATGTTCAGGCTTGAAGACAATTTCAGATATTTTTATTTATCATTAAAGATTTTAAATTTTGTCTTGAAAGTTGTAAGTGTTGGTCGCTTTATGCTGTTAAATATGTTTAGTACGTATAGTAGTTTCCAGTTAGAAATAAAATTGTCAAGGTTTCATATCTTAAAATGATATCTTTAGAATGTATTCACTTGTACCTTACTGCTTTACTCTGTTTTCTATCCTCAGACTCCACAACATCCTTAATGAATATGTTTCATTCTTTTGACAAATATAATTTTTATGGTTAATAGATTAATTATCATATATAAGCATATAAGAAAACAAATGATACATTTCTCCACAATGGTGGCTCTAAAATTTGCACTTTATTTTCTGCTTTACATTAGAAGTTTTTCAAATTATAACCCCATAAAAGAACTGTCTTTAATTTCTTCTCTGTGACGTAGATTAAATTCTTCAGAAAGAGGATATTTCAAACCACTTGTTAGTTTTGTTATATTAAAGTTCTTAGATTTTGTAGAGAGTGTTGATTTTATACACATTCTTAACCTTTACTTATGGAAAATAATGATTTACTGTAGTAGGGAATGTAGGAATTTCTTGGAGAAACAAATTTTTTCCTCCATGACATATCCAACTGTGCCAGACAGGGAGATAGATAAATTTGTGCTAAGGGAAAGCATTTGAAATCATTTTGTTTTAATTTTAAATTTTCCTTCCCTATTTTCTTTTTTTAAGGGAGGTGGTAATTAGGTTTATTTATTTTCACAGAGGTACTGGGGATTGAACCCAGAACCTTGTGCATGCTAAACACGCCCTCTACCACTGAGCTATACCCACACCCCACTAAA
Source organism: Vicugna pacos (assembly GCF_048564905.1). Classification (NCBI taxonomy): domain Eukaryota; kingdom Metazoa; phylum Chordata; class Mammalia; order Artiodactyla; family Camelidae; genus Vicugna; species Vicugna pacos. The sequence continues at coordinate 37,845,314 of NC_133001.1, forward strand.
ATCATTTCTCCATACAGTTGACCCTTGAACAATGCTGACCCTCCACACAGTTGGAAATTCATCTATAATCGTCCCTTAGTATCCATGGAAAGTTGGTCTAGGAGGCGTGCAGATACCAAAATCCAAGGATTCTCAAGTCCCATAGTTGGCCCTCAGTATCCACAGTATCCATCATGCATTCAGCCAAGCAGATTGAGTAGTACTGTATTTATGGAAAAAAAATCCCTGTTTAAGTGGACCTGTCCAGTTCAAATCTGTGTTCTTCAAGGGCCAACTAACTGTATACTTAAATGTTTTTTCACTGCCCAAATCACTTACATTCTTACACTTAGATTTTTTTAGGTTATGCCCTTTCTACCCTTTTGGATACTTAGCCTATATTATATCCTTTTGAAGATAGACTTTAAACGTGTGCATATTACTCAGCCATCTCCCCCTTAAGTAATTTGGATGGTATTTGAGTCTTTTTTTTTTTAACAGAGAGGGCCATTGGGTTTACCTAAATTTTAAAATACACTCACCACAGGGTATCTAATGTTACATAATCCCCCCCCCGCACCTTTCTTGTTTCTCTCATTCCTCACTAATGTGATTATAATCTTTAGAAATGCTCTGTGTTTGACAGTACATTTCCACATTTGTGTACATTAATACACTGCTAGGGTTTGACTCTCTAAAGCAGGTACACATGCCAGTGTTTGAACTCATTCACCTTGGGTACTTTGGAGTCAGCTGCAAAATTATGTTGGTAGACTTTGCATAAACATAACTATTGGCATGAGAACTTCCACAGTAAATCATTTTTAATATGTTCCCTAAGAATCTGAGGGAAAATCTTGGGGGGAAATCTATGAAAATGACCAGTATTTGTTAAATTATGTTGTTATACTTTCCTTAAGAAGAAGAAAAGCCTACAGTTAGTTTAGTAAACACTTGAGTAACTGTTGTATTCCAGTCACTATATTGAGTGTTTGAAGCACAAAGATAAGTTAGAAAGTGCTTGCCTTGGAAAATGTCCAGTGGCAGAGCCAGAAACAGATTATTGTAGCATAATATTAAAAAAAATTATACAGGGTACTAGGCTGGCATCGTGTTCAGTATTGCTCATATGTGAGATGGAAATTGGCAGGAGGAGAAGTTGGAAAGTTTGCAGAAGCAGGGATAATAGGGGGCCCTACATACTTTCATAGGTAACTTGGGCCTAATTTATGTTCCTCAGTATGCCAAGGCTTGTAGTGTGATCCGTTTTGGATTCTGTATAAATCATTGGCTAAAAATTAGAGAATAGATTTAAGGAGAGGGACAAAGATTGGAATCAGAGGCATAGAGTTTAAACTAACAGGGATAAAGAAAGGACAAATTCAGGAAATATTTAGAAGATTAAATCACAGGACTTCATTGGTTTGAGTGAGAACAAGAACTTTAGTTTGATGTGTATGTGTGTGTGTGTGTGTGACTAGATGACAATACCATTAATTGTCATCAAACATAAGAAGGGGAAAATGTATATGTAGGCAGATGGTAGATGGCAAAATTTCAATCTGAAACTCAAGAAAGTGCCTGGAGATGGAAATTTGGGAATTATCATCATCCAGTGACTTTTTTTTTTTTGCATTAGAACATTCGATTAGAATAATGATCCTATATTACATCACTCAAGAGGAGGGGAAAAAAGAGCATTGGACCAAGGAGGGATTATTCTTAGAGAATAATCATTTAGTGGGGTGATGGAGCAGGGTCCGAAGTAAGAGGAAACCAGAACAGTTGGTATGCTCTTCTTCAAGAGCAATGTGGTACTGTTACCCGCATTTCACTCATAAGGAGAGTGAAGCCCAGGATGGTTGGGTAGATGGCCCATGTCCATGTAACTGATAAGCAGGGGAGCTAGAATCAAACCCAGGCCATCTGGCTCCAGAGCTCAGTAACCAGCAATTCCAGATGCTAGAGATTTAACAAACCAAGGCTTAAAAATATGCATTACCCTGACCTTTTGATTCAAGAGTACTTTCAGATAAATACTAAAGCCAGTTTTCTGGAGTTTGAGGAAAGAATGAGAGGGGAGAAAATTTAGACTAGTTCTGGAAGCTTCACTGAGATGGGAAAGAGTAAAATAGCAATATAAAACTTAGTGGGGTGAAGTGTTGTATTGTGAAAGGTTATAAAAAGCCAAGGACGTTTTTAACAAAATGTAGTAGTTGAATAGCTTTAAGAACCTTAAAGTGTCAATTGCAGAATTCTTAAGGAATTCAAAGCAAACCTATCTAGCCATCACTGTATCTGAATGTTATTTTTCATGAGGCATTTACAAGATGCTTGGGATATATCAGGTTTTCTTGGGGAAAGTTATAAAATTACCATCAAATCCTCAGAGCTGATAGGTTTACTCCCAGTTTTACATAGCTTCCAGCACTTACCAAGGTCTTAGCCAGCACCATCTCTAATGTCTCCTAAGACTTACCTGCTTCAGAATCCTTTCTCTCTCAATAGAGACCAGTTGCATGGTGTAGAAGACCAATCACAACTCAACTACACCAATGTGAAATTACAGAGAAACTTGTTACATTCTCAATAATCCTCAATGATCAGAAATTAATGAAAAAATTCGAATGAAACAAGTGGAAACTGAACCCTTAACCTAAAGGGATGAGTGAGGGCTTTTCTGTAATCTTACTTACAATGATGATGACCTGTAACAGTTTAAAATTGTGTGGGGCTGTTCTCTATCAGTTAACTTCTTACTCAGTTATTAAAGTGCTTGCTATGGAAAAATAAAAGTAACGGGAAACATGCTTCCCCTAGGAGCACTTGCCCTGTTACAACCTCGGGCAATAAAATGTGTACATGTATTAAAATTTGAAAGCTATTTTCAAGAAATACTTGCCTAACAATTCATTTAGAGCACCTAGAGGCTGGTGATGTGAATTCAGAACTCTGGTGCACCAGCCCTGTGACCTTGAGCAAGTTAGTTATTTAACCTAGCTAACTCATAATCTTCTATTCTGGAAAACGAGGATAGCAAGTCCCGCCTGCATAGAATAGCTGTGTGGATTAAGTGTGATAATCTGTGTAAAGTGCCTACCACAGTGTAGGGTACATAATATGAACTCAGTGTTTACCTATTATGAATACAGAAGTAATTAATACTCAGGAACATCTTAAACAGAACCTAAGGGAGAATCTCTCTCTTTCCTTCCTGGCTCAAGTTTGGAACAAATGTTTCAAAGAAGTATGTGACATTCAGTTCTCTATTCTGCAACTTCAAAATAGCCTAAAATATCCCAATTGCCTACACATGCAGAATCTATAATGGACAGTCTGCTATGCATTCTTTTGAATTCTCATTTTTGTCTAACAGGAGACTTTCCCAATGTATTTAGTGTGTGTAGAACAGAGAAGCCTTGTAACTATTGTCAAGGACAACCAAGGGAGTGAGTTGAAGGTTAGGAGCTTGTTGCTCATCAGCTCATGTTACAGAATTCTTTTTATATCTTTTGAATGTTCCTTCTAGTTGGGCATTTTTTTCCCCATCAAAATCAAGCTAAAATAAGAAGGTAGAGTGATGCTTGTGGTTTAATGTTTTTCCAAAATAGAATAAGCAAGAATACACAGTCATTGCAAGGGATATGCTGCTTGAATGGATTGCTTTAAGCAAAGGAATAAATTTTCTATCCTAATCTTCCACCCGTACTCTTTCCTAAAACTAGCTGAGAAAGTAAGTTTTCCCATACACACACACACACATATATGTATACCCAAATGCATCCCACATCTTCCTCTTCTGAATTGCCCTGGAATGTAAAACCCTCTAGGTACCAATCACTGAGATCATTCAAAATACTGGTTCAAGGAGGCTTCCTTTAAATATCTATTCAAAGCATTCTAGCTCTTTAAGTCCCTTTTTACTTACTTCCCTTAAGGATCAAGTTGACCCATCTAGGGACTTTCTGAGTTTAGAGCAACCAAAAGAGTATTGGTTAATTATGTGGATTCTTTTACATATATAACTAGACCATTTTATAACATTGAATTAAAACTCATGGGTAAAATGTTAAATGACTTCTTTTCAGATTCAGAGGTTTTTATGCAATAAGATACGTAGAATCGATTTTATCAAATCATGTCATGAGATGTTCTCATCACATTCAGTGCTCATTTCATTTTACAGAAAAAAAACATTTAAATTTGTTATTAAAAATTTTGTATGTAGACTTTAAAGTGTGCAGGTGAGCAGAAAGTCTCGGTAAATGTCTTCAAGTATGTCTAAGGAATACTTCATTCCTAACACATTGTCCTGGACCAGAGAGAGCTCTCTCTGTATATTATACACCAGACAAGTTCCTTTTTGAAGATATAATTTCTACTATCTTTGGAGTGTATAGAACACAACTTTGAATTTGTTTTAGCTATAGAAGAAATAAAAGTGATGGTGTGATGTACTGGGAAGAGGACTATATCAGGAGCTTAAAAAGCTAGTTCTGCTGATAACTGATTCTTCAGTTTCATTAAGTGATTATTAAAGTGTGACTATGCGTTCTTCTGTAGTCATTCTTAGGAATTTTCTGCAAGGGGGCATTTGTCACCATTGTTCACCTTGCCTCAATTAACGAGGGTCCATACCATTCTTTTAAAATTACTATTATTTAATTTTTGAAAAGGCAATACATGGCTCAAAATTCAAAATGTAGAAAAAAATTATTCAAAGAAATCTCCTCACTTTTGACCATCAGTCACACAGCTTTGCTGTCACAGACATCTAATTTGTTAGGGGTGTGCCTGCATGTGCGTGTGTGTGTGTGTGTGCGTGTGCATGTTCATGTGTCCTTTTTCAGAGATATTTTAAGCATGTAGAGAGAATAAATATATTCATTCTTTCCCACCATTTGTACACAAACGATGGCATGCAGTCCGTACAACTTTTCACCTTGATTTTTATTTAACATTTATTTTGGAGACCTTTCTATATCAATCCACAGAGAGTTTCTTTTTTTATTTTTTTAAACATCTGAATGGTATTATATTTTATAGATATAACCATTTATTTAACCAGAGCTTTATTAATGGATACTGAATTATTTCCAGTTGTTTCCTATCCCAAACAATACTATTATGAAAAACCACGTTCACTTTGTATTTCTCTTATGTCAAGTATATCTAGAGAGGTCACAAGCATGAGCCTGGATTCTGGAGACAATACTGCTGGGGTTTGAAGTCTGGCTGCACCACTTACTAGCTGTGTATTCTTGAGCCTGTTGCTTAACTTCTCTGTGCCTCAAGTGTCTCATTAGTAAGAACTCAGACTATTGTGAAAATTCAATAAATCTTCCTATGTAGACTACTTGGAAAGGTGCCTGACAGACAGTAAATGCTGTAAGTACTAGTTGCTGCTACTACTGCTATTATTATCATCAATATCTTTAGGATACATTTCCGGTTATGGAACTAATAAATCAAAGATAAAATACATTTATAATTTTGATGCATATTGCCAAAATGGTTTTCAATCGGGACTCCACAAATTTACATTGCCAGCAGTGATGTGTGAATAGAATGTCTATTTCCCCACATTCGTACCAAGAAAGTACTTAAAATTTTTTAATCTGATGAGTGAAAACTGTTACCACAGTGTAGTTTTAAGTTACATATCATTTTAAGTGATGGGAGGGTAACATGGTTTCATGAGTCTTTTGGATTTCCTTTGGTGTGAGATACATGTTTAATTCCTTTGCCCATTTTATGTGAAACCAGGATTTTGAATTTGTCATATGAATTTGGAGCTCTTTATATGTTAAATAAATTAACTCTGTGTTAGTGATAGGACTTTCAGATATTCTAAAATAGTCTTTATCTTTTGACCTAGCTTTTGGTGGATGAGCCAATTATAATTTTTATTTATTTATTTTTTACAGAGCTGATTTGATCAATCTTCTCTTTTAAGGATTCTGGATACTATGCCATATTTAGAAAGGTATTCTCTATCCAATATAATAATTTAAAATAATTATACTATAGATTATAATATGGTTTGATTTTTTTTCCATTTAAATCTTTCATGCATTTGGAAATGATCATAGTGTAAGTTTTGAGCCATAAATCCAAATTTATTCTAATGTTGCTACCCAATTGCCTCAAACTATTTTATTGAGTAATATTTTTTTCTGAAAAGATATGAGATGGCCACTTTATCATATACTTAATTACCATATTGCTTCTACTATTTCTGGACTCACTATTCTATTTCTAACCATTCATAGTCTTGTAATAAACTGTTTTACTTTGTTTTACTATCTGACAGAGCTAATTAGTACTCACCCATTCATTACTCTTTTTCAGGTATTTCGTAGCTATTCATGTTTATTTTTCCTCCAATGAATTTTAAAATCAATTTGCTAATGCAAAAAAAAAATTCCTCTTAGTGTTTTTTGGGATTTGCAGTAAGAAATTCAAAGATTCACTTGAAGCAAACTGAAATCTTTTTGATATTTTCTTCCTATCCAAGAACTTAGTGCCTTTCCATTCATTTCAGTCTTCTGTGTCTCTCAGGAGTATTTTAAAGTTTAGCTTGCTTGTTTCTTATTAAGTTTATTCCTTAATACCTTAACTATTTTTGTCACTCATATATGAAATCTTTTATTATATCTTCTGATTACTTTCTATATTATGACATTATTTCTGTCTATTAATTTAATACCCAACTACCTTATTAATTTTTCTTTTTGTTTGTGGTAAGTTTTCAGTTGACTCTCTTGAGTTTCTCAGTATAAAGTCATTTCACAGTAATTATTTTGCCTACTTTAAAATATTTACACTCATTTCCTTTTTTTATCTTTTGTATTACCTAATACCTCTCAAAGGCAATGTTAGATAATAATGATAGGCCTTCTTATTTTAGACAAGTTGTTAGTAAAAATGCTTGCAGTGTTTCCTCACTAAATATCATGCTAGTTTAGGGGTTGAAACTGATGAATTTTAATCACATTTAGAAATTTTCACCTATTTTTATTTTTAAGAGTTTATGAATCAAAATCTGTATTGAATTTTATCAAATGTTTATTTAACATTTGTTAAGATGATCATATAATTTTTCTCTTTAGATTTTATTAACATAGTCACATATTCATAGATAAATGAATACTGAACCAGTCTTAAATTCCTAGTATGAACCTTCATATTTTGTACTGTACTTACAATGTTTCAGATTTGCCTTGATATTCATAAATAAGATTATTCCAATTTTCTTATTTGGGGCAATTCTTATTGGGCTTTGGTGTTAATATTATGTTTGATTTATTTAAAAGTTTTTAGAAGATTTTTTTCGTATGTTCTAGAACAATGTAAATTACACTGAAATAATCTATAATTTAAAAGCTTGATAAAATTTCCTACTAGAACCACAAGAGTCTGATAATAATTTTGGGCAGTAGCTCTTCAGCAACCCAACTTTTTAATTCTTATGTCAGTTTTTGCAGATTGTATTTTCCTAGAAAATTATCTATTTTAACTAGGTTTTCTTTTCTGCTTTTCCTTTTTTTAGTCTAGATTTGAGCAAATACTCACTTGTTTTTATTCTTTCTTGTCTATTAATGTATTTGTGTGTTTAAGACTAACTTTTCCTCTGAATAGTGCATGTGGAACCTGTAGGTAGTATGTACAGTTTTCATGATCATTTGTTATACATTCTTCAATTTCAATTTCCTCTTAGATTCAAGAGTTGTTTGACAGATTTGGAAGAGGAGATGGGTTTTGTTTTAATTTCTGAATTTTAGGGACTTTATTTTTCTGATTTTGCCATTAAGTTCTAATTTTATAGTCCTATGATAAAGTTTTATCTATATTATTTCCAAATTTTAAAATTTCTTGATGTTTTTCTTGTGCTGTAACATGCAGTCAATTTTTGTGAATGTTTTATTGAAGAAGATACAACTCAAGATTTATTTCTGTTTTTGGAGGACAGAGTTAATATGTATATGTATCAATTTTTAGCATCATGGTTTAGAGTACAGACTCTGGAACTAGACCAACAGGATCCAAATCCCAGATTCATTACTGGAATCTTATGCAAATTGCTTATTTTTTCTATGCCTCAGTTTCCTCATCTGTAAATGGCTATAATGATAACATCTGTCTCTTAGGGTTGATGCAGGGATTAAATGAACTAATATGTGCAAACCATTTAGAATAGTATCTAGAATGAAATACGCACATATTAGCAGTTATAATTATTTAGATTTACCTGGTTAATTTTTTAGTTCCTCTAGAGCAGCACTATTTAAATGAAATATAGCACAGTCACATATGCAATTTAAAGTTTTATGGTAGCTATGTTAAGAAAGTGAAAAAATGAAAAAGTCATTTTTAATGGTATATTTTATTTAACCCATTATATCAACAATGTTATCAATATGTAATCAATATACAGAATTTTTTAATGACATATTTTTCTTTCTTTGTTGTGCACTGTCTTTGAAATCTGGCATGTTTTGTAGCTATAGCATACTTCAGTTTGGACTAACCACATTTCAAGTGCTCAATAGTCATATGTGGTCTGTGGCTATACTATACCGGATGACAAATTCTAGCTACTTTTTTTGTGTGTACTTAGTGCTTGGTATATCATGAGCTGAGTAGGTGAAAATAAATATCTTATACCATTCATATATTTCTCTGTATTTCTTCTTGAATCGCCTGTAGTTTTTATTCTATAAATGTTGATGCTCTGTAATTTGATGCAAAAATACTCATAATTATTAAACTTTCATTGTGAATTGTATCCTTTAGTATTAAAATGGAGCTGCCTTTGTCTCTTTTGGTGCCTTTTGCCTTGAATTTAATTTCATGTGGTATATTTATGACCAGTTGTTTTCTCTTTGCATTTATATGTTGTATCTTTGCCTGTTTTTTTTTAAACATCTCAATCATTTCTGGTAAGTCTCCTTTATATATCATACAATTGGATTTTTCTTTGTTACCAGTCAGTCTGAGAATCTTTTTTAAAAATAGAGTTTAGCCCATTTATATTGATATGACATATATGTTTGAACATAGTTATGTCTTATTATTTTAGGTTCTGTTTTCTACCTTTACAACTTTTAAAAGTCACAGAGGGCCTCTTTGCTTTAGTTTTTGTATTTATTCTGATATTCAGAAAGATTTAGAGTTTTGTTCCAGTGTTTACCTTTATTTATGTAGAATTGCCTTCACCTTATATTTCTTTAGAAAGAATTACTAAGAAAAGTCATCCAAAACCTGGAAATAAGGCAACGGATGGCTGCATGTCCTTCGGTTGTCATTCTAGAGCAGTGTCTAACAAGCCTGCTTAAGGGTTACCTGATTTTCTGGAGCACTGAAGTGCAGTACTCAGCACCATCATCACCTGAGAACTTGTTAGAAATGCAAGTTCTCAGGCTGCATCCCAGACCAACAAAATCAGAAACTCTGTGGTTGGGACCCAGCAATCTGAGCAAGACTTCCAGATACATGGGCAAGAGCAATTTTGCTCCGTAGAGGACATTTGGGAATGTCTGGAGGCATTTTTGGTTGTCACAACTTAAGGGAGGAGAGGGAGTGCTAGTGCCATACCTCAAATGCACGGGACAGCCCCCACCCCTTTCCAACAAAAAACTAGCTGGACCCTAATGTCAGTAGTGCAGAGGCTGAGAAACTCTCTTCTGGGAGGATATAACTCTATTTGATATACTAAGTATTATGAGCCCAAATGCTAACTTGAAGAAAACTTGGTAAGATGCAAATGATTTTTATCTGATAGAGATGCAAATTATTTCTGTGCAGTAGAGAAGAAGATAATGAAAGAAAATTCTGGTTTAATCACCCAGTTGGATATTTTGTGTAACAAAATACCTAAAACTTAGCAGCTTAAAACAACAATAATAAACATTTATTATTATCATGGTTTCTGGGATCAGGAATTCGTTAAGTGGCTTTAATTCTTAGAGAAACAATTTTCATATGCTCTGTAAAGTTGTTTATTTTTTCAGGTGAGAGGTCTCACATTTAACTATTCTTTTTTTTCCCTCTAGTATGCCCTGGATTTTTGTTTTGTCTAAAGTATTTTAATTTTGAGCTTTTATCCAAAATTTGTAGTAAGTTCCTGTAAGGAAGGAGCCAGGGTAATATCCAGGCCAGGTGAAATCTGTCTTATGATCCTAGGTTTTGTATGTAAATTCAGTTGGCAAAGGCTAATTGGCTGGGATTGGCAACTGTGGGATTTTTCTTTTTTTTTCCATTACAAAGACTCTCTAAGCAGTCTGCCCTTTAGAGACAGATTGCTTCTTGCAAATATTCCATCTCTGTGCTTCATTTCTGCTACTTCTCAGAACCAAACCAGATCTAGGAAGGTCCTGCCACCTGCTGATGCATCCCTTCCTTCTGTTTTAAGGAATAGATTGAGGATTTGCACTTCAGACTGTGTCCCTCCCACTGAGATGGGTATTTGTTGCTGTCTGCTGTTTGTTTATATTGCAGCCAATGAGTCCTCCACTCCAGCAACTTCTCTCCATGTCCCCCTTAAGCGTCTCTGATCAGTCTCTAATGCTTTGGGCTGTCTTTCCTCCGTTGGGCCTGGGATTTCAGATCTGTTCTAGTTTCTCTGCATAATGAAACTTGTTATTTGTTTTTATTCTTGTTGTTGCTTTTTAAATGAATTCCAGTAAGAGAAGAAACAATGATTTCTTTTTTCACAACTCTTTTTAAACTACAAACCTTCAGAAAACCTTTAAAAATGAACAATAAATGTCCATATACCCTCTACCTAAATTCAACAGTTAACATCTTGCCACATTTGCTTTATTTCTGTACACAAAAACATTCTTTTTTTTTCTACTGAACCATTTGAAAGTAAATTGCAAATATTGACACTTCCTCCCCAACTACTTCAGCAAGCATCACCTAAAAATAGACATTCTCCTACATAACTATAAAACTATGATCACACTGGAGTGAATTAACATTCACAGGTCATTTGATGTATAGTCCATATTTATATTTCTCCAGTTGCCCCCCAAAAATGTCTGCTTTTTAGATTTTTTGGTCCAGAATCCAATCAAAGTTTATGACTCTGCATTTGGATATTTTGTTTTGTTTTTTTAGCATGTTTCATTTGATCTATAACTGCTTCTCCCCTGCTTTTTTCTCTCTTTTTAAGACATTTCATTTTTGAAATGTTCAGGTCAGCTATCTTATAGAATGCCCCATGTGATGCTTTCCTTATGCTATTATATATAAACAGAAAGTCACTTAAATTCTGAATAGATGTGAATTCCAACATGCTTGCCATTAACATTTTAAAAAGAGAATAAATATTTTTGTTTGAGGTCTGAATACTCTCTAGACTTCAGCAAGCAAGTTTTGGATGCAGCATGGAGGAAGCTATTTCCTGATGAGCCTTAAATTCCAAGTAGTTTCCTATGGTTACCACCTTTAATAGTCATAAAATACATTCTAGTTGTCAAATAAATGGAGTACTTTTTATCTGAAAAGTTAATTTTTGTTTTCCTCTTGTCCTCCCCTGTAGTAAAATTGATTATTTCAAGATAAGCCTCTTAAGCATGTTTATGCTTTGACCTATTTTTCTCTAGACTCATTTATATCTTACCCGTTTGGTTTCTTAATCTTGCCTACCTGTTTTCAAACAGAATGAGAATAGCCAATATTAGAAAATGGAGCAGAATTGATGCTACACATACAAAGTGCCAGGAATCAGAAAAAAACCTCTATGAATATTTCTTTGTTTAATTCTTATTGAACACAAAAGTTAGTTAAATGTTGGTTTTAGAGCCTCCAAAGAATACAGCCATGTAAACATGTAGTCTGGGATCTTAAAGACAATTTGAGAGAAGGACCCTGTGTACCTATAAAATAATATTAACTTATAAGGTCTTTACAAAGTACTTTTACACGTATTACTAGACTTGATCTTTACAATAAGGTAGTTGAAAGTGGTAAAACCTCTCCTTTTCAAATGTGAAAACTGAGGCTCAAATAGATGTACATGACTTGCCCAGGACCTCATGACTACAGCAGAGTTGGGATTTAAATCTGGCTGCGGATTGCATGTCAAAGGTGTGCTGGGAATCTCATTTGACTGAATTTACCTTTTCAAAAATCTGTATGTTTACCTTAGGGATGCTTAAGCTTCCTGCTGTCAGTAGCGGTTTGGTGCTTCCTTCTATAGCAGTCCTGCCTTCGTTGTTAAATAGCAACCCTCTTGGACCTTTGGAAAGACTCTGCTACCATGGAAATCTGGAGACAAGAGATAGCTACTCAACTTAAAGTGTTCAGATACCATTTAGGGTCACTCTCTGGTTTAGGTACATTTCAAAAAGCATCAATCCAATTTGTACATCCTTCAATGAAGACTCAATTGCAGCATCTAGTTTTTCCTCTCCTGTTACCTAATAATATTCACTGTTAAGAGTTTGGTTTTGTTTTTGCTTTTCACATAAAAGGTAACAATGATCATCAAACCTACAAAAGGAAGCTCTGGAGGAACCAACAACCATGATAGTTCTTTTGCTCCACCACATATTTGCCTAATTTACGTATTTTACTGATTATGGAAAATTGATAGAATGGAAACATCAGAATCACCATTGTGGTTATGAGTAAAGGATATAATGAAAATTATAAAGCAGCTTCATTATGGACTTAAATTCCTCTTCAGCAAAGTAGTAACAGTAGTGTGTGTATGTGTGGGCCTGTGTATACATATAAATACATTGTTTAATACATATACAAACACATATGTTTTCTTTTCTTTTTTGTTTGTATTTATTTGTTTTTTACTCAAGATACAGTTAGTATCTTTGTCACAGGAAGGCTGATAATATAAAACTCTTCTTATATGTGACAACTCAAAAATAACCCAAAGTGGTAAGTGAAATAACTGCTTTGAGAAAAAAAAGGCTAGTCATTCATTAACAAGTTTCTTCCAGAATTTTCTTAAAGTTAAAAACACACACACACACACACACAAGAAAGATTTCTTGTACTTACATTGCTATTTTCTGTTTTTAATTTTGTTAACATATATCTCATTGCATTTATGAGTAGGAACAGAGAGTGTATATACATAGAACCAATACTGGGACGGCTGTTTGCCTTCTGAGGGGCTTGCCAATGGTAAGTAAGTTCTCTTATTATCTCGTTTCATCCCAACTCCCTCAACTAATAACTTCATTTAATTTGCAATATGTCTGCAAACTGATCTCTAAATCTGTTTGGCACAATTAAGTCAGTTCTAGCAAATTTGGAACTGTGTTTTAAGGAAGCATCTTGCTTACTGCCCACAGGCTCTCTGCTCCTGAGAGCAGAAGACCAAGTGTTCCTCCTCTTTGTGCACCTAGCACAGGACCTGCCTGCCCAGCACAGGTGCTCAGCAAGTGTTTGTTGAGCAGAACTGTCTTCAATTACCTAATGGAAAATGAGAAGAAAGGCATTTCTTTATTGATGTGATTGCCCCAAGTAAAAACAAAATCACTCTTAAGCTCCCAAAGGCAGACCAGTGCATCTCTGGGGACCAGTTTCTCTCTGGTCATTTGGTAGCAGGTCATTCCCCTCACCCATAGGCTCAATCCCGTCTCTATTTTTGAACACTTTGAGCCAAGTTCTTTCTTTTCTCATCTTGTAAGAAACAGGCCCATGTCTAGTTATGGCAGATATTTAAAATATTGACACTTTTTAAATGAAATGTAACACAAAAGTGGTTTGTGATGATTTGCTCTCTACAATTACTCTTTAATCACAGATGGAAAGATTTCTTAGGAAGAGCATAAGAGTTATCTTTCACAACCCAAATTTCTTTTTTTAACAAACAAAATTCTTGAAACTATTTTGAGTTTTTAAAAATTGCTGGTTGTTGTTGTTGAACCCCCGCAAAGAAAACTGCTGGTTGTTTAGCATTTCAGTAAGTAGTCTGAGTCTGTATTTCTCCTAAATTTTATTCCCCAAAACTTGAATTGATTTTTAATTGCTATTCAGACTTCTACATAGAAAATTTAAGAAAGATGGCTAAACCTAGTCAGATAGGACAAGTGTAATTAATTTTCCCCATGACAATTATAAATATTAGAAGAGTTTTCATGGCTGTGTCATAGCTACCCAGTGATACAGAATTGGTAAGACTTCTATGATTATAGAACTGTGACTTGTTACACATCATAACAGCAATTGTATGGTAAGAACAATGTAAACAGCTTCTCCTTGCAACAAATCATCATTAGAAGAATCCCTGCTTTCCAAGACAGGAAGAGCTTCCTTGTCCCTCAAGAAAATGGTACGTCCTGGTCCCATCCAAAAAGTACACAAAAAGATCTCTGAATTAACTCCTTGTTAAAACCCCACTCAAAGGTTTATAAAAATACTGAAATAACATTCTCACACACAAAAAGCAAAATTTGAGTTTAGAGAATGAATATCAACTACATGCACAAAAGCTTTCATTTCACCCGTATATAAATGGCTCTAGAGGAAGATAAGAAAGAAAACTACCAACTACATAACACAGTCTTTGTGGCACCTAACGAGGGGCAAGGGAGGAGAAATAAATAGTTCATGGGGTAAATCCTCTGTCCCACAGTTTTATCAGGGAGATCCCACAGTGTCACAAGGGCAGTAAATATCCAGATATCTTTTCATATAATTTCCTGAGAGCTGGAGTGTTCTTCAGAGTTTCTCATCTTGCTCCTTCCAAATGCCAATGCCAATTGCCTTCAGTATTCTCAGCCTGAAGTCAGCCATCCTGCAATATGAATCAGAACCTGTTGTGTGGCTGGGTCTCATTTTAAGAAAATGAGAATATTCCTAGAAAGCAGTTGATCAGATAATTTCAAGGGAACATCTCAAATGATCAGTACCTTGTACTCTCAAGACCTAGAGGGAATTAAAAGATCACGTAGTCCTCTCGGCACATGATGTATATGTTCTAAAATTAGATTGTAGTGGTGGTTGTGCGACTCTGTGAATATACTAGAAACCATTGAATTATACACTTTAAATGGGTAAATTTTGTACTACATAAATTATATCTCAAAAAAGCGGCTTTAAAAGTTGGTGTTATAAGAAAGGAAAAAATGTATCAGCAGGAACTTACAGTAAACTTCATATGACTGAAGATAATGTGTGGCATCCTTATTAATTGTCTTCAATGAGGAAGGAACTAGAGGAATTTCGGTAAAAGGTCATTGGAGTTTTTCTCATCATGGGAAAGTATGGAGACTGTGTGTTTAGGTCTCCTGGTAACAAGTGGAATCTGGAGTATCAGTCATAAGAACAAAGAGCACTGCCTTATCCAAAACGATCTTTGCCTAACCCAATAGTCTATTTATGAGAATGATTCAGTAGGGAGGCAATGACTGCCCTCTGTGACACTGCTTTAAGGTTAGGAATATGACACCAAATTCCCCAAATTATTTTTCTTAATACATTGTGGACTATTGACTAATAAATTTATCTAAGTTAATTTTGAATCAATTTATGTTTTCAGCTTGTTCTAACAAATTCCACATGCTTCTCAATTTGCCTTGGATGATATGAGTGTAATTTCTGTGTGGAGGCAAAGTCTGGCTTATAGAACTGTGATGTCCCCACATCTCTGATACTCACCACCCTTTCTTCCATAATGCTGTCAAAAGCCTCTCTATTTTTAGTAGAGGCAAGAGTTTCCAACTCTCCTTCTCTGTCTGCAAGTCTTTTGCTTCCACTGCCTCCTCTGAGTTTGGGCCCTCATTCTAGCTTGGAAAACTAAGGTAATGATAGATATAGAGTACTATTGTACTGGATACATGCAACAGTCAGGGGCCCTGGGACATCATGTCAGTACACAGACATGGAAACCGTCACTTTTCGAATCCATCCAGTTCAATTTTATACATGATGAAACTGTGGTCCAAGGAGAAGAAATCATTGTTGCAGTCACAAAACTAGCCAACAGCAAGACTAAAAGTGATGTCTTGATTCCCAACCATCCTGCTTTCAAAATTACCAAGCTGCCTCTCAAATAACCCTCAACTCATTATAACCCTCATCTCAACCCCTTTGAGCCTCCTTCTTCTGATTTTATTTGTGGTTTGACCAGCACTGACCTCACCATCCTGTCTGGTCTCACCCATGTCTTCTTCATCCTGGTCTGGTTCGAACGTGGTGCCACGGTCAACAACATCCACGCCAGCCTGCACCCTGGGCTTCTCATTCTCCCACTTGGCAAAGCCTTTGTCCTTAGCTGCTTTGTTGTGGAACTTGGACTTCATTTTGGGGAAAGTGTGGGACCCTGAGTCCCCCCAGCCAGCTTCTGACCACACAGGTTCGGTCTGGGTGGCCTGGCTGGTGGTGGTCCTTTGCAGCCTCACAGAGATCTTGCGAGAGGAGCCTGTGACCAGTGTGATGGCTCTGCTGTCCAGGTCTCGGTGTCCAGCAGCAACGCCAGGGAACTCGAATACCTCATCCTGCACTGGAAAGGGAAGAATTACTGTAATTATTGTGATTATTTGACATCTGACTGCTGCATAGCAAGCCATCAAAGTTGCTGCAAACAACAGGAGTCTGACAGGAAAGGTCCTAGAGGAAGAGACAGAATGAAACTGGCCACAGGTGAATTGCATGTTAGTGAGACCTGAAAGCAGACAGAAGCATGTGGGATTCAAGGGCTTTTGCCACTGCTGCTGATCCTGAAGAAGGCCTGGGTGTTTAGAATGGCCCTGACCAGCTTTAGATCCGGAACCCCACTGAGGTGGAGGTATGGGAAGGTTAGCAGAGAGAAATCGCAGGAGGAAAGAGAGTCTAGGACATTACCTGGGGGCAGCGATGGACTTCCAGGCAACGATCCATGATTACTGCTCAAGGAGGGTGCCCGGGCAAATCTCCTGCAGGCCAAAACCAGAAGGTCTTTGCACTGTTTGTGACAATTGACTCCACAGTCTGAAACATCCCAAAATATCACAGATGATTAGTGTGAACCATATGCATTTGAAAGAGTAGAAATCTAACTAACATAACTCACAACATGGCTTCCTTAATGCTAAGGCTGTTTGCTGACTCATTTTGACACATCTTGTTTTTCTTTTTGTTTACTCACTCAATTGCTTTGTTAAAATAGCCCCCAACCTTCCCTATGCATTCTTTAACCCAGAAGCTGTTTTCTAGAAAGAAAGTCATGAGTTGATGACCTCAGAAGAATGGACAGACCCTAAGGAGTTTTTGTGAAGCCAGATGGACTTATCAAGATTAAGAAGAATCAGCACCACTGCCCCTTTTGTTACCACTCTTCTGCTCCATCCAGTTTTCTATAAAACCTCAAGACCCCAATTCCAAGACGGGTTCACAGTCTTTGTGGCTTTAACCTGCTGTGATTGCCCTTTGCCTGGCTTGCTTTCTTGGAAGAAGCAGAAAATAAGGTGAGCATATGTTCAATAAACGTGTCCCAGACTTGACTATGGCTTGGAAACGGCATGTGGCAGATTCTGTGGCCTTTCTCATTTGATGCTTTAGTTAAGAAAGTAGATATTAATTGCTCCTTGCGGTAGAAAATTTTGGCCACTTTGGAAGATAGCACACAGTTACTTCATGTGATGACGGTCCTACATTCCCCTTAGAATCACTGCACAGATACGATCATTTTAAAGGGTTTATTTGTTTTTCACTATCAAAGAGGACTTTTCTCATTATTTCCAATACCCGTTTTCCCTCAAACGGTCTTGTTTCAAATGATTTTGTAATGATATCATGGAAAGATCAAATTGTAATGACATGCCCAGTCTATTTTAATTAGATTTTTCACTCTATATGCCTTTAAGAGAAAATACTATATGAACAAAGATGACCCAAGGGTTAAATTGATTTTCATCTTCATAAAATTGTGTGTGTCTGTGTGTCTGTGTGTGTCTATGTGTGTCTAAGGGAGAAGGGGCAGAAACCAGAATAAAACTAATGACTTATGGTGGGGCAGTAAGATATTGCACTATCTTTGCTGCTTGAAAGTAAAAATCAAAGTTAGACTAAGACAACTGATCTAGAGAACTAAAGGGAAGCAGTTTTTTAAACACTAAAAGGTGGCTCTCATGAAGGTTCAAGGAAGCTCCTTATTCATGTAAAATGAGGGCCAAATACTGAAAGATGGCTGGAGAAAAAGGGTATCCCAAGGGGACAATATTAATCTGAAGGCATTCTGTGTTCCCTTTGTGGTTTTATTATATTTGACATTATATTTTTCAAGAGCATTATCTGATTCTTAAAAGAACAAGTATAAACAGTCTGCATAAAATATCCAGCAATATCTTAAACATGAATAATGTGCAATAATCATACATCTGCAAGTAGCAACACATTCCTATTGCATTTGGCAAATATTTATTCAGTTGTTCTAAATTTCAATTAAATGGAGGTATATGAACAAATTCATTGAACTGGATTCAAGTTTCTCCTTTTTTCTCATTGTCATCTGTGATTTAGCAGAGAAGGGAATAGCTATGTGAGAGTGGAAAGAAATGCATAGGTGTTACAGAAATAAGCACAGGTGGTTGTTGTTGTTTTCCCCCTTGAAGGACAGAGTTCTTACATACAATGTTTCCATTAGGCTTGCCCTCCTCAGAGTTCTCACCTAACTGTGTGCAGATGATGAGCCAGGCATCTTAGAGCTGGGGGCTAGATGTGTGTGTGTTGGGGGTGGTGATAGTTTGCTTGCTCTTGTAACAAGCCATAAAATTCCAACCTGGTCTCTCCAAAACTCCAGGGAGTCCTTTCCTGAACACATTAATTCTTCAGTTGCCAGTGGCCCCGAAGCACTAAATTCTCTATAACAGGGAGGGGCTTTGGTGGTTTCCATTAGGCAAATTTGAGTCCTGCCCCAAATATCACAATGTAAAATTTTAACAACAAAAGAAGTTTATTTACCTTTGCATTTGTATCCTTGCTTGATTATGCCCCAGAGCTGTAACAAAAGACAAAGGAATGTCAAGGAATCTGAAGAGAAATCTGGAAAGAAAACAAGGCCACTGAGAAGGAAGTCCTGGGAAGCGTGATGACTGGTGGAGCACAAACAGGATGTAGCTGCTCCTGACACCCTTCCTGTAGATAGAAGAGCCCTCTCCCAGCCCACTCCAGCTGGGGCAATAATGGGACTTTTGCTTCCCTTTTCTTTCTGGAAGCCAGATGGGAGCTGGGATGGGAAACTGACATGGGTGCATTTCTGGGATTTTGGCATAATGCCCTCTCAGCAAAATTCACCAGGAGAGACTTTGTTCCTCTGCATTTGGAAGCCCCTAGCTCCCTCTGCCTTCTTTTTAATCACTTCAGCTGCTCTTGGCGCCCCCTACAGGAAATCAAGCGACCAAAGCGGTGCACATCCCACTGACACAACAGCATTTTGCTTGGTTATTTTCTGAGAAGCATTTCTATCTTGATAGAATACAGAAGAGAAAAAGGTCTTGTATTTATTCATGTATTTATTCTCTGCATTTGCTCGGTGTTTGGCCTGTGCCAGGGCTATGGGAGATGTAGAAAAGGCTCAGAGTCTGCCAACCAAGTAGAAAGCAGGATGTGCTCAGTGACAAGTGTCTCAGGAGAGATGTGAGGGCCTACAGTTCACCGAGGGAGTGTTTGCCCAGCGGCATCATCCTGGTGGTGGTGTCCCCGCCCTCTGGACACACTGTGATATCTGGGAAGAAAGAGTCCTTTCTTAGGCTTCCCATAGCACTTGCATATGGGAACCAGGGACACCAGGAACACACAGTACTGATGAATTAAATGGGCTTAGCTCAAGCGCGAGAAGCTCCATTCCTAACCCTTTACTGGTGAGGTTAAGTGGCTGATATCTACCTCATAAAATGATTTTGAAAGAAACAGGTTGGTGGCCTGCTGAAGCTGCTGGGGTGTGTAATAGGGGAACAGCACCCTGAGTGTGGGCATCATGGCCTAAGGAGAAGAGTAAGTAGCTGCCGACATGAAGTGACTCAAGGCATTAGGAAGGCTGCTCCTTACCCTCTTTCTGACAAGGAAATTCCACTAGTGGAGAGTGATTCCTTTGAGCCTTAAAGGTTATTTGGTCCCTCGGAACACATTACTAAGATGCAGATGTCTCCGGGGACAGAACAAGACAGGAAGGATTATTAAGACAACTAACTGGAAGCAAGGCCTCAGGTGCCTAGGATGACCTGAAGAGCGGTAGGGAGGGGTCAGTACAGAAAAGGGAAGCAGGTGGATAGGACAGTCACATCTGTCAGAGCTATAAGGATCTTTATGATAATCTAGTTTGCTTCCCTTTTATAATAGGTAAATGTGATGATCCAGGAAATTAAATAATTTGCACGGTCCTGCATCTGAGAAGCTTTATAGTGATAAGAAATTTTTCCCTCACAGAGCCCTTGGTAAAAGTAATAACAATGATAGCTAAAATGTATTGAACTCTTACTGTGTGAAAGACAAAGTTTTAAGCTATGTGTAGCAACTTAGTTAATGCTCACGCTATCCTTGTTGAGGTGGGAAGCCCCCATGAAAAAGACAGCAGGACCCCCAGGCAGGGCCAGTACTCTCCTGCCAGCACCATCCAGTTCCCTGGCCCAGCGGCATTATCTTGCTTTTTGCCTCTAAAATGGCTTGGAAAGCAGAACTTACCCTTAAGATTCTATTGGTTCCCTCAGCTAACTCCTGATTGGTCCATTTGTAGTGCTTCATTTGCATGGAGCTCACTCCTGATTGGTCCATTTCTACAAAGCTCATTCCTAATTAGTCAACTTTGTTACACCTTATTTGCATATGATGTTGCAAAGTCCAGACTGGCAGCCTATAAAAGCCTGTGTAAACCTACAGATAGGGTCCAGAGTTTGGAATGTTAACTCCTTTGGGCCCACTGGCATAATAAACCTGAGTTCTCCAGCCCTCCAAGAGCTGCCTGATCTCTCGTCTGGATCCAGGTTGCTGTAACAACTGAGCTGTAACACACTTTGCTGCAACATTGTGAGATAGGTAATAATAATTTTCTCATTTTTACAGATGAGGAAACTGAGTTACAGAGATGTGAGGTCACTTGGCAAGATCTCGGAGCTGGTGAGTAGGGAAAGAAGAATGTGAAGAATGTGTCACTAGAGGGAAAGACAGGAAGCCATTGCTCCTGAACATTTGGTGTGTGATCAGAGCAAAAGCCACTGATCTAGGACAAGAAAGGGTAAGATTTTAGAAGCATCCTAATATATGGCTAGGGCACATTATTAGCATAACTGCAGGAACTGCTGAAAAAGATAAAGTCAAGCGTGAGTCCCATCAGGAGGGCAAGCCAGGGCATTGCTTGCTAAAGGAGACAGCACGAGGCAGGAAGAGGCTCTGGGTCAAAGTGCCAGCCAAGGACAGGAAAAGTACTTCCCACAGTCCTCTGATTTTGAGACCTCAGGATGCTGTAAAATTTGGAGTGATTGTGGTGTAAGGAGCACTGGACTGGGAGTCAGGAGACCTGAATATGAGTCATGGTCCTGCTGCTAATAATCCATGTGACCTTCAGGAAGTCACTTAACTTCTCCAGAACTCAAAATAAGGGGATTAGCAAAACTTTTGCAGTGCTGGAATTCTAATTCTATAATCAGCGTATTTCAACTAGTGTCTCTTTGTCTTCTTTACCCTGAAAGTGGAATGTATTTCAAAAGCAGGTGGTTCAGGCACTAAAAAAAAAAAGGAATCATTCCCCATAATTCCTTTTAATGACCCTTCTAGAGCATTATATTTATAAATCCCTTTGAAAACCAATGAGTTTTTGGCGGGGGGGAGGCAATAATGCATTTATTTATTGTTTGAAACATTTTCTTATGACAATAGAGTACCAAATTTGCCGTATCTAAAACACTATTTAGGTTACATGGTCTTTTTTTCTTTCACTATTTTTTTGTAGTTTAATTTGTATTAAAGCAGTTTAAATTTCTTTCAGTCACTACTTTGATTATGTAAGAAACACATGCTCACTGTAGATAAATCAGAATATACAGATGAACAAAAGAGAATAAGAATCTAAAAATACCCATACCCCTCCTACCTAGAGATAATTATCATTTTTTATTTTGTTATATAAATTCCCAGGCATTTTTCTTGTGTGTAAATCAAAATTAATTCAGATTTTGCATAGGACATAGGATATCATAATCAGAAAACCAATGAGCTTTTTAAAAAATATGTGTAAGTAAAGATCGAATCAAATTGTACCAATGGAATTAAATATATTTTAAAAAAATAAAAGGACTATTAAAACTTTTAATGAGTTAATTTTAATTAAACTCCAAAAATATCAAGGAATACTAAAAAAAGAAAAGTTTACTCTGAGTTCTGTGACACACATATCTGATATCATTTACATCACAACAACATGGCAGGTAAGTCTTAACTCCCTCGTATAGATAGGAAAATAGAGACTCAAAGATGGTCAATAACTTGGTCAAGGACATAGAGTTAATAAGGGGCAGAATTGAGGTTCAAAGCCGAAGATTTCAGACTCCAAGTCCAGAGCTTTCTACCTCATCACAGCTGCATCAGGAACCTAGTACCAGCAAATCTGCTCCGATGAGTTGGGGAGAGGAGTATGGAAGCTCCCAAGATGGCTCACCTTGCTGCTTCTACAAAACCAATGCCTCCATGGAAGGGAGAGACATCCAGAAGGACTGGACAGCAGAGAGAAGAACTTGAGATTTGATAAGGCCTACCAGCTCTTACACCACACCACGGGACAAGTGTCTCAACCTGACTTTGGGCTGAGCCTTGCCATGGCCAAACAGATTCCCTGGGCCCCACTCTGCAGAGAGAGTTACACATGGCTCCCTCCCATTTGAGCATTTTTCTGGTCTAGATACAGGCAAAAAATCCCACAGAAGAGAAAACATGAAAAAGGAAACATGTTTGTTTTATGATAAAGTGATCAGGTGATGCAATCCCAGTGGCGTAGCTGGTAGAAGAACCTCTCCTTCTCTGAGGTGGGTGAAGAGAGCTGGTTAGGCTGGTCTTGCCCGTTGACCACATCAGCTGCTATGACCACCTGGGGTCATCTTCAAGGTAACACTGCCTCTTATGTAACCCACTGTCAGTGGGGTGTGTGCTTGAACACAGACTCATGCCTTTGGCAGCCCCTCTAAAGCTGGTTCTTCAAGAATGAAATGGGAAAATGTAATTTAGTGGGAGCATATATAATATCAGCTTTGAATTCAATATGTGTCCACAGCAGGGCATGACTGCTGAATGAAGCTGACATGACTGAGCTGGCATCTGGACCAAGGAGCAGTAGCCTCACTCACCTGGCTGCTAGGCTACCCTCACCTAGAGTACCACATCTTCCATCTTATATAACTCGGGTATCAACTAGAAGAAGTTCAAGAACCTAGGGTATTTGTTTAATGCCACGGCCAAATCTGACTTTAGTTGCCAAAGAATCATCAAACGTGGGGAAATGAAGTGTACAACCTTCATTTGTTGCAGTGATGCAGGTAGAGCCAGAACACCTGCATCTGAGTCCTAGTTCTAGCCATTATTGGCTGCGCAATCCTGGGAAACTTGGGTTGTCCTCTCTGGACCTCTCTACCTTCACATGCAAATAGGCAGAGTAAAATGCCGACCTCATAGGCTAGTTATAAGGATTAACTACACTAATGCCTCTGAAATAGTTCATACTGTCAAGTGCTGAGTAAATGTTATTATTATAACCATCTTCTCTTTGAAAAGATTTTTTCTTCTCTGAGTTATGAATTATTGAGCCATGCCACGATGGAGTTCTAGGGACTGACACGTATGAAAGAAGAACTGAGAGGAACTGGCTAATATAAAAACTCCCCTTAATTGCACCCACTTAGTGATGAATTCCAGGGCTCACTGGGCAGAACCTTTCCCTGGCAGGGATGAACAGACAAACTGCTCTCTTGACTTAACAGGCCTCACCAACCTTCCCTGTCTTCGCCAGCCCTGCATTCCTAGAAAGAACATAGCTAAATCTGCGGATCTTGCTTTTGTTTTTAATTGAATTTTTAATTTTAGGGAGTCATCATGTTTTACTTCTGATCTAAGGCAGACAGAGGACTCCGTTACTGCATCATCTTCTTACTTTCTGAGAATGCTGCACAAATCACTACATACAGGAGAAAACAAGGGAAAACAGACTTACAAATCCTGCACAGTGTTCACAGAAGGTTGGCTTGAGATAGGTCATCTCCTGAAAATTATGGACAAATCCTGGTCCCATTTTACAGTGTAGTTGGGACTTAGCTCTCAGGAAGTAAGCCATCATTTCATCTTTACTAATTAGGCCATCCCTGTGAAGAGAATCAAAGAAAGGAGGGGTCTTTGAATACCATGTTGCTAAGTAGTTGCCACACTTAAATCACTCACCTTCCAAACCTTTTTTGTAGCCAAAAGCAGGTGG
This sequence comes from Vicugna pacos, assembly GCF_048564905.1. NCBI lineage: Eukaryota > Metazoa > Chordata > Mammalia > Artiodactyla > Camelidae > Vicugna > Vicugna pacos. The sequence continues at coordinate 37,869,699 of NC_133001.1, forward strand.
GGAATGTTCACTTCCCTGATACATCTGACAGGAGGAAAGGACCTGAAAGGACAGCTGTTAGGTATTCTTTGTTCTAGTTAAACAGTGAAGATCAATTAAGGCTTTAAGACCTTTATTATAAAGTACCAAGGCTTTACTTGGTGTGTTGCAGTATTTACAGATTTTTTTTTTAAATTCTCACACCAACAAAAATATTAGAGGATTTTAATGTGATATAATTTGAACATTTAACCAACATAAAATCCACTATTTCATTACAAATGATTTTTAGACTAGGAACTAATATCACATAATTAAAAATTAAGCAATAAAATATATTAACATGGTTTCTTGGCAAAATTTTTTTAAATCATTATTTTTTTTAATGATGCAAGTTTTAGCCTCTAAAGTTATTTAATTTCTCAGTAATCATTTGAAGATAAAGAGAAATATATTTTTTCTTTGTTTCTCAAGGCAACCTTTGAACTAGCAAAGAAAAAAAAAAGCATGGACACTTCTCAGCTATCTGCAGCCATCACCTGCTCTCCTGAAGACTGTAAGTAATCTAAACAAAAATCTTACTTACTTGGTGACTTTTAAGATTGCCCTCAGGTCCACTGATGCTGAGGACTCTACAAGGCTAGATCTACATGTTTCTCCTCTATTCTTTTTTGATGGAAGCTTTGGGGTTGATGAACTAGCTAAACAGTAGAAGTAATATAGGAAATGAAGAGCTGGGCTAATTTGCAAACGAGCACTTGTACTCAACACTGATTATGAGGTCTGCCTTGTGATTCTATCCAACCAGTCATGTTCATAGACACCAAGAAAAAAAAATCAGTGAAAAGTTAGACATCTCATCAACACGCTAGGACTGAAGCTGTCAAGATGTAAATTAAAGGTTTCCCTGCTCTCCTGTGATAGTAATTTCCTACTTCAGGACAGTTGCATTACAATATAACAAAATTAAACTTACTGATCTTTGTCCAGCACACAAAAGGAATCCAAAAAGGGAAAATTGGCAGCTATACTTTCAAAGTCCTCTTGAGAGATGTACCCATCATGGTCATGGTCATAGTTTCTAAACACAGACTGCAAAGGAAACACAAATATTTATTGAATGACTGTGAGTCAGGCTCTGAACTCATTATTGGGAAAGCAATGATAACTAGCATATTATTCTTTCTATCAAGGTGCTTGGAATTTAGTGAGAGATAACGGAATTAAGAAGCCTCTGTGGTACGATGAGATAAGAGCAGTGCTGAGGATAAAGACAGAGTGCTGAGGGGAGGGAGGAGGAAGATTTAAACAGGTTTTCTGGAAAAAGCAAGGTCTAAACTGAGACCTCAGGGTTGAGTAGCAGTTAGGCTTGGTGAATTCACAAATGCCAATACCATAACAATAGAAAAAGAAACTTTAAAATGTTAAATTATCCCCAAATCAAAGTATACATTTAATGCAATTCCAATTAAAATCCTAGTGGGAATTTGTTTCAAATGAACAAATTGATTCTAAAATTCCAATAGAAGTGAACATGTTGAGACTAGCCTAAAATTGTTTAAGATGACGAGTAAAGACCTTAGGCAAGGGAAACAAAAGCAAAAACAAACAACTGAGACTACATCAAAACAAAAAGCTTTTACACAAGGAAAGAAACTGTCAACAAAATAAAAAGACCATCTACTGAATAGAAGAAGAAGTTTGCAAATGATATATCTGATAAGAGGATAATATTCAAAATATACAAAGAACTGATACAACTCAACATCAAAAAAAAAAAAAAACAAAAAAAACACCTGATTGAAAAATAGGCAGAGAACCTGAATAGACATTTTTCCAAAGAAGGCTTACAGGTGGCCAACAGACACATGAAAAGATGCTCAGTATCACTCATCTCAGGAAAATGCAAATCAAAACCACAATGAGATAGCACCTCACACCTGTCAGAATGGCTATTATCAAAAAGACAACAAATAACAAGTGTTGGTGAGGATATGGAGAAAAGAGGACTCATGCACTGTTGGTGGTATTGTAAATTGGTGCAAACACCATGGAAATCAGTATGGAATTTCCTCAAACAATTAAAAATAGAATTACCATACAATGAACTCACCTACAAAACAGAAACAGACTCACAGGCTTAGTAAACAATCTTATGGTTACCGGGGAAAGGGGGTGGGAGGGGATCAATTTGGGAGTTTGAGATTTATAAATGTTAGCCACTATATATAAAAACAGATTTTTAAAAAATTTCTTTTGTATAGCACAGGGAACTATATTCAGTATCTTGTGATAACCTTCAATGGAAAAAAATATGAAAATGAATATATACATATACATGCATGACTAGGGGACATTATGCTATACACCAGAGACTGACACATTATAAATGACTGCACTTCAATAAAAAAAAAAAGAACTAACATACAATCCAGAAATTCCCCTTCTGGGTATTTTTTCCAAAGAAAACAAAAACACTAATTTGAAAAGATATATGCACCCCTGTGTTCACTGCAGCATTATTTATAATAGCCAAGATATGGGAACAACCTGTGTTCACTGAAAGGTGAATGGATAAAGAAGATGTGGTATATGACACAACATTGTGAACTGACTGTAATTCAACAATTTAAAAAAAAGACGTGGTATATAAATAAAATGGAATTTAACTCAGCCATAAAAAAGAATGAAATCTTGCCATTTTTGACAACATGGATGGACCTAAGGGTATTTTGTATGCTAAGTGAAATAAGTCAGGGAGAGAAAGACAAATATCACATGAGTTCACTTATGTATGGAATCTAAAAAACAATGAACATACAAAACAAAACAGAGACTCATAGACACAGAGAACAAAACAAAACAGATACAGACTTACGGATACAGAGAACAAACACCTATACATGAATGAATAGGTGAAGGAAATTAAGAAGTGCAGACTTCCAGTTATAAAATAGATGAGTCATGGGGATGAAAAGTACAGCATGGTGAATATAGTCAATAATATTTTAATATCTTTGTATGATGACAGACGGTAACTAGATTTACTGTGGTGATCATCTTGTGTTTTGTATAGAAATATCCAGTCACTATGTTGTATATCTAAAACATCTGGAAGGTCGATTATACTTTAATTTAAAAAATGAGGACTAATGAGGGAGAATGTGCCCTATCAGAAATTAAATATTCTATAACACTACATTAATCAAAACATGTATTGCAACTTACTACAGAAAGTACAGTCCAGGAACAGATCCATATACGAATATATATGTAGGAATTCAGAATATCAAAAAGTTATCTATTCAAATCCACAGGGAAATTATGGATTATCCAGCAATTTCTGTTGAATTAAATAGCTAATAATTATAGATGCATTAAATATTTTAATATAAAAATATTTATAAAAGAACCAAAAGTAAATAGATGAAAATATTTTTCATGTTTTACAATCTTTGAGTAGGAAAGACCTTTCTTGGCCTGATATCAAAGTCAGATGTCATAAACCAAAACATTTTATTACAATAAAATACAAATTTTGTCTGAATCAAAAAAGCTCAATTAACAAATTTAAATATAAATGACAGAGAAAATAATTTGCAACATATATGAGAGCAAAGATCCAAAGGAAAACAGGTGATCACCAAAGTGAAAATACAGATGGCCAATACATTCATGGAAAGATGCTCAATTCTGCTAATCATTATAGAAGTACTAATGAAACTTTATAACCTCTCAGATTGGAAAACATTCAAATAACTGATAATTTCCTAGGGTACGAGAAAATAGATACTCTCATATCAAGTTGGTGAGGCAAATACCCACAGTTGTTCTGGAGGACACTCTCTGACGCAGCAATTCCACTTCTAGGACTTGTTCTAAGAAAATCATTGAACAAGCTTGCTCAATAATATACATGTATATGTGTGTCCGTGTGTGTAGAATAGTCATACAAGATAATCTATAGGTTAGCAGTAGTTATCTCTACACAGTAGAAATACCAAGGCCTGAAAGTTAAACTTTCTATTTTCTATGTTTTATGAAAGGTTTTAATATTTACAATGTTTCTGACTTTCTTTATAATCAGAGAAAGATAGAGAAGTTTTTCCATTGCCCTCTGCCTAATTGAATTTTCAAAAAATTTTGTAAGTTCTCCCTGGAAACTCATGTATGCAAACATATATTTGGCTTAGAGTCCAGTTATAATGAATCTTTCTCTCTTTTCCCTAAAGTTTCTGTCTGTTCTATTTTATCTATATTGCCTTACATTACAAGCTGCTTCAGGAGTATTTTGGGAAGTAGGTAAATTATAGATCAAAAAATTAATTAATCAGAAACATGATTGTTTAGCACCCATTATAGGTTTATCCACAGATAACTGAATTTTTTTGCAAGTCCCACTAACAGTACTTATTCATAATCAAAATTGCTTAAAAATTAACTATTATGGAGTGCCTATTATTTATAGTCTAAATCCGTATTTATACTGAGAGTACAAGATTTTTTTGTGAAATAAAATTCAGTCTGGAAAGTTCAGTAAAACGTGGCTTTCATTTCGTTAAACCAATTGTAGTCAATTTGTCCAACCTTCCCCATGAAATTGGAGTTAGAGAGAAGAGAGACAATACAAGGGGTGGCAGGAGAAACAGAGTCCACCTGTGGAGCAAAGAAAGTCTGTCTGCAGAGAACAAAGTGAGCATTCAGAGAAAAAAAGAGATGAGAGTAGGAGAGAGAACACTTCTGTTCTCCATTTCCTGATTCTAGACCTTCCTGAGCTGCATCTCCAGGCACTGGGATCCTTTGCCCACCTTCCCTGGCACTGAATTGGGTCTGTTACCACCATATCACAGGCCTCCATGCGACCTTATTGCCTTCTCACCCAGCTTCCTTCACCCTTTCCGACCTCTCCTTCCTGCCTCACATGCTCCATGTAACTTTTCTTTCAGCATCTCATAGTTCCATGGATGTAGAACATTCTTTCTTTTTCCGTAAACATCCTTTCCCAGCAAAGAGCACATTATACCCCCAAAGACTTGTTCCTGCTGCATCAGAGGATGTACTGAATCCATGAAAGTTGGTGTTTAATCAATCGTCACAGTTTCCAGTGCCTGAGATATTTCCATCTTTCTCACACCAGTGCTTTGACTCCTTTCTAGATCGAAAACTCTGACATAATCTTGCCCTTTATGAACTGATGTTTCTGATTTAAATGGCATTGTGCTGTGGTGTCACAGACCTTCAGATACATACAGCTGGAGAAACGATCCAACTTACCAGATTTTTTTCTACCCTCAAGTAACCAATTTATTGGGCATTTTACTATGACCCATGTGGGTTTTTAATGAGTAGATTCTAATCCTCAAACAGCCCCTCAGGTGGCAGGGACAATGACAGAAGTGTCAAGTGCCTAGGGAACGGAGCGGTTCTAAACAGATGAGAGTATTTGCACAAGTGAGACCTGCCAGACAGGAAGGGGACAGGGGGCCTTCCTGGGAGGCTCTTCCCCAGAGGCCAATGCCGGGTAGAGCTAAGCATCTGCTGAATTGCTCCCACATGCCGGAGGGCTCTCTTCATGGCCTCCATCTGATTCCTGGGCAACCAGAGAATATACTGGGAAAACAAAGGGGCCTTCTGGTGCTCGTTTTTAACTTTCCTTCAACCACTTACCTCCACTAATTTCCGTATGTGCTTGTTGATGACCGTAGGGTCTGGCTTTGGCATCACCCCTGATGCCCACTCCAGGGGCACCACGGGCTTGGTGGGCGTTGTAGGGGAGGTAGGCTGCTGGCACAAAACACACAGTTTTCAGCTTTATCTGGGGCCTTGAGCAATTAGAGCCAAGGACACTGAGAAAGATATGTGACATTTGTGTATTAATAATAGCGGTAAAAACTTATGTTTATGTATCACTTAAATGTTTTGAAAGCAGACACCAGTGGAATTTTTGTTAGTGGAGTATTTTGTCAATAGACTCTAACCTGTAACTAAATACATGTTTGGACAGTGCATTCTGGTTAGCAGTAGCTAACCTGTGTTTTTTAGATGGAAAAAAAATCGCTCTTCCAGATCATCCAAAAATCCTATTCAAGTTCCCCCAAATAACACTAAAACACCCTTAGACATCTCTACAACAATCCATACAGTTTTAAAAATATAATGCAAAATATATAAAACACCAGTTATCTAATTCTTAGTGACAAATTAAGTGTGTGCAGTAAGTGGGCATCAGTGCATGACCAAGTTTCTGCCCTTAACGCCAGCAATGCCAGCATCTCTCCTTATACGCTTAATCACTTCTTGACTGTTTGGGTAATCATTAGCTCTCTTGAGTCCTCTTTGGTGAACTTCCTTTCTCCACAGGTTTTTCCACATTCTTGCAAGACATTTTCACTTAATATTGTGGAGAAAATGGTGGCGATAATGCAGAACACGTTTACTCAACACAAGCATGAAACCCAGTCCTACCAGGAGCCCAGCCAAAAGTGCTGTGCACTTTGTATCCTCTCCCTGGGACTCTCATACGATGAAATATATTTGCTGGTGCACACATACAAGCCTGCACTAGCAGGTTTTTTATTTGATACTGAGTTGGGAATAAACATTTCTGCAAGAGGAAGTGAGAAATAACTGTATTTAAGCCCCTACCAATGTTGAGAGGTGGGTGTTGCTGGAATCCTGTGGGCCACAAACAGGGTGAAAAATTACCTGCCTTCTGAATATGGTACCTCCATACTCAGTCACATACAAATACACACACTCGTTCACACATCTCAGCTCTTTTGGTCAAGCCTTTCATCTTACTGTTCTGATAAAGGATTAAACCCTTGGCTCCTAAACTGTACAGCAAGTCACCCTGCCCAGAGCACTGCAGTAAATTCAGAGGAGTAGCAAAAGATATTTCAAACTTCCAAGGGAAATACAGCAATATTCAACATTTGTCGGATACCTTGTGAACTACCTTCTTGAAGTAGTTCACAACTCACACATTAGACCAGGCAACGTTTCTTTCAATGATATCATATCTTTATGAAGCAAAATGTCAATGTGGAATAAGAAATGAGTAACAATATCCAATCTGATTCCAAGATTTAAGAAATTGTACAGTGCCCAACAGGCACACACATCCACTATTGAGTAATTGTGGTTATTTAAGAATGAAATAAAAATATTATTATCAGAAAATTATTAGATATTTCTTTTGACCTAGAGGTACATGAAGTACAACATAAAAAATAGACACTAAGGGTGCCACGACAAACAGAAAACTGTTGAGAGGCTCTGGGGCTAACTAGGTGAGGTCAGCCAGCACCCGCTGTAAGCACGTTAAAGCTAGAGGATTTAGGAATATCATCAGTAATATAATCCTGACTGGAAATTGTTCTCCAGTTACCAGCATGTGTCAAACACAAAGCACAAAGTGGAATGACATTCCACTTAGAGAAGAGACAGAAAGGGATTGGGAAGTGTGTTTTCATAGATTCATAGGATTTTAGCACTTAGGGGGGTTTCGAAAGCTTCTGCTTTTACAAAAGATAAAAAGATTTTTTTAAAATATTGGATGGAAATGTCTCCTAAAATTGGCAAAACTTTATCCTGAAAATAAAGTAAATCTAAAGGGCGCAAATCAGGCAAGTGTGCTAAAATGACTATTCCTACCCTGCTTCTGAACAAGGGATGGTGGGAAAGTGACAGGCAGCATCCCGCGATAGAAAAAGTACAGGTGATGGAGGCAGATAGTCCTGAGAGTGAATCCCAGTTCTCCCGCTTACTGGCTGTGTGGTCCATGAAAGACACCTATGCTCACCAGACTGCTTCTTAACACAGTTAATGAGGTAACACATATCTGATGACATGCCAGGTATCCAACAACCAACAGGTAGAAATGAAGGTGCCCGGTTATAGGTAAAGAAGGTGTCAGAAGGTGGAAATGCTGTGTGTGCATAAATAGTGCAGCTTGCCACACCATGGCCAGCTTCCTCACACCAACACTACGGGATGAGGGAGGAGCTTATAAATTCCTTTTTCTCAGTAAAGTTACCTTTCTTTCTAGCTCTCTCTCTGTAACCTCACTGCCTGTGCTGTATCTTCTCACATTCTGCAGTGTCCCCAGGAGACGGGCCTCTTGGAACTGGCAGGGAGGGGAATGTGCTGATGGAACCACCATACTCACTATTTTAAGAACAGATGCTACCAGGTCAACTGACTGAGACTCAAGGTCATGCCCTCCCACCTGGCCTTCACTGTGAACAGCATTCACAGTCATTCTGCCTCTTTCAGTTCGATGGTTCAGAATTATAGTAGGTATTAACAGATGGACAGACTTAGGATCTAGAGTTGTTGGTAACATGACAGAATTCAACTGGTAAGGAGGTAACACATGAGATTTCTGTAAGGAAACTGATCTCAGGATATAAGTGTAAGAAGTAAACATGAACTTTTTCTTCAACATGCAAACCTCATCCTCATTGTAAATTTCTAATTTACCTAGGTATTTTTTTTATTAGTGCAAAACATATCTGACCTACAATCTACTTACTAAAAGTAATGAGGAGTGTACATTCAGTAGTGCAATTTCCTCAACTCATTATATAATGTTTCCTTATTAAGGGTCAGCTATCAATTAAGTGAGACTCTAGCCAATGTGAAATTGAAATGTCGAGCTGAGTTGATCATTAGTACAGAAACCTGTGAATTATGATCAGGGCATTTACAATTTATTAAGTCTAATTTTATGTTAAAGGGGATTTTTAAAAAAGCCTAGAGGGTCTAAGTGATCTGTAACGTTAAAATGAATTACTGTATCTTCATCTTCTTCTTTTTTTTTTTTTTCGGTACTATATGTAGATGAATTCTCAGAGACGACAAACACATAGAAGAGCAACAATAAAAAGGAGTAATTGTCAATGGTATATTGCTTTATTAGCCTCTGATGAGAAGAAATAATTCTCAAATTGTCAGGGCTAAGCTGTTCTAGTGGTAAAATGGGAAGAATACAGATTTTAAAAATTTCTTCAATCTTTAGATCACAAAGCACCACTATAATGGCCAATTATTATAAGTGACAAACAATGGTGTTTGGCATGAATCCTTAGAAAACAACACCTACCGATTTAGAATTTCTAGGCTCCAGCACCAGTGAGAGTTTGTAAATGTCATCTTCTGTGTGATAGAGGTCCAGAGAAAGCTACAAAAAATTAGAAGGAATAAATAAGTATATTGGATCATATTTATTTATATATTTATTTGTTACATTGCTGAAATATTTTTCAAACCAAATGCTTAAGCTTAATGTCTAATAATTTTAGTGAATGCCAAATATTAAAAAGCTATCATGCAGAAGTGGAAAATGAAATTTAAAAAATTAAAAAAAAGAAAAAGTTAAACCTAATGTGGTCTTCAGCATTAACCAATAAGGGGTTAATATCCAAAATATATAAACAACTCATACAACTCAACATCAAAAAAATAAACAACTTAGACTGTTGAACAGCATGAATAAAATTTGCAAAACCTTAAAATGCATGGTCCCATCCACCTAAAACAGAAGTCTTAAGACTTAAAATAAGCCTGGATAATTTCCCCCCGTGCCCTTCAATGTTAAGACACATGATAAATCACACCATTTCACCAGCAGTGAAGAGAACCAGGTGCCCTATCATTTTTTTGACCATGTAGGCGTGAAAATTTTCCTTTAATATATTTTGTCTAAAGATAAAGACTTAATGTGTATGAGTGTGGAGAAGAAAGAGAAAAAAGGAGGAAGCGAGAGAAAATTCAGAGGCAAAAGTATGTCTTTTAAGGATTTATCTTTTTGTTCTATCTCATTTCAAAAAGAAGCTGACATTATAAAATGCCATTTTTGAATCATTCATTCTTTCACTTAACAAATATTTATCGGTCATTTAATATGTGTCAGGGACAATCTTAGTCACTATTCTACCTACTAAATACAATATTTAAATTAAGGGTTTCATACATCTGGTCATATATTGCTTTACCTAGACTTTATCCTAAAGGTATTTTCTAAACATAATAAAGCTGACTTTATTATAAAATTGCCCTTAGCATCATTTCAGATCATGAAAATCCTGCTTACAAAGAATGAACACTGTATCCACCTTCCCCTGAACAGCAGTCACTCCTACTTCCAGGGCTCTGCATTTCTGCAGGAGAGGTACCATTCCTGTGTTAGAAATAAATGCTTTTAGGAGCCAGCCAACTATATAAAAGTGAAGTGGGATTCATGAAAGAGATATTGTGATAGAGACATTGGTATAACAATGTATTTGGAAAAGAGGGTCTTTGCAAATAACAATTAACTTGGGGATCTTTCCTCTTAGCCTGACAATAAGAAAAATGTGTGATGATTAGTGGAATCTGACACTGGATATCTGGATTAGGGAAGCAATAGGGGGAGGCGTGGTTTCTGACGAATGAGAGATAGCTACTACTCAGCTAAGGCAAATTGTTGTCAGTCTGACAATTTCCATGTCTTCTAATTTGTCAAGGGAAGTCATAAATCTGGCGTTTTATATGAAATAGCCCCATTTAAAAACACTGGCACCTAACAACAAAAATTTTTTTATGATTCCATGCGGGCCAAATAAAACACATCTACCATGGACAGTTGCCCACCATTTTGTAAATTCCACAATAGAAGGCTGTGCTGGTCTTAAGCCTATGAAAGCAGGCAGCATATCTGTCTCTGTGATCCTAGTCCCAGCTTGCTGCCTTGCAATGTGAATGCTACGTAAGTAGAGAGAAAACCAAGTGACTTCTTCCTTCTGAATTCCTTTTTATCAGGAGTTAATCCAGGCTTTGATGGGCATGTTCCTGTCCTCCTGACTTGGCCTCTAGTGACTGGCATCGGCATCTGCTGGAGAGGAGATGACAGCTGTGCTGGAACATCCAACCCGAAATCCAAATAAGCTACACACTAAGTAGAAGAGATGCTCTTTCAAAAGACACAGAGCATCCTCAGGTATTTTCATATGTCAGTGGGACTCTGTGATGGAAATGTTTTGGTCTTCTCCCAGTGTTTGCTCTCCATTTCTTAGTGATAGTATGAACCTGGGGAAGTCATTAACCTTCTTGAGTTTCAGTCTCCTGCTCTGTTAAATGGGGATCATCAATAATAGCTCCCTCCCAGGACTGTTGTGAAGATTAAATGAGCTAATGTGTATCCAACGGGGTTTATTTAGAAGGCCACACAGATGAGAACTATTGAGTTTGACTCCCGGTCAATGCAGTGGCCAAATGCCACTGTGCTCATCCATGAACGCAGAGCTGCCTTCCAGGTTATTCCTGCCATCTCTCTGCATTCCCAGCCACAATCCTACTTGCTTTCTCGGATCTCCTCTGGGCTTTATGGCCCTTCACAGAGTGACCTGTTCTACTTTCTACACATCTTTTTTTTTTATAAAAAGATGAGGTTTCAAAACGTTTGCTTCAGTCTAACGTATTTTAAGTTTGATTGTTTCTGATGTTCTGAGTCACTGTTTCAGGTTGTTGCATTTACATCCACGCCTATCCGCAAAGATGGTTGTGGATTTAGTCTGCACCTTAGGACGGACATTGTCTTGACTGGAGAATTGGAAAATAAAACACACTCATCAAACTATCTCCATTCACCATTTTTGCAATTATTTCTTCTCCTCCTCCTCCTCCTCCTTCTCCTTCAATTGTAAAAGTACAGGGGCTTTCCAGTAATTTGCATATACCCAGAATGGTAAAAGTAACTGATAGATCTAAAAATACTATGAAAAAATCAGACTATTTCATACACCATGAAACAAGAAGCATCAGCTTTGAAAGCTCCTGGTAACATGAATTGGGATCATCGTGGAAAATGTCTTCTTCAGATCTTCCCTGAAAAGGGAAACAGTCCAGATCCCAGCAGCTTGGTGGTGTGGTCCTCTTTCCTTCATGTGCTCAGTGCTGTTCAGGAAGCTAAGGTTACAGTGATAAAAATGGCAAAAATAGTCCCTGCTCTTATAGATTCTGCTTTGTAATTAACTTTCTTTAAATCCGTGAAGAGGGAGAGAGATTATTTAATTTGTAGAGATGCAAAATAAAATGAATGTCAGCAATATTCCCACATAACAGATTAAATTTCCATCAGAGAGAGGAAAAAAAGGCCCAAGCTGGGATTCAGAAGTCTGCTATTTGCAGACTTGACCTTTATGAATCTCAGCTTCTTCATTTGTAAAATAGGGACAAGGGTGTTACACCCTCTGAGGTCATATCAGGGTGCATGTAAGAATCTACTGAGGAAATATATATGAAAAGTTCTGTGAAAACTGTAACCAATTATTACAGAAAGTTCATCCCACTGCAGAGAGTAAGCATTTAGTAACTGTTGACTAACTTTAAAGTTCTCATTCTCTTTCTTCCAGGGCTCTCAATCATATTATCAGCTTCCTCACCTGGGGCCACGTTTAGAAGCAGTCTCTTCAGGCAGAAACTTGACCAAGACAAAAAGAATTACCCCTTCAAAGGCTGTGCTTATGAATGATCTCACACGCATTTGGGCAGCTGCAGGCGACCATACAGTTTGAATCCCGGTGTGTATGTGTTTCATGAGATGCTTATTGGGCTCTAGTAACACCTAGTGGGAGTCTCCTCCAACTTTCTTCTGAAGGGATTAGTCCACCTGTGGCCAGGAAGCAGGAATGGGTATTCCTTTGCACTGAGCCTTCTCTTTGTTTATGGGGAGAGAGGAAGGATCTTAGCTTTAACTAAATAGAAGCTGTCTCGGTGATCGTGCTCATATGCGGGACTGTGCTATCCTAATTAACAGCTGCGCTGGAACCACAGAATCAGGTTGACACTCGGTTCCTTATTCCCAAGGCTCTACAGTTCCTTACATCTAGAACCAGAAAAGGTTAGAGCTGGATGAGACCTCACAAATGAGCACTGAACCCTTTAGGAAAAATCCAAAGTCAAGGCCATTTAGAAAAGGAACAAAGCTAAGTAACTGTGGAAGCAGGGCTAAAAGGTAGGTCTCCCATCTTGGGATTCTTGTCGCTAGCGTACACTATACTACATAACATTGCCATTACTAAATATGGTGCTAGGTGGCTTCTGGACTTTCCTTCAATACGAGAGAGAGAGAGAGAGAGAGGGAATGAGTCTTTTTCTTGTTTCTTTCCTTCCCAGCAAAAAGGAATTATTTCTTAGCTTTTATTTCTAGAGTTAAGATTTTTCATTTGCACCCCAAAAATTTCATGCAAAAATCCTTCAGTATTTCTCTAAATATCTGTCATGATATTGCTTGCTGCATTTACAACTCAAAAATTTATTTTCTCTGCTCCATCATGATCTTTTTTCTGGATGAGAAATTGCCCCAAGTGTGGGCATCTGCTCTGTGAAATTATCTTCCATCTCATAGAGACAGTCTGGACACAGACACTTGAAACCTGGGCTACACCTTGGGACTGGTCTGCAGACATCACCTGTGCCTGTGGGTTTGCACTCTGATTGGGGCTGCAACTCTGGTCACTTATTCATAGAAACAGATTTACATGGCAAATGATTAATAAATGCAGGTGCCTGGATTATTGTGAGGTTTTTCCCCCTCAATAGAGAATGTCTGTGTATTTACTATTTGTCACACAAATTCAACCCCAAGAGATTTGTGTTTCTGTGTGTTGACCACTTCTGCTTTACACTAAGAGTGCAGCTGCCATTACTGCCTACACCTAGGGGTTCTATTCTTTGGTAAGCAATTATGTGTTCTAGGAACAGTTTGTGGGAAGGTCTAGGAACGCACTCTTATTCCTATGCAGCAGTCCTAGAGAATTTAGCCCTTCAGAGCTTCAGAGCGGTTCTTTTCTTTTCCTATGGCCATTGGGAAGAAGTAGTCAATTCAGTATTGCAGCCAAGTTTCAGATGCTACAGTGTTACAAACCCAAACAAGGAAGTTGCTCCTCCACTTGTTTAAGCAGGGGTGAGAGAATTTGCTTATGCTTCTTGCCCCCTGACAAAGCAGCAGCCAATGCGAAATGTTCTCTTCTACACACCTGTGTATCTAAAAGTGCTAGGACCTAGAGACCAGCTAAAGGTATGTGCCACAAATGCCAAAAAGAATGAGCAGTAGATGAATTTCTTCTGACCCATATTATTCCTAAATACAGCCCTCAGTTCATCTGTTGAGCTCCAAGATATGCCAGGTTGTGTGTGAGGTGCTGAGGACATGTGATGTAGAAGGCATGTAAACAGAAAAAAAGAAAATCTAATGTCAAGTGATACCTCCTATAGTTAAAGTACAAAGTGCAAGGGCAACACGTGACAGATGTATGACTGCTTTGGAAGGGAACAGAGAACGCTCCAGAAAGATAGAGGCTTTTGAATTTAAACTAGTCACAGGGGTGGGTATTTCCAAGAAAATACAAAGGCTCAGAAGCCGAAAGCAGCAGTTTGTGGTGGAAAGTAGAGGACCAATAGTTCCCAAAGGCAGGTGTGATGCAGGATCAGATGATGACAAATGAGGATAGGCTGACCATCAGAAAACAAGTCCTGAAGGGCCTCGAATACCAGGCTGGGAAATACATCTGGTGGTTTGGGGAGGTTGGTGGCGGTCGGGGACAAGGAGATGACAGAGATGGTCTCTACATTACTCCAGGCCTCAACTACAGCAGTGCAGTGAGGATCCAGGGAAGCTGGTGAGTCGAGGACATGTAGAAGGAGGTGATGACTGAGATGAGTGTGATGCAGGAGAGTGAAGCACTGACGACAGGGCTGGAGAGGGCTCTAAGAACTTCAGAAGTGGGAGATGTAGGGATAGAGACTGGGCCCCTCAAAGCAAAGGGAATTTTTTTTTGCTAGATTAGTCTCAAGTCATGCTGATTATGGGTGTGGGTTTCTCTCTCTTCATCCTTTGAGATTTCTTCCCATTTATTAACCCTGAATTCAAACCCTACTCCCTCCAAATAGTGAAATGCTGGCATAGCTCTTCCTGTATCCCCTGGGAAGTGATGAGTTATTACCACAAACTCCAGTCCCTTGGACTCACCGTGAGCAAGTTGATCAAATCCAGGTTGGGTTCCAAGTGGTGAGAGGCGTTCTGCAGGGAGACCAGTTCACTCAGGGTAACAGAGAGCTGGTGCATTTTCACAATGTTCACTTTGTTCTCCTCCGTCCAGTCTGGGAAAATGACATGGACTGCTATCAAGTCTTTCAAGTGGACGCCAAGGATTGGGATTTTGAAGCCATCACAGTCGGCAAAGGCCTTGCGGTAATTACAGTAATTGCCGTTGGAGGAGACCAGCTCCATCATTTCATTCCAGTTCTGGGAGCAGATGGAAAAGTAGAATTTTCAAACAGCCTTCCCTTCTGCCCACCCCAGGCCCAGCAGTGTGTGGCTAGGAAATTCCTCGGCTACTGAGAGAAGTATCAATTGTTGATGCAGGGAAATATGAACCAGGAAAAAGAAAGTTAGAAAAATGTACCAGGCCTGGCTATGAGTTGGACAGACTGTTCCACTCTGCTACAAAACAGAACAGCCTGCACCTCTGCCTACCTACTAGGGATGCTGAGATGTCAAATAGCATCATGTATATATAAGTATTTTGCAATTCCTGGAACTACTGCAATCCACAAATACAAGCATGTATTGTATCAAAGTATGTAGTGTATTAAAATTTCCTAGTTGTCCTTTAAAGTTGCATTCAAGATATAACTTGAAGGTTAATCTAGGGCAGTATCAGGTAGGAACACACTGAGGTGTGAGATAGCTGTGGTTTTGGACTCTGCCACTAACCAGGAGGGTGACCTTAAGCAAATCACTCCACTTTTGGGGGCCTTGGTTTTCTTTTCTGTAAGAAAGAGGAGTTCAAATAAATAATTTTGAAGACAAACTGGTGGTTCCAAGCCTCTATGAGCTTCCATTGAATTCTTATTCTTCACAATATTTAAAATATGTTTTGCTCTTTGCTGGACATTCAGTACAAATCTCAAGGAAAATGAAACACTTACATAATGAGCCCCATTATACTTGGAACGGGTGCAGTGTTTGAGGTCAGACAGCAGTGCTTCTGTGGCTTATATCCTCTTGTTTATATGGACAAGTTATTGTTGGTTGCCTAATAGCAACCAGACCTTCCTAATAGACCCTAATTTTGATCAGTCTGCTCTTGCCCAAAGCAGCCCATGTGACTCAGATGGAGCTGTTTCCATGCCCAGGTCCAAGGATGGGTTCTGATCATCATAATTCCATCCCTGTGGCTTGTGATTGGTTCAGGAACACAGAATTAAGCCAATCAATACATTGTATTCCTCTGGATACTGTTATTGGTCCAGGGATGGGCATGTGATTTGAGATGGTCCAATCTGTCTGAAAAAGGTCTTTAATTCCATGGGGGCAGAGCTGAAGAAAGAAGTTTTTCCTATCTCCAACTTTCATGAATAAGAGAGCATAATTTTCCTGTGCTGCAGACAGCACAATCAGGAGGAAAGCCAGTCTGACGAAACAAACAAACAAACAAACAAAAACCAAAAACTGATACTCAGAAGAAAAAAGAGCAACTGAGCCAGAGCTCTGATCAGACCATGCCTGGAGTTGACCTGCCTCTGGATGTTCAGGTATGTGAGACAATCTATTTCCTTATTGTTTAAGCAATTTTAAGATTTTTTTTTAAACTTACAGCTGAAAGTGTCTTTACTTATACAGCAAAGTACACTCTTATAGGGAGATCTATTCATAAGAATGAACTGTTCTTTTTTGCTTAATAAGGAAAAATTATTGTGGTTTGGAAATAAACATGGCAGAAAAATCTGGGTTTGGGAAATGACCATTGTTTAATTTTTTTTTTTTTATTCCTAACAACTCAGCTATAATCTGAGGGATTTCTATACAAGGCTTATGCCCCCCCTCCAATTCCTTTGTATCTTCCACTGTGTCAAACACAGTGCTAAGAAGAGAGCAGGTATTCAAAGACTTCATTTGAGGAAGGGAGAGAAGGAACCATTTTGGTCTTATTTGCCCTACCTATCCCTGCCTCCCCCAGTGTGTTTCACAATGTCTACCACATAGTAAACACCACATACATATTTACTGAATATTTAAAATTACAATATGTTAATGGTATTCAAGGTATTCTTTCTGGGACACTTGCCACCCCCTCCAGCCTGTTTTTCCAAGTGGAATGGCTATTCCTTTACTATTTTATCCCTCATGTGTAACCCACTACTATCTAAGAAGAAAACTTTCCCCTTCTGAGTGACATTTGTTAGGAGCATCTTATCCCTAAATAATTTACAAATGAATTTTTCACTTAGGATTAGGATCTGATTCACTGTACCTTTGAAACTTCTGAAGAAAGATGAGAATGGGTCTCTTTGAGCCGGGAAATGGAACTATGACTAAGGCCTCCCACCACTGCCATCAGGGTGTTAAAATTTTTGAGCTGAAGGAGCTTCTGCAATTAAAAAAATGTTAACTTCAATACTTTGTAACAATTTTTGAATTATTCTGATCTTTTCAAGTTACAGATGAAGTCATGTACAATTTTAATAACCAAGATGTAGGAAAAATAATATCAATTCAAAATGAAGGACAAATGAAATCTACTAGAAAAATGTATCAATCATTTCACAGAAAAATAGCTACATTAAATGCTTCTAAAGTATGGCCAATTAAAAGCAATCTTCTTGCATGAGAGAAGTATGATTTATTCATTAGACACTTAATGGGTAGTTTAATTGGCTTTTATCTTGTGAACCCCAAATTTCCTCAATGACTCTTCTCAACAGAGTGAATGAATATCTAGAATCCTTTGAGAACCCCAGTCTAATTAACAGACATACATACCTTGGCAACATTGATAAACTTTGTGATGACTTGTGCTCTTTGCTGAGGGGTTGGTTTGCTGAGAACCATCAACTGGACCCACTTAGAGATTCCATTAAATAAAGCAATAGACCGCTCCAAGGTTGGATTGTTCTCCAGGCAGCCATGGATGACATAGCTTTGGTAATCGGTGAACTAGGAAAGGAAGATTCGGAGACTCTGAATTATAATGGAGTCTTTGCAAAATCAGAAATTAGAATGTTGCATGGAAGAGGTGAGATAACTGTTTCCGGACAACATAATGATTTCTTTCATTTCATGTTTATAATGGCATCTTACAAGGTTAACTATTTCTGTGCCATTAACATGTTATTCTGCTGATTTTCACTCTCCTATACAGACACATATTTATTATACACCACAGTGTTGCTGGGAGAAGGAAGAGACAAGACTCAGAGTCATATTCCAGTGAGTCCAAAATTTGCTGAGTCATAAGATCCACCTGGGGCATTTGCTAAATACTGGTTTCAGGGAACATGTCAGACCTACAGGTTCACTGTTCCTGAGGGACAACCTAAGAATCTCCATTTTTCACCAACTGCTGGTGATTCCAATGGTCAGGCAACTTTGAGATACAAGTAAGAGGAGGAAATGAATACAAATATCGTAATTTCAAGTCAGAATAAGTTTACAAAGTTTTTTCAAGAAAAAAAGAGAAAAAATAGTAATTGGATTAAGGCCACTGTTTAGCAAAACAGACACATTTTTGGGAAGTCAGCATGGGTGTCATCAGATACATAGGAGCTTCCTATCTTATAAACAAATGGTGCAGGGGGTTCCCTCTCATGGCCTGTCTATGGAGAAAGATAAGGTCCTCTCCAAGTAGGATTATTTAGTGAAAAGAATATCTTTCAGAAATCCGTACTTCTAACCTCATGTTCTTCTTTGGCATTTTGGAAAAGAAAGAGTGACTTCCCCAGAGCTTGGTGAGACAAAGACAAAGGCTGATTGTGAACTATTGTGGAAATAATACAGCCAATGAATAGTGAATAGGTGGCTAGGAAGAGATCATAGTCAGGAGGAAGAAAAGGGATGAAGAGAAGGAATGCTATCAAGGCAGAGTTAAAAAGAAAAATTTAATCTAGGATCTCCATCCCTGGGAAAGAAACAACCTGATGCTGAGATTCTCCTTCTGAAAGCCTACGATTCCTATTTTCAACCTATACCCATAATTAGGCATTTATAAAAATCCCAACCTAAATAAATATTTATTCCCCCCAAATAAAGGGCCCAGCCAAACATGTTCACTTGGGAGCAGTCAATGGAGCTAAATAAAAACTTTGAATGGTTCAATCTCTGCTGAGTATTTAGAAAACCATGCTTTAATCCTATGAAAGGAGACATTGAAAATAGCGACAGAAATATAGCTCCTGAGCCATAAAATAAAGACAGGATAATATTTATCTTTGGTTAAAAGGGATTGTTCCTGTGAAGTAAGGGCGCTTTTCCAGTGGAGCACGGTGACAGAGGCTGCCAACACTTCAGAGAATGAAAACTCAGCTCTTGGGAAAGTTGGCATGGTGGTTGTTATCCTTGGAGGAAAAAATGTCCAGTTACTTACTGAGATCCTTCTAAAAGATTTATGCTCCAGAAAAGTGAGGTGCTCAGCCAATTCAATGGGCTCCAGATGGTCAAACAGCAGACAGGCTTTTCCCTTCTTGGATACTTTTTTCCTCTGTGTGACTCTTCTCATCCAATCATAGGAAGGACTATAAAAGAAGAGTGAGTCTGGTCAATGTGCTGAAAGCCCATTTCACTCAATGGAAGTTATTAACCTACTGACTCTGTAACTTGTGGCCTGCTCCCAGGGGCTTGTGCAGAATACATGCCCTGCCCTCCATATTTGAAGAGAAAACCACTGACCCATTGCCAATAGAACATAAACTTCAAGTGTCTTTCCAGATAGGGTGGGTTTGCACTGATCCATCCAGAATCTCTTACTTGGCCTTTCTTGTGAAAGGTTTGGATCAGAAGGCCGAGGTTAGGGCTAGGGATATACATTAGGGAGTTTATCAATATATAAATGGTGATTTAAGGTACATGGAGATCACCAAAAGCTGGTTCTCATGCTTCAGCAACATATAGACTATCTGAAAAGCTTGTATAAAGACAAAGGCCTGGACCTCGCTACCAGAGATTCTGATTTACTAGGAATGAATAATCCGAATAATCTGTATTTTAAACAGTATCCCTAATGATTCCTGGATTGCTCACCATTGATCACTCTTGAAGAAGTTTTCTAGGAAAACAGACTAGGGTGTGAATCTCTAGGACACAAGAGCATATATTTGTAATATGGATAACCATACTTAGGGACCTAAAATAGTTTTGTCTGCAAAGTTAACTTGTTGATATAAAATGCTAGCCTAATGAGCACTAAGTTCCTAACAACTGAGCTAATCAGTTCATGATACAATTAATGGTCAACATTTGTACAGCCTCAGGCTGACCTCAGAAGCACCACAGTATAGAGCATCTCAGACTTGAATGAGCATATGAATCACCTGGGGATCTTATTAAACTATAGTTCCATTCAGCAGTGTAAGGTGGAGCATGAGAGTCTGCATTTTTATTGAGCCCCCAGGTGATGCCAACACTGCTGATCCACAGAACACACTATGAGTGGCAAAGGTATGAGACATTAGCTAGATTTAGTAACTAGGTACTGAGCATCTATCATGTTCCAAATGCTTTCAGACATAATCTTTTGTATTTATTGGATGCTTATAATAACCCCATGAGAAAAGTACCATCCCCACTTTGCAAATAAAGAAACTGAAGCTTGGAGAGATGAACTATGTCCAGTGGGGCTGTGCTCATTGCAGCAAGCCTTTCCTCAAAGAAGCACACCTTGATTCTGAAATGGTGTGCATGGAGGTCAAGTGGGGTCATCACTACTCCCTCCCCAAAACAGTGGACTCATCTTGTTTGAAAGAAGCTTACACCACTCTTACATGCTGGATATGTCAATGAGGCTGACGTGTTTCTCATATCCCAGTTGACTAGCTACTTCCCGGAACTCCTCAGTTATACGGATCAAACCGAGGTCCAAATTAAACTCTGCAGGAAACTTCAGAATCCAGTACCTGAAAGGCACCAAGTATTTTTGACAATCGGAAGATTTTAAGTAGACTTCTATGGAAACTGTTGTTTTTACAGATTACATTTAACAACACATCCGGGACCCACAACCCAAGTTAGCGATCTTTGATCCCTCACCAATCACATTGAATCTCACTCGTCTCTCCTTCAATCAAGGACCCAAGTCCACCTCTCCCACTCTGAGCCACTCTTTCTGACTCTCTCTTTAGAACCACAGCTGAGAGAAAATTTTTCTCTCAACTCATGGCAAGTAGGTGGGAATGTGTATGGTGAGGGAGTAGACAAAAAAAAAAAAAAGAATGTACTCTTTCTGAACGTTGGCTTCATTCTCTAATCACATTGATCACTGCTTGATTTCTAGTCAAAAAGAAAGCTAAATTCTACCCCAAAGGAACAGAGGAGGGCCAACCTAAACAAAATCAATAAAAGGGGAATTTGAGTCAATTCTATTGTCAGACTAAGTCTGTTGTTTGGGGAAAAGGAAACTGTCAACAATTCCAGAATCAGAAACTACAAGACAATTAAACTTCTAAGTATTTACCTTATGAAGTAGCAGATCTTTAATCGAAATTCATCACAGCTTTCTCCACTGGCATTTCGATACGTACATTAGTTAAAGAAAAAATGCTTGTACTTTGTTTCCTTTGAACAGACCTGCAGCTGTTTGATCTATTTAGATGAAGTTCTAATAAGAAGGCCATAGTAGGAATATTAGGGTTATGTGGATTTTCAAATAGGGAGAGAAGTGGGTTATGATGCCATCAGCACTGAATAATTAGAACGATGTATTATTGCTCTGGGATGTATTTTTTTGGTCTGGAAGAGATGCCATTTAAAAAATGAGTTTCACCTTCCTGAGCACTTACCAAGTAATGACTGTCAACTGTCATTACAAATATATTACCAACTATAGATAATTTAGATTTGATAGTACACAGAGGCACCATTTTAGCCAAAAAGATTTTGTAATATAGGATGAATGCTTTATATAAGTACTCTAATTTCTTTAGTATTTGAAAATGTTTTTTTCAGGTATGTCAATACACAGATGGGGTTGTGATTTAGTCTCAAGTCTATTTGTTCATACCCTTTTTAACTAATATTTATTGAGCTCCTGCTATATATGCCAGGACACTGTGGATATGCAGTGAGCAAGGAATCCAAAGGGCAGAAAATCTGAAGAAATGTTAATTCACAGGCAGTTTCAACTTTCGTACAATCTGTACTTTCAGATATTGGGCTCTGCCTAAATGTCTCATTTTGTTTGCGTTTCATGTAACAGTGGATGTTGCTAATGATGAGAATGCTGTTTGTGGGCACATTTTTTGGACATTGTTTGAATCCTGAGGAAGGATGGGGCCAGACTGAGTCAATTCCCTCTGTCTTTCCCTATGCACTTCCCTTCAACACTGGGACCCGTGGAACTCTTGGATCACTGGGGACCCTACTCACTTCGTGGGACCTCTGTTCAGGGTGAATGTCCCCTTATCCTCTCTCACATCCTCTTCTGCCCTGAGGTTGGGGGAATGATGGAGGGAAGTAGAAAGTGGCGGAAGCATGAATTGAGCAGGTAGGAGCCCTGCTGGCCCTAATGACACTTGATGGACCCCCTCTCTCTTAGGCACACTCTGCCCGGCAAGGCTTCTTACTCACCTGTAGGACCCCTGGGCGTGAAGCAGGCAGAGACTGTAGGAACCAACATTAGTGATTATATAATAAACATTAGATCTCAGGGAATAAAACCTCCTTATAAGTGTTAGACTATTTTGTAGCCATTTTCAGTCATCTGGCTTTTAACTACCTTTTAGGACTGTACCATGTACAAAAGTGGTGGACTGCTAAAAGCCCTTATTATAAATGGGTTTCTAATTATGTGGGGGTTTTTTTTGCTTTTATGTCAGAAGAAAATTTAAAATGAATACTTATTGACAAATTATAATAAATCTGCTGGAATGTTCCTTGTGTCTTGCCAGCAAGGGAAGATATGAAAATTTAAGTGGTGTTTATGCCTGAGCCAGATCATAGTATTTTGGCTGTCATTTCCATATGTCTAAAATGTATCCTCTAGGTCCACCATTTTTCCTTCTTGAAAGGAACAAATTAGCTCTCAAATTAGTCTTAAATACTCTTTCATTGTACTAACAACAGAAATGTTTAAGACAAGCTAGAAACATTCAGCCTACAGCTCCTGTTTCATTTTATATCTAGTAATTATTTTCAAGTGGAGCCAAAACATCCAGATGGATAGTCAACTATCTGGTCAATCATCCAGCTGTTTTGTCTAGACATCTGTATATATTCACAAAACAGCTGGATAACTGACTGAAGAATGTTTATTCATCTTAATTTACTGGCTTTGGTTAGACACTCTATCTAAATACAGAACTTGATTTATGATTGTAAAAATTACACAGTAGTTGAAAAGATATATGCAGAGAAGTTTTTCCGCCAGTTCAGTGGAAGATAAATACCATCGGTGCATCAGTAGAACTATTCTTGGCAAATAACTATTATTCAGCTCTCCATTGTCATCTGTTAAAAAATAAAATAAATTAAGGGGTGAGGAGACAACAGTATGTACTACTTTTCTCTTTTTCTAATAGCAGTAGAGAAATGTTAGTGTCAAAAATTTCTTGTTGGACTCAATTATCATTTTCCTCCTACTTTTTCTGGTATTTCCTTGCAAATTAAGTGGGTAGGTCTCACCCTTCGTCTGGTTTAGGGTTGCCAAATTTCACAAATAAAAATACAGGACACTTAGTTAAATTTGAATTAAATAAACCACAAATAACTTTTTTAGCATAAGTGTGTCCAATGCGTTACTCAGGACATACTTATACTAGATATGTAGTTTATCTGCAATTCAGATTTAACTGATCATCCTGTATTTTATCCGGCAACCCTACTCTATCTGGTTTAACTCTTCTTATAACAACAGTTCAACAAGCAACTTCTTTGTGACTCTATTTGTGCAAGGAATAATCCAAAATGCTGAGGTAGATACATAAACAACATGAAAAAGCATATAGCTGTACAGTCTATTGCCTAGTAGGAGATACAGGACATACACACACATAGAGAATGCAGGAGATGGTGCTACTTATAGATATCTAAGCCAAAAGACCAAGAAATGATCATGGTGGCATATACCACGCACCATGAGAAAGTCAAAGGGCTATCGGGTGGTGGAGGACGCAATCAGCACTCCTGACAGGGGAGACTGGGAACGGTGGTATGGACATCTGAGGTGGCCTCTGAAATGAGCCTGAAGCAGAGTTGCAGTGAAGGAGAATGATCAAGACACGAAGGTAGAAAGATGCAGGAAGTGCTCTGGGAACATCAAGTGAACAGTATAGCTGGGGTATTAGCTATGGGCACTACAGGGAAGGAATTGCAGAGGCAGTGCTAATGGGGAGACAGATTGGGGTCAATCAGTAAGGCCCTAAATACCAAAGTATGGAGACTGAATTCTGTTCCACAGCAACACTTGCATCTGAACAAGGGGAAAGTAATAGTATCAACATGTACGAAAGGGAGAAAAGGCACGTACCAAACATCTCAATGCAAGTGCTCAGCAGTTCATCTAATGTTGCCGCTTTCCCAAGTCCACTTGACCCCATGGTTGTTTAGCCGTTGTCAAAAAACTAGGGACATTTTCAACATCAGACAGACCATCTCCATAATCATGCAAGCTGGTGATGTTTGTGCCTAGTGGTGGGCTTTGTCCTGGAGTCTCAAGTCTCTAAAGAAAGAGGAGGAAAAGGTTATCAGACTAGAGTTCTGCCAACAATTAAAGCATCACTTTCCTACCTGAAAAGATAATGACTTCCACTGACTTTACATTTCTGCGAGAAAAGTATCAGAGGGGCAGGGATTGCATCGACCACCATGATGGCAGAACGCCTGCTAAGCTGTTCCTTCGCATATCTGGTGCTCTGAGAACATGGAGACATTCCCTATTAAATACCATCCCATTTTGCAGCTGAATTTTTTTTTGATACAACATCTTACACTCTCTTCATATACTTAAGTGATAAAGACATTCAAGAGTACATTATTATAAACATTACTTGGGTTAATATTATTACAAATACATAAAGGGAGATAAACTTTAAAGTGCAAGTATATTTATGAGCATTATCTTCAGTGATCATATAAGTGTTCAACAACTGGTGAAAAAAATCTTATTTACCTAACTTCTCTAATAGTAATATTATTAGTAGTAGTGGTAAAAATATTAATAATAATCGATTAAACACCCACCTTTTGTGCCAGGCACCATAACAAATGCTATATATATATTATCCAACTTGACCTTCTTGACAATAGTGCGAGGGAGTAAATATTATTCCCAGTTTGTAGACAAGGTCATGGAATTCACAGACATTCAGCAACTGGTCCAAAACCACATTAACTATTAAGAACTAGAATCAGGACTCCATTATAAAATAAAGTTTTTTGTTTCCCTCTTTCCCTTTTATCGCTCTCCCAAGTGTGGCTAACATAAGCTGTCATAATTTTGCCCCCTAATCTAGTGTGAAGAGTATCACTCCACACCATCTCAGAAAGAGGACATGAACCAGAGAATCTGTCACAGAGGTAAAAGAAAAACGTGAGCATGACAGCTGTCTCATCTCATAGCACTGTCACGGGGAAAATGGAATTAGAAACAACCTCTCAGAGTTGTTTACACAGAAAGTAACCCTGTTGAAAACACACCATCATTTTATTTTACAGAGTAAGTCCTTAATGCCAGCTCCGTATAAGGCTTAGAGAAATTGAGAAATCATCATGATATAAGTCAGTTACCCATTTTAGGCAGTTCAGTAGGTATATGTGGGCCATTGGGAATCTCTTGAACCTAAAGTCAACGTCTATTTTACTCTCAAAGTTTATTTATTCAGCTAGTAATCATGGAGCACCTGACAATTGCTAGGCACTAGGTGAGGCATTAAGGCTGCCAAGGTGAACATAGCATTGTCTCATCCCTGCCTTCAATGAGCTCATAGTCAACTTGAGAAGGTTAACATATGAATGAATAGAAAAACACCTAATGTTCACATGTGTGGCTGTGTTAGTTTAATGGTACCACTAAAAGACTGGCATCTGAATGAGTCTGTTCACCAGCTATATAACTCTAGTGAAAACATGCTTACTGTGTATTATTGCTGTGTAAGAGCAATATTCATGTGCTGAAGATACAAAACTCTTAAAGCATGAAAAGAATGATTATTTCACATATGCAATAAAAATAACAGATACACTGGATCAGTGCTGTCCCACTTCTGTTGCTCAAAAGTTTTGTAAAAGAGAGGAATATTGAAGTTGTCTGGAACCAACACTTACATCACTTAACCAAGTTACCTTATTGGTAAGGCCTTTCCCGACCACCCTAATTTAAAACAACAGCACCTCACTCTCCACACCCACCTCCCAACTGGCATGGCCTACCTCACTTTCTGAATTTATTTTTCCTCCTAACACTTATCCCCATCTGACACACTATATATTTTACTTGTCTATTTGTTTTTTAATCTCTCTAGCACTATAAACGTAAGCCCCATGAACACATGGATTTTTCTGTTAGTTCTCTGGTGTACTCCCCAACTCCTAAGATTTTGCCTCTTATATAGAAGATATTTGAGAAAGCATTTGCTAAATTAATGAATGAGTGGATGGATGGATAAAGAAGTGAATAAAATACAAACTGTAAGAAGTTTTTCTTTGAATATGTATATTTATTAGTATGAATATATACTATAAATTTTAAGAGGTGGTTTTTTAGTTTGTTTTACTAATTTAAATCAGCTTTCAGTAAACATCGCTGGGACAGAAGTTTTCTAGACTTTCTGCCAGCTTTCTAGATGTGATAGGATCTGCATATACTCTAGTCATAAGAAGAACTTGGTACCTCTTCCAGGACATTTTGGGGCAGCATTTCTCTCATTTCCCTAATGTAAATTCTGTCAAACCAATTACAAGTCAGCACTGGACAACTGACAAGTTTGATTACCTTCATGCCTAAACAGACATTTTTTATCTTGTTAACTCTTGTCACTGAATATTAAATGTATTACTTAGAACCAAACACCCTAGATTAACTAAACTAGTTTTTAGGTTAAAACCAAAACTATTCAACTCATCTGGGGAAGATGTCGACTTTCCACAAGGGATTATAAATAATCTGGTACCAAAGACCTGTCACCATGTTTGGAGTTATATTTGTGATCTGCAAAGAAGCCAGTACGTGAGAGCCAGGTGGGCCAGGCTATCTGGTTACAGTCTGTTTCTGCAATTAGTAGATGTGTCTGTGTCCCTGCTTAGTATTCTGTCACCTGCACATGTACCTGAGATCTCATTTCATATGTGTGGATATTACTGTGCCTACAACTGCTTTTTCAAAAGTAAATCTTCCTTATTGTAAAGGCAATATACATTTATCATTTAAGTAAGACAATAATGAAATAGGAAAGAAAAAAAAGTTACCTATAATTTCATCATACAAAGAACTCTTGTTAACATAATGTCATGTTACTTTTAGTTTTTCTGGCATTATTATTTTGGTGTATTTCTTACATACAGTAATCTATAATAGTTAAGACATACTTACCAAAATACTTATTGGTCTCACATAGATAGATATCCAGGTCTGAAAGAATTTTAAGGGCAGTTATCATCATTGGAAAAAGCATCGGAGATGCAGTCTGCTGAACTGGTTTACCCAACTCGAATAAGTCCTTTGGAGAACCTGATTAAAAAACAGAAAGAAATCCCCAGACAGAGTTAAATAATAGAAACGCCAAATAATCCACATTGTGTTCAAGCATTTCCAAAAACCTTGAGTTATAAGTGTTTTTTGAGATTTTTGTCTAAATGTTACTCACAAAGTTAATCAAAAAGAGAATACATTCAAAACAGTTATTTGGTGTCATGCTATTTTAAAAATCAAATCATTAAAAAAAATTTGATCTGTGAAAAACCTACAAATGTGACAAAACCAAAATTTATACACATAGTGTAAAATACTATTGTAGCCCAAATATTCTATCAGTGAATTTCTCATTAAGAATTTCCAAACACTGACTTCGGAATGTTAGTAAATCTCTAAAAGAGTTTGTTGTGGTGATCATCAAACTCTGACCCTAAATCACTCCCAACTGTCTCAACGTGAAGGTCAATGTTATTTTAGCCCAGGTTGTTTAGTCTCCTGATGCTTAGGACTTGCTTTTGTGTTGATAGATACTCTCTGGCTGCAGTGAAAATTATTGCTCCTCAGCATAAACATTTTCTCACAAGTCTGATAAGGACACAATAAGCTGAAATTCCCCTAGGGCTTGAATTATTCCTAAGAGAGAAGGTCTCACTTCAAAAAGGCAATAGAGTTCTGTTGGGTGTGATTTCCAAAGGCCATGATGTGTTCATGCAGCAAAAAGACTTTCATTAGCATGACTGGCAGAGACTCTGTCTTCAAAAAATCCTTGTGAAGTTGTCTAAGACAGTAAGAACTCTGCTCTCAATTTTGGCAATAGGGAAAAGGAGCCAATTCCATGTAACTGTACATGAACAGATCTTAATTAGCATCCAGGCTCTTAACTCAGAACCTTTAGAGTTTTTACAAATTGGATTTCAACATTAGATAGACAAATGGGGAAAGTTTTACTACTTTGAGTAAAACCCCATTACTACTCTAAGGAAAATGCCATTAACACTGCTTACTTTACTAGATTGTTTAAGGAGCTGGTGAGGTAACATAAAATGTACCCACCGTCTCTCCTGCAAAACACGCCGGGAAGACGTGTCTCCCTTTGTCCACACTTCCTGTTCCCTCCCAGTATTTACAGGCTTTTAAGTTGAGGACATAAGGTGAAGTAGAAGATCAACGTTTAGATGTGACAGGAAGAGAGATGTTTGTTTAGAGAAGGGAGAAGGAAATAGGAGAAAAGTATACTGTGACACTAGGGCATCTAGCAGTGGGACAGGTGGCCTCACCGGCAGTGGAATCCCATTCCTGAAAGTGCTCAAGCCAAAGTAAAGTAATGCCTGTCAGAGATGCTGTAGACTAAATTCCCAGACAGTGTCTAGGAAATACGCCAAAATAACAGTAAAGGTTCCCCCTGGCTCTAGGATTACAGAATTTATAAGGTGAAATATTATATCTAGTAAGTATTCAAGAAATATTTGTGAACTGATATTGGCCATATTAGAACTTCTTAAGATAGTCTTGTCTACAGCATTACCTCTATTGTAAGAAAAAAACAGACAAAAACTCTTTGACTCTTCCCTCCTAATGGCATATATATAAATAACCATATGTGTGTCCCTGCACTCATTTGATCTTCATATGGAGACAAGGATGTTTCTCCAGATGCCTAAATCCTCTGTTAAGATGAGTGGTAATTATTACAAACCTTGAAGCCTTAAGGATTAACAATGGATGCGCCATAGCATTTGTTGTTCTGGCAACATTCAAGCTTAATTAATCTTTCTTCTTCACCACAGACATGAGATTTTAAAAGTGCTGTGATTATATTCTCTGAGACTCCACAGGAGATTATTGAGTTCAGTAAGAGAAATAATACAACTATGAAAGATAATTAATTTTTTGACAAATAATTACTGAGCATCTATTAGATGCCAGATACCACGCAAGGTACTAGAATGGCTGGTAGAGGAGGCTGGAGGCAAGCAGACAGGATAAACTGGTGAGCAAGGCAGACACAGTTCTTGCTCTTATACTCTAGCAAAGAATTAAACAAATAATTACAGTATACTATCCTATGAAGGTAGCAGGGCACTAATATAGTCTAGGAGCCAGAGGAGTTTTAGCTAGGCAAAGAATGTGTGGGAAGATGGCAATTAAGAGAAGTTAAAAGACATTTAGAATGACTGAAGTACTGAATGGGGAAAGAGATGACACTAAAAAGTCGTTAGGAGTAGCTCGTGAACAGTCCTGCAAGCTATATTAAGGAGTAGGGACTTTATTAGAAAGGGCAATAAGAAACCATTGTTTTAACGGTGAGTAAGGGAGTGGCATGATCAAATGTGGACTTTTAAAAGATCCCTCCAGCTGTAGTATGGAGAAAAGATTAGTAAAGACCTACACTAATGATGGGGAAGTCAGTTGGTAGCCAATTATAACCATCCAGGCAAGAGAAAATAGCTATCTGAACCAATGAGTGGCAATGGAGATGGAGAAAAGTGGTTGGTTACAGAATATTTTTTGAGGATAGATTCAGCAAGATTTGCTGGTCAGATGACTTTGGGGAATGAGCAGAAAGGAGAAACCAAGGATAATTTCCAGATTTCCAGCTAGATATTTGGTTGAGTTACGGAGCCATTCCCCCTGAGATTGGGAAATTGAAGGAAGAGGGAAGGAGTAGGAAGTAGGAGGGGCAAATGATGAACTCACTTTTGGACATTTTGAGTTAGGGATTCCTGAGATATCTTAAGGAGAATGTTGAGTTAGTTTCTGGATATCTGTTACAGACTCCTGAGTTGCCCAATCACGTTTAAGTGCTAAGAATTAGTGGAAGGTGAAATTTAAGGGGCACGAAAAGAGAATTTACATAGCAAAGGCTCTGGAAAGACAAGAATGATGGACTATGCACAGTGGAGAGATTTACTTTGATAAAGCAGAGGCTCACCTCTTTCAATGTAACAGCAGGAAAGGGGGAAAAAATGGGTACAGATACAGGAGTATATGTCCTTTTGATAACAGGAAGTCAAGGAAGTTCCTGTGTGGTGACTTCTATTTACTCTAAGAAGGAGACAAGGTCATTCCCTGGAAGGTCTCATGGAGACATGTCTGAGGTTTATCAAGAGGAGAAAATATACAAAATATACTGTGTAGAGCAGAAGAAAGAAACCAGAAGCATTGGGATTATTTCCATCCAGAGTAGAAGGCTGATTTGTTTTGAGAGAAAGTTTAGTGTTCCTTGTTCCTTGGGTGAGATCACTCACTTGTGTCATGTTTCTAAAATTATTTAAGGTAACTTTTCTGGAACAAGTTATATGGTAACTTTCTTTTGTCTGGAGCAGGCAATTCTGAGTTTCTGCTGTTATAGTCTAGTCACATAAGTTTTCATAATTATGAACCTCAGAGCTAAAGCATGGCTGGCATTGGCTTGGTGGTTTCCTCATGATGGCATGGATCCCTGCTCCAATTTCACTTAGCTTTGCTTGAAATGGAGAAAAGAAAGACAGACATGATTGGAAGTGAAATTATAATAAAGAAATAATTTACCTCCCACCCTTTTGACTTGCTCTGGGATATTTCTTTCCGGCAACTTCAGCCTCAGCCACTATTCCCATGTTCTCTACCCTCCTAGCCAGGATTTCTGTAGCTCTGACCCACTATGCACAATCTCCAATGCCCTCATTTTTTAATTATTTTTAAAAAGTTCACAAATCACAAGATATATTGCTTTTTTTTCTCAGTTCACTATTCACATTTGGCATTCTTTAGTTATTTCTGTGTTGGTCTTGTTTGATTTTTAATTTTCCTTCTCATTTCCTTCAATATCACCTCTCAGTTCTTTGAACTTATCTTCTCCAATTAGTTACATTTGCCAGAGTCCTCCGTCATAGTCTCATTGCCAGTACTGTCAAAATTGATTCTATCACAAACCAACTGGGATAGTATGAACTTAGAAAATGAGTCCAATGCTTATAGCAAAGTTAAGACACCTCAAACGGACTGTGATAATGACCCATAGAAGAAAGTATCCCACATTTATGGATAGTGGAGCAATATCCCTGAAGTTTATTTAAGACTGATTAGAGGGAATAGCCATGGATAATACTGTATTTCTCAGTTCTAAAGGTAATTTTTTTTTTCATTCCTGGCTTAGATGGGTTTATTTAATCTCACAATGAGGTTTTCCTGGGCTTTAAATTTGTATTTGTTATTGTTTGTTTATTTTTTCCTACAAAAAAAAGCTCTTTTACTAATGGAGCGTTAATAATCAACATTGTTCTGAATTTTAGAAAACAAAATAATAATAGCCTCTAGAAATAATTGTTGGCATATGTGATAGACATATTGTTGGGGAAATTATCTATATTATGTTTAAATCTTATAACCCTGAAAGCTAAGTATTATTCTCCCCATTTCATAGAGGAAGAAATTGAGACCTGGAGAGGTTAAACTTCTTATCCATATCATATTACTAGTTATGTTGCAAAGCTAGGTCCATCTGACTCCAAAAATTTATGTATTTTTCCACTACCCAGACACATGTTAGCTGTTGTTATATCTTTCCTATTAGATAAATTTCTAGGTATTGTCTGGAACAAATGTTTACTATTCCCTGTGCTTAGCTTCTAAGCATTCTATCACTGGCCCTATTGTCTGAAAAATGAATAACCATTATTATTACAGCAAGCTTGACAATTCAGGGACTCACTGGTACCAAACACTGAACAACAAGTCAATAACCAGCTCAGAGCTCATCTCACAAGGCCTTGTTGCATTTTTCAGTAACAATTAGGTAACAAGATAAAACTGCATTTTATTTATTTTTTCTTGGTTAACAGCATTTAGTATTGACAACCAAACATATTTATGGCTACCTGACAAGAATTGAATGAGAAATGAGTTTTGAAGAAGCTCTAGTAATAAAGAAAATGAAATTCTAAAGTCCAACAAAGG
Organism: Vicugna pacos; assembly: GCF_048564905.1. NCBI lineage: Eukaryota > Metazoa > Chordata > Mammalia > Artiodactyla > Camelidae > Vicugna > Vicugna pacos. The sequence goes on from NC_133001.1 coordinate 37,902,278, forward strand.
AGGTGTTTTCCTAGCATTTGGCTGGGGCTGAACACAGAATAGAACTTACTTACATAAGACATTTGCAATCAGAAGGTTTCTAGATGGACACATTCAACTACACAGAAAGGTTATGACCTACTATGGCAACTCCAGTGTTCAAATTGTAAATAATATCCCCAAAATAAGGCCCAGAACTAGGAAATGTTTAACTCATTAAATTTAATTAAAATTTTAAACTTCAGGAAAATAGTTTTGTTTTAAATATCAATATTTTCTTCTCTTGAAGATGCCAATATTATATTCATAACTATTCTGTCTGTGGCACTAATACTTGGAAGGACCTGGTTCCAAATCCCTTGAAATAAGGTCACATTTCCTCACCCTTTGATTGTTCATTTATTTCAGAGTGAGTTTGATGATGATAGTGATGATGATGATACAAGAGAAGGAGGAGAATTAGGAAGAGGAAGAAGAGGAGGAGGAAGTCATCTTTTTGAGCGCTCCTGCGCCAGTCATTGTGCTGAGTGCTTTACCCAATGAGCTCTGGAAGGTCAGGCCCCACTCCAGAAATCCAGTAATGAATAAAACACAGCTAAACTTTGCTATTTAATTGTTACCAAAAAATGCAAGGACACCTTGTGAGGTGAGCTCTGAGCTGGTTATTGACTTCCACTTAGTACTTGCTACAAGCACTAACACACTCATGCCTGTGTACCCACCATGGGGAGGACATTTTCAATAACTGGCATGGGTTAAGTAAGACTCTGAAGCCAGAAGACAATCTTAGGGGATAGAGCCTACACAAAGGAGGCTCCATGGGAATGAAGACACTACACAGAAAACCTCTAAGAAGCAAGAGAACATGAACAGAGGATACAGCCTAGAGGACAAAATCTGTCTCTCACCTACCACCACTTCGAGCTGGGGGTGAAGCTGCCTGTCTACGAAGGTTCTGGAATAGGATTTCAAAGCCTGCGTTCTAAGTTGCTATACAAGAATGCAGCAAGAAGCACTAATATAACGAAAGATTGCCTTCAAAAGTATCCCCATCCTCTCAGAGAAAGGCACTGTTTGGTTGAGCAAAAAAGCCAATGATTATTGAATACCCATTAAATGTTAAGCACTGTGTTACAGGCTGAAGATGTAAAGAGCTATTCACAGGGACTCACATCCCTGTGTGGAAGCAGAGTACAAACCAGTTATTATAAAATAATAAGCCTGTTAAGTCCAGTGTCAGAAATGCATGCCCAAGATGTAGGAGCGTAGGAACTGGACCAAATTCAACCTAAGAGATCTAGGAAGGCTTCCAGAAGGAGGATATACCCAAGAGTATTAAGTTTTATTATCACAAAACTAAAACAGAATACCAGCTAAATTCAGTGGTGTCAGACGGCAAAGTGGCTGGAAATACCTGAGCATGATTTCAGAACTGCACAAGGGACAGATATCCCCAACCTGCTATCAAAACTCATCATCACATAAAAAAGAATAAGAACACACATAAGACAATATTTAGAATAAGAGCTGGTGAGAGTGAAATGATTGGGGTCAGGTAGGTATGCACTGAGTTCTGAACAGTTTTGGAATTAAAAAAAGGCATAAGTAAATAAATGTACTACAAAAAGATAGGGACTGTACAATGCTTTAGCATCATCATTCTTATTATTTATTTTATTTTCCCCAATTTCACCACTGACATTGATAAGCTTTAAAAACTGAGTCCCTTAAACCATTTTGATGCTAATTTTTGTATACACAGATACAGATCTACTTGAAGATGTAATATGAATTTCTCTTTTTCAGGTGAAAGTGTAGTATGTTTATAGCATTCTTTTATGGGATAGTAAAGTCTCAGTTTGAAATTACTTCTGAACCAGGGGTTTGGAGCTACACTTTTTATTGGAGCCAATTAAAAGTAAAATATAGTAACCTCCCCAAAATGTATTTTTAATTATTTCTGTATTCTCAATTAAATTCACACAGCTTGAATGAAGCCCATAATTAGAAGACTCTCCTTACTGACTCTCTCATTCTCTTTTATTTCAGATTTTTCTCCTACAGCAAACGTTTCTTCCTTTCTCTAAACGGAAAACAAATCTCAAGAAGTGGTGACGTTTCGCTTGGTCCTATGTAAGACCTTAGCTAATTTCGCCTTACTCCTGAAATCACAGTACATAACAACAAAAGAGAAAACATAAGTAACTAGAACATTTCAGAAGTATCTTCAGTCCCACTTAACTTCTCTAAGGTTCACTTTCATCATCCTTAACATGAGAAAAATAATATTACTCTGCCATTCTTATCAGAACAACAAAAAAATTCATTTGCGAAGGTTTTAAGAGCATAAAACATGAGAAAAAAAGAAGTCCTAAAATTACGAAATGTTCCAAATTATATTTGAAAAGTCCTTATATAGGAATATATTTCCCCACTGGAACAATATTATAAATGGATTGCTAGTAGATTTACACATGGAGGACAAGGAGGTTGGTGGGGATCTGTCAAAAATGCTACAAATAACTTTTGGAATTCTCAAGAAGTTTAGCAGTTGATACCACTCGTTCCTTATATGCCAAACTAGCCTTCAGAAATTGTGTAACTCCTAGAAACATGAAACTGATGGGTATTTTTAGATTGAGAGAGACAGAGGAGGAGAGGAAGAAAAAGGGAGAGAAAGATAACTTCTCACAAAGTCACTGTTACGAAGTTAGAGGAGGCAAAGGAATGGGAATAAGAATTTTGTTGGTACAGTTATAAAAGAACAGAGGAATTGATGAATTGGAACTAAAGTGTTAGCAGTTTAGGTAAACATGAGGTGTCATTTCTGGCCCCAAACAAAAACAAACAGCAAACACTAGCCGTCTTTTGGCCATCTTGCCTGTCTCTCCAACCTTCACGGTCAAATAAAATTTGCTGGCTCGATTTTATCCCCTCTTCAGACCACCCAAATCAGTTCTCCCTCCACTTCCCACCCCCACACCTCTCCAAAACTACTCCAGTAGAGGTAACCATGTTCTGGCAGAAGTTATGCCACATGCTACCCCTTGACCCCACCCTCCCTAAAATTCTCCCCTCGGATGGTGTTCCTAGCACCTTCTCTTCCCTGATTTTCCTCCTATGCCTCTGGTCACACATTCCCAGTCTGACATACAAGTTTGCAGGTCTCCATACCTGGCCTTTTTCTTTTGCTTCAAATGCTCAGTGTAAGCTCATCCACAACCACAGCTTCACCCACCACCTCTGTGTTGGTGACACCAGTGTGGTGCATAGTAGAGGGCAGAGTGGGCTCTGAAGAGAGGCAGGCTTGAGATCACACCCTAGCTCTGCTCCTTACTAATGAATGACTTTGGGCAGGTTTTACTTAACTTTTGAGTAAGTTTTCATATCTTACTAGCATACATTGCTAGTGGAAATGTAAAATGAGACAGCCACTTTGGAAAACAGTTTGGTAGTTCCTCAAAGACATAAACATAGAGTTACCAGATGGTCAAGCAAATTCACTCCTGCGTATACACCCAAGAGAACTGAAAACTTAGTGTCCACAAAACACTTGTACACAAATACTCATTTCAGTATTATTCAGAATAGTTCAAAAGTGGAAACAACCCAGATGTCCGTGAACTGGTGAATGGAAAAACAAAATGAGGTGTATCTATACAGTGGAATATTATTTAGCCATAAAAAGAAAAGACATTGATACATGCTATAATAAGGATAAACCTAATCATTAAGTAAAAGAAGCCAGACACAAAAAAGGCTATATATTGTAAATTCCACTTATATGAAATGTCTGGAATAGGTAAATCCAATAGGTAGAGACAGATAGTAAACTAGCAGTTGCCAGGGGCTGAGGGAAAGGAGGACTAGGGAGTGACTGCAAAGAGTTCAGGGTTTCTTTTTGAGGGTAATGAAGATGGTCTGGAATTTGACTGTGGTAATTGCACAACCTTGTGAATACACTAAAAATCACTGACCTCTACTCTTAAAAAAAGTAGATTCTAATGGTATACGAGTTATAGCTCTATTGATTTTTTAATTAATTAAAAAATATGTTGTCTTCACTTTCCTAAACTACTATATCTCCTATATTTTCTTCCTCGATTTATGGCTCAAACTGCCTCCAAATATTCCATGCCAGAAACTTGGGACTCACCCTAGATTTCCTAGCACCTTCCTTCATCATCCCTCCATGTCCGAGTCTGATCATCTACCTCCTGATTGAATGTGAGGTGTGTGAGCATATACCTTCGCTTCTTTCCCTCTCCATTGCCACTCCTGGGTTCAAGCTGTCATTACTTTCCCCTGGGCCACTGCGATGCTTACTTGTCAGGCTTCTAGACTGGCTCTCACTTCTTGTTTATCTCTCCTCTCCATTAGTGCCAAATCAGTCTTCCCAAATTATCAGATTGATCACATAACCCCTTTATTTAAAGTCCTTCCACCATTCCCAATTGGCTCAATCTAAAGTCCTTGCTTGGCATGCAAAGCCTTTAATGAATGGCCCTGATTCTGCCCACCCACACCCTCACTCCTCTTTACTCACCTCTGCTTTACCCAAAGCATGTTCTATTACTGTAAAATGAACTTCTTTTTCATAGTGCCCATGTGATATGGACTGAATGTTTGAGTCCCCTCAAATTCCTATGTTGAAACCCTAATCCCCAATGGGGGGGGGGTCTTTGGAAGATAATTAACTCATGAGGGTGGTTTGTTGTTTAAGCCACCCAGTTTATGGCACTATTGTTAAAGCAGTCTGAACCGACTAAGACATGATTTGCCTATATTGTTTCTTTTTTTAGAATGTCTCTCCTCCCCACAGTATGTCTGCTTGGCAATCACATACTCACTTCTCAAATGCCTACTTGAAATCTCCTCCTCCCTCCCAGCTCTTCCAGGCAGACTTTGGCACTCAGTGTACTGACTTCCTTTAGGCTTTGTGTGATTTATGTTACTGAATAGTTCTGTCTCCCCAGTAGTTTCTTAAGAACTAGACCCTGTCTTTTGTCTTTCTAGCTCCCAAAACAGAAGTATGTCTGATATCTTTATATGGTTATCTTTCTCTGCCGTCTTATTCTTCCAACATGGTCTTCAAACTTTAAATTTATTTCTTCTCCAACTTTCCTCTCTAATCTTATTCTTGTCTCGAACTTTTTTCTTTTGATTATTTAATAAATTTATTTCCTTTATATTAACATGCTTGTAATGGAATTTCAAGACCCATTTCTAGATTTTTAGTAGTACAGATTTATGTTAGAGAGAATAAAAGTATACCAAATACTTCTTCCAGTCATTTTCTTGTCTATTCAATACTTGTTTCTGTGCCAGACACTGTGATTAACACCATGGCAGAGGTACAAGTACGTAACAGGCACAGACTGTGATCTCAGAGGCCTCAGGGTCTAAAGAGGCAGCACACATCAACAGAAATTACGATACAGGGCGTTATGAACGAGAAGTAAAAACAAGCTCTGACTCACAGAATTGAGCTGTGCCTTGCAGCATGAGTGAGGCTGCACTGAGCAGAGAAAAGAACACTGCATGCAGAGAGACCGATGCTGAAAAAAAGCAGACAGATATGGAAACACAGGAATGCTAACAGAATGGTGCTGTCTTAAAATGAATTAAAGTACCTACATGTTTATTCATTCACCCAACAAACATAGAGAGGGGGCTACCATGTTCTAAGCATCAGAACTGAAAGCCTCTGTGATGGTCCATGTGGCATAATCCAATGTAGTCCTTTCCTGTGGGTCTGTGTAGGCTTCACACGGTTTACTCCTTGAATGAGTTCTGAGTATATAACTTAATGGTTAAGGGCCTGGACTTCAGAGCCAGACCATTGGGATCAAATTTGACTCTTACACTTTCTAGCTGTGTGGCCTTGAGCAAATTATTTAATCTTCCTATATCTCTGTGTCTTTATCTGTATGGCAGGATAATAACAGTATCTCTGTTGGAGGGTTGTTATGAGAACTGAATGAGTGAATATAGGTAAAGTGTGTATTAACCCACACACAGAATATTCGCAGTAAATGTTAGCTACTATCATTGTTTTCCTGGCAAGTGACAAAAAGTGCCTTCTACCCAAGGGATATAATGATTCCTATTTATGTCATCTCTCTCAAACTCAGAAGTCACATATATCTATTTTGCAAAAGACTTGGGGGGAAAGTAAGGAAGGTGGGGGAGGAAGGGAGGGAGGGAAGAAGGAAGGAAGAAAAGGAAAAAGAGAAAAGGAAGAGAAGGAAAAAAAGGAGAAAGGCAGCATAGGCTGGAAATTTGAGTTATGAATTGAGAACTAGTTTAAATACCATTTCTACCAACTGTGTCTTAGTCTCAAAAAATTTTTAAATGAAGATTCTGTTATCAACTTCCCTATTCTAATATTCATTATTTTTGGAGGATAGACCTAACTTCTCTAGATATGCAAACCTATCTGTTCAATTATATTTTTACTGATCAGTTACAATCTATTTTTTAAAGAGAGATTTATCAAGCATATACAATAAGTACTTAAGGGGATACAAAGACACGTACATGCCCCCAGAGAGGTTAGAGGCCAGGAGATTTCAGTAGATCCATACAGAAATGCCAGCAGTATCTTGTGTGTACCAATGAGTCATGGATGGGATCCAAGTCTTCACACTGCATTCATTCTTCTGTGAAATGGAAATAAATGCGTGTCAGGTTACTAATACTTCAAAAACAATTCTTGAGAGTACATATTGCACAAAAACACTTCCACCAAAAGTTTTGCTGATGGATCCACTTGTCACAGAAGAATGTTGAAGAGTTGAAATAGTAAGTGAAACCAAGCTGGGCACTAAAATTAGAACGAGAACCTCATCGGCTTCTGTGGTAATTTGCGGGGATTTCACAAATCTGCATATTCGCACAGTTTTATACCCTTGCCAATCTTTATCTCACCACAATATCTCATCTTCAGTGACTTCTTTTAAACACTTGCTTCTAGTTCCTAGTCCAGGAAAATGGACATGTATTTATTTATTTGTTTAGATACTCTTTAACTATTAATCATAAAAAAACCTGAAAGCATTCACCACGGATTTAGGTAAAAAGATACTTCCTCACTACTAAGTGCAACACAAATTATTTATAGCATTTTTAAAACAGAAAAATGCAAATGAAAATGTTTAAACCTCTCACTAACTTACTACTACATAATAATGTAGTAATACTTGGTTCGGGAGATAAAGGCAAAAACCCACCATAAAAACATCGATGACTGTGGGAAAATACTGGACTACCTGAAGCCGTATCTACACTGAAAAATCAAGGAGTGCTCAAGACCCAAAATGTATTACCTTCATGTATCTTAAACAATGTGAAGGGAGCCCAGATTTTGTAAAAGTGTTTTTTTTTTAAGTTAGTTATTGCACTTTATTATTATTTTTTAAATTTTATTTTATTGAGTTATAGTCAGTGTGCAATGCTGTGTCAATTTCCAGTGTACAGCACAATTTTTCAGTTATACATGAACGTACATATATTCATTGTCACATTCTTTTTCACAGTGAGCTACCACAAGATATTGTATATATTTCCCTCTGCTATACAGTATATTCTTGTTTATCTATTCTATATATACCTGTCAGTATCTACAAATTTCGAACTCCCAGTCTGTCCCTTCCCACCCCACTCCCCCCTGGCAACCACAAGTTTGTATTCTATGTCTATGACTCTGTTTCTGTTTTTGTATTTATGTTCATTTGTCTTTTTTTTTCTTTTTAATTCCACATATGAGTGATCTCAAATAGTAAAATTGTTTTTGTTTCTCAGGTATTCCAGTTTCTTTCCTAAAATCTAATGTTGCTTTCGGATACGGAGTTTTCAATTTGACAATGTGTTGTCCACAGAGTGCCAAACATCTGTTTTAAAAAGACTGGAAATTCCTTGCATCATCTAGGTGTATCCAAATCTCCATATCTTTATTATAATGTGGAACAACCTGAGTCTTTCCAGTGAGTTTTTTTACAGAGACCCATATTCACACCAAGATGACTGAACAGATGCCATACTTGGCATCAGCAATATCTCACACAGATGTACTTGTGGGTCCTAACACAAAATCGTGCTTCCTGTAATAACCCAAGAACTCTGGCTCTGACGTGACAGCAATTAAATAGGAAGGTATAGTGGCTATATACACATTATAAATATTGTTCTTAAATGCCCTTCTCTTTTTGCATTTTCCCCTTTATTTGAAAGTCTAGAGACACACAAATAATAAACCACAAGTCTCAGTTTTTTCCTCCAAAGTGAAGATGATATAAGTTAACAAGTTCTTCGTCACCCAGCACCTACAGGTTATAAAATAGTGACCTCCTAAACAGAGATCTAGCTCATAGACATTTTTTTGGTTAGGTTCACACAGGACTGGCCATCACAAAGTTGTAGAAATTCTGAATTACTTGCAAAAATGTACAAATCCAGATTTTCACCTTAAAAAAATCCAGTTTTCTAGATTTTTGTGGAAAAATCAGATCTGCTGGTTTTAGGGCTGCATCCCCATGAGGCATCACCTGGCTGGAGCTGAGTGGCAACCACCTCCCAGTTCCCCAAATCTCCACTACCCTCTATTGTCTCCCTAAACTGAGGCCAAGTGTCAGGGCCATTTATCACCCAACTCTGTGCCTTTTCTTCTGTAGCACATTTAAGAAGAAAGCGAAATATCACTTGTCCTAGGCAGAGAGAATTTGTCTTATCCCTAAATCCACTGCACTCATTCTGGTATTTTCTTGGCCTTACAAACGTTTGCCTTTGCAAGCCCCTTCTCAGGCTCCCCAGGATGCCAGCTGACATCAAGATGCTAAGGAGGGCTCTTTAGAATGTTTCTATTTGTGAATTGGACAAGGAAGAATCACAAGACAGCTACTATGCCTCCTGGAATATTTCCATTCAAATGTAGGCTCAAATTGCAAGACTAAGTCTTGCTCAAGCAAGAAAGTAAGATGTGGATTTCTATAGCATTTGTCAAGCTTGGTCAATAAATTATTTGTATCCATTTATAATATGAGTAAATTTCTAGATTACCTCCAAGTTTTGCAACTTCCTCAGATACCTGTGTTCTTCTTTTACAGAAACATTGTCCTAATCACAAAATGGATGTTAACTAATGATTCCCAAAGAGCATGGGACTTGGTGCCAAATGCCCTCTAAACACCTAACTTTGTAGATTCTGGAAAGATTAAAGGCAACTAGACTGTACACTGGGATAGCTACACAAAAAGTACCTACCTACTTATGCTTAGAGGCAAATACATTTTCAGATTCCCCACACTACAGTAAGTATCCAGTTTCACTCTCTCCCACTTCCTCTCTCTGCTGCTTTGGATTTGTTGACTTAAACTAGTAATGGCTCATTCCTTCATGTCAGATTCAAGTAATGCACAGGTACTCATCACTGTGGACTTCTCAGGATAATCTCCTGTGGATAATTTCCAGCACTTAGATAATGAGTCACTTGGATAATTAGTGACTATATACGTTGAGTTGGTATTCTTCCTTTGTTGTTGTTTATGACTCTAAAAATAGAAACCAGCAACCAGGGGAGTGTTATTTACTGGTCAGTGCAGCTGCAAGGATTAACCTCCAAACACCTGATTTTGTCATCTTGCTCATTCAAGGCTTCTGATAGAGCTTTTTTTGTCTACTCCAAGAAAACCTCTGGTTCTATTAGAGAAATAGATTGCGGTACAGGAGAGACAGAGACATATTTTTCCTCTTTTCAAGGGGACCTTTTATTTTTCAGGTTAACTACCTCACTTTATAAAGGAGAGCCTCGGGGCCAAAAAGAAAACATAATTTGCACAAGTTTAAACAGTGAGTTAATCAGAGAAAGAAAAATATGCCATCACAGTAGTGCTTCCATAGACTCCGGACTCATGGTGGGGTCCCTGGGAAGTAAAAAGTGCATGTGTCAGAGGCTGATTTTGAACTAATGCATCTGCTTAAGAAAGTGAGTTTTCTGATATGAAGCAGTTGTTTTGCTATTTAGGTATGGAGAATTGAATCAGCAGCTATATGTTGTCAGTCATGGGATTTCTGCTCATCAGTCTGGTTTCAAGGGAATTTGACTCTTGAACTTTGCAAAAACTATTTCAACCTAATCATCTCCCTTTGTCAAAATAATTTTTGTATTCAGGGGTCTAAAATGACAGTGGAGGGTTTAGTAAGAAGCTGATATTCCTGGTTGATGGGGGCTGGGCATCAGAAGCAGTTCTGGGTACCTTTGAGATGAATAAAAATGTGTGGTGAAGGTGAGATTGACCTCAAAAGTCGTCTTGGCACAAACAGCTGGCTCTCTGGCTCTGACGCTTGGATCCAGAACCCTGTCTCGTCATTTACTCTTATCACATGGAGCCCCACATATTTTCTTGGTTATCTTTGTTCACTCAAACTTTGGCGTCTCTTTTAAAGTCTTCCAGGAAAGAGCCACACATGCTCCATTCCCTGAATCTAAACTCACTCCTTCAACACCATTATAAGCTTTGAGACTCTGCTCTCCCGAGTTTGGGACTACATTATCTGCAAATTACAACTCTCATCATCCTTGTCCTCAAATTCCACTCACATCAGACAGCAGCAGCTTTTTCAAGAGGGATAACGATTGGGCAAATGGATTTTTAAGGAGCAAATGCTTCCCACATTCCCAGCAGTTTGTTTCTGGCTCAGGTGGCTCCAATCTTAACTCTGGGGGAAGAGACTTCGCCACTTTACCAGATTACCATATTCAGGAGGATACCTGTCTCTTATTAAATGTTTGAAAGAAATTCAGGGAGGCCCCTGGGCTCAGATGGATAACCTGCCCGGTGAAATGAAGGAGAACCTGTAGAAAAGATCTACGCTCAGCACAAGAGCCCCTCAGCCTTCCACGTGTCCGTCATACTTCATACTTTGCTCGGTAGTGTGGGTTCATGACGCCCAGGGCAGAGAGCCAGGCATGGTGCTGCCAGCTGATCCTGTTCCTGTGCTCCCAGTCTCCCATCCATGGTGCAGGTGGTTCTCCCACATTCAGAACATTTGCTCACTAGGGACCTCCCCTCCCCCAGTTCCACTCCTTCATGGATCAGTAACCGTAAACATAGCTACTTTGTGGGGCAGAGCAGTTTCTAGGAGAGAAACTTGTATTCGTTTGTTAACACTGCTGTAACAACATATCACAGACTGAGTGGCTTAAACAACAGAAATTTCTCATAGCTCTAGAAGCTGGGAAGTCCAGGATCAAGGTGTTGCCAATTCAGTCCCTGCTGAGACTCTTCCTGGCTCGCAGCCTTCTTGCTATTATGTCCTCACATGGTAGAGAGAGAGAGCTCTGGTGTCCCTTAGAGCACAGCCCTATTGGAATAGGGCCCCATGCTTATGACCTCGTGTAACCTTTAATTATCTCCTTATAGGCCCTATCTTTAAATACAGTTACATTGAGATATAACATGAATTTTAGGGGGACACAATTCAGTCCACACCAAAGCTCTTAACCAAGAATCAGAGATTTATAAAACTTATGACATCACATGTAGAATTTTGTGTTTATGCCTGTGAGCTTTTTTCTGGGGAAGAGGGTCCATAGCCTTCCTCAGGGTCTCAAAGGGGCCTGTGACCAATAATAGTTTAAGAGCCACTACTCAAACACACAGAGACTGATTGCCGCAAAGGATTTCAGAAGAAGACACAGGAAAACAAGTATTCCCTAAGGTTCCACCATCTGATGTCATTTTGAAACAGATGAACTTACCCAGGGCAAAAGGAATGGAAACACATCACTCCCTGATTCTCACCACCAGCTTTTTGGAGTCACAAAAAATTTGACATACTGCCATTTTCACTCCCTCCCAAGAGTCCATGAGCAACCTCAGACTTAACATCCAATTTAAAAACATAAGGTTTCCTTTTGCAGAGGCATCTATGCCCCTGTCAAGGTCTAGAGATACTACACCTACTCCTCCCCGTGAAGTTGCTTCCTCCACCACTTCGTTCACCTCCGTTACCCTTCAGTACCTTGGTCAGATGCCATGAGAAGGGAGGGTGGGCACTGTGCTGTGCGGTCCACCAGCGTCATATGACACTTCCCACAGGGCAGGGCAGCAGAGAGGAGGGCCCTGAGGCTGCATAGACAATGATATAATCCTAGCCACTTCAAAAAACACTGTCAAGTGTGATGTCCTTTCAAATAGGGCATGTTAACCGTTTAGACTGATGACATTTTTTGGCTCACAAACCACAGGAGTGCGGACATTAACCCAGTGCAGTGCAGTTCTCAGACTGGAGAAATTTGTCCGTGTGTGCAATCGCTGCACCCTCAAATGGGGCTTTGCTTGTCTTTTATGCAAAGGAGATTTGTGTCTTTCTTCAAAGGAGATTAAAGGGCAATAGTCTAACTTTGCCCTATAAAGTAATTCTGGAAAAGAGACAATAGTATTATTTTATGTTATAACTAAATAAATTGGAATACAAAGAAATTATATAAATTTTCAATTGGTCAATCTGTCCATCAATCTATAAGCATTTATTAAATGGTAACTTGTTTTTCCTCCCCCACCCTCGGTGATGTTTAAATGTTATCTTTTAATCTAATTAAAAGTATGATTCTAACAGCAAAAGGACCTGATTCTTTTCTTGTCAAGGGGAAAAAACGTCTGTTTTAGGCTCAGTATTCAAATCCTAATTCCTTTATTGACTCAATGAATATCGACTAAGCACAAACCTCTATGTTCCAGACATTATGCCAGGGCCAGGGTATCCAATGGTGAATGACACAGACCAAATCTCTGTGGCGTGTACTGTTTATGGAGGGAAACCGACATCAAACAAGTAGATAAAGTTGATATATAATTACAAATTGTTATAAGAGCTATGAATGAAAATCCAAATGAGAGGACAAAGAGAATGACAAGAGGGATTATTTTAGCTGAGTGGTAAGGAAAGATCTCTTTGAAGAGACAATATTTAAGCCAAGAATTGAAACTTGGAGATTAATTTAGTGAAAGATGTGAGGGAAAGAAAGGCTTGAAAAACAGGTGAGGTCATAATTACCCTTACTGAGTTGGAGAAGATTGACAGGATGGAGAGAGTGGGTACAATGCAAGACATCTAGAGTTGTGCTTAAGATGCCTTCAGGCTGAGATGCCTGTGAAACTCCTATGTGCAGGTCTCAAGAAGCTGTTATTTATACAAATATGGAGGTCCAAGAGAAGATCTGGATGGAATTTAAAATTGGGAGTTAACCCCATGTGAGCAGCATTTAAAGCCATAAGAATGGTTCATATTCCTTAGGAAGAATGCATAAAGAGAAGGGACAAAATAGTCCACCCTTAAGCCTTGGGCATTCTAGAGGTCAGAGAGAGGAGACAAAGCAGAAAAGTGTCTTAAGGAGGAGTTGTCAGAGGAGCAGAAGCAAAACTTGAAGCATTTTGTGCCATGGAGCCAAGAGAAGAACGTGCTCCTGAAAGTTAAAACAATCAACTGTGTTGAATGCTACTGAGAGGTCAAATAAGAGAAGGATGGAAAACTATCTGCTTTATAATTTTTGCTACAAAGAGGTCACTGGTAACCTTGATAAGAGCAGCTTCAGTGGAGCTATGGACAGAAGCCACGTGAGTGTGAGTTGAAGAGTGAATGGGAGGGTGAGAAACAAAGATAGCATGTGTAGAATATGAGTTTAATGAGTTTGTTTAGGATTAGCATGAAGACAAATTGGCAGAAGTAGTGGGAATCAAGGGGTATTTTTGTAAGACGAGAGTTGCTGGCACATACCTAGATGCTGATGAGGATGATCTACTAGAGAAGTGATTATTAAAGATTCAGAAGGAGAAGGGGATAACTGAAGATGAGGGCATGGCTACCAGCTGTAACAAGAATGAAGAAAGGAAAATATGGTTGCAAGCACAGATAGAGCATATATAATTGCTGAGGGGAAGAGGAAGGAGAATAACATCAATCAGAGATATAAAATCACCAGGCTGGCAGCAGGAGCTTATCTAATCCACCTGTTTCTGATACCCTCCAATCTCCTTGAGTTTTTGAAGAGGAAAGAAAGAAGAGAGAAATGAGTTCCCCAAGTCCAAGAGGGAGATATCCCAGGATGAACTGTCCTATAACTTAGTATCTAATGATCCTTTTTCCTGCTCCTATAAGCAATGTGGTCCTCATTCCTTTGAATGCTGTTCTGTTAGTTAAATATCTGTATTGTAGTCTGCCAACATTTGATGCCCTTGGACACCAAAGAGTGCTGTCATCTTGTGCTGTGAACCACTCACCTTGGCTTTTTGTGAACTTTATTCTGGAGGACTAGTCATTTGACATCTCATTTTTGCCCTCATGCCAATGCAGATTGTCACTACTTACTGTTCAACAGCAATTACGAGAAGGAAAGTCATGTGTAAATCATCTGAAGTGTTTTGAAGGCATATTAGAGTAAGACTTGTAACTGACTCACATGGATCAGGGTTTCTCAGCCTCGTTACCATTGATACTTCAGCTGGATAATTCTTTGTTGCAGGCGTCCATCCTGTGCATCACAGGCTGTTTAGCAGCATCTTCAGCCTCTACCCACCAGGTGCTAGGAGTACTTCACCCCCACCTCCACCCACAGTAGAGACAGCTCAAAACATCTCCGGACATCACATAATGTTCCCTCGAGGGTAAAATTTTTCCTAGTTGAGAACCACTGATATAGACAGATGTCACAACATAAAAATGAAAACTGAAAAAGTCAATCAACTAAATTTTTTCAGAATGTCTGCTTTTTGTGTAGACAAATGCCTGGCTATTTGACTGAATTTTTCAGTTTTCAAATGAATCCTAGATATCTTCAACAATAACAGACATTTGAATGAATGCGTCGTCTAGACACCATCTCAGCTTGATTTTCCATTCTTGAGGCAACTGGCAGGATTTAACACGTCAGAATTTGACTCAGTTTAGAACACTTCAAAGCTTTTTAAGTCTAAACTTGTTCCTCATCTACAAACTGGCGTATCTTAGCCCCTTTTTCATCTCTACGTTAATCATTTTCAGTTTTATTTTAATTTTGCTGTTTATCATAAGCTGTTTTAATCCTTTTGAAGAACTTTAGAGGACAAATACTGACACATTGAGGCATTTTTTTCAATATGTGAATAAAAAATTCTATTTTGTGAGAACAATTCACTTCCTTTCCCATTGCCCAAGTACTGGCTCCCCCTGAGTAATCTCAGGATGAGTCTATATTGAATGTATTGCCTGTATTACAGTTTTTACTTATAAATTATTCACTATGTTGCGCTGTTACTGTGCAGTTATTCCAGGCAGGGAGTGATGCTCAATGTGAAACTTTTAGAGGTGATTTGTTCTCCTACAAGCTCTATCACTTACTGGCAAATAGCTTGTGCTTCTGGGTGTCATTTTCTCACATTCAAGTCCAACTAACATTTACTGAGAGGCATGTGGTTTGCCAAGTCAAAACTTGACAGTGCTTCAAAGGCTCTTTTGTGGGAGGGTGTGTCTGCTCCACATGGTAACAGCTTTTGAGGATCAAGAGGTTCTCAAACAGCTTCTCGCTTTCATAAATAACCCAGTAACAATCAGCCATGAATTCCGTTAATCCTCCTTGAATCACAGCCTTTCCTTTTGGCAAAATAAATGTAATCTTGTGTAAAATATAAATTCTGCATAAATAAATATTAATGCTCTGTATGATGAAGTGTTGAGGACTGAAGTATACTGCTGTCTACAAACTATTTTGAAAAAAAAATGGATGGACCAATGGATTGACAAGAGGAATGAATAAATAGAGAGATAAGTGAAAAAAAAGTAGATTGTTGATGGTAAAACTGAATTGGCAGTAGATGGATATTCACCACACACTTCTTTCAACTTTTTTTTTGTTTGAACATTTTCACCATAAAGTATGAAAAAAATTCTTGCCATTATCTTATTTTTATTTTTATAGTCAACTAATCTTTTTTATTAAAGTATCCATGTTGCTGCAAATGGCAAAAATTTTGTTCTTTATGACTGAGACATATACGCATATACCACATCTTCTTTATTCATCTGTTGCTGGACACAGGTTACTTTCATATCTTGGCAATTGTAAATAAAGCTGCTATGAACTTTGGGGTGCATGTATCTTCGAATTAGTGTTTTTGATTTTTTTCAGTCTGTAGTGTTCAGTGACGTGGGGCAAAGAATAATTATTCCTTAACTGTACACAATCAATCCTGGTTTGTAAAGCTTTTTTAATATGATCTTATTATCTTATTTTGATCCCTTCTACAGTCTCATGAGGTAGTAAGGGCAGGTATCATTGTCCCTATTTTATAGATAAGGTTCATTGTTTTAAGAGTAACAGTTCTAAGATTAGGAATCCCACTACACCTCAGGCCAATTAAATTAGAATTTCTGGAGATAGAGTCTTCAGTTTTTCAAGCTCCCCAAGTAATTCCAATACACAGCCAAACAAACCAACCCACTTCTTTAAAAGAGTGCTTCTGAAAATTTAATATGCAGAAGAGTCATCTGGGAGAATCTTGTTTGTAGGCCTGAGATTCTGCATTTCTGAAGCTCTCTCAGGATATCCAACTAGTCTGAAGACCACAATTTTGAGTATGCCTGGCTGCAGGGACATTTTTGAGGGGAAAAAAATCCAAATTCTCATGCAGGCTTCAGTGAATTCTTGCGTAAGTCTATGTGGGGGTGGGGGGTAGGAGGGTGCAGAATATGTGGAGAAGCAGCATCAAGATAATCAGAGTCCTATTAAATATTCTGTTTGTTCACAACAAGAAAGCCTAGCATTTTCTAGTTATGCTCAGTCATCTATAAAAAGAAAAATCCTCTTCCTAAATACATTGGAGGATAACTGCTATTCCTTCAAAGATGGCTGTCCTATACTCACGAAGATGGGCGAAAGCTGGGCATGAAAGGGCAGGTAATCATTAATTATATCCATTTCACCTATAACCTGTCTTTACTAATCAAGGTTGTTTTAATTGCTGCCGCAAAAGACTTTCATGTCCTCTAAGTGGCAAGCAGCCTAAACAATAAGATGTTTAAGTTGTTTTCCAGAAACTTGAAGTCAGCTGTGCCTAGTTTAACTGAGCTGGTTAAGACAGGAAGGGACCACCAACTTCAACTGGGCATGCGCAAGTGTCCACCTGGTGACGTTTTGAGCCCACAGAGGCTGTAGCTTAGTTACGCCTGCGCAGAAGGATGATTACGGCACCTTTTCCCATCATGCTCCCCACGCTCCCTACGATCCCTACGCTTCTCACGCTCCTTACGCTCCCCACGCTCGCAACATCCCTGCTGCTTTTTTCCTTTTCTCAGGGCCTCTGCCTTCGGGGAGGCATGTTTGCGGTTTGTTCTCCAGGCTCCTCACTTGGCTGCCTTGCGAATAAGCCCTCTCTTTGCTGTAAATCTCAGCATCTCAGCATTTTGGTTTGCGCTGAGTCAGGCAACCTGGGTTGGTAACAGATTTGGCGAGTGCAAGACCAAGAGGGGCGTCCAGACGGAACGTTTGCCCGTGGCTCAGCCGCCCCTTGCAGGTGCTGAGAGCCTGTGGACAAGCCGAGCAGCTGCCCGGTCCGTTTGTTCCAGAACCATCCCTGGATTCCCCCAGCGAGGTGCCGCTGAGCTTCCACACTTTCTGTGCTGCAAAGGAAACTAGTGGTTTGGGAGTTTGAATTTGGAAGACGTCTTTTGGGTGAGTAACCTCGTTAGAGAAACGCACCTGTTTCTAGATTGTCTTTGCAGTTCTGACCAGATCGTGTGTTGGTGGCCCACCTGGTGGGACTTTGGCAGAGAGTATAAAAAGTTACAGCTGCTGAGGTACTCCGTACCCGGCTTAAAGGCCCGGGCAGAGTTTTTGGTTTTGTTTTGAGCGTTTGTCCGTTTATGTCTGATTGTCTTAATTGTTAAGTAAGAACTGGCTTTGGGGGATTGAGCTTCTTGGTGACCATAGCAAGGACCCTCCGAACGATTTTGTTGCTGTGACCTGCTGGAAGCAAAGCCCCTTGAAGGTGGGAAATGTTAATTCAGCTCCCTCTTGCAGCCCTCTAGGCTGCGTTCTTCAAAACCGGCACTTTCAGTTATGAACCTGATGGGGGAGGTGGGGGAAGATGGTACTTTTTGGTAATACTGCATGGGCACTATAGCCTTTAGACTCCAGAGCAATATGGTCTGAAAATGAACCCTTAAATGACAACAAAATTTTGCAACTAGATTTCCTTTGTAAGTGGGAAGAAAAAGGAGGTGAAATACCTGTGTACAGCCTCGTATGTAACTGTATCAAAATAAACTTGTGTAAAGAAAATGTAAGACTCTGGTCCAACAGGAAGGAAAGCCAAAGAAACCTCTTCTGCTTGACTCTGATGAAAAAGACTTGCTGTTAGCTGAGCTGAACACTCTGAAGGCTCCTCCTCCCACATTATATGGTGCTGCTGCTCCTTTGCTGCCAGTGCCTGAGCCTCAGGCTCAGCATCCCCCTCTCCACCTTCTCTCTGAGGATGGAGAGAGAGGAATGGTCTTACCCTCTCATACCTGCCAAGGAGCCACCCAAACTCAGGTAGGGCAATGTCCCTTGTCAAGTCCCCATTGAGGGTGTAAATGCTGAGATTGGGCAGCTGGTGGGACTGATCTGGGTGCACTCCCCTTTTTCAACTTAAGATTTTTTTACTTGAAAGAACAATATGCCAACTTGGAGATGACCCAGAGAGAATGGAAAATCTTTTTTCCTTTGTTCACTTTAAAAATTGTTTTATTTTCATACAGGTTTTAAAGTTTACTTGGCATTTACAGTTATTACAAAATATTGGCTGCTGCATTCCCTATGTTGTACAATATATCTTTGGGCCTATCTTACACCCAGTAGTTTGCACCTCCTACTCCTCATCCCTATATTGCTCCCACCTCCGCTGCTAACCACTAGTTTGTTCTCTATATCTGTGAGTCTGCTTCTTTTATGTTATATTCACCAGTTGGTTCTATTTTTTAGATTCCACATGTAAGTGGTATTGTACAGTATTTATTGTTCTCTGTCTGACATTTCACTTACCGTAATGCCCTCAAAGCCCATCCATGTTGCTACAAATGGCAATGTTTCGTTCTGTTTTATGGCTGAGTAGTAGTCTATTGTACATATATACCACATCTTCTTTATCCCTTGATCTGTTGGTGGACACTTGTTTTTTTCCATGGCTTGGCAATTATGCTGCTGTGTAAATAATGCTGCTATGAACATTGGGGTGCATATATCTTTTTGAATTAGTGGTTTTGGTTTTTTTGGATATATACCCAGGAGTGGAATTGCTGGGTCGTATGGTAGTTCTATATTTAGTTTTTTTTGAGAAACCTCTATATTCATACTGTTTTCCACAGTTGCTGCACCAATTTACATTCCCACCCAGTGTACAAGGGTTCCCTTTTCTCTGCATCCTTGCCAACATTTGTTATTTGAAGATTTTTTTGGTGATAGTTATTTCGACAGGTGTGAGGTGATAGCTTATTGTGGTTTTGATTTGCGTTTCCCTGATGATTAGGGATGTTAAGCATCTTTTCATGTTCCTCTTGGCCATCTGCATTTCCTCTTTGGAAAAATATCTGTTCACATCTTCTGTCCATTTTTCAATTGGGCTGCTTGTGTTTTTGATGTTGAGTTTTATGAGCTGCTTATAGCTGTTGGATATTAACCCCTTATTGGTCATATCATTTGCAAATGTTTTCTCCCATCCAGTAAGTTGTCTTTTTTTTTTTTTGCCTGTGGTCTCCTTTGCTGCGCTTAAGATTTTAAGTTCAATTAGATCCCATTTATTTTTGCTTTTATTTCTTTTGCCTTAGGAGACAGATCCAAAAATAAAAAAGTGCTTTGATTTCTGTGAAAGAGTGTTCTGCCTGTATTTTCCTCTAGTTTTATGGTTTCTAGTCTTATATTTAGGTCTTTAATCCATTTTGAGTTTGTTTTGTACATGGTATTAGAGAATGGTCTAATTTCATTATCTTACATCTAGCTGTACAGCTTTCTCAGCACCACTTATTGAAGAGACCGTCTTTTCTTCATTGTATATGCCTGCCTCCTTTGTCATAGATTAATTTACCATAAGTGTGTGGGTTTATTTCTGGCTCTCTATTCTATTCCATTGATCCATATGTCTGTTTTTGTGCTAATACCACACTGTTTTGATTATTGTAGGTTGGTAGTATTGTCTGAAGTCTGGGAATGTGATTTCTCCAGCTCTGTTCTCAAGATTGTTTTGGCTATTCAGGCTCTTTTGTGTTTCCATACAAATTTTAAAATCATTTGTTCTAGTTCTGTGAAAAATGCCATTGGTAATTTGATAGGGATTGCATTGACTCTGTAGATTGCCTTGGGCAGTATAGTCATTTTAACAATATTAATTCTTCCAATCTAAGAACGTGGTATATTCTTCCATCTTTTTGTGTTATCTTCAGTTTCTTTCATCAGTCTCTTATAGTTTCCTGAGTACAGATCTTGTACCACCTTAAGTAGGTATATTCCTAGGTATTTTATTCTTTTTGATGCAGTGGTGAATGAGATTGTTTCCTTAATTTCTCTTTAGTTTATTGCTAGTGTATAGAAGTGGAATAGATATTATATATTAATTTTGTACCCTGTAATTTTACCGAATTCATTGAGCTCTAGTAGTTTTTTGATAGTGTCTTTAGGATTTTCTATGTATCATGTCATCTTCATACAGTGACAGTTTCACTTCTTTTCAGTTTGGATTCCTTCTCTTTTCTTTTCTGGTTGCTGTGGCTAGGACTTCTAATAGTAAATTGAATAAAAATGGTGAGAGTGGGCATCCTCGGCTTCTTCCTGATCTTAGAGGAAATGCTTTTAGCTTTTCACCACTGAGTGTGATTTAGCCATGGGTTTGGAATATGGCCTTTATAATGTTAAGATATCTTCCCTTTATGCCCACTTTCTGGAGAATTTTTTCTTTTTTTATTATAAATGGATGTTGAATTTTGTCAAAATATTTTTCCCCATCTATGGAGATGATCGTATGATTTTTTATTCTTCAGTTTGTTAATGTGGTGTATCACATGGATTTTCAGATATTGAAAAATTCTTGCATCCCTGCGATAAATCCTACTTGATTATCCTTTTGGCTTGCTAATAATTTGTGGAGGATTTTTGCACTTTGCTTGTCAGTGATATTGGCCTGTAATTTTCCTTTTGTGATGCTGGT
This sequence comes from Vicugna pacos, assembly GCF_048564905.1. Classification (NCBI taxonomy): domain Eukaryota; kingdom Metazoa; phylum Chordata; class Mammalia; order Artiodactyla; family Camelidae; genus Vicugna; species Vicugna pacos. The sequence goes on from NC_133001.1 coordinate 37,923,466, forward strand.
TTTAGTATCAGGGTGATGGGCTGACCTCATAGAATGAGTTCAGAAATGTTCTTTCCTCTACAATTTTTTGGAATAGTTTGAGAAAGATAGGTTAATTCTTCTCTAAATGTTTGGTAGAATTCACCTGTGAAACCATCTGATCCTGGTCTTTTGTTTCTTGGGTCCTTCCGTTATTTTAAATTCACGTCTTCAAACCTTAAGTATTTGAGGATTTGGTGAATAAGTCATGTTTATTAGCCTTTATGATTTTATAACTATTAATCATATGTAGGCTGAAGAGGTTATCAGTTATCAGTCTGTCCAAGTGGCTCCTGTCTCCCCTGAAGTATTTCAGATGCTATTCTCTGGACGTTGTCCAATTTTTGTTAATGAGTTCCTTATGGTAGAGCAATCAAAATTACTCCAAATGTTGCAAGTCTCAAAGTTTTGATTGAGGGTGATAGGAAAATATTTTTGACTTTGTTTATAATAGTGTCTCATTAGTGAAGAACCAGGCTAAATTGGTTTTTACAAAATCCCTATGCTGCATCAGTAGTGGCACATTAACATGTGATTATGCAAGTTAAAAATCTCCAAATTTTTCTCAACTCCCTCCTTTCCTTCATCCCCATTTTGAGTCGATCTCAAGAACTATCAGCATTACTTTTAAACCTTCTTAAAGTTCTCCTGTCCTCTCCATCATCATTGGCTTGGTTCATACTCATCTCTGGAATCTTCTAAGTGGACTTTGGTATTTTTTCTCTCCAATCTGTCCTCCTCATTGCCTCCAGAGTTTTTTTCCAAAATGCAAGTATATTCATATCACTCCTTTACTTGACAAAGCTTTAATAATTATTAATAATTATTAATTATTTTAGATGTATTAATGATATTGTAGTTTTTCACAAGAACTTATTTTTTAGAAATATATACTAAGATAATTACAGGTGGAATGATGAAATGTCTGGGATTTGCTTCAAAACTAATATGGGAAGGAGAGAACAGGGTGGGGATATAAATAAGAGTGACCATTCAAAAATTGTTAAGTTCAGGTAATGAATACATGTGGGGTTCATTATATTTTGCCTGCTTTTGTGTACATTGGAGATTTTCTATAATAAAAATATATATTTCTTAACTTTTAAATGGTTCTCAGAAAGATCTAAATGCTTTAGAAGGGCAAACACTACCTTTAACCATCTGGAACTACCTTACCTTTTGAGCCTTTTCTCTAGTTCCCCCTCCAACATGTAGCCTGTGATTCAGCTCTGCCAAGTTACATGTTACTCCTGGAAAGGAATCTTTCAAAATACAGATATTTCTTTCTTTTTAAACAATGGCTACATATCCTTTTATACCCAGTTCAAATGTCACTAACCTTAAGGAACCTTACCTGACTCATCCTGTTATGGTCACCTTCTTCCCCCGACTTCCATGGAACTCTGTACAAATTTCTCTTGTAGAACAAATATTTTTGTGTTGTAAGGTAATCGGCATAATATTTTAAAAATCAGTATGCTTAACTAGGTGGCAATAAGGTAAAGTCTATGCCACTATTTATGTTTGTGCAATATGCAGTGCAAAGCATATGTTTAAAAATATTTGCCAAATGAATCATAGGAAAATATATTTTGGATTTTTTCTTTTATTTTTTTTTAATCCAAATATGAGTTCTGACTTCACATAAGGGGGTCCCATAAACTAGAATGTACTTACTGAGGTTTTGATAACTTTGGACTGAGTGAAATTTCCAAATCTGAGGATTACAACTCTACCAAGGATTACAACTCTAAACATGTTTAATCTTCCAAATATCTTAGCCTCCCTTCCACAAGCTTAATGTGAGAGAGTATTCCAAGTAGTAGCAAAATTTTATGCATGACACATTTCTCAGTCATCCTTGTAGCTGAAAAGATAAGGCCTCAATGCTTACACAGCAATACCATCACTGGCGTAAGTCAATCAAAGGCTCTGCACCTTCCAAAGAAGAGTTTGAAGGTAGCATTTCTTCCAGAAAATAGAGAGTTAAAGTAGCATAAAGATATGTTCCACTGGTTCTGTGTCATTCAAGGTCTGTTCAGCCCTTCTATCTATTTGTAATCATGGCCCCAAGTAACAATTCGTGGAATGAGTATAATTGCCCCTCTTGGTGTTAATATTATGTCACTTCTTGTAAAAACCAAATATATAAAGCAAACTGTCACTGCTAGCTAATCAGCCAGGTCCTACAGTCTAGATCCTTTTTATACCTGTCATCATCTGAGATAGTATAATGATTTTTGAGTGTTCCAGTTGCTTAGCTCTGCAAGGGAACCCTGCCCAAGGTGCAGAGCCCAACAGTTGAGAGGCCTCCTCAACGAAGGAAACAGGATGAGACTGCAGGATACAATCTTGAATCCAGCATCCTAAGATGTTTCTTTGTCCTGCAGCATGGACATTTCTTTCTAGTGGAAATAACAAGAAGAGCAAAATCGGACCTCACAGAATGGCTGCCCTTTCCATAGTGAGCATGTTTTTGACATAAACACAGTGAGAAACCATGCAATGAATGGAAAAGGCATACACTTTGTTTCCAGAAAGACCAGGACCAGAACTCTGGCTTTACCACTCGCCACCTTGCTACCTTATGCAAGATGCTCAACCTCCCTGAAATTTAGTTTTTTCTTCTGTAAGAGAGCAATAATGTTTAACTCTGGGTGTTGTGCAAATAAACTCAGTTTCTCTCTTCTCCCAGTAGAAGATTTAGTTTAAATGCCTGCTATAGAAGGAAACTAGAAGAGACTGATTGATCTTATAATCAGAGTGAAGTGACTGAGGACAGAAAGAGACCTCAGAGGAATCTGGAGCACCACCATTCATTTTGAGGCTCTATCCTTGCCATAAAAAAATAATGATCTCTAAAGCATTCTGTCAACTCATAGGATTTTGAATAGCAGTCATTCCATGCGTAAATGAAATACTTTCTACTTTTAAAAAGCAGAACTGTGAGTGGGGCAGAATCCAAAGTTCAGTCAAATTGAATTCATGGTATGAGTTTTCCAGAACCAAATATGGAAAGTATACTCAGTTCTTCTATTTTAGAACTGTTTTAAATTCTTGAGTAGTTTATGAGCTCCAGAAACCTATATTAACTGGAGTATGAGCTCTAGAAATCTATATTAACTGGAGTTTGAGAACTATCATTTTTGATAGTCATAGGGCAAGTTGTTAGAGTGTGGCTGGAAAATGACATTTGTTCTTCCTAGATCCTTGATCCCAGGTCTAAAGAGTTCCAGAAATTGACACATTGTAAACTGACTATACCTCAATTAAAAAAAAAAGAGTTCTGCAAAATCAGAATGGTTTCACGGTGTGTCAGTTTCTAAAAAGAAATCCCTAAGTGGAACCTTCTCAAAGTGAACTTAAGTAGAAGACTCCAAGAAAACTTGGTTCAGCCCATGTTGAATTGTTGGATGAAAGGAAAAATATTACTTTCTCAAAACAAAACAGAGGTGTGACTAACATTTTTTTCTTCTTCTTTTTTTAATGTGGAGTCTAATTCTATGGTCAATTGATGGCCTGTTTGCCTGAGTTGTTCTTCCTTTCAGCCAGTTCATCAGTTGCTAAGGTCTCTACCACAAATACTTCAGAGAGGGAAAAGAGAAGCAATTAAAATCACTTACATTCAAGTGCATTTACTTGTCTGCGATATTTGAAATAATTCAGCAAAGTGGGGACTAAAATGAAGTTCTGTAATTAACATGGAAGAAGTTCACAGTTATTCTCCCCTACTAGTTCTCTATCAAAGACTATCTGGAACACATTAGAAGATGAAACTCTGAGTGCACTTATAATAATACAGCAAACCAATGGCATAATGATCTATGCGAGGGTGTTGGAACGTTTTTTGAGGTGGCAACAAGTTCACCTAAACCAATACAAAGTGAAGTATAAAGACAGGGCAGCTGTTGGCAAATAGAGAAGCCTTCAGAAAATAAAACTTAACAGTTTGATCGCATAGAAACTAAAAGATATTGCAATATCTGCAGCCACATAAATCATTGGTGTATTGAGTTGAAATCTCCACTTATAATAGGGGCATTCAAATTCCTTTAACCCATTTCATCTTTTTCTTTCTAAAAAGTTTTTTCTTTCCCTTTTCGTTCTCTTGAAAGGTACAGAAAATTCTGATTATTGCACTGTAGTGCCTAAGGAAAATGCTCTTTGAGGCGGTTCATGTTTTTCAGGATTTTTTAAATTTGAAGAAGGCTACCTTTCACATCCATACTCAAGGCTATTTTAGAAAGAACCGCTTATAAGCACTGTTATTGTCATAAAGCTGTTCACTAGTTTCTCCTTCTCTGCTGCCTCTAAGCCCTAGCCATCACATTCTACAGCTGCACTATAAGTCAGGAATCACACACTGTCAGTTTTAGGACGTTGCCGACAGGCTGATTATACGGTTATACAATGAACTGGATTGCTATAACAGAAAATTGACTAGTAGTGAAGATTATCAGTTACTCTAGCAAGCTAAGAGTCAGTTGTGGGAATATAATTTTGCAGAGGGAGATGGTCACAGGGACCCTGTTCCTGCTTGTCAGTACACTATTTCCCATGGGAATAAAGTTACTGTAACCAGTAAGAACCTCCAAGAATGCTGATGGTTTTGTTGAGTAAGAGGAATGCATAGTGGACAGCAGACTACATTTTTTAAAATCTCAAACAACAGGATCCCTTCTAAAGCCGAATATTACATCCTGCCTTAGCTGGTATGACTCCAACTTAACCACACTGGGTCTGCAGGTTAGGAAAATGACCAGTAAGTTCCTTTAAAAATACTACCAAAAAAAATAAAATAAAATAAAAAATAATAATAATAATAAAAAAAAATAAAAATACTACCCAAAGCAAATACTACTGTGTCTGTAACTAAGCTGACCCTGTTTCTGAAGCCAAATATCCAAAGGCTTTGGAAATATCATCACTGACATATGTGAGATGGCATATCATGAATCAGTGATCCATTTACCTTTCACCCATGAGAAGATAACACAAATTATAGCACTTTGATCACAAAGAGCAACTCCATAGATATTATTCAGAGTCAGAAGACTGGGGACTTAGTTGAGCTTTGTTAGTTACTGGTCCCCTGATCATGGACAAGTCACTTTCTCTCATTCTTGGCTTCCTCTCTGGAAACAATGGTGGTGGTGTCGTCCTTCTTTCATTGGACTGTGGCAAAGTGCAAGAAAGTGCCTTATACTGGAAAGTTTCCATAAACACACAGGAGTTTATCTTAACACTGTGGATGGGCTCAGAAAAGATGAAAGCACAGCGAACCTACATACACACCATGGACTGCCGAGGTACGACTATGCTCATGTTGAAACAACGACGACAACAAAAATTCAGACTTTCAAATCCATAAAACGGTGAGACTGTGACTCACAAACAGCTGAACAACTCCAGGGACTGCAAATGAGCAATCAACACAAAGAGAAAGTGGGACCCAAGGGGGTTAACTCTTTGGGAACAGTTTTTTTGAGAAAACAGAGAAACAAAACAAGCACTACATCACAAAATTTATTTCCTTATCCTAAAAGGTCCCAAGTAAATCGTCGCTTTATTTTGCTCCAGACCAGCTCTGGAGTATGATTTGTGGACTATGCTATGAGTCCATCTTACACATCTCCATGTAACACCCACTGGACCACGCCAATTGCTATGGAAATAACCAATTCCCAGCAAGAACTGGAGGTAATTTCCAGTGTTTCTGGGTTGGAAGACTAAATTGCTGATTACTCTTGAGTTGGGCTTAGGTTTAGAAGCATCAGGCAGGTGAGAAGTAGATTAAAAAGTCCCTCCTCTTGTTATAAATAGCTTGATCTTCAAAATGTGTTATCTTGTTACAACAGCCTTGAAAAAACATTGACAAGTTTCTCAAAGACATGCATGAATGGTCCGCTTACTTAACTTTCCTCTGATTAACCAGAACGCCCTTCTGTTACTTACTCAGTACTCTTTCTCATCCCCAGCCCTCACTTTGTCATTTAACCCCATGGAGGAACACAGAGAGCCAAATTAAACTTTTAGAAGAGTTCAAGAGGTAGGTTTGTCTCAGGGCTCTGTCTCTGATGACCCAGGAAGCCTGCAGCTTCGTGGCCCACAAGTGAGAAGGTCAGTCTTGAGATACGGGGCAGATGTGTGGAGAAGTGTGCACCCGCGCAAAGGCAGGTGCAGGCAGCATCCTGGTCAGCAAAGAAAAGTCCACCTCTCCTCCCTCTTCCCACACCCAGTCCCCTGGTTGGGAGCCTCCCTCACAGCTCAGAACAAATGGAGGAAACAGAGGGAAGGATTGTGTTGCTTCAATTCCCAAATGACGACAGCTTCCCACGTTGAGCCACGCAATGAACAGGTCTGACACCAGTGTTATCACCACTAACTGGCTGTTTGGGGGTGGGGTATGGGTGGAGTGGCTGTCCTCCAAAGGAAAGGAGTGACAGGAAAAACTGAGGGAAGGGCCAGCAGGGGCAGTGAGTGCAGCGTATTGCTGGGTAATAACAAAGCTCTCAGTTGCTGTTCTGACCACGTGAGGGCCATCCGTGAACTACTCTCACGGAGACAAACATGCTGCCAGTCAGTGCTTTTATAGAGCCTGGGCTTGGACCATCACTAGGGGAAACCTCACCCTTCCTGCCGGGGATCGGAGAGCTTGAAAGGGCCATGACACACATGGTGTATCTAAACGTATTGTGTTAAAATAGTCTCATTTGCATTTCATGAGCTTTTAAGCTTCAATGTGTGGGATTAGCATATGAGCTCCACTTTTATTTTTTAATGTGTGCAGGTTCTGGAGTCAGATCTAGGTGTCACTTCTGCCTGAGCCCTGTGTAGTGGAGCGGCTCAGTGTCCCTGCATTTCAGTTTCTCTGTCTGTAAACTGGAATAATTGGATAAAGCACATAGCTGTACTGTGAGGATTATATGAAAATAAAAACACTTGTTTAGCACATTGTTTAGCATGGTAAGTGCACAATAAATGTTAGCTATAATGATCAGTGTTAATATTACGATGGTAATAGTGGCAGAGGACTTGCGCTTTCTCTGTGAGCTCTGCCACTCACTAGCACTGAGACCCAGATAAATTTACTATGATTTCCTCATCTTTGAAATGAAGGCATTAAATCACGCATTCTAGGATTTCAATCCAGAGCTGAAAGTCTTTTGTTCTACGGACATACTACCTGTATGTAATAATAATTTTTACAATCTGATATTAATTTTTACAATCTGATATTTGAAAGTCAAGGTATCATTGGGTTTTTCAAAATAATCTGTGGGCTTTCAAAAATTCAGGATTCTTTATAATTCAAAGGTACTCTGACTGGCATCCCCCCCACCCATTTTACTGCGGGTGTCTCTGTGATTCTGGAAACACAGTTTTCCCTGAGAGTTCTTTTCCACTATCAGCCTTTGGAAAAAGTGAAACTGTACCAGAAGCAAACTCCCTGAAGACTGACCTCTGGGCAGCCGGTGCCCTGCAGTCAGACAGGGAAGTCACTGGGCCACATGCTGACCCAAGGACTTCACCCGAATGGCATAAAGAGGAACAGAGGAGTTAGAAATGTTGTTTTCTCATTGGACATTCTAGGTCTTGTGACTACTTCTACATTTTAAGGAAAAGAAGAGGAAAAACCTCCCAGTGCCAGACGAGCCAGGCATCTGAATCTGCTTCTGTCCCAGGCCTTTAGCTGATGTGGCACTCAAGACCAACTGTGTGAGGGGAAACCACAGCAGAACTAGCATGTCATTTTCAATCCATTCTCCATATACCTTAAGGGGTTTTGGGGGTGAAGGGAGAGCAGTGCTTCCTCTGGGCAGAGGGCAGAAATTGCAAGGAAGTTGTACAACTTGAGCCTGTATGACAATCCGTCAGCCACTTGGGGAAACAAGCACACTTCTGGGTGCCCTGGGCTTGTCACAAGAAAAATACCTTTTTGGTAAGAATTCAAATCAAAACGACCACTCTCTGCCCTCCTCAACATCCAGGCATTCCAGAAAAAGGAACTTGTTTGGTTACCTCCCCACAGTGCTCTGATGGAGGCCTGTCACTTCCAGAGGCTCACATTATCAGTTCAGGGTTCTGCCCTTTCCTCTTTTCCTTTCATCTTAAACATTCTGTCTAGTGACTACCAGGAAGGACAAAAGTCCCTGAACAGCAGCTCTGTTCCAGGGTAGTGCCTGCTCTGCGGCTTTCTTTCCCAAGAGCGAGCTCCATGACTGCTGGGTGAACCAGAGAAAGAACAAGCCCTCTCAGGTTGGGATGCCAGACCCCTCAGAGTTGATAATCCGTGTCAGGAAACACTTTTATAACCCAGATCATAAACAAGGAAGAAAGACTCTGCATCATAAAAGCATGAACTTTCCCTTTTCTAAAATAAGGAAGACCAGGGACAGCCATAAACTTTAGCTGTAAAGAAGTGAAGTTGAGTTTACTGCGTTGAAGAAAAGAGCTATAAAATGTATCTTTCGATGAAATAGAAGGCATACCTGAAATCTAAATATGATTTCCAATCTAAATCTACGTATTGTTAGCTTTCTATATTGCACATTTTTACACGGAGTTAAATGAGATAATCTTCAAAATTGACTAGAAATGGTCAAGTCGGACATGCAATCAATTCACGAGTTATTTCTCAAAACACTATTTTCCAGTGTCAGTGGCAAAACTGGTTAAAATCAAATCTAGTCATCAACTCACTTCAGTAGTCTCTACTTTGTAACCTGAATCTTGGCTTTGAACCTAAACACCACAGACTGTAAAATGCCCCAAATAGCAGGAACTAAACTCACTTTTTCCTAGCTAGTCAAGTAACATGCCTCACTCATCCTTAAAGTTAGAAAACAACGTTGCTGAAAATAACAGGTTCTTAAAAAAAAAAATCAGTAAAAAACAAATGGCTATTAGCAACAAGTACAAATAAAATACCTCCTTTAGTGCCAAAGGGAAACCAAAATCAGTTAAAAATTGTCTGTGGCTTGCAAAATGTATGCGTGTGCACACGAGCGCGCGCACACACACATGCACACACACACACACACAGTTCTCCAGTTACTTACTGGGGCACTTGGTTGCAGTATTCCTCACATCAGCACCCTGCCTGTTCAGCTGCCAAGTGCAGAGCACTCTGCGAGCAGCTGTTTCCTTCAAGCCGGGGCTCTGTGTCTTAGCCAGTCACATGCACCTCCTGATAAATACCGCTGCGTGCCAAGAGGTCAGAAACTGAAGATCATTATTCTCCTAATTTGCAAACCTTCTCATAACCCCTGCACCAGCTCAGCCGTTTCATTAGCATGTAAAGCAGTACATTCCATGATTTGTTTTCTTTTTGTGACAAAATCCAAATAGCTGATAAGTCACCCTGGAGGGCAGGTCACAGCAAGTGGAAAGTTGATGTATTTGTGTTGAGAGGGAAGGGCGGTGGGGAGGCTGGCAGTCCTGCTTTTCATCTCATTCAGGTTTTCACTGGGGCTCTTGAATAGAAAGAAGAAGGAACCCCAGACTAGTACAGCAGGTGGAAGTGGCTCCTCTTTCCAGGTGCCCCCAGACTCCATCAATCTGCCACTCCGTTGTGCTTTCATTTTCTCAGCATTCCAGTCTCCAGTTTGTTGGAAGAGACATAAGACTGAGTGCACTGTTCTGAGGGGAGACCAGCAGTCTAAGGACGCTTAGGTTTAATCTCAAAGACCATGGCTGCTATGCCCAGTGATGCTGAGGGGTAGATGTGTGAGGGGTTAATGAAGAATATCAAGGGCAGCTTTATCTAAGAGCTAATGGAAATGACTGTAAGATCTAACTTCCGCATAGTTATGTGTTGGATTGTGTCAACATTTAGGAGCACTGCTGGGATTATCAGCTAGGGAATGAATGGAAACAAATTATGAAATTTACAAAGCACTTAAAAAATGTGCTGCTGCCCCCTTTGGTATGCTAGGAAATGGGATCAACCTGCTGTTTCCTGTGTTGCTCATACAAGTGGCAAACCATTCTGAATAATGTGGTGAATGCATACTTTTCACCTGAGCTGATATCCCCACCCCTTCCTCTTCATCCCTCTCTCCAAGGGAAGCCCTTAAATAATCTGATTTTGGATAGTATCTGACTTGGGTATCTGACTCCTTGTTATATAATAAGGGTGACACTTCCCCAAACCAGTGCCCAAGCAGGGTAGAGTGGAGGTATGACAGAGAATCAGCCCTTTTAGCAAACTGAACATCCAAAAAAAGCTTTTAAAAGGTTAAAATGTCCCAGGGGATTTCTGAACCATAATGAGCCTGTTAAACCTGTCAAATTTGATTTTTAATAAGTGAGACCTTACTCAGTAGAGGAGCCTGTGTGGGCAATCTTTCATATCTGGATTTTGTCTCACAATTATTTACAGTGTTAATCAAACCAGAAGTTTCCCTCCACACAGAAGATAATGTTTTTTCCAGAATAAAAGAAAAAGACTAAAAATCCTCAGTCTTACCATTCTTTCAGGGGATTAATGTGTTAGCAACATGTGAGAGCCCAGAGTACAAATGAAAACATTTTTGCAAGCTTCAAAACATATCCCTTTCTAAGGGTTCAAAGTTAGTAATAGAAATAAACTACAGATACCAATATACAATATGCTAAAATACATGTTACCTTCATAAACATTTTTCCTCATGTGTTGATGTGACAGTCCTTAATCAGATACAGAAAAGGAGGCCCACTGAGGATTTGAACTATTCTAATTGATTTATATTTTGTAAGTACAGTAACCAAGTTTGGCGATCTTTCGGCATCCATCACTTTATTTGCAATTGACTTGTTAATTGTGCTGATGATCTATTGCATACCACACAGTTAGCACAAGAGAGAAACTCTTCAGTGATCAATAGAGAAAACAGCCTCAGGAAAGGAAAACACAGAAATACGTTTCTCAGTCTGTCGTCAGAAAGGAAAGGACCGATCCTGAAACATACCTATGAAGGGAACTGTCAATGCAGACCAAGACCCAGCACCTTTCCAACAGGGTCCATGAATGTAATGAAAGGTTCTAAAATGACACCTTTCAGCCTCTCAAAGAAATGGGGAGATCCCACCTCCCTGTCCACACTGTCTACAGGCACCAGTCATTTCCTTCGACTCAGAAAGAGGTACTCTCTTTCAGTCAGAGGCCATCCACCCCCTGGGTTCGTGTCTCACCCTGCAACTCCCACGTTCAGGACCCTGCCGCCAACAACTGTGGTTTCTTTCCCTGTCTGCTCACCCTCCTCGTTATCTAAATATACTCATAGTTTTCTATGTCCTAAAAAGTAATCCTTTTTGATCCTTTGCTTCTTTAATTCCTGCCCTAACCCACTCATTCCCTTCAGAACCACGCTTCTGGAGAAATATTTCTTGCCTCCACCATCTTGCATTCCTTGTAAGTCTCAACCTGCTTACAGTCTGGCGTCTCCCATCCACTTCACTGAAACTCCTTTCCCCAAGGCACTAAAGACCAAGGCTATTGGCTTTGCTTTGATTTTACTCGACTTCTCAGCTGCATTTGACCCAACTCACCAAATACTCCTTAAAATGTTCTTCTGTGATTTGTGTAAGATTTTGCTCTTACCTCCTTCAGCCTCCTATGTAGACTTTTAGTCTACTTGCCCCTTAAATGTGTAAATCCCCTCTTTTCTTCCTGTTCTCTAGCATCTTTCATGTCTTAATTTATTACTGAATGACTAGAGTGGTTTCTTAATTAGTTGCCTTGCCTCCAAAAGCCTGTCTCTGCCCTCAGTTTATTTTTTATACTGTTAGACTGAAAGCCTCTCAGGGGCCGTGGTGGTGTCTTCAGTACCTTTGTATTCCCAGAACCTATGACCGGCTTACACTTCTCTTTTGTATTTTCCACTGCTGTTGCATTTCTTACTCTGCATTGTAATTAGGTCTTCATGTATCTGTGTTCCATCTAAACTTTGGCAACCTTAGAGAAAGTGTATGACTTATTCATTTTATATCTTGCAATGCGTAATACAATGCCTGGCTTGTAGGAGAGACATGGCTGAAACCATGCTAAATGAATAAACAAATGATTGAACAGAAGGATTTTCTGTCTATTCCTTTAAGAAAAGATTTTTTTTTTAAGTTTGCAAAAACTTATATCAGGCCCCCAAGACATCTTAAGCAACTTCCCCCCAAAAGAAGTTGTTTTGGCTACATTCTATGACTGCACTGTAATAAAACTATAAAACAATTACAGAAGTGTTAAGTCAGAAAACAGCTAAGCTCTTGGAAAATTTTTATAACTCTTCTTTAAAAAAAATTGTTGATTGGAAAAGAAAAAAGAATTACAGAATGCTTAGAAGATTTCAATAATGAGAACACCACACATCAAATAGTATGTGCAAAGCCAAAAGAATTAGAGGCAAAATGACTCAAGAAGTTGAAAAACAATAGATCAATAATCATGGAAAAATGCAAAAGTTATTGAAAAATTATTTCCAAGAAAAATTATTTCCAAATTACTTACACAATCAAGTTCTCTTGGGCTTGAAGCCACAGATAATTCCCAGGCTATATCAAATATTCAAGTGGACAAAACTAACAGAAAGCTAACATAATACCCTTGACTTGAAAACTAACAAACTGATAAAGCATACTAAAGGAAACCACAGCCTAACCTCCCATATAAACATAGTTTATCCTTGAGATGAAAAACTATCTCAATATTAAGGAATGCATTAGCATAATGACATAAATAAGTCAACGGAAAAAAGCCTTTGGATTAGCCTTTGGATAGGTAATCTTAATAAGTCTTTTGATAAAATTAAATATCAGGGGTTTTTTTACATTAATAAAATAGAGTTAGAATTTTTCTTAGCACAGTAAAGATTATCTATCTCAAACCAAACACAGGCATCACACTTAATGGTTATAATACTAGAGTTATTAATGTTAAAATCAGAAACAAACAAAAGGGTGCTCATTGACATGACTATCATTTAGCACACTGTTCTGGACTAGTTAAAGAAACTAAAAAAGAATTATGAGCAATTAGAAGACAAAATTATCCAACTTGTATATGATATAATCATTTATTCAATAGAATCAACTTTTTAAAAGATTTTAAATAATTAGAAATGTCAGTGAGGTGAACAGTTAACAAAAAAATACAAAAAAAATTTTTTCCATATAATAGCCAATAACTGTTAAACATAATGGGGAAAAAAACCTCATTCATAATAGTAATGACAGCAACAAAATTTATAGGAATAACAAAAAAGTAAGTAATATATTAAAAATTTATAAAACTCTGTTGAGAAATGGAAAATATTTCAATAAATGAAGAGTTATACAATTTTCCAGGACCAGAAGACTTAATATTGTAAAGATGTCAGTTCTCCCCTACTTAATTTCTAAATATAACTAATTTTTTATTAAAATCTCCCAAGTATTTTTTGAACAGCCTAAAAAAGAAATCCCAAAATTTATTTGAAAGAATGAAAAACTGACAATGGAAAAGAAATTTTTAGAAAACAACAAGAGGTATTAGGTATTAAATAGGCTAAAAAAATTTAAGAATTAAAAGTTTAATACTTGCAGATATTAATATATTATAAAATAGATAAACAATTAGTTCATACTGTATAGCACAGGGAACTATATTCAATATCTTAAAGTAACCTATGGTGAGAAAGAATATGAAGATGAATATAAGTATGTTCATGTGTGACTGAAGCATTATGCTATACACCAGAAATTGACACAACACTGTAAACTGACTATACTTCAATAAAAAATATATACACAAAAAAAGAAAGTTTGATACTGATGCCAAAAGAGGGAGGGCAATGGAACAGAACAGAAAGCCCAGAAATATAAATACAAATACTATATTAAAATGTTTATTTGTTAAATGTGGTATTTAAACCCAGTGGGGAAAAGTTATTCAACAACTGGTTGAATAGTTAATTATTAGGAAAAATACAGATGCAGTTATTACCTCACATGAGACACAAAGTAAAGGCAGAGTGGGCTGAAGAGTAAAATGTGAAAATAAAACCACAGACAAATTTGAAAAAAAATTATGACTTTTTTATAATCTTAAAATAATTTAATCATGATTAAATATTTTTATCATGAAAACTATTTTATGATCATAAAAGCAGACACATTAAAAAGTTTAAATATTTAAATGAACAAAATGTAAAATTTATGTATGCCAAAAATAACCCCACCATAACTAAAATTAAACCACAATGACAAAATGAGATAAAAAATGAAAACTGTATGGTAAAGAGTTAATAGCTTTAACATATAAATAGCATTTATAATTAACAGTCAGACAGAGTATATTATAAATGGTTCATGAGTTCATAAGGGAAGAAATACAAATGACCAATACACATATTAAAAAATTGTTTCCTAAAAAAGAAGACAAATTAATAATGAGGTGTCATTTATTATCCATAAACTTGACAAAGATGGAAAATTGATTCTTCCCAGCTTTGGCAGGAAGTTTGGAAAATGGTACCTTCATAGTCTTCTGGCAAAAGTATAAATTGCTACAACATTTGAAGAAGATAATTTTATAATGTGTAGCAAAAGCTTTTCAAAATATGTATACCTTATAATTCATCAGTTCCTGTTCTAGAAATATATCCCTACAAAAGAATATGGATTTTCATACATATAAGGTGTTTCTCACAGCATTGCTTACACTAGTGAAAAATTTCAATCTACCTGCCAAAAGTAGTAGAATAAACTATAACACATTCAGAAGATGTAGCATTATGCAATCACTATAAAATAATGTTGAAATATATTAACATGGAAAAATATTTGGCAGAGATTAAGTGAAAAACACAAGTTACAAAATAACTTATTCAGTATGATCTCATTTTTCTAAGAAAACATGTGAACATGTAAAAGTTTGAAATTGTATGTCAAATTTTTAATAGTGGTTATGTTTGCTGGTTGGGGTCAAGTATAGTTTGTCCCCCTTCTTTGTTTATCAGCTTTTTTATACTGTTCCCATGGCAAATGTGTATCAGTTGTTCACTTTCAAATGAGAGGTGCTTTTAACATAGGAAAAAAGCTTCTAAACCTATAATCATACATGAGTACGTTAATCATCTATACAAAGAAGAGAAAGCCATTGACAAGAAAAGTGATCTAAAAAAAGGGAACCAGAGCAGAAAAGCCTCACCATCCGTTAACCAAGCCAGACACTTCCTCTCAACTAAGTCTCAGTTATTCTCTAACCTGCTGGTCCTGGAGGCAGTATTTGATAGCCAGTCACTGGAAGTGGTGGAACTACCACGTTCCAAGGATGCAGGAAGAGGAGGGAAGCATGGTCTTGTTTGAGCACCTTGGATTCAGTCTCTCAGAGATGTCCTGCTGGCCTTTGTGCCTATCTGAGGCATTTTTGTAAGTAGAAATTTCCAAATGGTATCCATCCTATGCACACGTGATCAGATAGCATGAACCTCCCCTACCAGTTGTCCTTTCCTAAACTGTCCACCCACCCATTTCTCTTGTGCCAAACTCCAAACAAGCTGCTTCAAGTTGGTGACACACCACCTGCTGGTCAACTCAAGGTACTAAGGCCACGCTTATCCCCATCCCCGCCTTCTTTCTTTTCAGGGGACCTTGTACGTAGTATTACTCTCTTATTTCTGGAATTGAGTAAATTCTACCTGGTCATCTTTTTCTCAGACACTTTTGGGGTCCTTTTTCTCCTTCTCTTTTTTCTTCCAACATTTGTCTAAGTATCTTGGGGAATTTTCTCTCCCACCTCTTCTCCTTCCCTTTTTCTTCCCCTTGAACCATGTGTGAGCCAAAATAAGCACCTAGTCACAATCAGTTATACAGGCTGTGCTAGCTACATGCCTGCAACAAACAGAAAGAAAGAAAAAAATGATGAAAGAATCAGAATAGAGCTTTTACTCTCTGAAGCCCCTGAACAGAGCAAATTATTGTCAATAAATGAGAAGATACATTTATTTTTCTTGTGTTCAATGTGCATTGCATTTAGGGATTCACCGGAGTATGAAGAAAAATCTCTGCTCTCAAAGCTTATGTCTCTGGGGGAAAAGTAGGACATGTAGAAAGCGCTATATAAGGAATAATGATAATTATATATCATAACAATCCATTTCTATTAATATTATAATACACTATATTAATATATTGTTAATAATACACGCTGACATTTGTGCAAAATGCTCATTTAATTCGCACAGCAAAGCTCTGAGTAGGTGCTATTATTATCTGCAAGTGACCTTCAGTGAGATTAACTAGCCTGCCTGCAGGTAGTAAGCAGCAGAAAAAGAGAGGCATTTGGATATGACTGTCTGTCTGACTCCAAACCCTGCACATGTACCCCACAAAATAATTTCGATAATCATAGAAGTTTTCATAGACTTGCTCATCCTTTTCTAATTAAACCTGCTTACCCTCAAGCACAACAGCCAATTGTATTGCACTTTGGAAGCTAATTATTGACATCACAGTAGTTTGCTATGTTATCCACTGCAAATGTGTGATCTTTCAGCCAGTGATAACGGTTTAGTTGTGGGACAGCCTGGTAGACTGACTGACATTTATAACTGTTTCTGAGGATAATGCTTCTATGGATTAAACACATCGAGTTCTAAATATCTGATTATCGTTCTCCCTTTTTGTAAGATGTCATTTACTTTTCAAAAACGCATTGCCTGTTAGTATATTTGCACTTACTTAATCTAATTCATTTAAATTTACCTTATGGTAGCATTTTCTCCTCCATCTAATCAGCTTCTTAGACTACGCTAGATTTCTAGCTGAAGCTGGATTTGTTGAAACATGGGAAGGAAAATTAAATGTTTATGGCACAAAAGATCTTACTTAGCATAATTATTTACATAACTCCCCCCTCAATAGTTTTATTTCAAAACCCTGATTTGACAGCAGTTGTCATTAATCTTTGAGGCTCTCACCCCAATAAATCACAGACTAGTGGTAAAGTTAATCTCAATCTAAATCTTCTAAAATGCCACTGCCTTTTTCAGAATTCTTTTAGTTCTTGAAAAGAGCTGCTCAGAGTAAAAAAAAATAATAAAAAAATAAATAAAATCTGAGACTGCCTCTGCATTTTTCTAGAGTCAGTTTGTAGAAAATATAGAAGGGCAATTTACAGAGTTAAGATTTCCTTTCTAAGTTTCAACATCATTGCTATTTCAAAGCATAAAATACAAAGTTGATTCAGGGATAAATGAGGCAAGGAAAATATTTAAATTAATTTTTTTCCTCGAAATGTGTGATAGCTAAGTGCATGAGGTGGGGCACAATGTGATCTTCATGAGAATCATAGGAAAAATGCAGTCAGAAACTCCAAATAGTCTTATTCTCATATGCAAACTATAGACCCCCCACCCCCTCAGCCTCACCTCTCTCCATCCTCCTGTTGCTGTTTCACTCTTGCTGAGCACTGGCCTCCTTCTGGGTCTGCTAAGCTGTCCTGGGTTCACATCACAGCCCACTGGCCTTGGCAGAAGATGATGTTCAATATATACTTTATGAATGAGTGAATGAATGAATCAATTTTTACACCATGGTTGTACTTATGAAAGAGCCATATTATTTTGATACCAAATCCATTTGTTCACAATTGTGTGTAGTTCTAAATAATGTCAATGTTCTACTGAATCACTTTTGCTCTTCACTGTACCGTATTATCCAAATCCAGGTAGCTGACTACAAGTTCTGTTTTCCAGTCTTTAGTGCCAAACTACTTGCTCAAGTTTTAATCCAAACATCACCCCCTGCAGGTTAAAAATCTGTGAGGCCTGAGCTTTTAACCTCATTTCCATATCCTTTCTTAAGGTATCACTGCCTTTATCATACACTTGGTTCAACATCCCAGTGGTTTACTTGCACTCTATTTGCGGAAACTTTCAGGTGCATCTTGGGATTATTTATACCTTTTGTGTGCAGAAAGGCTTTGGATAAGGTATTCCCTTTTATGACTTCCTGGAAGAACACAGAGGCAACCACAAGCCAGTTGGAACATGCAGAGGAATGAGGATCTAATATTCTTGCAGGAGGATTTTCTTATTTGCAGATCACAGAGGGTAAACTAAGAAAGGCCTTTTAGAAGCACATAAAAAAAGTGGTGGGGAAATTTTCAGTTTTCCTTCATGTTCTAATTAAACAAAGAGTGTTTGTTCTCAGGGCTCTTCTTTGTGATTGCCATTCTTGTTAGTGAAAGGCAGTAGACCTATTTATGCTGTGTAAAAGTCTCAAATTGAGAGGCAAATGCAGGGGAGGAGTCAAAGCTGAGAGGTGTGTGCTGTTTCCTTAACGTAACCATGGGAAGTGAGAAGATCAGCAGAGCTCCTTGGCTGGTGAAGATAAACACATGGTAGTGAGAAATCAGTGCAGGGGAGGATGGGCTAAAACAGCTGAAAAATAGCGACCTCCGTGGTGAGGCTTCAATAGATATTTGAATGCCTATAAATTCTTTTTAAATATATATTTTAATGGTCAGAATAACTACATTACCACATGGAAGAGTGATCTTTTTTCCTTTTATAAAATAAGAAAGGCAGGACACCTGTGTTTTTTACTTTATAAGAAATTCAAATTTCAAAAGTAATAATGCTCAATGTAGCAAGTCAAACAATACAGAGATATTTAAAAAATACATTTTTATAATAAAATAAATAAAATATATTACAGATATGTATAGACCTCTCATTCTCACCAAGATAACACACACCTGTAAGAAATGTACCTCATACATATGTATATGTGTCGGGGGGGGGGGTCTGTTTTTCCAGTTTAAAAAAAAAAAACATTAATCTGTAATTTGATTTTTCCCCTTAACAATGTACCATGGGCACATACATTGGCTCCAAGATCAATAATATAATTTGTTCTTTTTAATGTTTTCATATTCCTCCACAGTATAGTTATAGTTTATTCACCCTATTTCTGAACATTCAAGATGCTCCCAGTGTTCTGCCTCTGTAAATAGTGTTGCACTAAACATTCTAGCACATGTAGCTTAGTTTCTGGTACTTTTATTTCAACAGTATAGATCTCTAAAACAGATTATTGGCACTGAAAAGGTATCCATTTTACTATGCTTTTACTATTACTACACTATTTTCCCAGAGTGAAACTAAAAGCCACATAAGGGTCATGGCCTTTAAAGCACCAATATATGTCAACTTAGAGGATCAAGATTGTAATATGAGAGCACTAAAAGTTCATTTCAGAATCATTTCAAAAAAAAAAAAACAACAACAGGCATATCCTAACAGGTATGTTCACTAAATCTTTTATGTTGAAGATGTTTGCTTGCTTTTCATGTAGAATAAAAATATTTCTTAAAAACCAAAGCATCTTAAGCCAAATTGACTAAAATTCCTCAAAGTAAAAGGTTGGAGTATATTTCTCCCTGGCTAATCCTTATCGGCACACACCAAAAATTCCATGAACTCTAAAGGCCATTCCTGTCATAGAATCAATTGCTGATTGATTTAAAAAAATTTATGAGCAACTGAGAACTGATGTGTTAGGAAGAACAAAAATGTTCATGTTGGTCTAGAAATACTGGACTGTACTTCCAAAGCATGCAATGGTGCTAGCGTGACAAAGGGCCAGTTGCATCCTCACTTATTTCTATCTTATTTGCTGGACAGTGGCCTTAGTAACTGAAGAGCCAGGTCTTCCACATGCCATCTCGATGAGGCAGGAATGGGGCCCACAATCCAAACATAAGGATAGGAGCACCCCAGGTCTACAACTGTATTCTTTCTGGCATGGGGTGTTTATTGCAAACCACCTCTTTTAAATTATACATTTCACCACATTGTTTGGTTTGGGACTTTGGAGTGACAGGCTGGACTCTATTAGTCTATAATTTGAGAGCATATATATTCTATATTACCATTAACTAATCTGGCTATACCATCCAACACACTCTAAGACAGAAGCAACTGAGCACAGGGTTCCCTGCCTTAAAAAAAGAAAAGAAAAGTTATATTCAACATAAATTAAGGGAAAATTGTTCACATTACCTACCAAAGCATTCTTTGTTTTAGAAAGCCACTCATTGCAGGATTATAAGAAATGTGTGTACCACTGGTGCACTGAAAATGGCATTCAACCAACCAGAATTCAACTCATATTTTTCAAGAACACATTTATTAAGTAAAATAAACATGAGTCCAATTTTGGACCCAACTTACTTGCCCAGATGGTCTGTGTCCTTTCCTTCGGAACAAAAAAGTAGGCAAGCAATTCCTAGCTGCCTGTGGAGAACAGGCTATTTTACCGCCTCTCCAGGGGTGCTTAAAAGTAACCTGCTAAAAATAGCCCCTCAACTCTTACATCAGTGTCCTCAACTGAAGGGCCAAGAGAAACTATAAATTACCTGAAATATGTCCCCTGCATTCTAATTCCATAAGAATAGTATTAGCTGAAAATCCCTAGTAATCCTCTTGACATTTCCAACATTAATAACCTATTTCTTTATTTACCATTTCCAAACTAGTAGGAAAGGCAGTGTGGTAAGTGGTGAGAATGCTGGCATATTGGAGACCTGGGGGATCAGGATTCTCATCCCCCAATCAGCTACTCACTAGCTGAGGGAGTTATTTGTCTCTTTACAGACAGTCTCTGATTTACCATGGTTCGACTTACAGTTTTTCGATTTGATGGTAGTGTGAAAGCTGTATACATTCAGTAGAAACTGTACAGAATTCTGAATTTTGCTCTTTTCCTGGGTTAGTTGTGTGTTAGGTTATTTTGCCTGGCTGTAGGCTAAAGCAGGTGTTCTGAGCACATTGAAGTTAGGCTAAGCCAAGCTACGATGTCCAGTATGTTAGGTAAGTTAAATGCATTCTCCACCTGTGATAGTCTCAGCTTACGATGAGTTTATTGAGACATGACCACACTGTAAGTAGAGGAAAACCTATATGAGATTCCTCAATTGTAAAAGGGAACTAATACTCAACTCAGATGGTGGCTCTCTGGGTTGGAAATCATGCTTTTCAGAGTTTTATCCAATAAAAATGATAAATGCACAAAGATATATGTAAGACAAGTTCATTGCAACATTCGTAATAACAACAATAAAAAGGAGACAACCTAAAAATAAGAGATTAATCAAAATAATCACAATGTATTAATTCAATGCTGTATATATCATGCAGCCATGAAAAGGGTGGATGGTAAGATGGCTTTGATGTAATAAGTGAAAAAAGCAAAAACATTATGCATAAATGACTATTGCTTTAGGCCCAAGAAAACCCCACTATGCCTTAGCCCGATTTTTATTACAATCACGTATGTTTTCAAATGCATAGAAAGTATTTGCAGTGACAAGAAGCGATAAACATGTATCTATTCTGAAGAAAAAATCACATTGCAAGTCTTTCCTCTACTATTCATTTTGGTATTGAGTACATCCATTTATAATAAACCTGTATTGGTTTTATAATTAAAATTAAAGACAATAAAGAAAGTAATGAGAAATACTAATCAATTACGTCATGTAAAGCACTTGGCAGAATGCCTAGTGGACTTAGGTGAATGGTCATTATCATAGTTATTTCTGTCCAGAAGCAATGGAACTCCTTAAGTAAAGCAAGTTTACATCAACCAGGCGTGTTTGTGTGTGAACTCGATTGGTTTTTTTTAATGGTTGATTACTGTCTTTACTGTCACGATACATATTATGGATATATACATATGTCAGGACATCAAATTGTGTATTTTTATTATATGTCAATTATACCTCAACCAAATTGTTTTAAAAAAAGTGGAGCTAAACATTTCAACAGTAGTAATATGAAAGATGGCAGCATGAGATCAGAAAGAAAGGTTTCTAAGATCTTTATGTTATTCAGAAGATTTCTTTTATGTCATTCAAAAGATGTAACTATGAAGATATTTACATTAGGCTTTGCTATATCAAATATGGATTTACATTTTTAAGTATAATTACTAAAAGAAAAGAAATAGATTACATAACTCCCAAAACACTAGAGGGGAGGAATTAAAATACAGAAAACTGGAAAAATCCAAAAGAAAGCAGGAGAGGAGAGAAACAGAATGGTAAATAGAGAATAAAAATACCCATGATCAGTGTTGATTGTGTGAATTCACGTTAAAATGGAAAGACTCTCGTTAAGTAAGAAACAAAAAGATGGATCCATTTTTAATTCATT
The DNA here is from genome assembly GCF_048564905.1 of Vicugna pacos. Lineage (NCBI taxonomy): Eukaryota > Metazoa > Chordata > Mammalia > Artiodactyla > Camelidae > Vicugna > Vicugna pacos. The sequence continues at coordinate 37,945,659 of NC_133001.1, forward strand.
CAGTCCCACAGGTGTAGGGTGTGTGTGTATACACACACACACACAGATAAAAGGCTCAGAGACTTCTCCCTAACTCAACTTCCTTAAACTGCTTCTCTGAAGCCTTGAAAATAACTGAAGGAAAGTTCTTTATACCAAAAATAACAAAGGGAACTGACTTGGTGGGGAGGAAAGAGCGTCAGGGAAGTTGAAGGGAGACAAAAAGATCTGGCAAAGGGAAATGTGCTTCCCTGCTGTAACCTCAGCAAAAAGGTAAATGAGGCTGTCTGCTATCCAGCTGGCCTGCAGCAAACAGTGCAGCCCCTCCTACCTAAAGCAAGGCCTCAGGGCAGGGTGGGGCTCGTGTCAGGGACCTGGGGCTCCTCTTCCCCAGAGGGGCTCTGAAGGTAAAGAAGAGGCCTTCCCTGCACAGTAGAGCTAGAACTCTACCGAGAAATGTGAAACTAAATTTAACCAGGCCAGACGGGACCTTCATCCATTCTTTCATGAAATCTGTGAAACTGGATAGATCGTTCTAATCAATCTTATCTGGAAAACAGATGGAAAATTCTTCCCAGAACTTAATTCTTTAGTCTTATTCCAAAAGGAGGCCACGTGGCTCCTCTGGGCTGTGTGCGTTTGGCAGGCCTCTCCCGGCCGCTACTGATTCCACACGTGTTGGGGTTGATGTGCCGGGAATTGTGGGCGAGACACTAGGAGACTCTGAATGGTCCTGCGGTTCATTGCCTGTAAACAGCAGCTCCAGATGTTGTTCCCCGCCCAATTATCTAGGAATCTGTGATCCTGGACTCATCACTGGGATGCTAAAAAAGAAATTGCACCAGACTATGAATCAAAAGACAGGATTTCTCATATTAGCTCTGCCTTAATCGAGTTAGGGGGTAGTGAGTGAGTCCACCGCATTCCCATTATGAATCCTCCTTAATAATCAATAAGTGGGAATGGTAGTATCTCCAGATTTTTCTGGAAAGCAAGGGAAATAGTATAGAAAAAAAGTACTTTGCAAACCCGTAATGTACTGTAGAAATGTGAAGTGTACTCATTTCTTACCCTTGTGAGACAATTTTAAGCCTTCTTAGTACCTTTGCCTGCATAACATCATCTTCTACAAAGGAGGCTGAGAATTTTAGTTGACACCTAGAGTACGGCCCACCTGATACGCCCACTCTCTTCTCACACACCTACGACAACAATCCCATCTGCCCATCCTACCTTTGGTACTTCCTTAATCTATTGGTTAAAGGTCATCGGTCCAAGGATGCATGTGATGCAGACTGGGCCAGTCATAGTACCTCTTTTGCTTTGGCCACATTGGAGTGTTTCAAGGGTAAACTCCTGATTCAGGCAGACAATTCCATCACCTAATAAGTCCCTTCCCCACGTTTTTCAGATGGCACCAGAACACCCTTCTTCTATGGCCACATCTTAAGATATAAAACCTAGAACCTATTAGCAGTCACTTTTTCTGCTTTGCCTACCGTGTTCTGGGAGCCAAGTGGAAGAAGAGGGCTGGGTCTTAACTTTAGTTCTCTGAGTTCAAGTATAATGTGCCCACCTTGAGCTGGGCCTCATCCAAAGCCCGGTGTCCCCCCATCTAAACACCCTTATTTTTTCCTCTTGAGAGAGTAAGCTTCCAGTATCCTGGTATTGAATAAAGGAGGGGACAGGATCTGGGAACCTAACTGCTTTAGGAAGATTTTCAGCCAGTCTTCCCTATGTTAGTCTCAGCTTTACCTACAGTTTTAATGGTACCTGGTGCCACTAATTCCTGAGTCTTTGAAGGGTTCTCTAGTGCAAATCGGATTGATTTTCTGGTTTCCACTGTTGAATTAGTAGTCAGCCATCTGCTTTCTAGCTTCCAAAATATTGTCATTGTGTCACTGTGTAAATGCCCTATCTGACACCTGATTGCAATTGCTCATTAAAGGTGCTTGGCATGGGAGTGACTTGTTTCACAGAAATAGGTAACTAATAAATATCTTTCTTATCTTTTCTAAAATTAATAACAAGCCTATAGATTTTCAGTCTGCTTTTCAATATCATATTGCTAATGTCATTAAGTATTCTTAAATATTCCACTGCCATCAAATATTCCTCCATTCCATCTCACTTATTACATCATATATTTTGTCTTAAAAGCAGGTATTTGAAAAACAGTATCTCAACCCTTAAGGATGAATTCCCCTAGTGATGTTAATGTGGTGGTGGGGAAAAAAACTGAGTGGAAAAGGCAAAACCAAAGTTTAGAAGTAAAATTAGATACAGAAATGAAAAGGCCTTCTCCACCTTCGCATCGTGTAGATAAGGCTGTCTCAGAAAAGAATTCCATCCATTTCCTCATTCTTCTCTAGTGAATTTGCTTTTCTACCAACATTAGCAAAGAAAATAAATGTAATTTATCTTTTGTTTTTCCTGGCTCCTGATAGAGCACCTGGCACTTCCGAGGTTCTCTGTCAGTGCTTTTGCTTTGGTAGATGGAGATTGTGAGTTGATTCAATGTATTATTTTTCTATTTGGGTTACTTATTAATATATTATTAATGTATTAATGTAATCTAGTTATTAACACAGTATTAATGTAATCTAGTTATTAACACAGTATTAATGTATGGTATAATGTATTAATGTAGAAACAGTACATTAATGGTTATATTTCAGTATAAATGATTGAAATAATTTAATGATTAATACATTATAAATTATGATTTAAGAATAATAATTTCATGTAATGCACTGTGAATACATTATAAATACATTGTAGTGATTTCATTGTAAGCATATGATATTTTAGGTGCACATACCAATCATTCCTTATAAAGTTACAAAGTGGTTTCTATGGGAAAAATGGAAAGTCAATTCAGAGGGCCAAGAACATTCTTAAAAACAATTTTTTGGAGCAATTCTAATTTGTATATCATGTAACAGATGGTCATTATTTATATGTTAAATGTCTTTAACTTTTATTTTGATTTTAGAATTTTCCAACTGCTTTAAATCTCACTCTATAACCAAAACTTCATGGAATCGGAAATGAACCCAAAATACGATCGTTCAGTTGGCTGCAACTCATTGCCAGGACTTTAGAAGCCTTTGTTTCCAGGTCCCTGCCATTGGTGGGGCCTTGAGAACCTACAATATCTTTTAGTTTTATCCACTCCATCAGTTCTATTTTTGTGTCTCCATACTTAGCACACAGAGCTATCTTTATCCCTCCAGCTGACTGGCATGAGAGTCCCCAGGGCATAGTAGTTACACAGGATTATTGAAGCATACTTCCTACCCTTCAAATAAGACAATGCAGAATGCAGAAGACACATCAGAAACGGTCACAATGGTAGAAGGAGAGTGTGTGTGTGTGTGTGTGTGTGTGTGTGTGTGTGTGTGAATTGCTAAAGATTTCTTTCTTTGTACTAAGTTCTATGCACTATTAAGAGCACAGTATCTATAATGTTTCTTAGAAGTTCATTTTAGGCTATGTATTATAATCTGTTCCCATGCCTAAATTCACTTGGAAACATCAAGATAAAATAAAGTTTCTTATAATCATATAATCCAGATTTCAAAAATTGAGAGTTTTTTTATAAACCTCTATTACCTTTATCCTCAATTCAGGAATCCATAGTTACGCAACATTCCATTTGATCCAATGAACAGTCGGATTGTTCTAAGAGGCCAAAATTCAACAACTGTCAATCCTTTGCTTGCTTTTCAGCAGTTCAGTTGGAGTTGACAGTTGTAAGCGTGGCCTGCTGAATGCATCAGAATGGGGAAGACTGTTGAGTTCTGAACGGATACCAAGCTTCACATGCTCTTTCTGTACTGGTGGGAGCACTGCAGCTCTTCTGCTGGGGTTTGCACTGCCCAGTACACTAGACACTGGGCATCTGAAGCTACTGAGCACGAGGAACGAGGCTCATCTGAACTGAGATATGCAACAAGCATAAACTACACATGGGATTTCAAAGTCTCAGCACCCAAAATGAAGAAGGTAATGGATCTCATTAATAATCTTTTATATTGATTGCATTTTGAAATGATAATGTCTCAGCTGTATTGAGTTCAATAGATGAGATTTTTAAAATTAATTTGTACCTTTCTCTCTTTACTTTCCTAATAGGCCACTAGAAAATATAAAATGACATTTGTGGCTCACATATGTGACTCACTTTATATTTCTAGTGGACAGCACTGGTCTAGAGGCTGCCATAATAAATCACATGACCAGTCATTGGTCTTTTAAGATTGGAAATGAGAGCTGCTGCAGAATTTTACTCTAAATCAGGCTAATCAGAAGAAAATATGACCAGGAGTAAAGGTTAGAGCAGCCCCGGCTGGTTTAGTTTCCCATCCAAAGCATTGTAATAGTACCCAACAGGACTGTGAGGTCATGTCTATGGACACTGGTAGAGATAAATGTCACGCAGTGTATGTAATACCTGCCTTACTTAGCTCTTTCCCAGTTGATAGCACATCCTTCATTTTCATCTTAGCTGTTATTAACTGTACTTATTTCACAGCATGGAAACAGGAGAGTGAATCATGAATTCACTTGTTTTGACTTTTTGTTGTTTGTTTCCCCCAACCATTGCTGCTAAAATGAAGATGAGGAATCTTTTCATAGGAAATGGAACCATGAATTTGATTTTTTAAAATGTAATGGAAAATAAAAACTTCCAAGATTCTATGTAGGGGCAACAGGTAACTAGTTGTTATTACAGGAGCATCATTACTGGACACACGCACAGGGAGTTCACACTGACCCTGAATAATAATATACATGAAAAATTCAGTCCCAAATTCCTGATGTGGGATTACCAGATTACTGAATTAAAAACACATTGGGGGTCATTGCTGCCAGCAAAGAGTTGTGTAACTGCTGGTAAAAACAATAGTGATTTCTGGAGTAGATTGAAAACAAAACAATATCTTTGTAATGTTCTGAAAGTGTTGCATGAATAGAACTAAGATAGGCCCCACTGCATTTCCCAGCCTGATTTGCTGACCATCTTGTCTGCCCATAATTGTTTTCTGCCATTCATTTCCTCCAATTGTCAATTATTACTAAAACAATTATGAAAAAAAAACAAGTATCCGTCTTTGTTTCCTGTTGCTGATGAATACAGTGAAGTCATAGACCAGACTAGTGCATCATAATCTTTTCCATTACAATGAATTATGCTGTCACAAACAGGATACAGCTCTGTACTGGGCAGAGAAGCCTAAATGGGGCTGAATTAGCACAAACCTGATCGTCAGCCATGGCAGCAAGGAATTAGAGCACTGGGACTTATTTCTCCACTTTTTCAAAACATACTGATTTTTGTGCCTCATTTGAAAAGTAGAACATGCTTATCCTGGAGACAAAGTAGAAAATAAAAATCAGCATTACCTCAACAACCAGAGAGTCTTATTATTAACATTTTGGTGTATGAATTTTTAAGTCTTAACCCTTTTTCGTACATACATTTATGATTTTTAAGAAAATGGGATCATTTGATGTATATAATTTTTGCCTTCTCTTTTTCACTTAACTATGAAGTGTTTCTGATGCCATTAAATATTTTAAAGTAATTTAGTGGCTATATGAAATTCCATATTGAGGAATAGTATTTAGCAATTCCCTTATTTTGTATATTTGTCCAAAATTTGTCTGTTTCAAATAAGTTTTCTTTTACATACATTTTTGTCTCAATGTATGAATGTTTCCTTGGGATATATTCCTAAAAGATAGACTATTTACTTTTCACTAAAGAATATATTGGATACTTTGAAATAAAATATTTAGAGTAACAGATCTAGGAAACTTTTGTCACAGTTAAGGCAAAGATGTGCATTAAAAATTTAATAACCAAACTTAATGTACATACCTTTCCTAACAGGATACACAAATGAAATACTTTCAATAATTACAAAGTTTAAGGTAAATCTAAAATGGGTCTATTCAAAATGCCCTTCCGACCAGCCAGCTGTAAGGGTGTAAATAATTCCATGATGTCCTTTCCAGAATCTCCTAGCACAGCTGGCTTCTAAACCTTTTAGGAGCCCACAGATGATTCTGCTGTGATTCTGTGACCTCTTGGTTTCCTAAGGAGCTTGCTTCTAGGCTGCCTGAGCTGTCCTTGACCTAGGCTGGGCATTGTTACCTGATTGTGCCACTAGAGGGCAGCCAGGGACAGGGAGAGGAGTTCACACGCTTGGTCCTGTTTTCAGCATAGTCTTTACTTCATGAGGTAACTGAGGAGAAATCTTAAAATGAGGCACTAAAGGAAAAAAACAATTTAGGTAATAAATATTAAAATAAAGAGGTGACTTCACCTCTGTGAGCCTCGGTTTTCTCATATATTCAGTAGGGCTGGCCGTGGAACCTGCCCGTAGGTGGTTGTGAATAAGAGAATGGATGTAAAAAGCTGAGCATATAGAAAATGCCCCATCAGTAGTGGGTGTTGTCATTATTTCCGGCCCTTACCTTCCTCCTAAGCTGTTTCCCATTTCCAGCTGTCCACTCGATTATCCCATCATCATCTCAAATTGAATGCGTCTGAAACCAAAATCCTTGCCCCCCAACTCCCTGACCTACTGCTATATCTTGAACTGTTTCTTCGAACAGACCATGACACATGACATCCTCTCTAACATGTCCTCTCCTCCTAAAACCATATCCAATTAGTTTACAAAATGTGGATTTGTCCTCTAACCTGTCTTCGGCTAGTTGGTTTCTTTCTGTTGTCACCAGCACCCAGGCCTCGGAAGGTCCTGCCTTGAATGGGCAGATCTTATTGATGTAATTTCCCTTTCCAAAATCCTCAGTGGCTCCCCAGTGTCTAAAAATTAGATTCTAAATTCTTTAGTCTGGCATTACTGTCCCTCTGCCATCTGACCCCAGCCTCCTTCAGATGCTTCTCTCTTGCTCCATGTGTGCATTGTCCCTGCTCCTGTCAAGCTGTCCTGTCCAGCCACAGTTCCCTGGTAGGACCGCCAGATGTAGGAAATAAAAAACACAGGACACCCAGTTAAACATAAGTCAGAGAAACAACAAATATATTTTGTATAAGTATGTCCCATGCAATAAGTCTCATACACACGTGTGCAATAGGACATCCTCTTTCAGAACAAGCATATGTTATCTGGAATTCACATGGAAGTGGAAGCCTGCATTTCATCTGGCAACCCAGGTACATTCCTATCTGCCTGTGCACACAGCTCCATTCTCATCTTGGAAGTTCTTATCTCTTGCTATACAGATCTCCTTCTACTCTTCTTTCAAGGCTTAGCTCAAACCTCATCCCTCTGTGAAGCCTGCCTGGATCGCGCCTTCCTTATCTGCACTCATCTACATCATTCATTTGGTTCCATACATAGGTTGTCTTACGTCCCCCTATAGTTCTCTCCATGTAAATGTTGAGTTTATCAAAGGCAGAGGTTGTATTGTAAGTAGGAGAACTTAATAAATCTACTTCAGTGGTGGTGCTGCTGACCTGTAATAAAGGATGTGAAGGGATGAGAGTGTAGGAGAAAAAGAACCTGCAGAGGCTACTCGTCTGGATTTAAGGTGCTCATAGACCAATGAAAGTCAATATGCAGCTCCCCCCCACCCACAGCATCAGTCCAGGTGGGTATGGCTTGGCACACTTCTCCCGACGCACCTCCTTCAGCACCTCCTCCAAGTTGTGGATTACATTTGGTGACATCTAAATTTCTGAACATTCCGCACTGTCTCTTCAGTAATCTGATTTCACTTATATTCAAAGGTGAGGGTCAAGGGTGACTATACAGTGTAACCTGTAAACATAAGTGGTTGTAGGAGCTATACTGGAAACCAGGAAATAAATTTCTGTTTAATTAATCGAGGAGCTTAAAAAAATGACAATTTTTTCTTTTCAAAAAATCAGGCAACTCTAATAACTTAAAATATTCTCCGTGGCTTAAGAATACATCAAGAAAGCTGTGAAACTATTAGGCCATTCCCAAGAACTCTGTTTTAAGTAAGTGGTATTTCATGAATACATTTATAAGCATCTGTGGGCATCCAGAAATGAATGACGAACAAGACTTTTAAAAGTGAAAAAAATATATATTCTTAGAATAAAATGCGTAACTCATCATTGTTTCTATTATTTAAGCCTGTAATAGTGTTTAAAACATTTTTATCCTCATGATGTAAACATGTAAATGCGTCAAATGAGAAATGTTATTTTGAAACTATAAAAGGAAAAAAAATTCAAGATCAACAGAAATCAGGATCAACTGTACACAACATCTCTAGCGCTAGACCCACGTGGAGCAGCAATTAATTAGACTACCTTAGATTTCACTTTGTGGAAATAATAAAATGGATTCAGAATTGACTTTGCCGCACTGGAGTGTCCTGGAGACAAGGGCTAAGAGTCTGTTTTGTTTCTTCAGACCCATCATATTTGTCCAGATTTTGTTTCCCTCTATTTTTAACAACCTAAATTCAGCTAAGAAATACTGCTCTTTCTATTCAAGAATATTAGACTCTGCTGTTTCCATGGAATGAATTACAATTTTCTAATCAGAAGAAAATAACCCTTAAATTCTTCCAGGAAAGAGAACAGCCAGTGAGAGCCACACTGAGACAGAACTGAGAGTGGCCTCCTGCGTTCGCTGCAGTCTGGCCAGCTCAGCTTTTCCAGCTTCCAGCTCTGCTATCTTCTTACGACAGATTCTAAACATACCAATCTCAAACTGGGGTAAGCCAAAATAACAGCAACACATCTCCTCCTGCTCTTCCTCTTCAGTAAACCACCAGAACCTCACTCCTTTGACATCGTGGTGACATTACTCAAGTTTCTCCAGGACACAAATGTGGTATTATCGGCGATAGAGGCAAACATGGTACATCATCTAAACAAACGCACTTGTCTGATGGCAAGGAATGTTAAACGAAGTTGGAATGTCCCTCGGAGCTTTCCAAGCTTTTGTGGGCAGCATCAGCTGCTCTTGGATTCCCTTTCGACCTTTCCACTTCCAACCCAGGGACATTTTTTCAAATCACTCAGAAAATATATGTTGAATGACTGTTTTGAAATAATAAGTTAAATGAAATAATGATTGTGAACAGTTTCTGTCACTGGAGTTGCTAAATACTGTTTTTTGTGCTTCTAGAAGGTTTTCCTTAGTCTGAAAATAAATGTTCAGGAAAAGCTTATCATTAAAAAAATTTAATCTTCACTTAATTTTATACAAAATTTAAATTTTAGTTAAAATAACTTTTCTAAAATAGACCTTTGCTTGAGGGCCTGTCTATTAAATATATTCTAAACCAGTATTGATTAAAAAAAGTAGATGAATTCTTAATCAGTACTTTGCAAAGGATAGAAAAACAGACAAATATCAAGAAATTATCTTTCAGAAAGGACCTTCTATGAAATTATGTAAACTATTTAATTTCCTGCTGATAATGAAGCCAAAGAAAACTTAGTGGAGATAAAGCTATCTTAAGAAAACCACTAGCTAAAAAATATGTATTATTGTTAAAAACCAAAGATGTCATATCACTGAGGCTGATTTCTACGTTTCTTCAGAGACATAAGTAAAGCTTCTGAGCCCTGCATGAGGATCTGCCCTCCGGTTATATACACCATGTCTGTGGCTGATACCCACAGTGCGTGATGTGCATGTATACGCAACAATGGATGGTCTGGAAAAGGGCACTTACCTTAACTCACAGACATGGGATCATTTCAAGCTCATCCCTCTGTGGAAGACTCTCTCGTTCTGCTTCACTGACTCCTGCCCAGCTTCTCTTCCACGTGTCTAAACACCCAGAGATTCCTGTTTTCTCTTCCAACCTGCTGCATTCACCTCCATTGCCCAAATCCAGTTCAGAAGTGGGGAGAGGGAAAAAAATTGAATTTGCAAGCTGTTTACGCCTCACGACAACAGTGAAGCTGCTAAGCTTTGAGCTCAATGGATTAGAGGTTGTTTGGCTAAATGGCAGGCAGACTTCCTCCTATTCTTTCTGAACTTAGTTTTCCTGCCTCCAGCGGAGCTTTTTCCTTTCCTGGGCTATAAATAGGCTGGTCGTAAGAGTACAGAGGAAAGAAGAAGGCAGGAAATGCATTTGATTTCAAAAAGCAGTCTTAGGTGTGTGTGTGTTTCAAATGAACACCAATAAACAAGTTAAGGAAAATTCAACTTTGGTGTGTGTACCATTGCCAACATTTTCTTTAATTTCCTGTAACCTCGGTTTGGCTATATGTTGTCATTTCCCATAAGCAAAGCTTGGGTTTGGAGATGTCTCATTTTGTATATAAACCATAAACAAACCTACATCTAAGCCTTCATTTTTCAAAGAAGTGCCATAAGAATCAAATTTCCAGGGGGGAAATGAGGAAGGGGGCGGACAAGGGGGGTTACCATAATTGTTTCTTTTCATTCAAAAGGAGGTGAAGCAGTACTTTTCGAGGCAAGATTCAACAAAAGGAAAATGTCAGGTGAACAAGAAAAGCAGATATTTTTGCTTGAAAGAATGTATAATGTTGAATTTATAAACCGTCTATCATTTATCAACCAGCCATCTGTACTAAATTAATAGATTGTCCACAGTCTTGCTACTCAAAGTTGTTTAACTTTTCTCATAATTATATGCAACAAAAACAAAAATAAAATCTAGGTGTCATTTTTTACATGTCAGATTGATCAAAATTTCAGATTTTTGTGATACCATTGAAGTATGGTGAAATCAGCATCCATAGAATAGTAGATGGAAGTGTAAACTGGCATAAACTGTTGATACAGGGTACTTCTTGACTTCTTTCAAAATGTTAAGTGAACATTCTCTAACAAGATGCTTAAATATGGTTGATTCTGCAAAGTGGGAGTGGAGATCTGGAATGGGGGACAGTTTTGTTTCTGATATACGTATATTGTGCTCTTTTATCTTTTATACTATGTATGCCATGCTTTAAAAACTTATTAATTTTAAAGATAGAATTTTAAAAACTTATTACTTAGGGTCCTTCATAGGATTCCATTAGTTATTTGTTTATTTTCTATTATCTACCTGTTGATCACTCTACACTTAACTGTCTCAACCAGCTTCTCTTTACATTGAGGTAACACTTTGAGAAGCAATACTGGGATATTTAGAGAATCTCTGGACAGGAGGGGCTACTCAGGGCGCCGTCCACAGACCAGTAGCATCAGTAGCACTTTGATCAGCATCTCCAGGACAGGGGCCGAGGAATCTGTATTTTCACTCCAGGTGGTTCTGATACTCACTAAAGTATGAGAAGCACCGGTCTATTGGATTCTTTTGTTTCTTTGTTTATTAATATTCAACCCTCTAAAAAGAGTCTGAGCATACAGCAAGGTGACTAGAGTTAATAATACTGTATTGCATATTTGAAAGTTGTTGAGTGAGTAAATCTCAAAAGGTCTGATCACCAGAAAGAAAAATTTGTATAACTATGAATGATGGCAGGTGTTAACTAGATTCATTGGGTTGATTTCACAATATGTACAAATATCAAATAATTATGTTGTACACCTGAAACTAATATAGTTATACGTCAGTTATACCTCAAATAAATAAATAATAAAAAGAATTTGAGACACTGATTTTATTTTATGCAAGAATAAGGATTTTTTAAACACTTTTGTGTGTATATATATTTTTTACTGAAGTATAGTCAGTTTACAATGTTGTGTCAATTTCTGGTGTACAGCACAATGCTTCAGTCATACATGAACATATATATATTCATTTTCATATTCTTTTTCACCTTAAGTTACTACAAGATACTGAATATAGTTCCCTGTGCTATACAGTATAATCTTGTTGTTAAACACTTTTAATGCCACTGACTACTATTTAGAAGGCTAGAAGAGTTTTTACACATAAAAGTTAAAAAGCCACACTAACTTCCCAATTACTTTGGAGGAGCTACCAAAGTAACTGCAAGGCAAAAGCAGTAGAAAGAGCAAGCGATGGAGAGACGAAAGCACTCTCTCATTTGGGGGTAGTCATGATAAAAAACATACATTCAAAGCAGGCTTTACTAACAGCTATGTTGGAAAATTATAAGTTGCCTGAAATAAGACAAAACCAAAGAAAATATGAAGAAATTTAAGTCTCTAAACAGAAACAAAATGTTCCACTCTCCATTTTTGTTTAATGATTTGATTTCGGTTTTCTGGCCCAGCACCTCTTGTCCATTCACAGCCTTAATGCCAAGCCCTGCAGATGAGAAACAATGAGTTGAACAATGAGCTCAGCCGGAGCTGGTGAGGGAAAAGCGGGAGTGTCTGCCTCCCCCAGCACAGATGGGGAGGAAAAGAGTCCTTTAAAAAAACAAAAAGAGAGAGAGAAAAAGGAGTGAATGACCTCGTTGTAACAGCAGAAAGGAAGAAGGAAGTCCATGGTGGTCAGGCTGTAACAGCTGCAGTGTATTCAGGTGGCTACAAGGTACACGAGTTGACTTTGGCAAGAAAATGACTGGCAACCGGGTAGTATGTTTCTGGGAGCAAACCATCCTCCCACATGAGAAGAATGAGCTCTTCTGAGAAACTCCAGGTCCACTTACCAGGCTTTCATTGTTCTCTGAAAACTTTCCTTCTCTTTTTGTGGGGAATTATTTTACTTCTCAAAAAGAGCAACTTCACGCCCTCCCGACATAGCCCGTCTCTAGAACTGAAGCTTTAAAACATTTTTGGAAACAGAAAGGCTCTGTACTCTTAATCTAAAATTAACGATAGACTCTCTTAAAAGGCATTAGGGGGAAAAAGTCAAAGGCCTCATGAGGAAAGGTATGTGCAAATTTCTTCAGCTATTTTGGTTCTGCAAGTGGAGGAAAACACATTTTTTATTGCAGTCATCTACAAAGAATTTCAATGAATACAGTATAAAGGAAACCCAAGCAGAAGTCCTCAAGGAAAATGCAAAAAAGTCTGTGTATTATTTCTCAAATGACCCCAATGCACAGCATGTATCTGAGCCTGAATGCCTTGTAAGTATTTTAAATAATAACCTTTGTTCACAAAGTGCAGAAGTTCTAGGTGTTACCAAAGTGTGAGGAAACTGTGTTCCTTTGACTCGAATGGTTGTATCATACTAATAAACATAAATCAGACCTGTTGGAATGTCTAATCCAAAGGACACAGGTAAAGGATGGGTCTCTAAATTTTAGCAGCAACATTGAAAAGATGGTTGCAAGTTAGGAAGGAATTCCACGTTATAAAGATAAAATATAAAAGTTAACAACTTTTTAAAGGAACTAGAAGACTTAGTGGAATAAGAGTGAAACTTTTCCATTAATTTTAGTGAAATCAAATTGTGTTCATCAGTAGCTTATTTGTACTTGGCCTAACTGTCAGTAAACAAGAAAAAGTTACCTTGCAGAATTGCAATAATCTTGGCACAGATGAAACAGTTCACCATATCTCCCAGGAGAAGCCCAGCCTTGGTTAAAATTCAGTGGGAAAATCAAAACTAGACTGCCCTCCCTGGATTTGGCTATGGCCTTGATTGGTATTCTGTCACTTTGTCATGTACCTAAAATAAAATAGTGCTAGTTTCCAGGTAATGATGATTAAAAAAAATAATAATAATCTTGAGATTCTCTAGTAATAAATGCCTAGAGTTTATCAGTTTCATCAAGACTAAAATCTGATGTCATAATAACTAACGGAAATTCTAATTGATGTTGTGGTAAAAGTTTTTCTGTTAATTTTGAAACATAGACACTTTTCATTGTTTTTGTCAGTTGTGTGTTCTTTTGGGGAAAAACCTTTGGACTCAACCTAAAGTGGTTCATGAAGCTAATCACTGATAGGGGCAGGAAGAAGCAAAACCATCACTGGGAGGAAAATATGCAGAAAAGAAAACAGATCATTATAGGGACCGTTCAAGGCACACTTCTGAAGACAGGAAGATTGCCATGGGCTCCAAGAGCACTGATGTCCAAACAGTACCTTATTTTTGTGCAGCATTTGGAAAGAGGAAGAGAAGGAAGTAGGAAAGAAAACATGGCAGTGAAATTGACTAACCTATCAAAGATTAAAATGTGTTGCTTTGGCAGACACTCTGTTCTGGTTGAGGCCAAGTGGTAGGCTGGTTGCTAATTTAATAGTTCATACAGTTTCCTTGCTTGCACAGTAGATTAGTTTGAATTCATAATAGAGTCAATACACTCTGTAATCCCCAGAAACATACGATTATACAATTAATGAAAAAAATAAAAACTGAGTTTATATTGATGTTGTCAAGGTGAACACAATCACAAGCTTTAGAATTCTTACATAAAGTTTGGGGTGCAAATTCATCCCAATTAGATGCAGCAAGTTAAAATAACTGAGTCTTCTGGTTGTATCCAGTATGACCAAAAGACTCTCTCCCTTGCTGGCTTGAAGAACCAACTGCCATGGCGTGAGCTGCCTCTGGAGAGCACATGGCAGGGTACTGAGGGCAGCCTCCTTCCAACAGCAAGCAAGAAACTGACACCTTCGAGCCGTCAGCCTGCAAAGAACTGGATGCTGCCAACAACACATGAGCTGGAAGCAACTCCTTCCCCAGTAAAGCCTCAGATGAGATGAAAGCCTCAGCTGACAACTTGATTGCATCTTTGTAAGACTCTGAATCAGTGGATCCAGCTAAGCTGTGTCTGGCCAGGCAGGCTATAGAAGAGTCTCCTATCATGATGGTTAACAGCTATGTGTAAGGTCATCATATACACATAACCATGTATATCCTGTCACCTTTGCTGCATTCTGTTAGTTAGAAGCAAATTGTAGGTCTTGCCCATTCTCAGAGGAGGGGGACAGAAGGGTGTGAATACCAAGAGGCAGGGGATCACGGGGGCCACCCTAGGGTCTATCTGTGACAATGGGTAACCAACCTAGAAGGAAGAAACAAGTACCCATAATACCAGGTGAATTTCTAAAGGATGGCTAGGACAGTGTTATCCACAAGCAGAATAGACAAAACAACTTCTTAAATTTTCCTCCTTCAAAGCAGTGGGAAGTGCACTGCCTTCCAAGGGAGAAGTAAGTCATCTTTCTACCATCATACACTCTCAGGCAACTCAGTGACCTCAATGCGCTCATGCTCCATCTCTGAGGTCCTTTCAGTTCTAAGCTTCTGTGACTTTGGACCTGCCTTTTCTAGGCTCTCAAGACATTTTGGAGTGCCACAAATCCTGGTTGTATTCTTACAACTACAACTCATTTGCTGACCATTGTGTTACTTTTGACACCTTAATACAGGCGGACAGAGAAAATATATAATAGATTAGTCCCTTAGAAAAGTTAAAAGCCAGATCATTTGGGTGTTATTATTTGATCCAATTTTTTATTTTCCACTTGAATGTTTGTATTTCTAAAGCATGATGTCATTCTAAAAATACGTGGAGATAAAACTATTATGCAATTTACTTTATACAGTCAAATTTGGGGCTAAAAACTATGTTCTCTGTGGGGAACAAGTTACATTTCACATTACACCCAAGTAATATTGAGTGTATCAAGAAATTACTTTGGTAGTATAAATTCATAGAATCTCAGGGTTATATAGAGCCATCATAGACATTTATCTAACCATCCATCTAATGGGCAAAAATCCTCCAGAACACGAAGAGCAAATTGTCTTATTTTTTGACAATAAGAAATTGTCAAAGTAAAAAGATGTCATTGCATATTTTTGTGATATTGTAAATGTAAGTGACTATTAAAAATAAAATTATGAATTTAATATGAATCAGGCAACTCCAAATTTCTTTGCTCACTAGATAAATGAAACTTTCCTTCTCTTCACACAATAAATTAAATTCTAAAGTATATGGAATTTTAAAAATATATTCACAGTTATTCTTTTGTGGACAGACTACACAATGAAATACATCATAAATGTCTTCTAACACTTCATTGAGAAAAAACTGAAAGTTGTAAGTCAGATTGAAATTAGAAATGCTTCATTTCCATTTAGAGGCTGAAGAGGGATAAAAAGTTCAAAAAGGAAATGATTTTTTTATAGCTATATGAGATCACAGACTCTGAGAGTCTGGGTTTCAAAACACTAAACACTAAAGCCACATTTTTGGAGCTAGCCTCACATTATAGCTCCTTATTATATGGCTTGCTCAAATACATATTAATGCACAATTAATTCTGAAAGAAACTACATGCTACAGATTGTATTTTATTAGGACAAGTCCAGCCAAATACTTTTTTTAACTCTATTTTTTTCAACCACATGTAAGTCCCTACTAGGTACAAAGCTTTGAGATTGAGCCTCTAGAAGGAAAAATAAAATTAAACACTTGGTCCTTGCCTGAGAAGCAGCATACCTTCTAAAGCAGAATTTCTCAAATTGTGGTACAGTGACAGCTTGTATCAGCATGGTGCAGGGTTTATTTAACATGCAGATTTGTGGGCCTCAGACTCAGAGGATTTCTAATTCAGTAGATCTAGGGTGAGCCTTGGAATATGCATATATAATAAGCCTGTGATTGTTATTGCACACTGAAGTTTGAGAACCATTGATCCAGGGATCAAAACATACGTTCTTTTTTTTTTTTTTCTTTTCCTTAGGGGAAACCGTGAACGCAATCCCCTGCTACCACAGATTACGCAGACAAGTTTCCCACATTTGGGGAAATCGCAGGAGTCAGCACATCCAGAGTACAATGGATGAGCCTTACCCTGGGAAAACCACCTTCATGATCATGATATTTCCCCTGCCAGGTAAGTATAAAACATACATTCTTAACTCATACAAGAGAGTGACTCAAGGGAACAAGTTATGCAAGTATTGAGTGAATTCTGATTATAGCTGTAGCCAACATCAAGGAATACCTTAGAGTGTAAACTTCTTTTACAGCATTTTCTAATTAGTGCCTATTGGTAGCAAATTTAATTTGTGTTTCTTAGAAAAAATCTGGATGGAGGGACCATTTGTCTTTTTCTGGGTGCTAAATTTTTTTTTTGGCATTTTTTTTTTTCCTGGTGAAATACACCGAACATAAAATTTACAATCTTAACAATTTTTAAGTGCACAGTTCGGAAGTGTTAAGTATATTCACATTGTTGTGAAACAGATCTCCGGAAGTTTTGTATTTGCAAAATTGAAACTCTGTACCCTTAAGACAACAACTCCCTCTTCCCACCCTCCTAAAGCCCCTGGTAATCGCCAGGCTACTTTCTGTTTCTATGATGAAGGGACCATTTTTAAAACTTGATCTAATGACAAAGTGTCAAGTCTGAGAATAAAAAGAGCAAGTACAGCTGAGTCCAAACATCAAAATCAGGGGTTAGATTTAAGAAACAAGATCATAAAGCAGAAAGAAGGAGCAAAGCAAAGACAGATGGATGTAGAAGCAGAGGCGCTTCAGGATGGAGCTGGTACAGTCTGGCCATCTGGCGGTGGGTGTTGGGTGCCAGGGAGATGTGCTCTCTGAAGTCAGATATGAACTATCAGCCACTGTCTGATACCAGATAATCCTCCTCCATCTTTGGTGAACAAATGACTATGACGAAAGTAGATGAGAAGAAGTTTAGAGGATGAAGACTGGGGATTATAAAGGATATTTACTACCTCCAAAATTTGCTGCAGACTTGGGAGATGGGCAAATCTGTGATAAAACCCACTGTGATAGTTTACTAGGACTGGAGTGGTTCAGGCGGGCCTTGAGACATTGTGAGGCTCTGCATTCTGGGCACAGGTATCATTACAATTAAGTGTCAAAGGCACCATGCCAGATGCAGAGCCTTCAGAATTCCATACTGAAGGGCCATGGTTAATGCTTTGAATAGGCCATGATCATCCAACAGGATTGGGGAGATAGCCTGAGGGAAGTCAAGAACTTCCCTATATGAATGTGGCCCCTAAGGCATTAAACTAATCAACCTGGAAGTCTAGATTTGCCTCCTACTGTGTATGCTGGGGAGGCTCTGAAGCTCATCCAAGCTCTAGGACAGGAAGCAGGGAAAAGTAGAAAGAGCCTGCGCTTTGGAACCAGACACACCTAACTTCAAATTCTACTGCTGCTTATCATCTGGATGACCTTTAAACCATCCAGATATCAATTTCCCTATCTATACCTCAAATTCTAACAATAACTACCTAGTGGACAAGAACACGGGTCAAATGCTGTGTAATGTGAAGATGCTCTCCTGGTGCAGAGGCACAACTTCTCTCAATGAAAGCATCCTGGTAAGAATTGAATGTGATTATGTGTATGTGCGTGTGTGTGTGTATATTTTATATATATATATTATATATATATATTTATTATATATATATAGTAAATGCCATAAAAATACATTTTTGTAATTGTGCACACTCTTCCCCAATAAAAATTTAATTTGACAATGTAATAACCAGATATATGGATGATTATAAACATTATTCATTTTATATATACATTAAAAAAAAGAATTCGATGTGGTAAATTTCCTGAGGTTGAGAATGAACAAAGCGGGCAGGGAGGTATATGGAAGCCTGACAGGTCTGTGGCTTGGGCCGCTAGGTTATTGGGCTCCCTAAGTTATGACCTCATTTTCAAAACAGCATGGTGGCCCAAGTCATGGCACCAAGGGTAAGTGTCTTAAGTGGGCCATTATCTCCATGACATTCGTTAGCCTCCACACCCAAAGTCATCCCAAATAAGCATACAATATAAGTAAAAATAGGATTCTTGTTCTGCAAAAGCAGCTTAATGACAAACTCCCTAGCTCCGCCTCCCAATTCAGCAGCTACTCCCAAGCCACACGTGGAAAATTTGATGCTTTTAGGTGCCTCTGATTCTACCATGACTTGAACCTGGAGGTGGGCACTGATTGCTCTGACCTCCGTGAATAGGACCTGACCAGTCTCATTTTCCCAGCGGCGAATGTGTGCTGCTGCAGTCCCCGTATAAGATGTGGCATGTTGCAGCACAATGGATGGACAGCTATGTGCCCACCTGGAGGTGGCAGCAGAGAGTGGTGACTGTAACCAGCTGCTATGGCTTACAGTCTGCTCCTGGAGCTGTGTAGGCTCAACAAGGAAACCAGCTTTTCAAATAGCAATCCCCATTCGTCTAGATTTGGACTTGGTGAGTTCCAAGAGCAGCTTGCAAAATGATGCCTAATGTATATTGTATATGGTCATAGAGTCAGACACATCTGGAAAAAAAAAACCTTTTTTGCCTTGTGGCTCTTTCTGGCCCACTGTGTCTACTGCGAGGACCAGAACTGTCTTGAGACCAAAGTTGTGAGAGCACTTACTCAGTGTGTCCTCAGAATTACTGCCTGAACATTGCAGAGTACTAATCCCAGTGGTCTTCAAGGCTGGTCCATCTCAGGGCATCTCAACACCTCCACGTAGATGATCCTGGGCATCTCAAACTCATCATGTTTAAGACTGGATTCTATCTCCTTCAGTTTTCCCTGTGGAAAGTAGATAAGAAGCACTAACTTTTTTCAATGCAGCCACTAAAACCAGGAATATTGTGTCATCCCAGAATCTTCCCTTCTTCCTTCTCTCTTATGGGCTTCAAACTGTTTGGATAATTTATGTGGCGTATCAGTGAAAAAAGATGGAGTTTTATTGCCTAATTGGGAACAAAAATCAGTAAAAGGTAAATCTGGGAAAGACTTTTAATTCAGATGTCTCTCTTATAAGGGAATCCTGAGCATTGAGACAATGAGAGTGGGGCTGGTAATTAGGATCATGGGGAGAGAATTCTGAAGAGCTCTATCTCTGATCGGCAGGAGAAGTTTGTGAACAAAGATGCTAAGAGTTGTTTGACTCCTGTTGCCTTATTCTGAAATGCAGAAGTCCTTGGGCAGGAAACCTTGTGGAGGGTATAGACTAAACCATCCTGTCATTGTCAGCCCCACAAGTGGCTGAGCAGCTGGAGCAGAAGGAATTTATTTTATTGTATTGTTTTGTTTTTGTCTTAAAGAGATATCCTTCTTAATATTTATAGTAAAGTCTGGAATAAAGATGCTTAAAGTATGCAAACTTGAAAGAAGATGGCAACTATACTAGATTCTCAGAATCAATCTCAAAAGAGCTTGACAGGCTAGAGTAAAGGGACAAATGACGGAGAGTGAAATTAATAGGAGCAAAGGTAAAACTGCACTGAGGCCAAAAAAAAAAAACAAACCCACTTTTTACAAGTTCAAAATGGGGAGACTTGGCTTAAGAGGAGCCCATAATTTTCAAACTTGTTATTAATGTTGCATTAGTCAAGGTATGCTAATTGCTATAATTGCAATTTCCAAGCCTCAGTGGTTTTAAGATATCCTAGGGAGAAAAAAGTGCCAAGAGGATGGATAGTCCTGGCTCAATCAGTTGATTGCTTCTAGCAAGTCTTCAGACATTCCACTAACGTTTGCCCAGAAAGGGGATTTTCATATAATATCTCATTTTAACCAAGTTAACAGTCATATCGAAAATATGACTTACAAAGATTTCTGCCAAATAGTAGCAGATGAAAGAGACAACAGCAAAATGAACCTAAAGAAAATGGCAGAGCAAACCTTTCTACTCTTGAGTACAAATCAGCCACATTATAGTAAAAAGAAGGAGGGGGATGGGGGGAGGAGGAGGAGGAAATTAAAACAGCAAGAAGTAGTTTCTCCAAATCAAAAATTACTGAGAAGGCCATTTAAAATACGGATTTACATCCACTTATATTAGTGAACTTATCCACTAATGATAAAATTCTCTTTAGTTGGCTAATTCTCTTTAGTTTTGAGATATTAACTAGTAATAAGAATTCTGGTGATTAGCAGTACATTTAAAAGCTAAGCACCTAGAACAGGAAGACAAATTTCAGCAGTTTTTCAGAGATATTTAAAGTTATGTGAAACAAATCCAGTTCTTGACAAATCTCATGAAACCTACCGATAATTGCTTAGAAGCCTCTTTTGAGGTCTTTATACTTTACAATGAAGGAACAAAAGTCACAAACCATTAGGGTCTCTACTTCATCCTGTCTCAGTAAAAAAAGGTTGAAATAATTATATAACAAAAGACTGACAAACTTAAAGGCATTCCTTTGTCAGCACATTTTTGGGGAAGCCACATAAAAAAACACTGCTAAAGAGATGAAGAAACAAATATTAGAACAGATTACTCAGTATTGGCCATGCATTTGGGTGAAAGAACAAATGTTTGTAATGTCTCCATTTATGGTACTTGTTAGATTCTATGTCAAGAATTACATTCCCAAAGAACTGGGTTTTAGGGAGGGCGAGTGAGGCATTTAAAAAATTTTTACTGAAGAATCCTACTGAAGAATATCCCAATGATAAATGATTTTGTAAATGAAAACAGTATTTTATGGTAAACTTGTTGAAGTGTAACCACTGAATTCAGAAGAATAAAAGATATTCCTGCAGAGGAATAAGAGGAAGGATTTCAGGAAAACTTGACAGGAATGTTCATCTCTGTGGTGTTCATCCAGTGTTTCATTCTTTGGGAAGCTAATGCAGTGAAGAAATTGGGCTCTAAGTGCACAGTGACAGTGCACGTACTGTCACTGATGTGGTTAGTTTTAATGAAAACCTTTAATAAAGTAGAACTTTACAAGATTGTAGGGAGATAGTCTGTTGAGATTGAAAAGCCATTTTCTTCGTTTACCTAATATTGTTTCCTTCCCTTCCCTTCTGCAGGCATGGTTCCAAGAACATTCCCTAATTCAATTCCTGTGTGATAGATCTGCTTCCCAGGAAACTCAGCTTGCAACAATGGCAGAGGTGGTCCTAGAAAAACAGGGGTGGTCCAAGATGCCCGTATGGGATTCTGAAGCTGCTACCCAGCCAGCCAGCTAGCAGTGAGGACTGTGATCATCAGAAGGAGGAGGGCTGCTGCCACATAATGGAACAGAGAAGAATGTGATGGGATCCTGGTGATCCGCTGGGGTGCCTCCTGACATTCCTTTGCTCATCTTGATGATAGATGGACAAACACAGCAGTCATACTTAAGAAAGACATGGAGATCAGGAGCTCAGAGATGTCAGAAATGAAGATATGGGTCATACTGAAAGGTAAGCCATCTACTCAGCAATGATGGTGGCTGAGAATGAGGGAATCTAAAATGGGTAGTAGATAAATATCAGTTGTGGCTCCAAGTACTTGGGCTCTGATTGCTTATAGTCAGGGCTATATTTTATCCTACTAACCTTATCCATTTCCCCCAGGAAAAGAGTTCCGACAGGATCTTGGAGGAACTCTTCCCAGAATTTATATGGAGAAGTGGATCTGAGTAGTGCAAATAGTGGACCATAGTAGAAACTGTGATGTGCTCTGTCCCCTTGAAGACTGAAGGACTTATTCACCCAGCTATTGAGGGCACTATTGGCTGACAGTCATCAGAAATTACTCTAGGCTGGAGAATTCTGTCTTGTGCAAAGTTATGCCTCCTTCCCCAGGGCAGCTCAGCTCCATTAACTAGTCAGTGTATAATACAAAGGCCTAAACCCCTCACCTTATCTCAGGACAACATTAAAGGGCATTATAGCTTCAGGGTCCCCAAAGGGTTGGCTGAGCCTTTGCTGATACTACATGACAGTGCAATTTTTTCTTCTGTCCAATACTGACTACTTCTTTCTCTTCCTTTCTACAATGTTGATCCCAAGAGTGCTTCCCATAAAAATTCCTGCACACTAATCTCCATCCCAGATGCTTCCTGGGAAACCCACCCTTCAACAAGAACATTATTGGGACACCTGATGAAATTTGAATATGGACTCTTGATTAGATAATGGATTATACCAACATTAAATTTCCAGATTTTTCACCATGTATTGCATTTATATAAGACAATGTTTTTGTTCTTAGGAAACATACTGAATGAAGTAAATAAGGATACAGGCATGTGATATCTACAACTTGGTCTCAAATGATTTGGAAAAAATTGTACGTAGAGAGACAGAGGATCAGAGAGAAAGAAGAAAATAGTGCAAGTGTGAACAATTTGCAAATCTTGGTAAAGAGTATGGGAGTTACTTACATACTTCTTGAAACTTTTCCGTAAGTTTGAATTTATATCAAAATAAAAAGTTTACCAAAGTAAAATAACCAGACCCATCTCTCATCCCATTCTCAGAGATTCTGATTCCCTTGGGCACTAATATACTGCCAACACCCAGTGCTAGTCTGAAGGTGTTCAATAAATATTTGTAGAATAAGTGAATGAGTAACCTTGGAAGTTAAAATAATGATATAATAATGATAAAAATGATAATGATCTCCATTTTGGATATGGAGACTTTTTTTTATTGAAGTATAGTTGATTTGCCATGTTATGTTAGTTTCTGCTATACAGCATAGTGATCAGTTATATATATGTGTATATATATGTATGTAATTCTTTTTTACACTTCTTATCATTATAGGTTATAAGGTATTGAATATAGTTCCCTGCGCTAAACAGTAGGACCTTGTTGTTTACCTATTTTATATACAGTAGTTAGTATTGGCAAATTCCAGATTCTTAATTTATCCTTCTCCCTCTTCCCACTCTGGAAACCATGTTTGTTTTCTATGTCTATGAGTTTGTTTCTGTCTTATAAATAAGTTCATTTGTGCCAACTTTTTAGATTCCACGTATAAGTAGTATCATATTTTTCTTTCTCTTTTTGGTTACTTCACTTAGAATGACAATCTCCAGGTTCATCCATGTTGCTGCAAATGGCATTATTTTATTCTTTCTTATGTCTGAGTAGTATTCCATTGTATAAATACACCACAGCTTCTTTATCCAGTCATCTGTTGATGGGCATTTAGGTTGCTTCCGTGGCTTGGCTATTGTAAATAGTGCTGCTGTGAACACAGGGGTTCATGTATCTTTTCGAATTAAGATTTTCCTCTGGATATATGCCCAAGAGTGGGATTGCTGGAGCATATAGTAAGTCTATTTTTAGTCTTTTGAGGAATCTCCATGCTGTTTTCCATAGTGGCTGCACCAAACTGCATTCCCACCAACAGTGTAGGAGGGTTCCCTTTTCTCTACTTGGATATGGAGACTTTTGAGTGCCTATGAGCCTTCTTTTGAAAGTCTGCTCTAGGGATTGTATAACCTTTCATTCAATTCTGAAGGTAACCAGTGAAAAGATAACTCCTGTGTCCTTTTTTGAGACCATTATTCTCTCTCATATTTAGAAGTCTGAAGTCCCCATGAGACCTTGTGTAATCAATAGCTCATCACTTTGGACCTAATTTGATTTTAAAATGGCATAGTGACTGAGTATTACCCTTAACTAATGGAAAAATTGCCTGACTTTTGTGGTCCTACAAATTTCTCTATCCTGTTTTGACTACAATACACACAATTATCTTTACTTTTTTATTTTTTATTTTTAAATTTTCGAACTTTAGCCTAACACATCATAGGCATATCACATTAAAAGTGTTCTGGTAAAAGCTAACTCTAAAAGGATGGCATTTTTTAGTTGGACAAGGAGGACTAGTTAATGAGTAGAAAAAATAAGAAAAAGGGGAAATTCAAGGATTGTTACTGCCATCCAGTGGTGGTACTCTCAGACAAACGTGATACAAAGCCCATCATTAATCTCTGTTTGCCACAGCAAAGTCCCAAATGCCATTCATTCAAGCTTAGGGACCAAACTGCCATTTAACTTGCCATGAAATTTGTATTATGTTTCCCTGATCTTAAAGTAATGACTTCAGTTGGTCCCATTGTATGCTGAGGCAGATCATAGGCGTCCATAGCAACCAGTTTACTCCAGGAGTACACTCAGTGTGGGGAGAATCTGGTCCTTGAAAGCCCTTGTCTTGATGACCCCAAACTCCTGCCCTGTTCTCCCTGGTTCACCCTGTTTACAGATCCCTATGGAGAGGGAACAGCACTGATTCACCTTTCAGTCCCTACTGGACATTTCCAACCCATTTTTTACCTGTGCTCTTATAACTATGAGCTCCTACATTGACTGTTTAGAGCCCATGGAAATTAGAAAAGGGATTAGTCAAAGCTCAACTCTTTGATTTTAACTCAGCAAGAACCTTTGCCTACTGAATAAAAAGAAAAGAAAAGAAAATTTAGATTTAGAATAAAAGAAAAAAATTGGCCCAAGCATATCATGTAAATTTTATACAAAGCATACTTTTTGGCCTTGGCAAACACCATCCAGTTTACAGTTTAATGTTTCCTACTTTTAAAACTCACATATAGTGTTCTCTGTGCACTAATGATGTGGCCTGTTAACCAAAGTTTGACCTTTCTGGGCTGTAAATCCAAGCCCACCCACCAGCTGTCCAAAGTCATAATCTCTGGCAGTGATGTCATTCCTTGACACTAAAAACAAACACCACCCAGATCTGTTTCCTTTCTCCTGCAGATTTGAAGTCCATTGTAGAGGTGCCAAAGGGTAGGGGCTCAGGAGACCACAGGGCTTTGCTTGTGCCCACTGGTTTGAGCAGCTGGCTTCTAGGGACTGGCCCAGATCAAAAAAAAAAAAAAAAAAAAAAAAGAAAGAAACAAAGAAAAAGAAAGCCAAACCCAAACAAAAACCACCAAAAACCACCTCCAGAGAATGCTGTGCAAGCTCTACTTATGTAATTCATGAGAGTGTGAAGACCAGAGCAAACAGTTGCCATCCAATAAAAGTCAATATATATATTGTATTTACCGGCAGCTCAGATATGCCAGTTTCACAAGGAAATTTGGTGGGGGTAGTGGGGAATGTGGAGGGAAAAAATGAAATAGTTTTCATCTCACTGGTTTTAAAGAGAGTTTTACATGGTTCTGTAGATGAAGTTTACTGTATACAGAAGTTCAGATGAAAATCCTCAATTTTAATTATGCAAGAATATTTTACCAACCCTGAAAAATGTATAAATTCACACAGTTAAAAATAAATATATTAGTGTTACTGACTTTTGGTATTGAGTAGGCTACAAAAGAAAACAAATTTACTGGTAAACGAAATCCCATATCCCACATGGACTACTATATAAACAGATATCAATATAGTCTTCCAACAAATACTGGAAATCAGAAATTCCAGATCACAACATGAAATACATTTGAATGAATTTTTATAAAAGCAAATACAAATCAACTAGCAAAACAGAATTCATAGAAACAATTTCCTATGCAGTAGCCAAAGGAGTCAGTAAAAACTTGGTGCAAAACACACAGCAAGAAAATAAATGTGAAAGAATGCCAAGTTCTCACACTCATACATGTAATAAAAGGAAATACTTCACTGCATATTAGTGCAGTCGTCCCTTGGTATCCCCCAGGGATTGGTTCCAGGACCCCTGCTGATGCTTGAATGCCTTATATAAAGTGGCATAGGACCATTGGCCTTCTGTACCTGTGGGTTCCATATCACAGTGGAATCCCAGGATGTGGAACCCATGAAGATAGAGAACTGACTGTATACAGTAAACAACAGAAAAAAAATTAATGGATTCTAGTGCAAACACTTGACCCTAACATTGTAGCAATGCCTCTCTTGGCTCTTAGGTGGACAATATCCACCTTCCTCTGATGTTGGTCGCTATGCTTTTTCACTAGGAGATCTCATTATCGCTATTTTCTTCCTATTTCCTACTCCTCCCTTCCTTACCGCCTCTCTCCTTTGTTGGCCCCTTCCATCTTTAATATGGGTAAACTGGGTGGGTGGGACTGAGGATGTATGCTGCCAGAGCAGATAAAGGATCTCTGTGCTGCCTAGGTGCTAGGGCACTGCATTTGGCTGTTGAACTGAATGCTTCCTAGACAAGCCTCTCTGGAAATACAACATACTCAAGGTTTTAATTTTGCACCAAGTCATGTACTGTTTAAGAGAAGTCAAGTTATAATTTCCAGTAATTAGCTAACTTGGTTGCCTGCTGAAAGGGAGAATAATAAAAGATTTTATTATCTCAAATCAATCAATGAAAATTTTTATAATCCTATATTGGCCTGGGTTTCTTGGATGACCCACTGAGCATTTCTCCCAAAGGCCAGTTCAGGCATGTGTCAGACTTAGAACTTTATTCTTGAGTTGCATCAGGTTTCTGTAGGCAGCAAAACCGAAAGGAATATTTTCTTCAGCTGCAAAATAATTCATTAAAATTCAACATTTATATTCATATTAAGCCCTGTAGAGAATTAGGAATAGGGAAGAACATCCTTCACCAGATAAAAGGCATACATAAAAACACTTCAGCATGCATCACATTAAATTGGGCGACAGTAAAAAGATTTTCTTTCAAATCAAGATGCCTGCTTTCACCACCCTACAATTCAGTATTGTACTAGATGGAGGTCTTAACTAGTTCAGTGGATAAGAACCATCTGTCTTTTCTCTCAATTTTTCAATAAACATAAAACTGCTCAAAAATAAAGTCTACTAATTAAAAAAAAAGAAAAAGCAAAGGTGAATGTATTCCTGAAGAAAAAGGTGGAGGAATTGACCTTATCAAAAATGAAGGCTTTAAGAAAACGTTACAATAATGAAAACACTGTGGTAAAGATGCAGAGATAAACTAAAAGTGATGGAATTAGACAGAGAGCTCAGAAACAGAGTCATGCATAGTGGAAACCTGATCTAAATCAGATCTGCCCCTGCAGATCAGTGGGGAAGGATGACTCCTATGTAAAATGATCGCTTCCACCCACAGGAATAGACCCTGCAGTAATGCTTCCTAATGCTTCTCACATGATGGCAAAGAGCCCATTTCACAGTTATTTTATTTGGCACACTGGGATAAAAGGGAGGGAATTTGAGGCCCCCATGTGAGTTTGATGGGAAAATAATTCATTAAAAATTTTTTACATTATACATTTTAAGAAAGATAAAATATGAAGTAGCAGGTATAATATAAAGTATTACGGCATTTTCCTAACCCTTCCTAATAAAATGGTTTTTTTTTTTTTTAAGTTTTAGTGAGAAGTTTGAGTATAGCTGCAATACTTTTTGTATTTTATCTTTTAAATAATCACTTGCAGTACCTGATCTAGATTTTTACCTTCATCTCTTAGATTCTTTATTTTTCTTTTTGGCAGCAGGGGGGTGTTAATTAGGTTTATTTATTTTTAGAGGAGGTACCAGGAATTGAACCCAGGACCTTGTGCTTGCTAAGCATACACTCTACTGCTTGAGCTATATTCACCCAACCTTGATCTGTCAGATTCTTAACAGTCAACTTCAGTGAAAAATTTGCATGAATAGATAGCTAGAAATGTTTAATTTTTCTAAAAATTATTCAGAAGCTTAAGACATTTAAACTTGTATTGAAAGACGCTTCCTTTTTCACACTGGCAAATGTAAAGTTGAAGTTTCTTGTCATGATCCAGTGGATTTAGAATCTAATTGATCCTTTTCACATCAGACTCCAATGTACAGAATGCCCGTGTCCTGGTAGAGCAGTCACCACCTGTTCTTATACATGTATGAAACACAGAAACACCCAGCTTTCCAGAGATTTTTCCTGAGATAGGTTAAGCCATCCTAAAGTAGTGAATCCTTTATATGACCACACATACCAGGATTAAGAAATCAGGCTGGGGAAGAAAAGCCATTTTGATAAAAGGAAATCAAAGAATCAGACAATTTTTGACATAGTAGGGACCTCAGAGCTCACTGTACTGATGAAACAACAAAGTTACAGAGACACAGAGTCTTGTTCAAGGTCTTATATCTGGCTGTGGAAGAGCCAGAAATTAGGACCCCGGTAGGTATCCTAAGATTGCCAATGCTCTAAGGGAGGACAGGTGTAGTGTCTGTGATGTTGCTTTTCTTTTTTCCAGTGAAATTTAAGACCCATGCAATTCCAGTATTTCATCTTCTCCCCGGGGCTTCTACCCCACCCCACTCCCATCCCCGCAGCTAAGCAGAATCAACTGGTTCCTCCTTGTTCCCGAAACACTGAATTCTAGCTTCTCCTGGATTACTTACCTGGTTGTAATATGGTTAGTTGGGCTCCCATCAGCTTCTGAGCTAGCTGTGGGCTCAAACACTACAAGTTATTCATCTCCATATTCCCAGAATCAAGCACAATGCCTGGTAAAATAAGTATTTAATGCATGTTTATTGGATAAGTGAAATAGCCTTCAACCTTTAAAATCTTAGTGGAGGCTGATTAGTGCCTATCCAGTTCTTCTACGCAGGAAAGTTCTATACAAATTATTTCCCCCTTTTCAACTGCCTTCCCTCTGCTACCTACCCACCAGCGGGAGTGGTGTGCACCTTGGTGAGCACCCCCGCCCCCGCCTTCTCCCAGGGTCCCACCTGATAGGAACTTCTTGGTCTCAAAGGGGCTGAAATGAATCCAGCCGGGCGTGTTTCCTAGTGGCTGCCCCTTGCTATTTCTGTAGGAAGGTCTCATTTTCCTTCTTGCTTTTGCTCTTTGGGCTTCCCCGGGTGGGAGAGGAAGGGCCTGTTTTCTCTTCCAAGAGCGGGACATTCCACCTGGGGCTCAGGAGCAACGTGACATCCTGTTGTATGTGCCTTAGGAGGCTCTGGGATTATTATAGCTCAGAATAACCTGTAGGGAACTATTTAAGCCACAAGGAAAGGAACCAGCCGGGATCACCCCTGTGGAGAGGAACAGGAGTTTGCTTAGGAAGAGCAGAAAAAGTTTTCACCGTTTAAGGACATTTGAGTCTGGGGATGGGCTGAAAAGTCAAGATGCCTAAACGCTGAAAGGGTACTTTTAAAAAAATCTTAGAAAGTAGGAGAACTTTCTTACTTTGGCCCATAATCCTCACAGAAGAAAGATTCCCTTTGCCTCTCTGGAGGCATCCCCTACTGCTCTTTCCACTGCAGTCACACTGGCCTAACGGTTCTAAAGTTCCCTGGACATCCCCACCTCAGCTTCTCTGTATTTCCTCTAAAACAGAGGAATTCTTTTCACAAGATATCTGCAGGCCTTTCATGCCCTTACTTCACGGAGGCCTTTGCTCAAATATAATCCCAGGAGATGCCTTCCCTGATGTTCTGTGAAATAGCCTCTCTCCATCCCCTTCCGTCTACCTTCAGAGTTTTTACTAACATGACATAATACTTGGTGTTACTGTCCCCTCACTAGAATGGAAGTTCCATGAAGACGGGAGTGTTGTTTATAAGATCACTGCTAGATCCGAGCCCTGCTATGCTGCCCAGCACAGAACAGTGTTCAGTAAATCTTTATTGAATGAAGGAAGGAAGGAAGGAATGGGATGAGATATATACACTTGAGCCTGACATTCTGCTTCAGCCTCTGTGACCTGGGACTCATTAATGCTAAGTAACGAGGAGTCTGATAAAAGTCTTGCTCTAAGAGATTCTGCAGGAGAATCTCCTCTATACCCATTTTCCTCTCCTGTTGTAAACTGAGACGTGTATTTTCTTCCTAAGCAAGAGTATGCAAGATGGTGGCAGATTCAGGCATGGTGGATGGGACTGTGGGCTGGGAACTTGGCTGGTGCTCTGGGTATTTTTTGTTGTGGAATCCTGGGCCTTTCCTTAACCTCTCCAAGCCACAGTTCCTCATCTGTAATGTGGGGATGGAGTAAGGTTCTCATGAAAATTAGATGGCAGGCTTGACATAGAACAAGGGGTCAATATGTAGTAGGCTTAATGTTTGGGAAAGGAGACCAGAAAGAGATGGCATAGAAAGGAACAGTGAATGCAGGTGTGGTGGAAATCACCTTTCTGGGAGTGAGGCCAATAAGATCAGTATGTAAAACACAATCGTATTTCTGTGCAG
This sequence comes from Vicugna pacos, assembly GCF_048564905.1. NCBI lineage: Eukaryota > Metazoa > Chordata > Mammalia > Artiodactyla > Camelidae > Vicugna > Vicugna pacos. The sequence goes on from NC_133001.1 coordinate 37,976,310, forward strand.
GAGCAATAAGTAAACTGAAATAGAAATTAAACAATTCCATTTACAGTAGCATCAAAAAGAATGAAATACATAGGAATTAATTTAACAAAGTAATGTACAGTTCATATTCTGAAAACTACATAAAACCGTTGAAAGAAATTAAAGAAGATTTAAATAAATGAAAATATTTCCCATGTTCATGGTTTGGAAGACTTAATATCATTAAGATGGCATTGCTCTCCAAACTGATCTACAAATCAGTGCAATCCCTATCAAAATCCATCTGTGTCTCAAGATCCTGTTCAGGATAGGAGAGCAAATCTTCAGTTAAATTGGAGATTACCGCAGGTCATTGTGGCCAATTTTTCCAAGAGAGGAGCTAAGAAAATCTTAAATATAAGAGACTTTCTTAAAGGGGAATGATTTGAAAAATAGCTAAGACTGTCCTCAAAGGTGTGGCTTCCCTGTTCTCTAATTAATACATTTCCCCTTCCACTCCACCTAACCCGATCAGTTTGAACCGACAGAGCCCTTCCTGCCTTATATAAGGATACTTTGAGCCTGGTGCCTTCTGGATGCTGCCAGGTGAATGAAACAAAAGTATCACCAGGAGAGCCCTGTAACAAAAACAGGCTGGTTTGAGAGTTACAAGACCCGGCTTTAAATTCCTATATATGCAGTCTTGGCCAACTCAACTTCGTTAATCTTATTTCCCTCATTTATAAGAAAGGATCATTCAGTGGTGCACTGGTAAATGTTTAACAATCAGCCCTCCACGCGCCTGTTTCTGTGGTGTCAATACTCTCACCATGGCCAATTTCCAGCCACCAGTGAGTCGGGAATAGATATGCACAATTAGCTCTCATGAACTGGTAACAGCCAGTTCCAGCAACACCTCTTAATACTTAGGTTACAGGGTTATGACGATTATATGTGAAATATATGGAAAATAATTAGGAGAGTGCTCTAGTAGACCAGCAATAAATAAGAACCCTATTGGATGAGGTGCTCAGAAAGGAGGCATTTATTTTGGGCCCACTTGGAGGGGTGAAGCTTAGGCTAGTTAAAAGAGGGAAAGCTGGTGGGTTGGGGAATGGAAATAGGAAAAGGAGAACGGAACTGAGCTCTTATCTCAGTGTCTATGCCTGGGAGGGTATTGTGGGTAGGAGCCTCCTGAAAGAAGTCCCATGATCTCTGGAGCCTAGGAGGCACCTTTTGCCCCCCAAACAGATGGCTGTTTACAGCAGCGGTTCTTAAACTATATCACGCATCAGGATTTTCTGGAGGGCCTGTTAGATTGCTGGGCTGCAACCCCAGTGTGTCTGATCCACAGGCCTGGGGTGGAACTGAGAATTTGCATTTCTGACAAGTTGCCACGTGATGCCCATGCTCCTGTTTGGGGACCGCACTTGGAGAACACCTGAGTATGACAGTAAAGGCCAGAGGAGGGAGAGGTGTTTTCTCTGTGTTGGCAGGCATCACTGCCTCCCTTTCTCCGGGTTTAGAGCTCTGTGACCTCCCTCTTGCTACTCTTTGCTGCTGTGGCAAAGATGATTGATTATATTTGGAGAAAGTGAAGTGTGTATCGTGATCTCTGAAGGTAAGACAAAATGATTTATGTGAGTTCATTTGTTCTTTTCCTTAAACACTGATTATAAATTTGCTTTGGAGGGCAAGTTGTAGCCACAAAGGCATTGTTTTCTTTGCCATAAACAGCTTTCTGCCTAGTACTTCACTGGGGGACCACGGATTGGGGGAGGCAATTGGGAGAGAATGGATCTTCATGAAGTGTGAGGGCCAGGGAACAGTCAGACCCTAGGGCTGAGCTGTCCACACTAGCCAAGGTGGCTATTTAAGTTTAACTGAAAGTAGATAAAATCTGAAACTCAGTTCCTTGGTTGCACTAGCTACTTTTCAAGTCCTCAATATCCACGTGTGGCTAGTGGCTATCACACAGGACACCTCAGATGTAGAACCTTTCCATCATGGCAGGAAGTTCTATGGGATAGCACTTGCCCAGGAACTAATGAAGAGAAGGTAGAGGAAGCTTTGAGGGTGAGGGAAGCAGTGACAGCCCTCAAACAGTGAGTTTCTGTCCCATCTGTACCAGGCTGGGGAGACTTTGGAGACATTTAACTACACTTCAGATAATGTGTAGAAACTACGGTGTTTTCAGTTCAATGTCCAAAGGTGCAAGTAGTCCACAGGTGACTGGCCCAGCCCCTGCTTCCAGCTAAGTCATTTTTGCAATTAGGGCTTGAAAATCATGAATGGTAGTTGGGCTGAATGATTTGACTGCTTTTACCGTCAACATGTCATTTCCTGTATAGCATCTTGGTCCTCATGCTCAATGTCATGGCCTTGCTGGGAAGAAGGGTGTCCCAGGAAAAGCAGGTTGGGTGTTCCCAGACCGAGGGTACTACCCTATCCAGGAATTGCCTGCCTGTCAGCTCTGTGCGTCCGGATGGTGATGGAAGGGTTTCTGGCCTATTCCCACCGAGTCACCAGGGTCCAGCTACACTGATGGCAGGGCCTCCCTCCTCGGGGCCTGGGCTATGTCTCAGGATCCCTTTCTGGGTGGGAGAATAAACTCTCAAGTACACTTGAGATCATGTGAGTCAGTGTGGCCATTTTTCTCCAAGAGAGGATCCAAGAAAACCTTGAACATTTGAGACATTTAAACTGTCTGAAATGACACTTAACCAGCTCATGCTGCTGAGGATATTTTGTCCCTGATCAATTTCCTTCTCTCCCATGCCTTCTGACACTGATTCTGACTCCAGAATCCCATGCCTTTTTTTCAGAAAGTTTAGATGACTTAGCAATTTACATATAATTTTTCTAGCGCAATCCTCCAAGACTTTTTGTTTCTGATCCTCCATTTTAGCAATTTATTCCAGAAAATTACTTCAATGACTAGGCAAGAAGTAGGGTCTCCACATCCTGGAGATGTGGACAGTTTAAATGAAAGTGCATCCAAGGGAGGCCTCAGGTTTGGAGGAAAGCATCTGGGAAGGGGAGAGGGAAGGAACCCAGATCAATTCTTCACTGTAGTAAAAGGATCATGTAGAAGAGTCGAGGTTTTAAAGTGTTAGTGGCACCAGGAAACGAATAATCATTGCTCATGTTGATGAAAATAATCAATAAACAATTTTAATAGGAATAGAAAAGAGTTTTATTTGAGCCAAACTGAAGAATATAGGCTTGAAGACAGCCTGTCAGGTAACTAAGAGAAATTGCTTCGGAGGAGCATGGTTTTGGCACAGTTTTATATCTTGTCAGACAAAGCATTAAACAAGTGAGGAATATATTCCGTCAAGGTTTCAAACAAGATAAAACAAATAAGCACATACACAGCAAGTCAATGTGGCCTTAGTACCAGGGAAGGGAGTCTTGTCATCATGGAAAGAAGTTCCAGCATTGCTGTCCCAGGAAGGGAGGCATTTAATCTTTATTTTTAATATGGACATTCTTTACTTCTGATCAATGCACCCTTTTCTTTAATAATTGAAGCAGTTGTACAATATATGTTTGATAGGCCATAAATGACCTATTCTAGTTAGCATAAAATTCAGGTTCACTTGTGTATAAGCCAGAATGACTTCCGCATACCTCAAAATGTGAAATTTTATCATTTATCTGAACACAGTGAATCCTGGCTTATAAAGTTTATTAAAATATAATCTTATTTTGATCCCATCTACACTCCTGTGAGTTCATAAGGACAGGTGTCATTGTCCCTATTTTACAGATAAGGCTCATTGTTCTAAGAGTAGCAGTTCTAAGATTAGGAATCCCACTGCATCCCAGGCCAATTAAATCAGAATTTCTGGAGATAGAGCCTTCAGGTTTTCAAGCTTCGCAAATAATTTCAATACACAGCCAAGCAAACCTACTTCTTTAAAACAGTGCTTCTGAAAATTTAATACGCAGAGGAGTCATCTGGGGAATCTTGTTTGTGGGTCTGAGATTCTGCATTTCTAAAGCTCTCTTAGGAAATACAGCTAGTCTGAGGATCACACTTTGAGTGTACCTGGCTTCAGGGACATTTTTGGGGGAGAAATCGAAATTCTCATGCAGGCTTCAGTGAATTCTTATGTAAGTCTGTGGGGGGAAGGAGAGTGCAGAGTACGTGGAGAAGCATCAGGATAATCAAAGTCCTATTCAATATTCTGTGTGGTTCACAACAAGAAAGCTTAGCATGTTCTAGTTATGCTCAGTCATCTGTAAAAAGAAAAATCTTTGTAAATGCCTTGGGAGATAACTCGTACTCCTCCAACAATACCTGTCCTACAGGCGCAAAGATGGGTGAAAGCTGGACATGAAAGGGCGGGTAATCATTAGTTACATTCCTTTCACTTGTAACCGGCCTTTACTAATCAAGGTTGTTTTAATTGTTGCCGCAAAAGACTTCCATGTCCTCCAAGTTGCAAGTAACCTAAACAATAAGATGTTTGAGTTGTTTTCCAAACTTGGCTTCAGCTGTGCCTAGTTCAGCTGAGCTGGTTAAGACAGGAAGGGACCACCAACCCTTCAACTGGGCATGCGCAAGTGTAAACCTGATGACGTTTTGAGCTTACAGAGGCTTGTAGTTTAGTTACGCCTGCGCAGAAGGATGATTACCGCCCCTTTTTCCCATCACGCTCCCCACTCTCCCAACAACCCTGCTGCTTTTTTCCTTTTCTCAGGGCCTCTGCGTTCCGGGAGGCATGTTTGCAGTTTGTTCTCCAGGCTCCTCACTTGGGTGCCTTGCGAATAAGCCCTCTCTTTGCTGTAAATCTCAGCATCTCAGCATTTTGGTTTGCGCTGAGTCAGGCAACCTGGGTTGGTAACAGATTTGGCGAGTGCAAGACCAAGAGGGGCGTCCAGACGGAACGTTTGCCCGTGGCTCAGCCGCCCCTTGCAGGTACTGAGAGCCTGTGGACAAGCCGAGCAGCTGCCCGGTCCGTTTGTTCCAGAACCATCCCTGGATTCCCCCAGCGAGGTGCCGCTGAGCTTCCACACTTTCTGTGCTGCAAAGGAAACTAGTGGTTTGGGAGTTTGAATTTGGAAGACGTCTTTTGGGTGAGTAACCTCGTTAGAGAAACGCATCTGTTTCTAGATTGTCTTTGCAGTTCTGACCAGATCGTGTGTTGGTGGCCCACCTGGTGGGACTTTGGCAGAGAGTATAAAAAGTTACAGCTGCTGAGGTACTCCGTACCTGGCTTAAAGGCCCGGGCAAAGTTTTTGGTTTTGTTTTGAGCGTTTGTCCGTTTATGTGTGATTGTCTTAATTGTTAAGTAAGAACTGGCTTTGGGGGATTGAGCTTCTTGGTGACCATAGCAAGGACCCTCCGAACGATTTTGTTGCTGTGACCCGCTGGAAGCAAAGCCCCTTGAAGGTGGGAAATGTTAATTCAGCTCCCTCTTGCAGCCCTCTAGGCTGCCTTCTTCAAAACTGGCACTTTCAGTTATGAACCTGATGGGGGAGGTGGGGGAAGATGGTACTTTTTGGTAATACTGCATGGGCACAATAGCCTTTAGACTCCAGAGCAATATGGTCTGAAAATGGAACCTTAAGTTACAATTTTGCAACTATATTTACTTTATAAAGTGAGAAGAAAAAGAAGGTGAAATACCTGTTTACAGTCTTGTATGTAACTGTATTAAAATAAACTTGTGCAAAGAAAATGTAAGACTCTGGTCCAACAGGAAGGAAAGGCAGAGAAACCTCTTCTGTTTGACTCTAATGAAAAAGACTTGCTGTTAGCTGAGCTGAACACTCTGAAGGCTCCTCCTCCCACCTTATATGATGGTGCTGCTGCTCCTTTGCTGCCAGTGCCAGTCAGTGCCTGAGCCTCAGGCTCAGCATCCCCCTCTCCACCTTCTCTCTGAGGATGGAGAGAGAGGAATGGTCTCACCCTCTCATACCTGCCAAGGAGCCACCCAAACTCAGGTAGGGCAATGTCCCTTGTCAAGTCCCCATTGAGGGTGTGAATGCTGAGATTGGGCAGCTGGTCGGACTGATCTGGGTGCACTCCCCTTTTTCAACTGCAAATTTTTTTCATTGAAAGAACAATATGCCAACTTGGAGATGACCCAAAGAGAATGGAAAATTGTTTTTCTTTATTCACTTTAAAAATTTTTATTTTCACACAATTTTTAAAGGTTAGTTTCCATTTAGTTATTACTAAGTATTGGGCTGTATCCAGCAAGGCTCTCATTCAGATTTGAGGGAGAAATCAAAAGCTTCACAGATAAACAAAAGCTAAAAGAATTCAGCACCATCAAACCAGCTTTACAACAAAAGTTAAAGGAACTTCTCTAGTCATCAAACCATAAGAAAAGAGAACAAAAAGAAGAAAGAAAAAAAAAAAAGACCTACAAAAGATTGCTCTGGCAGTTTGGGGTCTTTTGTGGTTCCATATAAATTTTGGAATTGTTTGTTCTAGGTCTGTGAAGAATATTGTGAGTACTTTGATGGGGGTTGCATTGGATCTGTGGATTGCTTTGAGTAGTATAGCCATTTTGATAATGTTGATTGTTACAATCCAAGAGCACAGAGTATCTTTCCATTTCTTTGTGTCGTCTTCAGTTTCCTTCATTGGTGTTTTCAGCATATAGGTAACCTCTTTTGTAAGTTTGTTTGTGGGTGTATTCTTTTTGATGCAATGGAATTGTTTATGCCAGTTATAAAATTCTGGTGTTTGAAATGGAAAAAAAAAGTGAAGTGCTACAAATGGCAGAATATCCTTCTTTCTTATGGGGGAATTGTGTTCCATTGCATATATGTGCTGCATCTTTATCCATTCATTTATTGATATACACGTATGATGCTTCCATGTCTTGGCAATTATAAATAGTGTTGCTATTAATAGCAGGGTGTATGTTCTTTTTGAATTAATTCTTATTTTGTGGTTGGCTTTATTCCTTTGATAACTATGTAAGTTTAAAAAGCTAAAGCTGTAAATGTTCTTAGAAACAATGAACAGTACACATATGTAAAGTTTAAAAAATACGTGCAGTATATTGTGTATATGTATGTACATGCAATACATTGTATAAAAAATTAGTTGTACTCCCTATGTTGTACAATAATGTCTTTGGGCCAATCTTACACCCAATAGTTTGCATCTCCCACTCCCCATCCCTATGTTGCCCCTGCCTCCACTGGTAACCACTGTTTTTTTCTCTGTGAATCTGCTTCCTTTAAGTTATATTCACTAGTTTGTTGTATTTTTTATATTCCACATATAAGTGATATTGTACAGTATTTATTTTTCTCTGATTTAATTCACTCAGCATAATGCCCTCTAAGCCCATCCATGTTGCTGCAAATGGCAAAATTTTCTTCTATTTTATGGCTGAGTAGTATTCCACTGTACATATATACTCTATCTTCTTTACCCATTCCTCTGTTGATGGACATTTAGGTTGCTTCCATGTCTTGGCAATTGTAAATAATGCTTTTATGGATATTGGAGTCCATGTATTTTTTGAATTAGTAGGTTTGTGTGTGTGTGTGTGTACATGTACCCAGGAGTGCAATTGCTGGGTCATGTGGTAGTTCTATATTTATTTTTTTGAGAAACGTCCATACTGTTTTCCACAGTTGTTAAAATAACTTACATTCCACAAACAGTATATGAGGGTTCCCTTTTCCCTGCATCCTTGCCAACATTTGTTATTGATAGACTTTTTGATGGTAGACATTCTGACAGGTGTGAGAGGGTATCTCATTGTGGTTTTGATTTGCATTTCCTGATGATTAGTGATGTTGAGCATCTTTTCATATTCCTCTTGGCCATCTGCATGTTCTCTTTGGAAAAATGTCTATTCAGGTCTTCTGCCCATTTTCAATTTTTTTTATGTTGACATGTATGACATGTATAAGCTGCTTATATATGTTGGTTATTAACCCCTTATTGGTCATATCATCTGCAATTATTTTCTCCCATTCAGTAAATTGTCTTTTTGTTTTGTTGATGGTCTCCTTTGCTGTGCAAAAGCTTTTAAATTAAGTTAGATCCAATCTGTTTATTTAGGCTTCTATTTCTTTTTCTTTAGGAGACAGATCCAAAAAAATAATGCTAAGTTTCTGTCAGAGTGTTCTGCTTGTGTTTTCCTCTAGTTTTATGGTCCCTGGTCTTACATTTAGTTCTTTAAATCCCATTTGAGTTTATCTTTGTATATGTTAGAGAATGTTCTAATTTAATTCCTTTACATGTAGCTGTCCAGTTTTCCCAGCACCACTTATTAAAGAGACTGTCTTTTCTGCATTATATATTCTAGCCTCCTTTGTCATAGATTAATTGATCATAAGCGTTTGGGTTTATTTCTGGACTTTCTGTCCTGTTCCATTGATCTATGTGTCTGTTTTTCTACCATACTGTATTGATTGCTGTAGCTTTGAGTATGGTCTGAAGTCAGACAGCGTGATTCCTTCAGCTTTGTACTTGTTTCTCAAAATTGTTTTGGCTACATGGGGTCTTTTGTGTTTCCATACAAATTTTAAAATCATTTGTTCTAGTTCTGTGAAAAATGCTGTTGGTATTTTGATAGGGATTGCATTGAATGTGTAGATTGCCTTGGGTAGTATGGTCATTTTAACGATATTTATTCTTCCAGTCCAAGAAGGTGGTATATCTTTCCATCTGTTTGTGTCTTCAGTCTTTCATCAGTGTCTTACAATTTTTTGAGTACAGGTCTTTTACCTTCTTAGGTAGGTTTATTCCTAGGTATTTTATTCTTTTTGATGTGATGGTAAATGGGATTGTTTCCTTAATTTCTCTTTCTGATGGTTTGTTGTTAGTGTATAGAAATGCAACAAATGTCTATGTATTAATTTTGTATCTTGCAACCTTATGGAATTCATTGAACTCAAGTAGTTGTCTGGTGGTATCATTAGGATTTTCAACATAAGTATCATTTACAAACAGTCACAGTTTTACTTCTTCCCTTCCACTTTGAATTCTTTTTATTGTTTTCTTGTCTGATTTGCTGTGGCAAGTATTTCCAATAGTAAGTTGAATAAAAGTGGTGAGAGTGGGCATCCTTATCTTGTACTTGATATTAGAGAAAATGCTTTCAGCTTTTCATTGTTGAGTATGTCATATATAGCCTTTATTATATTGAAGTATGTTTCCTGTGTGCCCACTTTCTGGAGAGTTTTTATCATAAATGATATTGCATTTTGTCAAAAGATTTTACTGCATCTATTGAAATGATCATAGGGTTTTTATTCAATTTAACATTAATATCACGTTGATTTGTAGATAATAAAAAGATCTGCATCCCTGGGATAAATCCCACTTGATTGTGGCATATGATCCTTTTAATATGTTGTTGGGTTCAGTTTGCTGATTTTTTTTGAGGAATTTTGTACTTATGTTTCATCAATGATGCCTGTAATTTTCTTTTTGTGATACCTCTGTCTCGTTTTGGTAACAGAGTGATGCTGACCTCATATAATGAGTTTGGAAGCATTCCATCCTCTGTATTCTCTGAAATAGTTTGAGAAGGATAGATGTCAACTCTTCTCTAAATGGTAGAATCCACTTGTGACGTCATTTGGTCCTAGACTTGTTTGCTGGGAGTTTTTTGATTACTGATTCAATTTTAGTACTGATAATCTGTTCATATTTTGTATTTCTTCCTTGTTTAGTCTTGGGAGATTGTACCTTTCTAAGGATTTGTCCATTTCTTCTAGGTTGTCCATTTTATTGGTGTATAGTTGCTCATAGTAGTCTCTTATAATTCTTTGTTTTTCTGTGATTTGGTTGTAACTTCTTTCATTTTTTATTTTATTGATTTGGGCCCTCTCCGTTTTATTTTTGATGAGTCTGGCTAAAGGTTTATCAATTTTGCTTATCTTTTCAAAGAACCAGCTTTTGGTTTCATTGATCTTTTCTATTGTTTTTAGTCTCCATTTCTGTTCTGATCTTTATGATTTCTTTCCTTCTACTAACTTTGGGCTTTATTTGGTGTTCTCTCTAGCTCCTTTAGGTTTAAGATTAGGGTATTTGAGATTTTTCTTGTTTTCTGAGGTAAGCTTTTATATCTATAAACTTCTTAGAACTGATACGCTGCATAGGTTTGGATTGTTGTTGGTTTTTTTTTTTTTCCTCCTTTCATTTGTCTCTTTTGTTTGTGGGTTTTTTTTGTTTTTTGGTTTTTTTTTTTTTAATTTTCTCTGATTTCTTCAGTGATCCATTGGTTGTTTAGTATCATATTTTTTAGTTTTTTTTTTTTATTTGCCATTTTCTTGTTGATTTCCAGTCTCATAGGGCTGTGGTCAGAAATAATGCTTGATAGGATTTCAGTTTTCTTAAATTTACCAACATTTGTCTTATGGCCTAATGTGTGATCTATCCTAGAGAATGTTCCATGTGCATTTGAAAGGAACGTGTATTCTGCTTTCAAATGGAATACCCTAAATAAATTAAGTAGAACTGGTTTAATGTTATTTAGAGTAAGTGTCCTTATACATCTATTAATGTGATATATATTTAGGTGCTCCTATGTTGGATGCATGTATGTTTACAATTGTTATATCTTCATGGATTGACCCCTTGATCATTATGTAGTGTTCTTCTTTGTCTCTTATAACAGTCCTAATTTTTTAAATATATATTTTTTGAAGCATAGTCAGTTTACAGTGTTGTGTCAGTTTCTGGTGTACAGCACAATGTTTCAGTCATATAGGAACATACATACATTCTTTTTCACCAGAAGTTACTACAAGATACTGAATATAGTTCCCTGTGCTACACAGTATGAACTTCTCATTTATTTTATATGTATTAGTTAGTATCTGCAAATCTTGAACTCCCAATTTATCCCTTCCCACTCCCTTCCTCCCCAGTAATAAGTTTGTTTTCTATGTCTGTGAGTCTCTTTCTGTTTTGTAAATAAGTTCATTTTTTTTTTGATTCCACATATAAGTGATATCATGTGGCATTTTTCTTTCTTTTTCTGGCTTACTTCACTTAGAATGGCATTCTCCAGGTCCACCATGTTGCTGCAAATGGCATTATTTTATTACTTCTTACGGCTGAATAGTATTCCATTGTATAAATATATCACAACTTCTTTATCCAGTCATCTGTTGATGGACATTTAGGTTGTTTCCTTGTCTTGGCTAGTATATAGTGCTGCTATGAGCATTGGGGTGCATGTATCTTTTTGAACTAAGTTTCCCTCTGGATATATACCCAGGAGTGAGATTGCTGGATTTTATGGTAAGTCTATTTTTAGTCTTTTGAGGAATCTCCATACTGTTTTCCATAATGGTTGCACCAAACTACATTCCCACCAACAGTGTAGGAGGGTTCCCTTTTCTCCACAGCCTCTTCAGCATTTATCATTTGTGGACTTTTGAATGATGGACATACTGACTGGTGTTACCTCATTGTAGTGATGTGTCATTGTAGTTTTGATTTGCATTTCTCTGATAATTAGTGATATTGAGCATTTTTTTCATGTGCTTATTGGCCATTTGTATGTCTTCATTGGTGAATTTTTGGTTAGGTCTTCTGCCCATTTTTGGATCGGATTGTTTATTTTTTTCTTATTAAGTTGTATGAGGTATTTATTCTGGAAATTAAGTCCTTGTCAGTCTCATCTTCTACAAGTATTTTCTCCCATTCATTTGCTTATGGTTTCCTTTGCTGTGCAAAAGCTTATAAGTTTAATAATAACATAATAACAGTCCTAATTTTAAGATCTGTTTTGTCTGATACAAGTATTGGTACTCCAGCTTTCTTTTGATTTCCACTTGCATGGAATACCTCTTTCCATCTCCTCACTTTTAGTCTATGTGTCTTCAGATTTGAAGTGAGTCTCTTGTAGGCAGCATGTATACAGTTCTTTTGTATCCATTTAGCCACTGCATGTCTTTTGATTGGAGAATTTAGTCCATTTAAATTTAAGGTAAAATGATTGGTATGTGTGTTCTTATTGCCATTTTATTAATTTTTTGGGTTGTTTTTAATCAGTCTTTTTTCCTTTTCTCTTGTGATTTAGTGACTATCTTCAGTGTTAATGTTTGGATTCCTTTTGTGTTTCTCTTACAGATTTTGGATTTGTGGTTACCATGAGGTTTTTATATAGTTATATATATATATATATATATAAAATACATAGCTATATATTTTATATAGCCATATATATAATATATATGTAATATACACACACACACAAACGTGATTGTTTTAAGTTGCTTAATTTCCAGTGCATTTTAAAATCCCTATAGTTGTACATGTCTCCCCTCATGAATACTATTTTTGATATGTTTTGCATCTAATTATTCCATATATCCCTTAACTGCTTACTGTGGATATAGATGATTTCTACTACTTTTGTCTGTTAACCTTCCTACTAACTGCATGTGAATGATTTCCTACCTTTATATGTTTTCCTTTACCAGTGAGGTTTTTGGCTTCATAATTTTGTTTCTATTTGTAGCCTTTTCTTTTTGACCTAGAGAAATTCCTTTTAACATTTGTGATAAAGCTGGTTTGGTGGTGCTGAACTCTTTTAGATTTTGCTTGTCTGTAAAGCTTTCTATCTCTTTGTCAAATCTGAATGAGAGTTTCATTGGTTAGAGTATTCCTGGTTGTAGGTTTTTCCCTTTCATCACTTTGAATATATTGTACCACTCCCTTCTGGCCTGCAGTTTCTGCTGAAAATATCAGCTGATAACCTTATGGGAGTTCCTTTGTATGTTATTTGTTTCTTTCTCCTTGCTGCTTTTAATACCCTCTTCTTATCTTTAATTTTTGTCATTTAAAGTACAGTGAGTGTATCTTGGTGTGTTCCTCTTTGGGTCCATCCTGTATGGGGCTCTCTACAATTCTTGGACTTGGATGATTGTTTCCTTTCTCAGGCTAGGGAAGTTTGCAGCTATTATGTCTTTGAATATTTTCTCAGACCCTTTCTTTCTTATCCTTCAGACCCCTATAATGTGAGTATTAGTGTGCTAATCCCAGAAGTCTCTTAAACTGTCCTCACTTGTTTTAATTCTTTTTTCTCATTTCTGCTCAGCCTCAGTGATTCTACTACTGTCTTCCAGCTTGCTTATCCATTCCTCTCCTTATCCAGGTTTAGTCTCCTGCTGATTCCTTCTTGTGAAATTTTCACTTCAGTTATTGCATTCTTCATCTTTATTTTGTTGTTTTTTATATTTGGTAACTTTCTGTTAAAATCTAACTTCTCACTCTCTGCATCCATTTTTCTCCCAAGTTCTTTGATCATCCTTAGCATCATTACCCTGATCCCTTTCTCAGGTAGATCGCCTATCTCCACTTGACTTAGTAGTTCCTCTGGGGTTTTATTTTGTTCCTTCATCTGAAACATGTTTCTCTGCTGCTTCATTTTGCCTGAGTTGCTGTTTGTATTTTTATGTATCTGTAGGTTAGTTACATTTCCTGACCTTGGAGAAGTGGCTTTCTGTAGGAGTGGCCTTCTGAGTATGTCCCAGCAGCACACTTGTGTTTTGTCACCCACTCTATATGCTCTAGGGGTTCCCCCTATGAGGACTGTGTGGGTTCTTCTATTGTGGTAAGCTTACCATATGGGAAGTGTGATAGGTTTGGTTGGCCCATAGTCTGGTTGGTTGCCAGGTCCTGTCTTGTGCAGAGGCTGCCAGCTACTGCTTGGTGGGGCTTGGTCACTAGGTGGCTGACTGAAAAACCCTGGGGGATCCCTGCTGCTAGTGGTGGCTCACTTGGGGGTGGAGTCAGGGGCCAGAATACTCTAGGGCTATTCCACCCCTACTCCCAACTGGTGAGTGGAGCCAGGTCCTGGGATTAGTTCTGGACTACTTGCAGGCAGAGCAATGTGGTGGAGTCTGGCTGTAGTACCCAGAGATCCCAGGGCTGGTGTCAGATCACTGGCAGGAGTTGGGGTGGCTTCTGACACAGTTGGGTATGGTGTCCAGGGTGTCCCAAAGCTTGTGCTGGCCTGCTGTGGGCAGGCTGGGTTGGTAGGCTGCAGGATTATGGTTTTCTTAATTCTAGTGTCTGCCCCCTGGTGGGTGAGACTGGTCCAGAGGCGAGGGCAGGGCCAGTACCTGCCCATGGTGGGTAGAGCTGGGTCCTGGCTCTCTGGTGGGCAGGGTAGTGTCTAGAGGTGGCTGTAGGTTCTGGAAGTCCTACTGATGGATGGGGCTGTGTCGCTGCCCAATTAGTTGCTTGGCCTGAGGCATCCCAGCACTGGCACCTACAATCTGTTGGATGGGGCCAGGTTTTGGCACTAATGAGCTAGAAGAAGGATTTTATCTTATTTTTCTATTTTTATTTTTTTAGGGGAGAGGTAATTAGGCTTGCTTATTTAGTTTTAGAGGAGGTACTGGAGATTGAACCCAGGACCTTGTGTATGCTAAGCATGTGCTCTACCACTTGAGCTATACCCTCTCCCCTTAGAAGAAGGATTTTAAATGGGACTGGCCAGCTCCAGTGTGCAAGCAGGAGAAGGAGCTCCCAGGAATGGCTGCCACCTGTCCCTAGGGAGAGCTGCAGTCATGCCCCACCTCTCTGGGAAACTCTGAGACCAGCAGGTAGGTCTGGCCCAGGCTCCAATCAAATGACTGCTTTTGCCCTGGGTCCCGGAGCATAAAAGACTTTGTGTTCACCCTTTAAGAGTGAAGTCTCTGTTTCCTACAGTCCTCTGGGACTCAAGACCCTCTGACCTTCAAAGCCCAATGCTCTGGGGGCTTGTCTTCCCAGTGCAGGACCCCTGGATTGGGGTGCCTGACATCAGGCTCTGAACTCTCACTCCTGTAGGAGAATGTCTGTAATACTGTAATAATTCTACCGTTTGTGGGTCACCCACCTCGGGCATGGGACGTGATTATACTGTAAGTCCACACCTCTTACCTGTCTCATTGTGGCTCCTTCTTTATGCCTTGAGTTGAAGATCTTTTCTGGTAGTTTCCAGTCTTTTTCATTGATGGTTATTCTGCAAATAGGTGTGATTCTGGTGAGCTCAGGGTCTTTCTACTCTTGTTATCTTGGCCCAATCTCCCAGCTGCTTTTCTTATTTAAGAAAAGTATGCATTGACCAGAAGTAAAGAATGTTCATGTTAAGAATGAAGATTAAATGCCTCTCCCTGGGCTGCCAATGCTGATACTCCTTTGATATCCTTTGATAAGACTCCTTTCCCAGGTGCCAAGGCCACACTGCGTACATTTTTTTTTTTTTAATCTTGGATATATCCCTGACTTGTTTGTTCCAACAAGAGTCAAAACTGCTGAAACTGTGCGTCTCTGGAGCAGTTCCTTAGAGTTACCAGAGAAGAGATAAGGCCTCAGGGGAAGCTGAGTGAACTGGGTTAGCTAAACTTTTATTTTTTTTTTTAACATGGCTTACAGTTCGAAAGATTTGTATCTTAAAAGTAAAACAAAACTGAACATAAGTGGGAAGCTGTTTCTAGAGCTTACCAGCTCTCAGACAGGCAGCCACCCACTGAAACTCCAGCTGGCTTCTTTAATTGTTATGGAACCAATACTTGCAAATACTTCTCTAACCCCAAAACGGCCAGAATGGAGCTCCTTTGATATTCTAAAACTCATTTTTGCATGTGCAATTAAATCTGGCTTGATAATATATCTTTTCAAAATTCTATCCCTGAGAGAAGGAAAATATTCCTGTGAGAAAGCTTGAAATTATAACTGTTATCATGTCTTTGAAATGTAAACACAGACCGCATTGCCCAAGACTGTAGCCTTAACTCAGTTAGTAGAACCTAAAAGTGAAAGTAGGGGTGGAGGTAGAAGACGACTTAAAACTCTTACAACTCAAGCAGCAGGCAAAGTATGAGATCTATGTCTGTCTGGATGTATATCTGTGTATATGTTATAAAATGTTTTTACCTCTGGATGATATTGTTAAGATTAACTTACGAAAGAGGTCTATTTAATTGACTTAAAAGTAACACTTACAAATCAGATATTTCTAAATATAACAAACCCCCAAATTTTTAAAGGAGCACATGGTCTAGGATTAATCTTTAATGAAAAATTAAGTTTAATACAGATATGTCTTTAGAATCATCAACATTAAGTATAATACTTTTATTGTACCTAGATTGATTAAAAGTCTATAAACTCATGTTATCTCTTAAAGTTGTCAACAAGAAATTTAACTTGGTATGATACCTTCATAAGTAATAGTTAAATGGGATAAAATTTTTTAGGTGAACTCTTTAAGAATGATTAAGTTTTATGGTATGTCTACTTAAAAACAGTTTCTCTAGACTTTTGGTAACTTGAAGCAGCAGTGTTTTGCTAAAATAAGTTAAATGATGGGAATTCACTGACTATCCAGATCATTTCTAATTAGGATAAAATACTGAAATACTAATTGCTAAGCAAATCTAAGTTTACCTACTTCATCATCTTGTTAGAAACTAAACATGTTTGGGTTTTAATGGACACATGTCTTGTACTACACTGAGAAAAGAGATTATGCTGTGAGAAAATGTGTTTCTAGAGGTTATAGAATATGTTCGTAAGTTTGCCAGTCAGGAAATGCCGGTATGACAGTTCACAATTGCATGCTTCTTGGTTTTTGCTAGAGATTGTGTCTTTCATTCAAAGGCAACAACAGAATTTGTAAAGACTGTAGCATGTATAAAGTCCATTCTTCTGCAGAAATTAACCCCTCATTGTCAAGCTTTTGTCACCCTGATGTCCTTGTAGTATGGCAACGGTCTGCTCCTAAATCAGAAATTAAGATGGGTAATCAGTAGCTGTGAATTAAACAGTTGGGGTTATGGGAAAACCCAAGGCAGCGTCTTGACTCTTCCTGGGTCTCTGTTTTTTGTTTGGTGGATTAAACTCTTCCCCTGCTGCAAGGCTGATGCCCTCACAATGACAAACTGTTAGAAGATGTGTTTTCCACTTGGAGTATACTTTCCTCAGTCTCCAGGGTTCAAAGCACCCACTTCACTGGGCAAATCATATGGGCCTTAAAAACCTCACAAACTTCTTGAAATTACCATTGCTGTTACGGAAACGACAGGCCAGTCAAGAAACAAGCACCACCCGGAGGGCTGGAGTACTCAGATGTATTACGCCGGCGGGCCCAGAGGGGCTTCTGCTCCGAAGCTCTGAGCACCTCCAAGACGTGCGCATGAGGTTTTATAGGGTAAAGAACAAGCTTGGGGTATTTGGCCAATAGGCATGGAACAGCTTTAGCAGCATCATCATCACAAAAGTGGAGGCGGGGAGGCAGCAAACCAACATTCCAAAGCCAGATATGTATCTTTGAAAACCCGGCTGGCTAGCAAAAAACAGAAACAGCAAACCAACTCCAATTAACTTAGATTTACAAGTTAGTCCAGCAGAACTCAGATCAGTATTCCAATACTTAGATTTGTGAGTTACCTTGTTAGACCAGCCCGGCTTTTCCTTCACACTGTCACTGTCACCCTCAGTAACCAGGCAAGGTCAAAAGAATTGGACTCAAGCAGAACAAGAATTATATGAGATTGAATAAAGTGACAGATAGGATAATTTTTATGATTTTTTAATCTGAAATATTACTGATTTTAAATCTTTGCTTTCCACATACAAGGAAATCTTTTAAACTAATTATCATGTACAGCAATTTAGTAAGTTATACTTTATAAACAGAATTGAAGGATTTATTTTATACCTGATCCTTCTAGAATTTGGAAACTCTTAGGTTCCCAACAGACATCCCAGGTGAATAAGGAAATGCATTTTCTGGCAGACAAGGACATCAAGAGAGGAGTCCATCTAAACCTGTAGGTATTGCAGGCCATATCTAAAGGCATGGCTTTCCTGGCCTTGAGAGGCCTTTATAAAAGTTGAATTTGAGATTCCTTAGGAAGATGTCCAGGAGAGATGGACTTAAGAGTCTGTATCATCAATTATGCTTATATAAATAATCAGACAAAGTTTATTGAAAGCAGACTCATTTTACAAACTAGTCTTAATTTGACTACTTGATAGAAATAAGAGTAATTTTTTATTGAAGTATAGTTGATTTACAGTGTTCGTTTCTGGTGTATAGCAAAATGATTCAATTCTATTTATATGTAGTTCTTTTCCATGATAGGTTATTACAAGGTATTGAATATAATTCCCTGTGCTATACAGTAGGTCTCTGTGTTTATCTGTATATAGTAGGGTGTATTTGTTAATCCCAAACTCCTAATTTATCCTTCCCCCTCTTTCCCCTTTGGTAACCTTAAGTTTGTTTTCTGTGTCTGAGTCTGAGTCTGTTTCTGTTTTGTAAATAAGTTTATTTGTATCTTTTTTTGTTTGTTTTAGATTCCACATATGAGTGATGTCATATGATATTTGTCTTTCTCTGACCTACTTCACTTTAGTATGATAATCTCTAGGTCCATCCATGTTGCTGCAAATGGCATTATTTCATTTTTTTTATAGATGAGTAGTATTCCAGTGTGTGTGTCTGTGTGTGTGTGTGTATACATACATACACACACACACACCACAGCCTCTTTATCCATTCACCTGTCAGTAGACACTTAGGTTGATTCCATGTCTTGGCTATTATAAAGGGTGTGAACATTGGTGTGCATGTATCTTTTCAAACTAGAGTTTTCATCTTTTCCAGATATATGCCCGGGAGTGCAATTGCTGGATCAACGGTAACTCTATTTTTAGTTTTTAAAGGAACCTCATAGAGTTTTCCATGGTGGCTGCACCAGTTTACTTTTCCACCAATAGTATGAGAGGGTTCTCTTTTCTCCACACTCTCTCCAGCATTTTTTATTTGTAGATTTTTTGATGGTGGCCATTCTGACTGGTGTGAGGTGATAACCATTTTTTTAGTTTGACTTATATTTTCCTAATAATTAGAAATGTTGAGTATCTTTTCATGTGCCTATTAGCCATCTGTGTGTCTTCTTTGGAGAAATTTCTGTTTAGGTCTTCTGCCCATATTTTAATTTTGTTGTTGTTTTTATTATTACTGAGTTGTATAAGCTGTTTATATTTTCTGGAAATTAAACTTGTCAGTTGCATCATTTGCAAATATTTTCTCCCATTCCATAGGTTGTCTTTTTGTTTCTGATTTCCTCTGCTGTGCAAAAGCTTTTAAGTTTAATTAGGTCCCATTTGTTTGTTTTTGCTTTTATTTCTATTGCCTGGGTAGGCTGCTCTAGGAGAACATTACTAACATTTATGTCAGGGAATGTTTTGCCTATGTTTTCTTCTAGGAGGTGTATAGTATCTTGTCTTATGTTTATAAGTCTTTAAGCCATTTTGAGTTTATTTTGTGTTTGGTGTGAGGGAGTGTTCTAACTTCACTGGTTTTACATGGGGCTGTCCAGCTTTCCAAACATCTCTTGTAGAAGATACTATATTTTCTTCATTGTATATTCTTGACTCCTTTGTTGCAGATTAATTAACCATAGGTGTGTGGGTTTACTTCTGGGCTCTGTATTCTGTTTAATTGAACCATATGTCTGTTCTTGTGTCAATACCACACTGTTTTGTAGTACTGTAGTACTGATTACTGTAGCTTTGTAGTATTGTCTGAAATCTGGGAGGGTTATCCAGCTCTGTTCTTTCCCCAGGACTGCTCTAGCAATTCTATGTCTTTTATGGTTCCATATAAATCTTACCATTACTTGTTCTAGTTCTGTGAGAAATGTCCTGGATAATTTGATCAGGATCACATTAAATCTGTAGATTGCTTTGGGTAGTATGGCCATTTTAATAATATTAATTCTTCCAATCCTAGAGCATGGAATATCCTTCTATTTTTTTGAATCATTTTCAATTTCCTTTAATCAATGTTTTATAGTTCTCAGTGTATAAATCTTTCACCTCTTTGCTCAGGTTTATTCCTAAGTATTTCATTTTGGTTTTTTTGGATGCAATATTAAAAGGGATTAAAAAAAAACTTTCTGATATTTCATTGTCTGTGTAAAGAAATGTAACAGATACCTGTATGTTAATCTTGTATCCTGCTACCTTGCTGAATTCATTTATCAGTTGAATAGTCTTTGTATGGCATCTTTAGGATTTTCTATATATCGCATCATGTCATCTGCATGTAATGGTAATTTTACCTCTTCCCTTTCTGTTTAGATACCTTTTATAATTTTCTGATTTCTGTGGCTAGGACCTCCAATACTAGGTTGAATACAAGTGGTGAGAGTGGGCATCCTTCTCTTGATCAAGATTTTAGCAGGAAAGCTTTCAGCTTTTCACCATTAAGTATTATGAGTAGTTGGCTGTGGGTTTGTCATAAATAGCTTTTATTAGACTGAGATATGTTCCCTCTGTACCCACTTTGGTGAGAGTTTTTATCATGAATGGATGTTGAATTTTATAAAATGCTTTTTCTCCATCTATTTAGATAATCATGCAGTTTTTGTCTTGTCTTTCGTTGGTGTGGATCCCATTGATTTTGTGTATGTTGAACCATCCTTGTTGACCCTGGGGTGAATCCAACATGATCATGGTGTATGATTCCTTTTATGTATTATTGGATTTAGTTTGTTAATACTTTGAAGATTTTTGAATCTATATTCATCAAAGATAATGGCCTATAATTTTCTTTTTGGTAGTATCTTTGTCTGGTTTTGGTATCAGAGTGATGGTGGCTTCATAGAGTGAGTTTGGGAGTGTTCCTTCCTCTTCAGTCTTTTGGAAGAGTTTAAGATCGGTATGAGTTTTTTGTATGTTTTAGAATTCCCCAGTGAAGCAATCTGGTCCTGGACTTCTGTTTGCCGGGAGTTTTTGTTTTTGTTTTAATTAAAGATTATACTTTACTCCTAATGATCACTCTGTTCAAATTATCTATTTCTTCTTGATGCAGATTTGGTAGACTGTTTATAGAAACTTGTCTATTTCTTCTAGATTGTCCAACTTGTTGGTATATAATTGTTCACAGTATTATGGTTTTGTATTTTGGTGGTATCATTGAAACTTCTCCTTTTTAATTTCTCATTTTATTTGCGTCCTCTCTTTTCTTGCTAAGCCTGGCCAAGAGTTTGTCAATTTTTGTTTACTCTTTCCAAAAACCAGCTCTTGATTTGATTTTATGTTTTCTTATTGTTTTTTAAACATCTATTTTATTGATTTCCTCTCTGATCTTTGTTTCTTTCCTTCTGCTAACTTTAGGTTTTGTTCATTCATCTTTTTCTAATTCTTTTAGGTGGTAGGTTAGGTTGTTTGAGGTTTGTTTGTTTTTTCTTTTGAGGAAGGCCTTTATTGTTATGAACTTCCCCTCTTAGGAATGCCTTTGCTGCATTCTGTAGATTTTGCATGGTTGTGTTTTCATGGTCATTTGTCTCAAGGTATTTTTTAATTTTCCTCTTGATTTCATCATCGACCCGTTGGTGTTTTAGTAGCATGTTGTTTAGTCTCCATGCAATTTTTTTTTCTTGTTTCTCTTTCTGTGGTTGATTTCTGGTTACATGCCATCGTGGTCAGAAATGATGCTTGAAATAATTTCTATTCTCTTAAATTTGTTGAGGCTTCTTTTGTGCCTGAGTATGTGTCTATCCTAGAGAATGTTCCATGTGCACTTGAATCAAATATATGTTCTGCTTTTTTTTTTTTTTGGACATAATGTCCTAAAAATACCAATTAAGTCATACCAATTAAGTCTAACTGTTTTATTTTGTCATTTAAGATCTCTGTTGCCTTATTGATGTCTGTTGGGAGGATCTGTTCATTGATGTCAGTGGAGTGTTAAGGTCTCCTACTGTTGCATTCCTATCAATTTCTCACTTTATGTCTAATAGTATTTGTCTTTCATGTAGGTTCCCCTATATTGGGTACATGTTAATGAGTATAATATCCTCTTATGTTGATCCTTTTATCATTATACAATGTCCTTTATCTTTCTTTATGGCCTTTGTTTTAAAGTCTATTTTGTTTGATATGAGTATTGCTACCCCTGCTTTCTTGTCATTTCCATTTGCATGAAATAACTTTTTCCACCCCGTCACTTTAATCTATGTGTCCTTTGCAATAAAGTGAGTCTCTTGTAGGCAACATATTGTAGGCTCTTGTCTTATTATCTAATCTGCCACTCTTTTTTTTTTTCAATTGAAGTATAGTTGGTTATAATGTGTCAATTTCCCTTTTAAAATTGCATCCAAAAAGTGTACAGCATAATGTCCCAGTCATACATATATATACATATATGCATTTTCATATTCTTTTTCATTAAATGTTATCACAAGATATTGTATATAGTTCCCTGTGTTATACAGAAGAAATTTGGTTTTTATCTATTTTTGTATTTAGTTATTAACATTTGTAAATCTCAAACTCCCAAATTTATCCCTTCCCATCCCCTTTCCCTTGATACCATAAGATTATTTACTATGTTTATGAGTTTTGTGTTTTGTAGATGAATTCATTACTGTCCTTTTTTTTCTTTTTTTCTTTTTTTTAGATTCCACATGTGAGTGATATCATATGGTATCTTTCTTTCTCTTTCTGCTTACTTCACTTAGAATGATGATCTCCAGGTCCATCCATGTTGCTGCAAGTGGCATTATTTTATTTTTTATGGCTGAGTGGTATTCCATTGTATAAATATATCACAACTTTTTTATCTAGTCATCTGTCAGTGGACATTTAGGTTGCTTTCATGTCTTGGCTATTGTATATAGTGCTACTATGAACATCACTTTTTTTTTCTTTTTATTCATTGAAGTATGGTCAGTTTATTATGTTGTGTCAATTTTGGGTGTACAGCACAATGCTTCAGTCATACATGAATATACATATATTTGTTTTCATAATCTTTTCACTATAAGCTACTACAAGATATCAAATATAGTTCCTTGTGCTAGAATGTAGTTCCCTGTGCTATATATCTTTTGATTGGAGCATTTAGTCCATTGACATTTAAGGTAATTATTGCTAGAAATGTATTTATTTCCATTTAAAAACTTGTTTTCTGGTTTATTTTATATTTCTTCTTTGTTCTTTTTCATTTTTCCTTTTGTGTATATATATTTTTTATTGAAGTATAGTCAGTTTACAATGTTGTGTCAATTTCTGGTGTACAGAATAATGCTTCAGTCATAATATACATATATATTCTCATATTCTTTTTCACCATAAGTTACTACAAGATATCAAATATAGTTCCCTGAGCTATACAGTAGAAACTTGTTTATCTGTTTTATGTATATTAGTATCTGCAAATCTCAAACTCCCAGTTTATCTCTTCCCACCCCCTTCCCTCCCTGGTAACCATAAATTTGTTTTCTATGTCTGTGAGTCTGTTTCTGTTTTGTTAAAAAGTTCATTTGTCTTTTTTTTTTTTAGATTCCACATATGAGTGATACCATATGGTGTATTTTTTCTCTTTCTTACTTACATCACTTAGAATGACATTCTCCAGGGCCATCCATGTTGCTGCAAATGGCATTATTTTATTATTTTTTATGGCTGAGTAGTATTCCATTGTATAAATATACCACAGCTTCTTTATCCAGTCATCTGTCGATGGACATTTAGGTTGCTTTCTTGTCTTGGCTAGTATAAATAGTGCTGCTGTGAACATTGGGGTGCAGGTATGTTTTGAATTAAGGTTCCCTCTGGATACATGCCCAGGAGTGGGATTGCTGGATTATATGGTAAGTCTTATTTTCAGTCTTCTGAGGAATCTCCATACTGTTTTCCATAATGGCTGCACCAAACTACATTCTCACCAACAGTATAGGAGGGTTCCCTTTTCTCCACAGCCTCTTCAGGATTTATCATTTGTGGACTTTTGAATGATGGCCATTCTGACTGGTGTGAGGTGATACCTCATTGTAGGTTTGATTTGCATTTCTCTGATAATTAGCAATATTGAGGATTTTTTCATGTGCCTGTTGGCCATTTGTATGTCTTCATTGGTGAATTTTTTGTTTAGGTCTTCTGCCCATTTTTGGATTGGGTTGTTTGTTTTTTCTTATTAAGTTGTATGAGGTATTTATTCTGGAAATTAAGCCCTTGTCAGTCTCATCTTCTGCAAATATTTTCTCCCATTCCATAGGGTTGTCTTTTCATTTTGCTTATGGTTTCCTTTGTTGTGCAAAAGCTTATAAATTTATTTAGGTCCCATTTGCTTATTTTTGCTTTTATTTCTATTGCCTGGGTAGATTGCCCTAGGAGAACACTACTGAGATTTGTGTCAGGGAATGTTTTGCCTATGTTTTCTTCTATGAGGTTTATAGTGTCCTGTCTTATGTTTAAGTCTTTAAGCCATATTGAGTTTATTTTTGTGTATGGGGTGAAGGAGTATTCTAACTTCATTGATTTACATGCAGCTGTCCTGTTTTCCCAACACCATTTGCTGAAGAGACTATCTTTACTTCATTGTACGATCTTGCCTCCTTTGTCAAAGATGAATTGACTTAAAGTTTGTGGGTTTATTTCTGGGTTCTTTATTCTGTTCCATTGTCTGTTTTTGTACCAGTACCATGCTGTTTTGATTACTGTAGCTCTTTAGAATTGTCTGAAGTCTGGGAGGATTATTCCTTCAGCTTCATTCTTGGTAATTTGATAGGGATTGCATTAAATCTTGCTCTGGGTAGTATGGCCATTTTAACAATATTAATTCTTCTAATCCAAGAACATGAGATATCTTTCCATTTCTTTAAGTCATCTTTAATTTCTTTAATCAGTGTTTTGTAGTTCTCCACGTGTAAGTCTTTCACTTCCTTGGTCTGATTTATTCCTTAGTATTTTATTTTTTTGGATGCAATTTTAAAAGGGATTGTTTCTTTACTTTCCTTTTCTGATATTTCATTGTGAGTGTAAAGAAATCCCACTGATTGCTGTATGTTAATCTTGTATCCTGCTGCCTTGCCAAATTTTTATCAGCTCTAGTTGTTTTTGTGTGGAGCCTTTACAGTTTTCTGTATTATAGTATCATGTCATCTGCATTCCTTTTGTAGTTCGATTTCTTTTGTATTATGCTTGAATTCTTTTATTTTTGGTTTCTGTGACTCTATGCTTTTTATTTGTGGTTATCCTGTTTTTCAAGTTGTTAACCTATTACTATATATCTCTTTGCTTTAGACTGGTAATCATACAGGCTCAAACACATTCTTAAAAAAGAAAGAAAGAAATCTACATTTTCTTACTCCTTCCTCCCATTTATGATTTTGATGTCCTCTTTTACACCTTCATGTTTATTTTGCTGTTCATTGTAGTTATCACACTTCCAATTGTGATTTTCTTTTCTATAGGTTCTTTTCTATTTAGAGACAAACTTTCAATGTTTCTTTTAAGATAGATTTAGTACTGCTGTATTATTCTAGTTTTTGCTTGTCTGAGAAATCATCTTTCCTCTATTCTAAATAATATTCTTGCTGGATAGAGTATCTTAGGTGGCAGATTTTTCTCAAGACTTTGAGTATATTTTGCCACTCCTTTCTGGCCTGCAATGTTTCTGTAGGGAAACCAGCTGATAGTTACAAGGTAAACCCCATAAGGCTAACTCTTTTTTTTCCTCTTGCTACCTTTAAAATCTTCTTTTTAATTTTTGCAATTTTAATTACAGTATGTCTTGGTGTAGGTCTGTTTGGGTTCATCTTGTTTGGAGCCATCTGTGTTTCCTGTACCTGGATATCTGTTTCTTTCTTTAGGCTTGAGAAGTTTTCAGGCATAATTTCTTTGAATACGGTTTTGATCCCCTTTTCAGTTTCTTCTCCTTTTGGAACCTCTGTTAATGTGTACATTGGCATGCTTTATATTATCCCATAGGTCTATTACATTGTTTAATTTTTCAAAATTTTCCTCTGGGAAGAGTATAGCTCAAATGGTAGAGTGCACGCTTGGCATACACAAGGTCCTGGGTTCGATCCCCAGTATTGCCTCTAAAAATAAGCCTAATTATCCCCTCCCCAAAAAAAAGTTTTAAAAAATAACACAGTAATAAATAAAAATTTTTAAAAATCTAAAAAAATTTTTTTTCTGTCCACTACTGTGATTGGGTGATTTCCATTATTCTGTCTTCCAGATCATTTACTCATTCTTATGCATTATTTAGTCTGCTAATTACTGCTTTTAGCTCAGCTTTAATCTTGGCAAATTTTCTGATTTAATTGGCTCCTCTTCATAGTTTTCAGTTTCTTTGTATAGTAATCTGCATTTCTATCTATAGCCTTTCTTAATACCTTCGTATTTTTTATCATCTCTTTTTAAAACTCGATCTGGTAGACTGGAGAGGTCTGTTTCATTGTTCTTTCAGGAGATTTTTCTTGTTCTTTTAATTGGTAGTGATTCTTCTGCTTCATTTTACTTAAATTTCTCTGATTATAAATTTGGAGAGCTCTTTTTATTGGGAGCATCCCTGTGTGGCCTGTGTAGGGATGTTTTTGTTGGGATGGCTGTTTTTATTATGGTTGGCTGCCATGTCATTTCTCCATGTGTGATGGCTGTTATCGCCTTGATAAGAGGGTGTGATTGGTGTTGTGGTGACCAGAGTCTGCCCTGGATGTAAAGTGGGGTCTCCTTATTGCCCTGTGGTTGTCACAGCCCTGTCAGGGGCTGGGTCTGCTCCCCTGCTGTTGGAGTAGAAGCCCCCAGATTCATTTCTGAGCTGTAGTGTGAAGCAGATGGGACTGGACCACTTCTGCTGGGGGAGGAGCTGCTGAGTACTCGTCTGCAGGAGACTTCCATGAGGAAGCTCACTCTGTGGTGTTGCCTGTCACCTGTTGTGTGGGCTCACAAAGTATACCGTTGTTGGCGCTGCCCTTGGCCCTGCCTCAACCATGGAAATGCAGGCAGTCTGCCCTAGTGTTCCTCAGGTGCTGTGTTCACATGGCTGTCAGGGCAGATCCGCTGATGTGAGGCACCGGGACCTGCCGCAGTCATGCACCTGGATCTGCTGTGGCCACAGGGTCAGCCTGGACCCCAGTCCCGCCTCCATGTGCACGTGCCCACTGTCAATGCTGGACCTGCCCCAGCTACGCAATGGTGTTCTGCTCATATGTTCCGCAGGTACTGAGCTTACAGAGGCACCTGTGGCATAAATCCACCAAAGCTGCCTGGCACAGAGCTCAGATTTCGGCCCAGCTTCCAAAGTTGCCTGGTCCCTGGGAATGGGCTCAGACTTCAGACATGCCTCTGCCTGGGGGCAACTCACCAGTGCTTCCCCCCATACCCTGGCCCCCAGAGCTCCCACAGGCAGAGCTGCACAGCTGTGAGCAAGCCAAGAAGGAGATGGCTATGGTGGGGTCCTGCCCCTCCCTCCTTCACATGTGATAACAATGGGACTTTTTATGTGGACCCAGCCTCCTTTGCACACACTCCCAGTTTCAGCCTTTACCACACTCCAGCCCCTTCAGGCTGTCTGCATGTAGCCAACCCCAGTCCTCTCCCTGGGTCTGTCCTCTGAAGGACACCCAGTCCCTGCACACATCAGCAGGCTCGCGTCTCAGCCTGGGGGACTGTGCATATCCTCTGTGCTGGTTTCTCTCTGTTCTGCCTGCTGCAAAGAGACTGCTGCGTTCTCCTCTGAAGCTCTCTTTCTGTCCCAGCTGGTGTCCCTGCCAGTGAAGGGGCCTCCCAGGGTAAAGGAACCTTTCTTCTTTCACTGCTTTCTCCCAGGCGTATGGGTCCTGTCTCAATTCTACTTTTTGCTTTACCCATTTGTGTTTAGATTTTTCTTGTAGCTTTGCTTGTATAAGATCTTGTGCCAGAGTTCAGTAGGTATTCTGTGAGAACTGTTCTGCATTTTTTGACGTATTTTTGATGTATTTGTGGGAGGAAGTGAGCTCTGTGTCCTGTTCTGCCAGCTTGAAGCCCCTCCCTGTCTGTGTATATTCATTACATATATAGGCATGTCCTGCTTAATGTCAGTAATCTATGAAAAGTAGGCTCTGTGTGAAAATGCTAGAATTTGATATACCATAACCAAAACCCCCCAACCACTTTCCTAGAAATACAATTAAACACATTAAAACCGTGTTGGAATGTAAATATGCTTAAAATATCTTCTTGCTCATCAGTGAGTTTCCTTAGTGTGTAGTAATATCTTTTCTGTTGTGATTGTGGAAAAGGAATGCGCAAGAGGAAGCAATCTTCGAGACTTTATCTTGTTTGGGACTCCACGTCACTAGGAGAAAACAAGAGCTAGTCGGGTATGGAAAACTGCGGAAATGCCTTCAGGACAAGCACAGGAGCTGGTGGCTGGTCACAGTGAGTATGACAGGTGGTCCCTCTACGTGCCAGTGCACATCTACCTGGTTGATAGTCTTGGTGCTTTTCAAACGTCAGATTCCAACTACTATATTTGGAATATAACTCAGGGCTATGCCAACATTAGGTAAATACTGTATTGAATTTTGGGGATATGAATTTCTCATATTTAAACATTAGTTGAACAAGTTGAGAGAGGTACATTCTGTGGTGCTTGGGGGGTGGTATAGCTTTCTATTGCAACAAATTATCACCACAAATTTAAATGGCTTCAAACACTACCAATTTGTTATCTTACATAGGTTAGAGGTCGACACAAGCTTCACTGCACTGAAATCAAGGTGTTGCAGTCCTTTCTGGAGGCTCTGGGCAAGGATTCCAGCATTTCCACAGTTCTCCATGCTCGAGGCTACCCATAGTCCTTAGTTCACAGCCTCTTCCTCCCTCTTCAGAGCTGCCAGGGGTCGAGTCCCATGTCGCATCTGACTTCTTTCTTCCACTCTTGTAGTTACATGGGGCCCACCTAGATCAACTGTTTTAAGGCCAGCTGATTAGGAACCTTCATTTCCCCTTTGACTCATATGGTGACATTCACAGGCTCCAGGGATTAGGACACGGACTCTTACCTGTGCTCTTCTGCCTAAGACAGGTGATAAAACCAAACACCTGTCTTCCAGGAAATGTTAAGTGGGGATAATTTCTGCTCAGGATGCCTTACATAATTATTTTTTAAAACTCAGATGCTCTTATTAAACTGTACGAGTGGATACTGTATTAAAAGCAAGGCTGGGCACACTGGTCTGCTGGATGGCTACTGCTGTCATCACCAAGGCTCACAGACTGGATGGCTCAAATTCATGAAGCTTCTGGAGGCCGGATGTTCAAGATAGAGGTACTGAAGGATTTTCTTCTTAGGCCTCTCTCTGGCTTGTATATGGCTGTCTTCTCCCTGTACCTTCCCAAGATCATCCTGTGTGGGTCCTAATTTCACAGAACAACAGTCCTGTTGGATTATGGGCCACCCCAGTGACCTCCTTTGTCCTTGACTTCATCTAAAAATGCAGCCCCAGTCTGAGTTTTGGAGGAGATGGGTGGGGGGACAAAATTCAGTGCATAAAAGTATCTAACAAATTTAATAACTAACCTGTAAAAGACTCCAGATTCATGGAAACCCACTGATAGAGTGGGGTGGGCGGGGACACAGCTCATACACAAATGCTCATTGACATTATTCTGAGGTAGACATTTTCTAAAAAAAAAAAAAA
The DNA here is from genome assembly GCF_048564905.1 of Vicugna pacos. NCBI lineage: Eukaryota > Metazoa > Chordata > Mammalia > Artiodactyla > Camelidae > Vicugna > Vicugna pacos. The sequence continues at coordinate 38,005,698 of NC_133001.1, forward strand.
GGTGATTTATTTTGCTTTAACATACAATGGTAACTATATTGGGATCATCAAGTTTTTAAAAAATTTTGCTGGGCATACTTTACATGTTACAATACTAATATAAGCTCATTAGTTCTTCCATTTCAGTGTAGGAAATGGATCCAATTAACACCTACTAGCAGCTTGGCTAAGAATGGACATTAAAATCTGACAACACACGGTAAGTACAAAGTACTGTTCTCCAAATGTTTATAAAAGTTTTGAAACAATCACTGCCTGCTCCACAGGACAGACAATTTGGATTTTAAAAATGTTCCAGACCAGGAATAGCATAACCCTGTGTAACAATACTTATAATACAGTTTAAACAATATTTTATCAAAGACTTTTTGCACTTGAGATTTAAAAAACAGTCTGGAGAGAAACAACCGAAAAATGAAAATTACATAAAATATTTCCACCACTATTTAAATGCCAGATTTAATCAAGCAACAGTAAAAAATACCAAAACAATAATACAACCTTCTGTTTAAAATAACAGCACTGTTCTGCCTCTTTTCCACTGAATTTTACATATGAACAGACTATATATACTGGTTTTTCAGAGAAATGTCCATTTTGTCTGTCACACCAGTGAGGCTCACGCTGAACCCTTTCTCTTCTGAGGATACGTAACTCCACGATGTTTCCGTATTTCCAACATTCTGGGTTAGGTGCAATGTCTGAAGTATATAATACATTTCTCTTTTCCTTTACACAGTGCAGAGTATATGGGCTTAGGTTATGTAGATTCTATTACTCCAGGTCACTGTCCTTGTCTAAATTCAAGGCGGTATTCAATGGAGTGCAGTAGTTTGGCTTGTCAGAAGGTACATAGCCCGGCAGACACACACACTTATAGGAACCTTCTGTGTTGATGCACTTGGCGTTCTTGCAGAGAGACATGCGGTTGTTCAACTCATCACATTCGTTGACATCTGCAATAAGCCAAACCATGCAGGTAAACCAGCTTTAACATCACTCCGGGAGGAAATGCAACCTCTGGCTCACCTGAGGCATCCGGCTGTAGCCTGAGCCCAGCTGTTCTCTGCTTTCCCCCGAGTCAACTATACAGTCTTTCCCATTATTGTCTTTTCAGTCACATGCAAGGCAAATTACTTTCTGGATCTTAAAAAGGTAGGCTATCTGGGAGATTCTAGAATTTCTTTCCCTGTTAATAAATCATTTTGTCAGCTTGACATTTTGTAGTTAAACTTCAAGGAAGCTGGCAGAAGTATCCTATGTCTAAATTCCTTCCCACAGGTGCAGAATGGGGAGGCTGGCAAGAGATAGAGTGGCCTCTCTGAAGGTTTAAGTTACCTTCTTAGATTTCTTTCCACAGGAAAGAAGGGCTCTCACGCACTTCAAACACCTGTAATAACCCAGGTTACCTATTTTTAGACCCACTGCAGATTGAGACAAAGCTGACATGGGGAAACTATAGGAGCGAGCGAAAGAACCACACACATGTGAAGAAACAAACTGCTGCAAGACAAGGGCCTTCTACCACAGAGGTCACCAGGCACATTAGCACATGAATCACACAGGAAGAATAAACGTACACTTACTTACTGTTCTTTTAAGAGGAAGAGGGAAGGCAACATGAGCAAGTTTTAAAAAGGACTTTCCAAAATGGAAGTGGTAGGTTTTTTTTTGTGTGGACATCTGTGTTCTCTAAAGCTGGTGTCAGGTAGGTATTCAGGGAAAGCATTATTTGCGAGAGTCAAAAAATCTCAATTTAAAAAAATTAGAGTAATTACCTAGGAGATCCTGGCCTTTCCTCCATCTGTACCATTTATATGAATTTTTAAATATTAACTTTTACAATTAAAAAAAATATTCACACAATAAAAGTGACCGTTTCAACCATTTTTAAGTGGATAGTCTAGGGGCGTTAAGCATCTTCCCACTGTTGTACACTCTTCAGCACTGTCCATCTCCAGAACTTTTCCCATCTTCCTAAATGCTGCAAATCTATCTTACATGTACTTGACTGCATGAGGTCTGGCCACAGAGCATCTCAGGGAAAGAATAATTTCCCATCAGATGCACATCATTCTTACCAACACAGGTCATCTTGGCCATATCCAAGTGGTACCCATCAAAGCAGTCACAGGTGTAACCTTCCTGTACCCTGACACAGCGGCCGTTTTCACATCCATTGAGGATGCCACATTCTTCTGCCTGCAACTCCTCAAAACTATTTAAAAAACCTGGAAGGGAAAGGACAGGAGACAAGTTTTAGAAAATTTCAACCTCTTACTCCATTTTTTAAAACTACATGATTATTAAGGTTCATCTTTCCAATACTTGAGCATTAAAATGTAAGTGAACATATCTGTTCATAATATTAAGTATAGACTATTACAAACCTTGTATATGTTGTATAGATTAGCCTCACCGCTTGAATTCTGATGTTTATGTTTAAAAAATCACATAAAATGATAAAGCAGGGTATTTGTTTCTGTCCTTAGTAACTGAAATTTTTTGCTTAAGATTTTAAAATTTCCTGAGTTCTCAGTAGGGCAAACTGACTTTCAGGATGGAACCAATGGAACTCAGTATCGAGCACAGACATTTGCTAAGAAGACCCATGAGTACTGGAGGTGGTGCTTTTTCACTTGGAGCTCCCAGAAGCAGAGACAAGCCAGCCTGGCCTTGCCAAGGGAGGTCTGTTTGTTTGCTCTAGCTTTGGAATGAGCCTTACAAAAGGGCTCTTGGGGGATCAAAGGATAAAGGCAGTAAAAAGGGACTCAAAACATTCTGATAAAAAAAAAAAAAAGACTTTTGGTTTTCTAAACACAAGTACAATGTATTTTTCTCATTTAAGAAAACAAAGAAGCTCTTGTTTGGCTCTTCTTTAGATATCTTTAACCTGATTCAGAGCTAGAGCTTAAAAGTTGTAAATATAAATCCTTGGTGACCCAAATATACTGTGAACAGGGGCCTCATTCCCCTCTCCTGCTTGTATTAGCTTTTAAGAAGAAAAAAACGTAGGACCAGACCTCTCCATTTGGCCTTTGAAGTAATTCTCCAGTGGAACTGCAGGGGGCAGCAAAATATTGTTTATGCAGGGCAGTAAGGTCTAACAGTGATTTTAAAAATTGAGTAATACATCCACGAGAGGCCATTTTTAAAATTTTAAGGGAGAAAAAAAACTACTACTGGCTCTCATGACTGGCAGCAGATCCCCAAGGCCAATTTAAGAAGCACTGACAAGAAAATAGTCAGTCTAGGAAAGTATTTTAAATTCTAGGCAAAATCATTTTTATAAATTGTAAAATTTTTACTACAGAAATTAAAACATGAAATTAAAACTTGAAACTCCTACACACATATCAAGGACACTCCCCAAAATACTTCTCTAGGATTCTTAAAACTGCAGCAGCAGAGCATAGCCCCTGCTCCAAATAGGGCTGGCTACCTGCTTTGTCAATAAAGTTTTATTGGAAGACAGCCTCACTTACATACTGACATCTCATCTGTGGCTGCTTTCCTGATACCATAGCATAGATGAGTAGCCGCAACAGAGATTAAATAAATGGCCTGCAAAGCCTAAAAATTTTATTATCTGGCTACTTATAGAAAAACTTGATCTCTGCTCTAGTAAATTCCAGTTTTAAGACATACTGTTCTAACTAAAGATAACACCAACCAGAAGGCAGGAGACGGTGAATCGTGAAGGTGATAATAAAAGAGAGGTTGAGGTTTCCTATCTACCCAATATGATGACTTCTGCAGCCGGGCCAGAGAGCCCTGTGGTCCCAGTCTGGGGAGGAGGAGGAGCTCTTTCTCCGTAACTGGTAAGAAATTTAAAGGGCATTACATAGTCAAAGCTGGAGGCCTTGGGAGTGCATCTCCGCTTCCCATGTTGCTAAACATGAAATTGATGTGATACCAGCATGTTTATTTCTTAACATTTGAATAGTTAGTTTCAAAGCAATGACATTAAAAAAAGGTACCTAAGTCAAAACATTTCAACCTTAAAATCCTGGCATCTGAACTATAATGTGTTAGACGTTACGCACACAAGCCATGGGCTTGTGTCAGAGTTAAACATAGATTTACCCTGGTATTTTGGATCTAGGGGGCAGGCAAACTGTACTTTCTTTCAACCTTAGTATTTTTTTCTTTATTTTAAAGTCAATATTAACTGACCTCTAACATGTATACAGAGAAGTGTATAAATCATAAGTATACAGTCTTATAGCCGTTAATGTATTTAGGCACATTTCTTGAAATAATTCATGGTTATTTGTGGTTGATTAAAAGAAATCACCTAAGGTGTTAGAAGTTAGGACAGTTATCCTGAGGTGGGGTGGGGGTGGCTGAGAGAGGGCACCAAGGGCCATCTGCATGCTGGCCAGGGTCCAGACCCACCCTATACCAGTCTGGAAGCCCCAACCTAGGTGAATGGGTAGAATGCTGTTTCCATGTAAGTTTTTGAGCAGTTCTGATTTGCATGAATCATCAATATACTGCATCCTTTAAAAAAAAAAAAGGGGAGGGGGCAGGGAGGAGAAGGGAAGGAGGGAAACAGACCCCGAAGTGAAGTAGCTTCAACAGTGCTTGTGTGGCACATCAGGCCCCTGGGCAGGGTCCCCAAAGACATCTGCCGTACTGGCTTTCAGAATTCAGCAGTGTCTCCACCAGCCTAACCCCACCTCCCAGGTCCACAGGGATTCTGGCTGGAATCCCTGGAGCCACTTCACGCACTGCACCGAGGCCCCTCGGGAGAATTCTGTGGACCAGGCACCTGGATTCTGCACTGCTCCTAGTCCTGTTCTTGAATGCTGACAACCTATTATCTACTGATATTTCAGTTTGTACCATCCCATTTTTCAGACTTCACATAATATGTCTGTACATGAACACTTTGGTCTCTCCCACAGACATATTTAGCTCATGTGGTGGCCTCAGCCGGGATGCTCTGCTCACAAGTCCAGGAAGAGCCAGTGCACGTCGTTTCTGGCTTAATAAACCCCCTCATAAGTGAATTCTAACAATTAAGTCTCTGACCAGGAGAGCAATGGTTTTACCTCCCACTCAAAATGCTTATAAAGATCAACTCGACAGAGTTAATACTGATCATTTCCTTGTATGAAACAAGACTACAGTATAACCAAGCTTTCAAGAAAACTCTGGCCCATAAAGTAGGCCACCACTTCATGGGTTAAAAAAAATGACTGTTATGGAAACTAATCATTTTCTTTAAAGAAAATAAACGTAACGGCAGCCCCACCAGTGAGACTCATAACTGATCTGGTGGTTCTCAAACTTGAGTGAGTGTAAGGGTTACCCAGAGGGTGGGTAAAACTGACTTGTGGGTCTCATCCCAGTTTGATTCAGCAGAGCCCAGAAATGTGCATTTCTAACAAGTTCCCAGGGACTGTATTTTTAGAACCACTGACTAATCTAAACCATGGTTTAGTCCAAAAGGAACCAAAGAATTTTGCTTACGGTCCTGAATGAAGTAGGGGTCGGCCTCGGGAGCGTACTGTTCACTGAAGTCCACCAAGGCGTCTCGTCCGTATGGCCGCCGGCGTCCTGCGACAGGGATGTTACACAGCTGGGCGTAGTCATCTAGAAAGGAAACAAGGAACGCGTCACACCACTGCTGCTGGCTTGCACCTGGACGCACCCACTCACCGCTCAGAGCATCAGGAACCCACCAGGGCGCCGTCCCACTGCATGCCCGGATCTCCTATGCTCACCCCGATCCTGGAACGTCTCAGTATCCTTTATGGGTGCTCTGTTTACATGCACACGCCAAGTCATTCTGTACAGCACAATTAAGACCCAGAATTGAAGACCAAAAATAGTAGCTGAAAGGTTAGAATCTATCGCAGGAGAGTAAGGACCTGATAGTGAGCCAGCTGTGAGTGCCGCCAGCGTTTTGGAAGAACAGCTTTATTGGAACCCACTGGTTGTTTTCATCAAAACATTTAACATGTACAAAATAGTCATTCTTACAGATAGATAGATACATACTATTCCATTCACTAGAGGCAGAAGAAAAATGTCTCTCTGGTGATCCAAAAACGAGAACCACCAAGTGAGGATGCTACTAGGTACCACTTGAAGTATGTAGCGACTATAGTACCTCTCTACTCAAGACCTGGTCCTTATGATGAATAGCATTACAGCAGTGATGATCATTGTCATAATAGCAGGAACAGTGAGGTAATGGTACTAGGAATAATAATGGCTAACAGTTGTGTAGTGTTTGCTCTCTGCCAGACACTGTTCTAAACACTTAATGTACATGAATTCACTAAAACATTTACAGTACCCTGTAAAGAGCCACTATCATCATCTCCATTTTACCAGTGGGAAACGGAAGCGTGGAGTGGTTCAATGACAGCTGGTGTGAGGCAGTGCTGTATCTGAACTCAGTCCTGAAGCTCAAGGGTGTAGACAGTTAACATTCTCCCTCTCTCACGTCTGTCTCAGCCCCTTTGTAGTGCTTGTGTTTGCCTCGGCTGCACCCCAGCTACATGCATCTGCAGTTACCGCTTCCTGAGGCCATATCCCCACCCCCGAGGATATCTGACTTCCAAACTCCCCTTTGGCCTTCCTCACAGGCGTCCCCTAGCACTTGGGATCTTGTTGGTTCTCCATTTGTTCTGGGGTGACTGACCTTTCAATGCATTTCATGGTCCCAGGCTCTTGCCTGCATTTCGGAGCAGCATTATCTAGAAGGTCTAGAGAGGAAAGCTTTAGAAGAGATAGCTTCATGTTTTGAACGGACATTTGATGGAAAATATCCTGCCCAAGGATTCATGTAGCAGTTGGTGAAAATTCTGGGGCTCCCCAGACTTCAACTCCTCCAGAGTGGCAGGTCAGCAGCCCCAGGACTGGGCAGACACTCTCAGGACAGCCACACAAGGCAACAGCCACACTTGCCTGGGCTGTAAAGGACCTTTCCTCTATTTTGTTTCCTTCTGTAACAAAACTAAAGAAAAGCACTGAGGCAAATATGTAAACTCTCAAGGCTTTCTTCTATCACCACTATTTAAAGGAGTCAAAGGTGTGAGCACGCGTGTGTGTGCATGCGTGTATATGCACACACACTCGCACATTCTCCCTAAAAATGCAAAAAGGGAATGTAAAACCAGAAAAGACCCTGCACCACTAGACACGGTGGGATTATGGTTGCCCTTCCTAAAATTCTCTTTGTGGGAAGCACTCCAGGAACGACACCCCCCTCAGATGCTCCCAGCACTTTCACATGAAACCATGGGAAACGTGAATTTCACTAAGGAAATAGCTAAACCTGGAAAATGATCCCTGACTCACAAAAATACACCTTCAAACAAAGAGAACACAAACGGCTGTCAGTTCTGCTTCAAGTCTGAAAGAGAAAAATTAAGGATTTCCCTGCGAGGGTAAGATGGCAGAAATGTTTACAAGTGTCATGCGCTGAGGTGGTTTTCTCTCGTGACTTTTTATATACATTTGCTGTACATCTGGAAAGAAGGTTTGCTCAGCGTTTCCTATCTATCTAAGCAACAACTGTGATCGAGTGGATATGAACACTGTAACATGACTATTTCAATTAAAAAAAACCCAAAACAAAAAGTGGGTATGAAAAATAAATTAATTCACGTTCTTATTTTCTAAAACTAAATCCAGAGATGGCCGAGCAGATGTTCCTCTCCAGCTCCCGGCTGTCAGGTCCGGGGCTGCCTGGCCCCTAGACCGTATGTCCTCCGCCACGAAATGAGCTGGCCTCTGCCCTCCAAGCTCTCACCCTCGAACCTCACAAAAGGAAGGGACCAAGTGTGAGAGGGGAGGAAGAGGAACAGGCTTCTGTTCTTGTGTGATGTTTGTGAACAGCTTCCTGGAAAAGGTAGGCCTTGACCTGAAACTAAGTAGATGAACAGGGATTACTTCATAGAGGACATTGTGGATTTTAAAAAGAGCTTAAAAAGGCACATGAGAGCAAACTGTAAGCTGTGTCTGGGGACAACCAAGTGGTTCCCAAGGAAGGCTCTGGTAAAGCAGAGCCCCGGAGCAGAAGAGCATAAGGGGTGGGGTAGGACCTCTGGGGTTTGCTGCATCTTCCTTCCCCTCCCTTCTGCCCTGATCAGGCATTTTCCTCTTAAGATTCTAGTACTTGCTGTCCTAGGCTGCTTCACTTTGACTCACACATTAACAATCCAAACTTCAACAAGATAGTTTTGCTCAGTTATCAAAACAACATTTCTGCATTGAATGTACTCTTTTCTATCTGAAGATGTGCTACAGTCCCAGCACCGCCAGCACATGCATTCTGAGTTATTTCCCTGGGAGCATGGAGGGGTCTATCCTAATCCATCCATGCTTCCTCTCCCGTCACACACACCTGCTCTCGTTCTTGGCCAAGAGCGTGGGCTACGGAGGCAGAAGCTGGGGCTCAAGTCCTGATTGTGCCATTTACTCTCCAGCTTAGCAATTCTGGGCAAGCCTCAGTTTCCACATCTGTCACATGGGGATAAAACAATTCCTGTTTGCATCTGTGTTCCAGACGTACAAAAAATAAGATGATGTTATGGAACTCTCCATACATTTTGAAGCACCAGGAAAAATGGAGGTTACAGTTTTATCTCTTAGTAAAAATCACTCAAGTCCCTACTGACCATCTGGAAATAAATGGATTTTCAAAGACAGTATCAGAATGATTGATACAAATTTTAGTGTTAGCAAAACTTTAAAGGTAGTGGTCAGTGGGCAAAGAACTGTGCCATAAATTAAGAGTAATGAAAGTGCAGTCTCCAGATGTTTTTAGATATTGTTTCAAGATTTGGAATTTTTAAATAGAGGGAAACTCCAGCTCAGTAAACAAGAGAAAGATGTCTTCATGGAGTTCATCTCAAGAATTACTGCCTGCCTTGGCAAATTTAATCCCTTGGTCAGACAGTGATAAAGCATCAGCAACAGCATGTTTTAACACTAGATCAACAGAACTCAAAATACAGGTGGGGAACGGATGTTCAACAAGTGCTAGTATATACCTGAATCCTTTAGGAATGTCTGCAGTAGACAGCGGGTTTCTCATCTTGTAAGGGAGCAGCGGGAACATGAGAGCTTTCTGTTGAGTCTTGGGCAAGGTGTTTTCTTCAGGACCTGGGCACATGCATGTTCCTCACACGTGCTGGGTCTCTGAGCACCCCAAGCCACAACCGGAACCCATCTCACTTGGAGGCGCTTGACCTTGGTCACCCCCAGGGCTGGGTCCTGGCTCCAGCCCAGTTTGGGAAGGAAGTGGATTATGGTTGGCTGAGAGCCTGGGAACTGCAGACCCCAGACCTGTTTCCATAACTTCCGATGGGAGCCCATGAGAATCTGCTGGCTGCCACTTCATCCAGCTCAGCGTGTAGAGGTGGATCCGTTTTTCTGTCCCTAGAGTCTTCTTCCTTCTGCAGGACATTCTTAAGCATGTCAGTAACAACTAAGCACCCAGTTCTCTGGGGCTTGGTGCAAAGGAAGAGCTCTGCTTAGCAGGGCTTGTACTTGGTGAGGCAAATGCCCTTTCTGAGACACCACACAACGTGTCCATCCAGGATCTCACCAAGTAAGAGCGTGAAATGGACAGGACAAGGAAACAGTCACACCTGAGTCCTCCCACTTACTGCAACCCCCCCCTTCAGGCACAAATGTGAAGCTCTTGATCAAAGCTACAAGAGACACAAACGGGATGGGATGGGCCACCATCACTACGCGGTCTAAACAAGATCCAGGCCACTGATCACACTCACTTCCCTGGCACAGCAGAGCCGCATGACAGATGGTGCTGCTTTGATTTTAATTTTAAATGGAAAAAAAGTTTAAAAATTACCCCTTGGAGTCAGGGGGTCTGGGACCCCCTGCTGTCAGCAGCAATGGGAAGCACAATACTATATCCCAGCAGGAAATCTTCATTCCTGATGACAGACACATCTGTGGGGCTGGTCTGGACCGTCCCACGTCACAGTGCCACTTTGGCATGTGAGGAAACTGGGGGATGAAGTTTTCCTTCTGACTGAGGCAGATTAAATACAGCTGCTTTGAGAACCAATTAAGAGACTGCATTTCATTCTCCACATGTCAGAGCCGAAAACCTTGTGCTCTGAAGTTTGAAGCGCATCATTTTCAAATAAAGAAGCAGCAGGAACCAGTCCACATGCATTAAAAATGGATCATATTTTGCTCAGATTTCTAGACCAGGTGTTTTTCTTACAGGCCTCCACATGCACTCTTAATTGATGATGGTGTTTGGAGAACATACACACCAAGAAATGGAGGAAGGAGACAGGGAGAAGGGAATGAGTATTCACCCCAGCACGTGTTGAATCAGCAGTAAAATAGGCATTTTCCTGTGAAATGAGCAAAAGCTATGGAATTAGAAGAATGTTCACCGTTTACAGAACATACCATCCAGTGCTGATGACAGAGGAAGGAATGTAAGAGGATTCCACTGGCAATGCCACACCCTGGGAACTGGCCATCTCTTGAGGTGTCTGTCTGCTTAAGTTCTTTCTCAGACAGTAAACTCTTACCCACAGTGCCTGCTGAACAGGCAGAGTCAGCCTGATTCCATTATGTTAAAACCTGCTGCGTGGTGAGAGAAAATTAGGTCTTCTAAAAAGAGAAAGGACCCGGAGTCCGAAGTCGTGGGTTCTAGTCCTGCTGCTTCCTATTCCTCGCACAGATACCTTTCCCTGAGCTTCATCTATGAAAGAGAAGTCTGGTTCTCTGCCTTAGCAGCATTAACGGCAGGTCATTGTTCCATTCAGCGACTGACTGAATGGCTGAGAACACTACCGCGGGGGGGGGGGGAGACGAAATGACAGTGCACAGACAGGTGCCACAGCACCTGCTGGAGAGGCCATGCCTAGAGCCAGCCAGGCAGAGCCAGGAAAGCTTGGCCCTGGAGGTGAGCATCTACAGGAAGGGGGTCAAGCGGCTGAAGAGGAGGAGGGAAGGTAAAGCAGAGCCCCAGGCATGCAGAACGGAGAAGAGAGCCTTAGGGAGGTGGAAGGACCACAGAACGCTGCCTACTACAGATCCCTGCCGACGGGCATTGGGAAAAAGGGACGTTAACCAACGTGCACCGTTAAGCTCCTCTGGGTCAGGTGCCGTGTACCTTGCGTGCACTTTTCCCTTCAAATCTCAGAATCCTATGAAATAACTGTAATTAGCTCCTTTCGTTTCCGGTAAGAAAACTAAGGTTTAGAGCGTAAGTGTCCCAGCTGAGTTGAAGGATCTGACCCTAAGTTAGTCCAGCTCCAAGACCACGTTCTTCCTGCTCCACAGCCGCCCTTCTGAAACCCTGAGAAGCAAATTATGAGGTAGGTTCCCCAGACTGTAAGCACTGGGTAAATACTTAGTACAGCAATAAGCATTTGTGACTAAAGTTCCTGAGGGAGTAATAAGCGTGACTGCTGATGAGCTCAGCCACCAGGGGCAGCTTTATCACTAGCAGGATTTATGTTTATTGAATTTGCTCGATTTATTAGGTGAAAGAGATCAAATTGCTTAATGTCCAATTAAATTGTACTTGTTGAGGACAGGGAAGTAATGAAGTCTAACGTCCTGGCAGGGGCTACGTTCTGCGGGACTCCTGTAAATATTAAGGCTCTAAGGAAACTCACCGGCTGCAGACGAGTCAAGTTCCCCCAGCCCCCCCCTTCATCTAATGCTGTCCTCCCAATTCAGCCATTCCCCGCGTTTTCAATCACATTGCTCATGCTGCAGCCAGACTCTAACTGGAGAGAGAGATTTGTTGGGTATGAATGCCAAAAAATGGAGGCTCCATTTAGAAATCCATTTCTAAAACCTGGATTCAAAATTTAAACACTTATAATGGCATTAAATTATGCCACACATGAAAACCTTAAGATACTGATTGATAACTTACGGATTTCTTATTAAGGACTGCATGAAAGGTCTTCCCCATTTCTAAATAAACAGGGCTTTGGAAATAAAACATTATGTCTTGCATTCAGGCAATCTCAGAGGAATTTAGGAATGAGGTAACTTCTAATATTTGATAAGAGACAAGACTGGACAATACAGTAAACAAGGAAATAGGAAAGTTCAACATGTTAATTTTCTAAACAAATCTACTTATTTTTCTAACTGCAGGGACAGATAAACAGTTTCATTTCCTCCTTTCCTACTCTTTAAGTACCTCTGAAGTGACAATCTGAGCAGCCAACAATCAGGAAAAATAAATATTACATGTAACGAATACATTTTTTTTCTCGTATGATGTTTCTTGCATCAACCAAGAATTATTTTAAAATCTGAGCTATGTGTGTGCTTAAGAATGAAAAGGAGGTTGCACACACAGGGAATATACTAAATGCCACTGACTTGTTCACTATATAATGCTTGATTTCATGTCATGTGACTTTAACCCCAATTTGAAAAAAATGTTGAGAAACAAAAAAGTGTGTTCTTTAAACTGGTATTCATTTAATCTTTCTATTTTTAATTGGTAAAATAAGAAAACAAGACTAGCTGATTTCTAAGATTCTTTCTAGCTTACATATTCTACAATTCTAAGTAGAAAATATTTACTGTTAGGCTGCAAAATACTGAGAAGACAACAGGGTCATTGAAACGTGCGACTTCAATATGAGGTAATCGCCGCTAGGTGGCGCTACTGCTTTTAGGTGGTGCTCAGCTGGGTGTTTCCACAAGACTGACAATAGTGGAACTGAACACAACTTACAGTGCATTGACATTCTAACCTGTAAGGATAATCTAACACTCATTCATTTTTCTGCTTAGGAAACTGAGGTCCAGAGAAATTTAATGATATTCCAAAGGTCAAGTCAGGATAAATTCTCAAAACATTGTTTTCTTTTAATAAAAAAAAAACCAGTATTAAAATATAAGGGTAAAAATAAGTGTATTTTCAAGTATCTTAACCTTGCTCATTTTAAGTTTGGAAGCTGTTCAAAACTCTCCTGATTAATATTCAGAAGTACAGATCCCAAGGTTATGAAACAAAGATATACTGCCTAATCATTTGAAAAGCAAGTTCTAGGTAATTAATGGAATATTCAGGTCACACTAAACATAATAAATTATTCATAAATGTGTATTCCATTTAGTTATAGGAAATAAGATAAAGCTGCAAAGCAAAACTAAGCTATTTTAAGATCTGTACCTCTGTTTTATGATTTTCTCACATGTTGCTACTTATCTTAATGCGAAGTGACTCTTCTTACCTTCCCCTCTGCATCTACTCAGGATCAGATACAGTCCTAGGAGCTCTCCCCCCAGCAGTGACTTCTCTGGCTACACTGGTAGCCATTCTGCCAAAGGCACTGATAGATTATGATGTGCATGGTAACTTCTAAGGTTGAACAGCGCACAACCAGCACAACTGTTCATAACTGTTCTGTTTGCTGTTGAGACCTGAAGCTCAGAAGGGAGCATAGGAGGAGGCCTTGGTGTGCCCAGAAGCCTCCCCAGGAGCTACTCTTTTGAAATTTGCTTCTTAAAGACACGGCCACTGATGCTGAGCAGAACAGTTACCACCCTAGCTTCTGCTGCGTGCAGACTGATGTCAGCATGCTTCCCGAGCACTTTCTAGATGCTTTCCTCCCAATCCTAGGAGGTACAATCCGTCTGTTGCACGAAGGGAGAGGAGATAAACTTTCTTTCCTTCAACCTTCCTCTGCCAGGCATGCCTGCTCTAGCCACGGAGTTGGCATTTAAAAGGCATGGCAGCCAGGGTCTTTGTTCTAGCCACAGTTGTCTTATAAAGTCAATTAAGAAAAAGGTCAAAATACATACAATGTTATTTGAATTCAAAACCTCAAACACAGAACAGGACTTTAAGCAATTACATCCAGTGAGTTTTTTCACAGCCCCACTCAGTTCATTTTCTTACAGTCCATTTCAACTAGTATTGAAGAGGGAAAAAAAATCCTATTAGCAAAGCTTACTTTAAAAATGTGAAAGTAAAATTTTCCCTAAAGAGCAAATCAAGGTAAAATGGAAAAGGCATTTCTAGAAAATGGAATGCCTACTCATAATCTCTGATCTCAATGTAGAAAGTTCAAAGTGCTAAAATTTTATTTGAAATCAGTTAGATTGCTTGTTAATGAAAAATAGTGTTGCTTTTGGTGATCAGATTCACATGCATGGTGTTCATTTCACATGCATGTCTTAATGCCTCTACTCTGGCTCTAAACTAAATTCTAATAGGAATCAGGGCAATTATAATCACAATGAAAGTTATTCTCTAGTCAGAATATTTTATATAACAGACTATGGCCAAATACCTTCTTAGCACTTCAGTGCAGAGCTCTTAGGAAAGTAAGACACCCCAAAGTCCACGTTGTACACACTCGAAGACCTCAGATGGCCATCTTTCCATCAAATTCCCCTCCCATTTAACTGTTCTGTAATTGTTGTTAAGGCCAGCTGGTCCTCCCCAGCTGCCAGTACAAACCCTCGCTGACTCACGCCAACTCCAGGGAACTGAGTTTGGGAACTGCGGCCGGTCCCAGGACCCTCCTCCCATGTTCTGTCGCCAACAGTTTAGCAGGAAAGGAAAAGTCTCCCCCTCAGAGTTTTTTCCCCCCTTTTAAACTTTACTTACTCTGAGACAAAAACATGTTTCCTTTTCTAGTATGTTTCTAATGCATGACTACAATATGATCATAACCTGAACATGACTTGTTCATTGCTTTCTCTTTCTCTAGTGCACCTGCCAAACACAAGGTTGTTTTAAAATAAAAAACCCATTTCAGCTTCATTTCTAGTGTTCTTCCTCTGATGCACAGGCCCTGTTTTCGTCCCTGGCCTCTGTGTCACACGTTCCTGTTTATTTACTCCCTTTCACAGTCCAGGATCTCGTTCCCGGATTGGAAAAAGAGGCCCTGACCTGCGGCAACAGCGCTGTCCGGCTGGGGCCCTTGATCGAGCGTTCAGCAACCCACCTCCTCCCTGCCCTTCTCCAGCGTACATCTGGGGAAGGAGAAGGAACAACGTTAAGCTCCAAACTGAAAATACAGGCCTTTCCTTAAGTGTGCGTTTGTATGGGGCGGTAGTGGGAGTTGGAGAAGGTCCACAAAAATGCAAATATTTTCTTAAACTAGTTCTCGACCTTTTTTCCAATCCCAGCTGTGATGGCTGGTTTCATGTGCTGACGAGGCTAAGCCACGGGGTGCCCAGATGTAGTTGGTCAAACCTTATTTCGGGTATTTCTGTATGGGATTAACATTTACATTGGTGGACCTGAGTAAAGCAAAGGACCCTCCATTATGTGAGTGGGCCTCCTTCAGTGGGCCGATGGCCTGATTAGGACAGGAAGACTGGCCCTCCTCTGAGAAAGAGAATTCCACTGCCCATCGCCTTCAGACTCCGGACTTCATCTACAGAACTGGCTCTTCCTGCCTGATGGCTTTGGACCTGGAACTTCGGCTCTCCTTGGGCCTCCACACCATCAGCCCACCCTGCAGGTTCTGAGTTTACCAGCTTCTATAATCACAAGAGTCAATTCCTTATTACGAATGAATGAATCAGTCAGTCAGTGTCTCTCTCTCTCCTACTGGTTCTGTTTTTCGGGAGAACCCTGACTACTACACTAGCCTGCCTTCCTGGGACAGGGGAAGTTGGGCGTCAGGGTGGTGGCGAATCTCGGTAAAGTGAAAACATCCCTTTAGAAGGCACCTGATTCTTGAGGGGAGTTCTGTGTAGTCAGAGAAAAGCTTTTATTAACTTTGTCTGCCCTGTTGTTCCCTTGAAAGTCACTGCAATGGATGACAATGATTATAAAAACAACCTGCACGAGAAACACCTGGGGTCCCCTGTTACCATGGAAACAGTAGCCTGTGCTTTTTGTACCACACAAGGCTACTCAGACTCACACTGAGTATACAAGGCCCACATCCCGGTCTTAATCTCTAATAAACTGACAATCCCAGTCGTGAATCTTGCCGCCCTGTAACCCCAGGTGGCCTAAGATGGTAACTGTGCTACAGAGATAATGTTGTACAGTAACTTTAGAATTTTAATACTTCTCTATTACAGTTGCAGAGTGAGGGTTTTTTTTTGTTGTTATTTCATATGTTTACACTGTTTAGGAGGATTGTGGCCTAGAGAATCTGACAGGCCTGGTGACTGAAATATCTAGGATTCTATGTTCTGAGAATTAAGACAATTTGATTAGGTTGGTAAATAGTATTCACATTTGTTAGGGAATTCAGTTTGTTGCATTTTAAGTCTGATTTATTAAATTTATAAGAGCTGCTTAACTACTTAAGAAGAAAATGCTTATTAGGATTGTGACCTGCCCTTTCAGGTATATTAAGTGCCTGAGAGAAAATGAAGTACATAAAACTTATAAACTGGAGGCCCAAGTGTCAGAGATTTAATTAACAGAGTTTTGATATAGAACAACTCAAGGAAAGTTTAATCTGTTCCTAGAGATATATAAACACTAATCACAAAATAAAAATTGATCTTATTTTATATAAAGGGATTGCACTTAGAATGACAAAACGTTTCAGCTGAACTTAGGTAAATCCAGGTTTTAACAATGACACATCGAATTCATTGAATGTACATTTAAACCCAACAAGCTTGAGGCCTCCCTCATCATCTTTGACTCCTGCCTCCTTTCCTAGAGACTTCTGGTGCATAGAGCCAGGTAGCAGTGGGGAAGAATCATCAGCTCAACCATTTCCTGGAACACGATTTGATTTATCATCACCGCTAACACCCAGGAAGCATTTACTATCTATCTGGCATCTCATACATTATCAAATTTTTACCCTTCAAACAATCCGAGGCAGATGTTGCTGCTCCTGCCATTTCACAAATGAGGAAACTAACGTAACGAGCACATTAAATCCCAAGGTTTTATGTGCATAATTCACCACTAAATTTTATTTTGCAATAATCCTTTCCTAGTTAAAAAAAAAAGTATTTTTACTCTTTTGGGGGAGGAGTAATGGGTAGCCTTCTAAATAAATAAAAAGTATCTTCCAATAAGAAACATGTAAACTACTCACCTCCATTCCATGTGGTATCTAATTCAACCTAGTTCCACGGATACCAAGAATCCTATCCCAGAGAACTGGACCAGTTACCACTGAGTACACTCTGCACATACTGTGTATACATATGGTGGTCACTCAATTTAGGAGGCCTCTTACATCTTTCTAGTTGGATTTAAATTCTCCACTATAGTTTATTGACAGCTACAGTTCTCTTTAATCACATAATCAGGATCTCTGATTACAATGATAAATGCTTTCATACTCAGAAGAGAGTATTAATTACCCTAACCTCAAAAGAGTTCTCATCTTTGGATAAAGGAAACTGAAGTAACTTGTCCAGCGCAACTGACAGAAGCAGTGCCAAAAGTGGGACGCGATCACTGGATGGCTTAAACCAAGGCGGCGACCACTCACTGTGCCTCGCATGTAGGATGTTCCAAAGTTATTATTAACATTCTTTGGAAACACAGTTCTTGGAAAAGCCTTTAAACCATGACTGATGAAAGGCCTTTTGCAACCACTGCCCAATTACAATATTTTTTCAAGTTTAGTCCACAAGTCAAATCCCTGTCTTCCTTCACACCTCCAAGCGTATTATGCAACTTCTTACCCTGAGACTTTTGGGAACGTGTAGGAGCCATGCATGGACATGGGAGAAATCACTAGCTCAACTGTTCAAACACAGATTCCAGATTCTTTCACTCTTGAGAAACCATATGAAAAAACAGGAAGGTAGATAAGTTATTAGGAAGTACTAAAAATTCTGTCATAGAAAATGATGAATTTATTAAGTAAGGATATCATTTGAACATTTAAATAAGAAAATATTGGGGAATGAACTTCTAATTTAGCAATACAACATAATTGTGTATTATGTTCTACAGAATTGTACATACAAACTGTATGTTCTAAAATTTACTGCCTAGATATTACATAGTAGGTGTTTCAAGCAAATAATGAAATGAAGGAATACTCAAATAATTTAACTGAAACTGAAAACAGATAAACTAGAAATAATTTAGACTGCATTTTAGACATGGTTCTTACCCCTAACAGCACCTTGCATTTAAGTTTACTAAACATGTTTTTGACTTAAAAAAATTTAGACATAAATCTGTATCATGATCTATACAATTCTCTACTGACAGGATTGACTTCAAATTTTTCTTATGCTGTAGGGATTATTCTTTCCCTTCTTGGCACTCAAGCACAAGGATAATCCGTATTCCTAGAACCAGAATTTTTGAATCAAATCTGTATCTTCAAACTGCTCTTACAGCAAAACTGAGAAAACCCATGCCTCTGCATTTTGATCAACAGCAGTGTTTTATAAGACTTTTTAAACATTTGCCAGTTTCTTTTGTGGCATTTCAGTTTCCTTGGAGATTTTTTTTTAAACTCCACTCACCTTTCTACGCCTGACTTTCATGAAGAGTACTTCAGAGGTTAAGACACCTGCGATGCAATACATTATATCAACCAATAGGTGGCCCTCTAGCAACACACACTCTCCCGTCAAAATTTCTGAACTTCAAAGTTTTAGATCAAGACTTTACCAACTCTTAATGTTCAGTTTTCTCACAATAAGTCTAATTATTTCAATAATTTACCTAACAGAACTCTGCTTATTTTAACAAGATAACCATAGACACTGGGATCCCTGGATACTTAAGATTCCAGTGTTCAAATGTGTCTAATTTTCTTTCATTTGCAGGTCAATAGGTTTTTTATTTCCATGAGATAATAGCATCCTATATATCTTGTAATCCAGAGGTATATTTTTCCAGAAAATTAAAGTTTATACTTTTAAGAGCAGCAATAAATGACAACATGAAAAATTCATTTGAGATCAGTGATAGGCATCACCAGGAGTTTAACTTACTGAAAATCACTGACTTTGCTTTAATCCATTAATTCATCAAGTATATACTGTTACCTATTATGCCCTCCACTGTGCTTGGCTGTGATACAGAGGGGATGAGACTCCACTTCTAACTTGGCTTTCTGCCTGGCTCTAAGGCTGCAGTTTCTTTCTTCTCTAAGCACACAATGCATAAGGAAATTGAAAAAAAAAATCTCAGATTTTTTCACTTTGCTACTTTTATATCCTAAGGGATAATATTCATCGAAGATGTGCTTTGAGACCATGGGCAGAACAAGGACTGAAGTTGAGAGTACAGACGCTGGAGCCAGGGAGCCTGGATTTGCACCTGCCACTTCCTGGTATCTGACCCGGGCAGGTAATGTAATCTTCTGTGTCTCAGTTCCTCTCCACCCAAAAGGAGGTAATTATACACCCACCTCACAGGACAGCCTGCAGAATTAAATATCTTAATGGATGGAAAGCACTTTGAACAGTGCCTGGCGCTACACTATACACATGTCAGCTAACTTCATTTTTCACTAGTCAGAAGAACTCGTTATTTCCAGTGAAGTCCAGCTTTTAGGGTGCTCCTACCCCTAGAATTTCCTTCTAGCATGGCACTGAAAATTTTCAGAAAGATCAATGACTACCCTTCCTTGTTCATAATATGAATACAAGGGGGTCCTTCCAAAGCAGTTCAGCCTCCTCACCCCAAGAAAAGAATACATTTTAAGAACGGGCAAGATGAGAGGGTATCGAGAGGGGTCGGAGAGGAAGAGAGGCCAGGGCAGGAATAAGAGAAAGTCCAGAGGTCGAGGAGGGGGAGGCTGTCAACACGCGGCCACTGCAACCAACTCCCTGCAGCACCGCCCACGGCCACCTGAAATCTTCTCTCCACGCCTGGTGTCTGGCCTCCCAGACTTTAGCTGAGAATTCAGAGGGGACCCTGAGCAACCCCCAAAATACACTGAGTTGTACAACTAGGCAGTTCTCCTCGTGTAACATTACTCTGACACGATCCATCTCCCTCCACTTGCTTCCCCTCCATGTGGTACCAATCTGTGAGTTGCCATCTAGCTTCAGAGAACACTACTGAAGGGGCCATTCCCACCGCCTCCAACTGCCAGTGGTCTCAGATGCAACTGCTGCCTTAGCAAGAATTAGTGCCCGTGACCTATTGGACCAGAAGTGTGAAAGCCTGTTCCGGAGCCAAAGCTTTACTTTACACTGCACTTTAATGCTTGAAGCTGATGACAAGTGCTGCGATTTATTCCTCAAATTCCTCCAGCACTGTTTCCATCAGTAACTAATTGTTCCCCAAAGCAGCGCTGCACTCCTAGAGAAGCTGGAAGGTTCAGTGCCTGACCGGCTGGGGTGCATCCAATGCTTTCATTAACAAACAGACAATGTGGTCCTTTCTCAACGAGCACATATCTCTGAACAGCAGCACTGAAAAGGTTCACTGGCAGAAATTATGAGCAAATCAATTTTAAAATTCACACATTCTTTGCTTCCTCTTTGAAAAATTAATAACGGCATTAAAGCCGGTTTTTAACATGATCAGGCTGAATGCTGTTAGGTGTCTCTAGAATCTTGCCAGTTGTGGTCCGAAGACCAGCAGCTGCTGCATCACCTTGGGACTTGCTAGGAATGCAGAATTTTGCCCACCTCGACCCCCCACCACCTAGAACCAGAATTTGGTTTTTTGATAAGATCACCAGGTAACTGATGTGCCCATTAATGTGTATGAAGCAGTGGTCTAGAAGGGAAAGTTTTCTATGAGGACAGTTATTTCTGCATTTGTCTATCCTTTAATCCTTAATTCATGTTCAGATGCTATTAGGTAACTGTGTATTTTATAAGAACCCTGGATTTCAGTTTTGTCTGAAAATGTATTTGATCTGAGTCACCTAGCAGCTACAGCATTCAGTGCTAAAATCTTCTGAATGCTTACCAAGTGTCAAGGGCTAGGCCATGTGTTCATGCATTCACTTATTTAATTCTTACAACCCTGTGAGGCAGGTGACTTTAGTTTCATTTGAGGAAACTGAGGCACGGGGAGACAAAGGAACAAGGTTATGTAGCTAAGAAGTTGCCAAACCAGGATTCACACCCAGGCAGCCTGGTTCCAGAGCCCCTGTGCCACGCCCCCTGCTCTGACTCTCTCACTTGCTGTACGCCAGCGGAGAGCGCTCGGCGGGCGATGGTTTGGCATGAGAAAAGTATCAGGTACTAAGCAAGGAAATGCCAGCTAATCACAGGGCCTCTGGAAAAACTGTTTAACTTGGCTGTGGACTTCCCCCTGGATTCAGAGTAGAGTACCCCTAAGTCTAGCTGGAGGTCCGTAATTTTAGGGGTATAAAAGAAATACTCCTTCTGGGTTAACTACTTCCTATAGTCTAATGGAAACAGAACAGTGGTTTTCAACATGTGTTCCCTGGAACCCTGGGGTCCTTTACAGACACCTCAATAGCCTAACCAGTTGGCAAGCTTAGTTGACTGGTGAAACAAAGGATTTAGAATATACATAAACTCAGTTGATAAAGCAGTGGCAGGGTTTGAGAGGAGTGACTTGAATTTTGAAGGAAGTTCTACCATGGGTAAAATGCTATTAAACAGCATTGTTTTGCAAAAGAAGAATCATTTGAGGTGGCAAAGTTCACTGCTGTCATATTTTAAGAAACTGTCACAGTCACCCCACCTCCAGCAACCATCAACCTGATCAGTCAGCAGCCATGAACAACGAAGCAGGACCCTCCACCAGCAAATGACAACCTGCTGAAGCCTCAGGTGAAGGCTAGCGTTTTTGAGCAGTACGGGTATTTTTAAATTACAGTATGGACATTGGTTTTTTAAGACACAATGCTATTGCACACTCTTAACAGACTACAGTACAGTGTAAATATAACTTTTGTATGCTGTGGTCAACCAAAACGATTCGGGTGACTTGCTTTATTGCAATATTTGCTTTACGTAGTGGTCTGGAACTGAATCCATAATATCTCCAAGGTATGCCTGTGTATCTTTAAAACAGGGTCTGCACAGCCACTTAAAACTTACCATCTTTCATTGGTTCTAAGATGCCCTAGATGGTAAAATATGTCCTGATGTAAGTGGAAAAAGGGCTTGTGGCCATTGATAGATGCTATCAGTTATAAGACAGCCCCAATTTCAGAGATGATGAGTAAAACAAAAAACAAAGTGTGCCTTAGATCAATGATACGGATTTCAGCTTTAAATATTCTCTTAAATATAAATATATAATAACAATTAATGTGTAGAAAAAAGGCTTGGATGAAAAAACAAACTGGTAAGAGCGAACATCTTTAGTGAGTGGAATTCCCTTGTGATGGGGCAGGTAGGGAGAGGGGAACATAACGTCTTTGATTAATTCTTCAGAAGGAGTATATATTTTAAAAAAAATTAAACAATAAGAACTACGTAAATAGAAAGGTTTGAGGTATTCGAGGATCATGAGAAGATGACTCAAGCCCTCTTGTATCTGCTTCCTTCAGATTTCGCCTTCCTCTCCTTGTGTGTACCTCACTCCTTGTGTTCCTGCTCTACCCACATCCTCCCAACAACCCAACAAGACATACACCTCTGTCTTACAAATGAGCTGCACTGAGTGAGATGATTTTTCCCCTCTGACTCAGGCAGCTGCTGGGGGCAGTTCTGAATTCCAGACCCAGCCGCCTGGCGGCAGAATCTGCCCTCTTTCCATTTCTGAGCTACCATCATTACCATCTATATCTTTATGTCTTTGCTCTTTATCCTGTGCTGTTCCTTTTCCTTTGATAGTATTTCAAATTATTTTCTTTTTTCTGCTCCATTGGTTTTAAGTTATGTCCAAGCTAAATAGCCAACTTATTAAGTAACTTGAAAACTGCATTCTAATTGACCATCAATGAGTGCATTTCCTCTTTTCAAGCAATTCTTCCCCTCAACTGTTCTGCGAATTTGTTCATTTATAAATTCCTTCACTTTACATCCAATACAGTATTTTTCTAGCCTTATCAAATCAATTCTACATTCAAAGACAAAATGACACACCAAACACTTTCAAACATTTAAAAAAAAAAACAAAAAACAAGCAGTAAGGAGCTGCAGTGCAAAGGAAAAAAAGCCATCAGCGCAGAACCCAACAGTCACCAAATAGCCCAGCCCTGGAGCCGGGAGTCCGCACCTTCCAGTCCTCTGCCCCCACAAGGAATGGGGGTAAAACTGAGAGTTGAGCCTATCCCATTTTTCCCATTTGACCAAAGGTTCAACCCCAGGTCTCAAACTTGAACGTCAAGGAGATTTGTTCAAATGCATTTCTCTTACTTTCTACTCTCTTCCTTTATTGTTCTAACCTCTCTGTGATCTCTCTCACCAAGAGGTTGACATAAAAACTTGGGCTTTGACCCAGGGAGGTTTTCTGTCACCCCTAGTAAGTAGAAACTGTTAGATCTGAGAAGGACTGTAGGAAAAAAAGAAATAACAGCAACTATAAACTCCACAGACCTACGGCACCAACTGCTAAGATGCATTATAATTCTTTGGTTCATTTATCATTCTTTGGGGGAGATGGAATGACGGCTTCCAAAATGAATGACCGGGTCCGGCATGGGGTAAGCCAGGAACCAGACAGTTACGCAATCCTGCTCTTCCACTCATACAAACACACCCACACACCCCTCCGATGAACGTAAGATAAAAGAGAACAGTCAGGCTCCAAAGGAGGTGAGAAGAACCTGCTTCCAAAGGCTCCAGGAGAAGGAACTGGGTAAGGGCTCACCTGAATCTTTCATGGGGCAGAGGGCACACTGCATACCCCAGGCCTCCCCATACAGACAGCAGCACTCAGTGTACGTTGTCTGCTTGCCCACAAGGGGCCGGCTACACACGTACTCATCACTCAGATGCTCCCAGCACAGATCTTGGTACACATCGGTTTCTTCGATTTGTTCTGAAAGGGAAGACACGGCTCCATGACAATTGCACTGTTATTCCTATTTCACAAACACTGTGGTGGAAGCCAGAGAGTCTCAAAGTTTCCATCTCCATTCCTAAGGGTGACTTCCAAGTGAAAGTCTGAAGCCAGCCTGGTCTTTCCATGGATCAAACCTCTGTCATCTCCAACTGGGTGTCATTCCATCAGCTGAAATTCAACCTGCCCATCCTGTTCCAGTTAAATCCCTCCCTCCTGGCTTCCATCGTTACATAAAACCCTCCCCTATCTTGCCTGTACTTCATAAGCCTGATGGACTTCTCATTCTTTCAGTCTTTGATTTTTCACACGTACTCCTTTGTCAAATGCTACCATTTAGTTCTATGTGACATTTTTTGGAGTCATCCTTTTCCATCCATTTCATCTGCCAAAACCCTGAACTAGTGACACTTCATCCTGGGGTCCTTAGTGCTAACCTTTCTACTTTTCAATTGACTTCAACCAAAGTAGTCCCCTGAATGTGCTGATACACTGATCAATTAAGCCAAGTATCAGCACACAGCACCTTCTCGGGGATGAACAGGGGTTCCCATCAATGGACTTCAGAGCTCTCCATCACTTGGATGGCTTCCGCCCCTCTGTTCATCTGTGTCCTACAGTGCAGTCAAGCAAACCTGGTTATTTTTCCTGGAACTTCCATCTTCTTCCGTTGACTTTGAGGGTTACTGTGACCAACCCTGAGGCACGGAACAACTCTGCTGTTTGTTCAGCCACTCTGTAGTTTGTTGCCCATTAAACCAGTATGTGAGGGCATTACATCTCCTCCACAGTGATGATATGCATTTAATTCTTCCTCTGAGCATGTCATTTTAATTATTTCAAAATACCCAAGGAATCAATTTTTCTATTTTCCAACAGCTCACATTTCAGTCAAAAGGAAAACCTTATGACATTTATTTGGACACAGGCATGCATCTCACATCCAAACATACCATGTGATTCGGTTGGTCGGATACATCTTTTTTCCGAAGCATCCAGGACCATTGGGTGAGCACAGAAGCACTTATAAGAGCCTTCTGTATTAATGCACTGGCCGTCAATACAACTGTTGGGGTCTTGACACTCATCTATGTCTTCAGAGAAAAAAATGAAAGAAAATCAGCAATCAGTTGCGCCTCATACATTTAACCCAACTTAATACACTGCTAAATTTAGTCCAGATTCCAGGGGCTGCCACGTTTTAATTAGCTATATATCATCATCCAAAAAAGAACAGCCCTGACTATAAAAATGCTAAGTTACAGTGATTGGAAAAATAACATTGCTCTAATGCTGCTGACATTAAATAAAGAAAACATTTAACAACAAGATATGCTTAGAAATTTAAGATAAAATGCCTCTTTATGACAGTTTTAAAATTATTTCCTTTTGCTATGTTTTTCTGCCTGGGTATATGGTTTTCTGCTTAAGCATTAAAGTCTGGGTCAGCATTTAAAAGTGACTTTCAGTGGTATGATGTGAGTGATGAAACAGGAGGCTCCCCAGACCGCGAGAACGCTTCAGTTATACCAGTCACCTGAAGCGTAATTCCACACTGAATATTAACTCTTTGTCTGAAATCTATTCAAACAATAGTATGAAGGGTTTTCATTTTCTTCAATCTTGCTCAAGGAAAAGATCCATAAAAGATTCACGGATCTTTTCAACACATGATTTAGATGCAAAGAAATTGTTCTGATGCATAGCATTACTTATTTCTTCCCATTTGTGTATTTTCACAGCATATCACACTATATCCTTTTAAAATTTACCAAAGCACTGCAATTTGACAGGGTCATAGTATGTCCCTTGTTTACAGTAGCATTCATAACCAGGCTGAGTGTTCAAACAGAAGCCATTTTTGCAGATTTCTTGTCCAAAAAGTAGGCATTCATCTGCATCTGTGGGGACAAAAATGGAGAAATAGAGGAGTCAGCTTTGATCTTTCAGTTAAAGAGAAGAATCTAACCAATACTGGGCTTCAAGTTAGATATTATATAATATTTATATCACAAAGAGTCTTAAAGACAAAGCAATATAAAGTTCTTAAACTTAGGAACAATTCACAGATGGAGAAACACAATCAGGCTTTTCTGTTTCAGGAGCAATGCCCAAAACATTAGTAGAGAAAGTATATTTGTAAATACAGCTTCCGAGATGCTACTTCATATTTGACAAAACAGTCTGTAGATTTCCTAATGGCACCAACAATATTCTCTGAACAGAATACCCTTTAAGGCATGTGCCTTTCTATAAATATATATTTACATGTGTTATCTTACTTAATCCTCATGATAACCTTTGAAAGCCAGAGACAGAAACTCAGAATATTGAGTGAAGTCTCACTATCACACAGACTTAAAGTGTTCCAACTCCCAAGCCACGGTTCTGCCAGAGTCCATTGGGGCCTTCCTTCCATTGATTTCCACTTGGAGGAGGCCCCGGGGATTGAACCCGGGCACTCTTGTGTGCTGAGCATGCGCTCTACCACTGAGCATGCGCTCCGAGCATGAGCTATACCCCCTTCCCCGCTGGGCCTTCCTTCCAATGGTAGAATTCAAGGCTTTGTAATCAGTTAGCACCTCTGAAAAGAACCCTCTGCCTAGCCCGAGTCATGCTGTTACTTGAATGTCATATGTGCACACACGTTGCCAATTCACTTCCGCTTGATTCTGACCTTTATAGTTGTCGCCATCGTCGTAAGATGATTCTCCACTGGGGACAAAACCTTTCCCTCTAGGACACATTTCAGTGAATTCAGCTGATTTCAGAAGAGACAAGGGGAAAAAAAGTCAAAGAAAGAAAAAAATCAGCATCTTCCATGAGCACGTGTTTTAACTTCAGTTTTGCTTTTTCAGACTCAGGAACTTTAAGGCAAATCTTGCCATTTAATTCAGACAAATAAGTTCAGTACAATTTCAAAAGTTACAGATTAGGTGCAAACAAATCTAAAGACTTCATAAGTTCACTTGTAATTTTTAAAAATCTTTCCTAGTTCATCCACATATTATTAACCCAAGTTTTACTTATGGATGCAGTGGGGTCTCATGACTTATTTCTCCAACACTGTCATTTCTAGTATTTTAAATTCTTAATAAGAACGCATCAAGCAAAATCTTAAATATGAAAGCTCTAATTAGGAATAATGGTTAGCAAAAAATGATTGGTTTTGACTCAAAAATGGAATAAAACTGAAGTATCTTCATGCCAAAATATCACATGGTATGTCGCAGAAACAGTATACTCTGTGACAGAGAGAAGTTTAAGGATTCATACTGAGGTAGGATACGGGTGTGGGTTCCAGCCCTGAGCAAAACTCACCTGAAGGTAATCTCACCTCAATCTGACTATGACAGGTACCAGTAGATGCTATCATTTCAAGGCTTCAATGTAATATCCCAAATGGGAACATTCCAAGGCCCGTGAACACCAGAGGACAAATGCGAGTGTGAACACACCCCTTAGCTGGTTCTTACCAGTCCCCAAGACGGGGCAGGGGAAGATCTCACAGTTGTCGCCCCACCCAGCACCAGAGGTACAGCAGCATTCTCGTTTGGTGACGTTGGGGGCCAGCACATTGTCACAAAGACTGGCATCATTCAGATTATAGTAGCATTCTTTCTTTTCTTCTGTGGGTTGATCCACCTCTAAGTCTAAACAGAGTGGAGAAAGTAAAAAAGAGTGTTGACAGGATACCCGAGGTCTACCTGTACCACAACGGAGCTGAAAACATAACAGTAAGAAAGACTGGATGTGCCAACAGCCCTGCATTCACACAGAGCTGCTTTCCACTTCTGTCGGATTCTTCCACTTCAAGATAAAAAGGCACTTGAGTCCTGAATTTTGGTGGATTTCTAACCCACCCCAAGAATGTAAATCTGTCAAAACCATTTCCTTTTACGTTAACCAATTACTTTATTCTTGTAAATTTGGCTGTAAGTAGAGTTTCCATATCTGCTTTCTTGCCAAACATAGGGCCATTCTTTACTGAGCTATAACACCTACTTAAATCAGTGAAAAATCTCCCCAACACTGGACCAGAGATGTGGGGGCCACACAAAGTATCTGTCCTTTCAATGGTTACTGAGTCAACCATGCCCCCCAGTCTTTTCTGAAAAGCACAAAGCAGAAGAAGATAACCAGAAAAACACTGCAGTAACCTGTCTACAAAATGGCCTTTCATTACTGGAAATCTAACTATTAAAATTGCTGCAAATATACGACTTTGAATGAAATCACAAGAGGCAGCTAAGCCTCAGGGTAGAATTTCAAGGCTGGATTCTATTCCGAGGTCTAGTGTGTCCTAGAGGAATATATATTCCAACAGACTGAGTTCAACCCTCTGTGATAAAAGACAAGGTTATATGATAAAATACAAATGATAAAAACAAATTCACCTACTTTCAGATAATACTGAAAATAATGCCACCATATTTGAATTATATGAAGAAGTTTGTGCTTTTAAAAAATGATTAAAAAAAAACTCTTCCCTACTAAATGCTATAGAGTTCAAATGGCTGCCTATGACCCAGTTAGAAGTTACTGAGTTTTAATTTTATGAAATGAAATACTTTCATTAGAACTGCTATTTACAGATTCTTAACCCAAAGAAGCTATAACGGACAAGGGTGAAAACATTTGCCAAAGAGGATAAGACTTTAATGTCAACACTAACCTTTTTTTTTTTAAAGTTGGTAGATAGTCATATTATTAGGAAAGTTTAATGAGCTTTTTTCATAACAGTTTCCTATATATTTATTTTGGCAGGGTCAGACTGACTGCGGAAACCTGATTAATATATCAAATAACAAAGGTGTTCTTTTTTTTACTGGAGTACAGTCAATTACAATGTGTCAATCTCTGGTGTACAGCACAAAGGTGTTCTTCAAATGTAAATTCATAAAATTCTACCAGAAAAGCTACTGCCCTTCTTTCCTCTTACGGCAGTAAGAATTAGCAAAGCAGCAAACAGAGCCTCAACGTATAAATGGCTCTCAGACGACAGAACATCACTGAGCATATAAAAGATCCCTCTCACTTGGTTCTGGCGAATTCTCAGATTGTTCTACCTTTGACAAAATTCAGTTTGGACTCTTAGCTTTAATAGCTGATGACAAATTCAAACCTAGAATAAGTGTCCAGGAAAAAACTGAAATGCTGATTCCCTATGCAGGTTATGAAGTGGTTTTAAATCACTTCCCTGTGTGTGAAATTGGATAAAACCTGCCACATCCCTCATCTCAACTAGATTTTCCAGTGTGCAAAGGAGAGACACGTGCTTTGCTCACTCTATTGGAGCGAATCACCAACCAGTCCATTCTCTTCAGGAGGGGCTGCAAGTTCTTATACAGGGGATCATTGGGGAAAACTAAGAGTAAGTATTCAAAATTATTATTAAATCAATCATGAACCCTGTAGGAAATCTTATAAAGGTTCTCTCAACGTGTGAATAAATTAACAGCTTATTAATAGGAACAATTCCACTCAATCATGTTATTCAGTTGCTCTAAAAACATAGCTAGTCATTAATGAATGCATTCAGAAAGATAAATCAAGCCAGCAACACAACCAGAGTTTTGCCAATCAAGTTTACAGTGTGTGTTAAAAGAGGGCTCAATAATTGTTTTTTTTTCCTCTTGTGGACAAAGCTGTAGGTATGTTATAGTTTTTATTACAAAATGGAATACGATACAGCAGCACCTCAATGAAAACTGCCATATTCATTAGACATGACAGGCTTCTGAGTCAGAAACTTTACATACATTTAAACACTATTTCTGCAATGGTTTTTACACTCACAGGAATGAAATAATTTTTGCTTTTTTTCTGTTTTTCTTTGTAAGGAAACTCACAGGTGATTGCACAAGGGGGACAATACCATTGTCTTATCCAGGTTTTACATTGGTTGTTACAAGTTTTGCTCTTATTTTCTTTCCAAGCAGTTTGAAGTTTCAGTGTTTACACAGCTGAAATTGAGGGTTAGTCAGGCCCTTATCCCTGTTTGGAAAGAGATGCAAATCCTATTTTAAAAAAAATCTGATCCACAAAGGTCATTCTGCGAAAAGCAACAATTTCCCTATCTTCCTAACCTTTAAATAATTAACTTCCTAGAGCATTTTTCCATTGGGGGAACACTCTGATCAGTAAATACATGTCATTTCTTTAAAAATAATCTCTATGAGTTTGAGGTCACTGCTGTCAGGGGAGGAATGTTTCTATCAAAAAGTAACTTTAAAAGATCAAATCAAAAGTTATAGAAGATGCCAAGATCTAAAAAGAATGAATTCTGTTTTTCTTAAAGATTTTATGAATAAGATTAGTCATACTACATATCTCATTCTGCAGACTTCTAAGAAATATATTGCTTCTCCTCCAGCATTTCCAGATTTGATTTCTTAACTTGTATTAAGAGGTTGGCTTAATGTCTACATATAAAAAGCAATATGAGTATTTTAATCCCAGGGGCATGGCCGGCGGTAAGAAGTGAGTTTTGGGACCTTTCACATGTGTGCTTTTTTAGAAGAAACTTTCACAGGTGCCCTTTCATGTGATATACAAAGTACCTCCATGAGCAGACAGTGCAAGTTATACAGCATCCGCACTTTCTGGAAGAGAATATTTAGGTTGGGTCCAACATCCCCGTGTCTAACGCTTTCCCCAAACCTCTTCTACGGGGCTTAGCTTCTTAGCAACCCAGCAAGCAAGAGTTTATTTTGCTTTGCCCTTTTTCTTCCTTTTTCTCTTTGAGACAAATGGGGAGGGGGTAGCAGATAATCCCTGCTGGTACAGAGTTCAGTGGTAAGGCCACAAATAAGGTGATCGTTTTCCTGTGCTCTGAACAGCAAGGGGTGGATTTGAGTGGTAGGTGCCTGTCTCTCTTGCTTTCTTTAGAAGGAAGAGGATGTGTGTGTTCACTTGTAAGACTGTTTCCTGCTTTAGTCTTTCCCTAAATATATCTAATCTTAGGTTTGCTGTTGGGGTGAGGAGATCTGGAACATTTTTTTGGTTAATGTGAACATGAGCATTCTAAATAGGCCTTTGCTTTCACTTTGCATTTGCAATGTGTTCTGAAGGCGCCAATCCCCTCCATACTCTTCTGAGACAGTGATGACAGTGACCAAGGAGTCACATCGCAGATACGTGCGAGCAAACAATGCCCCCAAATGAAACAGCTGCCCTCATCCAGAAAAAGACATTAATTTATAAAACCCAGTGACTGTGGTAATGTTCAGTTAATTACTTTCAACAGAATTACTCAGGAAGTTTTACTCTCTGTTTTTAAAATCACCACAGACACTAATGTTTTATACCAACTCATGCTTTTATGGGAAAAAGAATTCTAGTGTAATATTCCAAGAAGGAGTAAAAGAGAACTTGGACATTCATTTCCCCCTCTAGTTTTCTCATTCAAAGACTCTGAAGATGAGAAGTGCGTGTGTGTGTATGTGGAACTTAGAAGAAAGCCATTGATGAGTTTCAGAAAATAAGCATTGACAACAGGAATGGACTGGATACGAAGAGATGCAAATAAAAGCAAAGACTGTAGAAAAGTGGTCAACTTGTGACAGAAATCAAAATGATCGTTAGAATGTAAAGAACAAGAGCAAAAATACTTTGAAAGAAGATTCTTCCACACAGTTCCCACTATTAAAGAGGTCAATCAGGTGGGGAATCAGGGCACGATAGTGCTAGGGAAGCAAGTGCTGGGCGTGTAAGCCACCCTGGAGGGGGTCGGGTGGGCAAGGCTATCCCGGAAGGCTTCCTGGAGGAGGTGCCATCTGAGTCAACTTCTTGAAAAATAAAAATAAATTGGCCAGAAACTAAAGTACAACAGAGGCGAGGAGGAGTAAAAAGTACAATACTTAGGACTGTGGGTAGAGCAGACGAGGGGACAGGTGGTTTGTAGAAGGAGTCACGCAACTGACTCAGCATGAGAACGAGGCAGGGATGATTAACATGGGGACAAGCAATAGCTGTGTTTTTGACCTAGGTGCGGGAGCAGAGGACAAAGCCAGTTTCTGTTGGAAGAAAGTCGCTTCAGGACCTTGCCAGGTGGAAGCGAGGGGTTTTTTTGGTTCTGTTGTTCTTTTTTTGTTTGTTTTGTTGTTTTTTTTTTCCTGGTGAGGAAGTTAGAAGAAACTGGGAGGAGTGAGCCTGGGAGAGGAACAGCCACGGGAGAGGACGCAGGGAGGAGAAAGTCTGACTTACGGACACAGTGCCAGACACGGGAGAAGAAGAGCCGGCGTATCTGGGTGAAAGAGGAGGCTCCTGAAAGCAGCATAAAGCGCCGCGGAGGAAGAAAACCGGGAGCCGCATCCCTGCACGAGGCGGAACAGGAAGCACGTACGGCGACGGCGCCCGGAAACAGCGACGCCCCAGCAGCACGAGCCCCGTCACGACAGCCGCACAGGTGCACGGCCAGGGCCCGCCACACGCAAAACGTCTGGGAACACTTAAAAGGAATTGTACAAACCATTCTTTCTTAGGCCTTATCTGTCGCAAATTCTAGGGTCCCAAAGGCAGTTCTAATGCAACAGGGTGTCTCTCGTATTAAGAAGATAAAATGATTTATATATACCTGGTTCAAGTCTGTCATTTTGTTCAATTGATATGTCAGTTCATTCAATATGGGCACCTCTTTATCAAAACCTCTGATATTATTTTAGGTGCTATACACAGCGAACAGAAAATTTCATAAAAATAAAAGCATGATTTGGTAGTTAGTAAACTCTTCTCACTATTATCTTTGAAGGTGGGAAGAAACTTGATCTTTTTTTTTTAAAATAACAAATGAACATATTTTCCTCAGCCTTACCTACATTCATGGTATAGATCCATTACAAATACACAATAAGACCTCAAGAGTTCTATGGCATTTTACAATGTTTGCATTCTAAATACTGTGGTTTCACTGTCTTTAATTTTTTTTCCCTACCAAAGGTCTTTTTTTCCAATCAGAAGTTATTTTTTAAAAACTCCTTCAATGATAATTTATTTTACAGGTTAACTAAACACATTAAAAAAAACCCCACTCTGCCAAATATAACAGTTGAGTGATATTATATATGGTCTCCTGCCTTTAAAAAAAATGTACGTATACAAAACCTGTAGCGGACCTCCCTTGGAAGAGAGAACAAGAACACTTTTTGAGTTCAATTGTCAGAACCACAAGGATGATTTGCACAATGTGTGTCCTGACAGCAGGGAGCTGCTCTTTTTTCCTTTTGCTCTACTTGTAATTTAACCAAAGCACATAGAGGAAGTAGCCTCCCACCTAGAAGTGTTAGCAGATCATTCCTCCACTAGGTGTGGTCCATTATATCTTTGATAAAATGAATACTTATTCTACAGGACTAGCTGGGATTTAGACGAAGGGGTACAGAAGGAACACATTCTCGAATGTAGGGAGACTATTTTGTGCAATAGGTACCAAGTGTCTGCCGTAGGTGAGGCACTGTGCTAAGCGGTGAGCTGGGTTCCAGGCAAGGCGAAGAGGAATGACAGAGCATACAGGGTCCTGTTACCAAGCTAATGGATGTGGACTTCAGGCTGCAGGCAGTAGTAAGCAGCTGATAGTCTTAAGGATTTAAAACCAGATTTGTTTCGAAAATGTGAACTGGCAGCACCATGGAGCAGGAATGGAGGAGAGGCAGGGAGAGAAGTCAGGAGGCTGCTGCCAGCCACAGTCCAGGTAAGGGATGCTTGAAGGGATGCCTGGGGCCGTGGTAACAGAGGCGCAGAGAGAGGTCTGAAGAATACCGCTGAGGTAGAGTTGACAGGATGAGGGCTTGGATGGATAGGGAGAAAAATTAAAGTGTGACTTCAGGATTTCCAGTATGGGATGTTCGGCAATGAATGAGTGTACACAGGGAGAGTAACAGGTCAGAGGAGGAACAGTCATTAATTTGGTTTCGGATAATTTCATGTGGAGACGTTACAAGACACCCTGGGGGAAAGGTCCAATTATAGATAGCTGGGAACAGGAGTGTAGCACTCAGATGGCAGAAGATAGTAACTTGGCCACCCACACCACGTAAGTAATAGTTGACCCAGAGAAGAGGATAAAATATCCCAGGAGGATAGAGTAAAAAGAGGGCTAAACATGCAACTCTCCGGGACATTATTTACAAAATGGTGATTGAAAAAGAATCTAAAATGAGACAGAAAAACACCAGTGCAAGAGGTAGGAGGACAAAGGGAAGAGTAATGTCCTGAAGTCCATCAAAGGGGAAAGGGGAGGGAAGACGAGAAACCACCGCTGACTGTTACAGAGATGGAGTGAGACACGAGACTAATGGCTTGAGCAGACAGATGTCACTGATGACCCAAGAGGAAGACGTTTCACCCAGATGAGGGGTCAGAGGGCCTGATCTCAGTGTAATGAGGATCAAATGGGAGACGGTTCAACGGAGGTTGGGGGAGTAAGGATGTCCATTTAAAGAATCTGGAGGTCAAAATGGTGACAGATTATCCCTGGACAGTGACACTGCAGGGGATTTTCTTTCTTGATTCATTTTTGTATTTGCCAATTTTCTAAGAATACACATTAATAATGAGAGCAAAACAAAGAAATAAAGTGAAAAGGAAGCCAATTTTTAGGAGAATGTGGTGTCATGGGGTCCTCGGCCTTGAGAAGTAGAATTAAGTGGAAAGATCCTGGAAGAGGGTTTCTGGGCCAAAATCTGCGAAGCATTAGCTATATGACCCTAAGAATAAGATTTAGAACTTCTCTCTGGGCCTCGACTTCCTTACTTATAAATGAAGGAGCTGGGCTGGATGAACACTGAGGTGGTCTGTGGATGTAGCAGTCTAGGACGTAGTCTGTGATGTGAGAATAAGCTCTTAAATATATTAGAGAAAACTGGTATTTAAGGAAACACTATCATGAATTTTGTAAAGAATAATTATTTTATGATGTAAATAATCACTCCAATGTATACATCTTACAATTTCTGATCTTATCAGCTTTGCTTGAAGTGAGGAACAGCTGCATTAATAATAGTATATCTTTTTCTTTTCATTATATCTTCTATTATAAAAATGAAATTCAGTTCCTATCACATAGTCTCCTCTGTGCACCAATCAAGGCAGGGAACAGCATATTATGGGTAAAGTGTGAAGGCTGCCGTTGCAAAGACTAAATATTGACTGCTTCCTTTAGAGTGCCCAAGGACAAAGTTTTTATTGAGCAATTATCACAGGCACTGAGGAAATGAAAAATCAGGCTATATTTCATATCCATACCCTCTCACAGGTGATGAGAGGTCTGGCCTGGACATTTTTTAGTGATTTCTGTTTCAGGTGCTTTTAGGCAATGCATAGCAATGTAAATGAGTGGCCAAAGGCCCAGGCAGTGAAAACAACAGACCAGACGTAAAAACAAAAAATTAGGTAGGAGCCAAGAAGTAGTTTAGAAATAAAAATCCTAGGCCATTAAAGTTCAAAAGTACCTTCAAGGACCTAGGACAACATCCTGCTGGAAGTAGGAGGCCTTCTGCCAGCCAGTGGGGGTCCTACCTGCTCTTGGATATCGCTAGGGAAACACCCATGATTTCATGAGACAGCTGTGTGCTGACTGCCTCTGGTTATTAGAAATGTCATCTGCACACTGATCCGAAACCTGCCTTCCTGACATCCACCTCATAGTCCCAGGTCTGTTCTCAGTAAGACACCACCTCCGATAACTACGCTGCTGCTCCTTGTCGGAATGCCTGCTGCCCTGGGGAAATTCTACAGCCAAGCGAAAATACTATAGCCTGGGTAACAAATTTATCTTTCTTTTCTTAATTACTTTCCAGGAAGGATGAGATCCGAGCTGTTAGTCTATCATGTGTATAATGAAACTAGTTTGAGTCCCTGATAAAAACTTGAACTTCAATTTGGTACAAAATGTTTTGTCCCATGTAACAGCAGCTTCTTTGACGGGAGAAAGACACACACTCTTTTAACTAGCCTCCACTTAACCAACTTGTTCGATCAACCCGGGAAAACATCCTGGCTTATACCCACGAGCAGGTGGATGGCCTGCAGCCAGCTTACTCTTCTCGGGTGGGTCTGCACACTTCTGTCCTGATGTGTTGAGTAGTTTGCTGGCTGACCAAGACCCTGCTGTGTTTCTTCCCAGACTCTCTGTGCCAATGTATTGATCTTTGTAATTACATAAATAGTACATAAATCAAGAAAATATGAGCGAGTAGAAGACTTGTTTCTAGAACAAGTTAAACCTTAGAAAGACTAAGGTTGAATTGGGGAAAAATGCTATCAAACGAGGTGTGGGTAAGACAACTGTAGAAAATTGAGAAAAACTAAAAATCTAGAGGGATTTTGCACTCAATTACTTTGAAAAGGCCTTTCAATTCTTACTCCCTTTCAAGTGGGTGATGTAGATCATGCTTACTAGATGTGGTTTATGCAAGACAAGTCATGCAGAATACAAATGGACTTTCACTCAAAGACAGAACTCAGCCCTTTTTCAGAGACTGGGGAATAAATGTATATTACAGGTTTTAAATTAAAATGTAAATATTTAAAAGACATTCTCTTTTTTATGATTTCCAGTTTAAATCACCTTTTTCAAACAACTGATCAATTACTGGCTCTGATGAAGTCAGGGAGGAGGCTCTTACTGCAGTTTATAGCTGCTCTGTCTCTCAGGACACAGACAGACAATGGCTAAGATGAAGATGTCATCACAGACAATCTTAAGACTCCATATAATCAATTCAGGATTGCCAAGAACCATACAAATTGAGGTATGGTAGAAATCAGAGTTGCCAGGAACTATACAAATTAATAAGCTCCACAAGTTACTACAGCAGATTATACTGCCATGGACCAATAAAACAACTGAGTATGCCTGAAACAATTTTGGCAGAAGCCAGAGAACTATGGGGAAAATATGCAACAAATCCAGAAATTAAAGGATCAGATATAATGTTAAGAGGAAAGAGAAACTATGTATTTGTTGGTGGACAAGCTTTACCAAGCTGAGTTCTTTGCGAAAGCAGGAGAGTGCTTTGTGAACTCTGGGAGAACTTTCCAGAAAGTCACTCAACAAGAGAACAAGATGAAGGGAGCAAAAAGGCAAAGCGGGTGTTAGGGACCTGGTCACAGAAAAACTTAAAAAAAATAGGAGATGAGGAACAAGGCTTACAAAAAGAGTTACTGTAACGTTTTAAGGAACAATTTACGGTGAGCCAGTCTAGTTCACCAAGAATGGTTCAGATGGTCTCATGATCCTATTAAGGCATCATTAACCTCTAAAAAAAGAAATGAGCCAAGTTCAGGACCCCAGACATGTCCCATAATTGAAGCTATGTGAAGTGAATGAACCACTTCTTGACATTACTAACACATTCTAGCAGAAAAATATTTGTTGAACTCACCTACAAAACAGAAACAGACTCGCAGACATGGTAAACAATCTTCTGGTTACTGGGGGAAAGGGGGTGGGAAGGGATACATCTGGGAGTTTGAGATTTGCAAAGGTTAACCACTATATATGAAAACAGATTAAAAAAACCAAATTTCTTCTGTAAAGCACAGGGAATGATATTGAATATCTTACAATAACCTTTAATGAAAAAGAATATGAAAATGAATATATGTATATATATGCATGCCTGGGACATTATGCTGTACACCAGAAATTGACACACTGTAACTGACTATACCTCAATAAAAACTAAATAAATAAAGAAAAAAAGAAAAAAAAAAAGTATTTCTAGTTAAAAGGCCCCAACTCAGAAGAGATCACAAAAGGAAGAGGAATAGATAACCCTTATGTGTTTGGATTGTAATATTTCATTTTAATACTCCATATAGTACTTAGTTATTAACAAATGGCTTTTATGTAAGTGATTAAAAAAAATACAACTCTGTGAAGTAAGTATAAACCTTATTTTACAGTTCAGAAAAATCAAAACTCATAGATGTTGAATGACATGTCCAACCTTACACAGTTGGGAAAGAGCATACCAGAACCCTGGTCGTTCCAATTTAAAGTATTACAAAAATTTGGAAAACAAAGGAAGAAGCTAAAATTACCATTAATTTCAAAAATTATCTTTTTATGTCTTCTTTCCTTCCCTTCCTCCACAAATTATGATCACTGGAGTTTTCACTTGACATTGTATCATATGCATTTATCATGACTGCCCAATCTTCCTAGAGATCACTTAATGACTACAGAAAATTAGATGCAAATCTTTAAGTCAAAATAAGACTGCAGGGAAGGGGCTACTCTACAGAGTCAAAGACAAATAAGAAAAAGGCAGTTAGTTAACTAATCCTATTATTAGCCAGTCAGGTTTTTGATTTTTGGTTTGTTTTTTC
The DNA here is from genome assembly GCF_048564905.1 of Vicugna pacos. Classification (NCBI taxonomy): domain Eukaryota; kingdom Metazoa; phylum Chordata; class Mammalia; order Artiodactyla; family Camelidae; genus Vicugna; species Vicugna pacos. The sequence goes on from NC_133001.1 coordinate 38,043,874, forward strand.
GATGAAAAGTCTTTTCTTTATGGCTCGTGAGTTGTGGTGGTGCTCACTAAATGAAGAGCGGTCCCTCCCTCCAGTCATTCTTTCTTCCCCTTCCTAGCGATCTGAATGACTGTATGTTTAATTCTGCATCCCTCGCCTCAGAAGAAAAATGTGTGCAGATGAAAATACTTTTTATATTTTATTCCCCATTAATTGCAAAGAGAAGCCTTTCACACAGAACAAGAGTACCCTACTGAGGAATAGTGAGAGCTATCTCAGAAGCATGGATACAATCAACCAGGATTGAGCAAGACAGTAACACAGTCTCTGTTTCATTTTATTTGCGTCTCAAAGGGCCAGTCAGTCTTCTACTTTCCTCAAAATACAACCACACTATAGCCACATGGCACAACCTAAAAGGGTAATCTGGAAGTTGATGGATTTATCTGGAAAGCTATCAGCTCTATTCCCATTCTTGCCATGACGACACAGCCACTCTCTAGGGCCAAACTCTGGAAAAAAAACACCTTAAGAATTCCAAGTGGAAGGAAGCCTTTGTAGATCCTGAGAGGTCTATATGTTGCTTTTAATTTAGAGAAGTGTCAAGATACGTTTCTCCAAGGGCCAAGAAAGAAGAATTATGCAACTTAATGAGATGTTGCCATATTAAACCCTGAGCTGATGGCTCTCTGAGTTTTAGGCAATTCCCAGCCAATGTTCTCATCATTTTGGCTCTTCACCCTACCCACGGCGTCTCCAGCTTGGAAAGCACGTTAGAAGCCAGCTAGCTTCAACAATCATTGCTCACATCCTAATTCCAGTGATAAGGCAGGCTCAGAAAAAGCATGGAAGCTTCCAGAAAAAGCAAGGTGCCAAAATATCTGGTGATTTCTTCCCTCACTCCCAGAGTGTCTGGCCCCCAAACAGGGTAGGGACAGGTCCCTGAGAGAAGCCCTCCAGCCCAACAGTGCCACTTACCTCCTGAGGCCCGGGAGCGGCACTGCCCGGTCATGGGGCTGTACTCCTGGCTTTCGTCGGCGCACACACACAGGAAGGACCCTTCTACGTTTTCACAGAAGGCTTCCCCACACACGCCACTGAGCAGCTCACACTCGTTCACATCTGGAAAAGGGAGCACAGATCAAGTCAGACATGTTCCTCACTCCTGACAGCTCTTTGTTTTACCAGTTGTGCCAAGGCCGGCAGTGTCTGCTGGACACAAGGGGTCCCCAGGGAGCCATCAGTCCCTTCTGCTCTTTGTGCGAAGGGGCTCCCAGAGGCAGGGCTGCAAGCTTTGGTTTGTGTGAAAGGACTATGAAAATGCAAAGCAAAGTTTTCAAGTTCCAATTCCGGCTCTAAGGAACACCTTGGAATTGTACCTCGGGCATCGCACGTACACGTTGACTGCTTAATTTTCTCCTCCCTGAGGACATAATGAGGTCCTAAGACCTGACACTCTTCTCTCAGTTCTTAATTTGAGGAAAATTAGCAGCATGGGCACTTCAGAAACCATAGAATTCTTTAAATTCATTTTCAGAAATTGTTTTCAATCTACTCAAATGTCTAAAACCATAGCTCCCTAGCAGCCGGAATGTCCATAATTTAACAACCAGGATTCAGGTTGTGTATCCCTTTGAGAAATAAAGGGAAGACCCCTGGAAACAGTCACAGGGCTACGTTAATCATTCATGAGAAACAAATCCATCCAATAGCTTCTCACTGACTTCACTATGCCTTTAAAAACTCTGTTGGTGTTCCACAGTGTACTTTCTATTTTGCTAGATGTTTTTCTTTTGTACTTAAATATACTGAACTGAAACACAAAAAACTCACAGATAAGTCAATGTTATTCAATATTATGCAAGGACATAGCCAGAAAGAAAGGCTAATTTTATGCCTGCCCTTGCCCAATACTACTTTTTACCTTTTCTCCTCTGAAGAAATTTTATACATGAGTGCCCAGTTAAACAAAATACCAGACTTGACATCTGAAATGCTCATGTATTCTATGCATTAAACATGATTAAACATGTACAAACATTAGCTTTCATGAGCACACTCTGACATGGTTTATACAAAGGTAAACATTTGAGCAATTATCCAAATCATTTAGGAAAAAAATACTATTTTCACTTGCTATACCCAGTTAATTGGACAAAAGGTTTATGTCTCTTGACTTATTTGGATAATTACCTCAGTTTCCATTTCACTTTGTATATAAACAGATATAAATCCAATGAGCTGAGTTTTGCTTATAAAAAGATTTTATGACAAAGTAAAGCAGAGAGTTGGTGTATTTAATCCACCTAGACAGTCATAATTTAGGCCAGAAAAATTGACTTTAGAAATTTGCCAGTTTGCATTTATCAATTTTAGGTAAATGTCAAGTGGAATTTTCCACTTTCTAATTTGTATTATTTCCATGGCTATTGAAATCTCTACCAAACCGCATTCATTCAATCAAAAAGTGTTTTCTCGTTCACTCCTGTGGGTCAGACTAGGGAAGCAATGATGAGTCAGGCAGGCCCAGCTCCTACCTTCAGGGAGCTCACCGTCAAGCCAGGGAAACCAATCAGACACGCGTACAGGCGAGGATAAGTGCTGGCTGTGGAAGTGCAGAGTGCTCGGAAAGCACGGAACAGTGCACCTGAAGCGCAGGGGTGGGCAGGGCAGGCCATCGGAGCCAAGCTCTGTCTGAAGGATGAGACCGTAAGGAGGAGGGTGCGCAGTCAGGGTCCTCGCAGAGGGAACAGAGTGGCCAAAAGCTGGCCCCAGAGGGCTGACTCAACTCAAACCCCGTAGAACACCCAGTGTGGCGAGGTGCATATGACAGGTGCTCAGTGCATATTTTTCAAAGAGAGCCTCAACAGACAAAATATACCACCACCTGCTGAGTTCATTAAATGGTCAGAGCTATTTCTTCTCTAAGAGTGGTGTTTTATGGTCTGAAATGAAACATTGACACGGGTTTGGTTCTAACCATCTGGCTGGTTAGAGATGAACTCTAACCAGGGGCTCAGGAGCTATGTGGGCTCAGTGGTTGGGCATCTGATATCTCAGGAGTTAACATTTACTGAGCATCTACAATAGGCCAAACACAAGGTGCAGCCAGGACACACACACACACAGAGTTCTCAGTCACATGGAGCTGGTCACACTGGACAAGGCAGTTATAGGCAGCACACACATGATTAAATTATTGCAAAAAAAAAAGGTTGTTAAGTATGGCAACAGATTCTGCTCTAAGTATTCTGGGAGCAGGTGGAGGGCTCACAGCTTAGCGTTGAGAGTGAGAAGTGGAGCACGGATGGTATCTGGGAGGAGGTGACATCTAACCTCCGGCTTCAGGAGTAAGCAGGATGAATCTAGGCTCGGGGAAGGGGAAGTCAGGAGGATGTTCCCAGCAGAAGGAGCAAAGGGCAGCCTAGTAACTTTCCAGTTACGTGAGCAACCATAAGCAGTTTTATGCTGCAGGAATGTACATGGTGAGGAAGCAGGCGGTGACGCTGAGAAGGTAAGTGGGGGCCAGATCACATGACCTACTAAGTCAAAATATTTAGGGAACAGGAGATGGTTTTTATCGCTTGTATTTTTTAGTGCAAAGGACACTAAAGTAGGGGCTGGAACAAATGATTATGACAGTGTTAGCTTAAAAGTAGTTACTATTCAAGTGATTTTATCAGTAAACTTCCAAACAGATTGTTTTCCCAGTTTAATACGGATGGGAAATGAATGAATCCTTTAATTACAAATTTCCACACCAAAAAGTTACTGACTCCCCCTCAAACGTCGTCTGTCATGTAATGGACAGAGCTGTTTTTCTTAATTAAGAATAATGAAAAAGCCTTGTTATCTGTCAAGTTCGGAACTGAATAACCTTTCTTTCACGTTTAACTATTCTAATTGCAAATATGTCTCACAATGAATTTGATTTAAAGAAATCATGGCTGATCAGAACTTGAACTATAAGGTATCTTCTTCCATGTGAGCATGTGCTGGACCATATTCTCGGACATCTGATGATATTCAAGATTCCTTCCAGCTCTGTCAATCCCAGAACAGACTGAAGAAATATGGTTGCACAATCCAAAGCATCATTTTACGGGTGTTATTCCTGGAAACAGAAACTCTTGCCAACACTTCTCCTTAAACGCATTGCCTAAGGAGGTGCATTTTGAAGACAGACAAGATCTACCGCACACCAGACTCCATTTCCTGTGCAGGAGGGACTGCAGCGTTCCGCATACCCAGCTAAGAGTTTAAACAGATGCTCTTTTTAATAATACATTTAAATCCTAAGTTATGCGTCTCTATTTCTTAATGTCCTCAACCATTTCAGAAGCCATGGGATCTTTTTGCACATCTTCAAACTGTGACAAGATCAAATGATGATGAAATTCTGCCCCGATTACCTTGCCTCCAATCTCTCCTGTGGTTGACGTTTCTCTTCAATGGGGAGATGTGAAACATGGCTGGGAGAAAAAAATCTAAAAACTCACCCACACACCCTTGCCCATCCTGTGGGGCTTGAAAGCCCTGATAACAGAGGCAGCGGAAGGAGCCAGCCGTATTGTCACAAAACCCGTGAGTGTCACAAACAGTGTTGTTTACACATTCATCAATATCTGCAAAAAAGACATGGAGCATGAGACACAAAACACAGACTGACAAACACCAGATATTAATGGGCAGACACAGGTGCTCAACACACCCCGGTTGGTATGAGATGATCATGTTTACACAGAACGAACTTTTCAAACATTTTACATATAAATAAAATGTTTTGATGAACATGTCTCAACAGACAAAATACTGGGTTCTATGGGAAAACATTGACTTTTCCTCAGGAAATGTTTTCAAACTGAAATGATGGCTGCAATGGCTGTGGTCAGTGTTTTCTACATGTTTTCAACTCTTTATTTGCAAGGAGAGTATATTCCTCCTGGGGGAACAGTGAAAGTATTGCCACCTTTTTGGATTGCAGTAAATGCCAGTAGTTCTATCTGCAGAACTGGGGGGGGTGTGTGTGTGTGGAAGCATTGGCATTGGTCTGCCTCGGCAATGATTTACTGAACCTAGAGATAACCTTGGTCAAGCCTAAACAGCATTCTCTCGAAGGAAGGAGAGGAGGCGGAAGGGAAAGGGAGCGGGGCAGCGAGGTCAGGGAGAGAAAGGGCCTGATGAAATCAGCAGTGTAGCCAGCCAGTCCCAGTTACTCCAGACGAGAGATTATAGTCACAAGATTTCCTGTCACCAAGTTATAGCCACGCAAGGTCCTAAATGTCAGTGCTGCTCCAACTGATGAGCCAGCGGCCAACCTGCAAATTCATTTTGTTCTCTATATGCTTGATGAGAAAATAGTTGTACGTTTTTATTCCCCATTAATAAAAATGTTCTCACAAAAGCAGTGTCTCAATTGTAAAGTTACAAATGGACCTTCTGCTACAGTCCTTCTTTATCTTCACAGTTACTCACTTTCCTCCCCCTCCTCGCATCCCCATCATCCCCATTCTCCTTGTCGACAGCTGCGCTGCACACTCCCACCATCCAAGCTCCCTGTCTTCCCTGCCTTTGGACCACACAGTCCCCAAACGTAAGTTGTGGAGAAACCGTCAAGAGGAAATGAAATTACTGCATCCAAATGCACATGAAGAAGATTTTACTTTTATGTTCAAATAATGACGTAAGATAACAAATGATCAAGAAAATGACAAGTTAAATAGCACTCGACAGAATTTAGTTTGGGGGAGTTCATACTAATAAAGTTGAGTTTTCTCTTTCTAAAATTTTTAACGCCGAGGCAAAAAATTTTCAAGAAGATGCACGCACGTAGCTCCCTCGCCTCTCTTCCAGATTTCCCAACACTACCGAGTGTAACTTCGGAGACTGTCTCACTTTTGAATTGTAAAATATGAGTGACTACAAAGGTTTCCTAATTTTCTCAGCTCAAAACTGTCCCTTCTCCTTTCAAGGCTGGGCCCGTTCTCCATCTCTACCCGTCTCCTCTCCCTCTAGTCCCACCTGCTTATCCTTCTGCATCTTCAGTGATTCCCACAGCTCCTTCCCTCACTGCCCTCAAAAATGTTAAGATCTCTTAGAGAAAATGCTCATTCTTTCTGTCACTGCAAGATGTATCAAAAGAACTATCTATGCTCATTGCTTTTATTTCCTAATATATCTCATCAGGGAAAAAGGAAATAGTAACAATACTAATAACATTATTTAACAACATTGGTGCATTCCTAGAACGTCTGACAGTTCAACAAAATAACACGTGTAAAGTGCTTGGAATATTGCCTGGCATGTAACACAGGAAGTGTACATGCTACCAACAACTCCTCCTCCCCCTCCCTTAAGGACTTACAATCTGTCTTTCTGAATTTTTATCCCACAAAACCCCTTTGAGAAAAACCACCAATGGTCAACTCACCATTAAATTCAGTGATCATCTTCCAGTCCGTCACTGTCACCCTTCACCTCTATGTCTGGCCAACACCTTCTCCTTGATCTCCCTTTTCATGACCCCTGATGGAATATTACTCTCAGTCCACCTTTAACCACGTTGGCTCATGCTCACCCTTTCACAACCTGAAGGTGCTGTGCTGTCCGCCAGGGCTCGGACGGGCCCTCCCTGGGATCTGCTCTTTCCCCAAGACTCCCTCCCGTCTCCTCTGGTCTCCGCCCTCTCCAGACTTTACTTGGCATGAACCCCCAGTTCTTGTCTCCAGCCGGGATCCTTCTTATTCTTGATCATTACCGTTTGATCCTCTGTTACCGTCTCCAACGTACCAAGCCTAAAACCACATTCACTGTTTATTTACTAAATTCCCCTTCCTGACCTTAGTGGGGTGTCTCACCTTTATCCTTCCTTTTTTGTATTTACATCTCACCTCAACTTGACAAGACTCCATGAAATTATTTCGCATCTGAAAAAAAAAAATGAGTCTCTCTTGCAGCATCTCACCACAGAGAAGACCCTCAATAAATCTGTGCTGATGGATTTCCAAAGTCAGCATCAGGCTGGGACCACAAGGGACTGACTAATTACAACCATGGGAGGGTAACTGCACCACTTCATCGGGTCCCTTCACACAGGACACTGCTAATTTCAGACTTCCTGAAACGGGCATGTGTTGAAGAGATTATGTTATTCACTGAACCACAGGATTTAGGGAATGGAAAGAAACTCAGAAGTGCTTTAATTACCGCTTATACACTAATGATTTCCCAGTCTCTCTCAAGGGCTGGTCTCTGTCCTTTGGAACCATTTATCTAATACCTATTGGACATGTTCGTAGTAAAGGAACTTACTGTCACGCTCCTCCTCAACTCACCTCCATTTCTCCTGCATCCCCTGCTCCAGAGGACCCAGCCTGTAACCCCGCCATGAACCTCAGTGTCAATCCTTCCCTCTCTCCTACTCCCTGTCCCCCCACCCCGTATCCTACCTCTCATCTTTCCTGACAGTCCTGACTCCAAATTGGTTTCTTTATCTTCAGTCTTGCCTGCCTCTCTCTAATCCATTCTTGACCAAACCGCAAACCTGCCAGGGACAGTACCTTGCCGAGAACACTCAATACCTCTTTGTGGCTGGAGTGTACCAACCACTCTCCTTGGCAGAACAAAGATCCCAGAGCCCCCTTCATCATCTGGTGTCTGGCTACACATCTGGCCGTGGTTCTTAGCCAACCTCCTTCCCATTTTACACTCCAGCCCTATGATGATGCGTACTCGAGTTCTTTGAAAATTCTATAGTCTTTCATTTCTCACTGACTTCACGCACACCCCTGCCTCCACTAAAAATTCTCCCCTTTGCCTGCTTTGCTCAGAAACTCCCCCTGGCTCCTGGTCAGCCCCAGAGACACCTGCTGTGCAGCACCTCCTGTGTGGCAGACATCAGGGCCCCTGCTTTGTGCTCCCAGAGCGTTTGGGGCCACTACAGTGCTTATCAGGGCTACTTCTGGGGGTGAGGAACCTTCAACTAACCCTCACCAGCAACTTATTTCCCTATAAAATGGGACAGTGGACAGCAAAAGAGGACAAAGAGAAAGCAGCACGTAGGAACCTGGTGGCTTTCAGTCCAGAATCTTGAAATGAAATCTCTTGCTTTCCTTTTTGTTACTTCCATGCACCTACAGATGATGGTTAACGATGGCCAGCTCAGGAACTGACTAACTGACCTTAAGGTGAACAAATCCTGAGCCGGTTATGAATTACTGGGCGTCTTGCCGTCTCACACGTACTGAAATAGTGATTAGCAGGGAAAGTTTAGATGAGCAATACTTTGGATGTCAACGAGTAGGAAAAAATAACATGAAATGCCTGGAGACTAGCTCTTCCACAACTAATAATTTATGAAAATGATATACTGTAACTCTCTGCAGTTTCATGTTTTCAACAATGAGATGAGGTAATAGCTTAAAAGAGGACATTGTTTGTTTTGCTCCTCTGACTAATGACCTATATTTTAAAAGCCCATGATTTCATTAGAACTTTCTTTGATGATGTTAGCTCCGAGATATTCTTCTATTGTTAGTCCTGTCTGTAAATACAATTATAAGAACTGCTACAACTAAGATTAACTCAGTAAGAATAAAGCTAAATGTTAAGAAAATTTATCATTAGGTTACGATAAAAGCCCTACTAAGATGCAAACTTCATTAAATGGGTGAGTAAAACCCATCCCATTTTTGCTGAAGTTGAATTGTGAATATGAAATGAAATTTTGAATGATCCAAATACCGCAGGTTTTCTTTTTGCGTAATGAAAGGTAATTCTATTAAATAACTAACAGAATTCTGCTTAGGTGTCTGTAAAAGCCATGCATGATGCCATCACCAGTCACCTGCTAAGTGGTAAAGGTGATGAAGGCGCGGCTGTCCAGAGGTCTTGCAGTGGGCAACCCAAATGAGCTGGGTACACTACCGTAAGAGTTGATTTCTCATGCAAGTTTTTGCTCTTTACATTTCATTGAACAAGGCAGATATCTATAAACGTTATCATTTCAATGGAAATTAATTCAAGAAAGAATTATATAGACTCAAGAGAGCAGATCACTGATATGAATTCTCCAATAATGAGATTACCTAAATGTCAGAAAGAGCAATAAAGCACAGTCCTGGGTGAACGGAGCTGCCAGAGGCTTAATTTTAAAGGAGCAGTGTTGTCCATGACTGACAGGTCCACACTTTGAGAGTCTTAACCATTGCCTTATTTGGGAGATGAATTTTCCTTACCCAAAGGCTTTTTACTTAGTCCATTTTCTCAATGAACCAACAGTTTTCCAAACCTGCTGTTATTAGAGATTCTACACAGAAAAGCAGAACTCCCACCATGTGCCGTGTACCCACGATGCTCCCTTGGGATCACCCTCTCACCTGGGTAAAGTGAACCGTGCCATGAGATGAAATCATAGAGAGGAGGCAGGATTTTCCAAAAGGGGCCAGGGTCACATTTACTAACCAACAAATTACAAAACTGTGTTCAAAGACCTCAACCACAGAATTGAAAACAAACCCTCAATGATTCCATCAGATGTTCCGTATTATACGCAGATCGCCTGTGTAAATGGGGAAGAAGGTCTGTGCGTATGTTCTGTCAATTAAATGATGTGGTTTTCTTTGTCTCAGTTTTTGGTTTTGTCTTGAATTAAGAAAAAAGTATCTTTTTCCTACTTTCTTAACATCTCTGACCTCTGTTTTGTTGACTTTCCTTTTCCTTATTCTGAGCAAGACATACCCACCTACTCCAGGAAGGAGCTTTCTGATGAGCCTGCCTTCTGCTGCCAGGACTCTCTAAGAGGCAGGTGATGGGAACGGGGGCCACTGTTGGTAACGGGTCACTCACAGGAAAATCTCCACAGCTCTTGCATGGCTGGGAAGAAGAAGCCTTCCTGTCATCAAAGCATTTTTGGATGAATGATAAGGTTCACTTCAACTCAAAGGGACTTTGAAGATTATCCAGTTCAATTCCTTCATTTTAAGAAACAAAAAAAACTGAGGCCTACAGGGGAGAAGTAACATGTCTCAAGGTTACCCAGTCAGTTGGCGGTAGAGCTGGCAAAGGAGCAGAGCCCAGTGAAGAACAACTTTCTGAATCAAAGTCTGGCTGCATCTACCATGTCTTCTTGCCTCCCACCCTGGTGATGGTGATAAAAGTCAGTTGGAGAGGATAACCAGAACTAACCCAATGGTGAACCCATCAAGTATACTGGAGTGTGTCCATTACAAAGATGGAAGCCACAACACACCTCCTCGACTTAATACTCACTCACAGTTTACTCAAGCACCCTCCTCTTGTCCTTTAACCAGGCCTTGCCATCAAGTATCATCACACTTGGAATCTGAGTATCGGAGGTACTGCAGATCCTGAAGATGCTGTTTTTCTAGGAGATCCTCAAGGGCCAAGGGTGTGCAAGTCACGGAAGGTCCCAGGACCATGTCCCACATTGGTGCTGTGGAGCTCTCAGAAAAACGAAAATGACCCCCGTGTTCAGGCCCAGGCTTCCCAACCAACTGGAAGTGGTTAATTATTTGGGAAGAATCTTAGGAGAATAGAGCCAAAGAAAGGGGGCTGACACTGGAAGGGATGGAGGGTTCCTGCTTCAGGGGAGACATGGCCCTCATGCTCCTTACTGAAAGAAAGGGAAGCGGACCAGGAGACAGTAGATCCTGGCCAAGAAGTGGGACTGAACAATGTTAAACAGCTGAATAGCTGCCCGAAGGGGTTTTTAAATGGCATGGCTGCTGGCCTAAAAGAGATTAAGGTCTCTCTCACAGCACAGGAGAGAAGCCAGGAATAAACGGAAGATGAGCGCAGGCCTAAAGGAAAAAAAATAATATTTAGCCAATAGGAAATTAAAAACTGAATTTGGAGATGGTCCAGACAATACAATAAGGATATGGAAAGAGCCTTTTAAAACAGGTCCACTGAGGTCTGGCAACATCAAGAAGGCTGAAGAATATGGGCCTTATGATTTACGGAGAATAACTTTGTTCTGGGAAATGGGCATGAGCCAGAAAACAGACCAAGATGACGCCCCTGTGTCAAGTGTGACGGCCACGCCGCTGCCCGACAGAGGAGGGTGGGGAGGAAACCTGCAGACCTTCACGGTCACCAGCACATTGTGGAAGCTCACAGTCTCAGACAAGCAATGAGAAATGACAGAGGTAGAGCAAGTTACTTCAAATCCAACTTTCTAGGACATAAATTCTGGAAAATAAGGCTGGCCAAGGAGAGATCATTTTTTTCCCCTAGCCTTGAAACTCACTACTTTAAGAGACTTACATTATTCTTTAAAAATTACTCAGAGCAGCCTCCCAAATGATTTCTGGAAATAGCTAGAAGTATGTGAGAAACAAAACCAAAACCCTGCTCTGATTTTAATCAATCAGTACACGGACAACATATATTCACCAGCCACCTTAAAGAGACCCTAATGGAAAACCATCCTAAAATCACAGACAGTATCATCTCAGTCCTCTCATCCAAAGACACAGGACTCATCCTCAATTACCTCCCCAAATCCGAGCACCACGTGCCCCTGATTTTCTCTCTTGTTCTGTCTCCAGTCTCGCCCCCTCCCTCCAACCTTACTCAGGCTTCACCATCTCTCCCCTGAATTCCTCAGATGCCATCTCTTCAGAGACCCTTCAGGTGAAATAAATGAGCTTTCTCTCCTCCTTCCTCTCATTGACTCTGTTCTTTCCTTTGCAGCAGCAGAATGATCGGTGGTCACGTGCTTTCTGCAAAGCTTCCTTGTGTATTTCCTGCCTGCGCCCTGCACTGCAGTCTCTAGAAGGCAGAGACTGTATCTGTTTTGCTCATCACTGTATGTCCACAGCTTTGTACAGAGTCTGGCACATAACAGGTGTGTAGTGGTGACATTAAACATAATACTGTTTAATACCAAAGAAGGCAAGGCTTCCACAATCCAGCCTTTGCCTACCTCTTGAACTGTATCTTATACATCACTTTTTCCCCTGCTCTCAAGCATTCAACTGAAACTAATTTACTTATTACATCCCTAAACCCATGTGGTATTTCATGTCTCCAAATCTTTGCTTGTGGCATCTCTTTGGCCAAGAAACACTCCCCCTGCAGCTCTCAGGTCGTATTTTTCACTGAGATAACTTTCCTCTGCCCTCCAAACTCTTTAAGACTCAGCTGGAGCTTCCTGGAAGCTTTTTTGATCCAACCTTGTGCTGAAAAGTGTGTCTACTCACACAGAGTCTTCCTGCACCTCACTAAACTCTTATGAAGATCTTAATGTGATAGTACATCACATGATCACCAAAACGCAAGGCTGAGCACCAAGCACTCACAGCCACAGCATGGGAGAAAGAACCACTGACACCATGGGGCTGGGCTAGAAAAACAACTGGTCACCTTGTTAGTTTCCATCTCATCTGAAAGCAACACTTAAAATAAAGCTGCCCAGGAGACAGTTTAAAAAGTACAATTTATAATGCAGGAACCTGCATTTGGAATTTTCAAAGGCAAACTTGAGACGCTCTTCTAGAATGAAGATAAAAGGACAAACTGATGGGCAAGAAAACACTCATTTTTATGTCCCAATGTACAAAAGAGTTAAATTAAAAAAAAAACCCACAAATACAAAATACTATAAGAAATACAGGTAAGTATACAATTGATCACAACAGAACAGGGAAAATGGCCAAATATAAAGCAATGAAAGAAGTAACAGCTCTATAAAACTAACAGGCACATTAAAGAATGGGGGAAATATTTGTAAGACATTCATATTTGTCCTTAATACGCATATATCAGTTAGAAAAACACCTCAGACAGGCAAAAAGCAATTTCTCAGGAAAAAAAGGAGTTAAGTATAAAAGAAGTTCACCTCACTAACATTAAACGCAAATTAAAATGAAGTATTATTTTCTTATCAAATTAACATAAAAATCTAAACGTGAGTTTCTTTTTGGAGAGACTGTTAGGGGTGAGGAGCTCGCACTGGGCGCTGGTGGAAGCAGAAACTGGTGTAACATTTCTGGAAAGCAAGGAGGTCACATACATTGTTAAGACTCAAAGTTGCTAACATCCTTTGATCTTGTAATTAAATGTCTTAGAAGCTAGTGCAGGGATATGATAATTGATGAAAAAATGGTTATACACAGGTTTCTCATAAATAAACAGCAATGGCAACAAAGGATAGAGTCTCTCTCCAGAATTAGAAGCTTATCTTTAAAAATACACGGTACAAGCATATGATGGAATTATGCAGTCAAAAATTTTAAAGATGACTTAAATATCAGAAAAATTCAAATAATATAATGTTAAGTGAAAAAGTAAAGATAAAAAGTATAAGTTCTTATTTTAACACTTAAATACTGAAAACTATAAAAAGGAAACAGACCAAATATTAACTGGCTGGTTGATAAATGATTTTTTTTTCCTTTTTACTTCTCAACATTTTCTAAGTTTTCCACAATGAGCACATATTACACTTAAAATCAGAAAAATTATGTTTGCAATTAACTATTTGAAGATATGAAAGGAAAAAATTATTCTACTTGAATATATACCTAAGTATATTCTGCACCCTAAAAGCAATGAGTAAAGTAAAACTGTGCAAAAGTAGAGCAGACATAAATATTCTAAAACACAGTGAAAAACTTGCAACATTTAAATATTTCTTACAATTCATAAGAAATGTTACGTTCCAATTGATAAGAATGTTGTATTTGAAATAAAGTGTTTTGCTTGAAATAATAAAAAAAAATTTAAGAAAAATGCTGCTGATAATAATTATTAATTAATAGTATACACATATTTTAAGTTAGGAAACAACAGCAATTTTCAACAACTGCAGCTACAACTGAAAACAGCAAAGCAAATCACAACATCCAAACAAAAAAGTTTAAGTGCTTTTTAATCTAACCAAGTTTTTTTTTTTTTTTTGCATACAAAGCTGTATTTGTTTAGTTTCAAAAACTCTGGAGACGCTGCCACAAAGTACAATCTCCTGAACATGAACTCAGAGATTCTGTTGAATGAAAAATAAACACTTTGGAACTAATCCTTTTCTCAAATACAAATGGTAAATTGCCACTTGTAAATGTTTTCTATTTAAAGATTGACTTTTCTATGGTATACAGATAAGTACTGTATACAATTTCACTTTTTATTATGGGAAAGTAGGACTTAGGCCAATATATTTTAGATTCTAAATTTAACCTTTAATACCTTTTATTTTTCTTTCATTCAAAATTCTGTTAAATCACTGGAAAACATTCTTTATACACACACACACACATATATATATAGGGTGGGGGAGTGATATAATAATATTCCAAAAGAGTTGGGTAGGGGGAGGAGAGGAAAAGACCAAGGAGACAAGACAATTGGAAAACAAAGTAAGATACAGATTTGAACCTCCCAAATACCAATAATTCTATTAAACGTATACAAACTAAATTCTTCAGTTAGAAGACAGAGTGTCAACCTGAATAGAAAAAAATGAATATATCCTTTTTACAAGAGAAAGAATGTTCACTATCAGAACATGAAAAGATAGGAAAAGATAAACTGTGCAAAATCTAACTGAAACAAAGCATATGTAGCTATACAAAAGACAAAGTAGATTTAAAGGTGAGATGCAATGATGGAGACAAATAGTGACATTTCAACGGAATGAAAGGGTTTATCCCCCAGGAAGATACAAAAATTCTTTATTTAATTCCACTGTCAGAAAATATATAAAACAAAATCCAGTAAACTAAAATTAGAAACAGCTAAATCTCATTCCACTCTTGGGCATACATACAGAGGGAAACTTAACTCAAAAAGACACATGCACCACAATGTTCATAGCAGCACTATTTACAATAGCCAAGACATGGAAACAACCTAAATGTCCACTGACAGATGACTGGATAAAGAAGTTGTGGTATATTTACACAAAGGACTACTACTTAGCCATAAAAAATAATAAAATAATGCCATTTGCAGCAACATGGATGGATCTGGAGAATGTCATCCTAAGTGAAGTAAGCCAAAAACAGAAAGAAAAATACCTTATGATATCACTTATATGTGGAATCTTAAAAAAAAAAAAAGACAAACTTTTCTATAAAACAGAAACAGACTTACAGACATAAAAAACAAACTTATGGTTACCAGTGGGGGGGGATGGGGGGGAATAAATTGGGAGATTGAGATTTGCAGATACTAAGTACTATATATAAAATAGATAAACAAGTTTCTACTGTATAGCACAGGGAACTATAGTAGTAACTTACAGTTAAAAAGAATATGAAAATGAATATATATATGTTCCTATATGACTGAAGCATTGTGCTGTACACCAGAAATTGACACATTGTCAATAAAAATTTTTTTTAAAAAAGAAAAGAAACAGCTAAATCTCTATAATAATGGGGACTATAAAATACCCTCTCAGTAAATGATGTGGTAAGCAGACAAAAAATAGTAGGGATATAGATGATGTGAACAATTTATAAGTTGGCCCTAATTAACATATGTAGGTCCAACTTCATAATGTACATTGGTTTCAAACGCACAAGGAATATTTACCAAAAATGACCATATTCCGAGCCACAACTAATTTCAAGGATGGAAGTCACTGAAAGCATATTCTCTGACCAGAGATAGAAATTAATAACAAAAAAGATACTTAAAAATCTCTGAATTTCTAGATGTTAAGCAAAAGAACTCTAAATATTCATTAGCCAAAGGAAAACGCAGTGATGGGCTTGAAATATTTTCACTTTAGTAACAAAAAACATCAAAACTTGTGGATGCGGTAAAACCATTCTTAGAAAGAAATGTATAGCCATAACTATGTATATTAGAAAAGGCTGAAACCCAGGATCCAAGGATCTAGCTCAAAAAGTTAGAAATAAAGACAAATTAAACCCTAAGAAAGTAGAAGAAAAAAATGTAAAGGCAGAAATGAACGTAACAGTAAACGAAGAAAACTCAACAAAAGAAGGTTGTTTCTTTGCAAAGACCAATACTCCTAGAAGACTGATGAAGAGCAAAACAGAGACAGCACAAATTACTAAAATGGAAAACTGGAAGGCATGAGTACACATTCTCCAGACATTAAGAGATAAGAAGATGATATTATGAACAACTTTGTGCCAATGCCCTGGAAATGTTACCTAAGATGTATAAATTCCTTGAAAAACAAAAATTACCCAAACTGACATGAAAAGTCAAAAAACAATGTTATTTAGTCTTTTAAAGAAATCTTAACTGCAGTTTAAAAACTTTCGTAATACACCCCCTGCACCGCCCTCCCACCCCCAAATTCCAGGCACAAATGATTTTTTACCTGTGAATTCTTCAAGGAATCTAAGGAAGAAGTATCAACAATCTTTTACATACTTTTTCAGAAAAACCAAAAGAGAGAATACTTTCAACTTATGTTATGAAAACCAGAACCACCTTAACTCTACAACTACATCAGGACATTAAACGGAAGGAAAATTTGAAGGCTAATCTCTCTCAAGAACACAGATGCAGATATTCTAAACAAAATGTTAGCAGCTTGACTTCAGGGATATATTAGAAGGACATTACATCAGGACTGCCAGGTTTATTGTAAGAATGCAATGGTACTGCTGGAATGTGCATGTGACGGTGGACACTGGAGCTATCTATCATCCTGGGCCATGATATATATAGAAACCACATGTCAAGGACAGCAGAACAAGACAGATATCGTCTGGGCTCCAGGACAGTAGACTTGCATTCTCATCCTTGGATTATTTGTACTTGAACTGCTACAAACAGAGAAATAAACTTTCATCTTGTTTTAAAAAAAAAAGTCCATGTAATTAATCACACTAACAGGATAAAGGAGAAACAAAAATTATTTCAGTGGATAGAAACAACATCTGTTATAATTCAAAACCATTCATAATAGAGACTTAACAAACCATAAATAGAAAAGAATTTCTTTATCTGATAAAGAGTACAAATTAAAAAAAAAACTACAGCAAACATCACAGTTAAAGAAATATTAGATGCTTTCCCTGCTGAGATCAGGAATGAGATGAGGAAGCTAGCTATCACCACTTCTATGTAGTATAGGTCCTAGAAAGTGTAAGGTAAGAGAAGGTATAATTACTGAAAGGAAGAAAGTAAAACTAACACTTTACAACATAATTGTATATGTACAAAATCCGAAAGAATGTCCAGATAAACTACCAGAAATAACAAGTGAATTTAGAAAGGTCATGGATAACAAGGTCAACGTACAAAAATCAAACTTCAGGTGTATACACTAGTAACAAATAATTATAAGGGTTAAAAAAAAAACCACTTGAAATACCATTCACAATAGTATAAGAATATTAAAAATCTAGGAATAAGGCTAAAAAATGTGCAAGGCTTTCCACATAAAAAAAAAAAACCAAACCTGCAACAAAAACACCAAGATAAATGCAAGAAAACCTAAACAAACTGAGGGATATGTTATATTTATGGATTGGAAGCCTCAATATTAAAAACATGAGATCTCCCCAAATTGACCTACTGAGTCAATGGAACGTCAATCAAAATCTGAGCACAGTTTTTTGCATGTGTGAAAATTGATAAGCTGATGATAAAACTTATACAGAAATGCAAAGGGCCAATAATAGGCCTGATGATCTCAGTTAAGAACAAAGTATAACAACTTAGAATTTATAACACCATACATTAAAATTCATTATAAAGCTAGTGTAATTAAGAAGTATGCTATTGATCCCAGGATAGAAAAATAAACCTGTGAATAGAATGAAGAAAGAAAGTGACCCATATATATTTGATCACATGATTCATGATAGAGTTACTGTTGCAGATCAGTGTGAAAAGGGTGCTCTTCTCAAATGGTGATGATCCAAATGGACATCCATTTAAAAAAAAAAGAGTAAACCTTGACCTCTATTCTGCACCATATGCAAAAATCAATTTCAGGGCAATGACAGATTCCACATGTAAAATATAAAACAATAAAGCTTTTAGAAGAAAATACAAGAAGGTATCAATGACTTCAGGGTTTTCAAAGATAATGGACACAAAAAATACTCATCTCAAAAACAGTGGACTTTAATAAAATTAAGAACTTGGGTTTATTAAGAATTGTTGTACTGAGCACCTCATTTTGAAGAGGTTATACAGAAGCAGACAAATGAAACAATACTGAAAGAGCCAATGATGGTATGAGAAGTTGTTATACATCAGTCCTCACAAGGGAAATGAAAACTGACACCATGATGAGATACCACTACTCAGCATGGTGAATCTTTAACAGGACTGACAACACCAATTGCTGACAAGAATGTGGAACTGAAAGTCTCATGCTCAGCTGGTGGCAGCCTATACTGGCACTCTGAAAACTGGCTGTGTCTATGCAACCGAGACATACATATGTTCTGTGACCTATAAATTATACTTTCAGGTAATACCCAACAGAAATTAGTGATTACATCCATGAAAAGACATGCTCAAGATTACTCACTAAGGTGTTATTTACAACAGCCCCAAACATGTAATCCAAATGTCCATCAACAGTAGAATGGATACATGATTGTAGTATATTCAGACAGTGAAACACTATACAGCAGTGAAGATGAAGTATCACTACATATAACATAGATGAAGTTTACAAGCAAAATGTTGGATGAAATAAGCCAGACACAGTGAGTATCTACTACATGATTCCATTGATATAATGTTCAAAAACAGGCAAAACAAAGCCATGGTAATGAAGACAAAATACTGGTTACTGCTGTGTGTGGGTATTGGGAGGAGGGTGAGCAATAATCAGAAGGAAACTTGAGGGAGGGTTCAAAGGGCTCAATACCAAGTGTGCTAACTTGGTCAAAGTTTATCAATCTGTACCATTAGGATTTACACACTTTTCTTTATATATTTAAAGCAATTTAAAAGGTTTATGGGGGAAAAAAATCTACATTGCTGTGTTTTCTACTTAAAGACAGTATTAACCATTATAAAAGCTCATTCTGTCTCTCTTTCCCCTCAGTAGTAGTAATCCTGGTCACTGATACCTATCTGTCCATTGTGAGCCATTCAAATACTCTTGAGACTTGATTTCCTCCATGTGCAAATGAAGTACAGTTATTTTTCTGCTTTTGTTTCTTCTTAAGCAGGAATACAGGTGAAAAAAAGAGACCCTATGTAATGCAATACATCTTTTCTGAAAATTTTAACTACATTTTGCTGCAAGTCAAGGGAATCATTTGGATGCTCCGTCCTGATTATGCTACTATTTTTTGGCTTAAAGAAGGTGCTGGACAGTTATTATGGAATGAATTTTTAAACCATTTTCTTAGAATTAGAACAGCATTGTTCTATGTTCAGAATAGACTAGAATCCTAATGTTTTTAGGATATGGGGTTTTAGGAATTACAAATATTAAACAGATAAGGGAAAAATGGAAGACAGACACATCTGATGTTCAAAAGGGAGGTCATATGTGATTGTTCAGCATTAATGAGACACTAGGTCTGGATCAATCCAGCTCCCCAGGCCCTCGCTGGTACCACTCCCTCCTGAGTCACTCTGAACCTCTGAACATGGGGTCCTGGTTCCCATCTCTTCCCCACTCCACATGCCCTTTCCTAAGTTTAAAACTAACACAGCCAGTAAATGTTCTTTTACAAGAGGGTAAAATATAAGATTAATACGTTTTTACATTTTGTATTTTTTTGAAGACTCCAAAAAGTCCTAAGAATTTTCCAAGTATTTAAATTTTGTCCCGCGTTCTCATTTCCATTTGGCTTTTGAAAACAAGGAAGTGGAATAAAAAACAGAAGATGATTATCTCTAGCACTCCAAATAAGATCAAGGAGGGAAATGCTCATGAAAAGAAGTCATTTTAGATTAACAGCTGTAAAAAAACTGAAGAAGAGTATTTTGGCTTTTTACATTTCAAGCGGTATCAACAAGCTCATTCAGTGAAAGACTGAGAAAATGGAGAAAGTGCTCTGTCTCAGTTTTCCACATCGACAGAGCTCAGGTTCTGTTGCTGGGAAGGGCATCCATTGGTGTCATTAAACAGCTTTGAAAGCCTGCAGTTTGCACTGGGTACAGATCCTCCCCCTCAGAGAAGGGGGCCGTGGGTGGGGCTGAGGGGTGCAGCGTGGACAGGCCACTACAAGTGCCAGATGTTTGCTCAATTACGATACAACCTCGATATTACAGGGGAAAACCCAAAGCTGAGGATCTGCGACATTTAAAGGAAAAATTCTGAGTTAAGGTGAAAACGTGGTAACTCTTTAATGAGACACCAAACACTTTTCTTTTCACCAAAGCATAACGTGTTGACTTCTTTCGAGAGAAAGAGAATCAAAATGATTTCTGAATTTAAAAAGCCATTTCCTTCCTATTTCTTTCCACAATGGACCAACAGAATACTGTATAAAAATTGGGAAACTACATGAGAGCAGTTTGAATTTGCTACAGAAAAAGAACATCCCTCAAAATTAAAAGAAAGCATAAAGAAAAGCCCCTAGTCCTGAAGGTTAAAGAATAACCCTGATTTACTGCCATATAATGGAGTATCACAAAACAATGGAGTTATTTGAATAAATTCTCCATGGTGAATAAATTCTATGCCACTCAGGACAAGATTTTTATTCATGGAAAATATCTTGAACTTCAACTGCATTCTTCTCCTACCACAATTACTCGCAACAGATACGACGTGTGGAACATACATTTTGTGTTTTTAATGCTGTGTTAAGTTTCTAAAATACACTATTTTGTCTTAACCTTTTTATTTATAACCATTTGGATTATCTTCGCATTCATTTAATAGTTTTACATTTTTGCACCTGAGGTTTTCTAAAAGATAAATAGATATATCTTATTCTAACTTCAGAGCCAGGCTGTACATTTTCTCTTTACGAATAGTGTTTCTTACCCTCCGAGGTGCGGCCAGTGAGGACTGGGAGCAAGCCCTAAGCACAAGCCAAACACATCAAACCCCAGATTCATCTTTTTGACACTTAGGCCCCATGGGCAACATAAGACCAGCCAAAAATTTCCCATTTTTCCCCCGCTATTCTAATTTTTCTCTTTCTATATTCAAATAGGAGGCCAAGAAAGATCAGTTATGAAACCACAGAAGAGAGAAAGTGTACCCCTAGAAATAACATCAATGCTTAAATGCAAACAAGCATTAGCGTGAGCGATCGGTTTATTGGCAACTGACGCATGAAACACCTTAAAACTTGAAATGCTTCAGGCGTGAACAGGGAAAGTCAGTCACAGGGAATGCTTAGGGAAAACAAAGGGTAAAAGAATTAAAGCAACTTCTGTATAAATGAGTTACTGTACTGCACTCTGTATGACTTTAATAAAACTTGGGGTTTAAAGGTACAAAAAGTAGAGCAATTCATTAATATCCAGACCTGGACTTAGACCTACCAGACAGTTTAATTCACAAATAGACAACTGTGTGTTGTATGTTTTCTAAGCACAAGATCATATAAAAATGGCCAGATGTTAAAGGCTACCTTCCTTTTTGGTGCCCATACATTAAGGAAACAAATGCCAGTAACCAGGGTACCAGTGTAAGAAGTGATCAAATACTAACAGTACAACGACTCCACGTAAGGATTATTTTTCTATCCTCATTACACAGTGCGGAACCGAGGCTCGTGAGCTGTAGGAACATACTCAAGTACACATAGTGTGAGGAGCTGGAGTAAGAGTCCATGCCTGAGAACTTGGACCCCACAGCCTAACTTAACCACTGCTGTACTCAGTAACTGAGCAGGGTGTACTTGAGAGAATTAAGTCTCCAAAAATAGGAAAGGCTTCCCAGAAATGCACAACACACTCAATTATGTCTGTTTCCTGTTAGACCAGGATGAGTTACAGACTGTCTCTTCATCCCTTCAAGTATTTGTTGCGCCCTAGTAATACTCTCAATGGCACAAAGCTGTGAACAAACAGATGAAAAGTCCTGTCTTATCAGCCTCAGAGTCTACCAGGGCAGCTGGACAATAAAAAGACACAAAAGTAAAATAAGGTTGTTAAAAAGGATTAGAGAGGGAACAGGAAAGACAGGGGTGAGTGAAGGTGAGAAAAGGGCTCACGGAGAAAGTGACGTTAAATAAAGACCTAGAGTGGATGAGAGGTGACAATCTCTGCACTTGTCAGTGTAATACATTTCCTTATTTTAAGCTGTTCATTGCAACCAAAAGTCCACCAGTGAATACTTAACCTCCCGATAGGCTTGTCATGAAGATTAAAAGAGAAAATGGGTCCAATGCACATAGCATACTGCCTGGCTCCTAACAGGAACTCAATGAATGAATTACTGTTACTGCTGTTGTTGTAATAAAGTCATGAAGTCAGACAGATGAAGTACCTGCAGTGCACTCACACTGGGAGTCCAAGACAACCACGTAACATTTCTGTCAGTAAGATGCCAAAATACCCCAACCCTCACCCCCCCAAACCCGATTCTGGAGTCAATACATGAAGCATTACAATTTAGGTCTCAAGTATAAAAATATTATTCACAACCACCTTCCATGATCTGTCAAGAACCTGGGTTGCTGATGACATCACAAGGCTCGTCAAAATAGAAGCGGGAAGCCGGGTGCCCCCAACGTGAGCTGGGGGCCACGGTGAAAAGTGTGAGGGCCGGCCTGCCTAGTCACAGACTTCGCTTGCTGGCACTTTCATGTCAGTTTTTTAGCTGCAAGAAAGTGTTTACTTCTTCTATGAACAGATGACTTTCCATAGCTCTGGAGTTTTAAAAGGTCAGCAGTGATAAAAGGCTTAGGAAGAGCTCTTATATTTTTTTGCTAGCATTATGAATTTCTCTATAAAAATGCTGATATACAGGAGACAATTGAGCAATGCATGGAAAATATGTATTCCAGGTCCAAACGCAGCTTATTCCAGCAAGGTTTCTGCAGCTCTCTCCCTAATGATTTAAACATCCCTTTCATTCACTTCTGCAAAAGTACGTTCACAGGAGGAGTGAGTGTGACGAACAGTAGCCTTTACAGCGAGAGGCCGCTTCCTCTCCTTACCTGGAATGTTGTCTGATCCCTTTTTACACACGGGAGGGAAGGGATCCTATTGTTAAGCCAAATTCCCTGCCTTTAGAAAAGAAACCCTCTGGTTGTATTCTCTTAACAGATTTTTCAGTTTCCAACCCTAAAACTACAAAAAAAAAAAACCTTAAAAATCTTTGGGCCAAGCAGCCAGATGTAATATATTACTGTGTCAGGGTACTTCAATGTCCTACTTGGCTAAATCATTTTCAAAAATATTTTCTCTTCAGTGATAGACACAAAGTTCTATCTCCATGCCACAAAACCACCAACTGCCTTGGAGTGTTGTCAACCACGGTTTTATACTTTCTTTTTACACTGTTCGGAGAAAATGTACCTAAAAGTCTGAAAACAAAACCAGCCACGTTTGCCCTCCATTCATTTTTATTTCTTTGATTTGGCAAAGGCTGCCTGGACTGTATTTTCTGGTTCCTGACGAACACAAAATTGGCCTAACAGTTTGAACCTAACTTCTTTTTAATCTTTCCGATATCACTGTTCTCGGGAAACTTCAAGAGGCTAGCCGTCCTCACCACTCGCATCTGTTGTGTTTTCCTTTCCAAACGAACGAGTCAACAGGAAGCGGTTTATAGCAGACGTCCACGTAGGTCGTAGGATCAGAGCCTCCATAGCTGCCCAACGGGACATGGTTCTCTGAATGCCCTGGGGTTCGGAGCTCAGGCTGGATGTTATAAGAAGCCCCTTTCCAGTCCTATAGTTCTCAGTCTTTAAATTAAGACGAGGATTGTTTTGAATGTGAGAGCAGAACCTTCTGGTCACACACTCCGTCTGGGTATTATTTTGAAAAGTGAGAAGTAAACAACAACATTCAGGGGAGAAAAACGTAGCAGTAGGCAGTGGCACTAAACTTAAAGGTTTTGATTTTTTTCCCTGATGAAAAATAGGAAATTCCAGGAATGTCTGACTTTATAAACAGACCTGAAAGAGCAGTTTCACGTTGACAGTAAAATTTCACAGGAAGTTAGCATTCTCCCATGGTTTTTCACAACATCTTCCCCCAGCCTCCCCAGCTCTCAACACCACCCCCCCAGAGGGGTACATTTGTGACACCTGATGAACCGACACTGACGCATCACCGTCAGCCAAGCCCACAGCTCACAGCAGGGTTTGCTCTTGGTAGTGCGCTCTTTTCAGTTCCCTGTCTGGACAGCAGAGTTCACGCTGGCAAGTGGAAAAAAGCCTTCAGTAGACAATCTCACGCCTTCCTATTTGTGGATGGGCTATCATCATTCAGCCAGTGGGTGACCAGTATGAAAAAGAAAAGCACTTAATACGGCTTCATTTGTTACTCAGACAAAATTCGTAGTCTTACTTCCATCAGCCCACATTATAGAGGCAGAATGGCCAGTCCCCGCCACCCTCGTCGGTACCGTACCACCTTCCACTCTCTACTCTAGCCCTCAGACCTCCACCACTCCGCTCTTTTTATAGGGCTTATCACTGGCTAGCATATTATGTAATTTACTTATTAGTTTACTGCCTCCAAGAAGGTGGGGATCTTTTTTTGTTCACTGACATAGTCCAGTTCCCAGGAGAGTGGCCGGTGCACAGCATACACTTAGCAAATATTTGTCAAGTGGATAAATGAATGAGGATGCTTTCTGAAGGACAGGGCTTCAGGGAGTGACTTTGGTCTGGATTTGGAGGCCTAACTAGCCATGACTAGCCAGCCTCTGCACTGCAGAGCTCCTCTGAAGTCCTTGCTAGACCAGTGTGGCCACTCCATCGTGTGATCAGGCTGGAAAGCTCAGTGAGGTCTAGAGACGTGAGGTCCCCAAATCCACTTGTTGTCATGCGAGCTCTCAGTCGACCTGGACACCCAGCTGGGAGGGCACACGTGCTGGCCGAGAGCAGCCTGCCCAGAGGCCCGTGAACAGAGGGAGGCCAAGCCTGAGACCAGGAGGTGTTTCTCCACGGGGGCTGGAGGGACGCACATGGTGACACTTCAGCTTCTCACTGTCACAAGTTTCCCTATTCTTCTTCCCACATCCTGCTGATGATGAAAAAACCAAACCCTGAGTCAGCCTATAAATGGGATGAGATAATTTTCCTATGAATTAAAACTGCAGAATTTTAAAAATGGGGAAAATAAATGAGTCAAAGAACTGTGACTTTTTTTAAACAGATGGACAAGATAAATGGGGATATAAAACAACGAGCTGAGCGAAAAAAAGTCAAAAGCTTCCTTTGCTTTTCTACCCAAGATAAAAGCTCTGGCTGGAGGGTGCAAAGGAGGCACTGGGAGGAGACGGACGCAGTTAGGAGAATAAAGGAAGGACTTACAGAGGTGGAAGTAAATCAAAAGGGCCCCACTTCCCTGTACTTTCCTGACATCCACACTTGAAAAAAAGAACCTGTGCATTACATATTATATACTGCATGTACATCCTGTGCTTACTTATATCCATGAAGTGCAACTACGTTATATTATTAAAATACAAACACATACTTGGCAATATGTACTCTTTACTTATCCCAGCCATTCCTGGGATGTAGGCTCCACATGGGCAAGAATGATGTGTGTTCTGCTCAGGCACACAGTGCCTGGCATACGACGGGCACCCTGGAACTGCTGAGTGAATGAATAAATCAATAGCTGCTCACCCACCACTTACTTCCCACTCCGTGCAAACTTCAAATGACACTGTTCTTTCTCTCCTGTGGGAAAAACAAGGTGTTTCTCCTTTCCCCTCCATGTATGTGTCCCTAGAGCACCACATAGAAAGGAGAGAAAGGAGCCAATGGTTCTGTTTTCATTGCCAAAGCTTCGGCCATTCTACTAGATACCTGAGACAGCTCACGGTGACGGAGAATGCCCCTTCCTTGTGGTTCCATAACTGTGAACAGATGCTGACAACTCGCCAAGCCATGGGGAATCAGGGAAGGGCCCTCTTCGCCTCTGCTGGGCAGGATCCCTTCAGCCCTGCTTCAAGCTAGGTCTGCCAGCCCTCACGTCCACGTGGCTTCAGCTGCTTTAATTGGAAGTTCGGAAACTGGTGGATGGGCATGAAGTAGGAGTGCCAGCCACGTGTCAGTGTTAACCCAAGTCCTGTGCACACCAGCTCCACGGCTAACTCCCGGTCCCGTGGGCTGGCTTCGTCCTACCCCACAGCCAGGGGTAGAATCGGGACACACCGCCACTGCCACAAGCTTCAGACTCAGCCCAACAAAAGAAAACCCGGACCAGTTTAATATACTGGATGAAGCCCATAAAAAAATGAAAGCCTAGCAAAGCTCATTCTAGAAAGAGATTAGCATGCTTAGTAATTAGAGAGGTTTCTAGTTATGCTGCCATGTATCAGCATGATATTCTAAATGACCAATTTTATTACTTTGGTAAAACTGTCCAGTTTCCAGAGTAAAAAAAATACGGACCGAGTGTCAAAGACAGTATACTCAAGTACAGTAATTTACGAAGCACCAAGAGTTCTCTACAAACACATTTTAAAATTCACGTCTCCGCCAAGTAAATGCCTAACAAAATTAGAACTGCAACTAAATCACAGTGATTATGTAACTCTGGAGTTGCAGAAATTCACACCGTAGAAGATACAGAATTAAAGAAAAATTAGCAAGTACAAAAAAACAAAATAAATGTGCATCTGTTTATATCGGTATGTTTTTCTGCAATAAGCGCTTTGACTGAGGTGACTTTCCCTTCGTTTGAACATGGTTTTTGCACAGCACGGCCACTGGAGGTTGCAACCTGGGCCATGTTTCACCGAAGGAAGCCCTCATTACCCATGCTGTAGAGCTAACTGAAGAAGCAAACCCGCACCTTCCTAGAATGCAGGGAAGTGTGCGCCCTGCACACTGGTTTCTTCAGTGACTCAGACGTGCTGTGCAAGGCTGTGACCCCTCCAGCAGGCATCGTTCACGCTGCGTCTTTCCTAAGCGCGCTAGTTTCAGAGCTCTAAATATAAAATCAGTGTAAAACTCAGACCCTGCAACACAGAGTAAACCTCTCACGGCCACCTTCTCTATGATGTTTTTCTCCATTTCCCCACTTTTGATGGCTCCTAAACCCCTCAAACTCTGTTTGCTTAAACCCCACCCTGCACACTCTCTCTTCCACTTGAAGCCAAATCTGGCATCAGTGTTTTGTCTGCTCAGCAGGAGAGCAATTTCAACAATCTCCTGCTTTTTATAAGATCAGTTTATTCCTCCCAATATAATAATTAGTTTCAGATGAACCTGGTTGCCGTTTCTCAGCCTGTTTCCACTGTGGTATATAGTAAGGAGAGCAGACGCTTCCCGCTGCGCTATTTTTCAGAGCTAAGAATTTAGGTCCTATCACGGGCCCAGAACAGAACCTTCTCACCACTTGCTTCTTTAACACATAGCTGGGTTTGGATAACCTAGATTCCAAAAGAGATGGATTAAAATTATGATTATGGAAATCTCGGCTTACTTCTCAACTACTTTTAGATGAAATTTCTCCACATTTATCAAACTATAAAAATTCATCAAGAATATAAATTTTACAAGTATGACCAATGCTGTACCCCTGCAAACCTACAGAGGTTGCCAATAGGAAGCCAACAGTGTTATCATAACATCTTACAACTTAATTAGCTTTTAGGACATGATAAATACTGCTAGGTAAGAAAATATACTGGCTTAGAGCTCAGGATATTAGAGGAATAGCTCTGGAAAATCTCTGCTGACAATGGTACAGAGAAAAACCAAGCAAGACATTTTTATAAACAGAATGATGGAGATGATCTATGTGAAACGTAATCAAAACTGGCAGAGCCTTGCGTTACACCAGGGAGGTTGCCCCATTTTCCTTTAGGTCCCCTGCATGCTCCTAAAATCATCACCTTCCACACATTCTGACTCGTTTATTCAGTACCAGGAGTAGAATCACCTGTGAGTATTTTCACCATCATAATGGTAGGTTATCCTGTCTGTAAACGCCAGCCACCCGTGAGCTGTGACTTCAGTAGGGGTCACCCTGGTGCAAACACAGTCTAAGTCCTTAAATCATGTGGGTCTCTCAGTGTCTCAGAGCCTTTGCCTGTTTAAGTAGAAAGCGATCTCCTTTCCGCTTTCTCATGCAATATCTACACGATGTGTTATGGTTTGTCTTACCTTCACATGTACGCCCATCTGCAGAGATCGAGAAACCCTGTTCACAGACACAGTGGAAAGAACCGTCTGTGTTTAGACACTCTCCATGAGGACCACAGAGCCCGGGCTGTTCACATTCATTAATATCTGGAATGGAAAATAGTTCCACATACTTGAAGAAAAACCTTTTTTGTTTTCATATGATATCAGACACACAGGAAGCAAAATCTATTACAAAATAGACGGACATCTATCTGGGGGCCCCACTCCACGGTCTGTGCACACATCAGAGCCCAAGGCAAGCTGGACTGTCAGGAGGGAAGCTCCCTAGGTTGACTCACATGACTCACATTCGCAGCCTAACGAAAAGCACTTTCATACGTTCCACCCAAAGGTACCCCATTTTCAGGCATATTGGAACCTTGAGGGTCTCTAGTCAAATAAACAAATCCTCTGTGAAATATTCTTTGGTGAGAATACTGTGTTTTCGTCCATCCTCTCCCACCAGCATGCGGACCACTCTCCTGTGGCCTACAAAGCTTCTCATGTCCACGCCTATCCATCTCAAGGACACGCACTTCTTAAGAGCAAGGCTGCACATGTCTTACTGAGTGTTTAGCTCAAAAATGACACTCCACCAATGTCTGAATATATAAAAGAAATAAACGCCCATCTGTATTTCATTGAAAACGGATATAAGAAAAAGAAGGGCTTTTATACCAAGGAAGGTCCTCATTTTTGCACTGCTCTGTGATGATGCAATTAGCGCATGAGGGTCAAGTGCTTAATGCAGTACCTAACACACAACCAAGAGGCAAAAAGCGGTAGCTCCTACTGTTAGGACTCACGAACAGGTCGTGCTGCAGTTGTGCAGACCACCTCATTCTATGCCCGTCCTGAATGAAGAGTGATGGTGCTCCGCACAGCCAGGGTGATGACGCACTCCTTAACACCGATAATGCACAGAGTGCTTGGTGTGAGTGAGATGTTCTTCCAAAGCAGCCCTACCCATGCTGGCTAGGAGCGCCCAACGTGGACAGTGTCAGGAATCACGGACAACGGTTCACCGGTTCACACCGGTGCCGACACGCGCAGCTGCCCACGCGCTCCGCCGTTTCACTCATCTGCGTCCCTCACCACCCTGACTGCTCCTTGAGGACAACTGCGTGTTTTAACTCCGAGTCCCCAGCTCCTGGTACAGCACGTGAACACTGTGTTATGAATGTCTGTCCACCATAACATTTCATGAGTTAAGCAAGGTGGAAGTACGGTCAAATTTCACCTTTAACACTAGTCCTATAATTTCATGACTCTTAGATTTTATTGGAAATTGGTCTGTGAATAATGAATACTGGCAAGACTACACAACTGCTATATATCTGCATTTTTCTTGGAACATCAATGAGTTTCACAAGACTGGAAGATGTGGTCAGGAGTGAGTCAGCAGGAGCACCACCGTAACACTTCACAGTTGTGTTCATTCTCTACTCCCTGAACAGTGATTGGCTAAGTTAACTGGGGTCATAAACAGAATCACAGGTCCTTGGCAGCACCTGGGCAGTAGCCCAACTAAGGTGATTTTCCTCTTTCTGAAGCATCCTAGGCCCTCCCCCTCTATCTTTCGCTAAAGAGGCCCTCAAAACATCCTCTTAGAAGTCTATCTTTAATTCAATGAAAATATTTACTGAATGCTTCCTCTGAGAGGGCTGAACAGGCAGGAGCCCTCACCCTTATGAAGCTCACAGTGTAACAGGGAAGGCAGGAGCCAACGTGAGTAACTCTAAAGTGTAATGGGAATGCGGAAAAGGTACAGATGGTGAGACTCCCCAGTAACCTCCGGGGCATGCTTAGCCACCAACCCTGCAGCTCTCCTCCTCCACAGAGTCATCCCCTTCCCCTGTACCCAGGACCTCCTGGGGCTCTTCTTTTTTGCCCTGTTGATCTCACTGTGTAACAGGAAATCTGGCAGGATCACTGATTCAGCCACCTCTGCATTAAGCCTGAACTCTCTATCCTTCCATCTGCCATATAACTCAGACCAGTTGGCCTATCTACTGCTGAACCCAACGAAGAAACCAAGCAGGAATTACTCATTTTCTTAACAGTTCTTCCAGGCCTGTTCCTGTCACTAATTTGAACATATTTCAAGGAGGAGCAATGAATCATTTTCTGCTTTACTATTTCTCAACATGATTCCACTCTGTGAAATCCTTCACTTCTTGTATAAAAATCTCTATCATCTTCTATGTTTGTTCCCTACCTACTGATGATACCTTAGATTGATCTTTTTTTTTTTTTTTCCAACTCAAACCTTCTTTTACCCTTTAGCTCCATTCTTTCTTTCCAATCTGCTGTCTAGAGTTACCTCCACCTGGGCAAGAAGGTGCCACAAAGTTGCACCGGCCTGGGGATCAAGCCCAAGGTCAAGAGCCATCTTGCAGAGAGAGCCCTGGAGGTCACCCGAGCTCACCTCCTTGTTTTACCTATGCCTCCGCGTGGCCCTTCAAAAGCTGTCAGACTTAGCAACGTCACCCAGGGAATGGTGGGCATTAAGTTCTTGCTTCAAGAGAAGTCACTGATTAACATAATTGTCTAAAAAGTTTGATGACAGGAACTGAAGACGAATTCCCAGACTTTTTTCCAGGAAACCGCTAAGAAAGAACAACATGAATATCTGGAACCAGAGAAACATATGCATTCAATTTGGGTTGTACTTATTGAGGCATTTCTAAACTATGCTGCTAGTCACTCAGCCGAAAGCCAGACTGTATTTAAGTTGGGTTTCTTTCACGGATCTGAGATTCCACATAAATTCACAATCTGGCGTGTGTAAGTCAAAACGTGAAAACCGAGTGTGCTCTGCATCTCAGACATGTGCTGCCACATTCCTAAAGAGACTATTAACGTGGGATTTCCATGTTGTCTGTGTATCACCATTAATTTTGCTGGGGGAAGAGATTCTTACACTTCTAACTGAAAATGCCTTCCTGAATATGCAACTATCTTCAGACTGTTAGGTAAGATCTAAAGTCTACACCTATATGGAAATATAGAGAGACTAGCAGGCAAAGATCTTCAGTTCAAATCTCAGCTTAACTACTTTTTGGTGAGAGGTATGCTCATTAACCTCTCTGAGCTTCAGCTACTCATGCAGAAAATGGATATACAGAAAGTTTCCTCTTGGGGAGAGGGTACAGCTCAGTGGTAGAGGGTGTACCTAGTAGGCATGAGGTCCTGGGTTCAGTCCCCAGTACCTTCATTAAACAAACAAGCAAATAAATCTAAACCCCCCCAATGCATTAA
The DNA here is from genome assembly GCF_048564905.1 of Vicugna pacos. Taxonomy (NCBI): domain Eukaryota; kingdom Metazoa; phylum Chordata; class Mammalia; order Artiodactyla; family Camelidae; genus Vicugna; species Vicugna pacos. The sequence goes on from NC_133001.1 coordinate 38,075,322, forward strand.
AAAAAAGTTTCCTCTTAAATTCTCTACAAATTAAATGAGGCAATACAGTAATTGGCACATAGAAGGTATTTACTTAAAGCTGTTGTTTTGATTGGTGCTGTGTTCTTATTAGCACCTGTGTCCACTGCACAGTTAGTCCTCTCTTATCCACGGGGGATACATCCTAAGACCTCTGGTGGATGCCTGAAACCTATATATATTTTTTTCTGATATACACATATAATACAGTTTAATTTATAAACTAGGCACAGAGATTAACAAGAATAACTAATAAGACAGACGCAAAAACCAGTCATGAAAGTTAGGTGAACGTGATTTCTCTCTTTTCAAATATCTTACTGCACAAATTTAATGCCTTTTTCATCTTAACGAAGAACTTATCACACATTCTGGCCATAGCTTTTGCAGTCTGAGAGGCAACAGCAAAACTAGCATGAATTTCTTTTTCCTTCTTCACAATTTCATGGATAAAAGCTTTGTTCTCACCATAGATCTTAGCAATTTCAACATATGATTTTTTTCCCTTTTCCTATAAAGTGGAGAACTTTCACTTCCTCACTTCAAAAAAAAAAAAACATTTTTATGGCTTCTTTCTGGCATATCCAAATCACTAGCATCAGTACTCTCGGGCTCTGGCACCATTATTAGATAAAATAAGGGTGACTTGAACACAGGCACTGCAATCCCTCAACAGCCGATCTGATAGCTGGAACGGCTAGTAAGTGACTGACGGGCAAGACACGTGGCACAGCAGGACGATTCGTGTCCCAGGTGGGATGAAGCAGCACGACACGAGATTTCAGTCACACTACTCAGAACGCGCACAATTTAAAACTTATGAATTATTTCTGGAATTTTCCATGTATTTCTGGACTGTGGCCAACCATGGGTAACCAAGCGCAGAAAGTGAAACCGCAGATAAGGAGACGGGGAACTATCGTTTGGGGAATTAAACAGTAAGAGTACTTTGAAAAAATATAAAGTCCTGTCCCCTATAATTTTGACCAAATTATTAATAAGCTTTTTTAGGAAGAGAAAAAGCTGGATATTGGATAAAAACAGGAATCAAGGCGGGGGGGTGGAGGAAGCAGATACAAACCAGCTATAGGATAAAATGAAACAGACCCAGGAAGGATATAAAAAAGCTAGAAAATAATTTAGAATCAAGTACCAAGGTTGGCTCATGAAGGGATCTCAGTTACCACAGAAGCGTACCAAGCTAGGACACAGTTCCAAAATGCATGAGTCTCAGTCAACACGGTGCAGTCAGCTGAGAACTTCCGGTACTTGATGCAGACTCAAAAATATTATAATAATGCAAATTGGCATTATCTCATTTATATATAAAGTGGTAAAGCCGCAGACTGTCATCAGGAAGCAATGCAGAACTGAACAACTATGTAAATTATAACTTGAAAATGGAGAGAAAGGTACCTTGACATCCTTTTTTGTCATTTAGCTGGAATCCATCTGGACAAGTACAATCATAGGACCCTTCAGTATTAATGCAGTCTCCTCCCTGGCAAACACTATTGTCCTCCAAGCATTCGTTGATATCTGCAAGTCAATTGACAAAATTTAAAAGATGAAATAAACTGTATTAAGAAAAACATTTTCCTTATCTTTATACACAAGACTCGCATAAACAAACATTATTGTACAACTGTCATAACACATGATTTTAAATGGATGACCGCTTTTTAACTTTTAGCGTTTTTTAAAAATGAAATATTTTTAAAGGATTTTTCACTTTGAACAGTACATAAACTGAAGTTTTAACATCAAATGAAATTGATTAGAAGAGAAGTAAAAATTCTATAACAAACAGTAATTTACTTGGTTAAGTTCTCAGTGATGATAGAAAATGAAAACATTCTTTAAACGTATACTAAGAATATCCTGAGCATCAATTCATACAAGATCCTGTATTACAGATTACAGAAAATATTTTAAAGCATTTGGCTTGGTACCTGCCTCCAAAGAAGAATGATTATTCAAAAAAAGCCAAATTATACAAATAGACACAAAAATAATGAGTTGCTCTATAAGTTCAAAATAATTTAACATAAAAATTATCAAAAATATATTTGTCAAAAGAATAGTACCAACTTCTGGTGTCACATGAATTTAAAGAAGAGACACCAGAGAGGTCAAAGGTGGCTTTGTGCAACAGAAGGGATTTATCTGGAGTCTTGACAGTGGGGTAGAAAGTGGAGGAGGGGAGGTGGAGGCAGGCAAAAGAATCAGCAAAACCCAAAGTCACTTACACAGCAGAGATCACAAACAGGTTCCATGTTGCCTGGATTTTTTCATATACATACTTGTGCAACTAAAAATGGTTTATGTCACCAATAATGGGCTTTGACTGTGAGCATGTAAGACAATCAGTGACACCCCCCCCCCCTTCACTGCATCAACGTGAGGCAGATCTTTCCTGAGGGCTGTTTATCACTTCACTTACTCCTAGTCACAGCTCGTTATTCCCAACACACTCCATGAGTCCCAGTTCTGTTGCCTGTGTAGGATTCAAATGATTAGCACTGAAGAAACCTAAGGAACAAAACCTTCTTCTTTTTTTTTTTTTTTTAGCATTTGGCATGTTATGGCATTTCTTGCAAGTAATTATGACTGCTGCTAAATTACATGAGAAGTTCCAGAAAGATGTAAATTTGGAAACCGTTGCAGTCTTATTCTCCTGGCCGTCCAGCTGAAAATGTGGGCACACGGAATTAAATATTCCTCATAGGAACCAATCAACTAATTAACTGCCTTCTGGTGTACCCTTCATGGGGCAGATAAAAGAGAAGCACCTTATAACTTCATCCTGTCAAAATAAAAGCTAATTATTATGATGTTCACCCATTGTTAAAGTGTTTCTGAATACTGATCCTAAAATGCAACACACACCCGATGTGGCTTCATCACAACTAAAATGAGTTACCACTTTTTCTTTAGTGTGTTTTCTCTGACTTCATTCAAGTGTAATTTATACGCAACAAATGCATCTAACAGTCCAGTTCAATGAATTCTGACAAATGTAGACACATTCCGTGACCACTATCACAATCCGGCATTTCTGCATCAGTTTAGAGCTATGAGGATCCACTGCTGAAATCACTGCAAACACAATCATTTTTAAGGAATTAATGAAATACCTCCACAAGAATGTCATTCTGTAGCAACAAACATAAAGCTTAGTGATGTTTTCCTTTGACCCTTTTTCCAATCCAACCATAAAATCTCCATTCCTATTAATCTAATGTCTTAGGTGTTATAACTGTCATGAAAGAGTTAGTAAAGGGAACCATCAGGCACAGTTAAGACAGAAAGTAGCACAGAGGACACTACACGTCTCTCGTGAAGCCTGAATATGCCAACAAATGCTTTATTCACTGGTATATCAAGATTCCTAAAAGTGGAACCCAAGTTAATTGAGAATAGGTTTTTAGATATAAATTCTGTGAAAATAATTCTTATGCCCCAACCCTCTGCTAATTTCATGATTTTGAAGCAGTTGTGCCAAATGGGAATATTCTAGTCCACCGTTTATGAATCTTTGCCATAAAATACATACTAAAGGAATAATTTGGACCAACCACTATCAAAAAGGGGGGGGAGAATAGGCATTTCCAGTGCTCCAAAAGGCACATTTGATCATTACCATTCTATGAAAAATCTCAATTAAAAAATGGGCAAGTAGAATCCTGAGGATATGAATTTCAGCAACAACCCTCTATTACCTAGACATGTGCCTCAGTAGAATGGAAACATGTCAGCTTTGCTCACCCTACTCCAAAACAATTTCCATTCATTTTCCAAAATCTAAGAGAAAGAATGCCATGTGAGGGGAAAAAAAAGAAGCATTTTAAAATTTTTATAAATAACTGCATAGATTTAAAAACTCACTGCATTGTGTTAAGGGTCTGGCTTAGTTTTAAAATTTTTTTGCAAAACTCCTATGTTCAAAAGCAAAAAAAGAGTAGGTTGAATATTAAGAGAGAGACCACATCACCAACTGGGTGTGGTACGAAAGACAGACTTCTGGGAGTTGGCCATCAGGCTTCAAGGAAAGCAGCAGTGTTGGCCACCCCTCCACTGAGACTGCTCTGGCAGGTACCAATGACCTAGACTTTGCTAAATTCCACTGTCAGTTTTTGGTCTTCATTCTTGCCTCGCAACCATGTTTGACACAGGTTCATCACTCCCTCCTCTTTGAAATACTCCCTTCTCTTGGATTCTGGTTTTCCTCCTTCACTTGCCAATTTTTCTCAATCCCCTTTGCCTATTCCCCACCAGCTCCTCACGTCTAAATGAGGGACAAGGACTCAGTCTTTGGACTTCTCCTTTCTAGCTACATTCACTCCCTTGGTGATCCCATCCAATTTCAAGCCTTCAAACACTGTCTATATACATGCTGATGGCTCTCAGCCCAGAACTCACCCCTGAATTCCAAATGCATAGGTCCAACTGCCCTTTAGACAACCTCATTTGGATACTCACTGTAAGCACTAAAAACTTAAAACGCTGAAGTCGAACCCCTAATCTCCTCCACAAGTCTACAAATAGAATGCCCTTCCCGGCAATACCCAAATGCCATCATCTGAGGCTAGCCTCTGCTTGCTTACTTATTTCAGATCACCACTCTCCCTCCCTCTCTCTGCACTTCCCAGGTATGCCTCTTTATTTCCTCCTTAACGTTTAAGGCCATTTAACAAACTATATAGCTTTTTACTCATCCTGTTTACTGTTATCTCCCTCACTAAAACGTAAGCTCCACAAGGGCAGGACTTTTTGTCTGTTTGGTTTATAGCTGTATATCCTGTACACAGAACAGTGCCTGGCACATCCTTGACATTCAAATGTTTGTTGAACGAACGCATGAATGAAACAATGACTGATTCTGACTAGGAAAGAAATGTAAGAAGGTGAGAAATACTCGGACTTCTTCCCTTTTTTGCTGTGGTCTGCTAAGAAATGACCAACAGAGAAGGGCCACAGGAAGACAGAGTGAATCAGGAATCTTTTTCTAAGGCTTTGCGAAGAAGCAGCATGGAGGAACCACAGCCAGGGGCTGGGGAAGGTGCCAAGGCAGGCACGGGAGCAGAGACTGTGCCTGGAGGGAAAAGAAGTCAGAGGCAGAGGCTTGGAAGGCTGAGATGCCAAGACCTCTAGTCACTAGGACAACTGACGCCACCACGCATCACAGACTAGTGGCTACTGAGCGTGCTGAAGAATTAGCACAATCCTCAGGCTTCGGATGCCACGAGAAGGCCAGCAGGACTGCAGGGTAACACTAAGAAAACAAGGTCTCTGCCAGAGTTGTTAGAGGAAAATTACGCATGTAAATAGCAAAGCCAACAAGAAAGGCAGCTGCGAGAGGCATGTGAACAGTCACAGCTCAGTTAATTACAGCTAAATGCCACTGGGGAGGGGCGGAAACAGTCCTAGTAGGGAATCCGCAGGCTGAAGCGCTCACAGAATTTGAAAGTGAGCTCTGAGTCAGCTGCATGGACTCCAGCCCTGTTCACAACCTAGGACACCCGGGAAATTAGCCTCGACTTGAAGAGAGAAGGGTCTGATTATATACTTGGAAAGAAGTTTTCTCACAGAACATATATGTTAATCATGACAAGCAAGCTGGGTAAAAGGTTTTTGTTTGGCTTTTCATGCAGTGGATGTTTTTAGAATAAGAATCTTGGACTTCTGGTGATAATGGTTACACATTAAAATGGCCAAAACAGCAGAACATGTCCTGTAACGAGCATCCATTACCCAAGACTTAATCAACGGCCTGGTTACCCTCTCGGCTAGGCCAGGAATTAGGGCAGAAAACACGCTGGTGGTCAGTGTATATATATTTAAGTGTGTGTGTGTGTGTGTGTGTGTGTGTGTGTGTGTGTGTGTGTGTGTGTGTGTGTGTGTGTGTGTGTGTGTGTGTGTGTGTGTGTGTGTGTGTGTGTGTGTGTGTGTGTGTGTGTGTGTGTGTGTGTGTGTATTTTATTGAAGCATAGTCAGTTAGCAATGTGGTGTCAATTTCTGGTGTACGGCACAATGTTTTAGTCATACAGATACATACATATATTCCTTTTCACATTCTTTTTCATGATAGGTCACTACAAGGTATTGAGTATAGCTCTCTGTGCCATACAGTAGAAACTTGTTGTTTATCTATTTTATATATAGCAGTTAGCATCTGCAAATCTCGATCTCCCAATTTATGCCTTTGTAGGTTTCCAGTGACTTCCCATGTGCCCTGCCACCTCTCCCATTTTGGAATGCCACTATGTTGAATCATTAACATTTATCCATACATTGTAGAGTTCCCCATCCCCAATTTTTAGACAGTCAAATATTACTATTTTTGATTTATCACTTATTTGACCATTTGCCTATTTTTCAGTAGGAATGTTGGATTACAACTTTTCACTGGTGTTATTAATCCTTTGAAGAACATTACTACCTTAGGATAAAATCCTAGAAGATCATTTGCTGATTCAAGGGTAATGTACGTTTAAAGGCCCCTGAATCTGCCCCAACTGCCCTCCAGGAGGGCTGTGACTGCTGGTGCCAAGCTCTCTGATCAGAAGAGAAGGATGCTATAAAGTACAGGGGGTCCTTCCCGACCAATGGCACTGACAAGTCAAAAAGAATCTGGGGCCACTGAAATGTGTGTCACAAAACCAGTCACTAAAAAGTGCATTCATTTCTCACAAAAATGGGGTTTGGACCCTTGTGAAGACACTAAATCGCCACGAGAAGCAAACCCTGCCATTTTCACATTTCTGATTTCACAACTGACAGGGTCTAAATGCAGCACATCGGCAGATGAGTCAGAAAAACACACTGTTACCTGGGTGGAGAGTGAACCCAGAATCCACAAGCGACAGGAGGGTGGCAGGTGGGCTCAGCAGCCCTGCCCACCTTAGAGGGGTTCCGAGCCAAGGCAGGCTGTGAAAGTGGCTAACGACCTGCAATGCTACATACGTGGGATACCTTTCAGAAATATTTTATGCAAAAAGCTCAAAACTGAATTAAAGTCTGGCTCTGAAAACCTTTACAGTTATCTAGAAAATTAACTTGTCTTTACTCCTTTGGAAAATTGGGATGCTAATCCCGCATCCGAATAGATGCTACGTGGAACTCTACACCCAGAGAAACCACCTATACAGCTGAGGAAAGTTAACCCAACTCTATTTTGTTAGCTGGCATAATTCTTCTAAAAAAACTATTCTGAGAAGTACAAAGAAAACCTGGATTCTACACGTTTCTCCACAGTATTTGTGTGACCAAGGGGGAAATATCTTGCAGGGACTAAATGTCCTCAGCTGCCAAGACAAAAGTGTGGGCTCATTTGCAGCAACATGGATAGACCTGGAGATCGTCACTCTAAGTGAAGCCAGAAAGAGAAAAAAAAGCCACATGATATCACTTATATGTGGAACCTAAAACAAACAAACAAAAAGACACAAATGAACTTATTTTCAAAACAGAAACAGACACACAGACATTGAAAACAAACTTATGGTTACCAGGTGGGGGTGGTGGGGGAAGGGGGTGCGGAGGGATAAATTAAGAGTTCGAGATCTGCAGATGCTAACTACTACATGTAAAATAGATAAACAAGTTTACACTGTATAGCACAGGGAACTATATTCAGTATCTTGTAGTAACCTATAATGAAAAAGAGTATGAAAAGGAATATATGTGTATATATGGATAACTGAAACATTGTGCTGTATACCAGAAATTGACACAACATTGCAAACTGACAATACTTCAATTAAAAAAAATTTTTTTTTAAATGGGGAAAAAAAAGTATGGACTTGATGATGGAGGCCAGGATGATATCCAGATTTCCCTAATCCTGATTCTGGCATTTTATTCCCCTAATCATGATTCTGCAACTAAGAGCAATTCTCACCTTCACAGTGGTCCCCAAGGGTAGATGCTCTGTAACCCTGGTCACAAACACAGCGGAAGGAGCCCTCTGTGTTCCTGCACTGCCCATTGCTGCAGAGATGACGGTGCTGGCATTCATCAATATCTGTGAACAAGAGAGTAAGAAGACACTTAGGAGTTGTGCTTTAAAAGTGATTTTTAATCATTCATGTAGAGGAGGTCTATAAACTATGTGGTTTATAATTAATTTAGCATTTTCATTATGTGAATTAAACTGACCTCTAGTAAAAGGTTATTCATTAATAGCCCAGTGGGAAAAATCTAGATGAACTTAAAATTTTAACCAGTGAACTAAGAATCTGTACATATTAATTCCACTGGTCGTTGATAAGGGACAAATACTTGGCTGTACTCTGTAAACCTCAACGAAGCTTCCTGGAATTTCTTCTGCTGGTTCAACTGTAACACTCTGAGCTTAAACGCACTAAAGACTGGGATAGCCTAAAGCAGGAGTCTGCGAGCTACAGCTCACTGCCTATTATTGCAAGTAAAGTTTCACTGGAAAACAGCACCACATATTCAGATACTACCTGGGCCCTTCACAGGAGAAGGTGGCTGACCCCTGATCCAAAAGTGTCATGGCACAAATGTCTTGAATTCTTTTTCACTAATTTCCCCTTTAGACCCATAGCAATCAGGTTTCCATTCTCTCTCTGATTTTCTGAGCCCATCTAATGGCCCTTCCCTCCTCTCAGCCCATTTGATACCGGGTACCCTGCCTCTGAATCTCTCTTTCTTGATGCACATATCCTCAGCTTAGAGATTACCTGTCTGTAACCACTATCCTGAGCCCAGGCTCACTTACATGCCTGCATCACATCCACACATTAAAGGCACGGTAATGGTCTACACATATTCGATTATTCACTTTCATCAGTAAATTCTGAGTTTTCTGAGACAGGGACTATGTCTACCACACCCTTTATTACTCCTTAGATGACCCAGTGTTTTAACAATCAGCAGGCACACAATTCATGTCTGTTGATAGACTTTGCCCATCACATCTGAGTATCTGTATTTACTTCTGGTGATCTGATTCTGCAAGAGTTAACACAAATGTCAGTTTGCACAGGGACCCTACACCACTGCTCTGCCCCACTCTGCTCACAGCATCATTGTGACTGTCATGGCATTTAGCACCTAAAGCTGGTTTGCCCCTGTTGCCTCCCTGGTGGATGATTGTCGTGTGTCTGACTTATCTCTGAGAATGACATCGCAGCCTCTTCAGAAGAAAGGACTATGGGACTATGACAGTGATAGCCTTATTATTTTATGTGTGGACCTCTTCTCTGATTACACATTCACTTGTAAAGGTCAGGAGTCATAAGCTAAAGCATAAAAACTCTGAGGGGGGACTTGTAGAATCTCAAAAAAACTACTTAATTTCTCTGTGTATGTGAGTGTGTGTGTTCTGTCATTCTCCACCTTTAGATTATGTACTGTAATGACTTTCCGTGTTCCAGAAAGGGATAACTGAAGGTGGTCATGGTAACACTGGCAGATCCCTTTGTAGTACCATCATATTCTGTCTCTTTTAGAACATTACCTCAGGATGTAATGAGGTATCATTTTACTCATTAAATACTAAATTTTACATGTAGACATGGATATGATTTGTTTCCTCATAATAAAACAACTGACCGTGTACAGTCTATATTCTGTTCTTATATGACACTGAAATGACATTTCTTTTTAAGAACTCTGGACACTTGTGCTTGTCACAGGTGATACCACGGTATCTTCAAGCTCAGGGAGCATCTACTTTTTGGGAAGTGAAGTACAGCTGCAGCCGACCCTCGAACAACGTGGGGGTAGGGGTACAACCACCAACAGTCAAAAACTCATGTATGACTAGGCAGTCAGTCCTCAGTATCTGAAGTTTCACACCTAAGGATTCAACCAACCATGGATCATGTAGCAGTCTAGTAAGTATTTACTGAAAAAAATCTGCATGTAGATGGACCAACACAGTTCAAACCTGTGTTGTTCAAGGGTCAACTGTAATTCTGTATAAAGTTCAATGAAAAAAAAATTTTTTTTAAGTCTAAGGTCAACCCTAGAGGGGTCCAAAGTCCTCACTATTACCTGTAGAAGAGGGCATATTTCACAAACTTAACCCTTGACTATAAGGGGATACTCCTTATTCAGTCTAACTGGAAAATCTTCTTTAGTGATTTCTTTTTTAAAAGAAAATTTTAAAAAGCTCAATGCACACAAAAACTAGGTCATTAATATTTCACAGCATAGCATCAGGTTGATACAATGACCTGGTAGCTGAAATTTTATTATGTAAAACTTTCAAATAATTTTAATAGAATTGATTTTCTGCAAGAATTACACAGAGAGTAATCATTTTTCTTCCCAACACTAAGGCCCAGCTACTAATATCGTATTTTTCAAATTTAACCTTTTCCTCTCCTGGTTTATTCACTTTACTGACTTCAGTGGAGGTCTCCTGCTTTCTGGCACCATAAAGAAATCATCTAGGGAGTTTCTCAAAAACACTCACTTTATTGAGCACATAGCTTTTCAGGCTGGGTGCCTTGAACTGAAATCACAGTAGTTCACGATGCCACACTCCTACCTTCACACTGGTCTTTCGCTGCTGACAGCTGGTACCCCTGCCCACAGGTACACCTGAAGGAGCCCTCGGTGTTTCTGCACTGCCCATTCATGCACAGACTCCCTTGCTGACATTCATCAATATCTGTGAGCACAAACAATGCAACTGTTTAACATGAGGTCTTATATCTAAATACCCCTTTAGCTAAAATTTGAGACCATAAACCAAGCTACTGCCCTCAAAGCCTTCGTTTCCAGGCTGGTCTTTTAAGGCAGGACCCACAACAACAGCAATAACAACAAATTTTCAATGAACAGAGAAAAAGGTACTACCCAAGTGAATGCACTGCTCCTTACAACGAATTCTGAGGTTATTATTACAAAAATAATAGTACTCCTCCTATATGGGGCCCTATACATTTTAGTTTGAATCAGCCCACCAATGTCCCTCATATCGACCTCAGTATGAACCGGAGAACAGAATTACAAACAGATGATAAAGTTATGAGCAAGTAAAAGCCACTTTTAATACAACATCAAGCCCTTTGCTCTTTCTTTCTCCCTCTCATAATTTGAATACAGCAGAAACACAATGTGAAATATTTTCAAGTTGAAAACAGAAGATCTCAGGCATAAAATAACGGTCATGAGGCAGTCTGCAGACCTGTAGAGTTTTATGGAACGAGGCAGAACTAAAACTCTGCTGAGAACTTTAAATGCAAAGCCACAATGGAAGCAGTTATGGAAGGAAGTAGACATTTCTACTGTATTCAGAAGCTGGAAGAGTACAAGGTCAATCAGTTCTGTTAAAGGACACAGAGCTCATTTTCAAATTAACAAGGAAAACCAAGAGAAATGATATATTTTGATGGCAACTGCTGGAATGTCAATGGAGAAAATAATGAGTGAGGATTCGCCCTGAATAAACATAAAGCTATTGATGGAGAAAAGGTAATTCCGAGTGTTCTAGTCATGGATGTGAATTTACACGAGTGAAGGAATGACTGGCCTCATCAGTAACTTGAACACTTGTGGTAGAAGCGGTGCTCAGTTTCTAAAAGCTTTTGTTTGGCCTGTAGGTTGATCTGATCTAATTGGATAATCCTATCTTGCCTGGTCGGTGCAGACATAGCCTCAGAACGTTCTGCTGAATCGCTGGTCAGTTTGTATGAGTTTATGACCATCAAAATATGACAGGACTGAGCTTCACCACGCATCCTACAGGTCTGTTGTGAGGGTTAGTGGTGAGAAGGGATGAAAACACACAAGCCCTACACTCAGAGAGAAAGGGGCCCTCATCTAAAAAGAGGAGAATTTGTTTTAAGGAAACCATGCCCTAAAGATCAATGTCTATTGTTTCCTTCTAAAAATATCTTTTTTTTTTCTTTTTTTTTTTTGGTGAAAGGGTTAGGTAGGCAGGTTGGTTGGTCTGTTTGCTTATTTATTTAAATGGTGGTGCTGGGGATTGAACCCAGGACCTCATGCATTCCAGGCATGACTCTACCACTGAGCTCTACTTTCCCTGCCAAAATAGCCCATTATTTTAAATGCATCTAAAATGCAAACAACCTCACAGTCTTTCCCCTCAAGTATTACTGATAATTATCTGTTCCTTGAGCAAAGCTGCATTTCTTAACCTCTAACAAGGCATTAACCTTTCGAAGTTTATCCTGACAGAAGCCAAGTGTCAGGTTATCCCATGTTTCTGAAAAAGCTCACACTAATTGTTAATGTAACTGGAGTTCAGGAATTTGTTTTTTCTTTCTTATAGAAATGACTGTAGTTTACTAGAAACTTTTGTTTCCCTTACTGTGAAACTGATCCCTTTTATTTATATAATGGTCCTAGCTGCCAAATACTGACTATCAATAGAGAAATTAAATAAGAATTTTGTCTTAATTATTTTATACCTTTCCAAAGCCCTTAACCTACTAGCTTTCAGAGAAGTCGAAAGCAAGAACAGCCTACACCATGCTTGCTTTCAACACATCCTATAAAACACTTGAGATGTCAGTTCAAAACTTAAGACCAACAATAGCTCATGTAGCTGGTTGGATCCCACGTAGTGTCTGACAACATCTTTAGTGCTTTGGCCTCTTTCTGACTTTCTCAAAGATGACAAATTAAGCATTCCCATGTGAAGATGTCTGCAGCGAGAATATACCTTCCATTCCAAGTACTGTCAGGAAACGCCAGACGTCTTACATAAGTTACTCATTTATGCTGGGAAGACTGTCAGAAGTAATTCATTATAAGTTATGGTACACACATTTAGAATAACTTGAAGCAACTCCGTTATCTTGAATATGGTGATCTTTGGGTCTTTAAAATGACCAAGAGGATCAGAGGCAGCATAATTCTACACACAAGAAAATGCATTTTTCTTTTCTGATGAGGGATAAAATTTCTATGACAAAAGAATGCTTTCTTATAAAATAAGCATTCAGGACAAATGTCTTCTCTCTTTTGTGCCAAGAGATGAATAGAAAACATTATTCTTCACAAAAGATATTTCTTTAAGGGACTTTTTGCACATATTGCTATGACAAGTCCTGCTCAGAGTTAAAATAGAGACAATATCTTGGTATTTATAAATTTAGGGCATACAGCATTAAAATGTGCAAAGAAATACAAAGGCACAAGTACAAAAAGATATAAACAAGTAATGAATGAATACATTAGATAATGTATTTACAACGCAGAAAAGCTGTCAGTAGGTTTAGTGAGGTGAAGACACAGTCAACATTCAGTACTATCAACAGGGGGAAATTGGCAGAGTTGCTGGAATGTTGGGAAAGGAACAGATTTATGATCTAGGTGGAACTTGACATCTGTGAGCTGATGTCGTTCGGGAAAGATTTTGAAATAATTAAAGAATAAGGATGTTACACAATTTACAACTGTAAAAAGGAAGGGCTCTGGTTGGGAGTAAAGAAAACAACGAGTGCATATGCAGGTTTCTCAGGCGGAGGACGGGATCTCACCTGATCCTACCCCAGACTGCAGTGCAAAGACACCAGGAGAGAAGCAGAGTAGAAGGCAAGGTTCAATGCCGAGTGGAGGTAACAGCCCTTTCCCTGCCTCCAAGTTTGATACCTCCTGTTTCCTCTGTCTGCTAAATAAGTTCCTCTCCCCTCTGCATTCAGTATTTTAAAACCAAGCGTGAACAGCAACACTTCTGTGAAGCCTTTCCAGAAGCATACAAGCAGATTTAGTCCCACACTTCTTGACTTCAAAAGAACTTTCCCTATTATTTGGCGAATTAACAACATCAGCCACAAGCTGTCACGCTGGGCCCCTGCCTTACTTCATTCTCCACGTATTATCTCTGCCTTTCTCTGATGGCTCGTTATCCTGTATCATCTCATGCAATCCTCACATAAACCCTAGCAGGTACCTTTATTGTTACCCTTTAGCAGATAAGCAAGTACAGTTTAGTGAAATGAAGTAACTTATCCAAGCTCACACTGCTTCTGAGTGTCTGAGCTAGAATCTGATATAATGCTTCATTTTTTCAAAGCTAAACCCCAGATTTACTTGGATTTCACCAGTTTTTCCATTCAGATCCTCTTCTGTCCCAGGATCCAACCCAGGGGACCACACTGTATTCAGTCTTCAGGTGTCTTGTCTCCCCAGTCAGCCTTTCCTTGTTTTTTACAACCTGCATTGTCTCAAGGATATGGCCAGAATTGTCTATAATGTCCCCAATTTGGACTTTGTCTGATGTTTTTCTTTTGTATTTCCATATTTTATATTTTAATCTTCCAGAACTACTTGATATTTTAAAAAACTGAAGTACAGTCAGTTACAATATGTCATTTCTGATGTACAGCATGATGTCCCAGGCATACATACATATATTATATATATTATATATATATATTACACACACACACATATATATTCATTTTCATATTCTTTTTCGTTAAAGGTTATTACAAGATATTGAATATAGTTCCCTGGACTATAAAAAAGAAAATTTTTATCTATTTTTATATATAGCAGTTAATATTTGCAAATCTCGAACTCCCACATTTATCCCTCCCCACCCCCTTTCCCCTTGGTAACCATAAGTTTCTTTTCAGTGTCTGTGAGTCTGTTTCTGTTTTGTAAATAAGTTCATTTGTGTCATTTTCTTAGATTCCACATATACATGATATCATATGATATTTGTCTCTCTCTGACTTACTTCACTTAGTGTGATCACCTCTAGGTCTCTCCGCGTTACTGCAAATAGCATTATTTTATTCTTTAATACTGCTGAGCAGTATTCCATTGTATAAATACACCACAACTTCTTTATCTGCTGATGGACATTTAGGTTGCTCCCATGTCTTGGCTATGGTAAATAGTGCTGCTATGAATATTGGGGTGCATGTATCTTTTCGAATTAAAAGTTCCCTCTGGATGCATGCCCAGGAGTGGGATTGCTGGATCATAAGGTAGGCCTATTTTTAGTCTTTTGAGGAATCGCCATACTGTTTTCTGTAGTGGCTGCACCAAACTGCATTCCCACCAGCAGTGTAGGAGGGCAGAACTACTTCTGAATCGTAGTTTTCTGTCTATGCCTATGTCCATCTTTTCCCCTCCATTTTCAAAAATTGAAGTATAGATGATTTACAATTTTGCAAATCAAAACTACAATGAGGTATTGCCTCATATCAGTCAGAATGGCCATCATCAAAAAGCCTCAAATAATAAATACTGGAGGGGGTGTGGAGAAAAGGGAACCCTCTTACACTGTTGGTGGGGATGTAATTTGGGGCATCCACTGTGGAGAACAGTAATGGAGATTCCTTAAAAAGCTAAAAGTAGACTTACCCTATGATTCAGCAATCTCACTCATATCCAGAGAAAATGCTAATTTGAAAAGATACACGCACCCCAATGCTCACAGCAGCAACTTTATACAATAGCCATGACATGGAAACTAATACAACATTGTTTTTCTCCTGATTAAGACTGGGGTTATGGGTTTTTGGAAAAACTTGCTACATTTTCAATAATGCATGTTTTTAATAGCAATTTTATTGAAATCTAATTCACACACCACATAATTCATCTACTTGAAGTGTACAATTCAACAGTTTCTACTGTATTCCCAGAGTTATGCAACTGCGTGTATTGCTTTTATATAACTAGAAAAATCAGACTTGTGGCTCATAGATATTCTCTAAAAACACAGTTTCCCTTTATGTAAACAAATATGCTCTGTGTTTAACCACCATGAGGAATCACTTTCAAAGACACCAACCAAAATGTGTTCTAAGTAGCTGAGTCAAAATAAATGACAGGTAGCATGGTTCCCTTCTCTAAGGCTCGTTACTCTAACATGCTTTTAAGTACAGTTCAAAATACAAATGGGAAGCTGATCACAGCATTTACCTTTACAGTGCTTGTGGTCCGGAGTCGGGGAATAGCCTTTGTGGCATGAACACATGTAGGAGCCTTCAAGGTTGGAGCAAGTACCATTTGCGCAGATCTTTGGTTCCAGGCATTCATCCACATCTTGAAAAATGATGCATAATAGAAAGGAGAAAAAAAAAAGACAAAGAGAGAAAAAAAGAAATAAAACATGAATAAAGTTGAATTTGGTTAGAAATGGAAACACTGGATCTTCAAAAGAGGGGCAGATTCTTTAAGGTAAGCCTTCAAATTAGCCCTTAGAAGGAAACGGAGCTCTGGTATGAGTTGCATGCATGATGGTTCTACAGCTTAACTTACTTTCTGCAAAGTAACTTACAAGAAGAAACCAAACATGGTCTAAGAATAAATTCAATGGGAGGCTTGCTTAGAAGGGAAGGAGGAAGAGAGGGTAGTTTTAGAGTAACATCCTCTGCAAAATAAGTTATTCCAAAGAATCAAAGACACGCGGAGGTCAGGTTAGGGAATTGATGAATTTCAGCAGGATGTGAGGGCTCACTGAGGCAAGAGATAGGACTCACAACCCAGAGAAACCATAGGAAAAGTTGTAACACAAAAGTTAAAAAAAATATGATAAAACGTTCTAAGATGGCAATGAATTAGCATTAAAAAAAAAAGTCTAAGGGGCAAACATAAGCCTACTGGGTAGTTTGAAGGTGGAGTATAGGCTGAAGGGGCAGATAAAAAGTAATAGCTAATCTTTATCAAATACTTACTGTATGAAGGCACTGAGGCTCTATATATATTGTCTTGTTTAATGCTAACAAAATCTGTATGCACTAACCCTTTATAGAGGAAGAAACAGAGATTCAAAGTTCAAAGTCTACTGATAGAAACAGTGAAAGAGACAATCATGACTTTGCCTTTATTATTTGCTAACGCAGGAGGTATATCAATAATCATCATCTAAGTATTCACTGAGTTCATTCAGTAAACATTCACTAAGCTCCTACTAGAACATTGTTAATTCAGAAAGGAAAATGTGAGTTCTGTGCCCCATTTGACTGCCCTGGGTACAGGCACTACAGTTGCAGTAAGAAGACATATAATACAGTACAAACAACCAAAAACTTAAAGAGGAAAAAATTCAACCACTAAGTGCTAAAAATACACACAGCATCACAATTTAGGCTTAGTTTTACAGCGGTCTATACTTAGAGCACCTTATATATAAGGCAGACAAATAATACAGAGGAAAGGCTCTTGACTGCATCCATTCCATTTTGCAATGCTCACCACAAAAGCAACACAGCTTTCCACCTCTTAATATGAACAGGCAGAGAGTCATGGGCACATTAACAGAGATCTCGTTTCAGGTCAGCAATCATTCATTTGCACTGCATTTTTTCATGAGAACTAGACTCTATCTTCCTTACAGTGGAATTCAGAAATAGAGTATTACCAAAACAAAGCAAAGGGGGATCTTGCGTGTGTGCGCACACGGCGATGTGCCAAATGCATATTGAAAACAGCCAAGTAATTGACACAGCCTAGGTGTTCCGCTCGCTTTCACACAATCCCTAATTATGGAGAAGTGACCCTACTCCATGACAACAAAAACAGCACTTCCAGACGGACTCACTATCCGTCCTTTCTTTGGTTGTGGGAGTCCACTTTTGTAAACACTGAAAGCAAACTACTTGAAAGAAGCAGCCAAACACTGGAGCCAAAGTAAACAGCGGGACAGAATGAGCCTAGACACTAGGCATGGAAATTCCAACAGCAATGTGAAAATGTCATGTCTAGAATCTGGTCTGGTTTCAAAAATGTTAACAAGATGAAAAAAATATATGAATTACTCTCTTTAATTATTCACGCACCAGAGAATGTGATTTATAGGACTGTAGAATGTAACAGCAAAGTAGTTTCTAAGACGATATTTTCCCTCAGTTAACGTAAATTAACACACATTGCAGATTACCATTCATGAGATGCTTATAAAACTGCTATTTTGTCAGGCTACTGCCATGATTAACAATGAAGCAAAATGCCTTGAAGTAACTAGGAGAGCCTGACTGATGTGTTTATTCTTTTCTTCACTTACTGCAGTCATAACTGCATGGAAGCAGAATCCCGTACATAGAAGTCTGAATTGAATGAGTACGTGGGTTTAATGGCACTTATGTTCTTAAGGAAATAACTACATAGTTATCACTAAAGAATCTCTCTAAGGAATCAAAAGGTACACTAAATATCACTAAAGAATCTCTCTAAGGAATCAAAAGGTACAAACTTCCAGTTATAAATTAAGTCAGTCATGGGGATGTACAGCCTGGTGACCATAGTTAATAACACTGTACTGCATGTTTGAAGGTTGCCAAGAGAGTACAGTTGGCCCTTGAAGAACATGGGTTTGAACAGCATGGGTCCAATCACACACGATGTTTTTCAATACGACAGTATGACATGATCTGTGGTTGGGAGGAACCGTGGATGCGGAGCCCTGTGGATCCCTGCAGATTTACCTGTGGATTTTCAACTGCAGAGGGTTGGTGCCCCTAATGCCTCCGTTGTTCAAGGGTCAACTGTAGATCTTAAAAGTCCTCATCACAAGAAAAAAAATTTTTTTGAACTATATATGGTGATGGATGTTAACTAGTGTAACATAATAATGATAACTTAATATAATGATCATTCTGCAATGCATAGAAATACCAAATCATTTTGCACACCTAAAATATCATGCTGTATCTCAATTATACCTCAATTAAAAAAAATCTCTATTCAGAAGGAAGGTGTCTAGAGGGGGGCCTCACTTGATAGATGTAAAAGGAATGAAATAAACTCAGTGATGTATCATTAGCCAGACCTCTCTCCTTAACTGCTGATCCCCACACCTAGCTGGTTGGTTAGTCTACAGGGACAGCTCTCTCCTTCACGTCCCACAGGCACCTCTGACTCTTTATGGGCAAAAGTGATCTTCTGCCTTCTCTTTATGCTGCCTCCCCTATCAATATATGGTACCGCTACCCACTCAAATGCCCAAGTGAGAAGCTTGGAAGTCATCCGTCCAGATTCCTTCTTCTCCCTCTTTCCCCACATTCAATGTATTACCAAGTTACGTCAATTCTACTTCTCAAAAATCTCTCAAATACCCACAAGTTTACTTCATTCCTACTACTACCATTCTCTCTCAAATAGGTTCCTGACAATCTTTTCATTTGATTCTCTACTGAACACCTTGCCCCATCTAATCCATTATCCAGCTTGCAGCCAGAGCCATCTTTCAAAATACAAATCTGATCAATGGTGTTGCTCCTCTACTTTAAAAGCTTCCAGTGGTTTCCACAGGTCTTCAATTTAGTCAAGGACACGAACTTGTGGGGCCTTGAGTGCCAATGACAGAAGGTCAGGCCACCATCGTCCTTCCTTCTAACCCTTGGGAGGATCAATGCCACAGGAAACAAGGTGATCTCTACCCACCCTATGTGGCATCCATAACCTGCAGCCCCTGACCCCTGCAGCAGAGGCAGATGGTTGTGTCTTTTTCTATACTGGAGCTCAAAACTCATGCTAGGATTACAGTCTTACAGAAGAGTCATACTACCCAAATTCTTATATACCTATACATAAGTTCAAAAGAGAAACTGTCCATAGAAAAATGGGTTATAATTTTTAAAAAAATTATCAATGTGCTTTGGAGACATAATTTGGCATTTGCTATTCAATGAATTAATTAAACCCCCGACAATAAGGAAGTTTCCAGGAGTTTACTAGGTCGGCACTTCGTGGATATCACTGTTCACAAGTTCACGGAATCCACTTCACAATACTATCGCCCAGTCCAAAGTGATCCTTCTCATAATGCCTTCAGAGACTCTCACAAATGCCTTGCTGAAAACTGGATATGCCACGCCTACAGGGTTTCCTGTTCTACTCTAATAACCCTACCAGAAGAGGCAGGCAGGACAGTCCAGCATAACTTGTCCTTAATGAACCCTGGCTAATTTGACCTATACATCCTTAAAAAAAATAAAAAAAGTTTCACCTCATCATCTGAATCCTGCAGTCTACAGTTCTTTGTCAAGATCAACATGAAGTTCAATGATCGTTAGTTCCTGAACTCCACCTTTTTTCCTCTTTTAGGGGAAATGAGGACATTAATCTCTCTCCAACTCCCTGGCAACTTTCCATTCTTCACAATTTCACAAAGATGAATCCCAGCTGGCCAGCAATCCCACCTGTAAATTCTCTCATTGCCTTGGGATGTAATTCATCTGGGTCAGGAACCCTTCTGAAATTTTCCTTCCTAATATCCTGGGAACACAGCACGCTGCCTGAAGCCTCTCCCTTGTGGGCATGACCCCTAAGGTTGTAAGGGTTACCAGGGCTGCCCTCTTACCCTGCACCTATGGGCTCCTTGGGGTTGGTCAGAATTGAGTTCAGAACAAGAGTTTACTTCCTTTACGTCCAAGGAGATGAATCTGTCAGCAGGGTGAACCAGTCATTTTTCTGAGGTCATTCAGCCTCATGTAATTCCTTAGCGACCAACAGACTTCAGTGCGTGAGCATCATTTGATACGGGAAGAAGACATCTTATTTGATCACTATAGCTACATGAAAATACAGGATTACTCTCCACCCAAACATTGCTTCAATTATCCCTCAACTATTCTTTATATATAGTCTTTACACTAAAGATGACAGGAGAACATATTTGACAGAAAAGCACACGTGGTCAAATGAGAGACAGATGCGGGCTGGGCCAGTACAAAGAACTGCCTTGCCTGCAACTGAAGTATAGTGAGTCCTCAAGACCTCACGCTCTTCTGCCAATTCTGACCAAGTTAAAAATCTGCAGTAGCACAGCTGCCTACAAAAATATGTTGTACATTCCTCAAAGACTCATCACTGCTTTTCAGAATTGGAAAAGAGCCAATGTTACGTATATCCCAGATAAAGATTCAAAGATGATCTCAGAAAGTCAGTCCGCTAATCCCACCTAGTCACCAGCTTCCTATCTTACCTTTCCAAAAGAACACTTCATCTTTCATCAACACTCACCTGGGGCTCTGAGTGCAAGCCCGTCATCTTCGACTCTAGAATCCCTGAGGCATAAACATTGCCGCTTGCAAGGGACGAATGACTCCAACCCACATGGATATCTCCTTTCTATGGACTTTTATTTTCCTTATTATCTTAATTACATTGGTTTGCTTATTTTCTTCAGTGTACATGAGAGATACGAGATATTATATAAAACAAAATACAATACTACCTTTGAAGCTTAAAGACCTGGGAACGTGTCCCATCTCTCCCATTTACTACCTGCCTATGAGCATGAGTGAGCCCATTAATCTATTTGGGAATCAAATTCTATGTCTGTACTAAAGGGATGATTGTAAACTATACAAAGAGAAGTTGTAGTTTATTACAGTAACTAGTCTCCCCACACAGGCATATTTCCTGCCTTCAAAAGTAGTTTTTTTGTTTTTGTTTTTCTGTTGAGATATAATTGACATTATAACATTGTGTAAGTTAAGCAACAAGGATACACTGCACAGCACAGGGAAATACAGCCGTTACTTTATAATAACTTTAAATGGAGAATATGCTATACTATTGCTACATAGTATGGTAAATCAAGTAGACTTTAATAAAAATAACATCGTGTAAGGTTAAGGGATGATTTGATACACATATTGCAAAATGATTAACTGCAGCGTTAGCTAGCATCTCTATCAGGTCACACAACTATCATTTATGGTGAGAACAATTAAGATCTAGTCTCAGCAACTTTGAGGTTTATAATACAGTATTATGGACTATAATCATTAAGCTGTACATTACATCTCCAGGGCTTACCTACTAGTTTCAAGTCTGTAACCTTCAATACCATCTCCCCAGTACTCCATGCCCCATGCCCCTATATTCACCATTCTACCCTGTTTTGTTTTGCTTCTTTACAACTTCAAATCTTCTCTGGCATCTAGCAGAAACACACGTAGGCAAGTGCTCAATAATTACTTATTGACTGACTAGAAGATTCCTTTAGCACATAACATTTTAGGGATAAGGCTGATGTTTGCACACTTTATAGTATGTTTGCAAAAGGCAGACCTTGAGCTAAGTTGCCATCTTATATAAGAAGAATAAATGCAGGATGAAAGTCTTGTTTTACGTTAAGTCTAGGAATATTCATATATCCCATAAAGGTTAACAACGGATCTTAAAATCTCAAAAGAAATCCTAGGGTGAAAAGAACTCTTAGAACTAGATGCTCTCCATGTTTATTCTGCAAGTTTTCTGCGCCTGGCTTTGGCTAAGGCTGTGGCTGACCAGTTGTCAAGTGGATTGAGTGGCACTAAGTTCTTCCAGTGCCAAAGACCTACTACAGTTAGAAAACCCAAATGGGAGTCACAAAGTCATCATAAACTGAAACCCGGGCTGACAAAGAGGCCCGTACTACTTCGATTAAAATCTCGGAAATTTGTGCTCTGGGTCACACGGTCTGTCACAGACTCAACTGTAAAGCGAGGCAATAAACTCAAAGAAGGCTAACTGCACACATCTGTCAGGTGACAGATACTGTGTCTTGCCAAGGAGAACACAGACAATGAAGTAAAGAATGGGGACGGCAGTCCCGTGGAGCTGAAACATGTGCTAGGAGTCATCAGTGATCCTGCAGAGAACTACGACTCTCAAGAAGTATACGCCAGTAAAACAGAAACAGTCAGAAGCTGGAAAGAAA
The DNA here is from genome assembly GCF_048564905.1 of Vicugna pacos. Taxonomy (NCBI): domain Eukaryota; kingdom Metazoa; phylum Chordata; class Mammalia; order Artiodactyla; family Camelidae; genus Vicugna; species Vicugna pacos. The sequence goes on from NC_133001.1 coordinate 38,097,958, forward strand.
CTATAAGGTTAAGATTACTTAAATTCATAAAAGAAAGCTCCTCTGACGAAAGAAAAATTAAAAACTATATGAGATGAGCTCAAAGAAAGCCAAAGAGAAGGTAGTTATCCACAGAAACTTGACAAGTAACTTACTTTAAGAAGTATCAGTTACTACTGCGTTTCTTCCATTTCAGCACAAGGGAAATAAAACGGAGGTATGAGGGATGGGGGAAGGAGGACTGTAACATTTCTTGGGTCCTTGCAAAGTGCTTGACATCACATTTAATTCTGACAATAAACCCTATGAAGAAAGTATTTTGATCCCCATTTTACAGATCCTGAAACTAAGCTTCAGGGAGCTCACAGAGCTGACATTCTGCCTAAATTCAGGGAAATACAATCTTCATATCAGAGTTACTGAATGTACTTTAAAGCAATTACATATTAGAGGATTTTATTTGGGGGATGGTTCCAGTCAGGTTTGAATCAGGCTGATTCAAGTTCTTTGTGAGTCAAGTGAAGCCTGTAAATTGAGGACCTGACATGCTGACTTCCTTCAAGAAAGGTTCTGGTTGAAAGCAGGCAGTTGGAACTGGCCAGAACCCAGGGTGATGAAATAGTCCTCAGAGGTGGGGACCGCGTGGGCAGCAGCTCCAGGCTGAATGTGAGGTCCAAGGAATACAGTGTTGAATGATGAAAGTGGCTCTCAAGAGAGCTCCGAAATCCACAACTTGAAAGAAGAAGCTACGTTAACAGAAGAGCCAGCACAAGTTGCCAAAAAGCATTAAGGGCGAGATATTTTGAAAGTGGACAATAAACTATTGAGAACGAAGGATCGTATGCCTTGAACTAAACAGCAGGAAAAAGCGTGATCCCCTAGACAACACCTGCTAACATTTTACCTGTTTCTGGCCCAAATAATTTCTGTTCTAATTCATAAATCAAGGAGAAGCATCAGTCAGTAAGATCCACTTTCCAAGGCATGAATACAAAGAGGCCATTAATGGTTTCAGCAAGTTCACTATTTAGTCAGTGAAAGAAGCAGAAAGTGAACTGGCATCAAATCTCTGCAGAATATAGGGTCAAAATGGCAATTCTTAATTCTTTTGTGTGTGTAGATTTTTAAAATTAATTATTTAATTGAAGCATAGTCAGTTTACAATGTTGTGTTAATTCCTCATGTACAGTATAATATTTCAGTCATATATATATACATACATATATTCCTTTTCATATTCTTTTTCATCATAGGTTATTGTAAGATATTGAATATAGTTCCCTGTGCTATATGGTATAAACTTGTTGTTTATCTATTTTATATAGAGTAGTTAGTATCTGCAAATCTCAAACTCCCAATTTATCCCTTCCCACTCCCTTCTCCTAATGAAACCACTTAATAGAAAAAAGAGTCAAATGGACATGAAGATTCACAAATTTTTAAAAAACTGTAAGCATAATGCCAAATAGTATTATGTACATTATGTGGTATTATGTACAGTGCTATGTAAACTGTACAAATTTAATTATACTAATTTAAAAATACGCTGTCAGTGAGAGTGGCAGAAAATAGGACACTAAAGCTTACGGAAAAGAAATCCTCCAAAGTAGGGACTATCATCTCTACAGATGACTGACAAGTGCCAAGCGCAGGACTTCCCTCCAAACAATGAGACTTAGGAAAGTTTTAAATTTTTTAATGTTTTCAAATACTAAAAATTAGGAACAAAATCTCATCAACGGACCCTAAATTGTCTGGGGTAAAAGGATATAAAAAGCCTCAAATTAGTCTCAAATAACTGTTACACAGAAAACCAAATGGTTAGCAAAGCATTTACCACCGGATGTGCTCCCTGTCCACGCAAAATCTCTAACACTCCCTGTATCCTTTAGGGTGCTCTTCCCTCTAGGGCACTCACCACACCTGACACATCACATACTCTGCTTTCTCACTTGTTTCCCTGTGAGCACAATGCAAGCTCTAGAGTCCACGTGTAATGAAAGGAGGGAATTTACTCTGTTCACTCTCAGTCCCCAGGGTCTAAAACACAATGCCTGGCTCATACCAGGCATGCAATGTTGACTGATGCGAGGGGCAAATGAACAAACAAACATATGTCAGGTTGTGTTATCGATGAGCTCAACTCAAAGACATGCTTAAGTAGGACTGCACCTTCTGAGAAGTATTTCGGAGTGCCAGAATCACGAAGATGAGAACGAAAACATGTAAAGGAACTAAATCAAAAAGAAATGGCTGGGTATTCACAAGCATTGTCAGAGGGCTATTGAAGAATCCAACCCATTCACTGGCTCAGTCTGAGCAGAAAGGCACATTGCAGTATCTGCTTTTTGTCACACTCAATGTTAACATTTGAAAGCTTGACTGCCATAAAAATTAGAGTGGAAAAATCTATTTCAGTACAATCTGCAAAAGCCCTCATGAGAAACTGAGAAGAGCTGCAAGTCCAATATGAGCCATGGACGGCACTGCAATGGTCACAGAGGGGCCCCCTGACTTACAGATGACACAGAACCTACAACTTTACCCAACACAGAAGGGAAAAAGTACACTGCCTGCTTCTGCTGGGAGATGTGCAACCTTAGTTAGCAATGCAAAACCGAAAGTTATTGCTTGGACAAGTGGTCAAGCATGTGACTTTGGTTGAGTAACAACATGGTGACCTAACAGATCTGCTTACGAGTCTACTAATCTGGTTGACAAAGCAAAACTGCTGTTAAATGAGGTGCTGTGTATCCGTCACTAAACCGGAGCAGAGTGGTCACCATCAGACTGACTGAGCTCATTTAGGTGTAAGAATTCATTTATTATCATTCCCCCACCTAGATCTGCGCATTTCTAGTGATGAGCAACCATATGCCAATCTGGTCAGTCACTTTCCATCAGCGAATGCATGAATCAGGGCTGTGTTTACACCACGACTGTGCATTTTAGTAAGTTAAGATAAAGTCCAGGCTCTGCTCTTGGATTATAATATGTATCTGTATGTGAAAGCAGGTACAAGAACGGAACTTGATAGGTAACTCGGACGTTTACGCCAAATGGAAAAATTAAAACCAAATACACTTTCTGACTGCCACCGATTACATCAACAAATGCTAATCAAAGAAGCAATTAATGAACAAACAAAAAATCTTTTCTTCTACCCAAAGATCAGCACCTCACACAATTCCCTGATAGAGACCCGTGGGGATGGGCATGAGATTCAGGGCAGGGGACCACCCGTACTGGGTACAGAGGTTTAGCTCTTGCTGCCTAATGAAGAGTCCAAAGCTTCAAAACTGGGAGTGTGTCTGTCAAGCCCACTCATCTCAACTCTGCTGAGACACATACACGTCCTCCCAGAGATGTAAGAATCAAGACCAGTATTTTTAATAGGACCAAGAGGGCCTGGAATCTTGCAGAAATCTTACCCTGTACTCTGTTCTTCAGCCACATTGGCCTTCTAGCTTCTGGAAGATGACCTGCTTCCTCCTTCCACAAGCCCCTTACACTGGTCAGATGGCCAAAATGACCTCCCTCTTACCCCCTTCCCCAGTTCAATCCCCAGTTAAGCTTCAACTCAAGGATTTTCCTAGAGGCAACTCCTTCTATCATATGCCCTTACAACATCACACAGCTCTCTCTCTTAGCATTTGTCTCAGGTGTCCATTCACCTGTACTCATAAGGTGTCTGGGTGAGTGTCAGTCTCCTCGACCAGAGAGTAGTAAGTTTCATGGGGAGAGTACGTTTATTACTATTATTTTTTAAGCCCTCAATGTATCCCAATACTCAGTACAACTCTGGGTATAGACAGTGAGTTCTCCAGCATTTGTGGAAGGAAGGAAAGAAGGAAGAAAGGAAGGAAAAGTTTAGCTCACATTGTCAGAATGTGGCATGGAGTGGAAGAGAGTCCCCCTTTTGAGAAGAAGATCCCACGGTCAACAGAAACATAAAGGAAAACCATTAAGGGGGAAAGCTAACTAGAGCACAGGAAATGAGAGCCAATGCCAATTCATCACTGGGATTCAGTGTTAAATACTGAAAGGGATGAATGCATGAATATAAGGCACATGAGCAATCCAACCAGACTGCTCTTTCTACACTTGCTACTCCTGCTCCAAGTTTGCGTTTGTATGTTTCCTGATTCTATGAGTCTGTGGTAACTTCTCCTCAAGCCTTTTCTCTCCTTTCCAGCATTTTGCTCTCCACCTCTCTTCTCCCTGTGGTGTGTATTATTTTATTTGGTTTTGGTTAGTTATCACATCAGGGATAACAATTTGTTTCAATCAGAATTATTTGTCCCACGTAAAATCTCACATTCCTCATGTCAACTCAATTTCTTATTTTCTTCATGGTTCAAAGTTACCTAGAACTGCTCAGAATGACATGAGTTTGTTACATTCCTTTTTCCCCCCCCTTTTTCAGTTTTGAAAGATGGCTCACTTGGCATCACACCACTTTGTTGGAAAACGGGCCAGACAGAAGAAACGCAACTATGATAAGAACACTCTGGTACCTACCAAGACACTGCCCATTCCAGCCTCGGAACCCTTCTGTGCAGGGAACACAGTGGTAAGACCCAGGAGAATTCACGCACTGCTCATCCGGACAAGTACTTGGAGTCAAACATTCATCAATATCTGAAAAAACATAAAGCTACCAGGTCACGGACATTTGATCAGAACACTGCAGCACAAACTGACTTGTGCGATAGAGCGGGGGAAAAGGTAGGTTATTTCTACATTTAGGTGGAGAAAACAGTAAGCGGAAAAGGGAAACACTGGGTCTGCACTTAAACACACAGCAATAATGCATGGCTGGCTATACCTTGATTGAAAGATTTACACGTGTTCCAAGGAAGAACTTGGCCCTAATTCTCAGGCCCAGCTCTCCCCACTCTGGGAGCTGGCAGCTTCTCCAGGGCCACTTTCTGGATATCAGACCTTTCAAGTAATAGCATGGCTTGCCAGAAAGAAAGACAAGAAACGGGCATGAGAGGGAGGAAGCCATTTATCCACCTGGCTAAGAGGCTCTCTCCACAGACAATGGATGCTCTAGGCAAATCTCTGCTTTGGCACCATGGGCCCCAAACATCCCAGGTTTGAATAATGTAAAACCTTCCATTTGACAGGAATTCCGTGGAGATGGACTAAGAATATTAGGAGAGAATGAACTCATCAAATACTTCCAGGATTTTCCAGAGAACATGGTGCATGACCACAGAGTAATATTTTCTGGTAAAAATACACCTTACTTTTCATTCACAGTAACTAAAGTTATTAATCTCTGTTCTTTACAATGTGAGGAGGGAAAAAACACCTTCAACATGGATGGAGCTGCGGCAGAGATACAACAGCTTTAAGCATTTTTACAAACGGTAAAACAATACAGTGGGGGAGGGTAAGATACAGGAGATGGCCCACCCCACAGTTTCAAATGAGTACCAACCCCTGGGTACCAGCCCCAGCTGAAATACGTATTTTTCTGGAGTTGGATTCTGAATTCAATGAGTGGATTCAACGTCTAAGTGTCCCAGCATGAGATGTATACAGGACCTCTAATCAAGCTTAAAATATAAACAGATTTTTTTCAGGTAAGTTGAGCAGTGTAAGAAATACGTAACGAATAAACTAAACATGCATGGGTATCTGATGTCATCATTCTGGTAAATTCTCAAAAATTATTCCCCATTATGTATCACTAGACATGTGTGAAAAGATGCTTAAAGTAAAAGATGTTATTAATAGAATTAATAAGCACCAGGTCAATGCTGTAATTTTTTTTTCCTATCAGCAAAAATTTCTTGCCAATAGACAATGACACACAGTGGTTTTGTTTTGTTTTGTTTTGTGTTTTTTTTTTAGGTCAGATGTTCTGGGACTTCTTGTTCTACAAAAAGATGATGCTTGCCAGTTTCACTTTCCAAACAGCATTACATTCTTCTCTGGATGTGATTTTTTAAAAATGGAACTACAACTGCTAAGTCAGAGAAGGTCACAGAGATAGGCTGGCCCGTGAAAGAAGGTACAAGGCTGAGCAACACGAGACGGCATCCCTGAACTGCCTGCTGCTCTCACTTCTGTTAGTTCGTTTCCTCATCTTTGAGAGTGAGACTACCTGCCTGGTAGCACCTTCATAGGAGAAAGCATGAATGCATGAGATAATGTCTGTGAACCACAACAGACTCCTTGGAGACTGGCGCTATTTGAAAGCGACTTTGTCAGTGACAGCTGAGAAAATCCTCAGCGAGCCAGAAGCCCGGGGACCTCTGGTTCTGGTCCACGACGAAATGAGAAAACAGCCACATTATTTGGCTGCTGCTTCTTTCAAGCCTTTTTCATAGTGATAGAATTATGTATTATTTACTTGGGGAACCCTGGTGATATTTCTGTTAAATAATTTCCATACACTGAATATTACTGAATACTCCCCTAACTGCTTTCCATTTGCTTAGATAAGTTTTAAAACTTCTTTCCTTTTCACTGTCCATCTTTATGCTCTGATTAGTCCTTGAATATCTTATCTTCCCATCCTGAGTCTGTGTGGAGAACTTGAGGACCCATATTTGACCTCTTTGGGGACCATCGCTTTGCACATGAATGCTTGACAGATAAGCCCACGCCCTTTAAAAACAATCTGACAATTACAGATGTTCTGAGAAGATTTATGCACAAACAAGAGGAGTCAGAGAAGGGGGAAGTTTAAAGAAGCGAACACTTCTCAAGAACTAACAAGGGGACAGGCACCATCCACCCTTTTACTCCCTTTAACTTGCACAAACGTGAAAGTTGACCTCATGGTTCCCATTTTACAGATGAAGAACTAAGCTTTTTTTAAAAAAAATTTTGTCTGTGTTTTAGGTGGGGAGGTAATTAGGTTTATTCATTTATTTAGTACTATATTTTTAATGGAGGTACCAGGGATTGAACCCAGGACCTTGTGCATGCTAAGCACTGTGCTCTACCACTGAGCTATACCCTCCCCCCAGAACTAAGCTTTGAACTGGCTACTCAAAGGGCTCCAAGGTGGAAAGGTACCAAGTGTGAGGGTCTGAGCTGATGCCATAGTCCCTGTTCTCCTGACCCCATGCTTCCTCTCCAGATCAGAGGAAGAGCCCCCTTACAAAAGAGCAGAGTGGGGACACTTGTCACCTGCACTGTCCCATGGCCCTAGGCCATCAGGGAAGAGTTCATGGCTCCATTCTGATAGGAGTGGATCAGAGATGCAGCAACATAAAATGCTCCCCACTTGTCTCCAGATTACTCAAGGGGCTGAGGCAAGGGGCCAGGAAGAGAGGCAGGTGCAGGCTGCCAAAAAATGTCTAATGAGCTCTCCCTCCAGGCCTGGTTATTAGAACAATGAAAAAACCCAACACATAGAAGCCAAGGGACAGCTGAGAGCAGCCTGCCCCAACCAGCCTATCTCTCTGTAAGCTCTGGAAGCCCAGCCACGTTAGCAAAGAGGCTGAATCTCAGGCAGTCAGGCAGGGAACCACACAGAACCGCCACCATCCCCACACTCAGGCTCCTCAGAAACCTGCCCAGAAACCCCTGCTCTTCTGCCCTTATGTTTCCACAGCAAGATTTAAGCAGAGGCTCAGCGTATTTCTTCATGAAAGTAACTATTCAAAATATACCAGGTGTTTTCAAAAAGTACCTATGTGACTTGGACACAAGTGGAAGCAGAAATATTCAACGGTTAATCATTTTGGCCATGCTACAAAGACTTATCAAAACATTTTTCTAAAGAGAGCAAATTCACTGCTGGGGTCAATACTAAGGAAATTTTATCTAGCACAGCTGGAATTTGACCCACAGCTGGTCAGACAGCACTTCGGGAGAGAGTCTGCAAGCAGGTCCCAGAACACATGCAAAAGAAAGAAGCTGAGACAAAGGAATGGAACAGGGTGAAAAGGTCAAAAACTGAAAGTCCACATGGTAACTCCTGCACCATGTCCCCACATAAATGACGCAGACACTGTAATTAAGTCTGTGTTTGTGCTAAGATCCTCCGCAGTTCATTGCTCTAAAGTGACTTCACTCCACATACCAGGGAAGGCAGATACTGAAGTGAGTAATAAAGAGAACATGAAGACGGAAAATAACCCAGACAGAGTCAGTGAAGGGAGGCAAAGGGACTGTGATTCCAGAAGGCGGGAAGAGCTTGGATGAGCTGGTGTCCTGCACAGACTGGTGGAAGAAAATTAGGACCAGGCCAGGTGCCTCCCATCCCCAGGTTCAGGACCCAGCCCTATTTTTCATGGTCATGTGCACTGGCACAGCCTCCCCGTCCTCCCAGCAGACTCACCCTCGCAGCGGCCTCCTGGGGTCATGCGGTACCCGCTGTCGCAGTATTCACACCGGAAGGCCCCCATAGTGTTGACACAGTGCCCTTCTCCACAGACGTCCGGCCTCAGACACTCATCGACATCTACACAAAGCAGAAAACATCATCAAGTTTTATTTCCCAAAACGTAATTTCAAACCCCTCCCATCTCCCAGGTTAGTTCGAATTTAAGAATGAAGGAATTGATTCCTGCTATTTATCATCTCTTTGATTTGCTCCAAGAAGTTGAATGGTTGTGACTTATGTGGAATCCAAAAGAAATATTTAACACTTTTGGTCTTTCCACACATCTGATACTCTTCATTCAAAAGTGTTGGGAAAAAATCCATTTTTTAATCTTCCAGTATCTAGCAGATTACTATGTTGTAACAGGCACTTAATAATAAAATCTAGATTCTCTGAATAAGCCCTGAAATGATGGAATCTTATGGGAGCTTAAAACCTGCATCTGGGAATTTTTGCATCAGAAAGAATACTGCCATTACCTACGCAGTTGGTACCCTCCTCGCTGGCCATAAATCCTGCTGGGCAAATACACAAGAAACTTCCCTCGGTGTTTTCACAGCGTCCCTGGGAGCAGAGGTGTTGGTCCTGAGTACATTCATCAATATCTGTTAACGAAAACACAGATAGAAGCTTAGTGTAGTGGAGCAAGAAATTCTCAGTCTCCCTGTTCGTGAAATCCCAGCATACTGTTCCTGGTGTCCCACCAACCTTTACAACTGAGGAGAACCCTAAAAGGGACAAGACCGTTCTCCCTGAATACTTGAAGGGCTGTTACTAGCAAGTGGGTACACCTGTATGGTATACTGCTTCGAAAGCTCCAACTGGAACCATGACACCGGTGTTTCCAAAGAGACAGATTTCAGGTCAACACAAAAGGACCCGTCTGATAACTGGAGTCACGTAAGCACTGGAATTCACTGTGCAACACCCAGGCCAGCTCAGCACGAGTCAGAAATGTGAAAGGCAGTCTTCCACTGTGCACATGAGGGGGCGCTAGACTAAATGCTTTCAAATGACTGTCCTTTTCAAGTTTATATTTTGGTGTTCTAAACATAAAACCTATCAGGTAGGCGAATTCAAGAGAAATAACGATCTTATGGGGCAAGTAGATGGTGCCTTCACTGCCCTCCTGCATACATATGCAAAATCAAATGGCAAAAATCACGCCTTGCACAGTGGCATTCAGCATGTTCAAGTAGGTTTAATTAGGTCTATGCCTTTGTTGCTTTATATTCGCCTTTAACTTAGAGTTGAATTTTCTTTTTCTAAAGAGAAATTAAATTTGGTGTTTAACACATCAGAATGATTTACTTAACACCATCACACCCCTTTTTGAGATTCATGTTTTTTCCAAAGAAGCATATATGGAGGTCTGTATAAATTCATTAATAGTTTCATGTCCGCATATATGATTTTCAATATCAAAATCCCTTTTAGAAATAAGATATTATGAACTTGGACGAATATAATTCTTTATTACAGCATATATTAATATTAATTTGTTTTGCTAAATATGTGTGTAGATAGAGATTTCTAGAGCTCTTAATTATTTACATACTTTAGCTGAACAATTCTTGGCAATTATTTCACCTTTATGTAATTGCATTATACTTGGCAAGACAGGTAGCACTGAACCAAGGGGTAAGAGCCTCTTAGGAATTTAGCAAACCTCTTTTGAATCCCCTGGCTCAGGACTAAAAATTTTTTAAAAAGTAAATACAAAAAACATTTTTTTCATGATAAAAAATGTTCTTAATGTGCAAATATTTGACATTTAATAATTTCACCTATCAAAAGTGTCTTCTTACCAATACATTTCCTCTGTTGCTCACTGAACTTGTAGCCCTCGTAGCATATACAGGTGTACCTCACCGGGAGGTTAATGCAGTGTCCTGCTCCACAGATATCAGGGTTCACAGTACATTCATTGATTTCTTTAAAAATAAATAAATGTGGGGGGAAAACAGATATAAATAAGGATTTCACTGCTACTTGCAAAGCATTACTTTGTGTTTCCTGATTAATTTATTACCAGTCATGCAATTGGAAAACAAAAGGTGATCTCCAAAATCAAGTATACATTCATTTGATTACTGTATAATTGATCAGTTTGTCCCACCCAAGGTCATCAATAATTTCTAATGAAACAACTTCTAAGAGGAACTGGAGCAGGTGGAAATTCAGAAAGAGGCCGTGTTGGACTTTATCATTAATTCTTATCTTCCCAGATGGCGTATCAATAAGTTTCCATCCACTCCAGCTCATCTTAGATGATGGCCTGAATCATATTTCTCCTGATAAGAAACTGAAGTTAACTTTCTATTTGTTAAGCAGGCTAAATTCAAGTTCCAACAAATATATTCAACTTCCTCCCAAATTTCTCATTAATTCTCCAGAAATATTTATCCCTTCTAATCAAAGCAAAACTTATGGCTGTAACTTACTCTTAATCTGCCAGTTTCAACAGAATATTTTATTTATACTGGTAAAGTATAGAGTCTTCTTCAAATCTTCTCTGCTAAATTCCTCCCTAGCCCTCCTACCGATTCCTACATGAGACTCACTTCTTCTGTGAAGCCTGAGATTAGCCTTCAGCCCTTGCTCCACTCACAGACACAGGCAGTGGGCAAGGCAAGGTCAGAGGAGTTCCCAGGGGGTGACGGCCATCAACATGAGCTTTATTGCCAAAACATTCGAGGACTCAAAGGTAACCTTCTAAGATGAATTGCTCCAAGATAGTCTGTTGATTTCCATGACCTTTGTAAGGGTGTATAAAATTGTAGGGGTGGGTATAGGCGGTGAAGCTGGGGCCAGAAGCCCAGGCTTGGCCACCAACCTTGCTGCCCTTTCTTAGCTCTGTAACAAAGAGCAAGTTAACTTAAACATTCTAAGCCTCACTTTTCAGCAGGTGTAAATGAGAATAATTAGAGCACAGACTTTAGAACATGAAGTTCAAAAGAGATGACCTAAATGATGCACGTAGCCCAACACCTGGTACATTGTATGTGCTCAATAAAAGCCAGCCAGTATTACTGATCGCTGTGGTTGTTTCTATTGAAGTCATTTAAGAATATATAACAAAGAAACAGCACATCTATAACAATACTACCTCGGGCTATTATCTCATTGTCATCACCTGGTGAACAATGCTTGAAACAGACGAGGCCATGAAAGAGCCCAAGTGGTCCAGTGGAGGAAGACCAGGCACTCAAACATGACAAGCCAAAGCACACCTTTGTTAGAGGGTCTACGTTTTGAATGAAAAGAAAAACAGGCACGCTACTGTTACCAATAGCCCACTGTGAATTCTGAAGAAAGATGTGAAAAACAGTGCTTTAACAAAAATTCACTATGGAAATGACCTAAATTGGGGTTGAGATTGCTCTCCAAAACCCAAACCACATTCATTTTTCATCAAGTGTTATTCACTGCGCTGTGATTTTAAGACAACTGATGCAAGTCATCTGAAAAGTTGCTAGGCGTTAAAAGGAAGCAGATGACTACAGAGCTGCAGTATTTTACACAAAATCACATGGATTATGGGAAAACCACACATTTACTAATTACTTATACCTTCAGTGAGCACGCTTGTGCTAATTCACTATCAAAAACCAGATTGTATATCATCAGTATAATATCAAGTTACAGAAAAATAATTTGAAAGGCTAAACACATGGGTGATTAACATGACTGCTTAAACTTCTGTGACTGATGGTAACAAAATGAAACAATGAATTATGATACAAAGTATAGATTGTTATATTATCACTAGCAGGATAGGAAAATGCTTATTTGTTAAGAAATATAGTTGGGTACAAATTGTCACTAGATATGATCTAAATTACCTAATACACAGAAAAGATTGGGAGGAAATAAATCTAAGTGTTGGTGTTGTTTTCTTTACATTTTCCTGTATTGTTCAAAATTTCTAAAATGAACAAGTATTATTTTATAATCAAAAAGACTTTCTTAAAAAATTATCATTTCTATGTGCCTCAAAAATCTAAAGGTAAAAGGTTATCTTCTCCAGGTCTTACTCCTAGATCCTTGGGTAATAATTCTCTTCACTGTAAGAATTCGTCAGTAGAACAGTAAGAGAAGCACATCTTTAACCATCTCTTCTTAATGTAGGCAGACACCTTCTTTGAAAATTACTGGTATTTAGATTTCTCAGTTTTCTCTGTAATGACTGACTTTCCTATATGTTCTCTGTCTTTTTCTTAAAAGAGAAAAGACATGCTGATAAAATTTGCAAAAAGAAAAATTAGAAGATGACTTAATATGCTAGGAATAAAAATTCAGAGCTAATTAAAAGGCAGTAAATCTAGGGTTTTCAGGAAATGTTTGATCAGTACTCATTCCCCTACTCCCCGCCACTGACCCCCAAAATACCAATTTGTTGATTACCAAATATTTATCTGACCTTTTTTCAGGCATAACTTTAGAATGAAATTTTTACATGTGTCAACAAATGTATTCAAAAATATGTGATGCTTAATTCAAATGAGATACATTCCTAGACCAGTGTGCCAACACATATAAATTGTTTCTTCTTAAGGCAGCTCTAAGATAGGATAAATGGTTAAGAATTTTAACTCCTTGGTCTTGGGTAATGAACAATAATGGCCCTTCCTTCCAATCTGGCATCTTAAGTAGAAGCTATAAAGTTGAGAGATTTATGAGGAAAGTCTGAGGATTTTTAGCTGATTACCTCATAGATCAAGTACATAAAGATGCAGCTTGAAAACGTTAATCCCAGTTGGCACCAACATATGGAAGAAAATGTTAGTGTGATGCCACCAGAGGGTACTAAGAGATACATCAAAGGGGTGACGGGACATTAACTAACATTTACTTGATTTCTACACTTTCCCATTCTTTTACACAAGTAATTAATGTAACTTTCATCAGTTTGACCTCAGAGATCCCTTTCTTCCATTTACTAGGAGGATTTCACCCTTCTAAGTTAAAAAAAAAAAAAAAGCCATTAACAACTTCAAAACACCTCTGCTTTCTCTTTGCTAGTCATCCAAAAATTTCACGTTATAGTCAACTATACTTTATTATAAACTCTAACATTGTTAAGACATTAAACCTTAAATGTTCTCAACACAAAAGAAAAGCATGAGACAGGAAAAAGCTGTTAGCTAACGCTGCTGAAGCAATCACCCTGCCATATATGAATATGTATCAAAGCAACATGTAGATCTTAAACTTACATGAGGTTACATGTCAATCACGTCTCAGTAAAAAAAAAAAAAAACCCAAAAACATTGATCAACACCATTTTTAAGATAAAAAATTGAATGACTTGTGCTCACATTTTAAAAATTTAAAAACATGTCTCTTACCACCTCTTTCCATCCTTCTCCTCCTTGTCTGTTACATTTTCATTCGTGAGCACATGCATGTTACACAGAAAGGCAAGTCCTGAAGATACTGTCTTAAAAATGGGTCAAAAAAAGCTTCCAGCTGTCTCTGTATCTTGGGGGTCAAAGACATTACACTTTACAGTTTTCTAAGAGGTCACTCACACCTAGGCATGTGAACCTGTTCCCACAGAAAAGATCGGTTCATGTCAAAACACAGATTTCTCTGTGTGTGCCCACTGTGTGGATACAAGCACTGGGAATATGGTAAAGCCTCACACAGGAAACACTAATTACTGGTCTCCCGGGGGCTCCGGTTAACGGGAATGCCTAGTCTTCTTTAGCATGTTTGGTCTCTCAGAGATCAACAAGAGATGGCTCCCACAGGGCTTTTCCAAGTGTCCTCCTTCATAACGCCCATCATATGCCCCGGGGTTTACAGGACTGCCCTACCCTTTCCTACTATATGTGGGCCTTGAAATAACTTTGTCTGCACCTGGCCAAGGACCTTATTCTTGTTTCTTTCCCTAGTGTCCACTTAGAACTTGGAGAAAATGCCATGACCAAAAGCCAGTGGAAAACCAAATGCTCTATTTATCCCGATTACAAGGCCAGTGGTGGATTTAAGAGTTTGGTATCTTTATTTTCTACAGCTAAACGAAAAAGAAAGCTTTTAGCAAAATATGAAAATGAATATGCTGACCTTTGGCGTTTTTCCTTGTCATGTGATTACTCAAAATAAATAAACAAACAGAGCTGGAAATGTTATTAAAGTATGATGATTTTATATGGAAAAAAGGTTCATTTTCCGTTAGCATACACAGTTTACTGAGGCTGTTATGACACTAGTAATATGCTTCAGGGACAAACGTTTTTATTAAGGGGTCATTTCTGAGTTCTGGAAAAGATCTGATGAGCAAAATAGCTTTTCTAACGATTGAGCCATCATGATTACAAAGGTTTACACAATACAGGCATGAAAGTCAAAGAATAATTTCTAGCTGGTCTGCCAGGGCCATGGAGAAAGTTTAGGAAGAGCTGGAGGAAGGCATCAAATGTCAACTCATGGAAAGGTTTAGAAAAATGCCCTGGCTTCCTACTGCCCCACAATGAGCATAAATTGTCTCACAACAATTGAAGCAGATGTTTCCACTTTGTAAATACTTGCCAGAGAAATAAAGGTTTGATTTTCCAACCTATCCTTGAGCTATTAAGACACTATGCTAAATCAAGAATTTATATGCTGAAATGTATAATGTATTTGGAAACAGTACGCCAATAATGTTGCAAGCCACCAACTCAGCTGCTAAGAGCGGAAAATATCACCCTTATTCCTGCAGATATGTGGCCCACTTTATAATTATTGCATATCAAAGTGAGTCTGATGAAATCTGCAAAGGCCGCTTCCAATCTCACCATCATAAATATATCATCAGTAAGCAACATGAAGCTGGTATTATTTATTTTAGACACCTACTTCTTATTCTATTCCTTTCTTCAACTTACATGTGAAACTAACAGTGACAAACGCCCACCTCCTTTGTGCTCTAAGAAAAAAATCATGACCTTGTGTTCCTGAGAGAATTGATCAGCTTTCTCCTTCAATCTCCATCTTTGGCTGTCTTAATCAAACCGATGGCAATATCTATATTTTGATTTAAATTAAATTTGATATAAAAGTCTTTGTGTTCCAGTGTAGATTACAGATTATAGCGTAGCTCCAAACTTGCAAACCATTTAAATTCAAGGACTATTTACAATGTGCTCCCTGTGGACGGTTTCAGAAAGATTCCTTTGCTACAGGAAGTAGAAGCACCTATGAATGCTGCACGAAAATAAAATTTCAGTGTCATTTGTTTCCTGGACGGAAATATTCACGCTTCACCCATGTGATAGCAGATGTTAGCCCTGTATCTCTGCCAAACTCAAGTTAAGCTGTCTTCTAACAACAGAATACAGCACAGCTACTTTCATTTTTTTCAGTCAGCCATGCAGTTCAGTTGAAGCTGAGTAAAGGCTACTTGTTATTCCTCACACAGCTGCATTTAAATAACAAAACTGCACTTATCTAGCCCAACAACCTCTGCAAAGCTAGTTTGCAAGAAGTCTGTCCTTTAAGGTCAGCCATTGTTAAAAAGGCACAAAATGAAAGTATATCTTCATACTGGAAAGTGGAGCTACCGTAAGTGAAAGATCTACTGAATTACACTGTTAACCTGTAATTTTTCTTCTTAACACTGAGATAAACAATGAGAAGATCCCTGCTGCTGAAGATGGTGTATCACATGTTGGGACGCCTTGCAGGGCCTCACAGCCTCTCACAGATGGGTTTAACCAAGTGGGTAGAGACATATGAGACTTCAGAACAAAGAACAATTTTAGCCATGGCCATTTAAAAAAAAAATCATAGTATTTCATTGTACACTAGAAACACTTACAATAACTAACATATCTTTATCTCCTTATTCTGTATCTACAGTAAAACTGCAAAGCAGGTACCCCACACTGACTGTGGGAGGCCACGGCGCTGGCGCACGTGCTCCTTGAGGGCTCGCCTGAGGTGGGTGCAGATGCACTGCTGAGTCCATGATGTGACTGCACTGTTCACTCCACTCCAGTTCACCTTGGGATGGAGGTGCTTTTTATAAACACCTTCCAGTGTGCTATCTCAATTCAAATATCCAAGAGAAACTAGACTCACAATTTTGAGAAAATGGGTAAAAGTCTTCAGTTTTTTAAAGACATATAAAAATTATATTCCTCTAAGGTATGTGTACAACTTGATGTTTTAATATGTTCACACTGTGAAACGATTACCACAATCCAACTAATCAACACATCTAACCAAACACATTTCTATTTGAAATGATACACCTCGTGTTTCTGAAGAGGCAACATTCTAAGGGAGGCTGCAAACTCCTCCATTAGCTTCTTCTGTTAAACACTGCCAACCTCACCCTCCAGAGGGATCATGAACTTAAGGTGACAGGATGCATCTTACTGATATTCTTTTCTGACTATATTTTTCCATATTAGAATGTGTGCAATACATAAAAAATTCTAAAATGACACAACCACCAAACCTCTCAGACCCCACCACAAAATATTATCACTGCTTATACATGGTGAATTTTCTTCTAGCATTTCCTCAATGTCTTTTTCATACAACTGACATAATACTCTACATTATTTTTACATGCTTCATCTTGTATTTAATATTTTGTTACCATCTTCTGCTAGATTTTAATTAAAATTTTCCGGATATATTGTAGTATTTTTTAATGTTCCAATGCAGATATAATTACCTATTTTCCAACAGTTAAATGTTTAGGTTTTCTTCCCCCTATTTTTTCTCTATTATACACAGTGCTGTGGTAAGTATTCACTTATATAAACCATTGTAACAGTTTTGGGAGATATTATTTCTTTACACTGGACAGCTTAATATGAGGTTACTGAGTCAAAGTTCTGAACATTTAAAAAATTCTTGATAAATATTGCCAGTTTGTGCTTTCCAGAAAAGCTGAACCAGTTTACATTCCTTTCAGCAATGTGTGAGAGCCTCAATTTCACTGTAGTAAAAATTAAATTCTACTTTGATAAGAATAAAAAAAGTTACTTTAACTTGCACTTCTCTGATTACTAGAAAAGTGGAAATTCCCTGTTACATACATGTTTCTCAGTACTTTTTCTATGAATTAACTGATTATACTGTTTCCCCATTTTTCTATTAGTATTTTTATTCCTGATTTATAAGACCTCACTATACATTAAGGATGTTAACTTTCAGGCTGTTGGTTTCAAATTATGATAAATTTTCCTAATTTGTCATGAATGATTAAAATAATGTTTATTATAAAGAATTTTGAAAATATGTGAAATATATTGAAGAGCATTAAGATTATCCATGATCCTATGAACTAGTGATGGTTAAAAACACTTTGATGAATTTTCCCTTTCTCTGTGTTTGTATTTAAAAACTAAAATTGGAATCATTGTGTTCTGTATTGAATATTATGCCTAAACAGCTCCTCATGACATTAAATACTCTCTTAAAACATTAATAGCTATGTGATATTCCACTGCATATGTACCATGACTTAAACATATTCCTTTTTAATAATATCCAGATTATTTCCAAATATTTGCTAGTATGACTAACCCTGCCATGAGCAATCTAATATATCTGATACAATTTTGACACTGCATTTAATGTGAAGTTCATATCCATGTCTCCTCCAGTACATACTGCGCCTACCTGTTACTTGAGTGGGTGCAATGACTTGGCTGGCACTTGATGTAGAAGCTTCAGGAGCTACTTCCACAGGCACAGGAGGTGAGGTTTTTTCAATCACTACTATACAAGGAAGGAGGGAATAAAATGAAAATTAAAGCCTGTTACGGGCATTGAGATCCCATCTCAAAATGCAAGCATAATTTAGTCTAACGACACACCACAGTAACTCCTGGATGTTAAGAGCAGTTACAGGTCCCTAAGGCCCATGGTATTAGCCTATTTCAACATTTAGCAAGAATATCTGAGAGCAACTCAGAAGTCAAGAAAAATGACCCTTCATCAAATGAGGAGCCTCAATAATGTTCTAGTAATATATACTCCTCCTGACCACAGAAAATAATGAAAATCCTTTGTATTATTATAATACTTATAATGCAGGAGTCCCCACTTATCCACAGGGGTACGTTCTAAGACCCCAGTGGACAGCAGAAGCCACAGGCAGTACCACACCCTCCATGCACTATGTTTTCCCTACACCGATGAGCAGAAAGCATAGACTGCATGGACACTGGAGGAAGGGTGATTCACGACCCGGGCAGGATGCAGCAGGGTGGCGCGAGAGTTCGTCATGCTTCTCAGAACAATGCACCATTTAAATCTCATGAATTGCTTATTTCTGGAATTTTCCAGGCTGCAGCTGACTGCTGAAAGTGAAACCATGGATAAGGAAGGAGCAACTGTACCCTACTTTACACGAACGTTATGTGACTCTGTTAATAGACCTAAGTGTATTTTTCACACTCCACTCCACTTATGAATTCCAACGAACAAAACTTTAAAATTAAAGACACAAAAGTCCTTGTCTTACTCTCATGTTCAGAATACTCTTACAAACAGCACATCAACACAGCCTACCTGGAAACTGTGGGTGCAGATGAATGGTCGAAATGCCTGGAGAGAGCTGGGGTTGACCAGGCTCAAGTTTGGTTTTCTCTTGATCCAGTGAAGGTATTTCCTGGATGGTTGTATTAAAAAGGAAAAAAAGAGAGCTGAAAGTAGGAATTTTTAGTTTCCACATATTACTGTTTTAACTTAATTCTACTCTTAGAAAGGCAGCAAACACCACAGGACGTTATAGAAAAGCCTGTGCAACTGTGTGAATTTTTTTTTTTAAGAACTACTGCTGTGCTGCTGAGACAGCAAGCCCTTGAGTTTTCCCGGCAGTGCTGATCCCTGCACACACCCTCACCCATTTCCCAGGGGCCCAAAGCAAGTCTCTTCAGATATTTTAAACAAATGTTTTGGCTCAGGGGCCCACGTTTGGTCTGAAACAAGGCTACACTAACCCCAGAGGAGAACTAAACCGTCAACTCATGCACATGTGGCTTCTGCCCAAGGAAAACGACCAGACATACTCTGCAGATTAAATAATGGATACAGGTGTGTCATAACAAAGACCACACGACACATGAAAACATTTCAAGCCAGTCAGTCATTACAATAACTGTACTCCTCCACCTCCACCTCTCAGAACAGCAGAAGTCAAACAGAGCATCCGAGGAACGGGGACGTGGAGGCGCATCCAGGCTTCCTCACATATCCTGTTGCCAACTCCTGCCCCTGGACCACAAGCCAAGACACAGACGGGCACCTATGGCTCAGGGTCCAGTTACAGCTCCTTAGGGCTCACGCAGACTGAACAGTCAGGCTCTGTGGCCTCACTCACACCAGTGAGGAGCCCGAGTGCTCCCGTCAGCACTCCTTTCAAAGCATCCATCAAGTTACATGGTCACTGTAATCCTACATGCCCCCTCCCTCACCTGCTTTAATCACAGCCCTGATTAAACGCTTTCTCCCCTGGCCTCTGTCTCCCTTTCACCCTCTCTCCTAGCTTTACTTATCACATTTTCAGCTCTTTATAAAATAGATATCCGGCCGGAGTATCACATCAAAGACTCAGTTTTGCAGGCATGAGTGCTTACAGGGTAACTCCATTTAGATATTCCACAAATACTTCAACCCCCCCCCTCCACCCCCTACATCAAGCAGGCTTTCATTCCAACTTCTTTTCTGTTAATGCCACAGTCACGAATCCATCCAGGTGTAAAGTCACTTTTTAGTCCTTCCTCTTTCACTCCTCATTCCCAGCCCTGCCCATGTCCGCTATTCCTCGTATTTCATCTTTCTCCGTATACACAGCCCCCTTTACCTTCGTCTGTACTCACTCTCGCATCCTCACTTTACTGTGGTCATCTAATCGGCCTCTCCAACTCCCTTTTCTCCCCATCTCAGTTAATCCTGCTATCATTCGCCTTCCAGAAACACTGAGCACTTAGTACTTTCCCCACATTGTCCCCTCTTCTTAAGATCACAGACTAGCTTTTCTATTATCTATTTAAAGGTGACCTCAGTCTTGATTGCACCCGACCTCCTGCAGCCCATGGTCAGCTGGCAAGGTGTGGACCACAGTCAGGTGTTAATCCGCTCCTGCAGCTGACAGACTCCTCCCACCCTCTCATCAACATTGGGCAGCCAACTCCCTCACCAGTGGCACTTCTTCACTTAACAAGTCGGGTCTGGCTGAAGCTCAGGGTATCTTCTCGTGTTTTACAACTGCAGCTTGGGATTCCAAGCTTTCCAAAGCAGCCCAAGTTCTTTCTAACCAAGTCTTCCTACTCCCCTAACTGACCTCTTGCTGCCTCCCACCCCATCCCCTGCACCTGTGCACATATCATTTCCCACCACTGAACACCCTGCTTTCTCTTTCCTAATCTTTAATAACATGAGACGTCTGCAACAAGTCAAAGCCACAAAGTTTATGGTTGGATTTTTTCCCACTGCCTCCTCTCCAAATAAACTGCAGGAAAAGTCCACAAGGAAAACTTTCAGGCCCTCTTTCAGATTCTTAATGAGAGTTACCATAAACTCAGCCATAAACAGAGAACAAAACTCAGGAAAGATGAGGCTGTCGGGGAGCTGGCTGGCCCACTCCTGCGCTAAATGATTCCTCTCACGTATCAACCAGAACTGAATTTAAAATCCACAAAACTACAAACTACTGTACGCCGCTGATCTTTAGAGACGCTATCCAAGAGCTGTAAACATGCATGTGAAACATGTGTATCTGCTGTGCTGCTTTCGAGGTCAATATATCACAACACTTTTCCTTAATGAGTGCTAGCACTCTGAAATCATCCTTGTTTTCTGGATTCTTTCAGCACTTACAACATTTATGTTAGTCTATCCCCATGTTTATAAGCTAAAGACTTTTAAAACTATAATAAATTATATATGTATGTGTTCATCTAAATCCTAACACATACTGCAGTCTTGACAACTGAATGGATAACACACAAATATATAAACATTTAATAATTACCTAATTTTCATTCTACCGTGAAATATTCAGACAAGAAACAATATTACATAAATAGGACATAGATCCAGCAAATGCCTATATTTTCCTCTAATCTCATAATTCATAGCTCCATTTTGTGCCAAAAAACTCCCAAAGGACTGATAAAAATTTCTCTAAAATTTCTAAGAAGCAATGTCCTAGTATTTGATTTTAACGTTCAAGGGTAAGCTCTGTTCCTACTGCAATTTAATTCAAATATGCACGTCAAGTTTTAGTTGAATTAAGTACATTGCTCAGTATATAGGCACGCTGAGAATATACAATTACATAAATGTGTCAGAATCTTTCTTCCCAGAGCTGGTGCAGGCCGTGAATTGACTCTGTGAATTCCATTTAAGCCCCTGATTCCCATCAGTCCCATTATTTCCTTCTCCCTAGAACTTAGGTTCCATGTGAACAAGGAGTTTTGTCTGATTTGTTCTCTGCTGTTTTCTAGCATTCACAACAGTGCCAGTTATATATAGTAGGTGCTCAATAAGCATTTCTTGAATGAATGAATGCTTTATTTCCTTAAACCAAACGATGCATAACAGACATGTTACTGTATTTGTCTTTAAAAAAAATCACATGTAATCTAGAAGAAAATCATTTTGAAGGTTAAATAAAAGACTTGCCAACAATGAATAAATTACCTTCTCAGGGGGTACAGTTGCCACTAAAACCAAAAAAGAAAGAAGAACATTAGTACAATTTAAGACAATACACTATATGATATTTCAACTTTTAAAAAGCAACAGAAGTCCAGTAAGTCTCCAAAAGGATCAAGAATCAAACTAAATCAAACGCAGAATTATGGTCATCTACCATTTTGGAGAATTCTACCCACGACCAACAGGGAAAAACTACTGGTGCTGTCATTCCTCAATTACAGGGGGACCAGGTAGCAGACATGATGAAGTTCTTTCCACCTCATTCATTAACTAAAAGAGTTAAAAGAGGCAGCACCTCCCAGCACATTGTTTCACGCCTCATCGCAATTTGGTAAAACATCCCCCATCTTCGAAAACAAACATTTTCATTGTGCTTATCCTTAACATAACATATCATGTCTGAAATGCTTCCTGATGTCAATGTTAAAAAAAAGATGCCTCTATTTCAATAGGAGATGTAAGAAAGGACGCTGCATTCTTGATGCAGACTGATCTTTAATGAAGAGCATTTTCAGGAAGATATGCTAATGAGATTAAGAAAAAAATCACAAGCCAGTAAGATCCGATGAGAGATTAGCATCAATATGCTGACCAAATTACATATCACACAATCATCAGCACTGTGACAGGGTGGTGGTGGTGGTAGTGGTTACACCGCCCTGTTTTGAAACACTTGCTTTTCAAAAATCCATATGTAGTATTAGTCCTCAAGCCTTAGGTCAGTAATTACAGGGATTTTTCCCATGAGTCACCATCTCCATAAACATCAGTACACGGATTTGGTAGATACATTAACTTCTAAACCCCATCAGGGCACCAGATTGCTACCACTGCTGCAATACACTTGTGGTTAGAAAAAGTCAACCGACAACCTGTTCTGCCTTTCTCACCACCCAGAAAGTCATGACGCAGAATCTGGACCACAGCCCATTTCCTCCTGCTTGTGCAAAGGAGGAGGAGTTGCAAACACCTGGCCACGACACCCGAAGTGTATAGGAACAATCTGGCCAACACTGTCAATTCTAGGTGAGGTCCTGCCTGGGCTGCCAAGCCCTGGAGAAGGGCAGCGAGAGAAAGAGCAGAATAAAACAGGCTAGAACACACAGAGGTTCAGAGCCTTGGAAAGAGACCTCTCTACCAGGGGGGAGGCCTGGCCAGGCTCCCAAATCCTCACAAACCTGGGCACCTTCTCTCCTCAGAAAATCCATCAAAGGGTACCCTGAATTCTGACTAAGAATCAAAAGCCAACGGGAGCTTTATTAGAGCCAAGCGATATTCCACACAAAGCTCAGATTTTTGTTCCTTCAGTCTGGGGTGGGCTCTTTCGTGGTAACAATACTCAAAGGATTGGATATGCTAGTTTATATGGAGAGATAGAAAGGTAATTCCTCTCTCTGAAGTCAGAGAGAGAGAGTCAAAGTCAACTGTCTCTGGTCTCCCCCTGGAGTATGAGGCCTTAGCCACTCCCTTGGTATGTTCCTTGGTCTCATCACATACTCTCTGTACGACATCTGACAAGTCAGGCTCCCTCTTTCTGTCTTAGGATTTTCAAAGCGCTTCACTAGGTGATTTCCGGCATCCCTTTTGTTGACCCTGTCTTCCTGCATTCTGCCTCCCATTATCCCTGTTTGCCTGTGGGGCTCTGCTTCTTGGAAGCTCAGTTGATGCTTTAACTTTTAAGTGTGCAGATTCTACTTTTTAAAGTAAATGAAAATTCATTAAATGGCCCTCTAGACACAGAAACTAATTCGGGCTATATCCTGAAGAATCCAAATCACTCTCCAGGGATAAACACCAAGAAAAGGTAGGTTCCAAACACAAGACAGTGTCCTAAGATTACCATGGAATAACCAGCTAGGTACCTATTACTTTGAAGCAGTGCTTCTCAGTCAGGGTTAATTCTGCCCCCAGGGGACACTGAACAATGTCTGGACACCTTTTTGGTTGCAACAACTGGAAGGGGGAGGGGACCACTGGCAACTAGAAGTTAGAGGCCAGAGATGTTGCTGAACATCCCACAGAGCACAGAGCAGCCCCCCACATCAAAGAACTATCCACCCCAAAGTGTCAACAGTGCCAAGGCTGACAGCCCTTGTTCTAGAGGGGATGAGCAGGGAAACCACAGCAAAGACACACAGATGGCTAGGTCCATGATCCGTCTCCACTCTTACCCTCTGGCTCCGCAGCTCCTGGACCCTTTTCCCGGGAGAAGGTCAGGGCCTCCACCGGCTCTTCCTTGGCTGGGAGAGGTGGAGGATGAGTACTTTTAGCAACAGGTTGAGTGTTCTTTGGCTTGACAAATACAGGTCCTTTACCTACATGGTGATGGATCGGCCTGCGTCTATGAACGCCAGAAACCGTATAACCCATTCCACCAGGACAGATTTCCTTAAAAGCAGCTAGATTTGGGATGGGAAAATATTCCTTTTAAAAATCTAAAAGTGCAAACTTATACAGAGGAAAATAGCACGATGAATATCTCTTAATAAATCATCACTAATAGCGTTACATTTAAAAACTTCAAAAACGGATGCAAAATGCTTGAATTCCTGTTAAACTAGTATATTTACAGAAAACCCAAACTTTTCTCTTACTAAACATTCCTTCATCTGTTACTTCCTTATTCTCCCAATCAGAATTATATATATAGCATATATAGCATATATCAGAGCATATATACATATATATATCAAAACAAATTATGAGATATTATATGTATTTTTATTATAAACCACATTATGTATTTTATATAAAAATATATGCAATACGTTAGACTTTTAGGTTCAGAACATACTATATATATTATATATATCTCATAAGTGTGTGTGTGTACGCAATATCAGCAAAAATCAGGTTTTTCCTCTTACTTTGGTATGACTTCAGTAGTTATTAATTAGAAGCTCAGTGATATCTAAGTTAAATGACTAGCAAGAAGGTTAAAAAAGACAAAGAATCCACTATTGAGGGCAAGGAGGTGCTGAAATCTTCATCAATTTGTTTCCAGTTGAAGAGCCCAAAAGAATCAGCCAGAATGGAGAGTCTCAGCCAACAAGGAGAGGCTGGTTAAGAAGGACTGGAAAGGACAAGTGGTTTTGAAGAGAGATGGTGAAAAGGAATCCAGCCACGTACACATGCTCAAGAGGTGGTGGAGAGAAACAGAACAAGGTGACACCAAGTTAGAGTGCAGTTAGTTTCAAGGCAAGGGATGACCAGTGAGCAAAAGCCGGACTATGACCAACTGGTCGAATTATCTCAAGCAAGGACAAGAAGATATTCTGGGCCTCAGAACTACTATTCTCGCCAGGAAAGCGGGTTTGTACGTTTAAACAAAAAGCAGACTGGGCACATGTGATGTGCTAACCTCCATTGCATAATCGCCAGGAATAAGCCAAGGGGGAAGACAAGGGCGGCAAGGCAGTGTGTGGCCAGAGGAGGAAAAATCCACCTCACCCCTTTGGTGTTGGTATTGGAGGCCAGTTACCAAGTGCAGACACCAAGGAGCTTACGGTCAACTTTTTTTATTTCTACTTTTAAAATTGAAAGTAAAATAGTCTCTTCTCACTTCCACTGAACAAGAGATCTCCTATTGAATGTTCTGGACCTAAAATTAGTTCAGTATAAACAAAACTCTAAAATACTCCTCAAAGCAGGCTAAAACATTGTTTTTCTAAGGATCACACATTAAATGGTGGAATCTCATTCTTACGTTAAACTATGAAATACAATTTCCACGTGAAAGAATAACTGTTTCCAGAAAAAAGCATGTTTTTCTAACAAATGTTTCAAGTATTAATGAACTAAGTATTATTTTTATGAAAATCACCATATAAGCAAAAATTGGTTACATGCAAACATTTTATCTTTAATATTACTTTCAAATTTAGCTATTGTATTTTACCGAAGAGCCACCTTCTTGATTCACGCTTCATGTTAGGGTTACAGAAGCTTTCAAAATTGAGCTTAAAGAGGAAGGATTACCATGAATTATCAAGATTATTTATTTCATTGACTATTACTTTTAAACACTGAGAGACTCAGATCCCACAGGAAGATACTAGGACCTTTTGAAGATGTCAAAGATTATCCAGTATACTAAAACGCCATCAACACACTATCTCTGCCTTACCAGTTCTTTCTGATCCCAGCCATCAGAAGAGGTGGCTCATGATATTTAAATTTATATTTAAATCTTGCCTACGACAGTGTAAGTTACAGGTTTGAGACATTAAAATAAGTGGGAGTTAATGCTCTTCCCTAAGAGGGAACCATCTTGTCAAACAAGAAATTAAGTACACTGTTTATGCCAACCCCAAGTGGGGCTACTCTTTTTTGGGATAAGATCACGCCCAGTATTTGCAGGGTATGTTTCTTTCTCTTCCACTTGACTCTGCGTGACCCTGCTTGAGAAGCTGGTGACTCCCTGAGAGGAGTAAGGCACACAGATAAATTTATGTTTTCAGGGCATTGGGCCATTATGTACCAAACCGAAGGATAAAGAATAAATCGACTTCTTAATATTCAGTCCCTACCCAGAAGTTCACAGGAGCTTCAGCAGGACCTGCCCTTGAGTTATAAACCTTCACAGCATAAATTCAATCATGAATATAGTTTTCTCCATTTCCAACTGGAGAAAAGAAGTGCAATATCCTCACCAGAACAGTGACTGAGTAAACAGCCCCAGGTCTAGTCACTGGGCAAGTGGTGAGCAATCAGTCGTTAGGAAAGTACAGACCCAACAGGGCACTTTTCAGAGCCAACTTAGGGCCCTAGAAGCTACGGAGAAAAAGTCACGGCTCTTCTCAATGTCCAAAAGGAAGTCTAACATTACACAGAAATTGGAAAATCTCTTTGTAAGTAATTTTTTCCACTGATTCAACCTCATATGTTCGTAGTTTCTACACAAGTGATTAAAATTACTTATTAATAATACAATGCATTTTAAAGTCAGAAACCAAAAATAACCCAAGCTGCCAAAATCATCCTGTGTGCTTGTGCAGCGGGGCACGGATGTGAGTGCACGGCTGGGCGCATCTTACCTGTGCCTGGGAGGGGGCATTTCTCACAGTGCGGGCCCCAGGCCTTGCCCACACTACAACAGCAGAGCTGCTTGGTGAGGTGAACAGACAGAGGGTGCATACACTGCCTTCCGGAACTGACAAGTCGGTAACACGGCCCCTTCTCTTCAGAGATCACAGGGGTGTCCGCTGAAGCAGAGAGATAAGGCCTGACGTCACCCAAGAAACAACAAAAACCAGATCGACATTTCATGGAACAAACATGAACGTCTGGATTCTTAGAAGCCACGCTTCAGAATAAACCCACCTAGATTCAGGGCATCACCCTTCTTGATTTAGAGTCAGTTTATCAAATGAGTTCTAGAGTCAGGACATCTAACGTCTCTGTCTCTGTCTCTGTCTGGTCCTGTCTTTCATTTTAGCGAGCATTAAAAATCAGGTTTGCGTCCCTAAGTGAAAAGAAGTAACTTCGACCAAAATAAACCCACCCAAATAAAGTAGTCATCTATTATCAAAATCACTGCCTCGTTTTTTTATCTTGCATTTCGTCATAACAGAGGTACTTCTAGGGCAGAGTCTGGTAAACAACAAGGCACCATGGAAAATCAGGAACTGAACATAGCTGATACAAGTCAGCTGCTGCTCTTCTCCCTTTGAGGATCGTGAGAGCTTGCAGGGCCCCAGACAATCTCATTCCAGGCCAGTGTCCAGCGAACGGGAGGCAGAGAGCAGCTTCTGACCGGCAACGTCACACGAGGCCCCCAGTCCAGGCAGCACATCAGAGAAGGAACAGATAATATCCTCAACCCCTCAGAACATGTTGCAAAAGCACATCAGGCCGTATTCATCCAATACCTAAATCCTAATCCTGACTCTTCCCCTATAAATTGAGGAGACAAGACTTCATTAATCTAACAGCTCCTAAGCACACAAGGCACACAGCAGGATAAGTAAGATACAACCCCGCCTTCAAGAAGTCCATTTTCTAATGTAAATATGCATGGAGAATATTCTACAACGCCAGTCCCAGGCCACGTCAAAGCTGCGGCACAGACCAAGCCTCACGGTCACCTCTCTGTTCTGTCCCCACGTCAGCAAGAGCTCTTCTCCATTGTACTGATGTTCAAATGAGTTTTTTCCGATTTGACTTTCCCCTACCCAATTCCTCTAGCACCTCCTCTTCCTGCTCAGAGCTGAATTTTTATTCTTCCAAAAGGACTGACATTTCAGCTACAAGAAACAACCTGATTCAATTAAGGCACCACAGCACAGTGAAAAGGGCAAGGGTTTTTAGAACCAGACAGATGTGGGTTCATGTAGCGGGCCTACCATTTGCCAGCCAGATAACCCAGGGAAGTCCCTCACACTGGCTGTGACGGCCGATCTGTGTCCACTGGGCGAGGCCACCATACCCAGGTCCACCAAATATAGGTCCGAATGAGGATGCGAAGGTAGTTTTCACATGAGATTAACATTTAAATCAGCAGAATTTGAGTCAAGCAGAGGACTTTCCAGAGTGTGGGTGGGCCTCATCCAAACAGCTGAAGGCCTGATGAGAAGAAAAGACTGATCTCCCCAGAGGAAGAAAGGAATTCTGCCAGCAGGCTGCCTTCACACTCTGGCTGTGACGTCAACTCCTCCCTGAGTCTCCAGCCTGCCAGCCTGCCCTGCAGCGCTTGGGCTTGCCAACCTCCACAATCATGTGAGTCAAGTCCTTAAAAATCCCTCCCCACCTGCCCACACCCTATTGGTTCCGTTTCTCTGGAGAGAACCCTGACTAATACACTGGCTGAGCCTCAGTAACGTCCTCACTTATTAATGACAAGCTCAATGTATAGGCTAAAAAATACCATACGCTAAACTTTGGTTCAGAGCAGACACAAAATACATGTCAGCCTCCCTTATTACTAAAAATAGGCATCTCTGTCCTCTTAAGGGCATTTGTACACAACTTCATCACTGCTTAGTGGTAGAACTTCAACGAAGTGAAAATAGTTTAAAGAAAGGTTCTTGTAAGTGGATTGGAAGATGGGAGCATGGGATTGAAGGGATCAAAGGAGACCTTCCTAAGGCTCCAAAACTCACACTTTCTGTAATAAAAAAGCCAGGTCTGCCCAGAGCTACAGAAAAAATGCGGTAAATGGGGGAAGTCTGAGTCTTTACCTTCTACTCATTTTCTGGAGCCTCTGCAAGTAAGCGATGAAAGATCAAAGGTTACAGAACAAAAGGAAAAGAAATTTAAGAGTATGGTTATTATCCCCCAAAGGATAATAAGTTTCTGGAATAACCAACTGTCACTTATACAGCACGTGTATACGTGTGTCTCTCTATAGGTTGTAAAGCTTTCAATCGCATACATAGTTCGAGGATAATCAGCTCGCAAAGGATCTTCTTCCAAAATTTCTCCTCCAAAGTGTTTGGAATTTATACCACTAATTTCCATAGAAACAATGTCTTGTCAACTCACAAAAGCCTATTTTACACATGGTAGGGCTTAATTATGATACTAATCGCATTAATGTTAGTTCTAGATCCCAGGAACAGGGTCATTTAAAGCAGAGCAGAGAGTTTCCTCAAATCCTAGACACTGGCCTCCTTGCACTGACTTCTTCATGTTCACTTCCTTGTATCCATCTCACCCACGCATGCAGGGAAGTGACACTATCTTAGGCACCGGCCCGGTGACACTGACCTTGCTCCCCTATCCACAAACGCTACTTTGAGGTAATCTACCATGACTGTCCCCAAAACGAACCCCAAACGCCAAATCAGCAATTCAGTTTTTTAAGGAATGAATACACGTAGTGGTGTGTAACTGAGCTCTAAGAGACTGCTTGCTCTTGGCTACAGACGTGAGAGAAATCTTCAAAAGTAATAAACATATAGCTCTGTACCCATGTAGAGTATTGAATCCTCACCAGATATCCAGTGAGGCCGGCAATTCAATTACAAACCACAATAAGAAGGTAAGAGGCTCCGGTTCTCATATTTGGGCTCCCCAATAAAGTATTAAGCAACTTACACTTAATTATAGGGTTGGACTATCAACTCTGATTATACTTTCAAAGATAAGCTGCTCTTACCAATTTGAACAGACACAAATGTAAATATTATTAAGCAGAAAAACAGATTAAGACTTCAGAAGATAGCATATAGCTAACTTTTCCTACTAGTCTGTTTTTACTCTCCCCACCTCCAAACACCTCCAATATCCTCATTCACTTCTAGGATCAAATTCCACATTAGAGTGTTTCATGCCTTTAAAGTCCTTATGCAATGAGTGTTGGAACACAGGTGTGGGAGCAGGTCACTTTCCTAGGTACCACCTAGGCAAGAGATGACTTTCCTAGGGAAGTAAGAACCACTAGGCACCCCTTTTGGGAAATGGGCTATTAAAAATAAATTCTGGAAGAATCAAAATAAAAGAAACAATGATTCTGAGACCACTGCAGTGTTGGACCATCTGTTGTACAGTGAGACTAAACAGTGGCTCCCCTTAAATACGTGACTTGCTCCTGTCAATTCAGACCATTTTCTTCTTCCTCTTGAAAGGCTCCGCTTGTGGAGTAAGAAAGATCCAGTCTCAAATCTCCTTAACCTCTCTGTGCCTCAATTTCTTCATTTCTAAAGTAGGGGAACAGTAATACAAACCTTACCGAGATATTCTAAGTACTATATTTGATAATCCATATAAAGTGCTCATCACAGTGCCTGGCATGTAGCAAGCACACAGTAACAATGTCGCATCACCATCGTGGGTTGTGCCGTTACTGCTTTTATCTGGGAGCAAACAGCTGGCACAGATTTGTTGGTCCAACCTCAAGGCCGTGATGCTGTGAGGCCACTAAGTGAGGAAAGTCAGGGGCCTAAGCTGAGATGGTTGCAGAGGAGAGGGAAAGAAAGGAAAAGGCATAAAATAGACTTTGAAGATTTAACAACTTTCTTGGAGACTAAAGGGCTCAAAAGAGTAAGCGCTGACACAGAAGCTCCCAGTCTAACTTCCCGGGAGAACAGCGTCACCATGGATAAAACCACCAAGTCAGGAAGGAAAGCTCATTTCAGGGCAAAAGGGGAGCTCTAGGAGTAACTTACCCGATCAGCTTTATGAAACAACGATCTAGAACCATGGGGCCTAATTCGCTAGCCCCTAACCATATGCCACTACTCTGATAAAATGTAAATGAGATACAACCTAAAATTCAATCTCTCAGTCACACTAGACACCTGTGACTGGTGTCCATCACATCAGACAGTGCAAATACAGAACATTTCCATCATCATGGAAAATTCTATTGGACAGCATTGATCAAGCCCAAAAGTCAGCAAACTTCCTTCACGAAGGGCAAGATAATAAATGTTTTAGGCTCTGTGCTCCATATGGTCTCTGTTGCAATGTCTCAGCTCCGCCATGGCAGCGTCAAAGCAGCCTTAAACAATATGTAAATGAATGGACATAGCCGTGTTCCAGTAAAACCATTTACAAAAACAGACAGTGGGGCGGATTGGCCCACAGGCTATAATTTGCCAGCCTCTGATCTAGAACCCTCAATTTGGAGGAACAAAACCCAGTTTTAAATCTCAAATGTCAGTTACAAACTGTATGATCTTGAAGTTACCTTGATTCTCCTAGCTTCAGTTTCCCATTGTGTAGAATACTAACACATATCTCAAAGAAAAGCTGCAGAATGTAAGAAGGAATGACATTCATAAATAGGACTGGCTTTCAGGAGGGGTGTGTCCTTCAATTGCACTGACTTCCAGCTCCGGAGCACATCTTCTCTCTAACCCTCTCCACTTGTGTCAATTAGCACCAAGTCCATGGGTCAAGGACACTGTGAAACAGCAAACCTCCAGGCTCAGAATTCTTTTACCTGAGCCGTTTTCTACAGGACCTATGGCTGCACTGTCCACGGCACTCATCCTGTAGCTCTTGAATTTCTCAAGAAAAATGCAGGTCAGGAAGATGGAAAGCTTTCCTACTGTGCCTGCAAAGGTTATTATATCTTTCTTGGATTTGCTCTGACGAACTCTGAAGTTTCGCCTTTCCCCACAGATAGGCAGGAGCAGGTCTGGAGACAGCTGTGGCAGTGGCATCCTGAGCCACAGATGCACAGTTCAGAAGCAGCAGATGCCAGGACCCTCCCCACTTTCCTCTTTCTGCTTGGCTATGTCAAGGACTGACAGCGGGCAAGGAGAAAAAGTGATGTGGTTGCAACCTTTGGCTGCAGTCAAGGAATTCTGAGGGTGTTCACCTCAGTGTATTTGAGAACAGGGAGAGCTTCCCACTGCTCCCTGGCCACTGCCAAGTGCATTTCTTTGAGTTCACAGAGTCAGCCACACCTTTTATGGCCTGAATATGCCCTAAATTAATGCTGCCTGAGCAAACGTGGTCAATCTCCTTCATCTGCCCCCATGCTCTAGCCAAGGCTGTTTTTATACCTCGCAAGAACATTTATTCCAAATGATAAGCAACAACAACTTTGCTCAGTGCCCCTGTGTGTCTATGTGCATGTCTGTGCACGAGTGTATGCATGTGTGTGACCCCAGGCACTGGTTACTTCCCCAGGATCATCAAGGGTACCACCATCTTGCCAGTATTTTTTCCCCTTACTTTGTAAGTATCACCTTCTTTCCTCATTCTTTCTCAACTGTCTTCATACTTCCCCCATCGACTTCTTCAAAATATAGTTCACCAACAAATTAGACTGGATTGAACCAAGTCACAAATCCTGAAGGAACTCCACGTATCTCTGCGACGTTCCATGTGGTAAATTCAGAGGAAAGAGAAATAAATCTGCCCACTCAACACTGGTAAAGAGCCCAGGTTGTAACTTCAAACTCTAAACTGGAACATTTAACTAGCAACAAACGTCCTAATACTTATCATTTCAGCTGTTGCAGCTGAACCATAAAATTATTATTTATTTTTCAAATACGAATGGATGGTTGTTTAATAAGTTCGGTATTATCTGGGCAATGACAGGGAAAATAAATGCTAAGGAAACGTGTAAGCGCTTCAAAAATCTCACTGGCAGATTTCTACAATCTTATTAAAACCTGGATGTCTGCCCTTGACTCTAGACATCAGATCTAGTCAGAAAAACACTTTGCGACCAGTTCTCCAAGTTTACCTAACCTGCAACGTTCAACGTAGTAATTTTAGTCAGACTACAAGTCAAATTATTTAAGGAAAAATAACCCCAAATATTCACAACAAATTCTGTATCCAGACTCTATAAAACTTTTTGATGCTTAAATTATAAAACTAACCTTAAAATACCTACTCATGCAATTCCAATCAGCCAGACATTATCCCTGAATTATCTGGATATTGTCAACAATGTGATTTTTGGCCTGAAATTTCCAAATCCTTGCATCAGTTTTCAAATGTACTTTGGATGCAAGCATAACTTTACAGTCTAATTTTACCACCCGCTGAAAAAGCCCTATAATTAGATGTCCGTCTGCTTCACAATCAGAACTGTCTGTGAAAGAACAGAGAAGAACTTGTGTTCAAAATTTCCTAATCTGCATTTGACAGTTTTCAAAGGAAAACAGTAGTAATTAGTAACAATGTTCCAAAACACTGGGCAAGCTAGTCTGAAAGTAATGAACGAGACTGTCATTTTTATTTCACTACATCTGTCTTTATCTCATCATGTCTGTCCATCAGCTCAGAGCACAAAGTTAGAGACGCACAATTAAAAAATAAATGATGGTGTCTTCGTGAAGAACGTATCTTGACAACAATGGTAAATTGAAAACTGGGGACCAGAAGGATACAATTTAACATATACCAAAGCCACATTAAAAAATAGGTAAAAAACAAAAACCTAGCAAGACAAAAAATTAATGCAGAACTGCTTTCCACAATCTCTTGACAGTTTTCTGCCACACATTAGTTTAACCTTTAATTGCATATGGCTTTGAAAAACCTGTAGTGTTTACCTACTTTGCGATGATGGACACAAGTACCTTAAAAATAAGGTAGTGTCAACAAATTCTCCGAGCACTTTACAACTGAAATGCGTACATCTCTAATTGTCAGGTGATCTGTAGTGATTGCACTGCGTTAGGTTTTGTGGCAGGGGAGTCTGTGTGGAGAAACTATCTTTTCGGTACCAATATGGGAACCTAAGGTGTGATGGAAGAATTTTACCCTCACCAGGTGAAAGGAAATCTTAGAGACAGATTTGTAAGGCAGTCTTAACTTCAGAGACACATTTTGGTGGTTTTTGAGGACAACAGATGATTCGAAATTAGAACCAAATAAAAAAATTTGTAACACAGGGCCTTGGTCACTATTTTGCAGATTCTTCCAAATAAGAAAGTACAGTGAAACCTCATTAAATTAGACAAAAGTGACTCAGAATTTGGACTAATTAAAGACAGAAGTTGGGACGAAGTTCAACTCAGCTTAAATAATGCTTAAGATACTCATGAGGGAAAAACCTGTTTTCATCTCTTAGGTATGCTAATCTTTATTAACTCTTTTCTTTGCATCAAAGCGTATTTCCTCAGTGTACTTGTTCTCTGCCTTGAGTTTGAGCTATCTTTTTTTTTCTGAAGGCAGTAAAAACGCATTTTTGAGATGGTTTCATAACACAGGTATCTGCCACCTCCTCCTCCTGTTATCTTCAGGAGATTTCCCTGCACATTTACACTATTCAGTTGACCACTGAGTATTTACCTTCTCTTGGATACTCTCTCCCCATCCCCACCAAAAAAGCTCATCCAAAAATAGGAAAAAAAAAAAAGTGATCATTACTTACGGACACAGCTTGAAAAGGTTGGATCCGGCCCAAATCCCACTTTGCAGGTACATCTGTAGCTGCCCATGGTATTCAAACACTCACCATTAGGGCATACACCCTGTAGTTGGCATTCGTTAATATCTGCGGGAAGACACAATTCTTTTAGAAGGAGAAGACAAGCCCGGTCAAACAGATTCTGGCTGTAAATTGCATTCACTCTCTTTTTCACGATAATCTCTCTGAGTGATAGTAAATAAGAGAGGCTAGCAGCTTTTAATGTGGCAGCAGTTAAATCAGTCAAACATTTATTGAACAGCTACAAGTTATGCGACAAATATTTACTATGCACCTACTATGCACCTGGTTCTATTCTGGATACTAGAGATACCAGTGAATAGAACTGATGGAAGACTCCAGCCATCACAGATTTCCTGCTTTAGTGTTAATGTTCGTTAGGTAGTACAGCTCACAGGAAAGGCAAACACTCTCATCCTGGAGATACTGACAGTCTAGTTGTACATGTAACTACGTAAAAGCTAAAGAAGTGAGAATCAGTCAAGTTATCACAATCAGAACAAAGGTCACAAACTTGACGAAGTTAAATGATGAGATGGCCTGTATTGACAGGAAGAGCTGCTAGAGGAAGCTGGAGGTGAGGGAGACCGCAGCACGGAGGAGGAGGTCAGACTCCATTGGGTGCTGAATGTGGGGAGCAGCCAGCGGATGGGGAGGAAGGGGTGGATGGTCTACATGGGTGGACACCAGAGCATGAGCACAGAGACTGGAGAAGGAAAGGGAATCAGGAAACCATGAGTCAAACTGTTGGCTGGAAAAGAAGTTTCAGGAAGGTGAACAGTTGGAAAAAGAGCTGGCTAAAGCCAGGCTAGGTTTAGAGCCAATTTTACTGAACACAGGCAAATATACTAAAGGTTTGTGAGCAGCAGGAAGATACAATCAAGGGCAGGCTCTAAGGAAATGCATCTGGCCAGCATATGGCTTGGTGAGAAGAGATTAAAAGTTTGATCACTGAAGGAGTAATCCAAGTGTAAGACTGGCGACAAGCCAGGCTGGTGACAGTGAGAATAATCAGGAAGAGAAGGAATGACTTCTTTTTTTTTGAAGGAACAACAGACAATGCTTGGTCTTTGGCCAACACAGCACTGGAGAGGAAGACGAGTCAAAGATGCCTGTGAAGATTCCAATCTGAGAAAAGTGGAAAAGACGCGATTGCTTTTGTGGAAAGTTCTGTGGAGGAAAGAGGCAGAGGAGGAGATAAGTTTTACACTTGAAGGTCACAGTGGGATACTCGAGTATAAATATCCAGCAGCAGATTCAAGAATCAAGTGAACGGAAACCATCTCTGGAAACAGAGACTTATGGTCATCTGCTTGCTGTGATTGCTATGGTCTGAATGTTCTGTGTCCCCCCAAAATTCACATCCTGAAATCTTAACCCCCCAAAAGTGAGGCCTTTGTGAGGTGCTTAAGTCATGAGGAAGGAACCCTCAGGAATGGGATTAGTGCCTTCTAAAAGAGACAGATTCCCTAGCCCCGCTTCCCTATTTGAGGACACAGTGGCGAAGTCTGCAACCCGAACAGGGCCCTCACCAGAAGGCGACCGTGCTGGTGCCTTGATCTTCGACTTCCCAGTCTCCAGAACTGTGAGCAGTAAATACCCGTTGTTTTTAAGCTACTCTGTCGGTGTATTTTGTTATAGCAGCACAAGTGGACTAAGAGTGACCTAAGGGGGGATCAAAACGATTTGGAAGAGGAGAGACAAAAAGGCGGTCATGCCTTTTTGCAAAGGTAATTACAAATAAACAGAATGTGAATATATGTATGTTCATGTATGACTGAAACATTATGCTGTACACCAGAAATTGACACAACATTGTAAACTGACTATACTTCAATAAAAAAAATATATGAACAACAACAACCAAAAAAGTATGTGGTCAAAGGTAAAAACTTCCAGTTATAAGATAAATAAGTTCTGGGGATGTAATGTACAACATGATGACTATAGTTAATAATACTGTATTGTATACTTAAAAGTTGCTACAAGAGTAGATCTTAAAAGCTCTCATCACAAGGAAAAAAAGTGTGTAACCGTGTGTGGTGATGGATGTTAACTAGACTTATTGTGGCGATCATTTTGCAATATATACAAATATCAAATCAGTATGTTGTACACCTGAAACCAACATAATGTTATATGTCAATTATACCTCAATTAAAAAAGATAAAAATAAAAAAATAAACAATGTGACAAGTTAAAAGTAAAAACTTCGTAGTCATCTATATTTTATTCAGTGTGGCTTACGAAGCTTAATAGTTAACAGGCTTGTCTATTAATGTTCCCATTTCAAATTATATTTACTTCCTTCAATCATTAATTCTAATAAAACTTATTAAGGATCCTAAAACATGAATTTTCTAAATTAAAACTGAACACCATGGGAGCAAAATATTACTAGCAGATCGTCACACAAACAGGCAAATGCAGCCTGCAATAAATCATTATTTGCTTCTGTCTCATACTGAAAGTAGCCAAACATACCTATAAGGACATATTTTATCCAACATGTGCAATTTTTAACTTGATTTCAGGGACAATATGCTATTTTCAGTGACATTCAAATGACAACACACATGTTGGTTGTATAAATTCCACAGCATTCCAACTTGGATCTGGCTGGAAACTGTACAGCTAGATGACGCCCCGCACAGCACAGGGTCCAGCACCCGCCAGGCTTCCTCTTTATCAGAGTGTGTGTTGAACTATGATGCACATTTATATACAGCATGTAATTGAAAATATTCCCCTTTAAGTCATTCTCCTTATGAAAACCACCAGGGAGGACCAGAAAGAGTGCCAAGTCCAGCTGGGGCTTACACGGTAGAAACCAAGGCCCTCACATATGTCCCAATGTAAACCCCCAACCTGGGTAAGCAGCTAGTTGTGGTCAGAAAGTCTCTACTTTCCCCTCATGTTCCCACTAGGGTGTGATGATCTCCCCTCTCTCTGGGCAGCTTTTACTCCTGTTCAGTGGTTGCACCAATACACCTTCCATGTTAACCTCTTGGGACCCAGAATTTTCCCTTATCTGGAAGTTTCAATGACAGTATCATCCTAGCCTCCCTGCTGGCTACAGATTAAGGTGGTGGTTTTTCCCCCAAAGCACAGATAACCTGATGTATAACCACTGCCCTAGGCCCTCTTCCAATGTCCCCTCTTTGACTCTCCTCAATTGTGCCCACTGCCTCGACCAAGATGCCACAGGACAGGAGGACAGGAACGAAGACTACAAAGGAGGGGAGAACGATACAGCTCAAGTGGCAGAGTGCACGCTTAGCACACACAAGGTCCTGGGTTCAACCCCCAGCACCTCCTCTAAAAATAAAACAAATAAGTAAGCCTAATTACCTTTCTCCTCCCCTCCCAAAAAAAGACTAAAAAGGCAAAAACAAATATGGCTACAGACAGGAAGGAGGAGAAAAATTCATGAAGAGGAATCATGTGAAAAAAACTTCTCCTTTTCCTACCATCTCTGCTCTAATCAGCTTGTGCCACCAGTGTTAGCAACACCACCTCCCCTAATTTTGGCTCCAGAAACCAAGAAGCATCGATACACTCTCACAGCTTCCAGAAAAACTTATTTCCCTCAGTTGTCTCAATTTATTTTCTTATCCTAGTCTCTAAAATACCGTAAGTTAGAGATTAAATATCCAAGATTTTTTTCTTTTTAAACTTACATACAGCAAAATATACCAATCTTAAGTATACAGCTAAATGAGTTTTTGTGTACACACACGTGTACACACAAGTACGTACATGTATACACATGTATGTGCACATACTGTGTAACCACCACCCAGATCACGACTTAGAACATTTCCACAGCCTCACAAGGCTCCTACATGTCCCTTCCCATTTAGCATCTCTGTCCTCACAGGTAACTACTAATTTGAGTTCCATCATCACTGACTAGTCTTGCCTGTTCTTAAATGTCATATAAAGGGAATCACACTGTGTATGTTCTTTTGTCTGACTTTTTATTTATTATTATGCCTAAGAGATTCATCAATGCTGCTGCATGCAGCTCATAAAGTTCATTTTCCACTGCTCTGCTGTATTGTAAGAGTGCAAAGTTAATTTATCCATTCTACTGATGACAGATACTCTGGGGGTGATTTCCAACCATGCTCCTAGGTACATTCATTGATATTTATTTATATGTATGTATGTCTTTTGGTAGGCCTAGGTACTCAATTCTCTAGGATAAATATCTATGAATAGAATTTCTGGGTCATTAAATAAGGCTCATTCAGTAGTTGTCCAAGGTGGTTATGTCAGTTTCCATTCCCAGTACCAACTGCTCCATATCCCCATCAAATTATTGTCAGTCTTTTGCATTTCAGTTATCTGGGTGGGTGTGTACTGTTATTTCACGGTGATTTTGACCTGGATTTCCTTTTCATATATTTATTAGCCATTTGAATCTAAAAACAATCCTTCCTATGACGTAAATATCTGTAAGAATGCTGCAGGCTTCCTTCTCAGGGAACATCAGCTGCTGACTCTCCAAGAGGGGCATGCTTAGTTAAGGGACACTGTGTGTCGTTGCAAGGACCGGGAAACCCACACTGGGTAGACGCTAGGAAAGTGGGGTTCGCCTCCCCTGGCAAAGAATTGTTCTGCCAAAATCATCAACAATGTCCTCACTGAAAAACTCATCCAGAGGAGATGAAAATATGAGTTTATAAGCACAGAAAGACCTTCTTGAAGGTAGGCTGTCTGAGGAGTGAGGGGGTGGAGGTGGGCACTGGCTCTGTGAGGAGACTGGAAGGGTTTCATTCCCTGAACTCAGTGTCTGGACTGTCTACACTGGGTCTCCTGCTGTCTCTGCGACTGTGCCTTGGCCTGAGCAAGAAGCAAAGCAGACTGGGTCCCCCAAATCACGAACCTCATGGTTTGTGATCTGCAAGACCAGGGTCCTAGCACCACCAGGTCGGACCAGGACCCTAAGGAGATTCGTCAAACATAACTGATCTGCGGACCTGTTCCTGGAGTCTGGGCACCCTGCACACCTTTTAAGCAAGGCTGTTCCTTTTTCATCTGCTTCAAATACTAAGCTTCTGTGATAAGATGACATTTGTCAAGAAAATTTGAAAATCACTGACACATTATTTCTGTGAAAAATATCCCAGGTTTCAACAACTCACTTAACAAATAAAACTTTTAAAGGAATTCCATTCATGAAGTAATTCCTAATATGCAAAATTTTACATCTAAAAATTAGACAGGAACTCTCTTTTTTCTGTCACTTCATTCTTCCATCCCTTCTTGGTTCCTAGAAGATTGTGGGTGGCCAGATAGTCTTTGGTGTTAAAAAAGAAAAAGGCAAAAATCTTATTCCCCCTGGTTTTTAACTCAGAACCTCAAATTAGTACATGAGTAATTATCTAAATGACTTCCTGAGGTAGCCAAGCTCTTTAAACCCTTTCTGAATAAACTGAAGGAAATCAGAGACTCACAAATGCATTAAGAACAAAACATGAGTTAAGTAAACACATCCTATCTGGATATGAGGAGTTTAAGGTTTAGGCTAAGTGAAGGCGTTACGAGATCAAAGTTTAACAATTATATGGAACATGATTGGCTGATTATGAATTACAATTCTAGTTAGACTCAATGCTTCAGGCTATTTTCTTATTTAAAATCGAATAAAAACTTCTAACTTGATTATATTTTTTATAAATAACTTATATTTGACAAATATAATAGTGCTTCAGAAGTCTCACTGAACAGGGTCAGCCAATTTCCCTTAATGTATTCTGATTAAATTCAAAGTATTGTAGTACTTAGTTTAAAAAGAAACAATGGTCAACAAATGAATTTGTTCACTGTTTTCCTCTCTGCAGACCACCAAATTTCTCTGGACAATTGTGGAATTCTACCCTTTGAAGGAATAGTATAACCACTTGCATACACAGCACAGTTTCCTGAGTTCAAGAACAAAAGTCAAAATGAATGGCTGAAGGAAGCGGCACCCTCAGAGACCCTGGCCACCCATCCCCATACTTCCATCTGAGCTGCTGTGTTGGGCAGTCTACAAGTGTACAGAGGCAAAAAGAAAGAGAGAAACTCCTACAGACCCGTGTGCACCGTTAGAGTAGGTAAAATAATCCGGGGGGCTACAGCTAGTATGAAGATTTACTACATCTCATTCACTTAAAGCATTTATAGAGTGTCTCTGCCCACGACAGCCTACCATGTACCTCGGGCCATAGATCGACTTCAACAATACAAAACTGCTCTTCTTATAATTCTAAAACGGTTGAGTATTGGCAGTGAATATTGGTCCAACCTAATACAAAAGAAAGGAAGGCCAGGGCATCTACCCACGATATAAAACTACAGAGCAGTAGAGAAATACACATAACAAGAGACCCTTTAAACAACCTAATCTAGTGCAGCGTTAGCATTTCAGCACTAAGGAATGATATCACAATCCAACACAGTGAGGCAAGGACCCTCGTCATCATCCTTTATATTTGTACATCTCATCTTATCTCACTGGAACTTCATAACAATTCTGCATGGTGAGCAACAGTGATTCTCTTCTTTAATCTTTTAAAAAATTGGATCTTGGAAAAAGTTAAGGGAGAATGGAGAAATCTAATGTGAGAAATATCCCACTAAGACCTAGTTTGGTACCTACAATCCTAAATTATGTCACCTAGAGCAAGCCATTTATTGTGTCTTGATTTCACTTTCCTCTCCTGAAACACAGACAATCCCCGGGTTGCTTCTAGCTTAAATATTCTGACTTCAGAACAACATGCCAGTTGCCAGGGTTGAAAACACCAACGGATAAATAAAGTATGATATTTAATGCATAATATCTACCAAGACCAGCGTACATACCCAGCAGGAAGTAAACACACTTTCATGTATCTATTCTCTTACAGCAAAGTATGGATGTTCAACAAAGTGAGTAATAATTTTGTGCCTTTTTAGTGACGCAAGTTTATATAGGAAATGAGGCATGTCCAGGAACCAACAGGAATTAGGTACAAGGTGGGAACAGTACACGCAGATCTTTACACAGTGTGAAAATACAAAAGTGCTCTGGAGATTCTGCTGTATCTATCCAGTTTTTGCTGATGGACAGAAATTCCATCACACAATTTAGCAATAGGACTTCCAGTTGAAAGCAGAGAAAATATCTGTTGAGGTAAATACTTTTCCCAGCCAGACAGACCACCTGCCTATGAAACAGGGATCCCTTACTTAAGATAAAGTTCACTCTCAGAGGACATGCATATTTCTTCAACATGATAACATGATAAAAGGATTATCAGAGTCAATTCTGCAGCTCCAAGGTTTTTTGTTGTTATTTGTTTGTTTAAAGCCTGTATCTCAGATCAACAGCCAGGAATTAATCTACTGCATCCATTTAATCTTTGATAGAAAAAAAAATGTAGATGTCAGCTTAAAAATGTGTGAACACCTAAGTTTTTCAATATTATTTTAGGAGATAAGGGAACAAAAAATGTTTGCAGTTCAACAGCAATTTTACCCAAGGTGTTCTGCCTGGGACTTCTGCTGAAAGGAGGGTTCTACAGCCGAGTATGACTGAGGAGCACTGTGTATTCCACGTGCATGAGCACACTCACGGCCTCGAGAAGTCCTCTGGCAAGGACTCTTGGTTTCCTCTGTTTATCTTGATGTTCTCCACACAGTTGGCCATGGAACCTTTTTTCACACACCATCTGTAACATCCCTCTGAACTGGTGGTCTGCGGAGCACATTTCGTGAAATGTTGCTCCCCGGGGTCAGCCCTGCAAACTACTATACGGGTCTCTTCGAGGCTACATGTGTTTCAAGCTGGGCCCCACTGCTGCTGTAGCCTCCCCTCACGGCCTGTAACTGTTCCTCCTTAATAAAATAATAATTTAGCATGGGATAGATTCGATCATTGGACTCAAAGGAAGTAAGCCACTGTGGGAACAATTCCCTGCCTTCCAATCTTTCTGTCTTCAGGATTACATGATAAAAGAATGAATGGAGCCCAGAGAACAGTGTGTATTTATTTCTTGACACGTGTCCTACACATGGAAGACGCACATCTCTGCTGGTCTTGGATTTCTGACTACAGTCTATGGACACTTCATTAATTTCTCCTTGAAACATTCATAGTAACACACATCAATCATGAGCTTTCCTCATCACTCGTGATACAACAGGCATCTTCCCATTGAATTTATAGCCCCAGAGATGAAGTCAAAGAACCATTGGAAAATACAATGTGTTAATGACTCACTTCACCACTGTCTTTCCTGAAGAAAAGTGAATAAAATAAACAGACATTTCCTTTTTGAATCCTATCCCAGTGATAGGAACATAGTCAGAGGACACATCAGAAAATGATTCTAAAATGGATGAGAATGGGTCCCAAATTGATTTTTAAACACTAAAATGATGCTCAGGTCAAGATCAAAACTGTTAAAAAGTCTTGCCCCAAATAATGTGCCTATTTAGACTACAAAAAGCAGCAGGAATTCCCAGAGGACGCCTAGGACAGCAAAATAACACCTCAAATCAATAAAACCTATCAATTTCCTATTGGTCACTGACTTTTTTAACATTTTTTTATTGAGTTATAGTCATTTTATAATGTTGTATCAAATGACTATTTTAAATATGATTCAGCATCACATTAAGCAACCTCCTCCCAGTTTCTGAGATTAAATCACTAAATACAGCAGAGCATTGTGATGAATGTGACAGGCTAGAATTTTATACATTTTAAGGGTTCTGAAAAATTTAACTGTCAAGTCAGGTTGACTCTAGTCTTAGTTCACATCTATTGATTTCCCAAATACATAGCAAGAACAAAGGATTCTAAGTTTCATTCTTTTACCCACATTACTTTCATAATATTGCTTATTTCCTCCTAGAAAGAAGTAAACATCACAGCAAGCAATTCCCTATGATAATGGAAATAAAGGGAACTTTAGAGACAGCATTGGAACTGGAGTGGATGCTGCACAAACCAAGAAGTCAGAAGAATTTGCTGAAGGAAGGGAAAAGCACTGAAAAGCTCTCAAATGAAAACATCAATGGATATTATCACTTCACTCGCCACAGTTCTGAATGTTAAACAATGGTACTGGTCACATGCTGTTGAGTGAAAGAAGCCAGACACAAAACAGCACACATTGGATAATGTTAAAGTTCATAAAAAGACAACTCATCTATGCTTATGAGTTAGGACAGTGATTAGTTCTGAAAAAGAGGGAGAAAGTAAAAACTGGGAAAAGACAAAGGGCAGATGCTGGGGTGCAAGTGATCTTCTGATGTCTTGACTTGAGTAATAATAACTACACAGTTATAGTCACTTTGTAATATTCACTGAGCTAATTCCCTATGATTTGTGCATTGTTTTTTGTGCATTGTTCTATACATAGGTTATACTTCAACAAAAAGTGTATTTAAATACATAGCAAATTATATAATTTCTAATATTATCAAACTTTTTTCACCAATACTTTTTCGATATGGCCTCTTACAGTTAGATGTAAAGTGACTTCACAGTAATACAAATAAAGATTGTTTACTTCCTTTTTTCTCAAGCAAAATCCATTTATACATGCTAAGTCAGTATAAACCATCAAGGTGTTACAGACTCATTTTTAAAACAGCCCCAAATCTCACCTCTCCTTGTATTCAAGCCCTGGTCTATGTGACGTTGCAGCTCCCTCCCATTA
The DNA here is from genome assembly GCF_048564905.1 of Vicugna pacos. Classification (NCBI taxonomy): domain Eukaryota; kingdom Metazoa; phylum Chordata; class Mammalia; order Artiodactyla; family Camelidae; genus Vicugna; species Vicugna pacos. Next base: position 38,142,509 of record NC_133001.1, read on the forward strand.
AGAAGTAGAGTCTAACACCATACACAAAAATAAACTCAAATGGCTTAAAGACTTAAACATAAGACAAGATACCATAAATCTAGAAACGAATACAGGCAAAACATTCTCTGATACAAATGTAGCAATATTCTCCTAGGGCTGTCTATCAATGCAATAGAAATAAAAACAAAAACAAACAAATGGGACCTAGTTAAACTTATAAGCTTATGCACAGCTTAGAGGAAACTCTAAACATAACAAGAAGACAACCTATAGAATAGGAGAAAATATTTGCAAATGAAGGGACTGACAAGGGCTTAATTTCCAGAATATATAAACACCTCATATAACTTAATAACAAAACAAAACAAAACATAAAAAACATAACCCAATCAAAAAATGAGCAGAAGATCTAAACAAACATTTCTACAATGAAGACGTACAAATGGCCAACAGGCACATGAAAAACACCAGTCAGAATGGCCATCATTAACAAGTTCACAAACAATAAATGCTGGAAAGGGTGTGGAGAAAAGGGAATCCTCCTACCCTACAGGTGAGAATGCAGCTTGGTGCATCCATTATGGAAAATAGCATGCAGATTCTTTTAAAAACTAAAAACAGACTTACAATATGATCCAGCAATCTCATTTCTGGGCATACATCTGGAGGAAACTAATTTGACAAGATACATGCACCCCAATGTTCACAGCAGCACTATTTACAATAGCCAAGACATGGAAGCAACCTAAATGTCCATCGACAGATGAGTAGATAAAGAAGTTGTGTGTGTGTGTGTGTGTGTGTGTGTGTGCGCGCGCGCGTGTAAAATGGAATACTATTCTGTGGTGTAAAAGAATAAAACAATGCCATTTGCAGCATGGATGGACCTAGATACTATCATAACAAGTGAAGCAAGACAGAGAAAGACAAATATCACATAATATTATTTATATGTGGAATCTAAGAAAATGACACAAATGAACTTATTCACAAAACAGAAACAGACTCACAGACATAGCAAACCAACTTAATAGTTACCAGGAGGGAAAGAGGTGGGGAGGGATAAACTAGGACTCAGGATCTGAAGATATGATTGTATACAAAATAGATCAACAACAAGGTCCTACTGTACATCACAGGGAACTATATTCAATATTGCATAATAGCCTATAATGGAAAAGAATATGAAAAGGAATATATATGTATAACTGAATCACGATGTTGTGCAGCAGAAATGAACAACACTGTAAACTGACTATACTTCAATTAAAAAAAAAAGGTGTGTATGCAATAATGACCAAAAAGGAAATCTATTAAATTAGAAAAGAGACACTCATCAAGTTGTTCTTAGTCCAGTAATACCATAAGGAGGAAAGTCTTACATAAATAAAATCAACAGTAATTGGAAGCAGAGGAGCAGGTGGCCCAGCTAGTTCCACCTCAGGAGGAAGTCTGGGGGAAAGTTGGTAAGGACATAAGATCACTAGAGGAAGAACTTAGGTCAGATACAAAAGGGCCAAACTGGGACTGCGTGCTGGAGAACTGTGGAAACTCAGACCATTTATGTCACCTGCTGTGCCAAGATCGTTTTCACTAAAGACGGATTTATGACTATGAACATCGTTTCCCTTGTTCATTGTTACCATCACTGTAAGAAGGCTGGAAACAGGCTCGGTGGGCTTTGAGAAAGAGGGCAAGGTGAGGACGGAGGGAGGATGGGAAAGGGGGAAAAGGGAGGGAGAGTACACAGCTCTCCCTACAGTCGTCCCTTGGTAACCCAGGGGGCTTGGTTCCAGGACCACCTCTCCCCCACTCCCCGAAGATACCATGGATGCTCAACTCCCTCAAATAAAATGGCACAGCACAGTCTGCCTTCCCTATTGCAGAAGTGGAACCTGCAGATACAGAAGGCTGACTATAGCAACTTGAAGACATTTATATTAGCTCCATGAAAATTTCTTCTCACTCCAAAACCTTTGAAGCAAACCAGAAATGTCAACAGACTAACATACATCACTTTTCCATCTACTTAAAATAAAACATTGCAAGAAGCTGACACTCACGAGGCCCTAGGCACTGTACCAAACAAATTTCAAATTCAGCACGGTCCCCCACCCCAGCTCAAAACGCCTTTACGGTCTCATCCACCTTCACCTGTGGTTCTCACCCAGCACAAGCACGGCCATGTTCTGCCACGCCCCCGTCTTAGTTTCTTCCAGCCTTAGTGACCTCCCCACCCCATTAGCATCTTCCCCAAACTGCAGTTATTTGAAGGTAAATCTACTTCTACACGGCAAACTCAGAAGAGACAAGTAAAACCATTAAGAGTTAGTTCTAGTAAGACAGTAAATATTAAAAATAACCATCTTGCTCACAGCCGTATTCAATATAAAATACCATATACCAAATAAAATTCAATATAAAATACCTCAGTGGAAAATTCAGTTCAAATGCAGAGCCTACACGAGGAACAACATACTATTTAACTATTTTGTGTCAAATTTGTAAAGAAAAGGAAAAAGGAAGGAGAGGAGGGACCCAGTCCCTGGGCTCTCTACCTCTAGTGGGAAGTACATCCTCTCTGAAACGTAAAGTAGAATGAACTCTGCAGGATGAATTGGGAACCAGTCATTTCTCTTCTAAACATAATCACAGAGTCACATGAAGGTTTATGTTCAAGAGTGCCCCCCCTAACAGCGTTTTACTTATAAAGGAAAGATAGAAACTAACCTGAAAATCCAACTTGAGGGGAGATGGATAAATGAATTATCCCATATCCATTAACTGGGATTCTCTGTCAGCATTAGATTAATTTTTAGAAGATTATTTTAGAAGATTATTTAATAATACATGTTACCTATTAAGTATAAAGACAGTTTTCACACCTATCTTTACAGTCTCATCCACCTCCACCTGTGGGTCTCACCCAGCAAATATAATCTCAAATTTCTATATATGTAACTGGTAGGAAATACAGTAAAATATATCAATTTGGTAATTTATGTTTTTTATACATTTCTCTCATTTCCAAACTTTAAATAAGTGTGAATTATTTTTATAAATAGGAAAGAATGTGATTTTTAAAAGAACATGTCTTTAAATGTCATCTGTGATTTTCTGATGAAATAGGAACTTTCTCTCCTATGACACTGAATAGTGTTTCATTCATTTCTTACAGTACATGCTGCCTTCATGTTTTAATTAGATGTGAGAACAGTGATCTTCATAAGGGTAGGAACTGAGTTACCAAACTGTTTTTTCTGAGTACCCTCACTTAAACTGTCATTAAATATCTGTAAAGTGAGTGAAGGATGAATGGCACATGGTGAAAAAATTTATGTGGATGGGCTGCTTAATTACAATGGATAAAAAGAGTGGGTAACAGTTAATTACATAACATGAAGTTTTCTGAAAAGCTTTTCAATATCCTCAAACAAAAATAATGTATTATATATAAAATACCACACTCTAATATTGATTTCTGAAATTATAAAAAACCTCAATCCTGATATGGACACTTTTTTTTTTTAAGTAGCACAGTAAGATCATGCTTTGGCATTTACCCTTGTTCCAAACATACTGCAATTATAAATTACAAAAGATTAAAAAAAAAAAGCGATCAACATCTCAGTTGGTATAGAAATACATGGTAGCAGGTGGGCCACTGAACCTCTGGGTCTGCAGTCTAGAGAGGCAGCCAAGAGTTCAGCAACTGAGGGTAACAAACTAAATGTATCTATGCAAAAACACCTCTCCCTCAGCAACCGGAATTTGGCTAAACATCTCATCATGCTTAAAAAGGTAAATGAATGAATACATTAAAAAGTGAAACAAGGCTGGAGGGTTTGGCTCAGTGGCTGAGTCTGTGCCTAGCATGCATAAGGTTCCAGGTTCAATCCCCAGTACCTTCATTAAAAATATCCACATACATACATACAAACCTAATTACTCCCCCCTTAAAAAATTTTTTTTAAATGAAACAAGAACAGGTTAGTTATAAAAAAAAATAATTAGAAATCTTAGAAATGAAAAACAGTCTTAGAATGAAAAGTGTAAGAGACGGCATCAGGTCTGGGTAAGCATAGTAGAACAGCAATTAGAAGACTGGAAGATGGAACTGAGATATTCATGTGTAAGGCAACAAAAAATGACAGGAGGATTAAAGCACAAATAGAGAGGCTCTAACACTTGTCTAAAAGGAGCTTCCCCTGAAGAGGATGGTGAAGAAGCAATATTTGAAGAGGTAATAGCTGATCATTTTTCAAAGTTGAGGAACGACCTGAGTCTTCAGATGGACAATGCACTCTGTCCACTGAGTGAAATCAAGACAGACCCAAATACAGATGTATCACAGTGAAACTACAAAACACAAAGAGCTCAGAGATGATCTCAAAAGAGAGAGGTCATCTACAGAGGTATCAAAAAGAAGTCAGAAAGACATTGGTATAACGTAATCAAGAGTATTGTTGGAAAATAACTGTCAACCTAGAATAGTACACCTGACTGGTCTCATTATAGAATGTGCTCCAAATAAAGATACTTTCAGACAGATACATACTTAGCAGTGATCCTCATTTAAAGAACCTTTAAAAGATGAGATCTCAAAATACAGATTAGAAAATAAAAACACAGGATACCCTGTTCATGTGAAATTCAAAATTGGGGGGGGTTACTTATTTATTTTTAGAAGAGGTACTGGGGACTGAAGTCAGGACCTTGTGTATGCTAAGCATGCACTACTCTACCACTTGAGCTAGAACCTCCCCCTGTGAAATTCAAATTTAATGAACACTTTAATATATGTCCCCAATTATTTGCTGTTTATCTGAAATTCAAATGTAACTGCATTTTATCTGGCAATCCCACCATGAAAAAAAACATGAACCCAGAAAGCAAGCAGAGGATACAAGAGACAATGCTGGGTGCAAAAACTGATAAAATGTCAGTAAATTCATTTCACTATTAACTGTATGAAAAAAAAAAACCCCTCAATTTCCATTAACTATATTTTGAAAATAACTCTACAATGATAATTCTTATCTAAGCCACAAATCCATTTTCTTTTCTAAATGCAGGAAGTTGTCATTAAGGGCCTTTGGACATCTCTGTGTTAAAAGAAATGGAAATCCACTGTTTTCCCAGCATGAATCACAAAGCCTGTTTATTGTAAATGGCTCAAGCAATTAATTATAAGAGACTTGTCTTCAAGTGATGAATCACTTCATCTCACCCTACCTGTCCGTTTTAACCCAGCACTATGCCACAGGCCATGTTCTTACCCCCAGCCAAGCAGGTTTTCTGGAGTCTCACCTGCACTGCCTAGTCCCTTCAAAGTACTCAAAGACCAGTATTTCTCCATGTGCTCACCACACTGCAGTCACCAGAAATTTTTGGATAATCATTAGGAGGTCTGAAATGGAAACTACAGTTCAGGCAAGCTCTTCATAACCAAAAAGTCCCACGATAGCTTCCTTATGTGGATTAATCAAGATTGGTGAGTTTCATTTAATGACAGAGATATGGCCCTGAAAAATAAAATCTCCATTTCCTCTTCTATGGTCCAAATAAAATTCAGTTTCAGATGCACTTTGGGGTGCTTTCTGTCAAAAGGGAGTCTGGCAGTGAGAGTTGTGGTCCTGAGCATGACTGTGTCTTAGTGTATCTGCTCTATAAATTTATTTTATTAAGGCAAAACAACCAGTGTCACAAAATGATGCCAAAAGAGAGTTATGTGGACAGCTCTTTCATATCTGCTTTAACGGGCTCATCTGGAGTCAGCTGAAATTCAGCTAGTTGGGCGAGTGAACAAAGCAAATTGCATCCTGCTGATTCGGACTGATTTAATTACACTAAATCCAAAGGGCAGGACCAATGTCTTACTCATCATTCAACACATATCCTCAGTCTGCAGCTCAGCAGTCCCTGCCAATTAATGTGTGTGGATTATTCAGTATTTTTAAAGATTTCAAGATTATTTATGAAAAAGGAATATACAAACACTGGATTCTAAAAGCATAGACATCTTCTAACTATGTATTTTGGCACTGCCTACAGCACCTTGGCACATGCTAAAAATATAGAAAACAGTAGGTTGATTTTATACCTATCAACTAATGAAAGAAGTAAATTTGTTTTAACCATATCAAAAGAGATAATGCCTCTTTTTAAAAGCCACTTTTTAAACTGAAGTATAGTCGATTTACAATGTTGGGTTAATTTTTGATACTTTCTTTTAATAAAAGATTTCACTAAATAGATTGGTCCCAAAATATTTTCACGACCAAATTCTAGTGTTAAAACTTAGATTTACACCTAATTTCATTTTTATTTTTTTTCAGATTTACACCTAATTTTAAAGAACTCATTCATGCCATGGCAATGTTATGAGCGTGTGAGAGTACTCAAAATGCAGGGAAGCCGTGTGAAAGTAGGAGTTCCTGTTATCATTTCCATGCGGTATTACTTCATTTAATTCCAGTTCTACATCAAACCTTTAGCATAATAATCAAATGACAAATAACTGCTCTAGCTCCACCAGGAAATTTAATTGTATTGTTTGTTATGATAAATGAAGCAAATTACAACAATCCCATAATGTTGAGCATAGTGAGGGCAGGTTTTAGAGCTCCATGTGTGTATATGTAATAAATCATTCCTTTGAAAAGATAATTGCAGCACCGCTAGAGAGGAGGGGAGGAAAAAAACCCCAACTTGGAGGGCAATTATGTGAAAGCTCCTCAAATTAACTTTGCACAGTTGGTTCTTTGTTACGAGTACCCATTATGGAAAGTTGTTTCAGGACATTAATTCACTTAGTTGAAGGAAATAATGTAATTCTAGTTACTAATCACTTTAATTTTAAATGTGCTTTGTAAACTGAGAAGACATTAAACTCTAAGAACAATGTGGAACGCACAAGTAATTAGATGGTTAATGGGCTCCTTTTGAAAAACTTCAGCATAACATCAGAACGCTTCAAGGCTCTAGGAAAAACCAAGGTTATGTGTAATGTGAGAAAGTTCTATCCAGTTTTAGGGGCCAGTAATATGACAAAGGGAGTGAAATTAAGCCCTTTTCTCAAAAGCAATTTTAACAGATTATGATGAATGAAATCAGATTATTTTATGAGTCAATATTTTCTGTAGTGTAATTTAGCAGTGCCTTCTTGAGGCACCAAGAAATGGAATTTTCTGTGATACTTCACTCCAGAATCCATGCCAAAAAGTACAACACTGTTTTGCAAATATCCTCCTGAGACAAACCTAAGCCAGGGTTTAGAGATACTGAGCATCAGTGCAACTGACTGAGGCGGAACCATTTGTATGCTCAGTATGAACAAAACTTGCCAAGGGTCACTCCATTCCAGCCATGTCAGAAGAAGGAAAATGCAAAAAAACTCGAGGAATTATTTAAAGGATTATTTAAAAATTATTTAAAGAATTCTCCATTTTATTTTGCTAAATGAAATAGCAAATGATTACTTGCAATTTTTCACTTCCATGGTGGTGTTTTTATGAATACAGACTGTTAGAACCTTGAACCAGCCAGAAGAAGGAATATATTAGATAATCATCCTTTCTTATTAAATAAAACCAAATTAATTGCTTTCACTTCTGCTAGTTCTCACAACAGATGGCATATCTTCTGTTCTCATGAGCTAGTATCTACATTAGTAATACTTCACAGACATACACAAAATTGGTAAAGGAAGCCATGCTGCACACAGAGACAGAGGAGGTGTAGGACTTCAATCCTGCCCGGCCCTCTTAATTATCTGTGTGACTTTAGCAAAGTTACTTACTTTCTCAGTTTGTAATGGCAATTAAAAATGTCCAAATCCCACCCTACCCCCAAAATATGTATATGCATCATCATTTGACATTCAGAGAAATTAGGAGCACCTGACATTCTAGAGTGTATCTAACATTAGCCATGCAGGATTAGAATGGTAAAGAGTAAGGGTCCGCCTCTCTCTATAGCTTAATGGAGCAAGCAGATATGCCCGATCACAGGGACACTTCAGGAAACTACATGTCTGGGATCTAAAACTTGTGTGACAGACCACACATACAGCGATTTCTCTCTCCTCACGCACAACCTCTATCCCAGATGACAGAGAAACACTGGCAGCAGAGAACAGGAAAGTCCCTACAGAGTCATATAACAGGATAGCACAGGACAGAAGTTCTAGAAGTTTCCTGGAGCATCCCTATTCAGGATCTGCTGGATCACCTCTAAGTGCTGAAGGCTCAGTACTTCCTCAGGTGTTTCACTAGCGTCAGGCAAGTGTATTCCACAGAAAAGCTTTGCTGGTTGTTGTTATAAATATGCCTCCTTATAACTCCATCCTACTGACTTTGGCTTTTGAAGCAACTCATAAAAGTCTTGTTTCGTCACACAGTTGATCATTTATTTAAAGACATGTTTATAAGGCAGCTATTACTTCTCCTTGGTCTGCACTTCTCCAAGCTAAACATCCTCCTGTTTCCAGGCCCTTCCCAGGCCTGGCTGATCTTATCAACCAAAAGACAATGAACACCAAGTACTCAAACACCAAAAACCCAAACCCCAAATTCAGCCTGACTGGCACAGTACAAGGTCATTACGGCCAATGCCCTGCTCATTCTGTTTCTACTAATGCATCCTAACAATGAGTTAGAGCTTTTCGTATAGATTTTTACCCAACATTGGTGAAACAACTTGGTTCACAAGGTAGAATATATAACATTTAGCCATCAATTCATTCTTCCATCCATTTAATTCAAACTTCCATCCACATAATATGATCTTCCAATGGTATCATAAATTCTACTGATTCTTGCATAATGTTGCAAGAACTACTCCCACATACCTAGCGCTACTACAGGTTTGCAGATATTTCTCAAAAAGCATCTTGGACACCCTCTCCTTGAGCAGTTAATTCTAACTTTGCCATCACACTCTCATCTACGATTTGAAGGCAAAACTTTTTAAAGAATGGTATGCCCACGTGCATTTAAAAGAAGATTCCTTTTAAGTCAGCAAAAGCTCTACAAATCATACTAGTTACATGGATGCAGTACGGAAGAAACAACTTACTTGAAAAAATTCTTAGGCAATTAACATATTCCTTTGACATGAGCCATTTTAATAGGGATTAATCTCTATCTGTTAATGTCACCTTAATCTACTCTATCCTATGAATACATAGAGAGCCTCAGACCACAAGTCAGAGGACATGTGCTGTGTTCTCGACATGGATTTTCATTCAATAACACTCTTGGAGGCTCTTTCTCTGCTTACTTCAGTGTACACATATTTCCAAGTTAGTAACACCACCACCTTCATCCTAGACATGTACAGGGAAATTAGGAGCATTAATTGGACACCTCTCAAAGTAACTGAAACAAAATTTGATACCATATACGGGTACTAAGCTAGGCATTGGTAAACGTGAGTTACAACCTCAGCTCTGTTTAGCCACTGGGAAGTCATTCAGCCAGTCTGGGCTTGGATGTTCTTATTTGTAAAGAAGAGACACTGAACTAGATGATCTCTGAAGATCATCTCCTGTATGTTTCAATATATTCTGAACAAGAGCACTCAGGTACCTTTAATTACATAGTTTTACATTATTGACTAAGACATGTGTGTCTATTCTAATATCTGAGATTTCAAGGTAGCCAGCAACATTCTGATGAGGAAAAAAGGGAACTCTGCTGCCCAATCGTATGCTGGTAAAGAGGTGGTACTTCTAGGTACATGTATGTGCTCATGTGTGCACACAACCATGTGTGGATTTGAGGTGACTAGCATGGAGCCCACAGGGAGCTCCAGAATGTAATCCTATCTTCCATGGATTGCATCACCAATAGAAGGCAACAGGTTTCATAAAGGTTAAATAGTGGTGAAGCAATTCAAGCAACCATACATTAAACTTCTATTTCCTAAAGGAGTGAGCAGGTGGTGGTTCACTGTGTGACCATCACATGCTGGGCTAATGAGCAAAACGGGGCAAACAACTCAGCTTTCTAAAAAGCAAAGCTGTTGAGCTCATATACCCACGAATTCAGTTAAGCTTACCTTGACAAAAGGTGTTGTTAACCCGCTTATAACCTTGTAGGCATTCCATCATTTGGCTATATCCGTGATAAGCTGTCAAGAAGAAAGAATTCTGTTACACACTCGGTTTAAGTTCCTACAACCCTAAATGGCTATATGCAATGACCAAAGCCACATAAAGCATCAGTGACCTTACTCATTTCTAAGATACCAAGCCAATGTCTATCAATTTCTTCTACATTTTCCTTGTTTTTCAGTATACTTCATATTTTGTAAGATAAAAATCCCAATTAGTTGTAACTCTTGATTAATTCAACGAATCATAAAATTGTTCTATATTTTGCTCAAATTAGTGATTATTTATATCACAAAAAAAAACAATTCCCCTCCAATGATTAACTACAGGCAGCTGAATTTTCTTCTAACAGACAGGGTGACTATACATCATGGTCTGCCTGGGACAATCTATGGTCATAATCTGTTGTTCCAGCAAAGTTCCTTAATAACACTCCATTTCACTCCCAAAAGGGTTCCAGTTGAGACAACAAATTATACGCTCGCCTCAATTACAGGCTCACATACTCCAGTTAAGAGCAATTATTCTTCCTACCATAAGGCTGGAAAGAACAGAAGGTGATGAGCGGAAGCTGGGAGATGTAAGGGCTGCTGTGATCAGCTGTACGGTTCACCACTGAGAAAACTCACCCACAATACAAATGATGCGGTCACCAATTTATCATTTAAAAAAATTTTTGTAGGATCAAAAGTCCTAGTCAAATTTTGACTTCCTAAAGTGACACCTGATAGACTTCTTGGCGTAAGTCCTGGGACCAAGTTGACCACATCTTGACTCTGCCTATCAATAGCTCTGCAACCTTGAGAAACAAGGTTTCAAATGGAATCCTGCACCTTGAGAATGCTCCGATCTACCACACAGCTCAGGGTTGCTGTGCAGCGTCAAGATCATTTAGGCAAAATGCCTACTGTAGTGTTTGACAAACACAAGCACTCACTAAGTGACATACATCACTGTTTCCTGAAGTAAGGTGTTCTTTTATTAAGATAATGAGTAACAGAAGATGGACGGTAATGAAAACAGGAGGGAGGGTTAGACCACGGAAAAGACCTGAACAAGAAGTAAAAAAAGAAAGTTGCAAGTAACAAGGAAATTTTCTTTTGGAAAATACAATTATCTTGCCCCTAACACATGTTTTTTATTCTCTCTGCTCATCAACAGGGTGTTTACCAGTGACGTTCCTCTCCTCATTTACTTCCTTCTCTGCCATACTTCCCTTGTGGGAAAATGGCTAAAGTGAGGGGTCTGGGAATGGTGGGTTAAAGAAAGAGAGGTTGGTACATGGGGAGTCGCCCATGCAGCCCTTGGCCACATGAGTAGTCTTGTCCCATGTAACAAGGACACTCTGTATGTAGCAGGTGACCTACAGAGATTGTGGGATCTCTGTCTGAAATGTTCAAAGGCAAAGAGAGATCATATCTTGTTTAAAAATTAACAGTCATCTACTCCAAGTCAGGAAGCCAGACCAGATGATCTCTTAAAGTTCCTCCATTTAGGATTTGATGTTAATTCTTTCTAAAAACTTTTAAAGGACAAGCGACTTGTTCACACTAAGTACATTTTTAACAGATTACAGACTATTTAATGAAATCATCTGCAGATTTAAAATTAAGTTTTCACAGTAAGAACTGATCAACAATGAAAGGCCTTTCTGTATACGGCTAAACAAAAACTTCAAACATTAAATAAAAGCCACTTGAAAACGAAAGTTTGAACTACTTTGAGTTAAAAAAAAAAAAAAGGCAAGGAACACAAAACTCCAGCTTATAAAGCCAAGGAAAGTCTGCTTTCTTCCAAAATGAGTCTGATTTAGACAGTAGTACCAACCAAGGAAAGGAAAGTTTTTTAAATGACACAGGAAGTATGTGACCCTGAGTGTGTGTCATAGGATGGCACAAATGCAGTAAATGTCAAGATGTTAATAGTTCACTTCATTAGAATTAATCTCTTCAATTTTACACATTAAATGAACCAACATATGAATATATTTTCACCAACGTCTAGTAAAAGGGATAGCAACTTTGTACTTTCACGTTTGAGTTGAAATTACCAACATTAAAACACAGAGCTAACAGAACCACATAAAACAGTGAATTTATCCCCAAATGATATAATTCTAGATAAAAATGACAAAAGGTCAAGAGTAAAAGTTAGAGATTAAAAAACAAAAACAAAACAAAAAACGTTAACATTTATGGTTCCCTTTACTCCTGATTTCTGTCCCTGTTTGCAACTTTGGGATTTGGAAATAAGAGGAAAGAGAAGCAGCAAATAAGCAAAAGATACACAGAGAAGGGGAGAAATGGAAAAGAAAAATAAGAGATAAAATGGAAAAAGTATTAGAGAACATAAATGTAGCCTCAAAACCAAGTCGTAAGAATTAGACTCTTCAAGCCCTTAGACTTAGCTGTGGGAAACACATATCCTTCAGAATATTCCTAAAGACAAACTTAACCAAAACAGGAAGGGTAGACATTTTTAAAAAGGCAATGATTTTTCAACATTTTAGATACAGACTCGTTTCATGATCCGTAAGTCTCAACAGCAAGTGACAGAGCTGGGAGTCAAACTCAGGTCTACCTAACTCCAAACTCCATGCTCTTGAAATCATATCTAATGTCTCCCAGATGTCCCTTTGGTCAGGCAGCCACAATAATTTTAGGCAAGTGGATATTTCAGTGAGGAGGGACCATCACACTCAACCCACTGGGGGGGAAATCCACATTGCCAATCACTATTGAATCTTGTACAAAGTCCATTGGGGACACTGTCTCAGTACTGAATGTCCTTATTTATGTGGCTTTTTCCGCCTAAATGAAGAATTCATTAATTATCAGAAACTTTAGTAGGTATTTCCAAAAGCTGTTTCTCCACAAGAAGATAGGAGCAATTATTAACAAAATAAGTGAAATTAACTTTAGACAATGAAAGATTTAGAGAACATGTAAGTTTGTGAGACAAGGAAGTCCAAATTAGAGACACTTATTTAACACAAATTATGATGATGATGGAAGAATAGTATATGAGACAGACTTATGGGAGTGGTGATTCCAAGATGGCAGATTCTAGGTTGAACAGTATTTTTTAAAAGGCAGTTGAGACTATCAATCAAATCAATAGAAGTTTAAAGAAGGGTAAAATAAAAAATATCCAACTGAAGCAAATGAGAAATTCCTTGCAGCACAAACTATAAAAAACAGCTATAAAAATCTTCAATTAAATAAAGCAAAAGGTGATAGAAAAAACTATTACTTGCTTTCTTAGGAAAAATGTGATGTATAAGAGGGAAAAAAGTCAACATAAAACAAATTACTTCTGTATTTCAAAAAAATATTAGGAATCAGTTATCCAGCGTTCACACTATATTCAGAAATTTGGGGGAAAGTCATAGAAAGATGTAAATCTAGGCTTCTTCACATCAACAGGTTCTCAAAAGCAGATTTTATAGACTAATCAATGCATATGGGTGTCGACAGAGTTTCATGTCATGAAAAGTGGGATAATTGAACAGTAGCGAGTAAGAGGAAAAGGGGAAAGCACTGTCCTGGTGATTAAAAATTTCTCTTTCACACATCAGCAATCATTCATTTCTCCATTTTAGCTTTTCTTTCAGTGAAGTCTAAAAACCTACAAGAGAAGTGGTGGACATTAATAAAAACTTAATTTAAGTAATGTAACATAAGAAATAATGGCACTGACTTGTTCCAGGGTTTGAAGCATTTAATTATCACTTTAGAAGAGATCTTATTTTTCTTTCCCCTGAGGAAATACAGCCTATTTTAACACACTGCCTCTGAAAAGACTTTTTCAAAAATAAGTCATCCAACTGGACAAGGCAACTGATAGCTATGTCTATTAAAAAACAGAATCAATATGAAAGCTTTCTCAGACTTGCAAGGTTTCTGGAAATGCAAATTATCACACTAAATTCTACAATTCTGAGTGATTTCTTTGAAAGTCTAATGTTGTTTCACCATTAAAAGTCACCATAAGGAAACAGAGGCGCAACAGTAACCTGCAAAGGAATGATGGAACAACACTTACTCGGCTTCTTGGGGCATTTCTGGCATTTGTGGAAGCCCCAGGAGGTGCCCACGGTTCCACAGCAGTCCTCTTGCTTTGAAAGGCCAGGGAGCGCCTTGCCACACTGCAATGATGAGGTGTGAAATACGAAGGTTAATTGAATGCAGGATGCCCAGCTCCAGAGCACTGCTGTGCTTCACCGTCACATTATAAAAGAGTTCCTTTGCTATGGTCACAGAGCTGGGACGGGGATGTGGAGTGGCTCTGAAACCTTGGAACAAAACACCAGGACATAATCAATAGGACACTAAAATGAACAAGCATATTTCCAAGAGCTCCTGGGCATTCTGAGCATTTTCAGAAAACCTGTCACTGTTCAGAGCACTGCATAAAACTGAACTTTTCAAAGTCATTTTTTTTCCTTATTAAGAACCTCAAAACTTAAGAGAGAAGTTAAACTCTTTGAGTTTCAGCTGTCTGTTGAACTCTCTGCTGTGGACCCTCAGGGAACAGAGCTGTAAGGGAGAGGTGAGGACAGAGACCTTGAGAACGTGGCACAGATCCCATCTACAAGAGGTCTCTGTCCTTCTGCCACACCAAGACCTGGGCCGGACACCAGCAGGGCCGAGCCAGGTCAGCTCTGTGAGACAAAGGCTCCAGGCATCCAAGCAGCCTGACCCAGGGAAGGCAGCCCAGCTCGGAAGGTGATGGCAGGTTTAAGTCAGGCCAGCAGGCAGAAGGGCCAGGCTTCAAGGCCACCTGAGCAACATGAGTTGACCAATGGAAAGATCCATCTCGACTCCTTGTCAATCAAGGTCAGAAGAGGCTGGGAGGCAGGGGTCTCAAGTGAGAGCAGCTCCGTGAGGCTGGGAAGGCTCTAGGAAAACATACTGCTCTGGGTACCGATTTTGAGGCTGGTTGTGCAGGGAGGGCCACTTGGCTCTTCATCCCTTCTGTGCAGGCTAAGCCCACGTCCCACATCTAAGGGGGTCCCTCTGCCTCAATCTCTACAAGATTCTCAAACGGTTTCCAGAGCCATCTTTCCAAAGACAAATCTGATCACAGTACCCTACTGACTGAAAAGTTTCAGTCACCCTCTGCCATCTGAAGACTGCCAACTCCCCAGCATGACACGTAAGGCCCTGCCTGTTCTCACCTTAGACCAGCTTTCTTCCCCATCTCCTCGGCCTCTGCACCCATCCTTCAGGCACATCAAAGGACTCCTTATTTTCTGTACCCCAACCGTCTTTCCAAAAAGCGGTTTCTCCTCTCTGGAATGTCCTTCCTTCTTCCTTTGCCTGGAGAAACTTTCTTTATCCTGTAAG
Source organism: Vicugna pacos (assembly GCF_048564905.1). Classification (NCBI taxonomy): domain Eukaryota; kingdom Metazoa; phylum Chordata; class Mammalia; order Artiodactyla; family Camelidae; genus Vicugna; species Vicugna pacos. The sequence continues at coordinate 38,157,956 of NC_133001.1, forward strand.
CCGCAGCCCTGGAGAACCCTCACTGGAAAGCCTCCTGTCGCCTCAATTTCAGCTCCTTCCTCCAACCAGCCTCCCTCCAGGGCACTCTCTAAACAGTTCCGCTGCCTCCGCTATGTGTTCTAATTAAATCCAGATGCATCTTACTCATCTGTATAACCCAATCCACAGGACACATGGCAAATGACTGCTCAATAAGTCTTGAGGGAAGGAAGGCACACACAAGCGGAGGAACTAAGGAACAAACCAACGAGCTGCAGTCCATCCAAGGATGCAGCGGTTCTGTGGAAAACCATGGAAATGAGCACACTCGCCCGGACTAGTGAGCAGAGCACAGCGGCAGAAAGCTGGGGCAGGTGGTGACTCCTGGAAGGGCAGCGGAAAGTAGACGCCAGTCACCAGGCAGGCCTCCAGGGACAGCCCTGCTTTCCCGCTGGGTCCGCCCATGCAGGATTCCGAATGAGGCTCTATGTGACTCCATGTCCGAATTGTAAAACAAAACCAGAGAAGGCCCAGCACAGTTAATGAAGTTTTAGTTACATCTAGCTCTGAAGTCCTTGGGTTTTTGTGGTTTTTTATGATTTCGACAGGATGTCATACGCTCTCCCCAAATCGTCCATGATGAGCAGGGGGGAGAGGAGAGGGGGAAGGGGGAGGGAGAGGGAACTCATGTACGAAATAGAGAACCCGAGGCAAGAAAAGCACATGCTGGCTGGGTTCAGGAAGTTCCCAGACTCCTCCAGCTTAGTCACAGAAGGCTGAAATCTGAAATAGGAAGCATGGAAGAAGGAACACCGCTCCAGGCATCAGACTGGAAACAAAATAATTATGTTAAGAACGCAGTAGTCTCCACCATTGCCATCTGCTGCCAGAGCGTGCTTCCAGTGTGTTCCCAGGTTTAGCACCAGATTTATGTCAGATACCAGCTTGTTTCCGGGTTTAGCAGTCAGGTTTACATAAGACACCGGTGCACATCCCATGTAGACCAGTCTCCTCCCATACTCTCTAGGTTCTTCTATAATCAAGCAAAACTCTCGACACGTGCCATTTTTATATGCTCCAAATTTTAGTAGCAGTTAAAATCCAATTTTCACCTCAGATTCCTAGGATGTTTTATTTGGGAGGGCAAAAATAAATCATTTCTCCCGACCAGGCCTCAGAAAAGGTACAAGGTTTTCATTACAGGATTCAGGCCGCTTTATCCCATGGCTTTGTTTTCGCAGGTCCACAGCCAAAAGCAGCACAAGCCATCCAAATCGATTAAATAAATGGCAGTGTAGGTGGTACCATGACACTGTGTGTTCTCAAAACCGGGTCTGCACAGTGTGAGTAAAGACTGCACGGGATGAAGTCAGGCTTCTAACAAGGCACGAGGTTTCATGTTTGTCCCTTTAGTTATTTAACTATGCAGACTTCAATGTGTAGCCAGGAACTCCATCTCAGACATCTTTGTGGCCATACCCAGGGCTCTCACATAATAGACCATTCACCACCACTAGGTCTTGTCTGTCTAAGCCTGTCTCTCATTTCAAAGCATATCTTACAAGAAATCCAGGAGAAATGTGTTAAATTTATAACCCCATATTTAGCTATTTCAGGTCAGAGAGAAGTATCTGTCCTGTCCATCGAGCAACGTGATACAGCTCCTCAAAGCGCACACAATCTGGGGCTGCAGGCTAGGGGACACTATGACCCCACCTGCGGGTGCTAGAATTCCAGCAGATGCATGGCCCACCTAGGGCAGTCCAAACAGAACAGTGAGGGTTCTGGTAATCAGGTCCTGTGAATGTCAAGTGAAGAAAGCAGAGACAGGAAGATGACGTGCAGCCATGATGGCAGAGTGCAGGTGTGTTAAACAAACTCATTGCCTGAAGTTAGTTGCATGACTAAAGGCTGCAAATCCAGGAAGAGAGGCTCCAACTCGTTAAGCAGGAGACTTTTCAACAGTTAAGACTCCTCAACAATGCAAGAGGCTGACATCTTCGTTGGGAATGAAGGCTGGAGGACCATCTCTCATCAAGTCCAGGATATGAAGCAGGTAAGTCGTATGGTTTCCGCCACATCTGGGGTGCTATACGCTGACAGGCTGCAGTACTTGATTTAGGAAACGCAAATTACTACACACTAGAGGCAACCTCAGGTACTTCTGTTGCTCTCAAGTCTGTAACAGAACTGTGTCTGGGCAGATGCACTCCTACCCATCTCCTGTGTCTTACCTCCTCCCTTCTATCAGCATCTCCAGAGATGCTTACCCCAGCCTGAGCCTCTTCCTAAAGGACTTCTGCAAACTAAATTAAAAAAACAGAAAATCAAATAGAGCTATTCGCAGCCCCAGTCATCATGATCCTTAGAAGACTGGGTGCATGGAAATAACTCACTGACAGTTCCCATCTTCATGTCTATATTAGCACTATACATCAGAAGGTAAGACTACTTAAAAATCATCACAATTACTCCATGAATGTCAATGGTTTGACTTTCACAGCACACAATTATTCCAAGCCACGGTATGAAAATCTTTAATTGTTCAACATTGTGAAGAAATTAACAGACTGCAAGACAACGTACTTTTCTAAATCTTGACTTGATTGAGAATACTTATCTGTGGACTTATCTACAATACTGACTTGCAAAAACTCACTTTTGAAATACCGTACCCCTTTCCTGATACTCAAAATAAAGCTGTGATCACAGCTGGTTTTAGAACTCCCTACAAATACAGGAGCTGAAATGTTCAGTCTTACATGTATCAAGGCTTACAATTTTTGTCAATTCAAGACTCATGGGAGTTGCTCCAGAGATGAACAGTAACTTGAAGAGGGGATAAACATGGGAGCATGGTTTCAAGTGATTCAATTTTCATGCCTTAAAATTACAGGTACCTATAAATATCTTCATTTCAAGCATGTTTGCTGCACTGGGCAGTGGATCTTTCACAAGGAAGCTCCAGCCTTGGGGAAAAGAAAGCAGCAATGGATGGGAATCATTAGACGGGGTCTAAACCCCGGCTCTCGCTGATGAGCAGGGAAATGCTTCACCCATCACTCAGCCTTACTAGATAGAAATGAGACAATAGGACAGCAATCCCAACTTCCAAGGACAGTGGTGAGATCAAATGATGCACATCCAAGCACGGCTGACCCTACTCCAGCAGCTCTGGTGTGGGGACTAGAAGACGGCAGTCTTTGGGGCCGTGTGTTACAGCAGGACAGAGTGTCGGGTACACAGAGCATGGGCTGGTTCTGCACCGTCCTCCTTGGAGGACAACCTATCAAGTGTCCTACTGCTGGCCCGTTTGTTAGGCTCTCAGGATACTTTTAATCAAAGAGTTCAGATAGTTCACCAGTAAAAGGGCCACTTCATAAAGATGGTGACCATGTCAAGGACCTACTACTTAAGACATTTAAAAATGGTAACATTGAAACACTCTTACATATTATCCTTATCACATGTTGGGAACTCATTTTATTTTGTTATCAGGAACCATTATAAAACAAAGTATGAAATACTCTGAGTTTGAATAGAGAACATTTTCTCAAAGAGATTAAGGCACTGGAATGAAATAAATAAAACTTAAAATGTTACAATGATGCAGGTTTTTTTAAATGCTCCTGGAGATTGCACTGAAGTGAAACTTGAAAGAGAGAGGCTCATTCACTGCAGCTCCTTCTTATAAGAGTGTACAGGGCTGTGTTCAGGAAACAGCTGAACAAGGCAGTGACTCAACGGCTGGACTAGGGAGAGACATTCCCAAGGCATGGAGAAGCTTTTGCTAAGCCCAAGACCTAACACCCACTGGAAGGGACCCCAGGGTGGGGCTGGGGGAAGGACAGAGGAAGGCAGGCCAAATACAAAGGAACAGAGAGCGGGTGGGGAAGGAGAGCGAGGTGGAGCTACACCATGGACAATTCTCCCATTTTGGGATTCAATTTGTAGTCAGGTATCAAAATTAATCAGGAGTCAGGGAAACGGAAGTGTCCGTTTCCTCTCCCAGACCAAAAACGTTTTGGATTGCTTTGGATGAAGTATCTGGCATCTTTACAGTTATGTAGCAAACGTGGAAACAGTGATCAAAAAGAGAAGAGTAGGAAAAGATGATGCCTTTTTATAAAAGTGTCTTATTCTACACCTGATACTTTCCCTCAAAAGAGAGAGAGAGTTATCAGGATAGAATACATCATTCATGGGTAAAAAAGGGAAGAAATTATAATTAAGGTCAACATGATCAGTAATCAGAGGACCAAAATATGAAACTGGACAATACAGCCCACTGGCTGTACTTCTCAAACAACTAGCAGAAGGGAGATTTGAAGTCCACCGCTAATGATCTGTCCCCCCAGTAAATGCTGCCCCCAACAAGAGACACCCTAACACAGAGCAAACTCCCAGGCATCTCTATGTTTGGCAGAGTCAGGGCTTTGTGGAACTGACCTTTCCACACAATCATACTCCCTGTGGGCCCAGTGAAGAGTGGTGTAACGATGACCTGCAACTGAGTAAATGATAAGAGCTCAGCTTCTGAAGTTGGACCAACACAGGTCCAGATCCTCACTTTTCCCATCACCACCTACATGACCACGGGCAAAACTCTCAACCTCTCTCTGCCTATTCCCTCTATAACATGGAACTAAAAATGTGCACTTTCACAGCGCTCTCAAGAAAGCAGACAATACATGGAGACAGATTCTCTATGAGACAACCGCATGGCCAGCATACCCTCAGGCTCACAATTAACGTCAGACTTCTTCCTCTGGGCCCTTCACTTAAAAACCTGGGCTTAGTTAACAAATGAGCATGCAGTCTAACAGTTACTGGATATACGATGTACCAGATTCAACTTACAGAGAAGAGATACTTAAAAATAAGTAACTTAGATCTAGACATTTAAAAGAAAAAAAAGAAAAAGAAGTTTCTTCTGTATAGCACAGGGAATCATGTTCAATATCCTGTAATATCTTTAATGGAAAAAAATTTTAAATGAATGTATGTATGTATATGCATGACTGGGACATTGTGCTGTACACCAGAGATTGACACATTATAATTGACTGTACTTCAGTAAAAAAAAAAAAAAAAAAAGATAATAAAATAAAAAACAAAAAGATACTCTTACAATTTTGCTAAAAATGTTCAAGTTTTCAAAAAAGTGCTCTGACTAGTTAAAAAGGAAGATCAGGGAGTAAATGCCATGCAGAGTTTGTGATTAATTGAATTTCATTTTAATTCTACTCAATAAGGACAACATGGTATCAGTGAATTACTATAAACCAATTATTATCAATCAATTACTACCCATGTTCAAGTAGCAGGCAGATTCCACTTTCGAGACATCAAAATCCTTCTTGTCACGTGCCATGTCTTGGTACCAGAGGACCAAGACCAGGAAGTCAAAACAATGAAGCCTGCTCTGCATCTATTCCCAAGCATCCATGGCTCAATCACAAAACACTGAGGAACACAGAACTCCCCAAGACGGGTCCCAGAGAACACACCTCTTCTCATGTTCAGCGAGTATTATGGACTGAATGTTGGTGTGTCCCTCCATGCAAATTGACATGTGGAAGTCCTGATCTCTAATGGGATGATATTAGGAGGCAAGGTCTTTGGGAGGTCATGAGGGTGGGGCCCACGTGATAGGATTAGTGTCCTTACAAGGAGAAGACGACACACTAGAGCACTTTCTGCCTCTGCCATATGAAGGCAGTGAGAAGGTGGCCATCTGCAAACCAGGAAGAGAGCCCTCCCAGGGACTGACTCTCTCAGCATCTTCATCTTGGACTGTCCATCTCCAGAACTGTGAGAAAATTAATACTGGTTATTTAAGCCACCCAGACATGGTATTTTGTTCTGACAGCCAAAGCTGACTTCTACAGACAGCAATGGTTTCTGGTGGGCATCTCCATGCCCAGAAGAGACAGCCTAAGAACCAGGATTGAACAGTACAAATACTGGAACAGGAACCAGAAAGCCTCAGTTGTAGTCCTTACCTACCATAAACTCAACATAAGGCATGAAGCAACTTAATTTCTCTCTGGCCTTCAGTTTCCTCACCGATACAATTCTGATGACAGACTAACTGCTAATATTCACTGATGTGCCAAAATTTTACAATTTTATGAAGACTCTAGTGCAAGGCTGAGGGTAACCAGGCAGCTATGGTGGAATGGTGTCCTGTGTCAGGGCAACCCTGTGAAGGTTGCTGTTCCTTAAATGTTTGATTCCATGCGGCCCCATGTTCCCTAGTCCTGACATTACACCCTGACCTGGAGCACCATGACCAGTAAGGACCAGCATGGGGCCCCTCTTCTGGACCCTGCTTCACTGCCTCCCTTTTCCTGCTCATCAGTACTCACAGAAACAGCAAACTTCCCTGAAAATAGCCATGGCTCTTAACTCCTTTTTAAACCATAAGAATTATAATGAATAGATGATTATCAATAGGCAAAATACTAGAAATCATTCAGGACAGTCATGGAGATGCAGATTTTCCATGCTTTGAGCTGTGACTCACTGAAAAGTCACACTATGGCTGATCAACCCACACAGCCCAGGTGTCCTATAAACTATTCCAAGTGTGCAACTGCCATGCCCCACTCTACCCACACCCAAAAGCGTCCTACTCCAGGGCTCTGGCACAAAGCCTGGAGGCGTTCTGGCAAACAGAAGCTACACCCTCAATTCTATAAATCTGGTTGAGGAATGTGAATCCCCCCCCCCTTTTTGGGAAAATCTTGGACTTCTTTTCATAAAAACCAGAATGAGGGCCCTCAGGGGGAACGTTCTCACCATACGCAATGTAATGATGAATCCAAACTTCTGTCGCAGCTCCTCTTTGTTCCTATCAATCTATTTGCTATGATATAAACACATTTCCACTCTGGCAAAACGACTTCTGCCCATCTTCTGAGTAGAACAGTGCTCTTCTAGCCTGTGGACCAGCTACGGCTCCAAATCAAGCTAGAAAGCCTCATGAGAGCTCTTCAGTGTCCATGTACCAGAACATTAAACATGTTTATTTCCATGTGCCAATAAGGAAAAGGGTCCAAATTTCTGAACCCTATCACTAACGCAACTACAGCAACACATTTGATCAACTTGTTCTGAAGGCCTGCTGTCATAAAGGAGAATATCGTACGACAGGGCCCTGGCAGCGGAACAGGCATTGTCTCATAAGAAGAGGAAAATGCTTAAATACTTCCAGATTTTCTAAAAGAACTTGTAAAAAATTTGCTTTGGCTTGAGTAGAACATTCTTTATAGGCAAGGTTTTTTTTTTCTTTCTTTCTTTTTTTTTAAAGTCCACCCAGCTTTCTTTTATTAGAGTAATTAAAACAATGTTAGGCATTTGGGGTATCTGATACAACCCTAATCCTCTGATATTTCAGGCTATTGATTTTACAAAGTATCTACTGTGACTAGGGCATTAACTGTTGGAAATGTATCCACATTGATTTCTGACAGTGTATTTGTTTAAAGCCGGCTGAAGCCAAACCATTGGCTTCAAGGAATTCCAGACAACTACTTTAGTTTTATGAAACGGTATTTTTTAAAGTTACACTAAGGCAAAAATGGTTTTAAAGTAACTTAAAAGGGGGAAAAGATTCTTAAGCATGAAACTTACCATTCTACTTGACATCTCTTCTAAATAAACGATCACACTTGGGCTGCCTACTCTCTCCATCTCTCCAAGGATTTGAGCATTTCGACAGTCAAGTCTATCAGGCTGTGGTATGTCTTGCTATTCTTACATTGCAAAAAGAATAATTATGTTTTGTCATGATTATATTCCAACATCCTATTTCCCGCTGGCCTTCCCTCCCTTGCAGCAAAAACACAAATTACACCATAAATCCTAGTACTAGATGGTATGAAGATGCAACTTATCCTAACTTCCATTACCAAGGACGTATTCTTTATAAAGAGAAGGTCAAGATGAGGGAGGAAATAAAGGTGAGTGTGTAGACACAGCATGATTATTACCCCTACAGCAATCTAATCACTCCCAAACGATGAACTTAAGGCCTATTTTTCCCCATGCTTATTTCTAGGTCTGTACTGAGAGAAACTCTAGGGGGGCTGCCTTGCTTGTCAGTTTCCTTTTTGTTTACGTAGAGAGGCTGAAAAGAACAACAAAACATTTGGGGTCTCACAGCAATAAGTCAACTGTTAACACGTGCCTCATTTGGTTAAGCTTTCGGTTTTTCTCTATTTCCTCCAAGTACACAGAACTCAAAACTAGTAATTACCTGTGGTTTGGTCACCAGTAGTGTAGAAAAACTGAATGCCACAAGTCATATTAATAGGTTTCTCTAATTCCTTGTGAGCAGGGAACCATGTCTGTCTTGACCACTGCTCTGCCCCTTGTGGCGGGAACACTTCCTACTCCCCAGAGAACCACTGGCTTCCCCATATATTCCGCTCCCTGACTGCTGGTGGGCTGGGACTGCCATAACAAAACACCAGAGACTGGGTGGCTTAAACAACAGACATGCGTCTTCTCTCAGTTCTGGAGGGTCAAAACCCGAGATCAAGGAGCCAGCATGGTCCATTCTGGTCGGGACTCTCTTCCCAGCTAGTAGGAGGCCGCCATCTTGCTATGTCCTCACATAGTGAGCAGAGGGAGTTCTCTGGTGTCTCGTCTTACAAGAATACTAATCCCACTGTATCAGGACCCTACCCTTATGGCTTCATTTAATCTTAATTACCTCCTTATAGACTATCTCCAAGTACACTCACATTGAGGGGTTATGACTTCAACAAATGAGTCTTCCTTTGTTGTAGGAACTGAGAGGCCTTGTGCTCTATGTAGCACAGCAGTAACACAGTGGAGGCCACCAGCGGCCTGCGTCCCTGACAGATGTGTGGCACGGAGCCCCATTACTTTTCAGACATCTAGTGCATACAAAGGGTAACCTTTTGCTGTGTCTGTTACTACAGCACAACCTAGCCTACCCTGACTAACACTAATATATTTACCGACAGCTCATCTATGCCCAGTGTTGAGCTCAGTTCCTCAGTGGTCCTGTCTTCCTGAAAAGCACAAGCTTGTGGGGAAGAGAAGAGAGGCACAAAACCATCAACTTTATGACGATTAAATTCAAAACAGTCTGACTGGGTTCTACATGCAGTAAAAGTTCAAGGGGGAGAGAGCCATGTGGGCTGAAGAAGGAGTGAAAGGCTTCTTGGAGAAGCCAACACTTGAGTTTCTCAAGTTGGAGTGGATCTGAGAGAGCATTTTAGGTACTGACGATATTCAAAGTTTGTACAGTTTGCTCTGCCCATAGATCCTGTGTATATGTGAGAAACATGTGGCGTCTAAGATTGTGGGAGGGGAGGAAAAAAGAAAGATGTCAAAATCATCACAGTCAGAGGACTGCAGGGCTACAAGAGGTCTTGGTAGTCTTCTCAGCCAAGCCAGTTATTTGAAAAATAAAGAAACTGAGGGCCAGAGATATGATGCATTTGCCAAAATGGAAAAAGAGCTATTGACTTGGAAATACCAGCACAAGCTAGTCCCCCCACCTCTCTGAGCCTCAAGTTTCACCGAACTAAATGGGAGACAAGAATACCTTACTTTTCCTTGTTTTGAAGTTGTTTCGAAAGTCAGCTAAGGTCATAAATGTGAATGTTCTCTATCAACTGTTTTATAAAAACACACTGCCTTACTAAGATGCCTGTCCCAAAGCCACAGAACCTTCAGACCATTTTCTTAACTCCATTGAAGCTTGCACATTCTAAACCAGTCCTCTTCAAAGTGTTGTCTGGACAGCATTGCTGTCTTTATTCAAAATATGTAGAACTTTGGTGTCTGGATTTCAGAATTCTCTTCAGGACTAAAGACATTATTTTAAATACCCTCAATGGTGGCAAATCTCTGCTCACTAGAGGCTGAAGTGACCATTGGAATCTTTTGGATTCACTGAGAATACAGTAATGGATGAGCAAAATATCAACGACTTAATTTTCATGAGCAGCTCATTAACTCATTCTGAAACAATTACTTCAAAACAAGTTAAAGAGGGGGGTATCTCAGTGGTAGAGCACATGCTTAGCATGCACGAGGTCCTGGGTTCAATCCCCAGTACTGCCATTAAAAAAAAAAAAGCCATTTAAAACAAATCTCAAAACTGCACAATGGCAGTATCATTAGAATAAATGCACAGTTTCAAAGAGATCTTGTTCAAACAATATCCAAATATACATATAAATTCTTTTATACATGTAAGAAGAGAAAAAAATGGAAGAATGAGGGAAAAAATACTACTATCATCAATGTGGGGGAAGGTGAAGGGTGGAGTCAGGGAACCTTTTTGTTGTCTTTCAATATGGGACAGTGTTGCTTTTTTCAGTACAACTTAATGGGTCAGGTTTTTCATTTGTTATTTTAGTAAACCAGATGGTTCCACTTCATGTTTGCAAAGCTCAGTTCCAACAGGTCATGTAGACAAAGTCAAGAAATGACATCAGATCCTAGAAATACGAGCTGTGACTCTTCAAACACTTTTGTAATGTATAGAGTTCAAACTGACCATAGACTCAAGCCATGGTCTCCTAAAACCACTTCCAACATACCTCAGAACCATCATGTTCAAATGTAATGACCACAAATCTTGCCACTTTGGCAAGATCAGAAGAGACGTAACATGCATCCACTCTGAACCGCCTCACGATTATTTTCAATGCCTACTCCTCTGCATAAACAGGAGTCTAATTAATAGGTATATTATTTTAGTGAGCGCCAGAGGTAAAAAAAAAAAAGATGGAAATCTGCTATTTTATGTCCTGATAAAGGTACTTCCACTGCCAATAAAATGAAAAACATCTGAGAAGACCAAAGAAGCATAAACTGGTCTGTTGAACAGGTCAGGGTAAGTGAACACTTGAAACTGACAGCCTCTTTGGTGCCCAGACACTGGCCTGGGGAAAGACTGGATATTAGGCTGTAGGAAGCGTAATGTCTGGGTCATCACCCATTCTCTGAACCACTCTACTTCAGTTCTAAGAATCTATATTTTGATTCAACTAATGTCCCAGCCCTACATTCTCAATCTAAGTAAAACCAGCGGTTCTTCCCGCCACTGGCAGAAGCCCAGTCACGTGGAGACATGGTTTCTTTCATATACAGTACGTTTCCCCTTTGGGTCTTATTCCTGTCTTTACTGATCTTTTCAACTCCAAGGAAGACAGCCCTTGGCACAAAGCCCATCTGGCAGAGGTGGCTGGAGCAGTACCAACTGACACTGCAGAAGTCTGGGACCAGTCACCACAATGCGTGCGACACCTTCAGTGATACCCTCTGTAAAGGTTTGGCAAGGACGGCCCATTTCAGAGTCACTGGAGACAACCAGACTCACTAACACTCAATTAAATATTTCTTAGATTATGCCAAAGGAGTGGGACAGTGACGAAAAACCCAGATGGCATAGGAAGTGCATAATGTTAATGACTTATTCCACGTGAAGTAGGCCAAACTTCAGCAAATGCAAGCAACAGACCCCAACAGGGCTCTCTGCTCGTGGAGAAGGCAGACGTCAGGTAGTCCTGGCCCTGCCTTCCCTGTTCACTGCCCAGCCGTGTGTCTGCAAAAAGGCCGAATTCACCTGGGAGGGCCCCGCCCCCAGGACCATGTGGCCTGGGAGAATCGGGGAGGGAAGAGAAGAGGGCCACAGACACTCCTAGACCCACTGCTGACCCAGCCTGGCTGACTCAGTCCTCCTCACATAAGGTATAACACAGAAGTGAGAGGCCAAGAGTCTTTGGTGAAATGTTTTACAGTTACTTTCTTTTTAGATTTCTTGTCTACTTAGGCAGTTTGTGGACTCAGCTTAGGGAATTAACCAATGTGAAAGTGTTACGACCATTCTGGCACCATCCCCTATCAGGATAAAATTAGCATTTCATCATAGCTTCACGCCTTACCCTAGTGATACTCACTGTCAGGGCAGAAGAGATTCTAAGGAAATCCAAAAAGAGGTTTCTAAGCAGAGCTTTGTGTCCCAGCTCCCCTGATCGAGCACAACATTCATTTTCCATTCCTGAGAAGAGATTCTGAAAGTCTGCAGCCTGTCCCTACATCTGCATCTCTGCGTATCCATCTCTGTGTTTTCTGCCGTGTGGAACTGAGCGGCATGACAGCTGTTTCCCTACTTTCTCATCAGCTTCCGTGTGGTGGAAACCAGGAAATATTTTTCTTCAAAGTCCTGTGACAATATTGAGACTTTTTAAAAAGTACTTTCAGCCATGTAATTAAGATGCTTTTCCACTGCAGTGAGCTCACACTTTCCTGTTAAGTCTCTATGATGTTTGTTGAAAAAAAAATTTTTTAACAAAAGCAAAGTCTATTTGTTTGGCCCTTCAGAATTGTGTGTGTGTGTGTGTGTGCGCACTGTGTGTGTGTGTGTATATGTGTATGTGTGTGTGTGTATATGTGTATGTGTGCATGTATGTATGTGTGTATATGTGTATGTGTGTGTGTCTGTGTGTGCATGCATGTGTGTTCCAGTGCTAAGATTTGGAGAACTTGAGGATGTTATTGACTTTATCTGCCAAAAGAGACAAATCTCCAATTAAATAATCTTTTTCTCCAATGGCCCATTCTGTTTCTATTTCTCCTGTCCAAAAAGAACTGCTGGAACAACTGCTGGAACCTCTAAGAGGATCCCAAACTGTTCTCGTGTCACTTAGACTGAATTTTTGCCCCAGGGCTTACTATGTATATGGCCAGCAACTAAAGAAAGGCTTTTCCAATGATACCAGAATTTCACATCAAGCAATGGTCCTTTCTTTCCTCATCCACACAAAGCTTATTTTCTTCTATATCAGAGAATTTCATCTTAGAATGTGTTTATTTATTCATTTTTTTATTAAACTGTCTTTCTTGGTGGGGAGGGTATAGCTCAAGTGGTAGGGTGCATGTTTAGCATACATGAGGTCCTGAGTTCAATCCCTAGTATCTCCTACAAAAATGAATGAATAAATAAACCTAATATCTCCCCACCAAAGAAAATCAAATAAATAAACAAACAAACCTGATTACCCCCCCAAAAAACTTAAAAACTATCTTTCTTTAAATTGAAGTATAGTTGCTATACAGTATTATGTAACCTACAAGTATACAGTATAGTGATTCACAATTTTTAAAGATTATACTCCATTTATAGTTATTGTAAAACACCGGCTACGTGGCTATATTCCCCATGTTGTACAATATATCCTTATAACTTATTTTATACCTTATAGTTTGTACCTATTGTACCTTTCTCTTTTTTTCCTGTTCTGGGGATTTTATGGTTGCTAACTACAAAAGTGGGTTTGCATGTTATTTGATTATATTTATCTGTGCTAGAATGCTGAACTAAAAATATCCTATCTTTTCTGTTTACTTCCACTTCAGGTTTTCCAAAATTTCTGTTCTTAGTTAACTCAGGTGTTTATTTGCTACTCTTGGCATCTGCAAAACAAAGGTGTTGAGGCACTTGAATTTTTGTCTCATCTCCTAATGCCTATCTAATTAAGGGGCATGTTCCTACCTTTAACAAAAAGCACATGATTTCACAAGGAGGCAAAGACACACCCAGCATGGAAGCTGGACTCTGAACTCTACATTTCACACAAGGTCTTTTCATACCATCTGGCATCATTAGGTCACTGTAAATGTTTGTTTCCAGTAATTGGGCAATAAATAAAACACGTTTGCAACAAGTAAAAACTCAGATGCCAAGTAAGACTTAACTTTAGGTTACTGTTAAGAGAACCAATTTAAAACAAAGGACACCCTTGTACAAAGGAAAAAATGTACATATTCAATGACCCTGTGGTGCAAAAATAGATTTGAGGGATATTTTCTGAAATGTGGCCTCTCCTCAGAGATGAGAACTTGCCTGGAAATGCTGAAATTTCAAGCACATGAAAACATGAGATTATCCTAAAAGTAGCTGACAATTCCAACCACTGGAGGTGTAATTCTAATTTGATCTATACATTGAGCAAAAAGTCTCAAATATATATGGAGTACCAGGCAGTACAGACAGCTACATCTGCTCAAATTATGACTTTTCAACTACTTCAAACTTGATTTGCATTCAAGAAACCAATTCCTTTTAGCACCCCATATATTCTATTAGATTAATTTCTATTCTTTGCATACTTTAAAGTGAATTTACGCAGCCCAATTCACACAGAAATCAATAGTTTATATGATCTTATGAGCAAGAAATTATTTTTAGGACTCAAAGATGAAACATTACTTTTGATCACAGCAAAAGAATAGGAGTGTTTTCCCCCTTTGTCTTGACACTCTCCATCAAGGTGGAAAACACTGGAGATCTCTCCAATCTCACTCCTCCACCTCTTCCCACTTTACGTCAAGCCAAAGAACTCTCTGCTCCTATCAATTTAACTATCATTCACTGACTACTGAATTTTCAGCATTAATCCTCTCTCCCTTCATCTCTAAAACAGCACTGGATTCCCTGATTGTTATTCAAGAATACATCATTCTTGACATCAACCAAAGATGGGGCTGGCTGAAACAAAGATGTAGCTGCTACTCATCTTTACCTCACAATCCTCCCCTGATCCCTGGCCCCAGGGGTCAGTGAATCAATCAGAGGGAGCCTTTATCTGACTTTTGAAGCCAGAAAGTTCAGAATATACCAACTTATCACCATCTTTTCCTTCACAACAGCCCATAATGCAATTATGATGCTAGCTTCTTCACAAAAGCCTCGGCATTCATCTCTTCATTTTCAACTTGACTTCTTAGATTAGACCTTGGTCATTTCACAGTTGGACCAAGGCCAGCTTCTCTCCCCTGGTCTCCTCATGTCTACCATCCCAACATTCACCCCCATTCATTCAAAAGTTGAAACTTTAAAAATTTTCTAAAAGTTCATTAAATGTATCAAATGTCCTGCTTTTAAGTCCATCGTAAATTATTCTAAGTCTAGGAAATTTGAGTATTTTTCATCCTTTTCTCATAAGAAATTTTCAAATATGCTGAGATAATTCAAAGAATGATACAATGATCACTTGCATTTCCACCCCTCAGAGTCAACAGCTGCTAAAATTTTGCCAGATGTGTACAAATGCGTTTGGAAGTAAATTATAGACATCTTGGCGTTCCTCACTCAAGAATAAGGACATGGTCCTACATACCTCTAATATTATCACACCTAACAAAGTAATAATTCCAAAATATCATCTAACAGTCAGTCCATATTTAAATTTCCTCAATTGTTCCTAAAATGTCTTTCAGAGCTGGGTTTTTATTTAAACAAACAAACAAACAAAAAAACCAAGATATGATTAAAGTTCATACATCACATTTTCTCTTGTCTCTAGTCTCTTTTCAGGAAAGTCTTTTTATGGTACGATTTTTTAAAGAAACCAGGCTATATCCTCCTGTATTTTTAATCTATCTGATGGGGAGGAGTGTGATATTTTTGGCTTGTTTCTTCACCCCGAGTGTTCTCTATGAGCTGGAGGTCAGATTCAGATTAACCATTTTTGGCAAGAAAACTTTTAAGGTGTTGCTGTACACCTCCTACTGCACCACATCAGGAGGCATGTACTATCAGTCGTCCTGATTCTAAGGACTCTGAGTTTGATCACTTGATCAAGGAGGCATGATGCCGTTTTCACCTTGACACTAAGTCATTTACATCGCTCTGTGCCTCAGGCTTAAGAGGCTTCCTCTGTGTACCAATGCCTGTCAGGAACCCTAAACTGGTTCACTTCTTTGGTCTCTTCTGACACTATTTCCTTATCTGTTTCTCGCAGTATTTCCTTTCCTCTGTTTAATTATTCACTCTCTTCTCTGTGAGCTTAGTTTCCTAACCAATCATCCATTTCCCTCCACCATCCAAGCAATTCCTGAAATTCTACTCTATGAAGATGCCATGAACTTAAATACATTGATCACAGCTCATGTTGGGTTTTCAACCTCAAGTTTACTGCCTGATTTTTAGAATGTGCCCACAGAGACAAGGGCTGTTCCTACCAAATTCGTTTTGTGTGTGACCTCTAATGGCAATACATGAACATAGGTTCTTACTGATAACTATGACATTAAGATCTCAATAGCTGTCATCTGCAGCTTTTAAGAGTTTTCCTATTGAGCAAAGCACTAGTGAGTATTTACGCTTTTGTTTCTGCCATTCATGTGAAATCTACCTGCATATCTTCCTGCAGGTATGTTTGCAAACCAACCATAGCAAGAAAGTACAAATATTTTCAAACACCTTCGTAGGATACACATTATATACTATTGACTATTGGCCAGTAATTTTTTTTTAAGCCTGGATCATCCTAATTGCACAATTTAATTGGGCAATCACTGGCAGTCAGCAACATTTCTTACCAACAAGAAGACAAATATATGCTGAGAATGTTTTCTCAAAACAGGTCTTATTTTGAAGCTGCATAGTAGTGACTACACATGCAAAATGAATTAAGAATTGAGATCACTGTCTGGATCATTCAGATCGAAAGTCAGATGGATCTAGTTTGAATTTTATTTGAGTAACAATCCCAATTACCCAATTCATGTGGATTGTAGAGCCCAGCTTAGGCTTAAAACTAATTTGTCTATATTCTTTCTAGTTAGCAACCACCTGCCTGCTATTATATGTATGAGAATAACAAGTCTGTTGACATCTCATTTTCTTGCTTTTTACCATCTGTGTTCCAACTTGGAAACTAAGGAGAAAGATACTGGGCACAGAATTTTAAAAGGACCTGCTTTTTGCCTTTCTCATGACCGACCTAAGCTGGAATGACTAATCAACGCGAATGGCACAGAATTCATTCTCCTCCTCCAAGGCTGGTCCGGGGCAAACTGTGCAGCAGAGGAGGCTGACTGCTGCCCACTGCCCCTATGAAAACCTGCCCTTCGCAAAATAATCCAGTCCTTCCTTCTAAGCTACGTGTAAATTGATGACATTTCTTTTCCAAAAAGCATTTGCTTAAACCTGGTCTTCAACTGAGGAATGAAGAGGTCCCCTCCAGTCGGCATTTCAGGCATCCGCAGGCAGACCAAAGCTGCGTCGGGGACGGAGCCTTCCCTGTCTTACAGGAGTTACATGGCATAAGCAGTCACCTGCTCCACTTTTAGGTTTGACTCTACTAACAGACAAGCATCTCCTAAGCTAATATTTACATAGTTCTGCAACATCTGCAGAGCATGTCACATTACCTTGTCTAATCTTGACAAAAGCCCCATATTCTTGTTTCCACTTGACAGATAAAGAAGCTGGTTCCCTGACACCAACTGCTGAGCCCAACAGCTCTAACCAGCATCTTCTAACTCCATGTGGCTGCTCTTTCCATTCGGGTCTACAAACCAATTTTGCCTCTTCCCTTAGAACAAAGACAATGACCTTACTGTGGACTCACCCAGCACTTAAAAGTGTTTTCCAGGTTTCAAATGCAGGAATGATTGATCCTAATTACCAACAAATATTTCATACACACACAATATTTTTTGAATATTCATAACAACATGAATAATAGATACGTCTCATTAACTCTCCTCACAAAGGGTTCAAACCAGTCAACTGACAGGAGAAGAACCACAGGACAAAGCTGTATCATTCATCACATAATCCAAGGCAGGAAGCACCAAGTCGTTGGGGCACAGGAACCAATATTTTCATGTTGCTTTCACTATGCACATTCCATGACAAGTTTTAAAGAAAACTCAGCCTGTCTCTCACTTTATGATACATATATGTAGAGTTACAAATACACTCAATGCTACTTAAAATGCACTTCAAACAACTCATGCATTTCCACTTTAGTTACGAATTTTTTAAGAAAATAAAAGATGACAGGCCATTTTTCCTCTCTTGGGTTGGGCCACTCCCAATTCTCGGGAGTGCACTATCTTTCACTACTTTTTTTTCTTACTTCACTAATAAAAACCTAGTTTATATCCAAAAAAAAAGATGACAAATTATTATTGGATGATGAGTTCAAAACTCAAATGTACCCAACTACCCCAAAGTATTCAAAAAGACATAAATATTTTCAAACATCTTTGCAGAGTCTATCTCACATACCATATCTCATTCCTGACATGTTTTATACTTATATTACCGTAACTAAAAAAAGTACAAACAGGCAATCACGGACTTCTGGCAGCATTTCTGCAAGTACTTACAATTATCTTCCACATCAGAGGCTGGCAAACCTTTTCCGTAAAGAGCTTTGCAGACCCTATTTTAGGCATTTTAGATTACACAATCTCATTGAAAGTGTACAATTCTACCGTTAACAGCATGAAAACAGGCATAGATGGTATGTAAACGACTGGGTGTGGCTGTGTAGCAATAAAGCTTTATTTATAGTAACAGGCCCATGGGTCATTTGCCAACCCCTTCTACAAAAGTATTTTACCAAGTCTGTCTTTCCTACTAAAATGAGACTGTATCTGCAACACATTACCCAGACTGGCCGGGGAATGCTGCTTACCTGTGATCCGATGGTTTCCTGGAAGCACCGGCCAAGCTGAGTCTTTGCAGCCACAGGATAGACATGAGGAATGACTTGCTGGTGGGAGTATGAGGAATGGACCGTCTGGGTCTTCTGGACAGGAAGCCCTTGGTAAGGGACCTGGGATTGGCCTGGTTGAGCTTCTTTTACCTTCTGGCCCGTTGGGCCGTCGACTCTTGAAACCTGATGGATCTGGACAGAAGCCTCAGGAGGGTGCTTCACGTGGATATTGACTATGTTGGGAGGAAATTTCACTAAAACAGATTGGGAGGAAAACTTGCCAGTCACAAATAATGAACATGCGCCCCAGGATGAAAGTCAATTTTCATGCTAGTTGGCAGGACAGTAAATTTAGACATACTTGTGTGCATATATATTACTCATATGATAAATTATACATTTATGGTGTATATATATTTTTGTCGCACAGCTGTCGAAATTCTTTATCATAAAAGGGTACACTCAAAACTCAGACCTGAATCGATGTATTTTAAAGACTAAAACTGCTTTTATAAAGGGAAATTAAAACCTCTCACAGATTCATGAGACAAATTGTTTTTTTCAGAAGAGCCAAAAAATTAGGAAATTCATGCTATTTGTGGTCATACAAATGATCACAATGAGAGAAATCAAATGAGTGATAAAGACTCAAGAGTTTGGTTAGTTTTGAATCTCTCACAAAGTTTCCATCGTAGAAACTGTAGGACCTACCATGTAACTTCACAGAGCATAATTCTCTTGCCCTCTTTTGTGCTTCTTATGACACACACAAGACACCAAAGTGTGGTATTTTATATCTGTACTGACTTTCTCTGCAGCTTTCAAACAGTTTAATCTTCTGATGCTAAGATTCAGGTTTTAAAGAGTAAGAGCCAGTAACACTTCTCTGACCCCCTTTTAAAAAAATTGTACATGTATAAGAAATGCCAGGTTTAAAAGAATGAATTAGTCATAGAATTTCTAAGCTCCAAGTGACCTAGTTTACCTTCCTCTACAGATGAATAAATTGAAGCCCAGGGAGGTTACAAACTCTTTAGTACTAAAACCAAGTGCTCTTCAACTACAAAACAGACTTGGTGTTCACAAGTAGGTACTGTGTGATCTACTAGTTTATTACGGCAATAAGGGCCAGAAGACCATCTTGTCCATCTTTCTTTCTATTTCCCAGGCCCCGCTGGAACAGCGCCATGTACGTTGACCATCTCTTGGTACTGAGTCGCCAGAGAAAGATAGGCTTCATTTTTTAATTTCCTAGACACCAAATTCTCTACAGCCTAGAAAGTACTATCACCAGTTACCTGGGCCCATATTCTGTCCCAATACCAGCCCGGCCATCTCCAGACACCTGGCTTCTGTATGGGTTTGGCAGGTTAAGAGTTTTGATGAATGGGAAAAAAAAATCAAACTAACCAGCTTACCTTTGACTCCTTGCTGGCTAGTCATGGTCAGAGGCAAGGTGTGTGTAGAGTGAACGACATGTGTTCCCAGAGCCTTGCCTGACTGCTGGGATTGCTGATAAAGTTTAGGCACGCTGGCACCAGGGACCGGGATCTGGCAAAGCTTCCCTGTGAAATTTGGAGGGCACTGGCATTTGTCCCTTGAACTGCACTGGCCTCCATTCATACACGGAAGATGGCAAATTACTGAAAGGGAAAAGTGAAAACGTGCAGAGCTGGTTAGTGTCTTAAACGCTAAGTAACAATCCATCAAAGCTCCCTAAAGCACAGCCACCATATTCCCAATGACTTTGGAAATGCTAAATAAAGGAGTAACCACACTAGGACAGAAATAATTCCTATTTTTTTCACTATCTTGTTCTTTCCACCTTAAGTCATTGAGCTCTCCAACTGCTTGTTCATCCCCCACATGGAAAGAATTCATGGGGAGAGGGGAAATTGTATATACAAATGGATCTCTATATAGTAGCCACTCAAGATTTCTCTTAGATTACTAATTGTCTCCCTAGATCATAAACTCCTTGGGTGAAAAGGATATGCCAAGTTTAATGAGCTTTATATCCTCAGCACCTAGAATAATGCCTGGTACACAGTGGACATTAAACATTTCCTCAAAGAATGAACAAATCAGAGGGCTAAAAATAGTATCTGTTAAGATTTTTCTCCATGTGTGACACTGAACTAAGTGCTACTGAAAATAAGGGAGTAGACAGCTTGAATCCTGCTTCACAGGAATTTGCAACCTCATTGGGATAACAAGACCACAGTGAACCGAGAAGCAGCATAGTGATTAATGGTTGGGAATTTATTTATAATACCAAGAGATAAAAGGACACGTCTGGGGGAAGAATTTTAAGAGGAGTTTTAAATTCAGGCTAAATTCAGCTTGGGGCCCACCTCTTCATTAGGGAATGAAGTCTTTCTATTAACCCTATACTGATCAGTTTACATCAGTTTTAAAAATACAAGACCCTCAACTCCATTTTCTTTCTCTTTAAATCCTCCCCTCTGTGACCAAACATTCCAAAGGAATTGCGTTCACTTCTCCGCTCACTACCAACTAGCTGAGGCCAGGTTGTGCTGCCTCTTCCCACCCCCTTACTCAGTCACTAATGGTCTCCATGTTGCTAAATCTCATGGATGGATTTCAGTCTCCCCTTGGTTTCTCTGACATCTCACTTTTTTTCTCTTTCCTCTTTGCCCACTGGGTCTTAACATTCTTTGTAGACTCCACTCTTTACTTGCCCCTTAAACACTGCGTGCTTTAAGAGTTGGTCTTAAAATCCTCTGCTTTACTAATTGTATACACTCTTCTGATCTGACAAACGCTGACGTCACCCAGATTTATATTTCACAGTCAAAGCTTTCTGCTGTGCTCCAAACTGTCTACTACTGTCCATCTCCTGTAGATATTCTACAGGAGTCCCAAACTTAGAATGTCCCAAATGGAACTGCATCATCTTCCCTCTAATATCTCCATTCTCTGAGTGACCCTTACCAGAAACCCAAGGACTGCTCTGCCCCGTCACCTACCAAACATCCAGTCCTCGAAGTCCTCCTGTCTAAACATTCATCAAATATGCCCACATCTTTATCATCATGGAGACTCTGTTCTCTCTGAAACCTGATCACCTATGAAACTCACCTCATTTCCTACAATCCAGCTACACTAAACTTTTAGAAAAAAATTTTTATTTTTTATTGAAGTGTAGTTGATTTACAATGTTAGTTTCAGGTGTGTAGCTGAGTGATTCATTTATGCATATACATACATATGTATATGTTTCAGGTTCTGTTCCATTATAGCTGATTACAAGAAATTGAATATAGTTCCCTGTGGTATACAGTAGGTCCCTGCTGTTTATTTTATATGTAACAATGTCAGCTGCACTGAAGTTTATTCAGTTCCTCAGTGGACAGGGCCCTCTCAGCCCTCTCAAACTTTATCTACACTGTGTTCTTGGCCTGGAACACTCTTTCCCTCACCTGCCTACCTCTTATTCGTCTTTTAGACCTTGCTTAAACCTCATTTCTCTGGAAGCATTTCCAATTGCCCCTCATCTAGGTCTGGGCCTCTCTGTGCTTCCATGAACTACTGTTCATTCCTCCTCATGCCACTTGGCTCACTGCATTACAACTGTTTGATCACTTTTCTGCATGCCTCATCCAACTGGAGCTTAGTGAGGTCGGGGACTTGAATATTTTACCTCTAGCATGTAGTTCAGTTTCTAGAAAAAATGCTGCAGCTCAAAAAAAAAAAAAACTGGATCAAAGAATGAACAGATTTATGGCTACCCGTTTGCCAAATACCATCCTAGGACTAAGGGAGACTGTAAGAGCTAACTGGGGATAGTAGATAATACATGGTAACTAAAAATACAGATCAGCAAATAAGCAATAGTGGGAAAATATAAAATGTAAATCCTGTAGAACTTCATAGAAAAGAAAAGTCCTTTCTGGAAAGTCAAAGTAGACTTTACAGGAGAGACCATTTGGGATAAGTCTTGGAAGCTGGGCAGGATTCAAAAAGACAAAAGGACAGTATCCTAGGAAGATAGTGTGTGTAAAAAAGGAAGGGAGGCCTATTTGGGAGATAATGAGAAAGCCTGTCTTGTTGAAACCCTAGGTTCCTGAGGGGAGGGATCAGACAACCAACTGGGAGATGCAGGCTTGAGTCAGACAATGGATAAAGGCTTCACAAAGAGTTTGGATTTTATTCTGTAATTAGTAAATTATTTTGGAAACTTCAAGGAGAGAATTTTCCAGAAAGATTACTCTTGCGATGGCTTGTGGCCTCAGCTGGGAAGGAGAGTGACCTAGGTGGAAAAGTCAGATGGGAGACTATTAAAATAACTGAACGACAAGTTGAAAAACACATGGATTGGGACGATGGCAACAAGAATTGAAAGAAACATGAAGTAATATAATAGACAGGCAATCAGGACAACATGGAGATGGGACACAGGAAGTCAACAGTGGGCTGAAGAAAGGGAGACAGTGAAGGTAAAATGAAGGAGCTGGAAAAAACGACCAAGGTGACCACCTAGAACTATGTACAGGGTCTGACTATGTGGCAGATCAAGACGAAACTGCCCACACTAGATGAGGTCTGGAATGTTTCCTTCAGCGCCCGATCTGCCAGGTAAGAAGAAGAGCCAAAGCTGACTCAGAGGCTGAGTCAAAGCCTTCCTAACTCCCAGTCCAATTCTGAACTGAACTTCTAAATCACGGCGTGGCCAAACTGGATGGATTCAATGGGCATAGGAAGCCTGGCCAAGATTTGAATGTACTGCAAATAATTAAGGACTGGAGTACGAGCACTCCTCACTCTGCATGGTTCCAAAATGCATGAATTTCAGTTCACACAGTGAAGTAACACCAGTCCCCCAACAGCACAGTTCAAATTTCTGTTGCCACAATATTAACCAGGAACAAACTTCACTGTTCACTCTTTGGTCCCCAAATCACTACATAAATAACAGACGTGTATCATGATCAGGAACCACGTCACTTCCTTCAGAGTCTGTTGGTGATGACTGATCCTGGCCTATCCACGATTCAGTTTATGCACAGACAGAAAAGCAGATAGTGGTGTTGCCTCACCATTTTGCACTGATAAACCCCACAACATTTCACAGAAGTGGATAACCAAAAGGACCAACAAAAAAAGGGCAGCAAAGAAGTGAAAAGTGGTAACACTGAGAAACTGGAAAGTGGTTGTGATGTAGGATTAAGATGTCCCCAAGGAAGTTACATTAAAGGGACTTTCAGATACTCCACAACTTTGAAAGCACAAAGGGTAAGAGGTTGAAGCTGATCCCAACTTGGAAAGGAGTCTAAGAGTTCACTAAGGTAAAGAAAAGATACTTCACATAGGTTGAATGAGAAGAGAGAGAAAATGTTCAGACCACTCTTGATAAACTCTACTCAGAGAAATATCAACACTTTAATCCTCAGTGTTTCTAACATTTTAAATTACAGGGCACTAGATAAATATTACCTTTACTATTTTTCTCCTTTCCCTATACATATATACCTACAGTAAAGATTTTAGTGTTTTGACAAAAAATTTTTTTAAGTTCATGGAACTAGCGATTTCCCCAACGATTATTAAGACTGTTTTGGAGTTATAGCTTGCACAGTATTCTTATGGTCCTGCACCACCATGCAAAGAGGACTACCTATAATCTGTACTAAAAGAACTTCATCTACGTGACCATCTTTGTTGTTTTTAAACAAAGCAGTGGACTTATTTCTAGTATCAATAGCAGATTTTGAACTCTAACATGAATTTAATTAGTTTTGTTTAAATCTATTTTTAAACCCCTGAGATAGCTTCCATACAAATGTTTCAAGGACTGTACTGGTCTACGTGGATACAGCAATAATCCCAGAACAAAACTCCAATAACCCTCTGTCTCTCCGGCCATAAAGGAAACAACGTTTGCTTGATTTATTCCAACCAATAACAGACCACTATTTATAACCATTTCTGAATGAGAAATAGAATACCCATTCTCCTGTTCCAGCATTTTGACAAAATCTAAATTACAATATAAAGTTCTTTGTCCCAGCTCACTGTGCATTGAGTCCTTTGTGGCAGGTGATCTTTTTAAAGCTAGTCGTTTATATCAAAGAAAACAAATTTAAAATCAACCTACAAGAGTTAAGGATTTAACTATGAATAGTTTCTTTCTGTTTCAAAATTCATGCCACTCTCAAAACATCACCTGGTGATGTATCATCCGTGCTGCCAGTGTTCTATAAAACTTTCTCAGCACAAGAAGAGGAAAAAGTAAGTTATCTCTAAGGCTGACTTGAGAAGCCTGTGGTATGCTGGTTTTAAGCCTAGCTATGGCACATATATTTTAGAACATACATTAGGAAGGTGTAATGCAGAACGCTGGATGAGAAACTCCACAACCGTGTCAGCCTGACATCTCGCTGGCCATCTCCATAATTCACCATATTGCATCATATGGTCACCTGGGACCCACTGCAAATAACAAGAGGTCCAGGGGCCTTCAGCCTATTATTCCAGAGTCACTTCGTGACCACGACTCCAAGGATCTCAAGGTATGGCTATAAAAGGCCACAATGAGCAAAAAGGATCCAGGCTGGGAGAAAAAGTTGGAGGGTTTAAATATGCCCAGCCTTTCTGCATTCACGATGGTCTGCAAAACACCTCGCATAACTGGAGAACCTGGGCTGACATGAGAATATTCACCGTCTATGCCACAAACTGGAACTTAGCTTAAATGAACAGAAACTGACTTGTATACACACATGGGAAAACTGAATTTTCTACAGATTTGCACTATAAAAAGCTAGATTCTCACTCTTCCCTGTTATCTTAGCTGACTATAAAAATATTTCAGCAGCTTGTCCCTGAAAGGCACTCTAAGAATGTACTCGACTTTTCCTACATCAACATCCTGGCCCTTCTGCCCGCCCCTCGACCCTGCTTCCTATGTGTGCCAGAGCACAGACTGTTTCAAGTTATTGCGGCTAAGGCAGAACAGAGCAAACAAACCTCCAACTGAAGGAAAACCTACATCTGTCATTTCACAGAACAGACACACACATGATTTTGGTTTGAATAGCTACTTCAGCTTCCCCACTCACCTCTGATTAAGAGAGTAATATTTCCTTAAAGGCTCTCAGCATTTTATTGATACCCCTTGCAGGGTGAAACAAGAGCTGTATTATTTTTAGAAAGTACAAGTTATCACTTTATTTTCCCCCGCAACACACCTACATCACCCTCTTCTAAAGGGTACCTTTAGATTCTGTTCAGCCAGAAAGTGGGTTAATAATGCAGCTGTTTAAAGTTTTCAGGTAACAAAATATGTCAGATAATAATTACATGCTGCAGCAAACCACTGCTCATTTTAAGAACCTATCCCTCTTTTTAAAAACCTGCATGCTTGCCTTTTTAATTCAGTATGAATCACCTCCCTGAGGTTCCTCCACCACAAAAGTCCCCTGAAATATAACAACTGGAACTGAAAGCCAAGATAGAGGTCACTTTTTTTTTAATTCTTACTTTTTATTGAAGTGTAGTCAATTTACAATGTTGGTTTCAAGTGTACAGCAAAGCAATTCAGTTATACATACTTATATGTATGTATTTTTTCAGATTCTTTTCCATTACAGCTCATTACAAGAAATGGAATACAGTTCTCTGTGCTATACAGTAGGTCCTTGTTTATCTGTTTTATACATAGTAGGTCACATTCTCCTGAAGCAAGGACAGAGGACGCCTAATCCTTCACATGCACCAAGGAAGGTAGCACAGAGATTAGTAGGCATTACTAAAATCAAGGCTTGCGTTTTTTACTGAAAGCAGAAATTTGCCGTTGCTCTGCTACAGAACTGCTGACAGCCAATTCTTGATGATCAGTTTGCTAACTTATACCGAGTCCCAGGCAGAACCAAGAACACATCTGAGATACAGTGGTCTGGAGCAAAGAAGTGACATTTCACCTAAACCTAAAGGGAGAAGAATCTCGTGATGTGAAAGTTTGCAAAAGAAATGTCTGCAGCACAAGAAGTAAGAGGAGCTACGACCTTGAGGTGAGACTGGGTTAGAAAGATCCAGAAAGTGAAAGGAGGCTAGGGTGGCGGGAATGTCAGAGGAAGAGAGGAAGTGAGAAAAGCTGGGTGGAGTGACAGACCAGGGCCAGATTCCTGTTTCTTTCCACAAGGATACAGGGCGGCCTATAAAGCAGATACAGTAAAACAGAAAACCTCTAAGTAAGTTAGAACTTAGGACCAGCACAGATTAAGAATCACAGGAGACAGAATCTGGGGAAGGGAAAGAACGAGGGACAGGTAGAATCATCTATTATACACACATGAAATGTTCACTGTGAACTTGGCTTTGAGTTCCTGGACCTCATTTTACATTTCTGGATAATGATTTAGCCAGACTGAAGTTAAATTCTGGAAGGTTTCATTTAAAACTCACTGAATAGATATTCTATAGGTAAGATGATTTTTTAAAAAAATTCTTTGTATCAATTATATACAGGCGTGATAAATTGTAGTAGGCTGAATAGCAATCTCCCAAAAGATACGTCCATGTCCTAAAGCCCGGAATCTGCGAATTTAACTTCATGTGGGAGATGAGTGAATACCACCTTACATGGCAAAACAAAGGGGATTATGAATCCTGAGAGGCAGCACATAATCCTGAATTATCCAGATGAACTTTTTTTTAAAATTGAAGTACAGTCAGTTATAATGTGTCAATTTCTGGTGTATAGCATAATGTTTCAGTCGTACATATACATAAATATACTCCTTTTCATATTCTTTTCCATTATAGGTTATTATGAGATATTGAATATAGTTCCCTCTGCTAGACAGAATAAATTTGGCTTTTTATCTATTTTTATATGTAGTAGTTAATATTTGCAAATCTCCAATGAACTCTTATTTCAATGACAATGTCTCTGTCAGAGTGAGGCCCCAGGGAGATTTGAGAAGAGAAAAAGAGGTCATGCCACCTATGACCTTGACCAAGGCAGAGAAGGGAAGGATGCAGCTGAAGTCAAGGAACAGCAACAGCCAAGAGAAGAGGGGTAGGGGCCCGGACGGGACTCTCCTCTAGAGCCTCCAGAGGGAGCAGCAGGGCCCTGCCTCCACTTTGATTTTGACCTTCTGGTCTCCATAACTGTGCGAGGATACATTTCCATTGTGTTGGGGGGCGTTGGGGGGGAGAAAAAGTAAGAGGAATTTTTTTCTTTTTTACTGTGTGAGAGAAGAGACTAGCACATGTAAAAGGAAGAAACAAGAGTCCCAAGAAATCTTGGGGCAAAAGGAAAAGGCTTCCAGAAGAGCTAAAAATGCACCCACCAAACACATTTCTGCCACAGAGAATCTCTTTGTTTTATCTGCTCTGGAAATTAAGATGACTAATTTCATCCCATCCCTGTCCAGCAAATATGAAAGTACACTGGACTAGAATTAAAGGAAACGTACATTTCAACAAATGCAAAACCTCAACCTTAATACAAACAAAAATTCCACGAATCTAATTTTAAATGCGGGTGCACATTAACAAATGCTTGGATAGCACGTTGTTTATAACCCAAGAGATAGGAAGCCCTACCACCCACACGCGCACCAGAGCTTCCAATTTGGGACAAGGCCATTCATCATCTCAGCTTTGTTTATGGCTTTCTGCTCAGTGATCACAGCCTCACCATAGCTGGGGGCTGTCTAGTGTGATCTAGTTTTATGCTCTGCACAGCCTAAGGGGCTTTCTGTATCAAGCACATCACCAGATTCCACTTTTTCACCCTTCGCCAGGAAAGCTCCCTCTCAGTAATTCCCAAACCCAGGGCTCTTTCACCCACGGGACTAACACAGCAACCTTTGCAGGCTTGCAGAGTAAACACACGGATCCCACACATCTTGGGACACTGGGCCAATCAATTCACTTTGTCGATTACTGTGTTCCCCTCTGCAAAAGGGGGTGGCACAATGGTATAACCCACAGGTTCTTGTCTGTTCCTGAAATTATGATTCTCAAAACTCTGACCGAGTTGGTAAATGGTGAAATTCAGGTTTCCTCATCTAACGTGATTGACAGGATTTAAATTTTAAAATAGCAACAAAAAGAGGTCTAGTCATTTGTAATTTATACAGAAGGGAGTAGAGTTAATCCCCTAAGTGGTGTGCTTTTTTTTTTTTATTTTACTGTATAATCAGCACTGACTCAAATCTAAGTTTCCTACTTAGTGACAACGCAGTTAATAAAAAGCTCAGAAGTTTAGGAAAAGCTAGCTTCACTTAGGACAGTTATGTGAACACACTAAATTGGGGAAATGATACTGCTGTCCACTCACGGACAGTGAGACAGGTTTCATAAAAATTACGGCATGCTTTATCCCTAAAGACCACACCTTTTACAGTGGTTATCACTGCAGCTAGCTTCAAGACACAATGCCATTTTAACTATTGCAGCCTGGCATTTTCTTTAATACCACTGCAAAATGCTTTCTCAAAAATCAATTAAGACTACTTAAACTAGATAGAGTAACATAAAAAATAAGTTTAAAAAACTTATGGCACCCTTGGTGCATATTTGGTCTAGAGACCACGTTCACACTCACCAAATTCAGGAAAATCTGCTTGTTATTTATTTATTCCGGAGCCTTCTGGATAGGATTTGAGATGAACCTAAATTTAGAGTTTTAAAATATTTGCAAAGTCAAAATCTTGACATATGTATCTGACTTAAGAACACAAATACTGCACCGAAAGCTTCTGACTTCATGGCCGGTCCAAATTCTTGCAGCTCTTTCAAGTGTGGTCCAAATATGGCCTCCAAAAAAGAAATTTTGCTTCAAAGAAAGGAGGAGGCTGAGTAAGAAGAAAGAATCCTAGAATCATTTGCCAATTTGGGGGCATCTAATATAATTTCTGTGTCACGAAACAAATCTGTCTTGCTTTTTTTGTTCTTGGATTTTGAGTGTGGTAGAAAAGAGGCCATGATATTTTTATCTCTGCATCCCCCATATTTCACAGCACAGCGTTTTACAGACAAGAACTCAATCAAAAATTGTTAACATAAATTCCCTAAAAATTCTGGATGGAAAAAAAATGCAACATTTACCTCTTTTAACACTCGTCATTTTTCTCTGATGTGGTTTAACTTCAGCAGATACAGATCCTCCTCGAATTAAAATGGGGTTATGTCCCAATAAACCCATCTTCGGTCAAGAATATCAGAAGTCAAAAATGTATTTAGTCTAACCTACCAATCACTCTAGCTTAGCTTCGCCTACCTTAACTGTGCTCAGAACATTTACAGTTGGGCAACATTGTCTAACACAGAGCCAATTTTATAATGAAGTTTTGTAATTTTACCATCTCATGTAACTGACTGAATACTGTACTGAAAGTGAACATCCCAACGGTTGTGTGTGCATATACTGGCTATTTGCCCTCGTGATGGTGTGGCTGACTGGCAGCTGCAGATCACGGCCACTGCCCCGCCTAGTAACAGAGGGTCCTACTGTACATCACCAGACCAGGAAAACAGCAAAATTTCAAAATTCAAAGTATGGTTTTTACCAAATGCATATGGCTTCCGCCCCATCGTAAAGTATGTCACCCCACTGTAATCTGGGGACCAACTGTACAAAAGCAGTAGTTTTCAAATGGCGCTCCATAAAGTACCACCGTTTTCAGAGACACTAGAGAGGACCTGCCACATAACCCAATTTAACTGCCTTATTCTACAAAGAGTGACCCACAGAGACCGTGTGTACTTAGGATTCATGGCCAGGTTGTGACAGAAATGGGAAAAAAGCCCAGGGTCCCCTGGTCCAGTGCTCTTTTCCGCATAGCTCTTAAGATGGAAGGACCAAGAGATGTCCCTCAAGTCTCACCCAACAGACCTGACCCAAGTCCTCCTTCATTCTTCTTCCATAGAAACAAACATTTTTCATAATTGGTCACCACATGTGCTAATGGAGCGCGAACTTAGATGGAGGGTTTGGCCAGGAGCAAATCAGGTACACTCGTGAACTCTTCCAGGGATCCAAATGCATGAGCTAAAACATATCAGGAATTCTTTTTTTAAACAGAAGAATGCAAGAATTTTCTGAGGCACGGACAGAGCAAAAGCAGAGGTAGAGGCAAGAATGATGAAATGGAAAAGGAACTGAGCAACATTGGTTGGATGACACAGAATATGCCCATCATTGCACTCTGCAGGCCTATCACCTGTCCCACCTGTCCCCTGAGTTCCAGTAAGGTGAGAAGTGAAGGCTAGAAGCTCAAAACTTGGTGTTGGCTCATTCAGTGCCAATTTGTTATATATCTGCCCTGGCCAA
The DNA here is from genome assembly GCF_048564905.1 of Vicugna pacos. NCBI lineage: Eukaryota > Metazoa > Chordata > Mammalia > Artiodactyla > Camelidae > Vicugna > Vicugna pacos. Next base: position 38,188,751 of record NC_133001.1, read on the forward strand.
GCACTGTTTTGGGCCCTTGGCAAACATCAGTAAACAAGGCAGACCAAAATCCATGCCCTCCCAGCTCTTACCTTCCGTCATCTCATCGCCTTTGTGACAGACTGTGCATAAGGAGAATCTGGGTTTGGGGCCCTCGAGCAGGTCAGGTAAGAGAAAGAGTTGTTCTCACAGTTCCACAGGCTCCCAAGCACCTCTCTGCGTGTGCAGAGAGGTCAGGCAGGCACAGAGTTGGGTGTCCTGCAGAGCAGCCTTCCACAGGGCAGGGCAAGCCCTCTCTCCCGGGCTCCATCTGCAGTGGCCCTCGAAGGGTCTGGGCAGGAAGACCTGGGCAGACACTGTGTGGTGACTGCAGCTCACCAGCACTGAGCAGGGAGGGGAACAAGCAGACTTTGGGACCCTCAGACACTCTTCCAAGGGGTGCAGTGGGGATGAAGGTTTTGTGTAAGCAGGCAAGGGCTTAGGGTTTATCATTACCACCATATTATCTATACCCACAATCTGATAATGCCTAGAGGGACATCCAGGTTATAGTTAGAATGACTACAGTTCACTTCTGCACTCTCTTGTCACTACATAGCCATGACACTGCTGCATGGTATAAACTGCTACAGAGCCTGAACAGCTACGTACTGTTCCATTAAGCTGACAGATGGTAAATTACATAGCCATTTCTTTGTTTATTCAGATTGTCTGCATTTCTTTTGAACTATTACAGATAAGGCTACAAGGAACATCCTTCAGTATGCAGTTTTATCTTTCTTAATCATTCTTTCCTCATGCATTCAACTAACACTGGTTGACTGCTTAGTGTGCAACAGGCCATGTGCTAGGTGATACGATGAAGAGTAAAACACACAAGCCAATTACACCATGTAACCGTCTCATCATAAGGAGGACAGGAGTACGGGCATTGAGAGCAAGGCCTGGACCAGATCTCCAAGGGGTGTGAATCCCAGTTTCATCATCTGTTAGTGGTAGAACCTTGGGCAAGTTATCCAACATTTCTCTTTCCCCCATTTCTTCACCTATAAAATGAGGATTAAAAATTGTACCCAGCTCACATGCTTGCTGTGTGGCTTGAATGAGGTCATATATTCAAAGCACTTAGAACTCAGCACATTGTAAGACTCAGCAAATGTCAGCCATTAGCATCGACTCCCGGATGAGGGTACAATGGGAACATACAAAATGGGGAAACAAACCAGCATATTGGCAAGGATGTGCATGTCCCTACAACCAGTCAGGTGATCAGGTGATGCAGCACCTTGCACATTATTCCCTGCTCTGCTCCCAGAATCTGATGAGGAGATGCTGAATTGCTGAGTATAACAACAGCTGAATCTTCTAGAAAGAGTTTATCAATTATTAACATCAAAAGCAGTATGTGAACATATCCAAATCCACATCCTGTCAAAACTGGATTTTGTTTTAAAATATTACCACCAGTTTAATAATTTCTAAATAACTTCTGAGCCATAATATTGTACCTGCTATCAGATTACACACAGTGTTGACTTTGCATGTCTATTTATTAAAGATTTTTAACACTTTCCCTATGTATTTTTGTTATTGTTTTTATGTTCTCTTGTTTGAACTAGCTTTTTCTTTATATTTTACCTATCCCTTAGAATTTTAATGATTAAAAAAATTACTTTAACAATGATTTTTAGGGACAATGGATTCTAAGATCTTATTTGTCCTGGTTATGAAAATAGCTTTGTAAATATATTTCCTGTTCATTTTGGCTTAGTGTGTATGGATACACACGCTTTATTCCCTCTGTATAATTAAGTTTTTAAGTTCTTTTCTCTATAATGTTCTGTTTCCTTCCTTTAGAAGCTGCTGTCCCTCCAAGCGTCTGATACATAAGCTAGTTCACGTTAGCTCTTTAGATTATTTTCATCTCTTTCTTGCTTAATTACTTAACTTGTTCCATCTGGAGTTTTTACCCAGTATATAAACATGGATTATCACTCATTTTGGTTCAAATTGCAATCTAAATAGCTTAATATTAGTTATTAAATAAAACTTCCTTTCCCACTTTTTTTTTAAAGCTAAATTATTTTGAATGGAAGTTTTCAAAAGAGGGAAGACATAAAAGGGTAGAAAAAAAAAATACCATGTGGCGGAAAAAAGGGGCCGTTCAGGGTGGAATTTAGGATGAGAGGACAGGGGAGGAATGAAGGGTAAGAGAGCGGAGGCCCAGGACCAACACAAAAGCAGAGCAGCATTCCCCACGAGACATGAAAGAAGAAACTCACTGGGTAATAAAACGAAATGGGGTCTGTAAAATTCAGTCGGATGCCAAAAGGGATAAATTCTGGGTAGACAGTGTTTGGGAACCACTACTATAAACACAAATCTGCATGGCCCGGCTACGGCTTCCTTTCATTCCCACCCTCCACGGATCATTACTTTCCCATGGCTCCCACCTAACTATACCACCCCAGGCGAAGCCTATTTCTCCATCGTGGTCTTCTATTACTTTTCGAGAGCAGGGATCCCTTTCCGTGTTCTCCTCCTGAGAAGCGAGCTGTCACCAAGCAGCATACAGGAAGGTGACACCGGGTGCAGTGCCAGGCATCACAGTCACCATGATTAGGAAAGGATCCTGTGCGAAGAATACAGAATATCCTGCCTAGCTGCTGACGGGACACGCATTTGAGAAAGTCAGCCTCATAGCTTCATATCTGAACTGGAAAGCCCTGAGGCGGGAAAACACACTCCTAATGCCTTCTTTACATACTAAGGAGCCCGGGCAGGTTGCGGCCTTAAAACCTCCACATAAGACAGAAATGCACAGGGAAAACCAGTTTACAAGCTTTTCTACACTGGTGGGTAAACGATCCCCAACAGTGATGTGGTTCAAGCTTTCACACGTAGGTGAAAGGATATACGCATAGGTGTAGATAGATTGCCCCAATCCACCACCAAAATGGACTGGATAATCATCTGATAATTGCTGTCACAATGAGATCAGTTTCTGCTTCAGTCAGAAAAAAAAAACAAAACTGATTTTTCACTTCTTTGTGCAAACTTTTAGATTTATAGGCCTCAGTGAAGTAACTGAAGTTAGAGGTAAAAGAGGGGCTTTCTACAAACACTGAGTATTAAAAAGTTGTAAGACTGCATCACAAGTTTCAATTCTACAATGTGTTAGGTTTAAAGGTTTCTTACTGGACACAGCACCCTGTTTTTGGTTCTCGTACCCATGCACAGAGAGGGATGAGAATGTCTGGCGGGAACCAGGAGGTGGTTTATGGATATGGTCACACGCTAGGTGACAGTGAAGAGGTTCCCAAGTAGTTTCTACTGGATCATTCCTTCTGAGATCCGGGCTCCTTTAAACTAAAAGCCAAACACATCAATTTCCTGCTGAACAATTTCAGATTGTCTGTGTCCCCAACAGAAGACACCTAAACCCAATCGTGGCAGGAGGGCTCTTCCTGGTCTAGCTCTCGCTACCTGCCCAGCCTGGTCTCCCACAGTTGTGTTCATGTTGTCCTCAGTTCCAGTCACACCAACGTCTGGTCTGCTCTGAGCACACCATGCTCGTTTCTGGACAGGCTCTTTCCTCTCCTCCTCCCAACTCACCATCCTAACCCTACTATGTCAACTCCAGCATCTGCCTAAGCTTCACCTCGTCACTAAAGCCTTTCCTAATGACACCAGAGAGGAACTGAGAGCTCCCACTCCTGCCACGTAGTCTCAGAGCAGTGTGCTCACGTGCACAGCCAGCTCGGCGCAGACAGCACTGCACTGTGACTGAGTGTGTGTCTGACTTCCCCAAAAGGTTGTCAGCGCCTGGGAGGAGGCTTTGGGACCTTGCCTCTTTCGTCTGCCTATCCCTAGAGCTTAGCAAAATGCTAGTCACATGGTAGGCATCTAATAAGCATTTTGTGAATGAGTAAATGAACAAATGGGGCTTCTTAAGAAACTTTTAAAAAATCGTGGAGCCAGTTGAACGCCAAATTCTAGATTTTTGTACTTCCTTTGTAGTTTTCCTTTCCAATTCCTTAACACTGTCTTACCTGACCCTAAACTGATGGTTAATATAATAGCAGTGATTTGCCTTTAATGAGTCTTTCTGAATTATTCAACTGAATTTCCGTTAAAGCCCTTTTGGCACTCATTTTTGACCAGTTTTTGTAATATTTAATTAAATGATGTAATTTCCAGTCAAGAACAAAAAGAACTGACCCTTGGTACCCATCCTACCCGACATGGGAGGTATAATGTGTCGGATGAACCATCAGTCAGGAATATTCAGCATGCCACGGGCATCTGTCAATGTGCTTTTAAAGAGTGGAGGGAATTGGTTAATTTGTAAAGTCAGTTACATGGAGGTTGTTTTAGAAAAGTTTCTACTCAGACATTTTAAAATCACATGGCAGAACTTTGCAGAGTCAAATGCTAAAGCTATTCAAAGCCACATGACTCATTACGGACGGTGAGATGAGCCAAGATGTCTTCTTCCATTTAACTTCAATAACTTAATATGTCAAGTTCAGGTTATTAAAATATGCCTATTCATTCCTCAGGGCTCCATATATACTTCCTGAATCTGGAACATTCCATTAAATCAAGACAATATGTATCAAAACTGACTTCCCAAAGATAATTCCTTTTAATCCTCAGTACTGGCCCATGAATGTGTTTCTAATTAACTCTCCTGAGATGTAGCTCAGACTTAGACACAGTTGACTTTTGAAACATCCTAGTGTATACTCTAATACTCAGTTACCACAATAAAACAATCAGAGGTCTAGATTTTGTACAGGATAAAAATCAGAGACATGGAAGAAAAAGTAAATTAAAACTATCATCATTTATCAGGACTAGAAAAATTTCCAAATCCTCCTGGCAACATTCCTAAATAAACCAAGTATCATCAGGGAAACTACTTGGGCATACGAAGAAGAATTTCAGAAACTTCTCTAGTATTGCTTCTGTCTCTTTCTCCTTTCCTTTTATGGCCAGTCAGACACTGAAGTTAGGGAAACTATATAAGGATATTTTAATTCAGAATTATAATGTTCCATACAATGACTGCCACTGGTGTAAAATGAAGTATTTTCATAAACTACAATCCTTTCTTTGTAATTTTTACAAACTAAAACATTTACCAAATTGATTTCAACATGAAGTGGTATCATTTATAAAAGATTTGACCCAAATGATAAGAAAAAGCTTATACATTACTCTTAGAGAGGTAAGTATCTGCTTTTAGAGTTAATGCTCTTCTGAAAAAGTAGTTGCCACAACTGAGCTGGTCGCTTGAAAGAACTAACTGGGATTGGAGGAAGCATTTTATACTTTTTACGGCTACTAATATGTTCAATACTGTCAGAGCTTGAACCCCAGCAACTTCAAATACATATTTTCGCAAGCCACTTGGAGCAAAGCGTTTTCACTAGTTCACTTCTAAAATTCTATTTATTCTCTTCATAGAACCAATGTATTCAAGCAACTTTACCACATGATTCACATTTTCTAACCTATTATTTTTATCAGGAAAGAGATCCAACCAATTAATAATAATGACAATAATAATACTTCCAAGGTGTCATACAGTCACTTTTACTATAGAGATTTTGTTTTATATAAGTTACAAGCCTAGTGTGTGAGAAAACTCTGTGCACTGGGAGCCTAGAGACCTGAGTCGCACTCCGAGTTCTGCACCCCACGGCTGAACAACCCTCAGCGATGCAGTTCAGCTCTCTAGAATCTGGGTTTCTAATTGGTAAAACAACAGATCTAACTGCTATATCAATTTACTTCCCAGTGCTAAACTTTTATGGTCATATCATCTATTGGATATGAAAGAATATTGCTTAACATTACCCGTAAGCATCGGAGCCAAGTTTCCTCACCGTCCTGTAACACACACATCAGCTATAACCAAGTTCTGCTGACTCTCTCTCTTCGGTATCTCTGTTCATTTCTTCCTCTCCACTCCCCATGGCCCTTGGCTATTCGATAGCCTCCTGACCTCCTATCTCCCTTCTCTCCAAAGAGTTCTTTCCATCACCAGAATGTACTTTCTGACATGTATACTCAATTACCTTACTTCCCTGCATGATTTATCTATGGCTCTCCATCACCTCCAAGACTCCAAACTCCCATTTTCCTCAGTGGAATTTGGGTAATAAGCCCGTGGGCTGCCTTGTGGTATTTGTGGTAAGATTTCAAGGCTTGGCTCGTGGTAACAGCTCATTAAATGCCGGGTGCTGCCAGTCTTATCTCCACCACAGCCTGCCTCTGGCATTCTAGACCACAAAACTGATCTACTTGTGATTCCTGGAGCGGAAGCACTCTCTCTCCCGAATCCATGCCAATGCACGTGTCATGCCTCTGGCTATGTTCTGGAAGAATTCCTCTTCCTTCTTCTTCGGCTACTGGGTGCCAGCACCACCCCACGTCCTCCCAGGCAGCAAGGCCTCCTTTGACTGCTCCCTGCAGGCCCGGGGGCTCCTGCCTTCTCTGCATCTAGAGAGTCCTCAGTAGGTGCCCAAAGTCAACGGTCTGAATGAACCTCAGTGGAGCCAACGCTTCAGCCTTCTGACAGAGGCCAGAGGACCCAAAGGTAAACTCTGAGTTTATACACGGATCAATTAAGAATATTTTTCCCAGTACAGCTTTGTATGTTCCTTTTTATTCCAAAGGACACCAAAATAGGTCATGTTCTAAGTGCAGTGACAGTGGTCAGCTAGCACTCCATGGTATTTCAGACGGCTCCCAGCGCTCTTTCCACCACAAAGAGAGCAACAATCCTGGAAAGATTTAACTTCTGCTGCCTTAGTCACAAGCCCCGCATTGTCTTAAACCTTTTACTATTATACCCCGAATATGTTAAAAACCATGTTTTGTCTTCTTTCCATTATTTTTAACCAACTGGGATATTCCTAAAGTTAAATGATGATTTTTAAGTCTCCTAAAGCTTTCTATTTCTTAGGTCTACATCTAACATTCTCTCACTTGCTTTTTTCAAAGCCCTTTTCCTTTGCTTCTAACATATATTTGTGCCACTTCTGTCGGCTGAGAGTCTAAAGACAATAGTCTTATCTCTATCTGGCAGGTCTCTTCTGAACTCTCCTTACAAAATTCAATTAATTGCTCACTTCCATTGTTCCTCTTTTAAAAAAAAGAAGTAAGAAAACTACAACAAAAATATTTCATTAATACCTCACTTTGAATTATGAAGCTTCACTGCAAGAGAAAGGCTATATACATGTGGAAAAACCTCTAGTTTATTCATAATCTTCATGAGTGATTTATGATTGAATCTGTGAGCTGTTAACAAGCTGCTCAACAGCCAAGCAGAGGAAAGTAGCGAATCTTGTTTGTCAAATGTATGTATAATCAATATGGTCCAGATTAGGAAAGCTTAAACTTGATTCAAGGGCAAGAGCAAAATTTCTGCTTTCGTCATTAGCATAAAACCATAGGGTTCTTACTATCTAAATGGAAAATTGTCATTTTCATAGCCCAATATCCCACGGAAAAAAGGAAAAACCAGAGATTGACAGAATTTTCCAAGTAGTCATTAGATATATGATCATGCTATCCAGTCAGAATTCCTAAAGCAAACAAGAAAAATGATGGTTAAGGAAGAACTCATTTTGATTTTTACTAAGTCATTTCACCGCTGTCTTTCTATACACTCATTTATTATGCATGAATCTACTGACACACATACAAATGCAAACACACTAAACACTCACGATTGATAAATGTCACCCTCTATTTCTAGCACCTTACATTCAACACTTCAGCTGCAAAGGGTAGATCAGAAAGACATTACTGTCTCCCTCTAAATTTGCTCTTCTGAGCCAACTGAAACATAGAAGTTACACATGTATAGCTGTCACTCTATTCTCAAATTATGTGTCTAACAAGACATTCCTCACTGTGTTTTTCAGGCTCCTGTAAAGCTACCAAGGGACACAAGCAAGTATGCTCACTTTGACCAAGTCACTCCATTCCCACTGGGAAGAAGCAACTCCAATGCCTTGAGGGATACAAGACAAAAAGGACTGAGTAAGAACTGTCCAGAAGTACAGAAGAGATTATTTAGTAATGAACCAAGTGATTTAAAATTTCTAAAACAGATCATCAGTAAAAGCTATCAACTGTTTATTCTAAGATGCAAGTTCTTTAATATGCCCAGTATGAAGCTGTTGAAAGGTTTCCACTTACTTTAATGAATTAAAATATATTAACCTTCTTCAGCTAATGCATTTAAGACATCAAAGTGACAGAAATGATAACATCCCTATTTTAAAATGCCTTCATGCCACCGCTCACATTACTTATCCATATAAAAATATACTTATTTGTTTGCAGGAGGCAAGGACAATAAGGAAATGGCTATCTGGCATCTACATACGGGAAAGGTCCCAACAGTTGTTGGACACCTGCTCTTTTATAGGGCATTATATCCATGATCTCAGCCACCCCTTACAGCAGTCCTGGGAAAGACTTATTTTTATGCCAAGTTATAGAAGAGTTCACAGATTCTGAGACACTTAGTTTTCTTTCCAAAGCACACTGTTAATAAAGAGAAGATTCAATATTCAAAGTCTACCATGATTGTCCCAACAGATTTTAGCGAGGCCAGGAGGGGACAGAAAGGCCCAGTCATTACTGGTGTGACCGGTGGGCTCCTGCAAACACCCACAGAAGCAGCAGCTGCAGAGCAGGTGCCGCTCTCTCTCCTTCTGCATCTTTGACAAAAATTACTAGTCTATCAGGGCTCTTGGTGGGCCTACACAGAGACACTGAATCCTTCCCAACACACTGCACGGGTCAGCCACAGGTACAGCTGGTAGGTAAAACCTACCTCCCATCCCTAACTACTGCAGTCATCAATAATGAGACAGAAGAGTTGCTGCTAGTCAATCACAAGGGCCAAACACCAAAGTAACAGTATGCTTATCTACAATATGTAGTTATTTGCAACAGAGCTAAAAAAAGCCTATTCTATAGTCGGTCAACCCACTGCACTGAATTCCCATACTTTTCCATTTATTTTACTAATCATTATTAGAGGAACAGAATAAAAAGAAGATGTGGTACGTCATCTGTCAAAGCTTAAAAGCTAACTAGAGGAAACCAAACTTACACAAGCATTCAAGCTCTCGGGAGGGCCACCCAAGGACGCTGACACAATCAATCAAAATATTCCCTTGGAAGCAGCGTTGCCCTGACCACATGAATGATCCGCTCAAAAGCAATTCCAAGGCACTTGGATTCCATTAACTTCAAGTCTTGCTGTTATTCATCTATCAACAATTAAAAGGGGCCAGTCTCCTCAAGACCCTAATAAATTTTCTCTACGTGGCTACAGAAATGGAAATCGTCCACAACAGTTATTTTTACAGTTGGATTGAGTACTACAGTTCTCTGGATTGAGGACTTTCCTTAAACCTGCTAGGCCTCTCTTTCGGAATCAGTAAATGGAAATAATACACCCATTGTTCTCAGGATGCAGAGAAATCGTATGTGAAAATACCTCAGACTCTTGCTGGGTACACAGAAGGTATTCCAACAGCCCAGCTCTGGACCAGACCTTGCCCCACTGTTCTGCTCTGGGAATTTTTCTTCTCCAATAATCCATCAAATTATCACACAGGAAGCTAAAGAAGCCTGAACTGGACCAATCCACAGATCCAAGAGGCAGAGTCGGTGAGCAGCGCCAGCGCCTTCAACAGAAGCACGATCACTGGTGTTCCTACTGTTTAAAAGTACTTGAAGAGTTGAATGATCAGGCACAAAGAGGAAGAAATAGATGAGGAACAGAAGCCCTCTCTCCAGCCATGGAACCAGTGATTTTACTGTTAAAGGTGCTGGACAGGCAGTGTTGGCGGCGGTGGCTTTTTGATAACTCAAACTCAACAGCTTAATTAAGTGGCCGCTGAGCGGGGTACCTGGGACTTTATAGCAAGCCCTCAAGGTTCGGAGGGACAACGAGCATTAATTTAGCTACAGCCTGGAGGGACCCATAGTTTTCATCAAGTGTGATAGGAAACCCTTGAGTTGCAGGGCCACGGTGGCCACAGGCTGCTCCTCTCTAAAGACTAGCAGGGCTCAGTCACAGCCAAGGGGAGGGAGCCACGCTGAGCGCAGCTGCTGCTGCTCCGGCCACAGCTCACCAGGCTGCAGCTTTGTTCCCGCGCTCACAGAGGCACGCCCAGGGCCGGGATTAAGCACACCCTAAGCCCCCTGCATTCCCGTCCCATTGCATCCTGTCTGGCCAGGAGACAAAGAAGCACAATAGACATTTTCATCTCACCTTAAATGAGCTCTCCAAACAAATGTTTTCTGTCTCACTCCATGATGTGCTGGACTAAGAGCGCGCCATCAGTTCTGCAGGAGAGAAGAGGCGCGCTGTGCTTCCGCCATTTTGAAAATGAACAGTTTATCTTCACAGCTACCTGGCATTTAGGATGTGCTGATTTCTGGTGTGTAAAAGTTATTGCCAGGGGACCTGAGTTTACATTTTAAATTCCAGGAAGCCGAACTGTCCTGGGTGATACATGTGAATCACTGGAAAGAAAGCTTCCATCTTCTGGCTAGAAGGTGACTCCTTTGACAACCACAATGTTGATGAATCAAAGGTCCTTTATTATTCGACTTACTTTCAATGATCTCAGAAAATGTTACTCAGGACCCCTCTAGAAACTAGCTAGGGAACACTGAGTCTCCAGGAGCTTATCTGAAATGTCCCCTCTCAATTTCTCCTCTTGGTTAATTCCAGAAAATGGTATAAAACTGGGGCATTCAGTCTTTACCATGCCCAGCAGAAGGTGCTGGGGGTCGGCAGCAGCCTTCCATAGCTGGGACAGGAAGGCTCGCCTGCCAATGCCCTGGGCTGTTCCTTCTGCATGACTACTTGTATTTTTAACTCTTAATCCCTGGATATTTGGGTTTGGCATTCTACACATCAGTCTCTATCTGAAGTTTACACAGCATCATCTACACATTCTTTCGTTAAGCAAAGGTTCGTAGTGATTGGGGAATACTGTTTTACATGTACGTTTTTGGAGTATGATCAGCCCAGTTACCCAGTGACTCTCACCTCCACCTGGGGTCAGTAGGGAATGGCTCAAAAAGAATCCCTTTTGGATACTCCTCTCTGACACAATGCAAGCTGCGTTACAAGTTGCCACAAAGTGGCATCGTCCAACAGAAGGCCACTTTAGGACAACTCCAAACACAGAAATCTTACAGAAACAATCTCATCTGGCAATGCAATGAGAATCCCAAGGCAGGGTCTGAATCTGAGCTCTGCCACTAGCTGTGACCTTCAGGCCATCCCCTTCCCTCTCTGGGCCTCAGCTTTCCGATGCGTAAAATGAAAAGGGTAAACTCAATGTTCTCTGAGTTACTCTCAGCTCTATGGGTCCTGCGTTCACGTCACAAAACAAATCCCCACAAATTTCCAAGAAACAAGGACTCCTCGTGCACACAGGATTATCTGGTACAATCATCTGATCATTAGCTTTTGGCTTTTCAGAAACATTTGTAATAGCAAATAAGCCACCTTCCTTCATTACTCACCGTCCTCCCAGCTCTTCATTTCAGTACATACATCAGCCACATGGTAATTCTCTTTGCACTAATACTGCTTTAAATAATCCCAGACAAGTCTCCGGAATCCAGTATCTTTGATGTTTGGCTTATAAATTTTTCAGCATCTGTAATTTTAAGGTTATTTTTATATTTCGAAGGCTAAGGACTTCAGAAGAGAGGGAAATCACGTGTTTTCCATGCATGCTTTGAATCCAAATTTAAAAATCTGCTCTTAAGTCACCCATGGAGTAACTATCGATAGTGTAGAAATTTGTCATTTGCAGAACTGTGAAGTGTTCAAATTCTTTATGAAAACCCCAAATAGTAAATTAAATGGGATCAAAGTTCTTCAGATTCTCCTAAAATTTATTACAGCTATGTGTAGGAGGAGATAATTTCTTTGTCAGACTTGAAATGGCAGCTAAATGACATAATATTTACAGACTAGGCAATGCTATTAATTCATGATGTTTGATTCAGTTTAATTTAATGTACATAATACCATATATATCGGTTACTTTTGTTAATGCCAATCTCTTATCTTACAATATGTTTAAATATGTGCAGTGTTATAGCTAATTGTATTTTGATGTAATCAAATGTGTGATGTGCAGTAACCAAGCAATTATTTACCAACAGTAACCCCTGGTAATAACGGACACTATTCTGATCACAAAGCATTCTAACAAACCATGCTTCATTTAACCCTCAGACCAACTCGATGAGGTGGGTATTAACCCCTCCTGTTCTAGAGATGAGGAAAGTCTGCTTCACACACAAGGATGTGACAGGGCTCAGGCCAAGACTCAAGATTTCAGTGAATGGCTTGGATCAAATGGGACAGGTCAAAGTATTCTGCAGGTCTGTCCAGACCCAGCAGAAAGAAAATGGATCTCACAGACACATCAAGTGTGCTTCCCCCCCCAAAATTCCTTGAGGCTTCATGCCAAGCCTGGCAGAGAGGGGTGACTATGGGACAGACAGCACCACACAGGGCAGAGCACGGCCCTGGGCTGCTGCAGGATCTCGGTTCCCAAGTCCAGCTGTGCGACCTGCTCGCTCTGTGTCCTTGCACAAGTGACTTAGACTCTTTGCTCCTGAATTTCCTCATCTATAAAGTGACAATAAAAACCGGCTGATTCAGGCTGCTGTAAGGTTAAAATCTAACAAATGGAAGGTGACCAACACAGGGCCGGGTAAGCAGAAGGCACCCAGAAAGTGGTAGGTGAAGATTTCTAATCCACTCAGTGTATTCATACGCCACTCACCAAAATTCAAGTCTTACTCTGGTATCCCCCTCGGAGTTTGTTGTCTAAGACTGAACAGGTGTCCCTGCTGATCGAAGGCAGAAGGTCAATTTGGTACCCTTATTTGATTAACTAAACATTATCAAAAACAAATTTCTCTATCAATTATATGTAAGTAGTAAGAAGCAGACTGTAAGTCTGATTATATAAAAATCTAAAATCTGTGCATGGCCAAACAGGAAAAAAAAAATCCCAAAACTACCCATAAGCAAAGTTAAAATATCAATAATCCAATGGGAAGCAAAAACAGGCAAAGGAGAAAAACTTTGAGACCAGTGGGCTCTCAACCAGTGATTTTGCCCCCAGAAGCACTGGCCACTGCCTGGAGACATTTTTACTTGTTACAACTTGGGAGCAGGGTGGGGACAAGGGATGCTACTTGAATCTAGTGCACAGGGACCAGGATGCTGCTAAACATCCTACAATGCACAGGACAGACCCTGGAAGCAAAGGAGTACCCAGCCCAAGTGGAAATAACGCTGAGGTTGAGAAACTGCTTTAGACACATGAGAAGATGCATTCTCACGCACGTAAAATACAAATTAGAACTCTCATCTGTCAGAGCTGCAGAGCTCAAAACTCTTAATAATCTCTATTGGAAAGAGTATGATGACACAAACAATATCACTATCGGGAGATGCAAATGAGGATTCTAAATCCTAATTTAAATTCTCAGTATCGGGAAAGTAAGTGATTCAACTTTTACAGCAGATGATTCGGTACGTGTCTTCTAAAGTTAACCCAGAATGTACCCTTTGATGCAGCAATTTCCCTTCTGAGAATTTATCCTCAGATAATTACTTATGTGTACTAAAAATTTATTAATCACTACAGCTTCGATGGTAACAGCAAAAGTTGCAAAGGCAAATGTTGAATACAGTCTAGTGGTATGGTATGTATGTTGAATACACTCTATGGTAAATGCCAGGATGGAATATTATGCAGCTGTTAATAAGAACAAGGCAGATTTGTCAGTGCCGGTATGAACTGCTAAGTGAACGAAGCAGAGAAATACAGTAAATAACATATTCTAGCAGTTTCAAGGTTATATGCCCCCACATTAAAATTCAAGAACACTACTCAAGAAGTGGGTAAGAGTATTTTCCCCCACAAAAGACAGTGGATATTTAGAAGACTGATGGAATGAAGGCTTCTCTTTTACTCTCAAGCAGGCTCTCTTATGTTTTTTAAATTTTGTACCATGTGTTACACAATCAAAAAAGCTAATTACATAGATATATTTAAAGATATCAAAGAAATCAACTGTTTTTTAAAAATCTGCCCCTTAGGTCTTTTAACAGTAATTTCAGCATGAGTCAAAAGACAGTCAGGGGAAAGAGGTGCATTAAAATGGGGCAGAGCTGAAGACAGTCTGCTATAGAGTCTTGACACAGGTACACAGAGCTCTGCTGCGTTCTGGGAAAACCAGTGAGAATAGTATGTGGGAACAGCCAATGTAAGGAATTGGCAGAGAGCACCTCGTGACAGGGGCTGCAAATGAACACCCCAACCTCCCTTCCCCTCCAGCCTCCCGAAGGAAAGGGGAGCCCACGATGCCTCCAGGGCCACACGGCAGGCCGGGTTTCCAGCATGGGCGCTGTTACACTCTGGATTTTGACTGCTGCTGATTCCACAGGAAGAGAAAATTCAACAAGCTGTTAATCCAAGGAAATTAAGATAACCCAGGGAACTGGCAAGAGATAAATGAACCCAAACGTGTATCAGATGGAAAAGCTACCTCTTCAAATATATTCCTTAAGTTTAAAACTAGTTTTTGACTTGATGCCCCTACCCCTTCCCCCCGCAAAGGTGATCAAACCCTTATAGCTCAGAGTTTTAATCCCCAACCACTCATTTGTTATAGTTTGTAGAAGGGGCCCAGCACCTTCTAAGGCACAGAGGCCTTCAGTGTAGTTTTACCCACCAAAAAAATAAACAAACAAAACTAGCTCTCTACAACCCAACTCCATCCTTTCATCCCACTCCATACAAACTGTGCTTCCTTCAGGCCACCAAGGAGTCATTCTGTTTCTGGCCAAGCTCTTCTGAGCACTTTGATCTAAAAGAGCAGGCAAGAACAACACAGAATCATCTGTAAGCTTGTCAAATGTTTCAGGCCTCCAGTGTTCTGACCAAGCACACCAGGTTGATGACACATCACCACACAATATGTTACTACACTTGCATAAAATCATCCTTTGACTTAAAGTGGAAAGTGGAGCCAAAGAAGTGAAAAAGGGAACACACTGTATGTGGAAGTGACAGTAGATATTTTCAGAATCAAACATACTCAAGATACCCTAACTCCATCCACACTCTTAAGGTCATTTTCCTAAAACAGGATTTATATGAAAGGGGATAACAACCTTTTAGGGTTGCAAGAGATCTTGAACATCTACTCCTTAAACTCCTCCTGGTACAGATGAAAAAATTAATACTTAACAGATGAGTCTGGTCCAGAAGGGAAGCCCAGGACTAGAACTCCCAAAAGGTCTCCCACAAAATCCACAGTTGAGAGCAGCTATAGGTCACACTGTAATTAAAAGCCTAACATGCTAAGTGGAAATCCCAGTTCTTTTAAAAAAATCCACCACAACAAGCCAATTCGAAATTGGGCAAAGGGCCAGACTATTTCTCCAGAGAAGACATACAAAAGGGCAAGAAGCCCATTAGAAGAGGTTCAATACCATCAGTAACCAGGGAACCACAAACCAAAAGCACAAGGAGATACTACTGCACACCCATCAGGATTGCTATTACCAAACAAAAAAAGAGGAAAGAAAGAAAAAAGGAAAGTGACACGTGGTGGTGAGGACATTAGGGCACTGCTGGTAGGACTGTGAAATGGTGCTGCCACTGTGGGAAACAGTGTGACAAGTGCTCCAAAAGGTGAACAGAATTACCATGTGATCCAGCAATTCCATTTCTGGATAAAGATCTCAAAGACATGAAAGCAGGGCCTCCAACAGCACTTGTACAGCTGTGTTCACGGCAGTCTTTTTCACAGTGGGATGGAAACAACCTCAGTGTCCATCAACAGATGAATGAATAAACAAAAGGCAGCATATCCCTACAATGAAGTATTATTCAGCCTTAAAAAGGAAAGAAATTCTGACACACGTTACAGCACAGATGAATTTTGAAAACATTATGCCAAATGAAATAAGCCAGACACAAAAAGACAAATGCTGTATAAATCCACTTATATGAAATACCCAGAATAGGCAAATTTAGAGAGACAGAAGTAGAATGGAGGTTATCGGGGACTAAGGGGGGAGAGGAATGGGAAACTATTGTTAAATGGGTAGAGAGTCTCTGAACAATGAAAAGCTCTGGAAACAGCGGTCACAGCTGCACACCACTGTCGATGTACTCAGCGCCTCTGGAGCACACACGCAAACGGTTAACACGGTAAATGTTCTATTTTACTATAACTAAAGAAAAGGCGCAACAGGAAAAAAATCAGCCATGTGAATTATGTGTTTGGGGTCTTATGAAGATAAGCAATAAAATACATCACCCCTATATTGATGGAATTAAGAACAGGCATTTCAGTCAAGCAAAAAAGGGCCAAAGCATCAACTGTGAAAATTCCAAGTTTCCTGGGCAAGACGACCAAAACATGACGGAAAACTGCCATCAGAGGTTACGTGCAGGTGAAGGCAATGTCTGTACTTGCTCTCCAGGGCTCTTTCTCTGTCCAAAAGTGAGTACTTGAAAAACATGATATATATACATCATTGTCCAGCTAACCTAGAGTGTTTTGGCCACAGAAGTTTTTCTTTTTTCAACAAGTGAAATAACACGTCAGACTTTTTAATGCTTGGATAGTTTTTTCTTTCAAACTTGGCAACCCGACCCTTCAAAAGGCACGTGTAAAGACGTCTGGGGTAGAAACACCAAACCCGCGTCCTCCCAAGGTGCTGTATTTATTTGAACCTGTGATGATGCTACTGTTTAAATAAACACACTAGGCTTTTTTTCCTTCCCAACAGCCAGAGCAAGACACTTTGCAAACGAGTGTCCACAGTAGCAATGATTAGTGTTGAAAAGTGGTTTCTATTATACAATCACTTCTGAGATCTGCTTTTTTAAAAAATGCCTCCTGTGCTAAGCGTTTTCCCATTTGTTATTTCTTATTTCAGTTTCTGAAGAATCCTCATAATAAAGGCCAATCAGTCCTACTTGTTGAGTCATCCTGAGATATCCCAAACCAACTCAGTCCTTGTATCCTCCGCAATCCAACGAGATCACCCGTATACATGGTCAAATGCAACCAAGCCTACAGGAGCCAGGGTCCAGTTTATTAGGGAACACTCGTACAAGGAGGGCTCAGAGAGCCATCAGTTGGAGTACATTTGTGATGAAATGCTGGAGGTTCTACCCAGAGAATAATCTGGAGGTTGAAGAGGTGCAAATACCTCTGGAACTTGTGGGTTCCAGATGTTCTCCAATGAGGAAAAAAGGCGATGCTTAGAGCAGGGCTCCTTAACTTTGGCACTGTTGACATTTTGGGCCAATAATTCTTCATTGCGGGGACTCTTCCGCGCACTGTAGAATACTTAGTGGCATTTCTGGCCTCTACCCATAAAATGCCAGGAGTACCTCCCCCCAAGTCTGGAAAACCAAAAAAGTTCTCCTGACACTGCCAAACGTCCCTCCTGGAAAGCCAAACTTACCCTGGTTGAGAACCACCAGACCAACTCAACTTTTCTCCTTCCCATCTGCATTATGGCTATGAACTAGGTATTTCAGAGGAACAGAGGAAACTGAGAGCACCCAGCTAAGACTATGCCTGCTGGATGGAGGTAAAATAAGAGGAAATCAGAGACAGGGACTGAGACACAGAACCCAGGTGTCAGTGGACCACAGTGGGAAAAGGAAGAGGCCAGACTGAGGTGAAGGAAAAACGGTGGGCTTTTGGTGGCATCAAGAAGGCGGAGTTTCAGCTCTGCCATCTCAACTAATAAATTCATATTGACTATTGTCCATCAATTCAGCTTCTTTACTGTGTTTAAAGTGCTCTCAAGCGTCATGATCAGAAGTCAAAATCTAGGTACTGTGGTAGGAAAGTTCTGGACAGAGATCATATGTTATCAGGAAGTCAGGATGACAGTTGTATGATGGGTCTAGACAACTTGGTATCATTCAAGTGTATCTTAAAAGCTATCCTCAAGTTCTTTCAAAATGCTGACCATTAATCCCAAGCAGGACTTAACTAGAATAAGGATGGATCTATGCAAATGTACCTTCCCGTCCACTGCTTCTGACAAAACTACTCACATCTATGTCCGAGCACTAGTAGGCCAAGAGGATCGTCTCTGTGTATTGTCGTGCAAACTGTGGAACTGAACTTTTGTTAAGGGGTTTTGGCGACATCCCAAAGCCGAGGACGAAAGCTGCTAACAGTCATCTCACTTCCCGGAATACTGGCTGTGCGCTGCAGAAACCAGCTTGTCACGCTGGAGCAAAGAGGGTGAAAATTCTTTAGAGAGCTTGACACGTATCCCCTGGAATTCACAGGACCTGGTGAACAAAGAGATTTTTCTGACTGTTCCCTGGAAAATTCCACAGGCAGGAGGAAGGCTAGAGGAGACTAACATGCAGAGTAAGGAGAAAAAGCAGCCCGAACCCGGGCATTTCACACGGCAAGGATGCTGTCCTGGTGGGGTCCTGCCTACCAAGAGGCTGCCCAGAAAGGTGAAGAACCTCAGCTTTAAGAGGGACACTGAGAAACCTGCAAAGGGTAACCATTCTGATTCCAGGGTTGCGTCTCTTCCGGCACATGGAAATCATTTCCTAATACAGTACTAGGCTCAGAGAGGAACTCAGTAACTATCACTCATTCATGACACAATGTTTCTGAAAACCACTATTATTAATAATTCCTTAGACCGTAGCTACTCAAAGGGTGACACATGGGCCAAGCAGCACCCCATCCCCCTGGGAACTTATTAAAAATGCAGAATCTCAAGCCCCACTCCAGGATCTACTGACTCGGAACCTACATTTTACCAAGAGTCACAATGATTTTTATGAATATTAAAGGGAAATAAGCACGGGCTTAGACTACAGGTCTCCATCAGAGTTATAAGTATCACCTGCATCGTTTGCTGTCAAACTACACATAACCCCAAAGCACACCCAGATTCTGATTCAGGAAGCCAGGGTGTGGCCTGGGCATCTGTACCTTTTAAGTAATCCACAGGGCATTCTGTTGTATCACCAGGACTGAGACCACTGATTTAGTGACCATTGGGTTGGTGAGGGCAGGTATTAGAAGCCAAGTTTTGGCAAGAGTGCCTACGGACCATCCTACCATCAACTTTTTAACACAGGTGAACCCACTTCTCCTTCCAGATGTTTAAGTCACTGCCAACCCCCACAAAACACACTACTGGCTACAAATCTTCTGCGAGCCATGAGGACACCCATTCAAAATGATCAAAAATGGCACACCCAGTGGAGACAGGCAAAGCAAGACAGGTTGAAAAGAATCCCAGAGGCCTCCAACTTGAGCCTTGTCCACAGCTGCCTGGGATATGTCAGTATGACTTAGCGCTGACTTCTCATAAAGGCTTGTTATTTGTGAATGAAGATGAAAGGAACCATTCACCAGCCACCACCAAATGTTAGGTTTTCTTGTCTAGATTTTGTCTTGAGGGAAGAGAGAACAGGACCTGATTTAAATCAGACCCTGCCTTCGCCGCGGTGATTGCTGCATACCCAAATACCCAAATTCAGCCACCGCTGGAGCAGATCACATTTCATACAGACCAGCTAAAAGAGAGCCCCAACTCTTGAATCTCAACCCAATTTCTAGGATACACTATTAGGCAAACTGGGCACGATTAGTCCCTGGTGCTCGATGTTTCAAAGAGTTAATTTCCTTAAGTGAGAACCCTCCAAATTCTAAAGTTTTCAAGTAGCTGCCAGGTAAAAGAAGAAATACTTCTGGCAGAAAATGGCCTATAATATGATGAAGTCTGACAGAAGGGAAATGATAATTACTGTATGAACAGCACAGTCAGAAGCCTTTTACCAAATAAGGTTATGATTTCTGCAGTGAGTGTATTTCAATAAAAGGATATTTTCAGCCTGAAGACCTTAGCCTCTTTTTCAAAAACGGTATAACAGGGTAAATTTTGTTGACTACGAATGCATCTATTTATCAAGTACACAACTTCGCATGAATGTCGTTTTTTTTCTTTCCATACAACAGGATGGTTTTCTGGGCACATTACGGGACTTTCAGATGTTTCTAATTACCCGCTGTGTACACCCAATAAAACAGCTGGCTCAAGATGTTACTAATACCACAAGAAGGCCCAAAGGGCTCATAAATCACCCTTCCCATAGGGACAATGCAGTGGCAGAGAGTGACATATTTTAATCTTGCTAAACAGACTTAAGAATGTTCTAGTATACTTTCTGAATCTGCCAAAGGGCAGTGGTCTGTTTTCCACACTGCAAAAGATTTTAATGTCAAGTTTCCCTTTTACCTTTTCTAGGGAAAAACTGATGAAAATTAGGCTGAGTTATTGTGTTAGGAAAGCTTAGAAAGTCCCCAAAATCCAGAACAAGTTTTCATGGAATCTGATGGACACCTGAAGTTTGGTCTCAGAGTGAAGAAATCTCTCATTACTGCATAAGGTTGTTTCTTTTTTCCAGCAAATCTTACAAAAAGCTAGCACTGCATTCATGCCAGTTTTTTTTTTTTAGTAATTATTGCATGAGTCTAAATTCAAGATGGTGGAGTCAAGCAGTAAACCATTCCTTAAACCTATATATACCCTTCAACTAAACAGAAAATCAAGTTTTAATAAGTCTGCATCAATGACAATATTACATTATAGCACTGGCAATGGAAGGGCATCTGCCTCTTCTCATTTCTTTGTGATAAAATTTTAGGGAATGAATTGCAAACAAACTTCCTCACTAACTGTATCCTTCCCCATTTGGTAGCTATTTTATTTTCCCAGCCCAAAGAGGACTGTGTGGCTGCAGAACAAAACATTTTCACATCATCTGTGATGTTAGTTCCAGGACGTTTTTCCAACAATACACACATTCATTACTCCTCCTCCACGTGGAAAAAGCATATACACCTTGATATTAAAAGCTGATACAAATGTTTGACTTTCTGACTATAGATGCAAAATTGAGCCCAACCCCTATGCCAATAAATGCCGCAGGTATAAACTGTATCACATAAATGTGGTTTCAGTATCTATTTTAAGTTCAGCAGCATCTTTAAACTTACTCTAACCTAGGAGTCCAGAGATAAACTTTCACAAATGACAGCCAAGTGAATAGCACCAAGTAGAATCAAAGTTATAACCGCCCATCACTGGGGATGCCCCATCTAGTCAAGATGATTGCTTTTCCTCCTGACCACAGCTTTTGGTTCCAAAATGTGCTACATTGTTTAAACACTCTCACCCTTGCCAGCAGACTTGGCAACATGCAAGAGCTTCCTGGGTAAGCAAGTTAACCCCTCAAAGCGGTTGGTGCGTGATCCACAACAGACGGGAGCACGGCGCTAGTATGTTGTCCCTGCCATGTGATGATGATGATACCTGACAATACTTTGTGGGCAGTCTAACCGTAAGCGAAGAGCCTTCTGTGCACTAGCACAGAGCACCAACATGAAGGAGTAAAAGAGACATCCTCCTGTTTTTCTTGATGCTACTGCACTATCAAGATCAGTAAACGAAGGGAACATACCCTATCCAAGCTCCAGGAGATGTAAGCGCCCTCCCGGGTTCACAGGAGGTAGGGTTTGCTAATTAAGAGAAGGATTTGTTATCTTCAGAAGGAGAGAAACTTTCAAGGCAATCCAAGGAACCCACGTGCACCTCCAGCCTGCTCCTCGTGAGCCTCAGAACAGCTCTGCAAGGAAGGCCAAGGTATTATTGGATTCATTTTATCTGCGTGGAATCAAAGAGGTTAAATCACCAGCCCACGGTCCTAGGACCAGCCACTAGTACACCTGAGCCAGATCATCGAGTGTCGGTTAACATGGACATGACCAGAGGTGAAAAATGGAGGGGTGGAGAAGCACAGGCAGAAGCATGTGAAATGGAACTTGAGGTTGTTCCTTCAAAGACTGTGAGTATTTAGATAGATGCAGGAACAGGGAGCAGAAATTCCATACAGTGGGAAACTGTACTAAAGGTATGGAAATCTAACTGCACTTTGCCCTGAGGAGAAAGTACACTGCAGGCAGTGTTAAAAATGGAAAACCCGAACTCCAAGCAAAGTGTTACAAAGGTGCCCTTTTTTCATGCATCTTGCAGACACTGGAATGTGTTCTTTCCTATGACCCCAAACCCTCTAGAGACTTCTCAGATGATTATTCTACTCCTATGATTTCAGTTGCCTGAGAATTCACGATGAAGCTGTTCTGGGCAGGGCTGTATGTAACACCCTTACACAGGCACCTGCACAGACAATATGGTTTTGTCAACCAGAATTCACTAAGCATCTCCACAGTGAGGCCCTGCACTGGCCTGGGGACACCAATGTGATACAGACAGGGCCCTGTTCCTAAACAGTTCAGAGCTCAGTGGAAGAAACAGGCATGGCAACAAACGAGGGGAGTGAGGCTCTGTCGCCTGAGTGGTGCTTGGCTGACTCACAAAAGCAGTAGATGACGTCCAGGCAGATGGGGTGGGGGTGGGGGCCTCCACCTCCAGGCAAAGGTGGCAGTGTGGACAGAGGCACAGAGGGCTGGGAGCACTGGGGGACCTCGGTTCCTCTGGAGGCTCAGTTTGGCAGAAACAGAAAGGGGGCATAGCCAGCGAGCCAGGAGGCAGCTGACCCTGGAGGGCCCCACGTGCTATGCTAAGCAGTTTGGAGTTTTCCAAAGATCATTCCACATGCTCAAGCTGACAGACTAGGGAAGAACACACATTTTGGGACACTGTGTTGCAGACACCAAGGAATTTTGAAAGGTCATTTATCCTAGGCTAGCCTTGCACGACTCCTTTAAAAAGTCCCTTCCCTCACCCCTCCATGATACAGGCCAGGCACGGCTTAAAAGGAACAATCAATCACACATGCCTTTCTCACGGAGTTATTAGCAAACTGCTGAACCCTCTTTCACCTAAGGTTTTTTTTTTTAAAACTGTCCTAACTCCAGACATACTTTCTCATACTGCCCACTCTGATGCCTCTCACTTTCTCAGCTTCAAGAATCTTCACCT
Organism: Vicugna pacos; assembly: GCF_048564905.1. NCBI lineage: Eukaryota > Metazoa > Chordata > Mammalia > Artiodactyla > Camelidae > Vicugna > Vicugna pacos. The sequence goes on from NC_133001.1 coordinate 38,211,840, forward strand.
TCAATCTCATTTTCTCCTGATTTGGACTTTTAGGGTCAACCTATTGCCCCTCCTTGGTCCAACCGACACCCGGAACCATCTTTCCACGCAGCCCCCTCCCCTAGCGTGAACACGTGCATGTGTGTGCACGCGCACATATGCACACACCTACCCTTGTAACCAAGCTCCATGCCAAAAATCCTGCGACCAGACTTACACAAAATAATGTTGGAGAAAGAAGTGACACAGCTTTTTCTAGTAATTTTTGTCTGTATCTAAGATCTTATCTTTTTTTTTTAATGGAGGTAAATCATGCACGGTAACCATGAGCTCTACCACTGAGCTATTACCCTCCCCCTAAGATCTTATCCTTTTTTATTATAAATAACAAAAATTCCTTCTGCAATTATGCCAGGACCATTTTTTTCCACCCAGGGGACAAGACTTGCTTAACCTCTACCCTCTGTGTGTGCCTGATACAACACACATCGCTAAAATCTAACCCAGGATGACATATAGGAAAAGTCTGAGTGAATGCTTCTGACACCAACCTTGAGAGATGCTCTACAGTTTAACAAACACAGTGACACAGTTAGATTATTAAGTTTGAGATGCTCCCTCCCAGAGTTTGCTACTTATTTCAAGTCTCTAAAACAGCATCTCACCAGAGAGCCCTTCCTGACATATCCTAAGTAGCGATCCATTCATCCCACCAACACTCCCCACTCTCTGTCCCCCTCTCAACGACTTCTTTCTTCATCGCATCTGTCACTACCCAACAGTCTGGCATATCTAATGTTTCTGACAGTGTACTTTTGATAAGTAGGCATTTGACAATAGTGTACACTTTTTTTAGTTTTTTCTGTTTTGGCAAAATACCTATGAGGTCAAATCTACTACCTTAACCACTTCTAAGTGTAGAGTTTAGTAGTGTTAAGTACATTCATATCCCTATAAAACATTATCTTCAAACCTGAAACCCTGTACCCATTAAACAACTCCCTATTTTCCCTCCTTCCACCAACACCAGCAAACACCCATCTCTTTCTCCAAGAATCTGACTATTCTAGGAATCTCCTAAGAGGAATCACAGTATCTGTCTCCTTGTGACTGGCTTGTTTCACTTAGCATAATACCCTCAAGGTTCACACACTGTATAGCCACATATTTTTAATGTAGCAGAAGGGCAAGGACTTTGTCTATTTTGTTCAGTGCTACATATTCCTGATCCCTAAACCAATCCCTGGCACACAGTAGGTGCTCAGTAAGTTTATGTTAGATGAATAAACGTTCCCAATGCCAGCCTTTTAAAGGCGCTTTGCAGCTTACACAAAGGACATGCTCTGCATTACGACACTCACTCAGTATTAGAAAACACTGGTAAGACTGAATGTATCTGGGAGTGGCTGGACAAGCTCATGAGCATTCTAAGTTGCTCAAATGAAAAGCAATCACTTTCTTTTAGTATTGGATGGCTCATCTTCAAAAGACAAAGCCTGTACAAGGCGTTAAGGGAGAAATACATGCATCAGTTCAAAGAGAACATGTTGCCTCTCACCAGTTTCTGGATGTGCTGGATAAACATCAAGGGATCCAAACAATGACAGGAGGGTGAAAGACAGTGTCAGAAGGAAGTTGCCAGAAAAAAGACGCACTGAGACTCCTGAGCAGTGATGTCAGTTTATTTAATGCCTCACTGAGAGTGAAGTTTCTTCCCTCCCTATGAGGAGAACCCACATAATGAGTGCAGCAGCCTGGACCGCTTCCACCCGCCTCACAACTCTGTCGTCAATTGTTCTGTGACACACACAGCAAGATTCCCAGAGCAGAGCAGCGAGCCAGCCTCACAACAGGTGAAGGCGGCCAGAGGCTGTCATCATCGCCACGGCTGTTCAGAGGCCCGTTCACACTAGTAGGTCACTAGTCTCCTACCTAAAAAACTGAGATGCTGTCCCTCTCTCCTTTCCAAAATGATAAATAGCAATGTCTCCCTTTCCAGAGAACTTTAGTAAGTTCTAAAAGGGTAAAATCCAAATTCCTAGGCTTGAAACTCAAGGTGCTCCACAGCCTTGCCCCAGCCTTGCCCCAGCCTACCTCCTCAGGCTCGTCATCCAGCATGACCATCCTTCATGCTTTCTGCGTTTAAATCCTACCCTCAACGTCCACAAACCCCCTGGGCCTTATTGTCTCCATGTCTCGTTCTAGCAGGTAAATTCCCTCTGCTCCTGTTAACTTTATCTCACCCTTCCCTCTACACGTCTCACCCGTCTTTATTTTGGGACTTGTCACTGTTTCAAGATGCATCACCCCCATCGGCCTACAATCAGGCAATGTGCGTTTACTCAGCTACGATGATGAGCCAACATATTTAGCAGCTGGGAGAATGTGAAGAATTGAACAGGGAAGTCTCAGGCCAGCTCCTCTCTCAAAGAATTCCTCCTCAGCCACAAGTGGCGACCCTGGGACCCTGCTATGAACGGGGGGTATTCCTGTGCACCCCTCACCTCCTCCTCAAAGCATAAGGCAGCTTTATGTTTTTCTTGTCCTGGAAAATTCAGTGCAGTGTTGTCTACATGGTCACTTCATACATGGTCACAGGAGACAACACTGGAGGACAAGAGGTATTTGGACCCTGGGATGAGAAAACCTGTCTTGAAGTCAACTACGATCAAACCACTGAAGCCTTGGTACTCACATCTCAAAACACGACTATTACTCACTTATCTCTCTCAGGGAAAACAAGCATCACATAAAATAACATACAGGACCATAGTTTTTAAACTATCAAATACTTTTGTAATAAGCATTCAGGTGGTGCTAAATGGAACACGAGCCCCTCAGAACTCCTCAGAGAGAGCAGCATACAACCCAAGAGTGTTAGCTTAGCAGTCACGACTGCCTTTCCAGCTCTCTCTCCACAAGTAAGTTATGCCAAGTGACAGTATTATTTTATTTGAAATAGTCTAGTTGTGACAACATAGAATTCCTATGTTCTTCTTATTAGAGGAACTTGTAACTCTGTAAACAGCTTGAATGTCCCAGAAGGTCATCTTCATTATATCCCCATGAAATGTTAAGAATCCATTAAAACAACAATAGTTAACCTGCCGGCCCACCCAGCTAGGGACATGTTTCCATTTTTTAAAAAGACAAAGGAAGGGGAGTGCAAGGAGGCAAAAGTCACAAAGTCACTGTAACTAGAATCTGCTTTACAGAAAATTCCTCTTAGTCTAAATATCTTGTTACATCAGGTCAATCTCACACTCATAAAAAATGAGTTTATCCTAGACTCTCAGAGTACTTCCTGAGGTATCATTCATTCAGGCCTCACTTCTAGAGTCACATCAAGTAGAAGTTATAATTCTGCTTTCTCCCACTGAATACTCAGGAAAAGAGACTGTACACTAATCACCACAAGAAATGCACCTGTCTTCTCACATCTGAACAGCCCACGCTCAAAGTCACCATGGACCAGAAAGATAACACAGAAGCAGCACAAAAGCAAGGAAGGAACCAAGGTCACCCCTGTGCCTGCTACAGAACAGCCCTATAACCACCTGCCTGGTGTGGACGAGCGACCTGGGCCTGGAGAGGATGGAGAGCAAGATGAGCATAATCAAGGGAAGGAGGAAACCAGGATGGGAACCCAGGGCTGCTCAACTCCCAGCTGCTTATTCTGCTATTCCCTCCTGCCATCCCACAAAACCCAACTCCCTCGGGTCCTTCCTTTGCTGGTGCCTCCTGCACATCACTGTCAGATCCCAGAGAGTTAGAGAGGACACAAGGAGACCTGGGCTCTAGTCCCAGCTAACTGCCTTGCTGTGTAATGAAGGCAAACCCACTTAAGCCTGTGTCCCTCAGTTCCCCTGTCTAAAAAAACTGTCACAATAATATCTATTCTCCTTCTTCCAAAAAAAAAAAAAAAGGGGACATCACTATGCAAATGTTAAAAATTATTCTTGCTGTTCTGATCATCAAAGTGGATTATTTAATGAAGGTGCCTTAACTATGAAATCCACGGGGCTTTCCCTGTATTATTTTGACTACGTGGGGCAGGGGTCAGCAAACTTGGCACTGGAGTCAAATTCAGCCCATTGACTGTTTCTATAATGCACCACACCCACTCCCCTACACACCATCTGTGGCTGTTGTCACGACACCACATAGGGTTGAGAACCTGTGACACACACTGTACGGGTTGCAAAGTCTAAAATATTAACTATCTGGTCCTTTAAAGCTTGCCAGTCCCCACTTTTTAGTAACCTTAAAAATCAGAGGCCAAAGAGTTGCTGACAAATTACAATACATTTTGAATTTTCTCAAACTACAATTTTCCATATGATGTATCTTATTTGTCAAAAGATTTAACACATTGTCAACAAATATACACACAGAGAAAGCCAATTAAGAAACCACTTCTTTTAAGTAATAAAATTACATTAAACTGGTAAATCCCAAGAAGAGATCTTCTATACCTAAAAAATGAATTCCTGAAATTCTCTGTATTTCTAGAGAATCACAATGTCTGAAGTGGACAGAATTATCATCTTCAATAAAATGATGATTAAAACTTATCCCTCAGATTATCCAATAGTTTAATTAAAATAAAGAAAAGAAATAGCTCGGGATGTAAGTGAAATATTTCCCATGATTTCCAATGTGAAACAATTCAATACGATGCCTTCTCCCTTTATATTCTTATTATTATTTAATTAAATGACGTGGCCAACCCTTTTGTGGCAGAGTTGAGTTTCGGTTTTGAAATATTTTGGTAAATAATTTTGCTCTGTTTTGTACTTTAAATATGCTATGTGTATCCTGTTCCTACACATCTGCTTAAACGCCAGAGAGGAAAGTGTGCAGCGTGTTTTAACAAGTAGACTTCCTCTGCTTCTCAAAGCCTTCAAATATTTAGTTTCAAAGCGAATATACGGTAAGCCAAAAAATTACCACCCATCCCCATTACTCTGTCATTCCTACTGTAAAGATTTATGAGAAATGCCGAAAGAAAGAGGAGCAGACGTGATTGATGATGATGGAGGAAGAAAAGCAACAAGAGTAAGGAAGGCAATAGAGAAAAGTTAAAAATGAGAAAAAGCCTTTACGCCCATAATAACCTAATTGGGAATTGCTTTTCCCCTTCCTTGCCTATAGCCCTCCAAAAAAGCCACGAAACAATTTCACTTATTACTGACAAAAATTCCTAAGATTTTAGGGATGAGCTGAATTTTAGAGGTCACGAGATATAAGCCATTTATTTTATGGATGAGAAAAAACTAAGGTCCAGAAATATCAACTGTCACACCCTGTGGATTAGTTAGTTAAGCGGTGGGACCAAGACCAGAATCTAGTTTCCCGATCATCAGTTTAACACACTTCCCATTAGACTCAGCTCTCTGCCCTGCTCAAGCATGACGGCACCTAATGGCTGAATTCTTTTAAAAAATATGCCCAAAGTCCCCCATCATAGCCAGGAAATCAACAATACCCTTTTAAGTAGTACCTTTGGGCACAAGTAATTTTTCCTCCCAAGCATAGACTATTAAGGACAGTTCTTTGACCTCAAAAGGAACAGGAATTATAATAAAGCAGTACAATAATCAGAAAGCTAATAAGAACTTCATGCTGCCTGCTTGTATTTTGTCTTGATGGAAATCAGTTTGAAACAGACACCCCTCGCCTCAGACACATGCTCCCAAGACTAAACAGCAATATTCCATAAAAAGACCAGATCTAGCCAGTGTTATTATCTGTCTGACATTTGGGTTATTCTTGTGAGCAACTCATAAAGTAACGTGGGTGTCTGTGATTATTTGAGTACACATGGCAAACCATAATTGGTCAAAAAATAATAAAAGACATTTTTCCGTGACAAAAATACCGTATTGCATGACAACATGGCAGTGTGACAGCATTCAGTGGACCGCAGTACTTTCTCCATTTACAAAGAAGTTAAAAAGAAACAGGGCTTTTTAAAAGTAAAAAGGCTTTTTGCAGTAACTACCATAGTTCATATTTAAATTATGAAAGATTAAAAGCTTTTAAGTGCTGACAGTAATCCACTAGCATATCCTCCCCGACATTCATGTCACATATCAACTTATAATTCAGTTTTTCGATACACGGCAGAAACGTGGCAAAAGATGTCAGTCTGTATCCCTTTCTATATCTAAAATACAGATTCTGACAATTTTTAGAAATCTTTTCAGATCTGGCTATTTGTGAAATAAAAGTTTAAATTTAATCACCACCATCCAAAGTTGCTAACACGAGTCAAATCTAACATAAACTCTACTTATCAATGAGCAGATATAATCTGAAGCTGGTCAGTGCAAGCTGTGCATTAGGGCTCTGAGTTAAAGCCTGTTCCCTTCTGTCCTACTGACATCTCCCCGTCACCACAAGGCTGTGCACATGATAAGCAATAAGGGGCAATGTGCTACTTGCCATTTTCCTCAGAAACCAAAAATCAAGTTAAAAATCATTCCAAAAGCAACGGAAAGGATCTCGTGAGAGCAGCGTACTCGTACTCCTAGACAGAAGCCCATTCAAGCCGAGAGCAGTGTGAATGGAGGGGTGGGCTCTAAATGCTTCGATCTCATAAAACTCTGTCCGGTACGGACAGTTAGGGACCGTGGAGGAACTCACCCACTCGGAAGTTCGTGGCTGTCAGGGTGTCGGCAGCGTGACCATTCTCACTAATGAGAGTGGTGGTGTTCCCCTTCTCACAGCTGTTCTGACAGCTGCCTTTGGTGCAGGTCACCTTACAGATGCTCGGAGTGAAGACCACCTTGATGCGGCCAGTGTGGTTACCCACTAGGAGCGGAGGCAGGGAGAAAAAGAACAACAAACACGTCAGCTTAGTATCCATGAACTCGCCGTGGAAGGTTTAGGAAACAAAAGGAAAAAGAGAAAGGAAAGGAGGGAGAGGGGGAAAGAGAGAGCCCACAGCCCGGCAGGTTTAAGGCAAGAGGGAAGCCTTCAGTGCTCGCTGCTCTGTATCCAGTGGTGTCTCTGAAACAGGAGTAGGAAGCTTAGCAAACAGAACTCTGGGATGCACTCCAAAACCACATTTGAAGTCGAGTCACTGGAGTGGGATTACTAACCACAATGCTGCACTTTATTCACGGGCAGACAAAGAGCAGGACGCAGGGCACGACAGATGAGAGCGCCAGCCCTGACAGGCAGATGTAATGCACAGAGGTTGGCCGTGCACCTAGCGGTGAATAAACTCTTGTGTCCTCGACTTGCATACTTTCCCTGTTCTTCCACTTATTAAGTCACTATTTGCAGCCCGACCCCTGGAAATGTTTTAGGCATGCGGCATGTCTGAAAACATCTGTCTCAAATCTCCTGGCACTCCCAGCTAAAGTGATCAAATCCTGTGACGCAGCTGCGGGAGCCCATTCCTTTTTCACAACTCTGGGGCACACTTTCTCCACATTAAATTTCTGCCACCTTTGTTTTGTTTTACTTTGAACAGGGTCTATCTAAGAAAAAGGGAGGTCAGGTCCCAGGACTAAAGGGTAGCCACCATTCCAGTGCCATCCTGGAGCTCTCCCTGCGGCTCGTCACCAGCCCCAGACACAGGTATTCCTTCCATCCACACGGCCCTCTTTAAAAACCAGGGGCTATCACCTGCTGCACGGCAGGGGCAGCACCTTATCACAAAATGGGCAAGCATCTCCAAGACAGATTCTGGGTGGTAATCCTGGCTCAACCATCGTGTGACTTGGACCTGTCTTTTCACCTTTCCTCCAAAAGCAGAGAAAATCAGAGCTGATGTTTTTCCAGCCAGTTGTAACTTTCAGCATCTCTCAGGGGTCAGCAAGCTATGGCCCCAGGACCACATCTGGCCCACTGCCTGTTTTTTTAAAATAAAGTTTTATTGAGACACAGCCACACACGTTGTCTATGATTGCTTCTGTGCGATGACAACAGAGCTGCACAGAGAAGGGATGGCCTCACCCAGAACTGCCACTTGGGGCCAGGCCCCAATATCAACTCTGGCAAAGTGTGAGACAGAAGCCCTATTTTGACATCCATTTGTGACGTGCACCCAGCCAGGTCCTTCGGCTTCCCAGGAGCCCAGGCAGAAAGCAAAGACGGCAGCGGCAGCAGAGAGAGCGGAAGAGAGAGGATTCATCTCTGAAGCCTCAAGGCTGGTAGGAAGCAGCGCCCTTCCTGCTGCCGCCGCGTTACTGCAGTGACCAAAGGAAAGCTGGCCTTCGGGCCAGCCTGTCCTCCTCCGTCCCCTGCCCAACAGAAGAGATTCTCCTCCTGCCCGCTGCTTTGGTTTGACCAGCAGTGTATTTTCAGAAAATTGTCCAAGAAACCTCTGTAGACCTCAATAAAATCAATCGTGGTCAAATCTGAGCTTGGAAACAAAAACCTTAACCAAAGGAGCCATTAGAATTTCGAGGTTCGAATAGGGCTTCAAAGGTTTTCGGACACAACTTTTATTTGAATTTCTCTAGTAACAGGGAGCTCATTATCTATTAAGATGGCACGTTCTAGTTAAGAGCAGTTCCTAAGAAGTGCTAGTCTTCCCTGAGCTGCAGTATGTCCTCACAGTCAGCTGCACCCGTTAATCCCAGTTCAGCTCCCCACAGCTTCACAATCTAATGCCTCTTCCACACGAGAGCCTTTCAGCTCCTCAAAGACACTGCCACCGAAGCCCAGGAAGCTGAAGTTAGAAGGGACGAGAAGAGATCTGCTTGGGTTGGCCCTCCACTGAAAAGAAGACAATTCTTCTGGAGGAAAAATACCCTCAGCTCTTGTCAAATGTTTTTCCAAGGCTGTTTCTCATTCACCAGTGGTTCTAACACAGAGATCAGGACACACAGTCTGAGGTGGGAAGACAACTTAGTGGCCAACCACGTCTTCCAGCACCTTGCAAGATGGCGTTCCAGGAACTTTTCCTACTAAAAGCCAAACAGTAAATATTTTCGAGCTGTAGGCCTAAAGGATTCTGCTGCAACTATTCAACTCTACTGCAGTGACAGGAAAGCAGACTGTCAAAAAACAGTAAAGTCAGTGAATGAGTGTGGCTATATCCCAATAAAACTTTATTTAAAAAAATTTTTTTTCAAACCAGTGCTCTGAATGCTTTTGGGACATTTAAAATTTTTCTGGGACTATACCTCAGAAATACTAAAAACTACAAAAGAATGCTGATTCTATAATCAGACAAAATTTACCAAGCTTGTTTGTTACTGTGTTTTTTTTTTTTTAACAGTAACAGATTAGCTGACTCTAAGTTGTCAGATCAAGCTTACAAATATCCTGAGAAGACTTTGTGTGTGTAAGTGTGTGGAGCCCAAGGGAAAAAAAAAGAGACAACATTGTCCCACTTCAAAAGAATCTTAAATTCTATTTTTTCTGGCTCTTGGTACAATAATGAAGTTGGAAATCGGGTGCCAACTATTTTGTCTTCTCTGGCATTAGCTCGTGGTACCAGCAGCTGCCATGCAGATGCTCAAACCGTCACCTAAATTATGCTCACTTAGGCGAACGGAGACATCCAAAGAAAGCAAGCACTTAATCATTATTCCCGTTTCACCTCCCAGCTACAGTAGTCACTTTAAAGGCACTTGAGAGTCTCCGGGCCTATTGTTTTTAAAATCTTAGCATGTTTCTTTGCCAGAGAAATTCTTTTTGGCCTGGAATCATCTGGATTTTCAAATGGCACAGACAATTTCATATGACTTAATTCTAATTTTTATAATGTTCACATCTTCTTGGAAGCAGAAGGTAACATTTTATTTCGTATGTCCCCCCTTGTGTTTTACAAGCATTCTGCTTCAAAGTAATCTAATTCTAAAACAGACGCTTGTATTCTCAGAGGGTCGTCTTGTGTCTACAGGAAGCACTTATGTCCTCATTACAATTAATTGTAGTTTCCCATGTCAATCTCAGAATCAGTACTGAAAAACTCAACTGTATGACACTGCATTGTCATGCACAGCTCTAAGAGGACCTCCATAAACAGTAAGTGCATTAGAAAATATTCTCTCCTATGTCCACTCCTTTAAAATTATTCCCACATATCTAGGGTATCATTTAAAAAGTTTAAGTTGTGAGGAGGGTGGCAAGGGACAGACTGGGAGTTCAAAATTTGTAGACACTGACAGGCACAGGTAGAATAGATAAACAAGATTATACCGTATAGCACAGGGATTTGACAACATTGTAAAATCACTATAATTCAATAAAAAAAAGTTAAAAATAAAAAACTTTAAAGTTTAAGTTGTAACTGACTATACTTTTTAAAAAAGAAGAAAATAAGTAAGTATAAAAAATAAAAAGATTTTGTTTTTAAGTACACCAAGATACACTGCTGAGTTTCAACTTCTTCACACGTGACAAACTAAAGACAATACTATTCATCTCTCAAGGGTTCAGTGGGAATTCAGTAACAGTGGCCTATCCTCCAGGGTCCATCTGCTCTTTAAGGGGCATCTTCCTCAAATGCCTTGAATGAATTGATACCCAAGGACCCCTGGAGCCTTGCATAAAGTAGGCAACCCAATAAATGTGGAACAAAGTGACTCAAAGGATGGCTATTCTACCCCACAGAGATCAGGAATGCACAGGATGCTGGAGGTCATTCTGGTTGAACAGCCTGGCTTCTTCACCAGTCTAGAAAGTCACGCCCATGGGTCAAATCAGAGGAAGAAGGTCATCCCTGGCTGATGAAGAATTACGAGTCTTGAGAAGCCAAAGTCAGACCTGTCAGGAGTTCACAGGGTAATTGTTCATATAGCTTTCATGCTAGGTCCCTTTGACCAAAACATGTAATTTTTACATCTCTGTAGGTCAATCAGCCCCAAAAATCTTAAGGAAGCACTTTCAAACTTTGGGTTTTAGAGTCCTTGGCTAGAAACAGATTGCCTGGAGCAACACAGCACCTCCACTGGGCCTCCTTGTCAGTCAAGACACTACGAGTCAACATCCTGTCTGCAGCTTCTACCAGACCCTGCGTGCACGCATACCTCTGGGAGGAGGTGCTGGCACGTGGGCTACAACAAACCACAGATGTTCAGAGCGATGGCAAATGGGATGGAGGTGAAGCCAATACCTTCCCTAAGATAAGCTTTCATTTCTGCTTCCCCATCATTCATGACAGAGCACCATTCAGAAATGTAAACACTGTCCTTGACAAATGGACTTCAGTCGAGAAAAGAGCACAGCTGTCATCTTTCAGTCATTAAACTCGGATGGGACCAAAAGCAAAGGCAGCCAAAGAAGTAAATATAACAATATCAGAGGTCATGAACAAAGAGTCTCTCCTCCGCACTCATCCAGAACGCTGCGACAGCCCAAGAGCGGTCATCCAGCTTCAACAAGGGGGGCCGATGAGCACAGGCACTGTCCTCAGGGAAGGAGACAGAAGCAACCTCTCTGTGGCTCAAAGCCACCACCCTGCCCTGTTGACTGGGGCCTGTTTAATGAGCCTTTGGAGCTCAAACAGTACACAGGTCACGAGGACGAGAAACTGAGCTAACAGCTCATTCTTCCACTCTGCGGTCCACTGCTTGCCCGAAGGCCAAGAATTCTTTGAAGGACAAATTGTAGAAGGATGAAATAATGCCTAGGATGACAGGACTTGACTGTTTAGCTCTCCAGCTTTTTGCCTGACTCCTCCTGGACTATTAAAATAATGGCCATAGAATACTCTGTTCCTCCAGAAAGGAGCTATGTAAATAGAAATCAGTATCAAATCTATTACTTCATCAGATTCCCCCCCGGTCATGGAAAATTCTCCAAGAGGAAAACTCAAGAGATCTCCAGTTCTGCTGTGGGTACCTCCTCAGATAAGAATCTAGGCTTACATTCTAGAGTTTTTCCACAAAGAACTAAGTGAAGAGAGAAGAGAAACATTTGCTACACAGGTGATACAATTTAAAAGGGGGGGGGGGGGAAATCATCTGAGCTTCCTTCTCCTTTTAATTCTCCCGAAACAGTCACTGAAGGAAACCATATCAGTTATTCATTTACCCCAAATACATACAGGATTTCCTTCCATATTTCCTTACATGTAAGGAGACAGACCTTTAGAGAGGCAAAGGAGGAGAGTATATTAAATCATCTAATACAAGAATAAAGTTCTGGATATAATCTGAGTTCCTTGAAGAATCACTTATTTCTCATCAAAAAGCAGGCACTAAACATTTGCCGTGTGTAAAAATGTAAACACCATCCCCCAAATACTTTTTTGGCAGAAATGCAGCAGCTGACTAGTCACACACACTCAAGTATGGCTTCACTTATTATTTCACAGAGAAGAGGCTCTGCAGACATATGCCCACCTACCGAGCTGGACCCAGGGCTGTCCCGCCTGCCTCCCAATGGACGGGTGGTCCCACCTGAGGCCAGTCCCTCCACAGCAATTGATCCCCTTTCTCCCTTGCCCAAAGACTTATTCCCCATTCATTCCCATTGCCGTGCAAACACACTGTCCTGCAAGCCATCTGTCGGGAACACCTCTCCCCTTGCTGTACCCATTCCACAATTGCAGACAGTGCTCTATTTCTCAGCTCTTCTCTCAGCAAAACTACTCCAAAGAGCTGCTCTCCTGGCTCCGCTGCCTCCCCTCCCATCCTCTCTCGAACCTGCCACAGTCAAGCTTTTGCTAACAGCACGTCACCAAAACTGCCCCTGTGAAGGTCACCCCTGGCCTCCACGTTGCCAAATCCAATGGCAATATTTCTTCTTTATTACTTCTTAAACTTTCAGCCTATTTGACACAAAAGAACCACTCTGCTTCGTGATGCACTTTCTTTACCTGGCTTCCAAGGTACTCTGCTCCCTCATGGTTCCCTCCTCCCTTGCTGGCCACCGCTCCTCACAGTCCTGGCCAGGGGAGGCCCCAGACCTCAGTCTTTGTAGCCTTTCCCTTCTACACTGACTTCCCAGATTCTCTCATCCCATTCTAATTATAGGTTTAAATACTCCACAGAACTCTGTATACAAAATGTTTAACTCTAGCCTGGACCCCTCTACCTTGTATATGTGCACATAGGTACTGGAGGGGTGTGTGTGTAACCAAGAATCCAACTGTGGGACTCTGCTAGGTAGATGTCTATGGTCTAAGGGACATCCCAAATAAAACACTCAAAATGGAGCATTGATTTCCTCCTATACCCACCTCCAAACCTGTTCCTCTTCAAGTCTTCCCTGATCTCTGATTCTTCACCTTTTTTTGGTCATCTGAGACTCAACAGCACATGCAAATCCTGTCAACCCTATTTACCAAGTAGACAATTTCTCACCGCCTTCATGGCAAACACTCTGGTGTAATCCACTACCATCTTCTGTCCGGATTATTTCAACAGTCTCCCAGCTGGACGTCCTGCTTCCCGCTTTACCCTGCTACAGCTTTTTCTCCACACAGCATTCAGTGCACCCTTTAATGGATGGCGGTCAGATCAGGGTGCTCCTCCCCTCAGTGGCTTCCCAGCTCAATCAGAATACTCACCGAAAGCCTCACGACAGCCCGCTGGCTCTGCACAAGCTGTGAGCTCCCTGATCTCTCTAACGCCTGCCCCCAACCCACCCACTCTGGCTTCCCTGTCATTCCTCTAATACCAGGCACATTCCTGTCTCAGGGAACTTTCTGTTCCCTCTGCCTAGAATACTCTTCCCCAGATACAGGAGGTGAGGGAGGAAGCAGTCTGTTAAGACTTCCCCCAGAAAGTCGTATTTTCAGGAGGCTTCCTGACTACCTGGCATAAAACTGCAACAACATCCCTCCAACACATTACCTATCCACCATGCTGTATTTTACGTTTCCCATTTATTTATTTTTTTCCAGGGCCAACAATCTGTATTTTATTTATTTTTTTATTGAAGCATACTCTGTTATAATGTGTTAATTTCTGGTGTACAGCATAATGTCCCAATCATACACATACATACATATATTTGTTTTCATATGCTTTTTCATTAAAGGTTATTACAAGATATTTAATATAGTTCCCTGTGCTATACAGAGAATTACGGTTTTCATCTATTTTTATATATAGTAGTTAGTATTTGCAAATTTCGAACTCCCAAATTTATCCCTTCTCACCCCCTTTCCCCTCAGTAACCAAAAGATTGTTTACTATGTCTGAGAGTCTGTTTCTGTTCTGTAGACGAGTTCGTTAGTGCCTTTTTTCTTTTTTTTAGATTGTACATATTAGTGATACCATACAGTATTTTTTTTCCCCTCTTTCTGGCTTACTTCACTTAGAAAGACAATCTCCAGGTCCATCCATGTTGCTGCAAATGGCACTGTTTTGTTCCTTTTTGTGGCTGAGTAGTATTCCATTGTACAAATATACCACAACTTCTTTATCCAGTCATCTGTCAATGGACATTTAGGTTGTTTCCATGTCTTGGCTATTGTATATAGTGCTGCTGCTATGAACATTGGGGTATATGTATCTTTTCGAATTAAGAGTTCCCTCCAGATATATGCCCAGGAATGGGATTGCTGGATCATATACTAAGTCTATTTTTAGTTTTTTGAGGAATCGTCATACTATTTTCCATAATGGTTGCATCAAACTACATTCCCACCAATAGCATTTCCCACTTATTATAAATACACTTCACAGAGTTAGCGTTTGATTACCGTCATGAAAACAGACTCCACAAGGGCAGGGATGTGTCTGGTCACTACTACATATTCAACATGTGTCTCATAATAAGTGCTCAAGAAATTTCAAATAAATAAGTGAATAAACTTCACTGACAGGGAACTAAAGAAAGAATATTTATCTAAGGGGTAACTGTCAGCCATGTTTGAAAAAATAAAGAATACTTCTGTGAAACCTTTAGCCTCAAACCATTTATTTTACGTTATATTTGTCAGAGAGAACTTTTTCAGTCATAAAAGTTTCAGATCAAGGGAAAGCACAAGTTGTTACTCAGGAAACCCTACCATCATTACAAAACAGTTTTCCCAAAATCATTAAAACATTACCAAAAAGTGGCCAATGAAATAAAGTAAAAATTTTCAATTAAACATGTGAATGAGAGAATGACTGAATAAACAGGAAAGAGAAATTTCTCAAGCACTTTTTCAAAAGAAAAACAGACAATTATTTGCTCCCCAAATTTCACAACATATTATGCAAAAATCAGTGACACATAATGGAAACTTCCACTAATTTTATAAATAAAATTTATGATGACATCTAAGGAGTTTAGTTTTTAAATCTATTTCTGATTTACTTTGTATTCACTCCCTTTGTTAGGCAAAGAACAAGGAGGAAATTAAAAACACTACTACCCAGATTCTTCGAGTCTGATGTGAATTGACATTAAGCCACAAAATCCACCCAAAAAGAGAAATACATTTTGATTCCCAGCTCAGTGAGATTGGCAGAGGGACTAACCGCAGGTCCAGCAACAAATGTGGTAGATTTCATCCCAAATTTCCACTTATTTTAGGAGGTGGGTCTTATTTCCATTTCACTCATTTAATCTTTGGTTTAGCTTGACTTGAGATTTAACGACTAAGATTTTCACCTAGAATCACACCTTTTCTCAACTCCAACCTTGCCCTGTCAGCCAGATTCCACTGTCCGCAGCAGGACTTTAAAAAGCACACCTTGAGACTATCAGACTGTTTTCATCTTTCCTTTTTCTCCTTGGAGTTTTTCCTCTTAAAATACCAAACCTATGTTCCCTTCTCTAGAAATATAATTAAAGGTCCTATTTTTATCCCTGGAACATAATCAAATATATTTGAAGATATAATACATTTTATAGTCAATAGAAGCTAAATTTTACCCAACAAGTAGTTTACTCACCCAGCAGGCTCTGACCCAGTATTTGGGAAAAGAAAATACTGTTGGTAATAAAAGTAGAGAACTAGCAAAACAAACCAATGGCTCGCTGACATTTTCATTTTCTGACCTTTTTTCTAAAATATTTTTCTTTAACATCATAGACCCTGAGGGGATTCAATGGACCAGGCATTCTTCAGTTTACAGATGAGCAACACCCTGGAAAGCTCAGGACAGGCTGTGGACTTTAGTCCAAGGAAAGAGGTGACAACAACGTAACTGGACGAGGTACACGCCTCAGTCCTGCTGGCCATTGTCCCATGGTGTCTTCTTCAACATGACTTTAAAAACTCCCCTGTCTAGAACATGTGGACATCTCTCCTCTGCTCCTAATCCTGAATACCAGAGAACCATCCCATCCAGAATGGACAGTGGTGCCTGAAATGCTGGTGATGGAGTTGAAGAAATACAACCCCAAGAAGACAAGACTTAAGTTCTTAACTTGAAAAGTAGTAATGAATAATGGGAGGGTACTGGAGGGGCGCAATAGACCCATTTTCTCAGTTCTGAATTGAGAAAGTAATTCATTGCCTCGACCTAGAATCCCGACCATCATGGGAACCACACTTGGGGAGGGTTAGATGAATTTGCCCAGGGACTTTTAGAGGAGTTTTTTTTGGCATCCAGGTTCAAGCTGAGTAACATACTCATCTCCCAAGGGATAAATACCATGGAAGGGATGCATTTTGTTTTTCATGTGAAATGTCTCCACTTCCCTCAAAGAACCTATGTCAGCCTTCACAGCAGCACAGCTCTAGATCCCACACTGTGGCCAGGGCTGTGGAGGAGGCTTCAGAGCAGCTGACAGGAGGACCACTGTCTCTGAATCAAGAGAACAAGCTGCCGGGCAGTAACACCTACCTGCCCTCCACCGCTCACCCGCGTTCAGTCTGGCTAGTTTGCCTGCTCCTTACAGAAACAGTGGGCTAGATATGCTTCGCGTGACTCAAATTTTCTGTCCCTTAATTTTAGAACAGAATTAGGTTTTATTTATCCCCACATTTGTTGTTTTTCCAAAGAGAAGTAAATGGAGGCATTTGTTATCGGCCTATCACTCACCATTCCATAAATAACATCAGTTTGTACATGGAAAAGCAAGTCTGACTGAAATGGATAGATATCTACTAGGCTATGTGTTTACCAAGGAACGGACTTCATGGCTTATGCACAAGCTTGACTGGGTGGAGGCATTCCTCATGAGTGTCCCCAGTTATCTATACCATTTACTTTGAGACTTAGGATTCCATAGAGTCCATGTAATTGTTGTGACAAATACTTCTAACAAAATTAAACTCCTTAAAAGGAAATTAAAACTCTTCGCCCACCTACATCCGATCTAGCCTCAACTTCAGTAACCACATGTACAGCCGGGGCATCAGCTTGGTGTCCTCCCCGAAGAAAAGCTTTCCTCCCTTCTCTCCACCTTTCACCCTTTGACCTGACTCAACTCCCCACTCCCCTCCACGATTTTCACCAACCCAGGCACAACCCAGCGTTACCATCTTCATTGTTTCTTGGCTCTTTGCACATACTTCTATTTATGTACATTTCTCTCCTCCAACTTTCCCTCAGCTTCAATCAAGCCAAAGAAAACAGTCTGTATTCTTCTCCTCCTCCGCTATTTTTAAACACACATCCCACCTGGTGATCCTCCCTTTTTGGGAAGGGGAAAGAGCATGTGGTGAGAGGGGAAGGACATAGGAAAGAACGCAGAGGGAGGAACTGAAGTGGAACCAGGGCAGTCTGAACTCAGGCTAGGAAAATGGAGGGAGACTGACAACACACAGCGCAGTCACTTTTACCCAAACAACTAATACCTGGATGTCACAAAACACTAACAGAGCTGAATGCCATCAAGGTTCTAGTCCCTTCTTAAGGCGGGGTATGGAAATTTCTCCCTGATGCTGAAGGCAGACACCAGGAAGAAAATGACTCATTTCACTTCACAAAGCCTAAATTCTGCTTGAAAGAAAAAAAAAAGCCCAAAGACAAGGCAGAGAAGGAAACCAAACCCTCCGTGCTCTGGACAGGCATTCTGACTCCCTGGAGCACCCTGGTCAGGAACAGACACCTTGATGTGCCTCTGAGAGATCACAGTTCTTACATGCAGACAATGAAAATCCAGTGTGAACAATATACGGTAAATTGTATGCCTTTTATTTAAAGAAGCACCAAGGAAGTTAAAGATATGAGTATCTTTGCAACTGTCAAAACTCCTCCAAAGTCTGATGGACTCAACTGAAAGAAAAATCTGTTAAAGCAACCAGTTATACAAAAGAAAACTAGCATTTTTAAAGCTCCAAAGTAGAGTTATAGAATCAGGGATATCCATACTTTGAGAACACCCAGCACAAATTTCTCTCTGGCTCAGTTTTTAAGTGACTCCATCAAGTGCCCCCAGTTACTCTCCCCAAGGGATTACTGCCAAATTCAATACATCTCATTACAGGACAAGGTTTTAGCCTAAATATCCCTGTTCTCAGAGTCACCATACTATATCTAGCTACGCTCCAGTATCATGTGATAAATAGAATAGAAAAAAATGATTAGCTGCCAATAAATAATGAATTACTGATGTGTAACTACACATTAAGTTTTTCAGCTGTCAGCTGATTCTTTTGAGGTTACTCATTTTCAACTTCTTTCCCTTTTGATGCTCATCAAGATAAGGCCTTTCCTGTTCACCACTGATGGTTTTAAAACATGTCCACAAGGTCTCTGCTTTGTCTTTCTTCAAAAGATGACATCCAGTTCCCCTCCCCTTGAGCCTGGTTGGTCTTGGCGACTCTTGTCTAAAGAACAAAATAAAGCAAAAGTGATATTTTGCGACTTTGGAGACTAGATCATAAAAGGCATGCACTGCAGCTTCTGTCTTGCTCTCTTTCTTGGATTGCTCATTCTGGGGGAAGCCAGCTCCCATGCTGTGAGAACACCTGGGGAGTCTACAGAGAGGCCCATGTGGCAAAACGCTGAAGCCTCCTGCCAATCACCACGTGAGTCAGCAATCCTGAAAGCAGATCTTCCAGCCCTAGGCAAGCCGTGAGATAACTGCGGCCCCTCACTGACATCCTGATTATAAACTCCATAAAAGAACCTGAGCCAGAACCAATCAGCTATAGTAATTCCCAATTCTCGACCCACAGAAACCAAGATAAGGTTTGGGATAGTCTGTTACACTGCAAAAGATAATATAAATTCACACACTCCTCCTTGCTTTTCTGACAACACAGGAACAGTAATGTTTGGACCTTTCTCAATGTATAGAGCACTGTCTACATGACGGATAAACTCATGACACATGGATGGAGTGCTTACTAAGTTGGACTGGACCACATACTGTGTGTTTGGCAGCAGGTGAGCGATCATATCCTTCATCTCACTTTATTCTTACAACCATTCCATGGAATAAGTGTTAAGATTTGTATTTCACAGAGAAACTAACACAGCTTCAACAGGAGAGGACACAGTAAAGCCACTCACTGACCCCACGACCAGAATCCTGAAAACTAGAGAAGAAAAAGGACACGCTGCATGATTCAACCCATCTACCTGAGAGGGCTGCAGCAGAGGCCGTATGAAATAATCTATAAGGATGTAATTCATAAGCTGTTAATGCTACGTAAATGTACGAAGGTATCATTATACGTGGTCAGCTCTTTACAGAGTAACTGTGAGAAAAAAACAAACAGGTAGTGACACTTACCCCACGATATGTTACAGAGCAAAACACACAAGCAAATACGGGAAATTTTCATCTCAGGATGTTTGCTTTCATAATCATACTTATTATTAAAAACCCTAGAATAAAGTAAAATTCTACTGTGGACTTTGGTTCCTACACAATTTCCAGATAAGATCTCACTGGCTTCACATTCTTGAAAGGCATCTTGAAATGCATTTCAAGCCGCCATAGGAATCCATGATTAGAAAGGCTTATTTTGCATTTGGACTATTTTTGGTTAAAACAATTCTTGCCGGAAGCTCTACATTGAGATAATTTTTCAAGTGTGTTATGGTCATTAAAGTCCTATATATAATAAAGTTGACAAGTTTTTAAAATACAGTCAAATTGACTTCATACAAAAGTAACTTAAAAGAAGAGGTGAACAGTCATCCTTCAATGAACAAGATTTGTTTCAGCAATTTTTAATTCATTCTATTTTTGGTTCCTAAAAAACAGATGCATAACACATAGGATACAGTTTAAACAGTCAAATAATGTACTAAGATTACAATGTAACATACTGAATTACCATGTATCAAGCACTTAGCTCAGTGGTTGGCTGTGCTAAGCACTAAAGAGATGAGAAAGACGAGGATGGAAGCTACACAGTGTTTTTGGGGAAAACAAATGAGCCTACAACCAAATTGCCTAATTACTTGATCTTCAGAGACAAGAATATAATTTACAATGCCTAGAGCAGATTTTTTAGAATACATATTATATGTTCTTGAGGTATATTAAGGTGTGGTTTGGAAACTGGGATCTCTGACAAGAAACATTATGAATCACTTGCTCCGCTAAGAGTATTTTAAAACTCCTTCTAAAAAAAGGTATCTAGCTTTGCTATATTTCCACATTCAAGACACGGCAGAGCATGTCCAATATGCTCTGCCGAACTTATACATATTCCCCCCACCTCCACTGTGGCTGCCTGAAAACCCATACCAAAAACAGTGATGAATGAATAAAAGACATGACGGAATTTCAGGAGTCTTACTGAAAGTGCTCCTATCTACACTAATGAACTCCAAACTGGACATTCTCCATGCCACATGAGCAAGAATCCCTGAGACCTGAGAATGCTTCTGTTCAAAACCCAAATGGCTGCTCAGATATGAATATGGTAACACATCAGGCCCTACGGAAACCAGGCCAGGAAGAACGATTCGCTCCATGTCTCAATAGTCTTGAGGAAACGATGGAACTGACCCATCCACTCCTCTGTCCATCACCAACCCACCCCAACCTTTCTTAGAAGTAAGAGGGGTAGACAGTATGAGCTTTAAAAAAAAAAAAAAAAGGGAGTGAAGAGAAGTAGGAAAGCAAAAAAAAAAGGGCAGGAAAGCAGATGGGTTTTCATTCCCTAAAAAAGCCAATTCTGAGGCTCAGAGACATCAGGACATGCAGCTGTCAGAGGGAAGGGTACAGACAGAACATGTGAGAGCTGGAGTCTCTGCCCACAACATGATGTGAGGAGCGCACAGCATCTCAAGGGATGGAATGGGATGGTAAGGCTGGTGCAGCAATACGGGAGGTAAGTTCCGAGAAGATCCAGGAACAGCCACAGAAGCCAGACCTCATGGAGACTAGGGAGTATTTCAGGAACTGCTAAGATGCTGAGAGTCCACGGTACTTTCAGCAACCCGTTAGAGACTGCCCTGTCCCCAGCCCTTTCCAGAAAAGGCTGTTGAATGACATTCTTGTAACCAACATTAATGTGACAGAAAGCTTCTCTCTGGCTAATGCTGCTTCTGCTTGGTGCTCCACTTCTGCCATGGGTACGAACTGCTTAACTCTAACGTCCCAATACCTTCACAGAGGTTCTGGTTCACTTCATCAGTACCATCCCTGCTGGGGAAAGCTCTTCTGCCGAGGAACTTTCTAAGGCAGCCAGCCAGGTCGGACTGGTTTTTCTTAAGTGCCTATCCACTTTCCAGTCCACTCAGGCAAGAATGTGGGGTCCCCATCATAGCATTTTTACCTACATGCATCCTATCTGATTAGAACAGTACTGTCTGCTCTACTAGATTAACAGCTGATTCGTCTGGATTGTTTCAAAGTCTTCTGCCTTGCTGATAAAACCATCTAAGAAAAGATGGCAAAGGAGATGGCATGTTAGTAGACCAGATATGTGTCTTTTTCAGGAAACACTGGAACCACACAAGGCCTCTGGCTGGATCATTCCACCCACCCCACATTCCATCAGTCAAAGCAAGTTACTCTGGGATGAATAAAATGTCATGAAAAAAGTTTAAATGGTCAGGGAAGTATTAACAAAATATATATATACACATACATACATACTATATATATATATATATATATATGCTGCTGTCTCATGCTATAAAAACAAACTAAAGCACACTTAAATAGTCTTCCATGTTCATTAAATATTGCCAGTAAAAAAAAAAAAAAAAAGAGGGGGGAGGACCTCAGGACAAGAATGTATCTACCTAACCGAACCACAAGGGGATAAAATATAAATTCAAAGATTTCATTTGTGGGGATGACGACTGTAGCCCCACAGAGCAAGGCAGAGGCCTGCTTCAGCAGCCTGCCATGGAATGTAAGCTGAGCACATGGGAGGAAGCGCTGTGGTCTCTGCTGGATCTGAAGCAGGTGGCTGCAACCAGGAGAGGCACCTGTAGCCATTAAGCAGCCTTCATTAAAACCAGGAGCACAGCTGCCTGGTGCGTGTGGTTGCAGGAGGCGATGGGGGAGAGCACTACATCCCACACAAGAAGCCCAGGGGCCATCAAACAAAAGGAACCACGACCAACTCCCTCTCACCTGCTCTGTGGATGCAAAGCTTTCCAAATCTGTTTCTAGGATACAGGGATTTTTAAATAACTGTGATGGTGTTCCCAAGAGCAACCACTGCCCACTTAAAATGTTTTCATTCAATGAAACTGGAAACTTGAGGGAGCAAACTTGTGCAGCACAGTCAGGGCTACAAGAATTTCTTAATGGATACTTGCTATACGGATGATGTAAGAAGCTCCAAGAAGTAAATGTTTAAGTAATACACATTCATATATTGACCGAATATATTTGTGTGTATACATGTATTTACACATATATAACAAGTTTGCCTGTCAGAAGAAATACTCATATAACCATCTTGCAAGGTTTTCCTCCTGCTCCAGCCATGGGTTAACTTCCACTATCTGTACGGGAGGAGCACGAGGCAACCAGGGCAGCTGGCTCTCAGCTTAACTACGTTTCAATTTCTGAAGAGGCTAATCCCAAGTCAATAGTGAAAAATAATGCACGGCTAAAATCGCAGAAAATTACAACACAAAAACTTCTTTAAGAAACAGCAAATAAAAACACAAAAAGGTACTGTGGTCTTCACTTCCTCAAAGCGGGAACAGATTCACCACAAGGCGATCAATTATAACACAAAGAGGACCTTTCTGTAAGAAGGCTAACCCACAAGACGACAAAGCATTCTACTTCAATTCCCTTTAGATACAAAACTACTGCTCGTGAGGTGTTACGAAGCATCATTTCAACTCTAATAATGATTAATTTTCTAGAAACCATTTTCCCATTTAGAAGTAAAGTCAAGTCCTCAATTTCTGGTAAATAAATCCTAAGGCTCAGGAGGCACCATCTTTTTTCAAACCAAGTTTTCTCCTCCCAACACACTGGTTTGTAGTTTCCCACAGGCCAAACCATCAATTCCCGTGTTCCATTTTTCCTTAGAAATAGCACAGTTTGCTCGCAGATTATTCTGGAGCCCTATAGCATTTCTCAATATCTGAACTCACATAGTCTGAACACCCAGAAATGTCCCTGGATTGCTTTATTTGTTGTGAAATCCTGGGCCCTTCGAGATTAAAGCCTCTTTCCCTGGGACGGAAAGATGCCCGCTGGGAATTTCGGTTACATAATCCTTTCACTTTAGGTTTTCTCCACTGTTTTCATATTGGTGGATAAGCTTCTTGGCAGTGTTTATAAGCAATCCAATAGCAACCACTTCCCAGCTATCTTAAACTGTGAGTGATTAAGAAACAAGAAGGATGGTCTTGTTCACATACGTCCCTGGACTGGGATATGACCAAACAACCCCTCGATATAATAAACCACCCACCCTCACACCTCCAACTGAGGCACAGTGGCCACAGCAAGACCGTACATGGAACTTCTCCTACAACAGGTAATATGCCATCGGAATCCAAGTCCTAAGGACATCAACTCTGCAAAACCCTGGTGTTCACCCACATTCCTCAGAATGCTTTCTGCAGCATTTTTTATATCCACTGTGCTGTTGCTTTGCTGTTTAGGCTTTTAGGCCAACAAGGACTTTGCCAGAAATTACTGACAAGTGGGTGATTTTCTTCTGGCCATTCAAGTGTTAAGATCCACCCTGCCATACGGCTGGGAAACTGGCTCAGGGTCCCCAGTTCCCACACACAGTTGTGGGCAAGTGACCAAGCATATTCAGGAACTTGTTGATTTCACAAGGGAAAAAGCACAGAGCTTTACCGTCATTCTTTCTTTAAGGCAGTATGTTTGCACACGTAGTATCCCTTTTAAATGCTAAACTTTTCGTTAGTTTGTATCAGCTTTGGGTAAGATCGTTTCTGGGTGGTTCAAATTCTACTGCTACTTTGTACCTGCTGGATTGGGATGAAGCCATTCCCCAAGACACATTAACCTCCACACGACAAGCTAAAGGTAGTCTCCACGCAGGAAAGGCTTTCCAGTGCTGAAGAATGCACATCTGTGGAATGCTCCTCTCTCCCAAGTGCCCGCTTCATCCACCTCCAAAGCTCTGCCCTGGTGGGGCTCCCAACCAATCAGAACCTATCAGAGAGGGCATCTGAGACAACGGGGATTGCCAGCACATTTGCATCTCCTCTCTTTTCTCTCTTCACATCCTCTTCCTACCACCCATATCCTCAAGGTCAACATCCAAATAAGGTGAGGGTGGTTCTCAGGACCAGACCCCTTCTCAGCTACATTTTCAAATTGTTCCTCTGGAGGTCACCATACTGCAAATTCATCCTGCAATTAGGAATCTGGTTCCAATTCTGCTCATCTGTACTGAGGACATTGACATTTGCCTTCATCCAGTTGCCACTCCACCTTCTCCCCTTCTTGCAAAGGCCCAATGAGCAGAGGATGAATTTTGACTTCCTTACTCTCAAGTCAACTTCCATCTGTGGTGGGTGCTCTGAACTACAGCACAGACTCCCCCCATGAAGATTCTGGAACTGGCACTGTGTATCCAGAGCCTGTCAATGTTCCTACCCACCTACCTGAACTGGCTGGCACAGCAGAACAGTCCAGGCCAAATACTGCCTGTCTAGCCCTTAAACTTCAGATTTGTTTTGCTAAAACAAACCTCTTGGATGTTTCCTCTAACCCTCTGCAGAACCACTCTCTTCTCTCAGTCAGGACTACCAGGACAATTTAATGGTAATGGTAACATCTTCGCTCTGTCAGTCTGCAACCATACAAAACCTTCACTCCAGACACATGCATTTTTCAAGGGGAGATACAACATCTGTCATCAAGCAATGAGATACTCTCATGTCTTATGCTTCTTGATGTCAGAGTGAACACAGCTGAAGGCTAATGCCAGCACAATCGACCACAGTGTCACTAAAAAAGGAAGCCTCGTGTGCCCAAAGGGCCCAGGCCCTTCCTAACATGGAGCTACGAGCTGCAGTCAGGCTAGAGCTGGGCTGCACGGACTTGGGAACAACGGGCTCTTTGCCTCCCTCTCAAATCCAAGACCTGAGTGGCTGTTCTATCTTCTAATGGGGGAGCTGGGAACTCCAATCAGCCATGACTGACCAGTGGGCAGCAGCTGAGTTGACTGGTCTGTTGCAAGGACTGGAAGAGGTCAGCGCAGACCACAGGATCCAGGACTGTTTGTTCCTGGGGTCCCAGGACAGGTGGGGTAAGGCTTTCCTCTGCCAGAAGTGGCCTTCTGTATGGGGCTGGGTACGTGCTGCCTGCACCAGTGTGGCTGCTAACCTAAGCAGGAAGGTTATGTTTAACAATTTAAGTACAAATGAAAGTAGGCTTGTCCTAACTTTTTATAACTCAACAGTATCCATGTTTGTCATGCCAGTCATCACTCCCACTCTCATATCTCACAGCATATCAGAAGGTAATACGGCCATTCTTTTAAGAGTCTGACTTGTACCTACTTTAAAAACTTTAGAGAGGTAGTATGTAACAGTGTCTGCCTTTCTTGAAATTTCAGATTTTGACTCTATTGCATTTAAATTAAGATTATGGTAGGCAACTTTAAAATACAATCAACCTTTTAAAAAGCTAAGTCCATCTTGATAGGAAAACAACTAGAATGAGCAATTTAGAAAAGTTTAAATGTATAGAAATTTCCAAATATTAAACTGATACAATAGCAAAAGTGGAGCAGGTGAATATTTAAATCAGATTCCCCAATTTCTTAGCTCTGGGACTCTTTGCATTATCTGCAAACCAGTTGTCTAGGAAGCTATTTCAGTTACACGGATATTTCTGCTCATCCTAAAGACTTCCTTCATTAGTAACTCCACACTCTACCTTAGTAAGCTCTCTAGGGCTCATTAACCCTGATGATTAAAACTGTCCTTCCACCATCAGCCATAATAGAAACACTATTTTCTGGTTTTAATATTATCAAGCATCCCATGGTATTTTTACCACAACAGGAGATAGCATGGGGTAGATACTTATTACCCTCAAGGTCTTCTAGTGGGCTGTGCCAAACTCATCTCTACAAGTTATTTGGGTTTGCTCCTGAGCAGAGGCTACTATAAGAATTTCAACTGACCATTTTTATAAGATCATCTTTGAAACAGTATCATGTCCTTTCATCTTGCCTCCCTCTAGATTAAAAATACTAATAAACCAACTGCAACAGATTTTGGTTTACGTACTCAAACATTTCCTACAAGTTACCAAAGCAGGTACTCAATAAAGTAGACCCTCTCAACCCCCTATCTTAGGACTTTGGAGAGAAGCAGTGACCTCCATTCCGTAAGTTTTTATAACTATCTATTTAGAATTAATTTTGAAAGTATTTTCATAGTTTTTTTTTAATACATGACTTTAGTATATTCAGAAGTTTGTGTAACCATGATGACTAATTCCAGAACACTTTCATCAGCCCAAAAGAAAACTCCTTACCCATAAATGGCTACTCCTCATTCCTGCTCTCCCCAGCACCCAGCAACCACTCATCCACTGTCTGTCTGTCTGTCTGTCTGGGTTCTTCATGTAAATGGAATCAGGGGACCTGGAGTCCTTTGTATCTGGGCTCTTCCTCAGCTTGCCATCAAGGTTCATTCACACTGTGGCACATATCATATTTCATTCCTTTTTATGGCTTAACAGCCAACGGCAGGATACACCACCTTTCGTTTATCCACGATCAGCTGATGGGCAGTTTGGTGGTTCTCACTTTTTGGCAACTGTGACTAACACTGCTATGAACATTTGTATACACGGTTTTGAGTACACACATTCTTACTCCTCTTGGGTATATACTTAGGAGCAGAACTGCTGGGTCATAGTTAACTCTATGTTTAACTTTTTGAGGAACTCGGGGTGATACCTTGATGTGATTCCAGCTGCATGGCCGTTACTGGATCATCCAGTGAAAATGTTATTTCCACCAGTATCAAAAGGCTTTCTATAAACAAGCAGGAGTAACACCCATTACGTTTCCAGATGCTGTGGCGTGCTGCACTAACATTACAGGAAACTACGCATATCACACACAAGGGGTGTCCTGGTAGTCCATGATTTTCCAGCTGCCTCTGAACTAAGTGGAGCTATGAGTAAGAACTAAGGGTGGGTTGCTGGGGACAGTGACAATGAAGAACAGTTGGTTACAGACAGGGCCCTTTGAGTATCTTTTTATTCAACTGTCCTATTCCAGGCACCCCAGTCAATCAGGTTCAAAATCCAGATCTTTTCAGCAGACTGATTTTTTTTTTAAACTTAAGTAAAGTTGATTTACAATATTGTGTTAGTTTCAGGTGTATAACATACCGATTCAGTATTTTTGCAGATTATATTCCATTACAAGATAATGGGTATAATTCCCTGTGCTACACAGTATATCCTGTTGCTTATTTTATATAGAGTAGTTTGTATCTGTTAAACTCATACCTCTATATTTTTCCTTCCTTCCTTCCCTCTCCTCTTTGGTAACCACAAGTTTGTTTTCTCTTTCTGTGAGTCTGTTTCTGCTTTGCATATACATTCATTTTTAGATTCCATATATAAGTGATATCATACAAGATTTGTCTTTCTCTGACTTAATTCACTAAATGTAACTGAGTAATATTCCATTGTATATATGCTCCACATCGTAATCCAACCGCCTGTTGATGGGTGCTTGGATGGCTTCCATGTCTTGCCTATTGTAAATAGTGCTGCTATGAACACTGTAGTGCATGTATTTTTTCAAACTAGTGTTTTTGTTTTTTCCAGATAAATATCAAGGAGTGGAGTTGTTGGGTCATAAGGTAGTTCCATCTTTAGTTTTTTGAGGAACCCCTACACTGATTTCCACAGTGGCTGCACCAATTTACACTCCCATCAACAGAGCACAAGTACATTCCCTTTTCTCCACATCCTCCCCAACATTTCCTCTTCATAGGCCTTTTTGTGATAGCCTGTCTGACAAGTGTGAGGGGATACCTCATTGTGTTTTTGATTTGCATTTCTCTAACAAAGATGTTCACCATCTCTTCATGTGCCTGTTAGCCACCTGTGTGTCTTCTTCAGATAAATGCCTATTCAAGTCTTCTGCCCCTTTTTTGACTGGATTGTTTGTTTTTTTGATATTGAGTTGTATGAGCTGTTTATTTTGGATATTAACTTCCTGTCAGTCTCATCATTTGCAAATATTTTCTCCCATTCCATAGGTTGCCTTTTTAGTAGATTGAGAAACTGAGCCTCTAGATCAGCGTTTGGCAAATGACAGCCAGTGGGTCAAACCCAGCCAGCTACCTGAATTTTTACAACCTACCAGCTAAGAAATTTTACATTTTTCAATGCTTGCACTTTAAATATCTAACTATCTACATATAACATCCTCAATTTGTATCTTGGCTCATGATGCCTAAAATACTTATTATTAAGTCCTTTAAGAAAAAATCTGCAGACCCCTGCTCCAGATGATCCCCATGCAAATTAAGCTGTATTAAGACCAATGGATAAAGCAGAGCGCTGTTATTAATTTATCACTAGAAATATCTAGCAACCAGACAATACCCAACTCATGAAGTCAAATTACTAAGAAGTGACTCAGAAAGCTGGTAAATGCACTAGATCAAAATAGGAAAAGCAGCATGTAGACATCGGAGAGGAACAGTTATGTCATCAAAACTCTAACAAATTCCAATGAAGTATTCATTCCTCACAAAGGATACCTTGCTAGCAACTTGATAGTCTGTGTTTCCCTGTCTAGACTGTTTTATCTGGAGAGTGCTAGACTTAACACTTTAACACATTCTATTTTACTGAACCCATCACCCCTACATCAACTTCTTCCTACTATTCTGATCAATTCTCTTTTCATTTATCAGATGTCAACAGCAAATCCTTATTCACTTGATCTTTAAGCGTTGCTGCCTCTTATCATAAGCTGATTACGTTACATGATGCTTAGAGATCTAGGTACACATCACGGTTGCTCAGTGGTTGTGGCATGCATCACATTCCTTTTTACAGCTGAATCACTAATTGTAGGATATACCACATGTGTTTGTCTACTATCAGCTGGTGGACATTTTGGTTGTTCACTTTTTGGCTATTGTGAATAATACTGCTACAAATATTTGTATACAAGTTATCAACATTAGGGCTACCAACTGGTAGTTAGTTACTGTAGGCTACCTTTTCTATCTCACATAAAGAGGGAAAGAACATTTGTTCTTTACCAGCCTAAATGTTTTCTCTAGTCCTCACAGCTTCTCAAAAGCACTTCCATGGACTGCTACGACACAGCAGCCCAGGTTCATCCCCAAGCACAACACGCCCTCCTAATGGCATTATCTTCTGTTTTCCTAGAGTCAGAAATATCTATTCCTACTGTTAGACCTTCAAATCCTTCAGCAAAATGTGAAGTTAATCTGTTGGCATTTCACTTCTTTTATAAAAGTGAAAATGAAAATACTAAAAGTTTCTGCTTTTCCTCAGACTCCCCTTACTAACTTCCCCTTCCTTTCTATTTCATGGAAGCTTTCCTTGGGGGCTCCTTTTACCTAGAGCAGAGTTGGATGTGGGGCAACAATACCTTTAGGTCCTTACTGCTACTTGTACCTTCTAGATTCTAGTTTTAATCTCCCTATTATTCTTACTCAGTTTTGGTACTTAATATCCTTAATAGTTCTGCCAAATTACCCATTTTTAAAACTTTCCAATTAGCTCTCCAGGTCTCAGTAGAGCTCTGGTCTCAGCTACAAACAGCCATGTCTCCCACCTGGTCTCTCCTACATATCTGCCTAATTTACTTCCTCGGCCTCTTCTTAAACAATAACCAACTTTCGACAGGTTTCAGCAGAGCACTCCATCACAGTGATCGTGTTTCAGTCTAAACTGCTTTACTAGCTCCCCAGTACAGAGAAGCTACATTTAAACAGGGTGAGTGAGGCATTCATGTACAGTACAGATAAGAAACTTCGTACTCTTCTAAAATGTAACTTCATCTTCCAAAAGACAGTTCAAAGGTTTGAGAGTCTCAAATACATACATACACATACACAGTGGGAATTTTCATTTCAATAATTAATCATCTATAATCAACCCAAACCACAATCTAGTCCCTAGTCTTAATACCAGGGATTCTCAAACCATCTTTTCCTTACACCTCCATGAAGTTCAGAATTCTTGTATCAATATGATTGAAAGCTTTCAAAAACTCTCTTCCTATCACATTCTCATCTTGGAAAGCTTCTACAAAATATGATCCATATAAAGCTCCAAAGAATTAAGAAGTATCTCTTCTTGGTTTATTTTATTTTTTCAGATTGAGATTAGAAAATATTATAGGGATATTCCTACAGAACAGGCTATTAAGGACTAAAATTAAAGGATCTTTAAATACAAGGTGGATACATCTATTGCTTTGTAAATAACTGGGAAGCTATCCTGTCTAAAGGGCGAGGAGATGATGTGCATGCACCATTTCTCCCTTCTTCCCTCATCATTCTAATAAATCACCTCCAACTATTGCTCTGGGGTCCAGCCACAAGGCATGAGCACAATTTTCTCAGAAAGATGAAAAGTGAATTGTACACACCTTATATTAGCTACTCTTTTTTGCTAAGTGACTGATGTTGGGAGGTGGGGCTGGGCCCCGGGAATCAAGTCCATACAGACACAGACTTCTCAAGTGCCAAACAGTAGTAAAAATCCTCTTTCAGCTTCCCACATGACTCTGGGTGGTGAAAGAAGTCCCCGTCAACCCCACCACTGGCATTCTCTTTCACTACTTATGGCGCAGGCCATCAGTCAACGTGAGACGGAGCAGGAAGCTGCTGGAAGGAGAGCATGCATCCAACTCCCGCTTTTGACCCGTCTGCCGTCTCCCTGAAGAACATTTTCTCCAGACGCTGCCAGCAGACACTCGGTAATACCTAAACCACAAATCATCACATTCCCCACCCTTGGAGCCAGGGCTCGTCCTTGAACTTCCCACACAGTGAGGTATTAACCAAGCTGGCCACTGATACAATGGCTCCTTACAGACTCAGTAAAACCTGCCACACTGTCTGATCAATACACAAAAAAAGTGCACCCCCAAACAAAAACATCCGCTGCAGGCAGACCTCAGGGAGCACCGCTGGACGCTGCAGACACAGCACCAAGGACGCATCCTGGCTAGCTCACTAAGGAAAGTATCTTATCAATGTAAACATGTCAGACATAGAACCATATCAAAAATTAGAGCAAGTATGTCTCAGAAATGGAGCCAACTTGCAGAAACAGAATTAGAGGCAGGTCACATCTGTCTCTTCGGCAACATGCTGGAAAACCGCCTTTCCTCTGAATAAGGAACCATGTTGCTGTCTGGTTGCTTTAGGCACCGGTGTGGGTATTTCAAAACTAATTCTTGAATTTTATCTACTGGGACACATTAAAGCCATCTACACAGAGCCAACTATTTCCAAACCACAATACAGTAACTCAGAAAGACGACTGGCAGGACCATACTCACACTGAAAAGGTGCCGCCACGTGATCTTGCCCGTGTCTCAGAGGGAACGACCCTTCCGTAGACTGCTCCCCCGCCATCGCCTTCTGGGCAGCAAAGTACTTGGGCTTGAGCACATATTCCTGGGTCTGGCCACGATGAATCATCACATTCTGGGAGGACAGGGGTGTCACCCTGGGAAGAAATACAGTAAAGATAAAGTTAAAGATGGACTTTTAAAAGTCAATCAAGAAGGAAAGAGTAAGAGGTCACTTAAACTTAGAAAGGGGCATAAAGCTTCCATGCAAGGCTAATTTTTTCCTTCATTAACTGTAGTCATGACATAGGAAGAACTAATCACTTACTCTCGGAAATCTGCAACATCAAGGGGACTCCACCTCGTCAAGAAGCCTGAGGACACATAGGCCACCACGTGGAGCCCATCAAAGGATTTACAGCACAGCTACCCTGAGTCCTCACGTAACACACGCAGAAGTTGTATTTAAGACAAAAACACCACGAACAGGTAATGATATAAAAAAGGTACTGAACCTCTCTGAGCCTCAGTTCCCTCATCTGTACTGTGTACTCTCTGCCACACAGGGCTAGGAAAACAAATTCTTGTAAAAATCTCAACATAGAAAAACTGAAAACTTTCATAATTTTATAAAATACAAATGATGACGACTAGGAAAACACACATTCATCATTTATTATGGTTAACATTTATTTTAATATTTTTATGGACTATCTCATAAATGATAACTGTACCATTTAAGTTAAATGTTTCATAGTTACTAGTTCCTAAGAATAATAACCTAAGACGTAATTTTACCAATGACATGAGTCAAGACTTCTGAGGACTCTGGAACACGATTACTGTGTTTCCACCCTCCAGCTAGAACCCTTTTCTACGACGGTTCTCTTCTGCTGCATGCAGTGTATACTTTAAAATGAGCCTTCACCCAGGTTAAATCTCTCCCTGAGGGACAGAACTGAAGTCATTCACTAAGACAAATAATAAACAAAGATACACCAACTAATTCTGGAAAAGGTAAACTTGCTACTAAAATTGTTAGGAAAGAGCATTTTAGCAGCAAATTGAGCCTTTGGAAGGAAACTTGCTCTCTGGTGTCATCTTGAATGTCACTGACTGTGACACATTAAAGCCTTGTGAACCAAACAAAGCATTTCCAAACTACCACAGTGTAACCTGGGGAAATGGTTGACTGGGCTCTACTCACGCTAATAAGGTGCCACAAAGCCCCGAAGACTGGCCCTGATAAGGGACTATCTGAACAAGAGGAAGAAATGACACCACCACTGGTCACTGTGAAAGGTAAAATTGTCAAGCCACCAAACACACCCACATGGTGTCTCATCAAAAGCAGGAACAGAGTCTCGAAGAAACCCAGCCTACTGGATTCTTTCCAGTTGGGACTCGTGAGCTACTGTGTGGACAAGGCATCCATGAGAGACACAGGAACAGAAGAGGCTGGGATTAAGGGTGCTCCCCTCTTAACCAGTTAGTGACCTAAATCTATCACTTTCAACCCTGCAGTCTCAGGAAAGCCTAGGAAACGATCCTGTGCCTAGATTTTCTCAGACGCAATGCCATGGGAGGCCATTCTTTCGTTATTGGATGAATGGCTTAAGTTACTAAAAGCCTAAGGCTTAACGTTGTAAACACTTTTGTTTTGATGATGTAAGTGTTGGTTTGAGCTTTAAGTGCGTTTGATTGGGATGGAGTAGAAAATGGGACCAGCTGGACACATCTGGTGGTGATGGAAAAGAACCATCAGGCTACTCTGTCAGCCTCGTGGAAAGAGGAAGCTCTCCTTCCCATCTCAGGGGCACCTCACTCCTCAGCTATGCTGTCAACCCTGTCACCAGACGGCTGGGACCTGCTGAGAGACGTACAGGCTCACTCCTGTTCAAAGGAGCACAGCTAGTGCTCCGAGAGACCCTGGAGCTGAGGCAACTAATTCCCGCTCTGACTACGCCACATAAGGGCGAATATGGGGTCTGCCTTCTGGTTGAGGTCCTCCCTTTCTCTCCCCTCTGAACCAAGGAAGTGGGAGGCAGCAGGAAATGCGCTCACAGTACACGTACGCATGGGCTTCTTTTCCCAAAACTTAACAGAAGGGTAATGAATAAATAGGACAGCTGCACCAGGGCTAGAACGTGAGGAACAAGCCTCAGCCATTACCAACTGCAGGCAGCGAGTAACGGTCCTGAAGCCTCACTGCCGTCTATCCTGCAAGGGACCCACACACAGCCAATGTGAGAATACACACAGCTGGGCCTCCTCTCCCCCACCTCCTTCACTCTCCTCCAACGCCAGGATCTGAATAAACACATGTACTCACAAAGACACACACACATGAACAGACAGCCGCTCTGTCTCATGTCTCATGAAGAAGCAAAGTCGTAAGTGACACCACATGGGGCAAGTAGAGGCAACTGTCCCCTCACTCGTCCCACGAACAGGCATCAAGTGTCATCACCATCCTCCTGTCCTCTCACTTCCTCCTTCACGGTTGGTATTTGCCTTTTCCTCTAAGTTCATCCTTCAGAGTTATTTCCACTTTGGATCACCTCTCAGCCTACAAATAGATACCCTCTTCAACGCTTCTTTTTCTTCTCTCTTACCCAAGCATCTCAAGTATTTTCAATCTCCAAGGGGAGAAAAAAATAATCTCCTTTCAGTTAGGATTTTCTCTGCTCTTCCCGTGCTCCCTTTGAGAAAAAAAGATTAATGATCACTAGCATTATAATTAATTTTTAATGGAAAAGTAAGATGTTTAGAGAAAATTAGATTAAAATAAAAATTAGAGGGCCTCTGATTCAAAATGGATTTGGGGCACCTATACATTTTCCCTTCCTCCAAAGAAGGCCTAAAAATTATAGGTAAGGGGAAAAAAAAAAAAGAAAGAAATCCAGAGTTGACAGTTGGCTGTTATGCAACAGGACAGCCACACTCATCATTAAAATACTGAAATACTCTGTTATGACAAAGATCCACTGTCCCAAGCCCCTTAGTGTTCCTCTCTCCCTCCATTGGATTCCCCAAGATAACCACTCAACCCCATAAGTAAGAAATCCACATTTGGCAGAGCTGAAGACCCTGGGGTCTCTGCTCCAGCATCCTTTCCGATGTGTGGCACAGGTACTGACCAAGGACGCTACATGTGCTTCATGTAGCTTATCATGTAGCTGCTTCACTCATTATCACACACATGAAACATTCAACAAATCCATAAGAGATCAACGCAGACTGAGAAATGCTGACTGCTGTAGCAGCATGGAGTGAGCCATGCCTGAATGTTTTAACTTCTTTTATCTCAGCCTAGAGTAAGTACATATACATGGAGATACAGTATACATCCATATGTATGTTTGTTTTTCTATATAGTTAAGTATTACTAAACTGTATTTATCCTTACTATGCAAAGGACACTGATACTCTCTTTTTTTTAAAACAACAATCTTGAATGATTACATTCATGTCATGACTTCCTGACTCCCTAATGGGTCAGGACACTGGTCGAAAATCACTCTGTGAGTAAAGGCACAGAGGAAGCCATGTCCTCAGGAGACCACAGAGAGGTTCTGGATGCTGAAACCAAGGAAAGCACAGGGTGATAATGTCTTCACTAAAAAGGCTACATATGAAAGCAACTGTTCTCCCCAATTCTAGCAAAGAGATCATCCAAAGTCAGGCTTCTACCCCCAACAGGGGGGAAAAAAAAAAAAGAGTATTCTTCTCTAGAAGAATGGAACTATGTGGTATAAACCACAAAACTTACTCCCCAAGAATAAAGCTCTCTCATTCTAATACATTGGGTTCCCCTAGCTTCAGGACTGGTTTCCCATATTTCCCCCAAAAAGGAAGGTTGTTAGGCAACCAGGAAGCCAAGAAGCTCCATGAGAATGAGCCTAGGGGAAAAAGGGGAGTCAGAAGAATGGAAAACATGACTGAGATGTTGGAGAAACTTGACGGTGCGTGTGTGTGTGTGTGTGTGCATGCAATTGCTGGAATGGAAAAAGGGAAAATTCATTCCAATGAGATGCTATGAACACACTACTTCAAAAAGCACAGAAACAGACACAGGTGGAGGGAGCAACCCAACGCCCTGTACTTGGCTTGGCATCGAGTGGAACACCCACAGACAACACTGTGAAGCCTCTAACCACTAGACACCAGCCATGTGACCAACTCAGGTGATATCAATGTACAGGATTAGCTGGAGGCGGCTGGCAAATTCTGGAAGAGGAAGGGGAGAAGTGGAGGGAAGAGAGGCTGGGCCACTGCCCTCATCTTACAAAATGGAGGGTCATGAGAGAACATGGACAACCTTGAGAGGTGAGATTGATACAGGAAGCAGCAGAGGTTTCAGTGTGTGGGTGGAGTTTGCAGAAGCAGTGAAACTCTGAATAGTAATGATGGAGAGGGAAGGTTGGGGAGCAGGAGGTGAAATGAGTAAGCTGAATCTTCATCTCCTATGGCAAAAAGTCTTCAGACAACATCCAAAGGGAATAAATCTAGAACTGGCTAGAAGTCACTACCAGTAGGAGTAACAGGACTTGAAGATTCAGTTAAGGGGTGAGAGGGGTGGTGAACAAAAGGAGAAAGAGTCAAACGATGATGAAGGTTTCCAGCCTGGTTGACCAGAAGGGTATTTTGGGTTCAAGGCCAAGGGGAAAAGTAAAAGCAAAGAGGAAGGCTGAGTTAAAAGAGGTCAGAAGAAAGGGCCAGTGTGTGAGGAAGACCATTATGTTAGTTTTAGAGACAGCAATGAGGGGTGGATCTCCGGGGAGCAGATAACGAAAGCCTCTGGGTTTAGGAATAGTGATGTGCTAAGAGGGGCCAACTTCTTTCAAAGGCAAACATGTTTCAGAAAAAAATATGGAACCACAGAGTCTTAGAGGGCAGTCACATTCAGTGGTGGGGACACAAAGAGAAAATGGGAAGAAAAAAAATCAGGAGATAAAAACAAGAATAACATAGATCCAGAATTGTTAAGTAGAAGAGAGTTTCTAGGTGGAGAGGAGACTGAACCACCAGAAAATTGCTGCAGAAAAACCAAGAAAATCAACAACTGGAAAAGGCCATGGAGCTGGGTTGTAGGTCCCCGGCCCCGACAACAGTGCTGTTTCAGTAATGATAGGACCGGGGTTATGTCAGGTGGGACAGCTGATAGGTGGTTTACTGGTGACACGTGGAAGAACAGAAATGCAGGCCAGAAGTCAGGGGTAGGGCCGACCATCTGAAGACTCGAATCTGTAGAAACCTCTGTATCTTTGTAAGCAGAGGGGAAACAATTACATAAAACTTCTTTCCCTAAAAGAAAGGATTAGTCACACACTGTTTACACTTCTTCCTTCATAGTGGCAATTTTTGGCACAAGAATGGACTAAAGTTTTCCATATTTCTATTAAATCCATTATTTGACCTGTGGAGCGGGTGGGAGGATCTGGCAGCACACGAGCCCTTTTCCACGTAGGAAAAGGGCTTTGGACCTCACAGGAGGGAGCCTCCAACAGGCCATAAAACGTTTCCCACAGAAGGCCAGTCTGACATGAGTGAGCCCTTTCCACTATGATCAGGGCACTCAGGTTTGTAATGAGGACAGGGAAGAACCAGGAGAGGAAACAGTGCTGCAGGAAGAAGCCATGGAGAAGTCACCTCCAGTCTTTCGGGGCCTGTTTCTCTTTGCAAAATTCAAGAGATCATGTGTGCCCCGGTCGTGTGCCAAATTGCTCAAAATTGTGGGCGAATGCTTCTCAACGAAAAGAACACACCAAACTAAATAGGAAGAGCAAGCTATGACTGGATGGAGAAAAGCTCTTTCCTGCAAAGTTCAAGGACAACGTGCACTTAGGGAAGGACAAAGAAAAGCAAATGGGAAGAGGTCACAGGGCAGCATCACTCACTCACACACACACACACACACACAAGGGGAGACAAGTGTTTGCTGTCAGTAACCCCACTCCTAGAAAATTATCTATCAGATCAAACAAGAATGAGGAGGTGAAAAGGCCACTGATGAGGAGACCCAAGGGCAGCACAGACTTCCAGTAACAGAGTGAGTGAGGGCTGCAGCGTGCCAGAATCAACACAGAGGCAGCAAAACGAAACAAGCGAGCACCATCATCAGAACAGGAGAAGTGGAAAGATTACACTGAAAACATCAACGGAGGGGGCAAGCAAAGAAAAAGTCTTAGACTTCAAGTGAGATGAAAAGGACAATAGGGACTGAAAAAAATAAAATTAAGGGAGATAGATACTGGGGGGGGAGACGTGGGAACTGAGGGGGCTTTGTGGTCATCATGAATAAACACGGTAAACACACCCAAGTGGAACTAATTTTCTTTTACACCAGTGGTTCTTAACTAGGGGTGGTTTTGCCCCTCTCCCCCTCGGACACTTGGTATGGTATCTGGAGACAGTTTCAGGTATCAGGACTTGGAAGTAAGGTGTTCTTATCTAGTGAGTAGAAGCCAGGGATGCTACTAAAATTCTGTGATGTGCAGGACTGTCTTTTCACAAGAAGAAATTACCTGGCTGAAAATGTCAACAATTCTGAGACTGAGAAACACTGCTGTCAGCATGTCCTACTACCACCAGTTACAGTGACCACATGAGTAAAGAGCCAGTGGCCTCTGGAGGAGCAATGGAGAAGTCCACAGAAATGCTGGGGCCAGACTCGACAATGAAGAAATGGATAAACAACACACAACCCCCTCATGTGTCTTTTGGAAGTTACACTCAGACAGAAGGTGGCCCCTGAACTCAAGTTGCCTGGGCAGCCATCTACAAGGGATGCTAGAATATCATTAAAAACGTAATGAGATGGCAACAACAACAGCAAAATGACAGTTTTTACTAAGGTTCCTCTCTAGGGAAGGTGAGTCCCATCAACTGTGGTTTTGGTTCTGCCAAGCAGATCACATGTATTTGGGGCCTAACACGAGTTGTCTGGAGTGAAGGAGAAAGGCTGAGAGCTGCACCAACAATTCTCCACACCCACTCTTCCCTCTCACGGTCGGCACGCTCTCCTCTAGACAAGTGCCTGACCTAAAGACACTCCCAGAGGCACCCCATGTCTTGGAACAGCCCTCGTTAAGAGAGAGTCCTCTGGACCTGACTACATGAAAACATTCAAGGAATTCTCCAACCCCCCTAATCCCACGTTCCTAGGGGAGAGGGGGCTGCAATAAAGGAGCTGCAAGGAGAGGTGACTCTAAGAAACAGGGTGAGCAAAGCTTCCTTGTGGAAAGTTTAATAAAATTATCCTAACATCTGGAAGATAAAAAATGAACTGGACTGAAATTAAGTGCTTGAAAAAATGCAAATGGTCAAAACAACTCAATTAAAAGTCAAAGATCATCAGACAAGACAAAAAGCAAGACCCAACTGTACGCTGCTTACAACAAACCCACTTTAAAAAGACGAACATCGGTTAAAAGTAAAAGGATGAAAAAAGATGTAATATGTTAACATTCATCTGAAAAATACAGCTGCTGCAGCTAGGTTAGTAAGAGGCAGAGTAGATTTCAAGCAAAGACTGTTATCAGGAACAAAAAGCATCACTTCCTAAGGGTGAGGGTCAATTCATCAAGAGGACATACGACTCCTAAACAGTTGTGAAGTTAAGTAACAGAGCTTCAAAATATGTGAAGCAAAAAACTTAAATTAAAACAAAAAATTTGTGGGAAATAGAAATAGATAAACCTTTTTAGTTATCACTGCAGGCTCAACACCTCTCAATAACCTACAGAACAAGTACACAAGAAATCAGTAAGGATACAGAAAGCGAGTAACACAATGAACTTAATCTAACTGACATTCATGGAACACTCTACCCAACAGCAGAATTCATGTCTTTCAAGTGCATACAGACTATTGACCAAGATGAACCATATCCAGGGCCCTATAAAAAGTTTCAGTAACATTTTAAAGGATGTGAGTCACACAAATTATGTTCTCTGGCCGTAAGAGAATTAAATTAGAAATCAGTAATGGAAGATCTTTAGAAAATGCTCCAGATAGTTATAAGCTAAAAAACAAACTTCAAAATAACCAATGGATCAAAGAAGAAATCAAAAGGGAAATTATAAAGTATTTTGAACTCAATGAAAATGAAAACACAACCTATTCAAATTTATGAGATGCTGTCTAAATCACTAGCAAGGAGCAAATTTGTAGTGTTAAATACCTATATTAGAGAAGAAGGTCTCAAATCAATGACCTCAACTTCCACATAAAGGAACAAGGAGAAAAAAATTAAACCCAAAATAAAACGAAACAAAGATCAGAGCAGAAATTAGTGAAATTGGGGAGAAAAGTTAGTGAAAGCTGTTTTTTTTTTTTTTTTGAGAAGATCAGTAAAACCAGTAAATTTCTGGATAAACAAAAAGAGAAAGAAGACAAGTTATCAGTATCAGGAATGAGAGGTGACATCACTACAGACCCAGAAGGTCAAAAGGTCTAACAGAGCAGTTTGAAGAACTTCCCCATTATCAGATAACGGTCTCAAGGATGTATTAAGAGCCCTTATCTTTTACGGATACAAGCTGAAATATTTACGAATTGGCTTCAAAATTATCAGAGGGAGGAGAGGAATGGACAGAGTATAAATGAACACGGTTGGCTCTGAACGGGTAATTAGGAAAGGTGGAGGATGGATACTTTGGGGTTTCTTTGTACTATTCCATTTTTTATGTGTTTAAACCATTCTGCAAGAGTTTACAAGATACAAATGAAATTATCTAATTTTTAAAGCCTTATCAAATGAGATCATCTATTTACAAGTACTCTTAAAAGTAGAAAACATCAATAAAACTGGAAGGAAAAAATAAAGTAGAAAACGTTCCATTCGTGTAAGATGGCAATATTACTTAATATTCACAAAAAGAAAAAAGAAAACAAATAGCAAAAGGAAAAAAAGAGTGAAAGACAAAGAAATTCCAGCACTGCACATTCTCTGCTATTTTCTTCTATTTCTAATAATCAAAGCTACATGCTAATGAGCCAGATATCCTATCTGCAAAGGATGATGTAATATCTTTCAAAAGTTTCAAAAGAACTGTTTCAAAAACAGTTCAAAAACTCTGAAAATCACAGATGACTAAACTTAGTTCAAGATTTTCATGATTTATTCAGCAAGTAATCATGGAAGGAAATATTGTTAAAAACCAAACTCCTTGGTTTTGTCAAAAATGAGTTGCTACATTTGGTTACTTGGGACAGCATCCCTGAACACAAATTAAAAGAAATTGTTGCCATCTCCTATTTATCTAAAGTAAGAGAGGCCAGAGAAAAATCTAACTAAATGTAATCCAAGAAAATTGCAAAATGTAAACAATAATTAAGACATCTACCCTACCAGGGAAGTGTCAACTGCAAGGCCTTTTAATCAAATTCTAGGAACCAAATCCTCACTCTACCACTTACCATGGGAAGGAAGGGGAGAATTCTCTCAATTTCCTCATTGCAATATTAGGGTAATGATATCCATCCCAAAACGTTAATATAAAGACAAACGTGAAATGGAATTGTTTTCAGTGTGTGAAAACACCTAGAACAACTCCTAATGCACACACACACGCAGCTGTTAAATTTCTTTTGCTCCCCTCCACCAATTAGGTGGATGACACAGGCATAGATTTTACCCCTCTGATAATCCTAGAGTTCATACTCAGAGATTACCCAAAGGTATAGTTAAAAGCAATGCTTGTTTCAAAAAAAAGTTATAGAAAGAAATTCTGAAGTTAATCTGTAAATAGTGAGTCTGGAATTTAAGTCCCATTCAGAAGCTCTAGGGTCAATTACTCACACCTACGAGTGAAAGCCCTCCATGAGTCTTCAACAGAGTCAGGGAACCTAGCACCACAGCCACTATGACATACAGTTTGC
The DNA here is from genome assembly GCF_048564905.1 of Vicugna pacos. NCBI lineage: Eukaryota > Metazoa > Chordata > Mammalia > Artiodactyla > Camelidae > Vicugna > Vicugna pacos. The sequence goes on from NC_133001.1 coordinate 38,253,475, forward strand.
ACTTCCTCTAAAAGCTAAAGGGAGAGTTACCATATAGTCGAGCAATTCCACTCCCAAGTATATGTCCCCGAAGAGCTGAAAAGAGGGACTTGAACAGATACATGTACCCCAATGTTTACTGCAGCATCATTCATAACAGGTGAAAGGCAGAAACCATCCAAGGCATGTTCTTTGACAGATAAATGGATTAAAAAAAAAAAAGTGACACAAACACAATGGAATATTACTCGACCATGAAAAGGAAAGTTGTGATACATGCTACAACCTGGAAGAAACTTGAAAACATGACATGAAGTGAAATAAGCCAGATACACAATAAGTTTTGTATGATTTCACTTAAGTGAGGTACCTAGAATAGGCAAATACAGAGAAACACAAGTAGAATGTAGGTTATCAAAATAGTGGGAGAGTTAGAGTTTAATAGGCAGTACAGAGTTTCTGTTTGGGGTGATGAAAACTTTTGGAAACATAGTGGTGATGAGTGCACAACAGCATGAACGTAATTAATGACAATGACTTGTATACTTAAGGTTAAAACACACAGGTAAGTCTATTCAGTATCTTGTAGTAATCTCTAATGAAAAAGAATATGAAAAGGAATATATGTATGTCTGAAACATTATGATGTATGCCAGAAACTGACACAACACTGTAAACTGACTATACATCAATACAAAATAAAATTTTTTAAAAGGTTGAAATGCAAATTTTGCTATATATATTTTACCACAATATTTTTTAAAATCTGCATTAAAAACAGGCTCCAGATTCTTTAAAAAAAATCCAAAACTAAACAAAAATCAGCTTGGCAGTGAAAGGAGGGGAAAGGCAGGTTTCTTATCTTCCTGTTACCCATCTTTCGGTATTTCTGGATGATACAATGCAAGGCTTGTTCATCTCAGCCAATTCCAAATACATTTTTGTCTCCTTTTAGCCAACCATTTAAGATGCTAATTTTACAGTAATAATCAAGTATATGGTTCTGTCCCCAATATTATCATTTCCATTTTTTTCCTCCTGCTTTCTAACACTCTTCACTTTGATAGCTGCTCCTTAAACCACACAATGAGATTTCAGCCTCTGCTCCCGTAACGTTCCATTCTCCACGACACTGTAAGGAATTAATGTCTAGTCTGCCATAAGTGCGAAATAACCTCTATCCACTTGTCTGGGAAGCCTTTCATACCTAACTTTGCTCATTCTCTAAATTCTTTTCCCAGAGCATTTTTGTAGCTGTTGTAGCTACGTGAATTTTTGGTGAACTCTCCATCCTGGACCCTAATGGCAGCTGGAAGAGACATCTGTGGTTTTTGGTTTTGGAAGTGAACTTTGTACACTCCCTTCTCATGACCTGTAAACCTGGAAAAATGGGAAAGACAGTGGGAACCTGTCAGACAAGCTGTTCTACAACCTCCCCTCTTCCTAGTCCGCATCTTCCTTACATTAAGCTCTGAGACAGGCAGTGAGAGAGTCAAGGATGGATACAGTGGTACCCAGATCCAAGAGCTCACTTCTGCAGGTCAGGGCATCCACAGAACCCAAGATGAAGTAAGGATAAACAACACTGAATTGGATCTGGGAATTCAAATCATACTTCTGCCTGTGCCACTGAATCTTTGAAAGCTGTGAGTCAAATTCCTCATTTATAAGGTGTAAGGATCAAAGTCCCCCAGCTCTGAAATTCAAGCACATCAAGGACTGTAGCTCCAGAATTGATCTCTAGTCACATTAAAAGAGTACTTCATAGAGGAAACTATTTTTTAATGTAGTGTTCATGTAAATATCTGTTCGGAGTGGGAAGAGACTCCCTCGGGGTTTTATTTCCCCACATTCAAACTAAATAAAATAAAAAGGGAGAAGTCTTTTGATTTTTAAGGTGAATGCAATAAACTGTGTTTTTCTCAAATGGCCTTGTTTTTTTCTATTACAATTGCTGCTAAACTAGGTCACCTAAGTAATAAATATTGAAAGCATTTAACCAAATTCAAACATCTGTTCCATTCCTCTTTCAGGGTTTGGTCCAGCTGAAATAAAATATCCACTGCCCTACAGGACCTGCAAGACCCACACAGCTGGAAATGCTGGGTTTTCCTTAAAGCCAGCACTATCCAGTGAAAAAACATGGCTGATTTCAATATGTCTGAAGCGCAATGAGTACAAAACTATATGAGAAGCAGCAAAATCTGGTCAAGCAAATCTTGCCACGTAGGATAGTCCCATAGTAGGATGATAGGGCTCCTAACAAACTTTGGTGGGTGCGTGCCCCAAGCATGCCTGGCATGGCAGGTCTCTTCAGAGAACACGGTGAAGGCGGTGCCTCTTCACCTTCTGGATACACAAGGCCAGATTTGCTCTCCCAGTAGTTGCCTTATTTGGCACTGGAATTTCTAAGCAAATTATTCAAATTTCACTTTGGGAAAAATTATATTAACTTTCAAAAACAGAAATGGTGTATAAGAAGACACAAATACAGTTAATTATGAAATAAGAGATAAGAAAGGGTATCTGCAACACACGTGGAAAGTAAGGGTATTAGATAGAAAGGTCTCTTACAAATTGATGATAAAACAACTGGGTAACCCAATGAGAACAAAATCCAATAAGAAAATGGGTCAAGGGCGGGACCAAGATGGTGGAGTAGAAGGACACTTGTAGCTCACCCTCTCCCACAAATACACCAAAACTCACATCCGCGGACCCACCCAGCCAACCAGAGCACCTGCTGAACTCCAACAGAACATCGCCCTCTTCAAAAGACAAAGATAACACGAATCTGGTAGGAGAAAAGGAAAATAGAAAGAAGAAAAAGCAAAACAGTGTGGGGCTGGTCCTGTGGGGAGGGAGCCTCAAAGGAGGAATGGCGCTCGTTCGCTGAATCCCCCTCTCCAACAGAGAGGCCAGTGGGACAGATGGGAACCTCCAAGGCTCAGATCTGTACGGGGCAGCCCTTGACTGACAGAACCAAGTTAAACCGGCACAAGGGGTCCCTGCGACACCCAGCCAGCAGCTGGGGGCCAGGACAGGCTGCCCAAGCCGGGCAGAGGATTGGGGCAACTGCACGGAGGCAGCCCCAGGGGACTGCAGGGTGCTGCGTGCTGTGGCTGGGAGGGGATACAGAGCAGAACAACCTGGGCCCCCCATCAATTACGAAAAAAAAAGCAAAGCAACACTGCTGGTGTGCCCTGGGGGGAGGGGTGCCATAGCCTTTGTCTCCTCAGACCCAAGGCACCATTAGTGGTGCATCTGGTGAGAAGAGAGGCAGTGCCCAGCCACAGCCACCATCTCCTCCTGTGCGCAGCGCCCGGGCAGGGGCCTGCCAAGACCTGAATCTGCACCTGAGGGCTCTGCAACCTCCTAGGTGCCAAGACAAGCAAGGAGCTGAGTTTAGGCATGGAGCAGGGGTGGGGCTGTTTCGAGGTCTTCCCCGAGGCCACCTACGGAGTGCGGACCTGAGATGCAGCAGGCAGCTGCACAGAGCAGCGGATCTACCAGCACTGGGAGAGGGCAAGCCGCCACCCACCTTCCTGGCAGGAACACAGCACCTAACCGCGGTGCTGGGAGGGGGCGCGATCTGCAAGCTGACAGGCACTGGGAGCAGCATAGACGAGGATGCCAACCGAGGGCCTCTGGAAACAGCAAGCTGAGTTCGCAAAACAGGGCGAAGACAGACAGACTTCTCGACAAAATCATTAAGAGCGCAGTCTTCAGCGTAACACATCCTTTTTTTTTTTTTCCCCCAAATCTTTTTTATATCTGTTCTATTTTCTATTACCTTTTTAATTTTTACTTTTTCAACAGTTGTATATGTCTACAGTTTTAATCCCTTTTAAATTTTTCTTTTAAAATATTTTTATTATTACTATTTTTAAAAAATCCACCTCATTTCATTTTTAATTCTCTTGGTTTTGATCTCCTGTTCTTGATTATACACAGGTTTCAAATATTGTTTTTTTGATTTTTTTCCTCTTTAGGTTTTTAAAAGATGTATCAATTGCTATTCTGCCTCAACTTGCTCTTCTATTATTGATTATACACTGTTTTCAAACCTTTTTTCCTTCCTTCTTTTAAAATTCTCTTGTTTTATCCTTTCTTAAAATCTGTTCTATTTTCTATTACCTTTTAAAATTTTACTTTTTAAACAATTGTATATGTCTCCAGTTTTAATCCCTTTTAAATTTTTTTTAAATATTTTTATTACTATTTTTAAAAAATCCACCTCATTTCATTTTTAATTCTCTTGGTTTTGATCTCCTGTTATTGATTATACACAGGTTTCAAATATTGTCTTCTGTTTTTTCCTCCTTTTTTAAAGGTTTTTAAAAGAGTCTCAACTCAATTGCTATTCTGCTTCAATTTGCTCTTCTATTATTGATTATACACTGTTTTCAAACCTTTTTTTGCCCCACTCTTTTAAAATTCTCTCAAAATTTTTTTAAGTTTTATTCCTGCATAGGCTTTAGATAGACAGATAAATAAACTCCTTAAGGACCACAATAGATGACTGATACTCTTTAAGCCACAGTGCTAGACAGATATGAGCAATATGAAGAAGCAGAGGAACCACTCCCAATTAAAAGAGCAAGAGAAATCCCCTGAAAGAACAATCAATGAAATAGACATTGATGGCCTACTAGGTCAAGATTTCAAAAAAGGAGTGATCAAAGTACTGAAGGAACTAAAAGAGATAGTGTTTAGAGATATAAAATATGTCAAAAATGAAATCGAAGCTATAAAGAAGAACCACGTAGAATTGGTAAACTCATTTGCTGAGATGAGAGCTGATCTAAAGGCTGTACAAAGCAGGTGTACAAGTGACCCAGAAGACAGGACAACAGAAAGCACCCAATCAGAATAGCTGAGAGAAAAACAAATGAAAAACAATATAAGGGACTTACGGGATAATATAAAGTGTGCCAATCTATGCATAATAGGGGTTCCAGAAGGGGAAGAAAGAACAAAGGGGGATTGAAAAGGTATTTGAAGAAATCATGACTGAAAACTTCCCAAACCTCGACAAGGAATCAGATATCCAAGTACAGGAGGCTCAGAGGGTCCCAAACAGGAAGAACCCAAACAGACCCACACCAAGACATATCATAATCAAGATGGCCAGAGTCAAGGATAAAGAAACGATCCTAAAGGCAGCAAGAGAAAAACAAAGAGTGAGCTACAAGGGAATCCCCATAAGGCTCTCAGCTGATTTCTCTACACAAACACTACAGGCCAGAAGGGAGCGGCAAGATATATTCAAATTCCTGAATGAAATAAAGATGCAGCCTGGGATACTCTACCCAGCAAGGCTATCCTTTAGAATAGAAGGAGAGACAAAGAATTTCACAGACAAGCAAAAACTAAGAGTTTAACAACACTAAACCCATGCTAAAAGAAATACTGACAGGTCTGCTCTAAATAGAAAAGAAGCAGGATGCTACAAAAATGAGAAACTCATAACTGGAAAGGTGATAACTATCATGAATTACAAATAGAATAAACACAAAAATGTGAAAGAAGACATCTAAATCATTAAGAGTGGGTGAGGAAGTAAGGAAATATAGAGTATTTTTTTTTCCTTTTTTAAATTTTTTTGTTCTCCATAGGATAGGTTTAAGATTATATTACTATCTGTTTAATACAAACAGTTATAGTAATGGGTTAATAGACTTTCAAAAAGGGTAACCACAAGCCAAAATCTTATAAGTGAGTCACAAAACCTAAATAAAATCCAAGATAATACAAAGGAAAATTACCAAACCACAAAAGGAAGAAGAAAAGAACAAAGAGGATATACCAAATCAACTGCAAAAATAAGTTCAAAATGGCAATAAACACACATCTTTCATTAACGACTGTAAATGTTAATGGACTAAATGCTCCAGTCAAAAGACGTAGAGTGGCAGAGTGGATAATAAAGCAAGAATCTTCAATACGCTGCATACAAGAGACCCACTTTAGGGAGAAGTAACCCTACTTCAAAATGACACCTGCAACCCAATGTTCATAGCAGCACTGTTTACAATAGCCAAGACATGGAAGCGGCCTAAATGTCCGTCAACTGATGACTGGATAAAGAAGATGTGGTATATTTATTTATACAATGGAATACTATTCAGTCTTAAAAATTGACAACATAACGCCATTTGCAGCAGCATGGATGTTCCTGGAGAATGTCATTTTAAGTGAAGTAAGCCAGAAAGAGAAAGAAAAATACCATATGAGATCATTCACATGTGGAATCTTAAAAAAAAACAAAAACAAAAACATAAATACAAAACAGAAACAGACTCATAGACATAGAATACAAACTTGTGGTTGCCAAGGGGGTGGGAGCTGGGAAGGGACAGACTGGGATTACAAAATGCATAATAGATAAACAAGATTATACTGTATAGCACAGGGAAATATATACAAGATCTTGTGGTAGCTCACAGTGAAGAAAAATGTGATAATGAATATATATGTATAACTGAAAAATTGTGCTCTACACTGAAATTTGACACAACATTGTAAAATGACTATAACTCAATAAAAAAAATTAAAAAAAAAAAAGAAAGAAAACGGATCAAGGACATGAGTATGTAATTCACTGAAGAGAAAATCCAGAAGACTTACATGAAAGGAAACACTGCCTCACTGAAAATGCCAACTTAAGACTGCATTTGTATCCATTCTGCCAAAATATTTTCAAATTACCAAATTTGAAACAAGAAAATGATGGACCTACTGCTGACAGGGATATAAAGTGGGAGAAGAACAATACTCAGGCATTCCTAGTGGAAATGTGAATTTTAAGACTTTGGAAATCAATCTAGAATTTAAATTCAAGATAAATATATCCAATAACTTAATAAGCATATCCTTTATAATTTAAAGAAATAAATCCCAGTACTTAAGGATATCTATGTAACACATTTATTGAATCACTGTTTACAAGAGCCAAAAACAAACTACAGCAAACTGAATGCCCAATAGAAGAATGGTTCAATAGATCAACACATTTACAAAGAGTATTATGTAATCACTAAAAATTAGTTTAATCTATGTTAAAATAGGTCATAAAAAAATCCTCTAAGTTAGAAAATCAAGATGCAGAAACATTCATATACTATATCCTAATTTACTGAGCAATTAAAAAAGTCTATACACGACAATGTGGACATGGAAAACATACTACAGCTTAATTCACTAGATTATTAATATTAGCTTTTTATGAAGGCAAGCACTGTAGCTCAAGTGGTGAGGAACGATAGAAAAGCTAAAATGCAAGATTGAATTTTAAAGCTGTACATGATTTTTTCAAATGCATATGATATTCCAGTTGTATCAAGTTTTATGTCTACTCCATAAACAGAAATATAGACAGATAATTAGTAACAGAATAATTCTAAGTATACCCTATTTTATTGTCACTGCAGTAGTCTTTCAGCTAGGTGCCATACTCAAATTATACAAAATGTTAATGCTGTAATCTAGTAATACTAGAAGTTTGGTCTACTTTTGTTTCCTTATATTCCTCTTTCTTTTCATCTTTTATTTTTTAGGATGTTTTGTGACATTCATAATGTATTAGCTCTATAGCTCATGGGTCACATACATAGGGTGCCAACTAAAACATTTTTGATGATATTAGTGTGCAATCCGAAAGTTTTGAGATCACAGTAGATACAATTAAGCAGGATACTTTTTACACTAAAACTCCTTCAGGAAAGTTTTTATTCACCTAGTTACCTATGGATTCTACAGACTTATGATTCTGTAGCGTCAACATTCTGGCCATTGTTTCTCCTAGGACTGGTTTATCAGCACCTTCCTCTTCCCTCCATCTCCACCCCCTTCCACCCTGTCAGAGTTACCAAGTTTTAAGTGAAGGATCTCAAAGGAGGTATTAAAAATAATTTTACAAAAATTTTGTTCTGCTCCTCAGCTACCTCCTGTCCCCTTAATATGTGATTAATCTACACCCATTACCACCACCACTTCCTTTTCTCTTACAATCTGATTTTTATATCATCTAAGTTCTTTCTCCCCAATGTTCCTGTGAGAATTTTATGAACGACCTACACATTTAAAAAAGAAAAAGAAAAAACTAAGAACTACAAAGTACCATAAAATCGCCATGGTGACCTTCTGTTCTTCTTGCAAGAACAGTAACAGCTTCATAGATCTCACTATCCTTAAGATCTCTACAGCACTTGTCAAACACATAAAAATGTAAGAAGCTTACATCTCCCTATTTATAAACCCCACACAACTATACTGAGTTCCATCTGGTGTCCTTCCCCCTAGGCCTGAAGAACTTCCTTCAGAATTTCCTGTTGGACAGATACATAACAAACGGTCTCCATTTTCATTTTTCTGAAAATATTTTTATTTTATCTTTGTTTTTGAAGGATTTCTCCTTGGACATAAGGAAACAAGCTATCTACTTGAAATTTTAGCACTTCAAAAACGTTCCACCCCTTTACAACCTCCTTTGTTCTTGATGAGAAGTGGCCCATCTTTTATATCACTGTTCTACTCCATGTAATTTGTCTTTTTACTCTGGCTGATTTCAATCTTCTCTTTATCTTGGATTTTCAGCTGTTTTTTATGACGTGCCCAGGTGCGATTTTCCTCATATTCATCTTGAGGTTTGCTGAGCTGCTTTCATCTTTAAATTTGTTTTTCACCTCATTTGGGAAACTGCCAGCCATTACCTTTTCAAACATTTTTCCTGCCACATTCTCTTGTCTTCTGAGACTACAATTACATACGTACTATTTGCTATTATACTACAAGACTGAGACACCTTTCCATTTTTTTTCCAATCATTTTTCTCTTTGTTCTCAGAATGACTGAATTTGAAGACAGATTGACAGAAATTACGTTTACTTCCACTTGGGTTTTTTGTTTTCTATTTTTCTCTTAAACTTCCCATCTACTGTTGCATTATGACTGTATTTTAAGTCTGCTATAACAGCTGCTTTTAAAGTCCATGTGCACTAAATTTTAGTGTGTCAGTCATCTTGGGGTTGTTTCCTATTGACTGCTTCTTCTCTTGACTGTGTGTCATTCTCCCTTTCTTCTCATGATTGGTATTACAGAAAGGGTATTATGAACATTATGTTGTAGAGACCATCATCTTCTGAAGAATATTGACCAGACACTTAATTGGCTAGATTCAAGCTCCAACTACTGTTTTCCTATGGTGTGCAGGAGCTAGAACTACTCATCTCTTTCCATTTTCCAGATGTTTCTTATCATTGGGAATTTCAGAGTCTCCCCATGGATCGGCCAAGAATTTGGACAGAATTTACATATAAACATTGGGGTTTTCTCTTCTGCGGCTCCCTCCTTTCCTGGATGCATCTCCTCACTTTCCAGTCAGTCTGGCAACCACAAATGCCGTTCATCCCCCAACTCCTCCAGCGGTAACTGCCACTTGCTGCCCTACATCTAGCCTGCTCTGCATAGACTGGGGAATGTCATCAAGCACAAACAATACATAAAGGATAACTTTATCCTATGCAATTCACATCTTCCAAGAATCAACTCCCTTCCAATTTCTCTGCTCTCTGGTGGCTTCAAATAATTGACTTTATATTTTGTCCAGAGTGTACAACTGTTACCTGTATGAAGGGTCACCTGATAGAAGTCTGCTGCTACTGGCATGGCCAGAATAAGAATCTTCTCCCCACTGACATTTTAGAAGCATGTTTTTACCTTCATTTCCTTTACCCTTCTCATGTCCTTCAAGACCAGAGACAGCAAAATGTGCTTACACTGGCACAAAAAAGCATAGAGTATAAATTTTAAAATGATCACATCTTACTATGCATGTTTACATTTGGTAATGCAATTATTTTTAAAGTGAGAAAAAAAAATGCCCTCTTTAGAGAAATAGGCAGATGTAGGGGCTTTACCCCCTATCTGGAAGATAGCATTACCTTGTACATTAGCTCAGAAAACCATGGGGTTCATCATGATGTGCAATGTGACTCATAAAAGCGATATGTTTGCCAAAGCCAGAAGATTCATGACGTTTCCAGCAACTAGGGAATTTGTAAGATCTAAGTCATTGAATAAAATAGCATTGTTATATGTTACCCACTGAGTAATGCAAGCCAATTAGAGTAAATGGCTGTATGTAACTCCCCAGACTTATCCTGCCATTCATGTGGTAACAGTCTGGTGTTCTACATTCTGCAGGGAGGCCAGTTCTAACTTCAATGATTTCTGTCAGCGTTCAGACAGCTGAGAGACTTGGAAACCATCGAGTCCAATCACATCACTCTACAGATGGGGAAACTGAGGGCCAGAGGGATGAAGTAACTTACCTGACACCAAAAAACTGAGCCTCTGTTAGCAATGGCAGAAACAAGATTAGAGTCAACTCCTTTTTCCAGTATCTTACACGATTTCTCCTAGACTCAGCAGGAAAAGAGTTCTTAAAATTAAAAACAAGAGCTTCAAAGGCCAAAGTATTAAGGGAAGTAAACAAAACCCCTAATTTCTTTTCTCTCTCTCTGTTGAGCATTTAACCTTATATCCTTAAAGGCTAAAGACAGCAAAATAAACTTATTCCCCAAGAGCTGTCTAACAGAACTACTAACAAAAATAATAGCAAACAATTCAAATACAAAGGACCGGAAGAGCTCCACGGAAAGTTACATTACCATTAACTTGCATCACTCACCTGCTACATTTTATTGCCATAACCCATTTATCCTGTTAAATCTCTTTTCATGTCTTTTAGTTACACATTAAACTACCCATAGGGGACCCAGGAGATATTGAGTTCTAAGGACTAATTTGCTGAAATGTTGAAAATAAAAAGGACTGGTAAGTTCCTCATTTCTGTGAGACTTCCCATAAATGCCAACGCAGGTCCTGTGAGAACACCCTTAACACTGTCACTGCTTTCTACTACTACCATCTCTAACAGCGCTCTTCCACAGAGTTCAATTCGTCGGCTTCTGATAACTTCACAGCCATCAGTTCTCCCCAACAGAAATACCTGCATTTTTAAACCAAAAAACCAAAAGTAATCTTTGTGTGCGTATACATTATACCAGTTGCCTGGGTTCTTAAGAATGAAATCAAGAGAACAATTTGGAAACATTTACACTGGCAAACGCAGAGCCCACTGAGGTAAAATATTAAAAAAAAAAAAATTGGTCAGGCCTCTTGGCTGCCAAAAAAAAAAAAAAAGTCAAGAAACTGTTTCAAAATGCCTGTATTGTTCTAACTGCTTCCTCCACCCCAGCCCCCAACTGTTTCCACTGAGCAGTAAATAAAATCCCATCTGAGTCCCAGGGCAACCAACCGGCTATCTGACAGACTGGGAGGGAGGACGGGGCAGACCAGTAAGGAGGGTCAGAGAGGCAGGCCAAGAACGTCTGCATTTAACCATCTTAACTGCTGTAAACCAAATATTTGATTTTGCTCCCTTATTTCCCTTCAAAAATACATGCAAGTGAAACAAAGGTTTGATTCAAATGTACGAGGGACTGGTTAGAATGTTATGAATAAAATGCTCATCTGTTGAAAGGTATGTTCCACTGGGGCGAATGTCTGCTGGAGTGAGCAGCGTGGGGACCACGTGGTCCTCTGATACTCAGGGATGTATCCTAAGATGGTTTCCTCTCTCTTACCCCCTTGGCTTCCTATCTTCCACCTATGACAGGAATGAAATAAAGTCTGTAAAGTTAGGAGGGACTGAAACCTCCCTGGTGAGAGGAAGGAACCCAGACCTCTGAAGCAGCCCCATCAAGGGGGTGGTATTTGGACAACAGAGGACAGAGTGTACCGGCAGAAAACAGGGCCAGGAAGAGGAGGTGGGGTGAGAAGAGCTTCAGAGAGTTTAGGGTCGTGGGAACAGGGACTCTTGGGGGGTAGCTGCTGTGTACAGAAATCAAGAGTATTGGGAAGAAAGGATTTCAAGTTTTTCTGTGGGACCTAGGAGCTCCTGAAATATTTCACTCATTAAGTGTTTAAACGAAAACTGGTGATAAATTACTGTTGTTCCCTGTAAGGCCAAAAAACTCCACCTATGAAACATGTCTCCACTATTCCTCCAGGAATAACACACTCATCCCACTGTTTGTATATAATACAGATAAGAAAATAGGGGTAAAAAATCAGAAGGAATAATCCACAAGTCTTCAGGTCTGGAGTTGGCAGCACCTATTTGATTGGAACCTACACCAAAATCCTAAATCTTTTCTGTATCAGAGCCCAGGTTGAAAGGTTCATGAATTTGACTAGTCCTAATACAGACTGTCCTTACAATAAATTTGCTAATGAAGAAGAAGGCCATGTTATTATAATGGCACGCCATACACTGTCAGGGATGGAGAGAACCCAGTAAAGAAGAAATACTTTATGTGGCATAACTGGTAGACGGACAGGCTTTGTCTGAGGGGAGTCTGAGTCCCACAGATTTGTGTGTTTTTAGCAGATTCTTAGAGGTCGATAAAAAAAAAAAAACTGGTATATAACTATGGAAATAGACTACCTACTACTTCAAGCCCCTCACATTACAGAGAAACTTGAGATGCAAAAAGGCTGACCTATTTTCTCCAGCCACATAGCTAGAGGGACCCCGCACCTGGAGCTGGGCGTGGGGTGAGGACTTTCCTCTCAGGGCAGCAGGGGAGGCACCACCAGGGAGTGTCAGAAGGAAGAATCGCACTGAAAGTCAAAGTCCAAACGGCATCAAGGAACATTTGGAAAGCTTTCCCTGGAAGGGCTCCAGAAGCAGATTCTGAAGCTGGACTGGAGACTGGGAAATCCAGACCTGGGAGACACAGCCGGGTGGAGGCCCTGAGAGCACAGGGCTTCCTTCTGGCAGCTCATCAGGCTCGAATGCCTGGGGATCTTTGTCACTATTCTTATGTTTTGCAACTCTGCATTATGTTGAAGTAAAAGTGAGACAGGAGGAAAGAGGTCAGGGCACAACCATTAAAAGAGTAACACAGCATTGAGGATAGGACATAAACTGGTCAGAATTAACTCAGTCCAAGATGGCAGAAGAGTCACCTTCCAGCAGACCTTGAGCCTCACTGTAATACATCAGCACTCTAAATGACACAACCCAGAGGTGCAATGAGTTTCCAGACTGACCATAAAAGGCCAAAAAGTGGGTGGGGCCCAATTCCTGGAAATCCCCGCCCCTTCCCCAAAACAGCTGTAATAATACTCCCGCTCGTTAGCATATGAAATTACAGAGTCCATAAAACAGAAACATTCCCACACCCAGGGCCACTTGTGCTTTCCAAGACGACCCCATCACCCAGGGCAAGGGTAGAGTGGGGGGAGGGGGTGGAGAGGAGACAGTGCTCCCTCTTCTGAGAGGGACCACATTGTGTCTATGGAACATGTATCTCCTAGGGCAGCCTCTCTTGCCTTCTGAGATGGCCTGCACTCTGCCTATGGAGTATCTCCCTGAATAAATCTACCGTTGCTTTACTATGTCTCAGTTTTGAATTCTCTCCTATGAGACAAGAACCTATTCTCTGGTAACAAAAGCAATGCTTAGCTTCCACCTCTAAGGGTGCACAGGTATCATTCATTCATTCAACTAACATTTATTAACTATCATGTGCCAGAGATACAGATAAAAGATGGGGGGGTGGGGAGAAAGTGGTCAAGAGGGTACAGATGTTGACATCAGACAGTCCTGTGCTGGAATCCTAGCTCCTCCACTCACTGGCTGATAACCTCAGTTACTGATCCCTCCAAGGCTCAAGTTTCCTGCATCAGTCAAACCAAGAGAACCTCAAATACATATGGTCTCTATCACTACCCAAATTAACATGGTATCTGTTCCAAAGATGCTCACAGACCCGAGAGGACTAGGCAGAATTAACAAGTTACACTCCCGTGGGACCCGAGTTCTATCAGGCACATACCAAGCGCCCAAGGGAGGAGATCACATCTTCCTCATCACCGCCAATGGGAGTCCTGAGCACGTGCGCAAGGAGCAGAGTACAAACCTCAATTCATTCAGCTCCCTGGCGTGGACGCTCCATCGAGGTGCTTACTCCCAGAGCCGCTGCCATCCTAGACAGTTGTTAGGCACAACCAGAGGTCGTGTGTCCTGCAGAGGTCTGTCTAGACTGAAGCAGCCAAGCCTTACTCGGGCCACTTCTTCCCTGGTCACAGGTGTTACTCCAAGGCTGTGCCTCCACATTCTACCCCAACTGCTGGCAAAAGGGAGGGAAAACTGACTTGACAAGACAATCCTTTTAAAAGCCCACTTCTTCTACCAGCTAGTGCCTTCCCTGTCTTTGCAGAGCTGTAAGGAATGGTGCTGCCTTACACTTCACTGAAGTGTTATCACTGTTGGATTTTACAGTTCAGGTCAGATCTCTCTGCAGTATCCCACTCAAGGCATACCATCACCACCTTCGACCCCCGCCTGTGAAGACAGCAAATGTCATTAAGCAGGTCTGGCCCCACCACCTTCTAGCTATACAACTGTGGACAAGTCACTTAACCATGCCTCAGTCTCTAATGGGGGAATCATAAAAAGAGCTACACCTCGTGGCACTGTGAAGAGGATAAGATGGGTAATTCATGAGAAGTATTCAGACCACACTTGATATAAGCTAAGACTAAGTATCATTTTTCACCACAAGAAACTATAGTTGAGACAGAACCCAAGAGTTGAGCACAAAGTCACAAGCACAAAAGATTTAGGAACATGAGTCCCTTTGGGGAAACACCAGACCACCAGAGTCAACAACTGTTATCCTAGCAAGAGAGCAACTGATGTGTCATGAAACATGCAAGAAAAAGAGTCCAATTTTTAAGCCAACAATAATAAACACAAAGAATATCTTCAAAGCCTTTTCCACTGCATACAATTAACACAAACGTGGTACATCGCACAATGTCTATGAGAAAGGAAACAATGGAATTACCCAAATTTTCCAACTCTCTTCTCCTGCCTCAGAAATCTACAATATTCTTCCAGAGGTAGTAGAAATCTTGCTTTAATGTTAAAAAAAAAAAAAAACTTACCAGATTTAGAATGCAGTCTAAGTGCTTACGAAGCAGATACTGCCATCACATTTCATGGTAACATTAGCAAACTGATCAAATTATTTAGATCAAATTGTACTTTGATCAAACCATTAAGTTAGTAGTGCCAGTCTTCCATGGCAGTTGTAACTATCAAATAATAGTGTTTGCTGAGCTCAGTAAATGATTCATTAGGGATTTATTAGCTTATTCTACTACTACTATTAGCTATTACTACTACTAGTAATTTGTTTGGAAAATATATAACTGTATTAATGAAAAGAATCCCTGATACTGACAGAACTAAGAAAGTAAACTTAGGTCAGGAGCCAACGTATCAGAAAGTGAAAAAATTGATTTGCTACATATTAACAGGACAAACAATACCTTGTCCAATTGAAGATACATATGGTGACTGACACTGCATAATATGCTCAATATTTTAATATTACACCTTCATGACTGACAAGGACAGGGTTTTTCAACCTCAGTACTATTAATGCTTGTACAGATAGCTCTTTATTGTGGGGGCTTGTCTTGTGCACTGGAGGATAATTTAGCATCATCCCTGGCCTCTGGCCATAGATGGCAGTAGTACCCTCCCACTCCTGACTTCAACCCTGTCTCCAGACATCACCAAATGTCCCGTGGGGGCCACAATCACCCTGGTGGTGACTTTTTCCTTCTCAGTTTTACCTGAAAAAACATGAATGAGAACACAAAGTGATTGTTCTACGCTGCTATTAAGTAACAGGGATTCTGCCAGGCGGTCTACACACATCACCTCCAGTCTCGTAGCCTTATGTCATTCCCAGTAAAGAAAGGTTTAATCGGAGGCGTCCTTCTAGCTCTGAAGCCCATGGTTTGCCTATCTTGTCAGGCATTTATGGTGAACTTATTTAAATGATACACTCATATCACCATGATCATGATCAAGAAGCATACAAGTCCCCTCTTATTAAATTCACAGTTTCACTTACTTGTCACTAATAAAGACCCACCTTCATTTATTACAACCTTCATACACCCATTCATTAACTCAGTCAACAAATACACATTAAGTCCCTGTTTTGCACTGTTCTGGACCAAGGGATTCTGCGCTGAACAGAACTGACAGCCTTTGCCCTCATGAAGCTCAGTCTAGTGAGACATTTCCCAGCCATACACATGAAGGCATGAGCACAGGTGAATCAAGAACCTGCTTTAGCATTTCCTGCTTCAAAACCCTGTCTCCAAGAACGCATTGTCTATTTAACAGCAGACCTCTATTCCATCATTCTATGCGATGTAGGCAGCCACTTTTGATGTGTGTGGTACTATCCAAGAATTTTATCAAAGTGAATGCCTAAAGACTGAACTTTCCTGTTTTAGTACCACAAATTCTAATTCATTTTAAATAAATATTTAACGGAATTTTCTGTGCACCAGACAAAAACCATTCCAAATTCTAAATCTGCATGCCTATACCACACTTTCTACGCACAAGTCACATCCAGTTTCTGGAGTTCTCTAATTTAAGATAGCAATCAGAACTCCATGGTATGGTTTATAAACTCATTTCAATTTCTGCAAATCGGGGAAGTGTACTTAGATAATTAAGGCAAAACAAATCCTGTCTGGATAAACTCCACTGGCATTTTATAAACAAAATGACTTATATCTGTGGCCAAGTTTCACAAGATGGTTTGAGATACCTTTATCATTTATATTCGGCTTTCTCCCATGCCTGCAGCTGGGGGCAGGGTGGAGGAAGTGGGTGGTGAGTGAGCTGCTAAGAAAAAGAATTTGAGATTTTTGACCTTGGGGCTAATACTGATCTACTATATGTTACCTCAATACCTTTATCTTAAAATAGAATGCATAACCTAATCTTCAAGATGATCTGAAGGAGCAAATTAAAGCATCCTGAAAAGACTTCGAAAGCATTAAAAGTAAAATGTTAGTGTAAAGATAAATAGACACTGCACCACTAAGACCGTCCAGCAGCCCTTGTGTCCAGAATCCAATGTTCTGGAGACAAAAGAAACATTTAAGAACGACATCTACGAGAAAGTGTGCAAATCTGTCAGTTTTTTTTTTTAAGAAGAAATTTTTTGAATTTTATTAAGTAATTGTGAAGCTGAGTCCCCTTTACACTGAGTTCCCCTGTCAAGTTTACAACTAACCACTCTATCCAAAACTTCATTCTCTTTCTTGTGCCACCCCTCCTCCCCTCGGGATTGAGGAAAGTCAAAGAAAAGGGGTAACTGACCGAGCAGGCTCACATAGGGGCCTTCCAGTGACAGACCACAACACGTCCCCATTTACTGTTAATCAGGAAAAGAGGCTATGGAAATACACTGTGGCCTCCTAGGCTCCTCCATGTGGAACAAAGAACAGGCCCTAGCAGTTAATGTTTGGGGAAGCAAAGAATGCAGAAACAAAGACAGGACAGTCAGGCCAGGGAGGAGCCACAACTTAAACAATAAATCAGTCACAAGCACTCCCAGTTCTGTTTCAAAGGTAAAGATGAGTCTGACGCACATTCCTGATGTTCTGTAGACACTAAACCCCTGCCCCCACCAGGCAGAGGAAGTTGACGGCATGCTGACCACCAGCAGGTAGCCCCAAGACCAACTGAAACCAGAAAGTTGATGATGTTGACTTCTGAAACACCACCCTGTTACCTCACCAACCAATCAGAAGGATGCCCACGAGCTGATGGTACTCCCCCTCACCTCGCCTTTAAAAGATCCTTCCCCAAAAGCCATGGCAGAGTTCTGGCCTTCTGAGCCTGAGCCACCCTTCTTCTTGTTTGGCACCTGCAGTAAATGCCATGCTTTCCTTCACCACAGTCCCAGGGCAGGAAACTGGCTTTGCTGCAGACGGGCCAGCGGACCCAAGTTCGGTTTGGTTACAATTGTATGATTTATATTACTAATGAATTGTTACTTTGACTTTGTCCTCTCATACTGCCACAAATCTGTCAGTTTCTATTTACACTTGTAGAAGCTAAAACACAACACAAATATCCACAAGATGGGGATAGTCTCCCACCAAAAAAGGAAGGAAGGAAGGGCGGGAGGGAGGAAGGAAGAGGAGGGGGAAAAAAACAGTTACTACTTTTTTCTTTGCCAAAACTTAACAAGAGATGGAACAGGGCCCAATGAGACAAAGAAGTACAAACGATTCCGGCTGCTGAATCAACAGAAATTATTCCCAATACTCCTAATGAATTAAGGAACACCAGTAAACACTGTAAAGATAATGTTACTCAAGATAAAAATTAAGCAGATGATCATATCATTCGGTTACAGAAAGCCTATGTCCTCCTGCCCAGTAGTTGTGTGGCTGAACCCTCTTGTTTCCTGGTTATAATGAAAAGATAAGTAAGACACCAAACTGTTATCAAGGACTTATTCAGGCGAGTTTCGGACCTCATGTCATCAGTCTGCAGCTGCTACACTCTCCCCTGCCCTCTGGACTGGGTCTGAGTCCTTCCTGTAGCACGTCCACTGCTAGCTACAGACTCCAGCTCCATGTCCCCAGACATGAGATTCCTACCTTGCAATTTCCATTAACTGTATCCCCATCGGAAAGTCAGAGCTGCCATTCCTTTCTCAGTAACCTACCTGGTCATCTCAGTTCCTCCAGACTAGACCTCTGCTTGCCGCCCTCCCCTCACGCAAGAGCTTCTCTTACCTAAGCTCCAAGTAGCTGCAGCCAGCAGCTTCCAGATGGTCCCTTTCTACGCTACTGTATTACTTGCTTCACAATGGGCAGATACATGCAGAACACTTAGAACAATGCCTGGCATGCCAAAAGGCTAAAATACAGTTATTTCTGGCATTCTAACTCCTGGACTTTCAGTCTCCCTGCTTGGGACTCCCCCACCACTCCACAATAGGTCCTCTGCATGGTGCTGTCCCACCAGACTCCCCAGGCCCTCCAGACCCCACAACCTGCCTGCCAGCCTGGACTCCTTCCCATAGTCACAGCTGAGCCTGTCACCACTCAGGACCCACCACATCCAGTGGCCAGGCCACATCCACACAACATGTGCCCCCAAATTTAAAATGTGGCTTATTTTCCTACCTAGTTAGATGTTGGTTTGAATCTTGGCCCTGCCTCCTACTTACACATGGTCTTATACCAGTGACTTCGGTTCCCTCATCCTCAGTTTTCCATCTGTAAAATGAGAATGCTAATAAGTATGTGACAGGGTTACTGTAAGACAGTGTAGACCCAACGCTTCACAAACAGTGAGTGCTCAACAAAGGAGTTGCTTTTCACACTGTTAAGACAGGGATGCATGTGATCCATTTGAGGGGAAAAACATGATCAAGACTTAGAACCAGAATACCACTTCTGGAAACCTGTCCTACAGATGACCTTCCGCCGGTGTGCATGGATGTGCCGGGAGAGGGTGGTCAGTGTCTTTCAGAACCGTGACAGAGGTTTTTATTAGGTAAGAGTTTGGGTGGTATGTTAGCTTCCTAGGACTATCATAAAATTACCACTAACTAGGGGGCTTAAAACAAACTTTTTCTCACAGTTACAGACACCAAAAGTCTAAGAACCCAAGATGCTGGCAGGGCTGTAGGCCTTCTGAAGGCTCTGAGGCTATACGCCCCTCTGGGCCTCTTCCAGCTTCTGGGGGCTCCAGGCTTATCTCGGCCTCTGTCATCACGTGGCTTTCTCTTCCTTCTCCCTGTCTTTTCTCTTCTTATGAGGAGGACACTAATGCTCTCATCTTAAAGTTTTTAAATTAATTACATCAGCAAAAACGGATTCCAAATAAGGCCACATTCCCAGGTTAAAAGGATCAGGATGTGGATGGACCTACCTTTTGGAGGGGCACCACTCAACCCACTGAAAGCTGGGACCCAGGAAGATGTTCACCACAGAGACCTGGTCAAACTGTGGAACGTGGTGGAATTCTCCCGGCTGTGGGAGGAGCCGAGCAGGGCCGAGCTGCTGAAGGTGGCACCTGAGGACGGTGTTGGCTAAGGCACCTGTCGAACCATGTGTCAGGTGGTACAATGTGAGTGGGAAAAAGCATATGCCTGTTTTTAAAAACACAGATGCCTATTTGTGCCAAGAATTTTAAAAGCAAGAACAAATAGGAAACTGGTGGCTTCTAGAATGAGATACAGTGAGAAAGGGACCCTTTTTGGATTATACCTTTCTGAGCAGTTGAGTTATTTGCTTGCCTACAGGATATCCAACAGAGTGCTCTAAATGCAGGTTATTAATTACTACTGCCCAGGACCCACAAGCAGAAACGCCAACGATACAGAGGGAAGCCTGGGGACACCCCCACTGGCAGCATCTTCCCAGGCCCCTGCACAACGTCAGGGCCTCTTTCCTCCTTGTCTTGCCCTGAAGGGGCCTCTCTGACCCACTTCACTAGTCAATCTTGGCCACAAATTTTAAAGCATAAAAGCTACCTGGGCACACACACAACAATCTGATGCATGTATGTGCCACAAATACAGGATCATCAAGTTTCACCAAGTTCTCTGGGTTTCTTTAATCCTGTAAAAGCCTTCTTTGTCTGCTGTTTTCTGAAAAGTCACAAAGAGAGCATTGGAGATGGGCAGCCAACCCTCTGAATAGAATGAGAAAGCATTTCCAGACCTCAGATCCCTTCACCTGTAATGCAAGTTTAATTAACACTCAGCAAGGTCTCCTCGTGAATCAACCATTACTTCCCAGGGGAGCCTCTGGTCTCCTTGGGGAAGCCTCCTCTGTTAGAGCATCAAATGTCCTTTCAATTCAAGAAATCTTTAGGAATTTAAGCTTCCTTCATTTTCCAGTGCACCAGGAGGTCACAGCAAAAAAAAAGAACATTGCCTTCATAAATGACCTTCTGGAACTTCCTTTTTCAGTGACTAATTGTTTTTTGACCTCTGAAGTTCTCCATTCAAATCATGACATTCTGCATCTGAACAGCTCTGCCTTAAGGGCACATCCAGATAACAGTTAACACAACTTCTTTTTGAGAGTTCCAGGAACTAAACCCTTGTGTGAAGTCTGCAAGGCGTCAGCCGTGCTTTTCGTTAGGGAAACTCCCTGGGGCATGGGAAATAACCACTATGCGTGCCTGAAGAAACCCCAAGAGTCCTGCACCCAGACTCTTCCTCTCCTGAACGCTGCCCCTTGCTGTCAGGTGACCCTTCCCCAAGCACAACCCTGATCCTCTGTCACCTCAGGCTTCCCACAGCCTCCTGAGACTCTTCAAGTTGATTTGTAAGACTCTCCTTAATTGAGACTCAGCCTACGGGGAAAGGGAGCGCATAAAGAAGGCATAATATTTTGAGACATGAACCAATTTTTTTCCTTGTATATCCTCCTCCCCCTTCGCCCACCAATTCAAACTAGGTTCTTACATTTACTGTCTCAGAAGGACGTGGCCAGGAAAAAGCAGAATTATCCCACATGTTCTATCCAAAAGCCCAAGCCCACAGATGGAAACACACAGAAAAAATAACCTGGCCAGAGGTACCACAGGGGATATTTCCAGAAATGAAAAAAAAGGAGTGCTGCATCAGACAGGAGAGAAAAGAGGTAGATTCCCAGGTTTAGAAGCAGAACTCCTGGGAAGCACACGAGACCCTGACAAGGTAAGAGCTTGATGGTGGGTCTCAGCAGCCTCAAAAAGATTCTCACACAACAGAGAACCAAACAGACCCCAAGGACTAGGACTGGTAGTGAGTAGGACCCTGCAGGCACTGCACCCCCAGCCCCTCCCCCCCCCC
Organism: Vicugna pacos; assembly: GCF_048564905.1. NCBI lineage: Eukaryota > Metazoa > Chordata > Mammalia > Artiodactyla > Camelidae > Vicugna > Vicugna pacos. The sequence continues at coordinate 38,275,218 of NC_133001.1, forward strand.
TTTACAGAAAAGCTGAAGTCTCCCAGGCCTTCCTGAGTCATAAACAAGTAGCCTCAAGCAGTTGGACAAGTAGGACAAGCCCGCAGGGCAAGTCTGCACACAGTGTGGGCTCTGACCACCCATCTCGATGATTAACTGAGACTGTGCACTGCTTCCCTTTACAACTTTTATGGCTGAGCAGAACCTTCGGAGATGGTTTTTGAGGGACACTGAGTCTGCCAGACTGCTGGCATTCCAGTTAAAAGCAACCTTCTTTTTTGTTACCAACGCTGTTTCCCCCAGGATCATACCCCTGCCCCTCCCTCAAATAGAACCCAATTACTCTTATCTAGGTCTCAGGAGGCAGCTGCAAGGGGAAGAAACAAGAACTGGTTAGAACCAAGTAGGTCCAAGATGGCACAGAATCTGACGTCCAGTGGACCTTGAGCCTCATTATACATTCATTCTAATGCATTAGCATGCTACGTGGCACACCCACCAGCACATGACAGTTGACCAGAAAGGCCCACACAAGGACAAAGGACAAGGCAATTGGCTCCAGCACACCCAAGAGGACATGATGGCAGAAGTCCAATAAAAGTCCACGTGGCCTGACTCCAAGCTGGAGCTGTCTTGACCAGCCATCTTGGCTGGCGGCTCCCTGCTCCAGTACTCTCTTTCCTTTTCCTCTTTTGAGAAGTAAAGCAGCTTTCCACGTTGTCCCTCTTCCTCTGCTGTGAATTCTTTCACAGCCGGCGGCAAAGACCCACATTTGATAGGCTTCCTAATTTAGGAGTCTCGCTACCCACTAACAAGATGTTTTACGTCCTATGGTAAATAATAAAAGACAGTGATGAGGACCAGATGCCCACCCAATCTCTTGGCAAATATAAGATTTCAGAACCATGACACAAGGCAGGGAGGCCTCACAAAAGACTAACGAGATGCTTCCCACAGCAGAGTCAGACAGTGAGCCTGAAACATTAACTGAGTTATAAAATAATTAGTCATACTTCTGCCACAGATAACTTTTTGGACTGAGATCCACTCCCATTATGCTACCTTTAGAACTACTCCCATGATTAGAAGCAATGTGCTAACAAACTCAGGTTCTTTTGACATTATAGACCCTGAGATTTCCTTTCCTATCACATTTGAGCATGGTATTCCTTCCACATCAGAAGCCTTTCCCCATTTCTATCCACTTACTCTCACTCATCCGTCAGTTCCTAGCTCAGCATCACTGTGTATGCATGTGTGTACAAAGTGTTAAGTGAGTGTGTAAAGTACATATATGTGTGTATGCAACCATGTGCAAGCTTTATCCTGAGAATCTTTAAGGGCACAGAGCAGATACTTTTCAGCTAAGATACCAGTAATGTAACCAGACACAGCATCTCAGTAACTATTCACTGAATGAAAACGAAAGGGGAACTGGGGAGGAGGGACAGAGAGAGGAAAAAAGAAATGGATAAATAAAACAGATTACTTTCAAGGGTTAATTTCTATGTCAGTTATTTGAAATAGAAAACTTTCATAGAAAGTGTATTATATATAATACACAGTATGGTAAAAGTTTTAAATTACACATTTATATATTAAAAATAGAATTGCTTTTGAGTCTGTTTTGAACATAGATATAAAAAGAAGAGCTTAGATTTAAGTAGACGGTGGACAAGCAGATAAAGAGAGGGAGATTTTACAAAGAACTTCTGGAATTTTGAAAGGACTTAAACAAATGGGGACCCAGGGTCTACTTCAAAATGCAGTATTCCTTCACATAGCAGCATCATTTGTGTTATTTTCATTATCACTAGTCACAGTTAGAGCCTTTTTGGTCTACATTTGCAACACAGAAAGGTAGCAGGTCAAAAAAAATAGTAGTATATGGATTATGAAGAATATTTTTTAAAAGGCAGTCTATTGGGGAACAAACTGCACTGCACATGGTAAAGAAAGAATTACAAAGACAAGGTTCCTACAGAGCAAGAGGTGACAGGGATGAGGCTGCGGGGGACATGATCCCTGCGACAGGCCCTAGGTGGCGCCATTGGTCTGGGACAGCCTGGTTGCCTTTTAGAGGGAAATGGGACGGGAAAGCTTTCTAAGTCAGGAGTAGATGTATGTCACAGCACATGTGTCTATTACAAGCTTCGCTCTGAAAGTTCAGATTTTATCACCTCTTAAAAAAGGAAATGCTTCTGGATAGCGACCACTAGTCTCACATACATCCTATTAACATCGTATTTCCTAATATTTGTTCTATATTAATTCTCCAAATTGTCTGATTGGTTCAAGGTATATAATCAGTTCAATTAAACAAACTACCACATTCCCTCCTGTTGGTTTGGTTGTTTTAGTGCAATAACTGGGAACATCCAGAAAGCTTCCTTTACCCTCCATCTGTGCTCCCATTTCATTGACTGATAATTTCATCACAGCACATACTGTAATGTCCTGCAAATCTGGTTTACTCTTCTGTTTTCTCCACTAGAATGTTCCATCCTTGAGAAAAGATAGTCTCATTAATCTTTCTATCTTCTGCGCCTGATACAAATTAAGCGTTTAATTAATGCTGAATAGTTGTAATAGCTAGTGAGACTATATGAACAGCAAAATAAGACAAAATTAACAGGTAAAATGAAAGCATGATCATCATAAATCAATGCCACAGGTGGGTAAAAACACTCAACCTTGCTGAACTGAGTATGTATCAGTCTGGTTTAGTGATTAACTACTCATAAATGTCTACTTTTAAAAAGTGTTAAAGATTTTCATTAAAATTAACTCAAACTCACCTTCCATTAACTTGTGGCTATAAAATCTGATTAGCTTATACACATTTTATTTTCCCTTGAATTAAAAATAATTACCTACATAAAAACCTATGGCTTCCCAAATTTTTCTTCAAATAGTTATTCCCACAATTACACATCTCACAGTAAATACACATGTACTCAAAATGAGGTTGGCATTATCAGTGCTTCTGGTCACATTACTAGTATTGTTCACCTCTCTCTAATAGCATGGTTAATTTTAGGAATCCAATTGCTTCAAAATTCAGATCTGCAGGCCTGGGCTAAGCGTCTCACTGCTGCACTAAAATTCTGTTGACTCTGCCCTGAAGAGTATTTGTGAGGTCAAAAATGCAGCCTTTCCATTTCTTTGAGAGAAAATGTTCATTGTGTTCCCACCACTTAACATCAGTTATGTGACCAATTCCAAGTTCATGGTGTTACAATAGGGGTTATCACATTTCATGATGAATGACCAGACTCAATCTCAAGTATTCGGTTACACATAAATGTCTCCAAAATTTATATATCTAGATGGGACCTTCCAGGCTCCATATATTTGCAACTGCGTACTGGGCATCTACACTCAAATGAGCAGCCTTCTGCAGGCAATTCAACTGCAAAGCATGGAACACTGAATTCATCAGCTTCACCTCCTGCTGGGTTCCCTTAATCAGTGAACTGGTACCTCACTGCCTCACTGCCCACAGCCACACCTCCAGCCACACCTCACTGTCCACATCCATCAGAAATCATGTGAAAAGAACACACAATTTTTAGGTATTACCAGATATTACAGTTTCAACAGGATTTTTTAGACATTATCTTTGAGTTTTTTTGTTTCTAAATAAAACTTAGCAGTAACAATAATGCTTTCCTCAAAGCAGATAAGCAATGGCAGAAACTCTGAATCACGATTCGTAATTCTTTGGATTACCAGCAAAGCTAAGGTCAAGGAGAGAACTTTGACTAGCAACGCAAAAACATTCCAAGTGGAAAGAAGAACTGTGGCCTGGCCGTTGGTTCAGGAATCATTTAAGCTCTGTGATCATGTTAAACTAGTCATTTTTAAGATTGACAGCTCACCCTATTTAACAGGGAGCAATACACCTCCCTAGCTCTATGGGTTTGTCTCCAATGGCAGAGCAGAGACACAAATCTCTCCCAACTTACTCATAGTCAAAATATACGTAACTCCAACCATATCCTTGATACCCCTTTCTTACTGTTGGTGCATCAGCACAGGGGACCAGTAATCATTTCAACAACTCAAAGAGGTTTAATTTATTACCAGGAAATCAGAAAGCTTTGGTTGCCTAAATCTGTTCACTAATAATTCAATCACTGAACAAAGTATATAATAATCTGGGGAAAAAATGGCCCAACGTATAAAAAATGATCCTTAGAAGGATATGCTTGCTAAAGTGTTTCACTTTTAAGCACCTGAAAATGAATTTTATCAGAATACCATCATATTCTAAGAAGTATGGAGTTTATCACTTGCTTTGAGTATTAAGTTTAATAACCCCCATTGAATAAAACACACACTCCCAGCAAAATTGGTTAATTGTTAACAGGGAGCTGGGTAACTTCAAAGTCAGATGCGGGTTCAAACACACACAGGCCATTTTAACGATGTACTTTTACAGTCCATCATTGTTGCATCTTGCCAAGAAGGTGGGAAGGAATTTTTCATAAACATCATGCCAGCATAACAGTCACAGCTGAATAATGTCCATTTTTTTGATGGAACCAACAAATGCTTTTTGCAGTTATCTCAGGATGATTTCAAGTTATACTAATAATCTTACTGCATTCCAAATTTTGAGGCTGAAAAAAAATCACAAGGCTAATAAGTTAATTAGTAGGAAATCAAAATATTTATGCAATATTTACTTTTATTTCAGAAGTCAGCTCTCTCCAGCCCTTACCTGTTACTTGATATTCTACTGCCTAAAAAGTGGGAGACTGAGACAATCTACTTCTTGAAGGGCTGTGATCCCTCAATTTCCAGCTTCAGATCACCTGCATCTTGACTTCAGAACATTGGCTCACAAGAGGAATAAAATGTGCACTACATTACCTCCTGACCACCAAAAAATAATAAAAAAAAAAAGTGGCAACAACTTACCTGTATGTTTAGAACTCACCAAGCCCTTTCACATATCCTACTTTAACACTGAACTCAGCAAAAATGGGTAACTGATGTTTTAGAGCTAATTTGGAGACTGAAGTAGACTTAATCATTTTGAAACTTACAAACACACTTAATAAAAAAGGCAACATAAAATAAAAACAAACGTAAAGTCAATTTCCCCCAAAAAACTTGGCAGTTCTCATAATCCCCTGACTTTGGCCCAACAGGAAAACTTATAAAAAGGAGTGATTTCTTGTTTGAATGTAATACTGAAAAGGAACCACAAGACTCACTCAACTCCCACTGGTTATTTCTGAGATTATCAAAGCGTAAGTGCACACCAGTGCTTCACAGGTAAGGAGTAATCTGCTGAGATTTATCTGATACACAATTAAAAAAAAAACCCAACCATGATAACTGTCAATGATTAAATCAAAAAGAATGCAGAAAGACTAGTGATTAGGGCTTCTTTTCTGCCTGGCAAAGCTATTTCTATGATTTCTTCCCCCTAGCTCTCTCCACTTCCTCATCTGCCATTCTCTCCGCAACCACTGCCCTGCCCAAGACCAGCAAGGACCACATCACTGCCAGTTCCAACACCATGTTCAGTCCTCATGCTGCCCTCCCTGTGGAGGGTGACCTGCACAACTCTTCCCTCCAGGGTTGACACTGGTGCTGATCACCACATGTCTCTGAATCACCACTCTCTGGACACATAATAAGAGTGCATGTCCTCACTGCCTTTGAGGTGAGGTAGGCCATATGACATCATTTATGCCAATAAAATGGGAAAGAAAATAACCTAGGCTGAAATGTTGAGAGCCAATGCATGGCTCTCCCTAACTTCTCCCCTCTGCCATGGGAACCAGCAATGTTTCAGAGAGTGAGAATTTCCCAAGCTCTGTCAGCTTAGGTTCATGGACATGGGCCAGGGGCGATTATGTGACACATAGCCCAAAGCAATCTGCGACAAGTATTTGCACGACCAAGAAACAGATCTTTGTTCTTTTTAAGTCCCTGAGAGTAGAAGTTTTGTTACATGGTAACCTTACTTATACTTCAATATTCTTCCTTTCCATTAGTCTGTGGGACCACACTCTTCTGACTTTTCTCTGGCCTTTACCACTGGTACAGCTCCTGCTCCACAGCCCACTCATCAGCCCACTTCCTAGGTACTGTGCTAGACAGTCTCCAAGATGACTCCAACGACCCCTACCTCCTGGTACTCAAGCTCTTGTGGAATCCCCTCCTTTTGAGAGCGGGCAGAACAAGTGACTCTTTTCTAGTGAATGAGGCCCAGAGGTATGAACACTTTGGGTCAAGATCTTACAGCTAGTGGCCAACCCAAAGTTCTGATCTGGTTCCCGACCACTACACAGGTATAGTGCTCCCACACCATCCTGCCTCCTCTACTGGGGTCTGCTCTGAGCTACCACCACAGGGAGACACACAAGAAGGCACAGCCCTGCCTTCACAGATCTGCTTGCAAGGAATCTATAAATTAGAAATGAAGGATGGAATTTACACAACACTGTAAAATGATTATAAATCAATAAAAAATGTTTTAAAAAAAAAGAAGAAGAAGAAGTGAAGGAGCCAGTGAGAACACGCTTCTTCCAGGAGCTATAAGAATAAACTGAAGACTGGAATAGAGGCTTGCTTCTTGTAAATTAGGTGTGGTCCTCAGGCTTTGGGGAAGTTCCCAACGTGGGTGAGCAAGTCTAGGCATTCTCCTGGCACAAAACCACTCAACAGTGAAGAGGTAACCACTTAGTTGGGGAACTGGGCAGGCACCAATTAAAGGGCCTCTTCAAGCAAATCCAGCCACACTTGAAGTAAGGACCTGTGGCCACCAGCCATGGCTAGCCACCCACCACCTAACACCAGCTAAGAAGTTCCATCTTCCCAGACAGGCATGCCGCCCCAGTTTATTTTACCCTTCACTTAGGGCCACAGTCACCTTGCCGTGGCCCTAAACAAACTATCCTTGGCAGGGCAAGTAACCAACAATGCCAGACGGAGAAATGACAAACTCTTCCAACAAACTTTTCAAACGGGGGGTGGGGGGAAGACATTTCTGAGTTTGTTTTTTCGTGGGCAGCTGGAAAAAAAAATAAATCTACCACATACCAACACCTCTCCAAAAGGTTTCTTGCCAGGACCATGATGACTGGTGTTAAGAATGCAAGTTTCCTGCAGAGAGAATGTGACACATCACTGAGTCAAAGGCAGGTCCAGTCCAGGCTGAAAATCTTTGTCAGAACTGGGTTATGCTTCCACTGTAAGAAGTTTAAAACGAGGGCAGTGGTGAAGTCACATCAGTGAGTCACTTTCCCACACGCTGTGCTCACCTTTCAACAGAATCAAAAGATCAAGTTCTCCCAGAGCTTCCTTTGGGCTGTGAGCTGTTTCCCGCACTCCGGAGTGTCTGATACTCTGAGGAAATCCAAAGCACCGCACCCACCCATTCCCTATGAATAACCCAGAGAAACTGCACAAAATAGTAATGACAGTAGGAATCTGTGGACAAGAGAGAGGGAAGAAAGAGCGAACTAAGAGGCTGACACTGGAACTGCACGGTATTCAGGGCTCTGCTCTATGATTGTTTTTTTTAGCAGTAAGACTAGTCTGTGAGCAGACCTCTGTGCTGTGGGAACCCAAGTATGAGGCCTGAGAATAATCCAGACCCATGCCTTTCAGACTACTGCGCGTGTGCATGTGTGTGCTCGCGAGCACACGCGCGTGCACACACTCTCCTCTCCATGGGTTTCGAGGGCCGCAAGGCCACTGTGACAAGCTTCCTCTTCCCTCTTCTTTCCAGGGAAGGCTTGGGAAACAGCAGGAACTCCAGGCAAGCAGCTTTGACTTCCTAGGACGTAACACCATCCTCCAGACCCAATGGGACTGTCCAGGGGGAAGGGCAAGAATGGAAACTGGCCCGCGGAGGCTGGATCCTGAGGGATTGGAGGTGTGTTTCCATGACCCGAAGGAGGGGCAGACAGGGCTGGGGCTCAGTGGAGTGGCGGGGGGAGTCAGTGGACAGAGCCAGCAGCATCCTCCCCCTCCTCAATCTGAACTCTCAGAAACCTGGCCTTGAGTGGGGCCATCCTCTCTGGAGAGCAGGACCACCCAATGAGTACAGGGAGAGAGATCAATCCTCTTGTTTTGTGCTCTGCCCTCAGTGCAATTTAAGAACAAGAGTAAAATTTCGGTGAGCATAACTTGTAGAGCAAAGCCACCTCAGCCTCAAACAGAATTTCCTTCAGCACCGTTGGTTTTTGAAATAGACCTTTATCAGAACACAAAAGCATTCATTCTCCAAGCAAATAAGTGAACACTGATAAAAAACAGAGGTTAGCAAACTTTTTCGATTGAAGGCCACACAGTAAATATTTTAGGTTTTGCAGGGCAAGAATAAAGGATATACTTAAAAGAAAATGTCTCACTGATTTGACAAAATTTGAAAAATAACAGGGTACAATTATTTGTAATATAAGCCTCCTAATGTGAAGAATGATACCCTATTTGGGGGATGACAATTTGCTTAACTGTGCTTCAAAGTCAGTGTCCCTTATCAAACTCAATTGTAAATGTTAATCTGTCAATGCTGATCTGTAATGCAATTCTACGTACTTCATCTTTGCAATGTCTTTTCACACAAACAGGCAATACCAAATGCTGACAACCATAAGCACAGGATTTTAGTTAAGCATATTCATCACCAGTCTGGCATTTAATACATTCTGTTAAATGTTTCTCTTGATATTTTTCTTTTAGCATGTCATTATATTGCAGATTCTTCACTTCCAATTGAAATTACGTAGAAGTTCCTCATTTGCACAGTTAAATGGATTTGGAAATACAGAAATTTCCTTTGTACTTGCACTGAGGTCTGAAAACCTCTACTGGTACTTAGTTTAGGAAATGTATCCACTATAACCTGTTTTGGGAACAGAGATCTCTTATTTTAACTTTTGACATCATAGAAGTACCTTAACAGCTTGATATTACTAGTGAGTCAAATACTGGCTGTCATCTAAATGACTACTTCAATATTAAGTTTTACCTGTAAGTTGTCTTGCCTTGTAGTTTTAAGTTGAATTCATTATAAAGTCCGCAGCGAAAGCTTATGTCCAAAGCTTTCAATGTTCAAAAATACTGGCTACAGGCAGTTCTTCCTGTTAAGAATTTTCATCTCAGCACTGAGCATAATAATTTTTGCAAAGAACCAACAAACACTTTTACTACTGTTAAGCCATCAGATTGTTTGCGTAGTACAGCGAATGAGGATATCCAGCTTCCATTTCCAACAAAAATTCAAAGGACTACCCTAAGAGAACAAATAAAGTTCACTGGCATCACCTGTTCAACAGCAAGACAAATTCAAGTATTTTGGAAGTCCTGGCGATAACAACAGCCAAAGTCTTTAAATACCTTACATTTTCACAAGCTTTGTAGATTTATCCAACTAAACCTTTTTCTGCTTTGCACACATTTTTGTCACCATCTAAACCATCTTAGCAGATTCCACTTCAGACTGTACTGAATTCATGTTTTCTTAATTTCTTTGAAAATATTCTCACCTGCAGCTGTTCTCTACAGGACATTCAAAGAGGCTCTTTTCTGTCCCTTCAAACTCTACATTGATCCCTCAAGAAAATAGCAACTGAGCCATACTGGTAGTTATCTGTCATCTCATCAAATGCCAAGGAAAACCATCCAAAACCATTTGCCTTGTTAATTAACTACTGACACTGAGCCCAGAGTGCTCAACTCTTCTCACAACTGTTCTCCCCTTAAGGCTCATGGTCTGAACAGTTTTGTTCTCTCTGAACACATTTCTTCAGCTGCTGCAATCAAACATGTTTTCATTAACTCACCATCAAATGGCTTTTCTGGCTGGGCTAACAAACAAGCCACTTGGAAACTTACACTGGCTGCACCTCATTTTCAGTTTTTATTTTTGGGAAGAAACTCGGTGGTAATGAGATACTTTGGTTTTAAGTTTTCCCATTTTTTGCTGTTGCCTTCCTGTGAGCTGGACATATTGTAATGAGTGCTTAATCTGCTGATGGAGATGTATATTCTTTCAGGGCAGTCATCCTGTCATCACATAATAAACACGATGTTTTGCCATCTCATCAGTAACAAAGTAACCCACACTCCACTGTGCCTTTAAAGCACACCACTCAGAGCCGGCTTTTCTCCTCTCTCCTTGTTTTGACATCAAGGAAATGCAATGATCATAAAGAAGTCACATGTCACTGTACAGCAATACACATGGCAGTCAACACTGTTGAGTGATACCCGCGTCACTGACGTGCAGTGCTTGGGGCAGCAGGGCTAAGTGACGAGGGAGCTCTACGCAGCCTCTGTCACAACTGCTCAACTTTTTGCTAGTGCAGCCAGAAAGCAGCTATAGACAGCATGTAAACAAATGAGCATGGCTGTGCTCCAACAACACTTCACTTCTGGCAAAGCTCATGAAACTTAAGTTTCATAAATTTTCACGTTATATGTCATAAAACATTATTCTTTTGATTTGTTTCAGTCACTTTAAAATGAAAAAACATTCCTACTCACAGGCAGTACAAAAACAGGCAGCTAACTATCGATCTACATGAGATTTGGATCCATCCGCACGCTTATGTCATCATCAGAATCTTACCCCTTCCGTTTGAGGAAGGTGGACAGAAAGCAGAATACCACTGGGTCTGTGAGGGAGTGGACGTGATATCAACAAAGAATGAATAAAAGCGGGATTAGAGATGTCACAGATAAATCTTGCCCATTTCACACACTTTTTGCCGAGGTCTAGCCCATTTGCCTCCAGAGAAGCTTCGAATGACAAATTCCCTGACACCTGATTACTGGTCCGGTTGTTATCACGGTAACCACCACCATCTATGGACTAACATCCCAAGTAATGATCCTGGAGCTTTACTGTTAAATCCTCTCTATAATATTATGGCATAGGTGATATTATTCCCCAGTAAGAACACTGAAGTTCAGACAGAGTACATGATTTCCCACCAGTCCTACTACTGGTAAATAGCAGAGCAGGAATTGAACTCTGGCCTGTCTGATACTTAACACTGTTGTGGACAGCCCAGGGTAGCGTGCTCCAGGAAACAGCAGATGAGGCCAGGGAAAAAAAAATCAGTCCTTTAGCAAAGAACAGCCCCTCTAACTGGGAAGATCATTCTCTTTGACCAAGACTGAGGGTTACTAGGGGCAGACATGGTTCAGAGAAGAAAGCCAGCCACACCCTGTAAAAGCAGGAATTGAACTGCACAGCCTCATCACCTCCTGCTGGTAAAATAGCAAGGACACAGACCCCGTGCAGAGACACCTAGCTTTAGGTGAGCATGATTTCCATCCTTTCTGTGTGCCTGCTCCAGGGTCGCAGGGGAAAACGTCTATCCAACTTAACTCTCCCATCCTATTCCTGGGCCGTCTTCCTTAACATGCTGGCCTGGGAACCTGCCAATAAGATAAGGATTGAGAGTGCCCAAATCTCCCCAGTAGCTCAAACTAGGTGGATAAAGGAAGCATTGGTTAGATTGCTAGAACTTATTAAGGAGCATTATCATAAGCCATTAATACTTCAATGTTAGTCTCCTAAGCTTTCATTCCAATTTCTGGTTGTGCTAGTTACTTAGAAAAGAGAAAAATGAATGGTTGTGGGGAGAGTGAACAGGTTGGAGAAGTATATAAAAAGGAAGGGTTTGATCTAGTTTGATGTATGCTTTGAAAGAGGTAAGGTTTGGAGAGGCAGAAGGGACACATGACAACAAGACAGGGAAGAGAACTACCCAAAGTCAGAGTGGGGCTGAGTGTTAGGGTCACAGATAGAAAGTATGAGACATGATGCTAGAGAAACACAGTGAGCTTAAGGCAGTCAGAGTAACATGAATCTAAGACTACAGGAACCAAACCCCCAATGAATAGGGAAATATTTCAAAACAAGATCTGGGGAGCTATCAGATGTAGCCCCTGTATAAAAGATAAATCCAGTTGAAGAGGTTAGAATGGGAAAACCAGAAAAAAACTATAGTGGTAGTCAGAAAGAGAAACACACTCTCTTGTGTTTCTGTTCTTCTGATCTTTTCAAGCATATCTGGATAGCCCACAGCCTTGTGAGACAGAGATAATCGTGTCTCCCTGTGGAGCAAAGGGCTGATTTGTTTTTGTCCAGGAAAAGAGAAAGAACATCTCCTTCAAGATTAGGCAAGGCTTGCTAGCAGCTCCTTGTAGAAAATGGGATTTCCTAAGCTCAGGGTTCCCTACTTGTGACACAAACCCATCAAGTCAGCAGCATGCATCTGGCCGTTTCCCCATGGGACTTAGGAGCTATGGGGAGCCAGTGTGCACACGAAGGTCACGCTACCTGCTGTGCCGTAATGAAGTCCTCGCTCTCTGGCTCGGGATTCTCGAGTTTTCTGTCATCATCCCTGAAACTGTGGGAGGCTAACTTGTTAGCTTGTAATCAGGACAAGATCTCACACTCTTCAGTTCTTAAAAAGGTACCACCAGACTGATGTCTGAGGTTAGCAAGTTTGCAAGATACAAGGTCAACAAATATACATCAAGTGTTTTTCTATATATTAGCAGCAGATTACTAGAACATTCTCTGTAAAACTTTATTCCATTTACAGAGTCAAAAGCACACAACCATTAGGAAGACATTTAACAGAAGATACTTTAAACTGTCTACACTGAAAACTACAAAACATGAGTAAATGTGTAGATATACCATGTTCATGAACTGGAAGAACGGGTAATGTTAAGGTGTCAACTATTCCAAACTGATCTACAGCAGCAGTTTTCTAACTCTGTGCTCTGGGTTCCTTGACGTTTTTCAAATAACTAAGGATTCTGGAAAGCTTCAATTTATGTGGGTTACATAAATTTTACCATGTGGAAAGTTTTAAATGAAAATATTTTAAATTAATACTCGTTAAATGCTAACACTTTTATGAAAATTCATTCCTCCTAAATTTTAAAATATTTGCACTGCTTTGTATTTCTGCAAGTATTTTTAATGTTTACCACAACAGAAGATAACTGGATTTTCCTGTTTCCATTTCTGTATCCAGTCTATCACGATATTGCATATTATACAGCTTCTGGAAAACTACCGTAATCTCCTTAGAGAATGAGAGGAAGAAAGCAAATAATGCCTTAGTATTATTATGAAAATAGTTTTGACCTGGTAAACACCAGAGTTTCAAGATTCAAGACAATGCAAACTGTAATCCCACTGTGCTTTAAAAAAAAAAGATAAACAGGACAAGCTGATTCTATAATTCATATGGAAATACAAAGGGTCTACAAACTTCAAAAAACAGTTCTGAAAATCAACAAATTTGGAAGATTTACAAAATTTGATTTAAAGACTTACTTTTGAAAGTACAGTGTTTAGAACAGTTTGATCCTAGTGTAAGGGTCAACAAATAGAACAGGCTAATAATTACCACAAAGAATCACACAAACATAAGCTGAACTGATTTTTGATAAAAGATGTCAAAGGACTCTGACAGGGAAACAGACTTCTCACAAAATGATGCTTAAACAACTAGACATCAGGGGGGACAAAAAGAACCTGAATCCTTGCACACAATTCAAAGTTAATCACAGACTTAAATGTAAAAGTTAAAACTATAAGATTTCCAGAAGAAATTTGACTTCAAAATTAAGAATTCTTGCTCAAAAGACATTAAGTTATTGGACTAGGCACAAATGGGAAGGGAAAAAAAATGCAGTGTTATGCCTAACAAAAGACTGACAGCCAAGATTTTTTATCAAAAATATTCTTATTTTTTAAATCTTTTAAAAAAAATTTGCCAAGAAGATAATTAGGTTCATCCATTTATTACTTTTGGTGGAGGTCCTGAGGATTGAACCCAGGACCCTGTGCATGCTAGGTGCATGCACTCTACCACTGAGCTATACCCTTCCCACCAAAATTATTTATTGTCTATCAATAAAGAATTTCAACTCAATACGGGAAAAAAAAAACAATAAATGAATTGGTAAAATACTGAACACACATTTCACAAAGGAAAATATACAGATGGCCAATGTGTTCACTAAAAGCCATTTACCATCATTAGTCATCAAGAAAATGCAAATATGCTACTTTACACTCAGAAGGAAATAAACATTCAGAAGACTGACAATATCATATGTTGGCACAGATATCGAGCAACTTTCAGTGGGAGAGCCAAATAGTACAATCACTTTGGAAAAGGCCTGAGTTTCTTAACAACCTAAACATATACCTACCTTACAACATAGAAATTCCATTCCTAGGTATTTATCCAACAGAAATAAAAGCATATGTCCACAAAAAAGACTGAAAACAACCAAGGTGTTCAACAGATGAATAGATAAACAAACTGGTATATTGATACAATGGAATACTACTCAGCAATGAAAAGGGATGAACTACTTATTCAGATGACAGTATGAATGAATTTCAAAAACAGTATGGTGAGTAAAAGAAGCCTTACACAAAAAGTACAGTGGGTATGATTCTATTTATACAAAGTTTCAGAATAAGGCAAACTATCATGAAAAGAACAGAAGAGCAGTTTTCTCTGGGATAGAGGGTAGGATTGCGTGGGAAAAGGCAGAAAAGACCTCTTAGGCAATGTGTATACATTTCTTAAAATTCAAAAGGTGCACGTAAAAACTGAGCTTTTCAGTGCATGTAAAACTTACATGTAAGTGATAAGCATATACTGACCTCTAGTTAATGATATGTGTACTAAAGCATTTACAGGTAAAACTTACTGGTGATGTTGCATCTTCGTCTCAAAAGCATCAAGGAACCAGGATGGATTGATGGATGAATGAACACTGTAGTTCCAAGGCGAAAAAGCCACCACAAGATTTTTGGTTAGGAGAATGAAATTTTTCTTAAGTATAGACTAAATTACACGCCATAACCAGTTTGATTATTTTGTCCCTAATCATCTCCCAAAAGGGGATGAAAGGAACATGCAAAACATCCTTGTTATTGTTCGATGATCTAATATAATCAAGTACATGGCAGCAATTAGTTTTCAGTTTTCATTTGTTCAACTGTCCACCAGACCCATTTCAGAAAAAAATTTATGAAAATACAATTTTTAATTTTAAAAAACCTGTCACATGCAAGAGAACTCCAGCTGCTACAAAACATGAGTTTTTAAAAATGTAAACACTGTGCTTTAATTTGAAAACCAGAAGCCCTTCTGACCCCAATTTTCTTTAGAAAATGAAAATTATTCTCCCTCTGATCACTGTTATTCAATACCACAAATATTTCAATCTTAACCATTAGAAATGCATTTTAACCCCAAAAATTCTGACTTTTAAATTCAGTGCTACTCATGGCCTTTTCAAGTTTCCAGTCCTCCCTCCTTCCTACACCCATCACACACACACACACACATATCCTCAAGGTGTTCACACACAGTCCAAGTTAAAATGTAAACCTTAATGGAAAAATAATCGTCATTACACTTCGGGCTTAAATTATTCCCAACAAGAACCAAAAGCAATCCATAACTGAAATCCACAGAAACCTATCCTGAGTGCATTTATTCCTACAGATACTAGAATTACACACCTCTGTGTGTCCTAGGACTCCAGTGACTTTTAAGAGGGAGGAGTTAGGAAAGAGATCCCTTTTACCACTGTCATTTAGCCTCTCCACCTTTATTTCCTCTCATCCGCTTCTAACAACTTCAGAAATTCTCATCCCATCATGCACCAGCCTGTAAACTAACATAAATAATCCCTGGTTTTAGCACCTGAACAGAAGAAGTGTAAAGCTTGTGGGAGTGAAACGGAGCCTACAGTTTAAAAATAGGCCTATGTGCACAGTCCAAAGTCAGCTTGCAAGGGAGGAGCTAGGAGGAATTTCTGACATTGCCTGAACCAACACCTAGATGAACTTGGATTTCTTATTCCAAACTTCTCTTGCCTATTTCCTTTTTTAAAGAACTGAATGAAAGGCCAGTCTCCCTGCCAGAAGTCTAGGAATAGACCATCTTCATACTTGTCCTAGACATATCTGAAGTCTAGAAGGCATCTCTCCATTTCTCAGGGGTGTGTCTGATTTATTTTCAGAAATTCACGCCACTTTCCTCTGTCTCAGTCAGAAAGCTTCTATGCTCTCATTTTACTGCTCCAAAGTTAGTTTCAAAAGCCCACTGTAAAGCTGAATGGAAAACCTTCACCCCTGCCTGAAAAATCATCGTATGATTTCCTTACGTAACATAGTTGGTATATGAACACATGTATACCCCTAACTGAACATATCCCTGTACATTTCCCACCTCTTTAGACCCAGACTTCCTAACCACAAACCTCTCAAATCCGAAGGCTAAGAGTGAGTCTTTGGCTCAGCATTTTTAGTCCTATAGAGCTTCTCTGTCTTCCATCTCAGTGTGTCAGTTCAGCCGTTATACTCGGCACCACGGACCTAGCAAGTCTGAACCAAAAAAGGAGTCCCTTTAAGGTGTCTGAAATCAGATCCCAAGGCTCACTTGAAGTTTCCATGTTCATTCTTTTGATTTATAGGTCTCATTACGGGGGAAGGCTGAAATAGCTCTCCTCTTTCTCTCCACTAGTGGCTTCAAAGCACTGTATGCTTGGTTACCCAAGTACATTAAAACTAATTTAAATCATCTTAAGCACCAGTGTGCTCAACAAACCAGAAAAGACCCTGGAATCCAAAATATATGGTCACATTTTATACTTAATGGGACACAAAGTAGGAAATCCATCAACATAATGGTATAGTTTGTTACACGTACAGGCAAAACGTTCCTTAAACACTGTTCTACCTAATACCGCCTTATAAAGACAAAATCTACACTGTCCTGCTCCTGAAAGGCAAACTTCATTTAATGAAGATCACTTGAAAGGATAATGCAAAGAGACCTTGGATGCATACGTCCATGAAAAGAAAAACGCCTGCATTTGTGTAAACCACAGGTAAAATTCACAAGTTGGCACTACACACTTTCCATCTTCTACTTGAAGCACTGTCACTTCAGTGCATGCATGTCACGGCACCTTCTAAGCTTAAAAGGAAATGCTTTTTCTCCTGCTTCATTTATACTAAACTGACATACCCAGAATAAAATAAAAATAGGAACAATTGAATTAGTACCAGTTAAACAGTTTCTGGAATCGAAAGTGTAACCAAAAAACTTGATACTGCTTTTCTGTGTTAAAAACCAAAATATGAAACTCAATAAAAATTGTTTCTTAATGTGCTATTATTAACACAAACTATCAACTTTGGAATACATGAAATGAAATGAATCTTCTTGCATATTTATTACATAGCTGTTATATATGATTCCATATCTAGAAATATTCCAGAACATTTATTTTTCCAAAAAGGAAAGGGAAAAAAAAAAGCTTGATTCAGTGGGAAGAACTAGGTTTAAAAGTCATTCAAGTTATTTTCGTCCTGGCTTTGCTCAGGCAAATCACTTACACTGCGGAAGCTTTAGTTTCTCATCTGCAAAAGAGGTAGGTCAAATTCACTTCTAATTTCCTCTAAGCCTCTAAGACTCTATAATCAATAGCCTTTTGCAGGAATTAGTCTCTTTGAAACAATAGCTTTTAATGCTAAATATAATTTCATTACTAAATGCTTATTACTTTCATAAACATTGGCAACTTTCTATATACTTCCTTATAGATAGTTATTACTGGTCTACAAGAACTTCAGGAAGACCATGAAACACTTCTCATTTACCAGTTACCACTCTGAGGAAGTGGAGAAGCCCCTATTTATCCAGGCAAGAGTAACTGGAAACCAAAGACACAGACACTTCTAGGTATCCAACTTTTTACTGAGAATCAAGCTGAAAGAGCTCCCAATGGTCAAAGGCGGAATAATTTGAACAAAATAACGATCATATAACCTGAAGAATAAAATGAGGCTAAATTAATATAAATAAATGACTGAATAAGTAAGGGAGAAGGGACAAATCCTTGAAGAATTACAAATAATGTATGAAGATACGTCCCTGTTCCCTCCCCCCACATAGGCAGAGCTTAATTCCCTCCCCCTGAATGTGGATGGTATTTAGTGATTTGCTTCCAAAGCATCAAGTATGAAATGTGAAAATATTAACAGTGGACGAATCTGGCAGACATTACCTTAACCACGGGATCAAGGTAGATATCACCAGTGATAATTCATGTTCCTGACACATACCCCTCGTATGATGTGGTAAAAAAGGCACTTCACCTTGGCAGTATTCTTCTCCCAAATCCATGAGCCCAGTCTAATCACAAGAAAGCATTGATAAACCCAAAATAAGAGACATCCTACAAAAATACTTTCAAAAGTGTCAAGGAAGACTGAAAACCTGTCAGGTTATACAGGATTAAGGAGATGTGACAACTGAAAGACAATGGTACCTTGGTTTGGATCCTGGAACAGAAAAGGGACATTCATGGAAAAACTAGCACAAATCGGAATAAAGCCTGTGGTCCTCAACACTCTACCGAAGGGAACGTCTTAGTTCTGACAAATGTGCCATCGTTACACAAAAGGTAACACTAGGAGAAAGTGGGTTAAAGATGGGAATTCCTCGTATCAGCTTTACAACTTTTCTGTAAAACTAAAATTACTCCAAATCAAGTATTCATATAACAAATCAAGATTTTTAAAAAACATTTCGAGTCAACTGCACTACATGGTGACAGACTCCACATTAACTCACTCAATTAAAATATGACAATAATCCAAGGAATTCTGAAATACGTTTAATAAAATAAACACTAACACCTTGTAGATGTTCCCAAAAGTCTAAGAGATACATTCCTAATTTTAAAACACTATTTCATAACATAATAACTCATGATTTTGTGGAATTATAAAGAAAATCCTCCCATTTTCCATAAAACTCTCCCCGGTGCAAGAGGTATCCATTAGGTACTTGGACTTCCTCACCTTTTACCTTCAGGCCTGCACTATAAAGAAGAGGACTGGAAAAAGAATCCACAAAAAAAATTAAAAAGAAAGAAAAAGAATCCAGGAAAAAAAAAAAAAAAACCAGTCGAGTCCATGACCTTGTGGGCAAATTATCTTCCTGAAGAGTCAACAAGGGAGAACACTGCCACTGAACCTCTTGCGGAACTGGAAATTTCCCACGACCCGAGGAGACTGGCATCTGCGCCCTAGTCAGACATGTGCAGGCGGTGCACTGAGTGACGTGCCCCCTTTCCCAGCCTGTCTGCACGGGGAAGAGAACTAGAGCAACCCAGCAGAATGGAGCAGAGAGCTGTCGGAGAACAGCCTGCACTTCCAGCAACGGTAGGGCAAAGAAGAGTGACCTTCCGTGAGCTAAGTGGACATTACAGAAAATGAGTGGGGCAGTGACAACATCTTGGGTTGGCCCCAGTGTTTTCTTCTTCCTGGGCATCCAGAGGGGTACATTTCCCAGCCTTCCTTTAAGCTACGTTAGGACCTTGTAACTAACTTCCCCCAGTGGCAATGTGCGTGGAAGACACTTTCTACTTCTCACTATAGGCAAGTGAGAGTGGGTATGGAGCAATTCAATGCACTAAAACCAGTGAGTTAGTACACTTTAAATGGGTGAATTACATGGCATGTTAATACTATCTTTAAAAAGCTGTTACCAGAAGAAAAAAAAAAGTGGGTGTGAGTCTGAGCCATCTCTCCTGAACTCTGCATTCAAAGGAAGAACCAGAAGACAAGGCGCTGCAAACAGAAGCAACTGGGCCTTTGACTCACCTCTGGAGAAGAGTCAGCACGGTGGGCCACAAGTGCCACACGGGACTGGGACATGAACGTGTTAAGCTACTGTGATCATATTTGTTACCACAGCATAACTTGGTCTATTCTACTTAGTATGAAGATAGCTTGAGCTTCCTTGCTAGCATCCTACCAAAGGGGGTTGCCCATAGTTACCACCAGTGGACATCTGTCTTGACATCCCTCCTCCCTGCCCCAAACCTCAGAAGACTGGAAGTAGACCATGTATCACTTCCTCCTGCCATTCCCTCTAGGCCAGGTCTCAGATCAGGAAAGAGGGAAACTTACTCCAGTTTGCAACTGGAGCTTCAACCCTGAACGTAACCCCAAACCATGAAGATATCATGGCCAAGATGTGGATTTTAACAAAAGTACAATCCAAGATGGCTGTTAGGAAAAAATAAAACCATTTATTGTAAAGTCTCCTCAATAAACCAATTTCCCTTCACATCTCAGTTGCTGCTTTCTCCTGTATCTTGGCTCCCGAGACATTGACAGTTTTGAGTTTTTTAAAATGTATTTCTCTGAGATTTCAATAAAGGAGTTTGTTTTGTCCAGTATTTTCCCATTCACTTTTGGATGAAAAAGGTTTAAATGTGTTTAGGGAAACTGAATTTATCTTAGCTAGACATAAACATTAAAATTTATTCGCAAGTGAACATGACTGGACACCCCTCTTTCCAAGAATCAGTGCACCACGGAAAAGTTCTTCCGTGAAGTTTTCCAAATACCACACATGCATATATTTGGTTATCAGTAAAATTTAGATTACAAGAGCTCATGGTTATTTCCCGTAACAATGGTCATATGACATGGCCTTCCAGTGGACAGCCAGAAAGCTGCCCTGGTCCTGAAGTTCCACGGCTCTGGACAGAAGAGCATGTGGAAGTCTGCACCAGCTCGTCCACCCAAGGCACAGGTATGAGACCTGGCTGTCCCCCCGCAAGTCAACAACCGGAAAATCTGACGAAGAGACACACAGCTGACTCCCAGCTTCACACACATCTGTTTAAAATTCAAACAGCTTGTGCAAACCTAACTATTCAAATAAAACTTCAAGGGACTGTACTCATTTAGAAAGGAAAGGAAGGCGTGCCCACATCTTTGGGTTCGACACTTCCGGGGGAGAGACAAGAGGCTGGCTCGGGCTGAGATGCCTGCAAGCCTAGGAGAATGAACAGGGTGTGGGCGCAGAAACCATCCGGCTTTGGGTTAGGAATCACCAGCAACCCCCGGCTCACCACACACCGCCAGGACACCAAGGCTGCCGACCCACAGCCGCCTCACAGGTCACACAACTTGGCAACTCCGGCTTCGGGAACCCAGGAGCAGCCCCAAGAGCAAGTGAGCCTTCAGACCCCAAACCCACCTGGGAGGCAATGCTGACACTGACAGAGGTCCAGCTAGAGAATTCCCAGTTTCAGCAAAGGCAGGACGGCCCCTGTCAGGATGAAAGCGGCCACGTACCTGCTTTCAGAGCACTTTCCCTGCCTTCAGTCACTGAACAGAGAGTGGCCCTGCTGGTCTCGCTGAAGAAGTCTTGTCAAGAAGTTCAATAACCTACTCAGATTATAAAGCCAGGATGAAGCCAAGGAGAAACCTGACCCCAAGTGTTCTAAGTCCAGAACTTTTCCCCTAGACCAACACTCTTGTACCCCACTTTTAGGACATTCAGGTGACAATACAGGTTAAGAGATTATCTGTATGATTTATAAGTAAAATAACTTCTGTTCTCTCAGTGGCTGGCAAAAGTTAAGAAGCAGCATCTCAGTCTTTCTCCATCTGCAAAAAAAATGAGACTCCAGAAACAGTACACAACTGACCTACAGGCTGGCTATCAAAAAAGTGCAAGTCAGCTAACGATTATGTATTCTTTTAAAATATATAGGACTCCAATTTTTTTTTTAAATGGGGTAGGAGAGAATCTTTAAGCAAGCCAGACACACAAACCCATCGGTTAGAGAATCACCACCCCCCTTCTAGCTTTGCAGAGAGGTTTCTGATTGAGCTTGTTTTAAAGCTACACTAACGCTGTCTAACGAGCACTGGGCATGGGGCTGGTCCAAACTGAGATGCAAGTATCACCTACACTCTGCTTCTCAAGACTCAGCATAGGACAGTAACTGTGAGATCTCATTTTATATCAATTACATGAAATAAAGCTTTAGCTATGTTTAGTTAATCAAGTGTACTATTGAACAATTTCACCTGTTTTTACTTTTTAACATGGCTGCTACAAAACTTATAATGGCCCATGGGGCTCGCGTTGTATTACTACCGGACAGTGCTATTTCGAAGGCAGAATTCATGATCAAAACTGTCACTACTGGAGATGGAAACTGTAACGGGCCAGGCAGAACCTCCACAAGGCTTTCTCTCCTTCCCTCTAGACTCCCAGAGCCTCACCAGCAGGAACAGTCCTGCCTCCTTCAGCAGAATCCCCCCACCCCAACCCTGCTTCCCCATAGCCCAGCCCACAGCTCCCAGATGAGCAGGGCCCCCACTCGCGTCTGTGTCTGCGGGCCACTACCCTCTCTGCCTCCTCTTCCCCCCTCCTCCATCACTGCTCCCACCTTTCCAGTGTGGAAAAGACTGAGGGATATTTCAGGGATTTTTCAATCTCTCAGAGGCCACGATGATTTTGTTAAAAAAAAAAAAAAAGTTCCCAGTGCATTTCCTTCTGTAGGTCAATAGCCTCCCAGCTTTCATGATCATATACATCATCGGGGAAAAATGAAAACGTTTAGCCTAATCCCCAAAATATGTTCATTTACAAATTATATACATGTTCCGCTGCATTAATGTGTATCATACACTCAAAGTAGAAATTTAGAAAGCTGAACTTAAGAACGTAATAATTTTGCTTTGTTTATTAATCTTTTGTTCTCACTGAAAACATTTCAGTGCCTACAACAGAACAGTGCACTTCATTCTTTTTCTAAAAAAAAATCTTCATTTAATACTTTCTGATAGATCAATTCAAATGTCAAAGTTGAGTTTATTTCAGTATTTAGCTTCCATGTCTGATCCAGCTAACACACACCTGACAAGGACACAGACCCAAAAAGAAAAAAAGTGCTTACCAAGTACTCAGGTTCTGGTCTCATACACTAATTACTCAAAGGCTTTTTTTCAAAGACTAAAAGTAATAAACTTTCCTTTTTACCTGTCAGTCAGTTGGGCTTGCCAACTAATTGGAAGTTTTTTTGATTCAGTTTGAAAGCCTTTATTTGTAAGATTTTTGTTTGTTTCCAAGATTTAAGTATATGAGTGTATATACAGGCACAAGTACCGTTTTCAGCAACGAAAATTATGTAACAGTGGAAGTATGTCCATATACTTACTTCACAAATGTTCTCTTTAGCACAAGATTATTAAAAGAAAAACATGACTTTCTTATTCATTATCACCTACTTGGTAAATGACAGATTATGTATATTTTTTAAGCATCTGCAGGGCAACAATAGCCACATATCATGTAAACGGCTCACTGATTTCACAATGTCTGTCTCTTCAAGAAAAATTCTTAATCCACATTCAACAACTCCCCTTTAAGTAATTGGCTCAGGTAGCATTGGTGGTACAAAAGATTATACGGATCACTTCCCATGTCATGATGAAGTACACTAACATCTATTATCTTAAATGGCCAAAAAAACTGTCAATCTTTTCAACTGGGTAGAGATCAACTTCTATCAACAGAGTCAGCCCTCTGTGGGCAGAATGTGTACCCTTCCCTTGAGATGCTGGGGCTGTAAACCCTGCTGCTGACCTTCTGGCACCCGGACCACATGAAGGCACCAGGGTCAGTCTGTATACTGACTATCAGTCAAGTTTAATTCCTATTTTCAGATAGAAGTATGTATAGGTAGAATGTCTACTTTTCCCCCTTGAATCCTAGTGCAAGGTCTTACACACGTCTGGGGTATGAGCACCTCAACATGGAAAGAGCTGCCGTAGATATCAATGTGCCAGGTCAACAATGAACTGTTGCAACCACCTCCAACCCGGCTTGTTTTCCTCTCATAGTAGAAGCCACCAACACTGTTCTCCAGGAGAAATTCAGAGCATCTGCCTGCACTTCCTGAATTCCTTCATGGTTCTGTCTTTCCTGCCAGAACTTGGCTGATCTCT
Source organism: Vicugna pacos (assembly GCF_048564905.1). Lineage (NCBI taxonomy): Eukaryota > Metazoa > Chordata > Mammalia > Artiodactyla > Camelidae > Vicugna > Vicugna pacos. Next base: position 38,299,060 of record NC_133001.1, read on the forward strand.
ACAGAACAAGCTCAATTTCGGTCATACACCTCCTTGCACTTAATAAATGCTCTTAATCTCTTTCCGTGAAGACAATTCTCTACCTGAAATGCTCAGCAGCTTCTGAATTCCGGACAGCCCTTCTGTTCTCTTTACAACAGACCTCTGGAATCCACTACTCCAAAATGGTGCCAGGTAGCAACACTATGGCTCTTAATTTACAATCACGGTTCATCCCATATAGAATTCTTTATAAGTTCTTTCTTTTAACAACACTGTTTAATAAGAGGTCCAAGCAGTTTTTCCTTTGAAATTTTAAAAGATCTTCTAAAAAACAGAGCATAAATCTATACTGTGAACAGAGTCTGAATCAGAATCACCTGACCCTCAACCCCTTCTCTTCTCTACAACACACCTGACCCTCCAGGTTTTACCAAAATGTCTCATTTCACTTACATTGTCTTCTCAGCTTCATTTACATCTATTCCCCTAATAGCTATACTCCACGTAAAGCATGCTCAGCCCAATTTCTCCTTCAATGCCCTCCCCTGAGCAAGTGCTTACAGATTTCCCCCTCAACTAAAATGTCATTTCCTCTACTTCCAGCCTCTTGACTGCTGCCCATCCTTCCACAGCCAAAACCCACGACCCAGCCCAATCCACTCTCCCTCAGGCTTCGCACTCTGCATGTAGAGCCCTTGTCTCCTCAAAAAGATCCTATTTTACACTGTTATGTCTTCTCCAATGTATAGTGTGGTACAGTGCATAAATCAGGCTCACCCTGTAAGTTGGGTTGATTTTTTATTAAACACAAAAACATCATTTTTGCAATTATAGCTACATAATCAGGAACACACATGATCTGGGGTACTTCTTTTGGTACGTTAGAAAAAGTTTTCTTGGCCAACTGTTAATTACATCAGGAAGAGAATCAAAGCTGCCTATACAAGAGCTGAAAAGGCTCTGGGCTCAATCCCACGACTTGAATGTACACCTAATTTCATCTGACGCAGGACTTCCTGCCATAATGCTTTCAAGCTGAGACACGGAATGTTTGCTGTGCCATCACTGGAGTGAATTTGCCAAGCACGCCCTCTAGGGCAGTGCTCACAGCCATCTGGGGATTAGAGGCCTCTTTGAGGCTGAGGAAAGCTATGTAACCATCCCCATAAAAACACACATATACAAGAAGTGTGCTGACAATGCCAAGGGTGGGGGAAGCAGGTGGTCAGATGCCCCAAAGGCCTCCAACCCCAGTAAAAGTCAAAGAAACCTGGTTGGGTTTTTACAGTGTCACAGGGCCTGCAAGTCAAAGGAATTTTAGCTGTATAGGCTCCTTCCCAGAAGTTTTCACACAGTAAGCCAAAAAATAAATTGGTATGTTTTAAGGGAAAAATTAATATAGATGTTGAAATGACATACATCTGGTTAATATCTGGGCATAGATTAAGGTATTCTTACCCTTCCTCAAAGGGTTCAGTACCTGCTTAGATGACTCTAGGGTTACAAAAATACTCTGATCTCCCTGCCCAGTGGCAGCAACCTCCCACTGGTCTCCCCTCGTCCAGTTCTGGGCTGACAAGGATGAGCATCCAACGACCTCCCTGCATCTCTTCTTGTCGTGCAATTGCTTTTCTCGTCAAGAGTCAACCATCCCCGTAGCATTTCTAACCCTCCTAGCTTCCCCTGGCAACAGAACGCACCTCTGTTTTCTTTTTTAGACTCGAGATCAAAGTCCCTCCTATGCTTTCTGGCTTTTTTTCTATCTCTTCCTTTTCTCTGTCGTCTTGTTTCAAAACCACACTGAGGAAAAGCACACATTAAATCTCACCCTCACCATTCTTGTTCCAGTCAGGATCAAAGTCCATCTCAGCTTTCCTTGGCAACCACTCCTAGAGCATCTTCTTTGAATTACTTTATGAACTGTATCAAAGGCACTGAAAACCTAATCACCAAATACTTGAAAAGGAAGTTCTGCTAAAAATCAGTCATATCAATAAGAAAGCCAACAGCTCAATGAAAAACATGGATGAAAGATCAAAACAGACACTTTACCAAAGAAGATATATGGATGGCAACTAAGCATATGAACAAATGCTCAACATTATTCATCTCTGGGAAAATTCACATAAAACCACCATGAGTGATCACTATACACTTATTCGTAAGTCACAAATTAAAACCGACACTACCAAGTGCTGGTGAGGATGTAGAGCTACTGGAACTCACACTGCCGTCGGGGACACAAAACTGCAGAGTCACTGGAAAGCAGTCTGTCAGCTTCTTACAAAACTCAACATATACTTACCAAATGACCCTCATCCAACTGACCTATTCAAAAAGACGCAAACAGATGTGCCTGGTACAAATTTCTATCATTGTATTTATCACACTGCATTATAAATATTTCTGCAGCTTGTGTATACCATCAGCCCTCCGTATCCCAAGGTTCCACAACTGTGGTTTCTAACAACTAGTGATTGATCAGCAGAGCCGACTGTACCACATCATTTTATTTTATTTTTCTTTTCTTCTTTCCCCCTTAAACAAAGGCAGTGGAGTTTGAATCCAGGACCTCAGGCACACCAAGCACACACTCTACCACTGAAATATATCCCCCACCCCCTCTACCGCACCGTTTTACATGAGGGACTTGAGCACCCATAGATTTTTGGTATCCATGGGGGTCCTGGAACCAATCCCCCAGGAAGACCAAGGGATGACTGTACATATACATGTCTTCCAGTAAATTGTGAGTTACTTGAGGGCAACTATCCTGTCTTATAGACCTTTATCACCTGTTTACTTCTTAACACAAAGCTTGGTACACCGGTGTACACTGAGTGTTTGCTGAATAAATAGAAGAATGAATGATATTTACCATGTGCTCCATTCTAGTCAAGGAACTGAGAATACAGACAATGGGAACGATGTGGTCCCTGTCTTCAGAAAGCCATCCAGCTAGAGAAACAGGCTTGACCAGGGGAAATGGTGAACACAAGACTATAAATGACTGACCACCAGCTGTGTTAAGAGATGCGGTAGTCAAGAGCTCTTCCTCACTCTTTGGGATCAGACAGGCTTGGGTTCAAGGTCTGATCCTGACTTCCAATCTGTCGCTTTTGCAGGTTATTTGATGTTTCTAAAAGAAATTTTCCTGATCTGTAAAAAGAGGGTATTGATGATAAGGTAGCCAGTCAACTGTTAGGTATCAGTATGGTGTTACCATCATAAAACTGCAGAAATTCTCCCACAGCAGATGGCACACAGGTGCGGTCCCAAACCTCCCAAGTGCCGATCCCCCCAAGAACCCTCCCCAGACCTCCCCGTAATTCACACAAGGAAGAACCTCCAGGACAGCAGATGACTTTGGGACCCCGCCTGCCCCAGGCTGGCTCTATTCTAACTGCTCTGTGCCTGTGCTGTACAGTAATGATTTGAACATCACCCGTGTTATGAGATCATGCATGTAACACGCCAGCTGTGTTGTAAACACTGTTTGCTCGCAATAAGTGTTGGCTATTGTGAAAGCTCAGGGGAGGCTCTTAGGAATTGAATCGTACCCAAGGGGGATTTGACACGGGGAGGTGAAGGGAATACAAGTGACATGAGGAACTGAAAAAGAATGCGAGGGATGGGGGTGGAGTGGGTAGGAGGTAACAGCCAGTGAGAAGACTGTCTCAGGAAGAGAGGGGAACATGGGCTGAAAGGAATGAAAAATAAGATTGAGCAAGTGGGAGATGGGCCCATATTACAGAAGGCTTGACATGGGTTTGGGTCTGATGGAACAGGATATGGGAAATCACTTTTTCCAACTCTCAAAGCACCTGTAGCAAAACTGCTCCCACTACTTTTACCACAATGATATACTCTTCCCTGCATCCGTACGTGCCTTCCGCTGAACAAGGAGCATCTTAACAGCAAGGAAAGGGCTTTACTCCTCACTGTGCTGGGAGAAGGTCTCTCTGGAGCTGAAGTCCACAACACCAACCACTCCAAACACCTGGGTCCACACCTACCCTCGGCTCCCCTGTGAGTTCCTTCTAACTGACAGGCTTCCTTCCACAGCCTGCAGATCCTCACTAACCACTGATACCCACCTCCTTGTATTAAGTCCCCATGATCACAAAACCAAAGCTCATCCCTCAAGTAAACCCTGCTCCTTTTCTTCAGGTCAACAGCCTCTATGCGTCTCTGTCGTCCCATACCCACCACACCACCCTCTGCTGTATTTGGCTCTTGCCAACCATTCTCAGACTCCAAAACCTGCTCCATCAGCTCTGCTCCCTCCTTCCTTCCTACCCTACACTCCAGGATTCTTACAGACCTAGTGTCCTTCCTCATCTTGTTTTCAGTCCCAAATGTAAATGATACGTGAAGTCAAGCTTTCCTATCTAAAACTTCAACTTTAAGCAACTATTATCAGCCTTCCCTTGGCCCGGGACATGCCTTTCCAAAACCCATTATCACCCCATATTTGACACTGACATCTTCAACTCATGGTTATCAAATTCCAACTCAGATTCCTGAAACAGAAATAATACAGGGCCAAAAAAATAAAATAACTTTCATTCACTCACTCAATTTAATTTAATTGCCTATGATTATACTATTATAGCCCCCCACAAACATAACATGTAATTTCTCAATGATTTAGACAAGTCTGAGATTAGAACTGGTCAGCCAAAAATACACTTGATCCTGATTTTGGCAAGAAAAGATGTTTTACTTGGTGTCCTGAGGTATTTGGCAGTGTTCTTCAGGCTGCCAAGTTACAGGTGGTTGTTGCAAGGCAAGAGTCTACAACAGCATTAAAGATGATGAGCTTAGACCCAAGAAGCGGCACACTCAAACCAGATACAATATTATTTTTTTCATTTATAGCTACATAGCTATACTAATTCAGGAGTATTAATGGTTTAGAAAATACGTATCAATAACACATATCAATGGGGCTTCAGCTCTTCCTTGTAAGAGCAGTTCTGTTTGTCCCCTCAGATGCCACTGGAGTAGAAAAAACAACCATGTGACTGCCCTTTTCCTACCCCCAAATTACTACCCCCCTTCTCCTCCCCCATGTAATCACCAACAGCACTTCAATCTTCTCTCATCAATCCCTGAAAGAGAAGGGTGGGATTATAACATACAAAGGCCAATTTAACCTCTGAATACACTCATCAGTCCTCTAAAAGTACATGTTTGTGAGAGCCTAAGAATGCCCAAATGAAACTTTCGAGCAGAATGAAGCGACAGGGGACGAGTTTTAACTACGGGGCTGGAGACAAAGAGACAAAGGGCAGGAACCGGAGGCACAGCCCAGAGCACAGGTGTCCCGTCAGGGTACCAAGGGGCAGACACAGGGGAAACCACCCCAAGCTAGCCTGCAGATCCCTGAGGCTTCCTGGTCACTTGGTTGGATGAGTCCCCAACCCAACAAGGAGGTTTTCCTAAGACTTCTCATTAGATATAAATGAGAAGGGAAAGAACACATGAACCTCCCCAGGGACCCAGAGTATCCTTACTGAGCTGCGAGATGAGCTGTTGGTAGCACCGGGAACTTCAGGTTTATCCTCCAAATATTAGCCTTCTAATTTCTCAGAACAAAAGCTCTTTGCAATAGATTAACTCAGATCGCTACTCTGGGGGCAGAACAGAGGGTTAGAGGTCCAGAGAAAATCTGCCAGTATCAAACGACTGAAACTGCTGGACGGAATCCCCAAATATGGGCGAGCTGGCAGCAGAGTAAGAGAAACTCTCAGAGGCCAGACAACTAGAGAGCCTGAATCCAAGGAAATGAGTTGGCACCACAATAGGAATTTACCCTGGAGGGCATGTGCCATTTCTGGATGTCTCGATGACAGGTTTTAACGTGCTGTATGGGGCTCAGGGACGAACCCGGTAGCTGTACAAGGTAAGAGGTCCCATGCAAGACCACACAGCAACACTTCAGTAGGTGACCCAAAGAAAACTCCCTAAGGAGAGAGACCATGTAGGTATGTGCCTGTCTCAGCCTGGGCTTTGGGTGAACATGAAGTTACAGTAACAAAAATAATCTTGGGTAAGAATCCTTTAGTTCACCTTTGGGCAGGTTTGGCAGTCAAATAAGAAAAATACCTGAAGAAAGAAAACAGAAGGAAGAAGAAGGAAAAAAAAAGAAACAAAACCTGAGTGACCAGAACAATAGCAACTCCGGTTTATTTAATTTAAAAGTTGGCCGGGATGGGCAGTGCCCCAGGCACTTGTTAAAAGCAAACACAAAACGCCCTCTGTAGGAACATAAAACTGGATCTGGAGGAATTCTAGAAACAAAATTCCAGTGAACATTCACCCACAATCAGAAATCACAAAATGTACAAGGAAACAAGCCAGAATCAGCAGAAGCAGCACACTGCAGCCTCAATTAACAACTGCAGATTATATTTTGAATCTTACAATTCCAGCCTATTGAATATGTGTAAATAAAGATGACACTGAAATTACAATTAAGTGATAAAAGATTGTTATTATAGACTAGGGAGGCATGAGAAAAATCCAAATAGAACTTATAAATATAAATAACATGTAACATTTGAAATGGGTAACCCCAAAATGACAGCAGGTATAACAGACCTCAATACATAATTTGGAAGCTGGAAGAAACTGCCCTGTATGCATCAGGGAGGCAAGGAAGAATATGAGAGAGAAACTGAGAGAGAAAGAGGGTATAACAGATGTCTAACCACACTTGTAAAACAAGAACTGGGGAGAGGCAACAATCAAAGAGAAAAGTGACAAAGAATCTTCCAAAAGGTAGAAACATGAATACTCACATCACAATAAATCCCAAACAAGGCAAAATTTTTAAATCCAAACAGCAAAGAGAGATAACCTAGAAAGGAACAAAAATCAGACCAACCATCAGCTGATTTATCAACAATTAACCAGCAAAATCAGAAGACCATGGAGCAGTGGCTTCCAAATGCTTACAAAAAATAATAACAGTCAAGCTACAACTGTACACCCAGAAAAAGTCAATGAAATAAAGACCCTCACCACAGGAATTTCTAGATGTGGCACTTCGAGAAAAATTGTCCCAAAGAGACCATCTAAAATGCAAGTAAGAATGGTGAGCAGCAACAACTTTTTTTGAAGGGTAAATATGTGGGAAGATGCAAATAACCATTAATTCTATAAAGCAATGATACAATTTTTAATTTGTAGGATTGAAGTTTTTTTTAATTAAAATATTGAAAAAGAACAGTACAGAACTCTGGAGGGAGTGATCCAAGTTTAAGTGTCCTAAGACCTTCTGCTGTTTGGTAGGAGGGTAAATATACTAAATATCTTTTGCCTTTGTTAATTGAAATACACATGTTTATTTGGGTAAACATCTAGGCTAATCACTGAGAATAGAAATGGAAGAAAAAACCCGAAGTAGTTTGTGGGGAGGGAGGAAGGAATAGGAGAAGGGGGGGGGGCCAAAAACCTGAATCAATCCAAAAAAGAACAAAAAAGAAAAATTAAGTACAAGTAATAAGTACAAAATGACACAACAAAAGTTAGACCACCTTACATGGAAAATTCACAAATAATTTTACAAGTGAGTCCTACCAAACATCCAATCTTACACAAAACTTTCTCAAGGAAGGACTGAAAAGAACGCCCCGCAGCTCATTCTACTATGCTAACACCACCTTCACACCCAAATCCTATCAAAACAGCACAAGAAAGCACCAGACTCGTTCTTGAACACAGATGCAAACTGAAAGCGCTGGAAGATTAAAAAAGACATCACAGCCGAGTGAAGTTTATTATACGAATGCAAGGTTGTTCCAACATGAGCAAATCTTTTAATATAATTCCCCACATTAAAGACAAAAGGAAACCTTATGATCAAATCAAATGATCCAATTCAACATCTGTAACAGTCCTGGCATTCTAGCAATACAAGGGATCTCTTTTAACTTGATAAAGGGTAACTACAAAAAACCTACAGCAAATGTGCTCCATGATTAAAGGCTGAGAGAACTCTCCTCAGAGTAAGGAACCAAACTATCACCCCTCCTGCCTGGCAATGAACTGGAGGCCCCAGCCAATGCATTAAGGCGCAAAACTTAGATGTGAAGATCAGAAAAATAATCTCTCCTGATATAATGTTCTGTAGAAAACCCTGAAGAATCAGACAATGCACCAGAATTAAAAAGCAGGTCGAGCAAAGTTTCAGTGTACCAAAAATATGCAACCTCATTTCTGTATGAAAACATGTTAGAAAATAAAATTTTAGGAAGAATGCCATTACCATAGCAATCAGGAATATTAGGTCAATAGATCTCACAGAAGATGTGCAAGATCTTCATGAAGAGAGTTGTAATAATGTGTTAAGACATGAAAGACCGAAACAGAGGGACATATTTATGGATATGAAGAGTTAATATCAAAAAGACACATATTCATCTCAAAATTATATACTGACTCAATGCAATAATCAAAGTTCCAGCCAAGTTTTTAGAAAAAGGTGTGACAAACTGATTTTACTATTACAAGGAAATGAAGCTGAGCAACAAAGAGGGAAGGCCACCGAGACTTAACTATACAATTGCAGTATTTCATGTAGTGACTCAAGGATAGAGACCAAGACAGCTGGACAGAGGGTCCAGAAACAGACTTACATGTATTTAAAATTTGCTTACGACAAATAGGTATCACAGTTCTGGGGTAGAGGGGTGAGAATGGGGTTTGTCAGTAAACAGTGCTAAGACAGTAAGTCACCCATATGGAAAACACATAAAATCACACCATACTCCAAAATCAATTCCAGGTGCACTCAACAAATGTGAATGGAAAAGCTTTTAGAATGTGAAGAAAAACATCTTGAACAATGGGATCGGGAAGGCTTTCTTAAACAAGATAACACTCAATTTAATTACCCTAGATGAGTAGTTTTAAACTCCTATGACAAGAGCTCACTGTTAAAAAAAAAAAAGTGTGTGTGAAAAAACTTTCTAAAACAAAAATTTCATGGAACAAAACTTATCCTTACATACAAGTAAAACACTTGGACGTTTCCTTATTCCTTTCTAAAGAGATCTATTATTTGACACAAGACTGACACAAAAATGCTAATCACAAAATTGCTGGAACAGCAAAAAGCTAGGAGCAACCCAAATGCCCATCACCAGGAGAACAGACGTGTAAACTGAGGTCTATTCACATAAGGGGACACTATAAAAAGGGAAAACAGATAAAGCCCAGCTATGAAGCATCAGGACAATCAGTGGCTCTCAGGACGCGGCCCAGAGGCACCAGCATCACCTGCAAGGTTGTTAACCAGGCAAACTCTCCTCCCCAGACCCGCTGCATGACTCACGCTGAGGCAGGGCCCAGAGAGCCAGTCTTCCAAGGCCTGCAGGTGAATCTGATGGACTCGAGTTTGAGAGGAGCTAAGGGTAGGAATAACTGGGCAAGACAAGCTAGCATCACAAGAACACCAATAATCTATTTAAAAGTCAAAAACTGGCTACTGAAGTGACAACATTCAGAAGTACCAAAATACCCAGTAGAGCTATCAAGCAAAGCAGGCAATGATTAATACACATTATGCTGGGGGAGGGAGAGGGTACAGGGACCCGGAAGTGTGCCTCTAAGATGATGACAGTGTTTGACCTGGTTAGACAAAGGGTATGAGCATTTTGGATTTTCATTATTACCCTTTAGAAACCGTAATACACTGTATTTTGTAAATATGATTCCTAGCAAATAAAACTGCAGAGCTGGAAGAGGAAAAAAGCTGAGAACATAAAAAATTATGAACATAAAATACAGCACATATGAACCCAATTCTAACAAAAGGCCTAGAAAAATATTTAAGTACTTAGCAGGTGTTGAATATTTATGGACTATTAACTGTTTACAGTGATTCATATGCTTCATTCTATTCTCCAAATTTTTCACAATGCATAAAACCGAAAAAGAATTTTTTTTTTTATAGAAAACACAGCCTATAATTTGGTGCCCACTTCACCATCACTCCCATCTTTAAGCTTAGTCTTTTTTCTAGACTTGAAATCCAAATCCTAACTAAACACACAGACTAGCCTAAGGGAAGGTAATGGTTTTCAATTCTGGTCTCCAAATGTCCTTTTCTTCTCCAGTTTTCCAAAAATACTTTCACAAAACTCTGTTCAGATTTAATTACTTCTCACACCTCCATATCAAGGTATCTAGCCAGTAAGAAGTGCTATTTAAAAAAAAAAGTGAAAGCAAAAAACCCAGAAGGTCACATATGTAAAACCTCAGTATTAAATAAAACTGTACAACATAATCTCTTATAAATCATACAGGGACTGCCCTAAGAAACTCACTTGTTTCTAATTTATTTTCTCCATTAGCAACGTGCTGCTAAAATCACGAGAGAATAAAGCATCACTCATACGGATTAATTCCTATCCATCTGCAATAAGGGAACCTGAGGGCTCAGCATCCAAAGAAAGGTAATTATGCACGACGAGCGAAGGAGGTGGTTCGAGGTCGCACTGCCAAGAAACGACATATTCCAGTGGATTCCAACCACCCTCTTCAAATTTTGGCATTCCATGGTGTAAAAATAAAACTCAAGTTCACTGAAAAGCAAAGCTTGCCACCTGCTGCCCAATGGCATAATCGTAAAAGTTCAAATCGTATCCACATTTTTCAACTTGAACCCTTTTATGAATTGACTGGTATGGATGCTTGCATTTTCTGTATAAATTCTCAGTATTTTTTTTTTCAAAGAATGCCAGCCCGTTTTTAACCAGATGCTATGTCAAACCCTTTACAAAACCAGCTATAACCAGTGTACTTAAAACAAAAACAAAAAACTCCAACTTCCAAACTATCATACATGTTGTGTATATAATAAATCGACCCAAACTGCAGTTGTGTTTATTATAGAATCCAGACCAGGGAAGAATTCCTTTGAAAACGTGCCAGCATTGTCCTAGGCTCCCCTGGCCTGTCATCATTCTAAAGGATATGGAATACTAAATCCATTTTCTGATCCATGTAGGCTTTAAAATCCAAATATTAATGGTTTAACTGAAGTTTATAAACATTTATGTTACAAAATTTTAGGTAGCAGCCTAGCTGCTTTTTGAAGAAAAACTCACCTCCAAGATTTCACCATTGCTTTGTCAAACTCTAAACCTTTATAAACTCTTATGTACCTTAATTATATTAATTTTGGTAAGCATTTTCATAGGTTAAAACATTCCCAGTATTTTTTCATTTGAATTTATTCTAAGAAAATGAGTCGTGAAAGCACTTCAGATCTTTTTTTAAGACAATAAATCTTCAAATTTTACCTCTTTCTTCTAACTCTGTAGATCTGTGTATCCATGACCTGTCATCCCCTCAAACAAACAAACAAAAAAACAGGAAAGCACTCTAAGGGAGACGTGAAACTGCAAATTTAGGGGAAAAATAACACCTTAGAAAGAGAGAGAGAGGCAGGGAGAAAGAGGGCGAGAGAGCGCCACCCTGATAACCCTTCACAAGCCCAAGGACTCCTCCACATGCTCGCCTTGCACCCAGGAAGCTTGGGAGCTTTATGAGAAGCAGCCCCATCACACCACATGGGTAACTCCTGAGGCCCCTCTGAAATTCAGCTTTGAAGGTTTCTGCCTGCGGAACTTGTCCATATGCAGAATAGCACCCACACTCGCTGAAGTTTTCCGGTTGCCTGGGAACTACTTTAAAGCACACAATAAAAAATAATTCATTTTCAAGATAGATGGCACCATAATGTTGCACTATTTTCCAGTGTGCATTTTTCCCGAAACACTAGAGGCAGCGTCTCCATACAAAAGAAGCCTGTGCAGCTGAAGCCAGTTAGCATTCAGATTCTGCTGTTCCTGGGAAGTATCACGCACACACAAGATGCAACCCCCCTGCTTTTTTTCCTTCCCCCGTGGTTAGCTTACCCTTTTCTTCAAAAACTCTACAGGAACTACTATCTCATGCACTGCTGTTGCTCGGTGCTTCCAATCAGGCAGAAACCTCTTTTCCCAGTTGCATTTCACTGCCCACCTGAAGTGGTTTGAGTTTGAAAGGCTAGTTAGATCTCCCCCAGGGACTATGTGTACTAGTCAGAGGGGTTGCCTTGCCTGATGTAACAGCAAGCTAATCATTTAATTGATTTCAGGCCCGTTAACACCAGAACTGGACTTTCACAGAACAGGTCAAATACTTCATTTAATACCAACAGAGAGACGGCATTTCATACACTTTGTCCTATGAAAATATAGTTCTTTACTAAAAACAAAAAATTTTAACTCCTCATACTAGAAATAATAGAAAGGGAGGGGAAAAAACCTAACAGATATGGATTATTCACTGAAATTAAAGAATATTTACTTTAGCCGCCAGCACAATCCCTGGCCTGTATTAAGTCCTCAGTAAATCAGTGAGAGTCAAAGCCCCAGATCATTTCCTTTTGGTTTCTTGCCAAAGAATTCCTAATGGAGCTTTGATCAAATCCTTATTTTTTTAAGAACATCTAAATTAATCTGAAGATAAAGGTGATACACATAAGTTTTTTAAAAAGAAGTGCAGTATTTCCTCACTGGGTTTGGAAAGTCTGTTTCTGTGAAAGACAATACCACCATTAACATAGCATATACAGCTTAAGCAGCATGTTGCTGGATGGAGACTTCACAAGGCCAATCATAAAAACTTTCCTAGCAATCCTAGGCCTCAACAGCTAAATTAAACAGCAAACGTAAGGGAAGTCAAAATTTCATTCTTCATTATTTAACATCACACAATAAGTAATAATTCAATTGCGGCACACTTTAATTCTTTTTATTAAGTAATAACCGAGAACACAATCCAACTAGAAACTAGCTAACGTGAACCGACTAGGATACTGAGAGCCCATCAACACACAGGTGTTGTGAGTACATGTTGTGATTACGTGTACACCTGTGTGTGAGCACATGCGACTATCCAAGCTCATCAGTAGAGATGTCATGAAAGATGTGAGATTTCACGCCTAGCAGAGGAAGAACATAGGTCAGCTGATTACTCCTAACAGCACGAAAACCAAAGAGAGGATGCACAGCGATATATGCTGGAAGCCGCTGAGATAACATGGATGGTTATGCCAATAACTGTCAAGCTAACAAAAGATAGAAAATCAGAGTCTGATGAACATTTGAAGAAAAAAAGAGAAAGAAACCTTGATTTTTCTACAGAGCATGATGAACTGTCCCCAAATATGTTTTGAAGAGTGTTGGTTGATTCACACAGAAGGAAACGGAATCTGATTGTGATTAGGGGTGGGTGAATTTGAATCCAGGGACAGAGTGGAATAAGGAGAAGGAAGCTTTTAAAGGGCCCTGCCTTTTCCCACCCTTCAGGTGGGTAAGATCACACACCATTTGATTTCCCGTATCTAGAGAGAGAAACAAATATGTAATTCCTTAGCCTGGGTCCAAGGGAAATGTTTTCTTGACTGGTAGTCTGTATTCCTTCTATTTTAAAGAATACTAGATTTGCTCTCAAGTTACTGTGAGAGGTACACAGTCTGCAAGGCGGCTTCACTCACCGGCCCAGCAACCTGGGCCTCCCCCTCACATGCTCACAGCACCCTACCTGACCTGGCTCCCACAGGGAAGTCTTAACATACTTCTTCAGTGGGATCTCTCCATTTCTCTCACTCTACAATCCTCTCCCCAACGGTCAAGCCTTCCATCATCTGGATCTATCCCCCAGTCTCATTTCCTACTGTTCTTCAATTCCCTCTGAATAGATCCATCTCCTGCATGTCCTGTGGAAACCAGAGACTCATTCCCACTGTACCTTCCCATCTTGTTACATCCTTTACTTAAAGGCCAGCCTCCCCTCCACTGTTCTAAGTCCTCCAGATCCTGGTGTGTTTTCCTTTACTCCAGTCCACACTGGTGGCCTCTTCCTTATTCTTCACTCGAATTTATAACAGATTCCACATAATCTACCAGTCAACTGGGTATTATCCTATACTAACAACTATTTGTCAGACATGTTAGCCTGATCCCTCCAACCAGACTGCCTAGAACAGCATGTGGCACATGGTTGGAATAAACGTATGTTGACAGACTGAAGGAATCAACTACAATAAACTGGAAGTTTGTATTGTGGAAGTGAGAACAGAGCTTCTATCTTCATTAAGATGAGCCTGGGATATGGCAACCAGCTCGAAATGTCTGACAACTAGTTAGGCTTAGAAAGTTATAGATGATTCAGTTGTACCTACAGGTATGTGTCTGTGTCAATCAACAAGTCTCCCGTAGGACACAAGAATTCTGAAATAAATTACCCAACGAATCACAGATTGTATTCTTGTCCTCATGCACAAGTGAAAATTTTCAAAAATCCAATTTAAGAAATTTCTTTCAAACTGGGGGATAAAAAAGTTCAATAAATACTAGTAACATTCTTTGCATTCAAGGAATTTGAGAGTTCTTTGAGAGTTCTTGAAATGTTCAACAAAAGGATCTTTAACAGGAAACGAGCTCTTACAAATTAGAAAACACAATTATAAGAACATGTAATATGAATTACATGTGATTTAAATGAGGTAAAGACTGTAAATAGATTAGTCACATAAAAATGCAAAGGGCTAATAAACATGTGGAAAATACTCAAACCCAATTTAAAAAACCAAGGAAAACAAATTGATTCTGTGAGCATGTGATAAAATCACACTTCATAGGGATATTCAAAACCACTAAGACTTTCCAGACTATCATTTATTTATCAAAGTCTTATTTGACAGTGGCCACACTTATTCTTTTCAAAATATTAAGGATCTGAAATGATCTAATATACATATGTCACTGACCAACATATACACTTCCACATAAAAATCACTACGTTAAATGACTACAAAACAATACAGCAACAAAGAAATTACCCAAGGAGACTGCAAAGTGTTTCAACCTTACATAAAGTATTTCTCATGTATGCATACTCAATTTTCCAACTATTTAGATTCCCAGGTCCCCTTCCAAGACATTAAGCCAATTTAGTTGTGAAATGCTTGCCTTATACATGGAAATGGATTTTTTTAAGCATTTTTCCCCCTCCTTCAAATAGCTTCTTAGTTAAACCAGGAGATAAAGAGAAGCCACAGGAATGGAAGAGAAACAGAAAGAGAAAGAGAGTCCCAAAAAGGACCAAGGAGAAAAATGGTTATTTGTTCCCACAGAATGAGAAATGGGAGAGAGCACTTCCTTTCAAATTTCTTTTTTCAAAGTAAAGTGCATCCTAATCTCCTCAAAATGTCTGTCCTCTTCCTGTTTGAGTTAAGAACATCCTTCCTAGGAATACAATTAGGAAGGATTAGCTGCTGCATAAAGAGGCTTTGAACAAATTAAGAATGATGTCTCACTTTAGATTCTGTCCATCAAATCTCCAAATACCAGCACTTGGCAAAACACCAACATCAGGCCAAAAAAAAATTAAAGGCAGTGCTGTAAAGCAATGAAAGTGATGTCTATGTCAAGAAAGCCCTAAAATGAGAATTTTTAAAAATAATTTCTGTATCTATGGCAGACAGGCTAGCTAATTTTTCAAGATTTAGGAAAAGCTTCTCCACTGGTGACTTATTAGAATGAAATAATGGTCACATTTTCCCCATGAGACAAAATACATTTTGAACTAAATGACTCTTGATTGTTTTGAAAATAAACAACTTGTCAAACAAGAGTGGTTTGCTTGAGGATCCATGCGATGACAAAAATTTTTCACTCCTCCATCCTTTGTATCTATATTTTGGGCTTCAAAAATACTGTGCAAATATTTTTTTCTTTCTTTCTTTCTTTCTTTTTTGTATTTCGGTGCAGAGAGTCAGGCTACAGCACATAAAAGACAAGGGGAACATGGACTAAGAGGTCAGATTCAAGGCACAGCTCAGCGGCTGCATTTCCCTGTGACTCTGGGTAAGGCATTTGCCCCTTCAAGTTATAAAACATTGTGGTCTGCACTGCACTACTTGAAAATTTTGGAAGATTGAAAGAAAAAAAAAAGTCTAACTAATACATTCTTGTTCTATTTTCCATGATGTTCAAATAGCTTTCAAAAGGTACAAGTACCCAGGATTCATTCTATTCAAAGATACTGATATTGATAAAATATTTCTTCTGTGTTTTGTTAAGAGTTAACTCCATGAATCACATCACTTTGGAATCATATGAACTCTAAGTGAAAAATAAAGTCTGCCTGAATGTCCCTGTTTGCTTTCTATGAGAGTCGAGCCAATCTTACGTCAAAGTTCAAAGCAATTAATATTTAATTAAATACTCATGAGTCCTAGGAAAGTCAAGCTCGTAAACTTGATTTATAGTGTCAGTTTCAGTAATTTTCCCAAGAGAGTGGCTGCCTGGCCTCTGCTGTCACTTTTCCTGTTTGTTAACGTGCCCTATGTCTATTACAGGCATTCTAGGAAGTGCAAGGAGCAAGAACACTTGGCATTGCGATGTCAAGAAGATAATATCCAGAGAACTAAATGGAGTCTGATCAATGGAAATTCCTGTTAGCATCCAGAGATATACAGGACGCAGGCCCCATCATCACCTACGGGTACTACAGAAGAACAAGACGCCGGGGCTGAACTACTGTCCTGAAACAGCGTGTGGGAGGACCGCGTGAGCTTCTGCCTTCTCGGATCAGTGACTCATTGAACTCGTCTTTTCTGATTACTCTGGGGAAACTGAGGCAGCTTAGAAGACAGGCTGATATCTGCATTTTTGTAGTCAGACCTTCCAATTCAGAGCAGTCATATCATCTACATTTATTTGTCCACCACGTAAGCACCATGTCTAGTAGAGGAAACCACACAAATTGACATGAACACTATGAAGGGAGGAGGTGGGGGAACATGGTGCTGGGACAGCATCTTTCAGGGAGGAAGGGAGGTATCGGGGAATGCTTTCCTGAGGAAATGGAGACCAGTGACTGAGCAGGTGTTAACAGGGAAATGGAACATGTATGTACGTGCACACACGGCTGCAGGCAGAGAAAACATGTCAGGAAGGAGCAGGGCAGAGTCAAGGGGCTGCCTGTGACATGGTGACAGGTTGTGTGAGCCCATGGAGTCTGACCATCTAGGAGTAGAGAACTAATCTTTATCCTCAGAGCACAGAGAAGCCAGTGAGGCTCTCATGCACAGCAAGACATGACAAGACTCACATTTTGAAAAGATCCCTCTAGCTGTGAACTAGATTTCATAGTTCATCAAGTCCCCAGCAGTTGGCATCCAGGGGACAGTCAGAGCCTTTCCGTCTCACTCCTGGAAAAGTCCCCTAACTCTAATGGGAACAGGAACACTTTCCAATCCACTACTTAGTTTTACCCTGTCTTTCTGGTTCCTCCTGCTATCCTGCATAAACACATCATCATCTTGTCCAAAAACTACAGTCCTGAAAAATGACAGACATTTTTTCCAGGATTAGCCAATCAAGGGTTTCTCTCCGCCATCGTGGTTAATGGGCATTCTTTCCACTGAGAAGTTCTTGTCTCTGGCACCCTAGGATCAGCTATTTCTGCTAAGTCATCTCTAGTACATTTAAGGAACAGATAAAAAGGTAAAAAATACACTCAACCTCGAGAACGTCACTGAAAACATACTAGCTCGAGGCACACTGATCATACACGTTACCTCACTCCGCTTGTTATCGCCTACTCATGCCGCTCTTGTATGTGAGGTGTTCGTGTCACCTCCCTCACACAGGACTCACATCTTACAGGTTCTTCATTCTGAACCCAGGCAACTCGAGAGCAGAAAACTGCTATAAACATTTAGTCTTATAATTTAGTCTACACTTTGCTCAAACATAAACAAGGGCTTAAGCCAAGGAAAACAAGGAAAGAGGATTTAGTGCAAGCCCAGAGGCACCTGGGAAGGGGTCATGGGCAGTATCTATGGAACGCCAGGCAGATCCAAATGGAGACAGGAATTTTTATTTCACTCTGTGCGACACCCAAAGTCAAGCCCTAAAAATCATTCTCGTGTTCAGCATCAACCACGCAGGCCAGGCCTAATGCTCACGGGTCCCACGTGTCAGCCAAACTGCACTCTGTTCCAGCTGCTTATCAGTGGATTCGCGTTGCAATCCCAGCTCTACTGTCAATTTGCAGCAAGTCTTCTGACAACTAATTAATTCAATTTCCAAGGCACAAATGTATTTCAACGTAGAAGAATAATCACACGGGAAACATTTTATTGGGCTCAAGGGCCCCCAGTCTTAACTGTTGAGGGAGGGGCACCCCTAACCCCCCCCCCAGGAGAGCCGCAACCAGAGTCCACGGGCCACTCTGTCTAGTGGGTGGGCCCACAGTATGTCAAAAGTGGTGCTGACTTTTCAGTCCCTCGTGCCATGAGGCTAAGGGCTAAGGAGAGCCGGCCCCTCCTGGTGCCTGGCCGTCTCTAGGCTCTAGATCTCTTGGTTTCCCCCCTTGCATCTGCCACAAGTGCTGGAGCATGCTGATCCCAAGATTTCAGAGAACAAGGGAGGCCACATTTTGGCCTTAAATTTATGTAAAGTGTTTAGATATAACACTTATAAGAGTCACAACGGCTGTTTCTGCTGGAGTATGTTGATGATTATTTACTATCCCTTCTGATCACAGCTCACTCGTAAGTAGCAGAGAAGACCACCAGGACAAGACTAGGTCCCTGGTAATGCCCTGTGGCAGCCAGAATAAAGAAGCCCACGTCCTCCTCCCCTTCTAGAACCTGTGCCTAACGCTAGGTCACACGGCAAAGGGAAGTCAAAGCTGCAGGTGGCATTAAGGCTGCTTGCTCATCAGCTGACCCTGAAATGGGGAAATTATCCTGACTATTCAGCTGGGCCCAGTGTTACTTGAAGTTTTCTTATAAATTGGGGGGGGGGGGTAATTAGGTTTATTTATTTTTGGAGGAGGTACTGGGGATTGAACCCAGGACTCATGCATGCTAAGCATGCACTCCATCATCTGAGCTCTACTCTCCCCACCCCAAGAAGTGTTCTTAAAAGTAGAAGAGGGAAGCAGAAGAACCAGAGAACAGCAGTGAGAAGGACTCAGCCCGAGACTGTCAGCTTTGATGGTGGAGCAAGGGCTCTGAGCCACAGGAGGCAGGCAAGCTCTGGAAGCTGGATAAGGGCAAGGAAATAGGGTCTCCCCTAGACCCTTTGGAAGGAAAGGAGCCCTGCCAACATCTTGATTTTAGCCCAGTGAGACCCCCAATTCAGACATCTGACCTCAGAATTATGAGAATACATTTGAACTGTTTTAAGTCACTAAATTTGTGGTAATTTGTTACAGCAGCAATAGGAAACTAATACAAATGCCAGCAAACAAAGTGGCATTATAAAGAGGCTCACTTCACAGCCTTCCTAAATCTGAATCCAGACTCTCACTTACTAGCTCAGTGAACCTAGGCAAATGATTTAATCCTTCTGCACCTGAGCTGCTTCATCACATGAAATGGGGATAATAATAAATCTATGTCACATTCTTTGGAGAGGGTTAAGTGAATACTCAAAAAGCAATTAAAATAGTGCCTGGCACAGAACACTCAGTAAATATTCACTATTATTATACTGCACCAAAACACCATCCTGATTTCTAGCAATTCAATTGGAGGGCAAACCATCCCAGCATGCACACTTTTTAGTTGCACACTTTTGAGTTTCCACAAAATTCTTTACTTACCCTGGACCAGAACTTAAACCCAGTCAGTTACAGGCTGTCTCCCAAAACTGCTCTTGGCCAAGACATCCTTGTGGACCCAGCAGGGCACAGACATCATGAAGCACAAGTGACCCGGCCCCTTCTTCTGCCTCTGCCACCCCCACCCCACAGTCCACCCTTCCTGCCAAGTCCTGCTCAGGAGGAGAAAGTTCCTGGCTTCCAGTTCCTCAAACACTCTCTCATCCCACAACTGTCCTCCTACGTCCGCTTTTCTCAGACAACAAAGCAGTGCTGACCAACGGATGGCAAAACATGATCACAATTTACAGGCTGGATTATGAGGTCCTCCTCGAACCTTGACACTGCTGTGTCTAGTTGGGCTCGTCTTCCTGAAGACTTCATTCACAGAGGTCTCTTTCTGGAATTGGCACATATACCTACACACACAGCATTATTCCTAAGAACCAAAAACTGGGAAAATTCCAAACATCCATCAAGAACAGAACAAATAATAAGTTGTGGGATATTCACACGATGGAATCATCTTTGGAATGTAAATGTGAACTTTGGTCACCCACAACTATGTAGATGCATCTCAGATACAATGGTGAGTGAGAAGACACACACTGTATGATTCATTTATATACAGCTCAGAAACAGAACTCATCTCTGGTGTTAGAAGTCAAGATAGCGGCTCCCTTTGGGGATAAGAAAGAGGGCAGATTTAGGAAAAACAAGGCACTGTGGTGCCGGCAATGTTGACTCTCTGACATGAGTCATCACCAGGCGTGCATACTTTTGATCTGAGTACCCCTCTGTGTGAAATTTCCATTTAACTCCCACTTTTAAAAAGTTTAAAAGACCCACATATAAAATGATAAAATCAGTCACATTTTTAGTTCCCATCACATCCCTGAAGCATCAGGAATGCTAAAATCCCCAGACTGAGTTCCCTGTCTTCAACTTTCTGCCACTTCACCTTTTTTCCACATCCTGAAGTAAGGTTCATCTCGTAGACTTGTTGGGCAAGTTCAACAAGGCAGGCGAAGTACTCGGCAAACCACTCAGGGCTTTTACGAAGCCACATGGTGTCATTCCAAGAGAAAAAAAGTCACACCTGCCATATAAGTATTCATGCAAACAATCTTTGGACAGGGACTTAGACAATATTAGTATTTTTTTCTGCAGGCAAAACTCAAAAAAGATGTATTAAACATTTCTTGTAGCCCTTCTGCGTACCTATGTAGATAAAGAGATGACAGGCTGTGTAGTAAGCGTTATAATAACGGTTAAGCACAGGAAGCACAGAATGAAGCAGGGGGGAGGGTCGGCAGAGTGGGGGGTGGGGGCCAACATTGAGCAAGGTCCCCCACTGTCTGAAGCATCACCTGGGGAAACCGTCTGTTTCAGCACTGATCAGTTTGCTGGCTTCATTCATAAATTCAGACAAGGTCCCAATCTCAACTATTAGAGCTGCAAAAAGCCTGAAATTTCTCCTGAAAGCTTCACCTATTGATGTAGTTTTATAATAAGTTTTTTTTCCCCCCTTAGGGGTAATATGAGAAAGTCCAAATAAAGGGAATGTGTTGATACTAGGTTGCTGTTGTGGCTGGTAACCAGGAGAGCAGAATGCTTCAGGGAACATTCCACAAAGTTTCCCTTCCTTGCAGATACCATGGCATATAGTTTTCCTTTTTCTTTTTCTTTTCTTAAGACTCAACCACAGTGACAGGAAGGTAAGAGCTGGGCAGAGATGGAGGACAGTGGAGCGCCCTGCTCTCCACGGCACAGACATAACTCAGCGCTGCTCCCTATCAGCTGACCCGTGGTAAACGTGAAGTGGGCACTTCTCAGGACCTCTGAAAGTGGAACCCATCATCTCTGTGCGGATTTTAAAGGGCCTTCCCTATATTTAGAAAATATCTGGCGTATCACAGGCCCACTTGATAGACAGAGAACACACTTGAATCCTTCCTGTCTTAAAAGAGACCATTTTCTAATTTGCTTCTTTCTCCTTCATCACATCCCTGGGAAGAAGATGACAGGAAAAATGGGTAATCAACGCCACTAGGTAAGTTCAGGTCCTTCAACTGGCTTGAGACAGGACCAAGCTATTTTTTTTTCCAGAGAAACTAACCACCATCCTTTGAAATGTCAGGACATAAAACGATGAAAACAGCCATCACCAGGAAAGAAAAAAAACACTGCATTACATGTGAACTCTTGAGATAGATTTGACACCCACATCCTGAGTAAAACCAGACTTCCTTCTCTAGCTCAAAGAGGGGTGACTGGGCATACTGTGTCCTGCAAAAGTGCTTCCTCCTTACACACTACAGATAAACTGCTCCCCATATGGCAAAGTGGTGGTCATTTGCACTTATGTGCTCCCCACCACCAGAAGACATCAGCAGCGGAAGAAGGCCCCTCACGACCTCCACCTCAAGGTTCAGCGGGCAGTCGGTGCCTGAAACATGCATCGCGACTAACAAGGATAAAGACATCTTACATAAGTCGAAACAGCCTCACTGAGCAGCACTGAGGGTTGAATACAAACTCTTACGGGAAACTTCAATACATATGTGAAAAACAATACTGACAGGTGATGAAAAAGCTCTGGAAAACTGAAGTTTAGGGTTTTGCTCCTTTGTGGAGCTCCTGGCCAAAACATACGTGCTTTAACACGTTTTCACATATAGTCCTAAAGGCAGACCCAGGGGCTGCACCTGTGACCTAACAGTGGCAATTCTTCCGCAAATACACTGACAGCTACATATAAGTAACATCTATAGGATGCAATTATGAAAGTAACCTGAAGTGTTCATACGGACCTTCTAAGGAATGCAGTATTATTAAGTAACATAAAAGTTCAAAGAATTAGAAAAGGAACTGCCAAAATTTGTATACAGGAAGATGAGGCATCCTTTGGTCTTTTCTTTGGCTCATGGAGCATCCGTGATGTGGCCTACAAAAAATTGGAAAAAGGGACATCATAATAATCGACTTCCATGAAAAGCAGGAATGGAATTAGCAACTAGAGCAATGACTACTGCCAGAATGCCCTGACCAAAGTCTTTCCGAACCAACACCTGACCAAGTGGCCAGGCGTCTAGCACAGGTACCCACTTGGTTTTAGTCCCTGATGGGGTACACAGGATGATTTTGGCTATTTATCC
The DNA here is from genome assembly GCF_048564905.1 of Vicugna pacos. Taxonomy (NCBI): domain Eukaryota; kingdom Metazoa; phylum Chordata; class Mammalia; order Artiodactyla; family Camelidae; genus Vicugna; species Vicugna pacos. The sequence goes on from NC_133001.1 coordinate 38,321,883, forward strand.
ATAAAGCTCTGCCAGAAACCATTCATTTACCAAGTATCAACCACCATCAAAGACCTTGGAGAGCCATGACACTACCAAAGAAATCTTTGAAAACAGTAGGCCAGAAAGACCTCCACATCCTTCCTTTCTCCCACAGTCCCAAGCCTGGACCATACCACAGTCTTTCATTAACAAGAACTCCTGAATTCACTCCCTTTCTCTCTGTTACCAGTACTACCACACCTGTTACAGAGACACCCTCCGATTACCAACAGTTCTGATGCATTTTAGATACTACAGATTAACCACCCAAGGCAGAAGAAGAACCGTGGCATTCTTCCTACCTGAAACTTCTTCCCTTTTTTGTTACTCTCTGTTACAGAAAATTAAAAGTAGAAAAGTAGAAATTTAAAAGTAGAGAGGCTTGTATAAGAATTGTGTACCCAACTACAGGGAAATATATACAAGATCTTGTGGTAGCTCACAGAGAGAAGAAAAAATGTGACAATGAATATACGTATGTTCATGTGTAACTGAAAAATTGTGTTCTACACTGGAATTTGACACAACATTGTAAAATGACTGTAACTCAATAAAAAAATGTTAAATAAAAAGAATTGTGTACCCATTATCCAGCTTCAATAATTATTCCCTCATGGCTAATCTTATTACCTCTATACCTCAACCCACTGGATAATTTCAGTTAAAGCTCAGACATCATATAATTTCATGTGTAAATACTTTAATATGATTCCCTTCCTTATATAACTACAAGGTCATCATCACAGGCCTCAAAATCAATAATCATTCTTTTATATCATCAAATTTCCAATCAACATCAGCATTTTCATAATTGTCCTATAAATCATCATTCTTTTTCTTTTAGTTTGTCTGCATCTGGATAGATATAATCTAAATATTATGATTGGTTGGTTAATATGTTTCTTAAATCTCTTTTAGGCTATAGGTTCCCCCTTCATTACTTTTTCTGTTTTGCTTTGTGTCTTTTCAGAATCGTTTTGTTGAAGTCTTAGACTTTGACTTGGGTTTAAGCCAGTCTTTAAAAACTCTTATTACCACTAGTCTTCATTTATATCAAGTTCCAAACAAATCATATCCTAAATGTGGTCATTTTAAAATACATTCACAAATTCTTTGATATTTCTCTCTTCAAAGAAGGTAGCTGATTAATTACAGTCCCTCAACTTAGCCACTTACTTCTAGTGAGCAGAATACGGCTGAGAGAAAGGTGTGTCATTTTCAAGACTAAAAGGGCCCTGTAGCCTGGGGATCTCTTGCTTAGGGAGAAGCCAGCAGCCACACTGTGAGGATGCTCAGGCAGCTCTGTGGAGAGGGGAGGGCCATGTGGAAAGGAAGTGAAGCCTCCACCAACAGCCATGGGAGTGAGCAGCCCCCTACCCTAGCAGTGGGTCCTCCAGCCCCAGTCAAGCAACGCCTGCTGACTGCAACCTCAATGGGAGACCCTGAGCCAGAGCTTAGAGCTCAGCATCTCCTAGATTCCTGACCCGCAGAGATCGTCAGACAGTAAATGTTTATTGTTTTAGGCTGCTGAGTTTGGGGGTGACCCGTTACACAGCAGTAGGTAACTAATACACCAAACTTCCTGGCGTCACACCACTGCCTTTCCTAGGCAAGCTCTTCACCGGTTCTTTGCATCAAATTTAACTATCTCTTCAAGCTCACAGGCCTTCCCCAGAGCTGTTCTTAGACTTCCATGTCCCTAGCACTCCAAAACCTGGGAACAATTGCTCCTTCGATTTCCAAAAGAACTTTGTATCTGGTTTGAAGTCAAGCTGTCTAAAATCAATCTGGCCAAGGGTAAAACAAATTCATCTAACAACCGCCTGCCTAAAATGTGTAGTTTTAACATTACAGTTTTACCGAAGTCACTGTTCCTCAAATATGCCAGGCACGCTCCAGCCAGCTGGGGCCCCTGCCCCATCCCCTCCATCTCCATGATTTATGCCCTCGCCTCCTTCAGGCCTCTGCTTAAATGTCACCTTCTCAACGGAACCTTCTGTGACAACTTATTTAAAACCACCAGGGCCCTCACCCCTTCCCATCCCACCCTCACCCAGTACTCCCTGTCCATTACTACAGTTTCATTTTCTCCACAGCACTTACCACAATCTAACCTATGTTTTAATTATCCCATTCATCAGCTGTCTCTCCCACTGCAGATTGGAGGCCCCAGGGAGGCAGACATTAGGTTGAGATGTTCACTGTTACACCCCAAGCCCCTAAAACAATGCACAGGACATAGCACGAGCTCAATAAAAACTTAAATAAACGATCAAGACTGTAGCATTTCATAGGCCACATATGGATGTAACACTAAACATTTTGATATTTTAAGTGTCTTTACGTCTAAAAGCATTTTAAGGAGGCTCAATTAATTTCCTCCTTCTCTAGTTAAAAACCAAACCAAACCCTGAAACACCCTAAAGTAGGTTATCCTTAAAAAAAACAAAAAAAAGGTAACTTAGGAATTGTTACATTTCTCAAAAGTAGCCAATCTGTCACATCAAAATCTCCTTAAGAGCAGAACTGGATCTTATACAACTTAAGAGTCCCTGCAGTGCCCAGATAACAGGCAACTGACAAAAGTTTATGAAGAAAACATCAGAATTGTCAGCATCTTGGGCCATCTATTCTCCTCATCCAAAAACACAAAGCAGGCACACCCATAAACGCACGCCTGTAACAATACTATCGTAAAAAGCATCTTCATTCAGCAGATGAAGTCTCTGAAGCAAATTATCTAATGACTTGTATTTTCCCAAAGCCAAGTTAGAGCTGAAACCTTACCTTCCTCTTCAACTCACAACATTCTTGTCTAAATCACACTGCTGCTACCAAAAAAAGAAAAAAGAAAGAAAAGAAAAAGAAAAAAGGGAAGGGGGGTTGGCGGGGGGAAGGTTGCTCCTTTACCTGACATCTGACATATGGTTCTCACTAACAATCCATATATACACACCACAGAGGGTCAAATTCTAACAGGGTGATGGTGATACTCAAGATGAATGATGTCGCTTGTAAATGACTTCACAGTTTATGTAACTAATAATGCTAGGAAAATAAATAAATAATTGCAATGCACAGTAACCTGACTCTGGATTGCCAAGGCATAGTTCACCAGAGTTGTTCTTTGTTTTTAAGATCAAGAACAATGCTGGAAGAGAGACATCTGGCTAGTATATAATCAAAGCTTTTTATCATTTCAAAGACACAGTCACATTCAAATCCTGACCCACAAAAAGCACTACTATCTTGCAGAGGAGGCCAGCAAACTACACATCAGGGGCCAAAGTTGGCCACAGCCTGCTTCTGTGTGGCCCCACAAGCTGAGAAGCAGTTTCACATTTTTGAAATGGTTGAGAAAAGAAAAAAACAAAAAGAACAAGAATATTGGGTGACACATGAAATTTCTATGAACTGCAAATTTCAACATCCATAAATAAAGTTGTGCTGGCACACTGACACTCATTCCCTGACGCATCATCTGTGGCTGCTTTTGTGCTACGATGGCAGAACTGAGAAGCTGCAACAGAAACCCTATGTCCCACAAAGCTACAAATATTCACCGTCTGGCCCTTTACAGAGAAAGCCTGCCACCCTCTCCTGCAGGGTGCGGAAGCTGGAGCCTGCCTGCCTCCAGTGAAAGCCTAACATGTGTTCTCCTCATTCTGCCTCTATTTAAATCCTAATACCATTCTCATTCACATATTAACTGTGTGACCTGGAGCACACTACATAACCACTCTGTACCTCACTTTCCCCACCTGTATAATGGGTTTAATAATGGTACCTTATGGAGCATCATTGTGAGTTATGAATTAATAATACGTACAAAGCATGTGACCCAGCACCTGGAACGCAGTACGCCCTTACTAAGCTCTGGCTCTAACGACCATTCCTTCTTGTGGAGGGTGGCAGGATGTGTTTTCCAATGGGCATGGTAGCAAAACTGTTCAATGCCAGAGCAGCCCCCAAATTGCTTTTATCATGGGAGAAATGAAGCAGGAGGCAAGAAGAAATGAGGGGGGGAAAAAAAGCAGAAATAAGAGGACTGGGGAAGGAATAAAAGAAGGGAAAGTTATCAGGACCCCACTCAGCAGGGACAGTAGGTGGCCTATTCAGAGGGGAAATATAAATTAGGATAATTTCATCTATAGTAAATAACTTCTGTGGGCTGACTGGATACTAATCATCAGGTGGAAGCTATCTCTGGAGGGGAAAGCATTCAAAATTCCAGGCAAGTGACTTACAGATTAACTGCTGGGTCATTTTTAAGTTGAGAACTTCCTGTATTTTACATTCCTAGACAAATGACAAGTGATAGTTGCAGTGAATTCTGCATCTCGTTATCCATGGAGAGTAGCTAATTAAAAGGAAACAATTTGTGTAAATGACCCTGTCCTTACGGAGTTCTCATTTTGCTCAGAAGAGCACTCACTTCCTAACGCTAAGAAAAAACCACATTCCCATAAATAAAACACAAGCTCATTCACCAAAAACAGATCTGCATGGCAACTGGGAGGTAAACACGGTGTTAAAAGATACACTTAACCTGCTACAGAGGTGGAGAAATTCTCTTTCTCCCAAGACTCACCTTCTCCATGCAAAGCTGAGTTCTTACCTTTTGCAAGGACCTTTCAAAATCACACTCACTGTTTCTCCTTTAAGCTGATACTGCAAAAACTTTAAAGCAACCCCAGACCCCGAAAAAAAAAATTTTTTTTAACCTACAACTCCACCATAATCAAATAGCTATCTTTATTTTTCCCTTCCAACCTAGATCTCCTTAGTCCCAGCACCTGCTTTGGTTAACGCTTACGGCAGATCTTCCCTGCAGAGGCTAAACACACATAGCAAGTATTTTTAAGAGACTTGATGTGTAAACATAAGATGGAAAACCTTAAGAAAAGGAAAGAAAGACATGATTAGCCAAGTGATTTCTACAAACTCTGCAGGAAAAGCGATTTAAAGCAACGCATCCTAGAAAGTAACTTAGATGCTTCTGAGCTGGAGGCAAGGTCAAAACACTCACTGAGAATGTATCTGCTGCGAGAGTCCCACTGAAGGCTTTGGCTTGAGGGTCAAGGTCATCTGAGCCATGGGACTGACTCTCGGTAGAGCGTCTGCCTTCTTAGATGAAGTGTGCTTTGCTGCTGGCTCAGGGGGGGCCCAGGAGGAAGCAGGACTCTGTCCCCCAGAGACTGGGGACACAGTGTCCTGGGCAGTTGTCGTCTCACAGGCTCTGCCCTCGGTCCCCGGTTTGCACACGCAGAGCTGAGGCCGGAGGCACATCCCTCCATTCTGGCACGGCGGGACACAGTTCGCTGCGGGAAGACAACAGAATACACACTTTGAGGAAAAACACTGCAGACTCTGAGTCCTCCAAAGGCTTCCCAGTAGCACCAGGCTGCTCCCCATGAAGATAAAAGGACAATGATGGTGAGGGTGACGGTAACAGCTCACACTTACCGATGGCTTCCTTTGTGCCAGGCAGTCTTCTCACAGACAGACAAATTTCACCCCCCAGCAACTGGTTTAAGTAGGTATTTTATTTTGCCCATTTTACTGATGAAGAAACAGGCACAGGGGTTATATAATTTGCCAAAGAGCACACAGTCATTAGTAAACAGAAGAGCTGGGATTTGAATTTATGTGAACTGGCTCCAACATCACCATCCTTAACCGCTTTACGATAGCCGCCTCTCAGAAACGCATCAGAAACACAGGGGGAAAAGCTGAAGAAAGGACTCTGCCCTTCTTTTCCAGTTGTGTTCTGTGTACATTTTAAACATCCAAACAAGACCTGGCAAAAAACAAAAGGCCAGTCCCAGATCCAAACCCCAAAAAGTGTTACAGCCTTCATCTTCCATGAGCTATCAGAGCTCGTAGTGACTGCTGCAAAAATTTAGTCTGACCCACTTTTCTTTTTTTTTTTAAACAGGAGAGAAAAACCAAGGGCAGAGAGGTTGAGCGTCATCTAATAAACACACAAATATATATGTGTATAGATGTGTGTGTACACACACACAAATATTTTTTTAAAGCCAGTGTACCATACACCATCCCTAACTTTATAATGAAAGACAACCCAAAAGAAACAACCTCTTTATCCCCATTTGCTAGGATGTGTGTACTTTGAATCACCAGACTGTGGACAAGCAGTTTTAAAGTTAGCAGGGCTATGGGTCACAGGTGAGCTGAATGGATTTTATATCACAGGCAAGGTCCCTGTGGGACCTTAGGAGTTTAGATGTTACTGACTTACTTTTCATGAGGTTAATGCCATAGGTCTGTGGGCGTGATTCCTTCAGTCCCTTCTTTATTTGTCCAAGTACATTTATTTATGCCAACCTCTTGCTATCAGTCCACCTCTGACTTCAACTCTTGGACCTGAAGCAGATCCCAATACTAAATCTCCCATAAAATTCAACACAAGACTCAGTCCACAAACAGTTACAAATAGACTGAGGGATATGAACCAGAGGAGCTCAGTTATGGAGTAGCCAAATGACCAACACCTAAGAGCCTGGAAACCTACTGATTTTCTACAAAAAAGAGAAGATATTTTCCCTATCTGCCTCCAATGCAATTCCTATTAGTTACAGCAAATAATGGTAAGAAGAGGCTGTCAAGTGTCAGAATACTAGGCTGACCAATTTTCTAAAAGTTGGGAAGGACTTTAAAAAAAAAAAAGGAAAGAAAAATGCAGCCGGCTCCTAAGGTGACCCTGGGGTAAGTTAGTGAAGCTTGGCCTCTGCTCCTGTACATGTCCGGGGGCAGGGGGAGGGCAGGAGCTGCCTGTTCTAAAATGGTCCCCAAGGGCTCTTTCCATATTAGGCTTCTAGAATTCAAAGTCAAAACTATGCACGTCTAGAGTTCAAGATTCTAATTTATCAGCGTTTTCCTGGCCGGCTGATGACTGTCAGGTCCCTATGCGGCCACGGTTATTTATGGAATGTCACAGGAATGGAAATGAGCTCCACCCAGAGAGAACAGAAGTGGCCACAAGCGAGGACTGGACGAGGCTTTCAAAGCTGAGCCTCAGCCAGAGATCAGCCCCCAGGCAACTTTCATGTATACATTCTCTTCATGCTTTCAATTAGAAACATGTTGCAGTTTAACATCTGAGAATGATTTCCGCTTCCCCTCCCTCCCAAGGTGTACCACAAAACGTCTCCTAACCCACCAGGCAGGCTGCACAGGGCGGCTTACAATGGCTGGTCTCGAGATGGAAGCCAAGCCCTGAGACCTTCCCAAAACCACCAGGAATATACAAGGACCTGTCTTTAGGAGGACATGGTTGGGTTAGAAGTATAAAAAGGCAGCCATTTTTTTTTAACTCTTCAAATTTTGTACGTGGTACAGTAAGGTCAGCAGGGAAAGAATGAAAGGAAAAAAAACTTTAAACTCACATAAAAAAGACCATGTTATATAATAGTATGACTATACCCAATACCATTTTTCTGTAAATTTTAAAAGGACAATAAGGAGAATAATGAGACAATTTTCTCTTCTACCTACCTCTCCTGGGCTCTGGCAGCAGCCTCCCGGAGCACGCAGACAGGAGGGGCTGGCTTGAACTGGGGGGGACAGATTCCCTGACTGCCAAGATGAGCCCTGACCCTGACATGAAAAGCAAAACTCACATCCCACAACCACACTTATCAAGCCTTTCCTCCTACAATACTTGGACCTCGTGCAATAGTGGTTCCCACATGTCACTTCTCCAAGTTTGGTCCTTGGACCAGCAGCAGCATCACCTGTAAACAGTTTAGCATCGCACCTCTTCTCTGGCTGCCCCCCTGGCCCAAAACTAGAGCCCAGTGAGCTGACTGCTCTCCAGGTGAATCTGAGGCTTACTCAAGTTCAAGAACCACTGACATACAGTATTTGGAAACCAGCAGTCCTCCACTAATGCATTATTTTTTGAGAATTTACATTTTTATCACTGCCAAGTTTGGTGTTTTCACACTCCAGTGACTTGTATGTTATTGAAATCTTGCTGTGACAGACATGTTTATGTTGCCCTTTTATTTTTAATGCATAAAATTAAAACCTTTTGCCATGTGACCAAATTTTCAAGATAATTTGGGTCCCTTCCAAGAATTTTTATGTTTGTCACCACCTACTTCATGGCCAATGTAAAAACTGCTGTTTTTATAATTGAACTATAGTTGATTTACAATATTAGTTTCAGGCGTAGAGCACAGTGTTTCAGCATTTTTACAGATTATACTCTATTAAAAGTTATTACAAGATAATGGCTCTAATTCCCTGTGATACACAACATATCCTGTTGCTTATGAATTTCACACACAGTAGTTTGTACCTCTTAATCCCGTATCTCTAATTTGAACCCCCGCCCATTCTCTCTCCTTTTTGGTAACCACTCGTTTGTTTTCTCTGGGAGTCTCCTTTGGAAAAAAAAAAAACTGTTACTCTAACTGAGGGACTGAACTAAGTTGAATATTATAAATAAATGTTACAGAAGTACTTTTGAAACTGTTTTCTATCAGCTGATTCTGCATTTGCATGGCCGGCTGTGGTTCAATGCACAGAGTAAACACTCCATCAAGATCTTATCAGTGGGCTGGGCAGTGGTTCTCCAGCTTTGCAGCACATTAGCATCACCTGGGGAGCTTTAAAACTCTCAAAACCCAGGCCTGACTCCAGGCTGGATGAATCAGAATCACTGAGGGAGGGGGCTTGTGCATCTTTGGTGTTTTATTTTTTTGGTTTTTTAACTCTCTAGGTGATTGCAATTTGTAGCCAAACATGACAACCGTAGGTGAGGGAACAAAATCCTACTGGACTTGCTGACAGACTCATCTTCCCAAAATGCATCTCTTTGCATTTCTTCTTCTTCATTAAAAAAAAAAAAAAAAAAACTTGCAACACACTTCAGCTGCCCATGAAATACATTCAAGACCCTCTACATCTAGACCCCAACCCCTCTTCCCATCCTCACTGCCCCCTGTTCCATCCCTGCAGTAGCTCACCCCTTCTTGCCTCTGCACACAGGGCGCCCTGTCCTGAAACTCGGGCAGGCCCCTCAAGCTCCTGCTCATCTGAAACCTCCTCCTTCCCTGTGAAGTCTTACCCAAATGCATACCCACCCAACCTCCTGCACCATTTTCATTATCCACTTCACATTTCACATGTACTGTCAACATACATTAATCATTTTTTAACAAAGCTCTCTTATTTCTCAACTAGACTATAAACCATGAGTTAATTAATTGGCTATTGCAGAATTTTCTGTGTCCTAGGATGGGAGGCTGAACCTCATCCTTCCTGGTTGACTGACTCACATCACAGTAGAGCCGTTCCTTTCCAAAGGATACTAGAATCGAAGATGTCTATAAAGGGAAGATATTTACTGGGCTCTTAATCCATTACATAATAACATCTACACCTTCGTACTTGGTTGCCTGCTGTTCAAATAGTCTCCAATCCTTCAAAGATGTCTTTAAATCAAAATTAATATTTAAATACATTTTGCTAATGTGTAAGGTCTGCAGTGGCACTTAGCAGTATGCTTGTTAAACAGTTTCAAAAGCCCAGATCCTATGTCTTCTAAAAGAATTCTGATTGGTCGGGATACTTGGAAACAAACTGGTCATGGATATCAAAAAGGGCTGACAGGAGCCGTGACAAATTATTAAACTTCCAGAACAAAAGCACATTAAGGGAATTAGCCCAAGAAGTTCAGGTGCAGTAGAAAAAAAGCTTCTGAGAGGTAAGTAGTTTGTGAAAAGGAACTAGAAGTAGGGGTGTCCGTAATTCATTAAGCAGATAATCCAACAGAAGGACTTCTGCTAGAGGTAAGAACAGTGAATTAACCTTCTACGTGCCCTCCCCTGATCCCAAACACAGAATAATAATTTTAAAAAAACTTCTAGGTTTAAAAGAAATGACCATGATGTACTGTTACCAAACAAGACTTTTTTGTCATAAACAACTAGAAAACTGGATTAAAGATACAAAACAACTGTTGTCAGATATCAGACAACTGGCAAGAAAGGACTATGAATCCTAAGAGAAGGGAATCAAAGAAGTGAGCCCCAGGAACACGCCGACCGTCTGCAGGAGGCACTCTGCAGACTGTGACACAGGGAGACCACACAGAGTGATGATGGCTGAGGGTGGGAATCTTCAAGGCAGAGTACTAGAGAGGAGGGACCTGCACACAGAGACAGCCAAGAGATCTGCAGAGGGTCCCCTGAGTCTTCACTTGAAATGGCACTGCACAGGCACAGGGTGGAACAGCATGAGGCCAAACTACCCAGGACCTGTAAGCTGAAAATCCCCAGTCCTGACCCCACTGGAGTCAGGACATTCAGTAGAGACTCCAAATTAAACTCCCTTTAAAAGTTAAACCTCAATATCAAAATCAGGCAAGAATCTAAGAAAATATTTGAAGAGATAATAGCTAAAAACTTCTATAACCTGGGAAAGGAAAAGTCACCCAAGTCCAGGAAGCACAGAGAGTCCCATACAGGATGAATACACACAGTAATCAAATTGAAAAAATAGAAAATAAAGAGAAAATGTTAAAAATGACAAGGGAAAAATCAACAAATAACATAAAAGAGAACTCGCATATGGCTATCCGCTGATGTTTCAGCAGAAACTCTGTCGCCCACAAGGAAGTGGCATGATATATTTACCGTGATGAAAAGGGAAAACCTACAACCAAGAATACTCTACCCACCAAGGCTCTCATTCAGATTTGATGGAGAAATCAAAAGCTTTACAGACAGGCAAAAGCTAAAAGAATTCAGCACCACCAAACCAGCTTTACAACAAATGTTACAGTAACTTCTCTAGACAGAAAAGGCCACAACTAGAAACAAGAAAATTACAAAATGGAAACCTCACCAGTAAAGACAAACATACAGTGAAGGTAGGAAATCATCCACATACAAGCTAGTAGGGAGGGTACAAGACAAGAGTAGTACAATCATCTGTGTCCATAATAAGCAGTTAAGAGAAACACAAAACAATCAGATATAAAATATGCTATCAAAACCAGTCATCATGTGGGAAGGAGAGTACAAATGCAGGTATCTAAAATGCATTTGAAATTAAGAGAGCAGCAACTTAATCATGTATAAAGCCCACCATACCAAAAACTCTTGGTAACTATAAACCAAAAATCCATAATAGATATACAAACTAAAAAGAAAAAGGAATCCAAGCATAACACTAAAGTATCACATTGTAAAGAGAACAAAAGAAGGGGGGAAAAAAACTATAAAAACAAATCCAAAACAATTAACAAAATGGCAATAAGCACACATCTATCAATAATTACCTTAAATGTAAACAAATTAAATGTTCCTACCCAAAGACACAGACTGGTTGAATAAATACAAAAACATGACCTGTATATAAGCTATCTACAAGAGACCCACTTCAGAGCTAGAGACACACACAGACTGAAAGCGAGGGGATGGAAAAAGGTATTCCATGCAAATGGAAATCAAAAGAAAGCTGGGGCAGCAACACACATATCAGACAAAATACACTTTAAAATAAAAACTGTTACAAGAGACAAAGAAGGACACTACATAATGACCAAGGGTTCAATCCAAAAAGATGTAACAATTGTAAATATATATGCACCCAACATAGGAGCACCTCAATATAAAAGGCAAATGTTGACAGTAACAGAATAGTGGGGGACTTTAACATGCATGCCACTTACAGAAATGGACAGATCATCCAGACCAAAAAAAAAATCAATAATGAAACACAGGTCTTAAACGACACATTAGTCCAAATGGACTTAATTGATATTTATAGAGCATTCCATCCCAAAGCAGCAGAACACACATTCTTTTCAAGTGCACGTGGGGTGGAACATCCTCCAGGATAGATCACATGCCAGGCCATAAAGCAAGCCTTGGCAAATTTAAGAAAATTGGAATCATATCCAGCATCTTTTCCAACCACAACACTATGTGATTAGAAATCAACTACAAGGAAAAAACTATGAAAAACACAAAAACACATGGAGGCTAAACAATATGCTACTAAACAACCAAAGGACCACTGAAGAAATCAAAGAGGAAATCAAAAAATACCTATAGACAAATGAAAATGAAAACATCTAAAACCTATGGGACTCAGCAAAAGTAGTTCTAAGAGGGAAGTTTATAGTGATATAAGCCTATCTCAGGAAACAAAAAAAATCTCAAACAACCTAAACTTAAGACCTAAAGTAACTAGAGAAAGAACAAACAAAACCCAAAATTAGTAGAAAAAAAGAAATCATAAAGAGCAGAAATAAATGAAACAGAGAATAAAAAAATAATCAAAAAGATCAATGAAACTAAAAGCTGGTTCTTTGAAAAGATACTCAAATTTGATAAATTTTTAGCCAGACTCAGCAAGGGAAAAAAAAAAGAGGGCCCAAATTAATAAAGTCAGAAATGTAAAAGAAGTTAAAACTGACACCACAGAAATACAAGGGATCATAAGAGGCTACTATGAGTAACTGTACACCAACAAAAAGGACAATCTAGAAGAAATGGACAATGTCTTATAAAAGTATAATCTCCCAAGACTGAATCAGGGAGAAATAGAAAATATAAACAGACCAATTACCAGTACCGAAATTGAATTGGCAATTTTAAAACTCCAAACAAAAGTCCAGAACTAGATGGCTTTACAGGTGAATTCAACCAAACATTTAGAGAACAGTTAACACCAATCCTTAAGCTATTCCCCAAAAAAACGCAGAGTGAGGAACACTTCTGAACTCATTCTATAAGGCCACCATCACCCTGATACCAAAACCAGACAAAGAAACCACAAAAAAAAAAATTACAGGCCACTATCACTGATGAACACAGATGCAAAATTCCTCAACAAAACACTAGCAAACCAAATTCAGCAATACATTAAAAGGATCATATATCATGATCAAGTGGGATTTATCCCAGGAATTCAAGGATTTTTCATTATCCACAAATCAGTGTGATACATCACATTAACAAATTGAAGAATAAAAACCATATGATCATCTCAATAGATGCAGAAAAACCTTTTGACGAAATTCAACATCCATTTATGACAAAAACTCTTCAGAAAGTGAGCACAGAGGGAACATACCTCAACATAATAAAGGCCATATATGACAAACCCACAGCTACCATTCATACTCAATGGTGGAAAGCTGAAAGCATTTCCTCTAAGATCAGGAACAAGACAAGGATGCCCACTCTCACCGCTTTTATTCAACATAGTTTTGTAACCACAGCAATCAGAGAAAAGAAATAAAAAAGGGATCCAAATTGGAAAAGAAGCAGTAAAACTGTCACTGTTTGCTGATGACATAGTATACACAGACGACCTTGAAGACACTACCAGAAAACTTCTAGAGTTTATCAATGAATTCAGTAAAGTTGCAGGATACAAAATTAATACACAGAAATCTGCTGCATTTCTATACACCAACAATGAAATGTCAGGAAGAGAAATTAAGTAAACATTTATCATTGTGTCAGAAAGAATAAAATATCTAGGAATAAACTTACTTAAGGAGGTAAAAGGCCTGTACTCCAAAAATTGTAAGATGCTAATAAAAGAAACTGAAGATGACACAAACAGATGGAAAGCTATCCCAAGTTCTTGGATTGGAAGAACCAATAATGTTAATATGACCATATTACCCAAGGCAATCTACAGATTCAATGCAATCCCCATCAAATTACCAATGGCATTTTTCACAGAACTAGAACAAAACAAATTCTAATTTGTATGGAAACACAAAAGACCCTGAACAGTCAAAGCAATATTCAGAAAGAAGAACAGAGCTGGAGAAATCAGGCTCCCTGACCTCACACTATACTACAAAGCTATAGCAATCAAAACAGTATGGTACAGACACACTGACCAATGGAACAGGATAGAAAGCCTAGAAATAAACCCACACACTTATGGTCAATTAATCTACAACAAAAAAGGGAAGAATATATGATGGAGAAAAGACAGTCTCTTCAATAAGTGGTGCTAGGAAAACTGGACAGCTACATGAAAAAGAATGAAATTAGAACATTCACTACCACCACATACAAAAATAAACATACATAGATCAAAGACCTAATTGTAAGATCAGGTACTATAAAACTCCTAGAGGAAAACATGGGCAGAATACTTTTTGACATAAATTGCAGCAATATCTTTTTGGATCCATCTTGTAGAGTGATGGAAATAAAAGCAAAAATAGACATATAGGACTTAATTAAACTTAAAAGCACAGCAAAGGAAACCATAAACAAAATGAAAAGACAACCTACAGACTGTGAGAAAATATTTGCAAACTATGCAACCAACAAGGAATTAATTTCCAAAATACACAAACAGCTCCTGCATCTTAATATCCAAAAAAAAAAAAAGAATCAAAAATGGGCAGATGATCTCAACAGACATTTTTCCAAAGAAGACATACAGATGGCCAACAGGCACATGAAAAGATGCTCAAAATCATTACTTATTAGAAAATGCAAATCAAAACTATAATGAGGTACCACCTCACACCAGTCAGAATGGCCATCATAAAAAGTCTACAAATGATAAATGCTGGAGAGGGTGTGGAGGGAAAGGAACCCTCCTACACTGTTGGTGGGAATGTAAATTGGTGCAGCCACGATGGAGAACAGTATAAAGGTTCCTTTAAAAACAGAGTTACCATATCATCCAATGATCCCACTCATGGGCATGTATCAGGAAAAAACTAATTCAACAAGATATATGCATACCAATGTTCACAGCGGCACTTTTTACAAAAGCCAAGACATGGAAGCAACCTGAATGTCCATCAACAGATGAATGGATACAGGATATGGAACAATATACAATGGAATATTACTCAGCCACAAAAGTGAAATAATGCCATCTGCAGCAAGATGGATGGACCTAGAGATTATCATACTAAGTGAAGTAAGTCAGAGAAAGGCAAAAATGATGTGATATTGCTTATATGTGGAATCTAAAAAATGATACAAATGAATTATTTTACAAAACAGACTCACAGACATAGAAAACAAACTTACGGTTACCAAAGGGGCATGGGGGGAGGATACCTTAGGAGTTTGAGAATAACATATACACACTACTATATATAAAACAGATAACCAACAAGGACCTACTGTATAGCACAGGGAACTATATACTCAGTATCTTGTAATAACGTGTAATGGAAAAGAATCTGAAAAGAATATATATATAATATATGAATCACTTTGCTGTACACCTGAAACAACATTTTAAAGCAACTACACCTCAATAAAAAAATTAATCTAAAAAAAAACTCAGGCAAGAATTGTACACAAAACTAACACACAAAACAGTTAAGAATATAGATGCAAAATACCTAAATAAAATATTAGTAAATCAAATACAACAGTGTTTCAAAAACAGAAAAGCCAAATTAATTCCAGAAATATAAGGACTTTAACTCTTTTAATTGAAATACAGTTGATCCACAATGTCGTCTTAGTTTCTGGTGTTAAGGATGGTTTTAATGTCAGCAAATCTATCCATGGAATTTCCCATGTTAAAAAATTAAATTCGAACTTACTTCAATGAATGCAGAAAATCTTCCAATAAAATTCATCACGTATTCATCACAACAACAAAAATATAAGCCAATTAGGAATACAAAGAGGTTTCCTTGTTCTGGTAAACAGTACCTACGGCACACTCCATGACAAAGAGCGTACCAAGAACTACAGCAAATATTATAATGAAACTATAGAGCATTTATAGCAAAACTGGAAACAAGTCTAAATCCCACAATAACTTCTATAGTCGATGTTATACTGTTAAGTCCCAACCAACATACAAAACAAGAAAAAAGAAAGAAAAGGTCTAAGAAATAGAAACAAAAGCATCATTATTTCAGTTTACCTAAGTGTCTATGTAGATAATACAAAAGACTCTACAAACTACCATAACTGATAACACAATGTGGTAATGATTCAGAGATAGAAAACCAGATGAATGAAATTTAACAGAAAGCTTAAAAACAGACTCGAATATAAATGGAGCCTTGCAACATGATGGAGGAGCTTTAACAACTTTGTCGAGAAATAATAGACAATAAATGGGATTGGGAAAGAATGTCATTCATCTAAAAGAATTAAAATTAGATCCCTACCCAACACAAGCATATACATTCCAGATTTAAAACGTTTAAAAGACGATGTGACAGAATATTTTCATGATTCAGGGTAAGAAAGAATTTCTCAAATACAAAACAGTAAGTAAAAATCCAAAAGGACTGATGAATTTGACTCTATCAAAAAGTTAAAGGACACAATACGAAACACTGAAACACAGTAACAAAGAGAAGACACTTGCAAAATATTTAGCAAAGGATTAGTAACCAGATATATCTTAAATTCCTAAAAACCAATAGGAGACGAAAGGGTATAGCTCAAGTAGTAGAGCACATGCTTAGCATGCAGGGGGTCCTAGGTTCAATCCCCAGTACCTCCGTTTAAAAAAAAGAAAGAAAAAAACCCAAATAATAAATAAATAAATAGACCTAATGACCTCCCCCACCAAAAAAACAATAGGAAAAAAAAGGGGGAAAGTGGACAAAGGATATGAATTGGCTGTTCATAGATAATGAAATGTGAAATGTGAAAAGATACTCAACTTCTCCAACTGTTAGAGAACTGAAAATCAAAACAAGACTGAGATGCAATTCCACGCTCAAGAGACTGGCACTAAATCTGTTACCACCAAGCGTTAGCAAAGATACAGGAAAATGGGAACTGTTATACATTGTTCATGTTTGTGGGAGTATATTTGCTACTCACCTCTATACAAAGCAACATGGCAATATTTAGTAAGGTTATCACATGAAAACCCTAATACCCAGTAATTTCACTTCTAGCCTGTCGTGTGCTCAAGCAGACTTATACAGGAATGTTCACTGCACATCAATTATAGTAGGAAAATACGGGCATTGATAGATGAATTGATAAGTAAACTGTGGTATTTCATAATGGAATATTACACAGCAGTTAAAACTGTCATCTAGATCTATACACCTAGCAACATGGATGAATCTGGAAAATAATGCTGACTGAAGAAAAAGTAACTTATAGGATGCTACTTTATGGCACTGTTCTTTACATGATCATATAATAACCATTGAATTTTTTAATACATCATACTCTGCTTTTATAGATACATATGAAATCAACAAAAGCATAAAAATATGTACTGAATTCACACAAAATTCATGACAGTGATCACCTCAGGGAAGGAAGTGGAACAATTCTAATAAAGGAAATGGGTCACTTAATTGGAATTTTTTCCTTAAAAAAAAGGCGGGTAGCAAATATGACAACAGGTAGACCTGTATTAGCTGTGGGTAGTAGATACACAGGTGATTACTACTGTATCCTTTCTACTTTTCTGCATATTTTTCAATTTTTCAAAATCAAAATAATTTTCAAATAATCCAACAAAGGGCAATTGAGACCTGAAGAGAGTTAAAGCCTGATCCTTAATCAGAGGGTGAAGGGGTTAAAACAGGGATGAGGACGCTCAAAGTGGCAGAACTGCCAAAGCGGTAACAACAAACTCAGTCTGCACATACTGGGCTTGCAGGAAGCCAAGATCAGGACCTGGGTGAGCAGGGTGGGTGTCAAAATCCTACTCATCCTGGCTGCCCAGCTCATCTTCTAGAAACATTCATTATTTGAAACAAACTCAATTCTTGACCCAAATACTCTCAGATTCCTTCCACACTTGACTCCTATTTCAGTTTAACAAGCTGATCCCAGTGTTCTTTAAAAGTTCGGTGATTGTATTTTTAGGAAGGATCCCATGCCCTGAAGCGCAGTCCCTATTGCTTTTCATTCTAAAAAAGTAACTCTTAGTTATATTTAAAACTCGCCCCAGCCCACACAGGGCAAGACTCTCTGCCCCTTGCCTTTCCCTCCAAACAAGTTGCAGCATGTCTACCGCATGTGTCCCAGGGAGAAATGTGAGTCTAACTGTGTCGTCTGTGATCAGAGACAGCAGGTGAGAAATTGCTTTGCTGTGTGTGTCTTCACAGTAATGCCCAGCTGCCCTTTGAAGTCATTCAAGAACACTCAGTGATATCAGATCACAAGAAACAAAGCATGAGGTCACACATTTCAGTCTACTCTCACTCTGTCCGCTCCGTGTACCAAACCCAAATAAAATGCTGCTCTTTCGTTGCAAGTGTCTCTGGATCAGCCTCTTCCAAATCCCTAAAGAGCGAAAAACAGTATGATTACATTCCAATGCCTTTTCTATCCAGCCTTGTGAATGATGAAGAATTCCACAAAACTAAATGCTCTAGATAGTAAACCGAGCACCAAGACATGTAATAACTCATGGGTTTTGCTCATTACAAACATCTCTCTGGAAAACTTCAGGTGTGTGTGCGCTTTCGCTGTTCTCTCCCCTTCAGGTCAGTCTCTCTTCCCACCCTTTCTAGGCTGGCTGCTTTTCTAATCTACTCTCAAGGGACAACTTAACCAAGCAGATAGCCAGATGGTTGAGCACAGCACATATTACAGAGAATACAAGTCACAAAGGTTGTGGGCAGACTCTCGTAGCTTTATGAGGAGTTTAATGCCTTTATATCAAGGGCTGGGCCCTCGTCTGCTTAATTCCCCACGAGTTGTGTTCTGGAAGGTGGAGGTTCTGAAAGCCCAAGCTCAGCAGGGGTAGCTTGTTACCATGTGATTTAATTTAAATAGGTGGTCAGCTAAGGCCAACACACTCCTCCCAATGCCACCAGTAACTGTGAAATCACTCAGAGGATAATATCATTAAGTCATAAGTCACATAACAAAAAACTACCAGCAGTTTTTCTGGGTTCTGTTTCTAACTCTTACTACTGCCATTTTATTTAGCTTTTTTTTCTCAAGTCAGTGAAAAAGAAAAGTGAAAGATCTATAGTTTAGACTGTGTAAATATTTGATTCAAAATAGCAAAAGAAAAAAGAAAAACCAGAAAATTTTCAGGAAATGCTATTATATAAAAAGAACAAAAGTTGTCTTCAATAAAATAAATCCAATATCAAAAAAATGAAAAAAAGGACAGAAAAAGACAATTAAGACAAAAGAAAATACAATTAGTAAATAAGCCTGTGGTAGAATGTCTAAATTAATTAGGTCATCAAAAGAAATGCAAACTAAAACAAGGACGTACAATATTATGGCTACTTAACTCTTTTAAAACAACATAAGACTATTAATACAAAGTATCACATGTCCAGCTGTCCAAAGCTGCGTTATTTATACCAGTGAAAAATGCAAAAGCAGCAAATAGATTGAGTAAAGTATGGTATTATATATAGCCTTTCAAAATTAGAATTATAAAGTGACATTGTTAGTTTTTAAATATTGATACTATTAATGCGAATAAGGACAGGTTATTTTGTTATTCAGTAAGTCACTGATTAAGCACCTTCTCTAATAACACTAATTTCGTGTACTAATGCTAGTACATATGTATGATGAACACAAGTTTCTGAGAAATCTTGGGTTTTACAAACTAGTACACACATATGCAATTAAAATGTATAGGAACAATTTGATATGTATAATTAAAAGTACAATTTAAAATGACATCTTTATATAGTTTATTGGAAGAAAGACTATATATTTCAAAATAACTCTTTAATCTCTGTTTCAATACCATCATATCTTTACTCATTATTCGAACACTGAGTCCCTCCCCCTTGTATGCTACTGTACCAAGAACTGTGGATAAAAAGATGGAGAAGACAAATCTGCTCTCAAGGAGATCAGAGCCTAGTAGGGAAGACATCCAAGCATAGGGGTAAGAAAAATCACCACACAGTTATGTGCTGGAATAACGATGTAAAAGAAATGAGAAATGAGGGGCCCTAAGTGGGCAATTGACAAATATTTTGAATTATTATATTCAAGGGACCAAAAAGGAAACAAGGAATTCTTAGAATGGCTTGCTTCCTTGAGGAGATAGAAAATCCTCCCTGCCCAAGCTCTCCCACTGATGGTAGTAGCGGGCACTGGGGTGAGTTGAAGCTGGACTCCAGGGTCACACAGATTTGAGTTTGAACCCCTCATCCCAAGCTGGGTGCCCTGGGGCCAGGTGCCAAGTCTGACCTGTGCCTTAGTCCTCCACTGAACAAAATCCTGAGTGACAATTCTGCACTCCATTTTGCACCAGGCACATTCACGTGCCCTGTGACTAGAAATGTAGATGAGAAAACACGATCTCTGTCCCGTGGAGCTCACAGCCAAGCCGGCAGGCCAACAGGAACAGTGATTATGATTGTTACAAGCATTTAGGAAAGGGAATGGTACACGGTGAGGGCCCATCCCAAGGGGATTCCGGGCATTAGGAAAGACCTCTCCGAGATCATGAACTTACTATGATTTACTATGAGATCTGAAAGCAGAGGAATCAACAACACATACGCCCAAGTCCCAGGGCGTGGGGCCAAACGTGGTGAAACCTGTCACAAAGCTGTCAAGAAGCAACATGCAAATCGACTACTGATTCAGAAATGACTCTTCATAAGAGGTCAGGTTCAGGGGAGCAGGGAAGGAATTACCATATATTCTTACACCTATGTGTCCAGAATGCTGATCTACTACGATTTAATGTAACCAGCAGATACATGACCCTGTGAATCGGGAACAGAACACTGATGCCCATCACCACCACTGTAACTTAACGCTGCTCTGGATGTTCTAGTCAGCTCAGTTCTAGACGGAAGAGAAGTGTGAGTCAAGCCAGCTCCAGCACTGCCCAGGGGAGTGTCCACGGGTACAGACTGTCTTCAAAGCAATCGACTATATTTTAGGATTAAGCCCTAAGAACACACACCACTTGTGTTTTATCATTCCTCATCTAGGAAAGTTTATATTCAAACGCGTCCACTGCAGTATTACAATCAATACAGTGGTAAAAAGTAGAAATATCCTACCCATAAAACAAGGAACACATAAAAATCATGAAATGTGATTAAGTCATTAAAAACAATGTTTTAAAAAACATTTTTAATGTCATGGAATAATGCTTATGATGTAATGCCAAGTTAAAAAAAGAAAGAAGAAAAAAGTGTCTCCCACTCTCCCTTGAAGTCACTACAGGCAGCTTGCATCTTGCCTGTCCTTGCATCTGCTTTTGGCAGAGCCGCCAGTGACTTTGTGGCTGCCAATCCAGTGGGCCTTCTCCCTTCCTGACCAAGAGCAGAACTGGATCCGTTCCTCTTTCCTCCCCACCTCCTTCCCTCGCCTGAGATATGGCCCCGCCAGCTTCCTTCCGACCACACCGCCAACTTTCTCAGTCTCCCTCTGGCTCCTGTTTCCTTTCTTGATCTCTCAGTGGTGAAACTTCCCAGGGCTTGCTTGGTCCTTGGACCCTTTTTCTGATAGTTTCATTCAGTCGCACGGCTTTGATTTCCACCTCATTGTGCCCTAACTTAGACCTTACCCCTTGTCTTCTGATCTGAACTCCAGATTTCCACGTCCAGCCACCTTCTCAGAAGCTCCACGTGGATGTCGAGCAGGCTGCTCAAATTCGGCACATCTTGATTCCCTGACCCTGACTCCACAACCAGCTCCTCCCCGGCACTCATCCCTTTAACAGGCACCACTGTTGGCCAAGTTGCTCACCAAGCGTGTTAGTTTGCTAGGGCTGCTGTAACGTAGTATAACAAGCTGCATGGCTTAGACCACATGTTTCACAGTCTGGAGGCTGGAAGGCTGAAATCAAAGTGACAGAGGGGCTGGTTTCTTCTGAGGGCTGTCCCATTGCTCTCTCCCAGCTTCTGGTGGCCTCAGGCATTCCTTGGCTTGTGGATGCTGTCACCACAAGTCTTCCTTCTATGTGTGTCTCACCACCTGCCCTCAGACCCTTCTCCCAGCCACCTTGTCCCCTGCAGTCTATTCTCACCAGGGCAGCCAGAGGGATCCTGTTAGAACCAAAGTCAAATCACATCACTCCTCTGCTCCAAACCCTCCACAGGCTTCCATCTCACTCAATGAAATGCAAAGCCGCAAACCTCTGCCACCTCTCCCATGTCACTTCCTAGCACGCCTTGAGCACCATACTGGCTTCCTTGCTAGTCCCTGGGCAGATGACGCCAGCTTTCACTGCAGGGCCCTTGCACAGGCTGTTTCCCACCTGTAACATTCTTCCCTAGATGTTCACGGGTTACCTTTCGCACATCACTCAGCCTCCCTTGTGACTGTGCCAAAACAGCAATCTCTGGGCCTTGACTAGTCTACTGCATTTTTCTTCAAAGCACTTATCCCAAATGTAACATTCTATTATTTATCTAATCATTGTTTGCTTCTCCCACTCAAATATCAGCTCCACAGGAAGAAAGACTATTTTGGTTGCTGCTTTTTCCCTTGGGCCTAGAATAACATCTGGCTCACAGAAAATAATAAATAATTGCTGAATGAAAGAACACATGAATGAAGGCTG
Organism: Vicugna pacos; assembly: GCF_048564905.1. Taxonomy (NCBI): domain Eukaryota; kingdom Metazoa; phylum Chordata; class Mammalia; order Artiodactyla; family Camelidae; genus Vicugna; species Vicugna pacos. The sequence continues at coordinate 38,344,389 of NC_133001.1, forward strand.
GAAGAAAAATATACTTAATGCTAACACGAATTATTTACCTAGGAGGGGTGAAATTATACAAGTTATTAAATTTTTGCTTAAACCATACTATATATTCCAGATTTTCTACAATGGTCTATTATTAATAATAGCATGGCAAAAAATCAACAATACTTCACTGAAAAGAAACGTTAATTCACCTAACGGCAAGTCTAAACATACTTAAATTTTTAAGGGGTGTAAGTCCCATAATCTAAACAATATGTGAGACAGAGTACCATACACTAAACTTTATGATAACCGTACTATATTGGAACATTAATTATTTCTACTTTGAAACTTAGTCTTGACTTACTATGACTGGGTAATATGTCCAGCACTATTATTTACATGTTTAATCTGTTTGAAAAGCTGACATTTATTTTCACCGACCAAAAATGTTGACAAGCTTTTTTCAAAATCAGAGCAATTAAAAAATAACCTTTATAACTTTTAAAAATGAGATTAACTTGTGTACTGTTATGGAAAGATGGCAAAAAACTGATGTGAGAAAGTTAGATTACAGATCTGTATGTATAATGTGATCCTATTTTTAGTATATAAATGAGTACATATTATATGATTTTATATGCATTAATTTTGGGGGGAAATACACATCAAATGCTAATAGTGATCACTTATTTAGTTTTTAGAATTATGTGACAGATTCACATTTTCCACTTCATATATTTGGTATCGTTTGAACTCTTTATTAAATGGAAAACCCGAAAAAATAGGTAATTTGTATTACTTACTTTTTACTTGGTGTATAGTTGATTTACAGTATTGGTTTCAGGCATACAACATAATGATTCAGTATTTTTATGGATTTTACTCTTTTTAAAGATAGTTAATCTTGAGAAAGCCAATCAACATGGGTCTTAGAGATTTTTTTGACTTTCTGGAATTTTTCTGATTTTCCTTTTTAAATGTGAGCTTTTTATACCTTTTAAAAGTCAAATCCTGCAACACTTTTTTTTTCCCTCTTCCTAAACTTGTGCAACAGGAATGAGCAAAGAAATAGTAAAATGTTAATAATTTATTAAATAAAAAGGATAGGATTGTAAAAAAAAAAAACTTTTTTAATAAAAAATTAAGCTTTATAAGGCCAAAACGACTTGAGAATTGAGTACCTGAAACTTGGATTAAGATAAAGGGGGGGAAAAAAGAGACTAAGGAAGAACACATAACTTTACTGTAATTAGGGATGTCACCAAGTGGTAAAGAGCCCATTGAAGCCAGGCAGCCCAAACCAACCACAGCTCGGACACTGACCAGCTGTGTGCAACTACCTTTTTTGCATCTCAGTTTTCCCATCCATGAAATGGGATTGATTAAAAAAGAGGGTTTCTGCAAGGATTAAGCGAACACATATATTCAAAGCACTAGAAGCACTAGGACAGGGCCTGGTTCAGAGCAGCATTTGACAAGTGTCAGCTGTTATTACCTCACCCACCCCACACGTGCCCCAAAACAGCCTTTAAGGAAACTTTTTAGAAGCAGCTCACCTCGATATCTGGCAGAGAATCTTATTTCCACCATGGGAATTTTAAATTTACCCATGACAGCCTTTCACACTGAATCAAACATATTAAGCTACCCTTTTCTCTGTCTTTCCCACATGGAATCATCCAGAATAAAGCTGTGGGTGGCAAAAAAGTGGCAGCGAGCATCATTAATCTAAAATAAATTACATGATTGTTCTCGGGCTCAAGACTCCTACTTCCAAACAAATTTTCTTAACTGGAAAACTAATAGCTACATGAGTGAGACAGAGCCTTTAAAAATTCCCACTTTGACAACATTCCTTGAGATAAATTAAGAGTATTATATGACCAAGGATGGGAATACCCTGGAAGACATACAATCCAGGCCATGCCAAAGACTTCCCTTGCTAAAATAAAAACACTAATAAATGGCACTGATGCCTGAACATCCCTGCAGAACACAAATATTCAACGGATGGTGCACATGGCCCCAGCTACAGAGACCACAATTAGGCTCTAATACCCCCAAAGGGAGCAACAGTTGAAGCCTCCTTGTGAAGTACAAGGCCATGACTCTAAATGCAAGGAAGCTGCACAGTAGGTGATGCTACCTGCAAACACTCCTCTGGCTACCAGCTCAATTATTGTGAAATCTGATACCAGCATTTTCAGAACTGAAGCGGAAATAGAACTATGGACTTCAAGGGCCCATCAGCAAGCAATTTAAAGGAAAAAGCAGAGCTCTGTTTTCAAATTACACATAAAATTAAAATTGTTTAAATAGTGTGTCTCCTTTCCAACATTGGTCTGAATAGAGAAATTTTTCTAGTAAACACTGTGAATGTAAAATGTTCCTTTTATCCATAGACTTTCCTACTTTTCATATGCTTTTAAATTTTTTTTTCACCTAATTGATCTCCAATGTCCCTTCTATAATCTCGGATCATCTCAGAAGTAAAAAAAGAATGTGTAATCTGTGAACAAAGAGAAATTTAATTATTAAGAGCAGAAATTAACAAGAATTACCTTTCTGTTGTCAGTTGTCAACTTTAAAATGAATTATTTCCACCTAAAACACTATGCCAAAAGTGTTAAATAATGGATGATGAAGGTCATATTCTTAATGTTTTTATTTTCCAAGAAAATAAATGATCATGTAAGTTTTTAAGGATTTTTTCCAAGTAATTCTTTTTATTGTTCAAAATATCCCATAAATAGAGAAAATATTTGCAAAAGACATGACCAATAAAGGATTAACAGCCATCATATATAAACAGCTCATCCAACTCAACATCAAAAACAAACAACCCGATTAAAAAGTGCGTGGAAGAACTGAACAGACATTTTTCCAAAGAGGAAATGCAGATGCCAAGAGGTACATGAAAAGATGCTCAACATCACTAATCATCAGGGAAATGCAAATTAAAACCACAATGAGATATCACCTCACACCGGTCAGAATGGCTATCTTCCAAAAGAAAGAACACAAATAACAAATGTTGGCAAGGATGTGGAGAAAAGGAAAACCTCACAAACTGTTGGTGGGAATGTAAATTGATGCAGTCACTGTGGAAAACAGTATGGAGGTTTGTCAAAAAATTAAAAACAGAACTACCAAATAACCCAGAAATTCCACTCCTGGGTATATATCTGGGGAAAAAACCCACTAATTTGAAAAGATATATGCACCCCTATGCTCACTGAAGCATTATTTACAATAGCCAAGATATGGAAGCAACCTAATTGCCCATTAACAGCTGAATGGATAAAGAAGATATGGAATACATACACAATGGAATATCAGTCATAAAAAAGAACAAAGTTTTGCCATTTGTAGCAACATAGATGGACTTGGAGGGCATTATGCTAAGTGAAATAAGGAAAAAACAAACACTGTATGATATCACTTATACCTAGAATCTAAAAAATACAACAAACTAGCAAATATAACAACAAGCAATAGACTCACAGATATAGAGAACTAGTGGTTACCAGCGTGTGGAGTGAAGCGCAGGGGCAGGACAGGGGTAGGGAAGTGGGAGGTAAAACTACTGGGTGTGAGGTAGGCTACAGGGATGTACTGCACAACACAGGGGAGACAGCCAGTATTTTGTAATAACTAAAAACAAACTGTATGAAAATTTTTTAAATATGCCATAACTAACCTACTTATTTTAGTAGTAATTTTATTTGTCTGTTTTCTTACAAAGCAGAACTGCTAAATTTCCTGCCAATCAATTCTGGAAAAACATAACCAAGAAAAAGAAAATAAACCTGACAATCCTGGAAGCAGAGATTTTAACAAAGCTGCGAAAAGTACAATAATCACAAATGTCTCAGAAGTGCCTGTGGAACAGGTTGACTATGTTGTCACTTATTCTCAAGCCACAATCCCCTAAAGATCACGTAGCTATTTTTTTTTTCTTAGATTTCTTCCCATTATTTGTCATCACCAGCTCACATCCTGATTAGGGGCAGGTTTCTATGGAGTGAGAAGGAGGAAGAAACAGGAAAGAAAAAAAAACTATTGTGGTTCTTTGTGGTAGTCTCTTAAGATGGCCCCCCATCCACCCCTCCCCACCAGCACATGCTGTTCCTCCCATCAAAAGGTGGACCGTATGTCCCTCTCCCTTGAATCTGAGCTGGGTCTATGACTATTCATTCTACCAAGGAAATGCAGAAGGACCCTCCTGAGACCTCAGAGCCCAAGCATTAAATAGGCCAGGATGCAAAACTTCCTCCCTCTTGGAACCAAGCTGCCACGCTATGGGCAAGCCCAAGCAACCGCATGGAGAGGCCCATATGAAGAGAACTGAGGCCCTCAACCAACCGTCCCTGCTGAGCTCCCAGCCAACAACAGCCAGAATCATCTTACCAGCCGTATGAGCGTTCTATCTTGGAAGTAAATCCACTGACAAGCTCAAGCTCCTGACACATGGCACGCAGACAAGTCATCCCTACGGAGCCCTGCCAAGCTGCAGAATCATGAGTAAATAAATGACGGTGTTTGTCTGAAGCCATTAAGTAGTAGGATAATTCGTCTTGCAGGAACAGACAGAAGCAGAAGCAATCTTCCTGAAGAAGAATCATCGTGTCTCATTCCAGGGTGTTGCTAATTCTACCATGCTAAATTATCTTGCACCAAGCACTTAAAAACTGTGGTGGTATAATCAAGTCTTCCAAATAAAAATTAGCATGGATGTGATTAATAACTTCCTGAATCTTATGAAGCAGGAAGAAGACCCCGCACAGGCCTCTGAATCTACACATTTTCAAGCACTGAACCTGATTAAAGGTGAAGACAGCTTTCCAGTGATTTCCTGGCCAAGTTTCCAAGTACAGAAAAATACTCATCTTTGATAATAGTAGCCACAACTGAATACCATTTTACAAATTTTGTTATATATACTTTAATCACAATTTCTAAAATAATGTAATACACACACACATAAAAACACTGTACACTGCAAGAGGGATGTGAATTTCATCTTAATAAAGCACCTCCAATAAGGGTCTCCATGCTGCAAACAACCCAGGTCATCTTTGAACAGCTCCATCTTCAAAAGACTTTTCCTTATATTGTGTGAAAACTGGCCTGCCCACAGCTTCCACTCATTGACTCCCCTTTCCACAGTATCTGAAGAAAGCTTGACCATCCTGCCTGGGTCTTATTTCCTCCTCACTCAAGATACCCATCCCTGCAGCTCCTCCTCACGCAGGCACTGGGCAACCCCCATCACCTGCTGCACAGCTCTGAGTATATTCCAGCACATCCCTGTACTGGAGAAGAGGATAAGCTGCAGAGTCAGAATGCTTAGGTTTAAATCTGGGTTCTATCACTTCCTAGCCATATGAAGCTTCAATTTCAACATCTCATCTTTGGGTAGGAGCAAGGCAGGGAGTTAAATCAGGGCCTAAAATGACCATCACCTGTAGTCAAAACGACATGCAAACCTTAGTTTTCAACCCACTGTCTCTCAAAACGTCTGTCTGCATTTGAACAAGCCACCACTTCTTTGTTTAAACACCATCTCTCTCCTTCTGCCAAGCACATGTAGCAATTCAAGCTCATTAAATGAATGAATGATGCAACTTCACTAAAACAAAACCCACCTCAAGCAAGCAGCAATGGGGGTCTGGAACCCAGAAAGCCCATCAAAACTACTAGCTTTCATGGTTTTATCTATTGTGATTCTAGGAATGAAGGAGAAAATCTAATGTGATGTGTCGAGACTGGTCAGCCCAGCCGGTGCAGAACAGGGCAGACACGGGCAGTGCTGGGAGTAGTTCTTTTAAATGTCAAGCCAAGACCTTTTCTTTTTTTAATTGAAGTACCGTTGATTTATAATGTGTTAGTTTCTGGTGTACAGCAGAGTGATTCAGTTACACACACATCTATTTTTTCTTTACAGGTTATTGCAAGACAGTGAATATAGTTCCCTGTATAATACAGCAGGTCCTTGTTGTTTATGTATTTTACATATAGTAGTTTGTATCAGCTAATCTAAAACTCCTATCTTATTCCTTCCCCACCCCGCTTCCCCCCGGGTAACTGTAAGATTTTTCCTTTGAGTATGTTTCTGTTTTGTAAGTTCAGTTGTATCACATTTTAGATTCCACATATAAGTGGTATCATATGATATCTTTCTCTGACTTACTTCACTTAGTATGACAGAATCTCTAGGATGCCAGGACCCGATTATCTTCTACTTCCTTCAGTTGGCAGAATAAGGAGGGCTGGAAATCCACCCCCTAAAGCACTATGGAGGAGACTGGCTCCTCTTCCAGGGAACCCCGCACAGTGCCCATCAGAGGCGGGTTCATGCTCACCTGGAAGTACTCATCCTCCTCAGCCGGCCCAACCCATCCTCACAGGCAGAAAAGGGGAAAGTTGTTTTGCCCAACCCCACCCCACCGCATATTAAACACATTTTCTTTTCACCATCCCACGGAGGCCTGCCCCATCGCCTGCACAAGTGTAATTACCCTCTTAACTCAATTTCTGCATTTGTTCAGGAGTAGCTGGTCAGTCAGTCACCCAGGGGTACTGCTGAAAACCGGAATAAAATGTATTCCACCCCAGTGCCGACAACTACTGATTAAAAAGCTCCACGGCTTTTTTTTAATGTAACGATAGTTACAGTCACCGGCCTGGTCAAAACATCTGATTGAGGGAGAGCCCGGGCAGATTTCCCACTTGTGACTGGTGGTAACCTCCACCCCAGGAAGCACGGTCCATGGGCCTGTGTCTGCGTGGCCAGTGGGAGGACGTCTCTCTCTGACCTGCCACTGTGCCCAGCTCCGTGCAGGAGTGTGCGGCTGTAAGGAGGGGAGTCCTTAAGGCCATTTCCTCCGGGCCACTTTGGTCCTTTTACGACATTTCAGGGAAAGGAAAATTTTCCCTTTCCAATAACCACTGTTTGGCAAAGGCTTGCCATACTCTCGCCTGACCACGTCCCGGGCAACAAGAAGCCACTGGCAGATCCTTGTCACCGACACAAGGCAGTACCTGTGTGCTGAGTGACAAGGGTACATGCTGCCATGCACGTTCCAGTAGAACCATGGGGTAAATAGTTGGCCTCTTGCCGGGTGAGCCCAGCAAAACCCACTGAGAACACAAACGACTGAGTCATAGACCTAAGGCACAGAGTCCTTCATGCCACTTACTACTTACACTTCAAGCAAGACATTTCCTCATCATCCATCCTAACACCAAAGGAAGGACGACCCACTGAGAAAGTATCTCCAGCAGGAGAACTGGGCCCCAGCTGCATTCACATGATTTAATCTCAAGGCGGTGGTTCTCAGTGTGGTCCCCCTGGACCAGCAGCATCAGCATCACCTGGGGTCTTACCAGATACGCCAGCTCTCGTGTCCTGCTTCAGACATGCAGGGCCCAGTGCTCTGTGCTTTAACAAGCACTCCTGGTGATCCTGATGCATGAAACATTTTGAGAGCCAAGGTCAAACCTGAAAGTTACTGTCTTAAGGTTCTAGAATCTACGCAAAGGGCACTTCCGGGGTGACCAGCGTTTATTAGCTGCAAAGCAGTTTGGGGCTTGGAGCAAAAGGCAGAGTCCAGCAATCCCACAGCATGAGTGGAGTCAGGGTTGTTCAGGACAGTAAGCATCATGGGCAGCTCAGGGGTTGAAGGTCCAAGTCACAGGAAGGATGGGTGGCTACAAGGCAGAAAAGCCGTCCTGAACTGTGGCTTGAAAGGTAAGAACACTGACAGCTTCTGAGAGGCGCTATGCCGATGAACAGCCACAACCCACTTGCAACATTTTATAAAAAATGAAAGCCTCTCTTCAAATGCAATGTTACACTGAAGCTTAACTGATCAAGCAGGGGTGAGTGAGTGAGCACCCTCCCCACCCTGCTTCTCCTCTTACCTCTCCCCCCTTTGTAGCCCGATACACTTCAGTGGAAGCCTGAGGTTTCTGAGCACAGCTGGAAAAGCAGGAGCTCCCCATTAAACATGCTGATGCCGGGGCCCACCAGACCTACTGAGAGGAGCTGGGGACGGGGTCTAGGGACCTACATTTTTCAGACTCTCCAGCCAGCTCAGAGCCATTAAGCAGTGCTAATAGGGCCTGGACTTCTACGTCCGAATCATTTGGGGGAGCCTGTTAACCATGCAAATTCCTGGACCCTTCCCAAGCTCTACTAAGGCTGGTTCTCGGAAGTAGAGCCCAGGAACCTGCACTTGTCAGGGGGTTCTCCCGTGCATCCAGCATAAGCAGCACTCTGGCCTGAGGACAGACGACAGACTCCATCCCTCCAATTTCCACTCCCAGGCTGTCTATCCATATCCCGCCACCACCCCCTCACCTCTCCCCCACCCAATCTCTCAACTCTCTCTCTCCGTCTTTCACTTTCTCAACTGAAAATATAAGGAAAACTTATCCCTCCTGACCTTACTGAGACGCGGAGTGCTCCTGGCCAGTTCCTGAGCCTTCACTCCCAAAGCCTGGGTGTCAAGTCACACCAAGATGCTGGAGGAGCAGGTAAGAGGCTTGTTTTGGGGCGGACGCCTTTTCGGTCTCATCCCTGACGAGTAAGAACAGGAACTGCTGACCACCAGGCGCCAGCGCTTAGACAGGTGCTTCTCAGCGTGGTTTGCGTGATTAGAATCCCCTGTGGATCTTGAAAAACAAAGCGTCTAGGCCCCACCCAACCCCAGAGATTCTGACTTAATTGCCTTGGGTGGGGGCAGGGCGCTGGTCTTTTTTAAAGGCCTCTCAGATTTTAACACACAATGGGAGAAGAAAACCACTGTTGAGTGCAGGGCTTCTCAAACGTGAATATGCAGGATTCTTGTTACAGTGCAGATTCTGATTCAGGAGAGGCGGGGGTGCCCGAGGCCCTGCGTTTCAACAACCTCCAGCTGACGCACTGGTCCACGGCGCACAGTTTGAATAGCAAGGATCTCGTGGTTCTCAAACTTCACCTGGAGGCCTTGTTCAACTACAAAAGCCTGGGCCCACCCTTACAGCTTCTAATTCAAGTTGCCTGTGGTGGGACCCTAAAATTTTCATTTCTAACAAGTTCCCAGGGGGTGTTCACAGATGATCCAGTGAGCACACCTGAGAACCACAGAGACCATGGTCTCAAACACTGGCGTACAACAGGACAGTCTGGGGAGCTTTCAGAAACAGAAGTCCCCAGACTGAACCCAGATGATTCCTAGGCCTGGGGAGAAGCCCACGGTCTACAGCTCAGAAAGCCCCGCAAGGGACTCCCGGGAGCCTCGAGGCCAGGGACCACATTCATGTCTAGAATTTGCATCCTGCAAATACAATCACGTATCTGGTGCTGATAGCAAGCTTTACCAGAAACAGAGTCTGGTTGTCATAAACGCACGGGGTTAGAAGAGAAAGACAAAGCCCAGAGAAGCTTTTCTCAGGAACAACATCTATATGTAAAATGGAGAGCAACATGGCGGGGTAGTTTATCAGCTGCACAGGCGTGAGATTCAGGAGACTCAGGTTGGGATTCCGGCTAAGCTCTAACATGGGGGCAATGATACCTCCTTTGGAGGTTGTTGAGAAGACAGGAAATAATGTACATAACATACTTAGCAGAGGGCTGTCATTCAGTCAAATCATGTATCCATGACAGTTCTAAAACCTTAGAACTGGATGTTTAGCCTCCAGCCAATAAAGGAAACTCCAAGACCGGTAGCACAGCCTCGCTTAGACATGCAGTATCTCAGGCCCACCCCAGACCTTCCGGATCAGATCTGCATCTTGCACATGACCCCCAGGAGATTCCTATGCACATTAATTTGAGACCCACTGACTTACAATAACCCTACCAGCTATGGAGTATATCAGTGGTCCTCAACCTTGCCAAGTTGTAATCATCTGAGGGCTTTTAAAAAAATATTAATGCAAAGTCCTATTCCCAGAGAATCGGATTGAAATGGTTCAGGAGGTAGTCTGAGAACTAGGATTTTTTTTAAATCTTCTTAAAGAGATTCTAATGTGCAGCAAAGGTTGAGAACTACTAGTACAGAATAAGTGCAGGCTTGGGGGTCAAATGGATGGGTGTAATCCTGCTTCTGCCACTCACTGGCTGTGTCATCTTGGACAGGTTACTTAATCTCTTTAGTACCTCAGTCTCCTGATCTATAAAGTCAGTATAATAATAATGGTACCCATCTCATAAAGACACAAAGGATAAAATGAGACATAATCCCTGGAGATGCTACCCCAAAAGGTAAAGACCCCGGTTCTCGTCACACCTGAAAGACAAGTTTGTAGACACAGCGAAAAGATTTAAAAAGATATATTTAAAAGGAAAGGAAAAGTATAGCCCCAAGAATGGGAGGCGGGCTGATCCAAGGGAGAAACAAGTGGTGGGTTTTGTCTCCCCTTTCTCTTATACCCTCACTCAGAGGTAGTCCTCTGACTGATTGACGGCTCTTATCCCTGGAATGCTTAGTCATGTCTGGGCCGTTTGCACATGTCCTTACCCACGGTGCACACAGAAAAACCCTAAACCACAATGTTAATTATAATACAACGAACATTGGTCATGTCCGGTTAAGTCCTTTCTGCTACCACACAGTTGTGGATGTTGGGTTTTAATCAGATTTTTTTTTTTTTTTTTTTTTTTTTGCTGTTTCTCATTTAGAAGTAAAGCCCCTTTATGCTGGAGGCAGGCATAATGTCGTCTTCTGGACCACCCTCACTCCCCTCCACCTACCTGCCCAGTGCCCCGACTTGTCTAAGTACCTAACAAGAACACACAGAACTGTGGCAGGCACAGTCAGTCCACGCGAACTAGGATCAACTGCTGTTAACTTGAGCAGGAATATTTAGCTTCTACTTCAAGACTTCCTGAGACAAGGAGTTCATGCTTCATGTTTCAGCGTTTTTTCTCTGTGGGATGCTTATTAGAAAGTGCTAACAAGTATGAGGGCATTGCAGTAATCACTCAGGTTGGCCTTTCCCACAATTCAGCTCTGAGCTCTGCAGCTGGATGGTCCCCAAATGACCCTCTACACACACGTACCCCCAGACACACACACTCTCCCGGTTGAAGACCCCTTCTGTCTGGGCCATCCCTGGGAATGCATCCCAGAGGTCCTGTCCTGGGATGAATGCACCACTTCAAGCAGCAGGAACGCTCAGCACCAAGCAGCAAGCTCTGCCTCTGATGAGCAGTGTGCGCCTGGACCAGCCACAGCGCCCTGGGCCTCGGCTTCCTCCTCCATCACACAAGGAGTCAGGCCAGGCAGTCCCCGAGGTCCCTCCAGCACCACTGTTCTTGAGTTCCCTGGGGTCACAGTGCCAGGACGAGGTGCTCACAAAGGACTGGCTTGTGTTTTCACCTCATCATCTTCAACTGAACAAAAAAGGCAGCCCTCTTCCCACTGCCTGCTCAGCACAGACGGTTGACTGACACTCCTGCAGTCTCTTAGTGATCAGCCTGTATGCTGAAATTTAACGACAGGCTTTCTCTAAAAGTCGTCTAAATATAGACACATTCTCTGGGTGAGCAGAGGATTTCCTGAAGGGTTTTTCTAAGGAAACTAACAGACCTAAATAATAGATGGTGTTTGGTTTGTACTTGTATATACGAGTGTGAGTGCGAGTTTGCGTGTGTATGTGTGTAAAAACAATGCGGTGACTGTGCTGGGTTTTCTCCCTGAGACTCTAAGACACCGGCAATCATTCGTCAGGCTGTCTCCGCTAATTTTACTTTCACTGCATCTCTTGAATTCATTCCTTTCTTTACTTTTAAATGAGCCTGTTTTTGGTTCTGGCTCCTCCTGCAACACATCAAAGGCTGGACTGCACGCCCAGCGCATTCAGGACTCCCACTGCATGCCCTGCACACTCCTTTGGGTGCCGTGACCTTTCCACCTCCACAGCCTGCCTCCCCCTCTCCCTGGAGGGCCACCCAGCTCCTCCACCTCAACACATCCAGCACTGGACCCCCTCCTGCCTTCCCTCCTTTCCCACAAAGACCTGAGTTGTTGCCCTCTCTCCCCTCTTCCCCCTGCCCCAAACATTAAACCTGACTCTACCTCCTGGATGGCATCCCTACATCCTCTTTTCCATTCCCCACGACCACTGTCGTTTCCCTCACGCCCTTTCTTCCCTGGAGCACCGCCTCTGAAGCACTGTGTCTTCCTCTACATATCGCCCTGCACCCCGAAGAAGGATCTGCCCCTGCCGCTCCGGCTCCTCTAAGCCTATCGAATGCATAAATCCTAACAGCTGCCATTCATCAAGCCTTGGCTCCAGGCAGAGGGCCAGCTTCCTCAGTTACCTGGCCTGCAATCCTCCCGATGTGCACATCTCCAGTTTTGGACCAGGAAGCTGAGGCTCCATGACAACACCTGGATTCCAGTCCAGTGGGACCGCAGTGCTGCTGGACAGATAACTGACATGGGGAAGCCAGCCTCTAGGAGCTCTTGGCTCAGCCTACCACACAGTCTTTATCACCTTCCCTTCCTCCAGAAGCATCCTATAAGCTGAGCACACCCACACCTTATGGACACAACTCATGCTTCCCACCCCCGGGCTCAGCTCACCCAACTCAACTCCATCCGCGTGTTGCTCTGGAAGTTCTCTAACGCAGCCGAGTTTGACACAGACCTCTCTCCTTTGAACCCCACGGCACTTGGTTTCCCTCTTATACCAATCTGTGTGCTTTTCTAATCTGTTTCACATAGCAGCATACTCTTGGGTGGCAGAAACCAACTCATCTTGGTGTCCCCACATCTCCCACCCTGGCACTGAGAGCGCCTCCTACGTAACTGATCCTCAACAGACACCTGCTGAATTGAGCAGACGCTGTAAGACCCTACCAAGGAGAAGGTGCTGAAAAACATAAGACTCGGAAATTACATACCATCATCCTACCCCTACCAATATTTTAAAGGATTCCTCACGTACGTGAGGACTCTTTTTGTCATCTACGAGTAGAGGCGAATGATACTAGCAAATGAATGGAAGTTATAAAGCAGCATATTTAAGCTCTACAGAATCAACTTATTTTTTTCACAGCAAATTGTCTATTTTAAGAAAAGGGTTGGTCATGAAGGAGTGAGCTCCCTGTCTCTAGAATGACTCCAGGACAGACTAAGCGTCCTGTGGCAGAGGTGCCTGAAGGACTCCTGGGCGGGAGTAGGCATGGGGTAGCTAGGTTAGATGTCTGAGTTCCTAGATCATTTCCAAATAGGATTCCAGCCGCCCCCTTCCCACTGTCAGGACACCCACGGAAGAGGATAGGCATGTTCTGTCATGTTAACTGAAACAAGTTCCCTGAAGCCCTACTCCATGTCACTTAGCCAAGCATCAATGTATCACTTAACCCTGAAGTAGTGCAACAATAAAAAGTTAAAGCAGTCGGTGAGGTCATCCACTGATCCCAAAACCTTATTTTTATCATGAAAGTCTACGTGTGACTTTCAAACATTTTCCAAAGCCACCAAAAGCCAGCTGAACATTTAGACACTTTAAGTGGTTATTATTTTGGAAACTTTAGCAAAAAGTTAAATTTACAACTATGAGCCGAGAAATATATCCAAATCATTAGAATCACGAAAGTTCGTTTGCAGGTAATGATGATAGTGGATGATGAATCAGAAAGTATGATTAATGCAATTCTGGACACCGGACATTCATTTAGAAACGTCCTGGCTTCCTTGTTTGTATAGAGGTGAGTTTCCCTGCCTGTCACACGGGAGACCAGGGTTCGTTTCCCGGAAAAAAAAAAAAAGTATTGGCTTAAATGCTCTGTAGTTACAGGTATTTATGTGGGCAAATATTTAAAAGGAAAGATAAGCTAATATGAGATCATATTTTGTTTTGCAACTTTTAGCAACAAGTTCTGTGATGGGAGACAAAAAGCAAAGTGAGTAACAAATTTAAGCAAAAGAAAATAAGCACTCCCTTCTTCTCAAGATTTTGTCATCACACTTTCAAAACTCTGCTACAGCTATCTTTATTAACTGCGTAATCCTCCTTGGAGCCAGGGGTAGTAGCTATTATAGTCTTTGAAAGTAAACTGTTTATCTGTGAGAGATGAACTGTCCACCGTGAGTGATGAACAAATGCCAACGCTTCCCAAGAGAAAGGATGGCCCTCGACAGCCTTACGCAGTTAGAGAGGTGACTAAGCTCTTGGTGGAAACCTCTGACATGCACCTTTCTTTACGTGGCACCCAAAAGCTTAGCTATTTTGTCTCAGATGAAAATGCTGTGCAGACAGGTAGAATCCTAATACCAAACTGAGTCATAAAAATGACTAATGAAACTTATGACGTTTCCCCACACAGCTGCTTTGCAGTGCTGCGCTATGAATCAGACCAAGTAATCCGAAGATGACTCCCACACACACGTTCATTTGTTTAGCAGTTTATAAAACAGTCATCAAAGAGGGCATTCAAGAAACCTAGATGAAAAGCATCCAAATTCATGAAAATGTGGTTAGTGACCCAGACACCAGTCTTCATGTAAACAATATAAGCAAATAGTAAAGAATAATATGACTCCAAACCAACAGTGTTCAGCGTTGGGAAACTCACTCCATGTGTTTCTAATTGAAATTTTTAAAGTGGAACTCCCATTAGAACTTTATGGAAAAGTTACTGAAACTAAAATCACATTAAAAAATTGAAATGTTTACCTCCCCGATACTTTATCTCAATGAGATCTGACATAAACAGCCATCACCAGGTTGAAATCTGAAAACTAAATGTGAGCTCTAGGAGCCCTCCAGGCTGGCAGAACACCCAGAGGTCATGGCAATACCCAGGAGACACGAGAGACTGGGAGCTAACTGGCCAGAGACCTGTGCAAACTGCGAATGCACAGAATGTCGGCGGGCACAGTAAGCATTAGATCAAGAAAGCAGCTCCCAAAATGGTAAAATGCAGAACCTACACTTGGGTATTATTCTTGCTCAGAAATTAACAATAGTTAACACTTAACCTACTTCTAGGTAAATGTTTTTTAACAACGGTTCCCATATTTTCATTTTGTACTGAGTATGCAGATGGTGTAGCCAAGTTGGTTGTGATAAGACCACTTCAAACCCCTAGATGCAGCGAGACCTAAAGCCAGCTTCACCCTTATGTCTTCCAGTTCTCTGGCCTTAAACAGCCTCTTTTCCTTTAGTCTGTGTATTTTCCACTTACAACCACAGGTCCTGCTTAGCTCAGCCTCAGGGTCCACCCCTCTCCCACCCTACCCTGCAGACACCCGCTCCACCCAGCTCGAGCTGCCTCTGCGTGATCCTCCAGTCACTTCACATCCTCACCAACATCATCCTAAAAGTCCTACCTGATCCCCTGCCCAGGCTGCGGAGAGTCTACACTTCCCTCAGAAACACGGATGAATCACATTCAATCTTCTATGTTTATAAGACCCAATTGTGCCAACAGGGTCAGAAAGATGCGAAAGATGCATGCATGCATTCATTCACTCAGAAATATTCTTTGTGAGTATCTACTATGCATTTAGGCACAGGAAAGATTAAAGGAACCTTCTGGCACCCTGCAACTGACAGCAGAAAACACCTTTAGAAAGCTTCAAATTATCTGTGACCCTCCTTCAGGAACAGAAAGGCAGAGAAGCTTAAAGGTGTGGAAGGGGAAAGAAGCCAGATAGGGAAGGAGTGGAAGAGACAACACTCAGGTCTTCCCTAAGGTTTCCAGAAGAAACCAAGAAGTACCCCCAGAGGGTCACACAGGATGCCATCCACCCCTGAATGTCCCCATTCTCAACCCTCAACATCTCCAGACCCTCCAGCAAGACCCCTGCCATCCCACAGGGGCCTGGAGCCCAGAGGAGAAGAGGGGTCCCCAAGGGTATTTAACCCCAAACTATAACGCCAGCTCCAAGGGAAAGGGTCTTCTTTGTTTCTGAGGACGATACCTGTCTGGTTAACAGAAGGACGTTTCACTCAATTCCATGAGGGTGGAAGGACACACAATCCCGCAACTCCAAGAGAGGACTTGAAGCTCCCTTTCCCATAGACACATCTCCAGGCACGGTAGCTGGGCTCTCAACTAGGCCAAGCACCACCCGTGGCCCCTGGACCGAGTTCTCCTATGAAGCAGTGGGGCGCAGAGAAGAAAAGGAACTAGATCTGGATCTGAAACCTGCTGTGAGAATTTAACCCTCCCAAACCTCAGCTCTTTCATCTGCAAAGTAGGTGTTAAGACGGTAGCTCAACACAGGCTTGTGCGTCTTCCCGGAAGGAATCCCTGTGGAGCAGTCAGCACAGTGCCTGGTCCAGCAAGGCCTCAGTGCGTACCCAGTGTCACTTGGAAATGGAAGACCCCGCATTAGAAACCCCAGCTTATGAAGATCCTTTGAGGACACCATTCGTACAAAAGTAGGAGGCGCTCTGGAGTTCCAGCTCGAAAACAGCTTTGCCTTTCTATGTTTTTATACTAACACTTACATCCATGCTAATTCAACAAAATTAAAGTGAGAGATCTTATCCAAAACACATGACTAATTATAGTTAACATTTACTTAAGGCTTTTCTTTCAAGTAAGTCTAAAATGTGTCTTACAGGTTATTATCAAACTCTAGGGAATAACAGGGTTTGTTTGTTTTTTTAATACTGCCTTTTTGTAGCGAGAAGTCATCAGAAGCCACAAGGCCTGGGGAAGTCACTTCTCTGCCCTTGGCCCTTACTCCCCTCCTCTGCAAATAAGAGGTTGAGAAAACATGAAAACATGACCCCAAAAGACCCCTTCCATTCTCCCATCCCAGTCCCACAGGCCCACAAGCCAAGCCCACTCCACAGGTGCAGCTGAGAAACTGCTCTCCTGTTTTGAAAAGCCATCAGCAAAGGAGATTCCACAAGATCACAAGATCAGAGACGCCCTTCAGAGCCATGCGTTCTACCACCAGCTGAGTGATGAAAAATGTCAGGAGAGATCAAAGGGGAACCTGAAATGTATTCAGATCCAAAAAAAGAGACTTGGCCAAAAGCACATGTGATATCAGTGGCAGAGTGGGATGATCACTTGCAATAAAGCAGAAGCAGACAGTCTTGTGCTTGTCCAGGTACACGTTGGACAGAAGATAAGCACTGATCCTCTTTGGACTAACATACGTAGCAACTCAGAGCTGTGGGTGAGGCCACCCTGTCACTGACACCACCTTGCAACATGGTAGATACCGTCTGTAAACAGCATCCGTGGAAAGAGTCCTTAGAGGACCTCTCGAGTGCCCCTGGTTAAAACCTAAAAACATAACAAATGTAAACTGTTGTCTTCATTATCCCCAAATCCCTCTCAATAAGAAAAAAACATTGTAAAGTAAATGGCTTAGAAGAAAACTATTCAGGACTCTCTGACAATCTGGTTTTTTGATTCAGTGATCCAATATAGGACTTGAATGAAAGGGAAGGATTATCAGAGGATGCTTCCGAGGCCCTGTGATTCATAATTTATTGTTCTTAAAATAAAATGTAATGCTGTCCACTTTGGCCATGGAACTTACCACAGGAATCTGCGATGGTGCCTTATTATTCCACTGCAATGGTATTCCTCCTCTTCAATAAAGACTTGTGGTTAAAGCAAATCCAAACCCTCCAAACTGGAAAACACCTTTTCCAGCCAAACTATCAGGTCAGCACCATCCATGAATAAAGAGTATTCCCACCAAAGAGACCCCCCAAGTCCAAATTCTCCCTATCCTCAACAGCCACTTCAAACAATTCCTACGCTAATATTCTCCCAAGGGAGAGCAACACCCTTCCTTCAAAGCCCCACTCCTGCAGGCTGGGAGCTACCTGAAGACACAACCACGCTTTATCCATATTTGCATCTCCAGTGTTGGGCAAGGGGCTGACGCGCAGACTGCGTTCACTAGGTGCTTGTTACACGGGTGAATGAGCCTTGGCTCTGGGCTGCTCTTCTGGCATCTGCACATTCTTCCTTACATCAATTTCCTATTGATATCTAACAAATTATCACCATGTCAATGGCTTAGAACAACACACAGTTATGATCTCACAGTTTCTATGAGTCAACAGTCTGGGCACAGATTAATTGGGTCCTTGCTTGAGGGTCTCACAAGGCTATAACCAAGGTGTTGGCAGGGCTGCAGTCTCATCTGAGGCTCAAGTGGGGAGGAATTTACTTCCAAGATCATTCAGGTTGTTGAGAGACTTCATTTCCTTGTGGCTGTTGGACTGAGGGCCCCAGCTCCATGCTGGCTCCCAGCTAGAGGCAGCCCACAGTTTCCTGCCACATGGCCCTCTGCATGCACAAGCCACAAGTCCAACAGGGCAGATTACTTTCTCCAAGCCAGCAAGAAGTCTCTCACCCCAGTCAGCTACGATGGAGTTGTATATATCATAACATCAAGGAAGTGACATTCCAGCACCTTCGGCATATTCTGCTGATTAGAAGCAAGTCACAGGTTCTTCCCACACTCAAGAAAAGGGAATTACACAAGGGTGTGACCCACTGGGGTTACCTTAGAGTGCGTCTGCCACACTCCTCGTGTTATGGCCATCTTGGCCTTTCCACTGGACTGTCAGGACCACCAAGCAGGGTCTTAACTGTCTTCTTAGCCCACAGCACAATGCCTTCTATATAGTAGGCACTTCATAAAAAGTTAGTAAATTAAAACATAAAATATAGTCCTCTAAGGACATACAGAGATAGCTCAGCTATAAAAACGATAATAGTTGTTATAGAAAAAGAAGGTGGAGGTGGTTACCCATACTAAGACCAAAGGAGTGAGAGCTAATTTTTTTAAATCCATTATTTTTAAGCCACTCCTCAAAATTTTAACACCGTTTTCTAGTTGTGGCCTTGCCTACATGATATTTAAACATTTGGATGAGTCATCAAAAGTAACATCCAGGTATTTGGAAATAACTACATGCTCGCATTGGGAACAAAAGAAAAAATATTTACTTTTCCCTAGGTATGTCTTACTACATAACTGATGATCCAAATAAGCTCCGCCCCCCCCCCCAAATTTCTACTTGGAGAAAAAGCAGGTATTTTTTACAGACCTAATTTTTCTTCAATACTCAGGTAAAGTGTTTTTGCACTCATTTATTCTGTAGAAAGGGAAAAAAAGATGTGTGATGGGGAAAACACTCCCTATTTTACACATCGAGCAAACCAACTCCTTCAGCACTTTCTACAAAGGCTCCTAGCCTTACAATCGGCAATTTCTTTGCTAAATACACATCTCATAAAAGTGTGTGTCATTGCTGAAATTCTTAACTGGGCTGTTTCCAAAGATCTGATGCATTCCTCCAGCAACTTCCAGGAATGAGTCAGCAGGACCCCAAGGAACGGCCAAGCAGCGCTGCCTTGTCCCTTCTCCATCTGAAAGTCCTCATTTACACACAAGAAAGCTTCGTTCCTTCCAACGCTGAGGGCATGTTCTGGACCAGAGCTTGCTCTTCATCTCACTTTTAAACTATCTGGGAAATGAGTAATGGCACATGCCCCCCCAGCGAGATGTCACATTCACTCCTATTCCTTTTATTAATTTTGTAATAACTTTCTCATCATTCCTTGCCTTTGACATCTTTGATTCCAGCGCACCCACTTTAAACCCAGGGTCCTCGAGCTTTGGTGTGGATCAGTCAGCTGGGTGCTTGTGAAAACGACGGTCATGGGCCCCCCCTCCAGTTTCAGTGTGGCAGTTCTTGGGTGAGGTCCCACAATCTGCATTTCTTACACATCCCATGGGGGGCTGCGGTGCAGAGGGGGGTCCAAGCACCACACAAAGTAGATAGATGTTACTTTGAAGAATATGAAGATGTGTGATTTCAGCATCGTCCACCGTAAAGAATACAGTACAACCTGGAAGGCCCTAAGGCACAAAACTCCCATTCACTAGACGGCAAAACAGCTTCTCCAGGTCTCCTCAGTGACTGCACACATCAGCCTGGGTGTCAGCGTGCATGACTGCACCTGATCAGATCCCAGCGTTCCCATCTGAGATGGGGGAACGGCTCCATTCCATGGGGAAGGGGGAGAAAACATAAGCTTCTAGTTTCCAAGGCCTGGAGTCCAAAGGAGCGGATTTCCTTCCCCCATGGGTGATCAACAGAAGGGGCAGGGGCCGTCAAAAGGAAAGGAGATGAGTTCAGCAAGAGCAGTGGTTCTCAAACCACAGCTGTATCTGCACCCCCTGGAAGCAGCGTTAAAACAGAGTGCTGGGCCCCAGCCTCAGAGTTTCTGATTCAGGAGTCCAGGTGGGGCCTGAGAATCTGCATTTCTAACAAGTTCCTTGGTGATGCTGCTGTCCAGAGACCATGTTTTGAGAACCACCAGGTCTGTGAAGTACCACTTAAGCAGTCTGTTATTATAGGAAGGAATGGGGCAATTTTACCAGCGAAACAGCCTCTAACACTCAACACTGAGCATAAAAAACCGTCACCCAGGAGGTTTGCTGTAGCAGACAGTCCCTCATAACAAAAGGAACCGCTTACCGACATAATCTTAGGGTCCACTGGGTTAAATGAATTTCAGCTGGTCTTTCCCTCAGAAACAAGCATGACCCCTTTCAACCACCACTATAAACTACAGAAAAATATAAAGACATCATTAAGAAGTCCATCAAAACCCCCAGTAGTGTTCAAGCAACAATCTCCTACGAAAATGGAAAACTTACTAATCAAGCAACCTTCCTGAGGGTCTACTGTATACGCAGAACCACCACGTAGGCCAACTTCCCACCGGATAAAAAGTTTACAACAAAAACAGGGTCCCTGCCTTTATTTTAACTGATCATCTGTATTATCTCACCTCCAATTTTGGACTAAAAACATAACCTTTTCCCTATTAAAAGAAGAAAGAAATTAAGCTTGCTCGAAAGAAGGATTCTTATCTCTGCGCTCTACTTTAAGGAAAATAAGGCAAATCACTTGTGTGTGGGAGCGGGGAATTAAGGTGAAGATTTAAGTATTTTTGCTTATTTTCAAACTAACTTCCAGGAGATGCCCCCTCCTGGATACCATAAACCATCGGTAAACAGGATGATCAATATTAAGACATGACACATAAGATCTGTGATCCTCCAAAACCCACTGAAGTACATTAAGCACTCTAATTTTCAAGACGAGAAATATACCAACACATTATAGAAAAAAATTTTCACCAACAATTGAAAATTTTTCACAAAACAGTAGAAAAACTTCATTAATAATATCATCCTGGGTTTATAGGGCTCTTTGGTGAAGCAAGTTCATAACCTCACTTTATTATCTTTACTACCAACCAAGTGGGAGGTGTAGCCAATGGGTGTTATCAACCCCACTTACAAACAGAATCGCCCAGCAGAGGCTGCCTTGGCACCTACCTCAGACTCATCCCACAGTTTGTAAGATGGGGTGGGGGGAAGCACTGAAAAAAACCTCCAAACAGCATTCAAATGTACTCCAAAAAATGTACACTCTTACTTTAACACATGCTAACCGTGCTCTGTGAACATTCTACCATTGCCAGATTGGGATTTTTATCTTTAAAGTTTTTTCAAGGGTCTAACCTTTTATTTTTTATTTAGCACCATGTGAAGATCCCCCCCTAATTTGCCTTTTAACACAGCAGCAGCCACAGCCTTTTCTTTTTCTGACCCTCCAACTCTCATCCTATGTCCGGGCCTCGTGGCTCCGGCGACAGTGCGGCTCCTGCCACAGCTCAGCAGAGGCATGGAGGCCCAATCCGCATGGGGCTGGTCTGGCCAGCTGGGTCCAATGCAGGCAGCGGGGCTACGACAATAATTTGTGTGTGGTCTTGGGTACTTCACTGTTCTATATGCAGTTTTTCTCATCAATAAAAAAATAGCAATAAAGGAGACTGAATTTTCGATTTGAAACATTCTTTTCCATGCCTTTCAAAGAAGTGCTGGAAAATACCAAATGCCATATTATGTTTATTCCTTATTAATAAAATCCACTTGCATTTATAAGTCCCCTATTTATGGCCTTTCACAGTCTACAAAACCTGACTGGGGAGCCAGCCCTGTCTCCCTGATCACCTATTACTCTAGACCTCACTGACAACCCAGCAAAACTCACTTCTGAGTCCCTGCACAGGGCCAGGCCTGTTCCCACTCCCGGGCCTCTTTGCTGTTCTCTTGGCCTAAAAGGCTCTTCCTCCAGACCCTTTCATATCACAGCTCTCATAAGTCACTTCCTTACAGAGCCCTGTCCTTACTACGCCCCCTCCTCCAGCCACCACGCTCTAGCCTATCATCCTATGTTATTTTCTTCATAGTACTTAACACCCACTGTGCGCCAGTACCTAGCACACAGGGGCTCGGTGAAAGTGCAACAAATGAATCCATTCATTCATTCAATCATTCCTTCCTTCCTTCCATAAAAGTCCACGTGCTTACTAGGTACTGAGATAGAAAGACAGCTGTGGTGCAGTCCCTGCCCTCACAGACAGAGTTCACATTCAAGCTGGGAAGCACACACATGTGGACACACGCACGACTGTGACACAATGTGGGAAATGTTAAGACAGAAGAGGATCTGCATGCCTGACAGTCACAAGAATGACCTGAATCAGGCTGGATGATGAACGGCCCTCTCCCTATTCATTTCATTCAGGCTGAAAAAAACCTCAGAGAACTTAAGTAACTGATCTGCTTGAACCTTCACAGCTACTGGCGGAGGCAGAAGTGCCCCAACTCTTGAACCAATGTAGTACATGATCCATCAAGGTGAGGTGGTATGTCTTAACTGATTTAAGTAGCTTTTACAATGAACTGTTTTGAAGATGCTAATTGTTAACAATCCACTTGATAGGGTGTTAAGACAAAATACACATGGGTGAAAGGATGGAGATTCTATTTTCACTTTGTAAGAACAATAATAAAATGAAGTAGTACCTGCAAGATTGAAAGTAAGATTGGAACTGCTTGATAATCCTATAAGAAATACAAACATTTTTAGGTCTACAAAGACAAAAGATCCTTATTATTGTATGTTCCTTATTTTATTATCCTATTTCCTCTAGTGGCTTTTTACGGGTTACATCTTATTTCCCCTGTGAAGATTCCCCCTTAATTCATTACCAAAATATCTCCGAAGGTTCTCCTCCAAACATTTAGTTCTCATCTTTGAATAAATGATCGGTAAAGTTGACCACATCAACTTAAGTTAAAAACACCTTCCTCCAATTTATCTTCCCACCCACTGACCAAACTCATCCTTCCTCTGGTCCAGCAAAATGGAGAGCATGTGTTCAAAAACCAGCCCATCCATCTCCTAATTTACAAAACACGACATTTTGCAAACTGTTTACTCATGTCCGTGCCAACAATATTACTCAAGCGTGGTGGAGTGGAAAAGCCACAGGGAATAGTGTCGTTGGCCAAGAGAAGTATTTGGGGATCTAAAATTACAGGGAAAATCATACAACATTCATTTTACTTAGTCCCAAATCTCTATCAGATGATGTTGAGCAAAAAGACTCTAAAATTGGCTGGGAGAAAGGAAAAGCTGTCTTAAAGTTTAAGCCATGCCAGGATAGCCTTCAGAGAGAAAGCAGGAGGAAACAAAATAAGGTGGTGTGCCCTGAAAAGCTGTCATAATACCCAGTGTCCGTCGGGCAAGGGATACGCACACAGGGAAAATAGTGGAAAGAAAACTGAAGGGGAATGATTGCCTGAAGGTGAGAGGAAACCAAAAAGGAAGTAGAGTTCTTTATGCAGTATTTGGAGGACAGTATTTACAACACTGATGCTGGTTCGATTCAACTTGACTCGATTCAGGTAGCATTTGTACTATGGCAAGGAACAGGGTCTGGGTATTTAAAGCGACACAGAAACCCTGCTTCTCCAGAGCTCACTAACGGGGGGGGGGGGGGGGGTGGCAGATACCTCTCCAACCTGGTCCAGCCATACCTAGAGCTAACAGTGAAATCAGAGAACCAGGGAGAGGGGAAGAGGGAGCCGTGATTTTCACCAGGGGAACCTAGAAACACCACGAGGGGTGTGTAAAAGGCTAGGGCACCCAGGAGGGGGCGGGCCTAAGCAGGCAAGCAGGAACCCCTGCGAGCTCGTATCTGTCAAACACTCCTGTGCGGGGGCAGGAAGAGGGGCGGGGGAGCTGCTCTCCAAGCACTTTTTGTGTATTACTTCATGTGGTCCCCTAGCAAGCCTCTGCACAGTGGTACAGACCATCATCACGTACCTGTGCTGTGAATGCGGTGACTCAGCCTTGCCCCAGCTCTCACAGTCCAAGGTTATGTTGTGAGGAAGTGTTGACAGAGTCAACATCAAGGTAGGTACCCTGTATTCTAACTCCAAAGACTGAACTTCTAACCATGGAGCTACACTGACTCTAGTTCAGGGCAAGCAAAACTGAGAGCCAATAAGGAAAGAAAGAGGAGGAAGGTAAAAAAAAAAAAAAGTGGGTAAAGTAGGGGAGTAACAGGCAGCATTTCCTTGTAAGCACACTGTCTTGGGTCTAAATGACACTGTGTGCAAAGATTCTCTGTACCCAACAGACTGTGCCTACATGAAATGTTCAATCCTTAATAATACACTAGGCAAATTCACAGGCGCACATGAGCATACACAAATACAGCCCTCATGTATTTTTCCATTAGTACCAAAACAACCAATTTGTGTTACATCAACAAATTATGTACTATTTTCCCTCCCCTAGAAAGACAGGAAATATCATTAGTAAAAAGTGCAGTCAGAACAAGATAAGACCATAGTCCTTCTCTTATCTATAAATCATTGGGCTTAATTATATCAGGGAACTTTTAAAAACATGATCCTGATGGGTAGCTGTTGGATATATTATTTTCCACATTTTCCTGTAGCTAAAATATTTTATAATTAAAAATAAAATATTGGAAAAAAATACCCAAAATGTTCCAAAGTGTTTAAACTTTTTAAAAAACAACTATGTATCAATAATAATTTGCAAATTTCCAACTCTTATAAAAATACATATATTTATCATTCAACTAAGGAAAACTGGGTGTAATAACCCCCTATGCAGCCATTTTTGTCCGTACTATTCAAAACTGAGCTAAAGAAATGTTTTCAAAGGCCTCCCACCTTGAGAAGTTTCAAAATTGCAAAATGCTGGGCTCGGCCTTCAGATTCCCACACAAAGGGTCATAAACACTGACCAGGACAGGGCTCCTTCTGGATCACTGTTTCTCGAAACGTAGGCCACCTCCATCACCTGGGGTGCTTATCAAGTAAACACCCCGGAGAGTCTGACTCAAGAAGTTAGTTTAACAAACTTCCCCAGCGATCGGCTGCACAATCACATTTAAGATCCACCAATCTAGAATCTCTTTAAAGCACACCGAGTGGCCAGAGATAAAACCAAAATCACCTGAAGCCAGTTCTCTACATTTCCTACTCCCTGGAGCAGCCACACCACCTGCATTAAGGAAGGAGCCACATTAAATCCACAGTCACAGACTCTGTGGGAGGGAGAGGTCCAACCAAGCCTCCACCCACTCATCCTAGGCTCATTGCTAGGGAATCCCTAAGTGTCCCAGGGGTGGCCCAGCTCTGAGTAGCCCACTTCTCAAGTCCACCGGCAGAGCACCTATAGGCTTTTGTTATGAGTTGAATGGTGCCCCACCCCCAGAAAAAAATATATTGGAGTCCTGATCACCAGTACATTACTAGGTGACCTTATTTGGAGACAGGGCCTTTACAGAGGCCATCAAGTTAAAATGAGGTCATTAGGCTGGGCCCTAATCCAACAGGACTGGTATCCTTATAAAAAGGGGGAATTTGGACACAAAGATAGACACGCACTGAGGAAAACTGATATGAAGAAACACAAAGAGAAGACGGCCTTCTGCTGGCCAGCAAGAGAGGCCTGGAAAAGATCCTCCCTGTTCAACACCTTGATATTGGACTTCCAGCCTCCAGAACTCTGAGACAACAAATTTCTGTTGTTTTAAGCCACCCAGATGGTGGGTCTTTGTTAGGGGGTTGGGAAAACACAGTGAACTGAGGCAGCAAAAGCTAAGCCAAAGCAGCGCTGTCAGAAGAGTTAAGACCAAGGCCTCAAGAGAGAACTTCACGGCACTGGACGTCCAGGAAGCCTAGGGCGGTAGAAAGAACAATAAACCAAGAGCTACAGCACTGGGGTAGGGTCTGAGCCCTGCCTCCTATTTTAAAAGGAGGTAATACATAGTGCGTGCCTGGTCAACACCTGCAGGGCATGAAGATCAAGAAAATGCTCCCCACTTCTGGCTTCGGCAGCACACGTACCTATACTGGAATGCTACACAGAAGATTAGCAAGACCCCTGTGCAGGGATGACACGCAAATTCATGAAGCAGTCATATTTTTTTAATTTTTTTTTTTTTAAAGAAAGAGAATGCCCTCCGCATGCTCTAAAGCACTGCACCGATTACCCTCATCCCATCAGCGACTCCTCAGCCTTGGATCTGATCTTGGTCAGTGTTACAAGAGTGGTGACACCTCCCTAGCACTCCAAGTCTCCCTGCTCATTGCTTGGAAGGGCTTGGAAACAAAATCTGCATTTCAGGAAAATATAACTTGAGCTCCACAAACATGTTTGAGTATGTTTGGAATATCCAAGACAACAAATGACAGGGTCAGAAACAGCAAACTCCGGCGGTGGCCAAAGGTCCTGTCAACAAGATGGCTTCCTAAGGGCCCAGGGATCACCGGGCAGAGAACACTGCCCCAAAGCAGGCCAGGGAGGGGCAGGCGGTGTGCTCAGGCTGGCCCAGGGGCTGGAGGGCTTCACAGTGAAGGTTTAAGTACGATCGTCGCACAGAATTTATGGTTCCTAAATGTTTGTTTTAACCAGTGCTGAGAACACATATTTGACCCACTGTGAACTTGACCTCTGGGTCCTTCTCCCTTCGCCGGGCTGTCTGTGCCACATGACAAGGTTTTCCAGCAGACCCTCCCGCCTCTGCTCCCAGCGCTGGGGCTGCGGCGGCCCTCCCAGCAGCTGCCATGGTAAACTCACTGCAGATCTACTGGTGAAGCAGCTGTCAATGGCCATAGCAGGCACACAAAAAACGTGTGATCATTCTGGGCCCGACTCCCAAGCCCGGATAGCACGACGCTGAGCCGGGAGGGACAGGAGATGGCCCGAAAGGCCTCTGTCACCTGGAACTCCAGCCACATTTCACACTCGCGGACGATGCCCTCTACTGCAACTTCTCTGAGCACCAAGGGCAGACGTGACTATGTCTCCCCTGTATATAATTAAGGAAAATGTCTAGGGTTGGCTTTTTTTCTTTTTTTCCCCAAAGCAGTGTGGGCTGAATGCCAGTGGAAAAGCAATGGAATATCGATTTTCTGTTTCTTGCTAAGGAGAGAACAAGTCATTTGATGTGCCATGAGTTAAGTGAGTAAAAACAGACCCTGCACTCCTTACAGCTGGCTGCATTTCTCCTCTATTCATAGACCCTGGCACATGGTGAAAGCTAAACAGATATCCATTAAATAAATGAAAGAACCATCCATGCATTCAGGGAGGGCCTGCAATGTGCCAGGTATCCGCTTTGGATTCAGATCTGCCATCTTTCCTGTTCCATCCACCTCGTCCTGCCAACCCGGCCTCACTCTCATCTCGCGTTTATTCTTTTGTGTTGTCTGTTCTCAAGTCCAGTCTCCTCTTTAAAGCTGAGCCCACTGGCAATGTCTCTCTCTGGCCCGCACTTACCCTGAGAGGGGGACAAAAAGATTGGAAGAACAAAGGTTGGTGGGCCCAGTTTGGACAGAGGAGAAAAAATGCAAAAATGGAGAGAGACAAAAATGTTACCACCCTCTCAATAAATGTTAACCTTTTGGAAAGAGAACAAATATGGTGTCATCTCCTTTGCCCAAAATGGACATCACTATCAGTGGATACTCCATGTTAGTAACTAAAATGACATACCTCGGGCTGTGATTTTAACTCCCAGAGATCCACACACTGACAGTGTCTGGAAAAGCAGCATTAATATGCAACTGGTCACCTCTACACAGAGGCTGGGTGGCTCAGGCCCCCAGGGCCGCCATTGCGGCTGCCCACATCCATTCTCCATCCCCAGGGGGCTGCCGCTGCCTGTGTCACATCTCTCTGATTGGCAGTTTAAGGTTCACTAAATCTTCAGTCTTCAGAAGCATTTGCCCGTGGCTCATTTCAATGACGTTTCAATCAACTAACAACAATCCAGTCTGCCTCTAAGGGGCACCTTGTTTTCATCACTGGATTAAGCAAACTGAACAACATAAACGTATCCTATCTCTTTTGCGAAATATTTTTTGGATCAACTGGAAAACAGCCTATATAAGCTGAAATTCTTCAGCTAAATCCGTTCAATTATTCTCAAAAATAGAAAGACAATTAGAAGGCATCCTGGGTGATAGACTTCCGTGCACGTACATGTTTTATGATGACTTCTATCTTAACGGGGAGCTGCATGTCAATGTGCTGTTGGTTCCTGCGTTTGTCAGTGCAGTAAGCCATACGCAAGTGCAATCGTTCAATCTCAGCATAATAAGGAAGTGAGAGAGGTAAGAGACCACAAATCAATGTCTTTTGCAACCTCGGTTTCACTAGTATTTACCGAAGCAGCTACAGTCACAACAATTGGTGTCAGGATCTTTTCCATTCAATTTATGAATACCGTAGGGGAGTATTTTCTGTCTAAACAGCAAGCTTTACACAAAGAGAATTAGAGACCCACAAATAACCTAATATTTAGTCTCTTTTAAGGTTCTTTTAAAATAAATCATTCTGGGGTACAGAACAATCCAAACGACTTTCTTTCTTTCTTCTTTCCTGTTAATCAAAGCCAGGCAGGATGGAAGTCATCGGCTTTTTCACTTATTCCTTGTTTTATTCATCTATATTGAGGTATAAATGACATATAAAAATTGTATATATTTAAGGTATATGATGATGTTTTGATACATGCACACATTGTGAAATAAGCATCACAATCAAGCTAATAAACACACCCATCACTACACAGTTAACTTATTTTTTGTGGTAGGAAGACTAAGATCTACCCTCCGAGGAAACTTTAAGTAAACAGTGCAGTACTGTTAACTATAGTCACTCCGCTATACATTAGATCTGCAGAACTTCTCCATCTTGAGGGACTGAAACTTTGTACCCTCAACCAGTATCTCATCTCCCCCTTCCCCAGCCCTAAACTACTTTAAAGCTATAATATGGAAAGGGATCCATCCACGTGTGCATTATTTGGAAAGAAGACGATGACAATAGCTGGGGAAACATACACAGAGAAAGAAAATCAAGTAACAGAAAAACAAGACAGGATTTACTTGGCTTAAAGATTTACTTTAAGAATCTTCCTGGTTTCACCAAGGCTTTCACACCTACCATTCTCTTTCACTTGGTATCTGCAACTATCCTGCAAAGCAGTCAAGATTTTAGCACAGTCATTTCAGGATGGGAAAAGATAGGGTCAGAGAGGTCAAATGAATTCCCTAGAGCCACACAGCTAGTGAAGGCTTGAGGATTTAAAGTCAGGTCTCTGACCCCAAGGCCAGGGGTCTTCCCTGATGTCACACCGCTCAGCCATGGACACGAGTTTCAGGCATCAGTGGTCACCCCGGCTGTCCTGTGTGAAGGCATAAGGCTCCCTCATCTCTCTGACTCTGCCAGACAAAACAAGTCTCCCACTGAAACATATCCATCAAGTAGACACATTACTTTAGACTGACTCTCACTTAAAAAAAAAACACACAATCACTCCTAAAAGGGTTTGTGATTTAAGTGCCTAGCATTTGGATCTGAACTAATTATCAGCTTGGACAGAACTGGAAGGCTAACCTTTTGAGTGCTGAAAAAAATCACCTGATGGGAGCGTAATGCTGCACTGATTGCTTAGATCCTGGTGCTGTCCAAGGGCTGCCTTCCAGAAGCTGGAAGGATAACTTGACCCAAAAGCTGGAAGCATTTGTTCTCGGTATTATGAGACTAAATCAACATAGCAACTTCCTCTGGAACCCTGTAGTAACTTCACCCCTAAATTTTCTGACCGGTAGCCTTCTGCAGCCTCCCTCTTTCTGGGTCTCCAGCTGGCTAGACCTAGGCACACTCACACCTTTGCCTCTATCACCCAGAGAAGGAGGAAGGCATAAGGCAATTCCTCAGGATCAAGAGAGCATCTTTGGATTCCCAAATCCTCAGACAAGCTAAGAATGGGGAACTACTCTCTTTTCAGAGACAGCACTCAACTGCATTTGCCAAATAAGCCTGCAACCGAGCAGGACCCTGTGGGGCTTTCCAGAGTCAGACCCCCTCCCTCATATCCTCTGCTGTAGCTCCTCTCTGAAGTACTCAGATAACAGTATCTTAAAAATTCTTAACACATTCTCTAACGGGCAGCAAGGAGCACCCGCCCACTGTCTATAAAAACCTGCTCTGTATTTTTTAATCTTGACATGGCAATATTCCCCTTTACTCAGCAGTGGCGCTGTCATGGATGGGCTGTCTTCATGTAACGGGCAAAACATATCATATCAGGTTTTGAGCAGGAGTTACTAAAGGGAGGAGAGGGTGTGTAATTTGAACTGAGCAATTGTAAATTCAGGAAAACGCGGTGCACTATTGTCAAGTGTAATCAAAGAAGTGAAGAATTATGGCTTAATCTAAAGTGCTTACAACCCTGAGCATTTCTGATCTAGTGGTTTGAGTTCCGTAATGAGGAGGCTGATTAGTGAGTTCATGTCTGCCATTACTCCTTGATCACAGTCAAAGTATAACCCATCTGGACATTGCTTTTTACAAAATTAAAGCCACTATGCCAAAGCCCTGTCTCTTTCGAGGACTGAAGGCATTTTTCAACAAGCAAGTTCACCAGAACGACTGTACGAGGAAAAAATTTTTTTAACTCATCCACCAGTATTTTGAAATCCAAACCATATTCAGACAAATTGCTAAATTTGACTCATTATACTGAATACTAATAAGCAGCGAAAATTTTGGACATTTCCAATCCCCATGTTTATGGTTCCAGCTCTATGCAAAAAACACCTAAGACTGCTTAACTTTTTCTGAGTAGAAGTAAAATTTCTTTCTTTCCAATTAGCACCAGATAGAATTAACTTGTCAAGAGGACCTTCAAAGTACATTTCAATTTAATCTTTAATTTCACAATGCACAGGGGAACTCTTTTCTGATGCTCTCAAATCTGTATGTGTCATTAATACATTTTTCAAAGCACTGCTAAGCACATGTATTACCTAGAGAAGCACTGCAGGAAAATCCACCTGTCAGCTCCAGAGAGCAGTAGAGTGGTGACCTCCACTCAGGAAACAGTCAGGCCTCAAGGAAGACTGTCGGTTGCTATTCTCAGAAAGCTTTAACACTATTTATGTTTTATTCCAGAACAGGGCTTCCTACCACCCCTTCCCCTCCTGCTATCAACATAAAGAATGTTTTTCACTTGTCAATACCCATGTTTCAATTAATTGATTGGTTCTTCCAGTGGGAATTTTTTCCCTAGCCCCAGATTCACAGGTGTTAACAGCGTAATTAATACCACGGTTGGATGCAGGGGAATCTCGGATGCACGGCACAGTTTTGTACAATATATTGCTGCCGGCACTGAGACCATTACCCTAGCGCAGCCCTTCCTGAGTGGCGATGAAGGCTGCAGATAACCAGGTGGACTGCACTGCAGACAGCATTTGCTGTCTTCAGGGCAGCATTAGCCTCTTCAAGTGACCCCTGTGGCAACTGCCCCATGTGGACAGCCCCACCTCGCCTACTATGCAGGGCTGCTGTGAACACAGAAACTTACGTTTGGTGCACCTCTGGGAGCCAGGGGCCTTACTCCAGCCGTGGCAGCACTGCCCTCCACAGACATTGACCCTGAAACAAAGCAAGAACCCTGAGTCCAGCAGCAGCAACACTCTCTTTCAGGGAACCCAAGCCTCCAAGGGGTTCCTGTAACTCCAGCCTCCTGGCTTCCAGAGAGTCCTAACAGGTACCTAGGATGCCCAACCCAAAGCTGCCCAAGTAGGAGGGTAGAGACGGCAGATCACAGAAGGATGGGAGAACCAAAACCTGCATAAATAACCTAGACCTACACAGGAGGGGGGAACAAGGTCCAAATAAATGGTTTTCTTAACTCCAAAAGTAAAGTACAGCCAAAGGTAATTTGTGTATTATTTGCTCCTACATTTCAAATTGAATCTGAGTTTTGAGAGAAGTGTCCAAACACGGGTGAGCTCACAACGCCGGGAACCACCCCCAAAGAAGAAAAAAATAAATAAGCAAAACAAGCTTTTCCCCCACACCCTCAACCTGTGATTAACGGGGGGGAGGGGGGATGTTTATGAAAGTCCAATAACAAACTATCCAACTGAAACTCCTGTCAATGCAAAGACATCCCGCCCTGGAAAGCCGACCCCACAGGTGCAGGGAAGCCAAGCCCACAATTACTAGGATGCTGAAAACTCGAGGTCACAGAACGGGAGCTGAATCGTTACAGACAGCTCTCCTCCAAACGTTTTTTATACTAGCTCAAAAAAAAATTAAACTGAGTTGCAAAGAGAAGTTTAATTGATGCCGAGGGATTAAGTTGTAGTGACTTCATGTTTACGCCCATCTTCTAGGAGTAGTTCGGTTTGCGCAGAGGAGGTTACGCCCCAGGCAGAAATGCCTTTTGTGTTTACCCGCAGCTCAGTAACAATGCGGTCGGAGTTTATCCTCAGTTTCCCGGCTTCCCCGCACTCCGCTCTTCCCGCAGTGCTCGCAGCCAGGCCGGCAGAGGCGGGCGGGAAGCCGACCGCAGACCCACGGCGCCCGACGCCAGCGGCCACCACGGGGCTCCCAGGGGCCCCGACCCCGCGTGTCCCCGCGCGGGCGGCGCGCGCGAGCAAGGAGGGAGGGTGTGGGCTTACCCCTGCAGCTGCTGCTTCTGGTGAACCTGCAGCCTCGAGCCCCCGCCGCTCTGGGTCTCCTGCGGCACTTTCGAGCGCACCGCTTGCCTGCCTTGTTTGGCGAACGGGGCGGCCGCCGGCTGACCGCCGGGCTTGGGGTGGAGCTGCCCGCCGGGGCCCCCGAGACGCGCCGGCTCCGGCGGCGGAGGTGCCGGCCGGAGCCCCTGCAGGGCCGCGCCGCCGGGCGGGCTGGTGCGCCGCGTCCGCTCCGAGGGGGTCCCGGCGCCCGCCGAGCTGCGGCTGTACCTGGCGTTGAGCGCGACGTTGAAGGTCCGCGGGCGCGAGGGCCCGCCCAGGGGTAAGGCGCCCGCCGCCAGGCCGGGGCCCGGACGCACCACGTAGGTTATCCTCCGCACCCGGCCGTGCGCCGACGACGCAAGCAGCCCTGCCCAGAGCAGGAGCCCCCACCTGAGCCAGGCCCCCGCCATCGCGGGCCCCGGCCGGCGCCCTGGTCCCCGCCCCCGGCCGTGCGGCTCGCCCGGTGCGGCCGCCTGCGCGCGCTCAGGCTCCTCCAAGAGCGGCCGGGAGCCCGGGAAAGGCGGGGAGGAGGAAAACTCGGCTGCAGGAGAGGAAGTTCTGCGGGCAGCTGAGCGGCCCCAGACCCCAGCCGAAAGCGGCGGAGAGGAGGGGGCGGGGTGGGGGTGGGGAATGCGGGGCCCGGGAGGGGAGGGGCGAGGGGCGCGGGCTGCGCAAGGTGAGACTCGCTTCTCTCGCCGTTGGCCCAAGGGGCGCCGCGCCCGGGACCTGACGAGAGTAGACGAGGGCGGGTGTGAGCGCGCGGGACGCTCGGCGGCAGCCCGGGCTGCAAAGTCTTTTAAAAAGTTTCTCTCGCCGTAGAACCGAGTGTCAGATCTGAACAGCCAATCTCCGGCAGACGTGACGTCAGGCAGTAAATCCTAATTGGGGAAAGCGTGAGATGAGCCCGAGAACGCGCCGCCACCCTCCACATCCACACAGATGGCTACTGAGGGTCAACAAGACAGAGGTCCCCGCTCCTCGGCCCCGTGTCCCAGGAAAGTATAAAGAGCTTGGCAAACTCACTGAACGGGCCTTTCCTTCTAGAAGCCCCCACAGGACTCACTTGATACTGTTTGGAAGGCATTTCTAGTCATTTTCTTATCCATGTGTGCTCGGATACGTGCTGCGGGTACTGGATTAAAATATCAGACCGGGCTCCAGAAAGGACTGCTCGGGATGCGCCGAACTGTCCATTGGGAAAGTTTTTAGATAGTTCTCTTTGGGGTTGTATACTCCGCGTGACTGCTTGTGGCTGTGCAGCTTCTGGTACCCTTCTCCTGGCTTGGCATGTACCAGGGCGGGCAGCAGGGGGCGCTCGCGTAGACGGGAAAAACCTCAACAGGAATCACCCCTAGAGGCAACCCTACTCTTGGTGAAAAGGCCTTTAGGATAGGAATACAGGGTTCAGGATCCATGACAACGCTAAGCCAGTATTAGTATTTTTTTTTTTAAGTCACATCAGTTCCCTGGACCTAAAGGAAAGGATCACTCAATGGAGATGACCCAAAGTCACATTAACGGAAAAGCAGAATGTCCCAGGGGACAGAGTCCCTGAGGTAACAGTGCTTTGGGGGGAAAACCATGAAAAAATAATATATTTACTTTTAGCATTTGAATTAAATACAATGCCTCCAGCAGAGTGCACAATTTTATTACATGAAAGTAATAGAAAACCCATGGTCAGAGCAGTCTGTTTTTTAAACAGCCACTTGACTAAAAATGATGGTCTGCTCCCAAGGCTTTGGTTGTTCGTATTCATATTTGTGGCTTATCCTTTTTATTTTGTTGTCTGCCAGCACTGGTGAGTAGACAGTTGGTAGCAGGTGATAATGGTTTAAGAAGAATTAATGGAAAATAACTTCAAGTTGAGGAAACTTAATCCCTTAATCTATTTTTTCTGTACATTGGAGAAAGACATCCAGTATTTGATT
Organism: Vicugna pacos; assembly: GCF_048564905.1. Lineage (NCBI taxonomy): Eukaryota > Metazoa > Chordata > Mammalia > Artiodactyla > Camelidae > Vicugna > Vicugna pacos. Next base: position 38,379,238 of record NC_133001.1, read on the forward strand.
TGGCAGGAGAGAACCTCTGTCCATCTGCCTGAGCAACAGCTTCATGTGAGAACATACTTTGAGAGCCACAGCATCTGGCCGGAGGCAGAGACCTCAGTTCAATTCTAACACTACGGCTAAGTAGCTGAAAGACCACAAGCAGCTCACCTCGCCTCTCTGAACCTCAGCTTCCTCCTCCATAGCCTGGAGGAGTTGGATTAAAAGTCCCTTCCAGCCCTAAGAGTCTGTGGCTCTAAGAACATCCGGGTCCCTGTGGACAAGATGCGTGAGGTCACTCAAGGTCAGTCTCTGAGCCAGGCCAAAGGGAACCAGCTGAGAAGATTGAGGAAGGAGGGTGAGTGAAGAAACTGCCTCCCAGCTTGGGGTTCTGTAGGAAGGACACAGCACAAACTAATAAATATCCACCAAGAGCTACTCTGAGGCAAGCAGAGAGGCTGACCCTCTGCATATACAGAGCATCACAGGCACAACCTTTTTGTTCTGGAGAAAACTCCTATCTGGTTAGGGAGACAAAATGTAAATAAATGAAAGCTTTTAAAAAGATAAATGGGGGAGGGCACAGCTCTGTGGTAAAGTGCATGCTTAGCATGCGTGAGGTCCTGGGTTCAATCTCCAGTACCTCTATTTAAATAAATAGATAAAACTAATTACTACCCCCCAAAAAAAGTTTAAAAGAAAAAAGTAAGTTTTAAGAAGTAAAATAAAAAGATAAATACATAAAGCAATACTTTGAGATAGTAACAGAACACTCACAAGACAGGATCTGACTTGTGAGAGAGGCCAGTGTCACAGTACAACCCATAATTCTTTGTCATCTCATAGAGAATTCATAACATGTAGGGAAAACATTTCCTCAAATCAGTCCACAGAAATTTTCACCTCTCAGGTAGGGATTAGAGAACAGCCCTTGATGTGGATGGAGGAGGGGTTGTCTAGAAGCATTAACTCCATTCCACTAACTCCAAGAGCCAGGACTGGAAAGAAGAGATGTCAGACAGGCGAAAGCCAGGAAACAGTGAAGGACAGCATCACCAAAGGACCAGACCAGTCTGTGGTGGTGGGTGAGCTGTTCCTGTAAGTCACTCCAGGACCCAGATGGACGGACAACATCCGTTAGAGCCTGTTTTGGTCAATGAGAGGCAGCAGCCTGCAGAGGGCAGAGCCTGGACAGGGAGCTGGAGGGCTGGGCTTGAGCGTGGCGTGGCTGCTTCACTTCCCATGGGAACCTGAACAAGTCATTTCACTGATCTGAGCCTGTTTCCAGAGGCTGTGGGGATCAACCCAAGGTCCTCCCTTTTGGGGAGAGCGACGCCCTTAACCATGCTCTCTGGCTCTGCAGAAAAATGTTTTAAAAGATACAATACAACCTTCCTTCCTTTTGACCCACTGCAAAGCAGACGTGGGTATTTCACCCCAGACTTCAGTCTGATTAACCACCTGACTTGTGACAGATTCGGGTATATCACAATCAGATCGTCTCTGAAATACAACCACAGGAAGACTCTCTAGTGTAAATGTTAATCCCATCTGTAAATGATCCATATATGTTTGTATACATGTGTGTACACACGGCCATTAATGTGGTAACGTACATATAAGCAAGTAGCCCCACTCTAGTCAGGAAACTCTAGCCAAGTCACAGTTTTTCCACATCAGTCTCTTGCTGTTTACGTAACTAGCAAGATAATCCTTGAAATGTATGTTGTGCACCGTGCGTACTATCGTATGAGATGGTCACACATTGAAAACCCTGAACGCACTATGATTCTGAAAGCGAAAGCCTTGTTTCTGTCAGGCACGTGGACCAGCCTTTGCAAAGTCTAGACTCAGTTTAATGCCAAGCCCCCTAGTGTGTTCAAGGTCCATTTATATTGGAAGTACACAACTTCGTGGTTCAAAAAACAAGTCTTTAAAGATCTCATAAAACTTCTTGGACTTCAGATGGTTTTTACAAAACAATACTCAGATGAGCTAAGTGTAAATGAATCAGAAAAGAGGATTATGTTGCCCATAAAAACTCATGGGTTTGAGGATTAGGGGAAGAAAGGAAGGCTGGCAAATGCCAAACTTTTAAAGCACTTTGAAACCATTAGTCAAGTTCAGAATGCAGCCAGGTTCCCTCCCCCTTACACTTTATGAGTTTTGTCATTGAAAATCTTTCCTACATTTAAGATCAGCTACAAATCAAATTTAGTGGCTGTCTGTGATCAGAACCCCTTCCACCCACGTTTTCTTCCAATCAAGGATTTCATGGTGCCTCCCTCAACCCTCTTCTAATTTCAAGAAATTCTTAGAGAGGGGAGAAGGGAAAGAGAGAAGTGGGTAGTCAGGGAGCTGAAGAGAAAGGAGAGTGAAAGCAAGAGAGAGACTGAGGAATGAGAGAGGGGGTCCTCAGCTAGCCTATGCAGACCTTTATGGCAAAACCAAAACAGACTTCCATTTCAGGTGGAGATCTTTGAATACAGCCCAGTTGGACTGTAGCGCAAAGTCGCCCCTGGGCCAGCGAGTGCCTCTGTGCTGACCCTGAGGGTCTGGCCATGGCAATATGGGCTCTGTCCATATGGAGTCTAACGAGGTAAACAGACCTGGAATAATTAGATGTGTGGTGAGTACTGAAAAAGGAATGTGGGAAATGAGACCTGTAAAAGGAAAAGGACCAGGGGCATGGGCTGCCTTCCTATAAATTTTGAAGAGCTAATCTACAAAAGGAAATTCACCAAAAATAGAGTTTCATGTCCACTTTCTGATTTCCCTTTCTGATTATTCTGGTCCCTTCTCACCTTGAGTATAATCAAGAGTATCACACAATGGCAGTTGCTAAAGACAATGAAATAACTCTGTCTGCAGCGAGCAAAATCTGCTCATTAATTTAGCTTTTGTTGAGATTTTTTCATACCCATTTATTGAAATTTCTGAACATTAAATGTGAAACTATATAATAATTAAATAGCTATCAATGTGACTTTATATATGCTTGTGATTCACCCTCACCTAACCTCATTGGGCTGATCAACATTCAAGAGGACACAAAGGAAATACATTCTTAGTCTCGAAGAGTGTGCAATTTGAAAAATACTTGGATGTACATTGAACTGAGATGCACCTGAACTCTATGAAACACTAGTCTTTTGATCACAAAGCGGCCCCCAACTACTTGCATTTCACTTTCATATCTCAGGTTTTAAACATTTGTTTGATCTTCCATTCAGTCAGTGGAAGTTTACCTAGTTTCCCTGCTTAAATTTAAATTCAAAGATGCCCAGACACCTGCAAGGTTGGTTGAGTGACAGGTAAGCAAACAGAGTAACGCTCTCTCCCCTCAGAGACATCTACTTACAAATCATGATCCAATTTTAAGAGGAACCTTCTGCTTTGCGTCAGCTTCAATGCTTCCTGGGTTGTTGAGTTGCTGGACTTGCTTCTTTATGTAAATTCCAGGACATTTAGTCATCATTATTTCTCTTGTCTACGTTAGAATTTTCACCCAATGGCACAAGAATGTGATGCTGCGTGAGTTTAACACTTGATCTAAATTTTTTTCCTAAAATATTCCCTCTGCCTCCTATTAAATTGATGAAAATATCATACAGTGAATAAAGGAGCCTAGAAAAAAGAAGAAAAATGAGGGCAGTTACTGTGCCACCTCTATGTATCAATTCCTAGCCAGCCTGCCTGGCTTTCTAAGACCCAAGACCTTCAAAGATGGCCTCCTCCCTCTTGCAACCTCATCTTGGGCTACTCCCCTAAATGAACCTCTGTTCCAACTACATTTATCTACCCGTTTTTCTTCTTTCTCTTTGGGAAAAAAAAGACTGGCCAGTTGCTAGTCTGCAAGAAAGGACACCCATATTCCTGCCTCTAGTCTCTGCTCCCATCATTCTCCTGCCACGTCTTCATCTCTTCAACTAAGTCCTCCTCTTTCAAAATAGAATTCAAGATCCTTCCATGAAGCTCTCTGGACCACCCTGAACCTCAGTTTATTTTCTCTTTCGAACTCCTGTAGCATTTGTAATCCATCCTAGGCATTAAGCACAGGATACATGCTTTGTAGTAGACACAGAACACTTTTTGCGGGGGAAGCCTTTTTAAAATTCTTGGTCTTACTAAGATAAACCAAAACTAAGGCAAGCCATGGTTACGAATACTGAGTTTTGGTTACAACGCCCGACAACCAAGTGACTTGTCTTTAGTTCTTTGAAGGCAAGGTTCTGCTGAGCAAAGGGGTCTGCCCCAATTTTCCCCCAAATGTAAATTAACCTAAATTGAGTTTCTTTACCTGAATCAAGCAATGGCCCTCTCTACGGGAAAAAAAAAATCTTCCTATCTCTAAACTGATGATTTGGAAAGTTCTCTAGAAAGAATTTTGTCATATTTGTGTCTGTAAGCTATTACATTCCCAGTTACACCATTAAAATAGTCAAGGCTTTTATAACATCTCTTTTTGTTGCCCTCTCAACTTACCCTATTAAGGGAGACCAGGACATACTCTGAGAAGGCAACTAGTAAAAATCCACATAAGATGGATGAACTGAGCAATATACAGGAGTAACTCACACCACCAAAGAAATACCAGTTATGCAAGGAGAGGCCTGGCTTTCTGAAGGGTGAGGGGAGACCAGTAAAACCAGCCCAGTGTCTGTGGTTCCTCCAGGTTTCCCGGTTTTAAAGGCCAGGCTACTGCTGAGAGGGATCAGGTTACATCTGCCAGCTGCCCCAGAACTTTCCACTTAACCCTTTCCAATCCACGACCTGGATGTTCCACTTCCATTTCTCTTAAAAGAAAGAGCATCTTTCATCTTTGTGTTTCCCCCATGTTTTCTTCCCAACACACAGGTACTTGCAAACCCCACCCCACCCCACCCCCACCTCCATGGAGCTGCCTGTGCCCACACTGACTTCCAAGCCTCCATCTCACCCCTGGAGGCGTGTGTTGAGGGCAGACACCTGGTGTGTCACATTCCCATTGCCTTACACGGTGTGCAAGTCCTAGTAAATGCTTGTTGTAAGTAAATGCGTAGTGGGTGTTTGTTGAGTGAATGACTGTTCCTTTGGACACCTGATTGCAATGAGCAGTCCGCAATGAGACACCTCCAACTATCTTTTTGTCATCATAAGCAAAAAGCTTGCCCAGGATCTTTAAGTTATTATCAAGGGTCTGGAGACTGAGTCATCCACCCATTCGCTGACTCATTTATTCATTCACTAGCCACTTTTGAGAGCCAGTTGTTTTCTAATTAACAAAGAATGGGGGGTGAATTTTAGAAATTTTTCCTTAGGGATCTAACATATCTGAATAGATGCAAGGATTCTCTCTGAAAGTTGGGAAAATTTTCTTTAGGAGGCATGGGATAGAGGGGTGGATAGGTGGGATCTCTTCCTACAGTCCTCTTGCAAGTAACTGCTAGAAAATCATTGGCAGAAAATCTATGACCTCATTGAACAGCATCTGTAGGATGTAAACGCATAATCCTGGGTATCTGCTTGCCAGGAAGGAGTAGAATGTATGATTAAGAGCACAAACTTTGTCAACCCACCTTGGCTCAGTTCGTAGTTCTGCTCCTAGGTCTGGGGGTAAACTTTGGAGCCTAGGCCCATGTTCTGGGTGAATCTAGGAAGCAGCTGGCTGGGTGTTAAGGAACTAAATGCTTGAAGCCCCCTTGAACAATCCCTTTTATGAGGGAATGTTTTTGAGTTACTCAGTGCTGCCCTGGGAACCGCTTCTCAGCTGGAGGCAGTAGGAAATAGATCATCTCAGCCGTAGATCTGTCAAGGCTGCTGAGTTTTTTTTTTTGTTTTTTTTTTTTCTTTTCTTTCTTATCACTTTATGGTTCAGCACACAGAATAATTTCTTAGTGATCTTGAAGTGTGTCCTGATAGCCAGCCCAGCCTCTGCTCGCTGCCTGCCCTAACTCTTCCGGTAGCCATCTCTGGAAAGATGGAGCTTCCTCCTGGGCTTTTAGAGTCTTTTGTGTCTTCCACTTGGTGGAGCAAGGTCAGAGGATCACTATCTCAGGTGCTCTTGCCTGCAGATGGCAGGATTGGATTGGCCTGGGAGAGGATTTAGAGCAGAGACAGAAGAGGAGACCTCAGTTTTACAAAGGGAGACAGATGGTGGGAGGAAGGAAAGGGAAGAGATTCATTCCTATTCACTCACTGAGCACTTACAAAGGCCCATAAGTGGCTTGGGAGGCTTCTGCAACTGTCAACGCAGAAAGGGGCCATGTGATAGACATTTAACCAAAAAAATGGCATTCCATGATTTAATAAACCACAAACCTGTCTAAGCTTCTATTTTCTTATCTATACAATGAGACTAATATCTAACACAGATCTCAGCAAGCTTTGTCTGAAAAGGGGCAGAGAGTAAATATTTTCAGTTTGGCACACCATAGCGCCTCTGTCGCAACTACTCGACTTGGCCATCGTAGCATGGAAGTAGCGTAGACAATACATAAAGGAATGGGCATGGGTAGATTTGGTCTGCGGGCCATAGTTCGCCATCATCTCGTCTATTCCTGTCATCTAAGATGTAGGGTGTTGTGCAGACTGAATGAGCTAATCCAAGCAACATACTTTTAGTACAGCATGCAGCAGACCAGCACTCAATAAATATTAGCTATTATCACTGCTCCAGGTTTAGACTCTCCCGTGTGTATGTGCTACCTTTGCTCACCTTAGTGAGTGAGGCAGTCCTCCGTGCTCCTTGGGAGATATTCCTATCCCTCCCTTGGGCACATAGAGGATGACACAGATTGGTTCTCTGAGAACCCTGAGATGGAGTTTAGGGTCCAGGGTATTTATTTAAGGACTGTCCTTAGGAGTAACCTGTGGAAAGAAGGAGAAGGGAGAAAGATTCGGCAGAGGGAGAAGCTGAATAGCCCAACAAACCCACAGGGATCTCTGAAGCTAAAATGGCCATTAGAGTCATCCTACATTGGGTCAAAGTGGCTGGGCCTTGGTTCCCCTAACTGGAGCGGTCATTGGATGTGGGCTGCCCTGGGAAAGGAAGGGCCTGGGGGGAGGCAGGTCTGCGGCTTAGGCACTCCTGGAGGGGCTGACAGGTGAAGACTGTCTGCCGACAGCACGCCCAGCAGCAGGGGCAACAAGAGTAGGAGAGGAAGATGTGACCAATTCTGACCATGAATTTTGCATAGAAATGACAGGTGTCATTTGCAAACCAAGTATTTTATTGTTGTGGCAAGATCCTCCACAGCTCCTTCCTCTGTAGTGACCAGCAATTTCAAGGTGGTGGCTGCTCCATCACCCTGGGTCCTAGACCGACAACAGTGAACAGAGTTTTTTTATCAACCTGTATTGAAAACCTAATGTGAGCAAGAGTTAAAGCCACTGAGAGTTTAAGGTTGTTTGTTGCTGCAGTATTGCTAGCTCTCTGAGTCCTCAGCTGCTGCACTGGATGGATTTGAAGGTTCTGAAGTGAAGACACATCAGATAATCTTCCAAAATTAGGGAACTGTTTTGAAGCCACCATCATCATTGCCGGCATCATCATCAGAGCTAATGCTAGCATTTACCTGAATTTTCTAATTTAATCCTTATAACAACCTATGTATAACACAAGACTTATTACCCTCATTTTAGAGATTAGGAAACTTTTATAGAGGTTCATTAATTTGCACGAGGCCAGGGGTCTGCAAACTATAACCCGCAGGCCAAATCCCACTCACTGCCTGTTTTTGTAAATAAAGTTTTATTGGAACACAGCCATGCCCATTCATTACAAAGTATGTAATTATAGTTGCTTTCATGACACTGTGGCAGAGTTGAGTAGTTGCATATGGTCTGCAAAGCTGAAAATACTTACCATCTGGCTCTTTTCAGGAAAGGTTTGACCACTCTCCCTCTCTTCCCCCAACTCTACACAAGGCCTGGTTCCAAACCAGGTTGTCTGACTCCAGAGACACCACTCATAATTCAGATAGAAGTAAACACTAGGTAGGCTTGGAGCCTCTAGGGGTGTTATAAAACTTTCCCATTTGCATTATCCTCACTGTACATTTTTTCACTTACAATTTTCATGACATTTATTTCCAGCATTATGACAGCTTCCATATACTGAAAATTCTCCCCTAAAAAAACACTCAGAAAATTCTGGCTAAAATGAATAGCTGACTTGGCAAGAAATTAAGGTAAATCTTCAGAGGCTAAAAATGAAGTTGAAGCCAGAATCCAAAATGAGCATGGTGAATGCTCACTCAAGCAGGCAGCAGGCCCCTAATGGCATTTTCTGGGGGTGGGGGTGGGGCAGATGACAAGGCAATAAACTGTCAGCATGGACACTTTGGAATGAGTCCCCATAGCCCCAGATTTCCACTGCAAGAGTGGACTAGAAAATATTTGCCCTGCAAAAGGAAGACTGCAAAAAAAGGGAGGTGGGGGGGTCTCAGCTTTGATTTCGGTTGAAGGGAAAAAAGGCCCCTACTCACTGACAGAGGTAATAACCACAATCCAAACCTCAAGTCTGGGGTTCAGATTCACTCTATGTGCTTATTCTGAAACTATTTTAAACCAAGGAAACTGATTTAAAATAGTCCTAGATTATTAGCTCCCCAGGCACTTCGCCAAGTAAACACAAATAGAACATCCTCTCAAGTCTCCTAAAATTCTCACAGATAATGCCCCCAAAAAATGAGCTCACAATGAAAAATTAGAAGACCACTCACAGAGCAAGACATCGCGGGACAGAGTAGCACCAAGATCAAGCAGCAGATTCAGACAGAAAAGTTCTTTGGATGTTAGAGCTACCATGGGTATCGGGGCTTGGCACTTACCACGTGTAGCAGGGCTTGGTTTTATAAAGGGCCATGTGGGATATGTTTCAGGCTTCGCAGACTGTGCAGTCTCTATCAAAAAGACTCCACTTTGCCGTTCTAGAGTAAAAGCAGACACAAGCAGTATGTAAACAAATGGGCTCAGCTGTGTTTCAATAAACCTTAATTTAAAAAAAAACAAGGAGTGTGCCAGATCTGTAAAATAAGTATATTTTAAATATTTAAAGAATTTAATATATAAGTAGAAAATACAGTACTATCATTAATATCCAGGCAAATTCTTAACTACTGGAAGTAAAAGTTACAGTTGAAATCTTAGGATTCAACATATGAGTTTACTAGCAGATTAGAACAACTGAAAAACATAGTTAGCAAGTTGAAAGTTGGATATGACAAAATTACTTAGAATATAGTACAGAAAGACAGAGGAGGAAATTATGAAAGAAAGATTAATAGATATGAAATTTGAGTGAGAAGTGCTAACATTTATCTAATCAGAGTTCCAGAAGGAGTGAATAGAAAGAACAGGAGAGAGATAATACTCAAGAATTTCCATGGATACTTCTATTTAGGACCTACAAAACTCCAGAAAATATACCCAGACTAATCCTGGCAAATTGCAGAACATTAAAGACAAATTGAATAGCTTTAAAAAGCAGCCCCCAAAAAAGACAGCTTAGCCGTTTGATGTCTGATTTCTCATGAACAAGAGCAGACACCAAAATACTGTAAGATAATGTCTTCAGAATGCTGAAAGAAAATAACTGTCAATCTACAATTGCATACCCAACAAAATTTGTTTCAAGAATGAGGATGAAATAAATATTTTTATATGAACAAAAGCTAAGATAATTTATTACCAACAGACTCGGTTAATATTTAAAATGCACAAGAAATAAAGGAACTTAAATGTATATATACTTTAGGAAGAAGGAAAAGAATCACCAAAGGGAGACTTGAGGTTTAAGAAGGACAGTAACCAGTAAGCAAAGAAAGTGGTAATCATGTGATTAAATCTAAATAAACATCAACTCTAATAACTTCTAATTTGTGAAGTTAAAAAAAACTGGGAGGGGCACGTAAATAGAGGTACTATTCTGTCTCTTATCACGGGCACATTAAGTGTTCATGAGCATGTGTGTGTGCGTGTGCACGTGTGCTGTACTATCCTCTATATAGGATGTTTCTCAAGCCATTTTTAATAGAAATAAAATACTGGACAATAATAGCCCCTAAACTGGAAAGAGTTAAAGCCCTCTAAATTTCAGGAATATAATTTAGGGTAAATATAATTTAAAACTCTTAACCATTAAAAAAATTAGAAATGGAATCTAAAAATTCCAAACAACTAGAGGAGAAGACAATGGAATAAGAACTTTATAGGACAAATAGAAAGCATGAAAAAGATAGTAAAAATAAATGGAAATGTATCAATGATCACAAAAAATAATAAATAAAACTTGCCAGCTAAAATTTCATTTCTTTTAACCCAGCTATATTCTTCTTGTAAGAAACACTTAAAACAAAAGCACAGCAAATGTTTGAGGGTAAAATAATCGAAAAAGTTTTTAAGGCAAATTAATTTTCCCAACAAATAAAAATAACCTTCTACTTGCTTTCTGGAGTAGGCTTGAACTCCTCGTACAAAGTGACGTGTTATAATAAAACAAGAAGAAAAATTGAATATGAAGATAAATGAGAGATTACCTGTGTTCAAAATTAATACTCTCTGACAAACCTGAAAGTATGGAAAAATAGCTCCACTGGTGCTATACCTGTAGAATTCGAGCAAGCCTTGGCAGAAACCTGGGGTTTAATAGTGAGTTAAAAATAAATGCAATTTATCATTATTCCAGTTTGGGTCAAATTTCTTGACATAAAATGTAGTTTATAAAATAATCAGATAACATTTCAAAATAACTTGTATTTTGAGACAAAGGATGGTGAAATCACTCTTCATTGTATTAATATCACTCTAAAATTTATGAAGCATTGTTCATTTAAATGTAAGAATTCTAGGGGAAGTATACAATAAATCATTTTGAAATACAAATGGATTTTAAGTCAGGGACAAAAAAATATACCTAAGGGTGAGTAACTGCTGCATTAAAACAGAGAAAGATTAGAAAGAACCTAACTGAATAACACAGGAATGGGTAAAGTGTGAAGCATGTGTAGAATGAAACATTTTTATAGCTATTTTAGTGACATTGGGAAATACCCATGATATAATTAGTGAACAAAATAATATACAAAATTCTAAATACAAAATGATCATAAACATATTTAAATGTAGTAAAATATGTCTAGAAATAGGATTGGGGGAAAAAAACAACAGAATATTAAGAGTAATAGGAAGATGAATAATTTGTATTTTCTACTTCATATTCTATTTTCCAAGTTTTTACAGTGAGCACTTTTATCGTCACAGAGCAATCTTATTTCACATCTTTAATATTTTGTTAGTTTATATTTATATTATGGTCCAGAATCTCTGTGAATGAAAGAGTATGGGAAAAATGAATTCAGGAAAGAGACAACCTGGCAAGCCTTTAAGAAACCGTTTTAAGAGGCTGTTGTATTTCTAATTAGTATGTAACTTGATATTAAGCAACTTCCTCACTTAAAAGGTTCATGAAGGTGCAACAAAGCCAAGCCCAGAGGTTGCTATGGCTACAGAGGTAAACCTGATTAGGTTGGTATTTACTCTGCTTCTGAGGTGAGGCCAGAGACAGAATGTCCCGGCTCCAAAATGAGACAAATCCCCTCTTTGTGCCTCTGTCTGGTCTCCTCCCCTATCTGTCCCTCCTTCCTCCCCTCCACCTCCCCTTTCCCATCTTTCCTCTCTACTTCTTAGGCTCCAGTGCAGTCAACACCATCAGACCCTGCTCTCCCTGACCCCTCCCCTTTCTGGGTCTCCACAGGGTGCTGCACTTTTCTGAGCAGCAACCTCACCATAAATGCTGGAAGGCAGGATTTCTTTCCCACTGTACCCTGGGTGCCCAGGACCTGTCCATGGTAGGTGCCAAGTAAACATTTGCTGACCAAATGAATGAATGAAAGAAATGAGTGGAGGCTCAATCTCAGTCTCTACTGTGGGTTCCTCTTTGTCTACTCTTCCTTAAATACAGTCATGCTTCAAGAGCCCATACTCAATTGCTTTTTCTTTTCCTTCCTCATGTTTCCCCATGATCTCCCTTCTTTTTGTTTTAGCTAACATTCATATGTAAATGAACCCAACTTTTCAACTCAGCCTCATCTTTGTTCCCTCATCTGTATTTCCGTTGGACCTAAAGAAACTCCTTACTCTCATCCTTAACTCATCATCTTCCTATCAGTCACCCCTCCTCCTAAGAGCCCCAACTCTCTTAACATCACCACCACCATGCCCTCAACACTCCAGATTTATGCTCAGAGAAGCCTTTTACTCTCCTCCCACCCTCCCTGATGCGGTGGTCTCTCTGAAATTATGTCCCTCTTTCCTAATCCATTCCCACTGCCCTGTTCCACTTCTTACCAAGATCATCGCCAAACCCGGAGGGATTTCTTTACTTGGAATCTGCACTTCCCAGGGCTGCTGGATCTATTTTCTAAACCATACATCTTGCTCAAAAACTCCTGATGTTTCCCTTTGCCTTCAGAATAAACCTAAGTACACAAGGCTCCTCTCAGTCATTAGGTCTTTTTCCTGCTTTGTGTCTTTCTCATCACATGTCCCCACAGCCACCACTCTACCCTCCTCAATCTCTCTCTCCTCTCCCTGTGCCTCCCCAGGCTTCTGGCTGGTCAGCACTCCCTTCAAGCAGAGTCCATGACCATCACAATTCCCCACCCGCCTGGATGACATTCTCCACCACTCTGCCTCTCAAATTGCTCTGCTCCCTCCAAAGCCCACATGAAGTGTCACCTCCTCTGAGAAACTTTTCCCCTTTGGTTGGGATTAAGGGTGCTCTCCCCTGTGGTCCAATAGCCTCCCAATTATGCTTCCTTTTTAAAAAATTTTTTTCTTTTGTTGTGTGTTTTTTTGGGGGGAGGAGGTGATTAGGTTTATTTTATTTATTTATTTGATGGAGGCACTGGGGATTGAACCCAAGACCTCGTGCATGCTAAGCATGTGCTCTACCACTAAGCTATACCCTCCCCCATTATGGCTCCCTTTAGAGCACAGGTGAAGGTTATGGGCTACAGGTGGGTGGGCCAAGGAAGACAGCGAGGATGTGAGGTTTTCCTCCTAGAGTGAGTCCAAGTTTTTGATGTTGAAACCACTCCTCCTTTTGCTTTACCACAACCAAATAATTCATGCACTACCTCATCTCCTCATGGAACAAGATCTGGTCCATCTTCTACCTTTAAAAAGGTCAGAGTTAAATTCTGGCCCATTCCCAATTTCTCCTTCCTCTTTCCATGTGTGGTTATTTGGCAGAACCAAGAAATGGAAGGGAGGGTCACTGGCTTTTAGAAGAAGTCACTGCCAAAGGCAGCTAAAGCAACATAATATTTTCTTTGTAAAAATAATTTTGGCAGAACCTGGTTGTTTTCCGCAGACATTTTAAGCAACTAAAACAAGAGTTGGGATTGTGTTTCCAAACAAGTGAAAGCTGCCTCTGTTCCGCTCATGCTTCCCCCTACACTCTAGGAAGTGGAAAATTTATGGCAGAAGTAATTTCCTTCATTTTTCCATCCTCTTCACAAAGCAACCCCTGACCTTGGGAGCCTCCACCTAGAGCCAGAGCGTAGTCGACTGAACAGGAAAAAGAAACGCAAACCTTAGGAAATAAAGGGTTCGTCATACAAAGCCTTACACTCAAGCCATTGTCTTGAATGTTTTGGATAACTTGAGTTTTAGTTTAGGAAAGAAAATCTGAAACAGAACAATTACATCACAAATGGAACATTTATATAGTTACTGGGATAGAAAAATGTTCAGCGCAGGAAAAGCCTTCATGATTTCAATGAGATCCAGGTGGAACAGCCCTTCCAGCAAACATCTACACACCAGCCCATAAAAATGATGGAAAAGGCACAAGACAAGAATAAAAGCAACACCATGCCAGGTGCTCATCCAATTAAACCCACATCGTCTCTGAGCTTGTCCTTCCAGCTGCTCCCACCGTCCACTCTCCTCCCTCCGAAGGGCTTACATCTTTCTCGTGCTTTGTGGGGTCTTCTGCGCACTGTCTTCCTCCCTTCCCTCACCAGGCAACCAAATTCTCTCGTGACCCAGGACTGGGGAGAGCCACAGGGAGAACAGAATGACCAATGCAACAAGTAATGGCGACAACGTCAGGAGCCCTTGTTGAGCACCAAGCGCTGGCTGGATGCTCTGCATGGATTCTCTAATTTAATCATGACAACACTCAACAGTAGGTTCTATAACTATTCCCATTTTATAGGTGCGGGAAATTAGGCTTAGAGGGGTTAACTATCTTGTCCAACATCACACAGCTGGTTAGTGGCAGAACCAGCGCTCAAACTTAATCTGACTCCAAAGTTAATCACTGTAACCAACAGCCTATGCATCTTCCCATAAGAGCTACCCGTTGCAGATACCACCTAATGTACTCATTTATCTTCCCTCAAAACAAATGCAAACGTTGATGCTATCTTATCCATTTTACAGATGAGGAAACACTGATATACTAGTGGAGCACATGCAGTTTGCCAGGAAATACACATGGATATGTGTGTGTGTGTGTAGATACATGTGCGCAGAATTCAGATTATTATTCATATTTTACACATGGGGACCCTGAGAGTCAGAATAATTTCCTGGTAGGAAAGTGTCAAAATTTGGATTAGAACTCAAGTCTGCTTGTATCTAGTTTTGACTGTGTACTCCACACTGCCAACGAATGGGCCTTTTAATAAGCCCCAAACTGCAGCCCATAAGCACATGTCCCCTCCCAGGTCTGCAGCATCAGGCGTGGTGTGTGGAACCAGGTAGAATACGCATGGATGCGGAGAGAACTCATGGGGAAGAAAAGGCGATGGGGGAGGGAGCAGTGGGGAAGTGGGGGGTCACAGGCCTGAGCTACTTGGAGACAAAACAGTTTGCTTCCCTGAGGTCCTCAGGAGAAGTCACCACAGTAGGCAGTGCAGGAAGTGGGATGTGTACGAGCAGGGCACAATTCTAGCAGGAAGAGGAGAGGCCATGTTAGAGCAGGATGGAGAAAGACTTCCCTCTCAGCTGCATGGGAGTCAGAGGGATGGCCTGGTTTACCTGCTGGGAAGGAGGGCTCCCCTGTCCCCAAAGCCCACTACCCCTCCTCCAGTCCCACCTAGGCACAGCTCTTCCCCATACTCCCTGGACAAAAAGAAACCTGCTTTTTGTACCACAAAGAAGGCCACGTTATAATCTGCATGGGCCCATTTCTACAAGTTCTGCTCCTGTATCTGTCCTTCTTACCTGGCTCTTGATCAAAACTACACTATTAGGGAAGTTAAGAAAACCCGCACATCTCTCTGCCAGTGTGTGCAGCGCGTAGTCCATACTGTGTCTGGGGTGATCACCCACCACTTTATTTGTGATCAGAGAAATAAGCCAAGTCCTAGAGGAACACCTTTCCAGGCACAAGATTATAAGCCAAAAAGGACTAAGAAGGATGGAGACCTGGGAAGTTAGAGGAAAAATCTTATCAAGGGATGAAGGAGAATGGGAGTCAAGGGTGAGAGAAATGGGACAAGCTGGAGAAATGGCTGGAGCACTACAGGTGGTACCTCATACCTAATCCTTAGTTGAAAGTGAGAGAAACTCATCAGGCAGAACTCTTCTGTGCTAAAATAGTTCTGACTTTCATTCAAAGAGGATGAGATGCAAAGAGAGCTTGGAATGTTAACATAAGCATGGCCTTTCTCACACAAGTGAGGTGAGTCATCTGCCTGAAATGCAGCAGTAGAAGGCAGCAGCAAGTTCAAAAGAAGCAGGAAGAAACAGCCTTATATGTGAAAAAGAGATGCCAAAGATGGCACCATCCTGTGCAGGGAGCCCCTTAATAAGAGTGGACGCGGGATAGAATTACAGGAGAAATATAAACCAGGGTCCTTCTGGGGTGAGCATTTACCACAATGGCCCAGGCAAGGATGAGGCTTTCTGAAAGCAGACCACAGAACCACAAGCAAGCAATCACAGGGGTAGGGACTTGATCTATCTTTATGTCTGTTGGAATTCAGTTTGCTAAAATAGAGTTGCTTATAAATTTTTTTAACATTCCTAGCTAACAATTTCAGTTCTCAGATAGAAGAAGAAGCTGCCATTCTGGATATAATTTTAACCAATGAGAAAGAACTAGTTTCTGGACAGAAATTACAGGAATCTTGGCATAACATGACCATGTCTTTTGGGAGTCTATAATAGCCAGGGCAGAGAGCACTGCACACGTTCGAAGGCAATGTAATAATGAAGAATTCCAGTGGAAAGGAAAAGGATAAGACAGCTCTTAAGCCAGTGTGGCCACACTGAAAACTTTCTCATGAACTCGTGTGTTTTAAAAAAGACCTATTCATGGGAGATAATGAGGGATGTGTAGTCAAGAATTAATACAAAAACGAACATTTTCAGGAAGGCTAAAGCCTCAGCTACTGGGAAATTCAAGAAGCACGAGAGATTGTAAAGGTATTCTGTGAAAGCTTCAGTTTAGAGAGAGAGAGAGAGAGAGAGAGAATGGGGTGGGGGAGGAAGGAGAGAGGGAGGGAAGGAGGAGAACAAAAGGAGAGAGATAAAAGGAAGAAGGAGGAAGAAGATGAGGAAGGGAAGAACAAGAAGGAACTGACAGGAAGATGGTGTCAGGTTAACAGGCAACAAAAGGTCCAAATTGCCAAATACTCAAATTCCCTCTTCTGGAGCAAGGAAAATAGATTTTGAATGTTAATCGTGCAGCAAAAGAGACCAAGAGGAAAGAGGAGCACACAATAAGTTAGGAAATCAGAAAAATCTAGGCATATAGATTATTTCAAACCTGTGCCCAGACAAATTATATTGTAGAGTACAAAAATGATGTGCAGATATAATCTCAGAGCTACTGGCAGTGCGTTTGAGAAATCATGGAGAATGGGAAAGATGCCAGACACCTTGGGAAATGTTCTAGCTTGCAATATATTGGGGAAAAACCCCAACAGATACTGAAAACTAAAGATCCATAACCTGGATATGATTCTCACCAAAGAGGGTGAGTTCCACTGGCCCCTGTGGTGGTTAAAACACATGGGCCTTTTTCATGAGACATGTTGCAAACTAGAGTCTTCCAACAGAGGATGGTCAATGTGATGAGAAAGTTGGAAGCCAGGCTGTACAAGGGAAGGCTGAGAGGTGCGTACAGCACAGAAATCACACAACTAAGAAAAGAATCAAAGATTTGAAATGTCTGTATAAGAAGCTGTAGTCATTTTATGCTGCCTTCAAAACCAGAACTAGAACCAACAGGAGACATTTTAAATAGGCATTTTTTTTCCTTAATATTTGCAAGTATTTTCTGTCCCTTCTTTCATTCGACAAGGGTTTATTGGGCACATACTTTGTGCCAGATTCCATGCTAAGCGCTGAGGATACATGATAGATCCTCTTCCCTCCTTCACTGGACTTAGTCCTACAGAGGAAAACAATAAATACATAAGCAAGGAATATAACCACAGATTATAGCAAAGCCAGGAAGGAAAGAACAGGGGAAAGAGAGAGAGTAAAATAAACGTAACTACTTTAGAGATGGCTTTAGGGAAAGCTGCTCTGCGGAGGTGACAGTTGTGCTGAGAGCTACATGACAACGAGGGTAGAGTTGTGTGAACACTTTGGGGGCAGAGAGAACAGCAGGTGCAAAGGCCCTGAGACTGGAAAGAGCTTGACTTGTTCCCAGAACTGAAAGGAGCCAGGAAGGTAAAATTGGTGAGTGAGAGAGAGGAAAATGTGAGATTGTGAGACAAGGTGGAAGAGACAGACAGGAATGAGGGACGAGATGTCACAATCCTAAGGAATTCAGAATGTATTCCAAGAGACACAGGAAGCCATTAAACATTTTGAGCCGGAAAGTCACACGATCTGATTGATGTGTGTTTTGAAGGTTATTCCAGCTGCTTGGTAGTAAATGGATCTGTGAGGGGCTGACAGGGAAGCAGAGACAGCATTGAGGAGGCTACTGTAGTACTTAGATTGAGGGTGTACAGTCAAGGTGGAGAGAAGTTCATTTGAATTTTTTTGAAGTAACATAGACAGAATTTCCTGATGAACTGAATATGGAGTTTGAGGGCTAGGAGGAAAAGTCGTGAGAATGATACAAAGCTGGAATCAGGGGGCAGGCCTTGAGCGGCCACCTGAGCAGAGACTGCAAAATGGGACCTGGAACCGGGCTGACAGGATGGGCTGGAAAGACTAAGGTTGCATTTGATTCAGTGATGACAACAGAACTCCTGAAAACACATGTCAAGCACCTACTTCCTGCTGTGGGTCTCCCAAAAGCTCCAGAAAACAGGCTGCTGGTTTGGCACAGTTCTTAAACTGCAACCGGTTATACACTTTATCACAAGCACCAATAAATCGTTTCCACGGAAACTTACAGCACTCCTGGTGAAAACAATAAGAAAATTAGCAAAGTCGCATATCTACTTTGCTATATGTACAGACATATTGTATTATTACATATGCTATGTATTATATATGCAGACAGCTTATAAAATTGTAGTCCTTTGCTCATAGCTTAAAATGTACAAGGCACTCCTGCTCTCCTGCTTTCAGTGCACATAATACACATTAATACCCAACAGACACGAATGCCACACATTTTACTAAAGACAGCACAACATTCTCATCCTGCTCATCCTCCTCATCAGGAGAAACTCTCTCTTAAAATGAGAAGTTTTTCAAAGTTAAGACGTGAGCCTTTCTCATGTCAGAATGGATCCTCAAACTGAACCCTCTCCGTCCCGTTTAACTCCCAATGATCTCCCCTTCCACCTATGAAAAGATTCCTCCCTCCAAGTATCATAAATATTGGACACTACCAGCCGTGCACGAGAATTTAAGTGTGGAAAGGATTCTTCGCTGGAATGTATCAATCTTTAAAAGAGAACCAGGCCCTAACCACAGATAACTGTTGAGACTAGATCTGTGGGGCTGTCAGCTGCTGATATCACATCTGTCTGGCAACACCTAAACATTAGGGTTTTAAACTCCAGATCACAAACAGCGGAACCTCAGCCACACCAAAGAAGCGATCCGTAGCTAGGCCACCTAAAATACCACTGACAGAAGGTTTATGTGGGAACCTAACCCTGGGTACCTTTCTCAACATTAAATTCATTTGACATCTAATACTCTGTTGGAGAGGAAGAGAGAGAGGAGAGAAATGCAAGGCACAAGGCTGGCCAGCAGGTGTGATTTTACATGTTTCTTATTCAGAGGCCCAGGCTGCGGTTTCCACTCCAATGGGGTGTTTTGTCTAACTGTCTGGGCAGTAAAGGGTGTTGTCCCACAAACGATTTGTCACACCACGAGAGCTGCATATCTGGGGACAGAGACAGCCCATACCACATGGCAAAAGGCACTCCTCTTGTCGATTATTGTTCCCGGTGGCAGGTAATTTCTCTGACAGGATGTCATGATTTCATCAGGACTCTGAGTCTATTGAGTGCTGGGTGATAACCTCCACCAGGCAAAGTCGGCCAGGAAGACATGGCTGTTAAAACCAAAGAGAATAAATGGCTAAAGAACTTTCACATAGTAGCAACTGCTGGATGGTTCTTTGGAGAAAATAATGTTTGAAAAAGACAGATTTTACTACCAGATGCCGGTTTTGGCATAGATGACCTTAATGAGGTTAAGGGTAGGTCTTAAAAATCTCTGCTTTCGATTTTTTTTCCCATTCAACATTTGTTTTATCCAGCTGTACCGATGAGACATCTTCATAGAAAAGTACACAATTTAAAAGATAATGGAGTCGGCCAGCCAGTTGAATAAAATATTGCAAAACAGTGTAGCGTCAATGAAGCATCCTGCAGAAGGAGTCAGCTCAGTCAGGAGTGGGCATCTGGGAGAGCTTCTCTTCTTAAAAATCATCCTACGGGCATCTGCTCTTTTTATCCACAAGAGAAAAATTAATTTTCATGCAATCATCAATATGAGAGAGAAGCCCAGGCAGAAATTCGGACCTGCCCTGCGGAGAAGCGGTGGAGGGTAGAAAAAGAAGACGGGAGTGTGGAGGGGAAACTCTGAAAAGTACTCAGAGAATCGGAGAATGGTAATAGGGAAGGATGGAAGAAAAACAGCTTGGGCCCCTCTGGGAACTCTCTTTTCCTGAGTCATAAAACCCTTCTGGTTTCCCCTTGTCTGGAATCGCGGTCCACAACGCTAGAAACAGTATGTTCTTATTTTCCGTTGTGAAAAGACAAACAACCATGAAAACAAGTTTAGGGTAGTTTTCGTAGAGAGGAGGGAAGATTTTCTTTGTACCAAATTAATTAGGCTATTGGAGGAAGGGACAAATGCAAGGGGGAGGGGCACCAGCAGTGACAAATGTTCCCAGGAGTCCCACCAACGACTGGCTCTCAGTCATGGCCACCTGTGCCCCAGCCTTCGGCTTCCATAAGAGTGGTAAAGACTGGGTCTGCCCTAGAGTTGATTCAACTGAGCAGATCTGGGTTGAATATTTATGACAGTCTTTCTGCAGATGCAGAGAACTACGTGGCCTAGGCAGATTTTCTAAGGCAGTGCCGGCACTTTGATCTTCTGGAAGCTCTGACATCTGTTCTTTTCGTCTGTGCATTCGTACGCTTGTAGCAAAGCTCAGAGCAAGACCATGGAACAGCAATCTGAGGCCCTCTAAGCTTGTCCAAAACTAACAAGAGTGGAGATTTACACTTATTGAGATAATAGCATCTCACTAATGCAAGCCAAGAGGCCACCAGCCCATTTGGATTGTAAAATATTCTATGTGCTGTGGAACAGAAATATTGTTTTAGAAACAAATTCTAAGTTTCCCCAGAATAGCTGGCCCTTGAGTGCAGTATTACAGCCCAAGTTATGAGGGCTCTTAGTCCCTACACAGGACTTTAGTCATCATCTCCTCAAAGGTTCTCCCTAGTTAACCAAGGGGTACTAGGGTAGCAGGGCCTCATGACTCAGGAACAAGGGCCCCCTCCCTCTCTGGCTGCAGTCTAAAGCTACTGTGAGTACTGGGCTCATAAAGAGAGCCCACCCTGCAAGGCCTGGCTCTCCTCTGCGGTGACATTTCTGAGCCCTTGTGATGCCAGAACTAGTCCACGGATCAGGGAGGCTAGCATGGCCCACACGCCAAGTCTTGTGGATCAGGCTGAAAGGCCACTTGCTTGACTCCACGCCTCCAAGGTCTTCCACGAACACAGCTCCTGCAGCTTCTGAACTGACTGCCTTCACGTGGAATGCGCTTCCTGGCTGGCCTGCCAGCCCACCCATCTCACTCTCTCCCACTGCCCTCTGGCTCTCCTAGGCCTTTCCACTTCTGAGCCCTTCATCTAACCAGGGGGTTGGCTTCTGGTGGAATTACAGGTGCCACAGCAAGTTATGGAAAAGAGGGATGGGTCCCCCTCTGGGAGGACTCATCTTCTCCATGTGAGCATTCCCCTTCCAGATTCTTGCAAGACTGATGGCTCACTCTGGGTGAGACTCATGGAATTAAAGCCTTCACCATGTACATGTAGATGGGAAGGGGCAGGCAGGAGCTGGAAGACATGGCTCTGCACCCATCTTAGTCATCACCGGCTGGCTGACTTGCAGCGAGCGGCCACCTCACCAAAATCAGAGTCCCACCCAGTGGACGCCGAGGGTCCCGCTGAGCTCTAAACGCCTGAAGGATGTGACGTTGTGAGGGAAAACAGAGTCAGTTTCCTATCTTTTGATGAGAAAGTTTTATACTTGTCAGGAAAGGAATTATTATTTTCCAAGTCAGGAAAACTTTTACAGCCATTAAAATAAACCCAAGAACCTAAGAGAAATGAAAACAGGACCACACAAAACCTTGTACATAAGTGCTCACAGCAGCATTCCTCATAGTAGCCAAAAAAGTGGAAACAACCCAAGCGTCCATCAATTGATGAATGCCTAAGCAAAATGCAGTATACCCATATGATGGAATATTATTTGGCAATAAAAAGTAATGAAGAACTGATATGTGGTACAACCTGGATGAACCTTGAAAAACATTATGCTAAATGAAAGAAGCCAGCCCCCCCCACACACACAGAAGCTTCATACAAAAGGCCACATACTGTATGATTCCATTTAAATGAGATACCCAGAACAAGCAAATCCATAAAGACAGAAAGTAGCTTAATGGTTGCCAGGGGCTGTGGAAAAGAGGGCATGGGGAATAAATGCTAATACGTGAGGTGCTTTTTCGGTTTCATTGTCCAGTGTGTATAGATCATATTTTGTTTACTCATCACTGATGGACATTTGGGTTATTTCTACTTTGGGGTTATTACTAATAATGCTGTTCTGACATATTCATGTACAAGTTTTGTATAAACATATATCTGCAGTTCTCTTGGGTCTACACCTAGGGGTGGAATTTCTGGGTCAGATGGCAACTGTACACGTAACATTTTGAGGAACAGCCAAACTGTTTTCCACAATGGCTGCACCATTTTAGAGTCCCAGCAGCATGAGGGCTCCATTCTCCCCATCCAGCCAACAACTGTTACTCTCCATTAAAAAATGTTTTCTAATCACAGCGTCTTAGTGGGTCTGAAATGGTCCCTCATGTGGTTTGACTTACATTTCCTTGATGGATAAGATTCAGAGCATCTTTTCACGTGCTTATGGGCCATTAATGTATTGGAGAAATGTTTATTCACATCCTGTGCCAATTTTTAAATTTGTTTATTTTTCTGTTTATTGTTTAATTGTAAGAGTCTTTTACATATTCTAAATATTAGACCCTTAACAGATATGAGATTGCAAATATTTTCTCACAATCTGTAGACTGCCTTTTCACTTTCTTGGTAGTGTCCTTTGACCTACAGAAGTTTTAAATTTTGATAAAGTCTGATTTATCTTTTTCCCCCTCTGATTATCTATGCTTTTGGTATCATGTCTAAGTAATCATTGCTAAATCCAAGGTCACGAAGATTTACATCTATGTTTTCTTCTAAGAGTTTTATAATTTGAGCTCTTACACTTAGAGCTTTGATCCATTTTGGATTAGTTTTCATGTATGGTGTGAGGTAGGGTTCAGGGGACTCATTTGGTTTTACATGGATAAGCACCATTTGTTGAGAGAACTATTCTTTCTCCATTGAACAGTCTTGATACTCTGGTTGAAAACAATTGGCCATAGATGTATGGGGTTTTTTTCTGGGATCTCAATTCGATTCCATTGGTCCATATGCTTATCCTCTGCCCGTACTACACTCTTAATTAATGTAGCTTTGTAGTAAGTTTTGAAATGGGAAATATGAGTTTACCTTTGTTCTTTTTCAAGATTGCTTGGGCTATTCTAAAACTTTTGTTGCACCTTGCATCCATACTGTGAAATGGTGTTCTCTCTCTGACGCGCCATTAAAGAGAATTAAAGAGAGCAAACAACGCCAAAGTGGCTTTGTCTTTATACTCTCCTTTCTCTGCGTTGGTTACACTACCCCATTTTAAAATACAAAAGGATCCTTCTCTTTCTCTACATTTCACTTCACTAGCCCCGTGGACTTGTACAGTATTTCTCTATTTGTAAAACCCAGAATGCATGTCCATATACACATGGTAAAAGGCACCTCTATTCCCTTTGTGCCAATGTCACACTTCCTGGGCAAATTCTGCAGTGATTCCAGAAGGCTGGAATCCCTTAGAGTCTTGCATCTCTCATAAAGAACAAGTTCAGTTTGGGGGCCAATTATTTCTGTTTGGGGTTAATGTCGTTAACAAGTTGAACTCTTTCTAAAGAATTAAAACAAACAGTGTACAGCAATTACAAAGGGAGAGAGAAGAAAATCTATTTTAAGAGTCAGAGGCGATGTACCTTTCTGGAAAAAAAAAAGTTGCCTTTTTTTTTTCTATTTGAAATCAAACAGAAATACAGTTCTTAAACTATCTACTGTGCACAGATAAACTGTTGTATGGTCACAGACCCTGGCAACAACTGCATATTTTAATGAGGTGGTTGGCAGAAGCATTTAATGCTACAGCCCTTCTTGTTTCTGATAAATATATTTCGCTACACTAAGTCGAACAAGGGTTTGCAAGAAGGCTTCAGAAAGGCATACAGCAGCATGGAGGATCTGCTCAAGGGGCACAAGCAGCACTGGGCGGCTCTCCGGGAAGTTCTAAGTTTAACAGGTATACTGGGGACAAGAGAGTTCTTCTAAGGGCCTTTTCCTGCTTTAATTGGCTGGCTTAGAACATGCCAGAAGGCCCTCAGCAGCCCCCACAAGAGCAAAACACAAGCCCAGGCAAACCTGCTGCTTCAGCTACTCCCTGAATCCTTCCATCCTTGACTGCAGAACTTCTCCTCCATGAAAGGAAGAAATCAAATTCTGGACGCAAGAACTGTATTAAAGAGGCTCTGACTCTGGGCAGCTTTGAATCCTTTATCCCTTTTATCCTCCATAACAGAAACAGTTCTGGAGAAATTCGCAGAGATGAAAATAATTTCAGCTGAGGAACTTCAATTGGGAGTGACTGGATGTGTTCCGCTGAAGATAGAAAACGTTATGAGATCCAGCAAATCCACAAACCCGTAACTGCATGGGAGAGATGCGTGAGATTAAAAAGTAGCACCGCTTTAATTTGGAAATATATTCTTCAAATACCAAGACAAGTGCAAACAGCAGAGACTAGCATGAGATGGGGAATTAAGTATTGTGAACTAATCCTTCAAAGTCAAAACAAAACAAAACAAAACAACAATGCTATAGTTGCAACCCCAGGTGCAAGGTTAGGGCTGATTTAGAGAAAAAAAATTGTATTTTTAGATTTTGTTTCATAGGATATCCGATAATATGGCAAACACTGGGATCAAATTTGATGACAAATAATGCTGGCCGTGAGAAGCAGTAGGTGGTGTGATGCTAAGCATGTTTGGGGTGTGTCTCATTATTGAAATATTCTCAAACTGTGAAGAGAGGCCAGTGGAGGCGCTGGCCGTGCACGGCTTCACAGCAGCTGTGTAGACCTCGGGTCTGCTGCTCTGTGTCCACGGAAACTTCTCTGCCTGAGTTTTTTTAGGATCCTCTTTCTTCCTCCCAGCTTTGACCGCACCCCAGGGCTTCTTCCAAGTGTGGGGGTGGGTCTCCCTCAGAGATGGGAGCCCGCGATCCTAAAGGCCTCATCCCTCCTCTGCTTCCGCCTGACCTTCAGCCGCGAAATTTTTCCTCGGGAGTTTGCCTTTCTTCATCCTTTTGAAAATCACCCTCCTGGAGACAAGGTCAAAGGAGCCTGACCCCCTGAAAACCATTCTGCTTGGGAACGCCCTTCACCTGAGGATGGTGATCACTGGGGCACCTGAAATAGCTGGTGATTCCTCATCTCCACAGGGGGGGACATCAGCCTGAAATGGACTGACATTACAGGCAGCTTCTTAGTTCAACATAAAACAAGAGCACCCTAACAGCAGCCACGCAAGTGCTCTAATGTTACACAGAGAAGACTCTAGAACTTCTCTCCAAGCCACTGACATGTGGTAAAGGGGCCTATGAAGTATACAAGTCTGTGAAGACACATGGACGGTCTAGAGCTGTGCCAGCCAATATGGTAGCCATGCCACCTGCGGATGCTGCACACTCGAAATGTGGCCAGGGTCCCTGAGGGATGGAATTTCAAATTTTATTTCATTTCAATTCATTTAAATCTTCAATTTAAAAAGGAACGCAGTGTATAGTATTTTTCTGTAGGACACAACTTTATTGTTTTGCTAGGGCTACTTTTGATTTATATCATGGAGGTTATCAGTGTCGCAGTGCACGTGGCAGCACGTGTATTACTTCTAGTCTTTATTCTTAATTTTTAAGATATCAGTTACAGGTTGAAATGATAATCTTTTTGATATAATGGTTTAAATGAAATACACTGTTAAAATTAATTTCCCCTCTTTCTTCTTCCCCTCTAATGTGGCCACTGGGAAGTTTAACATTATGTATATGTAACTTGTGTTATATTTTAATCAGATGGGACTAGTGTATCAGACAACTGATGTCTTCAGATATGGAAACAACAAAGTTGTGGCACACTTGGGAAGGAGAGAGGGTTGGGAGAGGAGTTATAATGCCATTATTTCTTTGGTTTTTATCCAAGGATAATTTCTTTCAAACAACTGGGAAAATGGAAAATGTTTAAGGTTTGCATTTTTTTATTGTGTGACAATAGTGTTTAAAATTTTTCATATATTGCCAACTGGCCCTCTGCCCCTAAAATCAGTTCTAAAGTTAAGGAATAGAAGGACTTTGTATACAATGGTCCAGGGCAGGGTTGTCTGACATGTGGCCGCATGTGGAGTTATTTCAAGGGTCCACAAATCCATGTGGGCCAAGTAGCGTCTGTAGACTGAATAAACAACCTCTGGCTACTGGCATTACAGTCTTTCAAAAGGGTAGGCATTGCTGTGATTAATAAAATGTAAATTCACTTCAACATGTTACCAAATTCAGAGTAGTTAAGGGGTCATCATATATTTTTGCAATCAAAAGACTCTAAAAGTCAGCTACTTTTACCTGAAGTGTTGGATCTTTGCTAGCTCATGCGATGTCTTTGTACAAATTAGAGCAAGGCATGTCAGGGATTCAAGCCCTAATTATTCCCCAAGGGTGTGACCTGCATTATAATTTGCCACAGCCCTGATATATTTTGGTATTCAAAAAGTTCTTCAAACTTGAAAAGGCTGAATTGTATCCTGGAGAATACTGCAGACAAAAACTGTTGCCCGTCATTCAGTTTAATAATGAATGTTGTCTGGCATCAAGCCATAAGCCCCTGCAGCTGCCCCAGTGGTGTGCCCTGAGGGGAATTCAGGACGGAGGAAAAACAGGATACTGGCTCCAGATAGTTAAGATGCTTATCAGGAAAAAACCTCAATGAGGTTTTTAAGCCTAAAATCGTTGAGACGTCTATTTTTCATGATCTTTTAATGCTTGACGATATACTTTATTCCTAGCAGGAACTCACACACACCCTGGCTCCTCCCTTCCGTCTTTGGAACGGTTTCCATGGAGCGATCTGAGAGGCTGCCTCCCAGGCTATAGTCCTCAGTGAGGCCCCTGAATAAAACGTGACGCTCAGCTTTTAGCGTGTGTGTGTTGTTGCTGTTGTTGTTGTTGTCTTTTTAGTTGACAGTACCCAGCAAATGAGAAATGGATGCTCCACCTTCCAGGACCCTGCCTTTGCCACTGTCCTGAGTCAGTGTCCTTGCTTCTGACCTGGAGGCTGGTGAGGTCTGCCCCGGTGGGCTCAACCAGGTCTCAGGATGAGGGTGGGCCCACTGCTGGCATTCACATCACCTATCCCCGTGGAGGCTGGAAATGGGAGCCTCTGGTCCCATTGCCCCAAAGGTTCTAGAAGGAGCAAAGTAAACGTTGGAAGGAAGCTGCAATCGGGATCCTCTGACCTTTAATCTAGGAATTCACAGCAGAGTGAAAAATAGGCTATTTCTTCAAAATACGTTAAAATGTATTTAAATTTAGAGAACATGGTTTGTCAGCCTCAGCACTCCTGACATTCTGAGAACTCTTTGTTGTGGGCTGTCCTGTGCATTAGGATGTTTAGCAGACTCCTGGCCTGTGTCCACTAGATGCTGGTAGCAACCCCTCTCGGTTGTGACCATCAAAAACGTCTCCAGACACTGTCAAATGTCCCCTGAACGGGAAAACTGCCCCAGTGGAGAATCACTGATTTAGAATATCAAAACATTTGTGGTATTAGCTTATTTTCATAATTTTCATGATTTAACTTTTTATAGCTGTGAGTACATGGACTTCAGAATCTGACATATCTAGATCCAAATCCTGGCCTACACATTACTAGCTGTGTGACCTGGGGCGAGTTACTGAACATCTCTGTTCCTTAATTTCCTCACCCGTAAAATGGGGCAATAACCATGCTGTCCTCGTAGATATGTTGTGAGGATTAATAAGACAAACTTCTTAATTAGTGACAATGACTATCAGCCAGTACACTCCCAGGCCCCCTTTTGTACTGGCCTAATGCTGGATGTCTGCGGATTTAAGCTAACGTCAAGGCAGCCTCTGGTTTCTGTGTTAGTGTGGCAGCGAAGAACCTCTGAAGTCCGAGAACCAGGCTTCAAACTCCAGGTGTGCTCTGGACTGAGTCACTAAACCTCTGAAACCACAGTCTTTCATCTATTTTTAAAGAGAGAGAGGGAGGGATAATGAAAGACTCTCCCTTGCAGGGCTGTTTGGGGATGAAAAGACGTATCTAGAGACTGAGCTTATTAATCATTGTTAGGTGGCGCGAGGCTACACGTGAATGCAGGGAAAAGCAAAGGAAGATGTTTTATGAAATTTCCCCCAAATCATTTTCAACCTTCCTGCCCCACGGTTGCCCCACCCCACCCAACTCAAGGACATCTGCTCAAACCCCAGAGCCCTCATACCTCATTTTGTGGACGTCTAAGGGCATCACTCCCGTTCCTTGAGGCTACCTCTGGGGGCTCCTCTTCCTGTTCCTAGAAGTGCTCCTCAGTCTCCCGGGCTGCGCTGTTTCCAAGTCTGCTCCGACGACCCCCGGGCTCTCACTGTGATGAAGCCAGACTTCTTCACACCACGTCACACTGACGTGGACGCAGTGTGATTTGGCCACAGGTTCTCTGCTGAGCCTCAGTTTCCTCACCTGTAAAATGAGGCAGTTCAAGCAACCCTTTCTCCAGGAAGTGTGGCCTCACTCAGGGCAGCAGGTGCTCCTCACCTGCCATGCTGGGCATTTCTCTGTCCCTGTAAGTCTACCTCCCTTTAAACCCGTTTCCTTACTAAACCATGAGCTCCCTTACATCAAAGACTGTCCTGTTCACATTTATATCCCAGACGTAACTCCTGCCACAAGGCAAATCCTCAACAAACGTTTGTTAAATGAATGAGTGGGAGACAGTGGGAGATAGGATCATGGTCCAAAGCTCTAAGTGGGACAAGCTGGGGTTTTTTTCCCTTCTCACCCTTCTCTTGCCTTCACTTACCAGTTATTTGCTGGGAATACATCTTTTATAAGGTTAAGCAGAGACAGACACTGTTAGCATAGTAACTCATGGCTGCCAAGCTATGACAAGTGGTTAATATTTGCAAGATAAATGTGAGTGGAGTTGGGGATTTTAGTTTCTCTGGAGAAAATCTCAAGATTTGATTGCTGTCCCTTAAGAATGAAAGCACTCAGCTGAGCACCGAGGACCCTGAGAAGGGAGGTCCGAGGGCAGAGGGGGTGTGGGTGAGGAGGGAAATCCCAGTAAACCTCCAGGGTGGCCTCCGACAGGACCCTGGTGGGAAAGGAAGCAAGAGTCTGTACCACCCTCTGGGCTCCGTGAGTCTTCGTAGGCACCTAAGAGTAAGATTCTCTTTCTGGAAGTCCCAGTCCCTGGAGCCTCCTACTCTCCCTCCCAACAAAATAACTTGTCTAAGTAAGAGATTACATTAAGAAAAAGGGCAAAGTTTATACTGTAATTTATCTGCTGTGATTCATAACTAGCAGCTGTCCTTTAGGGCTCTCCATACAGTGAAGGTTTGATGGATACTCTCCAGTCCAGGAGACCACAGTTCCAGTCCCATCAGCAGGACCTGCAGCCAGGTCCCAACTCAGATGTCTGGGTCCCCGTCTCCTCCCACCTCGCAAAAACAAGGTTTATGACTTCACTGTCCATCAACTAGACAGACTAAACTATCATGCTGTTGGTTCCCCAGTAAGGACAGCAGAGTAAGAAAAAGATCCTAATGTGAACCCTGCCAATAATTTGCAACATGACCTTTTTTAAGTCACAACTTTCCTAGATTTCAATGTTCTGACCTGTTTGGGGGAACTGTTACCGCTAGTTATACTGAGTCCACAGGGATGTTGTTGAGGTAAAATGAGACATTAGATTTAAAAACATGTCAAAATGGTTAGGTGTTCTGCGCATTCAAGAGACGTTTGTTACCAATTTGTTAAATAACTAGTGTGTGAAGGTTTCCGTTCATTCTGTGGACTAAGCGTGGAACTGAGGCAGCTGCTGGAATGTTAGTGGGGAACCAACAGGGTGGAATATGAAATAAGAAAGATGTGTTTCCTGGCCTTGAGTGTCTCCATGTCCCAGGGGAGATAAAAGCACACACAGCAATAAGTCTCAGGCAGAATGTGTTGAACACCGGAGAAAACAGATAAAGTGTTTCTGGGGGCAGCTTTCTTCTAACCACGCAGATCATTGTCATCCACAACCGGCAAACACCAATCTCCAGGGAAGCCAGAGGAGGGACATGGATTTGGGGCAGTAAGGTCTATTCACTACAGTTTTTAATTCTGATGTGAGTTGAATCCAAAGTTAGACTAGTTGAGTGAGACGGTTTTGCAGCTGTTTGGACAACACCATGGCCAGAAGGTCTAATTCAAAAAATTTTAAAATAAAAAAAAAAAAAACCATTTGTCAAGCAGAGATGAAAGTCAGCAGCAACAAGCCCATCACGGAGACACGAGGTGCTACCCAAGGAACATTCAGTGAGGCTTTTCCAGGCTGGACTCAAACACACATCTGTATAAAATGTAAAACAGAGAATGTGTTCAAGGGCTGGGAGCTGAAGGGAACAAGGAAAGAACATTTGGGAAAAGTGCAGCAGCTGCTTTCAAAATAGCCTTTCCTCTGAGCCCCAGGGGAGACGGGAGAGAAAATACGGCTCGTCTGCTCCAGTGCTTGGCACTCATTCGGCCTCCAGAGCATCCACGGTCCTTGGGACGACCCGGGGCTCCGGTGGAGACCGGTGAAGTGAGATCCCTGCTCTTCTGCCACAAGTCCTGGTCACATCCCAGTCCTTTCAGACACAGGCTTCTCAACCATTTCCTGCCGATCAAAAGAGGACGCCAGGCTGGGACATCTCGATCAGGAATTTTATTCCCTAAGTTTCTCCCTGAGTTTTCCTTTGCTCAGTTTGACTTTTTAATTTTGATCTAGTCTCCGAAGGCAGCCCTAAACCAGTTCCCTCTCAGGTACGATCAGGACCATTTACGGATGGAAGTCTAATGCATCCCTTGATTGTCAGTCAAGTTATTAGCAGGGATGGATACATCATAAAAGTCCACTGTGGGACATTCATAAAACCAAACACATACATAGTTCTTTCCAACATTCCTTCAGTTATTTTAAGGAAACACTCTTTTGTTCTAAAGTAGTGTGTCAGCTGGGACCCAGCCATCCACGCAGCTTTGGAAGCACATCCTTTGGGCCTGTGTTACTCTCTTCCTCACCCTCTCATGTGTACTGCCTGCTCCACAAAGCTTGCTTCCACAAGTGCCTAGAACACTGACAGTGATGGCAATGAAACCCCAGACTTGCAATTCTGACTGAAAGAAAGAGCCCCAGTTTTTGCCATATTAGTTCCGATGGCCTACTGTAACAAATTCGCACAAACTTGGCGGCTGAGAGGTCAGAATCTAGAATCAGTTCGCTGGGCCAAGGTCCAGGTGCTGGCAGGGCCGCACTCCCCTGGGGGCTCTGGGGGAGACTCTTTTTTCTCCACCTTTTCCAGTTTCCAGAGTTGCATTCTTTGGCTTGTGGCCTCTTGTTCCATCTCCAAAGCCAGCAGTGCAGCATCACAGTGCAAGGCCGTATTTCCTTCTTCTACTGAGTCAGATCTCCATTTCCCTCTTATAAAGACGCTTGGGACTGCATTTAGAGGCCACCCAGGTAACCCAAGATAATCTCCCCACCTCAGTATCCTTAACTGAATCATATTTGCAGCCTCTTCTGACACATAAGGTAACAGCCATAAATTGCACGGATTAGGAATGAGGTATCTTTGGGGCCACTACTCACCCGACCACACTGTGGCAGATGCACCCGCCCTCTGCCATGGATCTGAAATGTTGTTCAAGAAAGGCGATGCGTCCCTGGTGCCTGCTGCGTATCATGGATCTAGGATGACCCACTGTCATGTAATTGAGAAAAAAAAAAGTAAAAATCTAATCATAATCAGGGCAGAAAGCCCTTTGGTGTTCATTATAGCAGGGCCTCACTAAAAAATCAAAGAAACACAGCCCTTCATTTAAGCATCCCAGGTGTCTAGGTTTGGAGGCACCAGGGGAAGAACATGGAAGCGTCATGAGAAAAGACCACACTCCAGGCTCACTCCTAACACGTGCAAGGACCATGCAAGAGCACAGACAGAAGCCCACACTGCATGTGTCTAGAATATTAAAAAGTACAAGCCAAGATAACATAATAGGAAGTGAAATATGTTTTCTCTTACACTGACCAGCAGACCTTCACAGTGACACAGAAGCCATACTTGAATCAGGGAAACCTGGGCTTCCGCTGTTTGGTCAGGAAGCTCTGCGAGGGCATGGGGGGAGAGAGCCATGGCCTCCAGCCCCTCCTCTGCCCACCTCCTGCCACCACTTCGAGGGGCTCCATCACCTTAGGACACTCCAGCCCACACGGCCTAAGCTCCATCCTCACTTCCCCATAAAAAGCTGCCCATTGGCCACTCCCAGGCCTAAGGTCAGTGCATCAGTGGCGCTACCTGCCCTCAGATGGGCAGACAGAGCAAGAGGATGGGGCAGGCCCTCGGAGCTGCCTTAGGGACTTTTGTGCAGAGAACTCGGGGTTCTAGTCATCCAGATCACGAGCTGGAACCATGCTTCTCTGCTGAAGCAATATTTTTATTGTGTTTTTAAAGTGTTCTCTCCACTACAGACCAACACTTCTATAAAATACAACTTAAATGACTGAGAAGTGTCAAATTGCCATAGAAACTACTGAACATTGATTTAGCTCACTGTGGACCAGTGGCAAACAGACCATGCTTGGTGCATCACTAGACTAGAAGATGAACGTGAGTGAATTCGTGTTCTCACGTCACTACAAATACTGATACTGATGACCTGGTAGTTTCCAGGGGTCAAGAGTCCAGCCATGGTTTAGCTGGGTCTTCTGCTCTGGGTCCCACCAGGCTGCAATGAAGGTGCCAGCCAGAGCTGGGGTCTCATCTGAGGCTCAGGGTCCTCTTCCAAGCTCACTGGTTGCTGGCCGAATTTAGTTCCTTGCAGCTGTAACTATCAGCAACTTGCTTCTTCAAGGCCAGCAGGAGAATCTCTCTTGTCAGGAAAGGCTCAGTTCCTCTTTTAAGGGATTTGACCAATCAAGTCAGGCCCAGCAGGAACAACCTCTCTTTTGATTAACTTACAGTCAACTGATAGGAACAATAACTACATATTCCAAATGCCTTTGCCGTATAACATAACCTGATCACAGGGGGGACATCCATCATATTAATAGGTCCTATCACAGGGAAAGGGGAAGACACAGGGGGTAAGAAGGTAGCATCTTAGAATTTTTCCTACCACAGTGGACTTAAGGTGGTTACATCATGTGGCCCTGTGGACTCTTCTCTTCATGGTCAGAGGGAGGCCACAGTATGACCTTGGAAAGCTCAGGGCCCAGGGCAGAGGCCATTCGCCCCTGAGAGAGGTTCCGCCCCTCCCGCCGCAATAGTTCAGGATTAGAGCTAAGTCAGTGTCCCCCTCAGGAGCCCAGACTCCAATGTTGAAAGGCACTCCTCCCTTCCTTTGCTTTGGTGCCAATATTCCTTGCCGCCCCCTAACCTAGTATAGTGCTTATAGACAGACAGGATTGTCGCAGCTGTATTAAACCCATATTTTGTCATTCTGGAGCTACCAACAGTTGGTTGCTTGGAGATTAACATATTATCAGTAAACACCAGAAACCTCCAGTCCCCTTTCTATCAGGAGCTGAGAGTTCATCTGGGCTCCTTGTTTACATCACTGTGCATTCCTAGAGATTATGGCTGGATCAGCCTGTAAGCATCATTCTGATTCAAAGCATGGGAATATTGCTATGCATGCCGTGATTTTAATGCAAAATGACTGATTTATTAAACAAGCTAACAGAAAGTTATACATTCAAGTGAGCTTTGGCCTTTAATATAGTGTCCTTAGGAGACTGTATTCTAATAGCAATGAGACTGCCATTGTATAAATCATTTTTGCAATTCCTCCTTGGGAGGAATCTTCAAAAGCCTGTGGCATACTCTATTTAATAACCCAGTGGTGGAAAAATCTTCCTCTATTGATAGTGACTTTAATTTGGGGGAAGAATCATGCCATTCAGACCCAAAGGTCATGATCAACTAATTTGTAGGTAATCCAGCTGAATTACGAAAACAAGGTACACATAAAAGTGTTCTTCCCAAGTTGTTTGTAACTGTACTCAAAGTAGTACGTACAATGACCAAATTATTGCGAATAAGATCACAGCCTACCAAAGTGACTCCCTTGAAGAATAACATAACAATTAGTGCTTTACGGGTTATCGAGGGGGCTATCATGTACAGATCTCTTGAAGTAGAATGTGGAAATATTTTTTATGATTAACTGCCATTAATTGAAAGAAATTGAGGTGCACAGAATATCTTTTCACAAGATCTCACAGCTGGTAAACAGCAGAGCCATCAAACTCAAGTCTTTAAATCTCAAATCCAGGGGTCTTACCATGAGACCAGGAGGGGCAGATCTACAGCACTTGTGTTTCCACTGTCCCCAACCAGGTTCATGGCAGCCCTTGCTAGCTGCTAGAAGATCTGGCAAGGCACTCTTTCTGCTGAGCTAGATTCAGACTCAGAATCCCAAACACAGCTCTTTAGGGAGCCAAACAAATGAAGCTGGGATACTCAATTTACTTCTCCTTTTGCATTATACCATTTTCAAGAGGACAGCACTCTTTTGTTTTGTTTTGCTTTATTTTTTTGAATCAACAGAATGCAGTAATCCAATCAAAAAGGACAGTCAAATGTGCTTGCACTTATTCAAGAAATCAATCATCTAAGTTATAAATAAGTAGGTAATTTGTGTCCTTTTTTTTTTAGATTCCACATGTAAGCGATATCATATGGCATTTTTCTTTCCCTTTCTTGCTTACTTTGCTTAGAATGATGATCTCCAGGCCTATCCATGTTGCTGCAAATGGTATAATTTAACTCTTTTTTATGGCTGAGTAGTATTCCATTGTATAAATATACCTCCTTTTCTTTACCCAGTCCTGTTGATGGACATTTGGGTTGTGTCCATGTCTTGGCTATCATAAATAGTGGGAACAGTGCTCATTGAATGTACAATTTCTAGTATGTTTGTTTAAAAATTAGAGTCCTTACTTATCATTAAAGTCACGCAATGTGTCAGTTAACTCTTTGGCTTTTAGTATTTGTTCCAGGCCATGAAACCTTAGGGTCTACTGGGAAATAGTAAAGCTAGGTGTTCTCCATAATTCACATTCCTCTTCAGAGATCCTCTGAAGAATTACACAAGTCCACCTACACAACACACAGCTCTGAAGATACTCTCCTCTCCCCAAGCTCATTGTGTCTCCAGTTAGCTCTGAGGAGCCACCGTTCAACATGAAATCAGTACCATATAAAAATGGCATAACTACCTGGCTTTTGGAATTTTAGGGTGTGTCAGTTTCCATGTACATCAGTTAGTTTAAATTAAGTTGTTCTATTTTTAAACTTGAGTTTAGTAAAGCAATCTGATAGCTTTGTTGATGGTCCTCCTAAGGTCTCAATTGAAGCTGATTTCTATTTTCTAACTGCCACTACGTATTTTGATTTTAGGCTTGTGACAGTAAATTAGTGTTTCTCAAAGAGTGCCTGAGAACTCCTGCATCAGAGTCATCTAGGGAATTTTTTTAGTACCCTAGGTATGTCTGGTGTCTAGTGGTGTTTCTCAGGAATATGACTTTTTAACAAGTTTCCTGGATGATTTAAGAGATTTAAGAACAATTGCAGGTTCTACTTCCACATAAAATTGTGGAACACTGTTGCTCTTGCCAAGGGAAAAAAATCTATCTATACCTACATCTATATCTATATCTGTCTGTATCTTTAACTCTTTAAAGCCAGTGAATAGTGAAGAGCTGTGAACACAAAGAGGGGTAACCAAACTAAATTCCTGAAAATTCTAGACACAGGAAAAAAAAAAAAGCATTGGAGATTCTGAAGAAAGGTCAATATAAGTGATCTAAACAGAGCACAGTGGGAAAAAATAAAAGATTAAAAACAAAGATATTAGAAACCCAGGCAACAATATCAAATAGTCTAACATACATGGAATTGAAGCCCCAGAAAACTAGGAGAGAGAAAATTGGACAAAGAAGTATTTTTATATATTAAAAATGTTAAGAATTTTCTGAAATAGATAAGATGTTAAACTACAGATGCAAGAAACTCAGCAAATCCCAAGCAGGGTGAATACAAAGAAGATTGCCCCTAGGCATGTCAGAGTCACCAAAAACCAAAGATAGAAGAAAAACTCATAAAAGAAGCCGGGGGCAGGGGTGGGGTGGGTGGGGAGACACTTCACATTTAGGGGTAGAGGGGAGGAGAGATGTGGATGACACCACCTTCTCATGAAGAAGAGTCAGCACAGGGAACTATATTCAGTACCTTGCAATAACCTATAATGGAAAAGAATCAGAAAAGAAGAGAATACATATATATATCTGAGTCACTTTGCTGTACACCTGAAACGAACACAATATTGTAAATCAACTATACTTCAATTAAAAAAAAAAAAAAGGAAGAGTCAGTTCCTTGGACTCCCTAGTGAATATGTACTTGTCTGGCCAAGACTGGGGCTTAAGAGACCACAAGACACTGTTGTGAATTGATGAGATGCTCAGAGCTATGGCAGAACGAACACTGAGAAGAGGACAAATCCAGAAAGCCACAGAGAAGCAGAGCCAGAGCCCTGGTGTGGCTTGGGTGCAGCATGCCTACTTTGGGACTTGTTATGCAAGATAATGAACCCCCCTCATGGCTCAAGCCACCCTGAATTGGGTCCAAGGTTTCTTGAAGCTAAAAACACCCGCACCAACACAGCATCCCACAGACTCTTTGTTATTGAGAACATGTATGCCTGGGAATCTTTGCTACAAACCATCCCATTTCCCAGAGGTACTAGCCAAGGAATTCATCCACAAACCAATGAAATGCTCAGTCTTTGTCGTCAAATTCCCTCTGTCTACCCTCTTCTTTTCCTTAGTTTTATCCCCTTCAACAACTACTCAAAGACACTTGGTACACTGAAATCACTCAAGCAATAATACCAAAAGCTACGTGATGCTGATTGGAGACACTTGAAGAGAAACAATGCTTTGAATTACAGCATGTTTCCTAGTGTTATTGAACAACACAAAATAGGACCCACTTAGCCCTATACCCCCACTGCGTAATTCATCGTCTGGCTGATTTGGGAATGTCAGAGTGCTTTTGGGGGCCCTCTGAGCACTTCTTTCCTTTCCATTCCTTTTCTTGATTGCTTTCAGAAGAACCAAAAACAAACAAGGCATGTTAATTACTAAGGCTATTCGTTATTTTGTTCAAAGCCTCAAAGCTTGAAAGAATCAGAACAATTTATTTTCTGAATTCAGTCACCACAATTTCTGAACCAGCCAACATGGGGACAATCTTTAGCACTTGTTGACAGTGTTCTTTCACTGTAAGCTGTAGTGCCCCTAGAGCAATGTTATAAGAGGGTCCTGTGGACTGAA
This sequence comes from Vicugna pacos, assembly GCF_048564905.1. Lineage (NCBI taxonomy): Eukaryota > Metazoa > Chordata > Mammalia > Artiodactyla > Camelidae > Vicugna > Vicugna pacos. The sequence continues at coordinate 38,416,718 of NC_133001.1, forward strand.
TGCAACAATTAAGTCTTTTTCTAAAGATGTGCAGATAAGATTGCTTGGGAGTTGGGAAGCGACTTTATTCTTGGAAGCCTAGTTAATTCCAAATTAACATAATGTTGAAATTTTCCTTGCCTACCCTAGAAGGGTAATGTCCCCTGCTTTGTCAATTCTATAATTTGTATATATTTACTTTTGTCCTAGTAGATCCAGAAAAGTACAGAGAATAATAAAACCAACATCCATATAGTAGCCAAAATGATTTAAATAATGCTAACATTTTGCCATAGCTCTGTCACGACCAATTATAATGATGGATATCTCTACTTGACTCATGAAATAAATTAAGTGAAACCAAGAGCCCCATTTCCATTTTTCTCTTAAAGGGACATGTACAAGGAAACCTGTCAATTCTGAGCCTTTTGCAACCATGATTTCAAAACAAAAGAGACACGGGTTCAGGAATAGACCATAAATACTCCAAATGAGACTTTAACATGGTTCCATTGCTGCCTGGAGATGGGCTATGGCCGGTGAGGGAGTCTGTGGGGGACAGTAATACAGGACATTTAGCAAAGATAAATGTTCTATAAACACCCAAGTGGCTAGATCTGATGATCAGGAGCTTCAGGGAAACAAAGTCTAAAGCTACTCAGGTCTATGCTTTGCTGATTTCCTTTAATGCTTACGTATTCCGAGATTTCATTTTATAAACATCTTCATTTTAAATAACATCCATACACAGCTTGAACTGGAGAAGTTTAGACACTAAACTCCTCCTGTTCCCCTATTTAGTTAACACACATAGTCACACCTAACCGTGTGGGTCTTGAATGACTTTCCTTTCTTCCATATATGAACATAATAAAGTTCCCCTCACCTCCCACACCAGACGTACAGCTCTGTTAAAATTTCTTTTTAGAGCATTTATAGATTTTTGTAAACCAGATCTTCCCTGGTTTACAACCATCCAAGAATAAAAGCAGAGTTCAAAAAAGGGTTAAGCACGATCAGTTGACAATTACAGGCATCCCTAACAGGGATGAAGAAAGCAAACAAACAGCTGCTTAACGGATTTCACTTAAAGCAAAATCATCTCGTTTCCCCTCTTCACACTAAGGTATGGTGTCCTGGAGAAGCTTAAAAAGTTAGAAATCAAATTCTGCAAATAGATAGCAGTGATGGTTATACAACACTGTGAATGTACTTAATGCCACTGAGTTGCACATTTAGAAAAAATATTAAAATGGTAAATATTATGTTTATGACAACAAATATTTTAAACTAGAAATTATAAAATATTTAAATAGTTGAAAAATAGATCAAATGAAATTGTAAAAAAAAAAACTAACATTTTATCATGCCTTTTGGGCAAACAGAAAGTCTTTTAGAGTTGACAAGACACAAATCGAGGTAGAATTTAACAGTACCACGTGTAATTCTATTTCTCAAACACTCTGTGGGCTGAGGTCCACTCGTGCTTTTTGCTTCCTAAACCAGAAAAAGAACAGGATAGCTGATGATTAAAACTACAAGAGATTCCAAATTTAAAATATGGTTTTACTCTGCTTCTGGACAGGACCCTTTCTCCTATCTAGGCTCTGCAGTGACAGTCAGTCTGGTCACCCAAGTCCACATGGCATTATTTGATATTTAAAAAATGCAATTTTAATCTGTGTTAGGTCATACTTGCTTACTTTGATATGCTTTTTTAGCACGATATGCTTGAGCTACGTTGTGTGGATCAGGTTACTATGGAAAAGCCCTAATCAAGCTGTATATGAACTTTGTTAAACATTTAGCATCTGTTTCCCAAAAATCCACTAGTAAAGGACTCAAAAGGTAATAAGGTGAACCAGTTCATTTTATGATAATGACCTGTCGCCTGGAAAACGTGTGCCTTACGTGCCCCCAAAATATCTGACTACAGCCAAACAGAAAAACAAGTCATTAGAATTTCTCCCTGACAGGGCCTTAGTTTACAACCAGCCAGTATATGATGAAAGTTTATGCTCCTTTTCCACATAAGTTATTTTTCCAATAGAAAATTGTTCCCAGCTGTTCTGACCCAGATGTGTTGGCAGCCCATGCTGTGAGGACCATTTTACAGGTGATGAAGCCCTCACACGATAAAGTTTACACAACTTATATACAGCTGGTCTCCAATACAACTTTGGACTTCTAATGCCACCTTCTCAAAAAATAAAAAAAAAAAAGTGATTTCCTGGCACTTCACTTGGGGCACAGTTAAAAGGAACCTGCAGTGCTGTAGGCCCATATTTATGTAGACCCTGGGCTTAGGAAGCTAGAATAAGATAAATGACCCAGGTTCCCCCTTCTCCTCAAGAATTCAGCCTGCTTTATCTGGAAACCACTCTGGACCACTAAGAAAATGATCAGAAATTGTCCCTGGGATTTGGCTTCCAGGAGAGGTTAAGTCATGATGTCTGAGTGAGCTCAAGTTGACATTCATCTTTTAGCTTTACCTTATCCCATTCTAGACTGCACCAATTCCCCTCACCTTTCCGTTTAAATAAAAGGTCATTTTTTAAATGAACAAGTTGTTTGTAAAATTAGTGCAAGATCACCTTCCATTGGGAAGTCATAGGAAAACCAAAGCAATGTGATTGATAATCTGGGTGACCGTACATCCAGGTTTTTCCCAGGACAGTCCCAGGCAATTTAACATACATCAGATGCTTAATTTTTCAAACAAAACATTATTAATAATAGTGGAAATAGACAATCTGGGATGGGTTTAGTAGATCTCCACTTGGCATTCCCAGCCTCCGCCAGTCTTAAAGAGCAGTGTGGAGACACATGCAGTAAACTGAGTTCTCACTTTTTCTCCTGGTAAAATCTGAAGAATGACCAGTAATAACTTTCTCTTTTTTCCCAATTGTTTGCTGATGAGGTGCAACTGACACACTCTTTGAAGGACAACATGGTAAAACAGTGTGCCCAGCCACCAGTTCCGAGGGACTCTGTGGTAGTGAGAGAGCCTGCCATGACTTAGGTGGTCCATGAAGCTGCCCGGCCACATGCTGGCAGGGTCACTGGGAAACTGAGAAAGTGCAGGGTAGATGTAGGTGAAACATGTTAAGGAAGAGGGGGCTGGGCAGCCCCATCATGGAACATATAGACTACAGTTTGAATACTCTTGCTTATAGTGGTTTTTGTCACTTACCATACAGTGTATCTACAACCAGTACTTACTGCATTGTTGGGGAACATTTTTTCTTTTATAACAAACTCTTTGGAGCACAATCAGCTTCAAAAGATCAAAGTACAATTATAGGGAAAAAATAAAATATTAAAGCTGTAGATGAATGTATAATTTTCATAAAATATTTGACGACATCTTGCTTCCACCACCATAGGGATATCATAATGCTGTCGCTCGCTACATGAAAATCAGTAAACAGAAATTTGCTGAAGCATCAACACTGGCTTCAAAAGTTTATTACTTTAAGTGGACAATGCTCAAAGATGATTTAACACAAGCAGCTCCACAAGGTATGTTTTCACGTCACTCTGTGAAGCTTAATTTTTCACATAGGTGCAATGAGTGTTCTCCTAAATTAATTTCACTCATTCTCAATTCCAAATTTTCTTATGCATGCCTGACAAATGTAGTATTAGCTGCTAATATGTCTCCACTAGCAGAAGTAGAACTATGTGAACATTGAGATGACATAAGCATTATATTAGGGTCATCAGATGCTTCAAGTGAGGAATTTGTCAATTCTAATAAGGGTTCATTTTTTAAAAAAACAAATTCATAAAATTAAACCACTGGAAAGTTCATTCCATCAAAGGTGAAAAATTGGACATTATTTTGATTGATATTATATATCTAGTTTAAAAGTTCATCATTGAAGAGAAATTTGTTTGGAGGGTGATAAATTTTGATGGCCAGAATCCTGGTAGAAACCATATTATTACTAAACTTAGAACCTGTGGAACAGAAACATACTTGGACTGGGTAGCAGAATGTATGTATATAATTAGTATTTTTGTCCAAAAAAGCTGTGGTAGTCCACCAATGGAAATGGAAACTGAGTTGTCATATTTTATACACACACACACACACACACACAGTAACTGGATCACAAAATTCTTTCTGCCTCTCAATTGATTTAAAATATCTGAGTCTTTATGATAAACTACCTTATTAAAATCAACCTAAGTGTCCTACAATGCTCTGAATTTTGGTTGCATTTGATTCAAAATCTTCTGGAAGTCTTCAAAATATGGAGTGAATGGAGCTTTTTTTTGTTTGTTTTTAATTCAGCTTTTGAACTTAAATCTTTCAGAAAAATAGAATTATTGAAAACCAAGCTGACAAACAGGCAGGACCATATACATAATTTGTGGGGCCTAGTGTAAAATGAAAATCCAGAATCCCTTGTTGAAAAATTAAGAATTTCAAGATGGTGACAGTGGGGCCATAAGCCAAGTGTGGAGCCCTTCTAAGCACTGGGATCTGTATGAATGCACACGTCACAAGCCCACGAAGCCAGCTCCACAAACAGGAAGACATTGAAATGTATCCTGCAAAAGTAGGGGGGGGTGGGGCAGGTGGAGTCAATGAGCACTCAATTAAGTACAAGATTTAATTCTGAGATTCTATAACTGTGCCCTAGATGATCTCAACCTGTGAGAAGAATATTTTGATGGAGCCCCTATTTTTATTTGGCTAAATTTAGATTCTGTCCCAGAATAGGACGTAATTGAGAAGGGCTACAATCTTGAATCATCTAAATTTGGGGAACCATTCAAAAGAATCGTAAATAGAGACAACTCACTCAACAAGCTGTACCATAAAAATAGTTGTCAAAGAAAGGTACTCTGAATAGAAGACAAAATTACCTGAGGAAATATTTGGACTGAGTTATTTATATATTTCAGTATTTTTAAAAATCAGAATTGAGACTAGCTTTTATTTAGCAGAACTGCTCTCAGCTTACCAGGTACTTCATCACTGGTAGCGAGTATTTTCTCAATTAAATATATTGTGGTCCCTAGAGAAGTCAACAGAAGTATCAGCAATTTCAGATTTATTAAACTCAAAATGCAGACAATTTTGTGGAAAAAGTTAACAATAATAAAACTATTCAAAACTATGTTCTGCAGAATATCATGACAGGTAGACTGAGAAGCTGATTAAAATACATATCGAGAATAACTATTCTGCTTAAATGTTTTTTAATGTTCACATAAACATCAAGAAAAATTTCAAATTTGCTTTAATGTAGAGATATATGTTCTTTTATTTCTTCAAGGGAATTTTACATTTAAAAATTGTTCCTGAATAGAACCATCTTATAGGTCTATCAATATAAGAAAATGATTTGTTTGTCAGTAAGAAAATCTTTCAGAAAAAGTTATCATCCTAATTGTTTTCATGCCCCCTTTTGCTGTCAAAGAATCTTTTATTATTTTTCTCCCTAAACTGCATTCTTTTAAATTTTTTATGCTTTTTTTATTGAAGTATAGTTGGTTTACAATGTTATGTTAATTCCGGTGTACAGCATAGTGATTCAGTTATACATATATATATTCCTTTTCATATTCTTTTTTTTTTACTATAGGCTATTACAGAGTATTAAACATAGTTCCCTGTGCTATATAGTAGGTCCTTGTCATTTATCTATTTTATAGATAATAGTGTGTATCTTTTAATCCCAAATTCCTACAGAGTGTCTTAATTTGGATGACGAATTATAATGGTTATCTTAGTAATGATAATAATGGTCACCATTTATTAAGCACTTGGGGTGAGCCCAACACTTTGCAGGCATTAGCTCATCTGACCCATAAAACAAGCCTATAAAAGGCAGCGTTTTATCAACCAACTTAACTGCTGCGGAAACTGTGCCTTACGGTGGTTTGGCCACTTCTCTAAGGTCACGTAGCTGGGAAAGGATCTGGGCCCAGGTCTCCTCTGACTCCCAGACTAGTGCGCTTTAACTCATCCTTTAGATGAGCTCACCAGAGATTCTGACTTAAAAAGGACACTTGCCCAGGGAAGTTTCCAGGAACAAACCCAAGATCTCTGATACAACAGTCAAAACCCTGCTGCCTCTAAATATGACTAATGTGTGGCACTGATCACTGCTGATTAACTCATACCTTCACTTTATGGCACTGTTCACAGGGATAACAGAAAAGTCCATTCAGTCTCCAACATTTATTAATCACCAACGATATTAAGGGCCCTGTGCAGACACAGAAGGAAACCAGATCTGGCTCCTCCCCCCAGACCTTTCCCTGGAGTCGGAGGCCAGGATGACATGTGCCATTTAAGTCCCCTGGGGTGATGGGCCTTCGCTCCCTTTGTCCTGCAAGGACTCCCCTCTGGCAGAGCCATTCTTGGGCCTTCAGGGCCCTGACCTGGCTTCTACCCTTCTTCCTCCCCCCAAGTTGAGAAGGCCATGGCTGTCTGTAAGTTTGGAGAGAGACCGAGATAGAGGCCAGGGATCGGCAGGGTTGAGGTTAACCCTTCCCAGCTTTGAAGAGTATGAGGGCTTGTAGCCTTGTCACAGATGTGAAAGCTTCCAGGTCAATGAGACACCTCCCCTCAAATACCCAGTGCAGTTGTTTGAGAAAGGCGGACTGTTTATCAAGCTTTCTGGTGGAAAAATCTCCTTAATTTCAATAATTTTTCATGTTACCATTTCATTATCATTTTGTGCAGTGGAGCTGTATCTTTATTTATAAACAAATGAAGGCAAATAGTTGCTTGGATAACTGGCCAAAGAAATTTACTCCAAAGAGACTTAACCCACCAGGAAAACCTATTTCAATTGTTCACCCCAAAACTCATGATGTCGCACAGAAAAGATGCGCTTTACTTTAACACATATGATCCTTCCCTTATAAAAGGGGACACGATGGCAGAGGTTGGGTATAGTTCAGCAGTAGAATATATGCTTAGCCTGCACGAGGTCCTGGGTTCAATCCCCAGTACCTCCGTTAAAAAATAAATCAATCAATAACCTAATTACCTCCCCCTGCCAAAAAAATAAAACAGTTGGACAAAAAAAATTTTTTTTAAGCAGGGGGAACACATTACCGTAATGTTTACAGACCAAGCCACACTAATCAAGTTTAGATCTGAACCATCAGGATCTTAAGCCACATCCACTGGGTAATCAGAACAATTCTGTGCTTAGGGTGGTGCTTTCAAAATTCCACTACTTACTCTATCTCAGAATAGCTGTGCAGAGGGGGAAGGCACAGAATGGGACCTTTCTAGCTGGAGATTCGGAATCTCCCCTTTGGTGCCCCCGTGGGTCTTAGCTCAGTGTCAGACTTTCAGTAGGTTTCCAGCTATTACTAAGCAAACACAATTACTTTATAATATCACTGATACCAGCTTGTCCTTGGCAGGCTGAGAAAGGATTTCTGGAAGTTATTAAAAGTCTGTCTCCAAAATACTCTTCAAGGCCATCCTTACATAAGGCAGGATAGTACAAGATGTACAAGATGGAGTTCTTCTATGGGCTGGCAAAGAGAATTTTAGGAAATTCCCTTTAGTGGCTATTAGGAAGAGTAGGATCCACTGCTTTCTTTGTTTCCTTTTTTTTTTCTTTCTTTTTTCTTTTTTTCCCAAATTAGGTCCTCCTGAAGATGTAAACGAATTCCCTTTAATGGTCTAACACAGGAAAGAAAACAGCTCTTTCTAGGGTTATCAAGACATCCACATACGTCTGCGTTTGATGTGGTTAGCGTGTGGGGAGGATGAGAGATCTATGACTGTCTCCCCTTCTGATGTCGCCTTCATCAGATCCACAAAAGAAAAGTACAGCAGATCCCGTGATACACTGTCCAGACTCCCTGGAAGTGCAGAGGATCACAGCTGAGTGAGTGTTAGCTGTTGCAGGCTCACAGCTGAGTCTGTCCTCAGGGCTTGCCCTTGGCTGGAGGGAGCCACCCAACCCCAAGTTACACTCCTCCCTGAGAGCAGAGTCCATACAGTGACTGAGGCAGGGCTACAAAGGCCTGGACAGCTCTAAAGGGCCAGCCCAGCTCCCTGCAGGAGCATCTGACGCCTCCTGTTGCAACCACATCACAGTTCAACTTCTGCTGCCCAGTCTTGGGTCCCAACCAGCTCACAGGTGTTGATCCCTGGAGCACTCACTCCCCAGAAACAATCTGCATGCAGATCTTCATCTCAGAGTCTGCTTCCTGGAGAACATGACCTAAGACAATGACTACGGAGAAAGTACCTGTGATGGATGTGTCAGGCATTTCAAATGCTGGGTCTCCAACCTGTGCAGCATCTCTACCAAGTGGGTATTATTAATTTCATTCTATTGGTAATAAAACCAAGGCTCAGAGAGGTGGTGTTCCCTGCCAAAAATTACACAGCAAGTGAGGCACAAGTCAATGTTTATAGCCAGACTCTCAACTTTAAATTCCACCTAATTTACTACATTCATGGCCCTATGCTTGGCAACAGTGTTTCCCATCACAGATTTTTTAATAAAGTCTAATTTTCATTAAAATAAAAATTAAAATTATATTTTGAAGATGAATGGAGTACCACTCTAAAGGGGTAGCACAAAGGAGTTTCTCTGTGGTGACAGAATAAATAAAATTCGTAATTTAGTTAACAGTATTGCACTAATGTCAGTTTCCTAGTATTTGTATTCATAATGGAGTATGGTTAGTTACAACATTATCATTGTGAGAAGCTGGGTGACAGGTATAGAGGAACTTATGGTACAATTTTTGCACCTTCTTTAGAGTACAGAATTATTTCAAAATAATGTTTTAAAAGTTCTAAAGCAAAAAAAGAAATGAGACATCAGAAATTTTGATGTCTTGAGAAAAATACTCCTCAAAAGGGACTTTACAAGGTATCTCACAATAATTGCTAAAGAGTAACATTAATCAGTTATCAATAAGAACTTAATAGAAATTTTTTTATGACTCATTGAGGGTTGAGTCAGCACTCCAGGAAGCCAGTCTCCCCACACTCAGCTGGCTTTAACCTCCCACCCTTAGAATCCAAATTCTCTCTGGGCCCCTAAACAAAGGGATTGCCCAACCAGCAGGTGTTGTCTCCCCAAGGCTGTCTTCCGCAGGAAGCTGTCCTGGGGCCCCGCCTAGTCCCTCCCAGTGAACTAGTCCGTCAAATCTATAGTGGCCCTTAGATGTGAAGGATGAAGTACAGGACAGTCACTGGAGGAAGGAAGATGATGATGGGATGGAATCAGGGTTGGGAGGAGGACGCCACAACCCTGAGAGGGAAGGTGTGTGTAAAGAGAGGGGCATCACATTCTGCTCTAATCCCTGTAATGTCTCCTCCCATCGCACCAGAAAAGTCTGAGTCATGAGAAGCGCTCACACTCAGGATGGCATTTACATGGTTTCTAAAATTCTAATTTTTACTTGAAAGCTCAAATTTTATCTTTGGCACAAGTTCTAACAGCTGTTTTCCCTTATGTGACAAGCTCTCTTCACTCATTTTTAAGAAAATGTCTGCCAGACACTCAAGTCTGAACAACCACAGTCTGCCTGTCCATCTTTTGTTCCTTCAAGTAAAAATGGTACTCCACGGAAAAAGATTATTCAGCGTGCAGCTCATATGTACAAGTGCTTTTCCTTGAGATACGATCCTACTTTCGTGTGCTTAAGAAGTGCTTTAGGCATTATTTCCTATTTGGTCTCTCAGAAATTTAAAAATATATGCATTCAAGGGTCAAAAAATTAACATTTTTTTCTGCGTAATCAAAGGCATTCTTAAATGAAGCTGCTTTTTTTTTTTTTGCTAGTACATGGTGATGAAGAATGCAATATCCAGTAGCAAAATTTGGTTCTCTGTCTTGATTTATACTCATACAGCTACAGTTTAACTCACCTGTTGCTCTTGTACCACCAATGCAAGTGTCAGCAAAGTGGGAAAGGGGAATCACGTCTTAGGAGGACCCCCACCCCTGCCCAGGGGTTTGCAGACCACACATTGAGAGTTGCCATAGCACAATGATGGAAGCGGGGTTGGGGATGGCGTTTTATTAGAAACAAAGTAGGTACACTGGTCCTTTTGGGCTGAGGCATACAAAGAGGGATGGAAGTTTTGTGGAAGAATCAAAGGAGGATGATAGGTTAGGCAGAGGGAACAGCGTGTGCAAAGGCTCAGAGGCATGGCAGGTGCGGTGTGCACCGAGAGCCTCAGGAACTCAGTGTTCACGCTGCAGTCCGTCCGCTCTGTGGCCACCACAGTCCTTACACCTTCAGAATGCATGATCCAAGAATAAAACCCCACATATCAGCATTTAACATATCCCTGGCGTGGTTCTAAGCATTCACTTAATCTTTGAAACAACTCTACCGGGTTGATGCTATTATTATCCCCTTTTAGAGATGCCGAAACTAAGATGAGCAACAAAGAAGTTAAATAACTCACACCAGATTCCACAGCTTGGAAGCGACACAGCCAGAACTGAACGCGAAGGGCCTGATTCCAGAGTCTGGTGCCATATACAGCTTCTCACGAGGAAAAGAGAGAGGCTCTGCTTCCAGTCTGGGAAATCTCAATTGGCTGGCCCAGGTCACATGCCCATCCCTGGGACCAATAGTGAAAGGGGACACATGCCCGCCTCCACTGGGGATTTCTCCAATCAGGAAGGGCAACACAAAGGATACTAGACAGCAATGAGAATGAATGATCTACAGCACATCTCCGTAACATAATGTTGGACAAAAGGAGACCTCAAAGAGCACATCCTGTGTGATGTATAAGCCAGGATTGTGCTCACCCTTCTGGAGGTGGTTAGTAACTAGAATGAGGCACTGGGGGTGGGGGTGGGGGTGGGGGCGGGGCATGTGGCGAGGACGGTGACGTTCCGTTTCCTGATTGGTCTCATCCACTTCATAACAATTCATTAAGCCACACACTTGCGGACTTTCTCAACACGTATATTTTTCACTTTTATGAACTGTTAAATTTTTTACTGAGTCTTTAGTGAAAACTAGAACTAGGTGGGGCGGGGAGGGGGTGGAGATCCACGAAGAAGTTTTATTTGATCACGGTGGCAAATGGGTTTCTCAGGATGAATAAAGGATTTATGCCCCACATCCTAAAAGCTCACTGGAATAATAGTGAAAACCCAAGGAGGAAGGGGCATCGTGTTTCAGACCGTTTTGTTCAGGTTTTCACTCATTAGCATTATAAAGCCAAAGGAAGGGTCGGGAACACAGTAGCACCCTGAGCAGGTGCCAGCTTCTCCCAATTAGGCCAACTGCCAGGCTCCACCGGCCCGCCGCCAGCTTGGGGATGGTGGGCTTGGCCGCGGGCAGAGGGGCGCAGCACCCTGCCTCCCCGTAGCTGTCGCTGTCCTGTGAGCGTTTTCTAGGTTGTAGATGGGCTCTCCACCTTTTCAACCCATGATCCTGTCCTTAACAGATATAAAAATCTCACACGTTTCTTTAACGTTATTTGAAATTTCAAAATTAATTATTATGACCAGAAAACAAAGAAAGTCACAGGACACAGTGAGGTTCGGTTTTCAAGCTGCCTGTGCAGCCCACACGAAGCCCCCGAGTGTGTGCTCCGGCCTCCCCAACTCTCCCCTCGCCCCCTGGAGAAGCCTCAGTTTATAAATTACAAGCCTTTTCATTTCCTCCAAGGTTTTTGATGCGAGATTTGGGGATGTGGCCACCAGGTGGACACGGAGCTTGGCATTTATGAGCTCGGTCTGGCTTCCCAGTGGGCTGAGGGACTAAGAAGCAGACATCCCTACTTTGTTTTTAATAAAACACACAACTCCTTACTTACTAAATAAGCATCAGTTCATGGTAATAGCTAATATTTACTAAGTGCTTCCCGCATACCACACAGTGTGAAAGAGCTCCCGGGACATCCCATCACTCGCGTCTCCCCACACACCCGAGGGACGAGGGGGTTGGAGGGGCGGAAGATGGGGGTGGTCCTCACCATCTCTGCTTTATGGCCAGTGGAACCCAGGCTCATGATGATTATGTGACCTGCCCAAGGTCTGACAACGAGGAAGACAAGGATTTGGAGTGTAAGTCCCACTCAGGCTGGCCCCAAAATGCATGCGCCTATGAGCAGGCCATGCCACTATTTGGTAAATTCAGTGTTTGAAACCTTGTTCTATGACAGAAGTTCCACGTGTGCACCTCTAATTATTAGAGTAACTGATGCTTACTTGGGCCCAAGTCCTGATCTGTGGGTGAAAAATGACCCCAAGGAACCCCTCCCCAACCAGAACTGACTTTGAGAGAGGGGAAGACTGGCTAGGTGACCCTAGTTCTATCCCAGGACCTCCACTGTCTAGGCGTGAACTGTGATGGGGACCCCGATGGTGGGGCCTTTGAGCAGTGAAGCTGGGCTTGGACATTAAGGACCCCAGAGAGTAAAAACCAAATGGCTGCAGCACCATTGGGCCGAGGCCTGGAGGGGAACCATCTACGGTCCCCTCTCCACCGCTACTCCTCCTGAGAAGCTGCTGGTCTCCAGCAGGGGCTCACAGGCACACCATGCAGAGCCGCGGGCTTCTGCAAAAACCCCATGTGAAGGCAAGGCTGATCCACTAGCCCACTGCCTCCTGGATGATGCTTTGGCCAGTTAGCTGTGCACAGGGACCACAGACCCCACTGCCCAGAGCAGTGCCCAGTCCTTCTGCAGACCCACTATGTCTGGCTGGAGCTCTGACTTCAGAGCTGAGACTAGAAGGCTGTCCCAGGAGAGGAAAGAAGATTGTCCCTGGATGGCTCATGTTAGTGAATGGTGGTTCAGAATACCACTAATTTGATTATTAAGAGAAATAGGACCTTCTCTGTGGCCTAAGCTAATGAAGGGGGACAAACAATTACCCTATATTTACAAGTGGATCACTGGACATTCATTAATGGGCACATGCACACCCAGGGCTAACCCTGGCCTCTCCCAGGCTGCACACTGACTCCAGAACCCTGGGTTAGGATGCGCTCAAGGATCTGATGCCTCTGGACAGTGCTCTTCCTTCCTCCTACTCTTTTCCTCCTCAAACACAGAAGGGAGGCTTCTGGAACAATGGAGGGAGCCACTCCCTGAACCCAAGGCGCCACAGGCATTGTCTCAAAGGGTCACTCACAACCAAGCGGAGTCTCCTTTGTGACCTCGCCACCCACAAATCCTGTTCACACCTCCCTCCTGGGAAGAGGGCCACACTTCGCACGGTCAGGCTAGAACCAAAAACCAAACACTGTTTAATCACGTGCCAGCTTCTTGTCACATTTAGAATGAGATTTAAAGAAATGAACACCCTAAGAAACAACCAGGTCCCTTTCTCACAGATTTTCAGCCGTTTTCAAGTCACTGCCTTAAAGCTTGCAAATATGACTTTCTAGCTCCTTGCTACTCAAAGAGTGGTCCCTGGACTAAAAACATAGGCCTCACATGGGCCCTTGTTAGACATGCAGGATCTCAGGGCCCACCCAGACCTACACATTCAGAATCCACATTTTTACAAGATCCCCAAGTGGTCTGCGTACACATTAAATTTTGAGAAGTGCTGCTCACCCAGAGGCCTTTCTTCCTGGTCAGAGCGTTTTGCCAGACGGAGGCCACACACATTGTCAGATGTCAGCGTGCACCACCTGCCCCAGCATGTGGCCAGATTTCCATAGACCATCCTCCATCTCCTGCATGGGGGCCAACATTCCCTGTGCACCGTGGGAGGTGCCACCCACCTTCCCTGCGTCCCTCTTGGTCCTCCCATGCCTCCCCTGCCCACCCCCATTCTACTCATGACGCCTTACCAGCCTTCTGATCATGCCCATCACCCTAATATTCAGATTCACCCCAGCCTCAGTGCCTACTAAATGATGTCCAGTCTCCTTGGCCTGAGATTGATGGGTTGATTTATCATTCCCTCTTCATCTCTGTTTTCCCCTCCAATGCCCTGAACCCCACTGCCCTTCTTTGCAGATTTCTGCTCACACATTTTGCCAGACTTCAACACGCTACACGACACCTCTGCTAATCCAAAGCCACGGTATCCTTCACACTGGCTAAACACTGGCTAGAATACTTGCTCTGGGTGGACTTTCTAGCACAACATAATCTCTGAACTGTCCAGTCAGTTCCTTCTCACACCTGTCCCTTTCCACTTTCTATTAGAGTTATTGGCCTGCACGCCTCCTGTCCCCTGCTACGTGTGAATGATTCAAAGCAGGAGTCATGTCTTATTCATCTTTGCTTCTAACAAAGATGAGGTGATCAGTCAGACCTCAAACAAGGAACACATAATTCGACCCTCCCTTTGTCTTCCTAATCTGTATGAGAACCTCCAGTATTATGACCATATTTAAGATATGGTTGACAAATTGCCTCTTTGGAAAAATATCAAAATTTCTTTAAATGGGGCTATCTTGGAAAATCTAGACTATCTGGTCCCTGAATAGACATTCAGTAAATGGTTGTTGAATAATGAGTGAATGAGAACAAATTATTTTTTCCTCGGTAGAGTGATGTGTTAGTTAATCCTTAGTTTCCATACTGTATAAGTTAACCACTGAAGTTTGAGATGAGACGAACATGTGGTTTAAGACTCCTGGCCCCATGAAAGCAGGAATTAAGAAGTTTCTATCACAGGGATCCATGTGACATTACTCTGAAGTCATGAGGCTGATGTCCCTGCGTGGCTGGTGGAATCTCCTTGTTGCTGTGTGGTCACGCACATTCCCTCAGAAGTGAACGTCCTACCTGAAGACTCCTTTTCCCAGAGTGAATAAAGCTCTGCCAACATCTGAGCTGCCACTGAAAACTAAGGCAATAAAAGTGTTCTTATGGATGAAGAAGGAACACCTACCAGATCCAGCTGTGATGGGGAGCAGGGATGATGATGATGCAGGGAACGCAATTGTGGAGTTCTCTAATTTTGGCCACATTTGCCTTTGCAATTTACAATTAGTAATATTTTACCATGACCTTGAAGGAGAGACTTTTGTGTTGGGGCTCAGTGGCATAGAGTTACCTATATAGGGGAAAGGAAGCTTCTAGATTTGCTTAAAGCAGAAATAGTCGGGCTTCGGGTCTCTCCCCTCAGAACTGGGCTGAGGCTGGTTCCTAACCTTGAGAAATGGCAGAGATGGATAACTGTCCATGTCTTGTAAGTATTTTAGAGCATGGGGCTGCCTGATCAGCGGGGAGACTCCTGTGGAAAACTCAGAAAACCACAATCCATCCGCAAGAGCTAGCAGACAAAAATATCAGATTTTCAAAATCATTTAAGTCTTAATAAAATAATCAAGTGGGAAGTACTCTTTTTATTTTTTTAAAAAAGGGACAATTCTTAAGATGCTAACTTCTCTTTTTAAATATTGCTTGTTGTAAAGCCTTAGTCTTATCTTAGCATCAGATCTCCAGGGAAGAGCCAATAAACAAGACGCCTTCAATATTTTCTCACTGGAAATTCAGCTAGAAAAACAAAATTCAAGCAGCTTTAGTGTTTGGTCACTGAATAGATTCTGGTTTTGATTACAAACACCAGCAGTTTCAAAGATCTGTTTCTAGATACCAAATATATTTAGAGCTGGGGCTGGGCACCTTTGTAGAGTTTTTAAAACACATGGAGGAGTGAACCTTGGTGCACATGCTACCTGTACCCAGCTACCAGCAAATAGAGGTTCTGCTTAATTAGCGAGGAATTGTTTCCATTAAAACTTTAACGGAATTCATATCAGCTAAATTATCAGCTGGAGAAACACCCACGACTAAATTACATTCCACTGTTTCCAATTAAGTCAGAAGCCTTGGGTGCGGTAACCACCATTACAAATGAGGAAACTGCCAAAAAGGAACTCCTTCAGTTTTCCTTAAACCATCAACAGCCTAGGCTAATAGAATTGGCTCACCGAATATGTGCAGAAAAACAGAGCTAAGCAAGCCACTTTACAGCATTAATTGATGCACTGAAGCATTTCATGCCAAAGGCCATGCTAGGTACAGGAAAGACTTGAACTGTGAGGCTCAGACAGGAGACCACCACATGAGAGGAAAGCAGCATCTCCTACTTATGGTTTCCTTTCCCAATGCACTTAGGGAATTATTGGCCTTCTGAAATCAAAGAGAAAAACTATCCTCAGGCTGGCCAATCACATCGAACCCTCTGGCCCCTCTGTTACTGAGGTCAAAATAACTACGAAGTCAATATTCATAAATCAGTTTTCAAAGATTCGTATATCCTCCAATCTCTAGGAGAAGTATGATCTTTAGGGAAAAGTTTGGAATCTTTGTAGTAAGTGTAGCTTGGACATCTATTAGGAGGCTGTCAGCAGACTACACTGCAGAAGTGATCTGTGATTTTAGGGGCTCTGAGAAGGCTCTGATGCTCCCAAACCCATTCCCTTCCTCCTGGTATGTGTCCAAAATTGTGCTATTATAGATTCATGGCTTTCAACTGAGATTCCTAGTTAAGATCCCCTGGAGGAGAGACTCTTGGCTATTATTATCTGTGAAGGACTTAAGCAGGTCTGGTACTGTGGAAACTTAAAAAGTGAGTGAGGTTAAGTTGCTGGTTCTGATCTTGGCCATCCAACCTGTCCATCCTTCCTTCACTAGAGTGATTTTCTTCCCACATTGAGTCCCTTTGAAATGGTTCTTGTATCACATTATTGAAGATCACATCTCTCAGTTGATTGGTTTGCATGAAGATGTAAATGATTGGTATAAATTTAGTGTGTAAGTTCTTCAAGAAATGTTTTACACTTACTAAGATTCGAAGCCTGAATGCTGAAAAGCTCCAGCCAAAGGAGTTTCAGGAAGCAGCCAGTTATGTGCTGAAAATTGTCTGCTCTTCTGGTCTATACACAGATTTTGTATAAGGTGGACTTTGGTAGCTGGTCTCCAAAGATGATCCCCAATGAACACCTGCAATTCTCACTTTTTTGTAGTCCCATAGGACTGGACTCTGCTTTGGAATAATTTGTGAAGAATTTGTACAAATTCTTCTTTAAATGATTGGTAGACTTCACCAATGAAGCCATCTAAGCCTGAGCTTTCATTTGTGGAATTATTACTATTATTCAATCTCGTTATAGGTCTTTAGATTTTCTACTTCTATTTGAATGAGTTTGAAAAATTACTTTCTAGGAATTTATTCATTTCATCTAAGTAACCTAATTATTAGTATACAGTTGTTTAAAGTATTTCTTTATAATTCCTTTTATTTATGTAAGGTGGAAAGTAATAATCCCTCTCTCATTCCTTTTATTTATTTTTTATTTTTTAAATCATTTTTTAGGCAGGGGGAGGTAATCAGATTTATTTGTTTTTATTTTTAGAGGAGGTACTGGGGATTGAACCCAGGACCTCATGCATGCTAAGCATGCATTCTACCACTTGAGCTATATCTCAACCCCCCTAATTCCTGATATTATTTGCTTTTCTCTTTTTTTCTTGGTCAGTCTAGCTGAAAGTCTGTCCATTTTGTTGATCTCCTCGAAGAACCAATGTGTCATTTTGCTGATTTTTCTCTATTGTTATCTGTATTTCATTAATTCCCACTCTAGTCTTTATCTTCTTTCTGCTTGCTTTAGGTTTAGTTTGCTGTTCTCCCTCCAGTGTTAAGGTGGAAAGTTAAGTTAATTATTTGAGATTTCTTTTTTTTTTATAGACCATAAACAACTATAATTTTCCCTCTTGGCCCTACTTTAGCTGCATCCCATAACTTTTATTGTGCTATGTTTTCATCTTCATTTATCTCAAAGTATTTTCTAATTTCCCTATGGTTACTTAGGAGTGTGTTGTTTAATTTCTGTGCACTTGTGAATTTCCCAAGTTTCTTCCTGTTACTAATTTCTGAATTCATTCTATTGTTGTTGTATAATTTTACCCCTTTTAGACTTACTGCTTTATGGCCTAGGATGTGCTCTATTCTGGAGGATATTCCATGTGAACTTGCGAAAAATGTACCCTAATGCTGTTAGGTAGGGTGTTCTATAGACATACGTGAAATCTAATAAGTTTACAGTGTAGTTCAAGTTTTCTGTTTCCACACTGGTCTTATGTCTAATTGTCTGGCCCATGCTTTGACTTAATCGATAGAAGGTACAGTGGTTAGTTTTATAAAAACAACTTGACTGGACCACACAGGGCCCAGATATTTGGTCAAACATTATTCTAGGTGTGACTGTGAGGGTAGTTCTGAATGAGACAAACATTTGAATTGCTAGACTGAGTAAAGCAAATTGTCCTCCCTAATGAGCTTCATCCATCAATAGAAAACCTGAATGGAATCAAAAGGATAAACAAAAAAAGGGAATTCCTTCTACCTAAGTTTTTGAGTTGTAGCACTGGCCTTTTGCTGTCTTTGGACTCAAACTGAAATGTTGGCTCTTCTTGGGTCTTGATTCTGCCAACTTTTGGACTGGAACATACATGACTAGCTCTCTTGGGTCTCAGGCCTTTGGACTCAGACTAGAACTACATCATTGGCTCTCCTGGGTTGCCAGCTTGTCAACTACAGATCTTGGGACTTCTCAGCCTCAAAAATCACATATGCCAATTCATTCTAAGAAACCTTTTTCTTTAAATACATATGCCCTATTGTTTCTATTCCTCTGGAAAACCCTGACTAATACAGAAGGTATCAGAAGTGACCATCTGAACCGACATTAAGATGGCCTGGCAGTGTTCCCTCTTGGACTTTTAGGAGTCCTGAGATACCATATACCAAACATGACTAGCCTCCTGGAGACACCGCAAGGGAAGAAGAGGCCCTGACACCAAACTGAGAGTGAGAAAGGCTCAGATATGATGGTGGGCCAGGTGGACCTCCAGATGACTCTGGCTGTCAACAACATCTCATGTAAACCACATGACATTCCAAGTGGAACTAGCAGAAGCTGCCTAGCTGAGTCCAATCAGCACACAGAATCATGAGAGATAATGAAAGTTATACAGCAATAGATAACCAAGAAAAAAAAAACACCACAAATGACCATGATTGTTGTTACAGCCACATTTACCAAGCTTTTTGCTCTTTCCTGCTCACATCTCAGATTCTCCATTTAGGATAATTTTCCTTATCTGTTGGTGGCAAGCTACTGTTTTTGTTTACCTAAAAATGTCTTTATTTCACTATCATTCTTAAAAAATATTTTCACTGGGTACAGAATTCTAGGATGGCAGTTGTTTTCTTTCAATACATTATAGTCGTCATTTCACTGTTTTCTGGATTCTGTTGTTCCCATTGAAGTCAAGTGTCACTCATGATAAGTAATCATTTTTGTCTAGTTTCCAAGACTTTCTATTTGTTTTTCATTTTCTTTAGTTCTGTTGATATGTGTGGTGTGAACTGATTGTTATGACTGCCTTCTCTTGCTTCATTTGTTTATTCATCTTATTATTTATATTATTTATTATTACTATTTATTTATCTTACTTAAGATTTTTTTGGCTTCTTGAATCTTCTACTCTCTTTTCAGTATCTGTTAAACCTTCTTGATTTACCCTGTATCGTTATGAAAACAATGTGGTACTGGCACAGAAATAAACAACCAGAACAATGGAACAGAATAGAAAGTCAGAAATAAACTTGCAATTATATGGACAGCTGAAGTATAACTGAAGTGATAGAGCAGAACAGTGGGGAAAGGATGAACTTTCCAATAATGGTACTGGGGAAACTGGATATCCATATTGGAAAAGAAATAAATTTGGAGACCTACATCACATACAAAAACCAATTCCAGGTAGTCCTAAAAGACTTTTAGAAGATGATAAAGGAGAATATCTTCTCACTGTGTCAAATCAGGAAGCATAAAATATCAATTTGTTTCCTTTGAGGTGATGCTAAATTTTTTTCACTTAGATAGCATCTGGTGTCTAGCAGATCACTTCATCATAAACGTATCTTGATTTTTAAAAAGATTTTAAAACTATTGCTAAACAATTGTGTGTCCCATGTATATGATTTTAAGAAATACAAACAGAGGAGACATTTGTGATTTTCCTGCCCAGCACCTATTCCCCTTCATCTGGTAACAGATGCCTGAATGCTTTTGGAGACCCTCCCATCTCAGACCCTATATTTCAGTGGAGCTAACTGTACCCTCACTCCCAGGGGTGGGCAATCTGAACATCATTTTCTTCTGACCCACAGTTATAAATTCAGAGGTGGGAATGTGACCCAAGTCAAGTTAATGAAATATGTGTTTTTAAAATTTTAACAAACTCTTATCTAGTGTTTACAACATGCTTAGCACTGTTCTAAACACTCTACAAGTATTAACACATTTCGTATGTGTAATCCTATGGGAAAAGTAGGCTGTCATCAACGACTGAACAGATAAGGGAGCTATGGTACAGATAGGAGAAGTAATTCACCCACGGTCATATAGCTGGTAAGAGGCAGGGCTGGGATTTGAATGTGGGCATTCAGCGGGGAGAGTCTATGCTCTTAACCACTATACAACATAGTGGTTTTATTTGAGCACCAGAAAGGGGGCATTCTCTCTTCTACTGGACATGAGCTGCAGGGAGGAAACCTTGGTGTGGACAATGCAGGTAATGGCAGCCATCTTACCACCTTTAACCATCTTACCAGGTGGTTAAAGACTATCTGAGAATGGAGTCAACAGAGGGAAAGGAGGAGGAGAAAGACTAGGTCCTGATGACCTCACTGAGCCACTGGCTCCAGTGTGCATGAAAGTCTACCCTGGACTTCACAGTTTCACGAACTATATGGATAGACAGTATACCTTTCCTTTCCTTAAGCAATCTTAATGGGGTTTTCTGTAACTTGTGACCAGAAGTCTTGTTCCTCATAGGATCAGTAAAGGACTTGAGTTATTCTGAAGTTATTCTGACTTAATAAACAGTATTCAAAATTGCCTTGAACTGAGGTTAGAGTGCTGGGCCTTTGAGGCCCTGAATTGCCCCAGGCCACTCTGGGAGAGATAGAACTGTGGTCCCTCGGCCATGTCAACCCTGGAGAAGGGACTCGGCAATGAGCGATCAGCAGCCAATACCCTCAGCAATCAGGGGGATGAACACCTGCATCAGGAAGGGTGATCTGGATAGTCCACAGCATCCCCATTACAAGTCTTACCAGTCAGTCCTTAGTTGCTGCTGTCCGTATTTCACAACCTGGATTCAAGTCTAGTCTTTCTGGCTCCAAGGTCCTGTCATCTCCACTGCACATCCCTGTAGTCACCACTGTCAGGATGGTAATCCACCCTGGGAAAGTTAAGACCCTGTCGCTGTGTCCAGTGTCAATGGCAAGCACGCTTCCATCACACCCACAGCTAGAGTTGATTGCTAGAAGATATATTCTACCCGGTAAAAAGATGGAGCTACTACTGACAAATATTACTACCTCTCCTATTTCCCAGGCAGTCTGTTAAGAAAGGGTTCATGTTGGGTAGAAATTTATAGACGAAATGAGGAGGGCAAAAAACTTCGTGGGACTCTGTCCAGCTATACCAAGCACAAATAAACAGAAAATGTTTTTACACGCTGCCAACTAGCTCAGACAGAATTTAAGGAGGAAAAGTTAGTTAAGGTTGAAAGGAAATTGGCAAGACATGTATATGGCCTGGGGCATCTTTGTTCAAAAGCAGAACTGAATGTCCTTCCAGTTAGCATGCTTATGCTACAGAGTGACCATTTCCCCACTCCTCCCCAGCCCTACCCTGACATTTTCTCATGCATACTTAGACTTTGGCATCTTGCTTGGTGCCAGGCTGGATGTCTACAGTGTGTCTGCTCAGTCCTTCTTCCTGGGATCTGCTCCTCCCTTTGCTCCAACCAGTGCAGGCTGGACTGCCTGCCTTGCGAGGTGTACATTTGACCTTGCCCTTCTCTGAAATGTTTTGGCCTGAGCCCAGAGAAAGAGAAGCAGCTCCTCTTTAGGAGTGAAGAGTCAGACACAAACAGCCTCTCAGTGACCATGTTTTCTGCTGTGAGAAATGAAGAGGCGAAATGGAGTGTTGGTGGCACAACTTTCCCTGGTTCCCGAGGTCCCCAGACCAACCTCAAATGGGCCACACGGGAGACTGGTTCTGTGAGTCCAACACCTATGCCTTTGTCCATACTAGCCAGAGTGGGATTTCTGTCTTCAGAGTTCAAATACATCATAGACTCATAAAAACAGGCGGACCTTTGAGAGGCTATCTGAAAAGTGCTCTGTCTCCAGGCAGGATTCTTAAAGTAACAAAGGTGGCTACCACACCGAAGACTCCCCAAGGAAAGAAACCCACTTCTTCTCTCATAGCCTTTATTCATTACTTAATTAACCTTAAAATTACGTATTTCTTTATTTGTCTCTTAGCCACCATGCCTTTCAAGCTTCCTCTCTAGAATGAAACCCTGATTCTCTATCACCTGAGGTCACCAAATAGACTCAGGAAGTACCATTGAAACCGGACAGGCCCTTGTTTGCATGGATCATGGAGGGTGACTCTGTCCTTCGGTTTCTGTCCACAAAACTCTCAGGGTCTTCCCCTAGAAGATGTTCTTATTCAGCGCCTACCCTGACCAAGATAGAACCTCATGAGAGACAGGCAATAAAATCATTTAACTAGCTGACGATAGAAAACAGATAGGCACTGTTTATACCATCGACCTTCTTTCACTTAAACACAGCGATTCCATTATCCTGTGACTTCCTTCCCAACCCATTTAAACATTCTGCATAAGACCTAGTTCCATCCTTTCTTCGTTTCCATGTTGGGTTTTTTTGTTTTGGTTTGGTTTTTCACCTTTTTGGAATCTCTTTGGATGCTTTAATCTTCCTCAAATGTAGAGCCCAAACCCCAAAATGATGTGTGGATGAGGCCTTGAGCAATGGCAAGCCAGGTGGAGAGTTATTTTTCAACTCCTGTCTGCCAGGCCATTAATACAGCCAAGTATCAAGTTTGCATTTAAAATAACATGGTGACCTTTCCCTCTACTCTCCTAGGACTTTCTGAGTGAATGTGCCCAGGGACCCCTGACCATCTCTCAGGAGATGAGTCCCACCTTGTTCATAAGATGGACATCATAGTCACTAGTTCATCTCCAACACAGCACTTGTGTCTCCCGTGCTTTGACAAGGGATTGGTCCAGGACATTCCTCTGGAGATGCACTTAAGGCCCAGGACTTCCCTGGGGCTTTTGATTTTTGAGATGTTCTGGGAGCCTCATCCTCTGGGGGACTAGACACAGTTGGAATAGACCTGTGTAAGCAGCTGTGATCCCAGAAGCATTAGTCCATAATTTCCATTCTGTTGAGCATTTTTGATAGATCTTTGAGTATCATTTCCATGCCAAGACCAGGCCTTTCCCTGCTTCAGGGGAGGAAGGTTTGAGGCACATGAAAGGATGCAGGTGTCCACAATCCTCCCATCAGCTGTACCCCAACTGGTATCCTCCACCCAAGAGGGTGAGGAGGCTCACAGCTGTCGTGAAGCTAAAGACAGGTCAGCCGGGAAGGTTGGGAGTAGCCTTTGGCTTAGGCAGCAACCTGATAATTATAGGACCTAATCTTGGTAAATGTAGTCAGCAGAGGATCAGGGGTGGTTTTAGTTTGGTCCAACAAGCTACTAGCAGGTTAAAAATGCCTAAGGCATGTGAGTATTTATCAGCTGATCACAAACCCGCAACAGCAAACCCCTTTAGGGACATAAAAGAAAAGAATGATGTGACCAGTGACATTCTCAAGTTCCCAAACACTCCTAGTCCAGAAAGGCTGAGAGAAATGCAATCTATTTCAGGGGCTTTGTCAATGACTTTTTAAAAAAGTAATGCATTTGATTTCCTACTTAGATTATTTATCTAAAGAGCCCCTGGGTAGGTGCAGATGTGAAGCCATGGGCAACACAACAAGCTGGAAGACCGGAAGACCATGTGGGATGCCAGGCCCTGGGAACTGGGAATTCCCTCTCCTTCCTCACTCTGACCTTGCTACTGCTGCTGCCAAGGTCCAGGAACCCTCATCATTTATTATGTGAGTTTTCTGTAGTTGGAAACACTTGGGAGAAAAATTTTCCACCCTTATATACTTGTATACTCTTCCATGCCCTTCCTCTATGCACTGTAAGGTTTATTGTCGAGAATGTTCATTTTGGGTGCAGTGGAACTAAGGAGACACAGGGACGGGCCCCTCTCCCCAGAAGTTCTGGTCCCTCAGGTGGGGAAGATGCTGAAATTCAGACCCAAAGGAGTTTCTTAGGTTCTGCTGTGAGTGGCCTGCTCCGCCCCCTTGGAGGGCGGGATGGACCTGAGAGGGGCTGCTTTTTCAGAGTCTGAGCAAGTGTCCCCTGTGCTTCCTTAATTAGGAGCTCAGCTCAGGCTCTGAAAGGTTTCTACCCTTCTCTCCTTCATGCTGAGAATAAGTCATACAAGCAAGTTAAGAGGGAGTTTTTTAAATGGTAATTTCTTATTTCTCATGACAAAAGCAAGACATATTTACTTTAGGAGAATACAGATAAAAAGCAAAGGCACCCAAAATTCTCTCATCTTAGAGAAATCACTATTCATGCCTACTAAGGCATACATCCTCCCACCCTTCACCTGTGCAAGTATCACGATGAAAGTAGTAACTCACCGATGGCGCAGGTGCTGGGCTGCACGGTTTACATCCATCATTCCACGAGTCTACCAGTCACTCCACCGCACCCTAGCAAGGCACGTGGGCAAAGTGGGGAAGCCAGGCCACCCAGGAGCTGAAACTCGCTCTGCCACCCACAAGCTGGGTGGCCTCCAGCAAGGTGGTTAGAGCTCTGGGCCTCCAGCTCCTTACCTGTCAAATGTGGGAAATAATACAGTGCTGGCATTGTGTGGGCTGTCCAGAGGATTAAATGAGTTAATACATGTAAAATGTTTACTGCTTGCTACCTGTGAGTGCCCAGCTGGGTAGTCATCAATTATCCCCTTTTTAGAGATATGGAAACATGTTCAGAGAAGTCAGGGACTTGGTCAAAGTCCCACAGGTATTAGGTGACAAAGCCAAGTGTGAAACTTCAATCTTTTCTGATTCTGGGTCCTTTATGATGTATTTGTGTGCATGTGTGAGAGAGAGACAGACAGCGAGATTTCCCCAGTGAACTCTCTGCTGTGAACATCTTGAGTTTACACTATAACAAATACTCCAATGCCTGGATGTGCCCTGGACCTTGTCTCGGTCGGAGGGTAGAGTCATGGGGAGCTGGCAAAGTCCTGGCTTCATCCAGAGCCAGGCTGCTCAAGCTGTAACCGCACAGGAGGCCCCTAGGCTCTTGTTAACACGCAGATTCTGAGTCAGGCGGCCGGGTGGGGTCTGCGACTCTGCATGTCTAACAAGTTTCCCAGCGAGGCTGGTGGCTGCTCTTCTGGGAACCACTGCAGTGAGGTTTTCAAAAATTCTGGCCAGCAAGTCTGCTTTGTCCTGCACCTTCCTGCTGCTGCCTCTTTAGTTTTACACAAGCTGCCTCCAGTCTCCCCTCACATCCTGAGTCTGAAATTCTGGGTCCATCTACAACTGTCCTCACAGCATCAGAGCTCTCAAGGCTGGTTCCTTGGCTGGGCCCACCTGGCTGTGCTGAATCCCCGAGTCCCCAGCAACAGTCTCAACCTGGGGGACTCTGCACAGACACTGCTGTCTGGAACACTCGTGTTGATGGATTCTAACAAAAACAAATTCTGACCACGGCACCAGGCACTGGGGGCGGCAGGGAGCACAGGGGCTGTGGGGGCCACTTGGTGAGGGGTCAGCTCCCACCTACCAACAGGCCCTGGGGGCGCTGAGCCCATCCATTTGAGAACCTCCGAAGTCCTGATGTCACCTCTCGTGTCCACAGCAATGCAGGTTACGGTTCCCCAAGTTTCCACCCAGCTCACCCCTCAGACAGGCCATCCCTTCAGGACACAGAAAGGAACTGACATCTGACACCTTCTGTGGAAATTCCAGGTTGTGGTCAGAGAGGATGAGAGACACTGAGAAGAACCATCCCAGATGCCTGAACACCAGACACTAAAAGGAAAGTCTGTCTTAAAAAGGTCTTTCACTGTGACTTTTCCATGACGTGACCAGCCTTTCACTCAGTTGCTTTTCCCAGCAGATACCAGGCAGGTTTTGACAAAACCAGAGGTGTGGGGAGCAACATCCTGGGAATGAGGACTTTCCCTTTTTCCTCAGACACACTCCTCCGGCAGCATCTGTGGTGCGGGGTGAGGCTGCTGCTACTTTCACTAGTTTAGAACTAGCTCCCTCTCTACTGGGGATTTTCCGCGGTGACATAAATCTCCAGGCCTCATACTAACAAAGTATGCTCACTGCTACCTCAATTAGAATAAGTGAACTCTCCGGAAATTCCCATAGCCTTGGCCAAGACCTTAATGGGGTGGGTTTTTTAAAGTTCCAGATTCCCTTCTTTCAATGCCAGCCAAGGGCAGGTTTCCTTGGCACAACACTACATCCCTCTCAAAATATAATGCCCCTGGATTGGAGCCCCTGTGAGCCTGCCTATGTAGGCCCCGAACTAGCAGGAGAAGATTCAAGGTACAGAAACAAGCAGAGCAGAAAGGTCATTTGTTAAGAGATGCCTGCCAGGGTTGGGGAAACTTCCTGTTATCAGACATCCGAGAGGAGTCAGGTCTGGTCCCTCAGCCCTTGTGATCAGGACACTGACTCAGAACCAGAAATCTGACCGCTAGGCAGTGCCTGTCAGAGCAGGAAGCTTACAGCTGGGGCTCAAACTTGGACTCTGTGTCAGGTCTGGCGCTCCGAGCTGTGTGACCTCGCTGAGCCATTGTTTCTTTAAAATGGGGATAATGCCCCTGCCCTACCTATTCTCGTGGGATTATTATGAGAGGCAGGTAACATCTTTAAAAGTGATTTGAAAAGTCTGAAATGTTATTCTATGCATTAAAAGCTGGGCTTTGCTGTATACCGGGGAAAAAAAATCTGGGCTTATTGTGAAGATTAAATTAAATGAAAACACACACACACAGGTGTTTAATAACTGGCTTCCTAGAAAGGCATATTCCAGTGATTTTTTTTTATCACTTGCCAAAGTCTGTGGTGTAAATTAATCCTTCCACGGCTGATTTCAAAGTCCCAGCACATCCCTGAATGTCAGGTTGAGAAGAAGTATGCATAATTGACTCTCATGAGCTGGGATGAGCACAGGCAAGCACCCCACTGTTTACTTCTTTCATCCCCTCTTACAGGAAGCCCTTTGCGCAGGGCCTGAAGAACAGGGGCGCAGACCTCCTCTCCTCCTGCTCACTATTCATTCACTAGGTGAGGAAATGGCAGCCCCACCCCACCTGTTGAATCAGAATCGCTGGACGGCGAGTGCGCTAAAGCTCCGGGGTGATTCTGACACACAGCCCCATTTGGGAACTGTGGCACCTGAGCAGCAGCTCCTCGGGGGCAGGGACCACGTCCTCCTCGTGTCTGTATCCCCACTTCTAGAACAGGGCCTGACCCACGGGATGCTTCCCTGAATGACTCATTATCAGCAGCTCACCTGATCCAGAAAGGGGTCAGACCTGCACAGATGTGAGATGAGAGGACCCCTGCCTGCGGCCATTTGCACCTCTGAGTCCCTCACTCCCCCTTGTGTCGTCCCTGCTGACCTGTGTTTCTTTAAGCGCCGCCCACGAGCCCCAAAACCACTACCCACCCTGGTTCTGCTGATTGCTCTCTGGGTCCTGTGGGACCTGAACCCACTCACACCACTTGTCTGAGTTATCCCTTGCAGACTCTCGGGTCCCAGGGCCCCCTCCTTCTCCCGGTACCAGGGAGTGGAGGCTGTGAGTGCATGCGTGTGTCCCCGCTGCTTCCGCCCCTGCCCTCCTCGTCCCGCAGCCCTGTCCCTAGGACAGCGTCCACCCAGAACAGGACCTCAGTAAACAGTCTCTGAATAAAGAGAAGCAAGTCACGGGGACGGAACTACAGGAAGGGAGGAGAGGAAGGCACTCCAGGTGAATTAATTACTGGAGGAAAGACCTGAAGTAATTGGTGCTTCCTTGGCCTGAGTACAATAGCAAAGGAAAACTGAGTTTTAAGCCAAAAATGTTCACATACCCATCCATCACTGAAGATGCGTCCCACCCATGTTTATGTTCTCTCTCAATCCTGCATGCCAACATAAACTACTATCTCTTTTGGCTTTCTCAAGGTAACCTGGAGAAAGATGAGATGGTGGAG
Organism: Vicugna pacos; assembly: GCF_048564905.1. Classification (NCBI taxonomy): domain Eukaryota; kingdom Metazoa; phylum Chordata; class Mammalia; order Artiodactyla; family Camelidae; genus Vicugna; species Vicugna pacos. The sequence goes on from NC_133001.1 coordinate 38,444,839, forward strand.
TTCTCCAAGAATGGAACAAAAATGTCCAAGTCACCTGTTTAAGGTACAAATACAATGGCTAAATTTTCTAAACCCCAATAGAATAGGTAACATTTGCACTGACCGAGAGAAGGAAACAGAGTCCCTGTAGAAAAATCCAGGCTTGAAAGCTACAATAAATGGTCCTGATGGCTGGATTCCTGAGCCAAAAATTAAATGTTCTTCTTCCACACTCAGAACAAGTGTGACTTCCCTGATTTAAAGAAAACGAGAGAATTAGCATTTTTTGAGCACCTAACAGAGCCTTTATGCAGACACTGTGCTCAGCACGTAAGTACTAATCTGCATACAGCCCTGTGAAGCCTTCTTTTTGCCTCATTCTGGAGATGAGGGAAACACACACAGAGACTTAGGAAATATGCCCATGGACACACAGTAAATGAGCAGTAGAGTCAAAACTACCAGCAGGTCTCCCCGGCTGCAGCATGGACACGGATTCCAAATCCAGCTCCCGCTGTCCCTTTACCCTAGGTCCTCCAAAATGAATTCCAGGGGAGTCATCACGGCTGCGAAAGGAGGCAAGCCCCGCTCCTTCTCCTTCCTCCCTCCCTTCGTGGAAGCAAAGCACGAAGAGACAGAAAAGGAGGAGCAGTATTTAAGGCAGGGAGGAGGGGCCAGGGACCAGACAGAAATTCTTAAGCTCACAGCTATTAGGTCTTTAGGTCTCTGGGCTCAAGACACCCAGAGGAATGATGTTACCTCTTTAAAAAGAAAAGAAAAGAAAAGAAAAAAAGATTAGAGGCAAGAAATGTTTAAATTAAAATGGAAGGTACCTTTACTGGCAACTCATCCTGCAGAACTTGGAGTCTCTCAGTTGCCGTTAATCAGTCCCTCACCTGACACCTATTATGAGCCTCACCTGACCTCCTCCTTCCTCCCCTCCCAGCCCCCACCAAGGTCTTGGACGGAAGGGAGTGTTCGTCTTAGAACCCTTAGGACCTAGCAGAGTTGTTGACAGAGAATGAGGGTAAAAAAAGAAAAAATGTGTTGAGTTGAACTTTTTTTCCCCACCTTTATTCCCAGAGTAACCTTTTTAAGGACAGGAACAGTTTATTATCGAGTTTTGTACCCTAAGCACCTAGGATAGTGCCTGACACACAGGAAACGTTTATTAAACATCCATTAAGCAGGACTGACTCCAGCAAAGGTTGCTGAAAAGGTGAGTCTCCAAGGTCTGAAATGTGTAAAGACAGTTTCTGCGACTTTGAGCAGAAAGTCCCATGAGGACAAGGGTCAGATCAAACTCGTTATCAAACACGGCCTGAAACACAGCTTCGGCTTCGCTCCTAACAGCAGGATTTGTGCATTTTTAGGAACTGCATATCCATTCAGAGCACCAGGAACTGAAACCACCCTGGAATCATCTGTGACTAAACCAGGGGCATGAATATAGACTGTGTAGCCTGATAAACTCACAGCCTGACCAAGAAAAGACTCAACATGCCGCATCCCCTCTGAGACGAGCCCCAGAGGGACAGAGACCCTGTGGACATGTGACTGGGCTCCTTCCAAACTTGCCCTAATCCCCACAGTACAGAAAGCTAGAGCCAGAGGCCGGGGCACCATTTCTTCACTCAGCACTTCTTAGAAACTGGTCATCTAACGTCCACGGGGGCCCTTCCTGAAGGGACAGCGCACACCCTGTCTCCCAAACTTCTTTGGCCATAGAGCACTTCTCGAGTAGAACTTTGTCACCACTCTCCACGTCGGTGCATTCATTACATTCAGTTCCACTCACACCAGGTAGCCACTTCCTCACTGTGTCCAAGGTGGTGTTCTGGGTGCCAGAAGGGCTACACAAAAAACGGTGAGCCACTTCTGCCCTTGCAGAGCTGTTGGTCTCACAGAATCAGAGAAGAGGCAGGAATCAATCCATGAGGAAGGTCAGCACATGACAGGTTCCCTAAGCAAGGTGGAAGGGAGTTGGGGAGAAAGAGCACCTGGCTTAGGGGTAGACGTGGGGTCCTGGAGATGTCATGGAAGAGGTAGGCTTTGCACGGGCAGACATGAAATGGTGGGGGGAGCTGTGAAGGGCAGCCCGGGAGAAGACAGACATGGGGAGGGACAGGCCACAGGACGGCGGGGAGGGCAGGGAGTGGTGTGATGGGAGAAAGCCTGCGAAGGTGATTTGGGGTCACATTATGAATGCCACAGGAAGTTTGTATTTCATGGAGAACTCTGGAAGGTCGTTAAGCAGAGGGAGATGACGTAACTAGGGCCTCATTTTAGACCAGAGAGGTTTCTTCTTCTTTTTTTAATTGAAGTCTAGTTGATTAACAATGTGTGTTAGTTTCTGGTGAACAGAATAGTGATTCAATTACACACACACACACACACACACATATATTTTCATATTTTTCATTACAAGCTATTACAAGGTACTGAATATAGTTCTCTGTGTGACACAGTAGGACCTTGTTTGTTTTATATATAGTAGTGTGTATGTGCAAATCCTGAACTAATTTATCCTTCCCCCTGCCTTTCCCTTTTGATAACCATAAATTTGTTTTCTATGTCTGTCTGAGCCTAGTTCTGGTTTGTAAACAAGATTTGTATATCTTTTTAGATTCCACATATAAGTGGTCTCATATATTTGTCTTTCTCTGTCTGATTACTTCCCTTAGTATGATAATCTCTAGGTCTATCCATGTTGCTGCAAATGGCATTCTTTTTCATGGCTGGGTAATATTTCATTGTGTGTGTATACAAACACACACACACAACTCATAGAGGCTTCCTAATGCTTGTCCTTAGACCATCTGTTAGTTCACAAATAACTCTCTAAGGAGATGATGATTCCAACACAATATGATATACAGTGAAAACGTACTGAGTTTAATTTGTACGTTAGTCTACTATCTTAGAAATAACAGTGGAAAAGTTCTCCAAAGAAGATCTATTTTGTAATTATTAGTGAATATTAAGGGTTTATGTTATGGAATGAAAGGTGACAGCTGAAATCTACTGCATTAGTTTGTCTACTGCTGTTTAACAGATGGCTGGATAAACTTAGCAACTTAAAGCACACATTTATTATCTCACAATTTTTTGAGACAGGAGTCAAGGGACAGCTAAGCCAGGTCCTATCTTTCAGGGTCTCTCACCAAACTGAAATCAAAGCATTGGCCAGGGCTGGGATCTCATCTGAGGCTCAGCTGAGTGTCTGTGGGCAGAATTCAGCTTCTTCAGGGTTATTGGGCTGAAGGGCTGCCTCAGATTCTTGCTTCCATCAGGGCTTGGCTGGCTGACTGTTCAAGGCCACCCTCAGTTCATGACCACCTGGCCCTCTCCAGCATAGTGGCCTGTTTTATCAAAGCCAGCAAGGGAGAGAGTCTGGCTGTAAGACAGAAGTCACTACCTTATGTAACCTGATCTGGGAAGTGACATCCCTTCAATATTGCCAATATTTTATTGGTTAGAAACAAATTAACCAAGGGAAGAGAATCACACAGGGCCATAAATACCAGAAGGCAGAGATCACTGGGGCCACCTCAGAAGCTGGCTCACTAACTTCCCAGCACAGAGTAAATTCATAATGTTTCAGTAATTATATTTCAAGTGAAACTACAGAACCTGGGATCAGTGCAGGAGGCAGTCTGTTTTGGTGGAACACTGCAGGCAAGAATAACCCAGTGTTAATCACTGCTCCCTTTGCAAATCGGGACCCTATTGTAAGAGCAGTCTTGGAGCAGGAAGAGTGGTCCCTCTTACCTCCGTGGATGCCTCTCCCCTGTCCGCCATGACTATTTACAGGAGCAAGCTCAGCCAGGACTTTCATTCAAGTCCTCAGACTCGCACAGGCACTGGGAAAGGAAAGACTCTCTTTTGTTCTGTGCAGATGAAATAAGATACTCTTCATTCTGTCTGATCTGATTCATACCCCTTCCTAGGATTGCCTCTTTCACATAAAGAATGTACCAGCTACATTCCTGAAGATGAGAAACCAAATGCTGTCAGGGCTGATTTGTGATTCTTGTGATTCTCAGAGGAAGAAAGCAAAGACGGAGGGTTTTATCTAAATGCATGTAACAGTTAGAGAAAGACACTAGGATTGGCCGGGTTGGGAGGCAGCTAATAAAATACAGTGTCTTTGATCTGTAGGTCACCAGTTTGTTTAGGGTTGCCCTGAGAAATTCCCCTGAAATATGTGTTTTTGGAATTCTTCCAGGAAAGCTAAAACCTTAGGGTTATCTTTTTCTTTTTTTCTTGTAGTGCGCTGGGTTTTGATTTATCATTCCCTGTGAAGTTACGGGTGAGATTTCACCTTTACTTGTTCACAAACCATCCAGGCACAAAAAGTGCTCTCCCTTAAAGTGGTGGTGTGGGCAGCCTCAGGATTCCTATTACAACTTAAAGGGAAATCACCCAGCCAGAGCTGTCGAGTGGAGGGGCCCAAGGCCTTGCTATTTCAACTTGGCCATCAGGCATCAACAGGGACTTTTTCCATCAGACTATGGAGCCCAGAGGAAGTGCCACAGGATATTAAACATGTCAACACCATGCTTTTCAAGAAGAAATGTGAGAAGCTGGCTTTGGTCACCAAGATGGCCACATTCTCTCAGCGAGTCAAAGCTGGCCGGATTCCCTTAGGTTGGTACCCCATTATTTATCCAGACAGAAACATGGAAAGCACAGGATGTAAACTATGTTAAACAAAAGAAATAGAGAATTTAAAGTATACTATCAAATTATCCACATTTTGGTCTTAGGGTAAAACCACTTTAGAGTTGTAAAAAGCCATATTTTGTTTAAGGTATTTGATAGGAGTGGGTGGCTGGATGGAGACCAACCTCATAAAGTTAATGAGGTCAAATTTGGGTTTGTGATGTCAAATTTCACCTCAAAAAGAGGTATGCTTTCTCTAAAGTCAATTTTATGATTTTCAAGGAAAAGGAGTCAGAACTTTTCCAACAGAAGGAAAGGCCAAAAAGGTAGAAAAAGTGCAAAGATCTGGAGGGGAATACACACTCAGATCTACGTTAAGCACAACTGGACTATTTCTAATATTTTAAAGCTTTTTACTACAAACTATAACACACATTCAGAAAAATGAACAAAGCCAAAATGTATAACTCATTGATTTGGCAAAAAAACCATGTTAACCAGGACCCAGGTGAATTAATGATATTGCCAACTGCCCAGAAGCCCTTCATACATGCTCCCAGCCATCACCCTGGTGCACCCACAAGAGTAACCACTGTCTGGAGTTTTGCGGGAATCACTTCCTTGCATTCGTTTACAGTTCTAACACCTATGCATGCATCACTAAGGATCATAATTTCAGCTTCTTTTTGAGCTTGATATTATATACATGGAAACATGCAGCATGCATTTTTTTCTTCATGTCTGGCTTCCTTCGCTCACCATAATGTTTGAGAGGTTCACTCATATTGCTGTGGTGCAGCTATAGTAAATTCATTTTCACTGATGCATACTATTCCATTGCATAACTATCCCACCAATTATGTATCCATTTTACTGTTGGTAGATATTTGGGTTGATTCCATTTGAAGACTATAATGGATAATGCTGCCAGAAACATTCCTGAATGAGTGTATGTGTGAATGCATTTGTACTGTGCATACGTGTTCACCTAGGAGTAAAATTATTGGGTCACAGGGTATGCATATCTTCAGTCAGTAGATATTGCTCAACTGTTTTCCAGAGTGTTTGTATCAATTTATACTCTTATCAGCAATGTGTAAGAGTTGTTGTTTCTCCATATCATCACCAACACTTGGTATGCACGGTCATTTCAATATTAGTCATTCTGTTGCATATGTGGTCATCTCATTGTGACTGTAATTTGTATTTGATTACTGAGTCTCTAATGACTGAGTCAGAGAATGTTTCTGCTGTTTTATTGGCCATTTGGTTATCCTCTTTTGTGAGATGCCCAGTTTTTTTAGTTGAGTTGGTTGTTTTCCTCACTGATTTATAGTTTTTATTCATTTATTTTTAATATTCTGAATATGCATCCTTTTTCAGTTATATTACAAATATCTACTCCTTCTTTTTAGCTTCGATTCCTCTTGTCATGTCTTTTGATGAACAGAAGCTCCTAATTTTAATGTAGTTCAGTATTTTTTAAAGTGTGCTTTTTGTTTCTCATTTTAAAAAAATCTTTACTTCCCTCAGTGTCATGAAAATATTCTCTTATATTATCTTTTAGAAGCATTATTGTTTCATATTTAGGTCTAATCACTTACAGTTGATTTTTGATGTATGGTGTGAAGTCAGGGATCAAGATTCATTTTTCTATACAGATATCTAAATACTTGGTATCATTTATTAAAAAGATTATTTTTCTCCACTGTTTTGCAGTGCCACCTTTGTCATAAATCATGTGTCTGTATATGTGTATTTCTGGACTCTATATTCTATTTCATTGGTCTATTTGTCCTTGCATCAATATTATACTGTCTTAATTATTGTTGTTTTATAATAAGTCAATATCTGGTAGCATAAGTCTTCAACTTTGTTTTTCAAGATTGTTTAGCATTCTCAACACTTGAATTTCTATATATACTTTAAAATTACAATTTTAATTTCTACAAAAAAATCTAATGGAATCTTGATTAAGACCACTTTAGACTCCAGATCTGTTTGGGGAGAAACAACACCTTCAGTATATTGAGTTTTCCAACTGATGAACATAGTATTTCCTACCATTTATTTAGTTAGGACTTTTAAAATTTCTCTGAAAATGTTTTAGTTTTCTATTGAGGTATTTGCCATCTTTAAAAAGATTAATTCCTAAGTATTTGAAATTTATGCTATTATAAATGGTATCATTTTCCTTTTTAAAATCCCTGAAGGGTGTGTGTATGTATAAATTGAGATGTTGATTTTAAAATCTATATGGAAATTCTAATTTTGAGAATAATTTTCATCAGTTCTGAAGAGTTTTCAGCTGTAAGCTCTTCAAATGCCTCTTTCTTATTCTCTTTTAATATCCTTCTGAAATTCTGATTTGAAACATCCTTCTGGAAATCTGTCCTCCATGTGTTCTAGATTTGCTTTTATTTTTCTCCTTTTTGATATGAATGGGCTGCATTATCTCCAGGGCTATCCTTTTCTTCACTCATTCTCTCTTCAGCTCTGTCTAATCTGCTGTTTAACCCAGTGGTTCTCAAAAGAGGGTGATATTATCCTTCAGGAGACACTTGGCAATGTGTGGAAACATTTTTGGTTGTCACAACTGGGAGAGGCATGCTACTGGCATCTAGAGGACAGAGGCCAAAGACGCTGGTCAGCATCCTACAATGCAGACAGCCCCCTACAACAAAGAATTATTCAGCCTAAATGTCAAAAGTGTCAGGCTGAGAAACTGGTTTAACCTATCTACTATTATTAATTTCAATTATTGTATTTTTCATTTCCCAAAATTTAATTACAGTTCTTCAAATCTTTCTAAAACTTTCTGATTGTCTTTTTTTCTAAGTTCAAAGTTGATTTCCTCTTTTATTTCCTTAAACATTAAAAAATGTACTTTTTCTATATTCTGTAATTCCAACATCTGTGGTTTTTGTCAATCTTATTCTGCTGTTGTTTCAACTGATTCTTATCCATGGTGCTGTACCTATTGGTGTATCTCTGATTTTTTTTCTTTCAGTTTTACTGAAATGTAATTGACATACAGCACTGTATAAATTTAAGATGTAGAGCATAATGATTTGACTTACATATATCATGAAATGCTTATCACAGTAAGTTTAGTGAGCATCCATCATCTCATATAGACACAAAATTTTAAAAATAGAAAAAATTTTTCCTTGTGATGAGAACTCTTAGGATTTGCTATCTTAACAACTTCCATATGTAACACACAGCAGTGTTCATTACATTTATCATGTTGTACATTACATCCCTAGTACTGATTTACCTTATAGTTGAAGTTTATACCTTTTGACTACCTCATCCCCTTCTCTCTCCCCCACCACCTGCCACTGGTAACCACAATTCTGCTCTCTTTTTCTATGAGTTTGTTTGTTTTTGAAGTATAATTGATCACAACACTATGTTAGTTCCTGTTACACAACATAGTGGTTCAATATTTCTATACATTTCAAAATGATCACCATGATAAGTCTAGTTACAATACGTCACCAAAGATATTACATCATTATTGACTATATTCCCCACACTGTATATTTCATACACATGATTCATTTATTTTGCAGCTCTAAGTTTGAACATCTTAATCTCCCCCATTTATCTTTCCTCTCCCCACACTCCTCCCTTCTGGGAACCACCTGTTTGTTCCCTGTATCTCTAACTCTGTTTCTGTTTTTTTATGCTTATTTGTTTTGTTTTCAGATTCCACACACAAGTGAAATCATACAGTATTTGTCTTTCACTTACTTCACTTAGCATATACCTTCTAGGTCCATCCATGTTGTTGCAAGGCAAGATTCTTTCTTTTTTTTTAGCGGCTCTGTCATATTCCTTTGTATGTATGTATGTATGTATGTATGTATGTATGTATGTATGTATGTATGTATATGTGTGCATATCTATATATCTATAGCTATATATATCTCACACCAGTCAGAATGACTATCATTGAAGAACACAAATAACAAATGTTGGCGAGGATGTGGAGAAAAGGGAACCCTTGTACACTGCTGGTGGGAATGTAAATTGGTGCAGCTACTGTGGAAAACAGTATGGAAGTTTTTCAAAAAACTAAAAATAGAACTACCATATGACCCATCAGTTCCACTCCTGGGTATATATCCAGAAAAAAACCCACTAATTAAAAAAGATACATACACCCCCAATGTTCATTGAAGCATTGTTTATAATTGCCAAGGTATGGAAGCAACCTAAGTGTCCATCAACAGATGAATGGATAAAGAAAATGTGGTACCTATATATACAATGGAATGTGACTCAGCCATAAAAAAGGATAAAGTTTTGCCATTTGCAGCAACATGGATGGACTTGGAGGGCATTATGCTAAGTGAAATAAGTCAGACAGAGAAAGACAAAAACTGTATGATATCCACTTATATGTGGAATCTAAGAAATACAACAAACTAATGAACAAAACAAAAAAGAAGCAGACTCACAGATGTAGTGAACAAACTAGTGGTTACCAGTAGGGAGCGGGAAGTGGAGAGAGGCAATATATGGATGGGAAAAAGGGTTATTATGGGACTGTGTAAAATCATGTGTGTGAAACTTTTGAAAATTATAAACCACTATAGAATTTAAACAATCTTTCATTCAATAAAAAAATTTGATATTAAGTATTAAAACTCCCTTCCATACCAGTATAAAGGAATATTTATCAAGATCAAAACATAAAAGAAATTTTATTAAACAGTTTCTTAGCTTGATTTATAACTTTTAAATAATTTAGACACATGGTACGTGGGCCTCCATTTGTACTCTGGCTTGAAGCCCCACCAGGTTAAAGGTAGGCCTACTTTCATGTGTTTAATTTTAAAGCTTAGTAAATTAAATTCTTTTAAAAAGTCTCTCTCTCTTTTCCTCTCATATGTGTATGTGTATATTTATGTAAGAAAGAGCCTAAAAGAATATGCAGAAAAATGTTAACGTGGTTATCTCCTACATGGGTGGGATCTGGGGTGATTTACTGTTTTTCTTCTAGCTTATTTGTATTTGTTAATTTTTTGACAATGAACATGGAATGGAACACTTACGTAATTTATTAAAGGGGGAAGGTGAACATTAATCAGGACATACCTATGCCCCTCAAAATAAATGAGCTTGTATCCTACTGGGTATGGTCAGGGGAGGCAACTGAGCATGAGAAGCACACTCTAGTTCTGCTACTGATACATACTTTCTGTGAAAAAGAACTGTTGGGGGCACGAGAAGGTTTTCTGGGCAGACGGCTGTAAAAATACCAAGACAGCTTTTATCAGCCCTGGCACCAGACATCTTACAGGTCAAACTGATTTCAGTAAGTAGAGTGATGAAGGGCACATAGAAGACCGGAAAAATTTCTGCAGCATTGTTTCTCAAGCCCCAGGGTCATGACCCCTACAAGGATTACAGAAACCGGAGCCAAGTTGCTGCATGCCCCCATCCAGGGACTCCACTAGTCCCTGGGACTCGAAAGACCATCCACAATGCCCCTTTCTCTTGATCATAACAAGAACTAATTGTGCTCAGTTGCTCACAAAATACTTCGCACACATCATCTGATGTGACTCCTACAGCAATTCTGTCTGGCCTATAGGACGGCTATTTGCTAAGGAAACTGAAGCCCAAAGAGATTCAGGTGCTCAGGTGGGGTCACAGCTAGGAAGTGATGCAGCTGGGACTTAATTCCAGGTCTTCTAACCCTGAGTTAATCCTAGGCAGTCAATTCCCCGTTTGTTCTGCCTACTCTTGCCCAACACCAACCCAAGAAATCCTCACAATAGGAACTTGGTTTTGTTTCTCCTTCACTTCATAAAAATCCATCACATTCTTTCTTTCCTTCTGCTATCCACACTTGCAGCCCAGAAATGTGGGAAAGTTGCAGCAGAATAAAAATGCTGAGAATCACGACACTTGGGCATCGAGGTCCAGCAGTACTAGATGTCATTAAGCTCCCAACTGAGGAGCAGAAGTGGTTTTATCAATGCTTATTATCAAAGGGTTTCTAAGACACTCTTACTCATATTTCTGTTAAACTTTTTTTATTTTCAAAGCACTTCTATGTGCATCTTCCCGATCTTGTTATATAGCATCTTCGTCATATGGATCACTGACGGGCCACAGAAAGGTTAAGGACTTCCTCAAGTCATGGAGCCTTCAAGAAGCACTTCTCTGTCTGTGAGCAGCAGTGTGTATTAATGTCTGTTTGCCTACTGAGACTGATGTTTATTTGAGCCCTCAGTCTGGAAAAAGTTAGCAATGCAAAGGGTTAGCTCCTTAACAACATTAATATGATTTACCTCCCCGCCCCCCTTCCTGGCAATAATACCACAAAAAAGATTCCAAAATGGCTGACACTTACTGTTCAGAAGACCACTTTCCTACTATCCACCTCTGCCTCACAGTCCTTGGCAGGAGTCCCTTTTCGTAGATCACAATGTTGGCACAGGGCCAAGAGATGGTGTGGTTGACTCATAGGTCACTGTGGTTTATAAGAAGTCAGCATAATAAAAAGGGAGGTAGATCTGACATCACTGGCAAGGGAAGAATTTGAGTGTTGTACCAAGTGAGCTAATTACAGCCAGCTCTGACAGCACGGGAGGAGAGAAGGCCTTGCTGAACAAGGCCAAGCCCAGGGAAGGAGAGGTCCACAGAGAAGCCCAACTACTCTACTAAGAGTTTGCAAATCTCCTCAGAATTGACATTAACTTGTTATTTATCCCCAAGTCAAAGGGAAAAAACAAAATCTGCTCAAGTGAACTCCTTATTAACCACATTCTTAACCAGGGTGAAGAAGTAGGTGCTTTATAATAAAGTCATGAGAACACATACACAAACGCACACACAACTGGTTTCTAAATTGGCTTCGTTGAGAGCTGTATATCCTTAGGAAAAAGTACCTCTTTGTCCACCAAGCAACTGCAATTTAAAAAAATAAGAAAAGAAAAAAGTGTCAAGATAAGCTCAGCTTTTATAGTCCATGTGGTGAAAACCTAATGCAGCTACAATTATTATTAGACCTTGGTCTGTGAAAGACTCTGTAAGAGTTAAAAGCAAGCCAGCGCTACCTTCAGCCCATAAGGGATTACTCTTTTATTAGCATAGTCTTGGGATTAGTGGAAATGTCTATCTAATGAATGCAGCTACTATATTTGAGCACATGCCTGAATAAGCTTGTTGATTGAAACCTATCTATTTATAAGCACTTCTGCATGTTGTGAAAAATTCATCTGTATCACCACAGCATGGCGCCCACCATTTGAATAAAGGCTCTTTGCCATTTCACTATAGAGCCTGTTGAATGAACAGGGAGAAAGGAAGTGTGCTGCATCCACCTAACAGGTTTTATTCCTCACTCTTGGCCAGTAAAGTAGTTACCTTATCTAAACAGTGATTTAGGTTAATGTGGATGTTATACAAACAGAAATGGGGGAAAAAGAATACTTTTCATCAGACTCACCCAGGGTTTTAACCTAGCAGACTTACCATAATTTGGAGAAATGGTCACAAATAGCCCAAACTGGCCAGACCTCTGCTTACGTCACAGTCTGGAAAGTAGGTGGATTTACAACACATACTCGGTATCACTTCTTTACGTTTCTGCTTATGAAAGCACACTAGGAGATGTCCAGCAGAAATAAGCACAGCATGAAGAGAAAAAATAGCCTTGATACATAATTAAATACATCAATGCTTTCAATGTTAGGGGTCCTCATTACTGTACGGAGGCTCCATTGGAGGTAAGGCCAAGCTCTCCACCCCTACGTGGGAACCTCAAAGTCCATTCCGGGATTCTGCAGTTCTGAACCTCACCACTCTACTCACCACTCCTCAACACACACCCCATGGCTCTGTTTCCCAGACTCAGTGCCAACTCTCTAAGCTTCCTGAACTTTGGGTTTGGGTGTAAAGAAGAGATTTCTTATTCCACTGGGGTTTATTTTAACTCCTCTGCAGTTAAGGTCCCTGTTTACTATACTGCTTCTTTGGAAAAAGGCAAAGACTTCATAAAAATTTTAAGACAAAATTATCCTAAATCATCTTAACAGATCATAGACAATTGTTAACTGAGACCTCACAGAACTTCTCTCCTTGAAAAACTTTATAAACAATGACAGGCAAACTTCCCAGGTGTCCGACTGTTAGGAAGAGAAGATTGAAATCAGCTCACCATTGGAAGCTTTTTCTAGTCCCCACATAGCAAGGAGAAGCAATGCAGGCTTTAGCAGTCTTTGAATTCTCACTGTTTCTCTTTCTGGAGCTTGGGAACGTTAGCTTCCTGGTGACACCACAACCCTACCTGGTGCTTGGTGAGAGCCCAGCAGCTTGCAGCAATTAGTAGTAGTATTCACGCTCTGGGAATTCAATAAAGATTAGAGGATACCATCTTTTATATTTTTCTAGTTGACAAAGCAAAAAAGTAATTCTGAAAACAAATGTATTAATACTAAAAAACCATAGTTGAAATTTATAAAAGATAAGGCATTTGGAAATAGCAAATATTTAAATCATAATATAGCAATACGAAGCACCAAAGACTCTACGGGAAATGAAACGTAGCTGTTTAACAGATACTGTGTTACTGCCTCTGCAGCTGGGTAAAAGTGCTTTGAGAGATACTAAGAATTTGATGGGAGGTACTATTATCACAACACTCCTTCTACAGATGAAAGAATCAAGCACTAGAGTGTTAAGTACTAAGTGTTAGGAGGTGGTAGAGACGAGGTTTTGACAAAACCCAAGCTTTTCCTACTTTACTGTAGTACCTCCCCACACACTTCCTTCAGTTATGTTAAACATTCACCAAAGTAAGATTACACAATGTAACTAATAGGTCTAGACATTTAAAAGACTGCCTCTAATAGCTCTTTTGTGAGATCATTTCAAGAAAACAGAGGTGTAGGGCAGCTTCCTGGAGACTTTGGTCCAGTATAGCATTTGAGAACAGGACTGGAAGGGAATAATCCTTTTGTGACTTGGTTTGTGACAACTCATAGTCACCAGTGCCCTTCTACCTTGAGCCCAAAGGAAAACAAACTGAGAATTTGAAATTTCTAAAACTTGGAAATTTTTCTTCAATCTTCTACTCGATTCCTGAAATCTTTTCTCTTTTCAGTATTTGTTTGTTATCTACTGGGGTTCACAACTAGGTACTGATAAAAGAGTTAATCTTAAAACTTCGTTCCCTCCCTCCCTCCATCCATCCATCCATCCATCCATCCATCCCATCCATCCATCTACCTACCCACCTATTCCCCAATGGCTTCCATAAAAGATATCAGTGGACATTTAATGTTAACTCATGCTATGATATCATTTTATTGGTCTTTCTCATAGTTACTGTCTCTGTAAGAGAAACTGCTAAGACATACATCAACTGTTTTTTAAAGGCTAGTATGACACTAGAAAAGAGAAGCAGGTGGTTGAGGAAAAGAGGCACTGGCAGGCATTCATAACCAAAATTCACTGATGAAAAATTTTTAAAAAATTTTTAAATGTTCAGAATACTTACATTTGTGGATTATGTATTTTTAAATTCCCAAAGGCAGTAGAAACTCACAAAGCAGCAAGGAATAGGATTATTCACATTTTATAAATAAGAACATGGAAAACAGCAAGGGTCAAATGACTTATACATGGGATCCAACATTCAGCAACCCAAGCCAAGACCAAATTCCTTACTATGACTTTTGTAGTAAGATTATTAAGCTCAGCTGCTGCCTTCAATATTTGTTTCCAGACATTACTAAGAAAACATTTTACTTTGGCATTTTTGTAATATGGCACCATTTATAGCTGTCTTCACTCAGAGCAACCTTATTAAACAACCATCTTTAAGGGCTGGCAGTATATACAATGTGGAGGGTCAGCCTGGTTCCTAGTGGCTAATGGCTCAGTCAAAATTTGAGTTGTATCAGTTTTTTCATGCATTTTCTTATTTAGAAGTTAGACCATACCCACGGTTCTAATTCAGCTAAGCCTGTATCTTTCTAATGCAAATACAAAATCTCAAGAAGTGTAAAGGTTTCCATCACTGAATGTGCTCTTTTATCACTTTTTGGATAATACATCAGCCAACCAAAGGATTCCACAAACTTGTAGTGTACGATTTTTTTTTCCTGTTTAGACTTTTTCCAAAGAATGATCTAATTCATTTTAGGCTGAGAGAGAATAAACCCCATGCTGAAAAGTATAACTTGTTTTGCGCTTTGTGCTAAAATATTTCAAAAATAATAAAAATAGTGAATTCAACTGTAATTAGCCTAAAGAAAGAGGGAAGGAACGTTTTATCTAACATATTTCAGAAAGTTCAAACATTTGGAAAAATCACAATAGCAAGAACGTTAGCCATAAAAGAGGAATTTATTTAAAAAAAAATCAATATGTTGTGTTTCAGATACACAGGTATAAGAGAAATTTCAGAAGGTGAAGCACCTTTTCCAGAAACTGTCCCCAGGATGGTCAATACTGATTGCGAAACTGGTTGCTTAGGTCTTGAAGCTCTGTTACTAAGGCATCCATAGCTGCTGTTTCATCAGCTAACTCCTGGGAAACTTTTCCACTTACCATATCTGTAAAAAGTTGCTGCGACATAAAGAATAAAGCAGAACTATCAAAACAAAGAAAATCCCTTTAAAATAATATACAGAATATAGAATTAAAATTCCCTTTGCATAATAATACCACAACATTATAGTAGCAACTGGTGTTTGTTCTGTTCACCATCCTGGAAATGTATAAGCTGCAACAATCAAACATGCCTGAACTTGTAAATTCAAATGAGCTCTGTTCTTCAGAATGGTTGCCCTGAATACTGATTATTCGTTTCAATGTCATAAGATGGTTTTTAGATAAACAGACGTTGTTCATCCAAACAAACCAAATCTATCTGTTGTATATATAAGCAAAACAAATATCCCGATTCATATAAATCATATCCTTTATGCTAATTATTTGAAAATTAATTATGGCTTAGGACTCAGGTCACAAAGATTATCAATTTTCAGTAAAAGCAAAAAAGCTCAGCAAAATAAAATAAAAGCACCCTCCAAAAAGGGAACCCTCCTACACTGTTGGTGGGAATGTAATTTAGTGCAGCCATTATTGAAAACAGTACGGAGATTCCTCAAAAAAAACTAAAAATAGACTTACCATACGATCCAGCAATCCCACTCCTGGTCATATATCCAGAGGGAACTTTAATTTGAAAAGATACATGCACCCCAAGTTCATAGCAGCATTATTTACAATAGCCAAGACATGGAAGCAACCTAAATGTCCACTGACAGATGACTGGATAAAGAAGTTGTGGAATATTTATACAATGGAATACTATTCAGCCACAAAAAAGACTAAAATAATGCCATCTGCAGCAACATGGATGGACCTGCAGATCATCATTCTAAGCGAAATAAGCCAGAGAGAGAAAGAAAAATACCATATGCTATCACTTATATGAGGAATCTAAAAAAAAGACAAATGAACTTATTTACAAAATAGAAATAGACTCACAGACATAGAAAACAAACTTCTGGTTACCGGTGGGTGGGAAGGGGAGGGAAGGAATAAATTTGAGATTTGCAGACACTAACTATATACTATATATAAAACTAGAAACTGTATGACTAGATACTATGTACAAAACAGATAAACAACTAGTTTAAGCTATATAGGACAGGGAACTATATGCAATATCTTGTAGTAACCTATAATGAAAAAGAACATGAAAATGAATATATATATGTATATGTATAACTGAACTACTATGCTGTACACCAGAAACTGACACAATATTGTAAACTGACTATACTTCAATAACATTTTTTTTAATTTAAAAAAAAAGCTCCCTCCTTCTGTAAAAGGAATTGCTGGGGGGGGCATATTGCAAAACACTTCTATAATGCCACCATGGCTGAAACATTCTGGAATGCCACTCTAAGAACTGCCTGCCAAGCCAGAATAGGCGCCCAAGAAAATCAGCTTCAGGATGGCGTGTGTGTGTGTGTGTGTGTGTGTGTATTAATCAAAACTGTAATTTACTCAGCTTACCATATCTTTTTCATCAGACCTGACTAGATGATTTGTTCACAAAAATCAAATTCACCATTGAAATATGACTATATACTACCACAGATGATACTGACAGATCTTCTAAAGAGGGAACCTGGAAGATGTTTTGGAGATGGCATCATGACTGGGCTAAGGTTAGAGTTTCTCATAGTGATTCATGGAGCAAAAAATAGTCACCTGAGTGCTGAACTTCAAAAACATCTTGTAAAGCATTGTCACGTGGCTGTGTAGCCACACGGCTGTGTAGCCACACCTTGCACAGCGTTTCACACAGATTGACATACCAACTGCTGCGATGTGATCAGTAGAGAAAACACCTTTGAGGAAAGTAACCTGGACTCACACAGCATGTTTTATTTTTAGTAAGAATTACGGGGCTGGGGGGGAGGGAGAGTACAGCTTGGTGGTAGAGTGCATATATAGCATGCATGAGGTCCTGGGTTCAACTCTCAGTACCTCCGTTAAAATAAATAATAAATAAGTAAATAAAAACCTAATTACCACCCCGACACACACACACAGAAGAGAATTACAGTGATTGCAAATCATCATAAATCTGTATCACTTGCTATAAGGTAAGGAGGAAGCAGAGAGAAACTGAGGCTTAGAAAGATGGAATAACTTGCTGAGGCTCACATAGGGTGTGAGTGGTAAATCTGTTCCATCTGCAATCCCCCATGCATTGCCCTCATGCCTCCCCTGCAGCAAATCTGTACAATGACAGGGTGCTGAGGGCCGAGCAGTCACTCTGTCCTGGCCAAGCATGGACGGCATGACTTTAGGTGAGTCTCTAGGTTCTACGTAGGAGTTTGTTTCCACGAGGTCCTGGGCCAGCCAAGAAAAAATGAGCAATTCATGCAAACCAAGCCTGCTATTTAACAGTTATCTTCATTCATTTTCACTTTTAAAGTGTTGTAAAAAAGTGTTCTTTTGGAATGCAGTTCTGTTCAGCAAACCCAATTTGTTCAGAAAGTAGAACAGGTATATGATTTACTACAAAATCAGAGATTCCGAAATATTACATGCAAAAAGGTGCTTTCAAAAGAGGTGTTGAGAAGCAATTTTTCCCATTTTTGGATAATCCAGTTGAGATATAATGAGAACAAAATGTACACACAGATGATGTTCTGAGGCCTCATTTTCAACGTTGGGGACTCTCCCACAATATGAAAGGATGGACAGTATAGGTAAGACTATTTAAGTCATATAAGTATAGGTTCACGTAAAATTAATACATTACAAGAAAAAGCTTTGTCCAGAGATAGGGAAACTTGCAGAGTACATCCTGAAGAAATAAACCATTATGGGTAGGTTAGTGATCTCACCAAAACTAGGAAACTAAGCTCCCAACTTGGGAAGGAGAATCACTGAAAAAGTTTACTACACTGACTTTCTTTGAGAGAGCTCTTGCAGCTTTCTGAGAGACACGTAATTCTGAAGTTGTACTGCCCAGATGGGAGGAAATATAGTTCCCCTAGGTAAATTAAAGAAATCTGGTTCCAGCATGCAGATTAATAAGGACAGAAAAATGAGTTAATAATCTAAAGAGGCAAAAATGATTCTCTGATCTGAAAACATCAGGCATTAACAAAAAATGCACACTCTGGGAAGGCTTTCACACATGTCCGGAAGCCACCTTCGCATGCCACACACTTGCTCTCAGAAGTGACTTAAAATTAGTTTGCAACCCAAGTGAAGGCAAGTAAAGATTAGAAAATAAAGTATAAACTGTGCTAGAAGTTATAGTCTTCTAAATTCTGCTTGCAGAGGTATACTCGAAACCCGGCTGCATGGTAGAGTGAGCTGGGAAATTTACCACAGATTTCTCAGGCTCCGTCCCAGACCTGATCTGTCACAGGTAGAGACCTGGAGTCCAGTCTTCAAAAAAGCTTACTTGGTGATTGTCGGTTGTCCCAATCCTAGCACTGGTTCACAGGCTGGTATTTGTAAACTCACAGAATATATTTTAGATGTTAAGCCAGAGTCACCCATTTTTGTCAAATCTATATACCACCTCCTTAATATTTGTCTCTAAATCAATTTTTTTATTTAAATAAAAGTCTTTTTTAAAGGAAATACTAGAACACTACTCTAAATGGAAAATAAGCAATAACGTTCATGAAATTGTAGGTTTGATGTACTAGTTCTACTTTTTCTGATATGCACTGAAATAAATATATATTAAAATCATATGGTTATGGGGGAAAGGGGTTGAGGAGGGATAAATTGGGAATTTGGGATTTGTGGATACTAATTACTATATATAAAATAGATAAACAACAAGGTCCTACTGTATAGCACAAGGAACTGTATTTAATACCTTGTAATAGTCTATAGTGAAAAAGGACGTGAAGAGGAAGACATACGTATGTGTATGTAACTGAATCTGCTGTACACCAGAAATCAACACAACATTGTAAATTGACTATATTTCAATTAAAAAAAAAAATCAAACGTTTACCCAAGAGCTGCCAGTGGTATCTAAGGCACACTTTGGGAAAAGTGATAATACTGTTTTAATTTAACTTAAAGAGAGCATTAAGAGTTGGATTATAAATATTAATTTCAAAGACTCCTAAGTCACTCATGTGTAGGGTGGTTTAGCCACTGGGTCAATGATACCCTCACCAGGACAACAAATCACCTGGGGGCGGATATCTAAAATACAACATGAGCCTAAAATCACCCCTCAAGTAAAAGAATTAAGAGTAGCTGACTGATACCAAAGACATTTTACTCCTATGACAATTTTAATTAATTCCCATTTCACTCTCACCTTTGCTTTAGATAACAAGCCCCGTAAACTGAGTCGAACTGAAGAAAGCACTTGTACAGCCTCTTGGGGATTGGATTTGTTTTTACTGCATTTTATAGCCACTGAAAGACAAATATGGGGAAAACATCTGTTAAAAATGGATAATGATAATTTACAGGGACAAAAATGAACTAATTAGGCTTTCATGGTAACAAACTTCAGAAATATTTCTACAGGGAAAATTTTCATTTGGTATATGGGACATAATTTATGTGCAAGAAGGATCATTTATTGCTAAAAGGAGAATTTTGAGGAAAATGGTGATTTTTGGTGAGTGACAGCTTGTTGGGAAGAGACTCTGAAGACACACATGCACGTGCACGCACACACACACAAAGCTAATGAAATTAGGCGAAGAGACACTAGGCCTAATTGAACACAAGAGAGCAAAAACAGATGCGGCATGTCTTAACATGGCTTCCCTCAGACTGAGTCTCCAATGAGGACTCTCGATTGCCAATGACACCAGCCAAGGAAGTGACATGCCAGATATTTACAGCTCAATTCTTACTGCATTTTCACACTCAGGGTTTACATCACCATTTCTGGAAGAAGGGAAATCTACAACCTAGGTGCCTGCCTTTAGGGAACATGACCACCACCAGACTCTAGGGTCATGAGCCACATTTGGCATCCATTAGGAAGGAGTGGGGGAGACGTCAGTCACTCGTTCCCAACAACTCTGCCTCCAGCATTCTGGGGAGCTCATTTTCCTAAAACTTGGAATTATGAAGAGGTATAACCCTCCCTAGCAGAAGGCCCAGCCTGCTAATGCTTTTTAAGAACAAGTGAAGAACTTTGTAAAAACATAATGCCTCATATTTCTCCCCTGATTTGTTCTTGTTTTTGTTGTTCTAAATTACGCTCACTACAAGCAGACCAATAACCAGATCCTATTTTTAAACTACACCAAACAGCGCAAAAACTGAAGTCTACTTAGTACCCTGTATCTTAGAACAGGGATCGAAAACACACTTCTTTTTGAATGTAAACTCTAATCTGTTGGTGGAGGTTGCTTGTGCCTGGCAAAATAGTTTTGTCAGTCCTTAACATCATCCACGGCTGGTGAGAACTCTGTTTGACATTCCTATTCCAAAGTAATAATTAGACCTTGAAAGGACACATGGTGATCAACAATGTTACACTCATTTTCAGAGGGCACGGGTAACCTGGAGATAGAGAGGATTACGATGTCTGTGTCCCTTAACAGAGGAAGGTAGTGACTAGCACAGCTGTGGTGCTGGGGCTACTTAGTCCCTAGTAACACGTCAGAAACAGCCGTGAGTCTGCTTTCACTCCTTCATCGTCAGAGAAAAACAAAAAAACAAACAAAAAAAATAGAGCAAACAGACAAACACACGCTCTATGAGTCCTATTCCTCAATCCCATTTCCAAAAGGCATTAGAGAGAGACAGAGAGAACCTGCTGTTTCAAATCATCAGGAAATCCAAGACAGACATGCTTCCTCCAGGCAGACTGTAGTTAAAATGCACAACTGTTATTTTAAAAGTTTCCGGATGGCAAAGAAAGAAAGAACTTTTGCCCACTCTTTCCCAGAAAATAGAAGAGCAGAGACTGTAAATGCATACCCTCCAGACAGAACGATGGGTACACAATGACAACACTGATAGAGAAGGCTCTCCAACACTATGTGGAGACTGCAGTGTCTTACCAAGCTTTCTGAAGCACATGGTTACTCTTAAAAATAGCAACCCAATAGGGAATCAATCATGCAAGATTTTTTTTTAATGTTATATTTCCTTTTCCAGAATTGGGCGAGGCAGAGAAAAGTGATGGGGAGAAAGACAAAAAAGAGAACAGAAATAACAGAGAAACTCAGCTCTTTCTTCGACACAGCACTGGAATACAAAAGCAACACAGAAAAGGTTAAGATTCATCTTCCTCAATCTAAAATATCACTAGAAAGGAAAGGAAAGCATCCACTCAAATATGCTTAAAATGTTGTAGCAGCACGAACACATAATTCATTAAAGTCGAAGGGAAACTTAAAAGAACGGACACTTGTTTTTCTCCAAGTATTGCCCAGATGAGGGGAAAAACAGTACCCAAAATAGTTTAAAACCAACTTTAAGATGCAAAATGAAGATTTGTCCTAGAGTACTTCTTTAGCCTGCATATTTATATTTGACAGGCTTAACTGTCACTTAGTGATTACAGAAAATACCTTGTCTTTGACTGTTACAGAGCCTGCTGTTCACAGAAATGTTTAGGGTTGGCAAGTTGAAGTAGATCAGATAAATTCTTCAAAGTTAAATTGCACCCTGCTATGACTGTGTACATAATATACCTTAGCACGGGTTTCCCCGCACAGAGCACTATATCCACAAAGACCAAAGGCATCCAGACTGAACTCCACCTGAGCCCACCTACCACGGGGTCAGCACAATCCCAGCCATCCTAGACCATCCCTCCCGGTCTATCAGCCATTATCTCAACCTTTTCTACACGAAATTTCAGCTCTACAGAGTTTAACCTCAGCCTTGGCTGTTGAGGGGGAGGTAGCCCAGGAAACTGGATATCTATATCCTTTTGTCAATGATATCAAAGCCCATTTCTAAATTGTCTGAATATTCTGTGACTTCTTTTGAGGGACTTCTTGTCCCTCGCTGGCTCGCTATTTGCTGTAACTATTAGTTGCAGGACTTAGAGGTGGACTTTAGGATAGGTTCACAGTCCTTGTGATTCCGTTCTTGACAGTGTGGCTTCATTACTTTCTTTGCATTGCCTTCTCAGGGCATCACACACCCACATTCAAACATAAATATAAAAATGCATTACTACCTTTCACTAGTGTACTTTTCATTAATGCTGATAATTAAAAGCTGCCTTTATCTGGAATATATTTACCCAGCAGCATACAACTTTATATGTAAGGTCATCCCTCCCCTCAAATATTGCCCACTAAATTTCCCAAAGATATGGATTAGATTGTATTTTTAAAAATTTCCCTTGTACATGCCATAGCTCTTATGTATATTGCTATGTACCCCAGAAATCTATGTATTTTTATGGATAAATATTTTCATTTAAAAAGGAAGAACATGAGTCAAGAGAAGTTAAGATTGTCTTACTACTACATCATTAGTGCAAACAGACTCTGTGTGAAGTGAAGGTCAGATACAGCTGTAAAGGTATTTCATCTCTCTAAAGCTTCTAACATCTGTCACTTGTTCAAACAGCATTTAAGCCTCTATCCTATTTCTTCTTATTGCTCCAAAGTGCCTATTACATATCAGTTGGTCTATAAATGTTTGCTGAATTAAATACAACAATTTCAATAGGATGAAATAATCAGAAGTTACTTGGAATAGAACTTTGCTTCTGACTAATACTTTTTCTTATCAGTAAAAATCCATTAAAATATGCTAGGGATATCAAACATCACATCAAATACCATGTGCAAGTCCTAAGGCTCTCTGAACCACTTCCTTAAATGACGTGATATCTTTCTCCCAGCCACTGCACTGTGTGTCACACTTGTACGCCTTAGAGAGATACTGGAACGCCTGAGGAAAGAAAAAGAACAACATTCAGAATCATGAGAAGAATCCACGTTTCAGACTCTGTTTCCTGGGAGTCATATGGAACCAACTCCAACTTGAAAAGCCAGCCTCTGTGATACGCAGCCCAGTCCCTGATACTCCCCTCCAAGGGGCAAAGCCAACAGCAGTGAGAAAGTAAAAGAAATCAAGTGGATGGATCTGGACAGAGACACTTCCCCCCAATAGAAAAACAGAAACGCTTGGTTTGGAAATCTGTAAGAATTGTACATATTTCCTGAGTACTTGTAGCCATCAGTCTAAAGACCAGTTTAGAGAACCAGGTGTGAACTTGGTGAAAACTCTGAAATTACTGGGAGGTATGTAAACTCACAGACGTTTAAGACACTCTCTTTCACAACCCTGTCCTTGTGGATTCCTGGGGGACAAGTCACGGGTCAGAGAACTCAGAGTACCCTTAATTCCTCATATGCAAGAGACTACGTAATTCAATAAGCAATGGAAGGACAGAAAGTAGGAGCGTGCGCACGCATGCACGTGAGTATGTGTCCTGTTGCGCTGACAGGGCATTGGTGGAAGCCAGCTGGGTGGACTGAGGGCGGAGAGAACAGCTAAGAATCCCACAGATTAGCTGTACTGTGGCTAATTCCAAACTCACACAAGAAGTACATTTGATTTGTTGTGGGTGTTTCAGAAAGAACACAAACAGTGAGCATTCCAACCTTGGAAAGTCTGGAGGCGCCTTTAAGCTCTAAGATAAGAGGCATAACTTGAAGGTAACGGGTCTTCCACCACGCTTGTGAGAAAGGGGCAGGGCAACCTTTGTAAAATATTTTATGTTTAGATTTTAAAAGCTCTTCTCCTATATTCTTATCTAGCTCCCTTTTCTTTTTCCCCTTCAGAGTCCCCATGTCGGATTTAAACGCTCCTTTGTCCTTGTACCCTGCCTACCTTAGTCTTCAGCAAGGAGCCTGCAGAAAGGGGTGCAGGGAATAACAAGAACCAGCTGTTCGCTGCAGCTCTGGATGGAGAGTGGGTTAAAGAGACCCTTTTGTGAAAAACAGAGAACAGCTATATAGGAAAAATTCATAGAAAGAAAAAAAGATGAATGCTTACAAATCTTAGCCTGTCCACAATTCAGAGAGCTTATGTTAAACACTCTGAATCACAACTGAAAACTTGAGCGTATTAATCTTATCTTTCAGATTATTACAGTCTTCCACCAACCATCAAGAGAGCAAATCCACTACACATAGGTTCAAACACAAGGCAGGAGCCCCGGAGGGCTGAGGAGGGACTTACCTTTTCATTTTCATCAGGCTTGTCACTCTGCCCATTTCCATACACTTGGGCGTACAGCCTCCAGATCTCTCCATCATTCGTCACTCTTGAAGTTACTCTGCCAAGTAACTCCTGCAGCTTTCCTTTGAGGCTGGTTGCGACATCTCCACTACGGTCAGTCATCCCATCCATCACTGCCCTGACCAGAATTTTAAGGACCTTAAAAAATGCACAGAAGAAACTAGTAAGCTAGAAACAACCAAACAATATCAAAAAAACAAAGGGCTGCCCTCACCATCATCAAGGATGATGACTGAAAACCTTGTCAGGCCTGTAAGAATATCGCCCTTCCACTTTCTAAAAACAACACACCAGCCGGGCCATCCTGAACCAGTCTGGAATCGCATGCTGACCACCTCTCCTGGTGTCCCTTTTCCGACTCCTTGGAACGCTCTTCTTCCGCAGGGCCCTACGCCCCATGCTCCTCTCCTCTCACTCTAAGTGCTCTCTCTGACTGATCTGATCCACACCTGCAGCTGCAAAAACACCATCACCAAGTCTACCCAGTACTGTCGGCGCAGCTCCAGCCCTACTCCTCTCCAGAGCCCCAGGGTCGTGCACCTTAATACCTTCCCGGCATGTCCCATCAATACCTCACACTCCATCTATCCAAGAGAGAAACATGGATCCCAGATCCCTCTTCCTCCTGTAGTCTCAGGGCCAGTGACTTGAGTGTCAACCCAGATTCTCCACTCCCTGGGTTCAGCTACGTGTAACTGACTTGATTCAACATTCCCAGTGAGTCTTGAACCCAGCTCTCTCTTTTAGGTCGGGCTGTTATTTTCCACCAGGACAGCAGGGATAACACTCTAATTCTGCTTAAAGAGATCTTGGCCCTTCCTGTTGAGTGACAAACTGCTAATGTATGTGTTGTAGGCATGCAGGATTCCCAGAAAGTACCTTCTGTCCTTCCAACTACCCCAGCCGCTCACCATTTGGCAACCTCTTGGCCATCGTGCTTTCATTAGTCTTTACACATTCTACCCCAGATGCTTTGAATGCTGATAGATGAATTACGTTGAGCCTCACTTCGAGTTACAGTGTTATGACAAGGTACATCTGTCATATCTATATTAGGCTGTGTATCTCAAGGCTTCCTGGAAGCACAGAAAGTGCATCATCAATCATCCACTCTTGGGATGGGAGGACAGCAAAGACACCAGGATCCACCTAAGAACTAGCTCGAAGACAGTGTGCTAAGACCTTGCTACTCGGTAGGGCCCATGGACCGACAATACTGGTATCACCCACGAGCTTGCTGTAAATGCAGAATCCTGGATGGAGGTGTTGATCCAACTTAGACTGAGATTCTGCATTCCCAACAAGCTCCCAGGTGATGCTGATGTTGATGGTCCACAGACCTCATTTTGAGTGGCAAGGTTCCAAGAGACAGGGCGCCACACCTTTATTCTTATTCTGAACTTCAGGGAGGGGACCGCATTTCATCACCTTCTGCACCAGTATCTAACATCGTGCCTGGAACACAGACTGACGCAATAAATACCCATGCCTGAAACAAAGACTGAATGAACACACCTCTTTCAGAAAGTGTTGCTGAGAGAAATGCAACCAGTGTGACACCTTGCTCTGTCTCCCCATAGAGTATCCTGATCCAGGCCTGAGATGCAGCCAAGGAACTGAGGCTCCTCTGGCCCGTGAACACTTTTGAGAATGTGAACTCAGACCCATGGTCCTAATTACACACAGGGATAAAAATGAGTAGGAGAACATTCAATTGTGCTTTTTTCTTTTTTGATGGACAAGGTAAATTATCCCTGCCTGTAAATTCATATTACAATCCAACATGTATAGTTTTAAATCTGAAAGTCACAATGCAGGAGAAACGGTATGAATGTGCACTACCTGTTTTGAGTAATCATTCTATAAACATTTCAAGGATTAACATGCTTTGAAAGAGTGGTCTATTGAAAGAGTTACTAACATGTACAGATGAAGCATACTAAATTGGTAAAATTCTTTGCTTTTTCTGGGATCTCACGGTTGGCCCAACATCCTAACCCCTCACTTTACCCTAGATGCATAGTCACAGGGGATGAGAAATCTTTTGGCCTTCTTGCCAATAAAAATGGAGAGCTGCAGTGCTGATGTTTGATAGGGGAAAAGCTAGTGAAGTGTGTGCGTGTGTGTGTGTGTGTGTGTGTACTGGGGGGTGTATACAGGGAACAGCAGAAGGGTAGGAGGTAGAGTGCTTGTGTGTTGGGGTGGGGGGCAGGGTAGAGTGAAGGGAACTGTATGTGTGGCAGACACCAAAGTCCTCTACCATAAGATCTTGAACAGGAGGGAAGGCAGGAACAAACTGGTGTTTATACTCCCTATTTGACATTCAGTGGTGATGGGTCTGGGCCTAAGAAGAGTTTTACATGGAGAAATAGATAACAGAAGTTATTCATGGCCATGGCAGGTACTGCCTAAAGGGAAGGGAACATGCTGGGTAAGGGTCAGGCTGAGGACTGTCCTAAGGAACACAACATTTAAGAGGAAGGAAGCTGAACAGAGTTCTAAGCACTAGGAAAAGGTGGCAGGAAGTGATGTAACAGAAATCAGAGAAGGAGAAAAGCAAGGAGAGTCCATCTACAAAAGATCAGGACTGGAAGATTCTGCTGGATTTGGCAAGTACAAGGGTGAGTGACTGTAGCTAGGGCTAAAGCCAGAACAAGGAGGGCAGGAGAGATCATGATTTTCAACAAAGAGACCCACAAAGAGAATCACATGAAAACCATGAAAAGTATTAACATCATAAAAAATAAAAACCAAAAGATATCCCTCAATCACAGTATCCTGTAATACCCATTATAAACATAACTTGCATAGGCATAGAGTGTTAACAGAAAATATTCACTTAACCAGAAATTGTAATATAAATATATTGGGAAGATAAGAAAGTGGAAATGCTGGTATATGAGGATTAAGTACTTATCCACCTAACAGGAAGCCAACAGATAATATCTAAAATTTGTTTAATAAAAAATAGCCATATATAATTATTGTTATGAAATATGGAAGTGTGCAAATGACAAAAGAAATATTAAAGGCTCTCTCCCCATTGGGGAGAAGGGTCTTGAGGAGGGGGTTGTGGTGAAGCAGGAAATTGCTATATTTTGTCATAAGCTTTATATTACGACTAACTTGTAAAATCTATATGTTACATGTTATTTTAATCACACAAAAATTTAACTTAAAAATAGAGAAAAAGAATAAATACATTCAAAGACTAGCAAAGAGGAAACAAAAAAATGACAGCATGCATGAATATTCACTTACTAGATTTTAAAATTCTGTCTTTGGTGTGTGTGGGCAGAGGGGATGGGGGCAGGACTAAAAGTGGACTGTGAGGGCTTTGAAAGCCTGGTAAAGTTCTGCCTCACACTCTAACGGCGGGTCACACAGGTGTGTTCCCATCATGAAAATTGATGTTTACTTATGACCTGTGTACTTTTCTATATGTACGCTGTATTTTTTTAATTTTTAAATATTTTTAAACATTTTTTATTGCTTTATAATCATTTTACAATGTTGTGTCAAATTCCAGTGTAGAGCACAATTTTTCAGTCATACATGAACATATATATATTCATTGTCACATTTTTTTCTCTGTAAGCTACCATAAGATTCTGTGTATATTTCCCTGTGCTATACAGTATAATCTTGTTTATCTATTCTACAATTTTGAAATCCTGTCTATCCCTTCCCACTCCCTGCCCCCTTGGCAACCACAAGTTTGTAGTCTATGTCTGTGAGTCTGTTTCTGTTTTGTATTTATGCTTTGTTTGTTTGTTTTTGTTTTTTGGTTTTTTTTAGATTCCACATATGAGCAATCTCATATGGTATTTTTCTTTCTCTTTCTGGCTTACTTCACTTAGAATGACATTCTCCAGGAACATCCATGTTGCTGCAAATGGTGTCATGTTGACAGTTTTTATGGCTGAATAGTATTCCATTGTATTACTATACCACAGCTTCTTTATCCAGTCATCTGTTGATGGACATTTAGGCTGTCTCCATGTTTTGGCTATTGTAAATAGTGCTGCTATGAACATTGGGTGTCATTTTGAAGTAGGGTTCCTTCTGGATATATGCCCAGGAGTGGGATTCCTGGGTCATATGGTAAGTCTATTCCTAGGCTTTTGAGGAATCTCCATACTGTTTTCCACAGTGGCTGCACCAAACTGCATTCCCACCGGCAGTGTAGGAGGGTTCCCCTTTCTCCACAGCCTCTCCAGCATTTGTCATTTGTGGGCTTTTGAATGATGGTCATTCTGACTGGTGTGAGGTGATACCTCATTGTAGTTTTGATTTGCATTTCTCTGATAATTAGTGATATTGAGCATTTTTTCATGTGCCTATTGATCATTTGTATGTCTTCCTTGGAGAATTGCTGTATTTTAATAAAAGTTAATTAAAAAGGTATTTTCTGCAATTAATAAAGCCCCATAAACTGAAGGAAAAAAATAAGAGTTATTAACATTAACAAATGGAGCTAATATATAATCTTAAAAGTGGGTGTAAGAGTGGTAAAATTATTTTTAAAACTATTATAGTAATGTTATAATTTACTGGTTAATAGCACCATTTTCCTCCCTCTGACTAGTAAGTGAGAAAAATCACACTCTAGTTATTCAGACTGACTACCAAAACAATAACTTTTACCATACTTTTAATCCTTCTTTAGAAAATAGATATTCGTAACTTAAAAAGAGCAAAGGGTGTTGTGGTAGGATTTCTTTGATAAAATCAATCACCAAGAATTACGATTTTCTCCTGGATAGTCTATGAAGTTTACCTACATTATACTTCTTCGCATCATCAAAAGTGAAAAAAAATTTTTTTAAACAGGTAAATGTTTTTATCTACTGTAAATTGGGTAAAAATACGATTACTGAACCCATTAGTAAGTTAAAACTATAAATTACTAAGTATTTAATAAGTGGCTGAACGGTAGATATTGAAGTTTAAGAATTCAGAGGTGAACAATTCTTGGGGAAACAGGATCCAAGATACGGCCACTTGGATTGGTTGCTCATATGGAATAAGATTAAGGACAAAGAACTTTAAGCCCAGTGCAAAACCAAGTCCATCTACCTAAAACCTTTAAGTCTCTCTATCTAAAACCAAGTATTCAAGAACAGTTAGATCTAGAATGGAGAGGAAGATGCATATAGCCAGTTGCTGAAGTCCACCATGTATATGGGGGAGCGGCTAGGAAGCTGGTAAATAGCAGTAATGAGGTCAGATCAGATCTTCCATCTGCTACATCACAGAACTGTTCTATCAAGGAGTCAACATACATTTAAAGAGCTTCAAAACTATAAAGCAACATAAACCTATAAACTACTATGCTTATCACTGACCCTCAACTTCTTTACTCTGTCAGAAGGGGACATTGTTGGCTACTCATTATGTGCCCCAGTATTTCCTTATGCTTTAAAACATACCTAAAGAAAAACAAAATCTACCACGTGGTAGCAGCCTCTGATATGTCCCTACCACCTCTGCTGTGAGTACTCACTACATGCTAAGCTCCATGCTAAGCACGTGTCCAACATGATTTCATGGAGTTCTCACTGTAACCCTAGGAAGCAGGTACTTTATTATCCCTCACTTTACAGATAAATTGAAACACAAGTGGCAAAATGAATGTCTCAAGGGCATAGGGCAAGTGAGCTGTGGAGCTGGTGTTTGAACACCAGTGATTTTTGGACTCCTGAGCTTCGAAGAGGATGAAGGGAAGACAACAATGACGGCAGGTAACACTCATATACACAGCCCTTCCTACGGGCTCTATGAACACAGTCCTCCTACCAGTCCCAGGAGGAATGTGCTCTTGCCATTTGCAGTCTGCAGGTGGAGAAAAACTGGAGCACAGAGAAGTTAAGTAACTTGTCCAAGGTCACATACCTAGGGAAGGGGGAGTTGGATTTGAACCTGCAGCTCGGGTCCAGGATCGTGCTCTCCAGCATTTGCTACATTAAATTATAAAGCACAGCTCCTTACTCCTCTGTTGTTCCTTCCTTTCTAATAATTCTTTCACATTAGAAAGATCTGCTCTTTTGTGAAATATGTATGCCAGTAACTTTGATCATTTCATTACAGTTTCTTTGCCAAATCTTGAATCAACTGAGATAAGACAGGTTTCTGTAGGTTGTGTGTGTGTGTGTGTGTGTGTATTT
Source organism: Vicugna pacos (assembly GCF_048564905.1). Taxonomy (NCBI): domain Eukaryota; kingdom Metazoa; phylum Chordata; class Mammalia; order Artiodactyla; family Camelidae; genus Vicugna; species Vicugna pacos. Next base: position 38,475,429 of record NC_133001.1, read on the forward strand.
TTAAAAAATCTTTGTTATTTTGTTCCACTAAATATACATGTGGCTATTATTCTGAATTTTACTTTTTTTATTAGTGAATTTAAATCTCTTTCCAAGTGTTTGTTGAGTAAATATAGTTCCTTTTTAAGACATTTAAATTTTTTCTTAATTCAGTGGAGCTCATTTTTGTCCAACGTGAAAACAGTTTTACTGTTCATCTTCATGATGGAGATTACACAGGCCACAGGCTGACGCACTAACACATTGCTTGCCTCTTCCCAACACCAACTTTGCACAATGCTTGAAAAAAGAGAAAGTTGATGAATCTGAGAAAGTAACAGCAAACACGTGGGAAATCCTGGGGAGACAGAGACTGGTTAGGTCCTGGTCTGGTGCAGAAGAGCAGCCCAGGGTAGAACAGTACAAGGAGCAGAGGTTCGCAGGTGGGCTGAGAAAAGCTTTTCGGTTGTGCTTGCTATCTTCTACACATTACTCCACGTGCCACTTGCCAACAGCGTGGAAAGACTGAAACACAGCAGTGCCAGCCAAGAGCTGTGCAGGCACAGCAGGGCAGGGGCCTAGCCGGGGTGGGAAGCAGAGAGCAACAGGCCCCAGAGCCCCCCAGCTGCTGAGGGTGGACGATGACTCAGGAAGACAGTGCCTGGAGAGCTAAGGGAGCTGTCCTGAGGAGCCAGGACACTAGGTGGTGGTGGGAGCAGGCAGTGGCCAAGTGTTTCCAAGAGGAGAGTTCCCCTCATGGTCCAAACTCACCAGGAGGGGCACAAGTTGGTCCTGGGCTTGCTTTATCCCCCCGACCAAGCACATTACCCATCAAAGAGCCAATATCCCCAGAGGAGTACGAGTCAACAGGGACAAATTAAGACATCTGAAAAGTGCAACCATAATGAAATAAACAAATCGAAGAATCTATGTGAAAAGAGTTAAAGGGATTCTTTCAACTTGTTTTCGTAATACATATTCTCAGGAAGATGAGAGGGGAAAACCAAAGGAATGCTGACATCCCCGGGGTAGCAGTATAAATGGGGAAGAAAAACAGTGTGAGGACTGAGCCAGCAGTCGCTCTCACAGGGAAGGAAAGGTGAGATTGATCCTGCAAAGGACACGAGGAAGCTGGAACTGGTAGCAGAAGAAGTGTGAAATTCTGGAAGCCAACAGAAGAACGAGCTTCAAGATGGAAGGAGAGACCAACTGTGTGAAGTGTGACAGAATGAGAAACCCAAGACTGACAGCTGTCCCCTGGATGTGGCAACTCAGACCTTGACAACAGCACGTTCAGCAGACTGGCAGAGAAAAGCTTAAGGACTTGGGTTCCAAACAGGACGGGAGGAGCAGAAGTGGAGACCCTGTGGGAAGAGGAGTGGGCCCTAGAGAACACGGAGAATCAGGGTGGGCACGGGGAGGGGGGGTGAGTGTGCACACGTTATTTATGCACAGTTTGGAAACACTGAGAACTTTCAAAAATTAGAGAAATGATACATGCACACTTATACAGGTAAATTTGAATCCATGGTGATTGTAAGGAAAGGCCCACTTGCCTCTTTTATCTGATAACTAGTTGTACCACTCCACTCCCAAGATCACTCTGTCTAGTCTGTGGTTTCTTCCTTGGGGTTCTGGATACCCTTGTGGATCTAATGAGAGTTATGAACCCTCTGCCATGAAGAGGTACATAACCACATACACAAATTTTTCTCATGATATTTCAGGTAATCTCACAATCTTCTGAAGCCCAATACTAGATTCTTCTTAAATCCTAATTCATCCATCATGGTCTTATCTCTAAGGATTCCGGTCTTATCTCTCAGTACCGCATATGACTAAGTGCCTCCTTTGAAAAGCTTTATTAGTTTTCTATCAACTCCCTCCCTATTCTTACTATCTCTTCTGTTACTTCCAGATGTTCAAATCTCTGGTATTCTTTGTTAAAGGCACGACCTTCACGTGATGAGCCGAGGTCTCTCCGGCCCTCTCTCAGGAGTACCTCTGCCCATGTCTTTACTTCCACCAAAGCTACCAGTGAGGTGTGTGTTGGATACACTTCCTCACCTTTACCGACCCCACTGTTCTCAAAGCCACCACCTTCTCCCTGAAAAGAAGCGTGATGGTTGTGGTAGATTGAATAATGTCCTCTCAAGTTCATTTCCAAACAGAGCCTCAGAATATGACCTTATTTAAAAACAGGGTCTTGGCAGAAAATATTAGTTAAGCCGGAGTCATACTAGATTAGGACGGGCCCTAAATCCCATGATTAATCTCTTGCAAGAAAAGGCGGTAAGACACAGAGACACAGGGAAGGAGGAGAAGCAGGTGAAGAGGGAGGCAGGGACGGCCAGGGCCCCTAGAGGCTGGACAGGGCAAGGAAGGAGTCTTCCTGGGCACTTTTATAGGGATGGCCCATGCAACACCTTGACTTTAAGACTTCTAGCTTCCAGAACTTGAAGAGAATAGATCTCTGTTGTTTGAAGACACCAAGTTTGTAGTAATTTGCTCTAGTGGCCCCAGGAAACAAATCTAGTCTGATGTGGAAAGACCAAGGCAACACTGAGAACATGGAGATAGACGTTCCCCAGGGGCACTTCCCTGGCTTTACTAACCCTCTTCCAGTTTTGGCTGTCACATCACAGCCTGTCCCTGCTCAGATGGTGACATCCAGCCCCCACTCACTGGTCAGACGTCACCCTTTCCTCATACATAGAGGTTTCCAATTCAAATCTCTCCAGCTTTTCCTTTATGGAGTTTGGTTTTTGTGTCATGATTAAAAATGTTTTCTCTACCCTCAAGCTTATAAAAATATTCACCATACTTTCTTTTAAGTGCTTCCATGGTTCTACTTTTTCAGTAATAGTGACGATGACGATGATGGTGGCAGCTACACTGAAACAGCACTTGTATGTGCCAGGTTCCACGCCCTGCCCTTCATGTGCATAACTTCCATGACAATCCTTAATGCCATTCCTGTTTTATGAAGCTGAAGAACGAAGTGGTTAGTAACTTGCCACAGATCATACAGCTAGTGATCGGCAAAGGGAACCTGAAAGCCCTGGCTGTCTAACCCAAGAATCTCTGCTCTTACCTATAGCGTAATCCTGCTTCCCAAGGCATTTCAATTTAAGTATCTTATCCTTTAGCATTTATTTTGGTCTAAGGAGTGAAGCAGAACTTTCATTTTGAGCCCCAAGTGCTTGGCCAACTATTTCAATACATATTGGATATTTTATTTTTATTCCACAGATTTAAAATGCCATCCTTATCATGAACTGAATTCTCATACTTACTTGAGTCTGTTTCTGAATCCTCTATCCTGTCCCATTTCATTCCTGTAGCAGATGTTAACTCTTTATATAATAAGGTTATTATTAGCTTTTTATCTTTACTATTTGTTACAAATATCCTGTCACATATTTTTTTCAAGAAATCATAAAAATTCTTTCAGGTTTTCTTTTCTTGCTTTAAAGTGCAGGAAATTTGGTAAGTACCCACTTGTATTCCTAATTGTTCTAGGAGACGAAAAAATATTTAGCATATATTTAGGCCACTTGGAATTCATTTGGTGTATCATAAAATAATCGAAGTATATATTCTGAGCCTGGATGTTTAGAGGGATCTCATTCTAATCAGTGTAAACAGCCCTGCAGTCCCTTACACGCTACCTAAACCAGTGCCACACCACCGACTCCCTGTAATGACTCTGGAATTCCTGACCCACATTAATTCATGTTGGTGATGTAGCACTTTTGTTTCATTCTCTTTCCTAAGCATTTTCTCACTTCCATCATGGACCATTCTTGAGAGATGCGGCAAGCAGAGCGTACTGAGAGGAACAACCATCAGCCCCTGAAGAGAGCAGACGAGTGCTCATGTGGAAGAGCAGTGATTTACTACAAACGCCAGAGAAGCTCCACAAAGAGAAAAGCGTGACCATCCTCCTCCCCAGCGCTACCCTTGAAGTCCTGGGCCAAATCCCGCCAAAATCTTGGCTGAAAGCACAAGGCGTTGGCCCTTTGAATCCTGGAGGTCTCGAAAGCAGGAAGGAATAGGATTGCCCCAGGTCCAGTTACACAAACTTCCAGGAGGGCTGGAGGCCAGGAATGAAGCCATTTCCCGCCTCCCTGGCTTGGCTAACTTCCTGCCCTCCTTGGAGCGCCCTAAAGAACTTGCTCTGTTTCCTGGTCTGATAACCCTAACCCTTGGCTTCCCAAACCTCAATTATTACAGAGGGGTAGGCGGTTTAACATTGTCTTTTTTCACTCCTTCAGCAGAAAAGAAAAAAAAAATCTTGTCGTGTGGAGAAGGCATGTATGAGCTTTAGGTGAAAAAGGCCAGACTTCAGACTTGGCTTCACCACTTGTTAGCTGTGAAACGTCAGCTTTCTTAGTTTCCCGGCTGAGCCCCAGCCACTTCAGCAGTCAAATGGAGACGGTATCTGTTTTACAGATATATAATTTGTATAAAATAGACCCTTCCCCTCCGTTCTCTTCTCTCAGGTGATCTCAGCCACTACTCGCTCCAGGACTTCAATCCGCTTGGCAACCTGCCCTGCCGCACATCAACACCACCTCCCTCCTTCCCGAGCAGAAATCCACACAAAGAACAACATCCATAGAAAAGAATACATCGTGTATGGTTCTATTTATACGACACTCTAGAGAAAGCAAAATTCAACTGTGGTGACAGAAATCCAAACGCAGTTGCCTGGTTGAGGGGAAAGGGTGGTGGTTCAATTGACTGGAAAGGGGTATAATGGAACCTTCTGTGGTGATGAAAATGTTCCATCTCTGTTCTGGGAAGTGGTTACACAAGAATACATAATGGTCAAAACACATCAAACTCACACTTAAGATCTGTGCATTTTATTATACGTAACTTATACCCCAAGTTGAGAAAAAACCTTTGTTAGATATAGTTCACAGGCACATTAATATGATGGGGAAATGTGCTTTTTAATAAATCTTGCCACAGACTTCAAGGCATCACACACACATACAAGACAGGCATGCCTAAATGTGACTCCTGTCTTCAGTTCCTACTAGCTCCATGGCTGGCCAAGTTCTATAACCTCTTTTGGTCTCATATTCATACACTGTAAAATGAGGAATATTTGGTGCTCACCTCAAATACTGTAAGCCCTATAAAAGATAACCCATGTTAAATGCCAAGAACATAGTGTGCACTCAATATATGTTAATCCCCTTCCCTTCTTCCATTTATAAATAGCAAATGGGGTGTAATAACACAATATATAGATTCTTTTCCCAAAATGATTACCAAGTTATCAAAGAAGAAGAAAGAAGAGGTGGAAGGGGAGTGGGAAGGGAGAGGGATAAGAACAAAAAAAGAAAAAGAAAAAAGTAAGAAAAGAGACAAGAAAAAAGAAAATAAAAAATAGAATTTATCTTGAAAAAGAAGCATAAATATATCCAAGGTGTTGTCAATAAAGATATTCATGGCATTATTAACAATAGTAGAAAACTAGAAAATTGAACAGGGACTAATTACACAGAAACATGAAAATCAGTTTTATGACAGATTAATAAAATATATATATAATCCAGACATGAATATAAAAATCTATTATAAAAAAGCATTCTTGAATTATACTAATCTATGCAATAGTCAAAATTAGGACAGAGAAAAGGCAGGAAAAGATAAACGTAGTATATTCATTCATTCTCTAATTACAAATAGTAAGAAAAACAAAAACAATAATTTATAGTTAATTTACCCCATGTCTGTATTAAAATGAGTATGAATTTTCATATTTACAAATACACACAATAGAAAAAAATTTAAATGGCAGTAATCACATCCATAATGAAGTAGAAAAAGAATAGATAAAAAGAGAATTTTAAAGCAAATTAAAATAGAATGAGGTCAGGTAGTGTCAAACATAAGAATATCAGAGTTTTTCTGACAGACACCTGTTGCCAAACTTGCAGAGTCAAATTAAGTAAAATTTTTTTAGCCAAGATAAAAATATTGCAGACAATCTATCAATTGTCTCAGTCCACGCTGACTAGTGGTAAGAAAACATGACGACAGTCACAAGTGTGCCACAAAGCTAAATATGACTGAGCCCGCACTGGCCATCAAGGCCTTCCTTCAGGGAGGACTTAACCGCTATGGGGCGATTCCACCCACACCTGCCAGACACTTCAGGACCCTTCCAGAGAGAGCTATTAACAGTGTCTTTTATAAACTCACGAATTATCTCACTGTGGCTAATTCTCCATCTGACTACGAGAAAGTTCTTTATTATAAGGTGCTAAAAATGATCACTTGACCTCAGCAAGTCACGGGTTATCCGTCCTTATGTTCTCAGTAATATTTCCTCAAATCCAAATATAAAAATTAAGCAAACAGTCATAATGTCTGACACCTTTATAGCACTTTATGCTTACTGAAGTGCGTGGTTAGTCTATAAGCAGTATTCTTCCTAACAGGAATGGTTCTTAGGGCTCCCGTGGTGACAGGGGTGCTGCGGGAGGGAAGTCCAAATGCCACACTTGATTGTTTCTAAAAGTACTGGACTTTTATAGATACTAATTTCAAACTTATTGAAATATTCATGCTCAGATGAAATCCTTTTGTACAAAAGGAGGTTTGTTTCACTATCTGAGTTTGAGGAACAAAAGAAAAGATACAGGAAAAAAATTAAAATATTAGCTGCCCATGAATTTAAACTAAATCCTAATAATTTTCTCTAGGTAGGAAATGATTAAATTTTCACTTAAGTTCAGAATGATATAAGTTAAATACTCTGCTTAAGCAGATACAAGACTAGAAAATTTTCAATGAGAATAAGAACATGATTTTGCTAAGTGAAAACTTATGCTTAGATTTGCTGGAAAGAGTGAGAAACTGAAAGTGATCACTAAAATATGTTTGGAAAATCTATTTAAGATAAAAATTAAATGAAAGCAACTCCATTTATGCTGGGAGAAATTTGTTTATTTGCTTGTTCTTTAACTTTTTTTTCCTTTTCTGAAAAATGCTCATTTCTACGCTTTCAGAACTGAGGCTGGATAAACTGGAAAAAAATATACTCTCATGCTACAAGATCATTCTTTACATTCATTAAGCTTCGCTTCGTTTTTACTTCTTCATTAAAACCTTAAGAAAAATACATTTTTACTTAAAAATTGTTAAATTATATTCACTGAGAATTGCCTACAATTCTCAGGAATAAATGTCATTAATTTGAGTTCCTTTACTGTTTCTTAGGGAAGGCTCCTAGAAGATTTTTAAGCATATGTTCTTATAATGCTCTTATAATTCCAATGAATTTGATTTGGTAGACAGCATGCCAAGTCAACAACTGAAAGTCTTATCTTTAGAATCAACTAACTATACTCAGGTTATTTTTGCCAGAGTATCTCCCTGATATTTACAACTGTGCCTACCAATATATTAACTCTACATGTCACCTCTCTCCCCATATGTTTACAGATACTTATACACAGTAGTATTATTCTAAACATTTGCAAGAAATTTTTTCATCCTGAGAGAGAATAAGACATCTGGGGTGGGTGGCAGGGGTGGTAAAATTATTATTTTTTTTTAACATTTTTTACTGATTTATAATCATTTTACAATGTTGTGTCAAATTAGGGGTAGTAAAATTCTCCAATACATTTCCAGCTATTGGAAGTGCAGGAGATTGGAAAGATCGAGGCTGAACTTATTTTATCCTGAATCATCATTTTCAGTAAAGCAACTGTTTCATTTGTGTCTTGTCTTTCTTTTGGAATAAGTGCCTCTCAGACATGAGTTAGCAAGACGATTCGGCATACCTGATATACCCGTCTAAGTCAACTAAAATCAGCAACATCTTGATGACTTCGTAACTCTTTATGATGTAGAGGTAACAGCTTTTCAAAACAGCCTGTGAACAGTTATCTTCTTTCATATTATTAATTTCATCAAAAATAAGGGGGGAAGATGGATACACACATTCTGGAGTGAGACATAACTTATGATAGCATAAGTCTATCCCACAGAGCTGTGGTGACAATTAACTTAGCTAATATGTGTCAACTGCTCAGCACAGTATCTGGCACATAGCAAGCTCTCACTAAATGTTAGTTATTATTTGACCTGTTCTATGTGTCTTGGGAAGCACAAGAGAATAAAAGAGATAAAACAGAAATGTCTTCTTCCTTCAATGCCTCTGTACTAGACCCAACCAAAGTCTACCTCTGATGGAAGGCCAGGGGCCCAGACCCCACCCTTAGGAGTCCTTATATAAACCCAACTCCTGCAGGTACCAAGCATAAAAGGATGATCAGGGTTTCCTCAGGATACCAAGAGCCAGCCTGGTTAGCCAACTGTTACTAATCTTTAGCAGCTATGAAGGATTGCTATGGGTCAAAATATAGATTTAGAAGGGAAACCCCACTCACATCAGAAAGAAAAGATCAGCTAGGAAGTGGAGACAGACGACAGAAGACTAATGGGATGGGACTGACCGAGTAAGCCAACCCTAATACAACGTAGGAAGAGCTGAGGCGGCGGCAGCAGCCCCAGCAGCACAGGAAGCAGATGGACGGCCTGGAGCATCACCTGTTCCGGTCTCATCAGGCAGGACCTTTCTGGTCCATGTGCAGCTTACTCAGCCTCATCTCCAGATCTCCTCTAAGGTCCCCTCTTGCTCTGACAGTTTGTATTTCTAAAGAAGGCTGGAGTGAGTGAGGGGTGCTGGATTTGAGTGTTTTATGCATATTTTCTTCAATGTGAAAGGGGAAAAAAAAGAATTTATTTCAAGTGTAAAATGGAATATACTACCAATGGAAATTATTTACATTCTCCTTGAGATTTTAGAACAGGCTTCATGAGGTTTTCTTTGTAAAGAAGGGTCTTCTAAAAAATAACAGTTGAGGTAAACAAGAGGCAGGCAGTTTGGAATCTCTGCCTTTCCTCAGTGGTTCAGCAACATACTGAGGTCTGTTCAGAGCCCCATCAGTGCCCTTTGCCAAGGGGCTAAGCGCAGAAGAGAAAGAACCGTCACAGTGGTGAGCAGGACAAGTACTGGACTGCCAGGGCACTGTGCAAACAGATTTGCCAGGGTTCCTATCCGCTCTAGGATACAAAATGCTGCTGCGCCTCCATTCACGTTTTAATATTCACATTTTAGCTGATCTTTAGTTTATAAAATTCAAGTCCCTTCTCTCTATAATGGATGGTCAATGTACAACAGTTAGAAAGGACACACACACACACACACAACCCAGAAAAATAAAAGGAATTGAACGGGTCAACAAACATAGCTCCTGTAAGTAGATATATGGTTCTACTGGAGGCCACCGATCTTTAAGTGAATTGCCCAGAACCTGAGCTTTAAAGCAATTTAAGACAATTATACAACTGGATATGCAAGAACATGCATAAAGGTCAAGGGCTGGGGCTGAAAACACACGCCTAGATGGGGTAAATTTTGAAACAGCTGGAATACACATATAATAAGTCATAACAGTAGTGAGGTATTATCATATGTTAGATGTTATTTCTGTTTTTTCATAATCCCAAATTCACCACTGCAAATAAAGTATTACATTTTTGAGCCCCCTGACATTGTATAAGCTCTTGTTTCATACATTCTCTTCAACCACAGTTAAACCCACAAGGTCTTTGCACTTAATCCTATTGAATGACAAAAATAGAGGGTTCAAGTCTCCCATGGTTTCTGAAAAGATATAGTATTTTTGTACTGTGTTAAGAGTCAATCAGGCCGAACTTCATCTCAAGATGAAGGCTATCTCATTAAACAGTGCAAAGAAAATGTTAGTCTTCACTCTGTATCATTCAAGCAATCTGAAAGTATGCAGTAAATGATTGTTCAATGACTGAATAAAGGAGTATGGGATTTAATCCAGCTATTACATTGAGAATCAAACTAATAAACAACATGAGCATCTTTCTATTTAGTTTCTGCAAGCTAACTACACATGTGTAAATCATATATCAGATTTTCATAACTGAGTCACAGTAATATTCAGTCTATGATTACATAAACATATTTGAGATTGGAATGCCAGAATTAATATGCAATTAAAAATATTTGACTCTTTTTATATATTACATATGTTTAACAAAATTTTCCTGTGTATAGTCAAGGAAACAATTTATATCATATAATCAAGTATTAGTATCAACTCAAACTGAAATAACAAAATATGAATATCCTACCTGAACATCTTTGTATTTGTCTCGTAAGTCCAAGAGCCGATGATAAGCTTTAATGGCTTCTGAAAATTCGCCAACGTCAGTGCTAGTGAGAAGGTAGTTTTCCCAGATCTGCCAATGTTCATAGTTGCACTTAAGGGCTTCTTGTAAAGTTCTAAATGCTTTTACTCTATTGAAGATCAAATTTGAAAGAAAACAATAATGAACAATCATGGCTAAACAAACAATAGCTAAATGTGTAAAATGTTAACGTGGACTTCCTGTCAGTCCTTAATCACTCACGTTAGTAAATAGAATCAGAAGTCTATACAACCCCAAACCACCTCAAAGTTCCCTAACAGGAAATGGTAAACAAAAACGGAGAAATGAAACAAGAACAGGGAGATATGAATGAAAACCAACTGGAAATTCATGAATTAAAAGAAACAAACAAACAAACCAAAAAATCTCAACAGGTGACAAAAACTAGATTACACACAGTCAAAGAAAGAGTATGATGAACTGGAAGACAAGAGTGAGCAATTCACACAAAATTCAGATTAAAAAAAAAAAAAGAGTAGTCAAGAGACAGAGGAAAGAATGAGAAGTAAAGTTCAAACACACATTTGATAGACATTCCAGAGTAAACAAACGCAGAAAATGGCAGAACGTTACGTTTGAAAGAGATAATAGTTGAGCATTTTCCAGAACTGAATGAACATCTAAATTCTATGATCAAAAGTATATTTTGTGTACCAAGCATTACATGAAACCTAGACACAGTATATGAAATTGCAGAACATAAAGATTATTCTAAAACCTACGAAAGAATGACAATTAGAGAACAGCAGATATTTCATTAGCAGCAAAAGATGGCAGGGGACAACATAATACTACCTTTGAAGTGTTAAGGGAGATAACTGGCAGCCCCAAATTTTATAATCAACAAAATTTACAGTATAATCTTGTTTATCTATTCTACATTTTAAAATCCCAGTCTGTCCCTTCCCACTCCCTGCCCCCTGGGCAACCTCAAGTTTATATTCTACGTCTATGAGTCTGTTTCTGTTTTGTATTTATGTTTTGTTTATTTTAGACTCCACATATGAGCGATCTCATATGGTATTTTTCTTTCTCTTTCTGGCTTACTTCACTTAGAATGACATTCTCCAGGAACATCCATGTTGCTGCAAATGGTGTTATGTTGTCGGTTTTTATGGCTGAATAGTATTCCATTGTATAAATATACCACATCTTCTTTATCCAGTGTTCTGTTTATCGACATTTAGGCTGTTTCCATGTCTTGGCTATTGTAAATAGTGCTGCTATGAACATGGGGTGCAGGTGTCATTCTGAAGTAGTGTTCCTTCTGGATATATGCCCAGGAATGGGATTCCTGGGTCAATGCTAAGTCTATTCCTAGCCTTTTGAGGAATCTCCATACTGTTTACCATAGCAAAAAAAATGTGACAAGGAATATATATATATATAACTGAAAAATTGTGCTCTACACTGGAATTTGACACAACATTGCAAAATGACTATAACTCAATAAAAAATATAAACAAAAATAAAAACAAAATTTACCACTCTAGAGTAAATGCAAAATCAAAATATTTAAGATGTACGAAGACTAGGAAAGTTTACCACCTACTGACCCTAACTTAAATGAACTATTAAAAGATCTCCTATTGCAAAAATAAAAGGGACTTCAAAGAGAAGAAAAGAGATACAAAAAATGATCAATGGTGAGAATAGAAATTGATGAAGTGTGTCAGTAAATTTAAATAATTATTGACAACAAAAAATATTATGAGTTGTGTTTTAAAAAGGTAAAACTAAAAGTATATAGACCATATTCCCTGCAATTAAATAAGAAATCAATAGTAAGTAGACAGTTTAAAAAATACGTTTGCAAATTTAAAAATGCACTCCTGAAAAAAAAAAAAAAGAAAAATGCACAGTCAGGGAGCAGGGGAGAAACTCATTAAAAAGTACAAAATATTTAGAATTTAATGAAAGCACCATATATCACCATCTGCAGGATACAGGTGAAACAGTATTTAGAGAGAAATTTATGATTTTATATGTATTGACTATAATATATGAAGGATGGAAAATAAATGAGTTAAAACATTCAACTTAATTTGGTAGAAGAAAACCAAATAAACCTAGAAAAGAAAAAAAGACTAGAGATATGAAATAAACATATAAAGAAAGAATAGAAAGGATCAAGAAAACCAAAAGACAGACAAATGTCTAACTAAATTCCATTTAGAATTTATAAAAATAGCACAAATAAGATTAGTAATTTTTTAAAAATCCTAAGAGAATACCATGAACATATTATGTAAAATGAGTTAAAACCAGAAAAGTCAAATAAATCAATAAAAATTAAAACCAGGCTAGGCAGATAAGGCTTACCAAACCATCACAGAATCCTTGCCTTATCCAAGCCACTTAAGAAAATAGAAAAGACTATTAAAAACTTGATAGTGACAAGGATATCAATATAACTTCAAGTAGCCTATTCTCAAAGTTAAACATCTCAGCCACCAAAAAGATTCTTAATGCTTTACTCTACTGGTTGGACAAACACTATAGCTCCCTTATAGATCATAAATGTTTGACTGGACAATTACAGTAACCTCTTTCAAAGGTATGCTATCAATCTCCCTTTCTAGTAGCCATTTTGAATTTGCTAACTTCAGACTACAAGGTCTACCTCCCTTTCCCTGCTGAGCCTCAGTGTTTCATCAAGACCCTTCTTCTCTACTGACTTCCAGGCAAATTTTAGAGGGGCTGGTGAGGGTTCTTCTGGCTGACATAGGCCATTGCTCTGAGAGTCACCCCTTAAGCACTTAAAATAAGTGTGCCTGTATCATCAGTAACTTTCCCCACAAGTCACTGAACACACAAGTCATTTACTCAATCTCTAATACTCCTACAGTACCAATCAAAACAACTTCACAATTAAGTCCTTTCAGTCTTTTCATAACAACCAACTGACTGCAGTTTAGGTTTTTACTCTCCATGTTAAACAATTTACCTAAAGTTGTCATGGAGTGTACTGATTCCTTTATCCTTTGGCCCACCCTCGTTTATAGTTATAAATGAAAGTACCCTTGCTTTAACACTTTTTCAAATTCAGCCATAAGTTGCTTCTATGGGATTTTTTTTCCCTTCTTTTTTCCTTTCTCTACCCCACTCCCTATGTCCACCTCACATGTGACAGCAACTGCCTTCGATGTGGTGGACTGAGGGTCCCGAGGTCTCCCATCCATACGGGAGTGAGGAGGAAGTTATCCCATCTGAAAGGAACTCAGCAGGCAGCGATCCACGCTGGGAGGAGTACCCTTTTTCTGTATGTCCTCCCATCCTCCAATCACAATTTCCTGGCCAAAAAATTTTTGCAATAAAATTCTTTTTCAGAAAGTATGACTTCTTTATAAGGAGCTTCAATTCTGGATTCACTTATCAAGCCCACAACAGTTGTGATACTGCACCATGACAGTTATATAGGAAGATGGAAAATCTTCCCTAGGGACTCGTAGGGACATGATGCCTAAAGAAATCAGACAAAACAGCAAAAAAAGCTGTTCAGTGAAGAACCTGGTGATAGCAGAGGGGGAGACAAGATAGTTTAAAGGGTCATTTTAAGCCACAGATAGATTCTTTTGAGAGGAGCAGTAATAACTGCCCCTGAAGTAAAATCTCATGAGTCAAAAATGAGCTATGTCCGGAGCAGCAAAGAAAGCAAAGAGTAAAAAGGCAAGAATAAAGAATGATTTACCTCTGACTTTATAACCTCACTTTTACACAAAAACCTATTCATGGAGCTTCAGGAAGATTAAAAAAAAGCGTCAAAAAGAAGCTGGGGAACAATGTGCAAGAACCACTGAGAGAAAGCAACTAGAATTCTTCAGATTAATGGGCTGGAGGACAATGCAGAGTATCAAGTGCCTTGCTACATACAAAATCATCAGGGTTACAAGAAAACCCAATGAGTTCATTCCACAAGTATGTCAGGGATTTCCCCTGCCTTTAGATTTAAACCAAAAAGGTCTCTACTGAGTTTTAACACAATCAGTCCTAATCACGAACACAACATTATTTTCCAAAGAGAGTGACAGAACAAACAGTGCTTTATTTATATAGACTGTCATCCAAGAGGAACAGAAGCATTTCATGATCTCGACGTAATGTGGATTTAGTATCTTCAGAAATACTTGTGAATCCACAAAGAATAATTAAATTAAGTTTGAAAATAAAGCCAAATAAAAATGGAAATATAACCACCCTTTAATTCATTTCTTCAAAATTGAGGCAACAGCCACCCTTCCCTTTCCTTAGCTTTCTGGCCGGTCAGTAAGCCCAGTTGGTTGTCCCCTTAATAAACTGGCATCCATCTGCCCCTTCTTCTTCCAGTCTCGTTATCTCCTGCCTGGATTGTTACAACAGCTGTCTCCTAACTGGTTTCCCAGCCTCCAGTTTCCTCTCTCGTCTGCCACCAAATAAATCTTCCTAAAAAGCTTCTTTCTTTATGAAATTACCCTACTGAAATCTCTGGCTTCCTATTACCAGCAGCATAGTCTCAACTAGTTAGTCAGATGATCAGAACACGCTGCCATTTGACCCCAACCGACCTTTCCAACCTCATCTCTCCCGGTGAATCTCACCAGAGTCTCAAGCTGGACTGTTCTACTTCCTGCCTCCTGAAGTGTGGCATTCGTGCCTGTCACTCTGCACTTGGTCCCACTCCTCTTGCTGAAAGACTTTTCTCTCTCCCCTCTACCCATTCTTCAAATTTTAGCTTGAATCCATCCTTCTCTCAGAAGCATTTCTGACCGAGCATCATACACCTTCTCTCTTCTGAGATCCTCACAGGACTACGTGAGTGGCTCAGAATAAGGGTTCTATGAATATCACCTGCTACTATCATAGCCCTCTCTGTATTTCTCACTTGACATTTACTACATACCACTTATATTATTAGTCAATTTTTCAGAATAATATGGTATAATATCTTATTTTCTAAACCCATACACCCTGAAGACATTGGTTCACTCTTATATTTCTCAGTAATGTCCAGTGCATGGTAAGCAATCAATAATAAGAATTTATCAGTTGAGCTGACTGGCTAAAGGCATGCTTGCTTTTATCATGCAATGAAATTTAGGATACAAAACCTCAGTCTCAAAGATTACAAATAATATTTCTTATTTTATTACATATTAAATGTTTTTAAGAAATAAACTACATTTAGAATTCAGATGGCTATATTAAGTCATTCTAACTCAAAGATATGGGCAGGCGAGGGAAAAAGATAAAGCATAAGGCACAATGTTTCAGTGTTCAGTTGAAGAAAATCTCATTCATTTATTTTGGAAGCAAAGTTCTTCATATTTTTCTGAGGTACTTACTTTTGTTTTAATCGGATATAGGAAGTTGATAAATTGTTCCAAGCTTCAGCATTCTGAAATGATAGAGAACCCATTTATAGATTGCTCTCATTTAGGGATAATAATTGTTACAACCAAAAACATAATATATTTTCCTAGTCTAAGATGTGCTCTTTACAATCACGATTTTCAAAAAAGTATATTTAAAAGTATACGAGAAAATTAAATAAACTTAACATTTATAATTTAGAACAAAAACAAAACAACAAAATGATATAACTATTATATCATAACTTGGAATTTAGTTAAGATTTTATTTCCAAATTTAGAGTTAACAAAACAGCTGGACAATTTACAATGTAATATATACAATGTACAGATTTATTACAAATTCAAAGCATGAGTTTCTATCCTAAAAGGCTTTCCTTTTTTACCGTCATCTTTCATCAGATAGGAGAATAAAGGAGTATGTGTTTTCCAGTGTTATGCCTAAGTATTTCATCAATCAAACATATTTTTCTACCTATTCTTCTATGTAATGACAGAAATAAATTAAAACCTCTGTATAAATGTTGAGTCTCAAAAGAAAGATATAAATTATGTATGTTCCTCTTTGTTCCACCTTTTATAAAATATAGAGTATATAGTTCTCAAATACCATACATATGATTTTAAAATTAAACAGCAATGGACCCCTGCTTACAGACATAGCACAGTTAGTACCAGGCCAGCTATATCACCACAGAAAGTTACAAACGGAACAAAAGTTAGGCAACAACTGTTTTTGAGACGCTGGACAACGGGAAGCACAGGATTGTGAGCCTTGAGAGAAGGGCTGTTGAGATGTCTCGTCAAGCAACCTACACGTTTATCAGGAGGCACAGAATGGCAGAAACCAAACACAGCATTGCAAGTCTTAATGAGACGAAGGGAAAAAGAGCAGCGTTTAGGGCTTCGATTTGCAGGACAAAAAATCAGGGATGAGAAATTTTGCAGAGAATAAGCTCAGGAATCTCAATAAGCATCTCCCTGAGTCCCTGGCTGATTAGTAAGCTGTACATGTACAGGGCAAGACTTCTTACGGACAGGCGGAGAACAACGACCAGAGAGCTGTGAGCTGAATGGAGAGTCTAGAGGTCACACAGCGCTGGCAGTTATTCAAGTTCCAACCAACCAGAGTGGAGAATTCTCATTGATCACCTATGGGATTAAGTTCAGACCTCAAAAGGTTATACCTTAAGGGAAGGGTGACTGCAACTCTAGAATAAGGACAACTCCAGACCCACCCTAAGCTTAAAATCAAGCTGATCCACAAATGAATTAACCAAATATCAAAATAAAACTCTACCTTCCTCAAGGGAAGACAACAAAACCGAAAAACTCAACAACATAGCATCCACAAGTGTAGGATATAATAATTAAAAAAAAAAGTTGGTAGACAGGCAAACAAGCAAGAAAATTCACCCACAATCAAAGTAAAAATTGGTTAATAGAAACAGATAGAAATTAAAGAGATGTTGGAATAACCACACAAAAACTTCAAAACAGTTGTTATAAATATAATCAAAGATTTGAAGAAAACATGAAGATACTAAGGGAACAATGAGCAATCTCTTAAAAGAAACATGGAAACTGTAACAAGAACCAAATAAAAATCCTTGAACTGAAAAAATACATTACCTGAAATGATGTTTAGGTTTTTTTAAATTGAGATGTAATTGAGATATAATACTGTGTTAGTTTTAGGTGTACTATGCAATGATTTGATGTATCTGTATGTGGTGAAGTGACTACCACAATAAGTTTACTGAATATCCACCACCACACAGAGTCTGATTAAGTCTGAATAGGCTTAACAGCAGATCTGACACAAGCGTAAGAGCTAAAACAATAGAACCTTCAGAGGAAAAGATAAGGCAATCTTCATAACCTTGGATTTGGAAATAGATTCTTCAGTATGAAACCGAAAGGACAAGCAACAGCAGAAAAAATAGATAAGCTGGACCTTATAAAAACTAAAAACTTTCGTACCTCAAAACACACTCTCAAGAAAGTGAAAAACGACTTACAGAATGAAAGAAAATATCTGCAAATCATATGTCTGCTATAGGACTCGTATCAAGGATATATAAAGAATTTTTACAACTCAAACATAAAAAGACAAATAACCCAAATGGGCAAAGGATGTCAATACACATTCCTCCAAAGATGACATAAAATGACCAACAAGCACATGGAAAGATGCTCCGCATCACTAGCCATGAAGGAAATTCAAATTGAAGCCACAATGAAATATCCCACCTACTAGGATGGCTATAATCAAGACGATAATAACAAGTGTTGACAAAGATGCTGAGAAACTGGAACTTTCACACACTGTTAGTGGGAATGTAAAACGATGCTTTAGAAAACAGTCTGGCAGTTTCTCAAAATTTTGAACACAGAACTAACACACGACCCAGTTAACTCTACTACTAGGTATATACCCAAGAGAAATAGAGACATATGTCCACACAAAAACTTGTTAATGATTGTTCAAAGAGCATAATTCATAATAGCCAAAAAGTGGAAACAATTCAAATGCCCATCAAATGATGAATGGATTGATAACACGTGATATGCCCATATAATGGAATATCATTGGAAGATAATATTGATACATGCAACAACATGGAGGAACCATGAAAAAATTAAGAAGCCAGTTACAAAAGACCACATATTGTATGATTCCATTTACAGAAAATGTCCCGAATAGGCAAATCTATAGAGACATAATGTACATCAGTGGTTTCCTGGGGCTGGGGGTCAGGGGTCAGGGTGGAAGGGGTTTGGGAGAAATGAGAAGTGACTGCTAATGGGTATAAGAATTTTTTTTACGATAATAAAAACATTCTAAAATTGATTATGGTGATGGTTGTACAATTCTGAATATACTAAAAAAATCAATGGATTGTACACTTTAAATGGTATGTAAATTATTTACCACCTCAGTAAAGCTGTTAAATATTTAAAGACTGTAAACTAAAAGAACTTTCTAAAAACGCAGTTAACAGAGGCAGTACATGTTAGTGAACAGCAAAGTATATGTGACACTTTGCTATATATACTTCAGCAAAGTATATTGTTAGCTAAAAAACTGTTTGATCAAAATTATTTTCTAAGCAAAACCATTAATAACTTAGCTACTATAAGAAGAAATTAATTTCTAGATTTATAAATCAAATACCTTAAGGTGTGACCATCTATCAATGTATACTTTCCTCCAAAACTAAAGGAACTGGTATTTATTTTCTTGGACATAGAATAATAGGAAGTTTGCCTCTTTTTTGCTTTCTTTTCTCTCTCTCTCTATTGTGATAAGAACGTTTAACATGAAATTGCCTTCTTTATAAATTTTTAGGTGCACGATACAGTACTGTTAACTGTAGACACCATGTTGTACATCCCTCTTGCATAACTGAAATTACATACTCGTAGAAATTGCTGCTCTGAACTACAGTGCAACTCAAATAACTCAGAGACTGCCAAGGAGCTGTGATGAGGAAAGAAGAGCAAACAAACTTACGTCGGGTTCTAGAGTCACACAACGCTGAAACGCCCTCGCTGAACCTCCGTAGTCTTCCAAGGCCAAACAGGCGCAGCCAAGAGAAAACCACACTCCGAGCTGCAGAGACCGAAAGGAAGAGGCGCTCAAACGCAAAGGACGTTTACAGGCTGGAATCTGAAAATAACTTAAGAGACTATCAACCAACACAGCTCTATAAGAAGAATGCGAGAAAACAAAATCAAAAAACAAAACCCGTTAGTACAATGAAGAAACATAAAATGTCCTTTATATAAAAATGCTGAATTATTGTTTTAAAAAATTTATGCAGGGTTATGTAACAAATACTCTACATTTTATATTAGTTCTCACATAGGAACCTTAGCAATGGAGGTGGCATTTTTCCATATAATTTGCAAAGCTAATGTAACCCTGAAAACATGTACAATATCACTGCACATCTTTTGCTGAGAAAGACCATTCTTGGTGTTGAACAACTCCGGGAAAGCAACGGAGAGCTCTGTTGATAAATCTCGATATTATAAATGGGGGATTCATCTAACATTTTTACTGAGCATCAACTATGTAAAAAGTATACAAAGTATCAGCAAGTTCATAGCTGATGAATGTATTACAGACTTGAGAAGAAAAATGTTTGCTTCCATCTTCAAGTTAGACCACAAGTCCTTATGCAGTTTAACCAAGAGCCAAACTGCCCTAGCACGTATCTGCTTAGGCGTGTCTGAAAAAATTTAGAAGTGGGCTCAGAATCTGGACTACCAAACAGTCATTCAAAGGGGAAAGCCTGACTTAAGTCAGTAAGATTTGTAAACACAGAAATTTAGAAAACAGGTAAATTAGGAAGTGGCTATTGAAATTCAGAAGAATTCTTTACACCACCAGGTTTCCTTAAAATTCAATAGACTCTATCAAAAGGAAGATAAAACCGATAAAAATTCAATGAAATTAGTCAGAAATGCAGCCATTACAGCTTTGCTTTCCTTTCAGATTTAGTCAGTAAGGCCAGCAGCAGAATGCAGTCCACTTTCTTACTTTCTTTGACTCCCAGGACAAAGGCAGTGAGCCAACAGATAGATTTGGTTGAGCCCTTTAGAGTGAGAAAGAAGCGAGGTGCTCTGTTATCTTGTCCAGAGCCTTCTACAGAGGCAGAGCAGGGGGCTGCCCTTACTGTCCCACCATTCCTATAAAGCTTGTTCCATATGGATAATTGAGGCCTGAAAGTTCTTTAAGTAGGTAAAGATTTTCAGACGATAATTAGAGATAAGGCTTAGAAGGTAAACATCTTAGGGCAATTTAACACTTTGCCTTGAATTCACAAGAGGCTATAGTAACTGCTCTCAGGAACCTCTATGGAGAAGAGGTTTGGTTAGGGGGATAGGCAATGGCTGAAAACAGGGTGGGTGCTTTGGTGGGAGCTGGGAGAAGAAGGGGTGCTAGGTAGAAATTAAGTTAGAAGTTCACTTCTCGGAATCAAGGGGCTCTAGCAACTTAAAAATCAGTTCATTACACTTAGCTTTTGTCTGGTTATTTATAGAATCAAATGAAAAGAGTTTCAATGCCCAAAAGCACACTCACCAAATGTGATTCATTCTGAGAGGGCCTAAAATCAGATGCTAACTTATATAACAATACATGAAACAAGCTGTCTGACTTCTTTTTTTTTAAGTGCTTTGTTTTATTTATTATTGTATTATTTAATTATTTTATTTTGGTAGGGGGAAGTAACTAGGTCTATTTATTTTAAGAGGAAGTAGTGGGGATTGAACCCAGAACCTCATGCATGCTAAGCAAGCACTCTACCACTTGAGCTATACCCTCCCCTCTAAGGTATCTTACTTCTAACCAAGTTGAGAGTTTCAAAATCTGTGTATTATATTTCACCATTTATAAGGAGCACTTTTTTTTCACCATTCAACATCTCTGAAATAGATGCATCTTAATAACCAATAGTTTGTCACAGTTTTATTGGCAACATTTTATTTTCTGTTACAAGGTGGCACATAAAATAAATGTGCCTCTTACAATTGATGGCATCTTATACCCAATGAATTATGGCAGCAAGTTTACTTGGAATGAGGGATACTTCATTCTGGGACTAACTTAAAAAAAATGAGAATTGTCTGCAAAGTTCTCAAAATGCATGTGCCCTGCATGCTTCCTGCATCAGCAAAGAACAAACTTCCCACAAAACTATTTCATGTGTGTTGTTATTAAAAAAGTGAGTGTAAATTCAAGATATAAAAAACTTTATTTTTCAATCCACCTGAAAAGACATAGGTTACCAATGTCTGAAATTAGCAGTTATCTTACAGCTCTAAAACAAGTTGGTGATGAGATTACTATTTAAGTTTTTTAAACAAGCCAGTGTTATATACCCAAGGTCTTAAAACTTAAATAAATTTAACAAGAATCAGGCAGATGTTAATTTACTATATAGTATTATGGTTCTCTTCTTTTTACTCTTGCTCATTTGTGTAGTTGTTTTAATAGTGTGTATCTGAAAAAAATTCTAAGATCATTAACTGCTGGTAGGTTTTCATCTACAGATAACATGTAATTATGACGGGAGATGACTTCTACACACATCCTAGTCTTTGAAATCATGAAATGGCTTAAAAAAAAACAGCTCTAGATCTTCTAATTGCTGGTGGATAACCCACTAAACCATCAATAATACATTCATACAATAATACTCAGTTGAGGTTCTTGTAATTTCAGGGACTAAGGAGAATACTTGGTATACGTGTTTTCTTGTTTTCATTTTAAACTATTACTTAACCTATATTACCAACACTGACTGGCACCTTGATTTAGAATGGTCATGGTTTTAAGAACAGAACATCATAAAAGAAAAAATTCAAAAGAAATAAAAAAAAAAAACCCAAACACTTCTCACTTCTCACATGATTTCCCCCAACTGAAGTTGTACATGGTTGGGTACCAAAGGTCTCTATCTTCTAGCCCAATGCTAGCAGACATAAACAGAATGCTAGCCTCATGACATTTTCTAGTAGCCACATTGAAAAAGTAAAAAGAAATGGGTGAAATTAATTTTAATAACATATTTGACTCTACATATCCAAAATATCATTTCAACATGTTATCAACATACAAAATTATTGAGATAGTTTACATTCTTTTTTTTTTTTCATACAAAGTCTTTGAAACTTGATGTATATCTGACACTACAGCACATCTCAGTTTGGACCAGCCGCATTTCAAGAGCTCAACTGTCCCACATGGCCCGTGGCCACCAGACGGGGCCGCATAGTTCTACACTATTTCTCCTAAACACTGACATAGACCCTGGCATACCTGCAACCCTCCTTTCCTTCTCCATTAAAAAAACTAGCTCCTCTGGCCGAGCCTCCCTCAGGCTCCCATGTCTCAAGCACTACAGTCACCCCCGTTCCTCCTCATGCAATAGCAGCCAGGATGCTCAGCACTCAGTGGGCACCTGCTCTGTGCGCCAAGCACTGGTAAGGTGAGCTTTCCACACACTACCTCCTCTGTTCCTCACAACAGCCTTACAAGGTAGTAAATATTACCCTCATTAAAGATGTGACCCTGCACCACTGAGTCAGCCAGTGACAGAGGTGAGGTTCAAGGCCCAGTCAGCATGATTCCAGAGCCCGGGTCCTCCCCATGTGGCCACACTGCCGCCCAGTCCGCCCTTCTGCCCACACACAGCCATGATTTATGGCAGTGCCATCCCTGTCACCAGTAAAGGTTGGGGGCGGGGGAGTCCAGGGAACATGTGCAGAGAAAACCCAGGAGAACAATTTTTGAATAACTAAGGCATTAGCTACTCCCCGCACCCAACTCTCCTGATTAGGCAAGGGCACAAGATGAAGCAGAAGAACGGACGGCCACATTTAGCTGGACGAGAAAGCTGAAGGCAAACTTCCCACCAAGGGACTGGGAGGAGTGGAGGAAGACAGTCCTCTGGCAGGGAGGCTCTGGCTGAGGTGTCTGTGGAGCGTATTTCCAGGGCAAACCGAAGGCAGGCCAGCTGCAGGCAGGGCAGAGGTCTTGAGAAGCTGACAGCCAGCTTCTTTCTCTGAGGAAACCAAGACAACACAGAAGCAGGCCAGCTACTTACTTTGAATGTGATAATACAGGTACTGAAAAAAAGGTTTAAAATTATTTAAAAAATAATTATCAAAAAGCCAGAATGGTTGAGAACATGACCTTTCTTTGAATTTCTCTCACAAAGTCCCTAGAGAAACAGTGGAATAGAGGGGAAATAGAGATGACTGGGATTCAAGAGGCTCAGAGGACCTGTGTGACTTGGCCATGTCACTTAACCTCGGAGTCTCCATTTCCCAGTTGTTAAACGGGGGTGGATTAAGCAAAAACTCCAAGGCTCCTTCAGACCCCAGACTGAGAACCTGGAGGTGACATGGTTGAAAGATACATCAGTGCCATCTAGTGGCAAAACAAGTACACTGATGATGCAAATAAAATATTTAGAATCAGTAGGTTTGAGGAACCAGGAGGAAATCAATTCAATTAGAGGCCTTAGAAATCAACTGAAAAGAGGCTGGGAAAAAAAATGAGACCTAGACAGGAAATGATATGCCTAAAGCCACAAAATGGTTCCTGGTTCCTGGCGTGCAATGAAGAGAGCGACTGTGACACTTATTAAAACTTAACAATCAAACATGAAAATGAATATACGTATAAATGGATGACTGGGACATTATATATACCAGAAACTGACTCATTGTAACTGATTATACTTCAATTAAAAATTTTTTCAATAACCCAATAATCAAAATAGAAATTGAATGGTTTGCTCTTCCGAGGTCCACCAGACAACGGGCATGGGTTACTTCACGACTGCACAGTTAAGTTTTACAAGGAGGGGTACTTGAAGCACATCTGTCGTAGTTGTTATTCGCTTATGTACTACAATTTCCTTCCTTAAACTGTGGGCCTCCTACTCAAATTCCCCTCCCCCTCACGGTTTCTGTAGAATGAATGAATAATCAGTAGCTTCATTCTTTTTCACTAATTTTCCTATAGGACTGACTGACTTTTTCTGATGTCCCATATAATAAAGTGTCAAGTGTTACACTCGAATCCTGAAGCCAAGCTATTGTCTCCATTTTCTCTTTTCCACATCCCTGACTCATTCCCACAACCCCAAATGCAGATAAGTAGTTGAATGTGGCTTCATTAAACAGCAAATGACCGAAGCCAAATCCAAGAAAGATATCAACGTTGTTTGGTAGTAGCTTTTCCTAAACTGACACTCAGTTTTCATATTTAAAAAAATATATACACCACCAACTCTTTCGTAATCAAATTTCTCATTTGCCAAATACTAAGTTCTCTTCCCCAAGGAAACACAAGTCTTAACATGTCAGCTTCTCTCACTCTCTCAAAGTTCCCTCTATTTCAGTGTCTTCCTTTAAACTAAATTTCAATAAATAGGAACAATTAAATTTCATACATACTTTTTTCTTTTACTAAATAGGCTATTAATTGTTTAGTTCCCTCCTCTAATTCCTGTCCTAGATTTGGATACCACTGATTCTTGTGCTTGCTCTCTTTCCAGAGAATTGACAATACGAGGTAACACAGGTGTTCACGGATCATCTGCAGGAGACTCTCCTGTTAGATGCATCTCCCTATTTTTTGGCCATGAATGGGGTAACAGTGATTTTCTACCACACTGCAACGGCAGGATAGAAAAATCTACGACAGCTGAGAACTTCCTACGGGCCAGGAAATACGCTAGACACTTTATACACATTGGCTCTGATTTTCCCAGCAGCAAATTGAGGCAGGGATGATATCTCCACTTTACCAAAGAGGAAGCTGAAGTGATTTACTTTGGGATTTTACCAGGATTCAGAGGCAGGTCTATGGCAGCCAAGCTTTGCCCCCCACTCCCTCCGCCCCAGCTACAGCCCAGATGTTATCGTGGGGCTCGTATTTCTTGGCAGTGATGCAAGTCAGACCTTCAGAGTTTCATTTTTTATTGCTTACCAATATGAGAGAGGAAGAACAAAAAGGAATCTCTTTTTTCTCTACATATTATTCGCATATGTTCATCCTATCTCTTCACTGGAATGTAAGCTCCAATCTCTTTGAATCTCTCCACCACAATAACACAAGGACACAAAAGAAACTCTGTCCGTTTCAAATAAAAACATTTTTTCTTTCAAAAGTTGAAAGGAAAGAGAAAGTTAACCCCTACAAATCAAGGAAGAGCACAAGCTCTCAGGATAATGAACAATTCTAGCAGAGCATTACACCACAGAAGTCTGGTCTTACATGCAGCATAGCTGGAAAGGGCTGCCTTGCTTCCTCCCAAACTCCCTGGTCTTGCAGAGACTCCCTCACCGTCACGTGCTGGAATGTCGCAAAACATCAAAGTTATAACTTCATTTTGCTCCTGATGAGAAAGCCCTGCTGGTTCTTTATTAAAGGCAGAAAAACCTTCAAACCTCCCAGTCTTGTATTCAAGGCTTTCCATAACTTCTACCTTGATCTCAGCCACGTGGCCAGTCCCTCCTAACATCAGACAACATCCTCCAGAGGCAAAACAGCAGAGGTTAAGAGTAGATGCTATAGAACTAGAAAGCCCAAGTTCACATAGCAGCTCCACCCATCACATAAGCTGTGGGGTCTGGTGTAAATTAATTATCCCTCTGTTTCCTCATCTGTGAAATGAGGGGACAAAATGGTAAATACGTCAGGGATTGTGTTGAGGATTCAAAAGATATGAAAAATGCTTAGAATAGTACTGGGCACCTAGTAAATCCTCAATGTTAGCTGCTAGTATTATTATTATAACTGAATGTAAAAATAAAAAATCAAAAGCTACAGTTACCAAGAAATCTTTGTTCGCTACATTTTTTGCATCTGCTAGTCTCCTTTCCTGAAACATGTTTTCTTAATTTTTGCCTCCTATTCAATTTCCAAGTGTTTCTCCTAGTTCATAACGTCTCCATCAAGCCTTCCCACATCCCAGTCCCAGTGCCATCACTAGGCCCCCAAAGCCTGGTGTCTGCTGACTCTACCCCCAGTCACAGGCAGTTATTCTGCCTCTTCTCTCCATTTGGCCCATATAAACCACAGCAGGGCAAGAGGCTTTTGTAGCACATCCCCCCGCCGATACCTCAAAATGGTTTATAAAGAGTTTATTTACACTTATATTCTAGCTCAGACCACAGAACATGCTTAACAGAAAATGCTATTATACTATTAATGCTCTCACCTTCTTTCCTGTCTCGTTAGAAACATGATTCCTGTGTCCAGACCTAACACTTTCATTCCTTGTCCTCATTCCACTCTTCCCTAGAAAGACAGGCCCCAGTTATCATCCCCCTTCTCTTTACATCACTCAATCTCTCTGTCATCCGTGGGGTTCAACCATGTAAAGGTTCCCAGTAACTTAAAAGTTTTACTGGACTCTTCTGCCCCTTGGGACAATACTCTACATTTTGACTCTCATTTCTTTGCTCAATGAAGAGTCTATAAATGTTACGTCCATTTCCTCATCGGCCACACACTCTTCAGCCTCCTGAAGCTTTGAAGGTCATTAGTGAGCTCCAAATCCAACGAACTTGTCTTCACCCTCCTTAGACGGCATCACTACCTGTCATATTCCTGATATTTGTTCTTCCTATAAGTTTCCATGAATCCTCTCTTTGGGGGTCCTTCTATCTCTCCTGTCAAGACTCTGGCATATTTTATTTGAAGCATATTTCACTGGTGCTATTTCTTCTGCCTTCCTCCAACTGCTAGAGATGTCCAAAGTTCAAGATTTTGCCTGTGTTCTCTTTCAATATAGTCTTCTGTAAAGAATTCGTTCACTTGCATGGCTCCACCTTACTTCCATGGAAAAGCCCCAATCTGCAAGCTCAGTTCTTGACCACACTACAGGGCTTCAGGCCGCTATGCCCAGTGGACCATGAGCCACCTCTACTTAGAGCAAAGTCTTCATATTCAACACTCAAAATCACATCATCTTCCCCTACCAAAGATATTTTCCCTTCCTCCCAAATTCTCTACACCTATCAATAGGGGCATTTCCTTTTAAATCAGACAACTGAGAAAACTGGCATGCTCTTGGATTCCCAACTCTGCCTCAGTCCTGCCAATCTAGTGAATAAGTCCCAGAAAATTTTCCTTAATAGTGAGCTTCACCCTGTTTTATCTTTTCATCCGCACTACTAAAGCCACTGATCGGTCACTCATCCATGACATTCATGCCTTATTTAAACTTCCTAGAATGCCACTTTTGTCATATCACTCTTTTATTTAAAACCACAACAGACTTCCACATCTCTGGGTTAGCTAATCCTGAGGAAGGGCACGTAAGGGCCTTCCCAAGCTAGTTCTATTCACATCACTGTCCAGGGGGAACGGTCTGCTCTCTGCTGATAGGCTGACATGGTCTAATTCACCCCCACATCCAGGGCTGGTTCACAGCAGGATCTTGATAATGCTCAGTTAGGCCACCACATAATGTACCGTTCAAACTGCAATACTTTTTAAAGTGAAACAAGGCATTAAAAAATAATTAAAATCACATGACTTTCAAAAGATCTTATTTGTTGGCCAACAAATTGTTACTCGACAAATTGGTTTTACTATATCAGGGGATCTATAAGATGGTTCTACTAGAAAACCATTTTCAAAAGTAAAATTATTTACTGAAAAATAAAAATTTATTAAAGAAAATTTAAATGCTGATTATCTGACCATTTAAAAATAACAAAAGGAACATTAAACAAGCTATATATTGTGACTTTGCATATTTCCATAATATATTACAGAATTAAAATTAATTTTTCTTAGTAGATATTCATATACTTTAGTCAGCTCCTTAGTCATAGCTAATACTATGTCATCGATACTTTTCTGATAAATTTTGTTTCAATATCTTAGTACTTTAAATTTTTCATAAAATTGTCTGCTGTCTATTTCAAAGTTGTTCTTTAGTGTTGTCAAATTTATTGTTAATACATTGAAAATTGTTAAAACTCTTCTCTGCAGATCATAATGATTTTAGTTGAGAAAACATTCTTTCTAAATGTACTTAGGAAAAATTTAAAACAGAACCACCATATGATCCAGCAATCCCACTGCTGAGTGTATAGCTGAAGGAAATTAAATCACTACCTCGAAGAGATACCTGCACCCTCATGTCCACTGCAGCATTCATTATTCACAACAGCCAAGACACGTAAACAAACTGCCAAGAGATGAATGAATAAAAGAGTTGCGTGTGTGTGTGTGCCCACACACAATGGAATATTACTCAGCCATAAAAAAGAAGAAAATCTTGCCTTTGCAACAACATGGATGAACTTTGAGGGCATTATGCTAAGTGAAATAAGCCAGACAGAGAAAGACAAATACCATATGTTCTCCCTTATATGTGGAATCTTAAAAAGCCAAACTCATAAAAACAGAAGAATGGTGGTTGCTAGGAGTTTTGAGGGTTGGGGGGAACAGGGGAGATGTTGGTCAAAGCATACAAACTTTCAGTTATAAGATGAGTCAGTTCTAAAGATCTGATGTACAGCATGGTGACTATAGGTAACAATAATGTGTTATATACTTCAAGGTTCCTAAGAGAGTAAATCTTAAATGTTATCATCACACACATATACACACAAAGGTAATTATGTGAGGTGACAGAGGTGTCAACTAATGCTGTGGTAATCATCCACAATATATACATGCATCAAATCTCATCATGTTGTATACCCTAAACTTACACACTGTTACATGTCAATTATTTCTCAGTAAAGCTGGGGGAAATTTTTTTTAATGTGCTGAGATGACTGGTAAGCTCAGAGCAACTTCTGCTAAAGAGGATAGTCTTAATTCTAGTTTTGTTAATTTGAAGTTTATAAATATTTTTCTTAAGTATTGACTTTGGCCTCCATTTAGAGTACCTTTCTTCAACAAATATTTTTAATAGGACAAAATTCATCAAATAAGTTTTCTCTATCAATGATTCTTTTCTACAGATACATACTAAAACATTTAAAAATGAAATAATATATTGTATTTGTTTCAAAATAATATGGGGCATGGGGAAGGGTATAGCTCAAGTGGTAGAGCACCTGGCATGCATGAGCTCCTGGGTTCAATCCCCAGTACCTCCATTTAAAAAATACAAAAACCTAATAGTAAATAAATAAACAGACCTCTCCCCCTCCAAAAAAAAATTAATAAAGAATAATAATATGGGATAGAATGGGATATACGGATGAAACAAGATCCGTCATGAATTAGTCATGAGTTAATAACTATTAAAGTTAGTTGGTTGATGGGCACATGGGAGGGGACTCATTATTCTGGCCTCTCTGCTATTTGTATTTTGTGTAACTGAAAATGTCATAATAAAAAACGTTACAAAGAAAAGATTCCTCCTAGGCAGATGTTACAGATTGAATTGTATCCCCCTTACAATTCATATGTTAAAGCCCAAAGCCTCCAGTGTGAGCATATTTGGAGACAGGGCATGAAGGAGATAATTATGGTTAAATGAAATCATAATGGTGGGGCTCTAGCCCAATAGGGCTGGTGTCCTTTTAAGAAGAAGGAAAAACACCAGAGGTCTCTCTGCATGTGCACAGAGAAAAGGCCATGTGAGGAAACAGTGAGAAGGCAGCCCTTTAAAAGCCAGAAAGAGACTTCACCAGAAACCAAGCCTGAAGGCACCTTGATCTTGAACTTCTGCCTTCCAGAACTGTGAAAAAAATAAATGTCTTCAGTGGTTTAAACCACCCAGTTTGTAGTATTTTGTTATGGCTGCCCTTAGCAGACTAATATAGTAGAGATGGTCAAAAGAGAGATTATATATTTTAGAAGCAAATCCTGTGTACATCATCTGAACTCTCATTATTTCCTCTTCAAGATACATTTCAATGTCTTCCTGTTTAAAAGTTTGCTTTCAATAATTATAATTTGCTAAAAGCTTTAAAAGCTGACGTTTTCTTGAACTCCATTAACTAAATACATGAAAGATTTCCAATTGATTTTGAACACAATGAAGTCAAAACACAGACTCCTTAAAAAAAAAAAAGGTTCCTATCATTGTAGGATACCTAAATTGATAGATAAATTCTTCAAAAACTTAAAACATTTTTAAAGTCCCCTATCTGATGGGTAGCTAAAAGAGAAAGTATATACTGCCATACTAGAGGAATTTAATTCACAAGAATTTTGTAGTTCAATTACTCAAACAGTGAATATGAAAATATTGTAAATGACAACAGCTAGTTTTTATTCCCAATGGTAGAAGCTTGTTTGGACCATTATGCCTACCACTGTAACCAGTTCCAAGTGCATTTCTGCTCGACAGGTTTTCTTAATTCAGGAAGAGCATTCATGTTTACCACGTTGCCACACTCCACCGTAACTTGTATCCTTATTGTCACCACTAAAGGAAATACTTAAATCTCCAATATTTAACTTTTTAACTGAAATAACTATAGCATTCAGAACAATGCCAGATATTTCACCTTTGATAGAAAGAATTTCCAAAAATTTTATTTTGAGTCCACCAATTGGGTGAAAAAAATTAAAACCATTATGAGAACCAAATTAATGAGTTTTCTATTTGAAGCACCTGATGTTACTGATATAAAACTGGCAAATTCAACTGTTAATGAACGGCTTCTGCTAAAAGGGCTAGCACATTAACAGCTATGACCTCACTTTTCATACATGCACAAGAAAATTTGGCATCAACTAATTTTCTAAATGAACTTCGCTCGTTTTCCTTTGCTCTAGATAAAAAGTCCAGCCTCACAGAATGACATGAAAATGCACCTCCTACAGCTGCGTACTAAATTGTCATCTTTGGACATGCTTTCTATTAAAAAAACAACAACCAACTTTTGACGTATACGCTAATATTTCTTCAGAAGACTTGGGTCTTCTGGTTTTCATGTGACCAGTGATATGACTGCAGTCCCTGGGGTGGAATGTAAATATCCACTACATTTTGTGCCAGTTATACAGTCATTAACTCTCTTGACAAGTGAAAACTGACTTAATTGTTCACTAAAACATTTTTTTTATTTGTTTGCTTTTTGGAGATGATTATGGCCAAAAGGGTTTATTATAAACTACATAAATGTTACCAAGCAGTATATAACATAGGAATAGTGGTATATTTAGACCATCCAGTAAGTGACCAAAACCTCGCAGAAAGAGAATTCAGACTATTCTCCATGTGCTTTTATTTCTGGCAGGATTGCTCTGCCTGTGCTCCCCAGACATCTAGCCTACAGTTCCCCACATTTCCCACTAATCCTGCCAACTGGTAGCCAAGCAACGTCACACACCTCACAGGCCACAACTTGGTACACACGTCTGAAATATACCAAAGGGCTTATTGAGACACTGGCTCAAACATTTCTCCTACCGCCACCCAAGATGTGAAGGTGGTGGCAGTCCTCGACCACTCAGAGCAAGCACAGTTGGTCTTCTCAGCAAGCATCCTGCACACTGTCCTTGACGGGGCAATGTGAGTTAAGGTGCAACTGGACAGGGCTGGGGGCAAAGAGGCTCCTACTGGTCATCTTTCAGATCTGAGCACGTTGTACAGTAGGAGCTCCATCCACTACACACGTGCTGAGCACAACACCAGATGAGGCTATGGCCAGAGATGGAAGAACAAAGTGGTTCTTTGGGAAAAGCCATTCCAAATTCTTCTAATGTAACTATTAATAACAGCACTTCATTTAAAAATTAAAAATCTGGGACAAACGCTAAAGTGGACAGGTTACCAGGATAAAAGGCATAAACTGGGATGGCCACTGATGCTTAGTGAATCCTCAAATCCTCACCCTTCTTCATGCTCTTCACCCACCTGTGAAGCCAGCTCCCCTCTCAATCATCGACCTACTTCCCACCAGTCAGTGAACAGCTGAGCTAAGCCCTGTCGCATCTCTGGCCCCGTCAGTCCACAGGACCACGCACCTCCTCTCAACTGCTACAGCCCTTCCGCCAATCCGTGTCTCTGCACAGATACACTGCCAGTAATATTGTATAACCTCACCAAGGTGAGCGGCCAGTTAACTGAGGAAGAACATTTAGGAAAATTTAAAAATTTTAAAGGGAGAAAATTGACAAAAGAAAAGGAATGCCGTATGTATGTTGAAGGAGGGGTGGAAAATGATAGGAAGTGGCATTTTCCTTTTTTAGGGCTGCACATACTAGCTTGATAGCTGAGTGATTTCTTTGTTCTTACTTTTTGCAAAAAAGTAGGGGGCAATGAGAATAACAACTACCTAAGGGCTTATGGTTTAATTGTGGCTTGAAGTCTGTGAAATCCTGCTTGGAAGGTTTGGTGGCCGCTTCCACTCACTTTCTTCAGCTTCCAACGGTCCACAAACCCTAGAAGTCTAAGGCTGAATTTTAGTAGTTTCAGAAGTTACTCGGGAAAATGGTATAGGTAGGTGTAAGCGAATGACAGCTGGCAAGCTCAAGAGCACGAATGCAAATGGTACACACGTCTTCCGGTTCTCTAAGGATGCACCATAGACAGCGCATTTCGTTTTGTAGACCATCCGTGATAGAAACCCAAACTCTCCTATTTACCAGTTTTATTTCAGGAAGCCATTACAATGCACAAAAGCCATTCAAGTATCACTCTCATTTTGCCTGTTGTTAATAAACCCAACTGCTTGGATACGTCTGAAAAGGGGAGACAGAATTTTTTTGGTGGGGGAAGGTTGGTTGGTTGGTTATTTAGTAAATTAGTTATCGGAGGTACTGGGGATTGAACCTAAGCATGCACTCTACCACTGAACTATATACCCTCCCCACCAAACCTTTAAAATTCTATGTTTCTGTTTTCCTTTCATTTGAGGACTTAGAGGAGACAATAGCATGTCAGAGCTCTCCTTCTTCGGGGACAGTTCAAACGTGGATCGCAAGTTGTAAGTCTACGGTGTGCACATTTGCATCTCCTAGTAATTCTGTACAACTGCGGCATCATGTGCCTGCATATTCTGGCCTGGCTTACAGCCTGCCTGAATTGGATCCACATGACAAACTGCAAAATATCCTCACATAACATCTGTTTCTACTGTGATGCTGCTTCAAGCAATTGTCATTTCTTTGTCTTGCTAAGTAATTAATTCAAAATTATACGAGACCCCCAAGCCCTGTCAAGCCCTCCCTTATAAATTCCCTCACATCCATCCCTTCTTTCCTACTGCTCCACCCACACTGACAACTGTCCCGCTAGACCACTGCTACAGTCTCCTAGGACTGTCTACGTCTAGCATCTCCCATGGCCACAGTGTTGCCAAAACAACGTTCCTAATTCACCTCCATGCATACCACATCCCTTCCCTGAAACAAAGCCAAACACATATCAACCCTTCAATGGCTCCCAGTCTGCCAAATAAAAAACCCAAAGAGTTCAGCCTCACACTTGAGACCTTCCATAATCTGGCTGCAGTCTAGCTTTCCCATTGGGACTGGTCTATTCTCTTCCACTCTGAAAAACCAGCCTGTTCACTAGCGCTGTTTCCCCAGTGCACACGTGCACACATGCCCCTTCCCTTTCTATTTCCAGGGCTGGGCTCATACTGTTCACCTGCCTGAATGCCCTCACCACTCCCCTTGCCTTGGCTGATTTAGGTACTATGTATGCTTCAAAGCCAAATTCACCATCTTCTCTTCATTGTCTACCAAAGGCAAAAATGGTCTCCTTGGCCTCTGTAAAACTAGTGAGTTACAAATCACTCGCTGGGTATTTCTTTGATGCCTCACACTGTTGGCAGTGTGGTCTCTGCCCGTTTCACTAGACTGTAGCAGTGGGTACAAGCCAGGCCACCCAGCGACCTGCTGCTATTGCTTCCTCCTCTGGTTCAGCGCGATGTGCACAGCAGACAATTCATATATACTTGACTGAATAACTGGTTGAAGATATGCATTCACTCATTCAACAATTATTTATTAAAGACCCAATATGTGCTAGGGACTGTTACAGGCACTAGAAAAATGTAGATGAACCACACAGATAAAAACTTCTGCCTTCTCCTCCTAGTGGAGGAGAAACAGATTTTTTTTTAAAGTTAGCTATATAAAATAATAGAAGGTGTAAGTGCTATGGAGAAAAATAAAGGAGGGAAGGAAAACAAGGAGTGTAAGGTAGGGGTGGAAAGTGATCATTAAACAGAATGAACACGAAGGCCTCTCTGAGAAAGCGACATTTGGGCACAGACACGAATGAGGTAATGGAGCGAGTCAGGCAGGTATCTGGAAGAAGAACATTCCAGGCAGAGGAACAGCAAGTACTAAAACCCTGAGGCAGAAACATGCCAGGATGGTCAGGGAAGAACAAGGAGGCTCATGTGGGGTGAGTGAGGAGGAAGGTGGGAGGAGGATGGGAAAGAAGCACAGGAGCTAGGCTTGAGGGAGCCCTGGGAGCCAGGAAGGGGCACTGACGATGAGCCGGAGTGACACATCTGACTGGCGTTCGAAAGGATCAATCTAGATGTTCACTGAGACCAGGCAGAAGGATAGAGGCAGGAAGACCAGTAAGGAGGTAATATACGAACTAGGTGAGAGATGATGGGGGTGTGACCAGAATGGTGGCAGGTGGTAAGCAGCTATCTGGTTCTGGATATATTTTGAAGGCAGATGTAGGGTTTGCTGACGGAGTCAATGTGGGGTATGAGGCAAAGAGGAATCAAGGATGACTCCAAGGCCAGATGGGCCGCCACTTACAGGGATGAGGATGACCTTGGGGGCAAAAGCTCTTAGGAGGGGGAGAACAGTGTGTCAGATACTAGAACGTTAAGTTTGAATAACAAATGGGGAAAGTGAGGAAGCAGTGAGCTGCAGTAGTCTAGAGTTCAGGGGAGCAGACAGGACTGAAAATAAACTCTTGGGAGTTGTCAGCATGTAGCTAGTACTTGAAGCTAGGGGACTAGATGAAGTCAAGGGAGTAAGTGTAGACAGAGTTCAAGGCCAAGGAATAACCCCTGGGAACCAGTAAAAAGACTGAGAAGAAGCAGCCAGTGAGGCACAAGGAAAACGTTAAGGCTGGACATTAAGAAGAGACTGTGTTCTGGAGAAAACTACTCACATCTGTGAGACAGCCGGCGCTGGTTTAACTTAGACCACGGAGACTGACCAAGGGAATTCATTTTCCCCACTCCTAGGGCTGCGGTGGTTGGGTGAACTTTAAGCAGAGGCTACTAAGATAAGCAAGGATATGATACAGCTTTCCATAAAAGTATAATTTTAATAATAGAAAACTGAGTTCTATTTTCTACCAAAAAAGTCTAGTGATAATCAAGTTAGTACAGGGCTTCTCAGCCTTGACACTATCAACATTTTAGCCCAGATAATTCTTTACGGTGCAGGGCTGTGCTGTGCATCATGAGATGTTTAGCAGCATCCCTGGTCTCCACCCATTAGATGTCGGCAGTACACCCCTTCACTTCCCCACCATTGCCAAACGACACAGGGACAAAATTGTCCCCAGTTGAGGACCCATGAGTTAGAGCAAGCTGTCAACAAAAACCAATTCTAAGTCTATGTTAAGCATCCTTGCTGCCAAATGTAACTGTTAGCGTCTGCTGATTTTCCGTACTCCCACCTGCCCTCCTCTCTTCTCCAGGCGTCTCACCAGCCAGCTGATTTGGAAGGTTCTCATTGTATTTACTACATAGAGTGAGGAAATTAAGCAACTAGCTCCATCTGTCATAAAAAAAGTACTTCTGATTTTCTTTCAATGTAAAAATATGCCCCAAGACTACCAGTTCAAAAACGACCATTTCTGTACACCCTTGTTCACCACGGCACTTCTCACTTCTCACCCAGTGTCCAGCCACAAATGGATAAACACACTGGTATATGCACACACTGGAATATTACTCAGACTTAAAAGAAAGAAAATTCTGACATATACAACATGGATGAACCTGTGGACATTACACGAAGTGAAATATGTCAGTCACAAAAGGACAAGTAGTGGATGATTCCACCCACAGGAGGTACTTAGAGTAGCCAAATTCAGAGGCAGAAAGCAGAGTGGTTGTCGGGGACTAGACTTGGGGGTGGAGAACAGGGAGCTGTTGTTTAATGGGCACAGGGTTTCAGTTTTGCAGGATGCAAAAAGCTGTTGAGATGCGGGTGGCAATGGCTACACAACAAAGTGAAGGTAATTAACACTACTGAACTACACAGTGAGAAATGGCTAGGATGAAAAATTTTATGTTAAGTGATTTTCACCACATTAAAAAAACAGAGTGCAGATTCTGGAGTCAGACTGTCTGGGTTCAAATACCCGTAAAGTGCTCAATGAGGTACCTGGCTCATAGTAAGTGCTCAGTAAACATTAGTGGCTGATTATAAATCAGTATTATACATAGAGTTACACCAAGTCAGGGTGTATGTTTGTCAGGAGCATGGTTGACAGTTATGTGTGACTTTGGTGATTAGGAAAGCAGTTATAGAGAAAGTTTGGTTTAAAAAAATGACCATTTCTGGGAATAAAATCACTTTACTAACTGCATATCATTAAATACAAAGTAAGCTGATCTCTTTCCCCTCAAAATTAGGTCCACTCCTGTGGATTTAGCTTGTTACTTACTTATTTTAAAGATGCAGTTTCCTTTTGTATTATCTTTTCAAACCTTTAAAAATTTTTTAAATATTTAAAAATATTTGTGCATATGTAAATACAGACTTTTTTCCCTTAAAATGATCAACTACCATTCTATATATTACCCTGTTTATACAGAAGTTCTTCTTTCCGTATTGACTTCAGCAATTGCTTGCAGAGCCCCATACTGTCTGTAATTTTGACTTTCATTCACTTCCTTCCTAGCACATCTACTCAAACTGGGACCTAGTTTTAATAGCTGTATTTGCGTTAAGGACATTTAATCGAAATAACAAAATGAAATAGAAAAATGACTAACAGAAGCACAAAAGAAAGCGACTAAGAGAAAACCAGCCTGTCTACTCTCAGTGACAAGCAAGAAATTATCAGAGACGAGGGTCTCAGCTCGGAGATGAGCTCACCAGTCATGAGGACAGAAAATGGGTATGCATTCAGTAAGAATCGAAATCCCAGAAAAACAGCAATGCTGAGAGCAGATGGGGCTTTGTGAATTGTCCAACCTGCATAGGATTGATCTTCACTGAGCGTTCGAAGCACTCCACGCACTCTTTAAACTCCTTGCTTCGCAGATGGAGGAGGCCTTTGGAGCGCTGGGCGCGGGCACTGCGGTGCTGAGACAACTCCCAGGCCCGGTCATAGTAAGAGTGGTCTCGAAGGACGTCTCCCAGCAGGCAGTACAGACTTGGCGTTTCTTTTTTCTCCAGCTCTTTCCAAAGGATTTCTTCTGCCTAGAAACAACAACAGAAATAACTAAACTGCTGAATAGTGACGAACGGCTACTCTGTAGCACACAGACGTCTTCTATCCCACATGATCCAAAATTTTATTTTCAAAGTTTGAGATGCCCTCCTCCTTTCATGCATCGAGGACACAGGCTGAAAAAGAGAGGAACAACAGAAGATAAATACGGTACAGGTAACAGAGGAACAAGAAGTAAGAGGCTTTGCTGGCCTCTGGAATCTTCAAGGAGAGGCACTGAGGAGAAGCTGACTGCATGATACCTGCGGGACTCCGCTCCCCGTTTCCCTGCGTCCCACTCCAGTTGTCACGACTGGGACCATTTGTTAGAGCAAACATCTAATTCATCTCCACCCAGTGGTAATGAAAAGTATGTCTTCCCTTTCTAAAAATGGGATGCTTGGGGAGTCTATGACTGCTGAAAAATTTATAAAAGGAAGAGGATACAATTTACTAGATATTGCTAAACCCCTACCTCTTATCTGAACTAATTTCACCTCACAGATAAAACCTGCCAGCATGAGACCTATCTGCCTCCAGACAGTCCGTTCACTTTGGAAGTTAAAGCCCATCCTCAACACACGGCTTGGGTATTCTTCTCATGTATCTACAATTTGGATTCACCTTGTCACCCAAGCTAATTCTGTACTTGTCACAAGTACTACCCCACTTCTCCCGACCCATGTCCACTCCCCCAACCCCAACTTCAGATCAACTTCAACAGAGAACAAGCAGCATGGTGTTCCTTACACACATACATCTTCACATAACAGCAGTGGGGTCACCAAAGATGCCGAGAAAGTCACGGCCACAGTTGATGTCGACATCCAGGAAGCGATCCTTCGATAGCTAAGATGTTCAGACCTAGACTCCGTAACTTATGTAGCTCACAATCTTAAAGTCTGTATATTTGATTTTCTTTAGACTTGACATATAATTATAATTTTTGAGAAATCTTTTAAAGGCTGTGCTTCTAAAAAGTGTCTTCAGATGCTGGCTCATTTGCATTTCTGATATGGTATGTGTTATGTAGGTCTTTTAGGCCTAGTCTGAAAATGAAACCAGGATTTATAAAAAGGATTCTAAGGGAAAACAGTTCCAAGTCCTAAATAGCCAAAATAAACATGAATTTTTCAAATATAACCTATGTAATTCCTTTATTCACAGAAAATACAATAGCCATTAATGTATCTCATATAATTCTATATTCAATATATTATTTTTCAATAAAGATATTTCAATATATTTTATACTAAATGTATTTATTTTTACATATATATGTATATATATTCAATCAAATTGTGTGTAACAAACTGTAGCCACAGGAGGATTTTTGCTGAAATGACCTTACAGTTTAGTTGAAGACATTCTCTTGTCAGCACAGCACTGAAACTTGGTATCCACCTTCTCCCATTTCTGCTTTAAACTGCTAGAGTGGATTCTGTGGTCTGCAATCAAATAATGACCATTACAGTAACTGGGCACAGAAGTGACTGCAGGCAGTACACTCCTGCAAAAAAATGAAAATTTGTGATTGGTTATCTCATCTGGTTGGATCTGAAGACAATGAGGATACAATGATCACAAGAGGGTTTAACACCAGTAGTCCATGGTATCCAGTGATAAAAGAAGCTCTTCAATGACGACCTGCAGTACCTTGGAATGAAGCACCTATCTAACGTAAGGCTTTTGTGCTCTGAGTGACAGGACACTGCGAGAGAACACAAGACTGTGAGGTAGGTCAGCTGCTTTTAGTTCACTAGGCAGCACACGTACGTACACACACCTACACCCACACACACCCACAAGACACTTAGTGCTTTAAATCCTCGAGGTGAGAGAACTAGGGAATTTCTGTAAGTGTCTAAAACATTTCCTTTTTCCTTGTAGCTGCAAAGCTGGTGCAGCCAAAAATCAGATACAGAGACCGCCCTTGCAGGACTGCTGAATTACGATATAGGATAAATTCAGTTTTACTAGTTCTGTGTGAAAGTTAGGGCATTTGATTGTGTTAATCAAACATGCTTTAGTCATTCATTTTATTTCCTCTATTGCCTTTCAGCTATATACTGTTTTAGTAAATTTTCATGATTGCTCTAGGGCTGTGCATCTTCAATTTCTCTAAGTTCATTCAGAGTTAACATTGCTATCACCTCACGCTTCTCACGTCGTAAGTGGCCTTCCCAAATATCTGTTCCACAGAAACAAAGAGCGATAAACAAATTATTGCTGTTGTTTTAAGCCATCAAGTTTTGATGCGGTTTGTTACATACCAGTAACAACCACAATGGTTGTTTAAAGCAAGAGGATTGCTGTAGTACCAGTTACTTCATGATGGCCCAGAGAAGAGGGCATTGATTATAAAAGAGCAAAACTCAAGAATTTAACACTTGGATGATTCAGACAACAGAAAGTCCCAAAACTTTACTGAGTTTCCTATGTCAGTAGAGACTAGTGCCACCTTGCTTAAGGACACAGTGAAGACTGCATCTCAGTGCAAAAAAATTCCACTTCTCATACTTGACCCTTCCACCCTTCACTGCCTCTAGTGATATAAATAGATTTTACACACATAAAGAACTGCAAGATATTGCTGCTTTCTAGAGACCTTGGGACCATGTGTTAAAAGAGATTCTAAGGCCATAGACAAAGAGGATCATAATTTTAAATCAGCTGAATTCAGATACTTACCAGAAAATTTTGATTCACAGTACTAACTCAAGCAGCTGGGGATGGTTTTAAACTATCTGCTTAACTGTTTGACTAAAACCTGGACTCAAACATGGCCAAAACTGAAGTTGAGATGCTAGAAATTTCTTGGTGTTAACGTGGAAGAAAGAATGCAACAACTTTGAAGAAAAGTCTCTTGTTAATTTATCATTTGCAACCTATCTGTGAATACAGAGGTGGATGACACATATCCAGCAAAAGCAGAGCCCTCAGGGAGTGCTACTTCGGAAGAAAGAGCCATAGTGAAAGCCTCTGAAGCTGCTTATCCTCATTAAAAGAGAAAACCCTAAGCAACACTGCTTATCTGTGTAAACCACAGACATGTGTGCCACTGTCAAAAAGTTGCGAGATACTGCAAAGTGTGTGTTTGTGTTTGTGTGAGTGTTTGTGTGTGCATGGGCAGTTTAACCTACCCATTTAAACTGAGCAGAACACAGATGGGTCCCGGAAAACGTCATAGATTATGTAAACTCAGTGTAATGGTGCTCTAATTGCAGCTACTGTTCCAGACACGATCTCTTTACTGGACTAAATCATCACAGCCCCTGACCTCTGCTACGCAGGTACTGATGCAGCAAGTATGTTCTTCTGCACCCAGTCACCAGACAACATCAGTTGCAGTGGCCTTTCAGAAGCACAGAGAGAAGTTCACTTTCCTTATCTTGCCTCAGAAGTACATGGACTTTATGGTATAATTTAGTCTGCAAGGACCTTGATTATCTCACCATCCCATTAACTGCACCAGTCTTGATGGCATCATGCTAATAAAACTCAA
Source organism: Vicugna pacos (assembly GCF_048564905.1). NCBI lineage: Eukaryota > Metazoa > Chordata > Mammalia > Artiodactyla > Camelidae > Vicugna > Vicugna pacos. The sequence continues at coordinate 38,516,429 of NC_133001.1, forward strand.
GAAACTAAAATAAAAAATCGTGTGCCAACGTCAATCAGAAACCAACTGGAGATAATACACTCTTGACACTGTAACTTGTTATTAGAAAAATGTTCAATTTACAAAAATTCATTTGCCATATTATCTCTAAGGAACTCATCTATTAAATAAAACAAGATATGCAAAATACATGCTTATATATTTCTCATTATTTTTGTCCTTCTATGTCCTAAGAATGCTTCAATATCAAACCATTTTTTGAAGAAACTTTAAGTTTCCCCCAAATCAGAAACTCTTCTTACCTATGTAACACGACCTATGAAATACTCTGGACTTAACAGTAGTTTGACACTTCCCAAATAAGTAAACCCTCAAGTAAAAGGGCTAAACCACTGCACAGTCATATTATGGATTATGCCACACTAACTTGCTTAAGCTGGGAACCATGTTTCCTAAAATCCCTTTCCCTTCTGATTTCATGTTAGAGTTGGCCAGAAGGGAAACTCGCTAAGGATTTGAAAGGCAGAAGTAAAGTAACAAACATTCTTTACTCTTGGAAGGCTATCACGGTTGAACATGGCATCAAACAGATGCAGAGATGTCCTTGCTCTATGCACCCGGCTCGCCTTTCCACTTGCTGGCCCTGCCAACCAATAGCAACCCCAGGCTCTCCATCAGACACTTGACTGTGGACCCACAGAGCTGGCAGCTCCATAGATACAAGAGCTTTCCACAGACCTCTCCTCAAGTTCCTTCTTTATCCTCCCATTTCAAAGGCTCGAAGTACTTGGCTCCTCAGATTCCTTTAAGTAAGTTCTGACTTTTCCACTTGAGCCAAAGCTTCAAGTGGATCGGTAAATGATTCTTTCCCTGATCTCCTTACTCCCTCTTCCACATCTTCATTCCCTAACTCTACCCACATCTGTATAAGATCGAATGCCTTTGGCAAACTTCTTATTCCCCAAAATATTCAAAGTGGCTCTGCTTTCATAAACAAAACCTGTATGATGCAATCTTTTTTCATTTTTGCCTTTTAAACTCCTTGTGTGTCCTGTCATCTGATAGTGATTTACAGATTAATTTTTATCCAGCACATTGTTAAGTGCATTATCTCATTTAATCTCTCTAATAATTCTGAGAGGTAGATACTAATACGCTCATTTTAAGACAAATAAATACAAATTTAGATTCCTTGATCAACTGGTCAGCGCAAAACCAAAAGACACTAAGTTGAAAAACAGGACCCTGATTTCAGGTTCAATACTCTTCCTATTTCTATAGATGGACATTAGCCAACAGGGTGGTATAAGGACCTTTGAAATTCCCTGCACCATAAAAGCAACAAGAAAACTTGCACTAAGCGTTAGAATAAACTTTTTCAGAACTCTGGAAATTAATCAAAGGTCTGAAGTAATACAGGGAGTGTTTGTTCAAGAAAATGATTAAATCTTGGTTAAAAAAACAGCAAGCTTTGTGTCATTTTAACATATACCATTCCTATTCCCTCTTCAACACTGCAGCAGCCTTGAAAACCAACAGCATGTTATCATGGTGAAAATTAGCAGCCAAGCAGGCACCAGAGGGAAAATATGTTTGGAGCTCCTCCTCTGTTCCCAGAAAATGGTCTGGTGGGTCCCTGGAAGAGCCCACTTGCAAAGCTGTCTTTATTTAACCCAACTCTGAACTTGTCCAGTGAAAAGCCTTTGTCAAAAACAATTAGAGATAATTGATTGATTTTGCAGCTGCCTGAGGTGGTAAATAACAGCTGGGGCAAACAATAGGCTAAACAAAATGCTTAAAAACAAAATAAGGGAATGAGATATATAACTAAGGGCTTTGAAAAACTCCAACATATTGGTGGGAATCTAGAAGTCCATGCGTGTGTAGGGCTGTGCACATGTTCAGGAAAGACTTGAGAAGGCCCTATGCTCTCACCTCAGGCTGACCTTGAGGCTTTGCCCAAGCAGTTAGTGAATGTTAAGAGTTGTCAACTGCCTGGCTGAGTGTTGAAGCGTGTCCCAACATACACACACCCAGAGCCTACCAACAAAGACTAGGAGCTTGCTGATTTTGGCATTAAGGAATTTTCTGTCCAATCATTAGCTGATCATTAAGCTAACCAACCTGAGACTGCACAAAGAAACAAGAAAGTATGGCTCTTACATGATTTAAAAAAAAGGCAATGAATAGAAACCGTCCCTGAGGATGCCCCGGTGATGGATTTTACAGACACTTAAAATCTGCTATTTTAAATAATCCCTAGCACAAGGACTAAGAAAGTAACTCAAAAAAAAAAAAGTAAAAGAAATGCCAAGGGAATTAACATGGTACATTAGAAAATACCCATTTAGCCAAAAAGAAGGCAGTAATGGGGAAATAAAAAAAAATAAGACATACAGAAAACAAATAACAAAATGGCCAATATACATCCTACATTAAATACTTTGATCAAAGGCAGAGATTGGCAGAAAAGTTTTTTTTTAATGATTCAACTAAATGCTGTCTATAAGAGACATACTTAAGATTCAGATACAAAAATAGGATGAACATTTTTTTTAAAAAACGAAGAAGACACATCATGTAACAGTAACCAAAAGAGAGCTAGAGTGGCTATACAAATGTCTGAGAAAATACACCTTAAGACAAAATTGTTAATAGAACAAAGAAAGGCATATTTTAATGATAAACATTCACTCCATCAAGAAGATACAATAGTTATTAGTGTTTATTCACCTAACAACAGAGCCCCAAATTACATGAAGCAAAAACTGACAGATCTGAAGGAAGAAATACACAATTCAACAGTAATACTTGGAGACGTCAATATCCAACTTTCAATACTGAAAAGAACAACTATACGGAAGACAGACATAGAAGACTTGTGCAATACTATAAACCAGCTAGACCCAACAGACATTTAAAGAACGTTCTGTCCAGCAACAGTGGAATGAATACACATTCTTCACAAGTGCACACAGAACATTCTCCAGGATATACTATGTGTTAGGCCATAAAACCTCAATAAATTTCAAAGTGTTAAAATCACACAAAATATATTCTCCAACCACAATGGGACAAAATTAGAAATCACTAACAAAAAGAAATTTGGGGAATTCACAAATATATGGAAATTAAACAACACACTGCTAAATAATCAATACATCAAAAAAGAAATCACAGGAATATTAAAAATACTTTGAGATAAATGAAAACAAATATATAATAGGCCAAAACTTATGGGATGCAGTGAAAGCAGTGCTTAAGGGGAAATTTATCATTATAAATGCGTATATGGAAAAAGAAAAAAAGATCTCAAATTGATCATCTGATCTTCCACTATAAGAAACTAGAAAAAGAAGAGTAAACTAAATTCAAAGCAGCAGAAAGAACAAAATAATAAAAGTTAGGGTGTAAACAAATAAAATAGGGAATAGAAAAACAAAAGAGAAAATAAACAACCCAAAAGTTGGTTAGATTTAAATTAGTAGAATCAGAAATGAAAGAAGAGAAATTACTACCAAACATACAGAAATAAAAAGGTTTATAAGGGGAACACTCTACTCCACAAGTACTCTACACTAAAAATAGCACCCAAGACTCAAAAAATCAAATCACATCCTTAAAGCACCTACATGATCAAAAAACACCAGTCTACAAATATTTATTCTACTTCTAACTGTACTATATTATAGGCCATGAAGGTTCACCAGAGTCCAAAGACATATGACACAAACATTGTGTTTACAACCTTTGCAAATAAGACAAAATATACAAAGAAAAGATTAAACCTTTAATGAAAAAGAATATGAAAATGAATATATGTATGTATATGCATGACTGGGACATTGTGCTGTACATCAGAAATTGACACATTATAACTGACTGTATTTTAATAAAAAAAAAAGAAAGATTAAATAAATAGTAAGCAGGAAGACCTCCATCACATTTGGAAATGCTAAGGTACTGATGATTTCAAATACTTTCTCTATCAACTCATACCTACCTGAACTCTTGTGAGAATGAGGAACATAGAGAGTGGATGGGATGCAACTTACTACTAGACAGTATCAATTCTGGGTATTTTATCCACTGGAAGATGAGTTTGGAGGGGCAGAGCGGGGCAGCCTCATAAAGAAGGTGAGAAACACTAGCGCAGTGACCCTGCTTAGTATAAACTGGCCTCTTCTTTCGCAAATTCCTATCCCACATTTTTCTTAGATAAGTCAACTCTTTCTCCTTGACAGCTTACACCTCTTTGTCCTGCCAGCAGATTTATCTTTCCCAAGGGCAGTGTTTGCAGGCAATATATTTCCTTTCTTCAGTTAGTCACACTGCATTCCTCAGTCTTCTTCATTCTCTCCAAAATGTTCTGTTTTCTCTTCCCTCCTCCAGTTACCCATTCAATTGATATAATTTATTACCAAATAAAGAACTACAAAAAATGTGCCCAGTGAACAAAAATAAAGCACAAAGGCTTCTAATATAATTTTGCAATATCAAAATGTGGGTGGCCAGAAATCTTCACAGAAAGCAAAAAGCTTTGGTATTTCTGGCTACGGGTTGCTACTTCCCTACTGGAAAACACAGATGTACATTCTTATGTGATACAAGAAATTTGTCATCTTAACATCTATTAAGTAGGATAAAAATACATTCCCAACCATGCAAAAGCATACTTAAATGGATAAATGGCTGCAACGGACCTGAGGTGCACTGTGAACCCCTGCAATCCCTGAAGACCATTTCCCTACCCAAGCACAGAGACATATCTCATGTACCTATTTTATTTTTCAGTTCCGCACAACTAATTATTGTTCTTAATACAACTCTACAACAATGACAATGCATAGCAAATCTCAGTATAAAATTAAGTCTGCCAAGACTTATAAAAAACCTTATGAATTATGGCTGGACTCCTTACTTTATCAGGAAGGCCTGCACTGCTTGAAGCAAAGGTCACACACTCAAATACCCAGAGATTTGTGCCAATTACTGAGAATGAATGAAGCAGGCTGGTGAGGGAGCATACAAAGGAAGGAGCCACTCCTCAATTCCAGCCAGTCAGTACAATAATGTGGGAATTTGGCCCAGTGTTTATACAACGTTTGATTCTTTAAGAGAAGCCAAGAAATCCAGATTTTTAGATGAATTTGCCTGACAATGCTTACTCTAATTTTTTTCAAAACACTATGTAAGCCAAATAAAATACCTCTTGCAACTTCAGACTGAAAACATTAAACTCCCCCCCTATAGTGGACATCAACTGCTCTTTTTCCTGCTCAGCATCCATTCTCTGATCTTCTGATAACAGAACTCTTCTTCCCTGAGAGGAAGCTGTTCCCTGTGGTACAGGTAGGACTTGTCAGAGGTGAGGGCACATGCCTCAGGCTGTTCAGTCTTTGTGGAACCTTTCTGTTAGAGCCATGGAACTCACGATACTTTTCCACCGGGATTACTAAACTTGAGCTTCCTGTGGCCATCCTGTCTGGCTCTTGGAGAGAGTGACAAAGTCAGATGACCTCATCTCAGCCCTGGATATGGCTGTAATGACAGGTCTACTAGAATTTTCAGTTGTATGAACCAATAAATTCCATTTTTTGACTAATTATACATGTTGGTTCTCTTACAACTGAAAGAGTCCTAATACACCCCTAGAAAATTGTGTTGTGTGATTCGTTCTCTAGACTACGACTGTAAGAAGATCTGTGCAGATGTAGGTGCCTTTAGTCAGAAAGTCAAATGGTAGTTCCACCACTTACTAAATGCATGACCATGAGTAAGTTAACTAGAATTTCGAGAGTCTGCTCTTCACTTGTACATTAGCTGGGAGAATTAGATGTGAAACGTACCTAGCATTTTGTCAGGCACACAGTAAGCCCTAAACTAATGTTTGTGTTCTTTCTCAACTCCCTCCACTTGAAAACCAGATTAGAAAGTAAGATGCTTGAGGTTTCACTACTGGGAAGAAGGAAGGGAACTTGAAACAGCTTCTAGAAACACTAAATTTTTCTATAAATAATCACGTTAGTCAACTGTGTACAGTTTCTTCAAAGACAGAAGAACTGCTGTTGCCAACTGTTAAGCAGGCAATTATGTAACTGACGCCAACAGGACTGGAGGAAGTGAGGTCAAAGGGAAAAACTACTGATACCACAAGGTTAAAAGTTAAATTTTTCCACATAAGGCTAATTTCAACCAAATCTCAGTTTTTTAGGAAAATGTGTAGAGTCATTAGGAGGAGGCCCTAGAGATCTCAGAGAAAGAATCTGTACAAAATACAAACTGAGTGGACCATTGCTTTATAGAAGGACAGCAGAGACAGAAATATTTAGCTGTAAACATAATGGCCAAACAGAATATGGAATCTGTACACACTTGCATGTTAGCATCTGTCATACTATACTAAAACGTCCTGCTCAGGCATATGCACTGTCAGACTATAAGCTCCTTGGAGGTAACTTTTTTCTTATACTCCTCCTTGGAATACAATTATCCAGTACAAGGTAGATACTCTATAAATGTTGGATGAATTCAAATGAAACTAACACTAAAGTCACAAAGGGCTACTGGTGTTTTCTAAGGGTCTTCAGAGTCAAAATTGAGACATAAAAGATTCTTCTGTTCGAGAACAAAGGGAGAATGCCCTGGGGACATGTTCTGGGCTGACATCAATATTGAGTATGACTGAATCTCCCAACAAATTTGTCCTAGCAAACAGAGAGGTCACACAGCAGAATGTGAACTTCACAGGGCCTCTTATCCAAGCAATCACACCTAAGAAGTAACTCTAAACCCTAAAGGACTGAAAATACCAAGCAGCAAAACTGATGGCCTGAAAGGAGATTCTGCGCAACTGAGTGATGAACCTTTGGACCAAATGCTCCACTGTTGAGAAGTGACTGAGAACTGGAGAGATACGCAAGCAAAAAAGTTAACATACTGAAAAATATGCCATATTGGGACTCAGCAACATTTATGATGCTATGTTTTTCTGCAAGTTGCTATTTTAGAAATTTAACATTTGAGGGAGGGACAACTCTACCCTAAGCACACTAGGATTCCAGGATGTATCGTGTTAGAGACAAGGCCCTGGGTTTTGGATAAAGAATCTGGGTGAAAGTTCAAACGTTTAAGGAAAATTATTCATACTTGAGTCAGAAGGAATTATCAGAACAAACTGCCCTTCTTGGCTATGATTTGTGCCTCAATTTTGTGAATGAGCGGAAGGAATTAAAAATTCTACCATGCGATAAGAGAGGCCCTCACTCAGTTGGTCAGTACACAGCATTGAGGAATTGGCAGGCCAACAACTACAGGAAGCTCTCCTGGCAAAGGATGGAGGTGGAGAAATGAGCTCTAGACCCAGACTTGGTCTCACTACAACAAGTGCCTTTGAGGACTACAGGAATGATAGAGCTAGGCTTGGCAACCAGAGGTTTCCTCCAAGGGGAAAAAAAAAAGGGCAGGCTAAGAATTTAAGGTCATACTTCTAGTCAGACACCTGTCCCAACAATACCTGTCAGACAATAGCTTTAGGTTTTAAAAAAAGCACTTGTGTACATGCGTGTGTTGCAAGTGCAACTCAAACAACCTTGGACATAGTCTAATTCAGTCTTCTTACCTGAAGCACAGAGGAAAACGGATTCTAATTTCACTGTTGGAGAGACTGGTTCTCAAAGACAAGGAGTTCGACCACTGGAAAGGTGTCCTTGATGCAGTGAACAAAGACGACGGAGCAGAACCAAGAGAGCCCCAAAGAACCTTCTACCCTTAGGGCTGCCACAAATAATCCTTCCAGCAGAAAAGCAGCTCACTCCAAGCCCAAGTTCTTGTTCCATGAGCCGCAACTGAGAGGTGAATAGTACAAAACACTTCATGTTCCCCCAGTTACTTACCCTCTTCTTCACTGGGGTGAGGCCTCATCCTGCTCACTCTCTCTCTGAGTCAAGTGTTTACTACCATGCTTTTTACATGTGTGACAACACCACACTGTGGGCTTGATTTTTCAAAGGGTACCTGCCAACAACATACATACTCCAGGTCCAAGATAAAACAGAGTAATTAAAAACAGGCTTTGTTATCCAATTAGCTGATCACCTCCTATTTGTATTACCCAGTTATAGAGTATTTTCAGTTGTTTTGCTGATTTTTCTCATTCAAGTGAGCACAACAGGTTTTAACTTACAAACTGACTATCAAATTTTGAGGGATTAACGACATCCTGGATGGGAGGCAGGTGTTGGGGAGGGAGGTGTGGGCTCTAGAAGAAAGGTCTGAGCTCAGATCCCCAAATCTGCCACTTGCTAAGGCTTATCAGTAAGGCGGCAAAAACAACTCATACTTTGTAGGTTGTTACAAATATTAATGACAATGACAAAATAATTCTACAAAGAATGTAGTATATAAGAAGCTCTCAAAAATTGCATTACATAATAACAGCACGTTCACAGTGTCTTAGCATCTACTGAGCAAAACCAAAAATTCCCAAAGGCTCTTATTTCTATTCCTAAAGTTAGAAAGTTGAAATGGGAGGAGGGAGATCTTGTACTTTGTTTTTGGGGAGAAAACATATGGCAGTAACTATTTTGTGAACTCCTACTAGTCATTCACTCAGCAAATATATTTGAGTTCTCCCTATAGGCAGGCCTGTGCTAGGTGCTGGGGAGACAGCTGTAAATAATATAGACACAAGTCTGATTCTTTAGCAGCTTACAGTTTAGCCAGTGAGCTAAGCCAGCACATGGAGGATGAGAGTAGTGTTGGGTGTTATAGGAGCACATGGGAAAACATCACCAAATCTGGGAGGCAGGTTTCAGGGAAAGCTCACTGTAGGAAGCAACTGCCAAGGAGAATTCTGAAGAATAAGTAGGAATTACCTGAAGGGGTTCAAGTTCTAGACAGGCAATAGTATGTGCAAAGGTCCTGAGGTCAAACAACACTGCAAAGTCGAGACTTACAAGTAGTAGTTCAGTCCCGCTAGAACCTTGGGCACAACCTGGATGAGTGAGTACAAATGGGGACGAAGCAGAGATAAAAGAGTAGGGAGACAAAACAGTCAGCAACACAAGTAGGAGTCAGAACACCAAGTGGTCTGTAAATCATTCAGGCTAAAGAGCTCCAACTTAATCCTGGAGACACAGCAAAGTTACTGAAGAGTGAGAATGAAATGATCAGACTTATCTTTCAGGAAGCCTCTGCTGACTGTAGTGTGAGAAAAAGAACACGTGGGGAATCTCTTAAATCATATAAAGAAACTGTCTTGGAAGAAAAAACCCCAAAACCTCCATAACCCAAACCAAATGCTAAAAGAATCTCAAAAAATCTCATTTGTTTTAGAAATAAAAGATATACTTGCAATTTAAAGGAACACTTTTCAAAAGCCCAATGGCTACAATGATCTGCAAATGTAGCCTATGAAAAGATAAGGCTATGGATCTCAGGTTAGCTCTTTGTTTCCTAGAAGCAAAAGAAAGTAAGAGATATCCCAACCCTAATCTCTCCAGTCCCTTCACCCCTCAGCCCTCCAGGCAGCATATGCACGCTCAGTCTTTGTCTTTCATTTAAGGACCCACTTTGCTCAACAAAATAAGAATTTTGTTATAGAACAGGCTTGGAGAAGCTGCAGTAAGTGTGCCAGATAGCTTTAAAAAATTAAACGCTAATAGATGAGAACCAGTTCTGACCGCAAGGTGGAGCAAAATTAATCTTAGCTATTTTGCCAATGGTCATTAAATAACGACGATTTCTGTAGGTAATTTCCAAATGAGAAAGTCTGAGATCCTACGATCGGGGTGCAAACAAAAGCACCAGAGTGCAACAATTAGAATTAGATACTTTACCAAATTTGCCTTTTAAAAATAAATTACGCCATTAAGCACTAAATGCAAGGATTAAAATTTCACAAATTTCCAGTTAAATCCAAAAGTGGTGACAACTACTGGCACATGACCAAATACTACAAGAATCTCAGCTGTTTTAGAAATAAAACATTTGCTGCCAACTTGAAGCAAAACCTTTTTAGGGTTATGAGTAAACTGATCTGCAAATATAGCATTAGAAGAACAGGTAAGAAAAGTCTTTTCTGAGGCAAATAAAACGCTAAAATCAATCTTTAAAATCAAGATTTTGAGGGACGTTTGGCCGTAACTCACAAAAGGCTTGAGACAAAGTAAATGACCAAAAATTCCTAAAAATTAAAATATATACATTTTGTAGAATAATTTAAAACATAGGAATTTATCACTATTACAAGACATTTATTACAAGGTCATATGCAAATTAAAAAAATAATAGCACCACAACCACTTTGGGAGATACAGTCAAATCTATTCTCTGAAAAGAACGGACTTGTTTCATTTTTTTCTTCTATAATTAGAGAAAATCTCTACTTTCCATACTTTCTGAAAGTAAGTAAGTTTAATATTTCAAAACATGCTTTGGGGATCTGCGATACACCAACTTCTTAATTATTAAAAACATCACTATTTCAAAAACTGCCATATTTTTATATACAGTTATTATTTATTTGTTCACTGACCAATGTGAGGAATGATGCAATGGGAACTGCATCAGACTGGGAGTCAAGATACCATTCATTCACCCATTCATTTCTTGACTACCACTTGTGTGACAGGCAATGGGCATTAAAAATATATTTAAGTCCCTGAAGAAACATTATACTGTATTTCATCAAATCTGAGATGCCATCAAGTTTAAGACTAACTCTTAACTAATAAAGAAAAAATGCTTTCGATTAAATTATGACATAATGCCTTGAATGAATCACATCAGCCTCTCACTGCTTTGACATTTTTAAAATATACTCAGAAAAATTTGGTAATTTTTCCTGCCTTCAATACATTGCTTGACATTTTAAAGGGCAACCTTTTTTTTTCTCACACATCTCAGTACAAAGCACAGCTTCATTTACTTTGGGGTGTCTTTTCTTTCTTGGCTCCTGTCTAGCACTTAGTTTTTAAAGAAAAGTAAGTGGAATTGAGATGATTTCTCTAATGGCATATGCTTATTTCACGAATACTAAATTCATATCCCTCGAGTTGGTTTTTGTCCTTTATTGTGTGTTCAATACCTTTTTGTTTCAATGTCAAATCATAATGGAATCTTTTTGAAGATATTTTAAATGGCAATTAAGCCCAACATATGTAGAGCTGACACTGTGTACATTGTGCAATTGAAATGACAACACTAAATATAGCTGCAACTAAGCTTGTACAAGCACAAGCAGCTACAACCTGGCCAAATGGCCACCTGACTGACAGCAACTGACAGATGCCATCCAACGACAAGATACATTCCAATTCAAAGATGTTAAAATGTGAAAAAGATGCATGTCTCAGAATCAGACTGGTAACAGCAGCAAACACTCACGCAGCACTATGAGGAAAGCATCATGCTAGGTCCTTCACATACATCATGCCATGAAAACCTGTCAGGTAGGTAGGCTAGGCTAGGTGCCTCCAGATGAGGAAACTGAGGCTTTGCGGGGGGTTGTTTGAGTAACTGGCCCCAATATCACAAAGCTGGCATGTGCCAAGGCTGGCACTGGAATCCAGGCAGACTTGGCTACACTTTTACCCACTATGCCACACAGCCTCCGTGTCAATAAACGATAACCAGCTTTGTGACCTGGCACAAACCATTTGAGACTCCTTTCCTTATCTGGGAAAGAAAGGGAGCTGGAATGGATGATTATGGAGCCCTCTCCCAGGATGGAAATATTATAATTCTATAATTTTCTATAGTAAAATTTTATTCCTATGCTGGTTTCTCTTTAAGCCAATACAATTCAAAGACCTTCACTGCCATTAGTGATTAGTGAAAGAAATATAATTTCTACTATCAGTCTAAAATACACATACTTAGGAAGGTATTAAGAAATAGATACCCATGTACCACTATTTCTCTTTTTCAGGGTGATGGCAAAAGGTGGACTGTAGATACAAATACTCCTATTTGTGGGGGTCTTTTTTTTAACATTTTTTATTGATTTATAATCATTTTACAATGTTGTGTCAAATTCCAGTGTTCAGCACAATTTTTCAGTCATTCATGGACATATACACACTCATTGTCACATTTTTTTCCCTGTGAGTTATCATAACATTTTGTGTATATTTCCCTGTGCTATACAGTGTAATCTTGTTTATCTATTCTACAATTTTGAAATCCCAGTCTATCCCTTCCCACCCTCCACCCCCCTGGTAACCACAAGTCTGTATTCTCTGTCTGTGAGTCTATTTCTTTCCTGTATTTACACTTTGTTTTTGTTTGTTTGTTTGTTTTTGTTTTTTAGATTCCACATATGAGCAATCTCATATGGTATTTTTCTTTCTCTTTCTGGCTTACTTCACTTAGAATGACATTCTCCAGGAGCATCCATGTTGCTGCAAATGGCATTATGGTGTCGGTTTTTATGACTGAGTAGTATTCCATTGTATAAATATACCACATCTTCTTTATCCAGTCACCTGTTGATGGACATTTAGGCTGTTTCCATGTTTTGGCTATTGTAAATAGTGCTGCTATGAACATTGGGGTGCAGGTGTCATCCTGAAGTAGGGTTCCTTCTGGATACAAGCCCAGGAGTGGGATTCCTGGGTCATATGGTAAGTCTATTCCTAGTCTTTTGAGGAATCTCCACACTGTTTTCCACAGTGGCTGCACCAAACTGCATTCCCACCAGCAGTATAGGAGGGTTCCCCTTTCTCCACAGCCTCTCCAGCATTTGTCATTTGTGGATTTTTGAATGATGGCCATTCTGACTGGTGTGAGGTGATACCTCATTGTAGTTTTCATTTGCATTTCTCTGATAATTAGTGATATTGAGCATTTTTTCATGTGCTTTTTGATCATTTGTATGTCTTCCTTGGAGAATTGCTTGTTTAGGTCTTCTCCCCATTTTTGGATTGGGTTGTTTATTTTTTTCTTATTGAGTTGTATGAGCTGCTTATATATTTTGGAGATCAAGCCTTTGTCGGTTTCACTTGCAAAAATTTTCTCCCATTCCGTAGGTTTTCTTCTTGTTTTACTTCTGGTTTCCTTTGCTGTGCAGAAGCTTGTAAGTTTCATTAGGTCCCATTTGTTTATTCTTGCTTTTATTTCTTCTAGGAGAAAATTTTTGAAATGTATGTCAGATAATGTTTTGCCTATGTTTTCCTCTAGGAGGTTTATTGTATCTTGTCTTATGTTTAAGTCTTTAATCCATTTTGAGTTGATTTTTGTATATGGTGTAAGGGAGTGTTCTAGCTTCATTGTTTTACATGCTGCTGTCCAGTTTTCCCAACACCATTTGCTGAAGAGACTGTCTTTATTCCATTGTATATTCTTGCCTCCTTTGTCGAAGATGAGTTGACCAAAAGTTTGTGGGTTCATTTCTGGGCTCTCTCTTCTGTTCCATTGGTCCATATGTCTGTTTTGGTACCAATACCATGCTGTCTTGATGACTGTAGCTCTGTAGTATTGTCTGAAGTCTGGGAGAGTTATTCCTCCAGCCTCTTTCTTTCTCTTCAGTAATGCTTTGGCAATTCTAGGTCTTTGATGGTTCCATATAAATTTTATTATGATTTGTTCTAGTTCTGTGAAATATGTCCTGGGTAATTGGATAGGGATTGCATTAAATCTGTAGATTGCCTTGGGCAGTGTGACCATTTTAACAATATTGATTCTTCCAGTCCAAGAGCATGGAATATCTTTCCATTTTTTAAAGTCTTCTTTAATTTCCTTCATCAATGGTTTATAGTTTTCTGTGTATAATTCTTTCACCTCCTTGGTTAGATTTATTCCCAGGTACTTTGGGTGCTATTTTAAAAGGGATTGTTTCTTTACTTTCTTTTTCTGTTGATTTATCGTTAGTGTAAAGAAATGCAACTGATTTTTGAATGTTAATTTTGTAACCTGCTACCTTGCTGAATTCTTCAATCAGCTCTAGTAGCTTTTGTGTGGACCTTTTAGGGTTTTCAATGTATAGTAACATGTCATCAGCATATAATGACACTTTTACCTCTTCTTTTCCAATTTGGATCCCTTTTATTTCTTTCTCTTGCCTAATTGCTGTGGCTAGGACTTCCAGGACTATGTTGATTAGGAGTGGTGATAGTGGGCATCCTTGTCTTGTCCCAGATTTTAGTGGGAAGCTTTTGAGTTTTTCACTGTTGAGTACTATGCTGGCTGTAGGTTTGTCATATATAGCTTTTATTATGTTGAGATATGTTCCCTCTATACCCACTTTGGCAAGAGTTTTTATCATAAATGGGTGTTGAATTTTATCAAATGCTTTTTCTGCATCGATTGAGATGATCATGTAGTTTTTGTCCTTTCTCTTGTTGATGTGATGTATTACATTGATTGACCTGCGTATGTTGAACCAGCCTTGTGTCCCTGGGATGAACCCCACTTGGTCATGATGTATAATCTTTTTTATGTGTTGTTGGATTCTATTTGCTAAAATTTTGGTGAGGATTTTGGCATCTATGTTCATCAGTGACATTGGCCTTTAATTCTCTTTTTTTGTAGTGTCTTTGCTTGGTTTTGGTATCAGGGAGATGGTGGCTTCATAGAATGAGTTTGGGAGTATTCCCTCCTTTTGAATCATCTGGAAGATTTTGAGAAGGACTGGTATGAGTTCTTCTTTGTATGTTTGGTAGAATTCCCCGGTGAAGCCATTCGGTCCTGGACTTTTATTTGTAGGGAGGTTTCTGATTGCTATTTCTATTTCCTTTCTAGTGATCGGATTGTTCAAGTGTTCAGTTTCTTCTTGATTCAGTTTTGGTGGACCTATTTGTGGGTTTTATTCTGCTTGTGTACTATACTTGTGATAGAAATTTAGCCATTTAAAATTTTACTCCAAAATTAACATCTAATTTCAATGTGTCCATTTAACAGATACACACAATGCATAATCCCTCATTATTTAAAAAATTCTGTTCATTTATGAGTGGAAAAACATCCGATTAATAGATGCAAATATTGCAACACTTTTCCTCTTGACCTAATTTAAGGGTAGAATTAAATATATATTACACACTTGACAACTCTTCTGCCCTGAGGGGAGAGGCATTGTCATTATACACACTTTGAATTTTCTACAGGCAGATCCAGCTGCTCTTCCTCATAGGTAACCTTCCTTCAGACCCACAGCCTCTGATCATGAGGTAACCCAGTAATGCTGAAAATAATTCCTAACAGTTCACTCAGAAGCTCTCCTACAAGAGGAGAGTTAATAAAGGAAAGAGATCACAGTGTCTTTAAGGATTTTATTATTCATTCTAAACATCAAATAATGTATCAATTTTGGGCTTGCTTTTGTCTTTAATATACACATACCCATGCAGACACATAAAATAGTCTGCTGCAATTGAAATCAGAGAAAACATTGAAAAGATTTCTGGAGAAAAGGTGAAAAAAGGAATATAAGTGAACTGTTGGTAAAAATAGGTTTTAAAAACAAAACATATGAGAAGATGCTCAAAGATGGAAGGTTCTTCCCAGTATAAAGAATTTTACTATTACTTACCTTCCCATGCTGCCCGGCTCTTTCATAACAAATGACAACATCTTCCCACATTTCTAGTTTCTCAAATATTTGAAGGGCTGAACTGGTGCATCCCAACTCAAAGAGCAGACTTGCAAGTTGGCGCTAGAAAATAAAGTTAAAATAATGAACACTTCTGTATGCAAAGACAGATAGCCCTGTTTCACTTGCAGATATATCCAATCTGCCGTCTCAAGGGTCTGCTAATTGTAATAAATACATAATTTATATAATTCAACCTCAATTTCTATAATTCAATTAGGAAATTGCAATGATTCAATACTTTAGCAAGCTTCTTTAAAGGAGGTGAGTAATTAAAAAAATAAAATAGCAATTGTTTCAAAACATTCAATATATCCATTTTTTCCCCAAGAACTGAGAACTTAAAAAGCAAAATCTATACTTCTTATTCCCTAGAGATTCTATATATGATCTCTGTTGTAAAGCTGAGATCCAATAAATCAATTTTTTAAACTCTAGTTAAAATGGCTATTAACAAAAAGATAAGAGGTGCTGCTGAGGATGTGGGGGAAAGGGGACTCTTGCGCACTGTTGGTGGGAATGTAAAGTGTTGTAGCCACTACAGAAAACAGAGGTTCCTCAAGAAACTGAAAACAGAACCACCCCATGATCCAGCAATCCCACTTCTGGGTATATAGCTGAGGAAAACAAAACACTAATTTACTTTAAGCACATTCTAAAAAACCTAGCTATCTAATTTTCCAGTCCTTGGCAGATAAAAGGGCACAAATTTTGTGGCAAGGTGAGTGAAGGTTAAACATACTCAAAATTAAATCTATTGTAGTTTATAAGTGGTCCATCCTGCAGGCATAGAAAACAGTATTAGAAAGGTTAAAAAATTAGGTGAGACTCGTAAATAAGGTATGGTTTCAAAATTCAATACATATTTAAGAGTTAAGAAGCTAATGGACATGGAAAATGCAGGACTAACAAAATTAGAAAGTAAAATGAAATACATCTGAAAATTATAAGCTAATATATTATCAAAATAAACAAAAGGGATGGTCCAGTTCTTCTGCATTCCATGAAATACAGGCGAATTTGGCTATTTTAGAATATGTGATTGGACATTTTCAAAAACTGAACACAGCATGTGGGAGCTGGAATAAGTCTTGGTGCTCAAGTAGTAAGTAGTTTAATCTTTTCTTTCAACAAATGAAGAAAGTTACGGCACCTAAGCTGATATGGCTAGCTAAAGGCAAATTCTCCTTTTACAATAAACCATGCTGTTATTTCTTGATCTTTAAAAATAGTACAAAAAGATATGGTTACTCCCTAAAAAGAAAGAAAAAATGATTTAATTTCTTAATGAAAGAGAATGTTTTTCTAACTGCCCAAAGATCCTAAAATCCACAGCCTCCTAAGCAGATAAAATAAACACTTAGCCTAAATTATGTTTCAACAGTGTTTAATTTTCCTAATGATTCTGTTCAGAAACTGAGTAACAGCTACACCCTCAATAGACATTTTTTGTCTTAATAAGAGCTCAAAGCCTGAAATCTTTGTATACCACAAACCACAAAGTACAAAGCACTTAACAAATTTCACAGGTCAGGGTCAAAAACATGCCGAAAAGCTCCAGTTGTTAACACCTTCTTGATGAAGAAGCTACTCCTTTTGAGATGATATAACAATGCTTTTTATGTGTCTATGTGTTACTGAGCCCCCCTTCAATAGATAAAGTGAACCCCAATGTGTAATAAACCCCCTTGTTTATCTTGTGCTTAAAAATACAGCCTACTCTACCAAAGGGGAAAGGAGGGGGGATAAATTAGAAGTTTGGGATTAACAGATACACACTACTGTATATAAAACAGGTAAACAACAAGAGTCCACTGTATAGCACAGGGAATTACATTCAATATCTTGTAATAACCTACAATGGAAAAGAATCTGAAAAAAACATATATATGTATACGATACTATACACCTGAAACTAACAAAACATTGTAAATCAACTACACTTCAATAAAAACAAACAGAATATAACCTATTCTAAGAAATCTTATGATGGAGATTCGTTATATAGTGGGTTGGCATTTGTAGTTCTAAGTCACTACGTATGTGTATAATCCACCAGAGAGGATTGGAAGCTGGTTAAAATGACAACAGTTACCAAATCATCTAGAAATTTCTGGCTGGTACCTTTTGATTCCACTTAGCTTTTCTCTGCTATAACTTCCACATCTGTACAATGGGGATATTTCACAAAGTTGTTGCAATAAAATAAGACAATGCATGTGAAGGCAGAACAAAATGTGTGCCTCATAATAAATGTGCAGTAAAAGTTGGTTGTTATTACCTGGTACAATTACAACGCAATGAAGGGATAGGAAAGGAGGTAAACTACACAAAAAGTTGAAAAACTAGAGATGTAGTTTATGAACAGCTGTGTGATCAACATTGGAAAAGTGTGGTTAATTGCAATAGGCCTCAATTTTCTTGTCTGTAGAATTAAGGAGCTGGACCAGGTGTCCCAGTCGCCACAGAGGCTAACAGTTTTATAGAACAGGGGAACCACGCCTATAACACAGGAGAACCACAGGGCAGGAGCTAAACTAGCTATTCCTACATCCTTAGAAAGAGAAGCGTACTTAAGGATACCTCACAATATTGCGTATCAAATAAATGCTTTCTTTTACTTTTTGTAAACAAGTTGCTTAAAAGATTCATTCTTTAGCATAAAGTCCCTTTTAAAGGGATTTTAAATATAAAAAGTTATTTGAAAAATGGAAACTTTTGTGGTTCTCCAATCATTTAGTTTCAAGGATTCTATTTAATCTAGTTTAAAATTTAAAAAAAGTTTTAGAAGTCTAATATAACTTCACTCAAAATAGCAATTTGAAGTAACTGGCAATCCCCAGCTAGATACTTTTATTCTTTTCACTGAAATATTTGAAAACTCAAACACAAATTGAAAGTCATTCTTTTCTAATGCTTTTTCTTTCACATGTGAAGTATTCTCCATACCCAATGACGACAACAAAAATACCTGAATGGCCCAGTGAGGTGGTACTCGGCAGCAATAGAAAACCTTCAGGCGTTCCAGCACAGACGTGGTCTTATCTTCAAATTGGTCTGCAAGAGCCTTAAAAGTACATACATAATCAGAATCTACCTGTGTAATAACTTTTTAATATAAATAAGATTCTTAGTGTGAAAGTTATCCAAATAGACACATAAAGAAAGAACACAAGTCACTTTGATAAGGTGATGGGATGTGTGAATGCTTTCTGAATTTCTTTAAATGTTAAAAGAAAAAAAAACTTTAAAATTAATCAACATTTATGTAAACCTGTACATTTCTCTCAGGAAAACAGTTTCTTATATTGAGATTTCCTATAATAGTTCTTTCAAAGAACCAACCTTATTAATCAACCTTTTCACTTTTTCTAAGAAAAACTATTCTTCAGCATACCTATGTCACAACCATGTCACTTTGACAATGGCACTTTCTAATATCGAAGAAAATTATATGAAGAACTTCATTTAGGACTATTTTCTCAGGAATAAAGTGAAATCAAAGGGTGTGTATAGCTCATCACAGGGCGAGTTTTCTTACTGTTCAGCAAGAGAGCTAGCTCCAGGGCAGGACACTCATTCATGCGAGACCACCCTTAAGGAGCAGTGAACAGCTTCAGCCCTGCACTCCCCCTGCTGTGCTGACATACCTGCACTTTGTGGAATAACTGTGCTCTCAAAAGCTACGTCAGGAAGGAGGCCAATGAGACTAAGATGGCTGACTCTTGAGAAAAAGTACTGGGGCCAAATGCAAAGCCAAAGGCTGGCACTATCCAGTGGTCACATGATGAGTCAACACAAGACCTCACAGACTCAGCATCGAAGTGAATGCAGACACTCTGGAGTCCCAGGCAAACATACGGGCGGCAGTCTCACCACCATGATCATCTTCACCTGCCTCTTCACTTGTCATTCAGTTTTCGGTAAGTATATATATTTTTTCTGTTATATACTGAGACCTCTCAACTGTGAATTGTCATGACTCTGTAAAATGCAGCACTCAGATGTTCTTTTTTTGCCGACTGGCCTTCACGGGGTTGTCTTATGAGGATTAGCTGGTAACAATATGTCTGTTACGTAGGAGGTTATGTAGGAGAGCGTCCATGTATTTGAGAAGGACGAAGCACTGCATTAGCAGCTTACTTTCCAAAACTTCAGGATACCTGCCACTGCCACTAAGTTTGAGATTTTTTTCCAGTTTTTACAATATTAACTTTTAAAATTGAAAATTAAAAAAAAAGTTATAGGGAGTGAGTCCAAACTTCCTCTTAAGAAAGAAAAGGACAAGAATCTAACAGATCCTAATCAAAGTAAAAAGAGACCGGTTTCTGAGCAAGGAAACTGTACCTCAATTGGAGGGAGCAGGTTGGGAAGTTCTCTGTATTATACTAGGTGGGAGATATATTTGTTAGCCTAAGCATATCCTGCAAGAATGAGAAAACACTCATTACATCACTTCTTTGACAATCCAAGATGTTATTCAATCAAATCAGTCAGAACGAATCGAGTCATAACCAGACTCCTGAACCATCTTAGGTCAAAATATTTTTAAAGCTCTCTGGCCTTACTTCAGAGAAACTTAATAGCAAAAAGGTTGCATGCTTCTGCCCAAAGCTATTTAGTTGTAGGAGAGACAGAAGAGAAGAAAAACTTCTGGCTGGGTACATATGGTTATAATACATAAATAAAAGGTTCACTGAATTACTTCATCAAAAGCGGGGAAATTTTCTCTTTTTATCAAATTTTTTCCTTTCTTTGGAAAGAAAAAAATAAATAATGCCTATTTAATAATTAAAAGCCAAAAGCAACAATGCTTACTTTTATGAAGTCCTAGTTACATGCAATACATTTGCGTTTCAAACAAAACTCATGTTGTTTGCTGTAGTTACTGCATCTAGCTAAAACATTAAGCAGTGCTCAGGAAATAGTTCCTGATTTAGTAATAAACAGATTTAGTATGTATTTCAGAGCCTCTCAGGTACTTTGAGATGATCTCAGAGTGTCTCTGATACTTTCAGATACTCAACAAAATGGCAAAGGTCACTGGAGAGAGAGCAGAGAACCAACATTTACTTGAACTTGATACCACAAATGAGCCCCTGTAATAGTCACACTTCAGAAGAACTTGATTAGGCTATGTGTATGATAAAGATTGAAAACAGAATTCTAACTTATTTTCACTCCTGCACAGAATATACTTCTTCCTACTTTAAGTATGACAACCATCTAAAGAAGATTTACCTACCAATAAAACAAAGAACATTAAATTAATTTGCCTATTTCCTCTACTGGATTCAAAGCACTCTCTTATTTGTTAACTCAAATACAGAGACATATTTACAGTTCATCTCTTAGGTTTTTCAGAACAGGATTATTTCTAGCGACTCATTCTGAAATAATTCCATTATATTAAAACAAAACAAAACTGGAGTCCTTTACAGGAAAGAGAATGCTGGCAAGCGAAGTGGCTGGCATTCTGCTTTAGGTCTGCCTCCAACAAGCAAGTCATTTAATAAGAACAAGGGCACTCATCTATGAAATGATTTTCTAAATGATCTTTTGTACTTCCAACACTCTCTGAGTATATGGCTTTATCAAAAGAGTATTTATTTCAAGCATTTGAGGAGGTGGTTAGTTTCAGGCACTATTAGCTGAACACAAGTATCAGGTTTGTTCCTTAGGGGCGAACTGTACCCAAGTGGCCTGAAAGACAATATTTAAAGTACTAGGAGCATGGGACTGAATGAATGTGAAGCCTGAGTTACCACTGTGTCCATTTCTGTGAATGAACATGGACAGAAACAGTGAGCTCGCAGAGAATCTGGTACTTTGCAACCTTTCACACACTCCCAGAAATTTAAGTAAATGATCTCTAAAGCAGTGCCATTTTCTTTCCAGTTTCTAAATTTCATGAATTTCACACCTGAAAGCACTTGATCATAAGTTAAAACTGGTACTAGAAGGTGGTCTTTAAGGAAAGACGGTAACATCAAAACAGAGAGAGAGGTTAAGCGATCCTAAACCAATCTTTAAGAATTGAAAGCAAACAGCGTGATCTGGGAGGGTGTGATGGAAGAGCTGAGGATAAATAGGAAGGATGCTGAGTAGAGAGTGAGGAAGAGTTTAGGCTCAGTCAAGAGAGTGGGGAGAGCAGAGTCACAGCAAATCTGGGCGTAACTGCTGGGACACATCAAAGGCGACTTCATGATGTACAGACCACTGTGGTACGAAACTGTTTCTAAGTTTTAAGGTTCCCTTTTAACATCTTTTTTCTTCCCACCACCTCAAAGCATTTATACTTTGAGTGTCCTTTGAGAAAATATGCTGTGCGTATGGGTTCCCTAACCCTGCACAATAACAACTCTCTAGCCTTCCAGGAGCCACAGTACCAGAGGTCAGGGGACATCTCCATGGAATGGGGGATAAAAGAATAAAACCCCAGAAAACAGCGATGGGCCCTCTCTTTTCAATGCTCTGTTTTCAGTAGAGAAAGAACTTCCCTAAAAGACTAGAGAAAAATCAAGACTACATTTTAAACTTAGCACATAGAGAATGATTTAGTACAGAAGGACCATTCTGTACAAGGTCTGGGATGATTTAGACCATTTATGTGCTCATATCTAAAAATACGGAATACGTATCTTCAAAAGAACAGAGCTAGTCCCTCAGGACTGACACTTTCACTGAAGGCTATTTATTCTTGCTTGTGTGATTATCAAAGTATTTATCAGAAGAGCCAAGTAGACATTAGCTGATAATCTAAAAGGTCTGACTGATCATATGCCAAATCACCTTGCCTTTTTTGTGCAATCTGTGTGCATGTGTGTAGGGGGGTAGGATTTATTATAAAAAATATGTACTTAATCAAATATATCCAACAGTGGGGCTGAACAGCTCTCTCTGACAGGAGTCTGTAGTCATTCAGCTGTGACACAAACAGCGCTCAAGCTAACTGCCACCTCAAACTCCCAAGTCCAAGAAAACTGCCAATAGAAACAAGGGGAATGAGAATTAAAACCTATTAACACACCTGCTAAGGATCAACACCACCATTAAACCTATCATTAACCCAGTTTTTACCTCATGTATAGGGAACTGCAGCTCAGAGAGATTAAAAAAAAAAAAAAACTTGCCCAAACTTTAAAGCTATGAAATAGGTGAGCCTGTCTGATTCCAAACACCAAGCTGACAGCTTTATTAAAACCTTACCTCCTAAGTGGAAATTATCAGATCTGTGATAATAAAAAGCAGCTTCTCATGGGAAAAATACTGAGAACTTGAATCAACTGGGTTTCCCCCACCTAAATTTCATAATACGAGGCAGGATGTGGCCTGTCTGAGAAGAGCTTCAGTGATTGCTTCCTGTGCCAGATACAGAAGACTTTCAGTGTTGGCTGGTAGGAACTGGGTGTACTCATGGGGGCTGGGAGAGCCTAGATGTCTTTTTCATGATTTCAGACTGAAGAGATGAACATAAAGACGAAGTCCTCAAGGAAGCCCAGACAAGGATCTTGGAGCGTTCCTTTTAGTCAGACCTGAGCAGTTCTTAAACTTTTTGGTTTCACGACCTCTTTAAACCCTTATGAATTACTGAGGGACTCCACAGAGCTTCTCTTTATGGGTGCTCTAATCTATCAATACTCATCAGACTAGAAATTAAAACTGAGTACATTTTAAATATTTATTCACCCACTCTAAAATAAAATAACAAATCTTATTATATTCATACACATAATGGTTTTTATGAAAAATAACTAGATCCCCCCCCCCCAAAAGGTCTTGAAAGATGGGCAACATCTTACATGTTTGCAACTCTCTTTACTGTCTGGCTTAATAGAGGACAGCTGGATTCTCAGGCTTGCTTCTGTAGTCAGTCTGCTGCCATATGATGTTTTGGTTTAAGTTTTTGATAAAAATTTGGCCTCATACAGATAGGTAGTTGGAAAAGGGAGAAGTATGTTAATAGCTTTTTCAGCTAATTGTGCGTACCATTCTTTGATACCACACCAAAATTCAACATGTGGTGGCTCCTTAGAGTTCCTGCAAAGTGGAATTTGAAATCCTATCAATGAATGTTTCCCTGTTACATTAAATAACTGTTACAGTAAAATTCATTAGCCTAAAAAAACAAATAAACCCACACTCACTGATCTGTCTTGAACTCTGAATGGATCTTTTACCCATGCTTGATTTTTTTTTAACATCATGCATCAGTCATTTGGAAAATGTGCAGATTTCCAAATGTTAATATATTTCATATAATATTAAAAATTATATGCATTAATATCACAACCTCCTAAGAAAACTCTCATCCCGTACTGGAAGTATTGGGAAGCAGTCACGTTCCTAGTGTTCCTAGATACAAGTTTTCCAGAAGTCTCATTTTTTTCTTGGAAGCTCAAAATTTTATCATTGGTAACAAATAGTAATAATTAGTTTCCTAGAAGTGATGAGTTCATTCATGTCTGAAAGAATGTCTGCCAAATACCCAAGTCTGAATACCCATAGTTTGTCAGTATTTCTTTCAAGTAAAAAGAGTGTTCCCTGGGAGAAGCAGCCGGCTCAGCTTTTTCTTGCGAACCCACTGTGCTTTAGCGCGCAGCCCGAGTGTTCTGCAAGTACTTCCCAGTTGATTACACAGAATATTAAAAATGCACTTAATAATATTTACTGCTTTATCAAACACATTCATAAACAAAATTGTCTTTCTCTCTTTTTCAGCTACAAACTCGTGGCAGCAAAGCACAGGATGGCTCCTAGCACGGCGTGCTGTCCCGATCTTGATTTGGGTGAAGGGACCGACAGTTTGGCCGCCCCCTGCTTCTGCCAATTCAGTGTCAACACAGTGACAGGTAAACAGTATCTCAGTATTGCTGTGAAGATGGTCGTGACCTGAGGACACTCTGAAAGGCCTGGGGAGCCTCAGGGCTCCACAACCACCCTTGGAGAACGGCTGCCTGGGAATCAGCAGATGCAGAAGCCCTCGGGCCTTCTCCCGACCCCACCCACGTCCCCTACCCACGTCCAGCTTTCTCCCAAAACTTCTCCAGGGGACATTGCTTACTATTTAAGGAGAAGTTCTTTTTTATTATCTTGCCTTAAAAGATTAGAAATGAGAACACAAGTCAGTCTGTTTGCAATCTGCAAGCAGCCTAAGAGTGCAAAGAATAACAAATACTTATTATTAAAACCTTAGGGAATGTTTCGAATTCCTAGTATTAGCATTCCTAAAAAAGTTAAAGTAGTTAAGTCTACTGATAATTACACCTACTTTCCTGAGCAGTCTGTCAGATGCAAAGCACCTGTTCCTCAGAGAGCTCAATTCCAACCGCCCCAGCCCAGGCCCTCAGTAACACCTCCGAGGTTCCTTCTGGCCCCCAGCCCCTGTTACATCCCAGCGCTGGCCTCCAGGCCTTGGTAAATGCCCTTTTTGCCTCTGTTCTGTGCTTACTTGGGTGTGAGACAGGAAAACATCTGGAGCTACTGAAGATTAACAGCCTACCTCTCTTCCAAAAGGGCCCATAATCACCACCCTCACTGGACCCCGAATTTCTGAGGGCTGGGCTGAAAAGTGGCATTTTAACAAGCACCTTGGAAGTGGTTCATATGTTCAGGCAAGTTTGGGAAGTGCTGCATAAGACTACTAAGATGTACTCAGGGTGCTGTCCCAGGGAAAACCGATGTGTAGTTCCATCAACATAATCTGACTCTAAAAGACCTTCAGAGTGCCCTGACGGGGATCTGACTGAAGCCAGCATTTAGGGCCTTAAGAAGTGTGCTCTAAGTGGGAGTACTTTCTTCCGTCCCACTGGGAAGTTCCTCAGGTAGTACCTAGGTTTCTCTGTTCTGTAACTTTCTAGGTTTTTTCCTAAATTTTTCACTATCAGTGATAAAGTTTATTTTATGCTGTTTATCACTTCTCCCTCTCTTTTACCTCGCCTGTCTATGAACTAATTATTGCCCATTTTTCTCCTACAAATCTATTATCTTGGAATTCACATCCTGGTTCACCCATCAGCCTCCCTGGGTAGCCCCCCTCCTGGCTTTAGCAGAAGCCAGCTTCACGCACCCTCGAGCACGTTCTTTCCCACACAGGACTGCATCCTGATATTGTGTGCACTCCGTTTCCCCTCCTTTCACCTAAATTGTAGGCCCTGAGATGCTGAGTTCTGCAACCAAGCCTTTCTCACAAAAGCCTCTGTTCACTTCTTCCTGCCTACGCGGGTTCAACCCCTTTCCTCCAGATGATGCCAAGTCTTACACTGGTATCTGCCTTCTCATAGCTTCCTTAGAAGACTACAGCATGGTGATTCAAAGCATGGCCTTCGAAATCCAAGGCAGACCTGGTTTGAATTCTGGCCCAGCTCTAAGGCCTTGCGTAAGTCACTTAGATTTTCTGTGCTTCAGTTTCTTCATCAGTAAAAACATAAATAGTGCCTGCTTCCTAGGATTATTCAGCACCTGGCATACAGTGTTCAGTAAACGGTAGTGACTACACAATTCTGAATAAACAATAGTAGCTATAATTATTCCAAAAAATAAAAGCACAGCTACAGTCACAGGAGCGAGTTCTAGTATATTTTTTCAGTAACTTTCAAATGCTGCGTGTGGTCATTAAGGCAGGTGGAGTGCAGAGCTAGAATGGAAGGCATTGTTTCCACCTCTCAGATACCTGAAAAGCTCAAGGGCAGGACTCGGCATACTGAGCAGGAAACACTGTAACTATTGCAATGTTTTCAGATTTTCTAGGTAGTAAAGATTGCTTTTGCCGAGTTATGAAGGACTGGGCAGTTTTATTTGCTCGTACCTAGTCTTCCCCTCCTTTAAAGTGGGGATAATAATAACAGTCGACATTAACTGAGGATTTACTACACACCAGGCACTATTTCAAGCATTTCACAAATATTAACCCATTTAATCCCTCAATATCCAAATGAGGTGGGCATTACTGCTCTCTCCATTCTCCAGGTAAGGGAAGTGAAGCACAAGAGGGTAAGGGCTTTAACCTCGGCCATGGTACGTGATCTCTCTTCCTCTTGGATTGTGAGGTCTATGGACAATGAAATCTGGTGCTTTTCTGACAACAGACATTCTGATACTGAGGCAGGCAGAGAAAAACAGAGACACGAGAACAAGGATGAGAAAAGAGGGAAAGAGAAAGACCTGGCGGTCTGTTTGAGCCCCGAGCCCAGCTATCTCTGATCAGAAACCCCTAGTCTTTCTGGTTACAAGAACCAACAAAGTTCCCTTTTAACAGCCAATTTGAATTGGGTTTCTGTCCCTTAGAACTAAAAGATTCCTTATTGAGACCCGTGCTTAAATAGTACTGAAGTACAAGTATAAAGAGTCTCAAAAAGCTCTAATCTTCAATCTGTCCATTACAAGCATCTTGTATTTAGGAAAAGGATATTTAGAATAAGTATAAAAATGAAACACATTTTCTCAAAGTTTAAAGCCATACCCCCCTCACTGTGCAAGCCAAATGTGACCCAGGTCAGCCTGAATTAGCAGACCACGTGCTCCAGGCCACCGCCTGTTCTCCATCAGTGGCTCCATAATGGCAGCCAGATACTCTCCACTCACACAAATGGCCACCCATCAAGGTCAGTACCAAGCCTGCCAAGTACAACAACACATGTGGATGAACTTTTATGAAGAAGATACGTGAAAACACAGTACAGCACAAGCATATTCCAAGACACTAAAACATGGGGGAGAAATCTGCAACGCAGAACAAATGACCACCTTGTAATACAGAGGCAAAGCTTTGTTTGCTATGTTGAGAAATAGAGTGAACATATTTCCAGTTACTTAAGCAGTTAATTCATGGACTCCAGCCTCTTATCACTTCTTCTAAGGATTTCAAAGCAGACTAATTTATGCATGTAATTCATCATTTTTTAAGGAAACCCTGTAAGAAAACACTGACATTCCTTTATCTCATTTCCGTTAAACAAATACACCCAATCAAACTGTGAATTACTACCCCCTGGGACCTCTACATTACCCTCAGTGTGGTCATAGCAACTGCTCTGTTCCTGTTAGCTTTGGCACTGGGCTGAAGATTTGGACTGGAATGATTTTAGAAAGGCTGGTCTCTATAGCTCGCAGGTTACTGAAGGGCCAGATGAAAATGTAATCTTTAATTTACCTACTCTCAATTATTCCTGCTAATTAGCAGGAAATTCAAAATTGAGGTTATTTTTTCAAATTCAACATTCAGCAAACATATACGGAGTATTCTAGCTGTAAAGATTGATGGGTTTCCCAGTAAAGTATAATTTAGTAAATACTAAAATACAGTATCAAGAACAGATGCTCTAAAAATACTTATTTAAAAGCTGTGAAATCTCAATTAGCTTCCACAGTTAAGAAACTCAAGTTGCAGTATGAACAGTCTCCAGTGACAGGAAACTGCTACAATCTCAAATTTCCAATTCAATGCAACGTCCCCCCAGAAATTCAAGGGTGAAGGGGATTCCTGCTGCACAATCATCTTCAGCGGCACGACGACCTGATGGGCAGGCCTTCACAATTTAAAAGAATAGGTGTACGAGATAACTGGGTAATTAAAATTCATTAGCAAAATCCTTTTAATAATGAACATAAAATAATCTAACATTAATCTTCAATGACTGAACTGCATTTATCTAACACTAATATGAACGTTACAGACAATGATGACATTGGTTTGCACAATTTATTTTTCGTTTGAACATAAGATAGTTCCTTTGAATTTACGTGGTTTTAATTAATTTGCTTCATATTTGGATTATATGTATAATACACTGCTTTTACCATACTAAAGAAGAAAAAGATGTGATCTTATGATAAAGAAAATGTTAATTATTTGGATTTGGATCAGATGTGGCGTGGTGGGGTGGGGGAGAAGCTGAATGATGAAAGATGGGTACTTTATACTCCACTGGTAAAAAGCAGGGTATAAATACTGGAGAATATAATTTCATGTTAATTCAAGCTGCTTCTGAATTCTAAACTAACCAATATTTCCATAAATGTTATTTTCTTCATCATAGCCCTGAACCATCAACATAGCCCTGAACATGCAATAATTAAAGAAATTTTAGCCTAGAATAATTCCCATGAGGGAGTGTGTTTTTAATGAACTGTCCTCCACTTGGAGTTCCTTCCTCTTCTGTGGATCTTACAACTTCGATTTTCTGGGTTTTTTTTTACCTTTATGGATGACACAACGTTCTCTTTTTAAGTTTGCACATCTCACCCAGAAATCCCTGCCCAATCTGCCATCTTTTGAACCTGTCATTGCATCCTTCGATGTAACTGCCCATCACTGGGTAAGTTAAAATTCAGACTCTGTCATTAAGCAGCCAGGCAAACTGGGGCAGTTCATATGACTTCATCATACCTGCATGTCTTCAACTTGCAATGTGACAAGATTAAGCTTCTCACTAAGAACTCCTTCTAGCTTATTTTTCCTTCGGCTTTAACATTTTACCATTTTATCACGTTGTACAGCTGAGGAAGGGAACAGATATCCACAGAAACTAAAACAATTTTTTGAAAACACTGTTTTACGTATACATGTATTTTTAAGATCATTTTTCTCTTATTCTTCAGGGATACAAGAACTTCAACAAACTCAGTAATATCAAACTCTGAATCAGAGGAATTGGCAAAAACTCTGAATCAGAGGAACTGGCAAAACTTCAGATTATGAGGTAAATGGCTCAACAAGTGACAGAAAATTAGACAAATCTTGCATTTATCTTGTCTCATGACCTGACTAATTTCCAAATTCTGTGGGTTGGGGAGTGAAAGATTTTCTGATTTTCCCTGTAGAGGCAGAAATAACAACTCCCTCACTGTGTCCTATAGGTAGGGAGCTAACTCACTCTCTTCCTAATGCAACACTTGGACAACAAGATGAAGAGACCCTGGATATGGGAAGGCCAGGACAGGGAGTATGGTGACTAGGCACTTTCTTATATTCATTTTCCCCAGGCAAAGCACATCCTTGTTATTTGACATCTAAAAGCGTCCTCTGCACAATTCGGAGAATCATGCAGGTTTCAAATTGAAAATATATTTTACACACCTATGAACAAGTTTACTTTGACACTTTTTAAGTTAAATTTGCCACTACAAAAGAAAAATGAAAGATGACTTGGCTATTTTATATGCCAAAATTAACAGAAGACATGAGTGCAAAGCGTGAAGTGAAAGACCATGTATTAACTAAGTATATCCAAGGCCCATAGAGACTAAGAATTCAATAAATGTTTGCTAACAGGAAGTTAGTAGCACTGATATTCATAGTAACTTGGTAACCCTCTTACTGGTTTGCTGAACTAAACTTACACAGAGAAATTCTAGAATTACCATGTTGCTTTTTTTTTTTTAACATTTTTTTATTGAGTTATAGTCAGTTTACAATGTATCAATTTCCAGTGTAGAGCACTATTTTTCAGTTATACATGAACACACATATATTCATTGTCACATTCTTTTTCACTGTGAGCTACCACAAGATCTTGTATATATTTCCCTGTGCTATACAGTATAATCTTGTTTATCTATTGTATATATACCTTTCAGTATCTACAAATTTCGAACTCCCTGTCTGTCCCTTCCCACCCCCTCCCCCTTGGCAACCACAAGTTTGTATTCTATGTCTATGAGTCTATTTCTTGGATTTTTTTAAACAAAAATTTCACTTAATTCAGATAAACATCTGCTTTAACCTGCCAACTAATAGATTTTTAAAGCAGGTAGGCTATTTCCAAAAAAAAAAAAAAAAAAAAACATGTTAAATGCTCTTAAAGACTGATTTTTAAAGTGCTCATATTGTTTGGTTTCCTAACTTTTCTCAGTCTTTGAAAAATAATCACTGTAAACATTTTTTTCTTAAGACATTTAAATTTAAGCAGCCACACGGAAAAGTTTTATGACTTTTACTATGTTACTAGTTCACACTGTTCTATCTCTTTAGCTCCTGTGTCCTTCTGACTTGTCCCCTAACCTTTTGAAGCACTACCTTACTTTCTCGCGCTACACAAGATATTCCAGGCTCATCTTGTATTTTCCCTGCTTCCACTGCCCCAGTCCTAAAATGAGCCATCTATCCAAGGAGCCCTGGTTCCCATTATTGAAGAATGGTATTTAGAAATCAAGATCTGGACACTAGGTGTGTTCGCTGCTACTGAGGTGCCACTGCTCTAGACTCCATCAGTGGTCAGAGTTAGGAAAGATACGGAACCTATGGAATAATCTTTGTGTTTCCAGAAGCATCAATCAAGTGCACTAAGCTTAGTGAGGTGTCCATTAGAAGCATTTTTAGAAATAGAAATTAACAAAATATTCTTCATTAGTTAAAAAAAACACTTTGGAATAGAGATTATTAATTTCAGTTCATTAGTGAATATTTCTGCATTAGGCTGAATTTTATTTCCTTATACAATCTCTCTGTGAAACTGCATATCTTTTTTTTTTTACTAACTCTTATATTCGCTCTCTGAATACTCACTATAAACCTATACTGTAAGTACTATTATTATCACCCTCTTTTACAGATGATAAAAATTAAAATTAGAGATGTGATGCTGTAATATAATAAAAAATAAATAAGCTCTAGGTCCCAGCACAGAGCTTCTAAAACTCTCGTAACGTCCTGAGTGGTAGGGGTTAGAAAAGATGCTGGCTGTTCATTTGTATGCTTTATAATATCCTTTATAATAAAGCAGTAATAGTCATTGTTTCCTTGAGTTCTGTGAGCCATTCTAGCAAATTATCAAATCTGAACTCAAAAGGAGGTTGTGAGAACCCCTGATTTATAGCCAGTAGGTCAGAAGTAGCAGATCTGAGATAGGAATCTGAAATGGAGGACAGTCCTATGGGACTGAGCCTTAACCTGTGGGGTCTGCACTAATTCCATGTAGTGTCAGAATGGAATTAAATTATAGGACACCCAGTTGATGTCCACAAGGAAGTGAAGAAATGCTTGGTGTGAGAGACCAACAAGTCTGCTGTTGAAAACTGTTGAATAGAGGAACAGTTTCCTTTAGAGAAGTTAAATACTATGAATCTTATGGTTACCTGGGAAAGGGGATGGTAAGGGATAAATCTGGGAGTTTGAGATTTGCAAATGTTAGCTACTATATATAAAAATAGATTAAAAAAACAAGCTTCTTCTGTATGGCACAAGGAACTATATTCAACATTTTATAAAAATATTTAATGAAAAAGAATATGAAAATGAATATATGTATGTATATGCATGACTGGACACCATGCTGTATACCAGAAATAGACACATTGTAACTGACTGTACTTCAATTTAATAAATAAATAAAACATCTCAAATAAAAAACAAACCACAAACAAAATGCTATGGTCACAGAGCTAAGTGAAACTGCTGGGTTTTAGAGCCAAGCAAACTCTAGAACTACTCTAAAATAATAAAATGATTGCATGAAAGGAAAGCTGTTTCATTATTTCATATCCATAACAAACACGTATGATATTAACAGCAATAAAGAGTTAGAATAACAACAATTGCCACATTAACTCTCACCTGTGTCTGCCTCATTGCCCGTTCCACTCGGCGTGTGCTTCCTCTCTCAAGTTTTGTCCGGAGGATCAAGGCTGATGTCTGAATGGCCCAGAACTTTGGTTGCGAAAGCAAACACTGATGGAAGAAAAAAAAAAAAAAGACCACAGAAAGAATGGATGAGCTGGGTAACCCCACCCTGAATACAACAAGATTAATTTTGCCAAAAATATCAAGAATATGGCTAGATGCAGATTTGAAAATCTTCTCAATGAAAAATAATAGAACATGACATGTGCTTTCAAATATTTTTATGAAGAATGTGTTCATTTGAGCAAAATCATTATTTAACCTAGTTGCCCTGTTCTATTGAAAAAATTCCTTAAAAAATGAATCAATCTTTCCAGATAATCAAAACAATAAGCAGAATATATATCATACCATAAATTAATAAATCTTTTATCTGAGTTATTAAAAAATTGAGAAAATAAATTACATAAAAACAAATGCCACCTTTCTCAAAGTTGAAATAAATTTTTAAAAATCATCCAAACTCACAAATGAAAACAAATAATTAGAAATCTGGTACCTCTTCACTTAAAAAATTTCCTAATGTGTTGATGCAGATGCAAATCAAACTTTAAGGATTCTAAAATTTTAAGAATGTTTTCTAGTCTTGGTTAGGTTAGGGCGTCTCCAATTTTAGTTAAAATGCTTCCCTAGATGGGGTATCTAAAGAGAGACTGGCCTATGAGAAAACTCTGAATATGCACATACTGAATCCTAACCTGAGAGAAAGCTGTAACTGCCATCAGTTCAGAGAATGTAGCAGAAACCACTGCATATGACCCAGATGTAGTGAGGGGAAAGTGACACTTGCAGGTGAGCAAAAACTGGGGCAAAATGTATTATGATACAATGGGGACTGCTTAACGCACACAAGTTAAGCTCTTTGCTGATGACAGGGAACCCAATATTGTCCCTAGGTGATCATTCACAATAACTTCCAGTAAAGAGTGCTTCAAAGAAAGACAAAAGGCTTATTTGTCTGAAAACTGGTCACATCCTTGATTATTTGCTTATTTTTAAAAGTCAAGTGTAAAAAATATCCTAGTTAACTGGAGTCCAATTAATCATTCAAAACCTAGCTGTGCATTAGAAGCACTTTAGAAGATTTTAGTATTTTAAAAGTAAATCATGAAAAGGAATACATATATGACTGAAACATTATGCTGTACACCAGAAATTGACACATTGTAAATTGACTCTACTCCTATTAAAAAAATAAAAAATAAAGAAAAATTTTAAGTAAATAACATCTCAGAGCAGGATCTGAGCATCGGTGGTTTTTAAAACACTCCCCAGGTAATTCCTAAGTACAGCCAAATTTAAGAACTACTAGGCTAAGCTAATAGAAGCATTTGTCTTTGGTAAATTCATTTTAACTCCACATGCTCACTGACAGTCAGCAAGTCCTTCAGTGGAGTGCACACTGCATCACAGTCCCTACAGATCCTTACTGTATCATGCCCAGCTCACTTCCACTGTCTGTATTACCTAGCTGGCCCCTGTGGGTATTTGAATTTTCAACTGCAAATCTAAGCCAACTCTTTTACAATAAAGCACTAGCAGGTTAGATCACTTGCTCAACGTCACACCTTCATTAGTAGCCAAAGCTGACCGTAATAGTTGGTCTCTTGATCCCCAAAATGACATCTTTTTCTTTCTTTCTATCTTTTTGGAAATTGCACTGGGACACATGAGCTTCAACTACTTTCTTTTTTTTCCCTTTTTTATTGAAATGGAGTTGATGTACATTAAGTTAGTTTCAGGTGTACTATATAATGATTTGATACTTGCATACACTATGAAGTGACCACCACAAGCCTAGTAACCATCTTTTCCCAAAGTCACTACAATATTATTGACCATATTGACCATATTCCTTACACATGACTTATTTATTCTATACCTGCAGGTTTACAATTGTTAATCTCTTCATCTGTTTTGCCCACCCCACCTCACTTCTGGCAACCAGTGTATTAAAACCATGGTATGAGAACTGTACAGAGAGGCTCCCGCAAGTCTTCCTGCAGCATCACCAAGTAATCCAGCAGTACGTGGTGACCCTGGAGAGCCTGCTCTTCACTGCTGAATTAGACCCTCACATCCTGGCTGTGATCCAGCAGTTCCGGGCCCTGTAGGCCTAAGGATCATTTTTTGTCCCCACTTCATGTCAAGATTTTCTTTAAATTCTCAAAATAAAATTTTCTGTAAAAGGCTTTTTTTTTCTTCTCTGTATCTATGAGTCTGTTTTCATTTTGTTTTGTTTGCTTGTTCTGTTTTTTGGACTCACCATATAAGTAAGATCATGTGGTCCTTCTCTTTCTGACTTATTCCACTTGGCAAAATACCCCCTAGATCCATCCATGTTGCAAATGGCAAGATTTCATTTTTTATGGCTACATAACAACATCTTCATATTTTTTTTTAACACTTTCTCCAAGGAATAGATGACAGTACCCAGGAAACACTGGCAGAGTAATGTAAGAAGAGGACTCCGTAAAGAGCTTCAGGAAACTGCTAGATTAAAGGAAGTGGAAGAAGAGGGGTAAACAAAGAATACACAAATAAGGGAGAAGGAAAATCAGAGGAATAAATTCTTGCTGCACTGTGTTAATTAATTCATTCATTCATTCTCTTGAGCACCTACTCTGTACAAGGAGTGTGCACAAGGCCCCAGGGACAAAGTAGCAGCAAGACAAACAAGGTCCTGCCCTCAGAGAACTTACACACTAAAGCAATGACTATTAAGTAATCTTAACTCTTCTATAACTAAGTTTGCAAATTAAAATATTTTTATCTCCTTGAAGTACAGTTTACAAGATTAATGCATATCCTTATCTTGTTAGTTTCCATTAACTTAAATCTACAAAAAGGATGAATTTATCAACATAAGTAAGTATATATAGCACTATAAAGATATACATGATGAAACTGAAGACATTAAAAAGCTAATTCTTAAATTGTGTGACATTGTGGGTGGAAGATTTTATTATAAAATGCGATCTCAAGAATTTTCAAAAGGAAGGAAGAATTTTCTTCATTAAGTGAAGTTGCACACTGATTCTGCTACTTATGGTGGGTTGCATCACTGCCTTTTTTCTCTTCAGTGTGTTAAAGGGACTGTCTCTGTAACCTCGTGACGGCATGGAAGCACACTGAAGAAATGGCTCTGGGGAAAATCTCCAAGTCAGCCCAAGCCTGATCAGAATCTCAGCTCCACCAAGTGAGGTGATTAGCTATGTCACCTTGGGAAGGTACCTGACCTCAGAGGATCTCTCTTCCCTCCTCTCTATAGTAGGAACAGTAATTCCCATCACCCATAGAGTTGTGAGGATTAAATATGCATGGAGAGTCAACACTGAAAAAGCCTCTGAGAGCACCTGCTGAACAGCACACGCGGTCCCCTGCAGGACTTCTCCTCCTACAACACTTCCTCACACCCTTATTGGAAACGCTCCCTGGCCCGCAAGTGGGCACAGGGGGCAGCACTAGCCATCACCTACCCTCAGCTACCTGGGCATAGAGCGTTCTAAACTAAAGGAGTTTGAGAAAACAGCACAAGCAGGAAGATCACTCTGACCTTCCCCCACTTCTCTTCCCTGAAAGTCATAAAACCGTCACGTGAGAGGTGCCCTCCCTACATCCGGAGGAAAGGAGCATCCCTTCCTCTGAAGACAAAGGGACACTGACCAGAATCCCAACAAGCAAATCTTACTAAGTTTCTCCCAGTTTACTGCACTTTCCTTTGACCTGCCATATTCCTCCATGACTGCCCACACTTCATCACACCTAGCACAAAAATACTCAGCTTTAACTGTTTCTTCAGTCTTCATTTCCTTATGAGATCCCATGTCACACAAAACCTATATTAAATAAATTTGGGTGCTTTTCTCTTGTTAATCTGTCTTTGTCAGTTGAACTTTCAGACCCAGCCAGGGACCCTAATAGGGTCGAGGAAAACTTTTCCCTCCCCCACAGCTCCCAACCACATGGTCACTCTACCAGTAACGGTCACGGTACACAGATCAGCACAGACCAGGCCTGTCAGCTAAAGCTTGGCTTTAAAGGGTTTGAATGCCAAAGCAGGGATTTTCCTAGGAAAAACTACCAGTAAGACTGTTTTCTACGCTGGCATGAGAACAAGAGTTTGCCTGAGACTTTTATGTGAGGGTCAAGCAAAACAGTCTCATGAAACACTGAAAGTAAAATGCAATCTGAAAAACAGACATTTGAAAAGCTTTACAGAAGGAACTGACTGGATAATGATATCACTGAAGAATGCATTTATCTTATATTTATTTGGTTGGGAGATATGCAGACTTGGGAAAGTCTTTCTAAAAGGAGGGAACTGCAGATAGACTGGGTTTAATATATGTTACAAAACACTGCTGCCCACGAGGTCAGAATCCGTCATACTGGGACATCAGGTAAGGAAAAAGAAAGTTAAACAGGACATATGTGCTGTAACGCTCTACTGACTTATGAAGAAAATTCTGTTTTTATAAAATTTCCAGTCTCGTGGTTGAGCAAGCACACCCAGTGGAGAGAGCCCCACGGGAACTACGAAGCCCAGCTGGTGAGGACTCAGGCTCCACTCTGTGCAGACGGTGAGCGGAGCTGATCCAGTCTCCAGCGTGTCCCCAAACGAGGGTCACTGCTCTCGCCTCCAGTCAATTTAGGACGTGAGAATGACCACCCACCGCCTTCTGCTGGCTCTGTCACAGTCTTCTGACTCCACCTCTACCCAGCGACTGTCACTGCATCAAGTTCGGATCCCTCAGGGCAGAGGCCCTAGCTGTTTGGTCTGCCAGTGCCTTCTGTGTGGCCTGGCACACTGCAGGGGCTCAGAGAGATAAAGAAAGAGACAGAGAAAGGGCCTTTTCTTTGTCCTCTTTTACAGAGGGGCAGAGGTGTACAAAAACATTTCTTCTGAAATAGAAACGCAAATTCATAGTGACTAACATGTATGAAAATCACATGATAGGTTTTTTTCCCTGGCGTTCCCTGGATAGAATTGGGAACATGCTCTCCCAAGGGCACAACACTGTAAATAACAACTAGGTATCATGAAATGATACTTTCATTACTGTCATCCAGGCACACTTTGGTGAGGCAGCTCAGAAGCTTCATCACTGCTTGACAGCATTTTTTCTTTACAACAAAATGCTCCAAATGACAAAGAACATAAGCTCATAAGCTTTTTGAAAATAAGTCATTCGTAAATTGTGACACACA
The DNA here is from genome assembly GCF_048564905.1 of Vicugna pacos. Lineage (NCBI taxonomy): Eukaryota > Metazoa > Chordata > Mammalia > Artiodactyla > Camelidae > Vicugna > Vicugna pacos. The sequence goes on from NC_133001.1 coordinate 38,553,829, forward strand.
AAACATTTTTAAATAAGAGGCCTGGCAAAGAGGGAAAAACGTACTGAAAACAAAAAGAACTGGGTTCTAGACCAGGATCTCTGCCCATGAGCTGCATAACCCTTGGGAAAGGTCTTGACCATCTTTAGGCCTCTTTTTCCTTGTCTACATACTGTTGAGATTTGATCTGATGGTCTCTAAGGTTTCTTTCAGCTATAAAAAATTTTTTTAATAAGATCCATTTTTTAACATCAAATAATAGTAAGGTTTTAAATAATTCATTAACTTTGTAAAAATCTCAAATTAATGTGAATCTTTCCAAAACCAACTTGGGTTCCTCTATCTTCCCAGCTATTATCTATATGCCCTTAAATAAGTGGATAAATAACTTCTCTAGGAGTAAGACATCTTATCTATAAAAAGAAAAAAGTTGGACTAAAAGATGACCAAAACTTATCCCACCTCCAAAATTCTGCAATAATGAAGGGAAAATAATGACATGAATTCCTGAGTTCATCTTTGGTTATATTTTTAATTAACATTATTTGATTATAATTCTTATAGACTTCATAGTCACCAAAACACCCTGCAAACAGGTAATTTAAAGTCAACTAAAGTTCTTTACTGGTCAATAAAAGTATAAGAGAGAAAAGTACTTAAGGACATATAAATTTCTCAGGTGCTAAAAACTAGTAAAATAAGGGAAGGTATTGACAATTACCAAATTTTGCCTCAGATCAGAATAGTGAGATGTCTCACATAGAAGAGGTTTTAAATAGGCACTGAGTTTCTGCTTTGATAAGAGGCAATAAGTGAATATATAGTACCTAAACATAAACTGATATAATCTTTTACTAGCCTAGAATTCTAGCTACCAGTTATAAATGTGAGCAAAACCCAAAATATATCAGAGACTGGTAAATTGTGAAATTTTGTTGACTGTTCTATGTCCATGGCAGATACTTTTTGGTATCTCCGTACGGAACAAGTAAAAAAAGCAAGGACTCATATATGTGCATTTCAATGTTCATAGTAGCATTACGTATAATAACTAAAAGGCAGAAACAACCCAAAGAAAAAAAATTCATTGAAGGATAAATGGATAAACAAAATGTGGTATATAAATACAATGGAATACTACTCAGCCCTAAAAAGGAAGGAGGTTCTGATATACGCTACAACACGGATGAACCTTGAAGACATTATCCTAAGGGAAATAAGGCAATTATAAAAGGACAAGTATTTTATTCCACATACATAAGGTACTTAAAATAGTGAAATGCATAGACACAGAAAGTAGAATGGTGGTTGCCAGAGGCTAAGGGAGAGGCGAGAAAGGAGAGTTAGAGTTTAAGGGATACAGAGGTTCAGTTTGGGATGATTAAAAAAAAGTCCTGGAGATGGACAGTGGTGATGACTGTATGACAACATGAATGTCCTTAGTGCCACTGAACTATATACTTAAAAAATGTTACAATGGTAAGTTTATGTTATGAATATTCTATGACAATAAAAAAGCAAATATTTTACAAAATCATTACTTACAAAGTCCTTAAAAAGACAGCAATCTTACACTCATGTTCAGTGTCACTAAAGACTTAGAAAACATAAGATAAAAATACAACTATGCTCAAACTAGTATTTCATTGCCTTTTTTTAAGCCACTCACAAAATAATATTTTGAATGCATATTCAACATCTTCCAAAGTTCAGAATTTGTCTCCCAAAAGGTGGGTTATTTTAGTACAGAAAAGGTTCTGCTATGTCTCTACATATAATTAAATTACAGTGAACACTATTTTTAATCATCTCATCTTCTATTTACCCCTAAAGAACACACTTTTATGAAGATATAAAATATTGGATGTTGCTAATTCTTAAAACCTATAATTTGCTTCCAACAATTCACTCATTTCTCTGAAATGCTCTATAAATTTCTGAATATTTTTATCTAAAACTGGCCTGAAATAACAGAAATTACTAAAAAGCTGGTAACAGGAGAGTTAGCTTCTTGTTCTAAGGGAAATACAATGACTAGTCCAGAACTAACCAGGATTTATTCACCCCCTAGAGGAGCAAGCTGCCACCTTTCTCAAGGCACACAGTCTGCCAACTCCCTTAAAAGGTAAATCACCCAAAACACAAATTAAGCTGTGACCACTCTACCTAAGCCTTATGGCACCCCTCTACCTGCCAGGGCTTAGCAGTCACACATAAAAAGGTACTGATGTTAATTATCTTAAAATCTAAAATGCCTGATACAAGCTAGCTATGTGTCCTGGCAAACAGCAGCTGTACACAGCAATAAGCTTTTCTCTTGCATAAATATTCAGCTTATTAGAATTCTTCCAAAATAACATAAACCAATTGGTGTCCCACTATATTTAAACCATGTCCTCACAACCCCATCCTGATATTTGGTGAAATGTTCAGACAGCATTAACTTGAAAATAGCTGGTTGCCCATTATTACAGTGTACTGTTCTATCTCACTTGTACAAGAGAACTCTTTACACCATAATTGTAACATTTATTTGTCTTCATTAAGATAAACAAAAACATACAGAATTACCTAGATACGTAGCAAGTCTGCTGTGAGAATAAGCTGTGATTGACGCTTTTATGCTTTTTGCAAGAAACTCACTTTTTTCCTATAAAAATGAGTAGGTCACCCTGCATCTTATTGCTCTCTATCATTGACAGGCTCAAAGAAATAAATCAGTCTTCCTAAGCAAAGCACTAATGTAGATAATAAATTTAGAATTTCATAGTTTATCTTCACCTGGACTATATGGAAGATACATGCAAACACTTAAATGAACTTAATACATCCATACAAGAAACTGGACTAAAGATGGAGGGTACAGCTCAGTGGGAGAGTACATGCCTAACATGCACAAGGTCCTGGGTTCAAGCCCCAGCACCTCCATTAAATAGATGAATAACTCTAACTACCTCCCCCTCAAAAAAATTAATTAAAAAAATTTTTTTAAAGAAACTGGACTAAATTTATTAATAGTCAGAAAGAAATTATTTTTGTATAGGAAATTCTAATTTGGCTTAAATGTGCTGAGAAAAGGTACTCTATTAATATTCATTTTCTTAAAGATACTGGTCTTTCAGAACATTGAAAGAATGACCATTGCAACTCATCTGACCATGAACATCAATGTCTTATGTGACTCTTTCCATGAATTTTCAGTTCTACATGGCAAAGAAATAGCTACTAGGTACAATTTTTCTTTTTATTAAACCATTATCTACATATAGAAACGTATACAATAAATTTTTACAAACTGAACAGACCCTTGTAATCAGCACCCAGGTCGAGAAACATTACTAGCATCCCTGTGTCCCTCTTGTTCTCTGTTTTGGTCATTTCCCTGACCCTCTACCAAGGGTAACCACTATCCTGACTTCTAACACCATTGGTCAGTCGGCATGTAATCACAGAATACTCTTGTATCTGGCTTCTTTTGCTCAACATTATGTTTGAAAGATTCATCCCCACAGTTGCATATAGTTGTAGAATGTTCATTTTACTGAATAATATTTCATTGTAATATACAACTTATTTAACCATTACACTGTTAAGGCATTGAGGTAGCTTCTAATCTAGGGCTATTATAAATGTGCTGTGAACATTCTAGACGTGCTATCAGAATCATGCACATTCTAGGACAGGTTCTTTAGGTGAACACGTACAAGTATTTCTGCTGGACATATACTGAGGAGTGAAAGTGTTAAGTCACAGAGTATTTAGCGTCCCTGGATCCTACCAATCTTCTAAAAGGTTACTCCACTTTACACTCATTAGAAACACTGGAGAGTTCTCGTTGCCTCGTATCCTTGCAACACCCAATATTGTCTATTTTTTTCATTTTAGCCATTCTGGTGGGTATTTAGTAGTATTCCATTATGGTTTTAATTTGCAATTCACTAACAACTTTGCATTTCTCTAATAACTAATAAAGTTGAGGACCTTTTAATATGTTAATGACCATTTTAATGCCACTATTAAGTACGTACTGGAGTCCTTTGGCTGTTGTTTTCTACTGGGTTGTCAAAATTTTTCTTGATACTTTGTTAAGTATTCTTTATATTTCCTGGACACACGTCTTTTGTCTTTTTGTTGGAGGAGGGTAATATATTATTATTCTTACCTGACAAGTACAACACACACTTGCGTTTGCAAGGTCTGGTCTAAGTGCTTAACAAGTATTAATAGTATCTTTTGATTTTCAAAAGCTTATATTAATAATAATCCAGTTTACCATTTTCTGTTTTATGGTTAGAGCTTGTCCTTTTTGACTGTCCTATTAAGCTCTCAAAGATGATCATGTATATTTTTCCTCTGAAAGTCTTAACTTTGCATTTCACTTCCATATATTCAATCTGGAATTGATTTTTGTATCTAGTATGATATAGGGGTTAAGACAGCTTTTTCCCCATATGGATATAAATCACCTAGTGCTATTTATTGAAAACCCCCCCCTTTCCCCATTGCACTGCAATGCCAACTTTGACCTAAGTCAGATGAACTGTGTATGCATGGCTGTGTTTCTGGACTATCTGTTCCACTGGTTAGTTTCTGTTTCCTCATGTCAAAATGTCTTAATTCAGTGTTTCTCAAACTTTAAAGCATATAAGAATAACCTAGAGAGACTGTTAAAACACACACTCCTTGGCCCCAACCCTGGAGATTCTGATTCAACAGGGTTTGAAGTAGAGCCAGAGAAATTCCATTTCTAACGAGCTCCCAGGTGATGCTGATGCTGCCAGTCCAAGGACCACAATATGGTAAGCTCTTTCGCAACTGATAGTTTTATAATAAGTCTTGGTATCTGCCAATGTAAGTACTGCAATCCTGTTCTTCATGACTGCCTTAGCTATTTCTAGCCTTCTGCATTTCCATATGAATTTTAAAGACACCTTGAGTTCTACAAAACCAAAAAAACAACAGCAGCAACAATAAAAACAAAAATAACAAAAATCAAGGTGCTGGGATTTTGTTAGGGATTGCACTGATAATGTAGGTTAATTTGAGGAGACTTGAAATTTTAAAATACTGGGTCCTCCATGAACATAGTGTGCCCCTCTATTTTGGTCTTCCCTAATTTCTCTTAATAATGTTTTGCAGACTTTAGTATGGAGGGGCTGTTAAGTCCTTTGATAGATTTACTCCTAGGAATCTGATGTTTTTTAACATGATTACAGGTGCTATTTTTCCCCCTCTTTTTAATTTTTAAAATTATGGTATGATACATATAACATTAAATGTACCATCTTGACCATTTTTAAGTGTACAGTTCAGTTATGTTAAGCACATTTACACTGTTGTGCAACCAAACTCTAGAACTCTTCTCATTTTGCAACTGAAACTCTATCCCATTAAACAACGATTCCCCATCATCCCTACCCCACCCCCCTGCAACCATCAAGCTACTTTCTGTTTCTATGACTTGGGCTACTATACCTCATATAAGTGGAATCATGCAGTTGCAAATGCTATCTTTTTAAAGTCCATTTATTTTTACCTGGAGTCTATTAACTAAAGCAATTTGATGAAACATCAGCTCACTAAATTGAGTACTGGCTAAAACTCCAGTTAAAGAACAGACACTTGAGAAATTTAGTGCTGTTGGTGGGAATGTAGTTTGGTACAGCCATTATGGAAAACAGTATGGAAATTCCTCAAAAAACTAAAATTAGACTTACCATATGATCCAGCAATACCACTCCTGGGCATACATCTGAAAGAAACTAACTTGAAATGTACCCCAGTGTTTATAGCAGCAGTATTTACAATAGCCAAGACATGGAAACAACCTAAATGTCCATCGATGGATGAATGGATAAAGAAGCTGTGGTATATGTTGTATGTATATATATATGTACACATACACATGCACGCACACGCACACTAGAATACTACTCAGCCATAACACAGATTAAATAATGCCATTTGCAGCAACATGGATGGACCCGGAGATCATCATTCTATGTGAAGTAAGCCAGAAAGAGAAAGGATAATACCATGATATTCATCTGTGGAATCTTAAAAAAAAAAAAAAAAAGAAAGGCACAAATGAACTTATCTATAAAACAGAAAGAGACTCACAGATAAAGTAAACAAACTTACAGTTACCGGGGGAAAGGGGGTGGGAAGGGATAAATTGGGAGTTCAAGATTTGCAAATACTAACTACTATATATAAAATAGATAAATAACCTATAATGAAAAGTATGAAAACAAATATACATATGTGTATGTATGACTGAAACATTATGCTGTACACCAGAAACTGATATGTTGTAGACTGACTATATTTCAATTAAAAAGAGAAAAAAGAAAAAATTAGTGTGTTCAACTAGCAGTACTTTGAGAATCAGGACCATGCCAAGGAAAACTGTGCCACTTGCAATCATATATTTGTACGTGAGATGGAATTTCCACCACTTTCACACACCAGGGCAAAGGCCAGAAACCACCTAAAAGTGAGTGGTAACATTTGTGTGTCTCTTTTAAGAAGAGTTCTCTCATTTCTCAAATCTCATTGAGCAAAACTCTAAAAGGTGACTCAATGAGTCAGCAGGCTTTGACAAGTGTATAATTTTTCATACACACATCAATATTTTTACTGTGGTTGTGGAAGTTGAAATCAACTCTTATTTACAGTTAGAATGTTTTTTAAGGTAAAGAATCAATCCACTGCAGCAGTTTTTGATAAGGAATGTTAAGATACCTTGAGAGCAAAAGGGAGACAGCTCTGTATGCCTTGGTGGGAGTTTCCCCCGTGGTTTTTTTTTCAGGTTTTTTTTTTTGGGGGGTGGGTAATTACGCTTATTTACTTTTTTTTTTAGTGGAGGTACTGGGGATTGAACCCAGGACCTTGTGCATGCTAGGCACACACTCTACCACTGAGTTATACCCTCCCCAAGTTTCCCTCTTTAAGATATACCACCTGAGCAGCTGCGTGGGGTCAGACTGAAAAGGGGCTGTAATAAAACAAAACCTGAGGAAACGCCATTAATTGCTTGCTATGAAAAAGTCAGTGAATACCACTTTAACTCACACTAAAAAGTAAATTTGAATATTATGACACACTATATAGAGAGGCATGTCTTTATTTAGTTAACAGTTTCCCAGCATATGCAACACTGCCCTCATTCCCAGGAAAGTGGCAAAGAAAATTCTGTAACAACATCAAAGAGGATCCAGGGTGTTATTTCTATTAAAAACAAATTTCCCTTCATACTTATCACTGTACATTTCAAATCCTCTTCTTCCAGAGGTCACTGGGACCCTTTATATGACAGACATGCAGTCTGTGCCTTTGAGAATGAAGGAGCTTTCAGATAGTGGCTTTTTCCACACATTAATCAAAGCAACTCAGAGCTCTCCTGCCGGAGCATAATTGTTTGGCTACACTGAAGCCAAATCAAATGATGCCCACCCAGGTCAGGCTGACCTTATGAAAGCAAGGAACAAAGAAATACTATAAAAAGCAAAACCATTCCCTCTTCTTAACAAGCTATTTAAAAGAGCGTTCATTGTTAACATCAGTACCAAATGACAGTAAGTTTAAATTCCAAATGTGGTCTATAAACTACTCGCAGTAGAAGTGGCAGTCTAAATTCCCTGTCCTTGCTCCGTAGACCATTTAAAATCTGTCTCAAAACTAGTTTTCCCCCAAGTCTTACTATTGCCCTAAACAAACATTGCAACACAGCCAGATGAACCCAGTGCAGCTCACACTCGGCCATCTCCCTGCCTCTGCTCACGATATCGCTCCATCTAGATCCCATCTATCTTTCAAGGCCCGACTAGTCCTCCCTTAGTGAACAAAGCCTTCTTTGACTGCTCTGTTCTAAATGTTTTCTTCTTTTCTAAGCAGTTAGGAGATTTATTTATCTGTGCTATTAATTTGTAGTTTAAATTGCCTGGTATTGTTAATTACATTTCCATAAGCTTATCTGATCTTCGGTAAGTTAAAAATTCCATGAAGGCAAGTCATGTTTTATACCTCGATTTCTTCTACAATATCTAGTCACGTGCTTGGCAAATCCTGAGATTCTGGATCTCCTGCTATTACAACACTCTCAAAGCTCTTTCCCCTACGCTGCAAATTTTCATATAGAAAGCAGACATCAGAGAGCTCAAGCTGATGGTCATTTAATTGTGTCAAAAAAGAAAGATCTTCTGCTTTCTGGAGATGCCAGTTCATCAGTACGACCAGATGTAACTTTAACACGGAAAAGCAGACCTATTTCAAACATATACCTTGTTTTCGAACTAAAATTTTCATCCTTTAACACCCTGTTAATTCGTAACGTCAAAAAGCCTAAGACTTTTAGCTTTAATGATGGCCAAAAGCAGAAGCACAAGGCTATGAGTTTGAACAAAACTCCTTAATACCAAGTGTATTACCATCTTAGCTCTAAGCCCCATATATCTCTCCTATCTGGGGACGGTAAGCCCCACTAAGGAGCTTTTCTTTCTGAAAGTTTTTTTTCCTTTATCTCATATTAATGCCGTCCATCATCATCGATTCTGCTTCTCACCAGCCTAATGAACATCAACAAGATTCACTTTATTTACTTTATTTTTGGGGGTGGGGCGGTAATTAGGTTTATTTATTTATTTTTAATGCAGGTGCTGGGGACTGAACTCAGGGCCTTCTGCATGCTGAGCATGCACTCTACCACTTGAGCATACCCTCCCCCCAAGTAAGATTCACTTTAAAAGTAAAATGTACGTAATGATGTACTGCTTATTCCTTAAAATGGTTTAATAAATAACATTTAAATGATCTTGCTATTGCCCAAAATAGTCTTCAAGTTTTATTTTTTGATATACATGGAAGATTAAAAGTAACTAAAATGTAACTTATAAAGTATAATATAAACACCTGTGAATCTGGGACTGCTTTTTAAACTTAGCTCTACATTTATAAAACTCATCCACGTTATTTATAGCTGTAGTTCTTTTATTTTCACTTCACTATTTCACACTTGTGATAGGATACCACAATTTATCCTTCCTTCTGTCAACAAACATTTAGGTTGTTTATAGTTTTTTTGCCATTACAAACACTGCAGTTATTAAATGCATGTCCACTGATGAAGATGACGAGTTTTTTTAGGTATACTTTCAGGACTGGAATTTCTAGAACACCTCCTATACACACCGTTGGGTGTTTCCTGACATCTCTCTGATGTGGATAAGCATAGATTACATCTTTTTAAATTCTGCTTTTTAATTTCAAGTTATTTCTAGAAGTTACTTTTTTCCCTCTCAAACCATAAACGTCTACTAACTAACAGAAGTTGTCTGGCTATCTTTGTGATTACATCCTTTACTTCTTTAAACATTTCACACATAGCTGTTCTACATTATGAATGAGAAAACTATAATTTGTCCTTTCAACTGCTGTTTGTGGACTTTCAGCCACGGTGGCTTGCCTTCTCTTCCATTTGTTGATCTTTAATTGTGAGCTCACTGCTCAATTTTAATTTGGGATCGATGTTTTCCTCTAGAGACTGGTTTCTGTCACCACAGCCAAGCAACACTATAAATTCAAGATCACTTCAGACTTGCTTGAGGGGCTTAGCTCAGTGAAATGATCTGAATGTACTATTACTTCAGGCAACTCCATCCCGCACAGCTGCCGGCCAAGGCCTCAGCTCAGGCCTCTCACTGCAGGTCCCGACTCAAGCTGCTGACTTCTCTGTGCGCATCTATGCATATACGTATGCACTTAAGTCAGGTCTGTGGACTCTTGAGATACCTCCTCTACCTCTTGTGAGAACAGCAGTGTCTTAACACTGTGAAAACCTCTGCTCTCTGGTCCACGAGTCCCCCTTTTTCCTCTTATTTCAAGCCATGTTTTTAAGTTTATTTCATAACTCTTCCCTGTTTCCTTTGCTACAAAAGACAATATGGGGTAAGATGAGATTGAAACCCAGTAAAAGACACAAGGAGATTGAAGTTGAGAGGTAGCCTGAGTGGGGTCCAGGGAGCCTGCTTCTATCTTCAACCCAAAGTAACAGTGGTTATCTCGCCACAAGACGATGGGCTTTGCTCATTTTCTGTGTAGTTTTATGTTAAGATGGATATGCTGCAATTCATCCTTTACTTGTGGATGAACATTTGAATCCAGTTTTAAGCTATGATGGATTAAACAGCTATGAACATTTCTATACAAGTCTTTGTGGAGCCATATACTTTCATTTCTCATAAATACCTGCAGGTGGAATTGATGATTAACTGTATGATAAAATGCCAAACTGTGTTCCAAAGCGGTCGTGCCATTTTATGTCACATTACATTCACAATGTATGAGAATTCCAACTACCCTGTACAGTAATGTATCTTTTAAGTGTATACTGCTATATTATTGTGGTTTTAACTGGCATTTGCCCCATAACTAGTGATATTAACCATCCTTCATGCTCTTAATGGTCATTCACACATCCCAGGGTCATCAGGTAGTCAGGTTTTTGTGTGTACTTTGTCCACAGCCTGTAATTTCCATCTGCAGAAGGATGGTTCCAAAGAGCTTACTTAGCAATCACAGAAGCAGAAATACTCCAAAAAAACTTTAAAATTGGCTTGTCAATTTCTGCAAAAAAAAAAAAAAAAGGGGGGGGGGGAGGGTGTGCTTCTCCTGAACTCTGACTGCTACTGGATTTAATTTATAGCTCAGTTTTGGAAGAACTTTGTCAATTCAACAATATTAAGCCTTCTAATCCATGAACATGGTGAGTCTGTCCATTTATTTAGATCTTCTTCAACTTCTCCCAGAAATATGTCATTTTTAGTGTACAGGTCTTACACGTCAGTTAAATTTATCACTAAACATTTGATGTTTTATGCTATTGTAAGTGGTTTTAAAATTACTTTCCCAATTATTCATTGCTAGTATATATAAACACAACTGACTTTTTAAATATTGACCTTAGATTCTCAGACCTTGCTTTTAGAGTTTCCTAAGTATAGAATTGTGTTGTCTATGCATAATGATAATTTTACATATTTCTTTCCAATCTGCATACCTTTTGAATCTTCTTCATATCTTATTGCACTAGCTGGGATTTCTAGTTCAATGAAAAACAGAAGTTCCATTTTCCTGACCTTAGGGGAAAAAACTGTTTTTCATCAATACTGATTTTAACCCTGAATTCTTCATAAATACTCTTTATCAGGATGACATTCCCTTCTATTCCTGGTTTACTAAGTCTTTATAATGAAAGGGTATTGAATTTTTTCAAATGCTGAAATAAATATAATGTGATAATCATTCAGCTTTTCTCCTTTACTATATTAATAAGATGAATAACACTGATTGTTTAATGTTAAACCAATTTTGTATTCCTGAGATGAACACTATTTGATCATGACTTATTATCCTTTTAATACACTTCTATTTCATGTATTTTGTCCAGTTTTGTAGTTGTTTACAATGAGAGTTCAAATCCAGAACCAGTTACTCCCATATGGCTGGAAATACACCCACAAGTAAGCATTAACTTTAAGCCATGGTAAACTGCGAGGAAAGTCTAGCAGTTACCAAAGTAGGTGATGGTAAGAAAAAAGCCGTGTAAGATCCCACAAATCCTATTTCTCATTTTTTTCTCTGTCTGTTCTTGAAATAAGATATATACACGTGACCTAGTCCAACTCCAGTCAGAAAATATTTATTAAGCCTCTACTTAATAACAATTAACCCACAAACTGAAATAAAACATACTCAACTCCTGCTTCTTTAAAAGTTTCCAAGTTATAACCAAAGAGACAGCTACAAGGTTCGTTACCAATGAATGCCTGTTAAATTAAAATGCATGAGTAACATTTGGAGAGACACGTATTCAAACCTAAAAGAAAATCAAAATCCTGCATTATACTGCTTAATATAGACATGTCATCATGCAATGCTAAGACAAATATCAGAAGTATCATTGCTTTCTTGAAAGTTACATTGCCTATCTTAAGAAAATCAAAACTAGTAAGTCAGGGGAGGGTATAGCTCAGTGGTAGAGTCCGTGCTTAGTATGCACAAGGGTCCTGGGTTCAATCCCCAGTACCTCCATATAAATAAATAAACAAACAAACAAATTACCTCCTCCCCCCCCAAAAAATAAATAATTATGCCTTAGAAGAAAAAATATAGTATTATTTTAATCTGTAAAAATGGTTAGCAAACTATTTCAAGTGCACAGATACGTATGCATTAAATAGCTTTAAAATTAATAGCAGAAAGAGAAAATACATATAATATAATGAATAACTTCCAAAGGTCTTTTTCCTTTTTTCATTTACAGAGACCTTGGGGCTTCAGGCAGACAGAAGGCAGGCTGCCAGTGTCAATTCACACTTAAGCAGAACTTTTGCCAATGAAAACTGAAACACCTGTATGAATTAACTAAATTGTTCCCATTTTCAACAATGAAAGGAAATTAAAAGCATTACTGAATGTCACTGACTTGGCTCATCTGAAAGGAAATAACGTAGATAACACAGCTAATTTTAAATTATCAGCCGATACAACATAAATGGCTCTCTAAAACAGTATTAGTCATTTTTGCTATGACTCATTCAGGTTTCCTGAAATGTGAGGATAGACTATCGCAGGAACAGCATGACATAATGACAATGTTAAAAAAAAAAAGTATTCCTTTTAGGACAATCTTCTGACATTGCTGAATCAAAACATTTTCCCAACATACCTCACATATATTTCAACAAGCTACACCAACCTGAAAACACTGGCAAGAATCCTTCCAAAAAAGAGAGTTCACCATTGTTTTAGTAAACTTTAGGACAGCTGAACAAACGTGAAGGAAATTCAGGACCGATAAGCCATTCATTTGTTAATTCAGTAAGTATTTATCAAATGTCCAATAACTGTGGTTCCTATCCCTCCAAGTGCTCACAATACTCTGGTAGGTGTGGTAAGATTTCGACTGTACTTGCTCTTCTATTAACAGAGGAAGAACCTCACAGCTTCAACAGTACAGAAATCGAGACCCTGGCCACCACGCTGCAGCCAGAGCAGGGAAATGGATGCCCAGCGAGGAAGGAGATGCTGCTGCTTTCCTGGCTACTCCCTTCTCTCCCACATCGACAGCCAAAAACAGGTCTTATCCAATTAGGAATTCCTATTCCTTGTAAATAGTAATGCTCCCCTACACCCTAGTGACCAGATAACCTGACTCACCACTGAATGCCACGGGTGCACCAGTCTCTACCTACTCCGAAATATTTTCATCTACATTCTGTAATTTGATCCTGAAAACAAATCTTCAGTGCCAAGGGAGGGATACACCATTCCTTCCCTCATTTTACAGAAGATGTATTTTAAACAGGAGGTTATCCTTACCACCTGGTAAGATACACCGGTAGTACACTGGGGAATAGTACTCCCCAAATTTCAGAACTAAGTCCTGCTCCGGGTTCTAGTGTACTTCAGTCATTCCCATATTCTGCACAGGTTTCTTGAGCAACAACTGTGAGCACAGTACTGGTGCACTGTAGTAGGCCTTAGAGAAAACCCAGAGAAGAACAGAGACCAGACTTTAAAACTGGGAGTTTATAGTCTTATGGGAAAGATAAGACATATACATAAATAATCACAATAAGCCCAAATTTGATACTTGTTAAAAGAAAGTTCAGAAGCAGGTAGTACCTAAAAGTGGTCCCCCTTGCCTCAACTGCTCCTTTGGAGTCAGACACGTTATAAATAAAAGATATTTATGTACAAGATATATCATTATATAGGATAGAAACTTCAGTGAAATTCTTCATTGAAACCAGGGGTCACTTCTAATGCACCTTATTACCCATTTCAGAATCACGCACAAAGAAGGGTTAAGAGGAAGGACTGATAAGGGCTGATTTGGGTTTTTCTGCTGTATTCTGTATGCTTCCTTTAGGATTAAAAAAAGGAATGGATGGTGCACAGCCCAAAGGATGCATGTGGCTCCGAAAAGCCCTCCTCTCACTTGTAAGTTCCTTGCCTTACTTCTTACCAATTAAAGATTTACTTGGGATTAGAAGTAGAAGAGTGAGGCCTGGCACTAGGAAGCACTGTCACCGAACAGCTTTCCTGCAAAAAGAGATCAGTCCGCAGGCCAGTTCTGCTTTGGAAGAGCTGGAGGAGGAGAGCAGGAGAATTATGTATGAGAAAGGCCCGGGGCGGTGGAGGGGGGGTACAAAACCCGAGTTCACGAGCTTCACTGCAGCTAGGCGGGATGAGTGACCTACCAGCAGAGGTTACCTGAGTTAATTATTTCACAAGTACCTCACTGTACAGAGGAGTAAGAACAGGAAAAGAAATTTTTTAAAAAATCAGAAAAGAAGTAAGGTTAAGGAAAGGAATAAACATATCCCACCCAGAAGAAACAATTTTTTAAAAAATAACTGCTTAAAGAGTATTTTAATGTGTTTTCAGGATGACTGCAGAGAACGCAAACACAATAAACTCCTCACGAGGCCCATCCCAAGAAGATGTAACAGCTGACCATCCTCCCCATGAGAGGCCTGCAGGAACACCTCCTGTCATACACTGCATCCTGTTGCCGCAGTCATCAGAAGAAACCCAAGCATCCTGGTCATCATTTATCATACAGATTCTAGGTGACTGTCCCCAACCAGCTCTGCACTTCCCTGCACTGACTCCAGCTCCCCACCGTTCCAGACCCTCTGTGCCCTTTCCTGTGTCTCATGTCGGGAAGACCCATGTTCAACACCACCTCCACTGAGATCTTCCCCCTACCATCTTGCCAAAAACAGCCATGCCCAACCCATTCTCACCCCCTTACACTATTCTCCTGAGCACGTCTATTAAATATCCATTTCTTTGTCTATTGTGAATTTCCCCCACAAGAATGCAAGTTGATGTAAAATCCAAGAGGGAAAAGACTGTTTACTGCTGTATCTCCAACAACCAGCACAGTGCCTGGTGCATGCTAAGCACTCAACCAACATCAGCTGAATGAATAAGTAGGATGTACATAATAATTTTTTAAGTATATCTTTTAAAAAATGCTTAACACTTTACTTGTCAAATTCCTTATAGCACAGGTAACAAATAATTAGGGACATTCTACACAGTTACCGAAACACACGTATGCTATAACGCAAAACAGCAGATTTCTAAGGGTACTGAAGTGGGAAAATGAAACAGGCAACCAAGGACTTAAGAGATTAGCATCCAACCAGTTCCAAAACTGTATGTAGAAAACAGTAATTTGCAAAGTTGATTATTACACTACAAAGTAAGCAAGCTTTTCTTTCTACCAGATAAGAGTACTTTGTTCTTGCCTTATCTGAAAAATACCAAAAGAAGAAAACACCAGAATTCTAACTTGATTCCTAACTACGGTAATAAAAATGCCTTTGAGAAGATGATATATCTTAAGCAACTTGTGTTCATTAAAGACATGTCTTATCTTCTTGTTATCCCTTAAGCTAAAAAGATACTGACTGACCCCTTGCTTTGTGAGTTTTCTCTTCTCCAAAAGCCTTCTTTGATTGGGAATCCTCAAACATCTGTTACTCTGTCTTTCCTTTACACTCCAACTGTGGTTTTCATCTATCAACTTTATTTTCCTTTATTTTCCCATTCCTTCTGTATTTCTCTGTAGTGAGGTGACTACCCAGCTATTCCACTGAAACCATCCCAGAGATCAGCAGAGCATTCCCTGAACCATCACCACTGCCCTCCTCCTGACCGCTCACCATTGTGGAAATCTGACAAGCAGCCCACGCTCTCAACACTGCCTCTGATTCTATCACCCATGCTCTCCCAGGTCTGCTCCTCCCTCTCTGACGTCCTCTTCCTTATCTCATCGGTGTAGCATTATCCTCAATTTCAGAAGAAAGAGGTACACACTCTACTGGGTTTGGAGTGAAGATTCAAACTCTTGATCTGTCACTTCATTTATTCTTTCAACAAGTATTTATTTAGTGCCTGTTATGCGCAACACATTGGACCGGTACCTGGGATCAATGAACAAGAAATATTTGCTCACTGCCCTCAAATTCAAGCAAGTACAAAGCAAAATGCTTGTATCTAAATAAGCAGCAAGATATATGCAGCCTGGAAACTAAAATGATGAGTTTTATTTTTTTTTCTCTTTAATTTCCTTAGGTGGCAGTGTTTCAACATGAGCAATCTGAGGCAAGAACACAGCAGAAGCAAAATAACTTACAAGGAAAAAAAAGAAATGAAACGGAAAGGAAAAAGACATTACTCACTGATGTAAATGCCAGCAGCTCCTCTTCAGTTAACTTATGCACTGGGTTATTCTTTTGGAAATTTGTGCTTTAAATTAAAAGAAAAAAAAGCAAATTAATCCCAGAATGCATGTTGTAATGAATGAAGTATGATTTTTAAAAAGTATAATTTTTAAAATTTAAAAAATTTTATATATTTTGAAAGCACATATTTCAATATTAATGTACCATATACAAATGTAGAGATGAGAGTGCCAAAGATAAACACAAAAAAGTAATAAAATGCTAACAAATAAGCTGTGGCTGGTGCACTAATGTCAATGTAACTTCTTTTATAAGGAAAAATGAAATCCAATCTGTGCTACTCCACAAAGAAAATAAAAAGAATTACTATGGCACTGACTCCTATTTATTAAATTTAAACAAAGAAAATTTACTATAACCATGTAACAGGCAAAGATTAAGAGGTTGTCACAGAGGCAGAACAATGGAAATTCGTAGATCCTGCTGATTCAAGTATGACTTGGCCAAATCATTTTGTATAAGAACCACACGCTAACCGATTGCACAACTGGAGCTTCTTGGTCGAATCATTTTGGAAAACAACTGAGCACTGTTTTGTAAAGTGAGCGTGCACATATCCTAACTTCAGTAATCCCAGCCTAGTACGGAGGCCAGAGAAATTCTTAAACAGGTGTACCAGAAGTATACACAAATACCCATAGTAATATGGTGTATAATAGGAAAAACCTGTTAATAATTCAAATGTCCAAAAAAGAAAGTAATAAACTGTAAAGTATTCACCCAATGAAAAGCTATACTGCAAAGTAAACTGCTCCTACGTATAACAACGTGGATGAAACACAACAGTGAAAGAAGAAAGCAAATCACAGAAGACTACATATTGTAAGACAGCATTTTTTATAAAGCTCAAAAAGAAACAAGATGAAGCAACTGACTTAAAGGCATAAAAGACATGTGAGTAAACATATTTTCTCAAAAGCCAAGAAAATGGCAAAACGCAAAACTCGGGACAGTGATTACATTTTAAAGAGAGGCAAGAGGACAGATGGGAAAGAAGCACAGACTGAGCTCATGGTATCTGCAATCTTCTAGGTCTTAAGTTGGGTGGGGGGTTCATTTTATTATTACGCTATGTAACTTACATTTATATGTTACACTAATTATTTTGTATGTAAATATTCCTCATATTAAGAATGAAAAGAAAGTACCACCTCACAAAATAGTACCATGTCCTTGAAATTTTCAATGTTGTTGGAGGATTTTATAATAAGCATAAAATGTTCACATAATAATGGTTAAATGAACATATTTTTACTGTTGGTAAAAAAAAAGAGTGGAAGGGAAGAATTATGAAATCATTTTATGTTGTACACCTGAAATTAATACAATGCTATATCTCAATTTTATCTCAATTAAAAACACATACATACACACAATGCATGCACATACATACTTAGACATTACTGGTTTGACTACACAAAGGAATTATGTATCAATTGGCAAGATGAGCCAATTAACCCCTAAGGTCCTTTCAGTTCTAAGACATGATTCCGATAAGTGAACAAAGTAAATAGATAAGTAGAATAAAAGTCACTCTACAATAAGAACCTCATCCAAAATAGATCAACATTCAACTCTCACATACAAAATTCCAATCCTAACTTCACTGCATAAAGTATATAAAGTGAAATGCTACAGGCTCATTACAAATAATTATGATACAGTAACTCTAACAGGCCACCACAATTCACCATGATTTACTGACTTAGGCTTAGCAGGTATTCCTCTGCAATCTGAAAGTCAGACTGTTCATTCAAAAGGAATTACCATCCCCACTCCAGTTGTCTGAATTACTGAAGGATCACTGTACTTTAAGAAATTCCTCCCCACAATTACTTTACATAAAAGCAATCAGGTATACTGATATATGAGACATGGGACAAGTTCTAGCATGGGGTCTTCAGGTAAAATCAAACTCAAGCAGGAGGCCAGTGAAGAGCAAGAATGAAAGAAAAGGAGCATGAAGCTAGCCCCATGGTCTGGCCAATCCATGATCTGTAAGAATTCACCCTATGTCTCCTTTCCAAACAACCCAGCTTCCCACAATGTCCAAGTCTCCTCTTCATAGGGGCTAATAACCATGGAGATCAGACAGAGATCAGGCAGTATCACAAAACCACTGTTTACAACCCACATAGTAACTCAGTGCACGCGGATCATCAATTCATTGATGTTTTAATCCAGAGGTTTACAAATTGCAGCAGATGCTCCAAGATTCAGAATATAATCAAGTAGTTTCTACCAAACAATGAAGATTTAAATTGCCCATGAAATACATTCAACACTTTTTAACTGTTCTATGTATTGAGATACTACCAAGATCATATTTGGGGACAAAAATAGTATTTGAAGACAAGCATTTTCTAGGTTTTTAGTCCTCTCTCAACTATGAAGTCTAACTGAATATAGCTAAACTTCAACTGAGAGAATGACTAGGAAAACATATATTTGGTTTGATTTAGTTTTCTGATGAGTTGACAATGATGAATTTGCCAAATTATTTTAAGAAATAGCATAAAGGAAAACAGAATTTGAGTCAGTAAAATCTGGATTCAAGCCCTAATTGCTGCACTATAATTCTGAGTGAGTCATTTAGTCATTTGAACCCTGATTTCCCACCTGAAAAGTGACAAAAACAAGAACTTCTAAGATTGTTAGAACATTAATGAGGGCTAATGTGAAAGCACGTGGTATAATTCTGAGCACATAATATTGCTTGCAACTGGTTGCTGTTTATATCATTTACATACTAAGTATCATGAACGAAACAAGTAATTTTTCAGAAGTAAGCATAAATTCTGTCACTGGAATCAAATAATGTGATAGGACAAATGAGCTGGATTTAGAAACAGAATTCTATATGTGTGATCCTTTTTAATCTAACAAAAGAGGACTGTAGAAGCGAATTTAACTTTTGTATAAATAAAAGACTACTGTTAGTGTAAGGAAGATAAAAGCCTATGAGGTGAACACAAAAAGATAAATTCTACTGAGTTAGAAGACAATTTTTTAATAAATGTTCCCTTTCTTAAATTGCTTATTCCTAATTTAACCAGTCTCAATACTGTAACTTTGTGAAACATCCTATTTTGAAAATTGCTAAATCTCCAGATGGGAAATGGGATTTTACGTATTCTAAAAGAACCATGTTAATTAATTACAAAGGTAAAAAGAATAACTTTACATTGGAGAAGCCTGTGTAATCATGTGATCAAAGTTAACATCAACAGTAGTGGAACAAATCTTAATTGTGTTCTACCTGCTGGGAGGCAATAAGAACCACAAAACCTTACTTGTCTGATACCCCTGCTAATGATGTCGAATGTGAATCTAATTATATATATATATTTACATATTCTTTTTATCAGACAAACTCAAACTGAGAGAAACTATACCGAATAACTGGCTTATAAATTTCAAAAGTGTCAAGATCATGAAAGTCAAGCAAAAATGAAGAACTATTCTAGATTGACAGAAACTGAAGCTATATGACAACTAAACGTGACACATATGTTCTAGACTGGATCCTGTGCTATAAAGGAAATTATTGGGACAACTGGCAAAACTTGAAGGAGGTCTGAATATTAAATGATCGCAAAGTGTGGAAGTTAATTTCCTAATTTTGATAGCTGTATTATGGCTATGTACAAAAATTTCTTGTTTGTTGAAAATACACACTATTCAAGGGTGATAGAGTATCATATTGGCAGATTATTCTCGAAAGTTCTTCGCAATGCCTTGCTCTTGCAACTGTTTTCCAAATTTGAAACTATTTCAAAATTGAAAAATAAAACAAAATAAAATGAAAAACTATTTCTACCACACACAAGGTTCTACTGTATTAAAAAATAATTCTATCATTTGAATGTAAATATCCTTAAAGGCCAAAACAGTCACCAATCCTAAATATTTCATTGAGTCTATTCCTAGCTAAGGCTAACCAAAAAAATTTTGTTTATGAGGGAAAAGAGAAGAATAATATACCAACTTACAAGGGATTTCTGAGATTCTTAATTTCGAATCCTTTAATTGGTTGCACAACTATTCTTGATCTTCATAAGCCATTATGAGATTCCCTATTCATCCAGAACTCTCAGGACCTGCTTGAGCAAGGATTTTCACAACACAAGACAACCAGTATGCAAGGAGTTCAAAGCAGCCAAGTAAGTCATTACTTACCAGACTCCAAGGATAACAGCAAGCTCTTCAGCACACAGGTCGGGCATCTGAAACTGTTCGCTATCTGCTAACTTTATCTCATTTAGAACAGTATCATCACTGAGCTCAAGATTCTGGTGGAATATCAAAGAAAATATTCAAAACAAAAATTAAATTTGATTCATTTAACAGACTATATGCAACAGATTGCTAGGAAGGATAACTTATCTTTCTGTTTAAGATTTTACAATGTCTATATATGGTTCATAGGCTGCTTCTTGTGAAACACGTATCTGTGGACAATTTGCTGTGCAGAAATGGAGAACATGCCATCTATACCTCAGGAATGCACTGACAACATCAATATCAGGGAATATCAGCTATCACTGGGGAGGGTATAGCTCAGTGGTAGAGTGCATGCCTATCATGCACGAGGTCTTGGGTTCAGTCACCAGTACTTCCATCAAAAAAATAAATAAGTAAACCTAATTACCTCCCCCTGCAATAAATTAAAATAAGTAAATAATAAATACATAAATAAATAAAATAATAGGGAATATCAGCTATCATTGATTGAGCCTAGTATGCAAAAGTCCCTTTTACTGATGCATCAGGATTCAAAACAAATCGTTCTACTCTGCTTTTAAATCTTAATCCAAAACCTCAATTCCCAACTCCATTTCTCATCAAGATCTAGAATAGGCAAAACAATGAAAAAAGAATAAAACCTGAAGACTTAGAGAACTTGATAAAGTACTTAATTTCAAGAATTACTACAAAGCCAAGACAGTGTGCTACTGGCAACAAAGACAGACATCTAGATGAAAGAAACAGAAAGTAGTCCAAATTTTAAACCCATATTATATGGTCAGTTGATTTCAACAAGGCGCCTAGCTGCTTCAACAGAGGAAAGTCTTTTCAATAAATGGTGTTAGAACAACTGGATATCCATTTGGGGGAAAAGTGGCCCTCCACCCTTATCTCATACTGTACACAAAAATTAAATCAAAATTGATCACAGACCTTAATGTGGAAGCGAATACTAAAAAACTTCCAGGAAAAAAATCATAGGAGAAAAAGCTTTGCAACTTTGGGATAGGCAGACTATCCTTAATCAGGACACCAAAAACCTGAACCATCAAAGAAAAACTTAATACAGTGGACTTCATCAAATTAAAAACTTCTGCTCTTTGAAGACATCATTAAGGAAATGAAAAGCCAACCTCTAAACTCAGAGAACATGTTCACAAAACAAAGATCTGAAAAAAGGTTTGTATTCAGAATATGGAATTACAACTTAATAATGAGAAGATAAACAACACAATATAAAAATGGACAAAAGATATGTACAGACACTTCATAAAAGAATGGCCAATAAGCACAGAAAAAGATTCTCAAAACAGTAGTTAACAGGGAAATACCAATTAAAATTAGAATTAACTAGTACACACACTTTAGATAAAATTTAAAAGACTGATAATAGTAAATATTGACAAGGATCTGGAACAATTAGAACTTTAATATATTTCTGGGTAAAATGCAAAATGGTACAACCACAGAAAACAGATTGCTAGTTTCTTACAATAGCTATCAGTTCCACTCCTAAATAGTTACCCATGAGAAACAAAGACATGTATGTAAGTGTTCACAGCAGTTTTATCTGTAACAGCCCCAAACTGGAAACAATCTAAATGTCTGTCAACAGGTAAACAGATTAAAAAGAAAAATTATGCTATCTCCATTTAATGGAATTCTAATCAGCAAGAAAAAGGAAGGACTGACACATGCAACCACATAGATATATCTCAAAAACAACATGCTGAGCAAAAGAGGCCAGATACAGAAGAGTACATACTGTATGGTTCCATTCACATGAAATTCTAGAAAAGGCAAACTATCTATAGTCACAGAAAGCAGATCACTGACTGTTTAGGACCAGAAGGGGTGGGGGATTAATTGCAAAGGGTAGGATGGAACTTTCTAGGGTAAGGAAATGTATCCTGATTGTAATGGTTGGGTGTATGTATTTGCCAAACTCATCAAATTGTATGATTAAAATGGGTCAATTTTTCTGTGTATAAGTTACATCTCAATAAAATAGACTTAAAAAAATGACTCATCAAAAACAGTAAAATCACAATGAGATACACGACACATACACTCACAAGAATAGCGAAAAATTTTTAAACTGATCACACCAAGCACTGGCAATGATGTAGAGCAATTGTGCTCTCATATATTGAGGGTGGAAATGTAAAATGGTACAACCACTTTGGGAAACAGTTGGCAGTTTCTCAACAAGCTAAAATCACACTTACCACACAGCCTAACCATTCCATTCCTTGGCATTTACCCATGATAATTAAAAACATAAGCCGCGTGAAGACTTACACATAAGTGTTCCAAGCAACTTTATTTATAATAGCCAAAAACTCTAAATGGCTCAATGGTCTACCAACAGACAAATTGTGTCTACCAAACAACACACTGTGGCTTATCCATACAACGAAATAATACTCAGCAATAAACAGGAGCTAACTGTTAGAATCAAAATATAGATGAATCTCAAAACACTATGCTAAGTGAAAGAACACAGACACAGAAGAGTGATACTATATGATTCCATTTACTTAAAATTCTAGAAAAAACAGCTGTAATCTGTGACAGAAAGCAGACCAGTGGGAGGGAAAGTGACCGACTGCAAAGTAGTATGAGTGGACTTTTTGACATAATGGAAATGCTTCTATATTTTTATAACAGTGGTGGTTACATGAACCTATTTGTGAAAACACTTAAAATAGGTAATTTTATTTTATGTAAATTATTCCTCAATAACCTTGATCTAAGTTTTTTTTCTCTTATTCAATAAAAGTAGCTAAAACTAGGAAGACTTTGGATGGAGGTGGGCAGAGCCTCCCAGCCTTCCCCTTCAGAAGGCTAGAAACTGTCTATGGCTAAGAGGACAACCTCTTAACTGATAATCTCCTAACTGCTAAGCAGTTAACCTGCCCAAATCATAGTCTAAAGGAACAACTCCCCTTGTCCATCCTCAGATTCATCCTAACTGGAGACCTAGCTCTATCTATAAGGTTTTGAGAAGAGTACAGCAACCTCCAAAAACTTCGGATGGCAGGAACACAGAACTTTAGGCTCAGGATCCACTGAAAAAGTGCCTCTTCCTCCCTGACCAGCACAACTTCAAACAGCAGGGCTAGCAGGTACACAGCGCACCCTGGTGGCCAACTTTTTTCTAAACAGGCCTTTCATAATTTTAAATTAGAGCTACATGGTATATAATTTTAAATCATCTAATAGCCACACTTTAAAAAGCAAAATAATAATAATAATAATAATAATAATAATAATAATAATAATAATAATAATAATAATAATAATAAAATAATTTAACCTAATACATCAAGAATATTATCGTTGTAACACGTATCAATATAAAATTATTAATTAAGATACTATACATTCGTTTTTTCGTACAGAGTTCATGAAATCCTGTCCATACTGGACAGTTCAGCTGTAAAGGATCCAAAACTCTCACCTTTTCACATCCTGATGGGGGAGTGTATCGACCTGCCTACTAATATCCAATGTTTAATAACACATTTGCAAAGCACTTTTACAGATCTAATCTGATCCTCTAAGAATGTGTGATGTGGGAAAGGCAAATGAGGAAACAGAATATAGTAACTTTCCCAGGTTGTCACCCAGGCTAGACAATAAAGATGTGACAGGGACCCAAGTGTCATAGCCTGGGAATCCCTCCTCTCCCCCACAGAAGACCTGAGACAGGTCAGCATTATCAACAAGGTACTATTTACTTGTCAGATACAAACTGGTGATCAAAACAGGTTTGATCTCCATTCAAGAGTCTCTACATTCCATAAGTTTAAAAGGGAATAATCACCAGTGGTATTAAATGTTTACTAAACACTAATGCTGAAATATTTATGAAATTTTCTCTGAGTTTCAGATTTTTCTTAATTTGGAATGTTCTAATAAGTTACTTAGCATTTTTATCAACACATAGGAAAAACTGTACCAATCTTTCCCTCTTGACTTTTATTAAAATAAAAAACTATTGTGATAAAAAAAGGTGCTCTATGTTCCTATTCAGCTCTTTTTGAAATTAAAATGTCTGCTGCAGTATCTACTTACCTATCTGTTCTACAAGCCCCAAACTGCTGTTCTACTTTCGTTCCATTCCAACCTCCTAACATTCTACTGAATCAAGAAATTAGCTACAGTCCTTCTCACCTCGTCTAGCAATGCCTGTGATATTGTTATCATGTATCCATCATAGATCTGTTTCTCCTTTTAGTGTTGCCCTTGCTGTGTAATAAATACTGTACCTAGACCATCAAATGAAAGCCTGAAACTACACAAGCGTGGACTTTTGGACAGACTTAGATTTTGCACTTAACTTTTTACAATCTTACAGTAGAGACCAGTCACATAAGACACACATCTGGATTGTCTTATGTTACTGAATTTTTCTTGTCTAAATATCCTTGACATTTCAGTTGTCAAAAATGAAAACTGGTATTTCAGATCTGTTTTCTGAAATTTTTTAAGCTAAAATCACATGCAAGAATTGACTTTGAAGCTACTTATTTTGACACTCTTTAGGTCTTAGGTCTATATAAAAGCAGCAAACCAACGAGCACTGCATTTGGGATATTTAGTTTTATCTTTAGTTAAACACCACCCAGTTGTATTCTTTACACCATCTAATGTATGATACACTAAGGTAGAATGTATAATTTTGCAATCTTTATTTCCCTTTGCATTCACTTTAAGCATCTTAATAAATTGCTGTATTGTGCTTAAGGTAGAAAGAAGAAAAAGAAAAAAGAAAATGAGCACATAATTTATTTCCAATTGGTGGGACACACCACATTCAGCTTTTAATGTATGTTTCTTATCAGTGATGCTGATCAGGTGTTTGTGTTTTCTGTGACTATACAATTTTAATTTACTCTCCCTCCTCACACCACGTCCCCATGATCAAACAATAAAGAACAGAGACTGTGCCTTTGGCACGTTGGGGTTGCTCATAATTGTTGGCTTATTAAATCCTGAAGTCTAATAGCCTTAGGCTGTGTAATTCCTCATTAATAACAGATTAAAAATCTAGGAAGGCCCAAAGGGAAACATGTTCCTCACTGGCAATAAAATTACTGTATTTCCTCAACTCTAAGATATACATTTCCACATTGTATCACTTCTAATCAGGATATATTTCATAATCACTGTAATTGGTATAATAGTGTTCCTTTTCTCCTAAAGAGTAGTTATTAAACAGATGGTGTGTTTTATAATCTAATAGAATCTTTGACATAAGGAAATATGGTATGTAACTAACCAAGCAAATCAATCTTCCATCCCTGAGTACCTACCCATACTTACATCACACAATTTATACTTTCCACCTTGAATTAATGAAGATCATAAGATTATTTGAATGTATTTTATTTCAAATATGAGAGATGACATAATTTCTGTATTAAACTGTACATCATTTTTATACAGTCCCTGTAATATCATCGTATCCTGTTTATGAGCACAGGAGATAGTTTTCAGTAGGAGAAAAAAAAAACAATTAACAACAATGAATTACTGAATTAAATGCTTGGACTCCAGGAATAAATCTCTTTTCATTGATGCTGTTCTATGGCCTAAAAACCAGGCTTCTGACAGTTAATCTAAGACGTAGGGAGGGACTTGGATTACATCAAAAGCTGAAGGAGGAGGTCTGGTGCCTATAAGGAAGAAATGGAGGAGGGAAGCAGGTATCAACAGTTCCCTGACCTGCATCAACACGGCAGCACGAATGCTCGTTCAGCTATGGCTCTCCAACTTCAGGAGGTACAGGCTGTGCCTTAAGCAGTCTTATCCCTGAGTTTCTCCACCTTTCCTTCCATCCTTCCTTCCTTCTCCTCCTAGAATCAATAGCTGCCCCCTTCCCCTGTCCCCCTGAAGTGATCACAAAAGCAAACAACAGAGAACCTGGAAAGAGCCCAGGAAGTACATAATACCTCATCACAGGCCTCCTCCGGACTCCCTACTGCCGCTGCTCTTTTTCCCCATCTCCCCAGCCCCGGCCCTTGGCGCTATGCTCAGTACAGAACAGAATGCTGCTGTTCTATGCACCACATAAATTTGTTTGCAGGCTTTGGAATGAAGAGCAGCAAAACATGGGCTTTAAGGGGAGTAACCTCAACCAAAGAACCAGCAAAAATGCTGGTTTGGGGTCTCTGGGATAAGAAACTATAAATGCTAATTGCCTCCATGAAAGTGGATGGAAAGGCCTATGGGTAGGTAAATTGACCAAGAGCCATAAATTTAAGCTACAAGAAAATGTATTAGTCAAGCCAAGAAAACATACTAAGGCAGCAACTAGCCTAGTAATGACAGTAACTAAAGGCAGACCAGAAAACTGGTAAGAAAAAAAAAAAAGGAATTCTGATCATCTGTTTACATATTTTGAAGAAGCCCAAGAAATTTCAAGTCTCTTAATGTTCAAAAATATCAACAGAAGGCAAAAAAAATGGTAGCTGCTAGAAAAATTAATCTCTACTCAGTCTGCCTTTTGGATTTTTTTCCAAGGCCATAATACGCAACATTATTAATTCATACTTACTGAAGTCTAGAAAAACAACATTTTATTTCTATTTAAGGGTAAAAACAGTTTAAACATGGGTTCTGTTTGGGGGTTTTTCTTTGCCCCCAGCCACCTTGTAAAAGCTCAGGAAGGGTCCAAAGAAGCCTCTTCCCACCCCATCCAACGTTTCTATGAAACTCACCCATGGAAACCGTTAGATCTGCATACTAATTTAAATAACCTATGATCCTACTCACCTTGGTTAAATGTTCCTGAGGAGTGGGTGCTGGACTGAATTCACAATTTGAAAAGACATCTCCTTCCCTTCTTACATCTAGAATAAGTTGTGCCACATAATTTTCCTGGAAACGTGTCCTTTTTCCCAAAGCACCTGAAAACATATATATTAAATTATATCTATTAACTTGTCAATCAGATCTACTGTACAATCATAAAGAGTAGCATTTTCAGAGTGCTTTAGAATTTATAAGGTGTTTTTCCCATTTCAAGTAAAAGAATGAAGCCCAGTGATGACTTTAAAGTGCCTTTTTATAAAATTACAGAGCCAGTAAACTATAGGGCCAGCACTCAAACCCGGGACTTCTGCCACTAGATCCCACTAGAAATATTATCATCTCCGTGTAACAGACAAACAAATGTAAGTTCTGAAGGGTAGTCACTTGCTCAAGATCACAAGTTTTCAGTGTCAGAGCCAGAGTTTACAGTCAGGGACTTTAGGTTCTAAATCCCACAGTCTTTCTATTACACTATCTAGCTCCACATAAGACCAACTTTTTTTTTTCATTTTGTATCTGAAAGAACTTGCAGAACGGCATTAAGTGAAGCAAGAGCTCTGACATCTATTCTCTGGTGAGAGATTACAAAGACCCTTGATTACAAAGACCAGTCTAAGGAGTCTGGATTTTATCCTGCAGTGAGTCTGGCTCTACGTAATACAGCAACCTTTTAAACATGCTGTACCAAAAATAGCTATTGAGATGGTCTAACACAGCTTACTTTTTTCTAGTAAGGCTACAGCTGAATGGAAAAAAATACTAATCTGATTTTCATTTTATATTTGTGAGCACACCTATATTTTTAACTTGGACAAAAAACAGGAAGAACTAGCTAGTAAATACACCAACAGCTAAAGCTGACTATACAGGGTACTATGCTATTAGTTTTTTAACTTATCAAAAAAAAAAAAAGTCTCTTAAGACCAAAACATTTAAAAACATCATCTCTGAAACTAACCTCACAATTTATAGTACATATCACTATATGCTCAAATATAAGACTCCAATTCACACATGGCCATTGTTCCAAAAGTTGTACGTTGGATATTTAATAATTTTCCCCACACAAATAATGTAATA
Organism: Vicugna pacos; assembly: GCF_048564905.1. NCBI lineage: Eukaryota > Metazoa > Chordata > Mammalia > Artiodactyla > Camelidae > Vicugna > Vicugna pacos. The sequence continues at coordinate 38,582,280 of NC_133001.1, forward strand.
AAAGGTGGCCAAGATCCCAGATGAGGTCACAAAGCATAATTATCTCATAATATAGCTGAAGGACTTTACTGACAGGACTAGCTCAATAAGCAGAGTTTGGGGACTAAGAACGAGCCTTAGAGATCACTGAGGCCTAGCCTCCGGAGGGTCAGTGACAAACAGCATCAATCACTTCAACAGTCACAGAGCCCAGGTTCAACAGGTACAAGTGGTGTGACCAGTTGACGATGTCTGACTTTCATTAACGTCTTCAATGTTGAATGCCAATTATATTGTGAGACTAGGGACAGAGCAATACATTAAAAGAAAACCAATGCTTCTTATTTGATATTCAGAAGAAACACAGATTTTAGGAAAAATTCTGTAATTTATTTATTCTTCCAAAAAATATTTATTGAGTGCCTACTGTCTGCCAGATAGTGTTCTAAGACAATAAAGAAACATCGAAACAAAATGGTTCAAAATTTCTGTTCTTAAGGAATACAAAAAAGACAGGATGGAAGCCATAGTGGGTATTTACAAGAAAGGGCAATGTAGAGAGGCCAGACTAAACTTGAGAATCAGGAGGGGCCTTGGGAGGCCCACATCCACAACCAAATGGGCAAAGTTCATTTGTGTACTGCCATATATTACTAACATGTGTCTTACGGAATTAGAAAATAAATGGGCATCTTCAGGAAGAAAGAAAATACAAAATTTCATTTTTGTTCTAAAACTATGAACTCTAAAAATAAAAATTTCAAATCCATTTTTGTAAAGCAGAGAACATAGAAAATCAAATACAGCCAAACTGCCAATATACATATTAGTTTTACCATAAAAATAAGTCAATTATTTACAAAAGGTAAAAAAAATCTTACCTGCCAAATCAATTTGTAATCGGCTGATGTCTTTAGCAATATCGAACTGATCTTTAGCTTTTTTATATTCATAATAATATAAAAATACATATGCACATTCCAGATGGAACTGAATAGCCAAATATCGACCTGAATCATCTACAAACAGATTCTCTAGTTTCATCACTGCAAGACAAAAGATGAAACATTAAAATCTCTGATAATAATAATAAGTATATATATATATGTATGTATGTTCATGTATAACTGAAAAATTGTGCTCTACACTGGAATTTGACACAACATTGTAAAATGACTATAACTCAATAAAAAATGTTTAAAAAAAAGAATAAAAATGTATTAATAAGTAAAATGTTGGGTCCATAATACGTGAAGTGTATATACTACACAGTTCCTGCTCTTACAGAATTTCAAATCTGGAAGATAAGGAACACATATAACAATAGTATACAGCAAGCATTCTCTGAGCACTTATATGTTCCACGCTTGAAGCTAAGGGTATTACATACATTATCTCCTTTATTCCACACAATCCTAGGAGATATGATTCATGACCCTGCTGTTTCTTATTTTAGAGTTCTTCTCTTAATCATGATATAAAAAAATATGGTAACACAAGGTGATAAGACAATGTACCAAATGAATCCGCAAAGATTTAAACAATATGAAAATCTAATGGAGAGGAGATCTATTTACAGTTTTCCACATAAAGAATGTCGAAATTCTCCCTTAAAAGAAGAAACAGATATATATCCATATATATCTAAGACAATATGAGTATCAAATAGAGAATGAGTAAGTATTGGTTTAGCAGTCAGATTCTAATTTATTTCTCTAAATACCTGAGATGAAAAGATGGGAGGGTAACAGCCTAGTAACATGGTAACTGAAATGAGATGACTGTCAATACTAATTACATATACAAAAGGGGTTACTTGGCATTCACCAAGGAGGTATCCAGCAGGTCACTTCATCCATCCCTCCATAACATCCCTGCCAAACTATTCCTCACAAATGATGCCAGTGACAAGGTCAGTATTTCCTAAAGCAGTTCACAAGAATGAAAGCATAATGAATGAAGGGATGATACACTTACACTGTTCAAAGATTGAGAATCAGTTTTCTATCATTTAAGCTGAAAGGGAAGTGATATTGACTGCACGCCTCCTCTGCTTAGCACTGGGGGTTTTACATGTTGTGTTAATTCTCACAGGGCTGATATTAACCCCATTTAATTCACTAGAAAACTGAGCTTGGACAGCTTATTGACTAGTCACCTCAGTTTGACTAGTTATATGGCAAAGCCAGAATTTGAATTCAAACTTGTTGGGAAAAGGGGAGGAGGGAGTTGGCAGAGGAAGGACAAAGGTGTTGAGACGATGTTACAAAACCTAATCTACTTTATCACCTCATAATCTGAGAGAAACCTATAGCTACGAAACAGACATTCTTTGTCTCACTGTGAACTGAAATTAAAATGAAAGAAAGAGAACGTTTTTCTATATACTACCAGGCTTTAATGAAGAGACTAAATCAATATGTACATATCTTACTTCAAAAGGCAGATGGGCATCCAAATGTGAACTTCTCACTGTGAAAATCCTTCCACAGATTTCCTCCATGCAAACCAAACTCAAGAAAAGCTGGATCTGATGATACTCAATACTATCAGTGAGCACTTCTTCTTTTTAGAGTTTCTTTTCTTCTGTCTGCCCATTTTTCCTGAGTATCTAGCCATCACTTGCAGAAATATAACCTCCTATGATCTTAGCACAATTCGCAAGTGACAATGACAGTAATCTTCTCTAAAGGTTCTGGATGCAAACATATATTAAGGGATGTGATGCTGGGCCAAGGTTTTTTAACATCCTCTCTCAAATATCACAAAATGGTCATTTCTGTATTTAAGGAGATCTGCTATGTTGTGATTGCTCATAAAGGTCTAAAGAAGACTGTCAAATTTAAACTGTTCTGATAACATGTAAGTCACATAAATGCCCAAGGCCAGATGTCTGTATCTCTCTTCCCTTCTACCTACCACTTACCTACCTACCGCACATATATGTAAGTATACGTGTGTGTGTGTGAATCTGTGTGTGAATATATACTTATACACACACACACATATTAGTACAATTAGTTTTGATCTTGTACTTCAGTGCTTTTTCTGCATTTCTTATGTGTTCAAGGTCAAAGATTGTCAGAAAAGTCAGGAGATAGATACTAATTTTTTTTTTTAAGAATTAGTTTAATCTTTAGATTCTAACAGCATGACTGATTACTCTCTCAACAACACTTTTAAGAAGTTGGATTTAAAATTTTTAATATATTTTTGGGTTAATGATTGTGCAGGAAACAAAATAAGGAATACTCAAAGAGCAAAAACTAAAGGAAAACTACAACCTTAGGAATTAAGCACATATTCTGCCGTATTCTGCCCTGAAGCTACCTACCAAACCCTTGGGGACCTTAAAATCCTATTCTGATGGCTGCAAGGAGCACTGAAGACAAAAGATGAGGCCTGGACCCTAAAATCTGAAGTACAGGATTGCTCAATTTCTTAAATATATAGGATATTCATGAACAAAACTGATCAAATATGCCCTAGCTAAAGCCATTTAGCTGATTTCCATGGCTCTTCAGATAACAACAAAATTCCTAAGCACGCCCTCTCATGTCCTACCCAGTCCTGGACCTCCATCTCCCACACTGTCCTCTCTGCTCCAATCACAATGACCTTACTTCAGATTCTCAGACCATCTCGCTCATGCCACACAGCCTTTAATGGTTCACATAGGCACTTTCTTCTGGCATCAAAGTCTCCAAAGTCAGCTGTGTATCAAGACTAACTTGTTGCTCACTTACAAGATACTGCTTATCTTCACTTATTATAGGCCCCAAATCCCTTATCTGCAACACTGAGATCAAATAAATCCCTGCAAACCTAAAGTGTATTTGCAGTTTTTTTTAGGGGTAAAAGATCTGAACTGACCTCATTTGGCAGCAAAATTTGACATGAACGGTTGGGTAGAACTAGCCCTCCAGAAGGTAGCAAAGGATAGAGGAAATAAGAGTGCAAGTAAGATAAGGAATATAAGCTTTTGCTGCTTAGGGGAACCTGGGGCTCCTGTTCGCTTCAGCTAATTTTTAAAGCCTACCTTCTAGGATTAAAATATGGCAGAAGATTGAAAATAGTCCAAAGGTCTCACATCTATCAACAGAAGACCAGGTGAATAAACTATAAAACACTCATATACTGGAATACTAGACAGTTGTTAAAGCAAAATGATCTTCAGGATATATTAAGTAAAGCAAAGTGTCAGTGTGTGCATATATCTCTGTGTATATTATATTTTGTAAATGTTAAAAAAAAAAAGGAAAGGAGAAAACCAAAAGGCAAAAACACTAGAAAAATAAACCAAGAATTAATAAAACCATTAGCTAATAAAGGGAAAGAGAGAGAAGAGAGTAAAAGGGAAACAGAGATGGATGGAAAACTTCTTGAACAGCCCTTGTTACAGAGTTTTGGCTCTGGAATCATGTAATTGCTTTATATATTCCAAAAATAAATCAAGAAGAAAAAAGCAATACCTAAAAATTGAAAACTAATGGAAAAATAAAATTCTAACTATATAACAAGTTACTGACAAGGGAAAGAATTATTTCAATTGTCTTTAAAACATTTTGACTTAGAGCACAGTACACATCCTTAATGTAATATATTCTAAGGGCAAATAGAGCAGGAAAGAAAGAACAGAGCTTTATTCAATTGTCTTATTATAAGTAGGAATGCTGGCATTGTTTTGAAACTTTTATATACACAATAAAGCAAGTAAGTAATTATGTTTATACTGTTAGGAATAAGATTTTCAGTTTAAGAAAATAAGGAGATATATATATGAAATTAAAGATACTGACACACTGAAAGGTTAAATTTTAATTGGAGCTCCTTGATCAAGGTCAGGGACTTGGCAAGCAGTTTGCTGGATCCTGGTCTAAATGGGGATTCAACCAGCATGTTTGCCAGGAGCAAAGCCTCCAAAAGGGCCTCAGTGGAGTGCACGCCTAAGTTGGAGACATGAGTTATGCTTTCCCCAAACCAGAACTAGTGACTTGACCAAAGACTCAGCCAGCATGTTTGCAAGATCCAGGGCTCACTCAGGGGGTTTGCTGAGGCTGGGGATCAGTCAGAGACTAGAGCATGTTTGCTGGGGCTGGGGTCTGACTCAACAGGTGTGCTCAACAGGGCCAGGGATTTAACCAATAGATTCAGGTCAATGATGAAGTCCTGTGCTCTGTCAGGTCAGGGCCAAGGGAGCAGACTGCACGGTAGAGGCTAGAGTTGAAGAGACAGTCTGCATGGCTGGGAGATTGATTACACACAGGAAGACTGTACAAGTTCTTATAATGAGGTTAATGGGGAGCTTGATTTTTCACTGTCAAAGAAGGGAGTTACAAATTTGGAAGAGAGAAGACTAAAATAAACCCTGTGATACTGAACTGGAATTGGAAATGATGTAAATCCATGGTTTTTAATACATACAGAAATAGACACAGACGTACACAAGTACTTATATATACACATATTCATACTTTCTAGCTATGTCTGTTGAAAGACTTTAAAAGGAACCAGAGCTCCTTGGAGTAATTACTGATTCCAGGGCTGGAGCAAGTAAACACAAAATGAGGCTAAAACATCTTCTTATGTCAGAAAATAAAGTGCTCAAAGATATGTGGAAAGAGCACAGAAGCCAATTTGAACAAACTCCCACTGGCCAAATCTGGGATAATCTGATCATCAATATAATTAGAGTAACAAATAATAATCTACTGAATGAATTAGGAATCTGTGAGCTCATACTAATATCAATTTATAAATGCATAATTTTAAAGTTTAGTGTGGAATAGGAGATTTACACAGTCTCTATGTACATCACCATAAAACACTAATTAATTATAAAAAATAAAAATCAAAAACTGGAAGCAACCCAAATTTCCATCAACAGATGAATGGACAAACTGGTATTTCCATATGATGGAACACTACTCAGCAATCAAAAGGAATGAACTATTGTTATATGTCACAATATGGATGAGTCAAAATAATTATGCTGAGTGAAAGAAGCCAGGTCCCCTGCCAAAAAAAACCCCAAAAAAGACAGAGAGAGAGAGTAGACTGTATGAATCCATTTTTATAAAATTCTAGGAAATGGAAATTTATATATAGTGACAGAAGGCAAACCAGTGCTGGCCTGAAGAGGCCACAAGGAAGCTTTTGAGGGCAAAGTATATGTTCATTATTTCAACTGTGATGGTTTCATGGGTGTAAACATACACCCAAGCTTTACAAATTGGACTTTGTAAGTATGGTTAGTTTAGTGTATGTTAATTATATCTCAATAAAAAAAGTTGTTTTTGAAATAAAAATACAAATAAAGAGAAAATGGATAACTCTGTAGTAAAGAAGACTCACAAAAACCACCTTAATCAAGTGACCAAAGTATCACCAGTAATGGGATAAATTGAAATCATATGCCATCTGCTAGGATGCAATGAGAAAGATACAGCATGACTTCTGTGACAGTCCTGGATTGAAAGAGACTAAACCTAACACTTGATTCTGGACTGGATCATTTTGCTATAAAGGACATTTTGGGGATGACTGGCAAATCTTGAATGGCAGTAATTAAATGTGAGTAATGTTATCAATGTTAATTTCCTAACATTGATGGTTATATAGGAAAATGTCTTCGTAGGAAAAACACCCTAAAATATGCAAGAGTGATGGGGCATCAAGTCAGCAACTTATTCTTAAATGATTTCAGAAAGAGAAAAAGTCCTTTGTACCATATTTGCAATTTTTCTAAAGGTTTATGTTTTTTAAAAAAACAGTCCAAAATATTAGCAATTAAAGAAAAACAACTAAGAACATACCATGCCTTTCCTACGAAATTAAAATTTAATGCTATCACATAGCCCTGGTTGATGAGAATGAGTTCTTGTTTACAAAAGAATTCTCGGGGAAAAAACAAAAAGAAGAAATGACTGAATTATAAAATCACTAGATAAGTACTTAAGGTTAATAGACAGATTGCACTCTCAGAGCCAAATGCAGCCCAGTCGCCTAGGTAAAATGCCAACCAAATGGCAACTTCATAAGACCCTGAACAGTTGGATGGAGGGTGTCCATCATAAGCCATGAAGACCAGGGAGACACACACACAGACAGGAAAGGGCCGGCCAACTCTAACTCACTTCCTCTAAAAAAAAATCCTCTTCTCCCTGAACTCCATCTTCCCAAGCTCGTTTCCTAATGTTGCCCCCTCTGATTTTTCCATCCTTTTCCTGCCTCTTTCCCCATTTCAACTATTTCTTCCATCTTATAATTTTAATCAGAATCTACTGAGTTATTATGTATCTCTGGAATTGTGCTAGGTCCTACAGAAAAGTTCAAGCCCTACTCTTCCCTAAAAAGGAGATGGGGGAGAAGCAGCAGGGAGAGAAGACACATGTGGCCAGGGGCTGCTACACTGGACAGCACAACTCTAGCTAGCAGTTGCAAGTGACAGAATAGAAGGTTTTTTTAATTACCAAAAGGAAGTAATTTGTAACCGACCTAAACAATGGAATGGGCTCCCTCTCAAAGTAATCTCAAGAAAGCCCAAGGAAAGAGGAGATAACTTTTCTGGACACAATTTTCCAACAGACTCCAGCATTAGGATGAGTGGGAAGCTGGCCTACAAAGAATCACATTATTTTACACCTGGAAAGGATTCAAAGATCATCTTTACACAGAAGGAAACCTTGATTGGAAGTCAGACAAGTTCCCTAAAGTCATGCAGGGTGTCAGAGGCAGAGCAGAGACTGAAAGTCAGATCTTAAAACACTATGTTCTGTTACCTATCTTGATTGGGACAATTTCACAAGTGTATACATATGTAAAATGTCACCAATTGTACACTTTAAATATGAGTCTTACTGCAGGTTAACTACACTTCAAAAAAGCACACAGACCCACTACTATACTTCCCTATGCCAAGTTTTCAGTTCTATCTCATAGAGTTGTTGTAAGGAATAAACTAGTTAACATATTTAAAGACTTAGAACAGTGCTTGGTATAGAGTAAGCACTCCTGAAATGTAAACCGCATTATCACTATTAAGATGTTAGGATTCTGCCCTAATGATCAGTTTGGAGAAATGTAATGAAAAGAAGACTGAGCAGGATTTGGGGTCAGAAACTCCAGATCATAGTTCTTGTTCTTGGACAATCTCTTTGAGTCTCAATTCTCTGTAAAATAAGTGAGTTAGCTGCACAAGATAATCTCTAAAGGGGCTTTCCAAACTAAAGATTTCAGACATGGACTAGGATCAGAGTTGTAGGAATGGAAAAGAAGGATGCATATAGAACCCTTAGGGAAGAATTGATAAGATTTAAGAACTGGCTAGATATGCAGAATGATGGAAAACTATGAACACAAAGGTTTGAGCTTTGGATAACTCAAGTTTAAATAAAAAAAGCATGTTGACCCAACAGACATTTACTTATTATTTTAATAAATTAGTAGGTTCTACATGGAAATGAATATTCATGACCTTCTGGACCAAAATGTCAAAGAGTACATTTAAAATGTATGATAAAACCAAAATCTCTTCTCATGAGGTTTTTTTAATGCTATATTAAAGTGAAATCCCTATAGATTCATATGGATAACTATAATAAGTATATTTAGTATATTTAATGACATTGATTCCAAAGTATTGAATTGATTTAAAAAAATCAATGCATACATCAGTCACCAAGAAACTATCTCTTGAAGAACTATTTCAATGTGGAAACCATCTAAGCCTAGAGTCACAGAGCTGCCTGTAGATGTTACAGTGGAATCTCGGACAAAGCATTTTAACCTGTTTTCTCTTAAACAGTGACTTCTTCATAAGCCCATCTTCAAATATCAAAACCTCAGTATTACATCTCATGCACTAAATGGAACATGTTTTCAGTACCAGATGCCACAATAAATGACTGTATGTCCTTAACCAGTCTTCAGAGAATCATGGTTTCATTAGTATGATATTCAAGAGTGCTTTAAAGTGCACTGAGGAGCAGACTTTTCAAGATTCTAATTCACTCTTTTCATAGATGTGATCAGTCCACCAAAGTTATGCTGACATTCTGATGGGCTCTATTCCACTACACTGCACTGATGTAACATTCCTGGACGAAAACATAAAGATCACAGTTGCTTATGTTTCGTAGACTGAAAAAAAAATCTTGCCAACTTTTTGATGATCCTTCAAGGGCAACATTTCAAATATAATATTCTTCTCTGGATAGTGAGCAATATTTCAGTTGTAACTGACTGCCTGGTCAACATTTGGGTCAAATCCCAGAACATTTTTAAAAATAAAATTGTTTATGAAATGTTGCAGTTTAAGGCTATCTGCAGACTTATTTAGACATAGCCAGAATGGACCAATTTATGACTAGATAAAATGAAAAATGTCGTTAATTAGCCTAGAACAGCAACATAAAAAATTCTTAGTTGCAAGGCATAGCAAATGATATGCTGAAATACACTGCAGAAAAGAACTGAGACCACTTGGGGAATGAGTCACATTTTCCAGATATCCTAGTTAACCATTTCTGTTTAGGAACTAAATTCTACCTCTTGGAATTCTCTCTAAAACACGTCATATGGTTCCTATCTCTTAAAATTGTACATAAAGAAGGGGTTTTTTTCTTTTCTTAATACTTAAGGGTCATCATTATGAATACTAGTCACTGAGATGTGGTAAAGGTGTAGCCATAAATGTAGATTTATGTAATATAGGATAAAGAGAAGAAATATGGCTTTGCCTAAAGCAATTGCATCAACCTTGATTTCCTTTACAAAAAAAGAAAGAAAAACTCCCAATGACACCTTGTTTTTGGTTCATTTACCAATTTTCTCTAAGAGTATAATGAAACATAGAAAACAATATAATATGCTACATAGCATAACGTAATGACCTTTTTACAAAGTTAAATAGTGGGCTGAATCCTGATGCCATCTCCTTGCAAATGCTTTCACTATATTCTGGAAAAATCAACTTATTTTCCCATTAATATCAGTAACATTCAACTCATTCCTGGCTTTTAAAATTTCACCCAGTTTTGATTTGCAGACACACACTACTATATATAAAACAGATAAACAACAAGGTCCTACTGTACAGCACAGGGAACTATACTCAATAGCATGTAGTAACCGATAATGAAAAAGTATATAGATATATGTGTGTATAACTGAATCACCACGCTGTACACCAGAGACTAACACAACATTGTAAATGGGCTGTATTTCAATTAAAAAATCAAATGAAATAAGTAATGGTAAAACACACACACACACACACACACACACACACACACACACACACACAAACTTGACCCAGTTTCATGAACTAGTAGCTTATCCCAACTCCTCCTTCTCCCTTGCACTGTTTGTTTATGGAATGTATCTCACTTCATTTTAAAAATATGAGATGGCATGAATGGGGGAAGATTTAGTCTACACATTTTTCATGTTACTAAAAATAGAAAGTAGACAATGATGTCTGCTAAATTGGGCATCAGGTCTTAATTTTCTCCAAGTCTCACCTCATATTTCACTTTGAAGAGAACTCCACACCTAGGCGATGCCATTATGAGAAGATTCAAGGTCTCATATGGTATCTGGGTAGGATTAATTTTTTCATAACTTCTGCAATATTTCGCTTTTTGAAAAACTCTTGTATAGAAGTTAACTCTGATAAAAACTGCTATCGAGATCAAGGCTAAATAAAGGGAGTTCTGCAACTTCTCCCTTAAAAAGTGAATGTAGAAAAGGCTCAATAAATGTTGGCTATCACTATTCAACAAATATGTAATATTTATTATTTTCTAGGCACTTTGCTAAGCAGAAACAAGTGAAAAGTCAGCCCTCAAGGAGCTCAAAACCTAGAGAGTTGCTACAGTCCTAATGAAAATATAGGAAAATACAGATGGTTCAATAGCCTAAATATGCTCATAAAAGTCTTTTGTAATCCAAAAAGCATTAAGCTAAAGACTTTTGCAGGAAAAAGAAATATTGCTTTTTGGGGGAGGGTCTAGCTCAGTGGTGGAGCACATGCTTAGCATGCACTAGGTCCTGGGTTCAATCCCCAGTACCTCCATTAAAAAACACATATATACATATATGTAGTTTTTCAGTTCTGTTACTTCATTGTATCATTGTAGATGTACTGAAATATCACTGCATAGAAAAGCAAACTAACATTTAATAAAGCAATCTGCTACCATATGTCAGATTTAAATCTCATAGCAGAACAAATATTCTTTTACATATACAAGGTTTAAGCTCACAACATATATATATATATTTATGTACAAATCTGATCTAATAAACCCTTGCTTGTTCCACAGCCATACATTATCTAAAATCCTGAACAAATATAAACTAAGTCCAGGTATAAACAACAGAAATGAATCAATTATACTGACTGAATAATATTTTCCTTACTTATTCATTTTAAATCATGCATAGATGTTCATTTTATCTAAGATTAACATGTGTATATGTATTTCTGTCTTAGATCAAAATAAAACTTGAGAAACTAGTTTCTAGCTTAGTAATATATTACTGCACAAATTAATGTCCTGTCTAGTGTATTGTGACCTAGCTTGTTACTATACAGATGTATCTTCAAAGGAAACAGACTCTAGAAACGTACAGGAGCTTCAAGTACACACCCCTCCCCACACACACACACACCCCCACACACGAGCTACCTTACACCTTCATGCGTGTGCTTCCTCAATCAAGCGCAGATCACTGCTTCTCCACCCACAGTGATGCTAACCACCCCCCAACCCTATACACACATGTGCACACATATACACAATGACTCCATACTCCCACCATGTGAAAGCAACACAGCCTTTGGAAACAGGTACACCTAACATCAGATCCCTTCTCTGAAACTCAGAAGTTCATTTCCAAATCTAAGTTCATTTGTGTTCTGTATTCCTTCACTGCAAAAGAACTTGTTTTTGTTTTGTTTGGCAACTTTTCCCAGAAATAGTCATTCTGAAATCCCAGGGAAATCGAAGTATCCAAGCTTTCTTCCCTTTCTCAAAATGCTTCCCTAAAAAACATAAGGGGTATCTGCAGCAAAGGCATTTTACATGGGTGTGTGGTTTATGATTATTTGGCAAATTTTACTTTTATATTCTAGGCACAATTCTATATGTACATTATATATTACAGTAAAAAATAAAACAAAATGCAAACATGCCTCTCTACCCAATGTCCTCCTCAGTAAAATGTATTTTCTACCAAAAGTTAAAAAAAATCTGAATCCTTTCTTCATGTACTCAATAGGGTATAAGATAATTTCCTATTCTGCATGTAACAATTTACTCCAGTTCAAATTAGTTACGAATTTGTTTTAATAAAGGGAGTTTACATTTGTTTCTAATGAGGCTTCTTGTATTCAAGAACAGAGAAAATACTTAAATACCTTCAAGTAATCTGTGATAAAATCATGGTGACCTGCATAGAACAAATCACTCTTTTTAAGTAGGTAATATAAATAACAGTGATTGCCTTTTTAAAAATTTAAAGACAAAAAAGAAATCCTATAATCTGACATCCTAATCATTTGTGATATTCCAAATCCAGAAAGAATGGAGAAAAAAAGAAACCACCTCAAACAAAAAGTTACAATCAGCTGTCAAGGAATAAATTTAAAAGGAATGTCTCAGCTAAGAAAATAGAAAGGCGCTACATGATCGCAGCAAACAAAACCTGCTACATACCCTGACCAACACAGTCTTCCGCAAGGGCAAAAAGCTTAGGAGAACGTTCCTCAAGCAACTGCTGGTGAATATTCACACATCTCAAAGTCCACCACGGCAAGCTCTAGAAAAGAAAAATACCCAGCTGAAATAAAAGGACCTTTGGGAAAAAAAATTTTACATTAATTCAAATCAATTTTTAGAATTCTTTTTTACACTTGTGAGATCAAATTTTTTCTTCAATAAACTTACCTATCAATGCTATGACATCAGAAATAAAATCCAAGGTCACTGCTTGTGTCTTCCCCAGGAATAACACCTCTCCTCTGTCCTTTCAAAGCCTTTATTTGTAGCCAGCTGGGATTCCTGATACCATTTTGAACTTAACATTTCCTCCTCTCAGATGTTGATGCAATCATCCCACTCTGCTGTGGCACTCTACCAGCACCATAATCCAACACCAACAATTCCAGGAGGCCTCTCACAAGAAACTCCTGTGGGATGTTTTTTTCCCTCTTCTCACCTTCCAGCACTTTCTCTGTACCTCCCCTTTGCAAACACATTTCATCGTATTCGTGTATGTCATCCCTAGCCTGCAATGTTGTCTGCCATCCATCCGACAAGATGAGAAACCCAGTCTTACTCATCTCTGTATCCTCGAAGCAATGCATGTTGTGCAAACTACAAGGTAAGAAATATCTCACATTCAGATATTGCCTACACTGGGAAGATCTTGTCCACACCCCCTTCCATGAAGCCTTCTCCCACCAGGAGGGCACACACTGGTCTCTCACTTTTCTGAACTTGTACACTGTGCCTAGAAGTTAGCACCACACCAGAGAGCTCTTGGTTTTCAGGTGTGTCACTACCTGGTCCGTATATTTCTGAGGGTAGAGACTGCATTTTATACATTGTTTTAACTACTGCACAGACTGAGAACACAATAGCTTTTTCTCTGATGTTTATTCTTACTTATCAACACATCCTTATTTAAAAAAATAATAAACCCAACAACAACGACAACAGGCCAATACAGAAGGATACACCTTGAAGATACAAGTCTCTTCTGCCTCAGCACCATCCTCCTTCCCCAGAAAAATCCAAGACAGAGGTTGGTATTCTTCTGGATCTTCGTCCATGCACATGCATGTGTGTGTGCAAGTAATAGTACTGAATATTTTTGATAGGCTCATTAAAGTACAAAGTATGATCATGCATTAAATCACCTAAATTAATTACAACTAAGTTACTTTGAATTCTATTACACGAAGGTATGAGAAATTAATTGTCCTGTTTTTTACAAAAGCAATACCCACTAATAGGAGATCATGCTTAATCATCAAAAGCATTTTCTTTTCTTTTTCACTTGAACTTAATTTCTCCATCTGATTAAGGGGTAAAATTGCCTGCCTCCCTTCTAAACTGCTACACAACGATGCAATCACAAGTGAATTTTGACTCTATGACAAAAGCCTTTCTAATTATTAACGCTGTTTCCTCAGTCTATGTAAGGAAAGGTAGAATTATCTAATAGAAAGATGTTTTGCATCATTTTAATTTAATTCTCTGAGGCGTTGCCTCATTTTCATTCTTTTCCTATCACTCGGCTAATGAAGTCAGTCTACATTTCAATTAGCTGTCCCCTATCTGCTGTCAGCAGTGAGTGAGTCAGAGTTGGCAGCATACTCTTCCCTTTTCTAGACATGGGAATTTAGACAGAGCCGGTCAGAGAGACTACCCTTTTAAGAGAACATACACAGAAGATGCTCAACTCTTAAAAACCAGACCTATAAACTAACTCCTAACCCCAAATCTTCTACGGGAGAAGGGCAAGTGTGACACAGATAAAGAAAGCTCAGTCTATTTTCTACTAGAAAATAAAAGTGCCTTGTTCTATTCGCCAAGAATTGCTTAATAGAAAATTTGAGGCATTAATAAAAAAGGAACTTGAAGCCTTGCTTTAGACAGTTCCTAGATTCTGTCTCCTGATTACAGCACTTAATACAGAACGCTCCGATTGAGAAGTCACACAAGTCAGTAACCTCCCAGAAGGCAGGGAGCTTAATGTACTCAAAAGAAACTCAATAAATGTTTGCCGAGTTATTCCACTATATAAGTAGGGAAACTGATATTCAGAGAAATTCACTAGCCTAAGGTGACACAGTTGGTAAGTGGCTAAGCCAGACAAATTCTGGCCTGATTCCAAAGCCAAGACTATTTTCATTCAACATTTACATTATTACCAATACTAGTCTATACACTTCACAGGTTAGGGGGTAGGGGACAATCATCTTCCTGATACATTCCTTAGGAGTCAGTCTATTCAAAATTAATTTAAAAGGTTAAGATTAACTTGGATAAGTGTGTGACACTTCTTTATCATTTTATTCTCATTTATCAAAGAAGTCTTTTTTTTCTTACTTAATTTTATTTTTTTCAAAGAAGTCACTTTTAATCATCATCATATTGAGAATGATATATTAAAGACCCAAAGGGAAAAAAAAAAGTAACGTTTCAACTGAAAGACAAGGTTTCAGCACAGAACGATCTCTGCATGCTGATGTAGAACAAGAAAATAGGATTTTAAGCAGATGTCGAAAGTTCTTAAGCATCTGCCAAGAAATTCAGGTAACTAATTTCTCCAACCCTACCAGGTATCACATCCACATCCAGTATTTAACATGTTTATTTGTTCTCCTGAGCTGTTGCTAGTACATGTACCTTTTCCCAAATGATGCTTAACGTACTTGCTGATGAAAGTTTTCCACGAACAAAACTTCAGACTGTATCGCTAACTCATTAATGACCATCAGTCTCACTAGAAAGAAAATAATCCATTTGGCAGCCTCATGCCTTGGTGATACTTTCTTAGAGACAAGTACTACTCAGTCTATAAGATTATTTAACTCAGATCAATTTGGAAAACATTTTTTCACTGAAGCTAACATCACTAAAAAAAAAATCAAGGATAAGGCCTTCTACCTGCTAGGATATATTGAAACCGATCCATTAAAAACACTTCTGGTACAACTGATTCCAAGCCCTCTGGCTCTCAGGAGAGTTGCCAAAAGAGGTATGATTCCCTTCTTACCTCTTCTGTGTCTAAACATACTGCTTAGGAAAGTAAGCCTTTATACGGTACAGATCAAGGCCAGTTTGCCCACAGAAATACTGTGTTCCTTAAACTTTTTCAGCTAACACTTGTAAATTAGGAGAGTTCACAAAACATTTAGATTCACTATTTCTGGAAATTTGAGGTCTTCAGGCCCAAGCTGCAGCCGTCAGAACAGGAGTCAGACAGCTACAGCCTGTGGGCCAAATCCAGCATGCCACCTGTCTACCTACAGCCTGAGAACCAAGAGTGGTGCTTACATTTTAAATCACTGCAAAACAAACAAATAAACAAACAAACAAACGGAAAATATTTTGTGGCATGTGAAAAGTATATGAAATGTAAATTTCGGTGTCCCTAAATAAAGCTTCATTGGTACACAGGCACACCCATTCATTTACATTCCACCCTCAGCTGCTCTCACAGTACAAGGCAGAGTTGAACAGTTAATTGCACAGAGCCTGCACACTGCACAGCCGACAATCTTCACTAATCCTCAAAGACTTTCCTTGCATCTCTCTTGTGGTTTCTGTCCCCTCCCACTGCGTACTAGCTTCTGTGAGTATGGGTGCTTTTCTCACTAATTTATATGGGCCCTAAAGACACCATATGACAGATATGCTCTTCTAAATCCAAACCACATCATGAAACAAAGTAGGATGTGAGCCAAGAAACAGTAACTAAGATGCACAGCAAGTGCTTTATTTCTGGCTATTACTCAGCATCCCTACAGGAATTTCATAAAAGACTCTGAAGGATGTTTTTAAACCTATGTGTATTATTCAGAGAATGAACATTTACACATGTGCACACATACATACAACACATATACAATCCTATTAAAGAGGCTTGGTGTCTCATTTTATATTAGATGAATCTCTGGAGGAGTGACAGTTTTTGCTTATTTTCATCAGATTTTAAAATTAAATATCTAAAGAAGACTTAGAAAACAAATATACCAAGACACTGTCAGCATCACATCTAAAGTTTGAGGCTAATCAGCACAAGAGACACACCTGAGTATGAATCTCCTGCTCCTTTTCTTCCCTTACCTGAATAGCTGTCAGTTTATGTCTTACAGTTACTAGGATAATTCGTGCTAACAACAGCAGTATGGGCTTCGAGGTCAGGCTGTAGATCGATTCACCATCTAGAACGAGCAGACTCAGAACAACTGCATCCAGTCCTCTGACCTGGAAAAAAAATTTGAAGCTAAAATGATATAACTTAACAAAATATTAATTTTTATGTATCTTACAAGATACATACTTTCCAGTTAATCAGCTTTGAAACAGGCACTGGCCTGTTACAGAGCAACTGGCACTGGACCAACACAGCATCATGAATGCTCTTAGCAATCTACAATTCCAGCCTGCCCTGACACATGGCCACCCATCCGCTCGCACTTTAGAGGAGCAGGGTAATCAAGAAAGCACTACTACTGAAGAGGCATGATGACTTCATAGATTTACATACAACAGAAAGTAATCAAAGTGATCACTTTGAGATGAGAAATATGACTACCTGTTTTAGCACAAATTTAGATTATTATCTTCTGAATGAAATCCCTGAAGATAAACAAATGATTTAACAGGACAACAAGTAACAAATTATACAAAGAGATTGTCCATGATATACTACTTGAGTAGCATTATCTCTGAAGATCAAAGCCAGGGGTTGGTTACTAAACCTCCTACTCTTCAACTCTAAGTTCTCTGGAAACAGCATCAGTAAGGCAAATAATAAATAAATGAGTGAATGCATGAATCAACAAATAAATAAATTTTTCTTCCTAGAGTTAACTTGCATCATCATCATTAAAAAATTAAATAGTTTTCTATCTCCTGCTTAGACAAAGCAGCCTCTGCCTAACGCTGTGCTGACTTCTAAATGTGCTTCCAGAGGTTTTGGGAAATGGCTCATTTCTAAAGAGGACTGATTAATTAAATTAAAACAGACAAAACAAAGGTTATATCTCCCTGAGGGAACAATTCCCCAGTCAAGAGAGCACAGACATATAAAAATATCTATCAGAACAGTGAAAAAAAAAGTCACTGGAAGCTTGAGATAAATTTAATGCAAAAAACCAGATTACTAGGAGATCAACTTTTGTGTGTAAGAGGTGACCTACTCAGACATGGACCCTCAGTGCTATTGTGCTGAGGCTGGTTAGCACCAGAGGCCGGAAAACTGCTAAAAGTGCCAATGCCGCAAGTCAGAGGCAGGGAAAATTAATTCGGCTTCGGTGCCTATACTCCATGACCATAAAGTATATTCACAAATATCTGTGCTTCACAAGAACTAAGAAACATAAATCAGCACAGGAGAATGACAGCTAGAAAATTCTGATGTGCCACTCCCTAGTTTAAAAACTTCAACTCCCTGTATCTTCCATATTCTCAGATTACTGGCAAAGCATATAAATTGAATAATCATCTCAAAAACAACCTGATATTACTCAGGAGAGCTGAACATGCATACACCCTAGAGCACAGCAACTCCACTCTCAGATACACGCACCACAGCAAAGCTTCCCCGTGCTGGGAAGGGTTTACAAGGGTGTCAAAATAATGATCCCCTCAGTCCTTGGGGTGCCCAACTACAGCCTGGGCACCAGAAGAAACAGCCTTCTCCACTTAGCGTACTACACCAAACAAACAGTACCCTTCTTAAGTAGGATGTGCTTGGAACTCTTGCAAGTGACTCCCATAGGATGCGTTCCCAACAGCATTGTACATAGTATATTGCAAAAAATGGAAATAACTCATCTGGCCATCAAGAGTAAAATGGATACATAAATTGTGGTATATTCATACAGTTGGAATACTATACAAGAGTAAAAAATGAGTAATTGTATAACTGCAAAAATATACCACTGAGCAAAAGCAAGTCACAGAAGAGACCAGCTCAAAGGCTCTCCCCAGTCCAGGCCCCCGATGGCCACTGTGATTGCAGAGGGACTAAACATCAGGGGAACGGCAGTCAGGAAGCCCTGCTCTACAACACTGATGTCGGAAGCCAGGGAACTGATTTAGCTGACCAGGGAAAGCCTAATCCTAAAAATGTAATGGGAAAGTACATCTCCAGGTAAGTGATGCATATGTTTTTAAGTGCCAAAATCTTAGGGATTTTATTTTAACCACTGTGGATGAAAATTTCTGTAAAATACAGATTAAATTCCCTTCTTAGACATAAGATACGGAAGAGCTTTTAACCTTTCAATAATGATTTAGGGCCAGCATTATGAATCTCAGTTTTTCTCTTACAATATAACATCATGACTCAGTAAACTGACATGCACAGAAGTAACTGTTACGGCTTCAGATTATGGCTGCCTCTGTGCTTCTATTTCTACCCACCAGTAATTGACTCTTATCTCTAACAACTCATTCTCTGTTCATTTGCTACTTCTAATTCTGAGAAACCTGGGAAGAGTAAACATGTGCCTTTAGCTGCATAAGCTCTGAGTGCTAAGGGGCCCTTTTTTCCAGGCTGAGTGACTGGTAGTTATGCTCCAGTTCTCTGGGGTGTCCGGGTAAACCAGTTACCATACCTCATTTTAGTAGCACGTCATACTCACCAGGCCCTGTGGATATGTTCTCAAACACTCTGGAGGAATTCAAACTGCACACTCTACTGATGACCTACCAATGCAGGTCAATAGTGTATCTTCACATACAGATAATAAGTCATTATTACCATGGAGCAACTCTGCACCAGACACTTTAAGGATATACAAATAAGTGTATTTGTTATATAAAGGAAACTGTCCCTGGGAATTGTTAAACACAGCAGCAAAACTTTCCCGAAACAAAATCAAACAGGTCTCCAGATTGGCTGCTTTGCCACAGCAGATCTTTATGTAACTGTGGTAACACATGCGGCTGCCTGCACTTTCACAAAAAGAGCAGCGATCAGAGCTCCACAGAGTGCAGACTGTCTGAAGAGGGGTCTGAGACCGACAATGGAACTTTTGGAGTTATGTGAAAATCTGATCCATGAATAAGCATTCTTAGTAGGTGTGATACAAGCTATAATGTCATGTTTCTTCCCTACCTACTATTAACTCCCATTTATAGAGAATTGTTCTTAAAGAATAAACAACACAATAATACCTATATTTGACATTTCCAAGAAGCATACCTCACTGAAGTGCTGGAACAAAACAGGTGGCAAAAAATCCTGAGGGTGTAAATCAAGAGGAGGTCCCGTCCAGTTACTCTGAACGAAAAGTTGCAAACTGCTCACACCAAGTAGGAATATCAGCTGTTGTCTGCATATAACAATAGTTAAAGAAAATTTAAGAAAGAACAGTTGAAGAAATAACCATGAAACACTAGCACCGTGTAACCACAAACATACTACTATTTCATTTCCATTTTATTAAAAAAAATGTAAGATATCCACCAACATTTATTGAGATTATCTCAGAGGATTACAAAAAAAATTCTGAAACCTACACAATTTAGGTCTGCAATGTCCAGTATTATCACCATGAACTACATACAGCTCTTATAAATTTAAATTAATTACAGTTAAATAAAATTCCAAATTCAGTCCCTCAGTCACACTGTCCACATTTCAAGTGCTCAACAGCCGAATGTGGTTATATAAAGTTGTTTTCAAATATTTTACTGATCGTGTACTACCAACTGGTAGAACAAAAAATATCCTAGAAGTTTCACTTGAACCTATTTTTTTTTTTCCAGTCCTACTTTGGCTTAAGATAGGAATGGGTAAGCTCATTCTGTAATGGTAGAGATCATAAATATTTTAGGCTTTGCAGGTCACATGTGTTTCGGTTTTTACAATCCTTTAAAAATGGAAGCATCACTCTTAGGCATTTTGGTCTTGACCCACCAGCCATAATTTGCTGACTCCTGGATTAAGACAAAAACAGGGAGGGATTCAACTCTAACAAATAATAGCCAGAGAACATAGACCTTCATGCTGAAGAAAAATGAAAAGCCGTCATCCCCTTCTCCCCATACCCACTAGGCCCTGCCTCAAAGGAAAGATTCTTTAAGGAAAAAAAATCGAACCTACAAGCCTATGGCAGCCAGAACATAACACTCTGGGTACAGCACAACTGAGGGCGGAACAAAGGATGAGCAGCAAACAGGTGAAAAAAGAGCCTGTTTGTAGTCAGAAGTTAGGCAACTTGGGGAAACGGGTGTGCGGAAGACCTTAAAGCCTTCATATAAGCGTCATAACTAAAACTCAAAATCCTTAAGGTGAACAGAGAATCCAGTTTAATTTCAAATACCTCAAAAGGAGGCAACTGAAATGTCTTTTCTCAGCTCTATGTGACAAGCTGGAATTCTGGTCTACTAGTAAGTAATGCATTTGTGTGTACGTGTGTGTTTTCACATGTACCACACAAAGCTAATGGCTATGATACTGCACACCCATCTGACAACAAAATAATAATCAAGAACGACATTGGAGGAATGTAAACTACTAGTAAACCAGAAAAACGAAAATGAACGATACTAATTTTTAAAGTAAAATAAAATGTCTATAGTAACATTCTTTTGTGGACTCCTTAGGGATACAGATTTTGTCTTATTTATCTTCACAACCTCAACACCTAGCCCAATACTTGACTGGTTGAAGAACTAAATGAAGCCATTCCCTAGAAATAATGGTAAAACAAAACTGCATGTGTTTTAAAGATAACAAAACTTGACGTGGTTGCCACAGATGGTAGAGGGAAAAAAAGATATATTAACAAACTTACAACAGTAAAATATAAGCCACTAAAAACTTAGATTACACTGCTGGTAACAATCTGTTATACTTAATCCTATAAAATTACATAAACGTCAATGGAAGAAGGTAACCCAAAGGTTCCATAATAAAAACATTAAAGATAACAATTCAAAACATAGTAAGAGTAGTTACGATTGTCACTCAGCAATCTAGAAATAGCAAAATGGCTAGTGCACACTCTCAAGTTAAAAGGAAATAAGGTCTGAAGTTTTGCCGATGACTAAAATCCATCAGACCTAACCATTTGGGAGTTTAGGTGGTTAACGGCTACCACCCAGTCATATGCCAGTGTTATATATGAAACTCATATCCTACAACACTTTACCTTTTTATTCTGGATGGTCCCCTGGAGAGAAGCTCTTACACAGATTATTCCGTCCATCATGAATACTGACTAAACCTAAAGCCAGGTTTTGAACAACTGCAAAAATCAGTGCCTTACACTCTCAAGGCACTATTAAATGAATTCAGGATCTGTTTCTCTATGAAAATTTCATATAAAATTCTACCTTTTGGTTTTGTCCAAATCTGTTGAGTAATCCAGAAATGTTACTATCTGCTTCTCTAGGTAGTTGTCAATCTTTTCTTCAGTTACCGTTGTTGAATTGAAAATATTTTGAGTCAATGAATTTAAGAATATGGCCTCACAGTTCCCTTCTAGAAGCAATTGCAGGAAAGATCCACTCTCTGTAATATAAAAACATTAAGCCAATAATCCAAAGAACAATTATTTTCATACTGTTAAGGGTGACACTATTATTATTTTAGTATGCCAAAAAATGTATATAATTAGAACCCTTTCTATACATTAATCACAAAACACTGAGCAAATTCCCAACATTATACACACACCATTTCTCCTGAAATCTGGAGCTCATCCATACCATGAGCAGCAAGGCAGATATTAGACCCAAAAATAATACTCATTAGCAAGTATCATCATCCTTCTGCAGGGAATTCAAAGGATTCCTACTGACAACAGAAAAGTTTCCTTAGTCAGAACGTTTCCTTTCACAATCTGGCTCCTCCTACTGCCACTGTACACCCTGATGAAAAGCTGGTTCACTTACTCTTCCACTGATATCCCAAAACACATGCCTGCCTCCACACTTTTACACTTGTGATTTCTCATGGGGAACTCTTCCACTTGTCAGTCTTACTCTTTAATCAAAAATCAGATCAAGATGGACTTTTTCCATAAGACTTTTCCAGACCCAGACTTTAGAAATTACCTCTCTCCCAAAGCACCTACTGTGTATACATACAAACATGGGTACGCGTGTGTGTACCCATATACACATATACAGGGCACTTATATACTGTCCTCAATTGTTATTTCTCTTATATGTTCAACCCAAATCCCACAACCAGATGTGCCTATACCCCACTAGTAAATAAATGTGCCTTTTAATTCTTTATTTCTCCGGTACATGTGCTTTGTTACAAGATTACATCTTTGCTGCCCCGTTTCAGCTTCTGTGCTTACCAGCTTTGTGGCCTTGAATAAATTACTTAACCAATCTGTACTTAAATGTCTTCATCTGCAAAATGAGAATAAAAGTAGTGTCTACCTTACATGTCTATTATAAAAATTAAATGACTGAATAAATGTTAAAGGAGTAGAAAAATGTTATTATTACTGAACTCGGGAGATGAGAAGTTTGGGGTAAAGACATGCAGAGAGCCTTAGGACCACGGCCCCCATGTCAAGGATGCAATAACTCAAAGCCTTAAGGAATCAGCTAGATTTTGGTAAGAAAAAAATAAAACCAGGAGGGATGAAAACTCAGCCGCCGACACCCCTTCTCCACACAGTCCCCACGCTGGCTTAAGTTCCTCCCTGGCAGGTGAACCCCTCTCACCCGAACCGGCGACTCCCTCCTGCTTCCACTGCTGCCGGTCAGTCTCAGTAGAGAAGCCCCTCAGAACTGCCAGCTCCGGGGTCCACAACACCCCAGACATCGCTGCAGCCAAAACAGGTTCCTACAAGGGTCACGCAGGCGTCAATAAAAAACAGTGAAAGGAGGAGTCTCCAATGACGCCGTAGACTAGTGGCGACAGTTCCTGTGAGTACAGCAACAGCCCTAGAACCCCATGTGAGGACACCGGCAGAAGAAGGCGGCCATGACGGCAACGCGGGGAACCCTGGGAAACACACGCACACTCTCTGGCGCCGCTTCCGCCTAGGAGCC
Organism: Vicugna pacos; assembly: GCF_048564905.1. Classification (NCBI taxonomy): domain Eukaryota; kingdom Metazoa; phylum Chordata; class Mammalia; order Artiodactyla; family Camelidae; genus Vicugna; species Vicugna pacos. The sequence goes on from NC_133001.1 coordinate 38,606,036, forward strand.
CAACCCGAGTCTTTGGCACTGAGCATGCCCAATGGGGATGCCCCGCCCCGAGCGGGGAATGGGCAGTGTTTGGAGGGCGGGGCTAACTCGCCCCAGGCGCGCTGCGGGGAGAGGCAGCAACAGTGGAGGGCGTGGAGTCCTCCTTTACCGCCCCGGCGGGGAGACTGGTTAAAATGCTGCTCAAAGCCACAGTCTTGCCTCAACCGTGGTTTAAGTTGAAAGTCCGTGGCTTTGAGTCCTAAAACTTTTTTGGGTCAGAACTCTCTCGACTACTGATGAATGCCTTAGTCCTCCCCGCAAAAGCACGTGGGCCTTTACTGCCAACATTGGGGTACCATTTCAGGGAATTGGAGACCCCGTGGAGTCCGCGAACCCCAGGTTAAGAATCTGGTCAGCAGAGAAGACTTTTTTATTCTTGAATGAATTGAAGAGTAAGAAAGTATCTGGTTTTGACGCTGCCACTACATAAATCAGGAGTGGGTGGGACATCTGGCCCGGCTGCTGGTGCAGAGCAGCTTTTGGAGGCTAGACTGAGCGCTGCAAAAACCTGCCGGCCCTGCGAGGCTGCTGCCCAGCACAAAACTGCGCCTTATTCGCATGTCCTTTAATCTTCGTGGCCCCATACCTAGGCCGAAACCGAGCTCTGAGAGCCGGCCTTGGTGGGGCCTGCACTGGTGAGTATGCCTGCCATACATGATCCAGTAGAAAGCTGCAGGGTGACGCTGACCACACGGGACTCAAAAGGAATCAAGTGCTGTTCTGGCAGAGCCTCCTCCAGGACCAGCTCCAAGGCAGGAAGCTGAATAATTCTTAATTCACTTTTTTCCGTAGCATCCAGAGCCCCTCCAGACTTTGGAAAAGGTGCTCAGCTCACCTCAGCCGCTGCCAGCGGATGCCAAAGGGAGCCAGACTCGAGCTGGAAGGGAAAAACAGATGCTCTGGAATGTTTTCTCACTGAGAAGTAATTGAAAAGTATTTGTGCAGAGAACAGTATTTGATCCGTGGGTCTATATGGTTTTTCAAGCAGAAAATCCAGCGCTGTGGAAACTATTTAGACAGTTGTTAAAGATCAACAGTTGCAGAAACACACTGACCACTACACCAAGTTCCTCATTTGTGTGTAGAGCCCCAATGACCCACAGGGTGAACTTGGATCTTTCACTTTAATTCAAGGTTCATATGTTTTAAATGTGATTTTCGATACCATGATACTAATTAAATCTTCTAATTTCCCTTGAAGCAACATGGACTTAAGTAATAAAAGGGAAAGAAAAAATATAATCTCAATTTTTAAAAATATTGAGTGGAAACTGAGTTGGTGGGTGAGATATGTCCACTTTAGGATCAGTGTAGAGCCTGGCCTGGAAGGTGTGGGGAACCTGGATTGTACTATTTATGAGTCTTTTTATCTTGTGCTGGTCAGATTTCTCAGGGACTCTTTAAAAATCTCCTACCTGGATGGTGTCTGGTTGCCAGAATTCCAGAGCCAAGTGGAGCAAGAAGCCAGGAGTCTCAGAATTCAGGACTCAGTCTGTGTATTGGACCCTCTCCAGACCACCACAGAGGCGGTGGTGGGGAAGCAGTGGTTCTGGATGCCAACTGCCTGACTCAGCTCTGCAGCAGTCTTCTTCATTCTAGCCCCTCCTCCTTCCACCCCATAATCTTCAGTCCCAGAGGCATCTCCTGCTCCCAGTTCTTGAGTCTCTCAGGGATTCTTCAGCAGAGATAAAAGTTGGTCTTAGCTTTCCCATTACATTTTTAGGATTGGGCTTTCCCTGGTCAGCTAAATCAGTTCCCTGGCTTCCAACATAAATGTTGTGGAAGCCATGTGGCTTAACTTCTAGTGGAAATAAAATTTTAAATGGCCCCTGTGTTCAGGAATTATTGAATGTAATACTTTTACCTGATACTTCAGCTATGATTAAGATCCTGGGGCATTGTAAACTTGACTGTCTGGAAGCCAGGGAGAATCATCCTGCCCATAATTCTGAAAGGAATGTTGCCCTTAAAGAGGCCAACAGCACCAAATCTCTGTCATGGTTCAAAGAGATATTTCTCCAAATGGTAACTTAGAAAAACTGGCTAGAGAAACCCAACAGTTAGCCTCAAAAAAGGAAAAACAAGATTGGAAATTCAACAACTGTTGGTTTGATAAAAAGAGAAGCTCTGGTTTGGACCAAATAACTCAAATCCTACAGGAGACTAAAATCCCCACTCCCCACCATTGTGCATGCATTAAACAATTAGTCTACTAACAAAATGATAGCCTTCATGAATCAGTATTGGTGATAATTAAGAAGGCCACAAAAACCGCCTACCTCACTTGTCCCAAGTATAACCCAGGGAAGACTGCTGGTTCTGCTCCCAGACATTTTAAACTGCTTACTGGACCATTTGAGGTCTGGCAAATAGGTTTCATACAACTTCCTCTGCCTAATGAAAATAAATATGGTTTGGTCCTGGTCTGTATGTTTTCATACTGGACCAAATCTTTCCCTTGCAGGCAGGCTACTGCCTCTTCTTTGGCTAAAGTCTTTTGAAAAAGATTATCTGGGAAATTCTTCAAGCTTCATAGTGATCAAGAGACTCATTTTACTGGCCAAGTGCTTCAGCAAGTCTATGCTTCTCGGCCGGTTTTACAACACTTTCACCATGCTTACCACTCTCAATCCTCTGGTTTAGTGAAACACATTAACAGCATTGTTAAGACTCAACTGGCAAAATTTGTAGAGGTCCTCCAAATACCTTGAGCTAAGGCATTGCCATAGGTCCTTCTATCACAAAGGAAAAGATCAATAGATGATTTTGTAATAATTTGAAACTTCTATGAGAAAAATTAAAAATTAAAAGGCCATCTGGAAAAAATACAAATATGATAAAAAATCAACATTCTACCATACAAATAGTTCATTTATATTAAGACATCCTAAGATAATACACAAAAAATGGGGAAAAGGCATGAACCGATCATTGGCAAATACAAATGGCTAATAAATACAATGTTGAAAAAATCCACACTAAAGCATATTTGATGATGATAGGTAAAAATTCCAGATTAAAAGAGTGTAATAGTCAATGCTGGCCAGGGAATGGGAACTTTAATTGAAACTGGAAGTATGAATCAGTAAAACCTCTTTGGAAAGCAACTGGTCATTAAAAATATCAAACCCTTTGACCTAATAATTCTAGGCTTCACCATAAGGAAATAAAAGGTATAGACCATGTTCATTATAGCATTATTTATAATTAGCAAAACAGAAATAACCTAAATGTCCAATAGTAAGGGATTAGTTAAGTACATCCACATTATGCAGCCATTTTCTTTTTTTCTCCCCTCCCCTGGCCACCCCACCACTCTCCCCCCACCATTAATTTTCTTTAATGATAAAAAAGTACATAATGTATTGTTTAAAAGTTGGTAAAATTGTACATACAATATACTAATTGTATAGAAAAGAGAATTATAGAAAATAGACTAGAAGGAAAGATATCAGAAAATTGTTTAATTTCACACTTCATATTTTTTCAGTATTTCCCCAATTTTCCATAATGAAAACATTAAATTAGAAATATTGTAAGGCAAAAACCGCCCCCTACAAACTCAGTATTACTGAAACCAAGGGAACCTGAGGCCCTGCCATGTTCTGACCATTTTGCCCAAGACTGAAGCACCAGTGCAGCAGTTTGGGCCAGTCTTGCACCCTTGCTGCCTGTTCCAGCTCTGAGTATCCAGAGTCACTAAGGTCTGCACTGGGTCTACTCCCACTTCTAGGCAGATCCAGCAGGCATGTTTGATTCCATATTGGAATCTTTTGGTCTAACCTGTCTCATCACCTTCTAAGATTTGAAGCTTGTTTTAGCAAATGATACTGTTCCAGCATCTATGCATGAACATAGCAGAGTATTAACGCTTAATTGTGGAAAACTATCTAACACGGCAACAAATGCAAGTAGAAATTTGTCTACTAATCAGCTTTGCTTTAAGGAATAAATAACCAGTTAGTAATGCCTCACTAGGAACCAACCCTCAGTTGAGTTGTTCAGCACAGGGCTGCTCAAGCCACAGTCCACAGGCTGCGACAAGTCGGCAGTGGGCTAAGTAGAAAGAGTAAGTGATGGCATGGTGTTGCAACATCTTCATTGTATTATATGAAGTACTGGTCTCTAACGGAAAAACCTTGGCCCTTCACCACAGTTTAACACAATAAGTAGAATGTCTCACCTCACCCATCCTACCCTAAATAAACCAAATTATAGGACACCAAAGGAAAAAAAACATTTACAGTAACTTCTACATTCGTCTGACTTTAGAGATACTGGTCTTAATGCTAGAATGGTATCTAAGCTGTTTATTTCCATACTTCTCTTTAAGGTAACAACTTCATAGTTAGTTTTATGAACTGACCGATTGGCTTTCCCAGTTTCTGCACACTCTCAGATCTAGGCCATCCTATGACTGCTGGCCTTTGCTCCAGTCTTCTCCAAGGCCTTCACACTCACCCTCTCTCCTGGCTCTTCAGCCTGAAAACATGTTGAAGTTATACCAAAAAAAAATATACATTTCCCCAAGTTCTGTTGATTTTCCCTTCCTCTCCACCCCTTTCATTGCCCTAGTTTATGACCACCACCTGGACTCTAGCATGGGCTCTCAGATGAGCTCCTTGCCACTGAAAAGTTGGCAGAACGATTTTCCTGAAACAGGACTGGACCAGGTTGCTCCTCTAATTAAAGCTACTGGAGAGCTCTCCATCACTATGGGATGTCAGAGCTCCTCAACAGGACAGACAAGCTCTTCCATGACCCAATCTCTCCAACCTCTCCAGCATCACAGCCTACATCCCACCCACCAGCTGTTCCCATTTTGCCTCTTAAAACTCAATAGTATCAAACATGGTGCCATTAATTCAAGTTCTTCTTTTGCTCTCTTGAGTCTGGAATAACTTCTTTCCGCCTGGCTAACTTATTTATCCTCATCCTTCAAGACTCAGGATCCTTCCTTTAGGAAGCTCTTCCTGACCATGGCACCTCAGTGCCCATCAACATTTTGCCTGAGATGTCCCTCCTCAATGCTCTCAGTAGTACCCTGTCAATAACAGAATCAGAGAACTTACCATATTGCACTGACATTATGTTTTCATGCCTGTCACTCAACCCCCAAGTGCAGGAACTTGGGTGGACATAGCACAAAGTGAGCGCTCAAATGTTTGCTGGCACAAAGTCAAGATTTCAGATGGAAACAAATTAGACTAAAGTCTCAAATTTTAGATCTTAGACTTTGGTTTTTAAAAAAACATGAATTAGACCTTACAGTACTGCTTTTATAAAGCTTTCTGAGGACTAATGATGTGGAATGGGGAAAATGATCCTACCTTACTGTAATGACTAAAAATAAAATCCAAAAATGGAGGCAAACAATACATTTAAACAGAAGCTTGTATCATCTATCCCTGACAGGACACTGACAGACCAAAAAATAAAAAACCAAAAAGCCTAGAGGATTGATGACTGTGCCTTTTGCTTCTTATTGCTGATAATTTTACACTGAAATATAAGCTAGCATATATGTGAGTGATATTTGACTCTTCTTTCTCACAAACTGAACTTCATTTTGTCATGCTTGGGGTAATTCACCAGCCACTAGACCTAACGTTATGTGTTTAAGAATCTCTGATTTCCTGGTCACACACTTATCTCCTTTAAGGAGCTCTGTACCTTGTTGAGAAGGTATCATGGTCCCTATTTCCCCTTTTCCTTCAGAGGACAACTCACTGTCAGAATACAGCTTCTCTTTCTGGTCAGCTCCAGATTAAGGTTCCCACATGCCAGTTTATTTTATACAAATTCTGCCAAGAATCAAGCTTTTCCTTTGTGATAATTGGTCTTGAAAAAACATCCTTTCCTTTCCCACACGTAGGTCATGGAAGTGTTCAATTCTTTGTAGAAATAGCATTTCACACCTTTTAGAAACAAGACATACTAATACACCTAAGTCTTTATTTATTTGGCTCTAGGAAGAATTTGCATGAAAATGAGCCTATATGGCAGGTACAGAATGTACTGTAACAGCACCAGAGAGGTACATCCTCTCTGCTCTACAGAGCCTCAATGTTTAATACATACATGTGATGTTAGTAATAAAACCAGAGAGTCCAGGAAAAAAGGAGCCCTTTAGGAAAAATTCAGTTTAGCGTGACTTTTCGAATTGACCATTCCTTTTCATATGCTTAAATTCAAATAATGGATACATTCACAGGCCCAAATATTGGCATAGAATAAAATCATGTTCATTTATTTTTCTGCATCTTAGAATTAGAAGGCATAAAATTAAATATGTTGAATGTAATAAATTCATTCATACAAGTGCAAGTCTCCAGCTATAATGCATTTTATGGCAGATTTATCATTTAAAAAATGTACCAGTAAATCAAAAAAGAGGGATTATGTCCATTTAACTTTTATTGAAGTGTATGTAGGAGTTCTTCAGAAATCAAATGTGAGCATGAAGATATGGCCAAACATAAAATCTATCAAATTCAGTGAAAAGTTGCTGACTTTAAATAGTAGTTGTAAGAATGACCAATATATATTCTTTGTTAACAACCCCTCACTCTACAGTAAAAAAAAAATAATAATAAACATTCAGTAAACATTCTTTCCTAAGGTAGTTTCCCTTATATATCAGTGATTTATCCATTTCTTTGTATACACAAATTTGTTGAACATACCAATCAGTGGTTCTCACAATTGAAAAATAAAAGCACAAAAAAGTTTACACTCTTGTACAGGTAAATAAAAGATCACCTTGAATTAAACTGGATCTCCTTAAGGGCGTAGTATAGTTTCAGTTTCATTACCTATTACATAATTAGTTTCTTACATACAAATATTGACATATTTGGCTTGTGCTTCAAAGCCTTTGTGTCTATGCAGTCCATGTCAACGCAGCTCATAATTTGAAGTCACTGGGGAGTTCTTTACTGCTGCTGGGCTTGACCTGATCATGCATTAGAGTCTCCTCAGCACCGGCTGTGGCACTGCACATCTCTGAGGCATCGTCGGCATCAGGGTCCAATCCTTCGGGACAGGGAAGTTTCAGCAGCTCTTCCCGGAGCTGAGCAGTGTGACGCTATGCAGGGGAAAACGAGTGACGTTAAAACTGCAAACTCCGGGATTCCAGCACAACATCACTGGAGGGAGGAGTTGAATTTAAAACAAAGCCCAAAGTATTAGGCCTACAGATATTAATTGAGGACCTCCCTTATGCTAGCTACTGTAACATGCAGTGAACAAAACTAGCAAAAATCTCTAACCTCAAAATAACTGATGTTGTTGATAAGCCCAGAGTACTGAGTAGCATGCACATTGCCTACCCATGGCCCAACCCCTGTAACAGAAACAGCATTACTAATGGCTTACAGGACACCAGTCATATGCTATATATACTCTCTTAAATTAAAGAGAATAACCTCTTGACTTATAATACATGGAGCTCTGACTAAGTATTTCTGAGAGAAAGACAAGTCCCTAAATATTTAAAATAAAACCACTGCTATTTTAGAGAATGAAAACAGTATTTATCAGGCCCTATGTAGAATGTCTGCAAAGTGTTTCATACTCATTATCTCACAAAATGCTTGGAATACACTTTACAAATACTTTCTCATCAGAATTTTTAAAAATGTAAGCAGATGAAAAAGAAGATCTAGAGTGATTACATAACTGTGTATTACCCCATACTGACACTTCGGGAAGGATGTAGAGGCGTTAATAGAGAGTGGTTGGTTACAAACATCGTTTTAGTTTACAATTTTCTAGTGGGAGAGAAATGATCTCAAATCTTACACCAAGGGCTCTGAAAATTAGTTGTGTCGATAGCTAACTTTGAAAATTAACCAGCAATTACAGAACAAGGCACTGCATTCAACAATGTAAAAGCAATGAGTAAAATATGGAAGATACAGCTGGATACAGAGTCGACTGAACTATGCCATTTTACCTAAGAGACTTGATCATCTGTGGATTTTGGTATCTGTCGGGGGTCCTGGAACTAATCGCTTATGTATATGGAAGACCAACTACATGATCTTTGACCTTGCAGAGGCTAAATTTTGGTTGGATGTGTAAGACATATAAACAAGATAAGACAGCTACACATTTGCAGCCATTTGTAAGCTTTCAATGTATATTTACATGTTGGCAACTCAAAAATTCTCTAGCCCAAATTTCTATTCCACTGTGGATAACAGGAGAAAACACTAACTAGGGAAGAAGGAAAAATCTGACGACTATAAGGGCCCCTAGCTGAGGTGGGAATACTATGCCTTTATTGTGGCATGAAATTGAACAACTGCATACTTTTCTCAAGTAGTACTCAGCAGCAAAAGTATATTTGAAATGATAAAACACTGGATTGATGCAGAGATAGAGATTTCCAAATCAGGGTAACGTAGAAACAACATAGTATAAGAATTTGACATATAAGCAAGACACTGACTGAAATAACAAAGACAAAGAAGCTGGACTTTAGCCACTGAGGTTTTGTGTAAGGAAAAGACATATCTTAACACACATTTGGGAAGGTTCAATCTGGTTATGTGCTATAAAAATAACTGGAAGGGGAAGAACCAGACGCAAGGAAGACTGAGCTATGGGAACTAAATAGGATAATGGGGAGGGGGAAATCCCTTATGAAGGCAGCTCTGATAGGGCCAACTACTGACCAAATAGGTAAATTAGATAAAGGGGGAGTTAAATAATATCTGAAGATTTTAAGACAGAGAAAAATTGTTTAAAATTAAGTAAATACAGAAAGTTAAGAAAACTTGACTAGAAGAAAGATAAGTTCTAATTTTAGATCTTCAATGAAGTAATGACATGTAAAATGCCAGTAATATGATTTGAAGAAAGCTAAAAGCAGACAACAGCTTAAAAAGCACTTTTAAAGAGTAAATGGACAATGTCAGGGGTATAGATACAATGACAGAGAAGGAGAATAAAATAGTCCTGAGAGCCAAACAGTAAGCCTTCAGGTACACAATCATTCAGAAAAAGGGGAAAGAAAAACATGCTGAAAGAATTAAGTGTGAGATAAAGAAGAGCCAACACAGCCTAGAGATGCACAGTCAGCAGAAAAGACATCAGACCAGTGTTATGAAGGTTTTTAAAAGGTTGGCATTACAAGAGATTATACTGAAATCACCTAGTTGAAAAGTCAAGGCAGGCTCCCACGAAGTGAAATTTAAGCTGAAAAGTGAACAGAAGTGAGCCAGTAGAGCAGGAAAAAAGCAGAGTGAGAAGTAAGCATTTATAAAAGCCTGGAAGGGAGAGAGGTGCGTGGAGAGGTGAGCCAGGGTCACTGGCTCTGAGAACTGGAGAGTGGGTAACTTCAGTAGAATGGAAGTTAAACTGCAAGATGTTAATTACTGAGAGGGTGGTTTAAAAAGGGAAGCAAAAGTGTTAACAGCTCTAGTTTGATAGTAAAAGAGAAATATTTTTATAACAACAGGGACAAAATAAAACTAGCTTAGGAGGATACAAATGTTATGGAGAAAAATAATTTTTTTAAAAGGTTTTTATAAGGGAAATTTTCAAATAAATACAGAAGAGGGAGGAATATAAAATAAGCTCCCATGAATCTATCACCTAGCTTCAAAATTTATCAATTCATAGCCAGTCTTATTTCATCTATATCCCCACCACTTCTCTCATTTTATTTTGAAGCAAACTCCAGGCATCATATGGGTTTTCATTCATTAACATTTCTGTATGTAACCGGAAAAATAACAGACATTAAAAAAATTTAATGAAAAAGAACTAGTAAATCCTTATCATCATCATCTAATCATTTTAAGTGAAGATACTTTTAAAGTTAGAAGGAGGAGGGTATATAGCTCAGTGGTAGAACGCATGCCTGTTGTGTACGAGGTCCTGGGTTCAATCCCCAGTGCCTCCATTAAGGTGAAAGAAAGGAAGAAAGAATGAATGAGTGAATGAATGAATGAATGAATAAAAGAGCTTAAAACAAAGTTAGAAGGAAGAGAGCCAGCAGAAAGAGAAAACTGAACATCACTGGTGGAGGATAAAAGGAACAGAGCTGAGTAAAGGCAGATAAGCCAAGGCAGGCAAAAAAGGGTGGCTGTTGAAGGTATGATTCCTGCATACAAAAAAATCTCCAAAACCATCATGTTCTACATTTCCATTCTGTGAATGCCCAAGACAACTGCTTGCCTCTCCCAGACAGGTCTGTCTCACAGACACTCCCACCAATCAGCGGTTGGAGGCTCTGCAACTACCATCCCCCTCATCACTCCAACAATAAAATTCTGGAAGGGAAGAGGCCCAGGGAAAAGCCGAAGGAATAAAAAGTCATTCATGGAGCATATTTTGTTGCCATCATCTTCAAACAACTCTATGAAACTCTGTTGGCTCTGTCCCTATACTCATTTCTAATTTTAGAAACTGTCAATTCATTGTCAAAAGCAATGTAACTTTTCTATAGGCTTTTGGGTAACATCTGAACTTAAAATAATAAATTTAATGTTTCTTTCTGGTGGCCATGGTTCTGTCAGTGAATACACAAATCTTGTTTTAAAGCCACCGACAAGGCCCCTGTTAGGGAGGGTCACTCACCTTGAGAGCTGCTGCGTGGTGAGACATGGTTCTGCCTACCCGCTTATCACTGCTGTACTGCTGGATGTCCGCAATCCACTCCTCACACTGGGCCATGATTTCAACTCTTTTCAAGTAAAAATGTTTATGTATAACCTTAAGAATAAAACAAGCAAGAGAACAAAATGTGTTCAGGTCAGAATTTAAAAGACAAAGTATGTGACATTCCAAAGAAATGAAATTTAAAAGACACTAATTTTTTTCTCTCCATAAAACTCAATGTGGTGAACTCTACACTAGTAACAAGGAAGAATAAGGATTATGACATCATGTCATGTGTTGAAATACCCAGTTCCATAGGAGAAAATGATGCCCAATCCCACTTAGACATTTCAAAAGTTAATCCTATCCAGAGTGTGCAAGACACACAGAATATAACAGAGTCAGAAGGTGAACGTAAATAAATGAATAACCAGGAGAAAAGTATTGTTTGATGATAGAAAAACTGTCAATTTCTATCTTTAAAATAGAACTCAAAGAATACCTAGATGAGTAAAGAGATTCTAAACGTCACAGGCATTTGCACAGAAATCAGAATAGAGCCCTAAAATAGGCACTATTATTATTTTCTTTATTTGTCTTCTGGTTAATTTATGAACAAGATTTTATCCTATGAAGTTATTTTCCTTGTGATAAATGTGTTTCACATTTCAGATTTTTAAAATTATCTCTGAAACACTGATAAACTTTCTGAGTAAGTAGTAAGAGTCTATTTTTGACAATTTAAGCTAGAAAACAGATCAATTTGGAAATATTCTTCTGTATTTGGGTAAGCTACTTAGTATATTGCCCAATGAACTTATCTCCCCTAAAGAAAAGGCAAAAATACCCACAAAGGAAAAATCATGAGGAAAACCTGAGAATGGAGGTAAAATGTCAACAAGTTATTGAGTTACCAGAAGGATACTCTTTAAAAAAAGACAAAACAACAACTATAAAAAACCAAAAACAAATCCCAAAGAATACAGAGTAGCAAGTCACAACCAATTGGGAAAATGAGAAAAGCACTGATAGACAAGGGGTACTCCCTTTAATGTGAACTAGGTCTACAAGATGAGAAAGGATTATTGTTTCAAATTATACTTATTTACTTTTTATAAAAGTTATGCACCCCACTCTGAGTCCTGTGTTAAATTTATTCTTCTTCCAGAAGGAAGAAAAAAATTAAAGCATGAACCAACAAGTTATATTGACTGGTGTATACATTTACACAATTTTTTCAATACATTTAAAAAATGAAGTTTAACATACACAGAAAAGTGCCTAAATTGTATCTGTACAATTGACTGTGTTTTCCCACAGTGAACACACCAAAATAACCTCTACTCAGATAAGAAACATAACGTCACCAAGCACACCAGAGGCCTCGCTGCCACTTGTATATTTCTCACCATTAACCCTCCATTAATCCAAAAGTATAACTATACTGACTTCCTTAAGTATAAGTTAGTTTCACTCATTTTTGAACTTTCTATAAATGGAATCATATGGAATGTATTCCTTGTGCCTGGCTTCTTATGCTCTGTATTATGTTTATGATGTTTGTCAATGTTAATGTGTGAAGGCATTTACTCATCTACGTTGCTGTATTCCATTTTATGAATATCCCTTAATTTGTCCATTTATTTTCTTGATGGGCAATTGGACTGTTTCCGTTTTTTGGAAATTATGAATAATGCTATAAACGTTTTCTGCACCCAGTATGTATGTAATTACTACTGAGCATATACCAAGGAGTGGAACTGCTGGTCATAAAGCATGTACTTAGTTTATTACTTGCCAAAGGGTTTTCCAAAGAGGCTGTGCCTATTCATATTCCCACCAGGAAGTAAATCAGAGCTCCAGTTGCGCCACATCCTAACTTCTGGTATCAAAAGCCTTTAAACTCTCAAATATGATGAATAGGTAGACAAGAGGCAGACAATGTAGAGTTTTGCATGTTAGGGTAAGGACTCTGAATTTTCTTCTTCATTTAATGGGAAGTCATTGGAGTGAGATGATCTGATTATGTGGGGAGAATCATTGAAGAAGGGCAAAAGTGGAAGCAGGGAAACCAGTTAGGAAACTACTTCAACAATTTAGGCAATAGGTCATGGTGGCTTGAAACAGGCTGGCCAGGGTAAAGATGTTTCTTTATTACCAAATTTTGATTATGTTTTGAAGGGTGAAGCTGAATTTGTCAACAGATTGAATGTGGTATGTGAGAAAAAAAACAGGTGGTCAGGGTTTTGGACTTAGACGATGGTGCTTTTACTGAGAGAAGAAAGGAAGGAAGAATCAAGAGTGCAGTTTGACAGTGCTATGCTTGAGGTGGCTATGATACATTCTAGCAGACTTGTCAAGTATTCATACATCTATCTGGATTCATTATTTGAGTCTTCAGGTCATTGAATAAATTAATTTATGATACAAACAGGAGGAATATAAGTTTTTCAAGGGCAGGAACTGAGTTTCATTTATCCTTGAGTTCTGAGTACCTTACTGCAGTCTCTGGTAACAGCTGGTATTCAATACAGTTGCAAAATGAATTACTTAATATAAATAACCCAGGTTTGAAAAGGTACAAAATATTGTGATAAAGAGTGCACAAAAAAATACACATTTGTATTTCCAATAATATTAGGAAAAGTAATTTCCCATAGCCTTGAATGCAAGCCTCTGGAAAATATCCAACTTTGTTACTCAAAGTGCAAGTTCATTTAGTTAGTTTATAACAGAAGGAAAAAACGCTGTGTCTACATTCCTTCAGAGTATATTCACCGATGCTACCTCTTGAGGAAGACTTCAGGAATGATGTTACATGGCAGTCATACATACCATATTAAAGATCAATTTTTTGTCAGATAAATACGCCAATTTTTCCTCTAAAATGTTGAGTTTCTAGCACAACCTAAGGAACTGATGATCAAGAGAAACAATTAGGAAAGAAAATTGTTTCACAAGAAAGTTAAAATAAGATGTGATGAAGGAATTTGTTATGACAGGTGAAAAATACAACCATATTTTAGGCAGACTAAGGAGAGAGAGCTAAGCACAGGGAAGAGTCACACTGCAGGATGTGGTAAAATAAAAGCACTTAACAGTATCAAGGGAGGTTTCAGAAACTAAACCCAACTTTTTCAAAAAGAAAATGAAATGTCTTTTCTTTAATGTTCACACCCAGATATTAATATAAGGGCAAAGTTTCTATTTGCAAGACGACCAGAAAGTATCTTAACCTCTAATAAAAAGAATTACTTTTATAATAACATAACAAGCACATACAGTATGATAGCAGAATGGTAGCTGTAAAAAATAAGGAATAAAATTGTTGCAAAAGAAAGTCAGATGCCTTCTAGGAAGTAAATGATTTAAAAATTCATCTGTATTCTATTATTACTGATTTTTTATGATTAAAAACGATAATAAAGTTTAATACACCACAGATACGCTAAAATAAAGGCAAGCACAATACGAACAAACTATATTCTGTAACATCTTTAATAAACTATTTCAGTAAGTTCATTAAATATACCTCTTTAAAACACGGTGAAGGGTTTCTGATTTGTTCTAGCATTGCCCACTTAACCGTTGCTTGTCGAATGTTCCCATCATATTCTCGAGAACTCTGTGTGCCACTGGGAGTGCCTCTGGACCGTTCATATCCTGGTTCATTAAAATAAGGCTCAGCTACTAATATAAGGGACTGAACAGACACCAACACCTGAGGAACAAATAAAAAAATAGTTATAATGGGACATTTTTACTTCTAGAGAGTGAATACCTTGCTTTATCAACCAGGAGTCCCTTTTAAATGTGCTTCCACATATTTTTATCACCAAAAAAATCTGTTAATAATTATGACATTGAAATACTTTATTATTATTTAATAATGAATAATAAATGTTATTTATTATTAAAGCGAAAAAGTAAAATAGGCATAGTAGAATCTTATTGCTAGCTAATATACCAATATAACTAGCTAATAGGGCATCTTTGGAGGCAGGAAAACGTTAGATACATCTGCCCATTTCAGAAACGAAAAAGAATTAGCAGTAGTTGTATTCTCATTAGAAAGATGATCAAATAATATCAAGTGTATGCATCTTAGAAGTCAAGATATACATTTTCCTAGGAAATTTTTTAAATGAGAACTTGAACCTGAAACATAAGACCTAAGAACAGATAAGGTTAAATATAATCAGAAGTAACACGTTACTGAGGCAATGGTCAAGTGTATAAAAGAAAGTGTTTAAACCTGTATAATTCTGAGGCAAAGATCTCATAATTTTTAAACTTCCTGAAACTAAATATATCACTGAAGGAAAGGAATTTTCCTTAGCTACATACTTTCCCCTAACTCAAACCTGACTCTTCTGAAATAACACTCCAGGATCTATTTATTAGTTCCTTTCCTCTTCCCTTTTAAATAATCTTCCTCTTAATTCTTCCCTATGGAAATACGGCCCTGAGGGGGAGCTAAGCAGTTTTTAAGATGGATACCTAGTAACCTACAGAGCTGGAATTTGTCATTTACCATTATGTTTGTTTGCTCTTCATTTTTGTCCCCTCTTTGGTTTCCCCCAACTCATAAGGCAGCTCCTTTACTGAACACAGTTCTGAGTAGTTTGCTGGGGGTTGTACCAGCTCTGCCAATGACCCTGGCATGAAATCTGGGACTTGTGAAGACCACTAATGAAGTCCCCGCATTCCTTCCATAGCCTCCTGACTCATACACACTGGCTGGCTGCAAGCTGAGCCCACATGGGCAGTATAGCATCTTGGCTTCAGAAGCCTGGTTCTGCCACTGACTAGCATGTGGCCTTGGGCAAATGTCCTAACTGCTCTAGACTCAGCTTCCTCATCTGTACAATGGAGTCAATATATCCATAATGTCTTATGATTGTCATGAGGATTAAATGAAAATGCATGTGAATAAAGAGTATATAACGTAGGGATTCAGGAAAAAAAAACAATCTTCCTCTTAAGCGAGTAGGGTATATCCTGATTTTCTACAAAAGCAGAAAAAGAAATTAAATTAAAAACTTAACCACAAATTAGTAACACAGGATTCAGTTACTTATTTAGCCTCACATCCTTTGACACAAAATACTGTTTTATAAATCTCAGGCAGTGGTAGGTTCAAACTTATGAATTACTTCAGACTCACATGGTGCATTTGGTTTAAAACAGTTGAACCAAATAAAATGAAGAATAGATGCTTTGTATACAGAACAAAGAAAACTACATTTGAGAAATGACTTGGAGCCCTAGCTACTTTGCATGAATCATGTAACCTCTTTTTTTCTTGATCTCCATACTAACAAAAAGGAAAAACTTATAGCACTATTTCTTTAATTCATGAGGGTGCTGCAAGGTCTTTTCATATACTCTAAGAAAGTCACATCCTAAAGAATGATTTTTCATATTTTCTTTTACCTAATTCTAAATAATAATGTAGGAAAAGAATCCTTTCAGGGTAGGTCAACTTTAACAGGCTTACCCAGGGGTAATTTATGGTGATCTTTTTAAAGTAAACACTGTAAATGTGAGTTTACACTATTATGCAGCAACAGTGTCTTGTTTCTGTTTCTTCAGTGAACAAATAAGTTAACTCATTATTAATATACTTACTAGTCCACCTCTTCACTGGGATTCTGAAGTATTAATATAAAGCATCAGCAAAAAAATTTGATGGGATAGTATACATATTTTATGTGGAAATTAACTTATAAAATTCAAGACTACGTAATGTGAGTGTCAAATGCTCTGCGAAATAAGAACTACAAATCCCAAGTTTTATGAATGCCAGGAAAATATTTCTAAGCCTCAGATGAATCCCATTACTAACTAGATTATAGAAGAACCGTATCATGTGTGGAGAGATATGTAATACTAATAGTGTGTTAAATTCTACTCAGCTGAGTTTGAGCCCTATAGTGACTGGGAGATGGGAGAGGGTAATCTGCCTTGTCTAATATTATTGTACCAGAGAGTACTTTAAGGGCGAGTTAGGGATTTATTAAAAGCCAATTCTGACAAAAAGAAATTTTTGTTTTGTGCCCTAACTTAACATTCTAAATTCCAAATCTGATGCTCACCTATAATTTATTTAATATGTACTTCCTATCAATCTAGCTTTTATTTTTTATGGTTTATTATGTTTATTCTTGGTCACTAAAAACTTTTTTTTCTTAAACATAGATGGTTCTTTATTTTCTAAGTAAAACTGTCAGAGAAATTTGTTTACTTGCAAAAAGCTTGAGGTCTGAGGATTCCACTTCTCTTCTGGTCTTCCATGCCATGTATTTAAGATGCTTAAACAAACCTGAGGAAGAAGGGGAAGAAGTATACACAGAATTGAAAGAAGTGGTTTTTAAAAGTAAACTACCACAACTAGAAATAAAATTTAAATACTATTATGTCAAAGTCGCTCAGTTTTACATCCCCAAACAAAACCCTAAGGGTTGGTCTGTTAAAACAAATTGGCATCTTCAAATATGATCTAAATCTGTGTGGCATTACAATTTCTTCATAATGAAAAATGAATTTGCAGCTACTACACATTAATAATAGTAACACTTTTAATGAAAAATAACTTTTTCAAACCAAAAAAAATAATTTGGTGAGGAAAAGTGGTACTATTTTACATTTAAGAAAATCTCTTTTGAAATTTTATAAATTTTGAAAATACGATATAGCTTAACAAAAGAGATCTTGATTTCATATCTGCCTCTACATTCAATTTGTTGTAATATATTGTTCCGGTTGAAATATATGAATAAAATCTGGCCTCACACAAACATTAAGCTGAAAAGGGTCACAGATGCCCTGAAAGGGTCCTGAGGATCACCAGAGTCTCTCAGAACAAATTTTAAGACACATTAGATAGTTATTCACTCAGACAGCAAGAATGAACTTAAAGCATCTTCCAAACACAGGTTAACAGTCACTATAGGAATAAGAGAACCAGGGACATTTTATCTGTCCTTGTAAACTAACAATGTCATGTAATGGGTAACATATGAAAAACAAGCAGTCCTTAAAAAGCAGGGAAGTCCATTTCCTTGATATTCTTTTAATGCTCTGTGAAAAACATAATGCAAAATATGTCAATTTGTTAAATAGATAAATTTATTATTAATTTTAGAAGACTTGCATCTGAACAGCTTTGCGAACTATCTATTTAAAGTACTGACAGACATACCAGCCCACCTGATTTTTCTAGTATCTCTGTGACTACCAATGGCAGGGGTCTTATTCCTTCTCTCTTTTGAATAAAGCCTATCAACATGGCTATTTTGTCCTCTCTGCTCAGATATAAAAGACCTGTCCTTTGTTCCCTCAAAGGAAGTAAGGTCTACCTCTGGTGAAATCTGCAATAAACCCAGAAAATGAATTCCAATTTTGTGATCTGAGCTTATGATAAAGACAAAATGATAATCTGTAAGCACAAATCTGACGCAGGCTGTACCTTTTAAAAATAAAAAATCTTAGGCCATCTTTTTTCTTTTATTTATTCTATTTATTTATTTATTATTCACTTTCTTATTTTTTCAATAAAGGTTATTACAAAATATTGACTATAGTTCCCTGTGCTCTACAGAAGAAAACTGTTTTCTATCTCTTTTTATATACAGTGGTTAAAATATGCAAATCTCAAACTCTCAAATTTATCCTTTCCCATCCCCTTTACCCCGTACTACAGTGCTGTTTACTATGTCTTCTAGTCTGTTTCTGTTTTGTAGATGAGTTCATTAGTGTCCTCTTCTCTTTTTTAAGATTCCACATATATGTGGTATCATACGGTTTTTTTTTTTATTTCTTTTTTTTTTCCAATTGAAGTATATAGTCAGTTGCAGTATGTCAATTTCTGGTGTACAGCATAATGTCCCAATCATGCATCTTTCTGGCTTACTTCATTTAGAATGATGATCTTCGGGTCCATCCATGTGGCTGCAAATGGTATTATTTTATTCTTTTTTTTTATCACTTAGTAGTATTCCATTGTCCAAATATACCACAACTTCTTTATCTAGTCATCTGTCGATGGACATTTAGGTTGCTTCCATGTCTTGGCTACTGTATACAGTGCTGCTATCAACACTGGGGTGCATGCATCTTTTCAAAGGAAGAGTTTTCTCCAGATATATGCCCAGGAGTGAGACTGCTGGATCATAGGGTAAGTTTATTTTTAGTTTTTTGAGGAATCTCCATACTGTTTTCCATAATGGCTGCACCAAACTATATTCCCACCAGCAGTGTGGAAGGGTTCCCTTTTCTCCACAGCCTCTCCAGCATTTATTGCTTGTGGACTTTTTAATGGTAGACATTCTGACTGGTGTGCAGTCATACCTCACTGTACTTTTGATTTGTGTTTCTCTGTTAATTAGTGATATTGAGCATTTTTTCATGTGCCTGTTGGTCATTTGTATGTTTTCTTTGGAGAATTGCTTGTTTAGGTGTTCTGCCCATTTGTGGACTGGGTTTTTTCTTGTTGTTGTTGTTATTAAGTTGTATGAACTGTTTACATATTCTGGAAATTAAGCTTCCATCATTCACATCATTTTCAAGTATTTTGCTTATGGTTTCCTTAGCTGTGCAAAAGCTTGTAAGTTTACTTAGGTCCTGTTTGTTTATTATTACTTTTATTTTTACTGCCTGGGTAGACTGCCTAAGGAGAACATTGCTAAGATTTATGTCAGAAAATGTCTTGCCTATGTTTTTCTATAGGAGGTTTATAGTGTCTTATCTTATATTTAAGTCTTTAAGCCATTTTGAGTTTATTTTTGTGTATGGAATGTATCGCACTGATTTAAATGCGGCTGTGCAGTTTTCCCCACACTACTTGCTGAAGAGACTGTCTTTTCTCCATTGTATATTCTTGCCTCCTTTGTTGAAGATTACTTGACCATAGGCCTACGAGTTTATTTCTGGGCTCTCTATTCTGTTCCACTGATCCATATGACTGTTTTTGTGAACTTGGGCCATCTTTAATGAACCAGATCAACTTAAAGTATCTGTTATTCTCACATGATCAAAGAAGTGTCTGTTTATGAAGTCTGGAAATTTCTTTTGAGTGTCAAGTGATTTTTAACACTGAATACACTCAGCAGGGAATTTACTGTTGAAAGTTCATCAAACTGTCCAAAATTACTCTGAAAAGTGATGATTATTCTTTTAAGTCTAATTTTGAAAGGTTTATTGTCATATGAAATGATTTTTATTCTACCTCTCTGTCAACTTTTTTTGAGGGGCTAGGAATGCATCTATTTATAAAAAATATTAAAACACTTTAACACAAATTAAACTTTTAAAATAAGTTCACAATGGTATGTATCATGGAAAACATGGATAGTATCTTCAGGCACTTGTGAAAAGATAACTGGAATTGGAGATGTTTGAAGTAAAGAAAAGTGAGAGGCACAGACAGACAATTTGGCTCTGTTTTCTGGGTGGAGATGGCTCTCAATTGGCCAAGGAATATGTGAGTAAGTTATTCCCTCAAAATAACATCTTAAGAGTACTTCTTAACACTGTTCTGTTTCTGCCCTTTTTGATTCCTTCGCTCTCATTCCTCAAGCTGATCTTTGCATATAGGGAAAAGAAACATGAAAAAACTCATGTACTCTTGAAAAGAAGATAACTAAAACAAAATTTCTATTCAAATTACAAAGAACCTTTGGTTACAATACTTCAGCATTAGAAATAAAAGACTGCAATTACATTACCTTGCCATCATTATAAAGGTTTGGATTGAATCGCACACTATGACCACCAGTTGTCTCTAGATTCACAAGAGGGGGCGAACTGGGATAATCTTGAGGAAAATATACATCAAACTCAAAGCAGCCATTTGCGTAAGGAGTATCCGCTGGACCAGTTATCAGAACCTAGTATGCATATACAAACAGAAAAGCCTATGTTACTATTCCTAAACACCGCTACTCAGAAAAACAATTCAACGTGAAATGAGAACAATCTTCTTACATCCTGTATACATCTCTACCAGAAGCTGTTAAATATGAAGTTAAAAATTAAACACACACAGGACTAGGAAATGGTTTTAGGTTAAGATTTAAAGTGACTTGCTTTTGGTAAAAATGGTCTTTTGAAAGAGAGATGCCTGACTGGCGGCAGGAAAGCTTACTTTAACAGCATTTACCTTTTAACATATTAAGTTACTTCCTCCTAAGAGCTTTCCTGCACAATCTCAACCATATTTTCAACAATTTTAAATTCCTGGTACATTCATTATCATATCTCAAAGGTATGAGAGTAATTTTCTGCTTTAAATCTTCAGATAAGTTAATGTTTTAAGAAATAGATTACTTTTAACGATTTTTTTCTGGGAAAATGAAACAAGCAAACAGGAAAAAAAGTTCTCATCTAACAACTTACTATAGAAAAGGTTATGAGAACAGTAGGTGTTTCCCTTAGGGTTATTGGTAGTCTAAAAAAATAGCACAGAACCCAACAGTCTGAGTAACTGTCAGAATTACTTAAGGAATTTTGTTTTAGTCAATCAACAGACAATAAGCACACAAGGCACAAGGCAGCAAAGCCTCTGGTCCTGAAGAGTTACGTGTGGAGGCACGTGGTACTAGATAGAGCCTCAGTCGATGACAACTTTGCTTTGTATTTTGGGGCTCCAACGTGGAATCCTTCATATTAGGTACAGCATAGTGCTTAGCAGACACAAAATCACAAGTCTGAACTTATGTGGTCCATTTAGTGATAAAAGACTTTCCTAGGCAATCATCTAATAATTGGCTCTTTAGTAAGAGTCTGGTCAAATAGGCAAGGCCTATGAAATTTCCTCTGAAAAATTATCCAAAAAAGCAAAGAAACAAAAAACTGCCGTCAAATCAATGGGTCAATAATTTTGGCTGTGTAGCTAAGGAAGACAGACTATTGAATCTATGAAGTGAATCATGTAAAGTTCCTCCCTCCCCAGGTGTCAAATCTTTAAAATATTTCTTGATGCAGCAATCTCTTGGAATTTAAAGCCAGATTACCACAGTGTTAAAACATAAAGGTACAGATTGTTTATTTATTGTACTACTATTACTTAATTCATAGAGCATATGGATTTTGAAATACATAAATTTCCTAGGGGAAAAAAAAGAAAAATTTTGAAAACTGATAGTATAAAACATGAGAGAAGAATCCTGGATTATAAGGAAGAAATCTTATAAATTTTTTTATATTGACCAGCATTAAATCCTTTGATACTATGTTTTAAAATTATGATAGGCTGCATACAACCTTTGTTTAGGAAAGGTCTTTTGGTATTTTCTTCTAAATCTTTATTCTGAATGGTATTCTTATCCACATACTCTCAACTAACATTAGAAAAGGATTCCTTAAACTGATATGCAAAATGGTCAACGGAATTTTTATTAAATTTATTAAAATTCATGCTATTTCTAGTGCTTTGTATGAATATTTGAATAATAGGATTAGCCAGCAAAACAGGAAAAAGGTTGTTTTCTCTACCTTCATGATGTCAAGTCGCTCCTCATCACAGCGTACAAACACGCTAGAGGACGATGAAAGAGGCAGTGAGGTTGACAGTGTCACAGCTTCCTGGGCAAGGCGGCGGGCTCTGGCAGCACTGTTAGCATCATTTGCATTTTTCACCTGAGACATGTAGTGGTAGTTTACTTTAAAACCCAACTTCCCATCTTCATCTTCAGAAACCATCTCAAATGTATCTAACAGAAGAAAAAGAAAAGAAAAAAACATACTGAAGAAAAAAAAAGAACCAGAATGGAGCACAGCTGTTATAATAACAAAAATCACACATAAATCACAGCCCTTCCTCCACCCACAATGGAGAGGACTGCAACGTGGAAGAAGAGCTGTGTTTATGTAGTACCAACCTATAGATACTGACACTGCTAGATGGATGGAATATGTCACAGATGCAGAAGAAGAAATGATTTTTAATTTACAGTTTGGACAAGCAGATAGGTTATATTATATCAAGTATTTAAATAACAATGCAAAGTAGTAGATAACTTATTCTTAAAATGAGTAGAATACAATATTTTTGCCAAAATAATTACAGAATATGAAATACCAAAAAGTATTTCATTATATTTCATTTTTAAGAAGAGAGGAAGTCTTCATAAATTTGCACTAATTTGGAATCAGAAATCAGAAATGACAGGCTGAAATTTACTTTTCCATTACTTTAAAAATTTAAATTACTAGGATAAAAGATTATCAGGGCAATCTAAGTACTTTGACAGAATATAAGTAATGGGCTAATTCTTAACCATTTACCTAGGCATGTTTGGAAGGACTTAAGAGTTACTTTTATAAAAGCTACGTCCAAATATAATAGAAAGAAAAAGTGGATTTGAATTATACCAATGGATTAAAACAAAGATATTTAAACAACTTGTACCACTAAATTAAAATCACCTATTAGAGCAAATAGAAAAGAAACAATGGTACTTTTGATCTTGTGCTCGTGTAATTCTTAATATATGGAAAAACATTAACACTACATTATAATTATCATTAATGCAGTAAATTTTACCAATAGCTAAGTGCACTTACTTAGGCTAGGCTGTTTGGGTTAAATAATAAATAGGAATATATATCTACCTTCAGGAAGCTTATAATCTAGAAAAAAGGGGAAGACCTATAACAGTGTCATGGATCTATGCACTACAAATATACTGGGTCTCAGAAGACTACTGACTAGTTTCTATCAGTAAACTTATAAACTGGAGTAATTTCACTCACCCAACTCTGCTGTCTTTCAAAAGCTTAATACAGGGGTAAATTTCCTTTGAGTTTTATAAACAGCAATCCACCAGACACAAACATGAGCTTATTTCCATGCCTGGAGGAAGTTTTTAAATCTTTTATTTATAAGAGAACAGGGTCCTCTAATGCCAAAATTTTACTGAAATATTCAAAGATAATGGCTAGTCTGTGAAACATAAATCGTGTTTGACTCAGCAATTCCTCTTCTATTAACTTGTCCTAAGGAAATAATCCTGGATATGTACAAATATTTATATGCAATGATGGTCACTGAGATGCTGAAGATGTTACTTAAAAATGAAAACAACCTAAATGTCTAATTATTGTTTAAACAAATGACAGTACATTATATGAGAATATTAGGCAGTCAATAAAGTTGCAGAAGAATTGTCATATTAGAAACTACTAGATATATAAGGTAGAAAATGGAGTTTACTAAAGAACTCAACAGAAAGCTTGTATTTTTCCTAGATTATTTAAAAAGCCAAGGGATAGCAAAACTCAATTACTTTTAAAGTCACATCCAACTTGTTGAGTTTAAGATTTTAAGTGCTGTAAGAGAAGCCTCCTGGCTGGCTAACGTTCATCTGGTTTATGACTTTGACTGTATGAAAAAATCTATGCTTTTTTGACTCCTACTTTAACATAGTCAACGTCCTTTGGGATAGTTCTCAAGCATAGAAAAGAGGCACATGCAATAATAGTTAATAATGGTCATCAAAATTCGGAATTCTAGTGTTTACTTGCTGACTAACACCTTATGAGTGGTGCTGGTATGATCTTTTAATCAGTCCTTACTTGTCAAGAGTTTTAGAATAGAAAAGGCTACAAGTGAACTACATGTAACTACATTTTCCAAAGGTAAATCTCAGAATTCTAAAATGGTAAGAGTAACAGACTTGAGTGTAAAGTCCCAGGTCTTGGCTTCCTTCAGACCAGGATATACAGAAATGGAGAGTTAAAGAAAGAAAAGATTTTCTTCTTTCTGCCTGTCAGATATTTGGCTTTGTTTTTCCCCCCCCTAGATTTATACTGAATCATGATTTCTAAACATTAACTATAAATAGAGATAGAAATTCAGAGATAGATGATAAAACTTTTCATGTGGGTGTGTATATATATACACACATACATTTATATGTATATAGAGAATATGAATAATTCATGGTAAAAGCAAGTTTTAAATTCTTTAATTTTACTAGCCACATTTCAATAATACTATTAAACAATGTGAAATGAAATCGGAAGAAATGAAGATTACAATTTCAACTTACCAAACTGCAATTTCTTCATAACAGCCACATATTTTTCTTCAAGTGATTTCAATACTGATAAAGGTTTGGGTTTCATAGCCACCTTCTTTGAATATTCACCTAGTTTTTTTTCTGTTATTTAATATTTCAAGATAAATAACATAAGTATACATTTTAGAAGAGTAAAACAAACAAAACTATTAACTTCTAGAGTTCAAATTTTTAATTCCAAAAAATTACCAAACTCTTCAATTATCTTCCTATTGTACTATCTTAAAATTAAAAGATTTCTATTTCATAAAAATAACTAACAGAGCTAAAAATCTTATTAAATTTAAAGCTTAAATTCTTAAAATGCTAATTAACATCCATTCAGGCGAAAACAGCAGAAATGAACAACAGATGATGTAGAAGGCTTTATGTCTTCCATTGCTAATACATGAAAATGCCAATTTTAACTAAATTCTTACACAGTCTTACTGTGCTATTTTCTATCTAATAAAATTTCATTTTTCAATTTCATGACTTTAATGGAAAGAAAAGAAATTTTTGGTGCATGCTGTCGGCTGACTAAATTTAGTCTTAGTAATCATACAAAGTAGAGATTAATATTTTAAAATTAGAGACTATTCATAATTAGCTTGAAAACTTGACACAGAGCAGAATCTTTACGTAAATAACTTGCTTGAAAAAAATTAACATAGAGGGATGAGAAGGCAGTTTTCAGTAAGTAAATGAAACATCTTTGTATCAAAAGAAAAGGAGCATAAAGGAAATAGTGTTATACCTTGATTTGCTTGCCGCAAACTGGTAGTGGCAGCATAAACGATCTCAGCAGTCTTCTGAATGTCTGGCACCAAAAGAGTAAGTCCTTCTGGTTCTTGATCAGATGCATCTGGTTTTACTCCTGTTTTAATATTTTCCCTTTTAGATCTGAAAAAGTTTTTTCAATATGAAAAGAAATGCAAGGAAAATTAAGATTTTAAGTTTCGAAAAATAAATACTTTCGTAAGTCAGTAACAGTGGTTAAAAATTAGTATGATAGTGTGCATTTTTTTTTGACATACACACGATATATACCAAAAGTAGTTTAAGTTAGATGCATTGTTGCTTGTGAAGCCAGGGATAATGCCTACAACAATAAACTGAGTTTTGGGTAGGTTTTTTCTTCATATGCAAAAGTAGACAAGAGATAAACACTATAGAAATGTCATACTGTAAAAAAAGCCAGATACCTGGTATGTCCTTGGATCCACACCTTTAAAAACACACTTATAGTTTAAGTACCTAACAGTAGAGAAATCACTTCTATATGTAAAAGTGACAGCTGTCTATCCCCTGCCTTCTAAGACCTAGGGATCAAAGATCCACAGGTAGTTTTTAATTTTAATATTGTATGTATTTCACTCAAAATATTTTAATTTACAAGGGAAAAAAAAAGAAATATTCCAGAGTAAAGTGCAGATTCACTACTTAATACAATGTACTTCTATACACCGAACCTTAACTTAAACACTAAGTTTTAGGGCATAATCATTTTAAAGATATTCTTCTGTCATTCCCTATTCAGGGTCTAAAATATACTCAGACATATCAAACTGTGTTTCAGTGTATAAGGCATGAGAATGTTTAACTTTTCTAGATGAATGTGGTACTTCTACTGTATTTGTAATTTTATTACAAGATAATAAAAGTAACTAAGTATCAGAATCCTTTTTTCTATTTCAACTCTCAGCACATTTTCTTCATATAATAATTATACTACTGCTTAGATACTAAAAATCTACATCTTTGTTAATTCATTAAATAGACAATTTAAAACAAACTGAAACCACACATAAATAAAGGTGTTTAAAATGTTTACGCTAAGGTATAATCTAAACTATTTATCTTTTTTTTTCTAGTTTGTACATCTACTAACAAAAAGTCTGGGCTATTATATTAAAATAGTATTTCACAAAGTGGGCATGGAGCCTTAGAGAACTATAAAAAGACTAAAAAAAGGTAGAATGTCCTTAACAAAATAATACTATTATGTCCAAATAAACTGTTCTGTCTCACAAAGACAAATATCTGCTCAGAAGCAATTCAATGCTTAACTTTGGGTAGACCCAAGAGGTAAATTAAGAAGAGCCACTCAGGGGGATAACAAGGGTAAATGGTTTTAGTGTTATGCATGGCTTCTGAATGTGTTTCAATGTGTGAAAAACTAGTACCTACAGATATTTTTATAAAGTATATACTACCTCACCAGGCAAGATGATTTAACTTAGGAGCCAGCATGTGTCCCTGGGTTACTGCCTTTTCTCCTATGCTCCCTTATCTTCCCTGAGGTACACAGAAGTCCCAGAGAACACATGGCTAACTTTCCTTTGCTACTCAGGAACCACTTGGTAGATATTATACTGTATATATCATTTTAGTTATCAACTTCTATGTGTGAACGTGTAAATGAACATACTTTATATATGTAAGTAAGGAGAATATAGGGAATGAATGTTTTAAGACTTAAATAAACATTTCGCTGCTAGAATCAAATAAGATATTGCATCTTTTATAACTATAAAAAAAGTTGAGACTATAGTTTAATGGTGAGTCTGACAATTTTTTAAATAAAGATATGATTCTGCTAGATAAGCTCAAACAGGTTTTCAACTTCTGCATTAACCAGTAGCTATTCACAAATCAGTGTCAAACACTTACAATCAAGAAAAGTGCATAAGCTGATTGACGGTACACCATATGAATTTATAAGGACTCTCCCCAACTGTAAATGATTCTCTTTCGGGGGCTTAAAAAAATTCTTAAGTAATAGGGCCACTGAACCATAAAAGGAAAACAATGGTTAAGTACTTTGAGAAAACAAAAGAGTTATGGTTACAGCTACAATAAAATAAAGATTGTTTCCTAAATCTATTATCAGTCAGTTGATCCCTTATACTCTCAATAAAGATTTCACTTAAAGAAATACATCTTGCCAAGCAGAGAAGGAAGATAACAGGAGTGAAGCTCATTTTTCCAGAATCACGGTATTTTCTCCTTGAAGAAACAAGAACCTCTGGCATGGAGAGTAAATTGCATCAATGCAATTTAGAGCAAGTTACCCTCAGAAAACTACTGATTCTACATTTCAAGCCCTATTCATGAATACCAATATCCTAATTTCAGTTTTTAAAAGATGATTAGTAGGAGAAATCTCTATTATTAAAATAGTGGAATTAGTTAAGATGAAAAAAATTTTATTTTGACTTCAAAATCTTAAAAATATTTAAAAATAGTGCAAAAATCCACAGGAGGTTTAAAAATATTATTTTTTACACCAAATGCATAAAAGATATGGTCATATATATCTCACACTGAAGACAATGTTTGAATCATAAAGCAGACTTAATTAGACCTTTACACCAGGTTCTAATGAGACATCTTCAGGTGGATAGTATTTGTGACAAAAACAAACAGGAGAAAAAGGAATAATCTCCAAAAGAGATTAATTCAAATATATGAAGAACACACACTACCTGCCTAATGATGACTATAACTAGTCATTGTCTGACATTAAACTACAGCCAATAGTCTCTTTTCTATAAAAATTGCAGGTTACTGTAAACCCATATGTAGGCCCAGCTCATGAAAAAAGGCCATACCTTAGCTCACATCCTGAAGTCTGTGTGAAAAGCTATTTGAGTTCAAGGCACCTAGCTGGAAGTAGGTCTCTGAGACTGACAATGGATCCAACATGGTAAAAGCAATCAGCGACGGCCGCTACCATGGTATCCGCTGCTTTGTGCATACGTTGAATCTGGTTGTGATCACTGCCCTGAAGAAATACGAGGAATCAACTGAAGTTTCTACTATTGCACAGAATTATCTGCAAACATTTTCCACTATGCTGTGAATTCCAACTAAACAGCTAATAAATTAAGCAAATTTTGGCTCTGTGACATATAATCTGAACTAGGATGTGAGCAGAATGGGCAAATCTTTCTTGTGTAAACAAAAAGAGAAAAACCCGTAATTCAAAATTCAGTTATACTGAATTGCCTCTGCTAATACTATCACCCAAATTAGGTTGATATTTGTAAGGCTAACTACAAAATATCAGAACTATGTTCTTTTATAACCTATAAACTGAAAATAGCTCAATGTAGCTATTTCTTGGTTGAACATTACAAAAGACCACATCAATCCCCTGAACTTCTAATTCTAAAGTGAAAACTATCACACCGTTGAAATAAATATTTAAAACACAGTGAGATGTTGAAGAAGTAATCAGGAGACCACAATGTTGAAACGTCCCGATTCAGAAATAATAAGAATTAGCATTTTAGAGAAAGATTCTAAAACTCTAAGAGAATGAAACGTCTACATTAACCTATAAAACAATGTGTCATACCATACTCCACAGTTCTAGAGCTCTTTGCCAGGAATTACAGTTCAAAAAAATTAAAAGTAAGTAGAAAGATTTTTTTAAAATATTACTGTGGAGAATTATTTGCTTCTAATGTCTACAGAAAACATGAAAATTCTTGAAATGCATCACTACACAGGGCGAAGACCTTTATAAGATGAGTGATTTCCATGATTACTTTAAAGCTTAGTTTTTAACTCTAGATTCTTTTTTTTTAATTTAAACTCTTTCCAAAAGGAAGTATGAATTTTAGTTTTTAGTATAATTTACGTGAAAGTTGAAAATAAAATCTTCTTTGTCTTGGGAAGCAAAGATAAGCAATATGAGAGAATGGAATATTCAAAACAGCGGTCTGAGAAGCCTTTGAAAATAAGAAAAATCTCGATTTCTAGATTAGATAAAAATATAACAATTTTTAGGTCAGATTAAATATTACAGGATAAATAAAGGTGCTGTGTGCTGTTGTGGAATGGGTTGCCAAAAGTAATATGCTTCACCAAGAGCCACTTCAGCTGAGGCAAAGAAGAGATACTAAAATAAAGGTTGGTATTGCTGTCTCCATCACCAAGTAAAAAGTTGATCGACCACTGAACTTGGTCAAGGTCATCAAAAAAAGAAACTTAAAAAAGTATATATGGCTACAATAAATGCTTCTTGGCTAAGAAATTAGGTCTTTTTCATTTCATACATTTGAGAGGCAGAGGTAAAAAGAAGACATAGGAAATGTTTTTCCAATGAAAACAAAATGAGGAGAACTGAAACTGAAACCTACAGGAACGTTAAAGGAGTTAAAATAAGAAAGTTTGACACAAAATATGTCTTTTAAGAAGTAGATCAACTAAACTTATTGCTTAGTTAGATAAAAAGGAATTGGGTAATTTCTACAAGAGAATTCAGTTATTTTATAATATGAACTTCGCACTAGAAGACACTTTGAGATAGTTAAGGGAAACGGCAATCAAGGATGCTTACTTTAACACTGTTAGAGAGAAGTTCAAAGTCAAAGAACACCTTACACTTAACGTAGCCATTTGTGTCATGTCCTCATTGGCAATTAAGATTATTCGATTGACGGTAAGTCCCTCTTTCAAAATTTTGGTGGAATTATCAAATACTAAATATACAAAACACGATTATTTGCCTACTGGAGTCCAGAAGGCGAAGTCTGCACAGAAGATTAAGGACAAAATATCTGCCTTTGCTCCTATTCCAAGGAAGCTATGAAGTGTCACACTTAATCAAAAGTGAAACCAAACTACCATGGCTATACTTTGACTTCATGTTGAGATAAAACAGGTTGGAATGGCCAGCAGACGAATTTCACCAAGAATGGTATTTAAAAGCTAAAGGGGGTAGGGGAGGGTGTAGCTCAATGGTAGAGCACATGCTTAGCATGCAACGAGGTCCTGGGTTCAAGCCCCAGTATCTCCATTAAAAAATAGTAACAATAATAACAAATAAATAAATAGACCTAATGACTCCCCAAAATAAGTAAGTAAGTAAGTAAGTAAATAAATAAATAAATAAAAGCTGAAGGGGTCACATCTTCTCACTGTGATTATTTTGTGGGAAGAAAATGAACTTTCACATTAGATAATTATATTCCAATTCAAGCAGAAAATATATATATATAAAAGTTTAAAGTATTATGTTACCTATGCCACAAATCCCTTTACTAATAGAGATAACAGAGATGCTTTTGAGTTCTTTCTTTAAGAATCTAAAATAAATTGTTCATCAATAACTGGTCATAAGTAGGGGGGAGTGTTTTTGCTTATTATTTAAATATCTAATATTGCTATACACACTCTTGAAAAGAAAAAATAATTTTATTTCCAACACACTGCCTCAATCTCTGCAAGCAGATACCAGATCAGCTTGAAAACACAGTAGAAGAAAAATACACATCAAAAAGTAAGATATTTTCAGAGGAATGCTTTTTATTAATTCTTTTGAGCAAGGAAAACATCAAATGGGTAAAGCTGACGTATTCTTCAATTGAGTGATAATTATATAAGTGCTACCAGCTCACATTCTACAGTTTAACTTACTTAGTGTAATAATCCAGTAATTATTTCTTAGGCACAACTTGAATGTTGTGCATATCTAATGAAACATGCTGCCTTTTAACATCTTATCATAGTGCTAACTTAAAAATTCTTCAGGGGAATTAAAAAAGATGAGCAAAAGAAAACATCAGAAAAATTCTGCAGAATCTTCATTATTGTATATACTTTATCAGAAGCAAATCTTTCAATTAAAAAATTTTACTTGTCAACATTTAAAATATTTTGAATGTATCCTAGATTTCCAAAGGCAGATAAGAGAAAAGTACACCTCCCCAACTTCTAATTATTCACTGATGCATAAATTGAATTGTTCTTTGGATGGTTAACTTGATAAATACACTTGATTGGGACATTAGATTTTAGATCTTATAGCTCTGCCACTAACCATCAGAGAACCTGGAAAAGATCACAGTATTTCTGGACTTTGTTTTCCTCGTTTATAAAAAGGTGGTTCTGAACTATCTGAACTCTAAAGAGAATCTCTTACAGTTTTAAAAACCAACTGATAACATGGGACAGGTTACTTACTGTGATATGCCCAGAAAGGTAAGATTATAAACTAAATCTTACTATGCAAGAGACTTCAAATTCAGCAATTAAGATTGCTTGAGGTTTTGTCAGAGATAAAAATAGTGGGAACTGTTCTGAAACTTTAAGCTCATCTAATGTAATCTGATAAGAAACAAATAATCATTTTATATTGGTATGTTATGCTACTGAGGTAGAAGTATTAAGTCAATTTTTAATTTGTATGAGTTTTTGTTTGTTCATCACTTAAATAATAGAATAAGCAGCATTTTGGCACTTTAAGTGTTTTTCAGGAACCAGCTAAGGCTCAAGTCTAGCCTTTACACAAGCATGAAACCTAAGTGATCACTGAACAATTCTGAGCAATGGTGTATAAAAATAGAAGTATCTGGGCTTTGGGTCAATTAACTTGTTTTTCTTCATAAATATTGTTTGTGATAATGAACATCACAGGCGTCAGGGGACTGGGGAGCTAAATCTAAGATTTATTAACTATTAGTAAGTTTTTAAATGTTAAACTCTAAGCAATAGTTTCATTCTTTGGCAAACAAGAATATTTTCTTGTCTACCACACAGAGCAGGAAAAACTAGTAAGACACCTGAGAACTTTTGAAATTGTGTATCTGACATAAAAGTTAGGTTATATCATTACTTCCATGTATTTTTAATATAAATCTATACGCTATTATATATTTATTGTAAGTTACTCACAATTTAAAGCAGTCTGGCTTACTCTCCAGACACAAAAAGAGAAATCAATAAAAGCATAGAGGCTGGAACATAAACACTATACAAATCAAAATTATTCAAATTGGCAAAACAAAAGGAATTCAGGAAATACTTCAGTCTTCTATCTGCCTAAGTCATTATTCTGACAGTTACAAAAATTCATTTTCACCAGATTTTTATTTCTCATAATCAGTATAAAATTAAGTGGTAGTGACCTTGGACTAATGCATCAGTAAAAATCTCATCACAGGCTGTCTCTGGTATGTATCTAACACTGACTGCTTATACCTTTAAACACCCTTTACCTCCTACTTTTCATATCATGCTCTCATTCTGGCATGCGTTCCCTCTCTACCCCTCTTTTGGCCTCTCGGCAACTATTTCTTCCACAGCTTGTAGATCTAAAAATTAAAACTACTAAACACAAATTATAAAACTAAAGAAAAAAATCAGATATTAAGACTTTTTGGGTTAAATTATTTTTAATTTGGATAAAATTTTTTCTGTTAGGAAAGAAAGAAAAGTGTTAATACTGCTACACTGAGGGCACCTGAAAAATAAAACATTTATGGTAACAGAAGTTTTCAAACACTAGGCATTGAGTGAATTCTACTTATCCTTTGTGGATAAATGTTAAACTATTTGTTCTTCCTAAGTGCCTATTACAGCAGGAGACAGGCAAAAGAAATAAGAACATTCAATTATCTTGGAATTCCTTTGATTCTTCTATTGAAGTGATTACTAAAGTGGCTTTTTAAATAATTTCTCTGAAATAAAGTAAATGAACTACTTAATATTATTGAGGCAAACAAAGTTAAACAGAACCAATACTTCAGTCAACCATTTCTCCATTTTTGTTCAAATTACAAAAATTTTCAATTGAACAATAAAAAAATACAAAATTTCCTTATGATGGCATCCTGAAATGTTCCAATTCTGTTTAGATTTTAAGCAATAGATGATGACAGAAAATGGCCTTAAGTGATAAATACATTTAACCTTATAGATACAGTTAAGGTATGTTTTTAAAATGGCGTAAAACCAGTATAGGTTTTTGCTACAAAACATATCATATATATTTAGAAAAAATTAATTTCTGAAAAAAATCCTCATAATTAATTACCTTTAATCTTGGCTGTTTCAGAAAAAAGTTGGAAAGTGTTGAATGTAAAAATTATCTATTTTTAAGTAATACTCTTTGGCCTAGTCCTCTGTGCTACCTAAAGGAATGTTATTCCTGATTTATCTTAACATAAATGCTTACTAATACTCAGCCAACAGCAGTATCAATCAGTTCACTTATGTTAACCATTAGATTTAAATTCACTCTCAGCAGTTACTACAAATTGTGAATCTTGAAAGGACTTATCAGAAGAAGTGGTAGATAATAAAAATACAGAATCAGGAGTAAAAGAATATTAAAATAGTATTATCTTTAGGAAATTCTTAATGCAATTTGTACAGTAAATATTTAACGGCTTTTTAAAGGCAGCCTAAATCATAATAAATCACTCCTAGTTGTCACCCTGCCATATCAACAGTTAATCTGGCCAAGAAAGCAGATGATAAATGAGAAGTATATTCATTCCTTGAATACTGCTCTGGTTTACACTAATACCAATCCCAGCAGAGTACTGTAATTATCAGTCACCAAACTAATCCTCGCCCATAAGAGATAATCATTCTGTTAAGGTATAATTATAATTGAAGAAATCTGAAACATGCCTTAGAGTCTATTATTTCAAAAGTTAAAATTCAGGGTCACTGTCTCTCTTGCCTTCTGAGAAGGCCTGCACTCTGTCTATGGAGTGTGTATCTACTTTTACTTTAAACACCCTGCACCTCTTAGCTTCTCTCCCTCTCACCTTTCTGAGATGGCCCATATTCTGCCTACACAGTATGTATCTCCTAAGCCTTTTCCCATTTTTCCCTTCTGAGTGAGATGGACCCCACTCTCTGTGAAGTGTGTCTCTCTCTTAATAAACTTGCTTTCACTTTAAGAAAAAAAGATAAAATTCAGAGGCTACTTTTCAGATATCTATATGTCTACTGATATATACATGCATATATAATTATATTTCATGTATTATTATATATACCAGCAAAAACTCTTAATTATAGAACTGACAGGCATAAAAGGAATTCCCATTGTGTTGTGCCACTGTGCCAACTCAAGTTCCTCCTCTAAGCAGTCATTCTTACTGAAGCCTTTGGATGTGTAAAAAGTTTGGTATTATGGCTGCAATATTGATTCTACCAAGTCATCTCCTCAGCATATTGCCTAAAAGGGGGTATGGTGTAGAAGGCAACCCAACTAATACATCGTCAATCCATCCTTCACCCAAGAGTTACCTGAGTTATCCTTTATTAAAATACAATGCCCCCTTGAAAGGCAAAAGGGTCATTTCCTTCTTTATATAAGTCTGTCTTGAAAAGGGCAAAATTCTGGAACAGTAGGACACACCTAGTTATAAGGTGCTTTGCTGGACAGGGATCAAAAGAGGACACTAGGTATCTTGCAGAGCAGGGAAGTGAAAAGTAAAAAGGAAGAGAAGAATGTTAAGGTAAAAACCAGCTACTTTTTGTAAAACTCTTAAGGTGAGGATGAGAACCAAAACACCACTCTAAACTGTGGCCACATTTAAAAACAAAAGCTAGGTTATTTATGGCAAATGACACTGGTTCTTCTGATATGGTAATAATTTGAAATTTCCTCTTTACATAAAATGTTTGGTTAAAAAAAAATCTAAACAGAGATTCTAACAATAGCATAGGTGGTATAAGATTTGAAAGTCCTTCCTCTTAAGAATCTCATGCCAAGACTCTGCACTCTGACAAAGAATTTCTACCAAGAAAAATTTCCTTCAGTTTTCAACCATGAAAATGGTTTGACTTATCTGATCAGATTAATAAAAATCCTCTTATTACCTGAGGACTCTTTTTAGAGTTAGATGAATTCTAAAATAACAGACAAAAAGCTCCAGAAAAATTATATCTAAAGCCTACTTACCATCATATAAAATTTTCCACATCTATAATTCTACCTGGATGACAGCTTTAAGGAAATAGCAGAAGAATGTATGACTGTGCATGTAGTCTCACCCTGCCATTCCTGAACCTTAACATTAAGAGACTTTAGATTCTCTACTAATGATTCTGAGCCTCTGTCAAGCCAATAAATGGTTGTTTCCTGTCTAACTGGGTCACTTAAATAACCTGGTAAGATCAGTACTGGAAAACTTCCACGTGGGATTACAGACTTCAGATTCTTATATGTTAACAAAAGAAACCATGCTCCCAGAACCATTCACCCAATAGTACTTGCAGTTTATTGAAGGAGATTCCTAGGAATAAATCTGCAGTCGCCAATATTAATACATAGGCAGAATAATGTAGTTAATAAATAATTTAAAGCCTCAGTTATATTATTGATTTTTTAAAGTCAAACATCTAGAACATAGAAAGTATTTCTACTCATGAACTAACTTTCCAGTAAATCCATAATATTAGTGCAAGAATGTTAATGGACACAAATCCTCAGTCCCCACAAATGGCAGAATGGGGAGAGGATACAAATAGCTCGAATGTCAAGATGGAAAGGATGAAAATCTCTTCCATGGCAGTTTAGTCTGCTAACTTCCATCCCAACTCTTCAGCTATACTGCAAGATAATCTTTTTTACAATGCAAATCTAATTAGAGCCCTGCTGAACTCCTTCTAATAGCTCTTCACTATATTTAAGAGCAAGGAACTATGAAGTTCTTCGAGCACTTGCTTTCTTCTCTAGCCTCATTTCCCACCTCTATCTCCTACCCACAGGATACCCAGGCATACCAGACTTCTTTAGATTTCCCTGAATATGTGATGCTTTCTTCCACTACTAACATTATTTTCGCAGCCTGGTATACCAGCCCCCATCCCTCTTCATTTAGTCAATTTCTACTTATTCTCTGGGCTTCCAAATCTGGGTTGATCCTCCAGTAATGTCTTACACTTCCAATACACCAGGTACTGTGTTATTAAAACTGTCTAGTTACTGTTTCCCCATTTATGTCAGTCCCTTCGAAAAAAGACCTTTCTTTGTTATGCTCTCATGAACATTCTATAAATATCTGTTAAATGAACAAATCAGTGATGTTCTTGTGACCAGGCCAGATCTTATCTATCGAAATATAATCACAATTTTCTAAAGCACAAATTAGATAAAAGCAAAGTAAACAATCTGCCTTTTCAGCTTAATGATATTTTTCTATTTCCTGTTATAGAAGATTTCAGACTTGGGGGGAAGAGTCAGCTAACCTATACAGTCTCCATCATTTTTTGAATTCTGAGATCAAAACTAGTTGGGTTTAGGCGTTGTCTTCAAGAGAGGATAATCTCAATTAGGTTATTCCTACTAGTAAAAAGTAAACTACCTTTTTGTACTTGGGCAAAACATTTTATCCTTCCTTTCATCCACAAAAGATAGAATTTTTAAGTATAGCATATACAGAAGAAATAACTTAAATGAAAAATCATTATATGTAATAATAATTATCATCTAAAGACTGCAAATTACAGAGAACCTATTTTTCTTTATCTAAGATGACCAAAGAGTACTATGTTAAAATTTCATTTGAACGGAAAAAAAATTACATGCCTTTTGTATGTGCTTGGTTTAAAAAAAGTACAAGTGAGAAATAAAGAAAAAAAACAAAGTAATACAATAAGATATATAAACATAATTAGTAAACTAATATTCGCTCTGTCTCACCAGAAAGAAGGAAAGAAAGAAAGCAGAAAGCAAGAAAGCAAGCCAGCCAGCCAGCCAGCCAGCCAGCCAGCAAGCCCCCAGGGCCTTCTATTTCTTACTGAGAAAAAAAAAGACAGAAATAATGTAAAAATGTTTTGAGCTGTGGTACACCTACACAGTAATTTTAAAGCCGTAACTCCAAAGCTTGATGAAGCACTAAAACATAACCTAAAAGTGATATATAAACAGAATGTATTTGCCTTGACCATTCTCTTCGTAGAGTATCCTGGGTTTTTGATTTTTTGGGGGGATGAGGCAGACAGGTAGTGGGGTGGGGAGGAGGCGGAAGCTCTGCACTTTGACACTGTTAAAACTGAATTTAGGCCAACTTCTGTGGGTAAAGACTTTATAAGAAATTGGACTATACTCTTCACTTTATTCTAATGAAAATATGAAAAGAAATACATCTTAAGTTTTAAAAGGCTGGAAAAGAAAAGATTTTACCTTCTCTCTGTGAAGTGGAAAGTGAATTCTCAAGATGCCAAACTTTCAAATGAAAGCAGAGGTGTTATAACATATATGTTTCTCTGGCTTCTTTTTTTAATAGAGGCTATAGATATCATGAGGGATCTCAACCATGATGCATATTTAGACCCTAATACAAAATTCTCTACAAGTGTTTCGTTTTTTTAAATTGAAGTTAAGTATAGTCAGTTTACAATGTTGTGTCATTTCTGGTTCTATGAGCATTTCCTGATCAGTAAAATAGTTTTTTAAAATAGTTACTGCACAGGGTCACTGTAAAGATAAAATAACAAATGAAATGAGCTCTGTGCATTGTCAATATGATCTTTACATGCATGTTTTACTGGTACAGAACTTAGAAGTCTGAAGTGTCATTTTTTCTTTACTGAAAGAAGGAAAGAATTTGAAGAATATTTTTTTCCAGGTAACCAACTAGAAACATAAAGAGCTCCAGTTAAACAAAATTTGGTTATCCTCTAACTGCAATGAAGTTTCTGTAGTGAATCACTCATTAACTAATCCATTTCATGCAGAAGTTTACTTAAAAAAAATTTTACTACATGCTATGTGAAAAGAAAATACATTAAATTAATAAAAGCAATGAAAAAGGTACTCTAGGTGTACAAATTCCAATTACTGCAATAAGCATCTTCTATAATTACCTTAGCACTCAGTATATAATTTCATTTTTGCAGGATCCAATAGAAATTATGGGATAAGGAAATACATAGTTTAAAGAAAGTTATTCTTACTTTAATGGTTTTATTCTCACATTTATAACAACACAAATTTATAATATTTTTAACCAAAGCAATAATAATTACATTCCAAATCTTTGCACAATTTTTCAACTAAGAAATAAAATACTACTGGAAAAACCACTCAAGGTTTCATAAATTCTTAATTTTTAGTTGTAAATGAGTATAATACATCTTAAAACAGAGAAATATAAGATACAGAAACACAAGAGTAAATTGCCCCTAAAAATACACAAGGGCAATTTCAAAGCTCTGTTTAATCTGCATTATTAATCGCTTTGTCAAAAAATATATGTTTATTGTGCAGGAGTAAGGAACACAGAAGGTCAGGGCAGAGAATAGGAAGTTCAATTAGACACGTCTTAATCAGACATTAACTCAATTAGAAAATCAGGTCTTCAGTTCAATTATGATACCACACTCTTTTTATACAATTATGTTAAAGCTGCTTAGGTTACTAGTTAGAAAGACTTTTGCCACAAAGGATGGGACCAAATATAATATTATTTTCTTCTCTACAACAGAAGTCTCACACTATCAAAGAAAATATACCTTTACATTTTCCTTCCCTAGCAAGAGTATGACCCTATAGCTTTTTATATTGCTACCAAGTGGCTCTTCTTTGATCTCTTAATTTGTGATTCTTACTGCCTGTCAGCGAGCCACTAGTTTTTAAAGTGATAATGATAGTACAATAAGCTAACAGAGTCATGATAATCTGACAAGTTGGTTTCTCTCAGAAAAATAAGGACTGCCAAACACCGTTTCTCTAATGACCAATTCTCTGCCATCATTTGATGTATATTGCATTTCCCAAATTTTAGGTTCTTAAAAAATAAGTGAGAACAGGTAGAACAAATATACTGCAAAGATGGTAAAGAAGATTAATTCAATCAAAAAGACCACTGACAAAGGAATATACTTCCTCCAGCCTAATACTGATGTTTATAGAAGCATCATCTTTAAGTAAAACTGACACCACTGAATGGACTGTGCTAAGAGATTGGAAAAAGTTACCAGGAAAATGTTATTTAAAAAAGAGTTCTTGATTACAAAACTCACCATCTGACTTCTAGTGAGGTATAAACTTAAACTTAAATCAGATTCATTTAAAAACTCAATTTCCCAAGAAGATAAATACACTTTATTATAACTCTAACAAATACTGAATCCTCTGACTTCTAAAATCCATTAATCCCACAGTTCTACTTCTATGAATCTACTCTGCAGAGACTTCTACAAGTTCTGAAAGATGTATGTCTGAGGTTATTATAAATCAGAAATAACTCAAATGTCCACTAATAGATGGTTAAGTAAAATACAACATCTATACACAATGCATACTCAGAAGTATTAAGAATATCAGCAATATGAACTTACTGACAGTGAAGATATTGTTGATCTCAATATTGAATAAAACTAGGTTCTATCTGTGTAATTGGTACAGCGTGAAAGCATTTAAGAAAAACTATATCTATAGCTGTAAGATCACATAGGGAGCTGTCTGATAAGCCACTGTGAATAAACATTTCTGACTGTAGGATTTGGTAGGTACTTTTTCTCTGTAGTTTTATTTATTATCTGTGCATATGTGTGTTTAATTAGCATGTATCATTTTAAAAAACCACAAAGCTATTAAAAAAAGATCGTTACAGGTCAAGAGAAATGAACAAAGTCTAGTACCTTAAACGGTTGGTGTAGGTATCAACACAGGTCTTCATTTTGGCTAATAATGTACCAACAGAAGTTTGACACTCTGACTGTTCTTCTTCCTCTTCACCATTCTCTGTCGAAAGAGGCAACAATAGGGGCACCATGCACGTACAGGAAGCAATGGCCCGGAGCAATTCCAGCAGAGCTCGATACAGTGGCACATGCCTTGCCATGTCGAGAACTATACAAAGGAAGGGGGAAAAGCATAAAATGAGCACATGCGCAATATGAAAGTAAATCCACAGCAGTGAATCTTCTACTTGGATATTAATATTATTAATTGGTTAGTTGGTAAATGGGCTAATGTTAATGTTAGTGAAGGACCAACATGAAAAGTGTATAGGCACTTTCAGGGAACAAAAAAATGAGTAAGGCATAGAATTGGGGTGATAACAAGAAATGTAATTAAGTACCATTTAGGTATATCACACATAAAAATGGTTAAGTAGTCCAGATAATCCACTATGGCAGTAAATATATGTATCAGTATGATGTAAAAATATATTTTAAAAATTAAATTGAAATGAAGCCATTGTGTCTCAGGTAAAACAAAATATGACCACAGTTTATCAGAAGTATAATTCAACAAATCAACTTGTTAGGAAAAAAAAGTTGACAATGCTATCTTTCAATTATCAGCTATAAGTCAAATGAATTTTCTTTCTTAATACATGTTACATGCATCTAAAAATGGATATCCTACTCTAAGAACATGTATTGCTTCTAAAGCTTTTATAAGTTGCTTTGTTAGGTTTCGTGGCTTTCACCCAACTGGAATTTACTTTTGTGAATTATGTGAAATAAGGACCTAATACCTGGACAGCACAGACACAGAACATTTCCACCACAGCAAAAAATTCTCATGGACAGTGCCATCAAGAGATAACTCCTTATACACACAAACCACAGGAAGTATGTGGGTACTGGCTCTAACCAAACATATGAGTCTTTCTCTAGGGATTGGAGGTGTCACAGAGCCACCGTAGCTATACTTAAAAGAAACAATCTCTAGACTATATTCAGAACAGTATAAATATTTTATTTCAAGTTTATTTCAAAACAAGGGATACACACATGTACTAGGTATACTTGCATAGACATAGAATATTAAGAATATTTACCATAAACTAGTAAAGGTAGTTTCAAGTAGAAAAAGGACCAGGGTTGGTGGGACAATGTTAGAGTGAATTAATTCTCATCATGTACCTGTTTGAACTGTTCTGCAATGGTTTATCAGAGTACAGGCATGCCATAAATATTTTATTGACAATATAAGATAATTCAGTAATTACTAGATCACAGTAAGTTGATAACACATAGATGATTTAAAGAACTTAAGATAAAGGCACATACACAAAAGGAATTAAGCTATGATCTTATGCGAGTTGGAAAAAGCAACAAATGATATGTTATCATATATTCTTTCTAGTTAAAATCTTGTTTTCGGAAAGGGGGGTTACTTATTTATTTATTTTTAGAGAAGGTACTGGTGATTGAACCCAAGATCTCGTGTATGCCAAGCATGTGCTCTACCATTTGAGCTTTACCATCCCTCCTCTAGTTAAAATCTTAAAAACTATTCTGACCTCTGTAAAAAAGGAAATTACTTAATTTTTTTTAACATTTTTATTGAGTTACACTCATTTTACAATGTTGTGTCAATTTCCAATGTAGAGCACAATTTTTCAGTTATACATGAACATACATATATTCATTGTCACAGTTTTTTTTGCTGTGAGCTACCACAAGATCTTGTATGTATTTCCCTGTGCTGTACAGTATAAACTTGTTTATCTATTCTACATATGCCTGTCAGGATCTACAAATTTCGAACTCCCAG
Source organism: Vicugna pacos (assembly GCF_048564905.1). NCBI lineage: Eukaryota > Metazoa > Chordata > Mammalia > Artiodactyla > Camelidae > Vicugna > Vicugna pacos. Next base: position 38,648,021 of record NC_133001.1, read on the forward strand.
TCTGTCCCTTCCCACTCCCCTCCCCCTTGATACAATAAACCTTCTAGAAGAAAACATAGGCAAAACATTATCTCACATACATCTCAAAAATATTCTCCTAGGGCAGTCTACCCAATAGAAATAAAAGCAGAATACACAAATGGGACCTAATTAAAATTACAAGCTTCTGCCCAGCAAAGGAAACCATACGTAAAACAAAACGACAACCTACGGAATGGGAGAAAATTTTTGCAAATGAAACTGACAAAGGCTTGATCTCCAGAATATATAAGCAGCTCATACGACTCAATACAAAACAAACAACTCCATCCAAAAATAGGCCGAAGACCTAAACAAGCAATTCTCCAAGGAAGAAATGCAAATGATCAATAGGCACATGAAAAAATGCTCAATATCACTAATTATCAGAGAAATGCAAATCAAAACTACAAGGAGGTAGGTATCACCTCACACCAGTCAGAATGGCCATCATTCAAAAGTCCACAAATGACAAATGCTGGAGAGATTGTGGAGAAAAGGGAACCCTCCTACACTGCTGATGGGAATGCAGTTTGGTGCAGCCACTGTGGAAAACAGTATGCAGATTCCTCAAAAGACTAGGAATAGACTTACCATATGACCCAGGAATCCCACTCCTGGGCATATATCCAGAAGGAACCCTACTTCAAAATGACACCTGCACCCCAATGTTCATAGCAGCACTATTTACAATGGCGAAGATATGGAAACAGCCTAAATGTCCATCAACAGATGATTGGATAAAGAAGATGTGGTCTATTTATACAATGGAATACTATTTAGCCGTAAAAACCGACAACATAACACCATTTGCAGCAACATGGATGTCCCTAGAGAATGTCATTCTAAGTGAAGTAAGCCAGAAAGAGAAAGAAAAATACCATATGAGATTGCTCATATGTGGAATCTTAAAAAAAAAAAAAAAAAGAACATTAAATACAAAACAAAAACAGACTCATAGACATAGAATACAAACTTGTGGTTGCCAAGGGGTTAGGGGTAGGAAGGGACAGACTCGGATTTCAAAATTTGTAGATACTGACAGGTATATGCAGAATAGATAAACAAGATTATACTGTATAGCACAGGGAAATATATACAAGATCTTGTGCTAGCTCACAGTGAAAAAAAAAGTGACAATAAATATATGTATGTTCACGTGTAACTGAAAAATTGTGCTCTACACTGGAAATTGACACAACATTGTAAAATGATTATAACTCAATAAAAAAATGTAAAAAAAAAAAAAAACCAGCCAAACCAAAAACCCTACATCAATCATGATATTTAATGGTGAAAAGACTGAACACTTTTCTCCTAAACTGACAACTTCTGTAAGAACTAGATAGTGGAATTTAAAAATTGTTTTAAAGAAACAAAGTCATATAAATTGGAAAGAATAAATAAAATTGTCTTTAATGTTCATGACATGATTATCTATCTGTACAGAAATATCAAGGAATCCAGTACAACTGCTAAATGAGTTTCACAATGTAGGACATCAAGTGAATAAATAAAAATCAAGTGTACTTTTTATGTTATTAACAGTAAGAAAATGAAATTTTAAAAACAGTATCATTTACAATAGCATAAAAAATACAACTGGGATAAATATGATAAGTTCAAAACACTTAAAATAGAAACACTGCTGACAGACATTAAAGGAAATCTAAACAAACAGATACATAATGCCCATATATTAGAAGATCCAATATTGTTAATAAGCTAACTCTCTCTAAATTAATGAATACATTGAATGTAATTTCAATCAAGTTCCAAATGGGCTTTTTGTTGGGAGTAGAAACTGACAAGATGACTCTAATATGTAATGGAAATACAAAGGACCTAGAGAGTCAAAACAATTACAGCTGAATTTTATTTGCCATAAAATTACAAATTTTACAATTAATGCATCTTAAGAGTAAGTCAACTTTATACATATTAACTAGTCAAATGTTTGCCTTTTTGAAACTATCTAATAGGACAAAGGAACAAGAAAAAGAAACAAACAAAAAAAATCTACAATGATACTTTGACTAATAAAATCCCTGGGAGCAGAAATCAATGGGTAAAAACAGAACAAAAATACTTCATCAATCATGAAAAGTCTGTTTAGCTTAACAGCTATGACTGACAAAAATATGTGCAGAATTTCTCTTCATTCTAGCCCACACATAAATTACAAGGGCTTAAATGTACAAATGTTGATGCCCCAACAGTCGTTCACTCTTCTCTCCATTTCTGCTAGAAATAGCTATTCTGTTTAAGTCCCATATATTTTCATAATTTCATCTTCTTCCATTACCAATCTGTCTGTTCACATTTCTATATACACTCATAGTTACTAATGTTACTGATCACTACTCCTGGATGGTGGTACATGAGGTAATTTTATGTTAAAATTTATTTTTACTTTCTCCTTTGTGCTTTTAGGCATTGCTTAAGTTACTTATGGGGTGCATAAAATGATGTCCTAGGTTAGATTTGCTTTAAAATAACCTACTATGTGTATATATGTTTTGTGTTTGGAAAAAACTGGGTGACCAAGGATAGAAATGAAAAGCATGGCCATAAGTTTATCAGATGAAGCTGGTGATGGAGCTCAAAGGGGGTTCATTATTTTCATTATACTACCAACACTAGTTTTACATATTTCATACTTGTCCATAATAAAAGATTTTATTAAATGTCATGGTCACAAAAGATAAAGTCTGAGGAATGTCACAGAATGAAGGACACAGAAAAGGTTACTAATGATACTAAGTGATACTAGATTAAATTCTGAACAAAAAGCAATTTTTTCTTTGCTATAGAGGACAGAATTAGGACAACAGATGAAATATGAATGGTGTCTGTGAATTAATTAGATGGTTATATTCTATCAATAGTTAATTTTTCTGATTTTGATTACTGTATGTGGTTGTATAGTAGACTGCCTTTGTGTTTTAGGAAATAAACCCTAATACATTAAAAACAATGTGATCACTACTAGTTTATCAATTGAAACATGTACCATACTAATGCAAGATGTGAGTAATGGGATACTATGAATGAAAGAGAGGCAGGGTATATCTAAAAATATTTTTAAAATTAGTCTATTAACTAATTTTAAAATATTAGTGTATTAGTTTAAAAATAGACTATAAAAATATGTTATTTTAGATAAGAATATACGTAAATCCAAAACATGTTGGTTTTTAAAAAATAATTAAATGATTATGAAGTTACCAAGGACAAGAAAAACTACAAAATGAGAAGCTACCTCTCCATTATAAGAATAAAGCTGAGGATAACTTATCATGCTAAAATTCAGTACAGAAGGTGGGGGCGGGGGGAGAACAAGACAAACATGTAGGGTTGATAATTTTAAAATTTAAAATCTGGGGGAAAAAGTTAAAATCTGGAAATAAATGGGCACAGAGAGAATAAGACATCTCTTCTAAAATAAATGAAACATGGTACTTCTTTTCATTCTACTGATATTTATTTTATTCAACTAAGTTAGCAGTGAGAAGATTACTTCAGATTCCAACTGGGAATCTTTTTTTTTTCCTTCAATTTCTGGTATACAGCATAATGTTTCAGTCACACGTATACATACATATGCTCATTTTCATAGTAAGTTACTATAAGATATTGAATATAGTGCCCTGTGCCAACTGAGAATCTTAAATTATGGAAAGAGAAGATATTCTCCTCATATCAGGGAGGGATGGAAGCAAAAGCTGTGGAGACAGGGTAAGAAGCAATGGACAAAAGGTTGAGAATAGTAAAATCAGTGTGAGACATAAAATTGTGGGTTTGATTTACAAAGAATTTTAAATAAATTTCATTACTATTATCATTTCTTACAACATGCATTTTAAACTTAAAATATGAAGTTTTTGTATATTTGTATTTTTCTTGACAACGATCAGTTACATAAACAAGTTCACTCATTTTAATGTCAAAATCTACCCAGATGTTAACGCATTTGGCAATCTATGCTTATGTCTGGAAACTGGAACATGGTTATTTATACCCAATTTTATTTATTCGTTTTTTTTTTAAAAAGACTTATTTCTGAATATTCCCAGAGAGGGAATCTGGGAAACTACGGGAAGAGCTAATTTATGCTCTCTTTTTAAGATACGCACTTTTAAACTAACATGTATGTGTGGTCAGTAAACAAAAGGAGTCAATAAGTGCTAAAAAACTCTTAATGAAATACAAATGAGTACAAAACACAACAAGTGTTTCATTCCTGAGTTCCCTGATTCTATTTTTTGCTATGCAGAGCTTCACCATAAAACTGTTAAGTGTCTTTTCCTAAAGCACACTTCATTGTTACTACAGGATTAAATGTGACCAGCCTGACAAAGAAGAACGGAGGCACAACACTGTTACGCAACGCCACGTCTGCAAGGGTGGCTTGCAGCAACTTCTTCACTCAGTGAGTGCCAAGTGCGTGTTCAATGTTACTGCTTGCCACCAAGCAAGCAAAGTCACTATCCTTCGGATCCTCAGATGTGCCTATCTGCTGAAATACGCTTGAAAATACCTTGGAGTTATCATCACCAACTACAGATACAGGTGTGTGACACTACTATACTTATTCCAGTAAGAGAAATTATCAAATTTGAAAATAGTAACTAGTACTAGGTAAAAGAATAAAGTTCTCATTTTTCTGTATTTGAAACATTTTAGTGGGGAAAAGGATATTCAAATGGCTGAAAAGAAACAGAATAATTAACAGGTTGATCTGACAGGAAATTTATAAGAAATAATCATAAACGTTAGCCATTTTGTTCCTGAAACACACAATTCAGCATGTATAAAAACTAAAAATAATTCTATAACAAAAATAGAACACGATTATTATTTGGCTTATTACTGACAGAAGCTGAAGAATCAATTTTTAGCAAACAGTTACAGAGAAATTTACCATGGATTACTATGGAAAAGACCCACCCTTCTGGAGAATTGAAAATATTTGCCATCTTTGATAAGAAGTTTGTCCAGGTTTTTAAACTTCTTTTTCTCTGACTGTAAACAGAAGTTCTCCATGAAGAGAAAAGATTCATTCATAACTACTGTGGACTAAAGCAGGATATCTGATAATATTTTATTCCTGATGCAATGTAGGGTAAGGAACACTTCTCTTTTACTTATTTTAAAACTCAGACATTTATAGTAAATATTTTATACTAACTATAAATGGAGTATACCCTTTAAAATTGTGAATCACTATATTATACACCTGCAGTTTATATAATATTATACATCAACTATACTAAAAAAAAAACCTCACATATTTAGTAACAATTATTTTAGGCTAAAATATGTGGTGATTATACATACATATCAGGCATAAACTGCAGTTCACATTAAATATGTCGGCTTAGTTAAATATATATAAAACATTTAAAAATATATTTATAACTACTATAGAACCAAAATGGATAAATGGCAGAATATAATGTGTCTTTTTATTATATTTTCTATTATTCTATCCAATTGTTAAAATTAGAATATCTGAAGTTCTACTAAAATGCATTCATTTTCTATCATTTTCTACCACCTGAACAGACTAAAATAGAACTGCACACTGAAAAATTATGCAACAAAACAAGTATAGTAGTTTATTCACTATTTCTCTATACAATTCAAAGATAACCTTTCCTAGGATTTGCTTCACAATTAATTTTCTTTCTCTCTAGACCAAGAGATTTTCTGGGAAAATGGGTACTCCTGTCATCATCATAGCAGGAGATGTAAAGAAGCAAGAAGAGAAAGAAGAAAAAAAAGAATCTGTCTTGACCATGTTAGGCATCATTGGCATAATACTTAACCTCTTGGTAATTGTTTTTGTGTATATCTATATCACACTCTGATGGTCTCTTTCATGGGGCTGCATTCAGGACAAATAACAGCTCTAACAAAAATGATTTCTAAGACACCCCTTTAAAAGAGTATTTCCAAAAGATTATGACTAACATTCCAGGGTAAGCGCCTGGCTCTAAGGGTGGCATGCAGGGTAAGTGCCTTACTCTAGGCACAGAAATGAATATATGGACAATAAAGATATCTTGCCAAAAAACATAGAAGATCTGGTAATAGAAAGAAGACACAAAAGCAACAATGCCACAGACATTTTTCTTAAAGTACATACTGAATACGTATTATTTATATTCAAATTGCTTGCAGATTTATTTTTACTTTAAGTCTCTACTAATCTACCTAATATAGGAAAGGGAAATTTTTTCAGTATGGGAAAGATGACTAACAAAATGTATAGGAAAATAAAGTTTAGTCAGTATTAATAAATGCTGAATATTTTCAAAAGCATAATCTTCTTTCGGATCTATATTGGATATCAGAAGAAATGCATGCCTTATAATGATTTTTTTTGGCAGTTAAACAATTGTGACTACAAGATTACATAGAAAATAAAAACTACATAGAAAAAGTATCTTTTTTTTTCTGATATTCTTCAGCATGTTTTGACTTTATTTCTCTGATGAACTCCAGTAATACAAAATGAGAAATACTCATCTAAAGTATAAAAACTCAGCTCAATCTAGTAAAGTACTATTTGTTTATGGAATGGCTATATGAGTGGACTAAAAAACTAATGTGAAAATTTTATAAATAAATTATTCAAAGATTTAATTTTCAATTACAGAATTTATCCATCCTTATTTTGTATAACTTGAAATATAAAATCATCCTATATTTCATGGAAATATCACATGGAAACAAAGCAATCAGAGATCCTTAAATTATTTATCTGTAAACTATAAATCCTTTCAAGTAATCAAACACTAAAACAATCCATAATTATTTGCAATCAATATCCCTAAAAGTTGCATGTTAAGTGTACATATCTTAAAAGATAATCATGTAATAAATATATTTTGCCTGGTAGACTAATTTATTCAAAAAACAGCTCAATTTTTTAGTACTGATCTAATAATTTGACTTTTATACTTATCCTTCCTAACTTTAAAATATATTTTCTTCTCTAGCAGATCAACAGTTGTAGATATTGTACTTAAAACAATATACAGCTTTTTTAAGCTGAAATAAACATTGGTTATAGTAAAGTGAGAGAAATTTTTTCACCTAGAATCTTAAATTCTCTCTAAAATGTAACTCAATAAATAAACCAAGAACTATTCTTTGATACTATATATTTAAAAATAAAACACAGCTCTGCAATTAAGATTCTTGCAAATGAGATTATTAAAAGGGTATCTTAAGTGAGCACATATCATCAAGAACATTTGTACATTATAATATGCAATCAGTAATAATTCCATCACATGCAAGTGCTGTAAGGAAAACGTCAGTGAGTTTTACACAAATACTTTGATAAAAATAACTTCTATATGTAATGATTCATATATAATATTTCATTTCCTTTCATTTTTCCATTATTTTACTTATTGAATTCATACTTCTCAACCAAGCCTTAGCCAATAAATTGTTTTGGAGATTCATGTCAACCTTAGAATATGTTAAACTTTGGCTACAGTTGACAATTAAGCCAGCCAGTAGGACCAAATAATGAAATACATGAAAACCCCATCAAAAGATCAAAGATTTTTGGAAGAATATCAAAGTATGAATGTTTTTTTACACAAGCCAAGATGAATTTGCTCTATTCAGCAGGAAGGGGATTCTATTGGGGGTGGGAAATATATACATACACACACACACGTATCTTTTATAGTTTCTCATGTAGACTTAATTCAATGATTGTTTTAGCCAATTCCTTTTTTATGCCATTAATTTACCATATAAGCATCTAGTTTGCATAATATTTAACAATGTCATGGCAATATAACTGGCATAAATAAATTTGGAAATAAATGTAACTAACTCTTAGGCTTACAATTTAATTAATGGGAAAAGAAATATTTATATGGCACAAGTCAAGTTGTTTATAGATAGAGAGTTATAGTTCATTTGGCAGGTTGGCTAGGTAGAATTTTAATAAGAAGTTTTATACTGTAATCAGACTACAACGTGAGAAGTGGAAATATAAGCATCAGGTATACTGGTAACTAATGGAAAGGGAAGGACCACTCTACTTTGGGTAATCAAAGAAGGTGCGTTAAGTGTTGCATATATTCTACCCTTACAAATCTGTATAAATCAAATCAATTGGAAACCCATCTAAATTTTAATCTAAGCAACCTCTCTTTTCCTTGTAAAGTTTACCCGTATAACTATTTAAGAGACAGAGTAATGTATTCTAAACCAAAAATATTTCTACCTAGGATATTTTGACAGCTATGAGAATTCTAGTTAAAAGGATCTAGTATTTGTTGATGAGCACTTATGTGTGCCAGATACTCTGAGTGGCCACTAACATGCTCAAAATTTTGGTACTCTGTACTCTTTTACCAAGAATGAAATGGCAGGCAGTATCTCATTTTTGAATCATAAATAGAAGTAAAATATATTAAATATAGGCAAGTGTTTCAGATTTTATCTGTACTCCTCATATAATTTTTAAGAAAACTGGGACCATGTCATAACACAATTGGGGATTAAAAAATCAAGTGACATGCAACTCTATTTAGCAGAAGAACCTTGTAAAACTTTCACCCATTTCTGGCAGACTATTTATTACAACAGTGCAAAGAAATGACAATATAACTCAAAAGTTTCAAATGAACTATTACCAAGAAAACTATAAATAAGGATATAAAGTTAAGAACTACGTGTTATGACAGCTCAATAATTTCAATTTATTTGTTTCTGAGGCAATGTGTATCAACAGAACAAGCAAAAGAACTGCTTTCATAAATGATGACAAAATTACATATTTTCCATTGATATAGCACTGTATTTTTGTGTTACAACACTAATACAATTTCTAAGCCCTTAGAGGACAACAGGCACTCTTGAATTTCTTGTGCTGAGGTCTGGAAAGATAGCTATAGTTCCAACTGTACGTTTACTCTGAAGTAACTTTAGAAATAATTTCTGGATTTAAAGAGTATGGTCATACTTAAGACACTGGCCATAATGATAAAATTAACTTTATTCTCTCATAAAATTTTACTTAAATGCTGACTTTCTGAGGAATATAACCTAAGATCAAAGAACTTTAAACCCACAAAATCCAGTGTGAGGAAAATCAGATGGTATAACAATCTTGCAATAGTGGGTTCTGTCACATTACAGATAGTTATGGAACTACCAAACAAATACTATGAAAATGAAGAAATTTAATACTAATATAAGCCATCATTTAGCTAAGGTAAAGCCAAATTAGTTGATACTTTATAATGTTCCCAATAGAAAAGTTCTATGCCTGTTTCTGTCTCATTTCTACCTTCCTCTAACATATCACGTTTATTCATTTCTCTTTTCCACACTCAAAAAACCTATTTATATCTTTCTTTAAAATTTGAAAATATGTGTTTAGCAATGGTCATACTACTGCTAAACTTGGGCACTGAATAAATTTCTCTGGATTTCATTTGTTTCTTCCTAATCTGACACTATGAAACCAGTATGAAAAAGGTAAAGACTTTATTACATTTTGATAAAGGATTTTTAGCATGCTCCACTAAATTAATGGCAAGTAATTTAATGTGCTCAGTGGTACTATTTTCTGAAAACAGGAACACAGCACTTCCCAAAATTGGAGTGAGATGAGAGGGAGGGACTTTAAATTAATATTTTACTGGTTAATTCTCACATTTATGTAATTTTACAAAGCATTTACAGCAATGAAATGAGATCTCCATCGAGTGGCCAGCAAGGAAACTGAAGGCTTATGCAATAGCATACATGTAACTGACAGCTGCTTCAGGAAAAATACTTGTTCACAAAGCAGAACAAAAACATGGCTATGACAAATGGAAGTCAGAATGTTACAAGAGAGAAATTAAAACGAACACATCCTTTATACAAGGATTTTCCTATCTATCTAAGAAATCTCTCATGAAAATAACCACTTTCTCTCTTCAAGGGTTTTTATCATTCCTTTTGAGAATGATACTAGAGATAAAACGGCCTAATACAAACATACAGTTCACTTATTTGTTTCAGTCACTTACTTTGAAGCTGTGGCTTCAAACTTACTGATTTACAATTTTTCTAACAAATCTCTTATAGACTTAGTTTACTGAATTAAATTTCTTTGAAGAAAAATCCAAGTTATTTTAAAATTACAGTTTGTTACATATAGTTGGCCAACACAGAGTTATGCTGCTGAGCACTGTCTGCCTCACATCTCACTCAGTGGCTACATGTGTTGTATACACCTTTGTTTTGGTGGCGGGGGGTGTTCCTAAAGAGCAATTAAGAGGTCAAAGCAACCCCTCAAAGGCTAAGAGGGAATGTAAAGTGCTATCTCTTGAGAAAATAAAAATCTTAGATCATGTGAAAAGTGGCAAGTTGCCTGCCAAAGTGGGCTTACTGGTAAGGCTGATAAGAATAAATCGAACATTTGCACAATAAAGCAGAAAGAAGCTGAAATTTGTGGAAGTGTTAATGCTGCCCCTACAATGGCAAAAATGATCTCTCTGGTTCCTGATACACTGCCTGCAAAGATGGAGAAAGCATCAAGCATGTGACTAGAGGACACATCACAAAAGCATAACCTTGTTGATGGCAAGACCATGTGTGAAAAAGCACTTAGCCTCTTTGAGCACTGCCGTGAGGGGTTTGAGGAAAGTGAGAGGGACTCTAAGGCTGTAAAGGATGGCTAGTTAGCTATGAAAAGAGCAGAGCTTCAAGAACTTAAAGATCACAGGAGAATCAGCATCAGCTGATGCTGACACAGCATCAGCATCCCCAGAGGGCTTAAGAAACTCAATAGAAAGGCCACATATCAGAGCAAGTCTTCAATTGTGATTTAAAAAAAAAAAAAAAGCTTCTTCTGGAAGAAGATGCTGAACCGTACATACAGCCAAGAGTACCAAGCAGGCCGTGGGGCTCAAGGCCTAGAAAGAGATTCCCTTACTACGGTGCTGTGCGGCAACACAGCAGGTCACATGATCAAGCTGGGCCTCATCTGTGAAGCAAACAATCCCGAGGATCTTAAAGACAAAACCAATAATTGCCTGGCTGTGTGTTGGCAACACAAGAAGGTTTGAGTGACAGCCATCTTGTTGTTGAGATGGTTTCGTTAGGGCTTCATTCCTAAGTAAAGAAACACCTCAAAAAGAAGGGGCTGCCAATAAAGGTCCTCATAACTGACAATGCTCCCAGCCATCCCCAATGTCTCTGCTTCACCAAGGAGAATGGAAGTGAGGTTCCTGCCTCCTAACACTACGTCACTGCTACAGCCACTTAATCAAGGCATCATTAAGTGCACTGAAGTGACCTACACCCACCTCACCTTCAGGAGGATTCCTGCTGTCCTTGATGTTAACCCTGATTGGAACATCATGGACTTACGGAAAAGCTTCACAAATGTAGATGCTGCAGATGCCCTAAAAGCCCAAGACAGTCAGTGCATGTTGGAAGCCATATGGAGTGAGCTTGTGACTGATTCCCCACTATTGATGCAGAAGTCAGGAATATCTTGAATGTTGCAAATGAGGTTGATGGAGAAGGCTTCTCTAACATGATTTGAGAACGACAACAGGAAACACATAGAAGAGCATAAAGAAAGCTTAACCAACAAGGAACTCAAAGATCTGCTGACATCCTTGACAGATGATGATGCAGAAGATCCAGAGGAGGCACAGCTATCAGTTTGGACACTTGAAACTTTGCAGCAGTTTTTGAAAAGGTGGAAGTGTTAAAGGATACGATCCTTGAGTACATCCTTCAGTGGAAGGATGCCTCTGTGTCACCTGAGGGATAACAACATGCCTACAACCACTGTAAGATTTGTTTGATGATGCAAAGGAAATAAGAAACAGCTTCCTATAGCAATGTTTCAACTAAAGCATCTGCAAACGTGAATCCTTGATCTTCAACACTTGAAGATCCCCAGCTCTCAGACTCTACAGATTAAGACTTTACTATTATTGGGCCTCCTCCAAAGTGTGAGCGTCTGCAATTGGAACTGGTTTTCCTACATAGATGACCCCTCTGATGTCCTGTCAGAAGTTTCAAGTTAGCCTGTTGTCTCACCACTTACCTACAATGCCACACATCTTGTCATCTCACCACATCGGCAATGTAGGCACCATATAGCCATCACCACCATAATCCCCATACGAGGGTTATCAAGAGAGAAGAACCAGGGTTTTGGTGATTGTTAACACAGTATGTGTGTGAGAGAGAAAGAGAATAAAGTTATATTTTCTCTGTTTACAATTATATTTTCCATATGTATTTGTATTTTAAATATTCTGTGTTTTATTCTTTGTATTTCTCTTTCATTAAATGAAAGCAATCTGTAAGTGCTAAAGCAAAGAAAATGGTACACCGTGCTGGCATGTGCTATGTAGTTAGTCCTATGATGATGGCTGCTCATGTACTGAAGACGTACAGACATTTTTTTCTTGTCATTATTCCCTAAACAATACAGCATAACAACTATTTACATAACATTTACATTGTACTAGGTATTATAAGTAATCTAGAGTTGATTTAGAGTACGCAAGAGGGTGTGCACAGGTTATATGCAAATACTACATACACCATTTTTTGTACTCAACTTGAGCAACTGAAGGTTTTGGTACTGGCAGAGGGTCCTGGAACCAATCTCCCAAGGAGATTACTATATAGCTCTCAAAAGAGCTTATTACATTAGGTTTGTGTTTTTGTATATAATCTGCTAGCAATGTAAGCAAAACATCTCTTAAATATAATGTCTCACATGAAAATATTAGCACTGCTCTCACAGTTAAAAACCAACTTGCTGGATAGTCTATAAAACAGTCTATTCTGTAAAAATGTCAATATCATGTAAGGCAAAGAAAAGCTGAGAACTGTTCTAGATTAAAGGAGAACAAAGATGATAATTAAGTGAAGTAAAAGATTCTAGACTGGAGGCTTTACCTTATCCCAACACCCTTCCCCTACATGGCCAAAACTAATATTCTACAGACCAATGACAAAATTGGAAAGTGAACTTTAGACTAATTTTCTAAAATAAGAATTTTACTAAGTTCAAGGAAGACTCTGACTAGGTAATTTGTTCAGATTTAAAATGTTTTAAAAATTAACATATTCGCTAATATAGTATTAAGCTACATTTTCTGTATATATAATTTGTATCTAGAATATTCTAAATGGGCTTAACTACTGTACCTCGCTTCTCACAAACTATGCATCAGAATATATCTGAAACCACAGAAAAATTTTCTCTGATCATTGAAGACATCATTTAAGAGGTATGCTGCCAGTTATCTGACTAAGTCAATTACTTTATATTAATTTATCTTAATTTAAAATCTTATTTCAAAATAATTTTTGTAACCACATTTGAATATAAATGTATCGGTTATAATTATACCACTGGACAATGTATCAGATTCAAGCATATAAACCTAAACCTTGGGCAAAGAAATTTCTTTATTCTAGGAAAACAGTCACAAAGGAAAGGTAAACTCTGGTCTGTCACATTAAATTGTAAAATAGTTTCAAGATGCAATATCTAAGCCTGTGCAATACATATAGTTACCAGAATCACAGCTTATTTATTAACATACACACTCACCAGAAAGTGTACCTACTTCAATAGATTATTTTAAATGATAAAAGTAAGTAATATCAGATTTCCTTTTTGACCCTGAGCCATAAAGATAAAAGCTCAGTGCTGCACAAAGATTGAATTTCAAAACAAGACAGAAATTTAAAAATATTTGAGAGGTCATATAGTTTGAAAGTAAAAGGATTAAGAATATTTTAATAATGTGGAAGGAGAAAAAGAGAAATCTTATCTTATTCTGTGCAATTTTTCTATACAATTTAATATTAAATCTCGGTACTGATCAGAAATATTTAAGTGTTTACAGCTCCAAATATTTTACTTAATCAAGAAATATATTGCATATTTAACATCCAATTTTTAAAAAGACAAATCTGATGTATTAAACAGGTCAGTCTAAAAGAAATCAATTTAAATAATGTAACATCTCAACATTTTTGTGAAGAAATTTGAGGTAGGCTGGGAAATGGTGTGTCTTAAAGCACAATAATCTCCATATAAAGGAGAAATACAGGGGTAGTAATCCCTTTTCAAATACAAGTATGTACTCCATCCATCCAACGTGAATTTAAATTGCTACCAAGCATCAAAACAGAATACTTCAAGATTCACTGCTATTGCTTTCCTGAGTCTTCCTTAATAATCTACTTAAATGTGTATCTATTTTCATGAATAAGAATATGAATCAAAGCAGAGTTAAGAAGAACAGATAGTTTAAATTTACAAAGTGGATAAATAAAAAAGCTAAAGGTCCCAGCTAAAAGGAGTAGATGTTAACTGCTCGTTTTTCTTGGCAATACCTGTATGTCACTGGGTGTCTAAATAAGACATAAACTTTCTATTCTTTTTTAGGAAAAGAATATACATTTCTTGGAAGATAATTCCACAACTAAAGAAATAATAAACAAGCTTCAATCAATAATCACTTGAATATTGGCAAAATAAGTACCTCTGGTACATTTATTATTGAATTTATAAAATCTAATACCCTTATTGTCAAGTACCTATGGACTTGAAAAATTTATCTTTCCACCTTTTTTTGAATTACTACTGCCTGAAATTCCAGTGTTTGAGAAAAATATTAAAAATACAAAGAAATTCAATTAACCATATTCAGATAAGAATACTGTCATGAAGCTGCTAGCCTCTGCCCTATCATTTTCAGTTTCAAATAAAAGAAAAAAATGTACTTTCATGGTGAAAACAAAGCAATAATAACAACTTTAATTCTATGTAATAGAACACATGACTACACAGTAACAAATGAGAGGCCCTCCCAAAACAACTAAATATTTCCAGAATAATTTTTAAGAAATAAATACATTAAACTCATACCTACAAATATATATAGGTGTACGTATATATATATGAAGAATAATACCAAATATTTCAATTGAACCACATCATTTAAACTGATGATGATAAAATAAGTAAACAAAAGTATTCATCCATTAAGATATTTTAGAGGAATAGTTGCAATGTGATTTACCTGAATCATTTCGTAGATACGATGACATGGCTGGGATGAGACAGGACTGACTGAGAAGCTCTAGAAGGACAGAAGGGAGGGCATTACTGTTCTGTCCTCTACTCTCGTGAGACGACTGAGTTTCTCCATTTATAGCACCACTCGCAGGATTTATATAACTTGCAAGAACCTAAAAATAAAATTTGCTGGATTTAAATTGGATTTTAGCTTCACATATTTTAAAAGCCCATAGTTCATGTTACATATTCAATTTGAATACCAAGAGTATGTATTTTCAACTCAATCAATGCCTCATACTACGTGTTTTAAAAATAAGATATTTTTTCTTCAGATTTTCAAGAAGATGTGTTCTGCATAATCATGCACAGTACATGACTAGATATATAGAAGTAATCCACCTAAGAACGGGAACTTAAAAGCTTAGTAACTCTGAGATTGTTTCTTTTATTGAATAGACTCAGTTTATAGTTTCAGGGTGATGAAATCTTAGAATTTTATACTAGAACTAGGCTATCATTCTAGAATTGTAAAATATAATGCTCAAAGACCTGACCAAAACTCAAAAAAAAAAAAAAGGCAACTAATTTCAATTAGTTGATGCAAGAACTAAAGCTAATCTTTAAGAACTTCCTCTTCTCATTTATGTGGTATTAAGGACTTTCTATATTAGTTCACCTTGCCTGATTCTAGAAACTTAATTGAACAATGTGAGAAACAAAGATACAAACAGATAATTTTCTTCAAAGAAAGAGTCCATATAGAGCCCTTGTGAAGTTGACCAGAAGAAGACAGAGATGGTATATTTTTCAGTTACTGAATAATTTCATCCTTGTCACTTCCCTCTCAGTGAAGAAACTAATTGAGAGGGAAGAATTTGGAGTTACAAGCAGGCAAGAGTAGTCTTAAATGCACTGAGAGCAGGGAGCACAATGGGCTTTATAAAAGTAGCTAAGGATGAGTCAGGCAGTCAACAATACTTAAAAATTAATACAAATACAAAAAAATTATTTAACTATTATCACTGACAATATCAACTGTATAAACATACCTGCAAAAGACAAGTAACATGCTCCTCTTCCAGCCTCTGTTTAGTTAAGGCTTGCTCTACATCCCATCCAGAAGCTGTAGAGCCTGTTCCAAAGCCAGTCCCTTTAGCCCAATAGAGCTGCTGTTCTTCTGTTGATGTAGCGTTATGAGAGCTTGATACCTGTGGCTTACAATAAAAAATGAAAATTTATTACTATTTGGTTTTATCCTCAAAAATACCAGTAGGATTTCAACTATTTAGCTGCTACAGAAAACAGATGGAGATTCCTTTAAAAATTAAACAAAAAACTACAATGTGACCCAGCAATTCCATTCCTAGGTATATATCCAAAGAAATAAAAACTGATACTCAAATACAGGTATACTCATATTCATAGGAAGACCACTCACAACAGCCAAAAGGTCAGCCCAAAAGCCCATTAAATGGCTAAATGGATAAATAAATTGTAGTAAATACATACAATGGAATATTATTCAGCCATAAGAAGTAATGAAGTACTGACTGGATGAACCTCAAAAACATTATGCTAAGTCAAATAAGACAGACAAAAGGTAACACAGTATGTGATTCTATTTATACGAAATATCCAGAATAGGTAAATTATATATAGAGACAGAATGCTGACTGGTAGTTGTCAACAGTTAGGGGAAGGGGAAAATGGGGAACAAATGCTTATATTTAAGTATAAATAAATGAAATTTTAAAGTATTTATCAGGAATAGATGGGGTAAACCATCTTAGGCTGTAAAGAGTCAATGACTCAAAATGGAAAGGAACAGAAACAGTGAAAAGAATAGAAATATGAGCCAGATCTTTTAGGATGAATCTATAATGATGTCATATGTTTTCAATCACAGCAAGATTCCTTCTATGTCTAGAAATAATTCTCAACTTCTTTCTTGTTCAGAATGTGATGTGCAGGTAAATTTCTTTTGGGAATAGAGAACATACTAAAAACATGAATGCTGTACAGACAGAAAAAAATGAGAACCACTGGTTTATTAATGTAACCTCAAACTCTGCAAAGGTCAATTCTTACCATGATTTCTATGGACTATAAAATTAATTCTGTAACAAGAATCCTCCTTTAATGAACTGTCATTAAATTAACGTACTATGTACCCTCAAAACATTGATATTTAAGTATTAATTTAATGGGTAATTTGCAAACATTTTAATGGAAATATTTTCTAAGGAATAGTATTATATACAAATAATACTTTCATAAATTGATTTGAAATAGAGTTTTATCAATCTATGACTGAGGAATTCCATCTTTCAGTTTATAAGATAAACTGCTACAGAAATCATGAAAATTTCATTACCACATATCTGACAGTAGAATAATTAAGGTTATTGACAAAAACAGCTATTTATTTAAAAAAATTTTTAAATATGAAGTATAACATATTTACAGAAAGGACACAAAACAAATACATAAAGCTTAATGAACTGCAAATAATTTATTTAACCATGCGGGTCAAGAATTAAATTATTGTATGCAAGAAACTGCCCTCCTCACACCCTCATTCCTCTACAAAGCTAACTATAATCCTGATTTTCATACTCATTATTTCCTTCCTTCCTTCCTTTTCTTTGTAATTTCACCACCTAAACATGAAACTGTAGTCACTATATTTATTTTAATTTTTGTACATCATATAAATGGAATCATGATGTATATATTCTTTTATGTCTAGCATTTTAGTTGTGCTTGTAAAATCCATTAGTCCTATTATCTGTAGTTGGCTGTAGCTGTTTACTTTCATTACCTTATAGTATTCCATTACTAGTAGACTGCAACTTATTTACCCACTCTGTTGCTCTTACATTATTTATTTACTCATCCTATTGTCTTTATATTACTACAAATGATGAGAAAACATTTGGTATTATTATTTTTGAAGTATTACACATTCTGATGGATGTGTCCTTAGTGTATTAAAAGTTTTCAGTTGTACTTTTCTGGTAACTAAATCAACAGATCACCTTTGTACATTTATTGGATATTTAGGCAGCCTCTTCTGGTGAAGTGCCCACTCTAGCTTTTCATCTAGTATTTTTCTATTTCATTGTTTGCTTTTTCCTTTTGGAATTTCTGAAGCTCTGTAAATATTCTGGATAACTGATAAGTTCAGATATACACAAATATAGTCTCCCATTCTGTGGCTTCCCCTTTCACTCTCTTAAATAGTGTTGTTAATGAAAATAAGTTCTTGATTTTAATGTAGTTGCTGTTTTCCACTTTTTCCCCATATGGGCTAGTGCTTTCTTTATATCTTGTTCAAGAAATCTTTGTCTATTCTGAGATCATAAAGGTATCTATCTTTTTTGGTAAAACGGTATTGGTATATTTTGTACACATTATATACATTTAGATTTATTATCCAGTTAGAATTTTGCATATAGAATACAGTAGGGTCTAAAGATTCATTTTTGTTCCATATGGCTATTTAACTGACCCTACCACCATTAACTGACAAGACTATACTTACTCCATTATGCTGTAGTCACTGTTGTCATATTACCAGATAACCATGTATATGTGGACTTGAGTCTCTTTTGTTTGCTGGGCTTCTCTCTATCCTTGTACAAATACCATAGCTTAATAGTAAGTTTCAATATGTTGAGAATGCTATATATATTGTTCTTTTTGAAAGTGCCTTGGCTATCCTTGACTCTTTTGAGTTTCTGAATAGATTTTGCAATAGACTTGTCAATTTCCTTCAAAATAAACCCAGGATTCCATCAAATTAAAGGAACAGTTTGGGAAGAAATATTAATGAACTGTTGTGTTTTCTACTCCATGAGAGGTAAACATGGACAGAGACTTCAGTTTATTGAATTTATTTTAGTAAGTGTCTTTTAAGAAATTTTTATGTATTTTACGAAGAGGTCTTGAACATATTTTTCAGATTTATCATAGATATTTTCCATTTTTTGATGCTATTCTAAAAGACATCTTTAAAAAGCTCATTTTGTTTGTTGCTGGTATACAGAAATAACTTAATTTTTATATATTAAACCTGCATATCATATTCTCATTAAACTCACTTAAGCCATTAGTTATTTTTGGAATTTCTATAAACACAATCAAATTATCTCAAAATGATCAGAGTTAATTTTTCTCTCTTTCTTTTTTCCTTGTCTTACTGTACTGGCTAGAACCTACCATTCAATAGTATGATTCTCTAAAGTTCAAGAAAGGAAGGGAAAAGGGATTAGAGTATAAATTCAGCATACCCTGGTAAATGGAAAAGCTTATCAAGCTATAAAATCTATTTTGTTTTTCAAGTAGCTGGGTTAACTTATAGCTTTCTGAAAGAGCCTAACAAAGAAGAGAATAATTAGTTCATTATTTCTCATTTAAATATCCTTTGTTTTAGTGGCATAAAAAGAACATAGCCTCTGAAGTATTAATTACTTTAGAAATAAGCATATCTGTATTTCATGAATTTGATTTAGTTTTTCATAATTTAAAGAATTAAAACTTAACCTACCTCTGTTTGATTGAGGCTAGAGTTTGGAACTCGTGGGGCATGGTGGCTTAGAGCAGACAGACAGACAAGAATGAGGTGTAGTGCTCCAATTTCCAATGCCATCCTCCGTAGAAGCACACCATCATCAGTTGTCAAAGGTGTACTGCTAAACAAGCTACGAAGGACATGGAAAGGAAGGGTTGGGAGCACATTGGCTGATGGAGATTGCAGGATATGACCTAGATTAAAAGAAGAGATCTCAAAATTAAAAATATTTAAAACACAATAAGTAACAACAAGCCACAAATTTATAATGATAACATAATATAAAATTGTATCATTATATTTATTAGAAAACAACCACAAAATAATACCATAAATAGAAAATAGAATAGTAATAGCCTGAGAAGTCATTTCAACCATGCACATAATGAAAGAGTGAAACTATTTTATTTTGTTTACACTAAGTTTTCTACTATGTTCTAGCTAGAGAGGAGCATTAAATGTAAGAAACAAAACAAATCAAAAAATACTGCTACATGAATAGGGATGAGACAATTACTGCAGAAAGGGATATGAGAAGTATGCTTTTTAGTAAACATTCACTGCATATTCATTAGAAATGATATGAAATGGCCTAAAGTCAATTCTTTTTCCTTTTCTGTTTTAGTATTTATACCTATTATCTTCTAGTAAGAGTCCTAAAATACCATGGTTCTTATTCCTCTAGCTACTTTAAAATACTAGATCAAGCATTCAGAAATTTCTCATCCATTAAAATAAGTATATACAATCAACATATGACACCAACCAGGATTTATTTAGCATATAGGCACTGTAATTTAATATCAATTATTATAAAAACTTTTAAAATTATGTCAACATTTTTGAAGAATTCCATCAATACAAAAATACAAGAGAAAAATATATACATTGAATACTCAACAGCCTAAGAATTACAGGGTCCACAAATAAATTAATATAATTTTATTGGATTAAATATACTTTGTTGTACAGGGTTTAACAGTGTATTAATTCTAAATGGCACGTGACAGGCATCACCTCTAATCAAAACCATATGATTGTAACATAAAAATATTAATTCTCAAATGTCATGGTCACTGATTAAAGAATTAGAGGCAAACCAAGTGAAAATATACTTGGTAGGCTACCCTAACTATGATTTTTCTTTGTTTCCCTCTATTAACAAAAAAACTGCCAGTCCAATGGAAATAATCACTATAGCTTTCATTATTATTCTCTATTTTTACTACTATATTATAAAATACATTATTCAGTAATAAGTTTTTATACTATTTTCCTCATTCTGTTCTCTTTAAATACTGCTACCAGATTTTTGAAGAATTGTTAAAAAACATTGTCATCACATTATTACTTCACTTAAAATATTTTAACAAATCTTCATTGCTATTCAGAATAAAATCTGAAGTTATTAAGAAGCCTTTCCCTCCAGCTGCTTTCAGTAATAGCTTTTAAAATGAGCTCTCAGTGCTGCTTTATGCAAATTTCATCAACAAATCTATCCCCTCTTATATAACATGAGCATGTAAACTACCCAAATAATTCCTCCATTCTGAAGTAACTCATTCGCAATCTACATTGACTATATCCTTCAAGGCCCCACTAAAAACAATACTACTTTATTCACATTGCTGGGTAGTAAGAAAATAATCTCACACCTGTGATCCTCCATAATACTGTAATTTTTATAACTTGTTAAGTTTATATATGTACAGGGATTCCTCATTGTTATTACTGGAGGACATTAGCTACTTGAGGTCAGGATTTAAATACCTGCTTCATCTTTAAATGCCTCCAATGATGCCTGGCAGTTTTGTAAACACTCAATAAATACTTTCTGAATGAATAAAGCAGTGAAAATGAAGATTCTTTAGAATTTATTATGTCTAGTATTGGAACTCAGGAGCCAATAACAAATCATCTAGGAGCTAAATTACTAAAGAAATAAATGATGCCTAATAGGCAATGATCTAAGTAACTTTCACACAACATACCTATGTTAAATTTCACCAATAACACTAAACACTTACTTCCTTCTCCATCATCTGTCACCCCCAATACCAAGCGAAGAAGGCACTGGGCATGTTTTCTCTCTTTCAGTAGCACTTCAGCATAGCCCGGAAGACGAAGAAATAATCCAAAAGCAGCCAAAGAATGGGCAGGTATGGGAGACATCGTCTGTACTGCTGACTTGATAGGTGGAGGTTCAGCCGCAATGGTTTCTGGTGCTTCATAAACTAATTCCCCCGACTGTTCAATAGTCACCCATTCAAACTGATCACTATCTTTTGGCTTTTCCTGAGTGGTAGATGTTACAACTGGAGCACTCACCTAAAGAAAAAACATTTTGTTTGACTCTTTGTTTGTTTCAACATCTGTTTCAAATTAAAGACTCAAGTTCAAATGATCTCTTTAAAATACAAGAATATAAAAAATCAATAAAGGGACAGATTTTTAAAACTGAGTTACATGCCAAGTATCTCTACTTTAAAGGTTAATACTTTTTCCTTTGTAATTAAGTATCAGTAGACAGATTCTTTGAGACATAAATATCTGTTTTACACTTTATCCATTAGAATTAGCATTTTTATAATGCTTGCCTTAAATAATAATTATTATAATGGTGGCCAGACGGTGATTTTCCTAATTTTACCATTTCTTCTACATTTGTTAGTTGGCAATGAACTGTAAGCAAAAACATTCCCTTCTTCTCTATTTATTCATCCATTTAGTAACTTATATCAGTATGGATCCTAATTTTACTCTATAGGTTATAATCTGTTACAATAATTTTATTTAATGCTCAAGTAGACTCAGATTTGGTCAGTGGGATCTACTTAAAGCAGGCTTCTGTATCTGGGCTCATCCTGTACATTCTCTGCCCTAGTGCTAGAATTTATTCAAGGGGCACTGATTTCTTTTAGTGGAAACAGTTATTTAAAAAAGAAAATACGGGACACAGGTATGTATATATTGCTGGGGGGAATCTGATTTCATGCTCTATAAGCAAACAAATCTAGGAAAAACATGAATAGACACATGTATCTATGTGACTACACATACAGACAAAATTTGTAGCCTATATATACTTTTCCAAATGTTAGGGTCATAAATTACAAATAAAGATAACAGAGTTGTTACAGATTAAAGGAGACTAAAGAGACAACTAAATGCAATATATGATTCTGAACTGAATTTCTGACCACCATCTCCCTCATCGCATGCAAAAGAAAACTGAGTTTTTTTCCTTTTGTCTCTAAGAACATTAGCGGGACAACTGGCAAAATGTGAATAAGATCTGTTCACTGATTTACTTTACTGTTAACTACAGGTGACATTTTCTTGTTTCTTTGCATTTCTAGTAATTGTTTTATTATATCTTGTTGATAAGATGTAGTAAGTTAATTATTTTTAACTTTTTTTAAAAATTATTTTTAAGGGGAGTAACTAGGTTTATTTATTTATTTTTTAACGGAGGTACTTGGGACTGAACCCATGACCTCATGCATGCTGAGCAGGCACTCTACCACTGAGCTATATCCTCGCCCCTTAACTGTTAATTCTATAATCACACTCTGGAGTGTGTTCAGTTTTATTTTAGAAGATAGTTAAATTATCGCTGGGTCCCCTTGAACTTATAGAGGCTTTTGTAATTTATCAGGAGGGCCTATTTTGGTTTTTGCCCTTATTCCTCAAGTGAATCCTTTATTACTAGAATGTCACCCTTACTCTTAATGTGTGACTCACTTGCAGTTCCAATGGAAAAGCCAAGATTTTTAGCTTAATTTGGAAGGAATAGAACTGCAAAGTCTGTCTCCTTCGTGATGGACAGAAGCTGAAATCTCTGGAAAGCTCTTTCAGCCTTCTAGCTCTTGCTCACCTCCAATAATTCAGGATCCAGCTACAGCTATGTAGAAATTCATGTGCAGAATTTAGACCTCCCCTATCTGTGGCTCTCTCCTTTCTGAATTCCTTCCCATTTAATTTCCAGCCAGCATGAATGAACCAAACTCCTCTGTAGCTTTTGCTTGAGATCTACGTGGCCCATCCCACACAGACTGAGGAGTATTCTCAGGAGAAAAGTCATATACACACTCATCTCACCCAATGTAGTTTCATTCTTTCTGTGTTTAAATCCTCCCCAAACAATATCTGCCTGCTTTTGGTCACTCTCCAGAGCCTCTGAACAGTTTTGTTTTTTTTTAAATAGGCTGTCCAGAGTTTATAATTATATACACAAGAGAGTTAATCCTATACCTGTTAGTCTACCGTTACCAATTTACCTTTCATGGAACGAGAAGTGGTGGTTGAGGGAATTGTACAAAGTTTTCTTCACTGGGTATATATAAAATGCTAGAATGGCACGTTTTTGTTTCCTTTTACACTTCAAAGATGTAAATCCCTGGCTCCCAAGGTTTCTGTTGAAAGGTTAGTTGTCAGTGTGATTGTTAAGAAAGTTATGGGTTACTTCTTGGGGGCTGGTTTTAAGCTTTTGTCTTTGTTTCTGTTTTTTTTTTTTTTTAGCAGTTTATCACAATGTTCCTAGGAATGGATATCCTGCTTGGGGTTTAGAAAGTTTCTTGAATTTTGAATTGAGGTTTTATATCAGTTTTGGAAATTTTCAGTATTGCTTCTGTTCTTGTTTCAATCCACTCTTTTTCTGCAACCATCAATTCATGTTAGAATTTTTCACTGCTAGATATGTGTCCATATATGTGTACTCTTTTCATTCCTTATACATTCTATGCTTTGGTTGATTTCTTTGGGTGCATCTTCCATATCACTAATTTTGTAATCTGTCATTTCTAATCTATCAAAAAAAATCCATCTAACAATTTTCTTAATATGACATATTAAGAATATCCAGCCCATTCTATAAGACAGTATTACTCGGATACCAAACCCAGACAAAAACATCATAAGGAAGTAAAGACCGAAATTTGTTACTGATTTCCCTGTATACTTTGCTATATAATACATCACCACAAAACAGTGACTTAACACAACACAAGTTTATTATCCTAAAAAAGCCAGAGGTCAGAAATCCAAAAAGGGTCTCAGGGAGCTAGAATCAAAGCTTTTGACCCTAAATATCAAGCGGTCCTTATAGAAGCTCTCAGGGAGTATCAGTTCCTTGTGCTTTCCAGCTTCTAGAGTCTGTTCACATTTCTTGGCGTTTGGCTGCTTCATTTGAACCTCTGTTTGCACAGTCACATCCTCTCCTTTGACTTTGCTACCACTATCACGTAACTTTCTCTACTGCTGGCTTCTGTTCAGATGGCCAAGATCTATGGATATTATGCCTTATATCTTCAAACAGCCTTCTGTATGACTGAATGCTCTAACATCTTGATTTTTCTGAGGTACCAACAAAAGTTGAATAGCCACATCCTTGGCTTTTTCTCTACAGCATGCTTTTCCGACAGTGATTCTCTAATTTTAGCATCTTTTGCAATCTGGATAGGTTGAAAATTTCCTAAATTGTCAAGCTCTGGTTGCTTGTTGCTTAATACTTCCTCCCTCAATTTATCTCTTTCTTCTCACATTTCATTATAAGCACCAGAAAGAAAACAGGTATCTTCATACTCAGCTTGGAATTACAGCTAACTAACCACGTTCATCACTTCCAAGTGCTGCCTTCCACATCCAGGACACAAATAAGCTAAGATTTCTGCCACTAAAAGACACGGATTTTTTTTTTCAGTTTCTAATAACATATTCCTCATTTCCTTCTAAGCTGCACCATTAGCACTTTTAACATCCATATTTCTACCAACACTCTGCTTAAGACAATTTAGGTATTCTCTTAAGATATATAGGTTCTCTCTACCATGATCCTTACTTTCTCCTGGGCCCTTACAGGCAGAGGTTTTAAGATGCATATTTCTACTGTCTGTTCAAGACAATCTCGACTTCTTTTTATCATGCTCAAACTTCTTTCATACTCTGACAACTACCCAATTCTAAAGTCACTTACACACTTTTAGGTGTTTTTACAGCAGCACCCTATTTCCAGGTACCAATCAATATAAGGAATCATACTGAATACTGAATTAGGAAAGTCATTTTCATTGAGCATAATCTTGAGAACGTTGGTGTCTTTTCCATTTCAAACTTTTAGCTATGTCATTACATTTTCTATAAAGAAATAAAATTTTACTCATATTTTCTATGACAGTCACGTCCTATCATGATTATATCACCTTAAAATTAAAATATCATAAGCTCTTTGACTAGCAGGTAAGCAATAACCATTTACAGAATAGATATTATTGTGGACTGAACTGTATACCCCTTTAAAGATGTGCTCGAGTCCTAATCCCCAGTACCTGTGAATGTGACCTTATCTGGAAATAGGGTGGATCCTAGATCCAATAAATGGTGTACTTATAAAAGGAGGGAGATGCAGAGACACACATATACACGGAAAGAAGATGGCCATGTGAAAATGCAGGCAGAAACTGGAGTGATGCTGCTATAGGCCAATGAATACCATTAACTGCCAGCAAATTAGTAGCTAAGAAGAAGCAAGGAAGGATTCTTCCCTAGAGCCTTCACAGTGAGCATGGCTCTAGCTTAACACCTTTATTTCAGACTTACAGCTTCCTGAACTGTAAGAAAATAAGTTTCTGTTGTTTGAAGTCACCCAGTTTCTGGCACTCTGTTATAGAAGCATATACAGGCATGTATATGCAGGCATATACAGATATATACATGTACACACACACACATACACATACACATACACAAACACACACACACACACACACACACACACACACACACAGAGTACATAAAATTAGATACAATAATTCCCCTACCTCATTCAACAAAAATAAAAAGCTTGGTATTTACAACTCTCCATGCATGACATTCCCCCCTCATAAATAAAAGAACACTGAAAAGTACACACCTCAATAACAGTAACATTAATGAACAGATGAAGAGGTTAAATTAATGTTTTTAAAACTACTTAAAATGGAAATGGCACCTAAAAAGAAATAAAAATTAAGCAAAAGACATAATGTTATTCGGGTAGAAGTATACACAACTATTTTACTCTTCCATTTCCAGTATTATCCATAATTAATCACACCTTAAAGAGAAGCACAGAAACAAAAATGTTACAGTGTGACAACAATAAATTAAAGTTAAGTGCTACAGTGTGATGACTTTAGCAAATGTGCTTGGTCTTCAACATTTCTTCAGTACCAACTAATTTTCACAAAGCTCCATATAGGCTGAGCTTTGAAAGATTTAAACAGTACTCAGAAAACTATAAAGGAAAGGGTACTCCCAAAAAGATTAAGGTAAACACAAGCCAAAAAAAAAAAAAAAAAAAAGAAGGAAAATTCTTCACCATGTAATGATATATTCAATCAGGAATCTTATCTTACCTGTTGAATTACTTCTGGATATAGCATGGGTAGTCTTTCTGCAATAAGAGCCAGTCCACCCATTCCTGCAAAGACTTGTAATGGTGACTGAATGGGACAGGTTTCAAGTAAAGATTCATCCAATATCCCATCCATACATTCATCACTTGGAGTGAGGGCCTCATCATCAGGACAACTACCAAGTAAATCATGATCTAGAAGAATAAATTGAAAATAACAGCTTAGAGAGGACGTATTTTTACAACACATTTTCATTTATAAAGCAGATACTGTTGTCATCTCTCTACTCAGCAGAAGAGCGTAAAAATCTTAAGTTATTCAGATATAACTATTTTAAGGCTAGGAGCTACAAAAATGTTTTTAAATGACTTCTAATATTGCTCCTTAGAGTCTGGCTATTCAAAGTACAGTCCTAGACCAGTAAGTGTCAGCATCAGCCTGAGAGCTTTTGAAATGTGAAATCTCTCAGGTCCCACTCAAGACCTACTGAATAGGTATCGGCATTTTTATGATTTATAAGAATACTGAAGTTTGAGAAGTACTGTCCTTTATTTAGGGCAAATAAGTAAGACATCAGAGACTTGCAGAAAATACTAATATATGTACACTCTAAAGTATCCAATTAGGAAAAACTGAACAATGACAAAGACTTTTTTTACTGAAAACTGAAAATTACACCACACAGGTTTAACTTTGAATCATTCACAGAGGAAAACCAAGTTATGCTCACACATAGCCAGACCCTATGAACATAAAATAGACAAATAATCCTACTGAAAATTTGTGTAAAGGAAACATATTAAAATTTAGTAAAGAATACAAAAGGCTAATAAATAAACATTGAACTTTAATCATGAGAAAAACTGAACATAAATGAGATAACATCGTATCCCACACTATGAAAACCCTGCTTAAATACCACTTATAGTAGTGAAAAACTGGAAAAATCAGAATGTTTCAACAGTTGATAAAAAGATAAATTTTATTATATCCATATAAAAAATAGGCAATAAAAATGCACATTTAGAAATATTGAATTGAACATGTAAAAGTAAAAAGGCAAGACATATATAATCCTACTTTTCTTCGAGAAAAAATAATTTATGAGCATGAAATAACACTCAATATAAATTTCAGTAAACTGGAAATTCTAAATTAGGGTTTTCACTTTGATTATAAAATTATGAACAATTCACATGGCTCATAGAGAAATGTTAGAAATTAAAGCATATGGGCCCATAAAATAAGTGATGATACATAAGGAATTAAGAATAATTTCTAATGGAAATAACGGCAATTTTCTATATTTACTAATAACTCAGTCATAGAGGAAAAAGTATCTCATTAAGTTGACGTAATAAAAATATAAATTAAGTCATCAGCTATAGAAACCCCTGCCTGCTCAGACTACAAACTGTAATTTTAAACAAGTATCATACACATACCTTTTTCAGGGTGTAGTCTTTTAAAAGAGTCTGTTTTTGACAGACTTGGGTCTGTAATAACTCTTGATCCCAATTTAACAGTCAGATCTATTGAACGATAACCTTGAGGAAGTTTTCGGTCATATAGGAGAGTTAAAAGTTGGGCAAGTGTCATTTCAGCTGGTAATGGTTGGCCTAAAAATGATGTAACAAAGTTAAATTTAGAATTCAAGTGGGAGACATTTACTTGATTTGATTCAATTACTTAATGCTTTTACTAAATTACAGATAAGAGTCTGATTTTGACACTGATTTCAAAACAACTTAAAAACAGCCCATGGAAAGTTCAAAACTTAAATCTATTTCTGACATGTGTGAACAATAATGTCTATACAAAATGTTAAATAGTTGCTAACCAAATCCCACCAAGATCTTCTGAGCCATGATGAATTAAAAAAATAAAGAACCACTTCCATAAATGTGCAGTTGGCAAATCTTTTCCATAAAAGGCCAGATAATAAATACTTTAAGCTATGGAAGCCATAAGGTCTCTGCTGCAAACACTGACTCTACTGTAGCACGTGACAGCTCTGAACAGTATGGAAAGTAATGAGCACAGCGGTATTCTTACAAAACTTCTTTACAAAACGACGCATCCAGTCCACCAGCCATAGTTTACTGATCTCTGCTATAATTCAACAACGTAAAGTTAAGAAGGAAAATCAAAGTTAAGTAGCAATTTGATTATAATGATAACAGCACAAAAATTGACATTGCCTTAACCAATGGAAAGTATGCTGGTCAAAGAATTTGTTTTAGGTGGAGAGGAACCTTAACGATCAGTGGTACATCTAAGAATTTCACTTTGAGAACTAGTTCTTTAAATTTTGCCTCACACTGCATCCTATATTATTTGTCATGAATTCACTAAAACATTAATTACTGATCATTCTATGGCACATTCATAACAAAATTTAGGAAGCTACTAAAGTTTAAAAAGACAACATTATAGTGTCAAAAAGGATATAAAACAGGTTATTCCCTATTTTGTTCTCACTTTCTCTTGCAGGGAGTTGTATGGACAAAGTCTCACTAAATTATTTATCTCATCAATGGCACCTGATTAAACATGACTCTGGTGATTACACATCTGATTTATACAATTGTAAGATTATTAAAATATCTTAAATGTTTTATCATTGTCAACATTACCGGCCAAGAGTTTGTGAAACAGGTGAAACACAGGGACGGTAATTATTTTGTTGGCGGCCTCTGCTCCTGAGGAAGCATTTCCTATTTTATCGGGCATCGTCCTCCCTCTCCTGGATGGTGGGCGAGGTGGTGTAGCTGACACAGCACGTTTAGACTGGGATTTCAATCCTAAAAGAAAAAAAATTCCCTAAGAGTCTATAAAGCCAACACATTAATGAAGTAAAGGTGTATTTCTACAATATATTACTGAAGTGCCGTATTCCTAACTAATGCCAAAAAATAGAAAAGTTTCTTCTCATTTAAATAGATGAATAGATGGAATACAAGGGGTTTTTACGGCAATGAAATTATTCTGTATGATACTACAGTGGTGGCTACAGGTCATCATGCACTTGTCAAAACCCATAGAATGTACAACATCAAGAGTGAACCCTAACTATGGACTTTGGTTGATAATAATGTGTACATGTTGGGTCATCGATTATACCAAATGTGCCACACTGATGAGGAATGTTGAGGGTAGGGGAGCATATATGTGTGGGTGGGGAGGGCTTTGTGGGAACTCTCTGTATTATCTGCTCAATTCTGCTGAGAACCTGAACTGCCTTAAAAAAAAAAAAGTCTATTAACAAACAAACAAACAAAAATCTGATCTCTTGATTCTATTTGTCATTCATTATACTACATGAATAACTTTGACTGCATTTGTAATTACTTTTCAAGAAAGTATAAATATTATTAACTCCTATATCTCTGAGATATGTAGAGATAACTGTCCATTTACTAGAAAGTAGTTTTGTGCAAATATGTCTAGGAAATCCTGTGTTCTTAATTTTTCTCTGAGTAGGATAGATTAAACCAATACAAAGGTCTCCTGTTTGAGGAGTAAGGTAATCTAGGCTGAGCCTTCTCTTCTGAACTAAGAATTTTGTTAAGGAAAATATCCTCCAAAATCATAACTTATCTAGGCCATTTTTTCCTTCTTCCTGCACCTAATAGTAAAAACTCATCTTTCAACCAATTTTCTTCTATTTTTATTTTCTAATTTATGTAATGAACACAATGTCATAGCGAAAACTAGTGAATACTTTTTCATTTAGCTTTTTTTTTTTTAAAACAAGGTTATAGAAAAATTCCTTAACACTTAGGGGACTTGTAAGAGTATAACTGTCTGTAAACTGTCAAGCTGAAATGGAACGTCTAAATGATTTACACATATTCCATATCTGATGAAATATGGTGAGCATAAAATGAGTTTAATAATTCCAGTGCCAAAGAGTAATGGATTTCTGGTACAACAGTTGAGTAATAAGTAATATTAAGACATCATCACACCAGCTTTTTTACATTAATACTTATTATTACATGAAGTTCCTGTAAATATAAATTGTTACATTTTATAGAAACCCAAACAAAATCAAGATTATAGAGAAAAAAAGAAAGTATACCTGAAGCAACAACAACACTGTAATTGTCCTGAAATCCATTTTCTGCCTTGACTTTTTCCTTCTCTTCATGGTTCTTCTTTTCTTTGTCATCTTTTTGTTCACTAATTAGTTTAGCAGTGATACTTGGTGTATCTATAAGAAAATTTTACATAAAATACATTGCTTTTCAAAATCATTAAGAAGGGAAGCAATGAATATCTTAGGGGATAATTACACAAGATTTTATTACCACTAGTAAAAAGGCAACATAAGTGAATTTTGAAGAAATGTTGTAAGGGGAAGTCTGACATTCCATTCTTGCTGATTTTATCAATGAGACAAGAGAGCTTATCAATTTAAGCCAGGATACTTAAATTCCAATCTCTAGAAAATATTACATATTACAATAGTACCCCCTCTAGAGGCAGCAAAAACCATTACCAAAAACATTTGCTTTATTTTACACATAGCTCAATTTGCCTGCTACCTACATCTATTTCGGTTCTCACAACATGTGTACCAAGAAAGCATACTGTTTTCAAATAAGGAAATAGCCTTCGCAAGGTTACTGATACAATCTGTAAAGGGCAATATGGAATTCAAGCTCAGCATTCACCCTAAAGCATTACATTAGAACTTAGTCTACAAATGGTGGTATAAAGGAACAAATTTAAGTAACAGAGATTTCTGGTTTTGTTGTTTTTAGTTAGGAATCTTAGATAACAAAGTAATATGTTTTAACAGTACTTCCAGAATGAATACTAAGGACTTTCACAGATTGTTATTACTCTCATAATTAATATTTTCTTTAATTCCTTGAATATCACATGCTATTATAAACCATGAAACAAATGATCTGATTTAACCATTAAGAAACCCAAAAAGCTGGATAAACTGTTTTGATATTAAGAACGTTTTTCACTAAGTGGGTATAACTGACACAGATTCTCTTTTATTTTTCTAACTTAACACAATTATGATCCAGTGCTTTATTGTAATGTTAAAAAGGTGAAATGATCAAATTTTAAAACAGTATCTTTTGTATTATCTTCTATTTTGTAGCTTTCTTTGAATATCTGAAAATATCCCAGTAATCTCAATTTCTTGAACTTCTTTCTAACTATGACTGCCTTTTGACAGCTTCTATACTTATAAAAAAAAAAATTTGACCACTGTAAATACAGTAGTTCCTTCTTATCTACGGTTTCATTTCTGCGGTTTCAGTTACTTGTGATCTGAAAATACTAAATGAAAAATTCCAGAAATAAATTGCTTGCTGTTCTGACTATCACGATGAAATCTCACGCCTACTGGCTCCATCACACCTGGGATTCCCAACTATCTCACCGTCTGCTCCTGACATCTAATCATCGATGTCAGTCGTCATGGCTGGAAAACCCAGCCAGGATCACCCAAGGCAGATGATCCTCCTTCTGTTCTTCCTTTGGATGTATTGTCAGAGTATCAAAAGTAGCCTAACGCTACGTCACAACACCTGTGCCATTCACCTCACTTCATTTTATCACATAGGCATTTTACCATCTCTTATCACAAGAAGGGTAAGCACAGTATAATAAAATTATTTTGAGAGACAGAGAGAAAGAGGGAGAGAGGACACACTCACTGAACTTTTACTACAGTATATTATTATAACTGTTCTATTTTATTAATAGTTATTGTTGTTACTCTCTTACTGTGTTCTCACCTAAAATTAAAACTTTATCATAAATATGGATGGATGGAAAAAAGCATAGCATATACAGGGTTCATTACTGTCTGTGGCTTCAGGCATCCACTGGGGGTCTTAGAACATATGACCTGCATATAAAGGGGGACCACTGTAGATACATAATGCAACAATACATTTTACTTTCTCACAGAAACAACCAAGCAACCCAAAATGGCAAAAAATACTTATACAAGTCAGCGGGGAAATATTTAAGAAAAAAAAATTCACACAATTAGTCATAGCTCATTAGGTGATAAGAATTTACATTCTTTATTTTCATATTACTGTGTTACCTAAGTTTTCTAACTAAATAAAAATTTTAAAAAACAAGAAATAGTGTTAATATAATGCTACCTCAATAAATGTCATTCAAATACTAAAAGAAAAAGTTTTTCTCAAGTTTGTTTGAAATTGTTCGGATTTGAATTTCCACTTCTGGCCAAGATGAAATAACAAAGACCAGATGTATTCTCCTACCTTAAATAACTAAAAGTTAGGAGAACATGATATAGTGGTTTTCAGTATACTGGGCATCAGGAGGCAGGACAGGACACCTGAGTGAGTGGAAACAAATGTGGTGAGCCCTACGATTGCATCAGCTTACTTCCTGCAATTCCCCAGACCACAGCTCAGGACAACCCAGGTACCACACAAGGTGAGGATACAGAGCTAGGAGTCCAGGAAGACAAAGGCAGTTTTGGCTGCACTTCACATGGCACACTCCAAGGAGGAGAGATCAGCATAGACAGAGAGCCACAGAGATCTATAGAGGATCTCCTCTAAGTCTGCAGTGCAAACTGACAAGCATTACATACAAGGAAATCACCTAAAGGCAAGGAAAATACTTCTCAAAAGTAGCAAGGGGACAACCCCAGGCTCTAAAATAAGGATAGGAAAAAATCTAGTATTCCCAATGCCCTAGTGAATTCCTAACAGTTTTCAGAAGGACATTACCTCAGCAGTAGGGCCAAATTAGCCTTAGACCTCCGTTTTCAAATGTGGTACCCTATTACTAATCCAATACAGTATCTATTTAAAATTAAGTTCATTAAAATTAAAACTATAGTTTCTTGGTCTCACCAGACACATTCCATGTGCTCAAAAGCTACTGCACCAGATAGTGTAGATTTATAAAAAATTTCCATCATCACAGTGAGTTCTTCCCTGCATTAAAAGCTGCTCTGGTCCCACCTAAAAAGCTTAAAATCTGGCCCTAAAAGTAACACTGTTTTCAAGTAATATAACTACATCTCAAAACAAAATTAAAAGTATTTATTAGAATACAAAAATAACCATGACCCAGAAAAGTAAAGCACATTGTCAGGCATCCAATAAAATTTTCAAGCAAATACAGAAGAAATAACACACACCCTACAATAAGGAGAAAAAAGAAAAACAACATAAACAGGTCAATATATTTAAGATGACAGATGAAAGCTTGTACACTTTAAATGAAGACAAGGACATATAAAAAGAGAGGAGAGTGATGGGGAGACAGAATGTATCTGGGAAAATAATAGCCAAAAACCTTCTAAATTTGATGATATTTATACATCCACAGATTCAAGGAAGTCCAAAAACGCAAATCATAAGAAACATTGAGAAAACTACAAGGCATATTACTTAATAATTACCAAATTGCTTAAAAACAATGATAAAACTTGTAAAAGGAAAAACACTGACAAATAACCTCTATTATTTGAAAGCAATATAGTCAAATGCTATAAGAGGTGGGTAAAATAACTGACTAAAATTTTTTGGATTATCTGTTTTCAAATATGTTAATAAAATACATATGCACAAGTTAATACATTATAAAATATGGCTAAAGATCACAAATACACTTTAAAGGAACAAAGCATTGCTAAACAGAAAATAAACTCAGTATTTGTAAAGAAAAATAAAAATGTGTTAAATTTCAAGTTATTTTGTAATATGTGTACACTTTCCCATTACCAAGTGAACTGTATGAAATCTCAAAAACTGAATTTCAGTACTCTTCCCCACTTCCTTCCTTCCTTCTTTTAATTATTTAATTAGTTATAAATTTGTTCTTCATCTTGTAGAAGGAAGAGTCTGGGAAAGTTGAAATTTAGAAAAAAGTTTGTAAAACCAAATTTTCATAAAAGGTTAGCTGGAACAGGTAAGGTAGATATTTTCAAGTAAGAAAAAAAGCTTACACATTTATAATATACTCTAACATTTTACTGTGTAACTTGTAAAAGTGTAGGGAAGAATTCAATTTTACTCACTTGTGTTAGATGTAGTGGCTAAAACTGGTAAAGAATCTTTTCTACTTTATTTTCTCCAAGTGATCATATCCATTTATATGGTTTAACTTACCATCTATGTATGGTAACAACTCCCAAATCTCCTCAACTCAGTCTTTCATTATAAGTTTAGATTTCTATTTCCAACTAATAAACAAATAACGCCAGTTTTTTTTCTGAGATACTCCTTCAGTGATCAGTATTGCTTAAAGACTTCAGGTACCCTCTCTAATGTGTACAGATAGAAACATATTTATATTTAAATCAGAATGCAAACATTTAAATTGTCAGTTTATTTTTTAATTTGACAACATACATAATATCATAAATACTTTGAGCACCAAAATATGTGTCTTGCTCCCTTTTACATCCCTAGAACCAATTACTGTGCTTATACATAGCAGAAGCTCAATGAATTCATCACTGATTAGAATTTCTGAGAGGCAATAAACTCAAACTAAGCACAGTCAACTTGCATTCTACTTCAAAAACATACTCTTACTTTAATAATTTCTATCCTGTTTAAAGGCACTGTAAGAGCTTTCGAAATAAAGGCAAGAAACTTAGGGGGACATTCTCTCTGTTTTCTTCACTGTTATAAACAATAAGGTCACCAGTCAATTCTACCTACTGACCACTCACCTCTCCTCTAGATTTAGAACATGCTTAGTACTTAGAATTCTGTTATGCAACCTGCTGTAATGTAATTCATCTACCATAGAACAGCCAGATGGTTTACCGAGAGAAAACTCCATCAATGGCTTCCCACAGCTTGTCTACTTTCCAACTGCCCATTCTGTCATTACTACACATAACATACATCACATCAGAAGAAATATTGGTGCTGGAATATACTGTACATTTTGTGCACTTCATCAGCTTCTTACTCATGCTTCAAACAGTGAAGCTATCTTAACCTTTTCCAGTTATTAAATGGTGGCTGAGGTGAGTGAATGCAGTAAAATAGCTACAAAATAATAAAATTTCACATGTATCTAAGATAAAGTTAAAGAATAAAGAGTATTTAAGTCTGGACTTGCCTGATACTCTGTCAAGAACTTCTGATAATGTCGTTGAGACTGGCAAATGAAGTGTACGGAACTTGTGGCCTGCTCCATACATTGGATGCTGGATGACATGGCTAGTAGCATTAATTCTACCTTTGTACAGCTGAAAATTAATTTAAAAGAAATCAAGAATTGATTTTTTAAAAATGTATACTATTATATAACAATTTCAAAAGCATAAAAGAATAAAACTTCAATAATGCATACAGAATATAAAGAGATTATTTTATATTTCTTCAAATGTGGAACATCTGCTATGTGATGTGTTGGTCAACTTTTGCATTAGCACGATTGTACCTAATAATCTGTCATTTCCCTGCCCAAGTCAAATTTTACTATTCATGGGGCGGGGGGAGGAAATATAGCTCAAGTGGTAGAGCACATGCTTAGCATACACAAAGTCCTGGGTTCAGTTCCTAGTCCCCAGTAACTCCTCTAAAAATAAATAAATAAGTAAACCTAATTACCTCTGCCCCCAATCAATCAAACAAAAATTATGCCATTCATGGCAAGGTATAAATAGGTTATTCTAGACCGAGAAGGTTAGCTGAGATTTTCAAGTCCTATCATTAAGTATAAAGGTTGTGCTAGTTTCACTGTGCTATATTAGAAATTATTACAGATAACTGCTCTTATATGAACATGTAAAATATCTTTACAGACAGCTTATCATTAAGATTTAATTTAATTGTTAAATACTTACTGGGCAGGGTGACTGAAGAAACATTGTCACTTTCTCATCCTCCAGCATCAACTGCAAAAATAATCTACGTACAAACCCTGAAATGTTCCCCGATGTTGGAAGGCTTCCCCTTTGAGGAGATGTCTGAAATAGTTCACAGAGAACCTAGCAAGGTAAGAGATTTTAAAAGTTAATGTGGTATTTATTTGCAGCTTTATACTTTAAATAAAGAGAAAATTCTAAATGTGGATTAAGAAGTGTCTTTGAATTCATCAAACCAGTAATTAAAGAACATATTATTTCATTTTAAAATATATATACAGAAGTAAATAAAAAGCTAAAAGTGCAACAAAAATTTCTGTGGATAAGAGAAGTTGTTACTACAGTGCTTTCACGTAATAACTGCCCAGAATAACGAAGTTAATTTTAATTTTAGTCAATATCAATGTGGTTACAATAAAAATCTTGAAAAAAAGTACATTAAAAGTATGAAACAAAGCCTTAAAAGAAATTAAGAGATGATAATTAGGCCAGAAAACAATGAGGCATTAAGCTTCATCCTAATCAAAGATACAAGCCAAATTTTCAAACATCTATACTCAAGAACTTGGTTAAGATTGCTAATTGAAACATCTCTTTCAAATTAGGCACATTAAGCAGTTTCACAATAATTACTTAAGACAATAAAGTATCTTCTCAAATCATTCAGTATTTTTTAAAAATTATGATAACTATCCTTCCAGATATTAATAGAGTTTCACCTGAATAAGCACTATCAAGTAAGGGGGTAAAAAGAGAAGCTGGTTCCTAGGTACTGGGATCTACCATGTCTCTGACAGGCTCTATGTTAGGTACTTCATATACATTATAGTATTTAATTCTCTCCAAAAATATAATCTTTTGAAAGGCAGGTACTACTATCACCATTTAATAGTTTAAACAATTTGTTGAAGATCACAACAACCAGAAAGGATTAGAATCTGGCAAAAAGCAACTAGAATTATTCTTGAGGTAATTCCAGCTTTCAGATTTTTGGCCCCATGGGCTTAATACAATAAAATGATCTTTCATGCTTTTAATGTGATTTGTCAGGAGTCTCCTATCTGAAACCTAGTCTAATATCTGCTTCATTAGAAGCAAATCAACAGTTATAGCATCTTGGTTACCACAAAATGCAAAGCCTCATTGAAGATGAGGCACTCAGTGATCACCTTCGAGTGGTCAATCCTGTACCAGCAGCTGACATGTCATTCTTTCTACTTGGGAGAGTTTTTAAAAAGGAGGAATATATGATTTGTAGCTAGAAGCTCCATGAATTTGCCCTCTATCCCACCAAAAAGAATAACTGATTTATGTGACAGTTGAGAAGGAAGGAGATATTGGTACTTAAGTTTAATTCTGGTTTAAATTTGGATCCTTAAATGCACCCAACCTCAAACTTCATCATCACCTGGACTTAATACATGCCCCTTGCTTAACCAATTTCAAGAATGCTGTGTGATAGCATATAAAGACAGTAAGACACCTACAATATGCCAGCTTTCCTACTCTTACCTGGGCCATCAGCTTTTGATTATTAGGGTGGCAGGAAATGCACTGCAGAAAGAATGCAACAGTTGCATTCTCAATCGCTGTCCTCTGTTGAGTAGTCAATCCTGTCGTAGCAGCCGGGGAAAGAGAAGCTGACCTTGCGCTGGTCTGTTGTGCACCTAAATTATGTCCTCCAGAAGAGGACCCAGAGTGACACAATAAAAACAGTAGTGCTGTCCATAGTGGATTGACTTCAGACCCACCGAGCCAATCTTTCATAACATGGCTATTGCCAACTTCTGTCAAGAACCTAAGAACAGGAGCAACCAGGTCTGCTGTGATAGGCATTTTATTACATTGTTGTGGAATGTGATGACGCCTGAGTTTGTCCTGGGAATTATCTATTGACTGAGCAATGCTTTCTGAGTAAGAGATGTGGCTGAAACAGAAACTAGCCAGACTTCTCACAAGAAGAGAAGGCAAACCTGAGTCCAATAATTGTTTGATAGCTTCTGGAGATTGAGAAGAGGAAGCAAGAGTCGCCAAATGTGATTCAGTTAGTGCAAGAGGTGCTTGTGCATTTTTAGAGTCATCTGTTAAGGATGAAGTAAGATCTTGCTTTTTGCTATCATCTGTCATGGATAGTCTGTGGTGACACTGCACTGGAGGAGGGGTGATTCCCATCCAGCCCATGAGCAAAGAGAAATAACTTGGGTGTATGTGACACATCGAGCAAAGTAGACTGTCAACAGCTTTCTTCAAAACCATATTGCAGGGAAGAGACATGGACCAATTAAAAAGCAGCCTAGGGGAATAAAAGACATCATGTTAACAACATGTATTTACACGTTAACAATACATATTTTTAGAAAGACCTCACTATCAAATAATTCTACTAGAAATCACCCTGATGAAAGTTATACAGTTTAACATTAAATATTATGACATAGTATTTCAAGAAAATTGCTTGTGATATATACTTCGTTAAATAGATTGGAAGTTAGATTAGACTTGTAAAATTAATACAGAAAACCAAGAGATCTATATCAAAATGATTCTATCATTCTCTGTGTGATCTCAAAAAATGACATCAACAATGAAAAATTATATGAAAGAAATATTTAGACTGAATTTGACAAGATTGATGGCTTCAATTCATGTCTGCAAATTGAGAACTATTAGTGAGTTTCACTAGTAAGTAATCGGTTATGCCAACCAGTAGGACCAAATAATGAAAATGACAAAACGAGAGGCCAAAAGACCAACTTTTCATGAGTCATGGAACCTTTTAGAAATAAATATTATATTATATTTTGCTATAAATTTAGCAGTTATCAGGCAGTCAGCTCAGCAAAGCCTTAGCTGAGTATGGTGAAAAAATATGGCTTAAGTGGAAACTATTTACAAAAGAACAATCATAACGGCTATCTAGAAAGAGGTAAAAACCAATTATAAAAACTGTCTAAAGGAGTCTTTCAATTTCTTTAGCTAATACTTTTCCTCCAAAGATGCATATTAAAGACAAAGGAATCCAATGGGTAAATTTGCAGAAGAGAATAAACAGTACCAACTGCAGGAGCAGACATTAAACATTCCAATTTTAGGTGGGAAAAGCAGCAGTGACACTAATACAGCTTCTTAAAACACGAAGATAAATAAATCTGTGTAGCATCTCATTCCAAAATTTTACTGATTATATACTTAACTGCTACTTTCAAAGTACTGTTTTTATCCAAATAATTATGTAAAATGTGTTTTATCAAGTAAAAACCTAAAGTGATCTAGTACTGGGGGGAAAAAAGATTTCACAAACCATACTTACTCAAAGAGCTCTCGGTCTAGCAGAGCTGGTAAATCATACTCTACAAGCAGTTCATAACTGTGCCACAGAATCGCTGCTACACAGTGCAAATGAGAAGGAGATGGCATCAAAAGTCCATACTCTATTGTTGAAGAGTTAGGGCCCATGTAGCTCATCCTGCCACTTCTTTTCATAGCAGCCACTCTGGCAGAATCACTGACCCATTTTAACAAGGCCTGAATTCTTAAAAGAAGGAAATAAATTCAAATAATTAATTATACCACAGCTGATATTTAACATGGATAACTACCATTACTGCATGTAAGCAATGTATTTACGAGAATCATATCCAACTTGCTCTTGATAAAAAGGAAGGAAAAAGAATTATACAATCAGCAGATACAGTAAATCTACTTTTCCAATAAACTTAAAATCTTAAGAGATGAAAATGTTTGAGATAATACAACACTAATTCAGCAAACATTGTTTCATTATTTATGACACAATATATAAATGTCTAGAAATACAGGATACACAGCTTAACAAAATTACTCTCTCCTCTAAATTTTCTCTCATCTTCTAACAAATCCACAAAAGACAGAACAGTGCTCTGGGGCCAACTCTTCATTGTGCAGAAGCTCATGAATATGGCCCCCAACCATTAAATACTAGTAGCAGCCACCCACCCTCCTTCACTTTGACAACAGAATAGCCCTAACATATGTACTTTTCAAGGCCATCCTATTCTCTATCCCCTAGAGCTGGG
Organism: Vicugna pacos; assembly: GCF_048564905.1. NCBI lineage: Eukaryota > Metazoa > Chordata > Mammalia > Artiodactyla > Camelidae > Vicugna > Vicugna pacos. Next base: position 38,689,014 of record NC_133001.1, read on the forward strand.
GACCACTAAATGAGAGCCAAAGACTTTTTAAAGCAATAACGCTCGGAGTCTGTATTTTAAAAGAGTGTGGGGACTGAGATTTATTGTCAAGTTCTTAAAACACTGTATCTTTGTTTTGATTGCTTTGAAATGTTTCCTCTAGTTTAGAGCACAAGGTTCTTTGCTTGAGGGTAAAAGAAATGGGAGCCAGAAGATATATACTACTACTTAATCCCTCTCTCTACCCTCTCTCATTTATATTTTATACGACAAGAAATACTGACAAGTCATAGAAAGGGAAAAGGGTGAAACAATCAGGGAAAAGTAACATTTTCTACATAGCAACCAACAATCTTGTCATTAATGTCAGTTCTGAAGCATTGTGAAGTATTTACATTTGCATTATACAAAGAAAATAATTTTAAGTGCAATTTTCTTCTGATGATAAAAAATTAAAAATTAAATAATCATAAGGGATTTTAAGAAACCTATTCTAGAAAAATATTTAGCAAAACTTTAAGTATATTTTTAATCCTATTAACCATTATGATTCAAATTTGACACAAATTCCTATTTACTTTGTCAAAAAAATTCCAATCTATTTTTAAATACAACATAGTTACCATACATTTTTTATAAAGCAAAAAAGCTTAACGAAAACAAAGTTAGCCTTTTTAATATTTTGAAACTATCCTGCTGAAGCAAATTTCACTTTGTTAATTATGTCCTTAAATATTTTAACACAGAGAACCTGAATGCAGTGAGCCTAAAATAATTGAAAGCTATTACATTATCAGTGATTAAGTAACAATCTTCCCAGATGCCTTCACTGCCTGGTACTTTTAACTCATACCCTTATGTCTGTCCTACATAAATCTTCCCTGTGAGTGACACTGCCCTGTCTCCCCAATTCTGAGGGCACAAGTTGGACTTAATTAACTTGATCTCTCCAATATCTAGCACAATGCAAGGCATACAGCAGCTACTCAGTAAATAGATACAAAATGAGTAAGCACTCACCAAAAAATTAATAATCTATTAATAATTTACAAAGTAAGAAATTAAATAACATACCAAATGATTTCACTTTAAATATAAATTAATGAAAATATTAAAGGATATTAACTGGATATAAAATATTCAATATATTTAAAAGCATATTAACTCAGGAAATAATCTCTAACATAAAGATTATTTATATTATTTATAGAGTCACACCTCTAAATTTTTTTTGTGATATAGATGATATACATAAAACCAGAGAATGCCAAATTTATCAATAAAAACACACTTAAAAAAATACTTGGAGTCTTTATTAATTTGGAGGTAGAAGATACCAAGGAAGAACTACATTAGTAAAACTCATCTAAAATTACCTATACTGAAAGATCACTAAACATTTAGGTGAAACATTCAGACATTTACTTGGTATGATACTGTTTCACGTTGTGGTACGAAGCAGGAGAAAGAATACAGAGGCTAATGAAAAACAATCAATAAATAATGTAATTATTTTAAAAAATCAATAAAAACAAACATTATTATCAAAATAGTCCAAGTACCTAATATGGACACATTATTCCTATATTTCTATATGTATAGTAATACCTAAGAAAGGTAGTATCATTATGACCCAATCAACTTACAAAGATTTCATCACAACATAGCTGACATAAAAATATATTCAGTATTTTATCTCAATCCATTCCTCAAAAGCAATACTAAGTAAGGATCTATTTGAGTTCAAATTCGAATATGTCCAAATTTAAGAGAATTTGTGTTTTAACATTCATGAAAATCTCTAAAAGTTACATTATGTGAAGTATACAGTTAAATGTATGATATAATCAACAGTCTTAGCTTAACTTTTATGAAATGATCTAAAAAGAAAGCACCACAAACAACATTCACTACATGTGATTGTGTCTGTCCTTATAAGAAAAATGAGATCATCACATACCTGTCTTTTGTTCCAGGATCCTGAGTTGTTCCAAGCTGGTAAAGAATATCTATCGTGGAGTCAGAAGAGAGTCCATTCAGTCTTCCAAAAAGTAAAGGGCTATTCAAATCTTGTAATAAAGAATCAAAAGGAAAAGTTTGCTAAATAAGCAAATGGGATGAGAAGATATGCTCAATTTAATCTTAAATTATTCATTAATAAGAATTCTTCTGTAAATTTCAGCAACAGCAACAATAAAAAACAAACTCTAAAAATAATCAAGCCATAATGGAAGTTAATTTCAGAAATAGAATTAATCACAAATATCACATAGTTCAACTGTCCTTACTTTGCAGATATGTAAAAATTAAAATATCAAATTAATTGTCACCTGTGGGATCACTGCCTGATGCTGCACAATTTCTCAGAAGAATGTCTATAAGCTTCAAGCCAATTCTAGTGGACTGCAGTCCTATCTTTACAAGCACAACCTCAATATTAGGTGAATGCATTCCACAGTATGGAGACATCAATAAGGCAGCACAAGTCTGTAGCAGGTTGGCAGTGGGTGCAGCTGCACTTGCCATCATTCCTTCCAGATCACTTATGTGAGTAAGGCAATGATGTAATAACCGTAGCCATCCAATACTGAAATACACAACACAAAATGGCTTATATGGTAAATTTAAGTAGCTGAAATCACTTCAGGTTACAAAATTCTCATGTTTATTTCTTAAGTAGCACCAATTTACGTTAAAAAAAGTTTTTAAAATACTGTAACATCAGTAAAGAATTAAACACATAATAAGTTTCCCCTATAACACAGTAAATAAAAATACTTAAGTGTTAATATCATTTAGGAACTAAGAACTTGCTTTTCATTTAATCAGTCAGGAAATGTTTTTGTATATATGCATATTTATATGCATAAATACACACTGCACAAGCTCATAGACTTGCAAAACTATAAAGTCCTGGCAGCTTGAGAGTCAAAAGAAATCCTAAATTTGTTCCTCAGGTAAAACTTAAAATAAAATTAGTCTATAAAATTTTCAACCATCAACATTTACCAGAAGAATGTAAATTAAAGGATATATCCAGGTCCTTCTTTGGTCAGTTTGGTTCAACTCTAACCCTCTGTTGACTGGCACTTACGAATTACCCTATAAGAGTAGGTGCCTGTCTATATGATCAGTTTGTATGGTTCAGGTGTACTGCTGGGGATAGGCATTTGGAAATGCTTATACTGGACTACGATCCAAAGAACTGGAAGTTACATCCACATATATCATATTGTGAATCACCTCAATGATTAAACACACATAAATCTCAATTTTAACCAGCCTCAGGGTTCTGTTTCTATAGAACTACTCTTTGTTACACTTCAAACCACAATATTATATAGATGCCTCAGAAAAAAGAATTTACTAAACTCTAAAAAAGAAAGAAACCACAGAATAAATAATTTCACAAGAAAACACAAAAAGGTTTTTCTTAAGAATGAAAAATCACATACCTTGTTTTGGATACCTGATCTTCAGATGGAAGAAAGGGATTATTAACTGTTGCTGAAGAAGTGGTACCAAAAGCGGTGAGGCCCAGTAATTTAATTTGTGAAAGGCCTAAGGTGCTGGCATCACGTGGACGATGGAGTCGAAGGCAGACAGCAGAAGCTACTTCAGCTTTAACAAGCTGAATTTTTATGTAGGTGAGACCACTTGTGACAACAGGAGTGGATAATGGTAGCATATTTACCCCATCTGCACTTACTTCAACAGACACTGAGGATGGACAGGCTACAGGAGACAAATTCAACAATTACTAAAGAAAAAGTAACCAAGACTTTACATTTTAGAGGAAATCCCAGTAAAACAGTAGCTTTCAGTTATATTCTTTATGAACTCATAAAAGGAAATTTTTATACCAAATCATACTCTGTCACTGATTTTCACCATAATTGATTTTGAAGCTATTATATGAAATCCACAGTAAAATAAAAATTATATTTAAAAAATTCTAACATTCACCTAAAAAAGAGAGTAAATGAAGATACACAATTCACATGTACTTAATTCTCTCCAAGGGAAAAATAAAAAACAAATAGGCAAATTATCATTTCTACTTTACTTAGAATTATACCAATATAGGACATTTGACTATTATGGTTTACTGTTGTAAATAATATGCAAAGGATCTAACAAAAAAAGTATTTTTTATGAATATTATTTTACTATAACCATATTGCTACAATTTTAAATACAGCTGAGTTTAGAAATTGCTTTTGCCTCTGATCTTTTTTTTCTTTCAAAATTTTTATAAACATTCAAAAGATTTTTTTTAAATCATTTCCTGCTAAAATTTAAGGAGGCTCAATGAAGTACCAACTGGCAGCTACTATGGGAAAATTATTTCTTTATCACAAACATGGAAGCCCACATAATAAATATATCTATCAACTAAAACAACCTTTAAACTTTGATTTTAATTTTAACTATAAAATTAGGAAGTAACTTTTATTGTATGCCAACTACATACCTGGTTTGCATTGAGAACTAGACAAGTTACATCAATTTTTAAATTTAATCTTACCTTTTGGGGTATTATCCACATTATTTAATCTCTTTGACTGTCAATACAAACTGACACAGTTAAAGAGATTAAATAATCCAAACTCCCACATGACAAAGGGGACATTTTATATTTAAGCTCATGTTTGATTCTAAAGGCTATGTTATTTCCATTGGAACACACTCAGTTTCTGCTCTGATCCAATAATAAAAATCGAAATGTTTTATTAAGCATAATTATAATACAGAATACCTAAACTATTTATTTTTTATAATGTACAAAGTTCTCCTTTGTAACATTCTTCCTGTCTCAATTCCTATACGTAAATTCTAGGCACACTCCAAAGCCACTATTTACATGAACCACCTTCTCCTTCCAAATAAAAGCAGTTTCTTCTGCATCTTAGATTATCTCCTAAGTCTTATATACTGATTACATTTTTGCCATGTAATACAGTTATTTTTGACCTGCTAAAACACTGTAGGTTAGTCTATTTTCCTTCTGCCATTTTATTTATTATATCTATTTTAACTTAATACATGTGGATTCTACAATTATATTAGGGCATAATAATAATCTAATCTTGCAAATAAGTAGGAAAATTTATTCTTCCAAATACGCCAGGTCTACAAAATTTCCCATAGTTCTGCATTGAACTACTGTGTGACATATGACAGCAATCAGAATCAATCAATGAAGATAAACAAATGTGACAACTTCAACAATTCTGTACAAATTCTTACATTTACATTTATATTGAAAGAATTTGGTGACCAACATAAATGCAAAATAGTACTTCACATTCCTTTATGAATACTTGAAAGAGTTCCTGCTCCTCTTAATGTATAACTTGTTTTCTAAAAATTCTTTTGAATTATTTAACTTGCAAAGTTACAACAAAATGTATTCAATAGAAATTTATCAAGTGATGCTCAAAATGTTAAAAATTTAAAAATCACAAATATTAAAAATATTACTCAAAATATTGTAATAAACAATTCTTTTGAGATGTAATTATCTTACAGTTGGGAGGGGATCTATGCTAATTTCACATTACAGAGCTAGGACTGAGGACCAGGCTAGAAAAACAAAAGACTATTATCTATAGTTATGTAAACTAACTCATTTTGACATAATGTTATAGCTTAATAAATTTGGGGAAAGAGGAAAGGTAAAATAGTATTTAACTGGAATATATCTGTTTGAATTTCACCACACATTTCTATTTGTTTCAGAGGAATAGCCATGCTAATTCATTTCATGGGAAATGATTTGGTGGTAATGTTAAAAGTTATATTAAAAACTGTTCAATATTAACCAACCTGGAAATTGTATCTAAGTGTACCATTGTTTGCTAAATACTTTGCTCATTTTTAGATACTTCTATATTATAGTTTATTTTCATGATGGGTCTTAACAAAAAATATTACTCACTTGCAAGAGATGCAAGGTGAGGTTGGATATGTATCTCTTTAAGAAGCACTGCTGCAGGAAGGTGAATGGTAAGGTCACACCAAGCCTCCTCGGGCAGAAAGATGTAGGACCAAGCAGCAGAACGAGCTCTTCTGTGAGGTGGTGTGGCCTGCAAAAGCACCTCGGCCGGTTGGGCAGTAGGACTGCTAGATGTGATTGTACCTGCAAGAAGATATTTTAAATAAAATTAAAACTTGTAAAAGAAACACAATAAAGCACTCGGCCGGTTGGGCAGTAGGACTGCTAGATGTGATTGTACCTGCAAGAAGATACTTTAAATAAAATTAAAACTTGCAAAAGAAACAAAATAAAGCACCAAGAACTATTCAAATCATAAAATTACACTAGAAAAATTAGCTAAAAATATGAACATCTGATAGTCTGAGTGTACTCAGTACACTTTGCATAATTTGTCACAGTACTCACAAGACATTCGGACATCCACTCAGCTGGCAAGGTGGCATTCACTGTTAACCACTGCTTAATTTCTTTATATTCACATGTCATATGAAAACTAAACTACCAACAACAAATTCAGCACAATAATTCTCAAATGATATTAAGTAAAAAAAACAATGTCCAAGACAGCCTTCAACTTGAAAATAATCACTTTTATTTTAAATTGTCAATGTTCATCAGTTAGAAATATGAAAAGAAATATAATATAAAAAGAAACTAGGTAGCCTGGGAAAAACAGTATTTAAATCTGAAGCTTCTTAAAAAGGAAAATACCACTCAAAATAAGAAAGAACAAATTTCTCTAAACTGGTTAACATTTACAGTGAAAACTGACATAAGAATCTACTTTTTCATTTCATAAATTGTGCTTCTAAGTAAACTCAAAAATAAAAACAAATCTTATTACTAAAGAACTATTAAAAACTTCCTTCTAATCAGTAGAATGTTTGAAAAACTACTACCTTTAAAAATCAATGGTTTGTAATTAAAATGGTAATATTACAACACAATCAGCTTACTCTGACAACGATTTTCACTTCATACCAGCTAATGAACTACTATATAAATTCACACCAATAACATGTAATAACTCTTTTCTTACCCAGTGGTGCAAAGTTATGGATCCCTTCTGCATTGTCAGGCTCAGAAGCGAGTATTCTTGTTTTCAAAGTGCTGTCAACAGCTTTATTTGGACCAGAGTCAAGAAATTTCATAATAGTTGAAACCATACTTCTTGCAGTGTTTACAATAGCCCTTGTACTAGTAACCATATTGTTGCAAATGAGCTGAACACCACCTAAATTTACAAAGAATACTAAATGAAAATTATCTTTACATAGATAATTTAACACTGAGTCAACTTTCATAGAAAACTACAAAAATAAGAACATAATGTACTATCAAATGATTACACTTAAATGACAGTTTTGGAAATTTCATCTTACCCATATCATGGAACGCTTTCAAGGCATCACTAGTATCCAGCACTCTCAAAATGAACCACAAAAGTGGTTCAGATAACTGGCAAGTAGCAAGAGAACCCTAAAACACAAACAAAAAACCCCACACATGTATACTGTGATTTTTAAAAGGTGATTATTAATTACATGTGAATTAGGACAATTAAATTTCTTATAGAACGTAATATTCTTTTACAGTTAATTTTCATAAAACGGCAACCTTAATCTAAATCACTAAATACAAGTGTCTGCCAAAATACCTAAGAAATCTTACCCAAATCAAACAGGACATAAACAGTATCTTCTCTGAACACAGCATATTTTAAGCATCTGTCTCTATGTACTGTTATCATTTTCCACCTTAATGTGCATTAATTTTGCTTTCCACTAGACAGTACCTTCATTTAATCACATATTTACATGCAATATAATATATATGCATAGTCAAACTGTAATAATTCTATCTAATAGAACTGAAAAAAGAAAACAAACCTATCCTTCTCAAGTATCTTTGTATATTCCAATGGAGAAATATATACATATATGTCATATACTATGAAAACTGTAATTACACACTGACTCATTTTCTAAAAAGGAAACTTAAGAAGTAGTAATATTCAAATCTATTTTTCTTTTAAAATTATCCTAACCCCTTTTAACTGAAAGTAAGCTAAATACGAAGCTTAAGCTTTGGGGAAAAAAACCTCATTAAATTTTCATGTGTAACGTCTATGAAGAACATTTTGTTACTCAATTATGTCATTTTTGGAGAAAAAAAAGAACTACTTCTTAAGACAATGGAAAGAAATCCTAAAATTTTAAAATATGTTAAATATTTTATTTTTACATCACTGTAGTCATCTTTAACAGAATCACTTCAAGGAACCTTTACTCTTCAACTTCTATTACTAATCTATAGTTCTGACCCGATGATTCTGTTCATTTTCTAATATATAATATGAGTACTCTGCCTTACAAACAATTCCCTGCAACCATTGCTAGAAACTACTTAAGTTACTGCGAATGTTGCTAGGCTGAACTCACCTGTCTGCCCATATATCCACAGGCCATGTAGGTTAAAATTGGCTGCAGCATCATATGAACTGTAGAAGCTTTTTTACTAAGGGTTGTTAATATTGTAAATAATCCATCCCCGACCGATATTGCATCTAAACCACCATGAAAGTTTTCGTGTTTGGTGAGATGTAATCCACTTGCTCCTAGTTTAAATAAAAAGATTACACATTTTTTTAAAAGCATATTCTTAAATACCAGTAATAATTAAAATAGAGAGGCTTAAAAGCCGTTTTTTCCCCAAAACCACTGAAAGATGAGTACATAATAGCTGTGTGTGTGTCTGTGTATACATATACATGTATCTAGAAATTAAAATATCTCTAACATGCAGTAGAACACATTTTTGTTATTTTTTATATGAGACACCTCTATTGTTGGTAACAACAAAAAGTTGCTCTATTATATGCTAAGGAACATCATTATACATATCAAGAAGAAAAGGAGAGAAAAATAAGGGATACTGTTACATAATTACACTTCAAAACTTTTAATCAAAAAGAAGATATGGCTGCTTCCCTTACACGAAGGAAGAAATAACAATAAGCAAAAATATATCAATAATGGGTTTTATCACAATTCACAGAAATTCAATTAGTTTAAAAAACTAACACATTAGCTTTCAAATAGGTAGAAAAGTAAAGCAACAATATATAAATTTTACATTGATATATGTCATAGAAACTGTTACATTGTGAACAAAATTTTATACTTCACTTTTTAAGAAACTGAATAAATAAATCTTACTGGTTGCCTAATACAAAATTTGATGTGAAATTCTTCATCTTGAAAATGTTAGATACAAGGTTACAAATTATGTTACCTAATTACAAGACTGATTTTCCCCCTTAATTTACCTCAATACAAGTTATTTTGTTAGTATTTTCCAATTTTCAAAAAATTCACACTTAAATATTTTCAATATTTCAATTTACTGATTGAAGCCACTCTACAGAAGTTTTCACTAAGAAAAATCAGTCACGTTAAGTTTACAATAAAGTATTGTGCACTATAAAGCAAAAAGAAAATTAATTTATACATTGCTAAAGAAAAAAGATACAGTACCAGAAACAAGTATAAGATTAATATTTTCAATACGTACCAATTATCATCGCCATGGCACTGCTATTACACAGGCCCAGAGCAGACAAAATCTGGCTCATTATCTGTTGGTTGGCTAACACTAAGTCAGCAACATATGCAGGTGATCCTTGAATACTACTACTGCTTCCATTACCATCTTTTCCTCCTGAAACTTTTTCTTCATCTGAAACACTGTCTGTCGTATTGGTGGTCACAGACACTCTTGCACTGTATTCCCTATTGCCCGAAAGAGGCAGCTGTACTAAAATGTTAACCAGTTTTAACAAATCAAACATGAGTTGATCTCTTGTCATTTCACCACAAACTGCTTTTGCATCACCTGGACGAATGAGGTTGGCAAAGAGTCCCCCAAAGCATGCTCGAGCACCCACTGAGCTATCTGATCCACTTCGAGACATTACTTTGTCTGAGCAAGTGATATAGTGGTGCACTAAAAAGGTGACAGATTCTATCACAGCAGAAATAGTACTAACTGAAACGACTTCAAAATTCTGCTCCAGAGTGAATTCTAAGAGCTTTACTTGGGCATCAAGAGGTCCTTGGCCTGTCTGGAAGGCACCCCTGGAGAAAAAAGGAGACAATTAAAAATTAGTCCATTTTGAGTTGTTTTGAAAGAAGTAACTGCCACAACACAAGGAAGCTAAACAATAATTAAACTCTTGGTATTTACTATTTCATTTTGTAGCAGTTTCTACCTCTTCCTGAGTCCTTCTTGTTCCTGCCTCCACTTACACAAAGTCAAAAATAACTTCCTTTCCAAATAGAAAACTAAAGGATAAGTAAATCAAAGAGGTGATTTCTAAACTAGAGACTAGTCCTCATAATGAAAGAGCCCTGGTTTGTTAAAACCTCAAATGCTGTTAGTTTAAACATTTCCTACTGATTTCGATTTTTTAAAGTGAAGATTCAATCAGATAATTCTTATGCATCAAAACTGAATGCTCTCAAGTTCTGTTTATGCCTAAGATACAGAAAGTTGCAAAGATCAATCCCAACTTAACAATTTAAAAAAAGCCAAATTAACTATAAAGTCATAACTTTTCTTGAATCCATCAGAGAGCTGAGGTCACAGAGTTCCAAAAAAGCCTTAAATCCATAAAAAGATAGGCACCTCCAAGGAGACAGAATACGAGCATTAGCTATCCTGTGGCAGAATTTGGGAAGACAAGATGTTGGCAATATCCAAATGGGTAAGAGGAATTCAGCTAAAACATTTAACAAACTGTTAAGAGGGTAATAACACTGAACCCTTGAAGTTCACACAGACACCGTCCCTCATCATCCCCCACACACATCTTGCCCTTTGCATCTATTCGATTTGGCTGTTCCGGAGCTTTATACTTTATAATAAACTGGTAAATGTAAGTAACGCAATTTTCCTGAGTTCTATGAGTCGTTCAAGAAAATTACTGAATCTGAAGAGGGGATTGTGAGAACATGTGAATTTGTAGTCAAATCATACAGAAGTGTGGGTAACCTGGGGACCTTGGAGTTGCAAGTGCCCTCTAAGGTAAAGACAATCTTGAGGGACTGAGCAGTTAAAACTATAAATGTGAAGCTAACTTTGGATAGTGGTGGAATAGGGCTGAATTGTTACACAGGGTTGATGTCAGAAAATCAGAGAAATGGTGTTAAAAAAGACACCAGGTATTTGGTGTTAGTGAAAAAAAATCTCAAATAGCAATAGTATATATATATATATATATATATATAAAATAGTATCTCTCTCCCACTGGAGAGAAGGAAACACTCTCTTGCTGAGAAATGACCAAAGACACAAGCCAGAGTCTGGCTGACAAAAGGAATGAGAAAAATTATTGAGAAAGCTCCTCCCATAAGGACCAGTCACAGAGGGCCTGCCCAAGACTGAGCCAGGACCAGAATATCAGAGAACATCTGCCATCACTAGGAGTCTATGGGACATTAAGAAACAAGCAAAAGCAACTGACTGCTAGAGATGGAGCCATGGAGAGAAAGTCTCGCTGTGGTACAAACGTATAAGGAAGAACAAAAGCTAAGAATGTTGCAAGGACACTGGGAACAATCCCATGTACCCCAACTCACACTGAAGGAGAAGTTAACTAGATCATTTTGAAGCTGATGTAACACTAAAGGTAACCATAGCAACAAAAAAACCAAACCAAGGTCAAATCCTGAAAAGAGTGACTCAAATCCTCACGCTAATAATCCATTACAAGAGGCTTGTCCACTTCCAGGCCTAAATACTACTTACTTCAGTGTCAAAAAGATATGTGGTTATCTAAAGAAAAAACTGTAGGAATGTATTAGTTTACAGCATATGTAAAAGTAAACTAGATAATTAAATCACAAAGATGGGAGAAACAAACTGTAAACATACTGTTGTAAACTTCTGACATATGTGATTTAAGGTATAAAAATATTTGAAGGCAGAATGTTATGAAATAAAGATGTGTACTGCAAAGCTAATTCAAATTTTTTTTGTTATAGATAATAAGACAACACTAGAAACAAAATGAAATCACAATAGCATAGGGAGCTATATTCAATAACTTGAAATAGCCTATAATAAAAAAGAATATGAAAAGGAATATGTATGTATATATATAAAACTGAATTACTACAACGTACGCCAGAAATTAACACAAAATTGTAAACCAACTATATTTCAATAAAAAAAATTATAAAAAATTACTTAATCCAAAAGTAGGCAAGAAAAAAATTTTTTTGAAGGGAAGAACAGATTAAATAAACAGAAAACTGGCAAACTGATAATTTTAGTCTACTATATCAATAATTACAATTAAATGTAAAATAGTCTAAATAGATTAGTTAAGAGAAAGATATCGTCAAATACTTATATAAGAAAAGCTGAGAGGTCTCAAATCAATCTAAACTAGAAAAGAGCAAATAAAACTCAAAAAAACTGGAAAGGAGGAAGTAATAATTATTAGAGAAAAAAATCAATGAAACTAGAAATGAAAAAATAGAGAATATCAACAAAACTTTAAATTGGTTCTTTTAAAATATCAATAATATTATAAACTTCCAGCAAGATGAACAAAAATAAAGATTAAAATTACCAATATCAAAAATGATAGAATGAATGAACTGCATCCTATAAAAATTAAAAGGAAAATAATACAAATAAATTCAACAATGTAGATGAAATGAATAAATTCCTTCAAGACACAAAACGCCAAAGCTCACGCAAGAAGAAAGAAAATCTTAATAATCCTTTACCTATAAAATAAATAGAAAAAATTTTAAAACTCCAGACACAGGATGCCTCAATGGCAATTACTATCGAATATTTAAGTAAGAAATAACCCAGTTTTACACATCCTCTTCCAAACGGAACACTCATTTTAGGAGTCCTGTATTACCTTGACACAAAAACCAAAGACATTATTTTTAAAGATGCAAATATTTCTATTTAACATAGATTCAAAAATGTTCAACAAAATATTAATTAATTAAATCCAGCAAGATATAAATAGGATCATACCATGAACAGGTGAACATACCCTGGGAACACAAAATGATCAACACTTTTTTTTTCTAAATCAATGTAATTTATCATATCTGTAGACACATGATCATTTCAACAGGTTCAGAAAAAGCAAAAAAGATGTACACATTATTCAATGACCACATGACTGTGTACAAAGAAAAGTCACATATATATATATCACTCTATATAACTATTTTTATGTCTCCATGTATAACTATATCTATAAATACATTTATGACTCTTCTCCAATTCATCTACATATTGACACATATTCAATTAAAATCCAACGAAATTGTTTTTTTGTTTTGTTTTGTTTTTGTAAGGGTGGAGGTGGGGGTATCAATAACCTGATCCTAAAACTTACACAGAAAAGCAAAGAAAGTAGAATAGCCAAAACAATTCTGAAAAAAGAACAAAGATGGAAAATCTATACTATCAGACTTCAAGAAACAATAAAAAATACCAAAGCAGTGTAATATTGGTAAAGAACAGACAAAAAAATCAATTCTATAGAGTTCAGAAATCAAGCAAAATAAATAAGGTCAACTGATTTTTGAAAGAGGCACAAAGAGAATTCAATTTAAAAAGGATGTTTTTTCAACAAACAGTACAGGAACAATTGAACATCATCCATAAGCCAAGAAAAAAAAAGAACTCTGACACAAATGCAAACTTTAACTTAACATAAAGTTAAACGTAAAATCTGAAACTATAAAATTTATAAGAAAACATAGGAGATCATCTCTAAGACCTGGGTTAAGCAACGCTATTTTTACGATACAAAAATAATAATAATATAAAGCTGACAATATTTCTTCAAAATTAAAAGCTGCTTTTTGAAAGATATTGTTAAGAAAATGAAAATATAATCTACAGGCAAAGAGAAACTATCTACTAAACACTTATCTGATAAAAATCAGTGCCCTCTTCATATGAAGAATGGGTATTTTCTTTTCAATTCATATTATCAATTTAACTGAAGAGCTAATTTATTGGGATACCAGAGACTTTCTTAAAAACACACAAAACAAAGGAAACAAAAACTAAGAAATATTTTTGGGCCAGCATTATGGAGGCAATTAAAGAAAATGTATGAGGTGTGTGTAGGGTGGAAGAGGATGAAAAAGTAGTTGGTAAAAAAAAAAACGCTTCTAATCAGTTTTTGAGAAACGTAAATCTACAAATACTTTCACTTAAAAAAAGATTTAAAAAAGATATAAAAGATTTTTTAAAACAGATAGCATGTAATAAGCTAAAAATAAGACTAACATTTCTGTAGGAAATTAATATTAGAGTAAATACATTGAATTTTCGTATGAAAATCTTTTACTGCTAGACTCCACAGAAACAGATCTAAAGTCTTCAGTAAGTATATTTAGAGGTCTCTCGAACAGTTTTTTTAAAAAGCCTAGTTAAAAGAAAAATGAAATACATGGTGACTGATTTTTTTCTTGTCAGTTGGTTTTATTTATATCATACAAAATCCTCAGGGTCACTTTTCCAAATACACACATGCATACCATACAGCAAGCCTTTGATTTTGTGACTAACTTCTTCCGGCGCCTATGCTTCACTCACTGCATACACACTACAAACAGGCTGAACTACAACCACATGAATGTTTCAAAATAGTTACAAAGGAGGAAGAAAACAAAAAGCAGATAGTACCATGAGATAAAAATTTTTGCAACTATGAAAACATATTTCCATATAAGTTCTGTACATTAGTTTTTATATTAGGTTTAAGGTATTCTGCTACAGATCTATAAAAAATAACTATTATTAAAAGTTATTAATTTTTATGCTTTTATAAACTATACCTTTTTCTGAATTCTAATATTTAAAAACTAATTTTTAAAGTCATGTAATCTACAAATGATTTTAACCATTTTCTAATATCATTAAAAATGTTTTTAAATTCATTGGCACTTCCAGAATGAAATTAAATAATAAAGATAGCAAATAATACCTTTAACTTGTTTTTGATATTAATATAAATTTTTAAAATAATCAAACATGCTGTAGTTTGCTTTGTTCATCATAGTTTTTTATATAACTTTAAATTATATGACACTATTTATATTTCATTAAAAAATTTTCTCAGAAAGTAATGCTGGATTTTATAAAATGTCTTATAGTATGATGAAATGATTCATTAATATGATATATATCATATCATACTGAACTATGCATTTCAAGCATCAATGCATCATGGTCACATTTTAATCTTTTTAACCTAGTGCCTGATTTTGGTAGTAATTTATTTAAGATTTCTATATGAGATTAGTATTTAATTTTTTTTAAGCTAACTTTTCGGGTTAGAGTTAGATCAAATGTAAGTTTCAAATAAAATCATTGGTAACTTTAATTCTCTACCTGTATTCTAGAACAATTTAAACAGCTTCAAGTAAATTTCATCTAGAAGGTTTATAATTACTAATCTATGAACCCATTATTCCTTTCACAATAGAGTTTAGGATCTGGGACAGCAAAATGAAATGAAAACAACCAAGAAACACATCAATAAACCTTATCTTCTTAATCCCTACTATCCTCCTGCTTATCTGTCCCCAGATAAACCTCCAGCAAGTGATAAGGGCATATTTATTAAGAAGATTACCAATTGCTTCTACATCAGGAATATATGTACAGGCTGAAATTTACCTTTCTGTTGAAAGTATATGAATTAGCTTGAGCAAAAATTCACTGAATATCTGAGGACATGTTGAAGAAAGATGCACTTGTAATCGGGTAAGAAATTCTTGCATAGCTTGTGTAGCTGTTGGCCCAACCTGAAAAAAAATGAAGTTCTGTTGAAAACTGCTTACTGATCCCACTCAGAATTATTCATTTAAAAAGTATCAAGTGTTAAGTCAAGAGCTATACCGTTGTAACTTCTCATTTGAAGAACAAAAATATTAATAGTGATAGCTGGAAACCAATTTATTTTTAAGTCTCGATATATTATTTTAAATAGAAAATTATAGATTTATTATCAGTATTTTTTTCATTATGGTCTAGAACAACTTATATTAGGTTCATTTAACTTAATACAGAAAAAGATTCACCTGAATTACACGAGAAATATCTTCATAATGCTTTCAAAAGTACAAAGAACTTATGTATTGATTTTCAAAAACAATTTTATTAATTATCCCATTTCAAAACACAAGAACTCAGACTCAGAGGGGTTAAATGATCCACAAAAAGTCATGCTTCTAATGACCAGCAGAGCAAAAAATAAAGTAAATGAAAAACAAAAAACAAAACACCGTATAAACAAAAAACCCTAAAGCTTAAAACCTGTACCAATTCATAAAAAACTGCTTTCCCAAATTTCTGTCTCATCAGTGAAAAAAATGATAGTGAGAACCACACTAAGTATCCTAAAGTATGTTTTGAAATGTTCTCCTACATATTATTTTATTTGATCCTAATTTAGTATAATCATAAAACCTTAAAGGAGCTTTGAAAAAATAAAATGCAGTATAATTCTAAAAATCATTTTAGAGTTAGATAAACTTAATTTCTAATAATCAGCATACAAATCATATTAATAACCAAACTTCCTATATAAAACCAAAATATCTGAGGAAAGCTTGATCCTCAATAACTTTTACTCAGCCTTTAAAGAAAAAAAGAGAGGAAAAAATATTTTATACAGTGGCATGCCCCCTGACACCCAGGCTCTGCTAACTAGCTGTATAATTGCAGGCAATGCAAATAATGCATATTTTCTCATATGTAAAATAATGAAGTTGGAATCAGTGATTTCAGGAATCCTCACATTCAAAATTCACACAATCTTTATGTATAATAATCACTTGATAACATGCCTCTGTCCCCATCAAAACTCTGGCCCAATCTAACTACAAGTAGTTTCTTCTTTCTCATTCTTTACCTTGTCTCTTTTATTTTACTATGCTCTACAAAAATTAGTCTATTCAGTATAAGAGTACTGACTAAATGTATCCAACAGAATTTAAGCTCCAAGAAAGGCAGAGACTCAGACAGGCTAACTACTTATATCCCCTAACTACTATAACAGTACCTAGACTTAGCATAAATAAAAGCATATAGCTAAGAAAAAAAAAGATGATAACTTTGAAAGATAATCTTGAATAAAATCCATTAAAAAGCTGCTATGAACACTAAATATTTTATGTGAAAAGAAATATACTGAAGGAAAAATACTTTTAAAACAGTATGATATAGTCTACAGCCATACCACCCTGAATGTGCCCGATCTCGTCTAAAACAGTATGATATAACAAAAATTTGAATTGATAGAAAAGAAATCTGTAGTTAGACTAAAAATGCTTATAAGCTCTGATACATCTTTTATTTTCTTAACTAACAAAAGCAGTATTTCTTTTTTTTTCTTTCAGTTTCGAGATATAATTGACATCAGGGTTGAGTAAGTTTAAAGGGTACACCATAATGATCTGACTCTTATACATCATGAAATGATTACCACAGTAATTTTAGTGAAAATCTGTCATCTCATACAGATACAAAATAAGAGAAAAAAATTTTTTTTCTTCTAATGAGACCACTCAAGATTTATTCTCTTAACAACTTTCATCCATAACATAAAGGAATGTTCATATATTTACCATGGTGTACACTACATCCCTAGTACTTACTTGTCTTATTACTGCAAGTTATTCCTTCTATCTACCTTTGTTCAATTCACTGACCCCCTGCCTGCCTCTGGTAACCACAAATGTGATCTCTTTTTTTGTGAATCTGTTTGTTTCTGAACTATAATTCACCTACAACACTATGCTAGTTCCTGATGTACAACACAGTGATTTGATAGTTCTATACATTTCAAAATGCTTACCACAGTAAGTTTAGTTATCATCTGTCAACAAAGAAATTGCATTATTATTGACTATACGCTCCACAGTGTACATTTCACACTGGTGATTCATTTATTTTGTACTCAGAAATTTGTACGTCTTACTCTACCTCACCCATTTCTCTCATCCCCTCTACAACCCCTACCCCCATTACTGTATCTGTGATTCTGTTTCAGTTTTATGTTTGTTCATTTGTCATGTTTTTTAGATTCCACATAAAAGTGAACTCATATGGTATTTGTCTTTCTCCATCTTGTTTCACTTAGTATAATATCCTTTAGATCCATCCATGTCAAGTTTCTGTTTTTGTTAAATAGAACATTTAATATAATAAACGATTAAGTTAGGTGACTTGTCAATCTTGATAACAGAGATCATTAACCATAATATATTATTTTAAAAATTATTTTTAATTCCCCAATTTTTGAAATGCTTCCCTGACATTCAGGTAAGTATTTATTTAGAATGTTTATTAAGTTATACAAAATTAATGCCAAAAATATATCCCTACACAATAATCCAATAAAAACGCAAGCAAAAACTTACTACCTGCTATAATTCAATTTCAGTATTGTTATTATTATTACAAATAATTCAAAACATTTTATTACACTGATACATAAAACTTTATGTATTTAGGTACACTTAAAAGTTTTTCTTCCTTTTGCCTCGTTGCATCCGAGGAAGCAAGATGGGTCACCAGCAGCTGTACTGGAGCCACCCTAGAAAATTCGGCCAGGGTTCTCGCTCTTGCCGCGTCTGCTCAAACCGGCACGGTCTAATTCGGAAATACAGCCTCAATATGTGCCGCCAGTGTTCAGCCAGTACGCGAAGGATATCGGCTTCATCAAGTTGGACTAAGTGAACGTCCTTGAATGGATCGTCCAGCACATCTACCCTATGCAGAAACAATGCTAACTCCTTGTATATAAAATAAAAATTTCAATTATGAGTGATTTAAAAAGAAAAGTTTTTCTTTCAAGTATGCTGATTCTATAATCTGGGCCTATTATGGATTTTCAGAAAGTCTTATTACCTGTGGACTGTGTTGATTTGTTCCATGTGGACTGGTGCCAGAAAGAAACTTCACTAAAACATGAATCAAGTTTGGATCTGAAACCAGCAGATGAGCAGTACTCTCCTGATTTCCAATGGCACTGCTGGAGCCAGCTATAAAATATTAAAAAAAAAAAAAAAAGTTCTCAACAAATAGGCCCTGAAACAATGGAAATGCAGTATTTAAAACATCTTTTAATTTCAAGTAAAACTCACATATTCCTGGAAGTTACAGCTGATTAAAAGGATCTGAATCTCTACTATACTGAGTGGGATTCATTCTCTATTTTCATCTACCACAGATCTCATGCCCCTCTCCTAATCAGACTGTAAAAAATACCCAATTTAATGTGCATCTTATTCAGCAAACGGTCAATAGAAAAGAAATAACTAAATGCTCATGGTCCTTTTGGTAAGCCTATTCTTAGTAATTATTTCTCCATTCCAGAAATAGAGATTGACTTCTCAGGTAAATTTTAACAAGCTTCAGAAGATAAACTGAGGCAAAACATATTCATTTTTGCATGTCAGCTATATAAATGCTGTATACTGTTAATTGATATACAGATAACACACCCGTTTTCTGAACTGAACAAAATATCTTTGAGTCAAATCTATCTTCAGTATCACATGGTGATGTTTTAGGTCCCATATTTGGAAAATATATTTCAAATGAAAAAAATGCAATTCCATTTTGATGCTAAGCAGTGATTCAATTTAATATCTTCGTCATCATGATGATGCTTTC
Organism: Vicugna pacos; assembly: GCF_048564905.1. Classification (NCBI taxonomy): domain Eukaryota; kingdom Metazoa; phylum Chordata; class Mammalia; order Artiodactyla; family Camelidae; genus Vicugna; species Vicugna pacos. The sequence goes on from NC_133001.1 coordinate 38,708,731, forward strand.
TAGTCAATGAAATTCAACCCAAAAAGATGGGAATGAAATCCACCCATTGCTGACATAACCTACAGATGCAATAAAGACTTCAATTCACAACCGGCTAGTCCTTGCTCTCTAATATGAACTTTGATCCCTACCTTCCAACAACCTCAAGAATGTCAAATAAAATCTAGACCTGAAAAGCAAAACCAGTAAGCATTACAGAACATAATGTAGGAGACTATCTTTGTCACTGTGAGATACTGAAAGCCACAGAAGGCACTAAAACTTCCTTTCTAAGAAGGTTCAGAAATTATTTTACCATCTTAACTTAAATGGGAAATAAGGGTGTGGGATAAGGAAAGTAGGAAACATAATAGGACTTTACAATCTGAGAAGTAGCAATTATATTTAGTGAATATATGTCTTAGAGGTGAAAAATACAAACTGAGGAATCTAGTCTTACATGTTCATGAATATTATAATCAACAAACCATTTTTAAGTGCAATGGTACTTTTAAAAGAATAAACAGCCAACACGAGACACAGACTAACATTAAACACTTGACTTTGTACTCTAAAACTAATCAATTTTACTTTAACAACTAGTACATTTTTGGAAGGTAATTTGAACTTGTATTTGTAGAGATATGAAAGTATTTATATTATAAAAGTAAAGAAGCACAAACGGTAAGATACATTAAGAACAAATTCAGAAAAGACATTAAAATAAGGAATTTAATCATCTTCACAACTATATCACTTCTTGGAAAAATCTTCTTTAAGAATCTGCTATCAAGGGTAATAAAGTATATGTCAGAGAATTAAAGGAATAAATAGATTTAAAGGATAAATGTTTGAACTTACGATTAAGCTGCATGTTTGTCATGAGTGTTAGACTATGAAGCACAAGGCACCACGTCCGGAGCAAAGTATTGGGATACCACGCTAACACCGTGAGAAAGCTAGTTATTGACGCTATGTGGAAAAGAAAAAGGGGAAACATTTTTACCCAGAAAAAGCAAATGTTTACTAAGAATTAAAAAGAAAAATAATGAACTTTAAAACATGATATTACTTTTTAAAAATCAATTCACTACCTAGTGTCCTCAAAATATACAAATAAAAAGTTCCCCATTAAATATAACCAATGCATTAACCATCAACAACATTTTACTGTCTAAGGCTCACCCTGTGACAAATAAAATAACATGTCATCACTATAAATTTGTTGTCCTTTCCAAAGTACAGGCATTTCCACCTAAACACAATTTGTGTTTTACTAAAAATCCTCACATTCTGCAAAATCAAGAATTAAAAATAGCAGGGCATATTGGAAAGACAGGGATGGCTAGACCATTCAAAACCAATACAACTTCCCCACACAAGCATGAACTAAAACAATAACTAACTCACTTGCGATGTCTAGATAAGAAGCACACATGGCAGGTAAAGAAGCCAAAAAAGTTATTAAAAATACACAAACACAAAACAGCCCCCAGATTGTACCCTTAAAACACTGTGTATATACGGTTGATTTCAGATCTCAGGCAGGAAATACAAAGCCTGAAACATCTATCACACTAAAATCTAACAAAGACATAGTTGTGTATTTCACAAAAAACAAAACCAATAAAACCTAAAGAAGCACCTTATTGGCCACATATAGCACAATAAGCATGACTGTAACAGAAACATGAGAAATATTTTAAAGTCATGAACTTATACAGGTATTTATTAAAGAAACTAAGTGGTTATAATTGCAGACTACTTATGAACCAATTCATTTTAAATTTTCACTTTAAAAACCAAAGTATTTCTAGCATTTTTCCTGCCTGTTACATAAATGGTCTCCAGAGGATAACATGATAGCATATGAAAGGAAGTTTCTCTTTATGGAAGTTTTTTAGATAATAAAGAAGTAATAGACGAATTAGATTATCTTCATTTTGAAACTTTCTATGAATTGTTAATAAGTCTAGGCATTAATCATTAGTGCCTATTAACAACATAAAAAGAGACACAACCCATGAAACTGCCTTAAAAAAAAAAAAGCCTCAAATCAGATTAAGCTCTAGGGCCAACTTCCAATTTACAGGAAATAGATATGAAATCAAATATATGTATTTATATGCATGACTGGGACATTGTGCTGTTCAACGGAGGTCAACACATTGTAATTGACTGTACTTCAATAAAAAATTTAAAAATTTTTGAAAATAAAAATTTTAAAAATACAGGAAATAGAGAGGATACCATAGGAACACAATCACTAAAAATTGGGACCCTGGGCATCCTGAAGACAAGTAAACTTCTTTGACAAATAACTTTGCAAGGAGATTTAAAAAAAAGACATGGAGGGAATCTATATATAGAGGGATTAAGAATCATAATTAACTAAAATGTGTAGACCCTACATGGATTCTATTTCATATAAACAAATGTTGTAACAGTTAAGCCAATTAGAAATTTAAATACCGGCCAAATATCTTATACTAAGGAATAATTTCTTACCCTTCTAGTCACTCTTGTTTATGCTTAATGATTTTCATGATAACAAAGTTAAAAAACATGATCAGAGCAAAATCTATAATAATAATTATTACTATTATTATTAATACAGTGAAACAGATAAAAACCTAATAATTAAAGTAGGGCCGGCTCTTGCTGAGTCAATGCAGATGTAAGTGGGACCATAAGCCAGGTATGGCTGTCACTAAGGATGAGACAGGCCATGTGAAAGCCAGGCATCATGTATATCTCTAGAGAAAATACCAGGAAAAAAATGACTTTTATTCTTCTTTAAATAGATTCCTGTAGCTAGAACTGAAGGCTAGTTCTACTCCTATTGAAGGGTATTATCCTAGTCCCACTATTTCCACATTCCTGTATTTGCCAAGAAAAAAAAAAAAAAAGAATGAACACAACTTATACAAAAATTGACATCTTCCTCCAATCTACCAATCCCCTAGAAGCTCTTTCACAATTGTAAGAAATACCAGTTTCAACAAAGCAGTCTATGAATAAGAAAATACTTGAGGAAAATAAAATGTAAAGATTAACAGAACATTGTAGATTTTGTCTGTGTTGCACACAGACATAAGATAATACAGATCAAAGACTAAGAGTTTTCTGTCCTCCTTCCTGATAATTATTATGTCAGTATATTAAAACAGGTTTTTTTCACTAAAACATTATAACCCTAATGACAAAGATTAGGTATTATTAACATAATCATTACCTTTCCAGCTTATTACTTATGCTATGTCAATAATAAATCTTACCCTGATTTAATGAAATGACAGGTATTCGGTTAGCATTGTATAAAAAAATGTCTGCTCCATTTTCTTTGTTTCCAGATGAACTAGAATTCAGACTCAATGTGAGCCACAACTGGAGAAGGGATTCCAACTGAAAAAGAATAAAAATTGACAGGAAAAAAAGTACCTATTATATTATGAAATATCATTTAAACAAAAATATTATGTATGCATCCTCATGAGTAAATTATTTTTCTATTAAATACTTTTCCTGGTTATGTCAATTCAGTAGACAAGCAAAAACTTCTTAAAATTCTAGATCAAACAAATTTTAACTTTATTAAAATTTATAATTTACCTAATACAAATGTTTTACTAACTAAAAGAGGTGATTCAAGTCTTTAAATACAGCTATGTGTAATACATAGTTGGAACCAAAGCAGTAAAAGCTTAAAATAATAAAAATTACAAAATGACCTTTCCCTGAGGCGCTGTGGTTAATCAGAGTATCTCCGGTATTTTTTCATCTGAGTATGACAAAGAAATCATCCCTGTCTGGTTGAGAATGATCCCCGTTATTTTCATCTTTTACTAGGCTGGTATTAATGTCTAAAAATACACCATTTCTCCTGAAGTCATACCTGAACATGATGGACTTGAAGCATGGAAAAAAGTTTGTTGAAACAAACATTTAACATTGGTACAGATGATAACTGTATAATAAGCTGGTTGGATTGGTTCGCTGCTTGTAAACCCCCTAGAAGTGAATCATCTGTTCCAGTGGGAGACTGTGATACTGAAAATTAAACACAATTATGATTTTATACACAAAGAATCAGGAGAAATGTTAACTAGCTATCAATATGTATAGGTAAGTGAAGATCTTTTTTAAAAAAAATTAAAATTGCATTCTTTAAAATTGTTTATCTGAAAACTTGTTTTTACAACATTACGTATGAAAGTTAAAAAGATAATCACCAAAAAGAGACGCTCCCAAATTCACAGGATTTGTCCATCAAGGGAAAAGAACTTATTCTCTAGTAATTTTTATTTTCAATTTCTTCCTAATTAATAAGGGGTTAGGGGGTAGAGAGAAAGAAAGAAGACTCTTGCCTAATACTTGAGAAGGCAGCTTTAGAATAATCTAGACTCTAATCCACTCATTCTCAACCCTGATGGCGCACTAAAATTACAGGGAAGCGTTAAAAAATTCTGATGCCAAGTCACACACCAAAACTAACGAAATGCGTATATATTCAAGGGGAACAGAGAAATAAAGGGACTCTAGTTTTTCATATATTTATAAAGTTTTTATATTAAAACAGCACACAGTTCTGCACAGGAAAATAATCAAAAGAGAGAAAATACTGAGAAGCAAAACACTAGACCAATCCTTCTGTTTTTCTCCTTTTTTCCCATATTTCCTAAGGCAAGAAATAAATGAGGACTGCAAATCAAAACAATTTAGTTTAACACAGAAAGACCTAAAACCCCGAATTTCTCTATTGAAATGGGTTGTGAATTCTTCTTCACAGAAGAAGGACATGATGTGCTTCCTAGGTGCCAACCAGTATCTCTACATCTTTACTCACTACCATGACCCAGAGAAAGCAAAGCAATTCACTAGCCTAAGAAAAATAAAAACATCACCATCTCCTCAGCAACATGCCTATCTTAAGACAGACAGGCTGTAATCTTAACTGCACTCACCTGATAGAAGGGGGTCTGCCCAAGTCTAGCATTACATCACGGGTCAGCAAACCATGTCCTAGTGGCCAAATGTGGCAGGCCACCAGATTCTGTGACACAGTTTCTTTAATAGCCATGCCTATTCATTTAGGCATATATCGTCTACAGTTGCTTTACTGCTACAAAGTCAGAATGTATAGTTGCAATACACACTGCACAGCCCCAGAAAAACTATAAAAAGTTTTCCTTCTTTTGCTGTAGTAAATCCTCTCAATTCTGCAGTTCAAGTAGGCCCATTTAGCTGTCGTCCTTATCTAGGTCCTAGACTTCAAGGATGATAAAGATGTTACTATTAAAAACCCACTTTATCAAAATTTGGATATAATGCAACAAACTCCCAGGCAGCTACCTATGCAGGCTTTGCCAGGAATTTCATTAACTTCACAACACCACAATAACAAAAACATGACTCAGGTTTTTCAACTGAATTAAAAACCACTACATGTAGGTATTTTGCTCCCCCTCTACTCTCCCAATTCATTAATCCTTTGTCTTATTTCTCAACTTGCTACTAACTTAGCAAGGGAGAGGTGAGACACAGACACACACACACACACACACACACACACACACACATGCATGCACACACATGCACAGTCCCCTCAGATTCCCATCAGACATGGAATTTAAAAATCTATCCTTTCTGAGTGCACCTGCAAATACTGAAGAGATAAATTATTCACTGTAACATTCTAAAAATAGTGACTTTTGCTTACATGTAGGAGATGTATTTGTCAATGCCTGTAAAATGGAATCCGCTTCCAGGGTAGACATCATTTTCAACATAAGTTCTGCTTGTTGCTCGAGTCCAACTTCTAGGCGAGCATCTAAGGCTACCAAAAGCAATTAAAAGGAAAAAAAAACCCAAGCTATTTAATAATTATTATTCAAGGCCTACTTCCTAAAATAACATGTTGCCATTGGAACTCAAAACAGGGTAAGGAGTGTGTCCTCACATTGGAACGATCTGGCATGGGGTATCAGAGCCACAGCAGGTAACAGCATCTGTGCAAGGGAGGCTGAGATGGGAGAGTGGATATACAGAGAGAGGTGGAGCAAATAAGTGAAGCAATGAAGACAGAAGCAAACAAATTAAGAATAATGAGAACCTCACTGTTAGAGAAAAGAGAAATACAGAAAATGAGAAAACTAAACTGAAGTCTTTGGAGTTAGATTACAGTTAAAAGAACTGATTATCAATGTGAACTCATGGCATTTTAGAGAAATAAATAGATAGAGAAATAAATATAAACACAAATGTGTATACACACTCCCTAGATTTGTCCATTAAGAGGGCAAAGAAACAACCAAAAATTAGCACTAACTATATCTAGTACTCAAATCTTGAATCCTTAATCACATCTCTCCAATGAAAGTTTTTGAAATATTTTTTTCCTTCATCAAGTGGCTAATATCCAGTCTGGGAAAGGGCATGTAAATGATGAGCCTGGGGCATCCTATTGTGCCAGAAAATGAAGAACTGCTCAAAGATGAGGTATGCCAAAGAGAAAGAGACCAGCTTAAAAGAGATACCATTGGTCAAGTCAGGGACAATTTGAACATCAAAATAAATAATGACAACACTGTGAATACACTTAATGCCATGGAACTATACACTTAAAAATGGCTAAAATAGTAAATTTTATGTTTTCTATATTCTACTTCAATAAAAACAAATAAAGAATAATAACAACAAACTATAACCCACTGAATAAAACATTTTCACTGGTCTATTCAAAACTAGATAAATAGTAATTTTTTAAAAAAGGAATAGTTTCCAAGTTGTTGCTCTGCCACCCCAATTCCCCAATTTTTTTACAAAGGGGAAAAGAGTAATTTTACAATGGAGAAGACTGGCAGACATCTCCTTTATGAATTAAATAAACTTAAAAGCATCAGCAGTGGTCCAAATTTAAAATCATGAGCCACCTAATAGGATGCAATAAGAAAGCCTGAACATTATACTTTCGTGATAGTTCTGTGAAAGATGCATGACCAAAATCTAATCATGAGGAAACAGCATACAAACCGAAACAGAGGGACATTCTACAAAATAACTGTCTTACAATCTTTAAAAGCATCAAGGTCATGAAAGTTACCTCTGACAAACTGTGGCAGGCTGAGTGAGACTGAAGAGATATGACACCTACAGCTGATCCTTAAACAACACAGTTTTAACTGCATGTATCTACTTATATGTGGACTTTTTAAAATAAATACGCAGTATACAATCCTTAGTTGGCTAAATGCATGGATGCAAGAATCTCAGATAGGGAGGGCCAACTGTAAAGTTAAGCACAGGTTTTCAACTGTGTGGAGGTGGGCACCCTCACCCCAACCTTGTTCAAGGTTCAACTGTAAATGCAATGCATATTTCTGTACTGGATGCTTCTGCATAAAGGACATTTTTATTTAGATACAACTGCTGAAACCTGAATGGGTTAATTTCCCGATTTAGATGGAATGTGCTTCCTGATGTGTTTATATACAAGAAATGTCTTGGTTTGTAAAACAAACAAAACAAAAAAACATCAGATTGGCAACTTATTCCCAAATGGGTCACGATAACAAATGTTCTCTGCATTATACTTGCAACTTTTTGGTAAATGTACTATTGTTTCAAAATTTACAGAAAGATTTATAAAAAAAAAGTAATATACTTGGTGTGACTAGAAGAGTACAAAAATAATACTCAACATGATTTCATTCTGTTTGCAAGTAAAATATAAATTTTTTATTAACAATAAAAACAAAAGAAAGTACAATTAGCAAACCCACACAACTCGCAAATGTATTTTGCAAGGTGTTATTTTGAGAAACAAAAGATGGACCATTAATAGAAGTTCTTCCACACTGAGCAACATAAAGCTCTGAATGTCAGTCACTCTCATGGCACCTCCGTAACATTCAACCCTCTCCACATACACAGAGGCTCAAATTCTCAAGAGACAAAACATGCATAAATTTAGGACTTGTTTTAAGAGTAGCGTATGCCTTAAAATATGAACACACACTTACCTTGAGACACCGAAACACTAACTGTCTGTGATCCATTCTTCTCTGTATTTGCTGGTGGTTTTGCTACAGGAATTCCAAGGCCTCCAATGTAAGGGTTGTAATTGTAGGTGCCATAATCAGCACCCCAATAGTCATACCATGTACTGCTTATTGGCTTAAAAGAATAGGAAAAAACTGTGGTTTATTTTTGCCTCTTCAGGAAGAGTGACATATTGTTTACTTTACCTAAGCTCATATAGGGCTACAAAATAAATATTCCCTTCACCCTTTCAATTTCTAAAACATACTTATAATCTTAATGATCTATAGAGATGGTTCAGTAATAGTCTCTCCATTACATCCCAAAATCTAAAAACATCTTATTTATTAGAATCTGAGAGATAACTAACATCTTGAATAAAATCTCCTACACACAAAATGAATCAAAATAAAGGAGATGTATCTCCTTTAGAAAAAGCTACAGCTAACAAAGTAGACTCTGCAATGAACTTAACTTGGATGAACTAAAATGCTGCTTGAAATGTTGAGTCCATAACTATACTTCCATGCTTGTTAGTGGTTCTTATTAACATATGAGATGTTAGTGGCTATATTAATAAAATGGTATAAGTTGTCCTTATACTGTTCACTAGTATTAGTCTACTAGCGTACCTATAGCAATTTAACTTTGAGTAAACTGAATAATGGGCTACATTAGATGTATATTTTCCTCTTTTACGTAACTAATAAATCAAAAGTATAACATGAAACATTTTAATTGCAAAGAATTCTTTAGAGTATCATACCTTAAAAACTTTGGCTGCAAGAGGATCCTTTTCCAAATCAATATCTAAAGGATCAATGTCAACTTCCATTAGATCCTGAAGTAGCTCAAGATCAATTTCTTTATCTTTTTCCAATGAAGAAAGAGGAGGTGCACCTTCAAATAATTAAAAGTGATTTCTTTTTGGTGGAGTATATAACATAAAATTTAACCAATATATTGCTTTTAATTACAGAAAAAGTTACTTTACTTATGTATAACATATGTTCCTACTGATATAAAAATCTCTAAATTTTTATACTTGACAATTAAACATTAATAAGTATGTAAATATACCATTCTATAACACACAATTAAAAACACCAGTGCAATAACACCTGATCTCCTAGGGAAAAAAGACCACAGTACTATATTGAATCAAGTGGCATAAACTTTGCTATTACAAATAATTATTAATCATTTCTAGGATGGACAATATTATTCATTTTATTCCCTCCAATACATAATTTATTATATTACATCCAGTAGTTAAAGAAATGATACCCAGTAATAAAGTGAAAAGCAAAGATTTAAGTTTTAAAACTGCTATTCATCTTGTTTTTCTATTATGAATTAGAAATTAATTTGCTCTCAGATGACTCCAAATTCTTAACTAGCCTTCTATTCCTTACAATCCTTATTTTTCTTCCCTTCCTACCCTCTTTTATTCAACATATATTTATAGAATGCAGAGAAAAATGCCAGCCTGTATTAGGTTTTCAGTATATGAAGATTAATAAATTTCTACCCTCCAATAAATTAACAGAGCTTCAGAGGTGAGGATAGACTACAGAAATCAAACCAACTACAGCATGGTAAGTGCTATCAGAGACAATCAAGAATGTAGGCAGCACCGATGGGAGCCTCCAACATTGTTGGTGGTAAAGGAAAAAGTTCCTTGCACGAGGGCATGCTCTATGTGAATCTTAGATAAGGAGCTCATCATGCAAATAAGAGAAGAAAGTCTATTCCAGATAAAGGGACTATCAGGTAGAAGGGCTAAAATCATGAGGGACTCTAAGATTAAGAAACACAGATGGTTGAAATGACCACAGCATCTGCAATATATAAATAACTGATAATATAATGACTAAAACAGAGTCTTGAAAACCTGAGAGTATACCAAAAAGGACTGTGCATGCTAAGATACAAATTATAGTTTTTGAAAAGGTAGAAAACAAGGAAAGAAAATAGAACAAGAGCCTTGAATCTTTCTGTCTTCATCACTGTGTATCTTTAACTATTTTCTAGGTTGTACAGAGCTAAAACAGATCATATCAAAATAACCTGGACACTATGAAAGGATACCATTTTATTATAAGCATTCAGAAAATCAAAGCAAAACATATTTATCAGGAAAATAACTGATATGGTTAGTAAGGCTAAAGATCTAATATAAAACTTAATTTTATACTTCATTAATACTTTTAATTTTGAAATATAATTTTCATTTTTCTTAGAAAGATCTAAGGATATTTTAAGTAAAACATGATTCAAAGAATGTACCTGTTATATCATGTGTCAAAGGTTCATCTATAGTTTCCAGCAACTGAACTGAAGACTGCTGAAGGGAGTCATCAGAGTCGCCAGCTGTTGCACCTACATCATCGCTCACTGTTGCTTCCTCCATGGCTTCTGCAGCCACTGGAGCCAGCAATTCTCCTGTAGGTAAGAAACATCATAACTGCTTCAGTAATTTATAAACACACATCCAAAACATATTACAACATACTTTTTCCTCCAGTTTAGTGAATGAAAGCATGTGTACTCTATCACCTATAAAAATTCTGAGGCAAGTGAGTCCCCACCTATCCATGCTAGGACACACTGTATCATCATCAAATGCTAAGGACAAGTGACTAGCAGAAAACACAAAATGTAAAATATAAACAAGGAGTTATTATATTCACTTTACATATATTAACTCACTTATTCAACAAAATAACTTCATAAGGAAGGTACTATTTTACAGACTGAAGAAACTGAGGAACAGGGAGCACCTTCCTCAAGTCCACATAAAAAACCAGGAAGCAGCCCACTGCTGGTATTAATGAGGAAGCCTACTACCTCCAATATTCCTGCACTTTAACAACTCAGCTCCTCCATAAAACACTTGGATTTAACTCAGCTGTCAACATAATTAAATACAAAATAACCCTAACTGGTTGCTACTGCTATAACATGAAAGAAACATTTCATGCTTTTGAGGTCACGGTTTCCATTTAAGATTATTTTGTCAAGCAGAGGCAAGCTAATTTTGACATATCCTATTAAAAATAAATCCTAACCAACCTGCTAAAATATCCTGTATCATACAAGTTAAGGAATATTGAGCCCAAGCACCGCCCCAAGATATATCTCCTCTATTGAAGTCAGTTCCAACCAGAAGTAATAGCAGTCTTTCCAGCTGGGGTTCATTCACAATCTCACACAGATGTATAGTTGGCCTGGTGGCATTCGCAATACGTGCAAGAACCTGCAATACATTTCACAAAATCATATGCTATAAATAGCAATTACATAAGTTTTCTCCTAAAATTAAGAGTTAGAGTAATAGTTTTCAATGAGATACACTTTTGATGTCAAAATGACTGTCTGACATGGAATGCAAAAGAAATATAATTTCATGGATCAAATATTAAAATCTGGTTAAAAATGTGGGTTGAATAGTTTAAAATAATTTCTGTAAACAATGAATATGCTACAGGAAAGCCTTCCAGTAGCATAATACACCCTTCACTGCTATAATTTGATCATTATTTGTATATTTCCAATTTTAATTAATAGAAAAAGGGTAGATAGATATACCTATATTACTGACATTTCAAATCTACATTAATCTAGTTTTAACAGGATTAAAATCATGCATCAGGTCTTCTGAGAAATAACTGACAAAATATTTTAAAATATTTCAAAGCACATTAAAAAAAAAACTAAATGGCATAAAAGGAAAACCAATGAAAGCACTTTTATTTCTCTTAAAATTCAATTAAAAACTGAATTTTTTTCTTAATTATTTTTCTTACCCTTAAGTTTATAATTATAAACTATGCTTACTAATTTACTTACCTTACAAACAAATAGTAAGAGATCTGCATGGCATGTAAAATCCATGGAGAGGAGAAACAAGACAAGTTTCTGGACAACTGAAATACAACGTTCATGGGCCAGGGTAAATGGAAGTGGTTCTATCTCTGGACTTTCTTTTGTTGTTGTAACTTCTGTGTCTAAATTAGAACGGGACCATTCTGCTGTCCGACGTAACCGAATTAAATCCTTAAAGTGCTATCACAAAAATTCACAGTATTTAAATCAATGTTTATTGAATGAAAATTCTTTCAGTACAAATTTACTTATGGAATCAAAATACTCACTCAGAAAACTTACAAATTCTAAAGAACGAAATTTTTAAGGCAAACCATAAGCTTCAAACAATAAAATTACTAAAAACTATACTAACCAATATACCATGTGTCCTATTTTAGAGTAAGGTACCAGATACATAACAGAGTTTCAGAAAGGTGAAATTCTATAGAAAGGTCAAATATAACATCTTAAATGAACATTACCAAAACATCCTAAACATAATTCATAAAAGATGGATGGTAAAGAAACCTAAGGTATAAAGTATTATTTTAAAATCTGATGGAATAACTATACTGTCATACTTACAGAAACACAATACATAAACTTGGTTGCTACATATGTTTTATCTCTCCCAAATTAAAAAAAAAGTCTTTTTAAAAATTTTGTCTACAAATCGTTGAACTTAATTTTCACTTAGAAAAGACACACTAGGAAAACTATGTATTTCCTGAGTCCTTTTATCTTCAATTTACTGGAACACAATACACTTTAAAGGGAATACACTAGAAAATACTTTAAGTCCACATTTATTTCTTTGAGTTAAAAGCTACCTATCCAAAAAAAAAAAAAAGAAAGTATTTAGAACAGATTTTTCTCTTGATAAGGAGAATAACATAATATTTAACTAGCTTTAATAATGACCAGGAAACTTCTCAAATAATTTAAAATACTAAAAGGGAGAGTGACTTTTATAATATAATTACATTAAAAAGTACAGATCTTACCTTTGATGTAGCTTGCTTTAATTTTGCCTGCTCTACCAGAAGTTTATATGATGATCCTTTGTTACTTTGTATTTTTTCTTTTTCCATCTGTTCTACCAAAGCCTTCTGTTTTGCTTTTAGTAAGTTCAGTTGCTTTAAAAAGAAAAAAAAAGATCTTAGAGTTAACAATGTAAAAAATAAGAAAGTAAATTACTGTACTCCTCACCGAATCCATATATAAAACTAATGGAATAAGTATTTCCTTGAAAAATTAGTTTTAACTACATTGCTGGTTTTTAAAAAATCATTTCCAAATCCCAACTAAAAGACCTCCCCATGTTATAACTGAGAATTAGTTTCTTAGCCCTGGGAGAAGACACAAAACTGGAAGACTTTTATGTAAGCCACTAATGAGACTGGTGATGGACATATTTTTTAAATGGAGGAAAATAATTATTTTTAAATACTTGGTGAAAATACTTCTATTGCACAATATTCTTAGCTTTGCTTTTATGGGAATCTCCTTCAAGAGTAGTATTTTTTGGTATGTTTATGGTTTTTATGAAAAATTTTATTGAGATAACTGTAAATTCATTTGCAGTTGTAAGAAATAATGCAGAGATCTCTTGTACACTTCACTCAACTTCCTCCAAAGATAACATTTTGCAAAACAATAGCATAATATAACACAGTAATGACATTGTTAGAATTGACCAAAATTTTTCAGATTTCTCCAGTTTCACTTGTACTCATTTGTGTCTGTGTTTATGTATATGAGTTCTATAGAATTCTACACTTTTGTTGGTTCAGGTATCCACCACTATAGTTTATAAACAGTTCCATCACCACACAGTTCCCTCATGCTGTCCTTTTACGCTGTCCATCCTCCTCCCGCTTCTGCCCCATCCCTACCCCTGGTAACCACTAGTAGGCTGAGATGACCAAATACACCAAAAGGGAGATAAAAAAAAAATTCTGCTAAAAAGATTTAAAAATATGTTAAATGACCACTTTCCCATATATTCATTACAAGGAACATTACTCAATACAGAAAGTCACTAGAACATTATAGTCATAATTATAACTGAATTATTTAGTTAAGAAGTTAATAAATCTACTTTTTAAAAGAGTATTTCCTATATTTCTGCTGCTGCTATATTTTTGTTATCAGGAAAGAAAGAACTAATATTATAAAGAAATATCCACATGGCTATTATCTCTATATATGAAGAAAAATGTATCCTAATTTAAAACCAGCACGCACATGTATTAAATAATCAACATATGTCAGTCATGTCAATGTGACAACTAATGCAAATCAGTATTTTCAGAAAACTGTTCCAAAAGTTCTACATTAACATATACAACAATTATAACCAAGAGAAAATGTAATTTTTAACTTATTTTGAAACAGCAATCTTAGTTCCTGCTGTACAAAGACATTTTCTCCCTAAACTATTCGAGAATATAGGATGAATGGGGAACATATTTTATGGGATACTAATTTAGAAACCAGGGAATACCTTTTTGAGGAAGTGAATATGAACTAACGTCTGAAAAATAAGTTAGATTATCCAAGCTAAAGAGTAAATTGAAAGGTATGGGGTAGAGAGGAGATCAGAACATGCTAAATGAAAAAACTGAAATGGATGGTCCAGGAACTCAAATTCAATAGACAGATCAAAATTGAAAACTGAAAGTTAGATGGGCAGATAATAGACATGCTAAAGCCATGTTAAGGAGTTTGACCATTATCCAAATGTCAATTGGAAGCCACTAATAATTTAGAGAAGGAGACATATGATCAGGTTTGTATCTAAAAAGAACTCTCTAGGGGTAGCATGAAAAATGGATCAGACTGACAAAGAACTAATGCAGATAGGCCTTTCGACAGGCAAATGATGGCCTCACTTAGAATGGTAGTAACAAAGATGTGAAGAGGTAGAGACAGTTAAAAGGACATCACCTAAAATTTGTAAACTACATATTTTTGCCATCTTACAAATAAGGAAACTCAGTGTCAAAAGTTTTAAATAATTTCCCTAAGTATTTCATTAATGTCATATGTAAGGTCTGATGGCAAGTCCATCTCAAACAATGTCTCAAATACTAAAACAAACAAAAAATATCAAAAATTACCTGTTTATGATGAACTAGCTGCTTTCTTATTTTTCTGGAATATAATCTATCAAGGCTACTGCTGCCTTTGGAAGACCTATTTATGTTCTGGGTGTGCAGATTATTGTTAATAAAACTCCACTGGTTACCTATAGGGCAAAAAAGGTTGTATTAAAAATTATGTAAAATGTGATTTTAATGTACTATTCATAGCCAGAAAACGCAAAATGATAAATGTGCCAATCATGACAAAACAGTTTTATTAAAAATTAAGGAACTCATTGTAAACAAATTGCTAAGAAGATCTGACACTAGAAAGGCTAACCTAGACCCTACGCGACTTCTCTGCCTCCAATCTTTCCTTCTTTCTCCACAACTGTTTAATCTCTGTACAACACAGCTTTGATAATGTCACTCCACTGTAACAACAAGAAAATGCTCACTGTTACCTATGCCAAACTCACATACTTCTGTGCAGGGACCAGAAAAAGGGATACTCAATAATCTGACTTAATGACTGCATAAATAAGGCTGAATAGTTCAAAAACCATGCTGCGTAGCTCAACTTAGTCTCATTTTGGAATGTGTCCAGGGTATTCCTTACTCGCCATTCTCCCATTCAGTTCAGGCTTAATCCCTCCCACACTTTACCCATCCTCAATGATTTTTTCACATCTTAACCTAATGACATCTTTTTCTATTCTCTACTATCCTTTTGTCAAGCCAGTTCAAATTCTTCCAACCCTAAAAATATGTCTTCCACCAATGTGTTTGCAAAATGCATGAATGCTGTAAATAAAAACTAAGACCTCCCATACAATGTACTATTATAGTCCAACTTCACAGGTAGTTGTAATGTCTTATCTATATATCCTGTAACTGACTGAACTGACTCAGACACATACAGCATTTAAAAACTAAATATAAGACAAACTTTCTGTACATAAAAAGAATTCTCCACCCTATTTTCAAACATAATGTGCATCAATAAAACATCTCAAGGGATCTTTTTCAATACTAGAATCCTAACAATGTTTAAAACTCCAAATTTTATGGCACCTTTTGTCTGTATTTACATACTAAATGTAGGTATTTCTTAAAAGTCTCGTTAACTTGGAAGAAGGGAAGAAAATAATTTGTCTTGCGGTCTTATTTCCTTTAATATAAAAAATTTTCTCTGACTCAGACTTCTGGAGAAAGATTACAACTCACAAAAATCTGGGAATTTCTGTATCTAAGCATAAAAGTCATTTGTAATTCATTAGTAGAACTATATTCTATAATGGTAAATGGAATGATACACTATACTAAATAACATAAAACTACAATTACTCTTCACAGATTTCCTTTTCGTAAACTTCACTTATATGTCTGTTATTCCTGGTAAAGTTAACTAACATTTTACATACAGCTGAAATCTCCAGGACAAAGCAAGTTAGGGGAAAACTTCACAGTCACTCAAAATCCCCACCAAAGATTATTATAAACTTCTGATACCTGTCAGAAACCTCTCTCTGTCTTTACCATTCAAAGGTTTCTTTGCAGCTGCTGCTTCATCTTCTACAGTTGCTACATAATCCAGCAACCTGGACACCAGCATAACAACCCAACTGATCATGGGAATATCTAGTACTCCTATAAAGAAATAAAAGGGAAAAAGTAATCCCGTGACTTTAAGAGTACTAATGAAGTCTGATAAAATAATTATAAAATTAAGATATTTTATAAATCCAAAACACATGATATAATTATAAACATTAATATTTATTTATAATAAACCTCAAAACTGAAGCCTACAAATCGAGTAACACATTGAATCAAATGAAAGATCTGACAAACACTTCACGGAACAAAAACAGATTCTTAAGTATAGTTTGAATCCAACAGATAATAACTTATAAACTAGAAAACAAGGTATAAGACACCTACTCTTAGACTTACAGGTGCCTGACATAAAAATTTTAACTCTCAATTTATAATTTACATAGTTTTAAACCATGTTTTAAAGTTTTTATTTCAATAACTATTTTATTGTTCAAATGAAGCTCATTATCAATGATCAGAACAGCAACACTGCCTTAAATTTAAATATGAGTTTAATTTTAATTATGATAGTATAGAAACAACATATCACAATTTCCAAGTTCAAAATTCACATGATGAAACACATTTAAAAACAATAACCCCATACTGCAGTCAGTCACATGAAGGCTGGTCATTCTAAAAAGTCTACATCATAAAAATAACAACAAAATGTGCAGCAAGATGAACACTGAAATAAATATTTCAGATCAGCCATTTCGTAAAAGCAGTATTTATAGGAATCCTATGTTTTGACTAAAGATCGCTACTTTTAATAATACCTTCTGTCCTCCTATGCATGGGTAACTGTGGCTGGAGAGGTGACAGTAAATTATCCAACAGGTTAAGTAAGCTTTCTAATACTCCACTATTACTAAGTGACCTTTGACCAATGCAGGAAAGTAACATGAAGACCCTTTAAAAAAAAAAAAAAAGATAAATAAATAAAATAACCAGTAAGAATCAATTTAATTGTTCATCTTAAAAATTATAGAATGTTAGAATATTTGATACTTAAGATTTGAGAGGGGCTTTAAGGATCCAGAGCTCACCCTCTATTACAAATACATCAAAAATACATCTGTATGTGGAACAATTCTCACAGAATACATATTGAACTCTGATTCTCAGCAAGATTTATATTTGGAACTATGATGTTAAAATCAGCTCCTTCTCAGCTATTAGTTTTATTTTCTAACTTTATCCACAAGAAATCAGGTAGAGAAAATTTTAACCTCAAAAAAATACCTTTGACACATAAACTAACATGATCTGATAGGAAATACTCCTAAACACAGGTCTATAAACTCCACAGATTCAGTCAGGAAGCAAAAGAATGTAGTGTAGTTATGATACAGAAGCTTCTTCAATATTCCCCTCACTGGGCATTCCCCAAACTCTGAAAAGACATGCTTCATTTCCCACACTCAATATCCACATAAACAAGATTTCCAAAACTTTGACTATGAGAAGTATAACTCATAGTAACAAATTACTCCAGTATTTTCTGACTTACCTATCCTGTGGAAAGATGAGAAGCTGCTCTGAATTGTACAATTCCTGAAGAACGTTAGAAAGAAACTGGCCCCACCATCTTTCACCACCACAGAGTTGAACAAGTAAAAGACCAGTATGTAACCGTATCTTTGGGGTTCCACTGATACACAAATGTTTAAAAAGCTCTTCACAGGCCTGGGCATGAAATGTACTCTGCAAAACTGCAGGAACAGAGTGTCCTATTACAAGAAAGAAAACAGTAAAATTTCTATTTAAGAGTATGCTCTACTATCAAAATCAGTATGCCTAGTCATATTTCCTTCTTTAACAGAAAAATTATACTCTATTTATTTTCCTATTCATTTATTTACTCCTTATATGTACAGCTTTATTTGCTAAACACTTAGGTAAGGAAGAGTTAGCACTTAAAACAATTATATTTCTTGTATGTGGAGCTGGGTGTATCAGACGGCTGTGTGCGTGTGCACCCGTGTGCAAGCCCCACATGTAATGATCAAAAATAGCGACAGTACTATATTAGACTAAGAATTCATTAACAGTTTTCACTGTTGTGCTTTCAAACTTTATTACTTTGCCATTAAAAATAATGTGGCACATCAATAGCAGAAACTCCAAAACAAAAATCAAAACTCCATTTAAGAAAAACAAATAAAAACAAGGAAAAAATGAATTCACCTAAAACACATTTCATAAACACATCTGAAAAAAAATCAAAATTAACTAGGCCTAGGAAACAACAAAACATGAAACAAAATCACATCAGATACATTTCCAGCCTTTTAAAGTACTTAAACCAAATACAAACCATTGGAAGAGTGAAGAAGGCTGAGCAAAGTGTCCAATAAATATCTGATGATAGTACGTAACTGCTCTGTGGAAGACATCTGAATCAAATCTTTTGGATCTGATGTTTCACTCAGCATCTTCCTACTTGCACCAAGAGCTACTTTGAGCCTCTGCACTGCATTATGAGCCAAATTTAATTGAAGCTGTAGCTGAATACAGTCTTGATAGGCAGAAAAAACTCTGCTGTCTTCCTCAACTGCCTTGTCTGGCTTTCGCAAAAAGTACTGCGCATTGTTAGCACTGTTGAGGGGAGGAAGGTCAATACTTTGCAAAAGAGTTTCCAGTCGATGACAAGCTAAATTATACCTATAAGTAAAAAATAAGTGAATAAAATGATTTCTGCAACGTTCTCTTTGATGAACAAGTATGAACATTAACTAAAAATTAAATCCCTAAAACACATTAACACATAACCATTAAAAAGAATTAATCAATTGGTAAGTACTAAAAAAAGAGCCAATTATTTAATCACAATATGTTAATGCATTAAGTATTATTGTAACAAGCTAGTACCCTACTTCCTCTCACTCTTTTCTACACACTAATGAAAAGGCATTTCTTGACAAATATATATCCGAGATATTACACAAAATAGAGGGTTTCAGTAAGATTAAAATATATTGCAATTTTCTACTAACCTGCACTGTATATCCTCCTGTAGAGCAACCATCATCGCTAAATGCTGGTCAATTTCTGGTTGGTTTGCAGATTCTCCCTCTCCCCTCAAAGGATCATGCATTAATTTCAGTTCACTCTCCCAAGGCAAGATATAGGTATGCCCATAGTAAAATCCTAATGGAATTTTAGCTCTGGCATTTGTACTTCCATAACGTCCAATGACAGTGATCTGAAATGAAAACTTATAAGTACAGGTACCACCGATCTACAACAATAAAAATCTCTGTAATGTATTTTAAAAGAGATATAATTATAAATTATAAAAAGATACTTTTAAATTACATGTCTGAATAGTTTTCATAACTTAATCAGAAACACAGAAAGCGTATCAATTCATTTTCTTGAAGTTCTTTACCTTCATGAATCTGCACACAGGAGGTGGTATTAAGTCATGAAGAATTAGTGAATGGGTGCTTATATCAGTTGCGACTACCAGTCGCCTCCCATCTACCTCTTCTCCTAATGTCCAAATGTCAATTGACAAGGAGGCCAAGTCTCCACATGTGGGAATCAATACATCTGTCAACAGTATTGGTTTGCCAAAATCCAAGGTCACAAATCTCCTTGCTCCTATCAGAGACAGAGCAACAGTTGACACAAAATACCATATATCAATTAACCAAAAGATACACTCAGAAACAGTGTGGAACACTTGTCTTGAAATAAGAAATCAACTTACTAAACTACAAACATGAGAAAAAAAGTTACTTTTTACTACGCAGCTCATTCAAAAATTGTCTAAAATCTCAATCTATGTTAGTTTGAACCTTAAGACTTTGGTTTAAAAAAAAATACATACATGAAAAAGCTTGCTACTATCAAGGCAATCAACTGTACACATAGGCTTAATTTAAAGCATTAGAGCAAAAATAAATGTAAATTAGCAAAAACAGAATACAGATTAATTCCATCAAGTACCTATCTGTTCTTTCAGTCATTTGGACTTTTTAAAAATTTCACAATTAGATGTATTAATGATATCAAACTGTATCACATGATTTTGGTTTTCTTAAGCCTTGTTTAACATCTTTTGGAGTTGCATCTTACATTGGGGTTAAGATGTAAAGGAAAAGCATAAGGCTGAAATCACATGTAGTCATTATTATCACGCTAAAAAATGTCTTAGGAAGGTTGTCTAATGAGACAGATAAAGCTTATCTCAAACAAGCCTCCCACTCCCTACCCCACCTTACTGACACATCACTTTCTCTTCAGCTCAGTACCAGATGAAGTAGAAGGCTTACTCTTCAAGGCCACACTAAAGAGGTAGTGAGTCTTTTCTGTGTAAGCACTAAACCCACACTCAGCATGGCTGAGATGCTTATGCTAATGAAAGGCAAGAATGATCTAAGAGGAACAGAAAAAAGAGCAGTTCTGCAACTCTCATCTCACATTTCAGGAATATGCTCAATTAGTGAAACAGTAAGCAGAAGCATTAATAAAATCGTAATTATTTTTCTTCTTTACTGGGTTAGGGGTAGATAGTAACCTTACCAGTTACATTTTACAGTTAAAGGACCCAACTAAATTTAACTTCTAGGACTAGTATTATTCTCAATAGAGTCATTTTAAGGAAAACAAGGCAGTTACCAATACTTTCCTAAACAGAAAGACTACTGAACAACAAAAAGCATAATTCTTCTCCTTAGGGGGTTTATGTGCCACAATCAAGTCCATAGATTAAAAAACCAAATCATAGTATAAAACAACTGCTCACATTTAAGATTGGACAACAACAAATTTCACTCTAAATGTTATAAACACTGATGTTATTACAAATAAATTATTAACTGGGCAGAAAACACCATTAACACTTTATTTTTTTTTAAACTCTTCCGAAGAGGAAATAACCCACTGCAATGAATCATAGTTCAACTGTTCACTTAACTATATTCATGTTACTTCCTCCTATAAAACACACCTAAAAATTCTGTTAAATTCTGCTGCTGCTCAAGCCTGGAAATAACAGTTGGTAGGACAATAAGATGAATACTGCATATAGTATATATAAAGTATATATACAAGATACATAGTACAGATGTTCTAATTGAAAGCACCTATCCTGATGACAGGTCTCTAGCACATAAGCATGGTACAAGCCTAAGTAAAATCTGAAGTATGCAGAGACCATGAAGTGCTATTAATCTTACTTACTATAATTAGCAGTAATTCCACCTGCTTTTCTCAAGAAAGAGTTCCAAGACCAGAATGCTCATTTTAGGAATACTTCTTTAATTTTTAGTGTAATGGCAATTGAGCAGCTCCAATGGAGGCTGAAAATCTATGTCAACCATAGTTTAACATGCGAGACTCAGTTACAGATCAAAGCCACAGGTTGGATAGAATTAATGAACCTAGTCAGCAGCACTCTTCCATTCAACTTGGTGAGCACACAGCTTAAGCTTATGGAGTGCTTATTCTTAGTAAAATGTATTTTCCCAAGAGCTATTTATTTATTTTCAAAAGAAAAATCTAACTACAAAAAAAGTCTTCAAAATTCAAATGGTCAGCAGACAAAGCAAGAAAAATATCTTAAGAAAGTCAAAGATTACCTGAATGCATTCGCTCAATAATAATGGACTGGTGAGGTGGAGGCTGAAGAAAATGTGAAGCATGAGAAATTGCAAGGGCTAGACCAGAACCAAGTGGATTCTAGAAAAGAAAAAAGTGTAACTCTACACTGGTATCACTCTTGCTCTATAAAAACTAATAGCCATAATATGAAATTAACAAGTCTCATCTTCTGATGTATATTCTGTAACATCTCATAAAACAAAATAATCTAATTTGATATAACAAGTTGGTATAATAAAATTTTGCCTTCTAAAGTTAGCACATACATCAAAATATTTATCAATGTATAAGTGAACATCTATTTAAAATATAATAATTTACCATTCTGGACTTGTTGGAATTTTTGTTATGTGCAGCAAGATTGACTGTTGGGGGATCAATAACTGAGCCTGGGAAAAGCTGTGCAAGTTCAGCATTAATCACAACGGAAACTGCTTCATTGGGTGGGGTGAGTGGTGGAGTCATAAAAAGTGGTGTTGTTTTTGGAGTGGGTGGAATAACGTCAGATGGATGGATGAAGAATCCAGGGGCTGCCGCTGGGTTGGAAGGCACAGAGTTGTGTACAGGACCTACTGCTGATGCTGCCGATGCTGCTGCAGCTGCTGCAGCAGTGGTCTGGTGTAACTTGGCTTCCAGCTTTGCTTTCTGTAAGAGAAGTAAAAGCAACAAATATAGACTAATCCTGCCTGCCTAAGTTGTGGGGAATACTACATGGGTATATATTATGAAAATAAACATGACTAACTGGATCCTAGTTCAATAAAAATGAAACTAAGGAAAAAACAGACTCAACCCGGATGGAGTATTTCTATGGTATATATATGTATTTCACTAAACATTTGCTTAAAATTTCTTGAGTATTTGGGAAGTAGGACTTTCTCAAAGCAAAGATGGAAAGAAAGCAGAACAATTAAATGTAAATAAAGAAACAAACTCCTTCTAAAAACAAAATATTAACAGGAAGTGGATTCTCATGTTGCCTAACCTGATATAATTTGTCACCTGGAATTGTATAGGATGCATTTAGACCACGATGAAATCTCCAAAACATCTGTTGTTTTTACTAAATCTTAATCACATTAATTTAATTGGTCTTTAAAACTGTTTTAGGTTTTTCAATCCATAAAAATAGTAACTGGTAACTGTAATGTTTGACCAAGAGTATTTAAACAGAGTTAAGAATGGATTTTACTTAAAGATTACAAAGAAAGTATCAATTATATTACCCTAGGTATGTATCAAATAAATACATTTATATAATTTTTTAAAATTTAAGTATGTCACAAAGACGTTACCTCAATTTTTGCAGAAAATGATTAGCTCAGATGGTCAACCTAATTTCCTTTATGAAAATAATGGTCATTTTTACAGTATTTTCTCAGCTTTTGAAGTTTAGAGACAGCATGAACAAAGAGCCAAATAGTCTCCAACCTGTTGCTGAAGCTTCAAAAGCTGCTGCTGTTTCTCTTGCAGCACCTGCAGCTGTTGCTCGGCTGAAGCCATTGCATGAGAGAGAGACTGCAAAGCTACCTGGGCTGCTGAACTCAGGGCTGTCGAAGCTTCCCCAACTGTGCCAGATGATAGTCCACCTACTGCAGGAGTAACCCCGAAGGAACTCACTGGCATAAGACAAGGAGGAGGGGAGAAAACAGGATGAAGAAAAGGTTCACAGAGAAACATATGCAAACCATACTACTCTGACACTAAAACTACAGTTATTTTTTATTTTAAAAATAGAAATATTGAAAGGAAATCTTAATGGTAAAAGTGTATCGGTAACAACAGTATTCAAGCGTACAAGACCCAGGAATGACTTCTATATCAAACAAAAAATTAGTATACTTTTGAGTTTAAAAATATTTTCAGCACAGGAGAAATTTCATTTAATATGGCTAAAATGAAAATACAAAATGAGAGTATTTTTATACAATTTGAGTGTAAGAAATACATTGACTTTTGCTTTACTAAGTTCTCCTACGGCAACATTTCCTCTTTTCTCCCCTAAAAAGCTAAAAAGACTTTCAATTACAAGAACGTCATAGAAGACTGATGACATCTATTTTTCATTTTAAAGCAAAACCTAGACAGAGTCTGGCCCACACAGAATATGTAAAGCAATATTTCCTACCATACACTTCCTAGAACACTAATAAAAAGAGAAGCACATCCTATGCATAGTCAAATATGTCTGGCACATACTGTTTCCTCATGAACATTATCATCATTAAAGGTCTATGAAATCACACAAGTTAAAACACTTCCTTGACTTTGCTTTCCAATGTTATTTGAATATACAGTATAAAGGAACTTTTTTCCCTATCACATATTTATATTTATGGAAAACTACTGAAAACAGCTGAGACAAAGACTTAATTTCCTAACTACACAGGTCAGCATAAAACAAGAAGTAAAGGCCAAGTCTAATAACCTCATTAATATTTATATTATAAAAGGCCTTTATTAGAAAGCTTATATTAAGGAAAAATAACTGCTCCAAGAATAGCAAATGCTTAGTGTGTATTACCAACCACCTTACACTGTTTGAGTTAATTACTACATTCAACAAATGAACAACACTGAAGGGCAGGTACTATGATTCTGCTTTGGCTGACTAAGTAAAGAATGGCTCAGAGAAGTTACCCTGTAGAGCTGATAGTGGTAGAACTAGGGTTAGAACCAACGACTGTGTGAACTCAAAGCCAGTGAGAGGCACAGTGCTAAGCATGGAACTTACGTCAACTCATTTAAACTTTGCAGTGGCACATGGGTAAGTACTATTGTTATCCCATTTCACAGATAGTAAATCTAAAATTGAGGGAATTAATTTGCGCATAAAACTTGAAAAGGGAAAAAAACAGGTAATCTGACAGCCTATCTTAAAATCTAACAATGGCTTTATTATGGCAGAATTCTAATGAACTACTGAAAAAGAAAACTAGGCTACAATCACCAGATAGAAATAACAACAAAATTGTACATAGCCTCTTACAATAAAAAATTTCCTCAACTTAAAAAAAACATGTTTATTATAGTGCAGTCATCCTACACTTCATTTAACTTACACAAATTCAACTACATGAACTTGGTCAAAGAAACAGCAATCATAATTCTCATAAACTGTGTGTCCCCAAATGAAATCCATCTGCTCCAAGTGTTCCACCAAAGCAACAGCAATTCCAATTCTGGAGAAAAAATTATTGAACTTACTGAAGCACTTATGTTGTACTTGTACTTCTGGGGTAATTTAAGTGAATTTCAACATTAACCACGTGTACTTTAGCCCCTTTACTGATTTTAAAATCTAATGCCCAAATCAAGTAATACTTAAAGGAAAATGAATTAAGTCACTAAAACACATAACAGACAAACAATCCAAGAAAAGTCACCACGCTATTACAAAACTAACTTTCAAATCTTTTGCACAGTCTTTGAGTTTTCAATATCATTTTCTGTTTTTATACTAAGGACCTCTAAAACTAGATATGAAAAAAAAACAGGTGAGAACAAGACAAAGATGACTATTACCACCATTTCTATTCAATATCATGCAGGAAGTCCTAGGATGCACAACAGACCAAGAAAAGAAATAAAAGATAAAACAACTAGAAAAACAAGAAGTAAAACTCTGTTTATTAACAGATTACATAACTGTATATTAAAAATCCCCAAGAATTTACAAAATATTAGAATAAGTTACTATAGCAGTGTTACCAGATATGAGATTAATATATACAAATCAATTATATTCCTATACACTAGCAACAAGAGAACAGAAATACAATTAAGAAAAATATTACTTACAATAGCATAAAAAAAATCAAATACCTAGGTACAAATCTAAGAAAGATATGCAAAACTTCTAGTGTACTGAGAAGTATAAAACATCACCCAAGATATATTGAATACTTAAATACACTAAAGAACTTACATACCATGTTAATGGACTGAAAGATTCAATATTTAAGACATTAAATCTCTCAAATGACTTACATTCAAACCACAAATTAAAATAAAATACTAATAAGCTTTTTTGTGTGTAAATTGTCAAGCCAATTCAAAAATTAAATGAGTTTTAATATATAGGTGATTATAGCTAATAATACCATATTATACACTTGAAAGTTGCTAAGAGACTAAATGTTAAATTTAGACAAATCCACAAAAGGAAAAAAAAAAGATAACTATGTGATGGGATGAAGGGATCAGCTAATGCTATAGAGGTAATCATTTTACAATATATAAGTGTATCAAAACAACATGTTGTACACCTTAAACTTGCTCAAGGTTATATATGTAAATTAAATTTTGATAAAGCTAGAAAAAAATGAAATACAAAAGACATTGAAACTTTATGAAGGATGATCTTTAAGAAAAAGAATGTTGGTGAATTTCACCCCTAGGTACACACCCAACAAAACTGAAAACATGTATCACATGAAAACTTACACAAAAATGTTCACAACTATTTTTCTTAATAATCAACAAGAGGAAACAACCCAAATGTCCACTAATTGTTGAGTAGATAAATAAAATGTGGTATATCTAAAAAATTCTAAAAAGTGGTGTAACCATAAGATGGAGTATTATTCAGCCATTAAAAAGAGACACTTAACACACTAAATGGATGAACCTTGAGAACATTAAACCAAGTGAAAGAAGCCAGACAAAAAGGTCAAATACTGTATGATTCCACATTTATGTGAAATGACCAGGGTAGGCAAATCCATAGAGACTCAAAATATATTAGTGATTGCTAAGAGATGGGAGAGAGGGGTATTGGGAGTGACTGCTAATGGCTACGAGGTTTCTTTTTGGAGTGATGGAAATGCTCTGGAATTAGATACTGGTGATGATTATGTAACATTGTGAAACTTTATACATAAACTTTCTAAATCTACCAGAAAAAGAAAGAAAAAGTTGGTGGGTTTATTGTATCAGATGTTAAGACCTGTGAAGTTACAGTAATTAAGATAATGAGGTATTGGCATAAGGCTGCACAAACTGACCAGTGGAACAGAAATAACTGAAACAGATAGTAGACAAATGATTATGAACAGAGACAACGTTGCAGTAGAGTGGAGGAAGGATAGTATTTTTCTCATAAGTGATTAAACACTGGAAGAAAGAATTAGTAAACTAAGATAAATTAGAAGAAAATACTCATAGTAAAAGAAGAGATTTAAAAAGTTAAACTTGTATCAGTTATGGTGATGAGGTATAACATACATGAAATTGAAGATGCAAAAAGAGAGAAGATAGAACATAGGACAGAAGTAATGTTTGAACAGTTAATGTCTGAATCTTTCTCAAGCTGATGGAAGATATCAAGTAAGGATTCAAGAAGCGCTATGAATCCCAACCAGAATAAATACAAATGAAACCACATATAGGAACATAAGAGAAAAATGCTCAGTGAGAGGGAGAGAGATGGGGAAAGAGGGGAAGAGAGGCAGAGAAGGTAGAAAGGGAAGGAGGCAGAGAGAGACAATATGAATCTCAAAAACACCTTGAAAACTGACAGTGACTTTAAAAAAGGAATAAGACTGACAAGTTACGTCTAAAAAAATTGGTTTAAGGCAAAAAGAAAGATTATATTTAAATAACTAGAAGAAATAATAGCTTAGAATTCTGTAACATGTGATACTTCAAGAATGAAGATGACACCTCTTGATCCAAACAAGCCAAATGTAGAAAGTTATTATTGTGATATTCAGATAAATGTAATTAAGTATTGGAATTTAGATGATAGCGTGAAATTAATTATGCTAATTTAGTTCATTATAATACAACTCATCATAATAAACCACAGTTTGTTTAGATAATTATAATAAAAATGGAATCAGTTATTAAAGAGGATTTTCACATTGTTTAAGGTACTTATGTGTGTGCTACGTATGTAGAGGTGGAAGTGATATACAGTTGACCCTTGAACAATACAGGGCTTAGGGGTATCTACCTTCTGCACAGATGAAAAATCCATAGAAAACTTTACAGTCAGACCTCTGTGTCCACAGTTCTGCACATGTAGTTTTAACCAATCATGAACCAAGTAGTACTGTAGTACACATTTATTGAAAAAAAATATGAATATAAGTGGACCCACACAATTCAAATCCATATTGTACAAGGGTCAACTATAATATCTAGGATTTGTTTTGAGGTACTTCAGCAAAGAAAAACAATAAAAATGAAATGTGAAAAACATCAATACTGGCTATGCGGTTTACCAAATTATTCAAAAAATTTTGAAAATTTCCCCCTCAAAACTAAGTAAACTCATCATCAGTAGTAGACAAGAACAAAAAGTGATCCTACAGAGTAGTTTTCAGATATAAAGAAAATCATTCCACATAAAAGCTCAAAAGCACAAAAAGGAGTAAAGAGGAATGAGAATGAAATTATGAGAAAATCCAAATGAATACTGAATATAAAAAACTATAATAATCATGGGAATTAAAATACATATACAACTAAGGTATAAAACCACAATGACACGTAATTTGGAAAGGTAATAAGATAGTGTTCAATATATTTGCACTGCATGGTAAAAAAAAAAGTAACTGGATTTCTGTATATCAAGGATGTATGTATATTATGATCTCTGGGGTAATTGCTAAAAATAATAATAAGTAGAAAAATAGCTCAATAAAAATATACTCACCAAAAAGGGGGGGGGGGCGGGTAGGGGAGAAAAAGAAACATCTAACTGGCAAATGAGAAATCTAATAGGACATATGAAAAACATAGTAAATTTAAATAAAAATATATTAGTAATTACATTAAATGTAAATAAACTGAATATTCCAGTTGAAAGAGAAAGTATCAGATTGGTTGAGGGTAAAAAAACAAATACATCCTGCTTAAAAAAAGAGATGTTTAAAATATAAGGAGACAGTGAAAAGCTGAAAGTAAAAAGAAAGAAAATTATATACCATACAAATAGTTTAAGAAAAGAAAGTTGATGCCTGGTGTATAATATCAAACAATTTTAGGATAATCAATCTTAGAGACAAAGAGATAATATCTAATGATAAAAGATTCAATTCACAATGAAAATACAAACATTCTAAATTTGTATGGTACTTTCAAAACATATACACTAAAAATTGATTAAACTAAATACACAGGTATAATGACAAGAATTTAACATGCTGATCTTACTAACCAAAAAAGAAAAAGATAATAAAGACAGAGAATTTAAAGAACACAATTAGCAAACCTGCCCAAATGGATACAGAGTACACTTTACTAAGTACAGAGTAAACATTTTGTCAGGCATTATTGCTGATCCTCTACAATTTCCAACAAATTTTTGCAAGACTGATAAAGTATTTCTTTTGACCCTACAGTAATTTAAATAGAAATGAATAACAAGATGGTAACAAGAAAATGTTAATATATTTGGAAACTAAGGAAGCATTTCTTTAACATTACTTACTGAAGCTGAATATATGAAAACCTTATGAAGCAGCAAATCAATTAGTACCTTCACATCCAAGAGAAAAGCGTATCCATTAGTACTAACAACACCATAATGTAACAAACCAAATGTCCATCAACAGTTCAAAAATCAATAGTGGACACATCAATATTGTTTTATTCAGAGAGTAGAATCTTTTAAACAGCAATGAAAATGAATCAACTATCTATAAACAATGATGTAGGTGAATTTAATTATAACATTGAACAGAAGGCCAATCAAAAATACATAAATGCAATTCTATACCATATAGACCCTACTCAACCAGTGCTTAGGAATGCCTAAGTGGTTATGCAAAGAAACAAAAACCAAGAAATGTTTACTTGGAAAGTTAGGACAATGGTTACCTTTTGGAGAGAGTGAGGGAGAATAAATGGAAGGGGGCATGAAGATACCTTTTTTCGAGTACTTGAAATGTTATTTTTTGACTTGGTGGTCACACAGGCAGTTTGTGTTGTTATAAATTGCTTCACTTATACAACTGTTTTCTGTACCCATCTAAATGGGCATTAGATTTCACAATTAACATATTTCCAAAAAAAAAAAAATAGGAAGTTGAGAGACTACAGTCATCTTCTAGCACCTTATAATCACTAGTCAGGACTCTGCCCTAACAGTTAATAAAACCCCTCTGCTGGTGGTGGTTTCAATCTGTATAGAATATAGAGGTGACTGCTTGTTAAAAGCACAGACTGCCTATGAAAAGACAAGAAACTTGTCCTATTGCTTGCTTTTTGCAGGAGAAGAAATGGGGAGGAAGAGTGAGGGAAATCTATTCTTTTTCAAACCAGATCTTTTACGGTTTAAGTTTTATACCTTCTCAAAGTATTACTTATTCAAACACATGAGTTTTCTTACAGTAAAAATATTTTAGGTACTTAATTTCATGAAAGTTCCAAAAAAAAAAGTCTGATTTATAACTAAAGTGCTCTCTGGAAGTTTAAGTTCTTGTTACGGCATGGCACTTCTTTCTTGTTTCCATGGCACTGTAAATGTGTAAGTTTCTACAAAATGAATATAATACCCCAAGAAAACAAATGTGCTTTGACTCTTCTGGCATCTCCACATAAAGAAATATTAGATTTTTATTTTCAATTAAGACACTGAGCTACATAAGACATTAATCTCACTTGATGGTTACTTCTACAATTGGAAGATATTACGATGATTCTGCATAAAAAGGTGCTCAAAGAACTGTTACGTTTCTTTTAAAACACTCTGCCATTCTGGACCCAAGTGCAAGATCAAATTTTTCATGACTTCTCATGAAAACTGTTTTTATTTTCTGTTAAACAGTTGAAGAAACAAAAAGACACCCACTTACAAAAAACCACCAACAGCAAAATTCATTCAAGACAATATTCAATCCCTTCTGTGAGTATAAATATAAAACCATATACCAATATTTTTCATTATGAAAACTTCAATTATTTGTGCCCAGATAGAACTAATTGTAAATAAACACTGATCCTACAATGTGAAGAAAAAAAACAGAAAATAAGATATACACAATAAACAAGAGTTCTTACTGATTATTCATTTAAAACATCAACACCACCATATATTCAATACACACAAATACTGGTTCATAGATCCAAAGTTGCTTTAAACTAGCTAAAAAAATAGTATTCCTTCTTCAATCATCTCAACCTTCTCAAAGACATCAAATACACTTTTAACTTTAAACGTAAGAGGTAGCATCATGATGCCAAAACTACACACAAGATTGGCCATGAATGCTGAAGCTGGGTAATGAAAATACAAAGTCTAATGTACTCTTCCCTCTTCTTTCATTATGTTTGGTATTTTCCAAATTAAAATGTTTCTAAAAATGCACATACATAAAAACAACAGGATTTAACATTTTAATACAGTGTTCTAGAGGATAGGAAAAGAAACTCATGGGAAAGAACATGAAACTACCTATGATTTTCCCCAAAATGTTCCTCCTATCAGTAAGTTTCTACTAACAAGAAAGCAAATGAATTTAAACATTATGAACTGATATGTAAATACTGATATACCATGTTATTACAACATAAAATAGGTAATAAAAGAATGTATATAATAAAAGAAGGTATATACCAGTAAACGTACTTGCATCATCCCTTTCTATTCTGGTTCCATCACTAGTCGACACACAAGTAAAGTGCAGGGGTTCAACTTCTAGAAGTCCAGTGAGAGATGTGAAACTACCTTCAGCAGCTGTGCAACTACTGACCTTTCCATTTCCTAATACAAAAAAAAGACAAGTCTTATAAAATGTGAATTAATCTTTAAAAAGGCAATAGTCATATTGAGAACTATAGTTGCTACTTCAATTTTAATTAGAGAAGATGTATAAATGCACAAAACTTACACAGGGCTTCTACAATACACATGGTATTAAGAAAACTAACAAACAGGAGATACTAGTTTCTTTGCTACAAAAGCAGAGTTGCACAGAAGCAACTTAGTGGCCACTCACACCATCACGAAACTTTAACGAGTGATGTAGATTTTTTTTTCCTTTTTCCTCTGCTAGAATAAGACGTTTAGATTTTTAAATGAGGAAAAAATAATAAACCAGCTACTTAGATTAGCTACTACCCAATCTGTTTAAATTAAAATCAGCACGCATAAAATCAGAATATACTTTATGATGTCAACTGTATAAATGACACACTAAAGAAAAACTAAAGAAACATTCCAAAATATTAACAAGATTTTCCTACAAGTCTTTATATTTTATATACACTATCAATATTCTAGAATGAGGCATACTACTTTATAATCATAAAAATAGCTTAAGTATTTGTACTACTAAAAAAAAAATCATGTGATCACAACAATGTGAACTATAAAACCACAGCAAGAAGAACACAAAAGAATTAAGAGTATATACTGGGGGTTATTAATAGTACTCTTCAAATTTTCTGGAATCAGATTACTACTTTAAACAAAATTCTTTAATAGACAAAGTAAAACAGAACAGAAGATCGAAAGAATGGGGAGATATAAACTGCCATCAAACATCTGAAGGAATAAACACAAGACTAAACTGTCATAACGTTGTTCTCCAACATCCCTTTGGCACCAGCACAGGGCCTGGCATGTGGTGTTAAACATTTATTGAGCACTTACTCAACAGAAGACATGGGAGATACAAGAGTAAAAGGGAAGGCCCTAATTGTCATGAAACACACACTCTGTTCAAGGTTGCCAAGTATTAAACTACGCATTATTCAATTTAACTTTAAAAAAAAAGTACTATGTTTTATTTAACAGAAGTTCTAAGAACAATTAAGTCAAGGGGAAATGGGGAAATCAGTTTAAGTCAAGGGGTAATAAAATACTTCCATGATAAGGTCATGAGATTGATGGGAAGAAAAAAAAATTTTTTTTAATGTTTACTTCTGCCACTGGGGCAAGGGAATCCAAGCAGAAGAAATGACATGAGTGAAATCCTTTCAGTAGGAAGGAATGTGGCACATTAGAGAAACTGAAAGAACAATGTACCAAGAGGAGTATTTCTCAATCCTAAAACACCTCTACATATTTTTAAAACAATTTAAGGAACTCTTAAAAAGTTTTCATTTATGTTGGTTGTTTATATACACTGATATTTAACAATGCAGAAATTATAAGATGAGAATAGTTTTAAATATTAATTTAATAGAAATAAACTATTAGATATAAAAATGAATAGCATACTTTGATGAAAAATAACTGTCTTCTAAAAAAAAAAAACTTGGGGGGAGAGTATAGCTTAATGGTAGAGTACATGTTTAGTAGGCACGAGGCCCTGGATTCAGTCTCCAGTACCTCCACTAAAATAAATAAATAAACCTAATTACCTCTACAACTCCCCACCCAAAAAAACAAACAACAAAATAAAAGTGTTTTTAAAAAAAAGTAAAACAGAACTGTCAAAGTAGCTTCGAAAATAAAATAACTATTAAAAATTTTTTAAAAATACAAAACAAAATTAACTTAAGAAGAGTGGTGATGTTTCACTTTCTTGAAAATCTCTTTCAAATGTGGCTTATTAGAGAGTAGCTGGATTTGCCCATCTGCCTCTGCAACAGTATGTTGCTCTGATAGAAGTATGTGAAAAAAATCCGGCCCAACACAAATATGTAGTTGGAAAAGAAAGGAATATTTTAATAAAGTCTTATATATTCAAAAACTTGACACATGGTAGTTTAGGATTAGCTGCAATATGGCGTCTGAAATCTTATCAGTGAACTATTCAAACTCTATTACGTTAAGGTTAACAGCCTATCTTATACTTTTAAGTAATCTTTTGCCCATGCAATGATCATTTGGAAAATACTGTTTCACCAACATATACAGATATTCCAAATGCGAACACACTTCATTATATGATATCAGAAAATGACACTCACTAATGTATCACTGGAGCCCATCAGAAAAGTCTTTATGTATTGAGAAGCTGTCAAGTTCACTTCAGAGGATACAAGTTTTTCAAAATTCTAAATTTTGCTTAAAAGCTCTACTTTCAACATTGGCAGCAAATATTACCAATTGGATGGATACTGGTGGGCTTTTTCTATTCATTTTTGAGAAAATACCTGCCAAATAATCAAATCTGAATAAACATATTATATCAGTCATTCTTGCAAATAAATATGGTGTTTCATGAAATAAGCAACTAGTTCAGCTTGTAACTCTTAACAACAACTGCACAAGTGCTTGTCCTTGAAACAACCATGGCTCTTCAGTATACAACATTCATTCATACTTCCCATTTCATCACAAAACATTTAAAAGATGTGTACTTGTGGGTTCAAAATTTAATAAAACTAACAACTTTTAGTGTTTCATCAAAGATATGTCTAAGTGAATCTGGCATTTGTTACTGTAAGTGCTTAGGGAAGAACATCATGCTTTTGTACAATTAGTACAAATGTCAATGCAGTGAAAAAGGCAAATAACATTAACAGTTGACCCATGAACTTCCTGAAAGGATCTCTGGAACCCTGAGGGAGCCTCTGCCATACTTTGAGAAACACTGGGCCAAAGAAGACTAACAGTGGCAAGGGGAAAAGACTCAGATCATACAAGATTTTCTGTGCTATAGTAGAGACTTTGGACTGTAGAATAATGGGAAGACATGACAAACATTTTAAGGAGAGGTAAGGTGATGAGATCAGGTTTGCATTCAAATATGACTGCATTCAGATTTGGAAAATGTAGAAAAGTGAGCCAAGAACAGATGCAGAAAGGACAGGTATAAAGCTATTATCATAGTCCAGGTTCAAGATGACTATGGCTTAGACTGTAACCTTGAGAGGTAAGAAAATGGGCAGATTTGAAATATATATTGGTGGAAAACAGACTCTGATGATAGCCTCAATGGGGAGAATAAGACAACATTCAGATTTCTGTTTTGTGCCAGGGATGCCATTAAATGAGAAAAGGAATGCAGCAGAAGGCCTGAAGGTGAGGAATAAAATGAAGACATATTAATATGGAGATTTACATCTTGATTTCTAAGTTCCCTCTTCTGGGTCTTCAGTAATGAGTATGGCTGCTCTTGTGTATTTAACTCCCTGGTGTGGCCTGAGCTCTGTGGTGTTCTCCTTACACTCTATAATGAATTTCATTCTATCCTAAGGTGTATAGAAGGAATCTATAGGTGGAGTTCTAACCTCTCCACTGAGTTGTACTCATAAGTTGGCATATCACTTAGATAGAGAGAGACTGGCTTGAAGAGCCTAAGTCATCAGAGGAGAAAACATACCTAAGGAAGAATAAGTCATTAAAAAGCAAGTAACAGACCAGAAGTATAGTATGATCTCTTTTACTAAAAATGTTCATAAACAAGCAAGTAGCAAACCAGTCTAAACAGCTAAACATCTTATTAACAATGGTAATCTAGGAGGATATAGAGATTAGAGTTGAGCCATTTTACATTTTACTTATATTTCTGTATTTGATTTTACTTTTGCTTTTTCCATAATTCATAATTCACTTTTAAACAAAACTAAGACTAACTCCCAAAATGTCTTATATTTAAAGTGATCATTTTAATATGTTTACAAATAAATTTTCTAATATTTTGGTTTACTAGCAACACTTGCAGTAAGTTAAGTGGGATGGAAGAAAACAAAAAATATAACGGTCATTGCTTTATCTAACAAAACTAAATAAACAACAAATTCTAGCACCAGAAAAGATTACACAAATAGTGTTATACAATCCCAGAAGCATATTCTTCAGAAATGTATGCAAGAATGTATGTAATGCTGTGTACCAAGTTTACCTCCCAAAAGTGGGATAGAAGATGCAGAAAATCATTTTTACTTTCTGCATCTTTGCTTATTACAATAAGTATACATTAATTTTATTTTCTGAAATATGACATAGCATGTTCTTTGGTATTATGGACAGCAAAGGCACATCAAATAAAACTGAAAAAGCTATATAAGAAATAACCAAATTTCAGTCCTCTATTGACATTAAAGTCATACTGACATGCAATGAAACACAAACAAAAACCAAATTCACAATCCGTTCAAAAATAATTTCAGTATTTTTTGATGAGGGAGTTAAGAAACAAAGGGAAATAGTTTACTGATTCACAGATACCGAAATTCGCTTCTAAAAACCTGTAATTTTTAAAGACAGAATACAGTAACTGCAATCTATTAGAAGTCAATGGTAGCTTAAACCCAAGATATCAAATTCAGAAATTCCTTTAATAAAAGACATTACTACCTGAAAGGACATCTGATAAATCAATTTCATCTGACTGGACACCAATGCTGCTGTTGTACACATTTTTACAAGAAGAGCCACTCATCTCCAAATCAAAGAGGACTGGATCAAATGGTGAACTATATAATCCATATCTGGAAAATAAAATAAAGTTCTAACAATTTTCCTGTCAGCCATCTAATTAGCAAATCATCTATTTACTTAGGTTTAAAAGTAGTTTTTACACAGGGTAGGAGGAGACACTAACCAGATTTAACTCCTTAAATTCACTGAATCTCAACTATACTCCAAAAAACACTGATCAGAAACACAACAAATGTGATTTCTTTTTAAACTGGTAGCTAATGATTCATCTGCAGACTGAATCAAGGAAGAGATATGAGGCACCCATCCCTTGCCCCAGTCATTTACATTAACTCAGCAGAAAGTACAAGGGCTGAGTAAAATGTCGTCAAAAATCAAGATTTCTAATTTAAAAAGATTACAAAAATAATTGTTTTATATAAAACAATACTCTACTTCAAATGACTGGGCAAAAATTCAGATCTAATCTTTAGCTATTTCTTATTTCATTAGTTTAAGTTTTAGAAAATCAAACAGCAGATGACAAATACTAGCTAAGGACAGTAAGTGATTTACATAATTCCACCCACAAAGTTTTAAGAACAGAGAAACAAATTCCCTTAAATATGTCTTCTATTAGCAAGAACTACCACTTTTAAGTGTTTTAATATAATTAGCCCTCTGAATAACCATCTCCAGGACTTTCAAAATTGTTCAAGGGATATATTTCCAGAAAAAATAAAGAGAGAGAGAACCTTAAGCAAATACATATAATAACAGTTCTGTACAAAGGTGGCATCATATCCAGAAAGGCCCGAGATTAAAATACCTTGTCTGAAGCAAAGCCTCCATTGGTGTTAGTCTGTCCTGTAACTGTCTGGACACAGCAGTGAGCAGGGATGCACACGCAGTGCTGCACCCAGCTAAATCTTCATCTTTAACATAATTCAGTAAGACAAAATACCAATAGACAGAACCTAAAAACACCACAAATAAATCAATGTGTCATTTCCTTATTTTCTCTAACAAAAAGAACTTCAGATTTCATCTTTATCAGAATATCCCCTTTTCCTAGGAAGATTTTTGGGAAAAGAAAATCTGTAGGGCAACCTACAAAAAAGGATTAACTCCCCTCAGGGACTCTGACAAAGAGGACACTGGCAAAGAATTTCAATCATATTTTTTGAGAAATATATCAGGTCAATCTAGTCATTTAGGTTTTCAATAACATGAGATGACTCTGAGGGACATTTTATAACAGCTAGAAGAGTGGAGATGTCGGGTCCTTCATGCCATCTTTCCTAAAATACTGTTTCTCTGTACTAAAAATTTCAAAAACAATGGATGGCAGCTACAAATAACATACTGTAACAAGGAAATGAAGTACAGTTATTCTATACTGCCAGTTAGATATAGGTCAACATAGCTTAAAGGATTATCATGATGATATATTTTAAGACTCATAAACTTTCACATATCTAACTACTAAGTCCTAAGTATACCCCATAATTTAAGCATCCTACCTCTAAGACTATCCTCAAGAAACCGTTTTAAACACCAGAGACTATTAAAGTGAGCAACCAAGTCCAAAACATTCTA
This sequence comes from Vicugna pacos, assembly GCF_048564905.1. Lineage (NCBI taxonomy): Eukaryota > Metazoa > Chordata > Mammalia > Artiodactyla > Camelidae > Vicugna > Vicugna pacos. The sequence continues at coordinate 38,746,783 of NC_133001.1, forward strand.
TTCTATATAATTAGAAGTTAATAATTTTAGCCAGTATATGTTCAAGGTAAACATAAACAGACTTTTTGTCTAAATTAAGACATTGATTAAAAAAAAAAGCATTTACAAACTAACTTTGAGCGAGCTTTTTTTCTGATATATCACAAAGATCAAATTCTTGTGAAATATGTTTATCTCACTGAGATAACTTGTTGAATGGGTTGTTTATTTATGAAACAAAAGATTGAGAAATGCCTACAAAAACTAACATTAAGTAAAGGACAAATCAGTAGCCCTTAACAGTAAATTCCTATATTATTACTTCATTCATTCTTGAACAGTATTCCCACAGAGTTCAGATGCTGCAAAAAAACAAAACAAAACAAAACAAAACAAAGCAAGCAAACAAACAAATAAGCAAAAACTACTGGCCCCTTCCAGAGAATTCTAGTTTGCCACAATCCCTACCAATCACACACAATAAGTGCATGAACCATTTTATTTATTTAGGTCATCTCTCAGGCACTTACTGACATTTTAGTTTGTGTCATCTGATCTACAATCAATAAATAATTATTTTAATGACGTACAGAAAATGTATGAATTGAGATGACTTGGTATTTACTTAAAACTCCAAATAACTTTTTCCCTAAAAATATTATCAAACAGATAATATCTGCCTACCCAAACACAATTTAAAACCCCTTAAAAAACAGATAAGCTACAGAAAAAAAAGAAGACTAATTGAGAAAAACTAGTTAATATATAACCCAAAGCATACTGTGAGTTATTTCATAAGACTACAGGTATTTGTGACTGAACTAATTTCACATACCACCAGTTGCTGCTGCAGGTAAAAATGACATATTATCAAGTAAGGCCTTCAACAAAACAGATCCAAATCCTGGTTGACATGGGTCACATTTGCCATTACTGAAAAAAAGGTTTTAAAGAGAAAACGTAAATACATTACTCAACAAGGTATAAATCCAACTCTAAGCATAGTGTTGCACTTTCAAAAATCTTTTAAATGTACTTATACAGACTGCAAGAAAATATGCCTTAAAGCCCTAAAGATGTGAAAAAAAGACAGCTTAAATTAGCTTTTAAATAATTTCCATATAGTTTGAGTTTCAGGGTTTAGAGAAAACGATCTGTACAATATTACAAATAAGCCTGGTAAATTGTTATAAAGCAGGGAACAAGGCCTCAGGTGAAGAATCCAAATACAGACAGTAAGAGTGAAAGTGGGTGAAGGGCTCCCCTTACCAAACTCCCCTGTTACTAATAGGCAGAGATGGTTAGTAGAATTCGTTTATTAACAGATTTAACATGACACTCTGCCCAAAAAACCCAAAATTTTTTCTTAGAATCTTAGTAATGTTTATCAGCTTTTGAAAATCTTAGTTATACATATATTCAACACCAAATTACACTATAGTCAAGATATCACCTGCCAAACTGCAGGTGCACCTTCAAAGTATATTTTCAACTTGAAACCAACCTGATGCACAAGGCTAGAAATCGGGCACACTTATGGGCTATGCTTCGTCCTGCCTCAAAGAAACAAACACGTACAATGTCTGAAAGACATTTTCGTGTTTTTGAAAGCAAGCTCTCATTTCCTTCCTTTGAACTGCAAAACAATAGCAGACATTTAGGCTCATCTTGAACTTCCAATTATAACATCCAAAGGGCAGTCCGTGGTAAATAAAATCTTATTAACCTTCCAGGTCCATTTGAATGTACTCCAGCCAACCAACAGAGAGTATCTAACACGAGGCTCTGGGCATGTTCTGTAATTTGGCCATCATCTGCTTTTCTACACAGAGTGTTAAGAAGCTTCTCATGAAACTCCGAAAACTGTAACATGGCACATCGCTGCACTCTACAAAAAACGAAATATAGACACACTAACAGCCAAAATGGAACAGTGAGACTAAACCTATTTCAACCTGGTTGGTCATATGTTTCATTTGAAATCATAAGTACCACAATTTTTAAGAAGAGAAATTATTTAAATTATAGGGCACTACATAGACCCCAGGGAGAAACCAGTGAAGTAGAAATACAATACACAGCATCACTGAGATTATAAATTCTTAAAATGAAAACCAAACAAAAATTTTCAAGTAAAAGCCAGAATTTTAAAATTTTGTGTATGTTGGTATATTTACTGGAATTCTTCCTTTGTACTTTTATTATTTTAAGAATAGTAGAAGGAACTGAGATTACCTTTCCTTAGAAATTGAAGTTTTCTTAAATCTTCGAATTGTGACTGAGACCTCTTGAAGTAAGTCACAGCCCCGGAGGTTTTCGGATTTACGGGTACCACCTGCATTTTCATTCTTAACATTAGATGATTTTTCCTAAACATATAAAAATAAATAACTGAATGAACAATCCAATGAAACAAAAAAATTTACTATGAAATTTTACAAATAAAATAACTGAATTATGACTATCAAAACATAAATCTCAAATTAAAATGATAGCTTTACCCTCATATTCAGTAAATGATTAATTTGCCCCAGAATTATAACAAGGGAAAAAAAAGAAAGACATCATCACTGTTTAAAGGTAACAACCCACTGAATAAAGATTATAAAGCCCGAGTCTTGAGTCTAAGTCCCAGCAATAGCTATATGAGATATGCCAGCTCCCCAGTCTCTAAGGTTCACTCACTTTCAATAGGAAAAATGGAGGTAATAGCACCTGCTCTGCCTACCTCAGAGTTATTTTGAGGATTAAATCAGATAAAGTACACAGAAGTCCTTGAAAAATTGGAAGACCTATACAAATATAAGATGATTGGTGTTACTGATATTGCTATTGTTGCTTATGAATAATGATGATAGAGAAACAAAATCTCCAGAGTTCAGGAAAATCCAAGATCAGGTAAGTATGAAGAAACTATATGACACACAGCTAGCTGTAGAAAACGAACCATGAAAATTAAGATACATCTCTAAAATCACTTCTCAACTTCTCTTCCTTCAGCCTCCCAAATGTTTACAGGAAAAAAAAAACAAAACCCAAAAAACAAAAAAAAGCAAAAACACTCAGCAGTGAGTTACCAATAGAAGGCATAAAAACAAAGTCTCACACCCAAGGAAAGAAGCATCACTGTCCAAAATAATTATAAAGGGGAGTACCTGCTAACAATTACTCCCTACTGAATATACTTTATAAAAGCTAGGTAGTCTGCTTAAAGTTAATTCAAATATTTTTTCCCTGATTATGTTTTTTTAACTCGCAGCAAAGAAAGTATAAACAAAGTTTCTATAGAAAAATCAATTACAGACCATACTACTTCCAATAGTGTGCCAAATCTCATCCACAATGTTTAAAACAGCAATGTTACAGTTCAAAACGACATCGTTTCATACCTTGCCGGCTGCAACTTTTGCCAAGAGTGAAGCAAGTGAATAACCCTTGTTACTCTGGTGTTTTAGGGATGGAAGTCTTACTACAGGACGTATACCACCATTACAGATCTCATCTGTTCCTCTTTCATTCACTGCCTTGACGTGGATTAAAAATGAACGATATTTTCCTCCTGCCATACCTAGAGGAGTAGTGTAGAATGGGATAAATAATTCAATCATCAAAAAATCATATTGTTTTCATCTCCACAGAACAAGTGGAGTAATTAACTCCACAAAAAGAAAAATATACTTGGCCAGCATTTTTAAATTACACTGCTTGCATATAATAAGGTTAAATTACCTTCATACATTGGTAGCAAAAGAACAAAAAGCACAGGGATTATGTGAACAGCATAAGATAGAAATTTCAAAGGGTTATAAACACCTGGTATATTTTTCCTCAAAGAAGTTATTTATTTTAATAGAAATCTGGGGAACTACAGGAAAACACACACACAAAAGAATGGTCATTAAGGCAACCCCCAAAGACAATGATGTATCTTTACGTATATCGATCCAGGCTTTTTATGCATGCATGCACACACATGCATATGTGGATGCACAAGTACACATTACAGTATTACAGCTGAAAAAGCACAGGCTCTGGGGTCACTACCCGGGTTTGATAGTGACCCTGCCATTTTATTAGGCATGTGATAAATTAACCTCTCCATGGTTCAGTTTCTTCAAAAGTAAAATGAGAATACTAGTACCTACCTCAAAGGTAACTAAAACACAACTGCATGGCACAAAAGAAGCACTCAATAAATATGGATTGTTATTAACACTAGTTTGCATTTGCTACGGTTTTAACTAAATTGAGATAATATTATACAATCTATATGTAAAACTTGTCATAAAAATACCCTCAAACTAACATATTTATAAGCAAGCCATAAGCCTATTATTGCTTAAACAGGTATTAACTCTTTCTGTGACTACAAAAGCTCCTTCTGTTCTTTTCCACTGATCTGCAGGCCTACTGTGCTAGCACCGCACTCATACAGTCTTCTTATTGCTGTATTATTCTAGGTTCTAGTATCTAGTAAGACCCTCTTTCTCAATCTTCTTCTAAATTTCTTTGGCTCATAACATCCTGTTACTCATCCACAAAAACACAGCAATCATTTTCTGCAGTTTAAAGATTCTTTTTAAGGAATTTGATGAGAAAAAGAGTCATTCCTACTAAATTCAGGAAAAATTAACACTTTCACATTACTGAATCTTTTAAAATGCATGTCATTTAATTCCATCCCCAATTTTGTCAAAGCCAACAGTTTAATTTTCATATAAAATTTTAAGTGTCACACTCTCATTCAACAAAACTTAAACTCTCAGCAATATGAGAAGAGATTTTTTTGTTTTGCTTACCACTGTAGCCCAGTATGTACCCTAATACATCATAGGGTCTCATGAACTTGATGAATAAGATGCAAGTCAAGGGAGTACATTCAAATTTATATCAATACTATGCCTGCAACTAAATGTAAATGTGTGAATAGGGACAAACAAATTAAGATAGTTATTTAGGTGGTCAGGTACTTCCTTGGTTTGGGGAAGGATCTCCACATCCTACCCCACCTCCAAATATACTTTAATAATCGAAGTGTCTCATTTGTTGGCTTTTTATATCTACCCCTGGGATGCAAAGGTGAAATAAATGTCCTACTACTGCAATATCTAATATCTATAAAATGGCCAATTTTTAAATATACATTAATTATCAATTTGTGTTTGAGACATTCAAATCATTACCTCTGATATTTTCAAAACTCCTCTATAAAAACTTACCCTTTAAGAGAAGATAAATGTGTGTTCTATATGACAATATATAATATATATATATAGTCATATATAAAAACATCTGAAGATACACGGCTCTAAATTAATGGAAAAAGCAAACATGCCAGAACATGGTGTCTGGTTATTCGGAAGAATTGTTATGTCACGCTAAGTCATTCTGCATTCACTTTTTATACTTTTTTCAAAAGCACTGAGACTTCAAGACACAGAAAGTAGGATCTACAGTTTCACATAACAATAGTCACTTATGAGAGGAAATCACTTCAGCTACCAGGAAACCAATGGAATTGCTAACAAAAAGTCCCCTACGCCTCTGCCAAAAATCTTACTTTTCTGAAATCATTTTTTTAATCTACTTTTACAACTATGGCGTTATTAATCCTACTTTTGTAAAATATGTTACTTCACCTTTAACAAGTTTGGGGCTTGTTAATGTCAACATCCCAGCATGCCCTGATAGGTCAAGGCCACTAGCAAGCCATACTGGACCACACAGAATGTCTTCTTTATGATCTTCTAAAAATGGACATAATCTAAGACCTAAAAAGAAAAACACAGATTTTTCTTTTAAATTAGCATATAATTTAAAATGCAATATTAAACAAGCAAATATCCATCCCATTTACATATAACACCACCACACAAAATTCCACACTTAGAACATATTCAAGTAAGAATTCACTATCATATCAAGGAATTATAATCAATTATCTGATATATTATGTTGTTTTTCATGCCCACATTATTTACATTCACCTTGATTTTCAAAAAAAACAAAACAAAACTATGATTTCAAATCCCAAGATATTAAAAAACAAGAATGTAAGTATTAGCGCAGCTGTGTTCACAAAGATGAGCTGAAAGTTAGAGCGTACTGCCAAAGCAGAATTATAGGTTATTTTTAATTGTGTTCTTAAAACCAAGTTTTTGCAAGCCATAAGGAAATCTTTGCCCAAAATGATGCATTTGGATCACTACTCCTTTTACTGTCATGGACAACAGCTCTATAATTTAACTCACACTGTGATTCCTCTACATCCATGTGCTGCATTTCTTCATTCAAATCAATCAGGGACGGTTTCCCATTTTGTTCCACTTCAATGTTAAGAGCTGGAGACAAAGGAAAGGTGATCTGCCTATCTACTGCTGTTTCTAGAGGATAAAAATATTAGTAAACTTAATTTTGCTTAAAATCAATGATTTATGTGCCTAAAATTCTAAAATTTTCTGTAAAACTGGGAACTACAGTGATTTTCATCACAGATGCTGTAAAATGGTTGTTAGGAGAGGAAGAAAATCAGATTCAATGAATTGTTTCATAAGTTCTTCTCACTTTTAATGATAGTAAAATATTCACCTGAAGAAATAATTTGCTGGCGACTTAACTAAGAGTTCTTACCCTAGGCTGCACAGTACAGCAACTGCACAGTTTTAAAAATACCAATACCTAAGTCCTTATCCCCAGTTAAATAGAATCTGTCATGATTCAAAAGAACACATACACACACACAAAATACACACATATGTATACAAAAACATATATATACACAAATACACACATACACATTTGTGAAATAGGAAATGTTTCTTGTTTCAAAGTTTTTATCCCTAGTGTGAAACAGCCAATTTACTCTTTATTAATTATCCTCAGTCTTTTAAATTAACCTATTAAGGAGAAAACACTGAGAAATAACATCTAGTTTCCGATATGCTAAATATGTACAATCCATTTTAATATCTCAATATATGAAATTCTGAGCTTGCAAGAAAGGTAAATAAAAATGGGTATACTTCTGGCATTACATGAGAGGTTGGGTTTTATAATAACCTTCAAAGAGTATGTGACATCCATAACAAAGTTCTTTTCCCAACCAAGTCTCCTCTTACAAAGAGAACTAGTAATGCTGAAAGTGAAACTAACTCATAAAAGAACTAACTGCATTTCCCAGAAAGCAAAATTAAATTAAGATTGTACAACACTAAACAACAATGAGTAACTGAAAAGCTCTTAAATGTTCTCTGAATTAACTTTTCTAAATCAAACCACAAAAAGTAGAGCAGGAAAACAGCATGTGGGTGAGGGGGCAAGAAGGGACATCAAACCTAGACAGTCAAATTGAAAATCAGTTTTTTTTTTGTTTTTTTAAACCAACCAGATAAAATTTTCAAATGTAAATTTTGATTCATTCTTACCATTGACTTTCCCTAAGCCTGGAGCTTTATTTTTCAGCAGTGTCACTTGTATTTGTGGAATATTGGTGATGTTTGAGTTCAAAACAAATTTGAAGTCCACATGTCCAACCATACAAGCTTTAGGCAGAACCAATTCAAATACATGTTCATCCCAGCTGTTGCTGTAATGTAAGGGAAAAAAATTATAAATAAAGCGAAAATCTTTCTTCAGTCATAACCATCTTATTACTAATGTCACCTTTCATACACTCTGCAACCTCCACAAAATTTCATGCTTCTTAATAGGATTAGGAAAAAAGATGAGCAGTTCTACTGAGAAAGATTTCTCAATAGAGAAACTTAGGGCAGACTTAGGGCAATGAATAATCTTACCTCAGGAATCTACATTACTGTCTTGGGAATTGTACATTCCAATAAACCCTTGTTCCTCTAAGTGTTGACTATTGTGCATCAAAATTATGTGCAGATTCATGGGCCCCACCCAAAATCTAAGAGGGTGGGGAGGTGTCACAGGAATTTGTATTTTAAAATAAGAACTTCATGTATTTCTTATACATGCCCATTCTGATTCTAAATTCTATATACATGCTGAAAAATAAAAATCTTCAAACCATGCTCCTCTACTAAATTCCAAACTCATATCCAAATGCCTACCAGATATCTCAAAACTATCATAAATAAACCCAAACTTGATTATCAACTCCAATATCAGTAAACAGAAATTTCATTTTTCAATTAGCTCAATCCAAACATTAGCCATCTTTAACTATTCTCTCTCCCACCAGAGGCTCATTAGCATGTACCATTTCTTCTACCTCCAAACTCCATCTGACCAGTCTTCACTGCCTCCATAAACTATCACCATGGTCCAAGTTATCATTACCACCACAATTACCTGAATTATCACAACAGCATTCAAACTAAAATTGTTGCTTCTATCACTGTCCCCCCAATATAGACACCACAACCATTCATAACCCACTGTCAACACAGTAGTCTTACCGTATCCTTCTAAAAAATAAATTGTAGCACATCACTCCTATATTCAAAACCATCTAACATCTTCCCACCTCACTCAGCAGAGAAGTCTTACTATGAACAACAAAGACAATCTAGCTACCAACTACCTCATTTGATCTTACCTCCTACCACTCTCCCCTATGTTCACTTAACTCCAATAGTAGTTTTTTTGCTCCTACTAGAATTCGTAAAACATACCTCTCAGGGTCTTGTACATGCTACTGCCTTTGGATTAATGTCTTCATGGAGGCCTTTCTCAGGACCCTTGTATAAAAATATCACACATATTTTTCTCTCCTTCTCTCAATCTCTCACACATTTACACACCCAACAACTACTCTATCACCATACTATTTTGACATGTTTCAGAGCTTTTATGACTATATGACACAGCAGGTAATTTGCTTACTGTCTAGCTATCCGCACCAGAATATAAATTTCACAAAAGTCATATTACTAGTGCTCACAAAAGTGTCTGCACAAATCAAGCATTTAAATATTTGGTCACTCAATCTATAAATTTATTTAACAAACTAACTGCAATGATGGATTACTCTCAATATTTTATCCTACAACTAAGAATAAGAATATAGGAATTTCTAAAGTTAAGGTGACAAATAAAAGGAATCAAGTTATTAACATGCAAAAGTTAAGAGAAAGAGTAACATACACATATAAAATAATTCTGTGTTGCTTCTAACAAATATATTAGATGCACTTAAAATTAAAATAAAAACCTTGGAAGAATGTTTTACCTGTCAGTCTGTAGTTTCCAAGTCCTAGTATGCTGAGCAGCATCTCCATGATGTTGCTGATGCAAGTGTTGAGGATGTCTCCTTTGCTGCTGTTCTTGTTGAACTTCCACCCAACATGGAGGAACAGTAGCTGAAAACCGTGGGGTCAAAGTCTCAAAGCGGGTTAGCTCCACTAGAGATGTTAGGATGTCAAGGGTGAATGGCTGGTCCACCAATAAATCAACTCCTTAACAATAGTGAATGTAGAATTTGAAATAGGTTTTTTTAAAAAAGAAGTTTTTAATTCATGTTTTTTCTCTAGTCAATTACAACATGTACTGAATATCCTGAAAGTTGATCATGACATGCAACTAAAGTAACAAGCACTGACTACATGATAGGCATAAGAAAAATCCATCTTGAAAATTTTAAATTATAGAAAGGGTACTCTATTGGAGAAACCCAGACCCAACCTGTTAGAAGAGCCCTGACTGAGCTTTAACAAGCCCCACGTTAATAAGAACAACAAAAGTGGTGGTGATGAAATGCAAGCCAAACTTATAGCAGATTGATAACTCTTACACTTTGTTATTTACAAAACAAAATGCTAAATTAAACATCAGCAAGCATATAACATCTGCCCTATTTTTACTTTATTAAAGATTTTTTAAGTCAAAGCTATACTGATTGCAACCAAATACTTACTTACAAACAAAAAGCTTAAAAATACTTTAAAAATGGTATTTTTTTCAACTTCTGTAGTAGTTAAGAGTATCTTGTATACATACTAGTATTATAAGAGTAACAATCTGCTTCAAAGAGATTAGCTTGCTTTTACAAATACATGTATTCACATCTGTAAAATGCCTAACATAAGACAAAGCTGAAAGACTGCTGTTCTTGTTCCAAAGAACAAAAGTAAGTTTTTAAAAAGGCTAAAATACAAAATCTGGTAAGTTTAGAATAGCTTCACAAAGAAAATGTACACTGAGTTCTATAAAATTATTACAGGTGTACTTCAAATTACATTTTTCCTCAAAGCTTAGAGCTCTTTAAAATCTGACTGAAACTGTATTAAATGTTGTTTGTAAACATTAACAGCATATCCATGTTCCTCCTTTACATTACTCACTTCTTTATAATCCAATTCATCTTTACTAAATAGTATTTCTACAGACTTTACATGAAAATTATTATACCAATATCCTATAAAATGAAAATATTCAGAACTTTTGCTTTTTAACAAACTTGTGAAGTTAATCGAGACAATCAAATCTAATTACACATGGCAAGAGACATGAGTCAGTTTACCTCAACCAGGGGACAATGTTGCCTCTCATCAGCCATCTGGATGGGGGCAATTACATGTGCTACTAGAATCTAGTAGGTAAAAGCCAGAGATGCTGCTAATACAGCACAGGACAGTCCTCCCACAACAAAAAAAATTATCTAGTCTGAAATGTCAACAGCGCTGAGGTTGAGAAGCTCTGACATATAAAGTTGTGATGAATGTCATGTATTATACTAATACAACTAAAATTAAGTGTATTATACTAGTAATCATTAAAAGTTTGCCTTTGGTGCAAAGAAGAATAACAAAAGCCCAAATATAAGTACCCATGAAGACAAAAATCAGCTTTATGTATTATATTTGGAATATGCTTGAGTTTAAACATTCTTTTTCACTGAAGATTCATTAAATTTCTTTTAAATGCTAGTTTTGGGGAATAAAATGTCTAAGTGCTAAAAGTAAAATGTAACAGTGCAATGGAAGTACAAAAGGGCATGGCATAAAAGGTAAGGAAAGAGTTTAGTGTAATATGTGAAGAGCATGAAACTGAATTATACCCTTAAGAAACCATGAAAAGTTTGCCATAACTAGAGATTGAGAAGACTAGTGTTACTAGTCCACAAAGTAAATAAACATTTTTAAGTAGGGATAACATTTTGAAAAACTAGTTCTGGAGGGCAGCATAGAACATAGATGGGAGAAAAGGCAAAAACAACAAATAGAAATAAACCTATCTAAAAGGTTCACAGTGGGGCAATGAGCGTTCGAATATATCACCCTACGGGGATGATTTTTTTTTCCAGCTTTTTGATTCCAGTAGTATTAGCCATTCTACTCACTTTACACTTATTTAATGAACTCTCCTCTCTTTCACATGTTTTGTTCCTCCCTAACTAGACCAAAAGCTCCTTAATGATCAAAATAATGTTTTTACTTCTTAGGTAACTTCATTAATACTCGTCAACCTACCACAGGTTGAGAATCATTTCTTATTTTAATGTTTACAACATTTTCCAACTACTGAGAAAATGATAAATAATACCAAAAAAAAAAAAAGCCTGGTTAAAAAAAAAAGTCAATAAGGAAATGAACTCTCATAGAACCAAGAACTGAATCTAAAATGAAATAATGTTTTAAGAGTATATAAGATTCAGAAAACATCACAAGAATTTGCACTTTTAAAAAATCATTAAAAAAAACTTAGTATCATACCTGAAATGCCAGGACTTGAAGGATTTGATAAAGGTTTGGAACCTTCTGAAGATGGTTCTATTCCTTTAGAAAGAGATCCATCCACTAGTATATCAGCTTCATCAATATCATCACAGGTTCCTCCAATTTGGAGAAAATGAAGTTCACCACCTATGGTGTAGTAGAATTCCATCAACATAGATACATGTAAAACAGGTAAGCATGAAAATGTACACTACTTAGTTAAGAAACTTAATTTATTTCAGTATCACTCAAACGGCAAATAAAGTCTACCAAAATGATATCTCCAAGAATTTAGAAATCAAATTGTCAAAGAATTACAAACTGAAAATTAAATTTAATGAAGAAAATGGCAAATACATAAACATATGTAAAAGTGGTTATTTATCTAGTACTTACTATGTGTAAGACACTATTTCAAATGCTTAAATCAGTTCATTTAGTCTTCACAAAAACCCTGAAGGTAGGGGGGAATACTGTGGCCACTTTACAGATGAGGAAATTAATGCACTAACTATATTGGGATCCACAGCTCAATCCCTTAATCATAGCAGTAACAAAACTGAACAAAGATTCTCAATTTTTTGAAGTATTCACAATGAAATGAAACCAAATCAAGCTTCTATTTCTCATATTTCTAACACAGAAAAAAATGGAAATCAAGCTTATCAAATATTTAAGATCAAAGGGAAAAAAAACAATGGATAAAAGTATATATTCTAACAAGAATATCTGAAGAGTCACTTCCAACATAAAAGAATAAAGAACACATAAATCCTATTCCTGAAAAGCAACTATAAAGCTAGACAAAACTATCATTTAACAAGGGTGAGTTAAACCATGAAAACCAACAGATTTCCTCCTACTCCTACTGGGGGCTCACTGGATTTGGAAAGCTTGTCTGCTTAAAGTGGTTCAGTGGCGAAAAGGCCCATCAACTCTACTTTCCAAAGTCAAGATCCTGTCTGGGCCAGCAAATCACTAGAAGTAACCATTTATTTAACACAGAATTACAAAAAGTGAGAGAAATACAGGGGGCTTGGTAAACTTTCCCTATATCCCACAATGATCAGTGGTTACACATATGTGTAGCAAAGAACAAAAAGCTATGACATCAACACATTGCCAGTAGCTAAGCCCCGGTGCCTATGCAAAAAAGACCTGAAAAGGCACAACAAAAAATAAAAATAAAGAAAATAAAAGCCAGGGCATACTTGAACACAACCTTACCAGTAAAGGTATTTGGTCACAACCAATTGTAAAAATCTTTGGCTGAATACTAAACTATGTGGACAAAGAGGCAACAAATAAGAAACAAGTCTTAAAAAATAAAAAACAGAGGAGGAAAAAAAATGAAAGAAACATCAGTGGCTACTCACTGCAAAAGAAATAGATTTCACAGATTCAGTCCAGGTAGGCTTTCAAACAACTAATGCAACAAAGACCTCCAGAAAGGGGAAAATCAGAATCCAGAGTTTTTACAATGTTATTTAAAATGTCCAGCATTAAATTAAAAATTATAAGACTTGTGAAGAAAGAATGACCCCCACTCAAGAAAACAAAATCAATAAGAACTATTTCTGAGAGCCCAGATTTAGACTTAGCAGACAGACTTCAAAGACACTACTGTAAATATTTTTATAGAATAAAAGGAAACCAAGTATAGAGAATTAAAGAACAAATGGTAAACATGACTTGACACATAAAGAATCCCAACAAAGAAATAGAAATTATTTTAAAAGAACCAAAGGGAATTCTTAGAGTTGAAAAGTGACATAGCTAAAATAAAAAGTTTACTAGAGCAACTCAATGCAGATTTAAGACCGCAACAGAAGGAAACAGTGAAATAAAAATAGATCAACAGTTGTGTGTTATATATGAAAGTCGTTAAGGGTAAACCTTAAGAATTCTCATAAATAATGATAAATCAATAGAAATTAACCAATCAGAGTAACAGAAAAGATTTTAAAAGTCAAAAGCACATCAGATGGGAGGGTATAGCTTAGTGGTAGAGTGCATGTTTAGCATGCACAAGGTCCTGGGTTTGATTCCTAGTACCTCTGTTAAAAAAATAAATAAATAAACCTAATTGCCTTCCCCACCAAAATAAATAAATAAATAAGTTTTTAAACTATTAAAAATGAAAAAAAAAAAAAGCGCTCCAGAAACCTAAGGGACAGATCAAGTATAAGAGCACACACTTACTGGGAAATCCAGAAAGAGAAAAGTATAGAAAAAATTTTTTGAAGAAATAGTAGCCTAAAACTTCCCAAATCTGATTAAAAAAACATTTCACTACAAATCTAATCAGTTCAATGACTCTCAAGTAGGATAAAATACAAAATCTACAGATGCATACATTATATTCAAACTGCTAAAAGTCAAGATCAATGAGAAAATCCTGAAAGCAGCCAACAACTCATCATAGGCATGGGAACTACAATGCAAACTGGTTACAGCTTCCTTAGAAACAATGAAGGCCAGAAGGAACTAGAATAACGTGCAGGAACAGTCAATCAATAATATTACATACAGCACCACTCTTCAAAAATGAATGTGAAATAAAGACATTTTCAGATAAACAGAGACTGGGTTCTTTGCTAGCAGATCTGCCTTACTATAAGTACTGAAGGAAGTCTTTTTTTTTTAGTGATGAAAGAAGTGATGAACACCAAATTCACAAGAAAAAAAAAAAATAGGGTACTAGAAACGGTAAGTAGGTGAACATTATATATGTATTTCTCACTTCTTTGTTAACTTTTTTAAAAAATGAAGACTTTTTTAAAAATAAAGTAACACTTTTTGGTTGGATTTATAATTCATCTAAATGCAATATATAAGACAACAGTAGCACAAAGATGGGGAAGAGAAAGCTTAGAGCAAAGTTTCTCTATTTTACTAGAATTAAGTTGGTATTATTCTGAAGTAGACTGTGATAAATCACTAAAAAGATAACTCTAAAAAAAGTATTAAAAATAAAAGTCAACACAAGTACCAGTCACGTCATATCAAATGGCAGAGTAGGAAGCTCTGGGGTGAAGCACTAGAGGTCAGTACCTCCATCATAGCAACCGCTGAACTAGAAAGAGTGACTGGAATTAAGTATTTCAGAATTCTGGAACCTAACAAGAAACTTACAACAACCTAAAGAGTGCTCTGATTAAGTGAGAGCCTGCTGATCTTTCATATGGGTGGCCTGAACAAACCAGCTGCCATGCCCATTCCTCAGTGCTATTGCAGCTGTGGGAAAAGTGGTCCACATTTCTGGAGTGGCTGGTGGTGCCAGGATGGGCAGTAGGGACCCTGTTTCCTTGTTTCATATAAATATTAGTATATATGTACATATAATATGTATATATTTTTACGTGTATAGTCTATTTCCAAATTTTAATCACAGACAGCTGCACCAAATTTACTTTCAGTATATTATTAACATTACTTAAAGTTAACTTGCAACATTCATTAATTGTAGATTTTTTTCAAGACTCAGTGTTTCTCCATGAGAAAAAGAGCTTTATGCTATTTGAATATACACATAAAACAGTGTCAAATCCATTTGATTTACAGTCTGCAGTGCTTTTTAAAAGTCTACTTTATGGATTGTCATACATACATTTTAAAACATCAACCTTTCTGTCCTCTTTATTGCTATTAATCTCATCTTTTCAAATAACATCTTGATCAGTCAATCCTTAAAGAACTGGGGGATAATTTTCAAAGTGCATAATGTTTCAGGCTTTGTCTTGTCCTTCAATTCATCTGAATAAATTCCCTATCATATGAGATCACTTCCAAGAAATTTTCATTGTCCAAATTCTTTGAATACACTAATCTATTATAGCTTAAAATACTACTTCCCAGGGGGAGTGGTAGAGCACAGGCTTAGCATGCACAAGATCCTGGGTTCAATCCACAGTACTTTCATTAAAAAACAAACAAACAAAAAACTAATAATAAATAAACCTACTGATCTCCCCACCCAAAAAAATAAAATTAAAAATTAAAAAATACTACTTCCCCTCTGAATCACCAAAAGCATATCTCATCAAATAATTCAAATCATTAAACTCTGATAGCACTTCTGGAAACTACTAGTATTTTATGAGGATGTGCCCTGAGACCATGTCACTCAGGTTCTAAACCTCCACTTCAGATGGGTAATGGCAAATTAAATTGTTTTCCTTTTTTGTATCTTCCAGATCAAAAGATTCCAAAAAATTCAAAGGATGAGTCTCCAGTTTTATTAAATTCTGGCAGTTTAACGTGGTTTTAGCACTCTAATGACAGACTGCCCAGGTTTGAATGCTGACTCTGTCATTTATTAGCTCTGCAACTTAGGCAAATTACTTAGCCTCTCTTTCTCTCAGTTTCCTTATCTGTAAAATGGAGACAATAATAGTACATATCCCACAAAGTTGGTGTGATGACTAAAATAAACAGAGTTAAAGCTCTCACAGAAATGAACTGGCACATACAAGATAATAAGTTCAAATTATCCTTGATATCACACAGTATTTTAATGGTTTTTCTGAAAATTTTATTAGTCTAAAGTTACTCTGCACTGCCCACTTTTTAAAATAATCTAGTTGGGTTTTGACATTATTTGGAGAGTTTTTCGCTCTGTTATTTCACTAGATGTGTTTCAAAGCAGGCAATCCAAATCACTACGTTCATCATTACCCTTCTTAGCCAAACTCTTGAAATATTTTTAAATAGAAGAAAAATTCAGGTTAATTCACACCAGAACCACAAATGAGATGTACAACTCTTTCCAAACTCAGTTCCTCCTCCAAGCATTGGTTATAGTTTCTTAGGCTTCAAGTATCTCCTGGCCTTAATTCCCACTAATCAATACTGCCTGATATTGTCAGTAATTCTATATAAAAATTGCTTTATCTCTCTAACTTTATTAAAGTGTATATTAAGAAAAGCAGGAAAAAATTGAACATTATCTGTTACTCAATATGGCGGCCTTAAATGCTGTAAAACTGATTCACTCTCAGCAAAAGGTTAGGAGTAAGTAAGACAAGAAAAAATTATTTGGCAAAACTAATAATTATTTACTAAATACTTTTATTTTAGAAGGAAATATCTGTGCCAGAAACTTTACATATATTATTTCATTTAATTCTGTCAAGCCTGGGAATAGGCTGCTTTTTTGTAGTTTATAAATAAAGAAACAAAGGTTTACTGAGTTTAACTTGCCCAAGGTCACAAATTTGAGCAAATGCAGAGTCAGGACTCACAGAAACAACAGGTTACTGTCTTGAGGCTAAAGCAGAGAAGATAGTTTCTGAGAGATTTATTGACTTATTTACAACTAGACTCTTACCTAGGGCAGTAAAAAAAAGTCTTAAGAACAGTTAAAACAGTAGAAAGATTTCTCACTTCAGTATAAAAAAAAATCTCTCCATCTATACAGATCTAAAATTCATGCTAGGTATGCACATAAATGAATGCTATATACACTGATTTTATAAGATTTATAGAAGAATCAAACAAATCAACAGCTTACCTTTGGTGCATGCACACAGCCTGTCTGTGCCCGAGCAGTAAATGACAGAAACAAATGTGTCCTGTTCCTCAGTGCCCTCCTTTTTGGGAGGTTCCACTTTGGCCAAAATTTCAAAGTTTGAAAGATCTAATATTTTTACATATCCTCCCTGAGTGGTTATTACCAGGTGTCCAAGAGTAGAAATATCAGATTTTTTTTCTCTCTCAATGCCATTCTTTGAGGTTAACTGCATTTCCTCAGCAGGTTCCTCACAGTCATCCTCTCGATTATCCAGTATATCTGGTGGAAGCAAAATGAGCGAGGTAATTGTGTCCTGGGGATCTTTGATATGTTGGATTTTTATTGGCTCCTCTTCTAAAGTCACTATCCGAGTGGCGTAATTCATTTTATAAAGTATTAAATATCCACCACTAACATTCCTCTGCTCAGGTTGAATTATCAAAGGAGTCTGTACATCTGCTGGTGATTCGTGTTGGATTATACTAATATTTGCACCATTCACTACAGCAAGATTTGATTCCAGTTCACCTTTCCGTCTATTACATAGTGCAGAGTTTAATTTATTTAAATTATTCAAGGCCTCTACTTGATTTATTGCACTCAAGGATTCAACAGGGCATGTCCGCAGTCCTACCAACAAATGAATTCCATCAGCACAAGGAGTTATTGAGTCTATACAAAGATTCTCCTCCTCTGCAAACTTTGGCAGCCTCAAACACTGAACCAAAGTCCCCGGCTTGGGAAACACAGAGTTCCACTTCTCAGAATCTGGAGAGGTAAGGTTGGCTGCTGCATCTGCAAATTGTTGAATGTAAGTCACAGGAGGATCCTGCAACAACAATTGCTCCTGACTATCCAGCTCCATTTCAATAATCTGTGGAACTGTAAAACCATCATCATGCAAACTTTTACTCATTATATTGTTCATCTGTGAAAAGATTTTTCCTGCTTTCTCATCAGACTCCTTGATGCTATAAAGAAGCAAAATGGGTAAAGTCCTCCTCACCAGAGGAGAATTCAATTCTGAATTAGTGCAGGATTCATTGTCAGTTGACCCTTGTTCTGATATACTTTCACCCTGAGTTCTGCTTAAACCATCCAGTGACCTGTGAGAATTACTACTAACGGGTGAGGTAGCAGGAGATTTATATGTTAATAAACCTCCAGCTAATAAACATGGAAAGGGAATGTTGTGTTGTTCCTGGTGCTTTTCTTTTGTCTTTTCACTCTTAGAGTTGGTTAAACAAGGATTTGCCCCAAGTTCTTCAAGATCCTTAACAGTATCTTCAAGCACATTTGCAACAATCTCCCACTGAAGTTTTTCTGGCTGCTGGAGAATGCTGAGTGCTGTTATATCAAGGCTTACTTCCATGGCTTCCTTCTGTGATGTATGCCCTTTGAAAAGGAATAATATTCATTAGAAATGGCCTTGTGAATATAAATCAAAATCTGTACCACAAAATTTTCATTAATTTTTGTTTTTTTACTCTTCTAGTCAGTGCATTATAAGTACATCAGTGGAAGACTTTAAGGTCATTTAAATAAAATTTAATCAAAATTTAAAATTAAATTTAAAATTTAAATCTGAGATGAATCTACTCAGAAAAATCATGGAGGTACTGAAGAGACTCAAAAATCATTTTCAATTCAGAATACATTCTCCTGACAATTTGAGAGAAAAATCCTTTAAAAAAAATAGAAGGGTTAAAAAATGAAGGCATTATTATTAAAATAATAATTTCTGTGTTTCAATTCTAAACCAAAAAAATAGTCATCATGCATGTGTCATTTATGTCCTTTGCAGAATATCCATGAAACATTACTGCCATCACAATTTATCTCCTCTGTCCCACCCCACCATGCTAATTATCAGTTGACTATTATAATACAAATTTAATTCTAATCTCAGCTCAGAATAAAAATAATATTTAGGAAGGAAAAGTTCACAAGATTTGTCATTTTAAGTGAAATATAAATGTCTTCTGTATTATCTGCTAATTTTTAGTTCATTTAAAGTCAACGATACTGCATGACCCCTTACTGACCTTTTGTCTATCATGTGCTCTGGAAGCTGTCCCCTTACAAATAGTATAAAGGTCATTTCTCAGTCTCAATGCCCCACAAATGCCATCTCTCGCTACACAAAACCCCAACTCAGATGTCAGTCAACCCCTAAACCAGGCATAATCTCCTGATACTGAACTGAAAGTTTCAATCAATCTGCTTTTTTTTTCTCAATAGCACAAACTATTAGGCAACAACTAATTATATTAGCAACAATAATGTAAAGTTCACTCTATGTAACTTGCAGAAAGACCACGAAAACTGGAATTGGCTTTACAATTTTAGATTGAGAAGAACAAAGAAGAGTAAGGAAATAAGTATAAAATAACTCAAGGTGACTGCATGAAAGTTTGAAAGTTACCCAAGTAAAGGAATGAGCAACAAAGAATCACGGAATATCAAACACCTGATATATAATAAAAGCTCTGTTCACCACTCCCCCACTTTTGTCAACCGTTTCAATTAACAATATCTTCAAAATGCTCCTAGATAGCTTTATCTGGTTTCTTCCCATTTCCTGACAGTGATCCCACTTCATATAATGATCACTATTATCGTCTAAAACTAAATCCATTTCCAGCTAAGCAGAAGAAAACTTTAGTTATAAACTTAACTTAATTGTACCAATAAAGCTGTTTGTTTACACTTACCCACTCATTTAACTATACTGACATGCAACCTTTATACTGGCATTTAATATTTATATTTACTTTATTTTACTAATTTAGGTATGAAGTTGAAAGTTGATAGTCAGATTTTTATAACATGTAATACACTAATAAATCTTCAGGATGATAACTATCCATTGGTCTAAACTAAAACTTAACAGATTGTTCTTTTAAAGTTATGGTAGGAAATAGCCAAGAAAAAGTTATTTTAGTCTATGCACACATTAAAACAAAATAAATTAGCCATAAATTACATATATTAACACATATTTAAGACAATCAAAGTAAATGTCATGTGAGATGAGATTATTCATTAAAAAGGAAAATATAACAGTGGCATTACTATTCTGCTTCTTCCCAACTAATTAATGTCTCAGATACAGCATATACTGTACATTCTCCTTAGAGGACTGACAAGGCACAATGACAACTGTCCAATACTGCAGTAAGGAAACCTGTTACCTTTGCTTGTCTTAGAATTTCTCAAATCTACTGGACCACAAAATAAATTTTTACAGAACAAACCTAAAAACATCCTACAGTATAGTATTCTTCAGATAATCATTTTGGTAAGTCCTTCTCTATTCTGCTTCCTTAGGTAGTGTCAATCCACAGCTCTGCCAGCCAAACTCCAGAGGTTTAATCTAGGCATATTTCTAAAACCATCAAATTTCAATTTGAATCCGTCTTCAATCTCCTGCCAAAGATTCTTCCCACTCTTCACAAGAAGTTATATATCCTTAATTCTGATATATGGACCAAACACCAAATTTTTCTCTCTGACATCACTTAAATACTTTGAAAAGTCATAACCTTCAAATGAAAAACAGACAAAAGTCTCTAGGTCTCCATGCACATTTCTGAAACTAAAAATATACTCTACAATTCTTCAGATTGTATCATTCAATTTGATGGGAAGCACTCACTTAGTAAATATAAGTTTTGAATAGCATCTACGATTTATTTTAGATACTTCAGGAAGAGAATACATCTCCCTTTAATATCACAAGCCTCCATAAATTCACCAACAGTCTCTCAACATAAAAGAATTAGCTTAGAAGATACATATTTTACTATTAATTAGTGAACTACTACTACTTAACAAATTCTCAAATGAGTCAATTACAAATTCTGAACTGGAAGGATTTTTTTCTCTTACCCTAGCCACCTTTTAATACTACTAAAATTTAGTTCAAACACTTTACTTTACAAAAGAAAAAGTGACGCCCAGAGAGTTAGAGTGACCTGACAAGACCCAAGAGTTATATTGTAAAAGAGTTCAAACTCTAATCAGGTCTCCAAATGACCAGTGACCAATGCATTATTCTTTATCAGATTTTTAAAAATTACAGTAGTAGTCCTTTTGTTCACAAAGGGGTAACAAAGTGGAAAAAGACCACACTTCATCAGACTAAATTTTTTAAGTGCAATTAGTTATTTTTCCTAGAGCTAATTATACATTTGTACATTATTCAGGGCATTTTCCTATATTTGTGTTGATTTTTTTCATTGTTAAGAATAACCTTAAGAGAGGGTTAATCCAAAACCAGTCCAGTATTATGTTTGGTGGCTTTAAAAAAGATTTTACAACAAGTTAGAATTGAGAGCAGTCACTATACTAATTTCTGACATATAACTTCGGTCAACGATATTATGCAAAATCAAGTCTCCTCTAAAGAGATTTAGTAAGTCATATACGTCCTTAGATCATGACATCTGACATTAGAGGACAGCCTCTAATTTAATAACGGTCACTTTTTAAAATACTGGCTACTTCCCAGGTACTATGCTTTATATATTTTCATCTTAATCAATCCTCGAAATTCTATTAACAGATGTTAATATCACTATTTCATATATTAGGAAGTGTAATCAGACTGTAATAGTGAGTTAGGATTTGAATTCTGACATAATAAAACTATTTTGAGATGCCTTGTCTATAATATAACTACATTAAAATATGAGGCACACTCTTTAGACTTAACATTTCGTAAGTTAATTATCAAAGCAGCATTTACTTGATTCTTTAATGTCCATGACTCTATACCTTAAAATTTACTCTCTATTCACCTGTTTTCTTCTGGGAATAAGAAATAATTAGTAATTATTAATTTAAATGTTACTTTCATTTAACAACCCATTACACAAATAAGCTGAGCACATTTGGAAGAGTTTAATCTCAATTCCCTGTCCTTTGTGACAAAGATTTAATAAAATTCATCTTAATTTCTTTGGCTCAAATAGGCGCTATTTAAATTTTAAATATGGAACTCTATATACATACTACTAATTCAAGATTTCTGATATACAATATTTGAATTTTCTGTGTGTATCTGTGAAAATTTAGAGTTTGCACTAATACAGAATTAACTGATATTTAGCATTATCCAGAAACAGTACAAATGCAAAGATGTAAAAAACAGAATAACATTTTTTTACATACCTGTCACAGAATCTGATCTGGAATGCTCTTCACTGTCTGAATCCTCCAGTAAATCATCACTTAAAAGACAAAATAAAAATTAATTTCCATTTCAAAAAAGGTATATATAAGATGAGACAATAAAGAAAAGGTACAATGTTACAACTACTGTTTTGCATCTCAAACATAAGCATCATAGACAACTACTATAACTAGCTTATTTACTTGATCCTTCAGAGTTGTAAAAATTGTGATTAAATTTCCAAACAGATTTTTTTTAAAAACTAGCTTAAATGATATAAGTGGACTGAGACCCTAACTGATTAAAAATGCTAAAAATGAATCACTTTAAATCAACAAATAAATGTTTGCCTGAAATAGTTTGGAAATCTCTAAAAATTTATAATAGAATTTGTAAGAATTTGAAGACTGAATAGGTATGACTAGGGATAGTTTGGGTAAAAAAAGCGAAAAAAAAGCAGCAGCTAATAAAATCAAGCACAAGTTTCCAGTAGTAAAAATCACAACTATTCTGTTCCTGAATTAAGGAAAGTCACCCTAAAACCAAATAGAATAGCTATATAAATGTGTATGTATGTGTAAGTTCTCACACAAATATGCATTTAATTTTTGTTTTGGGTTTGGGTTTTTTTGTTTGTTTGTTTGTTTTGTTTTTGCTTGTTTGGGAAGTGCTGTTAAGAACTCCTTGACAAGCAGGAAAACTACAACTCCTAAATTAGGAGTCAAGATAACAAGACAATATATAGCCCTTCTGCTCTTCACTCATGTGCCCAAGAAACTGCCAGGTTCTCCCTCTGCATCCAGCTTTATCCCTCACTCTCCATTGTTAGCAGACAAGAAAAAAGATGTAATTATAGATCATTCTAGCACAATATTAGGCCGTGTCTGTACTAACAACCAGCATATCTACTACAGTTCTGAAATTATGATACTTAACTACGGAAATTAAAAGATGCATTTCGCAGGAAGGAAAAGTAATTTTCCCTTTCTGAGACAATGTATTTTACTTTCATCTGAAATACCTAGGCATTTATGCTATTTTATATGAAATGTAAGCTGGTAATTCCCCTAAATAATGCTTAAGGTAATGTTTGAAATTGAGGTGGAGAGATACTTGCTTACATATTTCGGACAAAATTTCTGTGTTTTAGTTTTTTTCAAGTGGCAATAATTGACCATAAATCAATTTTGAGCTATAATTCTAAAAATAACAAAAAGAATGTGAAAAAGATGAGCTGCTAATTAGCCTCAAGCTATTCAAATACTAACTGGCTAGTTTCAGAAAAATAATAAAGAAACCTGGAAAAATAAACCCTAAGAAGAAATATTAATGATTGGGAATTATCCAGAATGAAGTCCAAACCAAGAAGACACAATTGGTTTCAAGAGTTTTTGAGGGGGGAGGGTATATAGCTCAGTGGTAGAATGTGTGCTCAGCATGCACTAGGTCCTGGGTTCAATGCCCTGTCCCTTCATTAAAAAAAGTAAAAATAAATAAAACAAATTACCTTCCCCCCCAATGAAAAAAAAATTTTTAAGGAGTTTTTGCATTAAGAAAAATAGTCGAACATTACCCAGCTATACTGAGATAAAAGATAAAATCTTATAATAGTATATTTTAAAGTAGGAATTCAGGTATCTTGAAGGTACAAAGAATGTTACCAGATAATCATTTTAATTAGCAAAAAAAAGCTTTATTCTGAGTCTTCAAGTCTTTTAAAAAAGATTATTTTGTGACAGAAAAATGCTTCTATTACTACACGATAAAATCATATGAGTAAAAAAACTGAAATGTACACTTAAAGAATGAATCTTATGATGTGTATCTTGTACCACAGAGTAAGAGGCAGTTTTAGCTCATTATAGCCACAACTAACCAGCAGGAATCCTGCTATCTCCTGGGGAGAGGAACAGCCAAGAAAGGGCTTGAAGCTCCACCTCTTCAGCTTTCTCCTACCATCCCAACACAAAGTAATCATTCTGCATGACTCATTTCACACTTTGTTGGGAGAAAAGGGTCCTTCTACCATACAAAGAGTTTAAGTCTCTTAAAAAAGCAGGTAGAGGGAATTACAGCTCAACTCCAGCACACTAACTCAGATAATACCTGTCCACCAGAAATACTGGATATGCATTTACCAAAAATGAACATTTTACCAAGGTGTGTGTGTGTACAATCTTAAAACTACATCTCAATTCAATTTTTAATCCTCAAATTACAAACTTCCAAGCCAAAGCCATTGTTCAGGATATACCAATTTCAATATCTCCATTAATAATTTTCCACTAATTTCTAAAAAAAATCAGAACTCAAGCATGCTTACTTTCCAGCCCTACTGGCAAATGTAGTCAAACTCAAGACAATGATGGGCCAATTGCTTTCCCATCAAGCTCTCAGAGGGATTTATAATAACTGAGAACAACCATGAAGCTTTAAATCAGTCTGTCCCAGAGCTCAGACCACATGCATTACTGATGCATAATTTCGACATACTATTACCAAGAGGGACTAGACAGAGGTAAACTTCCCATTTGATATGTTGTAATTTTCCATTAATAAAGCTTTATATTACTTCTTAATGAAAGTGCATGCCACCAAAAAGACTGTGAAGTACAATGATAAATCACTGACTGTGGTGTAACACCAATCACACATAGTAACACAAGAAGCCCCTGCAAGTGAAATGATAGATCTCAGTATACCAGGACATCTGATCACATTTACACAGACTCCATTTCACTCTGCTACCTTCAGAATCTTAAAAGGTGGTAGCTTCTAATGCTTAAGACAAACTGTGTGGTTTATGGAACGCTTTATTATGTCTACGTGGGAATACTACAAATATTGCTCTATAATTCTACCCCAGTTCAGAGCTACAACTGCAGAGCTTCTTGGGAGACAAGTAGGTGAGACGGGATTATATTTTGACTCTCCTGCCCTGCATAGATCAAATACAGCCATAGAGATATGAATCTGTCAGAAAAGCTGAATGGAACAGAATCCAGAAGAGCAACTTTACCAAAATCTTTCTTTAGCAATAATTATTGTGCCTCAACTCAATGCTGACTATTGATATGTTTACTGTTTTAAATTATTAGGTCATCTTCAAGATGACCTAGCTATAGGTTGCTTTACTATTCATTACCACTTCTGTATTTTAAGGTGCTAATGAAAAAAGGAAAAATGAACCAAATGATTCAACTACTCTATGAAAAGATTTAGTAGAAGGTGAAATTGTAAGTCTAATCCAAGGATTTCACTTCATTATTTATATTTCATTTGTCAATGGGGTTTCCAATTGACACAGATTTAGAAAATAAAGTATGTTTTATAGACTATGGTGTTTCTGAATGAAATTTTTTTTCCATAATCATATACTTTCAGATTTCTAACTAAACATTTAGTCTCTAATCTCTTGACCTAGTAATTTTTTGTTTCTTTAATTAGAATTAAGAGAACATACAATTTAGGAAAAGAAAACACTTCCCTTCTATAAATACTATTACAACAAATTTACATACCTGTCTCCTTCCAATTTTGGTATATCTGAGCAACTAGAGGAGTCTTCCAGCCATGTAAAAGTTGGTCTCCTTGATTCAACTGCTGAGCTTGGTTCTCCCGATAGAATAAGCTGTTGTACAATTGCTGGATCATATGCATTAATTTCAAACTTTAAGTGCACCTAAACAAATAAATGAGAAACCTAAATTAACAACTGATTTTTTTCTGAACTACTAACCTGTCACTTCAAAATTAAAACATACCTTCATAAGTTTGGAAACATCCCATATACAGATCTTTCCTCGTTTGGTTGCAGCAGCAAGAAAGTGAGGGCAGCTCCCCGACCCAAAGCAAGATATTCTGTCAGTTCCGTCTGTGCAAGGAAACTGTGCAGGACTTGTTGCAAGAGTGACTGACAATGGCACATTCTGTGTGTGTTCACCTTTCACAAATGGGCAGTTTGGGGAATGTCTCTCATGTTCAGACCTTCACAAAAAATTAAGGTAGGGAAAGTTTACTGAACAACAAAGCTGTTAAGTTTATACACTAAAAGAGAAACTATATGATATCTTTTCCTTTTTAAAAAAAAACAATCAGTTGAACTTAAAGTATTCTTTAATTAAAAAGACTCATAAACCGAATCATTCAGTTTTACTGAGATCACTCTAACATGTTAAGCACTCACTTTAATAGCACTGTTCAGTTTAAGTGATTACAAATAAAGCCAGTCTCAGATTAAAGTGAGAAATAAGTGCTATTGTATAAAGATAAAATTGTTTAAACTCCTGATAGTTCTTCATATTGGCTTCCCACAGCTCTATATAAATAACTACTTTGTTTCCGTTTAAAATTTTTTATGTTAGGTACATTTCATTTCATTTTATCATAGCCTTCTAGTTTCCAGTCAGAGCCCAGTTCCATTCTTTGGCTCTTCTCCCACATACAGGTCTTGGGTAGTCAAAGACAGAGATCTTATATGCCAAGTGATGTGACAGATCATAGTCAGCACTACCTCACTCTCTTAGGACAAAGGCAAAAACATAGATGGTAAAAAGCAAGAATATTAATATACACAGATCAGAAAAATAAGATTCAAAAGCACATTTATAGAACTTGGCCTATTATACTCAGAAAAATCAAGACTCACCAAGGTTCATCAGTAGGTTCCCAACAAACAAGACATACACTACAAGTAAAACACATGGCTCTATCATCTCCAGATGAGGCAGGCTGCAAATTTATAGACAGAAAAGGTTCATCAATATTAAAATAGATTCTTAATAAAAACTCCTAAATAAGTCCACAATTTTAGGTAAAATTCCATACTGAGAAAAAGAAAATTAGCCTATCCCAACAGACTCCAACAATATACTGAATCCCCAAATACTTTAAATTTGATGTTTTATTTGAAAAGTTGTGTTTCATCAGCAAATAACCACTAAATCAAATATGGAGGCACACACATACTCAATCTCTGATCTAGCATCTTTTAATATTACTAAAATATTTTAAATAGAATGAAGTATATGAAAGGAAATAGTCTAACAGGTTTATTATTAAAAACTGAATTCCATACTATTAATAAGAAAGGACAAATAAAAAGGACAAGCAAACAACTGAACATAATTCATGTAACATTCTTTAAGTAAGACATATTGGACAAAAATTCCAAAACCTGAACTGAAATATACCTCTGAAAACTAGTATTTTTGAGTACTTACTCTACTTAGCACTTGCTATGTCTACAGGTGTAAATATATTATATATTTTAGAAGTTAAGAATAATCAGCCCCTGTATTAACAGGTGGCAGAATCTAGAAAACCTATGATTTGATCTCTTTGCAAAGATGAAATACAATGGGTAATAGCTCAATGGAAAAAATGTCAAGGCATCACTTCACAGAGACTGTTTTAGGAAATTACACCAAATAAGAAGAAAGAAGGTAAGTTATTAGGAAAAATGGTCCTTTTTCAATCCTTAACTTGGGAAAATAATAATACCTAGTCTCCAAACAAATCTATCTTTAACTGGAAATCAGACAAACTTGGAATAAAATCTTCAAATACATATGGTTTTCTGATTTAATCTTAAGATACTTCAAGAACTAATAATTCTTAAGATTCTTTATAATACTAACTTCAATGTATTCAAAATTTAATTGAATTCTAAAATTAAATAAGCATGCTTTATGTAAACTCACATGTAAGTATTAGACTTCTTAGCTTCTTTAGCAATGGCAAAACTGTGGTGAGCCAGTCTAGACTACTCTGTTGAGTTTCCTTTACCTGGTTTTTTTATGCCTATCTAAACTCATTTTTCTTAACTTCCCTCTACTTTAACTCAGTGAAGCTTTCTATAATATCCCATTCTCATGCCTTTTTGTCACATTCATCTTTACCCTGTACACACTCCTCTTTTCATACATAAAACTGTGACTATTTTCCCTGAGTAATTATTTCTCTTTCTACATAATTTCTTTATCAGTTCTTCAATACATGTGTATTCAGGTTACACTATACTATCTGCAATGCTGCTTCCATAGTCATCTAGCATATGGGTAATTTGCATCCCAATAAAATTAAACTTTCAAGAGTAACTGTAATGCATTGCTTTTATTGCATTACCCTAATACTTACTACTCTGTTATGAATGCATAAGTCAAGACTGAAAATAAACACACATCTAGAGAGCACAACTCTCAAAATAAAACAAAACACACATTACATGTATACACACAAGCACATAGCCAAGTTGCATAAAATAATATACATTTCCAAAAAAGTATTAAGATGTTGACAATTTCACTAAAGGCTACAAAGTCATACTGAAAAAAAATTGACAGTCTTTTTTACCTGATGATAAAATCCAGCTTGAGCCATGGGATCTGGCTGTGCCCATCTATAGCCTACATGAGGCCATGAGGTAAATGTCTCCCTTCTGTTAGCTTCACTATACATCAATGATCTAAAAGTAAATATACTATATGTAACTGAAGTTAAGCATCAAATTACAGTGACACTCCTAACTAGCACTGAAGAGAAAAATTTATTGGATTATCATCAAAAACTGGGACTGTCTAACGACAAGGTTAAATCTGTATTTTAAACTAAAAATTCTAAGTTTTAGGAATGTCCCCTGAACAAGAGTTGGGGAAAAGAAATGTCTGATAAGATGGCTACAACTGATAAACAATTCCAGGGGTAGATTAAATTAACCAATGTTGCAAAATTACCAGAGAGCAGAAAATCTGGAAATGTAGAGGCAGAGAAACTTACATTTTCATAATGTGACAAGTTTTACATAAATGGATAAAACCACAACCAAAGGAACAGTGGTTTTATCTCAGCCATACTGAGAAAATATATTCTAGTTTTTTTTCTGTTTTTTTTTTTTAAGTAGAAAGCAGTTTTCTGTTCCTTCTCTAGAGAAATCCTTTCCCAAGAAACTTATACACTCCAGGAAATTATCAGGAAAAAAAAGGAAATCTTCCCGTATATTTTCTTTAAAATACATTAGCTAGCTGAGAGTGAACCTGTAACAAACTAGAGTACTTTTTTAAAGAAGCCCACCAAAATTAGAAAGTCCAAACAGCTTCAAGTAAGAAAGGACTGATAAACAAAGCTTCCCCTTCCTTACACAAAGTGCAACTGATTTAAAAAAGGAGAGAGAAAGAGGTAAAAGTCATCACAAAAAGACTAGAAAAATATTTTTCTTTAAGTTCTTCCCTTAAATTAGAACATGATTTCCTATAATATTGCTAGTGAGCTTTTAGGTATAACTCATAGTTGTGTTCTGACTTCAAAACAAAACAAAAATGTTGGATTAGAAAAACCTTATCATCTACAGGCTACAGATGTCTTCAGGATCTGTGCCAGTTTCAGAACAGAAAACCTGACCACTTAGTTACATTACCAAACAAAAGAGCAATAGCATCCAGTAGACCCTAACTCAAACCTCCAACAAACCTGAGTTCATCAAGGTCCTCATAAGGTTCCTAGATTCAATTTTTAATGAAATAAACACCACAGGCTACATCAAAATTAACATTTTGAGGGTGGAAGGTATAGCTTAAGTGGTAGAATGCATGTTTAGCATGCATGAGGTCATGGGTTCAATCCCCAGTACCTCCTCCAAAAGTAAATAAACCTAATTACCTCTGCCCCTAAAAATAAATAAATAAAAAATTTTAATTAACATTTTAACACCTACAGAAACATTAAAAATCCTATCTAATGAATGAATTTCCATCACAGCTTGCACTGATTTCTTCAGAAACTCTCCTACTGATTGCAAAGAAAACAGCTCTGAAATTATAATCTCAAGATGGGCACGGCTCACGGACAAGAAACGTTTATTATAAGTTACAATTCGCATCCAATGAAAATGTGAAAATGTAAAATGCTACATGGGAAGGCAAATGTGAACTTATCAAAACAGAACTTCAGCACTTTTAATAAAAATTTGGTAAGTATTATTTCAAGTAAAATCATTTAAGTTTTTAAATGAATGTATTACTGACTTTTTAGTTAGTTTTATACAAAGCAGAACCTCGATAAATCGCTACTGAAGAAAATGATGGTTGAGGTATGATTTTCGTAACACACTGTTTAAATCCAGAGCAGGCAGCATAAAAATATTAATTCAAAATTGCTCTAATTGTTTAATGCTTTTCATTTTTTTAAGTAGGAAATATTATATGGCTCTTATGTTCAGATTCTGACACAGTCTTAATTTACCAAAATTTATGCTGAAGATCAAAAAATTTCATCAAGGCAAAATAATATTTTTTTTTAATTGAAGTATAGTCAGTTTACAATGTTGTGTCAGTTTCCAAGGCAAAATAATTCTTATACTGAATAATCATAGTACTTGTAAGTTGACTGTGATACTTACTAAGCAGGAACAAAGGCGGAATTTTTAAATCAAGTTTTATAATTCCTTTAAATACTTTCCAGGCACCAAAAGAAACTGTTTAACAATAGCAATTCAAGAAGTATTTACTTCACTTTGGTATTCTGATAGAAATAAGAATCTGAGTGGTTTTTCAAAACTATTCTGAATTTTTTTTAAATCACAACCAAATTTTACAGTTATTCTTTGTTAATCCAAAATACTAATCAGTTCAATCTCACTGTTGCATCAGTTTATAAGTAAGGTCATACCTGTCCACAGAACGGCCTGGCCCCACCCCAAGTTCTGGACGTGCACTAGGTAAAAGGTAAGACAATCTGTCCATCACTGAGGACGCCACAGGTAAGGCAGCAACATTTTGATTTATTTTCTTAAGTTCATTCACAATAGCACTGGCAATGGACTTCAAAACATGATGAGGAAGATGAAATGTAACTGTGGCCCACTGAAAGAAAATGGGAGTGTAAGCAAAGGAAAACATACTCAACATTTTTCACCAAAACCGTAACTTAAACATTGTAAGAAAAAGAATTATTTACAGTTTCAAGTTGGTTTACTTCATTAATTTATCATTTTTTCATTAATTTATCATTTAAAGCAGAAATCTGCAATAATGTAGAAAATGAAACCTCAACTAATCATCCTGAAAAGAAAGTTTAGAACCGGATGGTAGCACGTCTTTTTACATATCTTATCCACAATTAAGGATCACTAAAATTATCTGTCACTTTTCATATTCCTCCAGCTCATAACACAATGTTAAGCATAAACTAGGCACTCAAATATCCCAATTCATAAAAATATAGTTGTATAATTCATCACTACTGGGTTGCATGAGGATTTACTTTGGATTAGCAGTTTCCTATGTATTTGTTGTTGTCACCATGATATCTAGCAAAAATATCTAAAAGCATAGATCTTGTAGTCACACAGACTTGGATTCCAAGCCCAGCTTCACCATTAACCATGTGATCCTGGTCAGATTAACTTCAGTTTCCTGCTTCTATATTCACATAATGTTCTTATGAAAATTCAAGTAAGGCCTGGTATAGTGCCCGAGAGAGTAAGCATTCAATAAAAGTTAATCACAATTATTCAGTATTAAAATAATTACTTAAAAAGTCAGGCTGCAAAAAAAAATGCTAATTATTATTCTCCAAGAGAAATAAGTCTATAGAGTAATTTCATCTTTGTATCCTGTCCCTGCTAGCCTATGAATGGTTTCCATTCTTCCTAATACACTCCAGGAAGCCTACTAAATTACTACTTATCTATATTAATGGAAATACTTGTGGCCAGAAACATGACTTCAATTACATGAGACAGAGACAGAGACAGACTGACCTTACTTTGTTCCTAGATCTAACCTGTTCATAGATGCAGAGACTCTTGGTTGAAAGGAAGGCTAAATCCTCCTGAAAAAGGATCCTACAATTCCTCAACTATACACTATAAATCACACTCCAAACCTTCCTCAAAGGCACCTGTGGACATTCACTATAGTCACTGTGCAGGGAAATAGAAAATATTGTGATATCTCAGGCATTACAAGATAATAGCATTGAACTGAACTAAAACATCACTGTGGTCCACTAGTTAAAGTGGGGACTTGTGATGGTGAAACAATTAATGGAATTTTGGCCCAAAGTTGTCACAGTGAACTCTGTGGATCTCCAGATCTATCTTGTAGTTATTTCTCAAGTTTCCAAATGTACAACTAGAAGAGAAACAGAATAGGCAATGTAGGAAAAATTCCTATGCTGTTTCTCTAATCCTCTCTGAGGACTATTAAAGTAAGAAAGGCCAAGTGGAAGCCCCTAGAAGTTTTATTTTCTACAAAGCTACTAAATGAAAGCAATACCAGATCCTAAGGAAATTTCTGAAATCAATGTCACTATACTAGACCTGAAAGATACTGTGATAATCAAACTATCTCACCTCCATTTAACTGGCCTATTTGGCCCATGCAAAACATAAATGGGTCTAGGAGAATGACTGTGCACTGTAAAATCAGGTGATGATTTCAACTGCAGCTGCTTTTCCAGATGAAGTATTTTTACTGAAGCAAATCAACAAATCCCTTAATATTTGGGAGGCAGTTACAATTCTGTCAAATACTATTTTCTATACTAATTTTTAGGACCATCCAAAAGCAGACTGCTTTTATCTGGAAAAAACAATAAATCTGCTCAGTCCTACCCAAGGACTGTATCTGATGCTTTTTACCGTAACACGGTCTATAGAAATTCTGATCAACCTAATACTCTGCAGATCATCACCTTGGTATACTATGTAGGCAACATCATACTAACTAGTTCAGATAAGGGGGAAGTAGCAAGAAACTTAAACGCATTAGTAAGAAACATGCAAGCCAGAGAAAATAATCCCGAGAAAAACTCAGGGTCCTGCAACCTCTGCGAAATTTCTGGAGGCCCAGTAGTCTGGGCACATCAAGATATTTCCTCCAAGGTAAAAGACAAGTTGCTACAACTTGTAAAAGCAAACAATGAAAAAGAGGCACAATGCTTGGTGGGATTAAGTAGATTTTGGACCTGGTGTCCAGCATACTTGAGTATGCTGCTCTAACTCAATTATCAAATAATACATAAGGCACAGAACAACAAGCTCTGCAGCACAACCAGACTGAACGACAATACGCTCTCCCACTTGTACTTGATGAGCATACTCAGTGACACTGTAAGTATCTGCCATAAGTAAAGATGCTGTAACTATAACTGTTCTTCTTTTGAGTGACAACACCTGGCTTCTCAGTAGTCCCTGACAGAAATAACTTATCCATGAGATAAATGTCTACATAATCAGAACTGTCCACCACAAACTACGTGTTATCTAACACACCAAATCATAATATTGGGCATGAGGGTTATCCTTCATCAAGTGACTTTTAAGAGATCAGTCTTGAGAAAATCCAAAAGGCAATTCAATTTTGAACCATCTGAATAGCAAGTTAGCTCAGATTTCCACTCTTACAATATCTACTCTTACAATGTCTCTTT
Source organism: Vicugna pacos (assembly GCF_048564905.1). Taxonomy (NCBI): domain Eukaryota; kingdom Metazoa; phylum Chordata; class Mammalia; order Artiodactyla; family Camelidae; genus Vicugna; species Vicugna pacos. The sequence goes on from NC_133001.1 coordinate 38,780,564, forward strand.
TCTCATTCTACATTGTTGGCTTCACAGGGAATTTATGATGAGATAACTGAGGAAGAAAACCTTTGGCTCTCACATACAGATGGTTCTGCACACTATGTTGATACCATGCCAAAGTTGATGGCTATAGCATCACAGTCCCGTCAGGACAGTGGTGAAGGTGAATCTTCTCAGTGGGCAGGACTTCAACCAGTACATCTGGCTGTTCTCTTTGGATTGAGAGCTGGCCAGAAGTAAAGGTCTTCACTGATTAATGGCCAGTAGCTAATGTTTTGGCTGAATGGTCAGGCATTTGGAAGATTGTTAACAAGGAAGTCAAGGGTAGAAGTCTATGGACAGACCTATCAAAATAAACACAGAGTGTAAAAATATTTGTGAAATACGTGAATGCTTATCAAAAGGCATCCATTCCAGGGGGCAATGGGTATAGCTCAGTGATAGAGTGCATGCTTAGCATGCACAAGGTCCTGGGTTCAATACCCAGTACTTCCATTTAAAAAAAAAAAAAAACTTCCATCCCAGAGGAAATGGACAACATGGACAACTTATACACATTATATGAATGTCACTCACCCTTGCTCCATAGCCACTGCAGTCCTTACTCAATGAACCTGTCCTCAAAATGCCACGGCCAGAGATAGAGAGTATGTATAGGCCCAACATGAACTTCCTTTCACTAAGACTAAGCAGGCTAACAACAGGTTAATCTGCCAATGGCAGGTACCAAAGGTGAGCCATCAATATGACACCATTTTCCAGAAGAAGAAGCCAGCTTTCTGATTGCAGGTTGATTATATTGGATTCCTTCAGTCATGGATTGGGTGGCAATTTGTTTTCACTGTAATAGATAACGTACTTCAGAGGTACATTTATCTGTTCCGCCCACAATGTTTCTGCCATAATATTACAATACCTGTGGACTAATAGAATGGCTTATGTACCAACAAGGTATTCCACACAACTATGCTTTTTGCTTCTGACCAAGAAAGCACTTCAGGGAAAAAAAAGGGTGGAAGCAACAATGGGCTCTTGTCCATGAAACTGACTGTTCTTACTGTGGTATCATACTGAAGGAGCTGAGCTGACAAAAAAGATTCATTTTCAGTACTAATTGGGAGAGATGCCTGAAAGGTGGGAGTTCTACCTTACAGGATTTTATATATATATGCTTTGAATCAACAAAAAGTACGTGATACAGTTTCTCCTAGCAAGGTCACTATTATACTTAGTAATCCATTCACAGGTATTTTTTCTCCTAAGCTTTAGGCTCTAGAGGTCTTACATCAAGGAAGGAATGTTCCACCAAGGGTACAACAACGATTCCATTGAATTAGGTGTTGATACTACTACTCAGCAATTTGGGTTTCCTCTTGTCACTGACTCACCAAGCAAAGGTGGTTATTCTATTGGCTGGTATGATTTAAAATGACAAACACATGGGGGAATCAGACTGATGCTAAATAACAGAAGCAAGGAGAACTTAATTACAATCCAGGAGAATCTCTAGGGTGCCTCTAAGTCCTTCCACGTCCAGTAGTAAGAGTGAAAGGACAATTACAACAACTTAACACAGCACCACAGAGGATGTGGATCCTACAGAGTAAAGACTTGGGTCACTCCATCACATAAAGACACTTGATTAGTTACAGTGCTGGCTGAGGACAAAGGAAATATAGAATAGGTAGAGAGAATAGGGAGGCACTAAATATCAAGTATATCCTCTTGACCAGAACTAAGGGATATACAGCTACACAGAGTTTCTTTCTTTATTATATAAATGATAGATGGATATAGATTTAGATACATACACAGAGACAGACTTATTATTTTACGTAAGAATTTTTGTTTCTAGTTAATTTAGTCTTTAGGTAGCACAGTTCTGTTACTAAACATCTGAGACTATAATTAAATGTTAGGAGTAGTTAATATCACCTAGGCTTAAATAAAGTATCTGTTGGAACTTAGAGTCTGTCTGTTCTTGGGATGGGGAGAGAGAATCTTCATTTTGTAAAAAGGAATGGTGCCTCTTGTTAAGCAAAAACATAATACTTTTGCTGTACGAAAGTTCAAACACATATAGACAGTATATATGGAGATGCTGAGTAGCCGAAGGAGTAGACTGTGACAGTTACTAAACCACTGTCTCTCAGGTCCAAACCTACCCTTTATTTCTGTTCCCTGTCATGCTGGGGTTGGGATTCTGTAAACCAGTTTGCCAACCAGTTTCCAGACTGTTAAGTTCTGACAAAAAGAACACAGGATGAAAACTGGAATGCACGATGAGAGGAGAAAGACTTACTCCTTTATTACTTGTCAATGCTGTTAACATTGTTTTAGCAAAGGACCTGGTGGTAGCAGTTGATTCTTCCTGTCTTCAGAGATTTTTTTGTTTTTGTTTTTGTTTTAGCATTCCTAGAACCAGTCTTAAAAGCTCCCTCAGAGGCATTAACATCAGCAAAGCAGCACCTCTCTTCAGAGATCTGAGTCTCAGTTCCACAAGTTTCAATCTCCAAGCTCCTCAGGTACCTATGGGCAACAGCTCCTCAGAAGTCTGAGTCCCAGACCGACAGGGCATATTCTGTAAGTTTCTAAGTATCTAAGTTCTGAAAATCCTAACCTCTTGTTCCTTCAGACCTAGGTAAGGGTGCTTCCCATAATTATCATCTGTGTATTACCTCAGGGTTTTCTTTTCACTTTTCCAGTTCTTACACACATGTTAAATCAATTCCTTACAATATTCTCTCTGTTGTAATGCATAGTATGGCTTCTGTTTTACTAAATAAAATGTCCCATCAATGGAATAAAATCATGGTAAATCTATAAAATAAACTTCAATATAAATATTAGGAAGAATACAGATAATCTATGAGGATTGATATGAAAAGATACTCAAGATACATTCTTGAATGAAAAAAAAAAAGTATATGGTATAGCCTGAATGTTTGTGTCCCCCACCCCAAAATTCATCTTTGAAATCCTAACCCCAAAAGGGGATAGTATTAGTAGGTAGGGCCTTTGGAAGATACTTAAGTCATTAAGGTGGAGCCTGCTTTACAAAAGGCTCCAGAGGGATCCCTGGCCTTTTCCACCACGTAAAAAGCACAGCAAGAAGGTGCCAGCTATGACCCAAGAAGAAGGACTTACCAAAAGAATACCACTCAGTCAGTGGTATTCTGTTATAGCAACCCAAGCAGACTAAGACATTAATATCACAGTACATAGCATAATTTCAACTGTAGAAGAACTGAGAAGAGGACATTTATAAACATAGAAGTTATTCTTAGAAAAACAGCTTTTACTTTCTACCTTATACCCTTTGGCATAAAAATTTTATATGTACTACATTTATAACTTAGAAAAGATCTTAAAAGAAAAAACGCAGAATTAATGAAATATACCTGAGGATTTAATTCAAAGTACCATCTCCCATAGACATCCTAGTCATCAGTGTGGGGAGGACAGAGAAGGGTGAAAGTATAGAGGTGTTCTCTCTTATTATAACCTCAAACAAGGTAATTTTTTTACCTTCTTACCTTAGCAACTTTGTGGTTTGCTGCAGTCTCATGAGATGTATTTTTCAAACCATCTTTGAGCTGTGTGATGAACAAATCATAACCCTCGGTGCTAGAAATATCTACCTTTTCTAAACATGCTGATAAGAGCTGTTGTGCCTAAATAAAAGATGATCACAAAAAATTAAACACAACAGAAAATGTTAAATTCAGATCCTTATACAAATATTTTCATTCTGACAGGTACTATACTAAAGCTTGCCTACTTTTTGTAAAACAAACTTAATTAATCTAGATGACTAGATGACTTTAGTGTTATGACACTAAACATGAAATCTAAGTATATATATGTTGGATTTTTGGGGTTTTTTTACAAAAAGCCTTCCAAAGAAGGAATGAAATCATTTATACTGTACTTAAAATTCACACATGAATACTTTTCATGTACTAAAAAATGGGAAATATAATATACAGATTTTATTAACTAATCATATCAATCCACCAAATGCAAAACAATTAATAATCAACAACTTGGTATGAAGACAGAAATAATTATCTCACTTTATTAGGAAGTATAGCATTATAATCTTTAATATTCTGAGATGATTTAAAATCTTGATAAATCTGAAAACTGTACTTTCAAATCACATGATATGACCATCAACACATACCAAAGGATTTAAGTTAGGATAGACTTAAAAATTAAGTAATGCATATGTAACACAAGAAAATACACATGGCTGAAGTTTTAAACTAAAATTGTTAAGAAACATGATACACAGCAAAGATTACTGGTTGTCCATAAATATTTATTCCTTTTTTTTTAATATTAAAGAAGAAAGAACCACCTCAGCTTAATGTGGCCTTGTGAGTAAACTCTGGCTAATGGGGTGAATATGAAAAGGATATATGTGAGATAGTTTATAAAAGAGAACAAGAAAAATGAGGGGGCTAGGGGAAAGGGAGGAAGGGGATGAGGGAGGGAGGTGAAGGGAAAGGACAGGAAGCAGAGCGGGAAATGCCAGTGTGCTTCCCTGGCCTTTTGCCCTCCCCTTCTTTCCCTAAGACTGGGAAATAATGAAACTTGAAGCAGCTGTCTTGGACTCATGAGATGGAAGCTAAGTGTTTAGGTAAGTAAGCTGTCCCTACACTTAGCCCTGCATTGTTACTGGAAAGAAACTATCTTGTTTAAGCCATTGTATTTTAGGGTCTCTGTTACAGTGGTTTATCCTGTACAGTTCACGCATACCATTTTAACAAGTATCAATTAATTATGCAGAGAAAAGACAAGTATTTCAAGAAAGTTGTGATCAATAAGTCAATTCTTTGTTTTTTATAGGGGTACATATATAATATCTTCAAAAGACATCCTAATTTCATTTAACAGCTAATAGGTCTGAGACATTAAGTAGAAAAGCATATTGATACCGATTTCAACTTACCTCGGTAACAGGTAATTCAAGCTGAACCACATCATCCTGCTTTGAAACTGGAGTTTGCAGAGCAGTGTCTAACAACAAGATTCCATTAAGGTCCTTCCTACACCCTACTGCATAATCATCCACAAATATAACTTTATCCACGGCAGAAATATACTGACATTTCACCTGTCCACCTGGTTTAGCTGTTAAAAGAACAAAAATTCAATACTTAAGATTTTAAAACCAATAGTCCATTTAAAATAATGTTTATATAGCAACTAAATATAATATATAATCTTCGACTGGAAAAATGCTCTAAAGGACATTATTAGAACTGGTTAAATCAGAGTATGTACTGTAGATTACCATAACAATATGAAATTAACAGAACTTGAAAACTAAATTGCTGTTATAAAAGAGATTATGATTGTTTTTAGAAATAAACACAGAAGTAGTGAAGGGTAAAGGGGCATGATATATTAAACCTACTCACGATAGAGCAAAAGTAATATGTATGTATACGTGGGGAAACGATTAGCAAATGTGGTAAAATATTTACAAATAAAGTAAGTGTAACTGGGTAAAGGTTATAGGGAAGTTCTTTGCACTACACTGTTTTAAAATAAAGTGGAAAAAATTTTTCAATATTCAATACTATACAACTTTGGAAATCAACTATATTTCAATTAAATAAATAAATAAATAAATAGGATATTCTATATTTTATTTATGTCTTTTTTTTTTTGCAAAAATCATTAAGCATAAAGTCAGTGTGGATAGTTTCAAGGTAATTACCTCAAAAATTTATTTAGGGCTTTTTGTATCTGAGATAAAACTATGGAAAATGTTTATAACCTAAGTTAAGAGAAAGAGAACTAGTAAAATCTCTAGTTAAACACCACTTAAAAAACACAGTCAACTATGAAGATCAATGTTCCCTGAAGTTTCTGTTGAATCGATATAAGAAGAGTATTTTTTAATGGAAAACCAGTGAATACACTAACTATAAAATTTCTCAGGATAAGTTAGTGTAGAATTTCAAGAAGTCTTATAAAACGTAGTAAAAGATAGAAGCCTTAAATATAATACCAAAAAATAGTTTGGAAAAGGTAACATCAATTTTTACATTTAAATTCATAAGGAGATTTATAAGGAGACTAATGTTAAGTGTTCTGCCACGAATATAGTGTCTCTGTAAAAAGACTTCAAAGAATGAGCAACTGTGAAATTCTATTGCACTAGAGAAGATACTTCTCTGTGGGCAAGCAATCCTGCTGCCAGTACAGCTTATTCTAAACTCCAATCTCAACTCTAAAGAACACTCCTGATATTAGTACTGTTATTACCTAATGATACAAAAGTAGAAAGGAAGAGAAACTCACCGATCTCTAGGACAACTATAAAACATGTTATAATCAATAAACACTGGGGGTGGCTTTCTTAACCCAGATAATTATAGTTCTCTCAAGCTCTTGGAGGCATTACAAAATTGATTAAGAATTAATTCATTATCTACATAAAACAAAGAATAATTCGTGGAATTTCTATAGTTCATTCTCAGATCTGAAGGTTTGAAATATATGTTAGCATATAGGAAAATACAATAAAATCAGAGTATTTACCTAGCACTTCTGATCTCTAGGTAAAACCACAACAAACCATACAAATTACAGGAACTCAGAGTAAAATTGTGTAAGAAATTGTAAAGATAGTTTCAAAATTCATTAACTATAATTTTTTTAAATAGACTATTCTTTTTTAACAGCAGTTTCAGGTTCACAGCAAAACTGAGCAGAAGGCACAGAGATTTCCCATATGTGCTCTGCCCCTACAAGTAACTACGAAAAATTTTAAAACTACGAATTCTGTTTTATTATTTTAGGGGCATGTAATTGGGTAATGAACTATAAAAATCATTATTTTGTTAAAACTTCCCCAGAGAGGTATAAAATGTGAGACTCTACACCAGGGTTTTCAACTGGGTTTCCATGCAACCTTAGAATTCCATATATGTAGTCACTAGAGATTCCTCAATAGATCATGATTGAAAAAAAGTCAACACTGTTTTTTAACTTCTTACACTATGCTCTACTAGCACTCAAAGTAATGCACAGTGACCAAGCAGCCCTACTGGCAATTTCTTCAGAGGTCTTTCAGGCCCATAGAGCAGCGTGTTAACAGGCCCACGTTTACTCAGATGAGTCCATTCACGGTTTTTACAGAAGACCGTTCTTAACTGGTGACTGCTGTACTGCACAGAGGGAAGACAGTAAACTGATTATCAGCCATATCACCCCAAAGGCTCTTTGAGTTTATATGACCTCATCTTAACTAATTACATCTGCAAAGACCCTATTTCTAAGTAAGGTCATATTCTGAGGTTCCATGTGGACATGAATTTTGAGAGAGGATTATGCAACCCACTACAGGCTCTTTCTCTGTATCTTCTGCTCAGCCTGAGAACTTCATTTTGAGAGAAAGTACTTTTATTAATGTAGTCTAATAGTATGCTCAAGATTCAATTTACACCTGCCCCTAAACAAGTCCTAGATTTCTGTGAAGAAGCAATATCCTGCATTGAATAAAGAATATTTTTGTGGAACTTTTCATCTTCTTACATGTCTGAGCAACTCTTTTCTTACTTAACAAGAAATTAGACCAATGACAGAAATTCTCTAATTTGGGTTAAAAATTGAATCCACGTGTGCTTTAAGTTTGACCCAGAATTGACTACCTGTACAGCAAAAAAAGAAAAAAAAAAAAAGGAAAGAAAGAAAAAAAGCACAGGTTTCACAATAAGAGGTAAATTCAACATTTATTTTTAGTCCTAAGAATAACAATTTTAAGCACATAATGGTTCATAAAAGAGATGAAGAAACCAAGAAACCTATGTTCGAGCCAGGTTGTCACTCAGTAAGAAAACATCTTTTCAAAGTCTTGTATGAAATTGTATCTTAAGTTATACTTTTATCCATACTGCTTTGTCTATGGTTTTAGTAGCATTACTATGCAACACTGTCAAAAAATTCTAATGTTGTAAATAATATTAATAAATAACTTATAACCTATATTTAAATTAAATCTCCCAAGACTACCTTTAAAAATTTTTCATACTATTTTGACATAAACCAGTTATTTAACAGAAATTTATTTTGTTTTCCTTATGAGTTTAAAATGTCTGAAAATAAACTTCTCAAAGACAGATAAGCTCTGCTTAACTGTTAAGTTTTCAAGAAAAGTTTCAAAAAAACCATTTTTGGTTTTTAAATAGAGGGGGAAAACTCTTATACATACCCTATAACCACCAATTTTTATCACCCTATTGCACCTTATTTAAGAATTTTGTACAGAAGATACTTGTAAAATGACTTTTAAACCTACATGGATATGGTTTAAAAATAAATTCAAGCAAAAAATTTAATAGAAGAAAAACTCAAACTTCCTCCATCTATACCAGTGATCAACAAACTTCTTATGTAAAGGTCAGATAGTAAATACCACCAGTGCCTCGCAAGACACGTACGTGGTCTTTCTCACAATTACTCAACCCTGCCACTGTAGTGCAAAAGCAGCATGTAAATAAATGGGTGTGGATGTGTTCCAGTAGCATTTTATTTATAAAATCAGGAGACAGCCTGAAGGCTACAGAGGTGGCAGGCCATAGTTTACAGACCCTGGATTGACACTAATGACTTACATTATTAGTACAGATTTTCTTTTGGGGCAGGGGAAACCATAAAAATAGTAGGTTAACAATTCACAGCCAGACACAATAAGCTGCTGAAAACTAACAAAGAAAAATCCTGAAAGCAACGAGAGGATACGTTACATACAGACAAGTAATAATTACAACGAAAGCACATTTATCATTAAAAACCATGGGGTTCTTTAGGAACTGGACCACTTTTAAAGTACTCAAAAAAGAAATTCTATATTCAACAAAAATATCCGTCAGGAATGAAGGTGAAATGAAGACATTCTCAGATGAACAGAAATTTTGCCAGCAAACCTGCTTGAAAAGAACCACAAAAAGTTCATCAAAGAGAAGGGAAATTATTTCAGAAGTAAACCTACGATTATCAAGAATGAGGGAAGAGTAACAGAAATGGTAAATATCTGGGTAAATATAAATGATCATTCTTCACCCCAGTTTTAACTATTAGACAACTGAAAGCAAAAATTACAATGTCTGATGGTCTTCAACATCACATAGATGTAATAAATAAGTCCAGTATAATTTAAGAGACAGAAGGGTATGATAGGGTGGTAATGTTTCTACATTTCACTTAAAGTGGTAAAATACTGATTCTAAATACACTGAGGAAAGTATATATACTGCAAGCCCTCAAATAATTACAAAAATATATACAATTAGTCAAAAGCAATATATAAGTGTAAAAAAAATCAAACCAAAAATAGGAGAAAAAAAGAGGAAACAAATAAAACATGGAAAACTAAATCAAAATATTAACAATTACATTAAATATAAATGGCCTAAGTATGCCAATGAAAAGACAAATTGAATTTAAACACACAATCCAACTCTATGATGTCTACAAGAAACTTACTATTCTGAAAGGGTAAAACTAGGGGAGGCAAGGTATAGCTCAAGTTGTAGAGCACCTGCTTAGCATGCACAAGGTCCTGGGTTCGATCCCCAGTACTTCCATTAAATAAACAAACAATCAAACCTAGTTACCTTCCCCACCTGAAGAAAAATAAAAGGGTAAAAATAAAAGTAAAAGGATAGAAAAAGGATGTATCATGCCAATGTTAATCAAAGAAAGATGGAATGGCTATATTTAGATCAAGTAGGCATGCATGGGGCTTTACATGATAAAAGGATCAATTCACGAAGAAGAAAAGGCAATTCTAAATACATATACACCTAACCAATTAAAGGGAGACTTTTGAAGGACTGTTTAAGATATATATGTATGTTTATATACCTAACAGAACTTCAAAATACATTCAGCAAAAATTAAAAGAACTGAAAGGAGAAACAGGCACCCAAAATTACAGTTAGAAACTTCAACTTTCAGTAATTGATAGAACTAGTAGATAGAAAACTAGCAAAAATATAGAGAAACTGAACAACACCATCAACCAATGACATTTTTAAAATATTCCATCTATCAACAGTAGAATGCACGTTCATTTCAGGTGCACATCAAGCATTCATTAATACAGATCATATCTTGGGTCAAAAAGAGAAATGAAATTAAAAGTATGTTCTCTGACCATAATGTATTTAAGGAGAAATCAATAACAGAAATATAACGGGAAACATTTAAATACTTAGAAATTAAAAAACATACTTCTCAATAACCCTTAGGCCAATGCATAAGTCTCAAGTAACTCAGAAAATATTTCTAAAAGAATGAAAATGAAAGTATGATATCAAAGTATGTCACATGAAGTTAAAACAGTGATTAGAGTAAAACTTATAGAAACTGAATGCTTATATTAGGGTGGGGAAGAAGATTTCAAATCAATAACCTAAGCTTCCTATTAAGAAAACTAGAAAAAGAGCAAAACAAGCAAAAGGAAAGAAATAATAAAGATAATAACAGAAGTTAATGCAAGAGAAAATAGAAAAACAATAGAGAAAATCAATACAAGTAAAAAAGAGTTCTTGGAAAAGATCAATGGAATTGATAAAGCTCTAGCAAAGACTGGCACAGAAGAAAAAAGACACAAATTACCACAATACCAGGAATGAAAGAGGAGCCAGAGCGATCCTGCAGACATCAAAAGATAAATAGAAGAATACTATGAACAACTCTGTGCATATAAATTTGACAACTCAGGTTGTCAAAATAAATAAATTTGACACTACAGATGTCAGAAAAGTAACTGGGTAGTTACAGATAAATACAGATAAATCTACACACATAAATTTGAAAATACAGATGAAATTCCTTACAAACCACAAACTACCAAATTATTAAAAATGAAATAGATAATCTGAAATAAGGAAAGTGAATTCATAGTTTAAAACTCTTCAAAGATATCTCCAGACTTAACTGATTTCAATGGAGCATTCTATCAAACATTTAAGTAAGAAGTAATACCAACTCTACACAATCTCATTCAGGAAACAGAAAAAGAGGGAACACTTCCAAACACATTTTATGACGCCAGAATTAACCTGATACCAAACCTAGAAAAAAATACAGAAAAAAAAAGAAACTACATACCATTATCCCTCACACAGATTGAGGCAAAAATTCTCAACAAAATAAAAGCAAATGGAATTCATTTGACACATATGAAAATAATAATACACTAGGACCAAATATGATTATTCCAGGAATGCAAACCAGGTTCAGTATTCATCAGTAGAAGCCAGCAGAATAATTGCTTAAACAAACAAACAAACAAAAAAACACACAATCAAGTCAGTAGATACATTTGGCAAAATACATCTTTTCATGATTTAAAAAAAAGTCCTCGGCAGATTAAAAGGGAATTTCCTCAACCTGATAAACGACGGCTACAAAAAGTCTACCACTATCAACATACTTAACAGTAAAAGACTGAACACTTCCTCACTAAGATCAGGAATAGGACAAAAATATTACACCCTCACCACTCCTATCCAATACCATACTGGAAGATTGAGCCACTGCAGTTAAGAAATGAGGAATCAGACAGATTAGAAAGCATGAAATGGGGGGGTGGGAAGGGATAGACTGGGAGTTCGAAATTTGTAGATACTGACAGGCATATGTAGAATAGATAAACAAGATTATACTGTATAGCACAGGGAAATATATACAAGACCTTGTGGTAGCTCACAGTGAAAAAAAATGTGACAATGAATATATGTATGTTTGTGTATAACTGAAAAATTGTGCTCTACACTGGAATTTGACACATTGTAAATGACTATAACAATAAAAAATGTTTTAAAAAAAAAGCAAGAAATGAAACTGTCCCTATTCACAGGCAACATGATTACCTATATAGAAAATCCCAAAGAATCTAAAAAACAAAAAACTCCTAGAGCTAACAAAAGAGTTTAACAAGTTAGCACTGAACAAATACACAAATATCAATCAACTGTATTTCTATATGCTAGCAATGATCAATATGAAACAAAAATTTAACCCAAAACTTAAGTTTACAAGAGCTCTAAAAACATAAAATATTAAGATACAGATATCTAACAAAAGGTATACACAATATGTATGTTGAAAAGTACAAATGACCAGTGAAAGAAATCAAAGACTACCTAAATAAAATCATGGTCATGGACTGGAAGAATCAACATAGCAAAGATGTCAAAAGTCCCCAAATTGCTATTTAGATTTAATTTAATTTCAATCAAAATTCCTCCAAGATTTTTGAGATATAGATAAAATGAGTCCAAAGTAATTTGAAAAGGCAAAGGAAATGGAATAGCCAAAACAATTTTGATACAGTTGGGCAAATCACATTACATGACTTTTAAGACCTGCTATAAAGCTTACAGTACCACAAGAAAGTATGCTACTAGAAAATGGACAGACATTAGATCTACGGAACAGAACAAAATCCAGAGTTAGATCTGCATAAACATGACAACTTGATTTTTTTAAGCTGTAATAAATTACCCATTACCTAAAACTTACTATTTTAACCATTTTTAAGTGTACAGTTCAGTGGCATTAAGTACATTCACACTGTTGGAAAACAATCCTCACCATCCATCCACAGAACTCTCGTCTTGCAAAACTGGAAGTCCATAATCATTGACACCAAGTCCCCACCTCCACCCCCATAGAACCTGGCAACCACTATTCTATTTTCTTCTGTCTGTATGAAATTGACTAAGTACCTCATGTAAGTGGCATCATACAGTATTCGTCCTTTTCTGTTTTATTTCACTGAGCATGTCTTCAAGGTTCATTCACATTGTAGCATGTGTTAGAATTTCCTCCCTTTTTAACATTAATATTTCATTGTATATATATATACATACACACCGTATTTTGTTTATCCATTCATCCATTGATGGAAACTTGAGTGGCTTCTACTTTTTGTCCAGCTGAGAATAATGCTGCTGTGAACACTGTGTATTTCTTCAAGATCCTGTTTTCAATTCCTTATACCCATTACTCAAATGTGGAATTGCAAGTTCATATGGTAATTTTTAATTATTTGAGGGACCACCATAATGTTTTACAATTCAAATTCTATAAAAAATACATTAAACAACAGAAACAGGCAAAAAGAACTTGTTATATACCAAAATGTTAAAACTGCCCATTTCTAGGTAATGAAATCATTAAGTGACTACTCTTTCCTTTAGTCTATCTGGTGTCCTATAATAAGCTAAGTCACTTTTAAAATGGAAATTTTCAAAGGAAGGAAATTGTGTTTTTTTAATTAGTTATCAATTCTAATACCCACATCAAGAAACAGCCACCTTTTAATAGTGCACTATCTACAACATGTATTCCTACAAAACTTGAAAAAACATCATTAGAAATACATTATTTTGGCAAACTGACACAACAAGCTGTAAAAGTCCATATTCACTGAGATGGCATCAGACTTCAATGATTGAAACAGTCTACCATAACATCCAAATATACAACCACCATTCAAAGTCAGTAAAGAGGGTGCAAAATTAATGTCAGGTTCTTACAAAGCCTTTAAAATATAATTAAAGTTAGCAAAAAATAATTTTACAAAAGTTGTTAGTATACTATATAATTCAAGGACTAACTGAGTATTTACATAAAAACAGAATTTGGTGCAAAGCAAATGAAGTTTGGGAAAGTTCTGTGGCTAGTCCATGAAGAAAAAAGTAACAAACGGATAAAATGTAATGCAGGGATAGTATTATTCCAGGCAGGAGAACCACCCCCTACCTAAGCATGGAAGAGACTCTCTGAAAGATACAGAATTATTGGAATTAAGATTTTCAAGTTCCAATTCTCTCTATTCACTTTATCTAAAACTGCCACCAGACCACTTATTTTACCATAATCTTAAGTATCTGACATCAACTGGAGAAGTTTTCAGGACATAATAACCACTGAAAATTTTCTATGGATGGGACTCAATCTTTAAGGACTTACATCCTGCAAGAAATTGTGGGATATTTTTCATATATATAATATTCAATTTTTCACAGTTGTATCTCTCAGTCACTCTGGGATACATAGATTATATTCTTCCTTCAGAATCTGACCTGGCTAACCCAGTGGGAGCGTATACCTCAGTGATAGAGCACGTGCTTAAGCATGCACAAGGTCCCAGGTTCAATCCCCAGAGTCTCCATTAAATAAATGAATAAATAAACCTTACCCCTCAAAAATTTTTTTAAACTTAAAAGAAAAATAAAAAAGAACTCGACCTGGCTATAATTAAAATGTGGGGACTAAAATCCCTATCTGATATTGCACAAGAGAACCCTTAAAACATCTATAAATAAATTCTTGTTGCTACACAAAGTTGCCCATCTGAGAAGCAACTCAGCTACAAATCAATACAATTCTACTATCTGAAACATGTGCCCTTGTGACTTTCTATTTGGAGGTCATATTTGAAACTGCTATTCCCTGTTTAATATAGAAGATGGCACATACCTCCAGACTAGCAGTCACAGATTTCTCAAGATTCCTCACATAGCCTACATTTTAAGTCAGTGCAAGTCAAATTCCATCCAAATATGATGAAAATCCATCCAGCTGTTTTTGCATACTACAGTAAGACAGGCCAACAGAAACTTGCCCTTGACATCTGCCTTGCTGCTGTCTCATATCACTAGGATCTTTACTCAAGTGCCATCTGAGCAAGACTCCCTCAGCACACCACACAGCACAAACCTGTCCACCACTGTCTGTCTCATACCGGTTTGATTTCTGATGGCATTTATCACCACCTGGTAAAGTACGTGCAGGTGTGCATGTGTGTAATATACCTCTTTCCACTAAACCACGAACTCTAGGAAAGTAAGGACTTATGTTAACTACTATATCACCAGTGCTTGACACACAGTAAATGTTTTGAATAAATGAGTCATTTTCTATAGCTTTGAAGAACTTTTTAATGTGTTAAAACTAAGCTTATAATGTGGTAAAGTGCAACATTCTCACACTTAGCTTTTTTCATAATACAACAGGAAAACAATTTTAGGCATGAAACAGTTGATTTGGTACAGATAACCTCAGCCATCTCTGACCTCTATAGCTACCTTTTTCCCCTTCTGTCCTCCTGTCCCCAAATTGAGGTCACTGTCTTTGCTGCAGTGGCATTTCGACAAAAAAGTATCAGAGTACTGAATTGGTTCAAAAAAATCAAACCTCAAAAAAAAAAAAAACTCAAAAAAAAAATCAAGCAAAACTGAGTTACATCAGAAAAGAACAAAACATAAAGCAACAGAAATATGGCCTGTGATACAGTCCTGCTGCTTACCAGTATATTTCATTATATATACACTAAATACAACTTAAAATACAATGAGGTAGGTTTTACTGACAAACTAACTTGGGAGGTTTTCTTACCAAAAAAAAAGTAAGGTTAAATAGAATACTATTCAATTCAAATAAAATCTGTCTCTCATTTATTCCAGGCATATCAAATAAACTTGCTCATTTAAGATCCTAGGTGAAGTTTGAACCGCTCATCCTGGCTGCACATTAGAATCACCTGCCATGCCTTAAAAACAAAAAATAAAAAATAATTTAAGTATGCCTGGGCTCCACTCCTGGCCACTTAAATCAGAATACTGGGACACAAGCAGAGTATTTTTTAAAAGCTCTCCTGATGATTCTAATGAGCAACCAAGACTGAGAAGCACTGCTTTGTGCCATCTGCCCAGTCTTACTTGTCTCTCCTATTTCATAAAGTAGAGTACAGAAATAAATCATAAAAGATTTAAATTCCTGGTGCTCACAATAAATCTCAAAGAACACATTCCTATCTGCCCCACTCTAACATCTCTATCATTTTCTCTAAAAAGTAAGCATAATATTCATCTCCTATAAAATACATCTCTGATTTAACATACAAACTAGACAAGTGTTTCTTTGGAGCACTGCCCTTGTCACAAACTATTTCATACTTATATAGCAATTAACTTATTCTTTTTGTCATTTGTACCTCCACTGTCTCCTCTCTATACCCAAGGAGTTTGGCTTAACTTTTCTGTATCCCTCACATTTGAAGTATAATTTACAAAGAATTTCTCCATTCATTATCATATCACATGATGAAGTAGTCTAGGCAAGAATTACTAGCCCACTTTAGAGATGATAACTCAGAGAAGTGCCTTGCTAAGGACATTTTGCATGAGACTATGAGCAGAACAATGCACATATCAGACAGGAACCTCCCACCCTCCTCCCCATTATTTTTACATACTACATTACAGAAATCTATTATTGTTTACATTCTATCTATAGTTATAGTTAACATTCCTAAGGACAGATTTCCAAATGTTCAACAACCTAACTACGTTTTAAATTTCCACTTAAACAACAAGGATACAATACACACACATTTACCTCTGCTCCCTCCCACACTCTCACTGGAAAAACAGGAAAGAAATACTAAAGAGGGCATTAAACAAACCCACAAAGACAAAAAGAGCAAGTGAGGAAATGACAACAACAAAATTTCCAAAGTTGGGGGGCAAATGGAAGAGTGTTAACTAACTTATTTCCCCCCATCAAAATCTCAAGGCTATGCCAGCAGAGAGGAAAGCCCAAAATAAGTGTGTAGTAGTATTTTTCAAATTACACAGATAATAAGTCTAAAATGAAAATTACTTAAAAGTGGTTTTTTGCAATATTCTCTCAATTAACTGACACTAAAAACAGATCTATCATAACAGGACCCAACATTTTTTGCCTTATACTGGGAGTTCTCATACTTGAAAACATGGGAGCCATGGCCCAAGAGGACCAAGTCCAAGATCCTCAGGCTGTCTCATGACTCTCTTCATCATCTTTGCACTTAATACAAATCACTTATAACAAATATTACCTGCTTCACGCTCTACTCTTGCTCATGCTGTTCCCTCAACCTGGCTAATTCCTTTTTTTTCAAGTCTCACCTGAAGCGTCACCTCTTCTAGAAAGCTTTACAAATTTAGGGGGAGTGTATTTAAAATTCATCTTATTATCCCCATATGGCAGACAAACACTTGTTGAACTGAACTGTGTAATTTAAAACACCAGTACAAAAAGTAACATTTATGTAGTGCTTATGGTGGGTCAAGTCATGTCTGTATGTATCAGTTTATTTAATCCTTCCAATAACCAAAGGAGTTAGGTGCTAATTACGAAATGCAGAGGTAGGTTAAGCATCTTGCCTAAGGACACAACTAATAAGCGGTGAATCATAGACTGGAACTCAGTCTGGCTCCAGAGCCAATATCTTTAACCACTAGACCAGACTTTCTCTATAGATACCAATGCTTTCCAATCTGTACTCCCCAATCTTCAAGCTTCAATCTTGAATTTCAAATGTCTTCTAAAAATCTCTACTTGGATGTCCTTCAAGAACGTCAAAATTTACACAACTGAAATCACTATGTCCCTCTTGCTCCTCAGCATTCTCCAACAAAAGCTACTCACCACGCCTTCTTGTGCCGTTTATTCCGGTTACTAAACACCAGTCACCCAGTTACCCAAGGTAGAAACCTAAGTATGAGTAATTTTCACCCTGTCAATCCCTCTCATCCCCACATTCACCGAATTATTTTATTCCTACCTCTCAAGCTAAGTTACATGCAGATCTCACAACTTCTCACACTTGGGCATCAGCTTGAACCAATTTTGTCACAACCTACAATGGCACCCTACCACTGACATCAAGTCCAAACTTCTTTAGCAAAACATATTACGACTTTGTCCTTGTCTATCTCTCAGCTTCAACCAACTCCTCTTCCCCGCAAAACTTCCTGAATTCACCATGTTTTTAAAGACCAATGTTTCTGCACAAGCTAGTACCTTGGCTTAAGATGATCATCCCATAACATTCCCTCCCACTATCTCATCTTCCCAAACCAATCATAAAGGCAACATCCTCTGAGAAGCCTTCTCTATTTTCCTCAGGTTGAAGAAACTCTCTCCTCTATACTCACACAGCATTCTGCATATCTGTATTATAGTACTTACACTAAAATGGTTTACCTAAAAACATCTCCAAGCATTCACTCAAATATCAAAATGTTGCCTTATTTTGTGCCCCCATGCCTAGCACATGCTCAATAAATGCATGAATGAATGTCAGTCAACCAGCTCTTCACATCATCTTGCTCTTTTAAAAATTTCAAGTCCAAAATCAAATAACTTACATAGTTTTTATCTCTCCTGTAATACAAAAGTATTGCTCTTACGTCTATTAGATTTCACCACATTCCCACCCATACATGTGGAGAACTGAAAGAAAAAAATACTGCAATTTCAACAGAGTATCTGTAGTAAAAATATCTACTGCACTCTACAAATTTTGCTACCACAAGAACACTTATAGAGCATATACTATATACCAGGCACTATTCTATATGCTTAACATATATTAATTCATTTTAATTCTCAGAATCACTTTAAGAGGTAGATAATATTATCATCCTCATTTTATAGATGAACTTCAAGATCAAGCAGAACCAAGACTTATGCTGTTGTGTTCTAGAGGCTGGTATCTTATACTGCCTCTCATTAGTAACAAAGACTAGAATAAACTCTCTGCTAGAGCAAAACCATCTTTGAGTATTGAATAGTTGGGAAAACGTGGGAGGTAAATGCAAAAATTTGGATAAATATAGAAGATCTTGAAAATATAGCAAAATATTTTTAAGAATCTTAATTCACTCTAATTAATTACAGAAAAATGTTTTGCCAATAAAACAGCAAATCTCTGACATAAGATACATCATCATGTAGCATTACTAAAGTCAGTCAACTGAAACAAGAGCCAAAGTACATAGTCACAGCCCATGGTCAAAGATATTTGCTGAATTAAGTTTTTATAAAGAACTCAAAAAAAAAAAAAAGAACATAAATACAAAACAGAAACAGACTCATAGACATAGAATACAAACCTGTGGTTGCCAAGGGGGAAGGGGGTGGGAAGGGATAGACTGGGAGTTCAAAATTTGTAGATACTGACAGGCATATGTAGAATAGATAAACAAGATTATACTATATAGCACAGGGAAATATATACAAGATCTTGTGGTAGCTCACAGCAAAAAAGAATGTGACAATGAATATACGTTCATGTATAACAGAAAAATTGTGCTCTACACTGGAAATTGACACAACATTGTAAACTAACTATTAACTCAATTTAAAAAAAGTTAAAAAGAAAAAAAAACACTAAGTCAGTAAACACTTTGTAGAGTAATAGTGAGGCACATGGCAACACTAAGCACCCATGAGGCTTAAGAGAATCAGCATTCGCTCTTTATCTACTTACACATAAGCCTAGCAGTGTTAGGCACTTTAAAAATGTTTACCTCTTAAATCTTCACAACCATCCCATTAAATATTAATCAAAACTTACAAATGAGGAAGCCGGAATTGAGTAAGTTTAGGTAGTAAGTGAGCTAAATTCAAAATTCAGGACTATCTAAAACATAAAGCCCATTCACTCTCCACATGTCCTCAAAAAAGCTTACTAAAAAAAAAAAAAGTATATATATATGTGTATATATATATATATATATGTAAAATGCACTATACATTTAGGGGAGAAGGGGCTCCATTTCAGAAAGCAAGAGAAAACACCACCACCAGTAATTAAATAAATATGAAAATACTGAACAAATTAACAATACCTTACTCTTACATCAAAGCAAAAACTAGATAGATTCTGCAGGATGGTGAAAAGTGGTAAATAGAAATTCCTAAGAAGTCCAAATTTGGGGTTAAGTTCAAAAGATTTAACAGAGAAAATCACAAAGATTTAAGGGGAAAAAAAGGAGATTTACAAGTAAATTAAAGAAACATTTTTAACAGTAAACACCATTCTAAGCACTTTACACATATTGATACTTAATCCTCACAATTAATACAATCATCACCCCCATTTTGCAAATGAGGAAACTGGAACAGAAATGCTAAATAATTTAGTCAAAGTTACACAGTTCGGGGGTGGGGGGGGCGGACAGAAACCAGGATCACAACTTAAAACCTTTCTCCTAACTGTTACACTAAATTAACAAATAAGTTAAAGAGAGGAATACATCTAATAATATAAATAATACAGTCAAGTGGTGTATGTAGAGCTATTTTGATTTTTCAAATCCAAGTCCACAAATAAGCATGTGGAAATTGTTCAATATCATGTCATTAGGGAATTGCAAATTAAAACAATAAGATACCACTACACACCTATGAGAATGGCAACAATTCAAAACACTAACAACATCGAATGCTGATGAGGCTGTGAAGCAACAGAAACTCTCATTCATTGCTGCTGGGAATGCAAAATGGCATAGCCACTTTAAAGGGAGTTTGGCAGTTTCTTACAAAACTAAACAGACTCCTGCCATATGAACCAGCAGTGACATTCCTTAGTATTTACCCATATAAACTAAAAACTTACGTCCACACAAACACCTAGACACAGCTATTTATAGCAGCTTTATTCATAACCTGTCACAACCCGGAAGTAACCAAAATATCCTCTAGTAAGTGAACGGATAAATAAACTGTGGTACATCCAGACAATGGAATATTATTCAGTGCTAGAAGAAATAAGCTATCAAGCCATGCAAAGATATGAAGGAAACTTAAATGCATACTATTAAGTGAAAGAAGTCAAACTGAAAAGCTTACACACTATATGATTCCGACTATATGACATTCTAGGAAAGGCAAAACTACAGAGATAGTATAAAGATCAATGGTTGCCAGGAAATAGAGGGGAAGGAGAAAATATACAGAACAAGAGGATTTCAATGAAATTATATTACACAATACATCATATACAGTCAGAACCCATAGAATAAGGGTGAATCATAACATAAACTACAGACTTAGGGTGATAATGATGTGTTTATTGACTGTAACAAACATATCACTGTAGTGTCAGGTGTTGATGGGGGGATCAGAAAAATGGTAATATGAGAACTCTATACTTTCTGCTCAATTTTATTTATCTTTTTTATTGAAGTATAGTCAGTTACAATGTGTCAATTTCTGGTGTACAGCATAATGTCCCAGTCATGCATATATATACATATATTCATTTTCATATACTTTTTCAAAGGTTATTACAAGATACTGAATATAGTTCCCTATGCTACACAGAGGAAATTTGTTTTTTATCTATTTTTATATATAGTGGTTAACATCTGCCTAATTTTACTATGAACCTAAAACTGCCCTAAAAAATAGTCTATTTAAGGAAAAAAAAGCCAAAAAATGAGCAGTTAATATGTAAGGAAGCATCCATATAACACACTCATTAGTATACATACACCAAATCAAAAATATTTATTAATATTTCATACTAGGCATCCTGCGGAGGGGATATAAACAAGTAGACAAGGCTCCTTCCCACAAGGAGTTTGAAATAGTTAAACAGATACCACATATTCACAAAAAACTAAATAAAACAATATAGAAATAGTTCAACACAGAAAACATACCACCAACAGCTAACTTGCCAAATAACTAAAATACACATTAATAGGACAATATGTACTTAGCGGTTCAGTGTATCACTTCAGACTAAAAGAATAAGGAAGTTAAGATATGCTCTAAGTCTTGAAAAAATGGATAAGATTTGTCTAATCTGGAGGGAACTGGTGAATTCTAAGAAAGAGTAAAACTACTGGAATTAGGAAAGGAAATTAAATGAACCAGTTTCACAAAACAAAACAGTGAGACAAAACTAGAAAGACTCGTACAGGCCAGATCATGGAGGTCACTGAAGGTCAAGCCAAAGAAATTAGCACAGAGACTTAGAAATCTTAACTCTTAAACACTAACAGAGAGCAAATACTTGCCTAACCTAAGTATATACTGATGACTCTTAAACTAATGAAAGAGTATTTATAAACATTTTATGTCAGATACAATCTGACAATATGTTCTAATTGACAGTTAAAAATTCACCGTCTTTGCCACCCAATTGAATACATATACATACAAGTCCTGCTCCCATTTTTCCAATTTCCAATCTACACTAATAGGCTACCCATAACCCTATAAACTGAACCCAACCATTAGACTACTTTTACACACAATAAAACTCCATGATTACACCACTCTTTATCCCTTAAACAAAGACGTCTTTCCTCTAAGGTAGAAAAGGTGGCTCACTGCCCATGAACTGTAAAGAGAGGTCATGTTAGGACCACGGTCACTACTGGCACCTTCTCCCTATTCTATTTATAGGACTGTCACCTTCTATTCATCATTAAAAGCAAACCTATTAAATACCTACATATTCCAGGCAAAACATAAAATGCAGCATTCTGTCCCAAATCATTTGAATAAACAACACACACAGGATCCTATGCAACTTCTGTTAATTATTGTGAATAAACTGTACTTCTCATATATGAAAACACTTCAGAATTTGTCCATTGTCACTTTCAAACTTTTTTTGTAATCCTTTTGTTTGTCATGAGCTTGTCTACATATTTTTAATCATATACTACTCAATCCCCAATGCATGGCCATCCACCATCATATCCAATCCCATACTTTCTAATTAAATGCCCCAACATTCTCAACTAAAGTATCCCAAATCAGTGCTCAGTTTATTCATTTATCTTTTCACTTACAGTGTACACCTAAAGCTCTCCCTTTTAGCAATCTACCATTAGAGTGGCTATTTTCTTCCCTTTCACGAACAGGCCCATTCATGTATGTCCCATCTCCCCAGTCATTTATAACTAACTCTGGCACATATAATCTTTCTGAAATATGTCCTCCAGACATAAAAAGACCCTGTTAGACTCCTCTTTCTATTGAAATATTTTTTAACTTTTGTTAATATGGCTTTTTATAGAAATCCAAATATATATACTATGATACCACTTATTAAAAGTTTAAAATCATCAAAGACAGTGTTTGATATTGTTTAAAGATAAAGGTACATACTAAAAACATAAAGCCATGTATAAAAATGATAAAACCAAATTAAGGATAATGCTCATGGAAGAGAGACAGTTGGAGGAATGCAGTCCAGGAGGGACACAGAAGGCTTCAACTCTATGTGTAATGTTGTATTTTTTAAACTGAGTCAGGAATATATGGTTGTCCAACATAATTGTTTACACCTTTTCCTATATGAAATACATTTAAGTGAGTTTAAGAAGAAAGATAACCAATTACTAATGAGAATCATCCTCTCATACAGAGTGACAAGCCGTTATGACCAAGTTGCAGTAAATGCTCATTGCTACTTCTGGGATACCACTTCTGTGCTTTACCTAAGCCAAGAAAAGAAAAATCACAAAGCTACAATACAAACTTTCCTCTTAGATATCTTTTAGTTATGTTCCAGGTTTATACTTCATAGCTATACGCAATCCATTTCTTTCACAACTCTCACATCAACCAAAATTAAATCCTTTATCTTTGTATCCCTAAATAGCCATTTACTCCTAAGTGCCTCATAC
This sequence comes from Vicugna pacos, assembly GCF_048564905.1. Classification (NCBI taxonomy): domain Eukaryota; kingdom Metazoa; phylum Chordata; class Mammalia; order Artiodactyla; family Camelidae; genus Vicugna; species Vicugna pacos. The sequence continues at coordinate 38,804,077 of NC_133001.1, forward strand.
AGTAACCTAGACTAACCTTCTTTTCTTATGTGTCTCTGTCAAAATACAAGTGAATTAGTAAGGCCACATAACTACTTCCACTTGGCTAAATGCAGACAGTCGTATACATTACATCTCTGTGCATGAGTCTACCCTACTCGTATACTAACTTTTCCATCTCAATTTGTAACATCTAAATTAAGCCTCATCATTCAACCGCAAATGAAATGTCATCTCGGCCAAATCTAACTTGGCCGGGGCGCTCCAAAACCCTCCACTCTAGCCCACTGAGCGTTGACCTCATACATACTGAAAGTCGCGCCCCTGGACCAACGTTTACACCAGCCAGAACTGCTCTTCTCCATTAGTGAGTCTCACACACGCCTCCGTATCCCAACGTTCGGCTCGCTGTGGTAAAACAGGCAGAGAGGACCTGAAGTTTCACCTCCTAATGAACCCAAAGGAATCTGTACCTCACACACCGCAGGTGCTGAGTTTCTCGTTCCGTGTTGGGGAGGGGGGAGGAGGTGGAAGCCCCGAGCTAGGGGACAAGGTCTAGTCTTCCATGGCGTCCGCCCGAGTCCTAAAGTCGTCGACCGAACAGTTCAGGCAGCTGGCCCGCCTACTTCCCTCCCCACCCCCACTCCAGGCCCACCCCACCCCACCCCCACCCCAGGCGCGAAGCCGGCGGTACATCCCCGCACCTGTGGGTCCCAGGAACAACCGCGGAACCACTTCTCTCCACAAGAGGGGAGGGCTTGGATGCCGGCTCGGACGCTCGGCTCCCGCCACCGGCCTCTCAAGTCGGTACCAACCCTGCGACCCTTTCGGTCTCTGATCCAGCATTAGGCAGTACGGACACCCTCCCCAGGACCTAGCTGGGGGCCTGGGCTTCTCCAATGCCGAGTTCCGGGGCCTCCTCACCTCTCCCAGAGGACCAACCTACACCGGACGCTCAAGGCCCGAAAGGCAACTCCCACCACTCCCCGCCTCACCCATCTTTCCTCCCTAGCTGCAGCCGCTGAAAAAGCCAAGTCCTAAGGTCCTCCTCCCTCAGCTTCCGGGCCTCCCTTCAGAGCCAGGCCCGAGCCCCCAGCCCTGCCCTCCGCCACCAGCTCCCGTCACGCCGCTTCCCTCCTCCAGAGGCCGAGCCCCGGGCTGGGCGGCTTCCCTCCCTGGCGTCCTCCTCCCGCGCCGGGTCCGGTCCCCGCCCGGCGTGCCGCACACTCACCGCTGAGCGCCGAGGCCTGCAGGGTAGCCCCTGAGGTGCCGTCGATGACTTTGATGGTCCCGCGACTGGTGACGGCCAGGATGGCGTTGAGCGCCGGGTGGTAGGAGAGGCTGTGCAGCCCGTCGGCGTCGCAACGCATGCAGCCGTCCCGCAGCACCAGCCACTCGGAGACCCCAGCCGCTCCCGCCCCCGCCGCTGAGGAGCAGCCCGGGCCCGAGGCCGCCGCAGCCGCAGCCGCCATCTTCCGGCCTGCGCTCAGCACAATCACACTGGGAAGCGGCTCAGTGACAGTCCTGGGAGGTGCAGCACCACCGCCAGTCACCATCCGGGGCCAGGGGGCAAGCGGAGCGCGTTAGCCGGAAGTGAAGTCAGGCGCCGGCACGCACGCGGGACGTCGGCCGCGCGCCCAGTGGGGCCAAGCTCGGAGGGAGGCTGGCAGGGGAGGGGGAGAGAGCGAGAGAGGCGGGACCCGGGGCGGGAGCGAGAGGCGGGCGGGCGGAGCATGCGCCGGAGGGCTCCTGCGTGCCACGCGCCGCTGGTCCGGCCAGCTCCGCGTCCGCAACGTCCCAGTTTCTTTTTCCAAGGCGAGGGAGTGGCCGCTGCCTGGGCTCCGCCCGGGTCCTCTACTCCGGGCCGCCGGGGGAGGGGGGGCGTAGGGGGTTGGGGCGTGTATTTCTGCTAAGCGGGGACTTGCGTCCATGCCACCTGGCTGAGACACCTTGAGGCCCCTTGCCCCTTGCTAATGTTCTAGCTGCGTCCGGATGGTTCCCCCCACCCCCGGTTCCGCTGTTTGGCCATGGCCCAAACGAGACACGGTCTGGGTCGCAGCTCTAGTCTGAGGATAGCAGTCTGAAAAACGTCTAGTTTGGATTTGAAGAAACCGAGCGACCTCCCCAAGCCCATGCGTATCGCAACGCCCCCCCGACCCCCAAATCTTTTTGTTGACTATAAGTGCCAAATACAAGGTGCTAAAAACATACAATTAAGCTTATTTTCTCTGTCCAGCTTCCAAACAAGAATTGTTAATAAGTGTGTTGTGGGACGAGAAAGGATTGTAGTCAAGTAAATTTACAAATTTTGGAGAATAACTTTTGTTTTTTACTTTGTATTTCAAAATAATTAGTAGATTGAGTCACAGTTAGTTGCAAATATAGTACAGACCTCTGTGGTCTGCCTCCCCAAAACCCATAACCCCTATCTAACTGTGAGAAGAACATTGGACAAACCCAAATTGAGTCGTCTATAAAATACCTGACCAATACTCTGATTCAGAGATAGAGCAGAGAGGTCCAATTTACCCAGTTTCCCCCAAAGGTTACGTAATTTTAGTACAATATCAAAAGCAGGGATTTGACATATGTATGATGTGTGTATAGTTGTATGTCATTTTATCAAGTGTGGATTTGTGCAGTGTGATCGAGATACACAATTCTTTGTTCTGTGTATTTGGGGCTCATTAGATTATCTCAGAAAGCTTAATATTATCTCAGAAAGCCTAATTTCCTCTTCCTTGAAACCTAATCAACGTGCTACTGGGAGGATAATCATTTGTAAAATATGTAGAAAAGGATCTGACGCATAGGTGCTCAATAAAAGCTATGGAAGTTGATTGCCCTCCCACATTCCTGCAGACTTTCTTCAAGAAATCTTCGTAGATTATCCAAACTACATCTTTAACCTGTTTATTCATATGCAAAGTTGTATTAATGTAATCTAAATATTCACTCCATTTTAAAATGGCAAATACACCAGTTTTATCTGATGTTGGGAGGCAACATATAATAAAGTGGAAAAAATGTATTAAAGTCTAAATGAATATCTGATTTTGAGTCACTGTGGCTTCATTTATCTGTGAACTTCGACAAGTAATTTATACATCCTGAGAATGTTCCACCAAGAGTTAAATGGAGATGATCAAATTATTTGCCTTACTTTGAGTTGTTACAGGTACTTGTGAAAGTACTTGTAAACTGTAAAAATGAGATCACAGGGAGATTAAATGACTTGTCCGAGATCTCACCACTTGTGAGGACAGGGATAACAACAAGCCAGAGTATGAACTTAGGCTGTTTGACTCCAGAAGCCATACTCCTAACTTAACCCTCCTGCTCAAACCTTCAGTGGCTTGCATTAAAAAAAAAAAAAAAAGACTACAAATAATCGCATTTAAATGTAACTGGGGGCATTCTTCCAAAACAGTTTTTAAATCTCAGGACACATGCTGAAACTATAGACTAGCATTTCAAAGATTTTCTCTCTCAAGACCCATTTGGGGCGAACTTTTCTGTTAATATGAAAGGTTCCCCTGAATAGGCTTCTGATGCAAATCAAGCCCCCCATCTTTTTGGTAGGAAAAACAAACTAGTAACCTAAACACTAAATTTAAACTTAGTGTACTTTAATCTTGTACTATATTGAAAAGAATAAAAGGCAAATTTTTTTCTGTTAGCCTATATTACTTTTTTGGGGTTGGGACAAAAAATATTTCTTCCCGTGAATTTATATTGCCTTCACCTGTAAACCAGCATTCTCCAAAGCTCATGACCCAGAGATGTTCTGAAATAAAACACTTCCATAATCAAAAAAATTGAGGAAAGAACTCCCCCTATATTTCTTCTCTTAGGAGATTTATAATACATATTATCATTTCAAAAGCTCTGAGACCTCTTCGGATAAAGAATACTGTTTAACCTCCTTTATCAACATCTCACAAATTCATATCACCACAGAATCCTGCAAAACCAGTGTTTCAAAGAGCGCTCTTTAGTGTAACTTGTTCCTTGTTTTGGGGAGTGTTTTTGTTTGAGTACTTGCTGAGACCCCCCCCACACCGCCAGACAGCAGTGAAGTGTTTCAGGACCCTGGGTAAGATTCCTGGAACTGTTCGTGAAAATGAAACTGGGCAAGACAGAGTGAAGTTTAGCATCAACTGTGTTGTCGATGTCTTTCTGCACGTGGAGTTGAGAGCAAATATTCCTGACATTGAAAACGTACTGATTTTCATGGCAAGTCTATTTTGAAGTGATAGCCTTTTGAGAGCCTCCAGCCCAACCATTTTGGGCATGGGTAGCGATCACCTAAAGGAAGTAGAAATTCCCACAATCATTCTGGAAAGAGGAATTTGCAGGAATCAGAAATGTGGACTCAAAAAGCTGGCATTATTGATACAGAAAAAGCATTTGATAAAAATCCAACATCCATTCAAGGAAAGAAAGCCTCTTAGCAGACTAAAAGTGGAGGGAAATTCCCCAGCTTGATAAAAAAAAAATCCACAAAAAACCCTACAGCTAACAGCATACTCAAAATGAATGAAGTAGAATGAAGTAGAACTGAAGTAGAATCTCAAACAGCAACAACAACAACAACAACAACAAAAGGACACAAATGAACTTATTTACAAAATAGAGACAGACTCACAGACATAGAAAACAAACTTACAGTTACCAGGAGGGAAAGAAGATGGGGAGCTCAGGATTTGTAGATACTAACTACTAAATATATAATAGGTAAACAAGGTCCTAATCCATGTAGCACAGGAAACTATATTCAATGCCTTGTAATGGCCTATAGTGAAAAAGAATATGAAAAGGAATACATGTACAAATGAGTCAGTATATGGTACACCAAAAATTAACACAACATTGTAAATCGACTATACTTCAATTAAGAAAAAAACGGTAAAAGACTGAATGCTTTCCCCTCTAAAATCAGGGACAAGTCAAGGACATCCACTCACCTCTCTTTTTTAACACAGTACTGGAAGTTCTAGAACTTAATGGAAGTCACTGCAACAAGGCAAGGAAAAGAAATTATAAAGAGAGAGGACAGAGTTTCTCACCCCCACCCGCCCCTCGATTTCCCTTGTGCAGCCACTGGTGGTGGGGGACCCTTCTCTAGTAGGAAGAGTAGAGGCTGAGGTCTAAAAGAGACGAGCTGTCCCAGAACTGCAAGATGAAGACTGGCAGAGGAGTAAGCAGGGGCTCTAGCTGAGTGGAGGCCTGGGTCTGGCACCATGTAGGAGCAGGGAGAGAGGCAAAACTGATTCTGAAGCACACACAGCAAACACTATCCCTAGGCAGTACTAGAGAGACTCTGAGTGAATGGCTGTCACACCACAGGAACTAGAATTTGGGCATTTTTATAACATACTCCAGTAAAACCCACAATACAGACACACACACACACACACACACACACACACACACACACACACGCCATATACAAAACTGCATAAAGCAAATGCTTGATATGATAAGAGAATCTAAATTCGGGGAGGGGAACTTTAGTGACAGTAAAGGAATCTCTAAACTAAAAAAATAAAAATTGAAAATCAATACACTGGTGCCCAATTAACTTCTCTGCTGAAATTTACAGGGATATTTGCTTTGTCCCAAAGCAGAGTACCATGAAGTTCTAACAATTTCTAATTGAAAGGCTGATCACCTACGAACTCCTTCTATCTGGCCTATATTGACAGCCAGTATACGTATCATTAAAATTCACCCTCAGGACAAAACAACAATGAGAAGCCAGTTCACACTCATTAGGGTGACTACTACTAAAAACAAAGCAAACAGAAAGCACAGGAAATAAATGCTGAAAAGAATGTGGAGAGATTGGAACCCTTGTGCACTGTTGGTGAGAATGTAAAATTGTGCAGTTGTTGTGGAAAATAGTATGGTGGTTCCTCAAAAAAAAAATTAAAAATAGAGTTACCAGCAATTCCATTTCTGGATACATTCAAATTCTACTTCTGAGTATATTCAATTTCACTTCTGGATATATCCTAATATATTCAAAAGACCTGATAGGAGGGTCTCGAAACACCCATGTTCGTAGCTAAATTATACATATGTATATATATGTATACACACACACACACGCGCGCGCGCGCGCACACACACACGAGAATATTATTCAGTCTTAAAAAGGAAGGAATTTCTGACTTATGCCGCAACAGGGATGAGCCTTGAGGACATGCTCAGTGAAATAAGTTAGTTGCAAAAAGACAAATGCCACATGATTCCACTTACATAAGGTACTTAGAACAGTCAAATTCTTAAAGACAAAGTGGAATGGTGGTTGCAGAGGCTGGAGGGAAGGGGGAATGGGGAGCTGTTAAATGGTTACAGAGTTTCAGTCATGCTAGATGAAAAGAGTGCTATGGATTAATGGTGGTGATGGTAGCACAATAATGTGAATGTACTTAATGCTGCTGAACTGTGAACTTAAAAATGGTTACAATGGGGAGCTCCTTTCTCTCTGCTAGCTGGGATAATGCCATAGTCATGAAGAGCTGAATAAAGCCAAATCTTAAAATTTAAAAAAAAATGGTTATGATCATACCATGACACACCTATTAGAATGTATTGGTTCATTTACTACAAAAAATACGACATTTAGATGCAAGATGTTAATAATAAGAGAAATGATTGCAGGCAGAGGGGCTATATGGGAATTCTCTGTACCATCTGCTCAATTTTTCTATAAATCTAAAACTGTTCAAAAAATTAAAGATTTAATTTTTTAATGTTAAAATGATTAAAATTTTATATGTGTTTTACACAATTTTTTTAAATAAAAAATTTTCACTGTCAGGAGAAAACAGAAGCATAGTCCACATTTGTTTCTTATTACTGGGAAGGAATTTGAATTTCCCCAGTCTTTCAAGATTCAGTTTTATTTCACATCACTGGTATCCTAGTGTCCTGGAAAGAGGCCAGATCTAGGGCTGTTACAGGATGTGTATATTTAGGATGTGAATACCATGATTTCTAGGAGGGAAATGCTGTCAGAAGGAACAATAGCATGCTAGCTCCAAATATTGGGTCTAGTGCCAAAGATCAGTCTTCATAAAGTTAATATGTATCTGGGAGATACTCTTTTCAAAAAATTACTCTCCGTAGTAATTTGCACAAACTTACTAGATTTGTATGAGGTTTTCTGTACTTCAAAAATTGTATAGGTAATCATCTTTAAATGTGCCAGGATTTCTTTTTAATTTTTTTGTATCATCGTATAGTTGATTTACAATGTTGTTTTAGTTTCTGGTGTACAGCAAAGTGAAAAAATATGGAACACTTGCTGAATTTGCACGTCATCCTTGCACAGGGGCCATGCTGATCTTCTCTGTATCCAATTTTAATGTATGTGCTGCCGAAGTGAGCACTATGCCAATGTTTCTTACTTTCCTTCTCTTACATGGTTTTACTGTTTTTCCTACTTCTGCTTTCTTTCTAGTTTTCTTGCCCTTCTTATGAAAAGTGTGTGATACCATGTAAAGATGAGAAGTCAAACAAATTACCTCCTAAGCATGATGCAGTGTTTGGGAGGATGTACTAACGTGTGCAATTTATTATGAAATGCATAAAAAAAGATAGATTGGGGATGGATGAATAGAGGAATGGATTAAAGTGGGTAGATATGTGATAAAGCAAGTATAGTAAAACATTAATGGCGGAGTCTAAATGGTCATTAAAAAGTGGTTTACTATGAAAAGTCTCTCAATATTTCTATGTGTTTGAAATTTTTCATAATAAAATGTTTAAAAATACTTACCAGAATGAAAATATAAAATTAAACACTTATAATCTCCCTCCATCTCCCTCCAAAAACATTATTTTCCAGGGCAGTTTTGTCACTATGTAGCAACAATGAGCAAGCTGCCAGAGCTTCCTAACTCTGTCGCCTCCTGTGTTAAATTATAAAGCCGGACAAAATCATCAGTTTCCAAATGTTATTTTATGTGTTTGCAGCATCACAGTCATTCTGGAGCCCCACCCTAACCCTATAAAATTAGACTCTCACAGAATCCGTATTTTTTATACAAGCATCTCACAGGATTTTGATACCAACCAGGTTTGAAAAACTTTGAACTACAGAGTCTCTTCCTATTCTGGAATGATTACCTGTTTATACTAAACCCTTACTAGAAACACACGTTCTTAAATTTTTCAAGGCCCAGGGATCTTATTAAAATATAGATTCTGGGGGTGGGGATCTTAGATTCTGCGTTTAACAAGTTCCCAGCTCTGAGGCCAGCGCTTGATGATACCTGGACCATATTTTGAGAATCAGAGCTAGAAGATCAGAAGCAAAAGTCAGGGGAATGTTCTATTGCTTCAGAGGTTCAATTCTTCCTTCTTGGCCAAACCACATTCACAGGAAGTGAAGCATGTTGAACAGCTTCCATTTTCTGAATTTGATGTAGAATAACCATAAGGAAAAGCCTAGTGCCTTTTTTGGTGCGAACAGTCATTATTGCTGGAGAAAAGTTTATGTAGCATTTAATTGAAAGGCTTGGATACCTGATCCACTTACCTTTGACACTTTCAGGCAATCATAAAAAATTCACCAGGCTGTTCTGGATTAAAGATAGATATCTTCAGGAGCTACAAGTATGATAAGGGTAAGTATAGGACTGCAGCCTGAAATTAAGGAAATAGTCATGGACTGAAAAAACAAACAAAACAACAGTGGAAACTCATTGGAAGTCATTAAAGTGCCTGGAAAGTTCATTCGATTTCCTTCTTGCATTCATACACTATCTGATTTACCTTTCTAAAAATAATTTCAAACATTTATTGACAATTTATTATGGCCTATGTTAGGTATTTATTAAGCATTTACTACATACACGGCACTAGTGATAAAGATGGAAGAAACAATAGTTTAACAAAGAAACAGACATCAACTTTGCTCCTTGTAGATTACAATCAATTAAGATGACAGACATCAAATCATTATCCAAAAAAAAAAAATGTGACTGCAAACGTGGTAAGTTTATGAAGGAAAAATTTATAGTGCTATGAAAAAGTGACCAGAGAGTCAAGTCAGGCTTTTGAACATATGTGGACATCAAGCTGACATCTAAAACCTGACAAGGAAATACCAGTTGAAGAGGAAAGTATTTAGGAGCATTTTGGAAAAGGGAATACTCTAGGCTGTATGAAGGCCCTGGGGCATTTTGCTTTTTCCAGCGAGTGCAGCTGGAGTTGAGTAGGCCGTGGGAAGAATGGCACAGATGAGGTTCAGGAGGGAGGCAGGGACCAGCTTATGTAGGAGCTGATAGGTATGGGCCTCAATGAGAAATCTGGACTTCATACTAAGCGCAAGGGAAAGTCATTTAACAATGCAGTGACAGGATCTGATTTACCTTTAAAGAGACCACTCTGCTATGCAAAGAGTAAATCTAAAGGCAACAAGCAGGGCTCAACTAGGGAGCAGCACTCACCTTGGGTGCAAAATTTAAAGAGCTGCCAAAACACTCAGTGATCCAGATAAACCATATTTTAAAGCAGTATTTTAAAAATCAAATCTACAAACTACGGCCTACAGTCCAGTTCCCTGTTTTTGAAAATCAAGTTCTCAGGGCGGAGATTAGATTAGGAAAAGTACAATGGGATTGTGCTAGTGTAGATCCTGTCTTTAAATTTTAATGCTTTCCCACCATTTTTTGGTATTTGTTTTGGTTTTAAAAAGTATTTCATTAAAATACAATTTATCTGGATCACTGAGGTTTTTGGCACCCCTTTAAGTGCCTCACTTGTCTCACCCTACAGAAGCAGAAATAGGAAAACCAATTAGAAGATCATTCCTCTGTTCATTCATTCAACTGATCATGATGCTGAATAGTCCTTCTGATGAGCAATCTCATACATAAAGTAGCAGCTGCAGTGAACTTTTCAATACAAGCATTGGGCTGTACACAGTTTGAAAATTACCTTGGATATACTTTACCACAATTGTAAGGTGCAAAATGTTGTTATTCCTGTTTTATGGATGAGGCCACTGAAGTCCTAACAAGTTAAGGAAGTTAGGGAGAGGTTAAAGGAATAAGGAAGATTATATAGTAGTAAATGGAGGAGCCAGTGTTTGAACTTTGAACTCCCGTCTGACTTCATAGCCTGTCCCTTTAGTCACTATTCTAAACTTCCCACAGAAAGGCATATATTTTTTTCATTTTCACTTATTTATTTATTTATTGAACTATAGTTGATTTACAACACTGTGTTAGCTTCAGGTGTATAGCACAGTGATTCAGAAGTGTATAAATGTGTATATTCTTTTTCATATTCTTTTCTATTGTAGGTTATTACAAGATATTGAATATAGTTCCCTGTGCTCTACAGTAAATCTTTGAAAGGTATGATTTTATTAATTTGATATTAATGCTCAAAAGGAACATGGTGTAATGAGAGGATGGCTTGGATCAGAGGATCTTGTTCTAACCCTGGCTTTTCCACGTGTCCCTCACTCTGTCTCTCTGAGCAGTAGATCTCAATCACTGGAGCCCTTCAGGCCTCTAGGGGAACTTCCTTGTCCCACAACAGACCTACTGTGTTGGAATTGTTTTCATATGGGAAGGCAGCCTCAGGGTAGATAGACCTGACTCTTTTAAGCAAAACTGTCAATTTGGACTTTTTATGTGAAATATCCCAATTTCTTAATATTAGCAAGGAATTCACAATTGTTAAAAAAAACACAAAAATGTCCATGTAGACAAACAAATTATATTTTTGGGCTTAACTTAGCTGGGCCTCTACTTTAAGAGAGTTGCCAACAGAATCTTTCTACTGAAGAGAATATACTTTCCTTAAAAACATGTCTTAATGTAAACTTTCTAAAAATTCAACCAGACTGAAGGAAACCCAAAAGAGAATATAAATTACAACAAATGAACTTCACTTTATTACAAATAAATAACATAAGCACATTAAAGGGAATGAAGCAGAGAAGGACTAATCTAAGTGGCTTTGAAAACATGTATGTTGACTATATACTGTAAGTTTAAGAAAAGAATTACTGCGTGAAGTACTGTACCTTAGTGAACTTGTTTCTCACAGGCATACAGGTTATTAGCAGTTCTGAAATTCCTTTACATAGCAACATCACATACCCCATGATGTCACATCCTCCTGGTAAGGACATCACTTTGAAGTTTCCTGCTAAAAATGCATAGCTTCAATCTGATCAAGAGAAAAATATCAGACAGATTCAAATGAAGAGACAACCTACAAAGAACTGTACTCTTCACAATTTCAATATTCTCCAAAAGTTTTATGGTCACGAGGACAAGGAAAGACTGAGGAACTGTCACAGACTGGAGGAGATTTAAGGGGACATGATGACAAAGTTCAATGTGGGACCTGGGATTGGATCCTGGAACAGGAGAAGGACACTAACGGAAAATCTGATGAAATCCAACTAACGTCGGTCATTTAGTTAATACTATTGTACTATTACTGTTAATTTCTAGGTTTTGATAAATGTACTATGGTTATGAAAGATGCTGACATTAGGGAAATCTGGGTGATAGGTATTCAGAATCAGTGTGTCTAAATTATTTCAAAATAAAAAGTTCATACACACACACACACACACACACACACACACACACACTCACACACACACACACTTCTTAACGGCTGCTTTTGGTTGATTGAGGCCCACTGAAATGGACTGGGAGCCAAACTTCTTTGCTTAAGAAGTTCACAGGACTTTGGAGAGTGACACTAGAGGACAGGGGAGAAGGTCAAAGAGGAGACAAGCACCCAGCTACAAGGCTCTCTGTGGAGAGGCAATCATGAAGGGAGAGTGGCTGAGGGGCTTTTAAGAACAGCCTCCAAGCTGAGGTTCTTTCTTTGGCTATAATGTGGTACCATGTGCTCCTTGAGTAAATGTGCTCCTTGTAGCCTTGTGGTGGTGCTTTGGGAACTGAATATATCAGGATGAAGCAGAGCTGTAACACAGGGCAGCAAAGGGACAACACCGGACAACACCGTGTGGGAGATAAAACAGCAGAGAGGAAAAAAATCCAGAGAAGTCAGTAGAAGCAAGAACTCAAAGACAGAGACAGCTAGGAAATATGTGGGTACCATGGGAACTTCAGAGGTTTTGGAGGAATATTGGGTTTCCCAGGATATTGTGCTTCTGGACTATTTTGCTTAAAGTTTATTTTATGCTATATTTAAAAAATCATTCCCTCTCCTTCCCCCTTTCCCTTACCCACCCTGCCTTCCCTCCCTCCTTTTGTCTTCCATTTGCCTAGCTTCTCCTCCTCTGCCACTAACAGTTAACCACTGTTGTTAGTTTCATATCATTCTAGAACTTTTAAACACTTACAATCAAATAAGAATGTATCTTGTCCTTTTTACTATTACACATTAGAAGCTAGATATTATGGTGATTCTAGCAGAACTGCAAGGTGAATTGTACATGTATTACTTATTTTGATAGATAGTGCTGAACTGTCCCATAAAAGGGAAGTTTGCTTAATCAATTTTACTTAATTTTAGAGGACAAGTTGATCATTGGAGTCCTAAGGGACAAGCTGGCAAGTGAAACTGTTTTTCACAAGGTCCTAATGAAAGTCATAGAGGATCTACGATAGGGTGACCCAAATCTAAGTACATTAGGGCTACCTTCCTCCGCAAAACTATCTTAAGGCTCTCAGGTCTTCCTTATCATTTCTAATCCATGTTTTTTCATAATGAAAATACGAGCAATTCCACATTTAGGAATTTCCTATGGATATGCCTGCAGACTTGTGAAATGGCATGTGTACAGGATTGTTTCTCAAAGCTTTATTTGTAGTAGCAAAAGAAGTAAGCAGGGGGAGGGTATAGCTCAAGTGGTAGAGCACATGTTCAGCATGCAGGAGGCCTTGGGTTCAATCCCCAGTACCTCCTCTAAAAAAATTAAGTTAGTAAATCTAGTTACTTCCCCACCAAAAAACAACAAAAATTAATTAATTTTTTTAAAAAAATGTAAGCAATCAAAGCATACATAAATAGGGAACTAAATAAATTGCAGTTAAAAATAATACAATGGAATACTAGGTATCTATAAATAAGAATGGAGAGGCTTTTTTTGTGGTGATGTAGCATAATCTCCTAGAGCTACTGGGAAGTGAAAAAATACAGATCAGAGCAAGGTGCATAACTACCATCATTGTGTAAAAAGGGAGAGAGAATATGATACACATATATGCTTATATTTGTGTATATAAAATACCTCTGAAGCATATGCATGAAAGATGTGATTGTTTCCTCATGGACCTTTCAAGTTTTGAACGATATGAATGCATTACCTACTCACAAAGTAATACTGTCAAATAAATTTTTTGAAAGGAGAGAAGATTGACCAATATGGTACTAGTGTTAAAAGCAAATCAAGCCCACAGTGATTGTAAACACCGTGGGAAAATGTTTGATCTTGAATTCAGCATCTCTACACAGCACCTGGCATCCAGCTGACACCTTGAGTGGTCCTTCCTGTTCCCACTCAGTGTACTTCTTTGCACCTTAAAGTTGGTGTGTCATTTTAGTGGATAATGTGGATTGGTTCACACAGCCTGCATTCTATCCTCCTCCAGGGTACATTCCTGTACTGGAGAGGCTAGAACACTAAATTCTACAGTCCTTCCTCCTTTGCAGGTACAGCTCTGGATGTGAATTAGCTTCCACAAATTAGACACATTCGTGTGAAATTTGGGAGGCACCATCAAGGTGGATGCTATTTTCCTGTTCCTCTGGCTAATTTTTCTGCTGCAGGGTGAGGTCGTTCGAATGCATGGGTTTATTTTTTACAGCGGCACTTTCAGTATTCCTTCTATACAGCTTCCTGGGGGTTGAGATGCAGTTACTGTGGCAACAGGAGCCATAGCGGATTCCTGAACCCTGGAATGTATCCATGGTATTGTGGTCTTGAAGTCAATCATTCCAAGTAGTGCCCTCAGAAGGCAGTTTCCCCTGGTGAGTCAGTTCTGTAGTGTTGTAAGAATCATTCCTGGAGTCCCAGCCTAGAATCTGCTCCTTCAGCCCTTTCAAAGATTTTCTGAGCACATAAATCTGCATTATAAATCCCTTCGTGCTTAAAATACTTTCAATGGTTTCTGTTTCCTGCACTGAACCCTGGTTGGTAGATCAGTAAGATTTCAGAGAATAATAATATAGTGAAACATTCTGCCTGGACCTTCACATTCCAATCCAGGTTTCCTAATTACCCCCCATCCCAGTGATCCTTCTTTGTGATTCCAACCTTGACCCTGCTCAAAGCAATAGCTGAAGACTTTGCTGCTTATCCTAATCTGACCTTTGTTCCAGGTTTCTCAGCATCTGGCATAAAATCCCCTCTGGAGCTGAGTTTCTACACTTGTGACTCAATTTCTGAAGAGCTGGATTTTTGCCTAACACCTTGGAAGCTGAGTTGCTGAATAGATGGTTAGAATACTACCTGGATCTCTGATTCCTGCGAGAACTTCAGGCTAGAGACCAACCCAGAGAGACAGGACTCACCAGCATGACTATACAGGTGGTTAAAATACTGAAATAGCTACCATCTTGGACATCCCAGTGCTCCTTCACACTTCCCCTCCCACCTGGGGGCCACCTGGACCCTCCCTACAATGTATGCACCAGAGTTAATGCTCTGTCCAGCAAGGGTCCTCCAGGAATGATTTCCAGAGCCACGGTCAGACTCAATTCTGATTAGCCCTTTGACTGTTCCCTCTTGGTTATCAAATATTTCGAAGAGCATCTCTGTATACAAGCCTGTAATGTCTTTGCTGATTGGGTGATTCTTTACCCCCACCCCAAATATAAACAAACAAACAAACAAACAAATAACTGACTGACTGACAGTCCAGACATGAGGCAAAGACAAAATGGGTTGATTCTGACAGTTGATGGGATTTAAGGAAAGAGACATTCTCTCTTAGATGGCAGAGGGGTCAAAAAGTGGACTCGTGAAGGAGGAAATGTTCTGGCATAGCACCTGCCTCTGCCCTGAGTAATATTTTCATAGTGATAACAAAGCAAATGTTGTTTACTGCTCTTCAAAGTTTAGAATCAGTTACAGACAAAACAGTACATATTTATTTATAGCTACAGAACAGAGTATAGTTGTCATTAACCTTGATGTCATAAAGTTAAAGGACAGAAAGCAAAAGTGAAGCTGAGAGGTTGGGTGGAAGAAGGGGAAAGAAGGAAAGGAGTATGATGATGGCTTCATCTTACATACAAGGAGGACGAGCTATTGTAAAATCAGTTGATGAACAAGAAACAGGAGTTGATCTTAAGACTTCCAGTAGAATAACTAAAGATAATACAACTGCTAAAAATGGAGAGAAGGGAGAGTAGCTTAAGTAATTAAGTCCTTACCTTTCAAAGGTAGGAGTAAATGCCTACAACTGACACATCAAGAAATATTAACATAGGAATATTATTCAGAGTTATAAAGACGACTACCTAGAAAACAAAAATGAGTGGTCCCAGAGAAGCAGTATTGGAATGAATGGAGAAGGAATGGCAGTAAGGGCTGTGGCATTTCATTATGTGTCCTCTGGACTGGTTAATTTTTTTTTTTTTACTAAACATTAATTTCTTAAAACAGCAAATAAAAATGAAAGAACCAACTTGAATAGAAAATAGATATATTAACTTTTGTCCTTAGTATATCAAATGTGGGGAGAACTGCTGTTATTGCTACAGTATTTAAGAATACAGTAAACAATTAAAAATCATCATAATCAAATAAATGCAAATACATAAGAAATTGTGTATGTTTCTAAAGAATATTAATGCTTTTTCTTCTGTAACCACTATATTTGCTAAGTAATCATCACTTGTTTCTCACATGAGAGATTTCTAGACACGAAGTAGTCACGGAGTATAACACATTACACATCATTTTCAAGCCAATCAGACAATCTGAGATTTTGCCACAGATTTTTGAAAGTTTTGTGGACAATTCCTGTCATAGAGAAAAATAAAACCAAGTGGTATAGACGAACTCTCAGCAGTTCATATCTTCTCCATTTTAACAGGGGCAAGGGGTGCATCTTCAAGCTTATGCTCCCTGGGGAGTGGAGCAGTGATAAGTGACCTGATAAATCATTTTGCTCAAGCACAAAATAAGCAAAGGAAGATAGGGAGAGATTTTTCCTCCCCACAGCTTATCAGGACAACTAGGACAAGTAGCTGTAGTCTGAACAGTATTAGAGATTTGCACAGCGTGTGAACCCTTGGAGAGCTGAATTCTTATCCATGTTTCTAATTGCATTTGAAATTTTTGTTTTAATGAGATTTCCTAATAAGTGTCTTTATTTAAAATTTGTTCATTATACTAGAAGCTACATAAATTGGTTTTCTTTCATATTCAATCTCTAATTAATATTGGCTTTTCTCCACTTTCCTATAATCTGTGTAAAAATCTCTCCTTTGCTATATTATGAGACAAGGGTGGGATACTTATGAGGCAGGTAGTAATGAAGTCTTGGTCCAGTTTTAGTGCAAATAAAAATGAAGGGAAAACCATAAGAATGGTCACAGAATAGATTGAGTAAACAAATATATATTGAGTAATATTATGTACCAGGTACAAGGCTAGCAGATAAATATTCTGTATCAAGACATGACTAGAAGCATGATTCCATTCCTAGAAGTACTTTATAACTATGTGAAATTTTAGAAAATGTCCTCATTTAGTGAAGGATTTTGCAACTTCAGCGCTACTGACATGTTGGACCACATAATTCTTAGTTGTTGAGGGGCCATTCTGTATCTTGTAGGATATTTAGCATCTCTAGTAATATCCCCTCCCCTCTCCCATGCTCCCAGTAGTGACAACCAAAACTGTCTCCAGACTTCGTACCTGGTTAAGAACCATTGGGTGTGATCCTATATTTAAAGAACTAAAATTAATTTTAGAGATACTACTGCTGTGCCAACCTTGCTTGTTTCTTGTGCGATGAATTTGTCTCGCATACTGGTGAACATTTGAACTCGAGAATATATAAACCACAATGGACTCTGAACTCTTAGATAAGATAAATAGAAATCTTTAGCACTGCAGTTGAGTGGCATTTTCAACTTATGAATAGCAGTACAAGTATGATTTGATATTTTTAGCTTAGGGAGATCTATCTTAAACCACACATGGCTGACACAAATGTGAATTCTAAGCTGTTAGGATTTCTCTTGAGTTAACCAGATGGTGTGCTTATGATCTGCCTACAAAATCTTTCCATTCTTTTCAAATAAGAAGCTATTTTTCACTTTCCACTTTAAGATCATATGCTTTTAGATTCTTTCCAAGTGAAAATAACATCCAGGCTACATTAAACTCTAAAGTAAACTATCACAAGTCCCCAGACTCCTGGGACTTGTGATATTCTAAGGAAAATGTTACCTACCTTCATGTTCTTTATCCTCACCTTCTTATATCTTCACATAACATAAGTTTCTAATCCGTCCTTACAGTAACAGCAAACACACATACTCCTTATTATGTGCCAGGCACCATTCTAAGCTCCTTCACATTTATTTAAATTAAATATTCTTCTACTTTATTAAGGTATAATTGATAAACAAAAAGTTGCACATATTTAAGGTATACAATTTGATAAGTTTGCACATATGCATACAACTATGAAATCATCACCACAATCAAGGCAATAAGCATATATATCATAAAAAAGTTTTAATTTGACTTAATTTCAGACAGCAAAGTTGCAGGAATAGTACAAAGAGCTCCTGGATATCTTTCACTTACTGTTTTTAAGTTTCACCAGTTGATAAGATTCACCAGTTGTTAGCATTTTATTACATTTGCTTTTCCCTCCTCCCTCTGTATGTGTGTGTGTGTGTGTACAGTGTGTAAATTTTTACTAAGCCATTTAAGTTATGTCAATTCCATTTTACCTCTAAACACCTCAGTGTAGTGTTTTCCCTAAAATCAAGGAAATTGACATTATTATGATACTATTATGTAACCTACGTATGCTGATATTTCACCATTTGTCCTAAAAATGTCCTTTAAATCAAAAAGAAAATCCAAGATGAATGTGTGCATTCAATTCTCATGCCTCTTTATCATCCTTTAGACTAGGACAGCTTCTCAGTCTTTCTTCACAGTGAATGACATTGATAGTTTTGACGAGTACAGGCCACTGATGTTGTAGACTGTCCTTCAGTTTGGATTTGTCTGGTAGTTCCTCATGATTAGATTCAGGCTACTCAATGTGGCAAGAATACCAAAGAAGTGATAGTGAAATCTTGTCAGTGTTTCAAAAGACATATGATATTGGTTTTTCTCATTATTAGTGCTATCTTTGACATTGGTTAAGGTGGTAGGATCGGCCAGATTTCTCCACTGTCAAATTATTAATTTACCCCTTGTAGTTAGTAGGTATTTTTCAGAGAGATACTTTGAGACTACATAAATACTGTTATTCCTCAAAGTCTCACCCACAAGTTTGAACATCCATTATTGTTACTATGATGGTTGCAAAATGACGATTTGCTAATTTTCTCATTTCTTCTACATGGCTTTCTATTTTGAGAAAATGAACTTTCTTTTCCTATCTCTCTCTCTGTCCATCTGGTTCTATCATTGTGGTCCTGTTCTTTACTCAATAGGTTATATTCCCTTGCTTCCAGTTTTTTTATTTCCATGTTCACATTATTACAGATTTGGTCAAGAAAGAGCTCCTTCAAACAGTATATGATTGACATAGCTCAAGAAAATGTGAGCCAGGCTCATCTTGTACTTCCCTTGTCCCAGTCCTGGAATGAAGCATTTCTTCAAGCGGTCTTGATTCTTTTTAATGGAGAATGGGATTTAGAAACCAACATCTGGATGCTGTCACATTTTGTTAATTTTCACAAATTTTAATTTTTTTCATTATTATTATAATTGTTATGGTGATCTGTGATCAGTGATCTTTGATGTTATTACAAAAAGATTATAACTCGCTGATGACTCAGGTGATAGCATTTTTTAGCAATAAAGTATTTTAAAATTAAAGTATGTGCATTGTTTTATAGACATTATGCTAGTGCACATTTAATTGACTACAGTATACTGTAAACATCAATTTTTTATGCACTGGAAACCAAAAAGTTCATGTGACTTGCTTTATTGCAATATTCACTTTATTTTGGTGGTCTGGAACCAAACCCGCAGTACCGCCAAGCTATGTCTGTATTAACATTTAGTTATCATTACAATCCTATACAGTATTTACCACTTTAACTATTTTCATTTTATAGTTGAAGAAACTGAGGCATAGAAGTTAAATAAATTGCTAAAGGTCTTCCAGTTAAGTGATAAGGCTGAGATTAGAACCTGGTTAGTCTGGTTCCAGGCCTACCCTCTCAGGATAAATATTTAAAGATTCAAGTATTTCCAGGGTTGATAAGAAAGTTTATATGACTTTAGGATAGGAAAGAGTTGTTTGTTGTTTTCTTTTTAAACAAAATTAAAGCACACATGAAAGAAAATTACATACAATTATGTTAAAGTTTCAAAATTATATACATCTAAAACTTCTGCAAACAAAGTAAAAAAACAAGCTGCAGAGTGGAAGATTGTATCTGCAAATGTAAATGAGTGACAAGGAATTAGTTTCTAGAGTACATAAAGAACTCCTACAAATCAATACAAAAAAGACAACCCAATACTATAAAATAATAATAATAATAATAATAATAATAGCAACAACAACAACAACAACAACAACAACAGAGGGTACGAACATGCACAAGAGCCCTTTGCAGAAAAGGGAATTTGAACAGCCAGCAAACATATGAAAAGATGCTCCACTCCACTGGTAATCAGGGATGTTAAAACCAAAATGAGGAACCATCAGATTGGCAAGTTAATAATTCTGAGTACACTAAACCCTGGTAAAGATGTGAAGCAAAAGGAAAGTTCTGGTAAGAGAGTATGCTCCTATATTTACTTTGGAGAGCAATGTAGCAGCTTATATTGAGGTAGAAGATGCACATGCCCTAGGACCTGGCAATATGAGAGCAATGTTCATAGTTACATTGTATGTAACAGCAAATATTTGGTAACAACCTAAATGCCCCATTCACTGGAGGATGGATAAATAAATAACATGTGGTATATTCATTCAAGAAAATTCTCTACAGCAGTGGAATTGAATAAATTTACAGCTATTTGTATCCCCACAGAGGAAGCAGGATGCAAAAGAATATATAAAGACATCACTGACATAAATTTTTTAAACACACAAACTATGCTACATATAATGCTTAAGAATAGATATATATACACATACATATAAATGTGTACAACTATGTAGCTAAATTTTAACAAAATGCACAGAAGTGAAAATCACTACATTTAGGAGTTGGTACTCTTGTGGTGTAGGTGGAGTAAGGAAAATGTGATAATGGAGTACAAACTATTAGTAATACTTTATTTCTTAACACAGGTGTTGATTACATTAATCTGCATACCTTTTTATCAGTCTGAAATGTTTCATAGTATAGTTAAAAGAAAAATCACCTTGGTCTTACTTTCCTGACTGTTGGCCCATCATGATAGAAATGTAGTTCCTCATCATGATAGAGAGGTATTACCCCTTTTCCAATCAAGCCCTTATGCTCTTGAATTGGGTTCTTCTCCACTGGTGTGCGTGTAGGAAGCAGGGAGGGCCTGTTGTGGCTCCTTTGTATTTCAGTGGCTGCCATGGAAAAGTCAGAAAGGACTTAACCTGGTATTGAGAATGGAATAGGGATGTGGGAGATAGTGGTGCTGGGAGGATAAAAGGAGTAGCCTAATCAGAGAAGAAAAAGAGGTCCTGGGGACTGGGAAGGGGATTGGGTTTGGGGGTTTCTCTTAAGATGTTAGGCAAGTTTCTCTTATGTGGCCGTTTCTAGGGTGGTCAAGGTTGGCATAAGTGCAGGGGCCTTGAGAGCAAAGCCTGTGATCAGTGGGGAGATGGCAGTAAGGCATCTTGGTGACCCTTAAAGAGCAATAGGCCCTACCAGACAGAGGAAGACCATTCCCCAGCAATAGCATTCTCTAGAAGGAGCAATGGAATGAAAACAATGAACCACACCCCGTATCTGGCATTAGGGAGAGCCAAGGGTTAACGTTTAGGATCCAGTGAAAAGTTAGGGAATCTGACTTTCCATCCGTAGTGGAAATTCTTTAGCCAATCCTGGGGAAGCTCAGATAAGATTTAATTTAGAAAAACAGATAAATGTGATGTTTCTTGCACCTGAATGATTACACATTAAATTAAAGCCAGAAAGCTACCACACAGAATAAGCAAAGGCTATAGACTATTAGGAATAGGTCCAAATCCAAAGAAGAGAGTTCACTGTTAGTAGATAATTAGAAGCAAAGAGAGCTAGAAATCTCTATTTCCTATCTTCTCCAAATTAATGGGCCAGGCCAATGGTAAAACAAGGAAACGCAGGCTCTAAAAAAAAGTGTACAACAGAAGCATTAGATGAACCTGTAAGCTGGGAAATCAGTATGATTCAGCTTCCAAGAAAATAAACCCCACAGCAGATGGCACTGGCAGACTTAAGAGGGTCAGATCACCAGAAGGAGAGAAATCCCACTGGGTGCCAATTAGACCACAGCCAGATTTGAGGAACAGCCAAAAGGTACTCAGAAGTGAGTGAAATTGAGCTTTCAGGTAACCATATTCTGTGACAAGCTGTTTACACGTATGCCAGCCCACTTACAGGAAGCCTGCATACCTCGTGCTTTAAAAAGGTAAATATTATATAACTATCTTCTATTATGTAGGTGCCTGAAAATCAATGAGCACTAAAGCATACTTAGAATAACATTATATAAAAGTTACTTACATAAAACGTCCATGTTTTAAGATTATGCATAGGGAACAAAAAAAAGATATAAAGTATATTACAAGGTTCTCCAGAGAAACAGAACCAATAGGAAGTATGTGTGTGTGTGTGTGTGTGTGTGTATATACACATACATATATATAAATTTGTATAAAATGTATATATTATTACAAATATATATTTATAAATATATATTTCATATATTTATATATAATATTTTGCTCATATAAAAAAGATCCCAGAGAGCTCCTTAGCCCCTTCTACCATGTAAGGGTACAATATGAAGTCTAAACATCAAGAAACAATAGCTGCCAGAGACAAACACTTATAAAAGCATACCTAAGAAATGATCCTAAGAAACCCAGAAGTCTAGGGATATTTGCTATAACAGCAAAAAGCTGAATATATCTCATGACCTCTGAAAAAGGGCTAAACTACACTGTAAATTTTACATAACTGTAGCAATAATAAAATTCCTCTACAAATATGTTTTTGTGTGTTTGCATACACACACAAACACACACACACACAGATTTATTGTAAGGAATTAGCTCACAAGATTATAAAGATTGACTAGTCCCAAGCTATGCAGGGTGAATGAACAAGTTGGAGACCCAGGAGAGTCAATAGTGAAGTTCCAGTCCAAAGGCCAACAAGTTCAGCCCAAGAAGAGTTCTGAGTCTGAAGTCAGGAAAAAACAGAGGTCCCAGCTAAGAGGCAGTCAGCCAGGAGGACTCCTCTCGTGTTAATTTCATCCAAAAACATTCTCACAGAAACATGCTAATATCTGGGCACCATGTGACCCAGTTAAGTTTACATATAAATTAACCACCACAGAAAGGAAAATACCAAACTGTTATCAGACAATTTATTAGATAATAATAGTTTCACTTGAATTGGCCTTATATTATATTTCAAATGGCATATTCCATTTCCATACTTATTTTAAAATCATATTGAGTTGTAATTAACATACAATATCATATGTATTTCCTTATTTTAAAGAATTTCTGCTTCTTTTTCATGTTTTCAGTTTCAAACACTTTTAGTTTCCGTCAAATTAATTTATAAACCTCAATCACTAAAACACTTTCTGGAAAATCTAAATAAGGAATTGGTATCTCTGCTAAATACTTTCAGTAAGGTCAAATTTCTAAAAATATTTTAATATTCTAAATGTTTGCTCTGATTTCAAAATATCTAATGAAGAAAATATACAAGGCTTGATACGATTTCCAGGTTACTTTTGTAGTTCTAGCACTATAGGCTGCCACTGAAGCCAAGATGTAATTTCAATTATCATTATCACAATTCTAAGCTCTTCAGATAATATTACCTTCTCAGAAAAATGTTACATTTGCTACTATAAATTTATGATAGTAAATATACAGTTTATTGGGAAAATACTTAAAAGTGATTCATTTATTTACACCTTTATTGTATCACTTGGAGATAATCAAATTTATTGTCTTTGGGCCAAATTAAAACATCTGGAAATCTTTCTAAAACTTTGGCAAAATTTCCAGAGTTCTTCCCTAGCATCCCATAGTACTGTCTGTTCAAAACCCAGTGAAGTTTCTATATAGTTTTCCTTGAACACCAGTAATAAAGTTTGTTATCTTGCTCCATATGTTATCTTTAGCTCCACAGCATCAATGAAAGCCAGCAAGCTGGTTTTTAAATTGTGATATTTTGTCTTTTAAGTAAATTAAGACAATTTTATGTGTTTTAATTGAAGCTTTGCAGTGATGACTAAAATTTTTCTTTACTGTTTTTGTCATTTTTTTTTTACAAGTGAGACTATAAACCTAAATTGTAGTAAGTCTGTATTAATGTTTTATTAAATGTTTCATGCCTAAAAATCCTTGATTGTACTTAACATTAACAACATAGTAGATGGTGTTAACAATTTGGATGATCCTTTAAAAATATTTTTTGTCTGATCAATTAAACTCCTAGGTGAAATTTTTAGAAGTCATTATTTCAACTTCTTTATTGTTGTAAATGATTTATGATAGCCTTTAATTTTCTTATTGATAACTGCAAATCTTTGAACCATGAGCTCTACATGAACATGATTGCTTTTGGGGTGAAATGTTAGTTTAGCACTTTCAACACTACAAGTGTTGAAATGCAAACAGTGTTTGCATTCAACATTCACATCACTTGCAATAAATCATGTTTTCATTTCAGAAATGAAAATCATTTGTTTTATTTCATATTAATTTTTGCACCATATCAAAAGACATTTCAGGATGTTTTAAGAAATGTTCCAAGCTACAGTTCATTATGTTCTTCCACAATTTTAGAATGTGAACATTTACAGCATTTGAAAAGAATGTTAAGAAGCTTATCAGCACTTTGCTAACATTCTAGGTGTTTTTTTTCTCTCTCCAATTTACAACTTTTAATTCAAATACATTTTTACAGGAAGGTATATGTTATAAGCGTATAGCTTGAAAATTTTTCACTAACTGAACAGACCCATATGATCAGCACCTAGATTAAGAAATAGACTATACCAGCATCCCAGAAGCCCCAACCCCTGTACCTTCTTTCTGTTTTTTTCTTCCCACTCAAAAGTAATCGACATAATGTTTTTGTCCCACACATAAATAGAATAAAGCATGTATTCGTGTCTGGTTTCTTTTGCTCAACATTAAGTTTCTGAGATGAGTAATATTACATGTAGTTACAGATCTTTCAATCTTCTTGTATTCTATTGTGTGACACCATAATTGACTGTCTATTTGGGTTGTTTCCAGGTTTGGGTATTATTAATGATGTTGCTATGAACACTCACTACTCTGACCAGTATGGTAGCTACTCACCACATGTAGCTCTTTAAATAAAATAAAATTGAAAATCAGTTCCTCAGTTGCACTAACCACATTCCAAGTGCTCAACAGCCACGTGGATAGTAGCTACTGTATGGACAGCACAGAACACTTTCACCATCACAGAAAGTTTCATTGTACAGTGCTGAATTCACGTGCTGGTGAACATGTGGGTTTGCTGGGTGATATGGTATGCATATGTTCCACATCAACTGATAGCAGATAGTGTCAGTTTTGGGGTGTTCATTATATTTTGTTACAAATTCTTCTATTTTAAAATATTAAAACACTGTATTAACTGTTCAACTAACAACTACAATGCACTAAAATAGTAAAATCAAATTAAAAACTAAACTATTTAGAAGCGGTAGCAACTGTTAGAACATAAAATGATTCATGAGTAATGCACAAGGCAGCAATAGTATTTACCATGATACAGGCCAATCTAATGTTGCAATTGTTTCTCAAATGTCATTACAACAGAAAGTCCATTATCAATGGCTGTCACAAAAGAACTAACAAATTTACATTAAAATTTAAATAATTTATTAATTTCAGTACTATTTCAGTTACAGTAATACTATTTACTACTGATACAGACGAATTTCAGTATTTTAACAACTGAGACATCTATGCTAGTGTCTATCCGCTAAATATCATATCTGCTCATAATCCCAACCAATTAACACTGGATATTCTCAATCTTTTAAGGTTTTGACAAACTGAGAGGTCAATGTTGTTGTTGTCTGAGCTGCATTCAAACACAAATTTGTGCATCTGGACATGTATTTATTGGTCTTTTTAAAATTTTGTTGGTTATTTTTAATCATTTCTCCTGAATTGCTTATATTCCTTGTCCATCTTAAATTATCAATTTATATTTTTATTATTACATAGTGTATACTATATGATTGCCCATGTATATGCTTTGCCCATTTCAAATCACTAATTTGTGAATGTTCTCTTATTAAGGAAATTAGCCCTTTATCTACACTAGCCTTGCAAATATTTCCCTCCAATTTGTAGATTTATCTTTTTCAGAACTGTCCTAAATGATATGTAGTCGAGTTACTTAATCTCTTCTTTTTTAGTTTTTCTATTTATGTCATGCTTCAAAAGCCCCATCCTCCCAAAAAGTATATGAAAACAATTCCTATTTTGTTCTGCTTTTAAAATATTTTATATATCCATAATTTACTCTGGTGTAGGAAGTTAAGGTATAGATCCAGCCTTGTATTTTCCTAAGTGGCTTATAATGTTATTGTCAGACAGACACTGCTAGTTACCTATCTGGCATCCATTACCTACCTGGTCCCTTACTAACAGAACTGTGACTTTGTTTAAGGCAGTAATGTGCCCAGCTTAAGATACTTTCCAGACTGTTGCAGCAAGGAGTGATTCAGTTCTACCCCGAGAAATAGGGGAAAGTCAACGAATGTGGCTTTCAGACAGATTTTTAAATAAAGGCAACTTTGAATGACATGCTCCATTGGCCTCTTAACTTTCCCTTTCTTCCTGCTTGGAATCTAGATGTAATACCTAGAGGTGAAGCAGCTATCTTGAGACCAGGAAAGAAAGCCACTCACCAGAAACGGCAGAGTAAAAATATAAAAGGAGTTTGAGTCCTTGATGACATTAAGCTGCCACATCAGCCCTGGATTATACACACTTGGATTACTTATGTGAGAAATGTAAACTCCTATTAAGTGAAGCCACTGGTCGTAGGGTTGTTTCTTGAAAACAAACACACTGCTATCTGATGCAGCATCTTCACTTATTTAATAATCCGTCTTTTTATACCAATTTGACATGCTACCTTTTCACATACTAACTTCCTCTCTATAATTGAATACATTTCTGGAAACCTTCCTGTTTCATTGATCTAAATGACCTCAGTTAAACAGCTAATATTCACTGAATACTAGGATGATTCTATGTGCTTTATATTAACTAGTTCACTCAATCTTCACAACAGTCTTTTGAACCTTAATTACTTAATATTAACATGAAGTACCTGTAAGCCTAAAACTAATAGTGGATTTCTAAAAAGTGGAATAAAAAAGATCAAAGAGGAAAAAGAAAGATGTTTCAATTACGGCAGAAGGCAACTACCTATATTCTGCTGTTCCACGCTGTAATGGAAAGAGCACCTGACTTGGGGTTTGAAAATGTAAGCCCTTATTCCAATTTTGCAGGTCAACAGTGTTACTTTAGACAATCTTTCCTTAGGCCTTAGTTTCCTCATCTGTATAAGGTATGATTACACTCGTTAGGTGAGCTCTGAGCTTTTCCCTAACTTTAACATTTTTTGAAAGACTAATGATTAAGCTACTGGCTTTGAAATTCACTGGATCTGGATTTGAATTTGAGATTCAGTGACCAGGTTCATGCATTCATTCAACAGAAGTACTAGGGGTACACTAATGAACATGTCAGAAAACTTCCCTGCCCCAATAGGGCTTACATTATAATGGAGGAATTTAAAGAAAAATCTAGACACTTACAGAGAGTAATAGTGCTATGAATAAAACAAGCAGTGATGTAATACAGTTTAACTCGGGCACATGGTTGGATAGTTACAAGATTCAAGGAAGAGTTCTCTGAAGAAATGGTAACATGAAGATGGTTATGGCACGAAAAGAGCAAAATGCAAAGTGGCAATTTAACTACATTAAGTGTAACCTGTCTAAAACAATTTAAAAATTTTAAGATGCACTTTAACACACACACAGAAAAGTACATAAAACATACAGCTTAATGAATTATTAAAAATCACCCATTAAAGAAGTCCTCAAGATTCTTTCCAAATACAAACCTTCTCCCTCACAATAAAAGGTAACCATTAACCTGACTTTTATGGCAGTCATCTTCTTGCTTTTTATAAAAATAACTCTGCCAACTGGATTGTGGTGATGGTTGTACAACTATACAAATTTACTAAAAATTATCAAATTGCACACTCACAATGGATGAATTTTGTGGTGTGTAAACCTTGTTAAAGCTGCTTTAAAAACGTTGCACCTCAATATGTATCCCTAAATATTATTGCTTAATTTTGCTTGTGTTTGAACTTCATACAAATGGAGATAACAGGTGCAAATTCTTTGGTGTCAGCTCCTTTCACTCAACATTAATGCTTGACAAATTCTCCATATTCTTGCACATGGTTCTAACCATTTTCATTGCAAAAAGATTCCACTGAATAACTGTACCTATTTATCCATCTTATGTTGATGGATATGCTTTGTCCAATTTTTGGCTATTATGAATGTTACCATGGTCATGTCTCCTGCGGCATATGTACATGTATTTCTGTTGGGGATATATCAAGAGTACAATTGCAGATCTTGACCTTAGTATTAAAAGGACACATCTCTTATATCATATTCATAATCAAAAGCTCTGACAAAGAAAACATTGCCTAGAATGTCAGGTATGGTGTGGTACCAACATACCTGTTTGATTTCATAAACTACTAAACCTCAATCAAATGAGTTTTCATTTCCTTCTACTCACCTGCTATTTCCTCTGTCTGGAATAGTCTCCCTCCCTTCTCTGCCTAGTTAACTTTTACTTATCCCTAAAATCTCAGCTTAAGCATTTCTTCAGGAAGGATTTTCTCATGGAATTTTTCTGTTACAAACTCCCTTGCCTCCACAGACCTCCCTCCATTTGTTGCAATTGTTTTACAATTTGTGAAACTAATTGTCTATGTCTCAAAAAATACTGGCTCATTAAGGTTAGGGGGTGCATATGTGTGTGGCCTTTGTTGCATATCACTGTATCCCTGCACCTACCATAGTACCTGGCACATAAAAAGGGGTCAATAAACACTTGATGAATATCAACTATCTCTTCATACTCAGCATACCCAGTTCAAAAGCTGTTTCTTCTGAATGTTTTGTTCTTGGGGCTACCACCACTACCATTCGTTGAAAATAAATTTGTGTTAGGCAACATATTTTCCTAAATCTCATTTGGCAAAGCAGATTAAGTATGAGGGACTCGAGCGCCTAGGCCCATCATCATCAGCAAGTATTATTTTTTACTGTTTCCTATGGAGTCACTATAATTATCAGAGAGAAATTTAGCATAAGGACTATAAAACATATGGGTTGTTTCATTATTAATACACATCATTTAAGTGATATTTACATAGCAACTGATTAATTCCACAAGTGAGTAGAATCATTATAAAATCGAGGAAAATGTAGAATTTCAGTACTTCATCTTCAACAAGGAGCACTTACTTGTGAATAGCAGCAATCACTTTTATGTTATCTTTTTATCACCAGATGACAAATTTCTCCCATAATCAGTCATTCTGTGTAATTCAATTTGATCCTATGTAAATACTTCGGTAAGCTTATTGCCTGTTTCATTTTTAATCAAAATTGCTGAGTGGCAACTACTATAGAAAAACTAAGGTTTCTATTCTTAATAAATCTAACTTAATATTCAAAGTGTTAATTTAAGAAAATTACTACAGGTAGGAGAGCTTACTTTTCCCCCACAAGTATTAACAATCCTTATATACTCTAATTGCAAGTTTTTTTTTAATTGAAGTATAGTCAGTTTACAATGTTGTGTCAAGTTTCTGGTGTACAGCATAAAGTTTCAGTCATACATATACCTACATTTGTTTTCATATTCTTTTTCATCTAATTGCAAGTACTGAAATATTTTACAAAAATATTTTTCATATTAATATCTAACTTAAATCTAAGTGATAGTATTAGCATATCCCTAAACTGTTCAGAAGGGATGTTTAAGGAATTTTTTTCAAGCACTTGCAAACTATAAAATAAATATCTTCAAAGTAAAACCTTGTGGATACTTGCTGAAAATTATTAGTTGAAACCAGGACTACTACCAATATAAAATGTAAAATAGGGAATTATTTTACTAATATCATCTTATTTATACTGACATTCTTTCTTTGAATTAACCTCCAAATTGGAACCTCAGCATATCAAAAGAACTTCAAATGAGAAATCTAACCCTAAGCCTCATGTTTAATAATATATACCTTGTATAGGGGATACTCTCTTAACCATTTCTCTTCAGACCACTATACCCCATAAGGCACAGTAGAGTATAAAATTCATACCAGTTTGTTACAAAGAAAATGTATTCACAAGTGGAATTTTCTTCAGAAAATAGTATGATGTCTGGTGCAAAGATATAAGAATGTCTACTCTTAACTGATGTCAAAATCATATTTGGGCATTTATTTATAAAGTGACAAAGACTCTCAAACACACAAACTACTGCCAGGAAACTATACAAATAAGGAATAGAGCACTTGCAATAAAGTTTCTAAAGGGAAATTAAAATGTAGTACTAGGTAAGATGTAATACAAGGGTCCAATTAAAGAAACCATTTATGAAAGAGAATAACAAAATACTACTATTTTGTTTATATAACTAACAAGAGCAGAGAATATCTGAAGGTGATTTTCAGCTCTATCAACACTTATTTCAGATTGCCATGTAATCGGAAAGAACTATATCAACATAAACAAGCCTACATCCTGTAATAGGGCCTTTTTAACATTCTGAGACAACCTATGGTCCCCATGATGAGAGCTGTTCTCTTTTCTTGTAACGAACAAATAAAAAATCCAACCTGTTCAATTACAAAAGAAAAATCGTACAGAAGATATTTTAACAAAACTTAACAAATGTGTCACAATTTCCTAAAGCCTAAATTAGCTAAAATATGCACTAATAAAAATGGAAAAGGTGAATAACAATCATCTTAAAATATTGTTTTGTTGAATATGGAAAATATTCTGTTTTTATTAGTTTATAGAAGCATTATTTATTCAATGTTTTATTATGTCAGAATTTTTAATGACCTAAATTTTAAACAATACTTAAATAAAAAATCTACCTCATATTTTAAGTCAAATTTTCACTAATTTAGAAATATTAATATATTAATATTTGGGGAATTTTTGGAAATAGACACATTATATATAAAACTGTCTTACTGACCTTAGAAATTGCCAAGTTTAATAAAGGTTCATAAAATTTTAGAAATCTTCCTAAACTGTATTTTAATACAATAAAAATTATATAGTCTTTGATCTGTAATAAAAATTTCAGTTATTTTACAATCAATTTAAAACAGAAGTAAAAATGTCTCTTTTTTAAGGAGTAACATTCATCAGGATCATAACTGATAACACTTAAAACATGCACACACACATAACTAGAAGAGACTATCTTGTTAGTTCTGTTTAAAACTACAAATGAACTACTAATTAGATTGGAAATCATGATTTAAAATTAGTATGACTTATAAAATATTATCATATACAAATTCAAGGAGAGGTCATTATGGTCAGCTTACCATTAGCTGTAGGAGTACTGTATCTTGTACACATTTACAAACTGTGCTTTCAAACTAACAATCTGTTTTAACTGCTTTGCTCATTTGCACATGAAGATATTGGATGTGCCTGAAGCATTATAAATTGCATTTATATATACCCTAAAACAGGGCAGTTCCCAAGATTAAATGCTATTATTTTTTAAAGCTTTTTTAGAACATAATTACCTCACTTTATCTTACATTATTAGGAATAAACATGGTCCATATAAGTAAACTTTTTATTCACATCTTAAAGAAATGATAGCTTAAAAAATTTTTAAACCATCTTTTGATGAAGTTGGTCCTAAAACACCTTAACTTTTTGTTTAGTAAAATTCTACCGCCTGGTATGGACCCCCAAGCTTTTTGAGGAAGATTCCAGGGTCAATACCATGAAATCAAATATAATAATCCATTATAACCAAGTCTTGATCTCAGGAACTCCTGGAGTGTGACAAATGTTTATTCTAGAGTTGCTGCTCCTGTAGCTACAGATTCTTCCGTACTATTTCATATTATTTTAGGTTCTAGACTTTCTGCCCCTCTGGTGCTTCTAATCTGTTTTCCTAAGCTGAGTTTAAAAATCAGCATTATATAATTTTCCCACATTATTCTGGCTGAAGGGTAGCTCCACGCTTTTCCTACAGCTTAAAATCTGATTTTTTTTTTTTTCTCTTGTAGGTTGAGGGAGAGGTGGAAAGGTAGAGAGACAGGCTTGATATCTTGCTAATTTTTGTAGGCTTGCTTCAGAATTGCTGGATATTTCCTGACAGATAAGGTTGCTAAAGGAATACATACCAAGAGACGGCCATGCTACCATATTGAGAACAGCAGTTAATTCTTCTAGCTGAGACCAGAAAGGATAATATAATAACTTGCTAATAGTTATTAGGCATTTGCTACTTTATGGATATAAAATATTTTATCTACTTTACAAGATAATATTAATTAAAGGTACATCTAGAAATCTCTGAAATTATTTGCAAAAAAAATTTCACTAGTAGAAATTTCTTAATATTTCCCTTAGCAAATATTGTATGCTTGTTAAGGGTACCTGATACTTGTCAAAATATCAAGTAATACAGGACAGGTGTTATAAAACAAAACACACAACTGGGAAGTATTTTATTTTTTTCTACTTCATGTAACATTATTCAGGACCACAAGATTTTAAAGGTCTCTTTCCAGCAACTTTTATGACTTAAGTATCACTTAAAAATATTTACTGATGCTATAAATATTACTGTTTTTCTACATATTGACAATTTTAATGACTGCCATATCCATTACACCTCTTGCTCCTTTGGTCAGAAAGAGAAACACAAAATGTAAATCAGATGTTTAGACATTCAAAAGGGGTTTGTAAAAGCACACCCAAACAAACCAAACCTCAGCAACTGTTATAATTGGTTTTAGTTGTTACTATTCAGAATTCTTAACAAGGACATACTGAAGCATGTATGAGATTTTCAAAATTATATACAATTTAAAAACAAATTTAAATTTATAAATAAAAAGTTTAATGGCCAAATTAAACAAGGTTTAAGCACTGGACTTAAAATATCTTAATTTTTAGGCTATTCAGAAATATATTTTGTGAATAATAAGAATTACTTCATAAATATATATGTATAAATATAAATATGTATCTACAGGATCTGTGATGCAGAAGAAAACTCTAAAGAAAAAAGTGCACTTTTAGATTATCAGGATGTTGTCATATTTATCCTTCAAGTAAAATATAATTACCATTCCAGGTGCTTTTGGCACAAGTTTTTAGGTGAACATTGACACAATCTTAAAAACACAGTGCTTTTATATTTTATTCACTGGAATATGAGAATCAAACAGAATTTAGAATTCTGACCAAAAAAATTCAGATAATTGCAACTGCTTAATTAAATACAAAAAAATTGTTTTAAAAAGACTTTAAACTGCCTTTACATCTGGAACATGTAAAATTTTACCAGCAACAGGTTTTCTTCATTCCCCTCAAACAAGAATTCCCAGCCTGCACAGAAATGTAACATTGTCTTTTTCTACTCGTATATGACTTAGATCACACCCCAGTATATAAGGACAAAAAATAAATGTATAATAAAAAGATTGGATAAATCAGGAGAGGCTTTTTGGTCTTGAATTCTTCACCCACTAACAATGAAGCAGCACTGTAGGCAGCCCAAAACACACCAAAGAGCTTTAAAACAAAAACAAAAACAAAAACAAAAAAACAAAAAAAGGCAGCATATTAGCAAGTCAATTAACACTTTGGGTATCACAGAGTAAAAATAACATTTACAATATTTTTTAAGAACAACTCTGACAACTGATTGTGGTAAATAGTAAAGCTTACTGAGAATGTTTAAAACTTATTAATAATATTAATCCTTGCTCTGCTCCTTAACTTCTGCAAATGAAGTCTTTTGTTACCAAACCTGTCTAATCATAAAACTCACCTCGGGTGCCTATTAAGAAGAGAATCATGGGATTCATTCTAGTTCTGTTGAATCAGAATTTATGAGAAGACTCTAATGATGAGTCCTTTTAACATGTGTCCCTGGTGACTTAAGATAAGGCAACTTCTGGAAAAACTATTACTGGAATAAATTGCTGAAAAATATTTGTTTGCTGAAAGAAAACTGATCCTTACAGAGTAGAAATTTTTCCCTGTTTCCCTTCCAAGAAGTAGGAAAACAGATTAAGTGAATATTTTACATAATACTTAGTAAGTATCACAGCATTTCCCCAGGACTAGGTAGAAGTATAGTGTTAAATGAAAAGAAGGAAAAACAACATTTTGGTGGAGAGTTTTCTGATTATACACATACCTAATTTTAAATTATTTCCACTAGAAATTTATGTAGTATTTATTAATGTAGTCATTGAAGGCATTTAACAGAATAAAATGAAAGGGAGAAATTTAAGGGCAGAAATCAGGGAAATTATGATAGAAATAGATTTGGCACAGAGCAGGGTTTCTCAGCTTTGCACTAATCACATTTTGGGGCAGGAAAATTGTGGTGGGAAGTTGTCTTGTGCATTGTAGGATGTTCAGCAGTATCCCTGGTCTCTACCCACTATATACGAGTAACATCGTAACTCTCCCCATTTGTGACACTCAAAAATGTCCACAGACATTGCCAAATATCCTTGGGGGACAAAATCACCATCAGTTCAGAACCACTGGTACAGAGATAAAAAAGAAATCCTGACAGACTTACTGAAAATGTATTTGAGATAGTCTAACTTTCCATTGTGCTTTTTAAACTAAAAACAAACAAACGAACAACTACAAAAATATTTTAAACTTGTAAAAAAAAAGTACAGGAAAATATATGGAACTAAATTATAATCAAATTGCATCTGGATGTCACAATTAAAGTTTTGTTGTAAATAAATGGTTAAATATTGGTAAGAATTACAGAGACTTAATGTTAAAAAAATTCATGCTTGTAGATTAAACTGTATTCTAATACTAGAGTTAAGTGATGAGCATTTAGCAACCTTATTTCTCAACAAACTTTGGACTGAAACAAGAAGCATGTACAACAGCTCACTATACACAGAAGATTAAGTGATTAGAGGAAAAAATTTACCAAAGAAAAATTTTAAAAAATTTTATCCTAGGAACCAAATTATTAGTTACACTTAAAAAAAAAATGACCAGTTTATGCAATTAATCAGGGTGCATTTTAAGGTCTTTGTTTATTGTATAATGCAGAATTTGAAAATTCCAAGGAAATATCCTCTTGTTCTTAATGATGCATGAGGGTAAGTAATGCTAGTTAGCAGTATTTGATTGTAAGAAATCAATAAAGTAATTGTATTTAAAAATAAAAATAATTTTATCCTGAATTTTTAATGATATAAAAAAGACTCATTTTATAATACATAAATATGTTGTATAAAAAATACTAAGATCAATTTTCAGTTGAACTTGATGACTAAAAATAACCAGAGAACACAGTTTTAGCAATTTTGGGAGTAGTCTCAGAAGTATTCAAACAGGCTTTAATCCAAAAACAACACACAGGCAGGAAGTGATCTTGAATGATTCAGTAAAGTGGTATGTTCACTAAGATTAGATAATTAAATGCCAGTATGGGGCTAGCTCCTGCACTGCACGACTTTTAAATTAAGAGCTAATAGTGACAATTAAAAAATAAAAAACTTTTACGATTAGAATGTACAGGAAAGAAAGCGCTTCTCCTTAGGCTCTGAAGTGTTCAAACAGTTTGAACATACAAACATGT
The DNA here is from genome assembly GCF_048564905.1 of Vicugna pacos. NCBI lineage: Eukaryota > Metazoa > Chordata > Mammalia > Artiodactyla > Camelidae > Vicugna > Vicugna pacos. The sequence continues at coordinate 38,839,392 of NC_133001.1, forward strand.
TCTCAAAATAGTCTTTTAATGTTTATAATAATAACAGCTACCACATGAGTGCCTATTCTGTGCCAAGCACTGTACTAGGCATGACTTATACTTTAAAATCTTCATAACAAACCCTAAAAAGGAGTTGTTAAGATTCCCCTTTTCCAGAGGAGGATAAGAAAAAATATCTCCCCAAGGCAGAAGGAAGTAAGTGGCAGAACCACGATCTGAATTCAGAAGTGACTGGTTTCAAAATCCAACTCTTCTAAATACCCAATACTCATATAATGTCAATATTAGCCTGTAGTTACTCAATTCTAAAAGGAATAATTTGTTTTATATTGGAATTATATTGTAACAAACATTAAGTAAAACCAAATGTCATAAAAGTAACTACTTAAATACTTTAGCATGGAGGCGACATAATGTTAGTTCTAGAAGTGATGGTCTTAAAAAGTTCTATTTTCCACAAAGAAAAAGAAAATTACATTCGTTGTGCAATATACACATATGTGATAAAGCAGTTATTTATTTCTCAAAGCAGTTCAAAATTAATAAATGCCAAAAGTTACATCACTACTTATTATTAATATTTAATAATATCAGTAAATGTTTAAAGTGGATACATATGTTAACGGAAATTTAACACAGTATAAAGTCCTGATCTCAGCAACATAGAAAAGCTAATTGGAACCATGTCTATCATATTTAATAAGAAACTTACTATTCAAATTGGAATAAAAATTATTAAATAAATGTCCAGTGGAATTTTAAATAAACATCTCCCACAAAATCTAACTCAGATGAACTTGTACTATAAGGATAGAGAAGAAAAATTTTTAAATTCTTTGGTGTAATATTCTGAGGCCTGATTTGCATTTTGTTTTTTATTCCTACCTAGACATACATTATAATTTCTGGCAATTAAAAAGGGAAAATAAAAGAAATAGAACTGGTAAAATTAGTATGGTCACTGTCCCAAAATAGTAATTGTTTGATAAATAATTATAGATTACAAGATTCTTAGCCAGAGAACTAGTATAACCAGTTCTTGTTAACTGTGAGTTCTGTATCCACGGATCCATCAGTGAATCAAAAATATTCAGGGAAAAAATTTTTCAGAAAGTTCCAAAAAGCAAAACTTGAATTTGCTGCATCGCAGACAAGTATTCACATAGCATTTACATTGTACGAGGTATCAAAAGCAATCTAGACATGATTTAAAGTATATGTATTTCTGGAAGGAAGTGAGCTCTTTGTCCTTCTATTCCACCTTCTTGAAGCTTCTCCCCAAAGTATATGTAAAGATGTGCATAGCTTATATGTAAATACTACACCACTTTGTATAAGATACTTGAGCATCTGCAGATTTTAGTGTCTGCAGGGGTCCTGGAACCAACCCCCTATGGATACTGAGAGACAACTGTATACTTCTGTTACTACTTTTTATAATACACACTACTTACTTTTAAAAGTGTAGATACAACTTCAAATGATCCAACCACCAAAAGTACAGGGGCTATTACAATGAGAGGAAGTAATGAATATCCTATAACTCCAAGAACTTGGCCATATGCAACCTGTGAATTTTCAAAATTTTAAATAAATATCAAGTGAAATCAAGACATTCATTTTAATCACTATTAAACATCACACATACTTTGTTGTACTTACATAAACGTGAGAATTAAGAAAATCATAAAATCATAGCAGCACTATTTACAATAGCCAAAACATGGAAACAGCCTAAATGTCCATCAATAGGTGACTGGATAAAGAAGATGTGGTATATTTATACAATGGAATACTACTCAGCCATAAAAACCGACAACATAACGCCATTTGCAGCAACATGGATGCTCCTAGAGAATGTCATTATAAGTGATGTAAGCCAGAAAGAGAAAGAAAAATACCATATGAGATCGCTCATATGTGGAATCTAAAGACTCATGGACAGAGAATACAGACTTGTGGTTGCCAGGGGGGTGGAGGGTGGGAAGGGATAGACTGGGATTTCAAAATTGTAGAATAGATAAACAAGATTACACTGTATAGCACAGGGAAATATACACAAAATGTTATGATAAATCACAGAGAAAAAAATGTGACAATGAGTGTGCATATGTCCGTGAATGACTGAAAAATTGTGCTGAACACTGGAATTTGACACAACATTGTAAAATGATTATAAATCAATAAAAAATGTTAAAAAAAGTCATAAAAGTCTCATATCCATCTTATTTCAAATTATCATATATTCTTTTATGTCCTGCACAATCTCAGCAACGTATCATGTTCTCAATTGTCATTAATTTTCTGATGATATCCAAATCTACATTTCCGGCCCTTCTCTCACTTTTGAGCTTAATATTCATATATCCAATTACCTTGAGTATATTTCTACAGTACACTTGGTCACTACTTCCCTTGTTGTGGGATTACTTAAAGGGACCACAATCATCTTATTCAGATGAAAAACTCAAGACCTAGAGAAGCTAGATGTGACAAATGCAGACTAAAAGGGAAGGGAGAGCAGGCCGGAGAGACTAAAGAGAAAAATATTTTTTTGGAGTTACTGTGTGCCAAGCTCTGTGATAGAGCATCACATATTGTGAAGATCAAATATAGTAAGAACCCTATGAAATATTATTGTACCCATTATGAAGTAACTGATTCTTTGGCAAAGTGCTTTATTCAGGAAAGCAAAGCTAGTAGGTAGAGAGTTCAAATTAAGATCTAGGTTTCAACTTCTGTATCAACAGTCCTAAATTACCAAAACATTTAATAATATCTGTTTTCATATAAAAGTTATAAAGGTTATGTCTAGAATATAAGAAATAATATGTAAACAAATGTAATTTTAAGTGTCTATTAGAATTATTTTAAATTTCCATATGCAGAGTGAAGAAGTTTCATAGGTAAAAATTTTTTAAGTTTTTTTTTGTAGGGGGGAAGGTAATTAGGTTTATATTATTATTTATTTACTTTTAGAGGAAGTACTGGGGATTGAACCCAGGACTTCCTGCACGCTAAGCATGCGCTGTATCACTTGAGCTATACCCTCCCTTCTTAGATAAATGTTATTCTAAATTTATTCAAGAGTTTTAGATTAAGGTGACGGATTGAATATATGTATTTAATACTGTTCCCTCCTGAAACTCCAATAAAGGGAAGGGAAAAAAGAAACTCCTTTTTATAAGAGGCATAAACAGGAGATCAGAAGACAGGACAACTTAATTTTGGAAGCTGGAAAGCAGAAGAACAAGAGCTAAGAAAGAGACTTGGAGACCTTTCCACCAAGTGTTAAGAAAAGGCTCAAGATATCTGCATTTAGTATTTAATGTTCATAGAGTCAGCCTGATATAAGCCAGAAACCACATGACAACTCTGCCAGGCATCTCCTCTGCTTTACTCTCTCAACAGAGAGTGGAATTCCAGAATGCTGAAACTTCTAGGTTTATAGTAATTCATGAAGTCTAATTTAATGGAGCAGAGGTTCTCAAGGTGTGGCCCGTGTACTAATAGGGCAAAAGCAATGGTGTGTAAAACATGTCGTTTTACCCACAAATCAAGTGACATGAACTGTACTAGTAGTTACTGTGTTCCTTACTATCACACATTTACAGAAAAAGAAAAAAAGCCAGGTTTCACTTAACAATGTCCTTTATGAAGCAGTTAAGATGATTAATTTTATTAAATCGCAACCTTTGTGTATATGTCTTTTCAATATTCTGTATAACAAAATGGGAAATAGAAAGCATTTCTGCTGTATCCTGATTTAATGGTAATCCAAGGAAGAGCACCTGTATACCTGCTTGGGTGAGGAGTTGAACTAGATGCTTTTTCCATGAAACACCATTTTTACTTGAAAGACAAACTATGGTTATCCAGAGTTAGGTATTGGCAGGCATGTTAAGAACCTGAATGAAGTGAGCCTGCTCCAAGGAAAACAACTGACAGTATTTCTTGCAACTTATAAAATTCTTTCAAGCAAAAAGTAGAATTTTGGAAAACTTATATCCATTACTGTAAGCCTGACAGTTTCCTCATAAAGGATTTTCTGATGAGATAGGTGGTGACATTAATAAACATGATTTTCTGATATTGTATAACAAAACATATCAACATTTAGAAGATCTGTAAAACTAAGTGACCCCAATTGTTTTCTATATGATGATGCATGAATAAAAAGATCTATCCAATGTGAATTTTAGTGAAAAAGAGTGAAATGAAAAGTTCACTGATATGGTTTGAGATTCTCACTGCAACAAACCTTTAAAAAATTATTACTTGTTGAGTGTTGTTGCAGTATCAGAGTAGATGTCCACAATCAAGCAAAAAAGGTATTAAAATACTCTTCCTTTACAAATTGTGTATCTGTAGGAGGCCTTGTTTTTTATATATACTTTAAACAAAACAATATATAACAATTGAATGCAGAAAGTAGATATTAGAATCCAGCTTCCACTAACCCAGACATTAAAACTACTTGCAAAAATGTTAAACAATGTCTTTTTCTCACTTTGTTTTGAAAATAGTTTTAAAACATATTTTTTATGTTAAAATGTATTTGGTTTACTTTTAGTTTTAAATGAATAGATCTATATTTAAAATTTTTATTTTAAATTTTAACATAGTAAATATTGGTAAATAAAACCCACATAAAGAAATCTCTTTGGGGATGTGAAATCAAAATGTTTGAGAACTGCTGTAACAGAGAATAAACTGTATGCTTCCTTAAAAAGCTGTAAACTATTTATGAGTGAAATGGGATTTTTTTCTTTCCACTTGATTTCTTGTAACATTTATTGAGTATGCATAATACTAATATGTTGATCATCTTAAAAGAAGTAGCATAACTTAAAAGCAATTTTGGGACAAGAAACAGGTATGATGAATATAGCTACTGATAACATCCACAGTATCAAAAATAAAGCTTACCATAAAAAACAAAGGTTATTTTCAAAATTAACCACTTACTTCTCCACCAAGGACTCTGGCCAGTAAGAAAATTGTTAGTGAACCAAATATCCAAATAGTTATAATCCATGATACCACCTTAAGAGAAAAAAAAAATCATGCAATTAATATCTGTGTATCAAATAAGTTGATAATTTCCCATGAACTCAATTCTCTGCCATATAAGATAGCTTGGTATACTCAATTTCAGGTCATAGAGAGTTTGGATTCTCAGGTATCTTTCCAAAACTTAGTAAGAATATTTGTAATACAATTTTAAATCCAAATTAAAAATTTAGCAGTGATCAACTGCCTAAGGAAACCTCAGTATTTCAAGATCTATGAAAAAAGATTACTGTAAAAAGGGAACAAAATGTTGACTTCTGACCTTCTGGGTTTGTAGAGCTCTGCAAGGAAAATTCATCCCTGTAAACAGTTACCGATCTTCTCAGGAGGACTTTAAAATTTACATTAATTACACATTTATCCAAGTAATAGAATATGGGAGACATTTGGACAATTTTAACTCCTGAGACTTAGCATAATAATGATACATGCATATACTTCCAAGTTCTGCCAGAACTTAGGGGGGATCGAGAAATAATAACACCCAATAGTAACACAAGCACACTATTGCCCAGATCCTGGTTTCTAAATATTCCCCAATAAATGAAGAAACTGTTGATTCCAAGGGTGGGGCAGTGAGAATAAAAGATAAGCCCAGAACACTTTATGGAGTCAGAAAGAAACAAAGTGCGAAAAAGGATGGGAATATGTCAAAAGGATACAGAAGCTAACCTGAAGGAGCTCCCATGGGCTAAAACTGGAACAATCTGAGCAATAAACTAAGTTATAGCACTGGATATAATCCAGAAAATATACATATGCATGAGCCCATACTAGCAAAAATAAATAAACAGTTAAGTAATGGCAAAGACAGAATAGCTATTCCAAAGAGAACATCAATCAATATATGTGAAAGGAATGAGGAAAATGACCATTCAGTATGCAATACAGTAACAACCGGTGCATGTCACATTCATAAATAGATGCTAAAATTAGTGGGCTGAAGTTTGATGAGGATGTTTGCATAGTCTAAAGTATCTTCACAAGATATTTATTAAAAAGGGAAAAATAGCAACTTTACAGTGGAGGAATTGAGCAGATACCAGCCCATCACTTAACCAAGTGATCGATGCTAATAGTGCCAGGAATACAACATATTAAAATCATGTAATCCTTGATAGCATGCAGAAGGGCACAATGTCACTTCTGTGGTATTCCTGTCCAAAATGTATGACCCCAATCCAGCCCTGAGAAAATATCAAGCAAAGCCAAATTGAGAAACACCTTATGGAAGTAAGAATCTTCTGTTTTTAGCCTTAGAATCCTTTGTTCAAATTAAAGATTGTATGAAATAGATAAAAATCATGGAGAGATGTTCACGTAAAGATGTTCTACATGAAGGCTTGGAGGTGGGTAGGAGTCCAGAGCCCCCATTCAACTTCTTCAATGATCCTTATATCTTCAACAGAGTATTTGCTATAAACTACTGATCTAAGGTAAATATTAATACAACTAGTGTTATATAACATTAAGGATCTTGCTATGGGGAGATTACTCTGGATTATCTGGTGTGCACTAAATGTAATCACAACTGTCCTTAAAAAAAGGAGGCAGAGGAATATTTAGCTACAGTAGAGAAGATGGCAATGTGATAATGGAAACAGAGATTGCAGTGACGCAGTCAGAAATCAAGGAATGTTGGTAGCCTCTAAACATGGGAAGAGACAAGCAACAGACTCTGTCCTGGAAGCCTCCACAGGAAACAACCCTGACATGATTTTAGCCCTTTAACATTCAATTTCCAGGATTCTAACTTCCAGGACTGTCAAAGAATAAGTCTGCATTATTTTAAGCCACTAAACTTGTGGAAATCTGTTATAGCAACAATAGGAAACTAATTCATTTCCAAATCACTCTCTGGTAAAGACTTATTTTTTACTCCTCTAAAGCCTTAAACTAGGGATGAGGGAGTGATATTAGTTTCTGTTGTGTTTTGATGATAAAGCCCCTGAGGATAGGACAAAGAATTATATAAAACCAGACACTGATGGAATCCTTGTCATTTATTAAAAAGTTTATTTTAAATAACAGAATGAAAAATGAATAAAAGGTGATTATTAGTATTGTGTTTCAAACTCTTTATCCCTTGAGGAAATCAACCCTTTCGGTCACTTCTGCTCAGCTAGAGCAGTCACATCCATTTATGCATTTACTATACAAATATTAGTAATTTTTATGTCAATGATGATGTAGGAGAGTTTAGAAAGTATTAATACAAGGCACTCCTCAATTAAGAACAGTTCTGACTGTAACTCAATAAAAAAAATGTTAAAAGACAAAAAAACAGTTCTGGGGAAAAACAAGTGAGAAATAATGGGTAAAGCTAAAGCATTTCTCAAACAATGAAGTACTATAGTTAAAACATGTCTATTCTGAATTTTAAAACTCTTAAAATATTTAGAATTTGTAAGATATACTTACCCTAAATTGTCCATATAATGATATCATGGAAAAGAAAAGTACAACAGCCAGAGGACCCCAAAAGTCAGGATTGTCTCTCACCACTTGTCTATTAAAACCAAGAGATGGCATTGGCATCAAAACACATCGAATTTTGTAGTAAATATCCTTCAGATCGATATCCAATTCTTCCCTGTAATTTAAAAATAACAATTCCTAAAAGGCACACATTTTTGAATACTGAGACAACTGCAGTAAAATAAATACAAGTTTAAATATAATGGTATAGTCTCCATAGGTCAATAAAACATTTTCATTTGAAGTACCACATTTCACTGGTTCCAAGGTGTACATATGCAACATTTCAATATCTCTAAAGTTGGGATGTATCTCACAATTGCTAGTGTCTTACAACTGTAAGACAGCTAAGTCAGCCTAGAGTAAAGCCAAGTGCTTCCAAGATCTGCCTTTCCTTTTGCAGAGTCTCTTGGAGGCACTACTAATTTGGGACCTTAAATAAAATTCTCTACTTGAGACTTTTTTGGGCCCATACTGATCAGACTGCAATCTTATATGACAGCTGGTATGAGATCTACATTCTCATGGGAACTTTCTCTTCCAGCACCCCACCAATTGCCAGACTGAAGCAAGCAAACTTCCTTGCTGTCTCTTTTTATATGGTAAGTTACTTCTCATTTACCCTTACACTAAGGAGAGAAGATAGTCCCTTGATGTCTTAGCTTTATGTTGTCTTAGGTACTTTTTCTTTCTTACTGATAGGTACTTTTTCTTTCTTACTGATAAACATAAAATAACTGCATTTTATAATCCACACCATCTTAGATTTGATGAAATACAGTATATTAAGAAACAGGATGTGTTAGCACTTGACTGACCAATAATTACTACAGAGAATAACTTAGTAATGCCTCTATTTTTATAAAGCTATAGATACTTCTTTCCAAAATTGTTAAATACTTTTTCCCCCAAATGACACATAATCACATAATAAATTTCAAGTACTATGAAGAAAGTGAAGGTATCCCTATAGTATTCCTAGTGGTAGCTCTAGAATTTCCATATGGGAGATAGTTTGGAGTGGTAATCTTTTTTTAACTCTTAATCTGTCTTAAACTCGATTTCCACAGCAAGCACACAAGCACTCTGCTTTTTTTTTTTACTTTCACTGAATGTTTACTTGAGATACCTATAGACTAAGGTTAAGTCCTAGCAGTTTGGAATATATTTGTGTGTGATATAAGATTATGATTCTTTTAATGTTTGCCATTCAGTAGATTAAAAATATTCTCTCATAATGTCAGTTTCACTAATTACAGCTGACTCTTGAACAATGCACCGGTTATGGGCACCACTCTCCCTATACAGTCTAAAATCTACATACAGCTTTTGACTCCCCCAAAACTTAATTACTAATAGTCTACTGTTGATCAGAAGCCTTACCAATAACATAAACAGTCAATTAACACACATTCTGTATGTTATACGAACGTCTACATATATTTTATGCATTCATGACATACCTTTTAATTTTTTCAATAAATCTAGGCTATGTGGTTCATCTGTGAGTTTTCTCAAATTGCTGTGAATCTCCACATTTTTTCCCAATATATGTGTTGGAAAAAGTTCACATATAAGTAGACCCACACAGTTCGAATCTATGTTGTTCAAGGGTCAATTGTATAGTAAAACTGAAAACAGCTAAAACTTTTGACCAAAAAGGTTAAGATTTTTCCATACTTGTCTTTAAATAATACCAAAGAATATAATCATCCCACAGACTAACTCTAAAAACCAAAAATACATATTATTTTTACATACAGGAGTGGTTTGTTATCTTCAGGGTCATCATCTTCAACTTCCAAAAGCCAGCCATATCCTCTTTGTCTCAGAAACGTAGTAGCTGTAGATTCTTTGATAAAATCTCCACCAAGGTTTAACTTGACATCTGGGGATGCTATTGAACCACTGAGATCTTAGGAGAAAAGAGGACAAAACTATAAACCAAGATAAAATACAAGTCCTAGCCAACATGAGTATGTACTCAACTAAATAATTATCATTTGAAGATCTCTAAGTATTAACATCTGAAACTGCATACAATCCTCGTATTTGATAGTTGATAGTGCTGAAAACAAGGAAACAGGCCTCAAATGGAGTCACATATGCTAAGCACCATGTCAACGAACTAATTAATTATAGTTTTGGCCTCTTCCAGAAATGGAATCTTAAACCAGTGAATCAGCAATCACCTGGTCAACACTAGTAAGTTAATCTGCCTGAAAGACCCCTGCAACTTCCTAAAGGAAAGGGACTTTGCCACAACAAATCCACTTTTTGCTAGTTTAACTTCCTTGTCCTGCTCCTGTCTGCCTATGAAAATCTTTCATTTTGTACAGTTCCCTTCTATTTGCTAGATGGGATACAGCCTAGTTCATGAACCACTGACTAAATCAATAAAAATTGCTGAAATTTACTCAGTTGAAGTTTGGTTTTTTTAACAATAGATATCTAAAACCACCTTTTATTTTTACAACAAGAAAATGAAAAATGAGAGGTGAAGACATATGAAAGATTACACAGCTAATTAGGTAGACTGGTGCCAGAATCTAGGCTTACAACAATAACTTTAAAATTTAAATGGAAGATATATACAAAATATACTACAGGATATCATTCTGGATTCCCTTCATTACTATGTACACTATGTGCTTCAGAACAAACTAACTGTATAAAGGCATTATATATTTATATATATAAACCATTAGACATTATTTGCTAAAGGAAAACTAATTTCCCCCTATTTTTAAATGTATTTATTCATACATTCTTTCATTTAAATCACCAAATATCTATGCTAAGTGCTTCATATATTAATGCTTAGCTCTGGATAAATCTAACTAGAAAGAGTTCCTGATAGTTCAGCTAATTTTTTCTTTATATAAATTACATCATTTGTCTTTTGTTTTGGCAAAATAAAGGTGATATTATTTATTTATTTTTTTGTCAGTTCTAAAAAGCAGTGAAGAGATTCCATTATCTACACTACAAAATAAATTCCATTCAGTCTTACCAGTGAGTGCTCTAGAGGTGACAGATAATCACAAATGCCACATTTTCTAGTGAAAAAAAAAGGGGGGTGGATAGTAAAAGACTTGCCTAAAGTCATACAGGAATTAGGGAAAAAACACCTCTGTAGGAGCAGATAATATGCACTAGTAAACAACCATCAATGTTGTTAACTATAAGTCACAAGACTGCAGTGGTATTTTAGAAAACAATTTTGGCAACAGCAAAGCAGAACATTCTTAAGACAGACTCCCCTTCCCTGGTAATGAAAGACAGTATACAGAAGAGCTTAATTTGCTCATTACCCTAAATTCTAGGTTAGCTTTTGAGAACTGCCATTAAAATTTTGGCTTAAACTTCAATCAATGAGTGGCTTAATTAAGAGTCACATCATGATCTGATTCTGATAACTCCCATAATTAATTACAATAAAACTTTCATTCTGAAACTAAGTCCCAGCTTAGCTACTAATTAATACAGTAAATCATTAATGTCTTCTGATCTCCAGTTTCCTATTCAAAGTTCTTTCCAAGTTAACATTATATAATTCTAAAAAGCTTTTATAACGGAGTTTATTCAGCTAGAGATAAAATGCAAGTACTTTTGGATTCACTGTCCTTCCCTACTTAAAGTGTAAAAATAGTTGCCGTGGATGCTAATTGTGCTAAAATTTTGTGATTAAAATATTCTCTCAAAATTATTTTCTGCTTCTTGGTCTTAACCTCAGTTGAAAATTAAAGAGCTGAATGAAACTTAACTAAAATTCTACTCCCAATAGGTACAGTGTCTTTTCTTGATTAAACAAGAGGAAGACTTAGATCAGGAAGTCATTAGTACAGCAGTGACATTAAAGGTTTTGGAAATATGAGGCAGGAAAGGACCTTAACAACTGTTTCCTGGCCTCTAGAAAGGACTGCACTTAACATTCTTAATCTAAACCAAAAAAGGATATATAAATTATGCTAAGGAATGCTGTGATAAAGAATTCTATGTGTTTAGCAGTTTGTCACAGCATGGATGTAGAACTTCAAAAATGCACCTTTAGCTTACAATTTTGTAGTATTTTCTACTCTATGCAAGTAAGAAAATATCATGGACATGAGTAGGAGAATGTCAGAAAGACTAGTTTGACACATTCCTCAGTTCCTCCAAGACACAACTAGATGTAGATACAAAAGAGCCATAGAAAAGTAAAAAAAAAAAAAAAAAAAAAAAATCAGGAGTTAGCCTAATAGGTGAGCAACTTAACACACAAAAAATGTTGGAAAACAATGAGAAAGATTCCAAATCACTCCAGGAGCACAGCTCTCTTACATTAAACCAGACTAAGAACCAGCTAGCTTAATTGTCAATTCTAGGATAGGTATTCAGAATTATAAAACATTACTTTTAAATTACTTCTTTCTTACTACACTATGTATAATATTCTTCTCATTTTCTAAGTTAAAAACAACGTAAAAACAATAATAAATATAACTGAACTTAAGAGGAAATAATCTTTGAAAAAAATACTGCAAAAATACACTTAAAAATGTTTCCACTGCTGTTTGGGCTCAGAGTAGGGAAGAATATCAGCAAGTTCCAAGTTTCACTGAAAGCCACCTGAAAAAACTGCAGAAAAAAATTTAACAGTAATTTCCCCCCACCCTTTCAACTCAAGTGTATTACTGGGTGAGGGATTCTTTCTCTGAATCTTCTACTCAGCCTGAGAATTTCACTTTGAAGAACTTGGTCAGTGCAGTGTGATAGTATGCTCAGGATGAGACTTACTGATCTGCCTCGAGACAAGTTCTTGATTTTTATGAAAGAAGAGTAATGTGCAGTAAATATGAACATTTTGTTCGTACTTGCCAACTTCTTATATTTGTGAAGAAGCTTTTTCTTATTCAACAAGCAAAGAGCAAGGACAAAAGTCATTCCATTTCATTTCAATGAAAATGAAATGAAATCCATGTGTGCTTAAATCTAAACCAGAACTGACTATGTGCAGCAAAACAAAACAACCACGTTTCACACTGGAAGGACAAATTCCACTGTTCCATTTAGTCTATAAAAACATTTTAATGCATATAAAGGCCAATGAAAGAGATCGAGAAACCAATATGATGTACATAATGATTTTATAATGGCTAGATCTACATATTGGAGCTTGACCATGTTACTACATAAGAAAAAAATGTAAAGGCTTATATAAAATTGTGTCCTAGGTTATATTTTTACTCTTTTTTTTTGGTTTTTATTTTAGTACCTTTACTATTCAGTACTGCCAGTTAATTTTCATATTGCACACAATATTAATTAAATCAATTAAGTCTCCTGAGCCTATCCTTAGAAAAATTAAATCTCATTTTGGTATAAACCAGTTATTTAACAGAAATTTCTTTTATTTGCTTTGAGTCTTTTAGCTTTTTTATTTTGAAATAATTTTAGATTTATAGAAAGTTGCAGAGAAGATACATGTACCCTTTACCCAGTTCTCTCCAATGGTACCATCTTATATACTATCAAAACCAGGACACTGACATTGCTAGTCAATAGACCTTACTCAGATTTTACCAGTTTTAAGTCCACTTATTTGTGTGTGTGTATAAAGTTCTATGCAATTTTACCACATTTATAGATTTGTGTAATGCCTTACATGTTTAAAATTTATGAAAAGAAATTTTTTTGAAGATAAAGCTTGCTCAATGACCTTTTTCTCTCCCAAAGAAAGGCTGACTAAAAAGTCATTTTCAATTTTCCAATAGGCAAGAAAAGCTATTCTTCCACTCATTATATATCATACTTCATGAGCATGTTGTATAGACTATATTTGTGATAATACCTCCATAGATATAATTTTTTAAAAATCAAGTAGGAAATTTTTAAAAATGAAAAACTAAAGATTCCTCTATCAACACTACTAAATTGTATTAGAGATGATATCCTTCCTGGGGAGGAAGAACGTCACACAAAGCAGGCTAAATGGCCACTTTAATACCTTAAGAGAAAATTTGCCTACACAAAAAAGCACTGACAATAATTACTGCAGCATTATGTCTACAGATTACTGATCACAACAATGTACTATGAGTTGTAAATACTATCATTTTCACATAGGAGTATCAGTCTTTTCAGGCTGCTGTAACAAAACACCATAAACTGGGTGGGTGGCTAATAAACAACACACATTTGTTTCTCAGGGGGTGGGTCTAGCTCAGTGGCAGAGTGCATGCTTAGCATGCACAAGGTCCTGGGTTCAATCCCCAGTACCTCCATTCAAAAAACCCCAGGAGATGTTGTATATATACAGGAATATGACTTAGCTACTAAAAAAAATGAAATTTAAAAAAAAAACTGTTTTTCACAGTTTTGGAGGCTGGAAGTCTAAGGTTAGGGTGTCAGCGTGGTCAGGTAAGGGTCCTCTTCCAACTTGCAGACTTGTCCTTGTGTCCTCACATGACAGAAGGAGGTCGGGAGTTCTGTGAAGTCTTTTTCATAAGAGCACTAACCCCATTCATGACAGCCCCATCCTCCTGACCCAAGTATCTCCCAAAGGCCCCCATCTCCTAATACCATCAGTGGGCATTAGGATTTCAACCTATGAATTTTGGGGGACACAAACATTCAGACTATTAACAAGGGGTAAAAAGACTGAGGAAGCACTATATTGAGCCAGTCCTTTTCTGGAAATTCATACAATCAATTGTCAGCTTAACATTTCTTTACAGCTATTTCAAAAGCATCTCCAACTCAGTATTCCAAACTGAATTCTTGATATATAAGGTCTTCCTCCAGTTTCTTATTTCAGTGAGTGGGATCACTATCCATTCAGCATTGTAAACCAGATTCTCCTCGACAATTTCCTTCACTCACATGCTCCCACAACATTCAATTCACCACTAAATTTTGTTGCTTTTATATCTTAATTTTTTTAAATTGGAGTATAGTTAAAATGTGTCAATTCCTGGTGTACAGCATAATATCCCATACATACACACACATATATTCGATTTCATATTCTCTTTCATTAAAGGTTGTTATAAGATACTGAATATAGTTTCCTGTGCTGTATAGAAGAAATTTGGCTTTTTATCTATTTTTATACATGGTAGTTAATATATGCATATCTCAAACTCCCAAATTTATCCCTTCCCACCCCCTTTCCTCTCAAAAAACATGAGTGTTTACTATGTCTGCAAGTCTGTTTGTGTTTTGTAGATGAGTTCATTACTGTCTTTTTTTCTTTTTTTAGATTCCACATATGAGTGATATCATATGGTATTTTTCTTTCTCTTTCTGGCTTACTTCACTTAGAATGACAATCACCAGGTACATCTATGTGGCATTATCTTGCTCTTTCTTATGGCTTAGTAGCATTCCATTGTGTAAATATATTGCAACTTCTTTACCCAGTCATCTGTCCATGCACATTTAGGTTGCTTCCATGTCTTGGCTATTGTATACAGTGCTGCTGCATGAACACTGGGGTACATGAATCTTTTCAAATTAGAGTTCCCTCCAGATTTATGCCCAGGAGTAGGATTGCTGGATCATGGTAAGCCCATTTTTAGTCTTTTGAGGAATCTCCATACTGTTTTCCATGATGGCTACACCCACCAACAGTGTAGGGAGGTTCCCTTTTCTCTATACCCTCTCCAGCATTTATTGTTTGTGGTTATCTCTAAATACTTCTTGAACCTACCACTTTTCTCCATTTCTACCACCATCACCAAGTTAATTCAAACTATCATCTCCTGCCTGCAAGACTATAATGGTCTTCTAACTGCTCTCTCTAGTCATTCTTGTCTCCTTCTAGTCCATTCTCTTAACTATAGCCAGAAGAATCTTTTTTTAATGCAAATCTTTCTCTCTCCTGTTTAAAATCCTCCCACTAGTTTTTCAGCTCAATGTGACAATCTCTACATGCCCTATCTACTTCTCCAGAGCAATTTTCTGCCTTCCTCCTGACTCTGACCCAGTGCTCTAGCCACATTAAGCCTTTCAGTTCTTTGAATGAACCAGGATCCCTTTTATCTCAGGGACTTTGTACCAGGCTGTCTCTCCTAACTTCAGGTAAATGCCACCCATTCTTCAGTTCTTAGATATACTTACTTAAGGAAATCTTCCATGATTTCTCTGATTGGATTTGGTTATTTTCATAATCCCCTGGACTTTTCCTTCATAGCATTTATCACTTTATAATAATATATTTGTGTGATTATTTGGTTAATGCATATAAGTTCTATGATGGCAGGAACTAAGTATCTTTGTTGCAGTTTTGTTTTACACATATATCACCAGTACTTATAATAGTGCCTGGCCCATAACAGGCAACAAACAACAAATGTGTGCTAATTGAGTGAATTAATTGATGGAAAGGCAACTAGCACTACAGTGCTTATATCAAGAGACATTAGAGGCTTTTAACAAAGCAAATATACAAAATTAGATTTGTATTCTGTAAGCATAATCTTAGCTGCACTATGAAGGACTGATTTAAGTGGGGAGAGATTTGAGAGGGGAGTATGGTCAGGAGACTACAGTAAAAAGTATAGATAAGAAATGGAAAGGACTTGAACTAAGGCAGCATCAGTAGAGAGGGAAGAATAGATTAATTATATAGCTATTCTGAAACTATTCTGAAACAATGTGATGACCAACTGAATATGAGAAAGTGAGAGAGGGACTAGAGATAAGTTTCTGGCCTGTGGAAAGAGGAACTGTATCACAAACATTAAGTCATTTTTACTTTAGTACCTCCTCGTTTTCAACATTGGTTAATTAATCCACCAATAAGTATCTACAGATTACTTATTGCTATAATGCTCTGAGAGTAATATAAAGAAGTGAGATACTCCAAGGAGTTTAAAATGCAATTGATAGTATATCCAAACAATGGAATATTATTCAGCCAGAAAATGGAATGAGTTACTGATTCATGCTGAAACATGGATGAACTTTGAAAGCATTATGCTGAGTTAAAGAGGCGAGGCACATATTATGTTACCCCAATTACATGAAATGTCCAGAACAGGCAAACCTATAAAGACAGAAAGTAGATTAGTGGTTGTCAGGGGCTGCAAGGGAGGGAGGGAATGGAGAGTGACTGCAAATGGGTACAGGGTTTCCTTTGGGAGTGCTGAAAATGTTCTATGATTACATACTGGGAATGGTCATGCAACTTTGTGAATAAACTAAAAACCACTGAATTGTATGCTTTAAAGAGGTGAAGTTTATGATATGTGAATTATATCTTAATTAAAAAACTAACTGAGGTATGATACAAACCCTATTAGTACTGTAAAACACATTCTTCTGTAGGTAAACAACAGTGCCTATTGTCAACAGATCATAGATGCCATAGGAGTAAAAAGGTTTAAGCTATCAAAGAGGGAGTCAAGAAGGATATATGGAGGTACAACCTGAATTTGGCCATGAGAGATAACTGGATGAGCAGAGAAGGAATAAGAAATAATTCCAGGGAAAAGAAAGGGCAGGGACAAAGGCATGGAAGCCCATGGCATCTGAAAGGCACAGAGTTCCTCTCCGAAAGTTGTAGGAGATAGGCTGGGACAAATTGCTAAGAGCATAAATATCAGGCCAAAAAAATATATCTTTTTAAACTTGTCTTTATCTTGTATGCAAGTGTTTCTTTACGCATGTTCTGTGGTATCTGGATCCTATGAGATGCACTCCACAAAAAGCTTTTGATATCACTAAATCTGGAAAATCCTGCATACTACAAATTCCACTTGGAATTTCACAAGTAATACTGGCATACTGGGAATTCTGCTTTAAGGAAACTTGCTTAACACATTATTTACCAAACTTTTGTCGCCATGGAACTTCCCTTTGTGGAAACAATGATGAAGATACTTCTGTGGATCATAGAAAGCAAGTGAAGTTCCAGCAGATCAGTAAGGATTGCTGAATGCTGAAGAAATAGGAAATAGCAGAGATAGTTGAGCTGTGAAAATAAGGAAAAAGGGAAGTAGTAGATTTAATTAAAAATTCTGTCAATTAAGAAGGGACCTGAGTGATGGTAGAGATGGAAGAAACAGAGGAGACATAAAAAATGCCAGCGAGAAAAACAAAGAGGATGGTTCCAAAGGAAGAAAGAAGATAAGGGAATAAAAGCACTTGTAGAGGCTTATCCTTAGAAAGGAAGAAAGAAATCTTTCCTTTAAGATTTGGAGGAAAGATGAATGCTTCAATATAGATACAAAGATATTTAGAGGTAGAAAAATATGAGGATGGGAAAATGGCTATTGGGTGACTTAGACCATCTTTCTGTTCATGCCCTCTCCAACTACTTGCTGGATTTCTGTTGAATTAGTGTTGGCTTCAGCTCTAGCAGCACAACATCTTTATCTTAATCACAAAGTATCATGTAGTCATGAAACATTTATGAAGTTCCTGCTATGTACCAGCCTCCATACTAGGCAATGGGTATGACACTGATAGGCAGTAAAACACAGCTTCCAAACCCAAGAAGCTCATGGTCTAAATCCACATTGTTTTAGGTCTGTGAAGATTGAGAAGCATAAAACACAGGGACTGCCTCCACCAATTACTGCACTTGCATAGTTCTTAAGTGAATATTCTTCCCTCTCTTCAGTCTGAAGAACTCTTATTTTTCCTTACAAAATGTACCTAATCTGTCTCTGAAGACTTCCTTGATCCCTTACTACAGTTAACCACTTCCTCCTTTGAACTATATTTTTATAGCATTTATTATGTATAATGAATGTGTTAAATCCCTTTCTTATTACGCCACTTCTTGGTGTTAGGGGCACCAAGATGCAGTCCCTTGCACATGGAAGTACTCCCTCCATCCTACATATACAACACATCAGCTATCCTTCAAAGTTTGGCAAAATATTACCTCTATTAAACTGTCCCTAATCTTCCAGCTATTAAAAAGTTCCTCCTCTTCTGATCTCTCATAATATTCTAAATCAGTGCTTCTCAAGCTTTAATGTGCATATGAATCACTGAAAGATCTTGTTACAATGTAAATTATGATTAAGGCAGATTCTGCATTACTAGCTCCCAGGTAATGCCAATGATGCTCATCTGTGGACATAAACCAGACAAAGAATTACTTATTTGTGTGATACAAAATAAAATCAAACGATTAACTTAAAGACTTCTATACTACACTTTACTAATGTATAACAGTATCATTACATTCTTGTATTTATACACATGCATTTCATTACTGCTTTTGGATACAGTTTCGTACCACCAACTTAAATATTCAGTATGGATTTCAACTTCATTTATTTATTCATTTACTGGAGTATTCCCACATAGTCTATGTTCTTTTAACTTGTATTTATGGACCTTGCTTTTATACATATTATCTTAATAATTCTCGCAATATTCTTATAAGTGCGCTTTTCATTTTATGGGTGACAAAATGGAAGTTTATAGGAGCTATGTAATTTGGCCAATATCACATAGCTACTGTAAGAGTCAGAACTTTAACTGAAGTCTTCTGGCTCTAAATACAATAATTTTTTAGTTATACAATCCAAAATGTGTTAAGTTTTGTAGTCCCAAATATCAATGTCGTATGAGATAGAAGCAAGCAGAAATCACTTATTCCTTCAACAAACAATTATTTTGTGATGTTTATATTCTGGGTTATGTGGTAGTTGCTGGGATAGAAAAGATTGGGGAAGCTTCTGTTTCCGAGGAACAGTTAAGCAAGGTTTTACCATGGAAGGAGTCTTTGAGTTCAGTCTTAAGTTTCAACTTGGGGTAAGGAGGAGAAAAGTATTCTAAGCATGAGGACCAGGCTATGCATACATATAAAAACAAACACTAACGCAATTTTAGAACAAAAGTATGTATGGACAAACAGTAAGGAAAAGTATCATTAAAAAAGAGACAGACAGAATCTAGAAGAAAGGTATACGCTGAAAACATTTATAAGCTGAAAATATTCATGCTTTCAAATGTTTATGTCGGAAAACAATAAAAAATAATTGTGGGGCCAGTTAATACTGAAACCCAAGCAGCAGCAGCACTGCTAACAAGTACTGGGCACTTAACTCTGCCAGATGTACTAAGTGCTTTGCATGTGCAAAATATTTGAGCACTTGGGTATTATTCTTCTCATTTGGATATAAGAAAACTGAGGTTAAGAGAGATTAAGTTACTTGCCCAACATGACATAGATAGTAAATGGTAAAGCCAGGATGCAAATCCAGGACTCTATATTTCACATACACTATTCAATTTATAAAAATATAAGAAAAAGGCATCACAGAACAGTAGCTCTTAATTCTAGATCCTTTATGTGGAAGTTACTGAACTTCTCTAAACCTCAGTTCCATTATAAAACATAGGAATAAAGCTCAGCAGGATTCTTATATAGATCAAACAAGTCTTTGCTTAAAATGCTCTGCAAATTTAAACTGTATAATGTTATAATGAGGGTATCATTATACACATATCTATCCTTGTCTATATATACCTAGATATACAGAGAGTCTATATATCCCTGGAGGCAATATGGAGAAGTCTGAATCAACCTTATGGATTTTACTTATTCCACGTTTCTTGATTTGGTACGTGGAGTTAATGGATTAGCTTGTTATATTATTGTCAAATTTCTTAGGCTTATTTAAGAAAGGTAATTCCTGGAGTAAGGGAGGATATGAAAAATATAAATACATGAGTTTGAATAAACATCAGGTTCTGATACTCAATGACAGACAATTTTTTCTTAAAGTCTGGGAAATTAATGTTGATAGTCCTCCCCAAGCATTGTGCTACCAAATGTAGATGAAACAAATTAAAACATGCTGGGTTCCTGTATTTCACCAAATTTCCGTATTACATGTAACCGTATCAGCTATGTTCTCTATGAGAAAAATTTTATTTTACATTTTAAATTATAACCAAAACTACAGCACTTTTTTAACTAATGCCACTCAAAAAGCAAAACGAGGAAAACAACAAAAAGGGAAAGCAAGCTATATTAACTGATGCACTAGGAAACTAGATTTCTGCGGAAACACTAGTTCTTTCTTTAGAATAAAAATTTCTATAGAGATGTATAATGTATTTTTTCACATGGAGCAGTAAGTCTGGTCATTGGAAAATTAGTTGTGTACAAGATCTAACAAAAGTAAAATCTGAAGACGACTAACCGAGAAAGATTTCAGTTACAAAGAGTCTGGTAAGGAAGAGAGAAGAGGAAAACAAATTCTCCTATGCTGTAGAAAAATCTCTCCAGCACAAAAGCTTCCTCGAACCAGTATAAGAAAATCTGCAGAAGCCACTGGGAACACCCTGGACTACAAGAAACTTCAAATATACCTGCGTCCAATTCTCTGAATACTGAGGTCAAACACCATAAAATAGGAGGAAAACTAGGGCGCAGGCAAGATATCAGATTCAATAAAAACCACAAACTCCACGAGGGAAGTTAGTATTTCCAGCGCCGAATCTAATCTCAGCAAAAAGTTATCTAAATAACAGGTCAAAACAGCTCTCCTTCCTCGTTCTCATTCTTTGATACCTTTCCCAGCTACTAACCATCCCTCTTCTGAGTAATAACAAGTCACTTTAAAAATAAAATTTTGGGGTCCCGTGGGTCCACTCGAGGTGGGAAGCCCGCCAGAAAAACCTGCCCACCAGACGGTGTGAGGAAAGCCAGAAGCAGACCGAGTCACTGAGAAGGCGCCCCACACCCTTCCCTCGGCCACCGGGCCCTCTCGGAAGGCCTGGAGAGCGCGGACGGCTCGAGTCACCCACGGGTCAGATTCCTGCAGGTCCCCGCTCGGCCAGGGCCGCCTCGCACCAGAAAGACCCTGCCGCGTCCGGCCAGGCGTCCCCTATATCCCGGAGATGGGCCCTGCTGGGCTCAGTCTCACCTTCCGCGTCTGCCGAGGAGACAAAGGTGAAGTCCCCGTTGGTGGGGGAATACGCCGGGGGCGGGCCCGGCGGCTGCATCTCGCGGCCCCTCCGAGCCCGAGGCAGTGGAGGAGGCTGAGGCTGGGCCCAGGCCCAAAGGCGGCTGCGGCGCCGAAACGCACGCGCGCACTACGGTGCGGCCCGCGAGCCGGGAGATGACTGCTGGGAGCGAAGCGGGAGACGAGGGCAGCGGGCCTGTCCCCGAGGGTCCCCCACAGAAGTCCTCTCGGTGGCGACCGCCCAAGCACCACGACGCCGGCGCCCTGACAGGACCATAACAGTGACAGCGCCACTGGGATTGGCTCTTTGTAATATGCTCTCCCATTGGCTCTCGGAGAAATGTTCTGATTGGCTCTCCTTGTCGTTGATTCCGGAAGTTTACCCAGGACAGGAAGTTCACTTGTAATTCATGGAAAGCTCGGGCTTTCCCACTCAGTCTTGGCTGTTTTTGTTTCTTTTAAATCTCATCTCTTTTGGCTTCCCTTTATCTATTTCTTCCGTTTTTCTTAACTGGAGGGTTAAAGAATTTTAGAACTAGGGATGTTTTTGGAGGTCAGCCCTGGTGGAGGATCCCAAGATTTCATTACCCTTAGTCATTTCTTAATTGTATAGGATCTTGACTAAGTTACATATCACCTTTGAGCCTCAGTTTCCTCTCCTGTGAAATGAAGGGGACTGGACTGGATAATTTTTAAAAAGCAGATTACCTGTAAATTGCCACCCAAAGACTAGGGCTGTAATCAAGCCACATTCGTTCATGAGGGAGGCCACCGAGGCCAGAAAAGACAAGGAAGGCACCAGAATAGGACTATGCCTAAATCTCCTGAACTCTAGTCCAGTGCTCCTTTCACTACAAGGTGAAGATTGCTGGTAAACTTAGCAAAGTTCAAAAACCCACCCAGGTTTTTAAATGCTTAAATAAATATACTTAAATTTATTATCCAAGCTACATAAATGTGACTTTCAATCTGGAGACACAGGGTTGAGCGTATATTGTGAGACAGACTTGGAGATCCATAGGAGAGCAATGGAAAGGCATGGCCATTAATTTATAAAAATATATTGAAAACTTCCCCACAGGAGGTAACAATTAACTTGCTATTTAAAGGATGAGTAAAAATTTTTGGCCAAAGAGGGGTGGGAGGCTGGCAGCCTGAGCCATAACATTCCAAAGATCGTTTCATGGGCTTAGGAAACTGCAAGTCATTTAGTTTACTTGGAGTTTAGGTTAGTTACATGGAAGAGAACAGCTACATAGGAGATTGCATGACTAAGTAAGTAGAGGTAATTATCTCATTAATTACATACAAAAAATGCTTTTGCAGAATCAGCACTTTAAAAACTAGAAAATAGTATGTTCACTTTTAAAATATAAATAGGCTAATACAGGCTTATCCTCAGTAAAATGTGGTGTAAAATCAGATACTAACCCAAGCCCCTCTCATTTTTTTCTCTCAAGACCTTTCTCAATGCTCCTGAGTCCACTGACCCAGAAATCTGGAGCATCAGTTGTTGGGAGGGGGAAGACCCTCCTCCCTAGCTTCCAGAGGCTTTCTTGTAGCATTCAGGAAGTCTGAAATTCCCAGCCCTCCAGAAGGAGAGGGGAGAAGCAGAGAAAAAGCCAGTATGTCAGGTAGAGGTGGTTAACACTCATGCAAAGGTCCAGATATAAACTGCTGACATGGAGCAAGAGGAAGAAGGAGCCACATCTTAGCAGTCTAGCAACATCAGGCAAGCAGGTAGGATCCACATCAAGAAATGGAACTTACACACCACCCAAGCCAAACAGAACATTGAGGATGAATACATCAGCAAGAAGTCCCAGCAGAGGAACTGAGCTGAGAAGAGGATTCTGATCCTCTTTATTGCTGTTAGAGGCAGAACTTAGAATACATCCCAGAAAGGAAAGAGGGGGAAAACAAATAAAAAGATTGCCTGCAGACATCTAAACTCAGCTATGGAAACTTTCTTGAAGTTTTTCCTTCTCTCTGACAAATACTTCCAGTTATTTCAAATGTTAATATTAGGACAGGATTTCAGTCCCCTTGAAAATCAATATTCTGTCCTCCCATATTTAGTTTATCCTACTAGAGCCTCTTTTATATTACTGTGTCTGAATTATTAGGCCAATTGTAAGGGGTGAGGATGAGGAATTAAAAATTTATTTTTATATTACATATATACATATATATATATATATATATGAAGCTGAGAATAGTAGATGTAATGTATACCTATTTCCTAAAAGAATCAGTCGAGAAGGTTTGACCCTCCTTTATTAAGGCATATTAGAAAGTTGCCAAACATGGGTTGACCCAATAACTTCCCCTGAGAGTCAGGGGCAGAAGACTAGCAAAATTCTAGAACAATCATTAGAGTTATGAGTTACAAGCCCCCAGGGAGAAAATTATTGTGACTTTTCCTCTCCTTCCCCCTTAAATTGAGAGTCACAGAAGTCACAGAAGAGCACTCATGTAGGACATTTAGATATAGTAGCTCAGACAATGTTCAAACAACCCTGGAGCAAGCTGGATAGTCACCATTTTACTGCTAAGAAGCTTAAGTGACTTGTTTTAGTTGCAAGATGGAACCCACACTTGAACTCAGGTCTTTTGGCTCCAGAATCCTGGGCAATTCCATTCTGCCACACTCTCAGGAGAATAAAGGGTGGGGAGAGACTGGGAGGAAGAGCAAAAGGGCAAGAGAGTACATTATTCATTCTAAATACATTGATAACGCCTGACTGCAAATCCATTTGCAAAGGGGGGTCAAGACCTTTGATGATGTGATGAGACCACATGGAGGATGTACTTGAATGAATGTGGATATAATTTTGCTCATTTTACCATAATATACTATAGCATTAGTCTTCTGTGGCTGCTGTACCAAAATACCATACACTGGATGGCTTAAACCAACAGAAATTTATTCTCTCACATTCTGGAGGCCAGATGTCCAACATCAGCATCACTGGGCTGAAATCAAGTTAGCAGGACCACACTCTTTCTGGAGGTTCTAGAGAAGAATCCATTTTTTGCCTCTTCTTGCTTCAGGTGGCTACCAGCATTCCCTGGCGCACGGCCACTCAATCTCTGCATCCATGGTCACATTGTCTTCTCTTTTTCTATCTGTTTCATATCTCCTTCTGTCTCTCTTTTATAAGGACACTTTTGGTTGCATTTTGTGCTTCCCAGATAATCCAGGATTATCTCCACAACTCAAGACCCTTAATTTAAACACATCTACAGATACAACATTTATAGATTCCAGGGATTAAGACCTGATATATTTGGGTGGCCCACCACAACACATTTCTACATTTTCCCTGTCTATCCCTGTATCCTGTATCCTGTAACATCATTTGTTATTACAAAGTAATAGGTGTTATAGAAAATCAGAATATACAGATAAAAGAAGAAAACTTAAAATTGCCCCCCAAGAGATAAGTATTGTTAATATTTTGGTGCCTCTCTCTACAGTTTTTCTCAATGAATACACATTTACATAAAGGTTTCATTAAATTTTTAAAAAATCCAGCTGCTAGCACAGCCCCTGATCCCACTTCAGAGAAGCCCACCCCACAAGTTGGAAAATGTTGTTACTCCATAGAAAAATCAGAATGTAGAAATATACTTAGGGCAAAACTTAGCTACCCCTCTATGTCAGATGAGTTAATTTCAGAGTGCTCTGTCTGAAGTGAGAAGTTACATAACATAAGAAGTTCATGGTAGATTGTGTAAATATGGGGAAAGAGTACGCAAGCATGTTTTTCTCAAGAGACGGGCCAAGGAGATTTCTCCATTTCGGGAGCTGAGTGTAAACTGACTTCCTGGAGTTTGTGACCACAAGCTCAGAATGTGTGTGTGCGGGTGGGAGCCTGTGACTCTTCAGAGTAGGGAGGCTGCCCCATGCAGCTTCAGTGGGGTGGACTGATGGTGGCGGTCCATTTGCTCTGTGCTTATCTTGCCCGGGACTCTGGTGACTGAGAGTTTGCATTTGCAAGAATGCTCCTGGGATCCGAGGTACGGATGGTAAGCATGACTTTGACTACAGTAGCAATAAACTTTAACTAACCAAACCAGCTCATTTCATTTCTCTCTCTTTCTTGCTCGGTTAATTATTAAAATTAATACAATTAAATGTTCAAAAATCTTTGTTTTCATTTTAAGCTATAGAATAAATAAACTAACAGCAAGAGGATTCATATATTGTGAATAAACAGGAAACAAATGAGTAATTCCTTTCCTGATATGAAGTTCCAGCTCCTGCATCTTCAAGTTCAAGTTTTACTTCTTTCTCTGGCTACTTGTACTTACACTCATCTTGCTTGTGTCCAAACCATTCTTACTATGCTTTGAAGAAAAAAAAAAAAGAAAAGAAAAAAGAACTTGTCAGTGTTTGCCCTTCTCTTACAGTCTCATGCCACAGAACAGGAAGGCTTCAGATCTATAGGAACACCAGCCTTTGCTGTGAAACAGAAAGCCAATAAAAAGAAACTTTATTTTAAAAACGTCGTTTGATCCACCAAGAAGAGGGCAACTTGATTGCTCAGCCAGGTACTGTGGGGAGAAAGAATGGGATTTTTAGTGGGTTTTGGGACCAAATATTAAAATTTGGATTTACATTCATTTAAAGTTTGTGTCGGGGGTATGAAAGCCTTAACACTGAAGAATGCGGTTTTGCATGGCTGACTGGCTTTGCTTTCACGGAGAATTTTAGGTGTGGTTAGTCTGGTCTGCTGGGATTTCATCGGGTTCTTCAGAACTGATGTTTGAATGCACATTAAGTCATTAAGTCAAAGGGATGCACTTGTGCTTGCTGTGAGACAAAGAGAGGGAAAAGACTTTGAAAATACTTTTTGGCCTTATAGAAATGAATCCTACTCTCGTTTGTGAGGCTATTGTTAGAGCTGCAGAAGGTCAGACCTGAAAAGACCTAGGGGCACTGCTTAGTCCATCCACTCCCCTGAATTACTAGAAGGCTGATATCTGGACAGAGAAGTGAAGGGAACCGCCATTCACCCTATTGTTAGGGTCTTCACAGACTTTCGGTTAATCCTTATGACTCTGGAGTAGAGAGGTGGCAAATGTGGAAAGAAGTCAAGTGACTTGCTGCAGGTCACGCAGCTGTCTACACAAGTAGGACAGAACCCTGTCTCCTGTCACTGTTCTTTTAACAGCTCAGCGCACTTCTAGAATACTAATTGTGTTCATCTGCTCAGGCTACCATAACAAAATACCACAGCCCGGGTGGCTTAAAAAACAGAAAGTTATTTTCTCACAGTTCTGGAGGCCAGAAGTCCAAGGTCAAAGTTGCGGCAGGTGTAGCTTCTCCTCTGCAGCTGTCCTTGGCTTGCAGATGGCTGCCTTCTCCCTGTGTCCTCCCAGGACGATCTCTCTTTGGGGCATGCATCTCTGGGGTCTCTGTGCGTCTAATCTACTCCTCTTGAAAGGACACCAGGCAGATTGCTTTTGGGCCCACCCTAAAGGCCTCATTTTAATTTAATTGCATCTTTAAAGGCCCCCCCAAGTACAGTCACATTTTGAGGTACTGGGGGGTTAGGGCTTCAACATGTGGATTTGGGTGGAACACAATTCAGCCCATAATAGTAACAATAATAAGTGAGATTGCTGGAGTCTGTTGGAGATCTTAGACCTTCTAGTTTAGAGCCCTTTTACTAGAAAGGGAGACAGATAATGCCCACTGGCCATGTCTGTCTCAACTGCTTTCTCGGTGAATCTTCACAACAGTCTTAGGCAGTAGGTATTATTCATGTCAGTGTTTCAGATGAAGAAAGCAAGACTCAGGAAGGGTACCATCTAATTAGCAGCAGAATGAGGCTTTGAATTCAGGACTGCAATGACGAAGCTCACACACATTTTCCACTTTTGTGTGCTGCCTCTCTGCTCCCATTATATATATATAAATTTCTCTCATTTGTTGTAGGCATGACTCCATAGATGTGGGTTTTATGGTCCTGAAGAACTCTAGTTCTCTAAGGAACGCATGTAACTATTTTGAAGAAATATTCATTTTTTAGAATTAGTTCTAAAAATTATTTTCCAAAGCACAAATATAGGAAAAGGACTTCTTCCACGTGACTCAATTATTCACTGGACATCTTGCTTAAGAGTGGGGGTGGGGAAGGTGTTCAGAGCCATAGCCACCGTCTAGGGGAGAAAACTGGCCACAGCCTTGTCCTTTATGCCAGTGGGTAACTGACAGTAGACTACCTGAGTTTCAGATTACAGGATGATTTTATTCTTGAGAGCAACTAGGAACTAGTCACCGATCTCTGACTTTGTTCCCTGATCTAGTCACAGACGTCTTCTCTGTGGGTAGGAAGACTATTCAGTATCCAAACGGAATATGAATTTTGAGCATCTTCAGAATCAGCTGAGATTCCTGCTTGATGATCCATGTAGCAATTTTAATTTATTATTATAGCAGACAAAGTGACTGGAGGGCTAACTCTGGGATTGGTTTATTCAGTTTGCATGTGAATATAAACAACTTCTCAGCTCCTTCCTCTATCTTCTTCCTCTTTTTTCTGTTCTCACTTAAGCTCTGACCCAGTCAAGGAAGGTCTGATTCCTCCCATTTTTAGGGGAGTGGGTGGAAAGGGAGGAAAGAAACTCAAGTAGCTGCTATTCTTTCCATGTACCAGTCACCATCCCTTGATTGAGGACTCTCAGCCCGTCAGTGGTAGAGCTGGAATTTGAACTCAATCTTGGCACTCACTGAGTTGTCCCAGTCTTCATTTTCAGACTCTTTACCCCATGGCTCCTTCCCTCTGCTGCTTCATCTGCTTGCATAATAAGAAATTCATCTGACATCACTACCCAGTGCCAGGATGCAGAAATAACTGAAACATGAAAAAAGACAGTGCATTCCGAGAGTTTTAATTCTATTTTGCTTTTTTAGAATATACTAATTGTAACACACTTAAATTGATATCATGACCTGCTAATGAGTTCACCAGTTTAAAAAACTGCCCTAGAAAATGCTCTTTCTTCCTCTGACAGCTTTTCTTGCTTGTCTCATCTCTGAAAGCCTCAGAGCCTCTGGCTCATCACACAGACACGCTGGGGCCCAGTTCTTTGGTACCCCATCCATTAGCCATTTAAGAAGAAGTTTCATTTAAATCTCATTTATTTGTCCAGTGATACAAAGCTTGGCCCTAAAAGCATGACTGTTTGTATCTTGGCTCGGTATACCGAGCGTATTTGACATTTAAATAAATCATTTCGAACACCTCCTTCCTTTATATAATTGTATTTTCAATAATAATCATATAACAAAGTTAACAATAGTAATGGCTAGGAAAGAAACTCAGACAGTGACAATTTTCTTTTCTTCTTAAATTTTAATTGTGGTAAAATGCATGTAGCATGAAATTTACCATCTTAACCATTTTCAAGTGTATAGCTCAGTAGCAGTAGGTGTATTCACATTGTTGTACAATCTCCAGAACTTCTGCATCTTGCAAAATTGAAAGTCTGTATCCATTAAGCAGCAGTTCCTCATTTTCTCTTCCTCATAGCCCCTGGGTGACCACCATTCTATTTTCTGTTTCTATGAATTTGGCTATTCTAGATATTTAATATAAGTTAAAACATACAGTATTCATCTTTTTCTGACTAGCGTATTTCACTTAGCACAATGTCTTCAAGTTTCGTCCATATGGTAGCTTATGACAGGACTTCCTTCCTTAAAACTGAATAATATTCCGTCATATATATATATATGTATATATATATATCACATCTTGTTTATCCATTCATCCACTGATTATCACTTGGGTTGCTGCTACCTTTTGACTGTCATGAATAATGCTACTATGAATACAGATGTACAAATATCTCTTCAAGACCTTGCTTTAAATTTTTTGGGTATTTCCCGAAAGTGAAACTGTGGGATCATACAGTAATTCTATTTTAAATTTTCTGAAGAACTATATTCTATAACAGCTGCACCATTTTACATTCCTACCAAAGTGCAGAGTTCCAGTCTCTCCACATCCTTGCCAACATTTGTTATTCTCTGTTTTTGTTTTTAATAGCAGTCATTCTAATGGGTTCGAGGTGATATCTCATTGTGGTTTTGATCTGCATTTCCCTAGTGATTAGTGATATTAAGCATCTTTTCATGTGCTTGTTGGCCATTTGTGTATCTTCTTTGGAGACATGTCTATTTAAATTCTTTGTCCATTTTTGAATCTGGTGTTGTTTTATAGTAACAATTTTATTTTATTGAACTTCATGTCTGTATAATCATGCAGTAAAATAAATAAATAAATAGAGTAAATATCACAGTATAAAAAGGGAAAAACTTATTCTTACATATTAGTCCAGCATAGTAATAATTAATAATACACTTTCTCAATCCTTACCTTCTGCAACTTTGTCAATGACTTTAGCAAACTGATCATTTTGCATATTTGTGTTCAATAGACAGTCTTGCCAGAATTGTCAATATATCTTTGATCACAGTTGAAGAAGACTTTTTAAAAATTTTAATTTCAAAAAGTTTCTTTCACATGAGGTATCAAATAAAAAATAGTTATTAAGTCTTAAACATAAGGATAAGTTTAACAGAAATTCATAAATATTCTATTTCACATTATATCCAGAACTTGATTGATTTTACTACAATCTATGCCCTTGCCTTTTCACTTGGGAATTGATTCTAATGACTTTTAAATGTCTCTTTAGTAAATTAAATAAACACTCCCTCAGGTGTAAAGCTAGCAGAGGATACAGTGGGGCAATTCCCTCTCCTGGGTCAGTTGGGCTCTGTTAATATCCCAGTAGGTGAGACTCTGATAAAGTAATTGATGCTGAGGTCAGGCATTGTGAGGAAATATAGAATGTTCTGGGCATATTTCGAAATGATTACTTTCTCCCTCCCCTTGCTGGAAGCAAGAGTATTTTTCTCTGCTCTTCACTATGAGAATTTGCTAGGGCTCCTGGAGGTAAAACTCACACAAGCATGGGGGTCTTCCTAAGACTGGCCCCTCCTGGTGATTTCATCTGTCAGACTTGTCCACACTGACCCTCTAGGAATTCGTCAATTAATTTACGGTTTCCTACCTGGATACTGGTCCCTCACAGGAGTGTCTGCTCCTTGTGGGCTTTCTGCTCCAATAAGTAGTGATTTTGTAGCTGCCTGTCTCTTCCATTTGGGGGCAGCAGTTTGCCCTGTGACTTCAATTCTCTGATAGATATAAGAGTTGTTCATTTTCAGTTTATTCAGCTTTTTACTTGATGTTAGGATGGAGTTACAACTTCCCTGCCTGCCAGACCAGAAATCAGAAGCCAAAAAAATTTTTTTAAATAGAAATTAATAAACTTATTTTAAAATTTATATGGAAATGCAAACAATTCTGAAAAAGAGGAAAATTAAAGAATTTAAACTACCAGATTTCAAGACTTACTATAAGGATAGAATAAACAAGACAGTGTGATATTGGCATAAGGATAGACATAAATCAGTGGAAGAGAATAGAGTCCAGAAGTAGATTCATAAATTCAATGAGTAAAAGATATTCTTCCTAACCAATCATGATTGAAAAACTGGTATGCCTGTGAGGAAAAGATGAACCTCAACTCCTTATCTAACATCATAAACAAAAATTAGCTCAAAATGGATCAATGGCCTAAATGTAAAAGCTAAAACTATAAAACCTCTAGAAGAAAACTTAGTTGAAAATTTTTGTGACTCAGGATAACAATGATTTTGTAGACAGGACACAAATAGCATAAATCAGAGAGGAAAAAAATTAGTAAGTTGGACTTCATAAAAATGAAAATGTTTTGCTCTTTAAAAGATGCAAAAGAATAAAAAGCAAACCATTGTATTAATCATGTTTTCATTTTCTATATTTTAT
Source organism: Vicugna pacos (assembly GCF_048564905.1). Lineage (NCBI taxonomy): Eukaryota > Metazoa > Chordata > Mammalia > Artiodactyla > Camelidae > Vicugna > Vicugna pacos. The sequence goes on from NC_133001.1 coordinate 38,870,743, forward strand.
GATGTTTTGATATCTTGGGGCTTTGCTGGCCAGAAGAGACTGCCCCTACCAGGGCTAGCTAATTCCTAGGGAAAAAAAAAAAAAACTACCTATGAATGTGACTTTTATATATCTAAACCAACCGATTCAAAGACCCTATCCCCAATCACCAACTTTATTGAACTCTCGCACACCAAGCCAATATTTCCCCTGCCCTAAATCTCTCCTGGGCCACCCTTATAGCTTAGAGTCTGCTGAAATTACTCAAACTATCCAATCTTAAAGTAGTTCAAACACGCCTACTCTGCCTCATCCATTCCTTCCTATGATAACCATTTAGAGGCTCCGGGCTAAGCTTTCTCCTTTTCTGCCTCCTGATCAACTCTGGTTCTTTCCTATGAGGCCCCAGGTGGCCCTGTGTGACACAGCAGGCCCTCCTCGGGAACTGTAAGTAATAAAACTTTCACTGGTATTGACCTTTCCATTTTGTCACTCAGTTCTTTCGATAAATTAAATCCCAGGAACAATCAAAACCACCACAGATGATGAGAAACTAGTCACAATACATATATCTGACAAAAAAACTTGCATCTTGAATCTATGAAAAACTCTTAAAAGTCAATAATGAAAAGACAACCCAATTTGTAGAATAGACAAAAGATTTGTCCAGACACTTCACAAAAGATTTATAAATGAACAATAAAATACGTGAAAAGATGCTCAACATCATTAGAAATCAAGAAAATGAAAATTAAAACTATAAAATGAGATACCACTAACCACTCATTAGAATGACTAAAGTTAAAAAGACAGATAATGCCAAATGCTGGAACTTTCGATTTTATCTGCTGGTAGGCATGATATAACCACTTTGAAAAACAGTTTGGCACTATCTATAAAATTAACATACATTCACCATATGACCCAGAAATTCCATTTCTATGTATTTACCTAGTAGAAATGAAAACATATGTCCACAAAGATACTTACATGAATGTTCATAGAAGCTTTATTCATGATAGCCAAAAAACTGGAAACAAATCAAACGTCCATCAACAGGAGAACTGGTAAGCAGATCGATCTGTTCCTACAATGAAATAATGCTCAGCCATAAAAAGGACTGAATTACCAACACCTGCAAACAAAGCAAATCTCAAAAGCATGATAGTAAGTGAAAGGAACCAGACAAGAGTACATACTACATTTGTCCACTTACATGAACTTCTAGAACAGGCTAAACCAATTTATATTTAAAGAATTCAGATCAGTGGTTGCTTTGATGGGGAATAGGAGGAACGAACTATAAAGAGGCATAAGGGAAATTTCCACAGTGATGGGAATATCTAAATCCTAACAAGGGTATTACCAACTTGGGTGTATATATTTGTCAAAGCTCTTTGCATGTTATTCCATGTAAATTATACCTCAATGAAACTGATTTTTTAAATGAGGCAGTTTAATACTTAACTGATATAGAAAGGTCTCAAAAATATAGTATATGAAAAAAAACAGATGTCAAACGTTATGTATAGCTATTTTTTTTAGTGTGGAAGAAAAGAATAAATATGAAAGTGACAATGGTTGCTGCCTGATAGTTTCTGGTTCTGTTTTGTTGGTTTTACAGAATAAGGAAACATTTTAGAGAAAGAGGACAATATTGGAGTCATTTTTGACCTGTCTATTTGGAAATAATATTGTCTATTGAGATATAGAAAATTGGAAAGCTTTTATTCAGAACAAGTAAGTATACTGGAAATAAAATCTACCTGATTATGTAGTGTATTACCAAAACTGGATGATGTTGAACGGAAAATCAGTTCATGCCTTCCTCTGATCAGTTATATGTGGAATTCCCATCAAATATTCTTCCGTGGTTTTGAGAATTCAGTTATGAAAATGGCAGCCTGTGATAAATGGCAGAACTACAGATAGGCTACGACTTTCACAAAGAGTAACCAGGTGTGTGTTTTAAAATATTGGCCCCCTGCCATCACCTATTCAGTCTTATCTTCCCAGTCAGATAGCAGAGAGCTATACCTGTCAAGATCATTGTGAAGAAACATGATGTAGATCTAAGTGGCAGCCAAAATGTAACTCTTGTTGTAGACTTGGTGTAGACTGTGCTATCCAATGTAATTAGTATCAGTAGCCATATGTATCTATTTAAATGTGAATTTAAATAAACAAAAATAAAATAAAATTTAAAATTCAGTTGCACATTCACACTAGCGACGTTTCAAGTGTTCAGTAGCCACATGTGTCTAATGGCTACACTACTGGGCAGAGCACATATAGAACATGTTCATCATCTTAGAAAATTCTCCTGCACAGCACTAGTCTAAACAGAGAGATTCTGATAAGAATGAATACTGAATGAATGAATGAATGAATGAGCAGCATGGTTTTCATCTAATTACTTGATAAGAGAGGAGTATGGTAGCCCACACACAGGGAGATATACATGGTTAGTAATATGAACATCCTAGAGTTACACAGCAGTGCACTTTTCAAATTTTAAAATATTTTATGTCTGTGACTTATGTGACTTTATTCAGTCTTGTTCATGAGTCTTTTAAATAGTTAAAGTGTTGGTATCTTAATTTTACAGCTGAAGAACTGTTGCCTTTGAAGGGCTAGTCTTGTGATCTTGTGGTGGTGGTCTCTAGGTCTTTCTGAGGCGACATTTCTTCAGCTGTGAAATGAAGATAGTGACTAGAACCAGACTTAGAAGTTGTCTCCATAGAGAGGATGTAGAAGCCAAGAGAACAGATGAGATCGCAGAGAGAGAGAGATGAGAATGCCTGACGGGCCATGCAGATGGGGATATGGTAACATTGCAGCTGAGGTGAGTAGCAGGGATCTGCAACAGAGAGGAAGGGGACCTGGGCTGGGGCCCTGGGGGTCTGAATGCCTGATGTGCATGCATTTCAGATGAGGGAAGCCTCGGGGCATTTGTGAGTAGACATCCACTTAGCTGAATCAAGAAAGATTTGAAAACCAGGAGCAGCCTAGCCTTGGAAGAAACTGGTGCAGACAGTGTCTGAGTGTACAACACCAGGGAGCCATGTCTCCGCACTGTCAGGGACTGCCTGGGAGAGTTAAATCTTGGACAGTCAGACACAGAGGCAGCTTCTCTAGGGAACCTCACTGTGAGAGGTAAGAGAGCTTACACTGAATACAGACAACTGTTTCGCAGTGATACTCTTCAGAAAAGATTAAATTCTAAGGGGGATAAAATGTACTACTCCTTTGAGAGGTGACAGAAGGATAATGGCTATAAATAGTAGCTAACATGTATTGAGCCATTACTTTTGTATGAAATACTATTCATGAATTCTCATTACAACTTCATAAGTAAAATACTGTTCTCAACTCCATTGTACAGATAAGGAGACAAGAGGCATTCTCAGCACCTCGCTTTAAGTTTCAGCTACAATAACAGGCTATATATCAGATTCGGGATGACATTAAAATGACATAGGGGCCCGTTAAAAATAGTTGTTGAATTTTGTTTTAAAAATTTTGGCAGATCTAGGGAGATAGCTGTCTATATATTTTGAATATATCTAAGTAGCACATTGGTAGGATACGGCTGTGTTGCCACTTAGGTAATTAAGTTCCATGTATAGGGTTTGTCTGGGTTCTATTAGCTTATATGCTATGTCTTGTTTTTGGGGTTTGGCAGGACTATCTGGTGCGTAGAGGGTAGAACTTGTGGGAGTTAAGGGGGGTTTGTTTAAGCAAGCTAATTACTTGCTTAACGTGTACGTACGTGTATGTGGGTGTACGTGGGTGTACTTAGATGTACATACGTGTACGTGGATGTATGTGGGTGTAAATTCGAACTATGTCCTGTAACCATTGACTGAATAACACCTTATGGTTTACTGATGCGGGTAAATGATGTTCATTCAAGTCCAGCTTCAATTGATTTGACTGCATCGGGGCCTCAGACAGCTATAGTGGAGTCCTTGCAAGTTACCTCCCTTAAAATTATAAAAATACCAAATGCATGACACCACAGTTATGTGTGAGCATGGGCTGATTAGTCATTGGTCCATCGAGATGTCTTATTTAAGAGGAAAGTGTGGGCAATTTTAGGTGAGATGGTCCTGAAGTAAGAACCAGATGCCTGGTAAAGTTCCGGTATAGAAACCCCCACGATTCTTACTGTTTTGGTGAGAACTGATGGTTGAATTTTTGTGATTTTTGTTAGCCAGTTGACATATATTGTTAGCTTGAAATTGGCCACAGTGGAAATACTATAACATGAAGATTGGTACATGCTATGAATTTGGGCCTTTAACCTCAGAGAGCCAGTATGTTCAACGTTTAGCAGCATGGCACCGAAATAGGTTCAAAGAGGTTTAGCAATTTGCCAAGGTTACCCAGATGGTAGCAACTAGCAGACGGTATGCAAGGCTCACTACTCGTAAGCCCAGTCTTACCACTGTGACCTCCCTTGAGGTCAAGGGACAAGATTACTTGCCTTACTTCATTACCAACGAAAAAAACATTTTGCTGACCAAGGACACTGGGGTTAGGGATGAAGGGCTTTACAGAGCTTTTCTTGAGGCCCTGAAATTCCATTTGGCATCTCCATAACTCAGGATGAGCCCAAAGGAAAAAAATTGCATGACCCTAACTCTCTGGCAACATGATGCTGATGTGCACATTTTATGTAAATAAATAAATGAGTATGTGTATTTCCACCCATTCCCCTTAGTGAATTTCATGAAGGAGAACAGTCAAGTTCTCATTCAAAGGATGGGAATGACTGTTATAAAGCAAATTGTGGACGAGCTATTTGTATGGAATGTCCTGAATCACGAAGAAGTAAACGTCATTTGCTGCGAGAAGACTGAGCAGGATGCTGCAAGAGGAATCATTCACATGATTTTGAAGAAGGGTTCAGAAGCCTGTAACCTCTTTCTGAAATCCCTTGAAAAGTGGAACTACCCTCTGTTTCAGGACTTGCGTGGTCTTAGTGAGTATCAGTTTGCTTGTGTCTGTTGTACAGATAGAATAAACCATGAAGAAGATCCAAAACCCCCATGACAGAGCCTTTTCCCCGCTCCCTCCTCATCACACTGGGTAGTGGGCTTTGGTCCTGTTAAGGAAAAGCTCAGACACTCTCAGGAATAAAACAACAACAACAACAACAACAACAACTCCCACTAAATTACTCGATGGGGAGGCCAAATGAGTAACTCCAGGGGCAGGGAATAAATTATTTTTATAATCCGACTTCAAGTCAAACTGGGTGGACAATGAAGGCACTTAAGAAGTCAATGCAGGGGGGACGGTATAGCTCAGTGGTAGAGTGTGTGCTCAGCATGCACAAGGTCCTGGGTTCAATTCCCAGTACCACCATTAAAAGAATATATATATATAATTACGCTCCCTCAAATAAAATTAAAATGCAGCCAAACAAAAAATTCACAAATGAAACAAAATATAAAAAATAAAAAAACAAGTCAATGCAGTTTTATTATTTCAGGGCTCGACACTTTCTAGGCAGAATTAAATAATACTAGCTAGTGGTGACATATTTATCTTTTTCTGCTTTTTATGAAAATGCCTGAAAACTTCCAAAATGACACATGGTGTTCAGACTTAGTTCTTAAGTAGTCTCTCTTTCTAAGCAATAATTTAAATCCACTTTAGTTATATTTCTATTATCACCTAATGTGAGAATGTGGACAGTGTGTGTGAAAATAGTAATAAGATGAATTGTACTGTTTAATAAAATAATGATAAAAAAAAGTCAATGCAGTAGTAGTTTTCAACATTCCTTAGTCTGTTTTTTATTTTTGGGGGGGAGGTGGGGAGGTTATTATATTTCTTTATGTATTTTTTAATTAACTTTTTTACTTTATTTTATTTTTTAGTGGAAGTACTGGGGATTGAACCCAGGACCTTGCACATGCTAAGCATGTACTCTACCACTGAGCTATATCCTCCCCTAACAGTCCTTAGTCTGATGAGGCCCATCTGTGGACAAATGGCCCCCTGACTGTGATTCAAGTACCATGGTGAAGAGTCTGATTGACTAAAGGAGCATGATTCTGCCTTTCATGAAATGTTTATGTAGTTCTTATTTCTTCAAATTAGTCAATTATTTCGTGATTGGTTTTAATTAATGTTTAATTAATGTCATTTCATGACAAGATTTTATGGTTAAGGCTTGATCTGCTACAAGTTACTCCTGACCATCATTCTCAGCCATAGCCCCACTTTTCTCACATAGTTTCCTTAACCCAAACTCTGGCTCCTCTGATTTCCAATCAGCTGCTATAAGATTTGGTGGTGGAAAGGAGGAAACAAGGCAAAAGGGGAAGTACGGCAAAGGGTAACAGGGAAAAGCAGAAGTAAATATTTGGAACCCTTTCTGCGAGCTCAAAAATGAGGAGAGAAATTAAAGTCACCAAGGGAAGGTTCTCAGCATCACTCTCCCTTCATCCTCCTGAACTCTAGGTTCTGGGGAGACACAGAATTTGGTCTTCTTTAACCTAACCTCTTCTCTAACAGGTCTTTTTCATCAGATGTCAGAAGACGACTTAGATGTCTTGGCTCAGGATTTAAAGGACTTTTACCATACTCCATCTTTTCTGAACTTCTATCCCCTGGGTGAAGATATTGACATTATTTTTAATTTGAAAAGAACCTTCACAGAACCTGTTCTGTGGAGGAAGGACCAACACCATCACCGTCTGGAGCAGCTGACCCTGAGTGGCCTGCTGGACACTCTTCAGAGCCCCTGTATCATCGAAGGGGAATCAGGCAAAGGGAAGTCCACTCTGCTGCAGCGAATTGCCATGCTCTGGGCCTCTGGAGAGTGTCAGGCTCTGACCAAGTTCAAATTGGTCTTCTTTCTCCGTCTGAGCAGGGCCCAGGGAGGACTCTTTGAAACCCTATGTGACCAACTCCTGGATATACCTGACACTATCAGGAAGCAGACTTTCATGGCCACGCTGCTGAAGCTGCGGCAGAGGGTTCTTTTCCTCCTTGATGGCTACAATGAATTTAAGGCCCAGAACTGCCCAGAAATCGATGCCCTGATAAAGGAAAACCACCGCTTTAAGAACACGGTCATTGTCACCACCACCACGGACTGCCTGAGGCACATCCGGCAGTTTGGTGCACTGATTGCCGAGGTGGGGGACATGACGGAGGACAGTGCCCAGGCTCTCATCCGGGAAGTGCTGATAAAAGAGCTTGCTGAGGGCTTGTTGCTCCAAATTCAGAAATTCAGGTGCTTGAGGAATCTGATGAAGACCCCTCTCTTTGTGGTCATCACATGTGCAATCCAGATGGGAGAAAGTGAGTTCCACTCTCACACACAGACCACACTGTTCCGTGCCTTCTATGATCTGCAAATAAATAAAAACAAGCACAAACGTAAAGGGGTGGCTCCCAGTGAAGTTACTCGGAGCCTGGACCACTGTGGAGACCTAGCTCTGGAGGGCGTGTTCTCCCAGAGGTTTGATTTCGAACCAGATGACTTGTCCAGCGTGAACGAGGATGTCCTACTGACAACGGGACTCCTCTGTAAATACACAGCTCAACGGTTCAAGCCAAAGTATAAATTCTTTCATAAATCTTTCCAGGAGTACACAGCAGGGTGCAGACTCAGCAGTTTACTGACCTCTGGAGAGCCAGCAGAGGTGACCAAGGGGAACAGTCACTTACAGAAAATGGTTTCCATTTCAGACATTACATCCAAGTATAGCAGCCTGCTCCTGTACACGTGTGGGTCATCTGACGAGGCCACCAGGACTGTTCTGAAACACCTTGCGTCAGTGTGTCAACACGGCAGCCTCCTCGGGCTTTCTGTCACCAAGAGGCCTCTCTGGAGGCAGGAGTCTATGCAAAATGTGAAAAGCACCACTGTGCAAGAAACACTGAAAGACAGAAACATCAACTGCTTTACAGAGTGTGGCATCAATTTATTCCATGAGAGCATGTCCACATCAACCCTGAGGGAAGAATTTGAAGCTTTCTTTCATGGTAAAAGCTTATATATCAACTCACAGAACATCCCTGATTACTTATTTGACTTCTTTGAAGACCTGCCTAATTGTGCAAGTGCTCTGGACTTCGTAAAACTGGACCTTTGCGGGGGAGCTGCAGCTTCGCTGGACAAGGCGGCAGGAGACATAAGCAGGACCCACACTCAAGAGTCCTCAGAAACCTATATTCCCAGCAGGGCTGTGTCTTTGCTCTTCAACTGGAAGCAGGAATTCAAGACCCTGGAGGTCACACTCCGGGATTTCTGCAAGTTGAATGAGCAAGATATAAAACATCTGGGGAAAATATTCAGCTCTGCTGCAAGCCTCAGATTGTGCATTAAGAGATGTACCGGCGTGGCTGGAAGCCTCAGTTCAGTCCTCAGAACCTCTGAGAACATTCATTTCCTCATAGTGGAAGCCAGTCCCCTCACCTTAGAAGACGAGCAGCATATCACATCCGTGACGAACCTGAAAACCTTGAGGATTCATGACCTACAGACTCAACGGCTGCCGGGTATTGTAAATACCAGCAGTTTAAGCTATAATCAAACCTGGCTACTTACTGTGGGAATATGAGTTATCATTTGTTTTGCTTTAAATTTTCTGATGGTTTCTACCAGGTGTCAGGACTTGGAAGGGAGGTGGGAGGGTTGGGGAGAGGGTTCGATTGTCGGGGCAAGGCTGTCAGATTGGGAAGCCCTAGGGAGGATTCCCAAGGGCTGAAGCTCTGTGGTCTGTTTGAATAGCTATATGGCGTGTATGGTAAAGAGTGTGTTTGTCTGTGTGTGGATGTGTGTACAGTTGGTTAAGCTTGTCTTCTGTGAACCCTTCCTCTTGTCAGTAACTCCATCTCTACTTAACACTCATTGCTTCCCTGCCAAGTAGCACCCCTCCTTCCTTCAAGCCTGGGAGGAAATCCAGCCTGTAAACTAATCACCTACAGAAGCTGGTGGCTAATTGCATCACTGGATTCTCATCTAGGAAGTTGCAGCACATACCCAGCCTCACCCCAACCCTGGGTATCATTCATTTTGAAAGAAGATTTTGGGAAAAGGTTTTGTCTGACATGAAGAAATTTCAGACACATACATGCTGGGTCAATCTTTCTGGGTAAAGGGGAGTTTCCCCAAATTCAAAATGACACTGAAGGTGAGTGGCTGTCTTACCTGTGTAGACCTGCCTTACCTGTGTAGATCAGCCCTGCAGCCCAGAGCAGGGGCTGCTGAGTGCTGTGAAGCTACGGGCTGGCTGGAGCCTTCCTCTACTTGACTGTAATCTGGGATTCATTTTCACCCACAAATAATTTCCCATTCGGCTCTGCCTCCCTTGTCACCCTGTAGAGGACATTTTCTATCATTTTAGGAGCCTAGAATCTTTTGCACAGATAATCTTTGCAACCTCCTACTCAGCGCAGGAGTCCCTGCTATAAGATTCTGGATAGTCACCCAGACGACATTAGACTACTTTCTGTCAGGAAGGTAACCATCTCCTCTTGATGGCTATTCCTTTGTTCTGATCTTGCAAACCAGTCACTTATGTGCTGAATTTGGCCTCCGTACAATTAAATTTTTTCTTTTTAATATTTGCCAATATTTTAATTTACTTTTTGAGTAATAGAGTCACATAGTTCAAATTATAAAACAACTACGTGAAAAGTCTCCTTCCTTTCCTTCCCCCCTAACCAAAACTCTTCTCCCTGAAGGCGTTGCCACCATTTTGAAATTGGGAGATGTCATGTGAAAATACAGGTTTCTCTTGAAAATTATGGGTTGGCAACTGCAGGCCCACATCCTCCCTTGGTAACAACTGACTAGAGCTTCATGATCTGCTCCTATGCTCTTTGGGCAAGACACATAATCTCCAGTTGGGCATAGAGCCCACCCATTCTACTTCTTGTAATAACATCATTTCCCTGGCCCTCTTTGACATTTCAGTTTGTAATCAGCACTTACTTTTTTTATAGCTAGAATCCAGTTCCCTGTCATTTATACCTAAGGTTGGTTTCTATTTTTGCCCTCCAAGTCTCTTCAGCATCCTCCTAGGTCATCTCATTCTATTGCTGAATAGCCATTGTATGGATATACCACAGTGTGTTTATATAGTCACCATTGAAACACATGTAGGTTATTTCTAGTTTGGGCAATTATAAATAGAGCTACTATAAGCATTCTTGTGCAAGTTTTTGTGTGAAAATAAGTTTTCAATTCATTTGGATAAATACCTAGGAGATGGATTGCTGGGCCATATTACAAGCGCTTGTTTAACTTTTTAAGAAACTTCTGAACTATATTTCACTTTGACAATTTACATTTTCAGTAGCAATATATGAGAATTTTAGTTGCTCTGCATTCTCACTAGCACTTAGTATTCTTTGTTTTTCTACTTTTGTCATTTTACACTAAGAAAAAATAAAAATCAGACAACACTGAATGCTGATGAGGATGTGGAGCAACTGGAACTCTGTGTCTAGTGTTATCTCATCAGAGTTGGCTGATAAAAGTTGAAAATTTTTCATGTGCATTTGCCATTGTGGTGAAATGTCTGTTCAAATTTTTATCCATTTTTAATTGGGTCAATTTGTTTTCTTAATGTTCAGTTTTAAGTGTTCTTCATATATTCTGGATATAAGTCCTTTACCAGATAACTAATTTGAAAATATTTTCTCCCAATCTGTAGCTAATCTTTTCATTCTTTTAACAGTTTCTTTCACAGAACAAAAGTTTTAAATTTTGTTGAAGTCCTTTTTTTTCCCTTTTATTTCTTTTTTCCTTTTTTTTTTCTTTATGAATCATGGTTTCAGTGTCATATCTAAGAACTCTTTTCATAACCCCAGGTCATGAAGATTTTTTCCTGTATTTCCTTTTAAAGTTTTATGTTTTACATTTAGTTCTAGGATCCATTTTGAGTTAACATTTGTGTGAGGTGTGAAGTTTAGAAAAGGTTCATTTTTCTTCCTTATGAATATCCAGTTGTTTTATTTATTGAAATGACTATTCTTTCATGTTTGAATAGCCTTTGTATCAGAAGTACTGGGGATTGAAACCAGAACCTCACATATGCTAAGTGTGTGATCTACTTCCATTGATCTAACATTTGTCAATACCCTTGTCTATCCCTCGCCAATTCAATTTCTTTAATAGTTATATAGGACTATTCAGGTTACTTATATAATATTGGATGAGTTTTAATAGCTTCTGGCTCTCAAGAAATTGTGCAATTTTATCTATGTTGTCAAATTTATGTGTGTAGATTTGTTCATATTATTCTCTATCCTTTTAACATCTGCAATTTCTGTGATAATATCCTCTTTCATTTTTGATATTGGTAATTTGTTATTCCTCACTTTTTTCTTTGTCAGTCCTACTAGAAATTTATCAATTGCATTGATCTTTTCAAATATAAAGCTTTTAATTTTCATTGATTTTTCCCTATTGTTTATGTTAGCAATTTTTAATTGATTTCTGCCTTTATCTTTATTATTGTATTGCTTCTTCTTGCATTAGGTTTATTTTGCTCTTCTCTCTAGTTTCTTAAGTAGTAAGCTTAGGTTATCAATTTGAAACCTTTCCTTATTTCTAACATAAGCATTTAATGCTCTACACCTCCCTTTAAGCACTGTTTTAACTGGAGATTTTGATGTGGTTTATTTTTATTTCTGTATTTTTCAAAATATTGTCTAATTTTTCTTAAGACTTCCCATTTGATCCATGCTTGTTTAGAAGTATGTTGTTTACTTTCCAAGCATTTGGAGATTTCCCAATTATCTTTCTGTTATTGTTTTCCAGTGTAATTCCATTATATTTGGAACACATGCTTTTAGCTAAGGAAGATGCCCATCTCTGACAAAAAATACAGTTTTGTGTGAATTTCATGAGCATTTCTTGCCCATAATGACAACTAAAATTTTTTGATTGGTAATAGAAATCTAGTGAATGATAGCTGAACACAGTCCAATCTCTTTTCTTCTGGCAGGTGGTCTGACTGACAGCTTGGGTATTTGAAGAACCTTACGAAGCTCATGCTGGATAATGTTAAGATGAATGAGGAAGATGCTATAAAACTAGGTCAGAGTTTTGTTTCTCTAATATTTCTATTAATATAAGTTTGATATTAAGAACAGTTAAGACTCTTTGACGCTGGCTGTTTCTATACAAGGCAAGTATACCCTTATGTCCTTGTGACTACGTTGGTGTTCCTTGACATTTTCTCCACTCCCATTCCAATCTCTCAGCACCCTTTTATGTAAATTGTACACCACCAGATTGTAACCCTTTTGGGGACAGAAGCCATGATATGTTTTTATCTCCCCAGCTGATTGACTATGTTTATATTTAAAACATAGAAGCAGGATAAAAAAGTTTATGCTGTATTTCATAATTCAATAAAACTTCATAAGTTGAATGAGACACAGGAATGAACGTGGACCACGAAAGTTTCAGGAATACAAGCAAAATGTGATTTATCAAAGGGAGCCAGGCCCTCGAGGACAGGGGGGATTCCCACTGAAGCTGTTTTCCCCCAATGTCCCTACTTTTTAAAAATTTTTTTGCTCTTTTCTCCTTCCTGTTTGCCCTCAGTTAAATGCTTTCTTATACATTCTTTTTCATTTTGGTTCCTGCCTAAAGACAACCCTATCCTACAATTTAAACATGACTGGCATTTTTTCATTATATAGCCTGCATGTGAATATCCAAATTGATTCAATCTTCAATAAACATTTATTGGATGCCTACAAGTTACCCAGAATAGCAGAGCTGGAAGGGGCCTGAGAGCATCTAGTTCAACTCTTATTTTACTGCCAGTGGAACTTAGAACAGTTTATTGACTTGCCCAGGGTCTCACCAATTATTACAAAGGGTTCAAAAATACCTATCTGAGACAATCTGGTGCTACCATTAAGGAATCAAAGCCTGGGACTGAATAAACCAGTCTAAATTACTATTTATTAAAGAGTTATTGCACAATAGACACTGAACTAGGTACTTTTACATACTTCCTCTTCTTGAATCCTCACAATAGTCCTAACATGTAGGTATAATCATCCCTAAAGCCACAGCTAAAAGACTGAATAACTTGCCCACATTTGCACAATTATTAAGTATGGGATCCAGGAATCAAACTGACTGCAAAATTCATGTTCACAATCTCTAAGCTATGTGTACTCTCATGACAACAATTAACATGTACCTACTCTGTGCCAGGCACCACACTAAGTACATCACATACATTATCTGCAACCTTCCCACAGTTCTTCAAGGTAGATATTATTAAAACAATATATTTTTTTCTATAGGTAAGAGTACCATCAAGATAAGGAAATATTTTAATTACACAAAGATATGCCCAGTCAATCTTAAACTCCACATCAGCTTTAGACCTAAGAACAAGGAACATTTCAGAATGTTTTCAACTGTATTTTTGACATAAATTCCACCTCATTAAACATGCTGCATTGGATGTTGTTTTCATTGTAAAGCATCAGGCAGGCCACGTATCCCACAGTCACAAGCAGGGTTCTACACTAGAAGCACACTAAGGAATGGAAGTTTCCGAGCTGCCCCTCTGAATTCAGCTTCCATTCCTCCTAAGATTATTGAGGGGATTAAAGGGAGTGTGCTCATTCAGAAAACTTCGTTCTATGAAAAAAGTATGGTAAAGATATATGTTGATACCCATTAAAATTCTACACATATACTATAGTTTTTTTTTCATGTTATTAAGAGAATGACCTGCTAAGTGAAATTTGTATGGTCCAGGAGACTGGAAAGTGATCATTGAAAGAAAAACAACTCTCCTTGGATTTTCATAGCTCAAGTTCTCTACAAAAAGAGCATGGCAAGGTCTCTGTGCAATTGTTTTTTATCTTCTTTTCAGTCCATTAATCTGCAGTTATATCAAATTAACTTGGTGTCCTAATGCATTTCCTTTCCATCTATTTGCAGCTGAAGGCCTGACAAACATGAAGAAGATGTGTTTACTTCGTTTGACCCATTTGTCTGATATTGGGGAAGGAATGGATTACATAGTCAAGTCTCTGTCAGCTGAACCCCGTGACCTTAAAGAAATCCAATTAGTCTCCTGCTGCCTGTTGGGAAATGCCGTGAAAATTCTAGGTAACTGCTGCATGCATTTACTGAATGAAAACAGTGTGAGAGAATATATGATACTTTTATACTAAGGCCCTGCTAAGTCTCTCAAATGGAGATTTAATTTTTAGAGAAACTGGAAAAGATAATAAAGACTTCTATGTAATATCTAGCCTGTTTTTAATAATCTTCTGTATGATTGGAATGAAAATTTCTTATAGATGACTGACAGGAAACAATCTCAGGATAAGTGAAGATGTTATAATTTTAAGAGAAGGTAAAGAGGAAGAAAATAAGAAATTGGTGTGTGAAACTTGACACGTGTCCTGTTACATAATAACTGCTTTATGAAAATTTGAACAAATGGATAAATAAATGATTGAGAAGCAGAGAGAGAAAGTTCCCTTAAATGTTCTCAGGCCTTCCAGTTCTCACCTATTGCCCTGTTAAGGTGGAGTTGGTACATTAATATAAGAGTTGAGTCTTTTGAGTTCCTAAAGGGTACATATACCAAATATGGAGAAACCTTTGCATATTTCTGGATAAACTGGACATGTTCAATTCACATATTTTTTAAATTTAGATTTTGGGAAAAAAAGATAATCTAGCCCTTTTAAAACAGAATACAACATAGCTAGGAGTCTGTAAGGTTTACTAAGGAAATCATTTGTATGTTAACATAAACCAAAAGCTAGAGAAACCCATGATTGGAAAAGGCCAGACAAACACTGGGGGCATGAGAATGATGAGCATACTACTTTACTTCTCTAATTGTCCTGAAGAGAGATAGGTTTAGAACTGAAAATATCAATTGTACCCTTTTTAAGACGAGTTCTGTGGGGTTTTTTAAAGCACCAAACCCCGGGAGTTTTATTCTAAGAAAACCCCAGAACCCTTTACTCTAAGAAAAGGATTCATATGATTGATTAAAAATAACAATAGCTAATACTATAACAAGAGTATGTACTCATTAAAAAATTATTTTTAAGGAAGCTTTTTTTCTAGTCAGTCTTGATAGGAAAAACTTCAAATAGATTAAACAACCATGATGAATATCTGTAATGAAGAAAAGAATTAAGCAGTTCTTAGCCACAGTGGTAGCATTTTATAATTAATATTTGCATGTAAAATAGTTTTCCAAATTTTTTACCTCAAAATATTTGTGTCTTTGTCATTAAAATACATCTCTTGAAGATAGCATGGAGTTGGATCTTGCTTTTAAAAATCTAATACTATTAATCTGTCTTTTAATTCGAGTGTTTGATCTATTTACATTAATGTAATTATTGATATGATTAGGTTTCCATCTGCAATTTTGCTATTTGTTTTCTATTTTTCTCATCTTTTTTTTTTTTTTTTACTTTCTAAGTTTTTATTATTAGCATCACAACCATGGCATTAACAGAATCATCTAAACCGAAGTACACAGAGAAGAGCTTATCTTACCTGTGTTTTGGTTCCTTTGTTTCTCCCACATGATAAGGGCATTTTAGAATTGGAAGAAACCTTACAGTTTATTTAGTTCCACTTCCACATTCTAAAGATGAGGCTTAAAGAAACAGAGTGACTTTCCTAAAGTGACATAACAACTGTATTCCAGGCTACTTTAGGTTTTTTGTGAATTGAAGGTTATTAGTCAGAACTAAAGAACAGGAAATAGCTGTTCATCTTTCATCCTCATGGCAACTGGGGGTTAAACCTACCCAGACACCTTTTGGCATAATTAAATCAATCAAGTCAAATAATGGTTTGTATACTATCAAGAAAGAAGGCAAGGACTCAGAATTCTTCTAATGATATTTTAAATGCATATACAGTTTCCTGAAAAGTCTTTTTGTTTTGGATTAATTTTTTCCCCCAGCTCAGAATCTTCACAACTTGGCCAAACTGAGCATTCTTGATTTATCTGAAAATCACCTGGAAAAGGATGGAAATGAAGCTCTTCATGAACTGAGTAAGATTGACAATTTAGCCAAAATCAAATACTCAAATAGTCAGAAAAGTGTACCCTGATCCCTGAGGTTTCTTTTACTAGGTGAACCTCATGTAAGTCATTTAGCTCCTTCTTAAACTGCCCTTAAGGCACACTGGCCCATGGCTTCTGAGTTACCAGTTTTCACGTACTTACTGTACCTGAGGCTCCCATCTCCTTGCCATCTCCTTGCCATCTCCGAGGGAGCTAATGTCTGAGAGTAAGTGATATTGAAGACAAATTTGCTTATGGAGTTAATGATAAGATTTTTAAGGTGTGATAATGATACTGTGATTAAGTGAGAATTTAAAAACCTGATATTTACTTCCTGTGATTTGCTTGAAAATAGTATAGAAGGAAATGAATTCAATGAGGATGAAGCAAGATTTTCCATGATTTGATGTTTGTGGAAAGTTGGCTTATTTGTATATACAGTTTCACTATACTGTTCTGTATATTTGTATATTCTTGAAACTTTCCATAAAAATATCAACAAAAAACCAAGTAAATTCTTACTGAACATTGAGTAGGCTGCAGAGATAAAGATCATTCCTTCTCCTACATCTCTTCATCCTTCATCAGTTTTGAGGTGGATCCAATTGTTGAACTGCCCTCTGGTTCTTCAAGTTGACAGGCTGCCCATCTTGGAAGAGCTGTTCTGATGCTGCCGTGGTGGTGTGATGTACGAATCAGCCTGACCAGGCTATTGGAGCAACTGGAGGGAGCCTCTCAGCTCGTCAAGCTTGGGCTGAAAAACTGGAGACTCACAGATGCAGAGATCAGAATTCTAGGTGGGTACACACACAGAGACAAGAGGAAAGAAGTTAGCCCTCACTAAGTTCTTCAGTTAGCTTGCTGTATTTAATTACTTACTTATTTAGTTATTTAGCACCTTGATTTATTTATTTGTCTCCTCTTTTTTAATACAAGTATATTGAAAGAGTTTTCACACATCTTAAGGAGGAAAATGATTTAAAACACTGGCCTGCCTTCAGGTTTTCAAGCATTTCACCTACAGTGTTTAAAGGAAAAATGTTCACGTTATCTGACAGGTGTATTATGTTAGGAATTGCTCTTCCTAGTCTTTACTATCTGAAATTCAGCAATGCCTCTCCAATCTTGGGAAATATTTTTAAGTCACCTGTTGGATATTCATAAAATGTAGAGGTAAGTGCAACTTTACCTAAATGGGGTCTCAGAATATCTTCAAGTAGCTGTGATATAATCCAGGAGCAGAGACACATAAATGACTGAAGATACCACTAGTCTCAGGCAGTTGATAAAGGATTCTCCTGCTCTCTGTATTAGTTATCAATGTCTGTGTAACAGATTACCCCAAAACTTAGTGGCTTAAAACATCTACAAACATTATCTCAAGTTTCTGTGGGTCAGGAATTTGGGAGTGGCTTAGCTTAGGCTCTGCCATGAGGTTGCAGTTTTGATGTTGACTGGGGCTACTTGGGACCTGCTTCCAAGGTGGTTTCTCACTTGGTTGACAGGTTAATGACGGCTGTTGACTGGAGGTCTCAGTTTCTCCTCCCTGGACCTCTCCATAGACTGCTTGCATGTTCTTACAACATGGCAGCTCACTTCCTGCAGAGCAAGAGATTCAAGACAAAATCAGTTAGAAGTTGCAGTATCTCTTATGACTTAGCCTTGGAAGATCACTTCCGGTCATCTATGCTGTGTCCAGTTGGTTACCCAGGTCAGCTCTATCCAGTGCGGAAGGGGTCAACACAGGGGAGTGAGTAATAGGAGGTGAGGATCATTGGAGCCACCGTGAAGGCTGACTACCATACCACCTAAGGCAAGGGATTCGTGAAAATAGCCTTGACTGCCTTCATTTCCCTCACAAATTGTCTAGAATGTATTTGTAGTATACATATCATAAAGCTTACCATTTTAGTCATTTTTAGTCTACAGTTTTGTGGCATTAAGTACATTCACATTCTTATGCAACTACCATTGCCATCCATCTCCAGTTTTTTAATTTACTCAATTGAAACTCTGTACCCATTAAACACTAATTCCCCTCTTTTAAAAATCTTCTCTCTTAGAGGTGCATATCCCTTTAAGTCTTTAGGCTGTCTAAAGGTTTTGACTTCATTAGTAATGCTCCAAGTTCTGGATCTTTCCTTCCCTTAATTTCTAACTCCACTTTCAACTCTTCTACCTGCTCCCTTAACCCATCAAATCATATCATCCTGAGTGTCATTCTTTCAGGCCCCTCTTCTCTTCCAGGTGATACTGGAAGCAGGTGGCTTCTATGACAGATGAATTAATTAGCTAACAAATAATCTCTCTCAGGTAACCTCATACTTAGTTGGAAAGCATATAGCTTTTCAAGGAGGCTCTTGGTGTGTGTAGAATTAGAATTACAGGTGGGGAGGCATTTTTAGGTAGAGATCTTTTATCATCTTTCAAACCTTTAAGTAGGTAGCTGCCTAATTTGCCCACTTCTGAGGCTGGCTATTGAGACTAGAAGAGATGGTGTGTTTATTAAGAACTAAGCTAGGCAGTAATTTGCCACTTCACTTTAATAGTCTAGGGCTGACTTTCTGAAATTTAGCTGTACTGATATACCCCTAAATGCAAGTGAAAAAATGACAAAATGAACAACTCAATAGTAGTAACTAATTTATTCTCAAAGTGTTTTTAAAAAGAATTTGTGGAATTACCATTATATCCATAATAAAAGATAACATTATTATCCCTGTTTTATAAGGAAAGCAGAGATATAAGAAGGTTGTTATACTAAAGCAGGGGAAAAGGTTGGAGACAGAGAGGAAGAGCTGATGAAAGGAGGGAGAGAGTGTAGGTGCTGACATGGCTCTCCTGCACCCATTTCCTCCACCTCCCAGAGGTATAAAAAGTAGTGTGCTTGGGTTTGAGGCATAAGCTGAAGAGTGAGAACCAAGCATGCTCTGCCTTTGGTCTCTAGCCAGGAGATGAGACTGCTATCTGTCAGGCCCCTCTAGAGACTCCATCTTTATGAAGTGGTTAGGTGCCTTGGTTTTGGAGTCAGACAGACCTGCCCCTCCCTCCCACTTGACAGATGTATGGCCAGCAGCAACTTAGTTAAGGTGTCTGAGCCTCAGAGACACCCATGTATATATATTTTGGTGAACATATGGCCACATTTCTGCTGGGTATCTACGTGGGAGTGGGTTTGGATTACAGGTAAAGATTATAGGTAAGCATATGTTCAGCTTATATGTCAGTCTTCCAATGTTCTTGTATCCAATTCAGGTTTTAAAAAACAGTGGTTTTCATTATTACACACAGATAGTACTTTATTTTTATTAGAGCAGTTACCATTTTAATTCAGAGAATGTGTTCATATATTTACCTGCCTCACTAAACTGTGAAGTCTTTGAGAAAAGGGCCCAGGCCATTAAACTTGGCATTTAGTGTATATCCCACAGTGGATGTGCAATAAATATTTTTTATGAATGAACAAATGAACTTACAGAACTTACACAATTTGCCATGAAATATAGGGTTCTTAGAACCTCAGGCTTTGTTATAGTAAATGCTATTTTCTTATACACAAAATCATCTAAAAATCCTAAAATATACTTTGCTACAATTTGACAACCTCTTTATACTATCCAAACCAACCAACTGTTCAAGCCTGTAGCATAAGTTTCCTGGCTTCGGCCCACAATACCTCTCTTGGATCAGGCTTGGCTTTGGGATTCCCATCCCCATTTAGTGAATGAGATGCAATATGCCTTGGGTAGGATAATAAAATGCAGACTGATAACAAGAGATGGGGAGTCTAATGAAATAAAGGCTACATAGGAAGAAGTAGGGAGGAAATGTCACAGGATGGGCAGTATTTAATGAGGTATAGGGTAGGTGAGATGCACTGAAGACATATGGAATATTTTGAGAAAAGTATCTTTTTACCAAAGGTTTTAGACACCCCCTGGCCCTAACTGAAACCTGGCTCTCCCCTACAGCTCTTGTAAGTAGTCACTTTTTATTCTCTTGATTATCATGCCTCTCAGAGTCCAAAGGCAAGGTGAGGTTCTCTTTGAGTCTTACTGCCCTTCCAGTCCACTCCTTCTCCAACCCCATTAAGGAATCCTGCTTCTGTTAGGCTTAGGCCATTTAACTGGACTACAGTTTGTCCTCTCTCATTGCTATGAACTATGAATTTCTTGTCACCTTTTCTTATTCACTAAATCTATGGCAACTGTCTTACAGAATTCTCACCCCCTAACTCTGATCATCAGCCTAGGAAACTTCACTTCTTATGGGACACTACTCAGCCAACACTCAGGAGCTTCCTCTTTGGTCCTTCCCTTCCATTCTCCTTCACACATCTACTCTGTGAGCATAAAATCAACAGATCATGAAAATTCAGTTAAAAGTGTTCTAAGATATTAAATTCAGGTAATCCATTCTCAAACAACAACCTTCTACATTTCCATCTTAGTTACTCAATGATGCCTTATCATCAGTTCATTTTACATCATTGGGACTTCCAATTCATTGAGCCCACTGCTATTTACCTATTTAATAGTCCCTGTCTCTCTTGACTTTCCTTCCCACCTGGTTTAAATTCCATCCTTTATCCTTGCAAAGATTCTTATCACAATAGCTGAGAGTCTTATGGCTCACAGTATTATGAGTCAGTTTAGGCAATGACATTTAGTGATGCATGCGTGTGATAGATGCAGTAATGAAATGAAGTGTAATGAAAGACGAAGTTTTGAATTAAAGAAAGACTACTTAATGAGCTCCAGGGAGAAAATGAGATGTGGAGGTGAGGTATGACACTAGATACAGTAGTTGAGGTGTATTTTGCTGGCAAAACTCCAAACCAAATCCAAGTTAAGGATTGTCCTTAACTTTCAACTTTTTCTGTACCCACACTCAAGCTACTGGGGAAAATCATACAAGTAGGCAGATAGGTACACTACAAGTTTATCATGACAAATTTCAACAAGAATATTAGAACCAAATAGTAAGAAAACCATTTATATATTGAAACTTGTGGCATGCAGGAAAAGCAAGGCTTAAATAATATTCTTACAGTCTTAGATATTTACATTAGAAAAGAAGAAAGGCTTAATGTTTCTAATTTAAGAAGGCAGAAAAATAAGAGTAAACCCCACAATAATAAACATAGCATAGATCATAGATCAATGAAATAGAAAATAAAAATACAAGAAGAATGATTAGTAAAGCTTAAAGTTAGTTCTTTAAAAAGAGTAACAAAATAGATAAAAGTTAAGCAGGACTGATCAAGAAAAAACAGAATGACATAAATAATCTCATTAATCAAATGGAGACATAAGCACATGAATGTTGGTAGTGTCTTTGTTCATTACTGCCAAATCATATATCTGATAAGGGACTACTATCTAGAATAAAGAACTCTTACAACACATTGTTAAAAAGAGAACTCAATGTTTTAAAAAGGCAAAGGATCTGAATATGCATTTCTCCAAAGAAGATATGTAAGTGGCCAATAAATACCAGAAGAGATGCTTAACATCATCAGCCAGCAGGGAAATGCAATTCAAAGCCACAGTGAAATGCTTCTTGCCACAAACTAGCATGGTTATAATAAGAAAGACAGATAATAACAAGTGTTGACAAGGACATAGAGAAATCGGAACCCTCATATGCTGGTGGTTGGAACATAAAATGATGGAGCTGCTTAGGAAAACATTCTGGCACCTCTTCAAATGGTTAAACATATAGTTACCAATTCTACCCTGAGGTGCCCAAGAGAAATGAGAATGTATGTCTATACCAAAACTTGTACAGCAATGTTCGCATGTTTAATAGTCCCAAAATGGAAACAACCCAAATGTACATCACTACTGAGTGGATAAACAACATGTAGTATATCCATACAATGGAGTATTATTCAGCCATAAAAAGGAATGAAGTATTAGGACATGCTACAACATGGATGAATCCTGAAAGAAACCAGTGAAAGAAACCAGTCACAAAAGACCAGTTACTGTATGATTCCACTTACATCAAATGTTCAAAATAGGCAAATCTATATAGTGACAGAAAGTGGGTTAATGGCTGCCAGTGTCAGGGATAGGATGTGAATGACCGCTAATGACTGCAGAGGTTTTTCTTTTCGGAGGCAGGTGGTGATTAAAATGTTCTGGAATTAGTAGTGCACAACTTTGTGAATATACTAAAAACCACTATAGTGTATGCTTTAAAAGGGTGAATTTTATGGTGTGTGTATTATATCCCAAAAAAAGAATAAAAGTATATACCAAGTAATTTTTTTAGACATACAGTACTTGTCAAAATCATATTTTTTTAAATATATAAGAATGATTAAAAAAAAGAATGATAAACTCTATATCAGAAGGGTAGTTTCTTATGGTCAGGAGCGGGCAGATGTGTAAAACAGGATGATACCACATTTTGGTAGATCTAAGTTTTTGCTCATGTTCTTGTTTTCAGGCTAAGTGATATTCATGAATCAGTGGGTGAAATTAGTGATCTATCCAATTCTGAATACTGGAGGTCCATTCAAACAATAAGCACAATTTCTCTTAACTTTTCCTGGCAATCATACTGTGCCTCTGTGTGCAGCACTCTACACAAAAGATTTCAAACTTTATTCTCCTCAATCCACCATTCTTCCACTATTTCGCAGTGGATGTGCTATTTTCCCGTTTCTCCTGTTACATGATAGTAGGTCTCTCCCCTCCTACCTAAGGACAGTCTCTGTGCTGTAGCTGTGCTTGAGATCCCAGTGCTGCCCTCATTCCTGTTCAAGGACATCATTTCATCAGTTATGTTCTGTTACTGGTTCTTTCCTATCAGTTTTTAAAGATGCTAAATTTCTCACATTTTAAATAAAACTCTCCCTCAATCTTATCTTTCTCCTATGGCTATCTTTCTCTCTCTCCCCTGCTTCAAAACAAAATTTTATGTACCGTCAGTACATCTCAACTTCCTGATGATCCTCTGCTTTTCACTCATTCCAGCTGACACTCTACAGCTGCATGTGGCTTAATTCAATGGACATTTTCCAGAGCGTTAGACTTACCTCTGTAAAAGTTGACACTGAGCACTCCCTCCTTTTCGAAATGTTCTCTTGACTTTCATGCTACCTTAATTACTTCTCAGGCTCCTTTGCAGTGGCAATTCCTCTACACAGATGTTAAATGATTCCAATTTTTCTTAGAGCTCGGTCCTAGGCTCTCTGCTCTTCTTCCTTAGAGATTACATTCAACCTTAAAGCTTTAATTGCCATTTAAAAATTCTGACTCCGCAGATTTTGTTTCCAGTCCATCAGCAATCTGAGAGTGCCAAATGGAAATTGTTGCTAGCTCAGGGATCTATTTCACCTGTTCTAACTTAACCCTTTTTAAAATGTCTTTCAATTTAAATGTTTGAGGTTGAACTCTATTTTCCAGCATGTTCTCAAAAAGACAGCCATCACATCTGAACTCCATTAACCAGTTTGTTCTCAAAAAAAGAACCACCACAGGTCATACTCCTGTTCTAGAAGCTCAGTGGTAAATCCTGGGCCCAGTCATTCTACCACATGTATCTTGATATTATATTTTTCTTTTCCAAGTGCTCTTTCTTATTTTCTAATGGTATTTTTTTAAAATTGGCATCTTACTTTTGTTGGGTTTAATGCAGAAACTTTTTAGGGTCTCTAAAAAAAAAAAAAACCAAGTGTTTGAAGTTCGTTTTTTCTGTTCCCTATGTTGCCTCATTTCTTGGAAGCTTTTTGTTTGGCTTTTGGTCTCTGTCTTCCTTGTTGGAGGCTGTTCTCAAACGTCTGGTATTCCTGTACTGTTCTCTTCACATTGTAGAGTGAGGCACAAGTTGACAGGAAGCTCTATGCTCCAGAGGAAGGGGGTTAGGTTCACTGTGGGTGGTCAGGAAAGCAAAATGGCTCTTCCTTTGTAGGGCCTTTCCGTGGAGGCAGCTCAGTTTCTGAGAAGAATCCTGTCTTGCTCCAGGACTTGCTAAGTCCAACTGCCAATGTTTTGAGAACAAAGTGGGGTTGGAAGGCCTCCTGCCCTTTGCGTGCTCCCAGGGCACCCTGACCTACCACAGCACTTATCACCCACCTAATTACTTTATAATGTATATTTTCACACTATATTGTAAGCCCAATGAGACAGTACCATGTCTGTCCTTTTCACATATTCCCAGCACCCAGCACAATCCGTGGTACACAGCAGGCACTCAAAAATGCTTGCTGGATGAATAAATGGTAAGAGTTCAGGCTCAGGGGATCCACAAGGTGGTCTCTGGCAATATTAGAGTTTTGTTTAAGATGTAGGAACCCTTCGATGATCAGAATCCTTCTACCTAGAGGATTTGAGGTTCTGCCTGGAATTTGGATCAAGCCACTTGCAATCTCTACAGCCCACTTACAGCCAACAGCTCTAAATGCCACAGATTCATCTTCTCTCATTAGTCTGCTCCTCGTGATGACAAAAACACTGCAGGTTAAATGAACAAAACCCATGACCTTAATTATGGGTTATGTTGCTTGTTCTTGGTTCCTGTGCTCACACATACTCTAATAATTATCTAAGAAGCTTTCTTACCAATACCGTTCTTCCAGCATTGCAGATAGCCTGTATAAATAGCTCACCCTCTGACAGTAGAATGGGCTTTAAATTCTTCTCTGTTAAGTTCCTATCAGGTGGTGAAATCTGTTCTGCTAGTCGGGGAGGAGAAATGAAGTTGCTCTTTGGGGAACAGGCCTTATATACAGACACACTAACTGGCTACCAGCATTTTGGCTGCGTGCCTGCCATGCTGGGAAGTACACGGGAAAGAGGCAGAGGCAGAAAAGACTTGAACATTAAGTGTAAGAGAGAGCAGGGAGAAAGCCACCTATAAGGACTACCTCATGGGAGGGAAGAACAGAGGAGAAGGTGAGGCCCTATTTGAGTTAGGCTGGGCACAAGCTAAGCTGGTGTAACAAGAGACCCAACCACACCTTGGCTTACAGAAGACAGAACTTTATTTCCCTGGGCAGTCCAGAAGCAGGCAGTGCAGGCAGGTGGGGTGGCTCCGTACAGTCTTTCAGACCAAGAAACCTACTTTTTCTTAACTTCACCATTCCTTTGCGTGTTTTCTTTGACTTCATGGTCATGGCTGGGATAAACCTTCCCTTTTGTAGGAGGTACTTTAGAGTGCCCCATTCCATTAGAGATGGAGGAAGTTCATGAAGGGTCTAGGGAGGGTTAAAAATAACAATCCCCAAACTCCAAATCTTGAGATACTGAAGGAGGCTTACTTACTCAAGTTTATAGTAAGGAACATTCCATACCCAAACAAAACAATAGGTAGTGTTTGTTTCTCCAGAAGAGGAAATGACCTAATATTGCTGAAGTTTGACTCCAGTTTTGAAAACAGGTGCTGAATATTCTAACAGCATCTCTCACACCTCAATTTTTACACAATCTTCCATTTCCTGGAAGAGTCAGGAAAAGAGAAAAATATGTATAATTCATTTATATTGGTTTGCTATGCTACTACTAATTACCATTTATCAGATACCCTTATACTTTAGGAAAAATATAATTTGTAAATATAATGGACTAGATTCACAATCATTGCTCTAACTACAGAGAATTCTGATTTCTTTCTGAAGCAAAGCACTGGTCCAAACATGGCCATTTCTCTTAAAACTGTTTTGCTCCCAGCTAACACAGTTATTTCTTTCTTTCTTTCTTTTTTTAACTCAGGTGCATTTTTTGAAAAGAACTCTCTGAAAAACTTCCAGCAGTTGGATTTGGCGGGTAATTGTGTGAGCAGTGATGGATGGTTTGCTTTCATGAGTGCATTTGAGAATATTAAGCAATTGGTGTTTTTTGACTTCAGTACTGAAAGACTTTTACCTGATGCATCATTGGTCAGAAAACTTAGTCAGGTGTTATCCAAATTAACTTTTTTGCAAGAAGCTAGGCTTGTTGGGTGGCAGTTTGATGATGAAGATGTCAGTGTCATTAAAGGTGCTTTTGAACTAGTAACTGCTTAAATAAAAGACACCCTAAGCCTATGAATGCTCTGGGGACCCCATTATTTCAGCCTGGTGATTTAAAAATCTTTGCTCAAAAAAATAAAAATAAAAATCTTTGCTCATATAGTCCAAGAGTCTGCAAGTATATGACAATCCATTATACACCTGAAAATTATCCTTCTCAACAGTGTCTGCCTAACTGGCCCCTTGTATTTTTCTTCTTTCCTGGTATCAGATTGATGTGTGGCACCACCATTTCCTTAGCTGGCCTCTTTCATGGAAATCTACTTTCTTAGTTTCATCATTCAGGAAAAAAAGAGAAGGAAGAGAGGAGGATGCCAGGAAAATGAGGCCAAAGAAGAGGCGGAAGTGGGCGGGAGTTTAATTTGATGACATGTGTAACAGTTCTGGTGTCCCACTTCTACTAGGATTATCAGCTGCTTGAAGAGGACTCCTGTTCATCCCTGTGTTCCCCTTGGTCTCAAGAACAGCAGGTCTCCAAAATGGATTTATTGTAAGCACATTACTTAGCACTGTGCCTGGAATGTACTAGACTCCAGAGAAGCATTTGCTGGAAAATGGGATAATTAAGTTACCAATAAATAGCTACTGAATAAAGAAAATAGGCCAAAACCATTTAAAAGCAGAGAGAAAACTCCATGTATGTTCTTTATTCAAAGTTTAATTCAAACAATTTGGAATGTAAAAGGTATTTTCTTACATAAGAAGCAGATTAGACTCCCCTAAAAGATTAGCATTCTTTAGTCAAGCAAAAAAAAAATTGGCAGTTTATGGGCAGTTAATCAGAGGTTTGAAATTCAGCTCCTCTCCAGTTGCTGATATGTGTATGTAATTCTGTCACTTTAGACATTAAGGAAGAAAGAAAAAAATGGATCACATTCGTTTGTACCCTATGGAAATTAGGGGTATGCTCTCCTAATCTTTTCTCCAACACCTCCAAAAATAATCCTTCCCCACAAAGAAGTCTAAGAAAAATCTGTTTAATCTAAACAGATTTAAGCTGAGGCAACTCTGAAATAAACAAAAACCAAAATGGTGTGAGCCTGTAGTTTACCTTCTGTTATCATGGCACCTCAAATTAATGGCTTGAGTAACACTTGTCCTATGTGTTGAGGTAGTCACTGAAAAATTCTGGGCACAATATTCTGTTTTCGCAAGTGGACATATATTCTCCAGGTTTAGTTACACAATTTTAGAGCTAACAGTTTACAGATTAAACTTCATTCCCTACCTAAACCTTATAGATGAGAAAGCTCCAAGAAGTCAAATGACTTTCCTATGGTTATAAAACTACTTACACAGGGGCAGTATCAGGATTGTAACTGAAATCTCTTGTCTTCCAGTCCAGTGTTTCTTCCATTACAATACAGTGATTTCTCAAACAGGACTGACCACACTCCACAGAGCCTGCTCAATCACAAGCCACTCAATCACAAACCATGGCAGAAGCTACTGCCTCTTGCCCTATGCTGACCAAGTTTGTCGTGTTCCATACACAGAATTTGGCCATAGCTTGGGAAATATGGCTTCTCTACATACTAATGCCTGATAAAATGTCACCTGTGGCAGCTGGCATTACTGTTCAGCAAGCAGAGCCAACACTTTCAGAACCCACAGACAACTGCCCGAATAGTGTAGGTGGGTACCCAAGCACCTTAGGTGGGACAACTGCACAGGTGTTGCCTCTGAATAGATGCTGAGTAAGTAGGCATTTATTCTCACACAGAACTGTGTTCAGTACCTAGGCACTTCAAAAATCCCCTGGGGACGGAGAAGAATGCATAGGGTGGCAGCACATACCTTATAATCACCACTCGGTACATGGCAGTTCTTCAGATTTCATGCATGACCGACTTCACATTTAGATGAGGTCAATGGAGGAAAAACCACCCTGTAATAGTAGACCAATAATAGGTACAGTAACAGTTGGTGAACCTAAGACAAAGGACAAGGAGAAGGTTGCTTTATCACATTTTAGGTTTCACTTTCCACAGCAGTCAAGGTAAGGTGGGCTCTATTTCTTCAGTAGGTCAAATGCCTGAATAGGGTCGCAGATGTCAAAGACAATAATCAACTCCCCATCAAGCAAAAGTTATTCGGGACATGGTCACTTACTATCACAGGATGACTACAATTCTGCTTGACAGAGGTGGCTTCCTAGATGTTTACTATTCCACTGTGAAGAAACAGGATGTGGGAGTGTTGCTCATATTTAAAGGAGGATAGTTGAAGAAACTTGAGAATTCTTAAAAAAAAAAAAATCTTCTCTAGATAGCTGCTAATGGCTGGCAATGTTACCAATCTCCAGGAGTACTGGATTCTATAAAAGCTGAATCCACTTTCAAAATCCATTTTTAAAATCCTAATTATAAAATTCATGATAAAATGAAAAAACTCATACGTAATTTGTAACTGCTGCTTATTATAATTTTTATAAGTAATACTGGCCATATCAGAAAGTCCTTAACATTTGCATTTGGAAAATAATAAAATAGTAATCTACATGATTCTCACACTTCATTATAGTTAACAATTCACTATTTTCAACAAGACAAAACAAAGTAAGTTAGAAAGTGTCTATGGCAGATCTAACAATGCTGTATTCTATAAGCTAAGGTCTACTATGTTTTGGTAAAATTATATAATGTAAACAAACTGTTTATGCAACTTTGAAAAAAGATTAAATCACATATTATGTATGGAATTCCACATATTTTGGTAATATATGTGATATATTTTGTTAATAAAATTAGAAATTGATAAGTCAACCAATGAAAAGGTGACCAGTGGGGAGGTTATAGCTCAAAGTGGTGGAACAAGTGCTTAGTATGCACAAGGTCCTGGGTTCAATCCTTATTACCTCCTTTAAAAAAAGTAAATAAATACATAAACCTAATTATCTACCCCCCAAAAAAACTTAAAAAAAAAAAAGGTGATCAAAAAATAAATCCATCATTATGTCAGTGTTTGACTACATGTAAAGCAGAAAATTGGGATTCCTTCACTGCATATCACCTAAGGATTCAGCATTTATTCAACCAAAATAAAATACTTGGAGAATGATGGGCCATTTACAAATGTATCAGTTTTTTTTAGTAAAATCTATAAAAAAAACTGATAACTAAAATTTTTAAATTATGCCTGATATTAGAATATGTTCTTGAATTTCTCATAAAATATTTTGCTTTTACTTTGCAAGACAATTCCGGAGGACGACAAAAAAATGTAGCAATTAAGTTTGGAAAATCTGTAAAAAAGACTTTTACTTTTAGAATGTATTTTTTTTTCTAAAATGTGTATTCAAGAAGCATGTTTATAAATTTCACTGGAGAAAGTATTATATTTTTGATAATGTGACAGATCCAATCCATCAAGTGGCTCTCTTATAAAGGTAATGTTATATCACACTGCAGTCAACTACAAAACCAAAGATAGCAAAATTCAAATTTAGATAAACACTCCTTCTAAAGGAAGCCTATTTAAAGCCTATAACATTTAGAAGGTTCTCACTGCCCCAAATACATTTACAAAAATATAGTTTCATTGGTTTCATGAAATGTGAACAAGCCTACTATTCTCTAACACTTAGAGTAACTGATTGAACAGTCGATGTAAAATTGGATTATGAAACAAACTGGAAGGCAAAGAGTCAATATTCTTCATAAAAATAAATTAAATTACAGTACATCATGGTCTTGGTTGTCCAATTCTATTGTTAGTTCCATATCTGCTTGGTATATTTGTAAAACCAGTCCTGAATCCTTGGGTTGCTCCAATTCCTGGAACTCCATGTCCTTGATTAAGCATGCTGCTATAAGGTGTGTGTCCATGATTAAGACCCAAACCATAAGGTCTTGTTTGTGTATTTAGAAGAATAACTGGGCTCACGTTTTTCCCAGGGGTGTTAAATGAAAATTCTGGAGGTGGACTACTATGTTTAGCTGGAGTCGATGTGACAGGGTTTGACTCATCAGTCCCCTTTAATGGAGGCATTGGGATTACGTGATGATGATCTGAAAAGTTTAGGACGCCGGCTGCAACAGGCCCAGACAGTAAGGCAGGCCTGATCCAATCATCCTTGAAAATCTGAACAGTCAGAGTAGACACTAGTGTGTACAGCCTGTTGGTCACATGAGCAAGGACCATTTGTTCATTTGCATCTCGTCGAATTCTCACATGAACTGATCCAGCCTGAAAGGGGCAAAATCATAAGAAAGAGACTGCTTAGAATTATACTACTGAAAATTCCATTAGAAATAAACATTTTATTTATGATTTGGTTGTAACAGTACTTGGCATTTTCTTTAAAACAAGAGAAAACTTAATGTCTTGATAATCCTGAAAGAATACTTAATAGTGATTATCAATGTAATGAATTAATAAAATTTCAATTTATGACTCTTTAAATGAGACTTTTTAAAATATAAAAAAAGAGAAATCCACGTAGGAGGATGGCAGGCATGTTATAGCACAAGGTAGAATACAAATGCCATATAGGGAAATTCACTGGAAGGGTAGAAAAGGTAGGTAATTAATTCCAATTGAGGAAGACTTCAAAAGAAGGTGGCATTTGATCTAGGGTTGGTGGTTAAATGAAATTTCAAAAGATAGAGACAGGCATTCCAAGTTGAGGGAATAGCAATTAAAATCTGTGGCATGTTTGGGAAAAAATAAGCAATATTATTATATAAAAAGAAGTACAAATATTTCAGGGGGCATAAAAATAATGATAGAAAAGAAAAGGAGGAAGAAAGGAATAAACAGAAAAGGAAAGGAAGAATGGAAAAAAGAAAGAAAAATAGGTTGGGTTAATAAGGTTAAAAGAAAAGGCTAGTAGAGGGCTCTAAAAATCATGAACAAGGAGTTTTAGCTGCAGTAATTGAAGAGAAGTAAAATTAATTTGAGTTCAGAAAAATTGTAGGTATGGATAATTTCTAATTAGGTAGGAAATGACTAACAGTGTAGGTTAGAAATGAAGAGGGCTAAAAGACAGGACAGATATAGTGGGATCAGAGAGGGACAGATGCATTCATGATATTCCATGGATTTGAAACAGGAGAACTTGACAGTCAATTAGATACAATGAAAGAGGGAGATGAACACATCAAAGACAATCTCAAGGTTCCTAGCCTAGATTACTAGGAGGACAGAGAGCACCAGGCATTACAATGTTGGTTAGAAGTATGTTTATTAGCTTGAAAAAATACTCATCATACATTTTGTTTTTAAAGTAGATAATAAAGTAAGAGATAAAACAACCCCATTTTGATTAAAACATACACACAGAAAAATACTAAGGATGATACCACATGATCACCTCAAACAGATACAGAACAAGCATCTGACAAAATTCAACATCCATTCATGATAAAAACTCTCAACAAAGTTGCAATAGATGGAACATACCTTAACATAATAAAAGTCATTTATGTCAAACACACAGCTAAAATAATACTCAATGATGAAAAGCTAAAAGCTTTTCTTCTAAAATCAGGAAGAAGATAACGATGCCCACTGTTGCCATTTCTATTTAACATAGAATTGGAAGCCCTAGACATAGCAGTCAGATAAGAATAAGAAAAAAGAGGCATCCAAATTGAAAGGGAAGAAGTAAAATTATCACCATTCACAGATTACATAATACTATACATATAAAACCCTAAAGACTCCACAAAAAAACTATTAGAACTAACAAATGAATTCAGTAGAGCTGCAGGATGCAAAACTAATATAAAGAAATCTGCTGCATTTCT
The DNA here is from genome assembly GCF_048564905.1 of Vicugna pacos. Taxonomy (NCBI): domain Eukaryota; kingdom Metazoa; phylum Chordata; class Mammalia; order Artiodactyla; family Camelidae; genus Vicugna; species Vicugna pacos. The sequence goes on from NC_133001.1 coordinate 38,902,557, forward strand.
AAATACTAATAATGGACTATCCCCCAAAACCCAAGAAAATCCCATTTACTATCAAAAAGAATAAAAATACCTAGGAATAAACTTAACCAAGGAGGTGAAAGACTTATACTCTAAAACTGTAAGACACCAGTGAAAGAAAGATGATACCAATATATGCAAAGATTGTTTGTGTTCATGGACTAGATGAATTAATATTGTTAAAATGTCCATACTACTCAAAGCAATCTACAGATTCAATGCAACCCTTTAAAAATACCCATGGCATTTTTCATAGAACTAGAACAAATAATCCTAAAATCTGTATGGAATCACAAAAGACCCCAAACAGCCAAAACAATCTTGAGAAGGAAGAACATAGGTACCACGCTCCCTGACTTTAAACTATACTACACACACACACACACACACACACACACACACACACACACACACACCCCTTATATACATATATAGACACACTATATATAATATAGTAATCCAAATACTGTAGTTCTGGCACAAAAAGACACATAGATCAATGGAAAGAATAGAGAGCCCAGAAATAAATCCACACACATATGGTCAATTAAACTACAACAAAGGAAGCAAGAAAATAAATGGGGAAAAGATGGTCCCTTCAATAAGTGGTGTTGGGAAAACTGGACAGCTACATGCAAAACAAAGAAAAACAACATTTTCTCGTATCATATACACAAATAAACTTCGGTCTTTAATCTATTTTGAGTTTAACACCTGAAACCATAAAACTCCTAGAAGAAAACACAGGCTGTAAGCTCTTTGACACTGCTCTCAGCAATATTTTTTTGATCTGTCTCCTCAGGCAAGGGCAACAAAAGCAAAAATAAACAAATGGGCCCTAAAACGCTTTTGCAATGAACACAGAAACCATCAACAAAAAAAGGCAACCTACTAAATGAGGGAAGATATTTGCAAACATGTCTAATAAGGACATAAAGAACTCATATAACTCAAGAGAAAACAAAAACAATTAAAAAATTGGCAGAGGATCTGAATAGCCATTTTTCCAAAGAAAACATACAAGAGGACAACTGGCACATGAAAAGATGCTCAACATCAGTAATAAACAGGGAAATGCAAATCAAAATCACAAGAAGATATCATTTCATACCTGTCAAAATGACTATTGTCAAAAAGACAAAAATTAACAAGTGTTGGCAAGGATGTGGAGAAAAGGGAACCATAGCATATTGTTGTTGAGATTGTAAATTGGTATACCCAGTAGGGAAAACTGTATGGAAGTTCCTCAAGAAATAAAAAACAGAATTACCATGCGACCCAGCAATTCCACACTTAGGTATTTATCTGAAGAAAATGAAAACACTAACTCAAAAAGATACACACACCCCAATGTTCACAGCAGCATTATTTACAATAGCTAAGATATCTAAGCAACTTAAGTGTCCAACAACAGATGAATAGATAAAAAAGATGTGGTATATATATAGAATGGAATATTACTCAGCCATAATAAAGAATGAAACCTTGCCATTTGTGACAACTTGGATGGACCTGGATGGTATTATGCTTAGTGAAATAAGTCAGGTAGAGAAAGACAAATACTGTATGTTTTTACTTACATGTAGAATCTGGAAAAAAAAAAAAGCAAATGAACAAATATAACAAAACAGGAATAGACTCATAAATACAAAGAACTAGTGGTTACTAGAAGGGAGGGGGTGGGGGAAGGGGAGAAACAGGTGAAGGGCAATGAGAGGTACAAACTGTCAGTTATAAAAAATGTTAAGTCACAGGAGTATAATGTACAGCACAGGGCATAAGTCAATATTTTATAACTTTGTATGATGTGTACTCTATAATATCAAATCACTATGTTGAGAGAAAAAAAATAATGACAGCACTTATCTCCAGATGGTAGAATTATTAAGGATTTTTGTTCACTTTTTTTGACAACTATAAGTCTTAATTTTTCTAACAATGGGGTACTATTTGTATAATAAAAACTTAAAAAAATACATAGTAAATTTAAAAAACACAAAAAGTAAAACAAAAATATATAGTAAATAAAATATCTAGCAGACATTCCATGTTGATTTCTATATAAACTCATATTAAAAAAAAGAAAATTTGTAACAAAGCATAAACTGCACATAAATTGGCAAAATAGCTGGTTTAGTTACAACTGGTCTGAATCTATGACTTGAGCAGTAAGTAATAAGAGGGTTTTGTCAATCATGAGATTAAAGAATCTTACTGCTTGAATCTGACTTATAGTTTATTACTTTTAGGTAAGACAAGCCATTTTACCCTTTTGTTTGCCACAACCACCTCACAGTTGTCACTATATAAAACTATAAAAGATGCTGTATCTCCTCTATCATTCTGACATGGAAATCAAAGTAAACAAGCGAAAACCATTTCCAAGTATGAGCTTGAACAGAGTCTCCTATGATAATGGTGTTTGCATTAATCTATGGCTTTTGTGACAATTAATCTTGGTAGCTCAAAAGCTTGTTTTATTAATTTCCTCTGTCTTAATTAGGCACTACATAGGTGAGGCTGTTGGATGGCCAAGTTCTGAACTGTAGAGATGAGGGTATTTTTTGTGTTTATAAGCCTAACCTAGCTAAATAAACATTTGTCTACTAATTGTTACTATCAGTACAATTGAAAGAATAATTTAAAATGAACTACATTACAGCAGGACTGTAAAATGGTAAAATCATTTCTGGAAAGTAATTTGGCTATTTCTATCAACAGCTATAAAAAAATTTAAGTATCCTGTGACTAATAGAACCCATTTCTAAAAAATAATCTTAATCCACAAAAATGTTCACTCCAGCCCTGTTTATATGGGGAAAATGATAAATAAGTTATCCCTTAGGGGACTGATTAAATAAATTACAGTATATTCATATACTGTAAGACTGCAGTCATTATGAATTATGTTGGAATTCTTAAAGGACCTCAAATATCCCCATAAAAACAGAGAAACTAAGACAGCAAATCCTAACTGACAGACAATGTCTACAAAAAACTAGATTAACATGATACCCTTGAGAAAACCCAAATACAAACTGTAAGACCTGAAAGGTATGAGCATCTGTGAAGAAGAATGTAACAGGCCATTTGACTAACCTAAAAACTCCACAGCAGTTGACCAGTTCTTAATGGAAATCTAGGACAGTGAATCTGAGAAAAGTAGCTGGTGTTTTGTACATTTCAATAGTGTTACACTGGGTCTGCAATAAGATATGAAGAGCTGGAGTAGTCTGAGCCCTATGAGCTCTCAAAAGTAACCAAACAAAGCTCCCTTCCAGTACAAAGCTCCACATTAAGGAGAAACAAATGGGAACAGAATCCAAATTGAGCAACACAGTAGAGACAAAGAATAAGGAAGGTTCAGACACAAATGAGGAAGAAACAGGAAAAAGAAAAAACTTTTCACTTCACAGACTCATCAGAAGAGGGAGTTCTAGAACGATGAATTTAGACACACTACCCTAAACCATTCTTTATTTTAAAGTACAGGAAAATGAATTTAACATAAAAAGGAACGAAAGAAAAGGATTAAATCCAATTCCACACAAAATTATCGTAAGAAAAAGAGAATACAGAACAGATTATAAAAGATCACCAGAAAGATTTACCTACAAAACTGATGAGAACTATTACCTATTTTTACAAATCAAGCTGAAAGACATAAAATAAAAATAATACAAGTCAGAATTAGAAAACTTCAGAAATGAGATAGCCATTAGAAATACAAGAAGAAAATTATTTCAGAAACAAAGATTAAACTAGAAGGAATACAAAAGCAAATAAACATACAGGTATACTGTAAGAGAAATAAAAGGTAAAAGAAGGAAATTTTAAAAATCAAAAAGAAATTGAGATAATAAGGAAATTAAAAGAAAATAACACATATGAAAGAAAGGCAAAGATCCAACATGCTTATAATGGGAGTTTCCTTCTAAAAAAGAAAAAAAATAAAAACCCACAAAATATTATGAACTTTTAATTAAAGAACACTTTCCTGAAAGTTTTAAAAAACTGTTTTTGAAATAACATTATTGAAAGGGTATACTGCATACCGGAAATAACTGATCCAAAACGATCAACACCAAAATATATTCTAATAAAATTACTGGACTTAAAAAAAAATCTTTTGGGCATCCAGGCAAAGTGATCAAGTCACATATTTAAGAGGGAAAAAAAAATTAGACTATGATCATCAGGCTTTACCATAGTAATGCTTTATGCCAGAGGTAAATGGAGTAATATATTCAGGAAACTCAAGGAAATAAAATATGTGCTCAGGATTTTATATCCAGCCAAATGATTTTCAAGTATAATGTTCACAATTGTTTTCAACATTCAAAAATTTAGGGAATATTGTTCCCAAGGGCCCTTCCTGAAGAATTTACGACAGAATGAGCTTTAGATATCCAAAATAACTAGAGAGGGAAAGAAAAGAAGGGAGAGATGAAGTAGCCATTTTTCCACTAAAAGAGCATAAGCCTGAAGCTAAAGACTGCAAAATGGTTCTATCATTGAGCTGTTGGACCAACCCTAATTTGCCTACCCTTGAAATCTGGGTTACTTTATAAAAGTCAAATTCTATTTGTTTTTTAAAAAATAATTTTGTAGAAGAGCAGTAAGTGATAACATGGAAAATTGTTCATGATATATTGAGTGAAAAGAACAAATTGTATAACAGCATGATCTCATTTTCTAAAGAGAGTATATGTGTAAATATTAATACCAAAACATCAATGGCAGTTTTCAATGGTGGTTTAAAATATTTTTTTTCAGAGTACTTTCCTTTGCTTTCCTCACCATTCCTGACAGAGGAATGAAACCATGCTATAACAGTCTCTTTGGTAATGAGGTCTAAATTGGATTAGAAAACATGGAATTTTATGCTGAAGTAAGCTGTTATTATAACTCTTCAGCATACTCAGCAAAAATCTCCAAAATTAGAACTGTAGTAAGAAAGAAAATAATTGCACTTTTTACTTTTGCAACATTTTCATATATAGGAGTGTATGATTATGGATTTGTTTTTTTTTGGACAGCCCAGTATTAAGATCATTTAGTGTGAAAGGAAAAAAATAAAGAAAAATAACCCTTAATTAATCTCACTTTGGTTACTGAATCCAGCTATATTTTTGACTTTATTGAATAGAAATGGGAATCATAGACTCTATAAAAATTTTACAGAAATTTTTTTTCACTTAAAAAAATTATAAACCATGTTTTAAATTATAACTGAAATAATACGTAGAAAACATACCAATGAGCCAAAACCTAGGGTCCAGAAATGCTCATTTCGGACTTCCAAAACTCCATCCAAGGTAGACACCTAATCAAAAACACAGAAATAGGGTTGTTTGCATTTGACATATTCAACACAGTTCAGTCACATTATGGACTTGCTCTATGCCTAGAAATGACACGACCAAACCCTACATGAAGATACCCATTAGCCAAGAGAAGTCCCAGACCATTCACTCAAGATACCATTTCTGCTTGTTCGGTACTGAGTCAGGGCTTTATTTTCCAGTTTCTTACCTGCAGCAGTCTTTGCAGAATCAGGTCTTTACACCCCCATCCCCACTTTGTTCAACAGTCTATTGTTCTTTTCATTTTATTAGTATGGTATCCAGCACTTGTGGTATTATTATTTTTTTTTTGTCTTCTCGATCATTTCTTTCTCTGAATTCCCTTTAACAAATTTCTGTACAACACAGGATGTTATCTGGATGTGGGCCAAAAGGAAATTCCAAAGCCAGATATACTGTGTGTGGCCCACTGGTACAGTGGCGCAGGTTACATTAGCTGGGACAAGCAGCCAGCTATACTGATCAGAGTGGCCTTTGTGATACTGACAACCAATAGTTTAAAATACTCTCAACATCCAAATTATTTGATTATCTTATTTCTTCATTAGTTAACAAGTTGAATTTTATAACAATACAAAATCTAAACCCACAGATAAAATGTTAGGTGGTGAAGCAATCAACCCATAAAAGTGGCCTCTGACTTAATCAAAATCTTGTTTAAATACAGAATCATAAAAATCACAGCACTTACGCAGCAACAAGTGTGGCCTTAGACCATTACTTTTCACATTATTTCAAGTGAATTTGGCTTCCAGACTGAGCAATTCATCAAATTTCTCTATTTTTGTCACTATGTTATATCTGACTGTGTCATTATAAAGAACACAAACTCCTCTAAAATAAAATTCTAAAAAAAGGGTTGAACTTATTTGTACTCATTCTTTGCATTCTCTAGTTATAAACTAAAATGAGTTTTGGCCAATGATTTGTGAGAGGAATTGATGAGTATCCCTTTCAGAGCCATATTAAACTGCCAGTGCAACACTGCTAAAAAAAGTTTTTTTTTATTTACTATTTCATCTTACCTCTCTGATAAGTTTGTCCAACTGACCAATAACATGAGGTGGTGTTGTCTGAGGAAAAAGCAAAATAAATTATCAATCTAGGGAGATAAAAAGACTTTTGAAACAGTGGTCCGGACACTTAAAAAAAATGGGTTCTATACCAGTCTTTGCTCTGTTTGACATGTGCCCTAACACAATTTAGAGAAGAGAGGTTTTAACTGGCTCACTATTGGAGCAACATCAGGAGTCAGCCCATGCTTATTTTTTATCTCACAAAGAAGCTGCTATCTCTAGAACTAAATAAGCCTTAAAGAACCAACCAATCAACAAAAAATCTTTAAGAAAGCAGTATTTTGTGTAAGTCATAGCACTATACAACTAGTATCTTATTGTTGTTACTGCTTCTGGACAGGCAGATACAACCCATAAGTATTAGAAAAGGCATGCAGGAAAGACAGAAGGAAAAGCAGTGCTGACGTATACATCCAGTTCTGGGGAACGACCTTTCTATTCAGGGCCTTGTTGACAGGTGTTCCTTTCGTTTCAATACATAGTGATTTATCATTTTTTAACTTTTACTCTGAAATTTAAAAGTCTCACTAACTCAAGGATAGGAAATAAGAAAACAATTATAACCAGATTATACAATAGCCAAAGTATATTTATTATAGGAAAATAAATATCTCAAAAATAATTTTAAGCAATATTGTTTTTACTTGAAACATTATTAGAGGAAAACTTCTTTTTTCGTTTATGATTTTGTCTTATATTATAAATGCATGATGATCTGTGTCTATTTTGTGCATCACTATAATTTCACCTGGTCCTTATTATACAAATTTCAGAGATTACTGTCTGGCTTCATTTCTAACAGGGCCCTCCAGTGGCTAAAAATTTCACAATCTGGTAGAAGAAACACATATAGTTTCATAATCTGGTAAAAGAACACGGATAATTTTAAGCATGCACACTGAAAGAAGACCGTTACCTGGAGTAATACTTTCCCACTGTACACGCTCATAGGATACATAGTGCCAAATGTCATCAGTGCAATGGCTATGGCTGAGGCAGTGTCTACAGCAAAATAATTACTAAAAGGAAAAAACAATTCTAAATCTTAAATGTATGCTTCATTGGGTTTCTTACAATTTAATCTACTAAACATTAATTATCTAAAGCAACAAGACTGTTTTATCACAGTTGGTCACTACTAGCAATGGGAGCATCAAAAAGGAAAAGAATGTTTTCAGAATTCTTTCTCACCAAAGTTTAGTGGAAAATAACTAATAATTATGTTAATTGGTACAAAGAGAGATAATGAAGAAAAAAAATACGAGCATTTCCCCCCTATGTATTTTCAATCTACTTGTCAACTATAAAGATTTCATATATATCTATTTGCTGCAACAAATAAAAATATTCATATGGTAATTTCCGAGAAGGAGAGACTTATGGACTTTATCAGTGATTCTATTTTGCTGTAAACAATAAGTTTCCAATAATTACTATTAAATGTTTTTAAAACTCCTCAGGAATTTCCCAAGGTGAGATTCTCCAGGAATCTGTTAGAACAACACCGTGACTGAATGCAACATCTCACCAGTAGTTCACTGTTCTTTTAATAAGACTGACCAAAATGCTGATGGTTACAAGCTGATCATGTACTCTTTGTCACTTTTTCAAACATATTAGGAATAGAAACATGAATTAAAACATAGTCTCTGCCTTTGAAATAGCAGGAGATTCACGTGTAAAAAACATAATAAAGGACTTTGGGTACAAAGGAGTCCTACAGGGTATTACGGATGCACAAAGGAGTGAGTGGCAAGCCTACTGGGGCAGGAATAATCCAGGAAGGCTAAACATAAAAAGAGGTGACATTTGAGCTGAGCCTTCAAAGATGAGCAAGATGATGGGAGTAAGATACTGCAGACAGTGAAAGCACCATGTGCAAGGGCATGAAAACCCTGATGCAGCAATGAAACTATAAAGAGTGAAGTATAGACAGATGGATGGATAGCTAGTAGGTTGGCAGAGGCTTCATCATGCTAACAACTTTTAATTTAATATGCAAAGAAGAGGATTTTGAAACAGGAAAATATTATGTCCAGATTTGCAACTTTTAATGATTACATTAGTAGCAAAACAGCAGATAACTACAGATGTACGAGAATAAAAATTGTAAGATCAGAAGACAATTCTAAAATTAGGCAAAGGAAATGATGATAAAGGCTTCAATTCAGGAAAAAGAATGGGAAGAAGAAAAAGATAAATATTAAAAAGAAACATTAAATAAGAGTACTGTTTACAGTAGTCAAGACATGGAAACAATTTACATGTCTGTTGATGGATGGATAAAGAAAATGTAGTGTACACGTACATGTACATGTACACACACATACACACACACACACAATGGAATATTATTCAGCCATGAGAAAGAAGGAAATCCTGCCATTTGTGACACGGATGGATCTTGAGGGCATTACACTGAGATAAGCCAGACACAAAAGAACAAATATGTATGACTTCATTTATATGAAGAACTTAGAGTAGTCAAACTCATAGAGACAGAAAGTAGAATAATGGTTGCCAGGGGCTGGGGGAGGTGGAATGGGTAACAACTGTCTAATGGATATAGTTTCAGTTAGGGAAGATGAAAAAGTTCTGGAGACAAATCATGATAATGGTTACACAACAAACTAATGTACTAATGCCTGTGAAAGTACCAAACTGTATATTTAAAAATGGTTAAAATGGTAAATTTTATGTATGTTTTAACACACTTTAAAAACAGAACGCGATGGAATAGATAGTAGTACTCACTTAGATGGGAAATACAAGAAAAAGTAGTTTTGGGGATAGGGAAAATAGGTTCAGTTGAGGTAGACATGAACAGAAGTAAGATTTACTTTTTGGAATTCAACAGAGATCTGGGCTAGAAATACAGGTGTAGAAATCACACTGAGGTAGCAAATAAAAACAAGTAATTGTATGTGATATCCTGGGAGAGTATACAAAAGGGTAGGGAGTCAAAGAATCATGTCATAAAATGTTAAGCTTAAGGCAGCTGTAAAGTCTATTTCCTAAAAGGCCTGCTTTTTAAAAACTGATTCATATCTACTTCTCTTCCCTCGCTCAGCAACAGCAGCTGTGGTGTTCTCTTTCACTGGCCTGTTCTCATCAGGCCAGCAGTAGGGAATATAAATCGTTTTCCAGTCTGCATTATAGATTGTGGTGAAAATTTTTCATTGAATCCAACCCCCTTTATTTTTCAGATGAAGACACTTGAGGACAAGACTTGACCCAAAGTTACACAGGGCATAAGCAAATATACTATAAACTTAATCCCTATCCGTCCTACCGGTCTCCTTAAAAGTCAGGCCCTAGAAATTGAAACACACTTGATAGCAACTAAAAACACTTACTTAATTTCAATTAGCATATATGTAATACAAAGAGCAAATGCTCCAGCAAGATCAATCAAAACAAATGGATTCATCCGGGGAAGGAAGATACTGCTAAGTCCTGGAATAATTCCACACAAGCTATGAAAAAACAGACAGAAAGAGTACTCATTAGCAGAATTGTGTATTACTGATGAAAATTTTATAAAAGATGACTTGTATTTTAGTATCACATATCTTTTAAAGAAAGCAAAGAGGATTGGAAACAAAACACTCTCACTTGTAAAGGTCTCTTTCGCATCATCAATTAAAAAGAGAAGGTAAAGGGAGAATAAGAATTTGATCTGAGATTCATGGAGTGACCTCAGCAATGACTATGTGGTCTTCATGACAGAGGCATTTCTTGTGCATTCCTTCAAAGCTATGTTTATCATAAAACCTCGTAACATCTCACCTTCGACTAAGATCCGCAACGTGTTCTTGAAGCCAACTCGTACTAGCAGCTTTAAAAAGAAAGTACTTAAATTACGTACATAGAAGAATAAACCACTACCAGAAATACTTAATTTCTTACATTAAAAAAAAAGTTTGGCCTTGACTGTATAACATTACAAGAGGACATGTTATTCCTCAAGCCTAGAACCTTTTCTCTTTTATGCCCTTCAGATACTAAATGAAAAGCACTTTCCAACTACAATATATAGCTTACCTGAAGGAATCAGTGAACTTACACAGGTCACTGTTACTATTACTTTGAAGTTTTAAAGGCTCATTATACTGTAAAGCAGAGGTTCCTAACCAGTATGCTGAGAATGGGTTGCAGCTCCACCAATTACTAACTCCCTCAGCAATCAGAAACAGGTGGGGATCTGGCTACATGCAGACGCCTGCCCAGTCAATGTTCCCGGACAAGTAGCCTCCAGGCTCAGGCATCCTCTTACACTTATCTCAGGGTGCTACAGAAATATTCATTTTTTATGTATACCATGATGTAAAAAAGGTTGGCAAGCCCTAAAAACGTAGTCTAGTACAGCAGTTAAGAGCAGACTCTAATGCCAGAATACCTGGCTTCACACCAGCTCTGCCCTTAACTGGATGTGTGGCCTGGGGCAAGAGACAATCTCGCAGTGCCTCAGGATAAAATGGGGATAATAAAACGATTTATTTTGTATAGGAAGAATTAAATGGGTTCTATGTAAAGCATTTAGCATCTGGCAGTTAGAAAGTGCTCAGTATTATTCTGCACTCAAATTTCAACTAACGTAATAAATCTTGATGTTTCTGGGAACTTCCATTTCCAGTTAATAAAAATACAAACTATAATCTTTCTGGAAATAAACTTGGCAATATATATCAAAGACCTAAGAAATACTGTATTTTTAACCGATTTATAATTTCTTTTTTGGGAATTTATTCTAAAGAAGAATTAGAAATGCATACAAGAAGTTCTATACAAAAAGGTGGTTAAAGCATTATTTATAAAAGGAAAAGTTGGAAATGTGTAACAATAGACTAATGTTTTAAAATATTCAATACAAATTATTATGCAAGCATTCAAAAATCATTTTTTCAAAGAGTATTTAATAACAGGCAATAAAAAACAATGGCAACTGAAAAAAGCCAAACATAAAATTGAAAATTGACATAATTCAGGTATGTAAAAAATATGTATATGTACACAGAAAAAAGTTAAAGGAACAAAATAGAAATGTTAAGATGTTATCTCTAGGTTATGAGTTTATCATAAACCCTGATTATCAGTATTGTTTCTTTCTGATCTTCAAAGAGATATAGTTTCCAAATCTTTATACCTTCTTAAAATTTCTAAAATGAGCATACTATTTTAATAATTTATAGCTTTTTCAAAATAACTCTGATCATCACAAATATCATTATTTAACTTTCTAGCTCATGCAGTAATTCTTAAACTCTAATTCATACAAATACAACTCATACTTCATAACACTCATCAAGTTGTTTAAACTTGAATGGGTATTTCAAAAAGCTTTCTTCCCTCGATTGCATTGGTGTTTAAGTCAGTGAGATCTTAAAAGAACCTCATCTATCTTTGTTTCAAAGTGTGGGTGTGTGGGTCCACGTATAAAGCCCACTTTTTTCTCTTACTTCTCCATCCATCAATGATTAATCCTTTGTTGGTTAGTAGGATTCCAAGACACTGAAATTACTGAAAAATGCCAATAGTTTAGATGACTGAAGTAAAAAGTCAGTCCGAATTTGTAAAGATTTGAAAATAAAAAAATATTTCAAAAGGCATAAAGCTTTGCTACTTTCAAATATATGCCTACCCACCATTTCCCAAGAGAAGTTCCTGGGAACTTATTCAATTAACAGAATATAATTATTTGCAATGAGCAATTCAACTATTCTAAGTACAATGATGCTTCTAAAATGCTTGCAGTAAACTTTTCTTTGGTAGGTTATAACATCTAAAATCTCATTCATGTCATTTGGTGAATGAAATTTTTCATTACATATAATCCAACATACACGTCAGTTCTGCCTGTTCCTAAGCAATGTTACTTTAAAGCTTGAAATAATTTGATTTTGTTTTATAATTCTCTGCCTAGAATAAGACTTTAGAACCTTTGGGGTGGTCCGCTCTTCTCTTTAGGATATACTTTCTTGTTGATTTATGAATAAAACAAACAAAAGATTTGTATTTATGAGAGATAAACTGTATTTTTTTATTAACGGTAAATAAAAAAACATACCTTCAGAGACATAAGCAAAAGGTTTATTCCGAATAGAAAGCATCGTGAAGAGATTGAAAGAAAGAGCCACAAAAGTACCAACTAATAATCTTCCCCTAAAAAGAACAAAATTCATCACTATTTTTTTCTTGGTAATAGTAATACATAATTTCAGCACGCAGAGAGATAAAGAGATGGGAAGGCAGAGTAGTCTGCTCCAATGGTTTGATATTTGTAGACCAAGAAATCTCAACTTGGTTTCTAACCCCATGACCCATGTCCTGTCTACTGCTGCTCCATCTGACACAGGGCAAAAAAAAGACTCTTAGCATTACTAACTTCTTATAGGTGACTGCTGTTAGAAATAAATTTGTATAAATGCTAATGGTATTTGGTTTACAGTCTACCAGCCAGGTTAGACTGTCTGAATTAAAATGATCAGAATAGGTAAAGTCTACATAATTGGCAACTATGTGGTAGATAATAATTCTATCTTTTTACAGGTGCTACTAAAAGATTATTGGGATCAAATCCTAACTTACAGAAGAGTAGATGGGGCTGACTTAGTGTGTTGACCTGGGCCTGGAAATATTGAGGGATCCCAGGTCAGGGTAGAAAGGCCTTCCTGTCTGGTGAAAAAACATAAGGGCTTGGGAACAGTTAAGGATGAAAAGGAGTCTTGGGATTTGGGGATTTTGCTTGTGAAGTATCAGTAAAATGTACATTGCCACACTCTTAACTCTGATATTGGCCAAAGCAACAACTATTTAACAATATACTAATTAATAACTGAGAATCAAACTTAATAGTAAATTATATATGGCAAAAGCAAAATCTCACGTGTGTATCTCGGGCTGCTCCAAAAAGCGTTCTGCACTAAAAGAAAGAAATAATGTATTAAATAAATCCTATAAATCATAAAGTTAAAAGGCTTTATTAAATATATAATTAATCCAGTAAGTTCACAAAATCTTTTACTATGATAACCAAGTATTGATTGTTGGTAGTGACAAGGCAAGGAGATTCACAAATTATCAACATGTAATGTCAACCTTTCTCTACCAAATCTGTTTCAATGGGTTTGCATTGGGCATTAAAACATGTCTTACTGTATCACTAACTTTCATTCACATCTACTTTTGACTGGATTTAGTAGTGTCAAAGAAGGTAATAAAAGAAGGATGAAAAGAAGGGAGAGAAGTCTGAAATATGAAGAAATTATACTAGTAAAACTCCAGTACTGCTCACTTTAATTTGTATATCCTTCAAACCAGATGTGTCTCACTAGATTCTTTCAAGTTCCCGAAGGTGGCATAGGTAGAATTTATAATGACAGTAACATCACATACAAATGTACCTTTCTTTTAATATAAAGAGAGCTCCCAACTGTGCCAAGACTGTGGAGGCAAATACAGCCAGGACTTCTAACCTTTCAAATCTGAAATCGGAAAATTAATTCAATCAGTTTAATTCTTTCAATTTACAAACTAATATGTCTAAAACACATTCACTCCTTCAATATACATGTGCCTACTATAAGCCAAACACTGTTGGAACAGACTACAGAATTTCTAGAATGATAATAAATAATGAACATCCCAGATTTAGAAAAGAGTGCCTATTTGTACAACATATTTTCCCAGGACAGACTTATGGCTCTTATTTTTTAGAAATAACCATTATATTAGTAACAGCTACATTTAATTGACCCATCTTGTGTTAGACACACTGGTCACAGTGCTTAAAATATTACCTCATCTAAACCACCCAAATTCGTATGAGGGTTACTTTATCCATTTTTTTTTTTTTAAAGAGTTAAGTAAGTTGAAACACAAAGAGAAAACCTAACTGTTTAGAACCACATAGCTAGCAAGTGAAGTTGTCAGGTTTTCAAACTAAGCACTCTGGCTCCAGAGTTCATGATTATGACCACTACACTGCCTCTTCTACACATAACTGCAGTTAATTGAGTATGTTTCATAATTCCTAAACTATCAGCTGGAGGCCAGGGCTCTTATTTATTTTAGTTTTTCCCAAAACACATAGTTTAATGGCATTCAATACTTCTGGTAAGTATAAATGCTTAAAATTTCTCAAGTAAATACTTATCTTCAGAAAAGACAATAAAATAATTAAGGATGTTCATCACATTTCTGTTTGTAATAGTGAAGTGTTGGAATTAACAACAGACTACTATGCATTATTAAAAAATAACAATATTTATTGATACGGAAAAATGTAAATGATAAAAGTGGTTTATAGGAGAGTACAAAAAAAAGTATGTGAATGCAGCAGTAGTATTTGTGGCAATCGATAAGCTGATATTAAAGTACATACAGAAATGCGAAAGGTTTAAAAAAGCAAAGACAATCTGAAGGAGAACAAAGCTGAAAGATTTACACTACCAGACCTCAGGATTTCAAATCTACAGTAATTAACAGAGTATAATACTTATTAGCAAGGATACACAAATACACCAATTGAAGAGAAAATATAGTCCAGAAACAAAGTTACACATAGTCACTTGATTTATAAAAAAGGTAGCACATAATAGTAGAAGAAGGATGAATTTTTTTCAGTAAATGTTTTATCAAACAAAGCTATACAGAAACAAATGTTGACCTCTACCTTGACCTCTACCTCAGCCCATACACAACCCATATACAAAAATCAATTCTAGTTTGACTGTAAGCCTAAATGTGAAAGGTCAAACAGTAAGATTTCTAATAACAAAGTAGAGTATCTCTATGACCTTGAAGCTGGCAAAGATTTCTTGACAAGCACACAAAAAGTACTAACCATAAAGAACAAGACTGATAAACTGAATTTATCATTGAAATTAAAAACATTTCATTCATCAGAAGATACCTTTAAGAGAATGAAAGAGAAATGGGAGTGAGAGAAGATACTTCTATATTAAGAAGTTCTATATATCAACAAGAAAAAAAAAAGGGAACCCAATCTAAAAATGGATAAAACATTTTAACAAGCATTTTACAAAAGAAGTAATCTGAATGGTCAATAAACATAGGGAAAGTGTTCAAATATTCATCAAGAAAATAACTTAAACCCACAATGAGATATCACTGTTTACCCTAAAATGGCTTAAAAAAAAAGACAGACAATACCAACTATTAGTAAGGACATGAAGCAATTAGAACTCTGATTCTAGTGGGAATGTAAACTGGTAAACCCACCCTGGAAAACTGTTTGGTATTATCTTCTAATGATGAACATATGCAAATCCTATGACTGAGTAATTACTCTCAAAGACATGTGCCCAATATAAATAAGTACACATGTATACCAAAAGACATGTACAAGAATGTTCATTAAATAATTTTATTTATAATAGTTGAAAGCTGAAAATTACCTAAATTCCTTTCAATAGCTGAACATATAAACAGATTTTGGTATATTCACATAATGGACACATTAGAGCAATGAACAAAAATGAACTACTGTTAAATGAGGGTAATATACTGTAATCCCATTTATATGACTTCAAAAACAGGCAACAATCATCTGCAATGACAGCAATCAGAAATACTAGTTACTTTTGTCAGGGTTTCACTCTGATTCAACATTAAGTCATTAAGGGAGGCTTTGGGGGGGACTTGTGATGTTGTATATTGTGATCTAGATAAGCAGTTATACAGGTATATTCATTTGTTAAAATTTATCAAACTGCACATGGATATAACACAGAACAAAATATACTCCCTGCTACCATGAAATCTATATTTTAAAGGGGGAGACGACAGAAAAACAAATAATTTATAAGTTCTACATAGTAGAACTTATTACAGTAGTCTCATGTGACAAGGGGCTAATTAGCTGATCTGTTTTAGAATCTACTTTGAATGGGACCCAATCACTTACTGACTTAGCATTTAGTGATATTAAGATCAGAATAACAAAATGGGCTCACTTCACAAAAATCAGATGATGAGTATTTCAAGTAGAGAGAGTAATTTGTACGAAGATCTACAGCAAGCATGAGTTACATTCAAATTACAAAAAGACAGTGTGGTATAGAGGCTGTGAGAGTGGTAATTTAAAAAGAAGTAGGCTAGGTCTAAATCATATAAGGCCCTTGTAAATGAGAGAAAGGAATCAGGATTTTATTCTAAGTATGATACGAAACAAATGGATGGTTTTAAGGAGTAGAATGATAGCACAATTTAGGTTTAAAAAAAAAAAAACCACTGGCTGCTATATGAAGAATGGACTATAGGGGGTAAAAACAGAGGCAAGGAGACCAGTTGGGATGCTAGACACTGGTTAACGCAGGAAACAGAGGTAGCTTGTTTACGACAGTAGTAGTGGAGATAGAAATGGGAGCTGGGGCAGGTTCTGGAGATGTTTGTAGGTTATCTTGCCATAACATGCTGATGGATACATGTGGATGATGAGAAAACAATTGAAGATTTCACTTGAGCAACTGAGTGGTGGTATATTTACTAAGATGGAAAAAACTGCAGAGGAACAATCTTGGGAAAAGAAAACAAGAATTTTAGCCTAGTTTAAAATATTAATTAGACATCCATGTAAAGCTGGCAAGAAGGTAATTAAATTATGAAATGACACAAATTTCAGGGCTGGAGAACTGGAATTTTGGAATTATTAAATATAGATGATACTTTACACTATGTGATTGACTGTAATTATATTTAATTGTTCCTTTTTTCCCTATTTACTCTAAGCAAGTAGACCAAAATGGGAGCTATCATGTCCTTACTTGACTCTGTCTCCTGGTTGCAGTAAATGATCTAAAGACTAATGTCCATACCAGGCTGGACCAACCAATAATATTCTCATAATTTTAGAACTAGAGTTTGGGGAAGAGTCCTTTCCTCTCTAGGATAAAGATGAGAGGGATCAAGGTCTTGCTAGAAGTTATCACTGCAGGATAGTGGAAAAAAGTGGTCTGAGAAACTGAACCTAACGTGCAGAGAAAAGCAGGCCTGAGAGGTAAGAGAAAGACAATGTCTTGAGTGTTCAAGTTCCTATGCCAGTTTACCTCAGCCTTCACACATGTCCGTTATGTAAACTACCAAAGGCTTCACTTTTTCCCCCAAACTAGTTTGAACTGAATTTCTGTCACTTACAACCAAAAATTTTGATGAGAGTCACAGATTTCCATATATAAACATCTATACTTTAAGAGTGAGTACCACAGTAATAATCTAACTCTTATCAAATTTCAGTGACACTTATGAATATCTTCATTTTGCATTAAAATTTCATGTTTACTTTGTACCAATGTTTAGGCAAATAAAACCTGATTTTGTGCAAAAGAATATAATCCCAATAATGGTATGTTGGAGAAGAAGTGTAAGTCTGGTCCAAGAGTTTCTTTATCAAATTAAATTCTTCTTTTAAGTTGTTTCCTTGAATCTGAAAGGAACTCACTTCTTTTCTACTGTATTTTTAAAAAATCCTCTGATATAAAGATTACCTACCAACCTTCAACTTTCAGTAATTTCTAAAACTATAGAAACAGGAATCTCAAAATCTTTTTCAGTCCATTGCTATCATAAATTCAGTCTTAAGATAAAAATACATCTCTACCACTGCATTAATGTTTAAATATATCCCATTTACTTTACTATCTAGAAGATAACTTACATGAAAATCCTTTGTACTTTAACTGAAATAAGAGATTACCAAAATATTATACAGCTTAATATGAATGCTTTAATATTTCATTTATAAACTAGAAGAGAACCTGATGTGAACATTTTACTTTAATATGACTTAAATTTAAACATTCATGCTTCTTAACTATACTCCTCTGGGAAGGTGCTTTTTTTATCCACTTTCTCTATTTGATCACCATTCCACTAAACAGGCAGCATTTATTTTCTAGAAATACTCCAGCTGGCTCTTTACTGTGCAGTATAACTACTATTTTAATAGCAAAAAATTAGCAGAAAATAAAATAGTTTGAACTTACCCAAATGAATACGCAGGGCTAGGTTTCCTCATCATTACCCAGTAACTGATTAAACATGTTACTAAACTAAGTAAAAAGGAAAATAATTTTAGCATTAGAAATAGAGCTAGAGGAGAACACAAAGAAATTAAATTTTCAGAATACTTAAGCTGTTGGTTATCAGTGTGTGCAGAGACTAAACCAATAAGTTACTCTGATAATTTATAATCTAATCAAAATAAGCATCCAGATACATGGTAGTTTTAACATGTGGAGAAGCTGAAGTTTCAATATATCATTAAGACAGTTAAATAAAAACTAAACACATGCTTTCTTTACTCAATAAGTTACCCACCCTAAGTGGTTTCCATAACTGAGCCTGCAAAAAGTGACACAGTAACAATAAGGGTAATTTGTTTTATCTACACATATGCAATATATTTAACTTCGATAAACTTTATTTAATTTTTTTAAAAAGTTAAAATAAATATAATAACACCTTGATAACATTCTAGATGGGATAAAGTTATGGTCATTTTCTTTTTCTTTTTTGGTCATTTTCTAAGTGTAGTGGAGATTCACTCTAAAACAACTTATTACAGTGTGGAATTCAGGTAACAACTATCTGTTTTAGGCCAATCAAGCAAATTTAGTTACATGACTGATGAAAAGACATTCTTATACTTCTATGGCACAGATCTTGGAGATATCATCATCTAAGCATTTTGCAACCTTTATATGGAAATATGAAAAGTCCCACAAAGCAGAGCTAAGAGGTTGTCTCTCTAGCTCACAATTACACACATACTTTGCAGTTATTAATGCCCCTCATTTCTTTTCCCATTTACATGGTTACAGTGGGAACTGGTATATTCTTACATGTTCCTGCTCCCTGGTCACAGCTGACTCAACTACAGGTAGGCACCTGAAGCACCTGACCTAATGTCTGGGTATCATCTTTTCTGTTGCTATATAAATGGGACATTTTCTTCTGGAATATCTCCTAATTATTATTTGTATATAAGATCCATGTTGATCATTTTACTCATTTCCTTTAAGTAAAGAAAATTTCATAAATTCAGTGTAACAAATTCCTTATTAGCCTCAAAATATTAAGGAGAGTTTTTAATACTTACCTAAAAAGATCAAAAATGGTCAGGTAAGTATATGCAGTTAAAGCTGCAAAACAACAAAATGTTTGGTTAAAATGTTACTGAATCCATTGTTAGGGAATAAATTACCATAATTGTTCATACCAGAGGTATCCAACATCAAAAAAAAAATCATGAGTCACTGACTAATCTCATATTTTGGCAATTATCTAGTAAATTTGATTAATATATATGTAGCTAAGTTGGTTAGCTACATATATATTATATGTATTGTCTATATATATACAAAAGCTTAATTTAGAACCTAATTTTTTCATTAGGAAAAATGAAACAGCATATGCTCAAAAGCCCTGTGATCAATTTTTTGCCTTCTTCTGTCATGAATACTATTTTAAATGAATTCCTTAAACAACAGGATGAAAATAATTGTACATAAAAACAAAAGAGGTCAAGACACAAGAAAATATTCCAGATTTCTCTTTTCAAGGAAAATCCAATAAATCTCAAAATCTTATTTATACACTACATAAAGTACTTATCTATCACACTAAAAAGAAATCTCATGAAAAGAAACATGCACTCCAATGTTCTTAACAGTATAATTTACAATAGCCAAGATACGGAAGCAACCCAAGTGTCTATCAACAGACAAATGGATAAAGACATGGTGTACACACACACACACACACACACACACACTGGAATATTACTCAGCCATAAATGAAATTCTGCCATTTGCAGAAACATGGATGGACCTAGAGAACATTATTCCTAGTGAAATAAGTTAGAGGAAGACAAATTCTATATGATATCACTTGTATGTGGAATCTAAAAAATAAAACAAAAGAATGTATATAGCTAAACAGAAACAGACTCACAGGTATAGAAAACAAACTAGTGGTTACCAGTAGGGAGAGGGAAGGGGAGAAAAGCAAGATAGGGGTATGAGATAATACATATGAACTACTCTGTATAAAATAGGTAAGCAACAAGGATGTATTGTACAGCACAGGGAATCATCACCATTATTTTGCAATAATTTTTAATGGAGTATAATCTATAAAAATTCTAAATCATTATGCTGTACATCTAAAACTAATATTGTAAATCAACTATGCCTTAATTTAAAAAATGTTTTTAAATCTCACTTTTTCAAATCTACTTAAAGTTTTTTTTAAAAAAATAATTGCTCACTTTAAACGACAGCACCTAACAACTGAATCAAACTTTACAGTTTATAAGGTACTTTCCAAATAGATTCTCTCATTTAAATCTTTTAAGTTATACTTCAGAATAATATATTCTTTGTAAAGGAAGACATAATATTTATTTAAAATCAGAACAATAAAAGTGAAACTAATATTTAACTCCATAAAAATAAGAATAATGACATACCTATACTATTGGTAGAATTACACCACATAAGCAGGAAGCCAGTACATGTTAAATTTATTGCACCAAAGAGCAGTATCTTCCAGGACTGTGAAAAAGAAAATCATTCGTATTTGTACAGTGCTGATAAACTTCACTGGGATCATGCAAGTTGCTATGATTCATGCTCTGATATACAAAGGAATAAGCACAACTTCTTACAAAAAGTCGAAGTGCCACATTTTCTAAAAGTATGAAAATTATCATTAACAGAGTTATTATTATAAAATAAAAGCCTAAAACAGTAAATCTAGAAAGGGAATTATTCAAGAGAAAATAAATTCTGACACATAAACTCTGTTGAGAAAATACGCTGACATTTGAATATAATTTTGTCTCTATAAACATGTGTATGGAGACAATGACAAACAAATGGCGCAAAATGTAAAGCAACTGATGACTCTGAGTAAAGGGTATATGGGAGTTCCTTATACTAATTATGTAACTTTTTTGTAAGTTTGAAATTATATTAAAATAAAGTTACCCTGCCCACCTTATTCCCCGAAAAAGGGGCAGTACCTGGTTATCTACCAAATAAGCTGCATGAAAACAGGACTGCAAAAGAGGGAAAGATTATCATGGCTTAGAGTTTCACAGAAAAGGGAGGATCTGAGATACACCACAAAATAGTCAGAATTCAGAAGAAGGAGGAAGGGCATTCTATAAATAAAGGAAGAAGAGACCAAGTGAAGTGTGTTTTATTTTTGTTCCACTCCACTCCCCACAAAGGGAGATCTATGCTTATATGAAAGCAGAAGTGAAATAAATTAGTGAAAAGGCTGTTATCTGGAGGTGTTAAAATTAAACATGTAATTGCAAAGGTCAAGTGTGGTATGGAATAAGATAGTTTTAGAATGTAGATGAAAGGTGTAGGTTTAGAAAGGAAGACAACCTTTGAGAAAGGTGAGAAGGCTAAGGTGACTGAGGAGACAGAAATTGTAAGGCAGAAAGAAGTGACAGTGATGTAGCACGGAGCTAAGAGCCTATAAGTCTCTAAAGAGAAAGAAGCAAAGCCATTTTTTAAAATTGATGGATACTGTAGAGTAGGACTGGAAACTTAAATCCAGAGGAGAATCTGTAAAATAGCTGTCATGGGGAATGTACTATTCAATCATCAAAGAAGAGAACAAGAATTACCAGCATGAATTTGTGGTAGACCCGGTTCTGGAACTTCCTCTGCATCCAAGAGCAAAGCCAGAGAAGCACGTGAGATAGGAATGCTGGAGACTTGAGAATTGATAAGATAGGTTAATGGGACAAAGGACTCTAATATTAGTGAGGACATTAATAACATGACTGGACATGGGTCTGGTTAGGACAGGGACTCCTCAAGTCAGAAAAGGAAGATAAAGCATGAAATACATGCTGTCCTACTTCTGAATCAAGCTATTCATCAACAAGTATTTAAGTACTTTATAAAAGACACTATTCTATGCACTGAAGATACAGTAGTGAACAAAACAGGGATCTTATAATCAAGGTGGGGTGACAGACAATAAGCAAAAATACAAGGTCAGGTGGTGATTAAGTGCGAGGAAGAAAAAGTATATTAAGAACACAGTAATGGAAGATTTGGAAGAGTTACTCTTTTAGACAACGTGGTCATAAAAGACTCCTTTGGTGAGGTGACGTGACCAGAAACATGAAAGAGGCAAAGGTACTAGGTGTGCAGATACCTGGGAAAGAAGACAGGAACCACAGTGCAAATGCCCTGAGACAGAAGAGCACCTAGCTGAGAGCTAGACAAGAGAGGTGAGAGAGAGTCTGGGGCCATATCAAGTAGTATCTTGTATACCAGGAAAAGAATTGGGATTTATTCCAAGTGAGATGGAAAGTATCTAAGCTTTCATTTTTAAAAGATGATTCTGCTTCCCCATGTAGAATATGATGCATAGGGGCAAGGATGGAAAGTAGAAAGACCATTTTAATGTGACTGCAATAATCCATGTGGGAAATGATGGTGGCTTCAAAGGTGCTAAGAAGGTATTAGAACAGTCAGATTCTGGGTATTATACTGAAGACAAAGCTAGCAAGATTTACTTATGAAACAGTTCTGAGGGATGAAGGAAAGAGAGGGGAAAGAATCACTCCAAGATTTCTGGCCTGAGCCATTTGATGAGGAAGTGACAGAAAGTCAAAGTTCAGGCTTGATCATATTAAATCTGAGATGCCCATTAGATACCCAGGCGAAAATGTTGGGAAGGCCATTATACACAGGAGTTGGGAGGTAGGGAAGAAGTTAGGAACTGAGATATTAATACGGGGTCATCAGCATATGGTAGTGAAAGTGTCACCTGGATGCAATAAATATAAACAAGAAAGGCAGGAGTTCTAAGCCATGGGACACTGCAAAACTTAGACGTCAGAAAGATGAGACGGAAGTAGCAAAGGAGACTAAAAATAATAGCCAAGTAAGTAGGAGGAAAACCAAAAGTGGTACTTCAGAATACAAATGAATAAAGTGCTTTAAGGAAGAAGCGACTGATTTTTGACAAATGCCACTGAAGGTCAAATAAGAAGGGACATGAGGATAACTGTTGACTTTGGCAACACAGAAGTTATTAGTTACCTTGTAAAAGCTGTTTCTGTAGATAAGTGGAGACTGGAGCCAGATTGGTTTTAACAGAGACAGGGAGAAGAGAAAGCGAACAAAGTGAGTAGAGACAATTATTTTAAGTAGTTTTGCCATAAAAGGAAGCATAGAAAGAAGCAGCAACTGAGAGCAATATATGGCATGTAATTATGACACAAGGAGAGGAGAATGAATTAACAAGAAACAACAACACAAGAGACAGAAAGATCAGTTACAGGAATGTCATCTGTGAGAAGGCAACAGTGGAGGGATTGGCCTCAAGACAGCAGATTGGACAGTTCTTTCACAGAAACAGGAAGGAAACAGGGTGTTGGTAGGTGTGCTAACGACAGGATGTAGAAGTTTTCTTCTGATTATTCCTTTTACCCTATTGAAACAGGAAGCAAGATCAACAGGTTAGAGTGAGGATGAATAAGGTTTTAGAAGTTTGAGGACAGAAGTGACAGAAAATGGCTGAAACTATTATTTAAGAAAGTGGGAAACTGAATGAACTAGGAAGATACAGTATGGGCAGTGCTAGTTGCATACTTGACCATGAATTTAAAGTGAGACCCGCTGGCATGTCTGTGTGTTTCTTTCAGGCTACACTCAGTAGCTTGCATGCAGGTACAGAGTAGAAAGAAAGAGGACTTAATAAGGTTAAGGATTTGCCAAGGAAGTATATTAGACAGAAGGGGAGGATAAAGAAGTTGAAGGCATATGCAAGAAAATAAAAATGATGGACCACAGAGTCTAAACTGATAAATAAGCAAATGAGGATAAGTGAAGCAAAAAACAATGAAAATATGGCAGAGTCAGTGGACTGGAGGTCCTAGTAAGACTGACGAATTACTGGAGTTGGGGAAAAGGGAGGGGTGAACTGGAAAAACTAGAGATGGTGACTGAAGAGTAAAATGCTTGAAATTGAGACAATGGGAAGATATAGTTACTATAAATGATAAAGTCCACGGTATGATCATAGGAGTGGATGGTTAGGAGGGGGAGAAGGCGAGATTATCTGTGGTGAGGAAGTAAGGAACTGAGAGGTAAGGAGCTTCCACATGAAATATGAAATTACCAAGAACTAAGATAGGTGTAGGAAGAGAGATGAGCCAGATATGTCTTTTAAGATTTAAATTATGACAGAGATTATCTATACAATTCAAGTCTTCCTGTGTCAGTTTTGTTCCTACTACCTATTCTGTGCTTCAATAAGTGTACTGTTAAAGAATTTTCTGATTATTTCTGCAATATAGTTGCTTTCCATCAACATAATAAAGCTGTATCTATCAGCTCTCAAGAGATCATCCTAAATGGTCTAGATACATAAGAAGCAGATAAGTTTCCAATCCTGGCTCTTGAACTTTAACATTCAGGGATGATAGGTGTTTGCAGCCTCCGCCGTTGCTCTCCAACCCGAGCGCCGCCTCTAGCTTGCCGAGCTCCAGCCAAAGGAGAAGATGGTAAGTAAGGAGGTCTCTATACCATGGCTCCTAAAAAGCAGACCGCCCACAAATCAACTGGTGGTAAAGCACAGAGGAAGCAACTGGCTACAAAAGCCTCTCGCAAGAGTGCGTCTACTGGTGGGGGTGCAGAAACCTAATCGTTAGAAGCCTGGTACCCCGTGAAATTAGACGTTGTCAGAAGTCCACTGAACTTTTGATTCGCAAACTTCCCTTTCAGCATCTTGTGCGGGAAATCAGGACTTCAAAACAGATCTGCGCTTCCAGAGTGCAGCTATTGGTGCTTTGCAGGAGGCAAGTGAGGCCTATCTTGTTAGCCTTTTGAAGACACCAACCTGTGTGCTATTCATGCCAAACGTGTAACAATTACGACAAACAACATCCAGCTAGCACACCGCATATGTGGAGAACGTGCTTAAGAATCCACTATGATGGGAAACATTTCATTCTTTCAAAAAAAAAAAAAGCTCTTCTTCCTGTTATTGGTAGTCCTGAACGTTAGGTATTTTTTTTCCATGGAGTCAAAAGGTACCTAAGTATATGATTGCAAGTGGAAAAATAGGGGACAGAAACCAGGTATTCGCAGTTTTTCCATTTTCGTTTGTGTGTGAATTTTTAATATAAATGCGGGGATATAAAGCATTAATGCAAGTCAAAATTTATCAGTGAACAAGTTTCAGCAGTTCAACTTTATAACAATTATAAATCAACCTGTTAAATTTTTCTGGGCAATGCCAGCATTTGGATTTTTTTAAAACAAGTAAATTTCTTATTGATGGCAACTAAATGGTGTTTGTAGCATTTTTATTATGCAGTAGATTCCATCCATTCACTATACTTTTCTAACTGAGTTGTCCTACATGCAAGTACGTGTTTTTAATGTTGTCTGTCTTCTGTGCTGTTCCTGTAAGTTTGCTATTAAAATACATTAAACTATTAAAAAAAAATTCAGGGATGATAGTATTTCCAAATACTTCAATTACTGAGTTCTGACTACATTCCAAGATTTTAGAAACAGGGGATATAGTGGTTAAAAAAAGAAAAGAAAAGAAACGAAAAGAAGCCTTTAGTTTAGTATCACAGCACATGGTCAATCATTGGTACTGCTTATTATGTTCCACTGAAGCTAGGATTACTTAAAATCCATCAAATATTTACTGAGTGCTTATTTTATACTTCTATTAAAAAGTGAGCAAAAGAGATATAGTCACTGCCCTCAGGGAGCTTACTGTTTAAGACAATAATGAGAACAAAGAAAATAGAATAATAACTATGAGGTCTACACTGGTGACCAAAAAGGGTACAGACGATTTTTTTATTTACAGTCTTGAAGTATAACTTATTTTTCCTAACATGAAAAATGAGAAAACATGATTTCAGACCACATGCACTTTATTTGTTTAATAATGTAAGGCAATGCCTAAACAATTTCTCTTCAAAATTCTAGAATTAGAATAAAATCTAAAGTCTAGTTTCCTCCCAGGCAAAACAACTGTATAGCAAAGTATTGTTAATTTTACATTAGAAAATTACTTACCCAATGTAAAAAAATGACAACAGTGTGGTGGGATCAAGAGTGATTTCTATTTGTCTTAAAAATCACCTTTTTTCAATGTTATAATATTGTTTGTGCAATAATTAAAACTAGAGTTAATGAATAAAAATAACTTACCCTTCGGTCAGCTGCTACCAGTCTAAATTCCTGTAATAACTTGCCAAAAAAAGATCTTTGTGGTTTTCTGAAGAGATGAATTGTCCCCTTTAAAACAGACAAAAAATACACAGGTCAGCATGAAAGTGTCTAATCCTCTTCATAGTTCTGTGATATGATACAGTACTAAGAACTAGCATTTACTGAATGCTTTAAATATGCCAAGCTTTACATGTATTTATCTATTTAAGACTCACAATAGTCTATGAGGTAAGAACAATTTTTAGTAAATTGTCCAAGCACACAAATGCAAGTAATAAGCAGGAATTCAAACCCAGGCATTTTAGCTTCAGACCAAACTCTTTTTCTAAAATGGATTGGACAATTTAGAACCAGAAAAGCAAAACAGCTCTACCAGAAAGAAAATATTACAATTTACCTAATTAAAGCTTTATATATGAAAGGCTTGGCAACTATCACCACCGTAAAACCTCTGAGTTTCTCTCTTGGGCAAAGTATAAGGCATCTTAGCTAGCTTTTGTGGTCCCTGCTAGTACATAGCATGGTGCTAGCAGAAGGGCAGGCAGTGGGGTTACCAGTGAAAGAGACTACAGTGGGATTTACCACCCAAGTTTAGGAAACCATGTAGTAAAGCCCTAACATAAAGCAGAACTCAAGCAAACATAGGAAATCAGCCTGTGAAGAGGTAGTACCCAACATCGGTGGGAAAAATATGAGTTATTCTATAAATGCTATTTGGAAAAACGTGAAGTTGGATCCTTACTATACCTTTTACTCTTTTTTTATTATTTTAAAATTAAAATATAAAACTATAGAGTACTTGAAGAAATGTATGGATGTATAATTTTATAAGCTTGGAGGTGGAGAAGTTGTTTCCTAATAGGACATAAAACCAAGAAGCTGTAAAGGAAAACACTGATCAACTTTACTATATACTTTAACGATAGGAACACAATATTCTAACAAAAAGAAAAAAAACCTGGGAAGACAAAATGAAAACTTAAAAAAATTTTTTTAATTATTTTTTTAACTTTTAATTTATTTATTATTATTTTAAAAAATAGAAAACTTCTATTATTCCAAAATCAAAGAAACCTTGTCTAGGGGAAAAAACTCTTCACAATTTTCAATTGGTCATACTTAATAATTTGATTGCTAAGTCCCATATATTTAAACACTTGGATTTTAATTTTAACAAAATACTTTCCTAGATGGAAAAGGTCATAATTACCATAATAACCATATTATATTTCCATCCCACTAACGTTGGCCAATTTGACTAAACACTGAAGCTCCACAGACAGCAGTGGAACTGGGTTTCAACAAATTAAAAATGTGAAAAACCTCTCAGATCCAATTCAAGCAGAGGATGATCTTCTTTTAGTTAGCATCTAGAAACATCTCTGTAGTTATAAAATGGTATATTCCACTTCTTCAAGTTTGACATGTCATTAGTTGTATTATGTTGAGACTCAGGAAAGGCAGAAAATAAGGTGAGCACCAGAAATCTGGCATAAGAAAAACAGCAAAATGTTGATAATTGTTGAGGCCAACTGTTGGCTACATGGGGGCTCATTATAATATATTCCCTCTACTTTTGCATATGTTTGAAACTTTCCACGATAAAAAATCAAAGTAAAAAATACTTTAAATTATAAAAATAAAGCATCAGAAAAAGGTATTACTAATTTTGATATCCAAATAAAGACCAGTGTATGTGTGTAACCCTAAGGCTGTGCTCAGCCAATTCAGTTTAAAAGGAACAATACGCTATTTTCCTTTGAGATGTGAACAAATGGCTAATGTTAACAAATATACTTTAGGTTTAAAGTATTATGTGTGGGACATTTTGGCCCCAAAGATAAATTATGCTTAATACTGGTATCCTTGGATATCTTCTAACTTCAGCCCAGTTTAAATTTTAAGTTACTTCAAGTTTTAGGTTAAGACAATTGGTAAGGTTTCTAAAAGGCCAAGGGCCATATCTGATGTCACTGTGATACTGAGGGGGGAAAAAACACAAAAATCCTAACGTTCATGTCCCTCTTTCCAAAATTACATTGGCTCTCCATGGCTGTCAGGATAAACTCCCAACTTTACAACCTGGAATTCAACTTAGCATCAGTTTCTTTCCCATTTTTTCTCTTGCTCCAGATAGGAATCCTCAAATTCAACTAAACTGTTGTAATCCATGTCTCATGATTATACCACTCCAGAGTGAAAGGCCAGGCCTGTCTAATCCAAGCTGTAATACCCTATAGCACATAGCAAGTTACTTGACCTCTCTCTGTTTCCTCATCCAAAAGAGAATAATGAGTAGCAGACTGAAAGCACTGGAGTAAGGGATAAAGTACTCAGTTTTTGGTTAAAACCTATATGAAGCCTTACTAGATTATTCCAAACTACAGTGTTTTTTATGCCACTTGCTTTATAATTAACAGTAGAATAGCCTTCATTTCATCACCCTGCATGGTAAGTTAACTTTTCAGTAACTTCACTTATGACAAGGGGTCTATTTTCTTTACATTTTCCAAGACAGCACTATGCATTGCACATTGAATGTTCTCAATAAATAACATATAGTGGGTGACTCATGAAACCTTTCTTCATCAAAGCTTTAAAAAGAAACCTTACTGGCCACTATTTCCCTTATTACTAATGTTTCAAGTGTAAAAATTTAGTGTCACAGTTACATATTCAGTGTTTTATAAAACAGGTATTTATTGAAAACTTCCTCTGGGCCAAGTACTATACCAAAGGTTCTGGGAATACTAGTGAATGAACAGGTCCTTCTCTCAAAGAGCTTACAGACTAGGACAAGCAAGTAAATACATATTTTAGCAGTCTGGTAAGACTCCAGTTATTGGTAAAAATCACCCTACAGGAACGTAAAGGCGGCACCTAATAGGCTCTTGAGACATGGCAGAAAGGCTCATGAAAGAGGCTACAGAGCATGTCAGAGTTATATTAATAAGGACAGAAGGTGGAAGGAGAACGATTTTGGCAGGTAGAAAAGCATATATTAGGTGCAAAGGTCTAATTCTTACAGCACGACCTACAAACTGTTCACTGTAGCTGGAATACGGATATATGTATGCACGTGGAAGGCTGTAAAGATAAGAAGTTTGACTACAAATATCTTTGTATGCCATACTAAATAGGACTTTACTTTGAGGACTACAGAAAAAAAACAGAAAGATTTTAGGTAAGGAAGTAGCATGTCAAAATTTTAGAAACTGAACCTTGGCTACACAGTGGTGAATGTTTTGAAGGAGAACATAGCGAGAGGCTATCTGGTCAGCCCAAAAAAGTAAACTTTCACTCACTTTGTATGTAAAGGAAAGATTACAGAAAATTTACAAAAGATTTAAAACGTATGTGAATAAGAAATTTTTTCGACCATATCCACTCAAGGAAAAACTTAATAGAGCGACAGTGCTTAGGCACAGAAACGTGGTCCTTTTCTCATACGCGAGCTATCAATAACAAATTCATGAATTTTTCTGATAAAACGGTTTGTACCTCTTTTGACACTGAAATCACACTCAACTGCTTATCTTTGAGTAAAAGTCAGAGAGCTATACAATTTATTCCTAAAGGCATAAAGTGACTAATTCTTCTGACAAAATTTAGATTAAACACTATATTCCCCCAAACCATAAAGTATACTGGGATCTGCAAACGCACAAAAAGCTGCAATAAGAGGCTCTATTAACACCTTGACTTTCACCAGTCTCTGGCCTTCTGAAAGCTGCTGCCGTGCCCGGCTATCTGCACTCAACAAAGCCAAGCTGGAAAGTGGGGCGTCAGCCTCAATACCGTAACTCATCACCCTCTTCATTTACGCCAGCGTTGTCAATGCTGTAAGCATCACTATTACGGTCGTTGTTGTGGAGTTTTTTTTTTCTTTCAGATATTATGTTGGTGTAGCAGTCGCTCAGACCAGCAAAGACTTTTATTTCTATACCGAAAATATCACGGCAGGGAAGAGGCATAAACTCGCCCAGGGTCGAACGCTCGGCCTGCAGCGGGGTCCCGAGCCGCAAAGGAACCGGGTGAGGGAGCGAGGGGGCACCAGAGCTCTGAGGAGTCTCTCTCAGACACCAGCCGCTCCTCCCGGGGAGCCCAAGCATAACTCCAGAGACCCCTCGTCTGCGAAGCTGAGGCACTACAAGGCCGCTTCAGGACGAGAGAGCATAAGAGAAATCACAACGAGAGAAACCCTCACGCCCCTGGCCAACTCACCATGGTAAGGAGCTGCACGGCTCCCGCCGGAAGATGCTCTGGGAGCTGGTTTTTTTTTAGAGCGGAAGGGGTGGGGCATCAGAGGCCGATTGGCTGCGAACGACGCGGGGGCGGAAGTCCGTGCACTAACCTCCGGGCCCCGCGCCCCCTTCCCGGCTGCCCCTGCGTTCTATAGAGGCGAAGGCGGCGGCTAGAGGGACTCTTTCGAGCTTTACGCGGTCTGGAAATGTAGCTGGGCCTTGAGGTCCTTGTCAAGGAGCAAGTAGGGGTTGTTTGTAATGTTAGGGAAATTTCTTTGAGTCCTGAAGCGCTTTTACCTATGTTTTGGTACTTAGTTTTTGCAATACCTTATGAAACAGCTTTCCCATTTTTCAAGTGAGGAAACGATAAAGAAAATTGCCCTATAGGGCGAGGATATAGCTCAAGGTTAGAGCATATGCTTAGCATGCACAAGTTCCTGGGTTCAATCCCCAGTACCACCTCTAAGAATAAATAAGTAAGCAAGCCTAATTACCTACCCCTCAAGAAAAGAAACTGGCCCAGAGATACACATCTGTTTTGCCGTAGTAACTGAATTTGAACTCAGACCAACTACAGAGTACCATGTTCTAATTCCTAAAATACGTCTTACATTCTATGAGATTAATTTTATTTTAGAAAACGGAAAATAAAACACATGGATATAGAATTCATTGGGCAAAAAATGAATATCGCGCATGTGCGTGTATGGTACTGATCTCATGAAAATTATATTCTAGTAAGAAGGGACAAGTAGGGAGAAGGAAATTTTATAAATATATTGATAAGTAGTGTAATTTAGAAAATAGGGTAATGGTATAGAGATTAACTGGGTCGCTAATTTAGAGTGGTAGTCAGAAAAAGCTATAAAGGTTTAAACTTGACTTCCAAATGACAAAAGTCTTTTTGTAAAGTTTTTTTCTAGGCAGAATAAATAATGCAAATACCTAAGTAAAACAAGCAGGGGTGTTTTCAGATCTGAAAGCAGGCAGTATGTCTGGAGCTTTGTGTTTGAGGGGAAGAAATGAAGAGATCTAGGTGTTAAGCAGGTGCCAGATCAAGCAGGAATTTCTAATTGGGGTAAAGAGCTTAGTTTTTGTTGTTGTTGTTTTCTAAGTAAGACAAGTGGACGGTTTTAATAAGGGAGCGACCTTTTACATTTTAAAAAGATCATGGTGGCTGTGTTATGAGGAATAGATTATTAATTTAACGTTTACTAAACACTCATGTGGTAGGCACTATTAGTAAAATCTTAAAATGTATTAACTCATTTAATCCTCATAACAGCCCTTTGACATAGGTACTGTTGTTAGACCCTGCCTAGAAAATTGTGTACCAAAGTCACACAATTAGTGCCCTTAGTGAAGGGCAGAACTGGAGTTCTGTATTACACAGCCTAGTTTTAAAGCCTTGCTGCTACTCTGTACTTACTACTCCTGGACAAGATTAGAATCAAGAAGGCAAGTTAGGACATTATTCCCTCATTAACCCCTAGCAAATCATTCTTGATTTTTGAAGATTTCTTTCCAGTCTTTTTGATTTTAACAAACCTGGAATCAAACAGTACATCTTATTTATAGTGTGTCTACTTCATTAAGGATACATTGTGCCTTTTTTCCCATGTCTTAATTTTTCCAGAATTATCATTTTAATGGCCTTAGTGAATTCAATCTTAGGCATGTGCCTTAATATATTTAACTAATTCATTATTGATGTGTAGCAAAAATAAGACTCTCAAGCTATATTAAGAAGAAAAAAAATCTTATACAGGGAGTTGGGTGATTGGTATAAAATCATAGGAAACAACTAAAAAGAATTCAACAATGAAATAGAAGACTTGAGCAACACTATATACATATTAGACTTAACCTATATCTAGAATACACCATCCAACAACAGCAGAGTACATGTTCTTCTCTGGTGCATGTGCAGCATTCCCAAGATAGAGTATCTGTTAGGCCATGAAATAATTTTCAATAAATTTGAAAGGATTGAAATCATAGAAAGTATTTTCTCCAGATATACTGGAATGAAGTTAGAATCCATAACAGAAGGAAATTTGGGATATTCCTGTCTTGTGGAAATTAAAAAACATACTCTTAGTCAATCGATCAAAGAAGAAATCACAAGAGAACTTAGAAAATACATTGGGATGAATGAAAATGAAAACAACATCCCCAAACTTATTGGATACAGCAAATGAAGTTCTTAGAGGGAAATTTATAGCTCTAAATGTCTATATTAAAAGAAGAAGGAAGATCTCAAATCAATAACCTATCCTTCCATCTTAAGAAACTAGAAAAAGAACAGCAAACTTAACATGAAGCAAGCAAAAGGAAGGAAATAAAGTTTGGAGAGGAAATAAATAAAATAGAGAAAAGCAACAAAACCAAAAACTGATTCTTTGACATTGCAACAAAACTGACAAAGCTTTACCTAGACCAAGAAAAAAAAAAGACTCAAATTACTAAAATCAGGAAAGAAAGAGAGGGACATTACTATTGATTTTACAGAAATAAGGATCATAGGGAATATTATAAATAATTGTATACCAACAAATTAGATAACCTAAATGAAGTGGGCTAATTTCTATAAAAACACAAACTACTGAAAATGACTCAGGAGGAAATAGAAAATCTGATTAGACATACAACAATCAATTAAATTAAACAAACAAACAAAACTTTCTACAAAGGCCCAGGCAGAGATGGCTTCACTGGTGAAGTCTGCCAAACATTTGAGGATAGAATTGGCACCAATCATCCACAAAATCTTCCCAAAAAATAGAAGAGTAGGGAACACTTCTGTACTCATCCTATGAAGCCAGAATTACCCTGATACCAAAACTAAACAAATGTATCATAGAACTACAGACCAATATCCCATATGAATATAGATGCAAAAAAACTCAACAAAATATTAGCAAAATGAATCCACCAACATATAAAAGAATCATACACCATGAATGAATTGGAATTCACAGAAAATGCAAAGTAGTTTCAACATATGAAAATTAACAATGCAATACACCATATTAATAAAGATCAAAAGCTGCACAATCATCTCAACAGATAAAGAAAATCACTTGACGTATCCAACACCCTTACCTGCAAAACCACTGAACAAACTAGGAAAAGAACTACAGACATAGGTTCTTGTGCTGAATAATTAGACCTAGCAGTTTGGAGGTGAACTATTTTGTAATTAGACCTAGATCTTTGTATGAAGTTACTAGACTTAGTTTTGTTTTGAAAATTTTTTTGCCATTAATCTGCTTATTCTCTTTATGGTTACTTTTGCTAGTTATCTCTATTACGAAACTTGTTTCATGTGTTTCGTTTATATTGTATTATCGATTCTTTTTATGAAGTCTTTTTTACTTAAATTGAAATAGTCAGTTTACAATGTGTCCATTTCTGGTGTACAGCATGTTTCAGTCATATACATACATACATTTGTTTTCATATTTTTTCATTATAGGTTACTACAAGATACTGAATCTAGTTCCCTATGCTATACCCAAGAAACTTGTTTTTCTATTTTATATATAGTAGTTATTATCTGCAACTTTCGAACTCCCAGTTTATCCCTTCTCACTCCCTTTCCCACTGGTAACCATAAGATTGTTTACTATGTCTGAGTGTTTCTGTTTTGTAGATAAGTTCATTAGAGTCTTTTTTCTTTTTTAAGATTCCACATATGAGTGATATCATGTGGCATTTTTCTTGCTCTGACTTACTTCACTTAGAATGATTTCCAGGTCTATACATGTTGCTGCAAATGGCATTATTTTATTTTTTATGGCTGAGTAGTATTCCATTGTATAAACTGAATTTGCCACTTTGAGCATTACATGCCAATTATTTTGTACAATGCTCCTGGAATATTCACATTATGCATCTTCGACAGGAATAGCACAGAATACTGCATTTTCTCATTGATCCTATTATGTGAAATATGGCCCATTAATGATAACTTTCCTCACTAGAGTATGGTGGTATCTGTCAAGTTTCTCCAGTGTAAAGTAACTGTTTCTCCCTAAGTAATACTTTGTGGGGATGTATTTTGAAACCGTGTAAATATCTCATTCTTCATCACATTTTGAATTTATTCTTGCGTTCATGTATATATTCATATTGGCTCATACTTTCTTATTTGATGGGTTACAGTCCATTACTATAATTACTTATTTAGATGCTCAAAATTGTCCAGTGAGACCTCCTCTAATCAGTCAATAATTCATCCTCTTCCTTGTTTAAGCACTTTCTTTTCTGGCACAAGATATTCTGGGTCATCAGGTATTTTCTTTGACCTAAATCTGGAATTGGCCATTTCACCAAGGAGCCCTGGTTCCTTAAGTGAGTATTATGGACTGAACGTGTCCCCTTAAAATTTGTATATTGGAACCCTACCCCACAATGTGATGGTATTCGGATATGTGCCTTTGGGAGGTAATAAGGGTTAGATGAGGTCAAAGTGGTGGGATCCTCATGATGGGATTACTGTCCTTATAAGAAGAGACATCAGAGAGCTTGCTGTTTCTGCCATGTGAGGACACAGCCATTTGCAAGACAGTGAGAGCTCTCAACATAAACCACATTGTCAGCACCTTGATCTTGGATTTCCCATGCTCCAGAACTGGGAAAATAAATTTCTGTTGTTTAAGCCACAGCTTAAATTATTTTTGTTATGGCAACCCACACAGGATAAGATTCTGGTACCAAAAGTGGGGTGTTGCTTTTTCTTAGGTCAGTTTCCCAAAGTAATAGAAATAAAAGCAAAAATAAACATATGAGACCTAATCTAACTTATAAGCTTTTACAAAGGGAACCACAAATAAAACAAAAAGACAAAGTTTCAGATAAAAAAAATCAAAGGCAAAATAAAGTTTATAATTTATTTCCAATCCATTAGGATAAAAACTCACTTAATGTAGCTGAACCTTTTAATTCATTTCTTCTGAAGAAAAGTACAAAAGACCAGAGTAGAACTGAGACAACCATTTAAAGGAAAATCCTTCGACTCAGAGTCCAAAAACAAACTGTAAATGGTTCATTCTACCAAAAGAATTAGTTTTTGTACAAAATATAATGAATTTTACACTATAAACAAAGACTGCTGTATATTTACTTAAATTAGAATTCTAGTACCTGCTTTTCCTCTAATTCTTCCCAAGCACAAAGCATATATGCAGTCGCAAATCTAATAACCTCAACTGGCAGACTTAGAATAAGCTTTTACCCTTAAGATATTTGAAAAGATGGTATTGATTCTTTCCCTTGACTCAAAGTCCAGTACATCAATACGTTTTAATTTAGTTTACAAAACTCTGCCATATTAACATGAAGAGCACACTAACGTTTAAACATTACGTTCTACGAAATAACGTGACACAGCTCAGTGCAAAATCTACAAGGTCAAAATCTAAGTCTAATATTAGTTTGGAAAACCTCAGCAACTTCTATCTTTATTGAAAAAGACCAAACCAACCCCTACACTTCCTACTATATAATATGCTATTTTTATGGCCTTTCTATGAAAGAAAAAAAAACTTAAAATAAAACAGGCACACTAGTCAAAGAAAACAGTTCTCCAGCGCTAAGCTCAACTTCAGACTTGATCGGGAAACACATGGATGGATATTCATACAGTAATATAATTTTCTGACTCAAAGTTTATGACAATATTAATTTGACTTTTCCATCGTTTAACATTTGGAGACTTTGTTATCTAAAAACTTCCCAAATAAAAAGTGAGCTACATTCAATTATTATAGATAAAATTATAATTTTAGAGTTTACATTTTAAAAGTTGAGCTTGAAGCACACGGATCTTTAAGATGATTGATTAACCAGTTCTCTAAGTATCAATATTAATCCTTTTCTAAATGAAATTTGAGCTTTATTGAAAATGTTTTAATTTAGGATGTTCCTAATTCTTGTCATCATGTATATTTTATCATCTTTCATTGTCAGTATTTTATAATTGATGCTTTTAATGTTTGAGGCCTTTAAAAGATACTACTCATGTAGTAAAATATGCATGGTTCTGGCTCAAAAACTTCTATTTATCTCAATCCTTATTTTTATTATCCAGGGAATTCTATTATTAGAAGAAACATGATTTAAGTTATGGCTATAAATAACACATGATCTTAAGAAACCATTCATCTTCTATATTTAGATAAATCTTTAAGGTGAGAAAGAGTAAAGTTAAAAAGAATATGTCTTCATTACAAAATTCTTATCTAGTGGGGGCAAGTTTTTAACTGTAATGTGTTCTCTCAAAACCAAAGATATTTTTCCTAAGTGAAAAATATTTGTTACTACTATTAAACTATACTTTCCACTTATGACATTTTACGTAAAAGCACCAAAGAAAATTTCTGTAAACAAACTTTTAACCAGAAAGCTAAGGGCAAATATCCATTTGCCTTTATTACAATATTTAAAAGGCCATGATATGAGTCTCTACTTCCTACAATGACATTTTTATAATAAAAATCCAGGCATACTTATACAAACAAGGAACGGAATTACTGTACATTTCTGGGGAACAAAAGGCAGATTAACAGACTAAAAGTTTTTAGTTAACAAAGTGAGCACAAGAAACCTATAAAATGTATGCAATGTATAAAAATTCAGTACTTTTTTAAAGTTTCATTGGAGGGATTAATAATTATTAATAAAAGATGGTAGATCCACTGGCTTATAATTATCTTGTAAACAGTAAGAAAGTAATAAGCAATAAATTAGAAATGCCTTAGCTCCCAGTACTTCCCTTCTCTTGCACAGGAACCACTTTTACAGCAGTTAAAATTGGCTTTCTTAAATATGAGAATAACTCTAGCAGAAAATAAATTCCACTAGGAATAAGTTAACAGTCTACAGTAGATTTCTGACAAATATATTTGAAAAAAAAATACTGCACGTCACATGAGGATTGATCTACATGTTGTATGACAGAGTGTCTCAAAACTTCAAAATTCCGTTTCACTAGATTTGTTGCTATCATATTGCTTTCTAAATTGTTTGGTAGAAAGGTAACAGAAAAACAAAAAGTGAAAAGAACACATTATTTAATGTTTATAGATTTATGAAGAAGAAAAAAACCTTCAAAAAACTTTTTCCTACTAGTGTTAGGTAGGAAAAAGTTTCATTTGGCACACGATTTGTAAAAAGAAGAAAAAAAAAAAAAAACACGACAGTGTTTGGCATCCTAATCACCCATCACCTGTAGTAAAGAGAACAGTAGGAAAGGAAAAAAGGAAAAATTACTACTTTAAGAAACACATCATAAGACAAACAACCAAAGGCTCTTGTGTCTTCTATCATTCACTGTCTCTGGAATACTTTCATCTGTAACATAACATACAAATTACTATTTACATTATGATTACAGTGGTAAAGAAGACTAGTGTCAGTTTTCGTTGTTCTCTAACTTACAGTGCTCATCGGGATAACCATGACCATCAAGGCAAGAAGGCCTTAAACAAAATATTCCAATTGCATTTTATACTTTATTTAAATTTATTTTATGGTTCATCTTCGGGGTGCACAAAAAATTTTAAGACTCTGAAAAGTCCTGTAAACTTAGGCTGAGTTTCTGTAGCTGATAACTATTCATTGAAGATGGTGTGTTTTTCTCTTGGAAAGGGAAATGTTCTGCAGGCTTAAACAGTGGTATCTCCAAAGTCCTTGTTCCAACGTATGTATGCTTCTAAGGTTTGAGGGCTCACACTGCGTTTTATCTTTTTTAAGGATTCAGTGAAGTCCGATAAGCGAATATTTCTCATCTAGAATGGAAAAAAAAAAAGACAATACAAATGATGAACATATATACAGTGATTAACCTAACGATGGATAAAAATAATGTTGCTATTGTCTAGTAATGTTATAAATATATACAGATGTATTCTTAGAAAATCATGTCCATCATCTTACTTTACATATTAAATTCTGGGCAAGTTTGCTATATATGAAATCCCACCAAAATGCAATACTAATATACTTTCATTTCATATGTTTAGCTTCCTAGATAGAAACATTTTAAATCACAATATTTTCCCATTATAAAAACAAAACATACACATAGAAAATATGGGAAACTATAGACAAATTAAAAAAAAGAATCACTCAATTCTACCATTCAGATATACAACCAATACTTGGCTTATCTCCTTCCAATTTTTCTCTGCGTAGTTTTATTTTAATTTTGCATTCTCCAGTCTCATTCGCCACAAACATACTCTAGTTAAATTCATACCAGGTTTATCAGAAAGGAAAGAGGAGTTTACAAGATGCAGCTGGGACCTTTAAGGAAATATTGTTCTTTAACCACAACATGGAGGAAGCTTATATCTGAAATATTCTAATATTAATATTGCTTATAATGCATTTTTATATTACTTTGGTCTTATTTTCTGACATTTTTAATTGGCTCTGAGAATGCAGAATAAAACAATACTGAGTTAATAAATATCTAAATTTTACCTAAGGATTTTTAAAAGGCAAAATGGAGTTTTGCACAAATGATCAGTATTAAAAACTGTTACTTGTATATACATGTGTATGTTGCCTCAAAGTAAGAAGTTAAAGGAGAATTGGAGACAAATCTTCAACAACTGATATTTATCTATATTCTTATTACTCTTGTAAAACCCAATCTAACTACTTTACATCCTCTCTAATATGAACATAAGATTAGAAAAAGTCAACTATACTTGTAACTTGTCGCCTAATCTGAAAAATCTTAGTCAAAAAGAAAAAGGATATATTGTTACCACAATTATTAATATGAGCCCTACATGTCTTATTTAACTGTAAAACACACATGGGCTCCTCCAAAAGCCCAAAATGTAGAATGATGAATGTAGTCTATTATATATGATGTTTCTGAATAATGTTTGTTATGAAGATTAATATTTTAAAAGCTTTTGATGAAATTCTAATTTAAGTACATAGTTTGGTGTATGTATAAACACACAAAATTTATATATGATATTTTAAACTTAATAAAAGACTAATGTATATAATAGGAAAAATCAACTGGTAGCTAGTTCAGTAAAGAGGGGAAAATAAATAGCAAAAGTCTCATCAAAACAAAATAATAAAAGAATTAACAAAGTTAAACTGGATACAAACTATGTGCTTTATAAACAAAGTACATTATACCCTGAATATATAACCAAATGATTTTCAGTACTACCTCTTAAAAATACAGAATTCCGACATAATTATTCAACTTTCTATACTTATAAACTAAAATCAGTTGGGTATATCTCACCTAAATTTGTGCACATAACTACTACCTGGCAACAGTTAATAAAATTGTACAAAGAATGCCTGAAAAAAATTCAAGTACTGTATTTTAGAAACCAAACCACTTGTGTTTTCCTGTCATCTCATAAATGAGACTGATAGAATGAATTTCCTTAATCTCTATAATAAATTGCCATTATTTAGTATTTATATATTTTAAAATATATAAAATATATATGTTTACAAAAAATATTCACTATTTGCCAGACTGTTAAGTGTGTTATAACTTTTAACTCATAAGGCAGGACTAACAGCTAAAAGCTACTACTTAATTAATACTAAAACCATTAGATTAAAAGTAAACTTACACTAGATAAAAGTATACAGTAGAACCAAAAATTGTAACTATGTAACCTGACTGCACATAATTAGTGGAATGGTCACAAAAGGTACCAGTAATGTTATTTCTTGTAATTCATTCAGTAGTTTTAAGTGTAGTACTGCTATCTGAAATTTAGTTTAAAATAATGTTATGGCTTCTATATTTTTAAGATATAAGATACAATTATATTTATATTTTTAGGTGTGGGGTTTAAAAGTTCAAGTAGATATGTTACACTGTAATACTGAAATAAATGTACTGTATCTGAATGAATTCAAAGTATCTAAAAAATATGTGTATTTTCAGCCTCTTGTCATTGGAATGGGCTAACTTAACACCAATGTTAATAAAAAATAAAGTAGCATGCATTTTCACAACCAGAGTCTTAAAATTATTCTCCATTAAAATGAACCAGGTTCCCATAGAGTTGCTGGTTACATGTCTTGGAATAGACAAATTCAAGGTGTGCTTTGCTCCCAAAAAGCAAGAGTGTGTTTCAAAGTTCTGAAGTAGTGTTGAGAGGGCTCTTCTTAATATAAAAATAGATTTCACTGGCCAAATGTGACCCACTAAACATAAAATAAAATTATAACTGATTTACTGATGGGGTGGGCATTTTCTGACACGTCTCCTAATGATTCTGCCTCTTGTTATACATGTATATACGTTCTTATGAAATCCCTTCCCCCTGAGTGTGGACTGGACCTAAGAACAGAATATAGCAAAAGTGATGAGATGTCACTTCTAGGATTTATGTTATCAAGACTATGACTTCCATCTTTTTTTTTTCAGGGGGAGGTAATTAGATTTACTAATTTTTATTTATTTTTAGAGGAGGTACTGGGGATTGAACCCAGGACCTGGTGTATGCTACAATGCGCTCTACCACTTGCGCTATACCCTCCCCTCTATGACTTTCATCTTGGTGGCACTCTCTTGTCTTTCTGGCTCACTTGCTTTGATGAAGCAAATTACTGTGTTGGGGAGGCCTATGTGGCAAGTAACTGAAGGTGACCTTTAGCCAATAACCAGAGAAAACTGAGGCTGTCAGCCCAATACAAGAGTAAATGAATCTGGCAAAGAACCATGTGAGCTTGGAAGATCTTTCCCCTGTTGAGTCTTACAGTAACTACACCCCCAGCCAACATCGTAATTGCAACACTGTCAGAAACCCTGGCCACCACTTTAATTGCAGTCCTCTGAGAGAGTTTGAAACAGAGGACTTAGCTAAGCTGTGCCCATATTCCTGACTCTGAAAAATGTGAGATAATAAATACATGTCATTTTAAACTGCCAAGTTTTTAGGCAAATTTTTATTATATGGCAATTAGATAGCTATTGCAACAGAATTACCTTGTTTTAAAATCATGAGTCTATAAGAGTTACTGAAAAAAGAAGATAGACTCAAAATACATTTACTCTTCAAATGAAACAGGAACTATATTCATGTTGACATTGTTCAGTGAAGAAGAAAAATGTTAAAGTTTGGTTGTATGTATATGCTCAGGATGGGTAGAACATATACAAAGGTTAAAGAGCCACTATCAATGGAAAACAGATTTCTTTTCCCATCAAATTATTATGGACATACTCCTAAGAATTTCTACTAGTTGCTAAGCAGCTATCTACTTGCTTTCATAAAATCATTTTAAGGTATTAATGAAGGTGTATCAAAGCATTTCACTTATAGGTATGAGTGTCCTCCCCAATGGATCGTCACAGGAAATGCCATGGCCTAGGAGCTTGAGACAGAGTAAAGAATACTTAGAGATGTGGAGCTGAGTGGATTTTGCCTAAGTCAACTGGGAATCTGTAGACAGCTTCTTACTAAAATTTACCTGCCAACTGATGGTTTTAGCTCATTACTTACTGTCTTGATTAGTCCATTAATTCTGTATGGTCTTTCCAAGGGACAAACACAGAGGCCTAAAATGTCCCACAATGGACCTTTCCTCAGCTTGAATCTAGGGGGCCAGAGTATGTATATGAGATATCAAGTTTGCCTGTCCTGTCTCCAAGGCAGGGAGGGTGGTGTGTGGAAAAGAAATAATTCATGCACAATGCTTACTTTTTGGATAGAAAAGTATAATAATTAGGTTTATGCTATGAGTACAAGACCATAAAAATAATATACTGATGGGACATTGTTAATAAATTATACCTGAACTATTAAAAAAACCCTTGATACTTTGAGAACACAAATTTTACATATATATATATGTAAAAAAAAAATATATAAATTAGAAAATTGTGGA
The DNA here is from genome assembly GCF_048564905.1 of Vicugna pacos. Lineage (NCBI taxonomy): Eukaryota > Metazoa > Chordata > Mammalia > Artiodactyla > Camelidae > Vicugna > Vicugna pacos. Next base: position 38,945,411 of record NC_133001.1, read on the forward strand.
GTTAAAATTATGAATCAGATCAAAGGGACCTGGAACCTATACTTTAAACATGAATTTTTAAAGTAGCAGTAGCTAAAACACCAACGTGGGTATGTGGAATTCTCTATTCCTAAGCTTCATTCATGTCAAACACACTCCAGATAAACTAGGCTGTTACAATGGAAAAGGGTGGCTGCAAGAAGTATGAGGGGTTTCTTAGCAATGTAGTCAGTTAACTATAAGATGCCCAAAGACAACTTCACATTTGGAAGCTTGAAAAAAAAGACTGCCAAAATGCACTCAAATATACTCACTCTCTCTGTTAAGAGTTCCCTGTCTCTTCAATAGCTGTTAAAACTTGAACAGGACCCTCTGCAATGTGCAGACCCCCAGCTAGCCTCCAGCTTATATCTCAGGCTTTTTTTTTTTTTTTGCAGTTCACATTTTAACTCCATTGGAGTTCTATTCTATTCCAAGAATGAATTCTCTTCAGGTAATGTCTCAGGTGCTATCTGAGCTCTGAAAGGTAAGTTACATGATTCAAGTCTGATTTAAAATGTCTGCTCACACAGCTATGATCATTCTGCATATCCAAATCTATATTTGGCAAGCAATTTTTTTTCAAAAGAAATGCTTCAGTATCTTATATGCAGGTTTACTATATTTTAAAAGTGTAACACATTATACTACAATGGAAACTGTATTGCTTTTATAAGAATACCTAAACATTTTTGAAAAAGTAACAAAATAGAACATCAAGGGGTTAACCTGTTACAAGCTGTCTTCATAATGTATAATATCCTCGTTTCCTATAATTTTCTTCTATTTAGTATTGATATGATTTGATAGACAATGACTTGAGAACTCTGTACAGTATTTTTTGTGCATTACCAAAGAACACCATAAAATACTGCAATCTGGGGGGTGGGGGAATAGCTCAGTCGTAGAGTGTGTGCTTAGCATGCATGAGGTCATGAGTTCGATCCCCAGTACCTTCCTCAAAGAAGAAAAACTGGTAATAGATTAAATAAATAAATATTACCTCCTCCCCACTAAACTACAACTCAAGAATAATAAAAAAAAATTTTACAAACACTGCAATTTGACATTCCTCCATATTTTGAAATAAAGCAAAATTAGTTTTTTCTAGTTTCTAATCACATAAACTAGAAAAATCCAGACAAAAGAGTATACCTCACTGGCAGACATATTCTTCACTTGTTCTGGTTTCAGTTCTGTAGAATAGAAAAGTCAGCCATTTTAAGTTTAAAGATTTTCAAGTTTAAATTACTGAAGAGCAAAACCAAGTACAATAATCTAAAAGTGTATGTTCAATACAAATAATTATATTTTAAAACATATATATTAATATTAAGAGCACAAACAATTTATATATGCTTAGAATAATATTCCTTCTTAGGAGTAATGGAAGGCATTCAATTTCTTTACAAATTGCTCAAGAACAACAGATTTTACAAATTTAAGAGAAAACTTAAAATAATGCAACTTGGTCTTTACAAAAGGCATTAGTTTTTTTTTTTAAGCCAACAACTTTATCTGCTTCAGAATAATAGTGAAAATACTCTAAAAAATACAAATGATTTATACATTAGCTACTGTTCCTGAGTCCACTATCTGATTAAGATTTCATGCCTTCAGCAGTAAGAAACTTTGACTAAAACGCTTTACCCAGAGTTTTAAAATATATTCCCAAGATTACATTTGTTATTCTCCAAAGCAGCAGTTCTTAAGCAGTACCCTGTTTCACTGTTGCAGGTATGTTTTGTATTTTACCATCATGGCCAGTAACCTGAGTGCAGACCTGAGAGCACCACCCATCCACCACCCATGCTGTCTGGAAAAACAGCTGTGAACATCTCTCAAGTGGTATCACAGTGAATTTAATCTAACATAACCTAAAAATGATCAGGTGTGGTACTTCAGAATCAACAAATTACTCTGAATCAAAACACAGCAATGAATGATACACTTTGCTGTAATTTTTCAAAAGATAACATATAATGATGAAAGTAAAAACTTCTATTTATGTAAATTCCCTTAGAAACATTAATTTCAAGTGATACTAAAATACTGAAATGAAAAGAACTAAATAACAGATAAGAACATTTTCCCTTTATTCTTTCATGCCTGCTTTGAAAAGTTTTCTTTTTATTTGAGCATTCTGCTGCTAATCTTCTATCAAGAATTGAAGCCTGCTGTCTAGAACAAGGCTCATGGTTCACTGACTGATCCATAGACTGTCTTCGTATGCTCTGTGAGCTAAACAATGGTTTCACATTTTTTCGATTGTTGTTAAAAAAGAGAAGAAGAAGAAAAGAATATGCAACAGAGAGTATATGTGGCCCACAAGCCTAAAATATTTGCTATTCAGGCTTTTTTTCAGAAAGGTTTGCTGACCCTAAGTCTAGAAACTTTGTATCAAGTTTTCCATTGATACAGCTTTACTGCTTTCCTACTAGTAAAAAAAAGATCTCTCAATAGGGACTTCTCAAACTTCTCAAGTGGTCTAATAAACAGTTCTAAATGTTTCAAGCTCTTGTATTCCTACCTCGGATAGGACCCAGTGCTGCATCTTTTGCCAAAGCTGTTAGATCACTTCCTGAGTATCCATCAGTCATTCTGAGAATGGGAAAAAAAAAGAGCAACTTATTTTCACCTTTGTAGATTTAAAACCTCCACATAATAAGAAGGCAAAACCTAGTTTGCTTTTGTCATCAAGCAGACAGCTTTATGATTTGATTTTAAGGGCACAGGAAGGGCCACTTGCTAAAAACATAACAGTCTACTGCTGGTTCCTTGTAACGCCTCAATTTTCATCATTAGAACCATTCCTTTAGATAAAGGTATACTATATCCCCAGGAGGCTCATTAAATTGTAAATATGTCCCCTGGAAAGGTAACATCTATAAGCCATTGCTGGCCACCTGACACATAACCACAACTACTCCTCTATAGGTTAATGAGTCTTTATCTTGACAAAAAGAACTGCCTTGATGGAATGAGAGCCAATCAAGAAAGATTTCTTTAAATGTAGGACAGACAGGGTGAAGACAGGGTCTAGGGTGGAAGACATTGGCAAAAAGAGGCACACCTGAATGGGATGCCACAGTGGAGAATCCTGGGCAGCCAAGAGATTATCAAAGGGAATTAAGAACTAGGGAGGCAAAGGAAAGAGGAAAATAAAACAGGAAAAAAAAAAAGCATTTACTTATCATGTACTATGTTAAATAACTACACAGATCAAACATTATTAGCAGAATTCTTTCACTGGAGTGACAAAGAAGGATTTCAATATTTCTAAGTATTGAATTTGTTCTTTTTTAATAGGTATCTGGGAACTCAGAGTTTTTACTAAAGTTATTAGCTATTCACATTTTGTTGAATATTTTAAATTACTTTATGAGATTTTTCAATGACTAAAATTCATGACTGCATCTCATATTCAGTTTCTACTTAAATACATCACTCATAAAGAAGGTTGAAGACGTCAAAGTTTTAAAAAGTTATGTGTAATGCAAAAGAACAAGTTTAAATGAAAATATCTGTGTTTGTGTGGAAAGATACAAGATGCTTTAAAGTTTTAAAATCACTTTAATACCACTTATAAGTTTTAACAAGTTTATAAAAAGAATATAGTACCATCATTAGATACTTAGGTCATGTTTCCTAGAGGGTCTAGAAATTGAAATTTAGACACCATATATATAAGAAAATGAGATAAGAAAGAAGCAGATACAGCTCAGTAGTAGAGCGCATGCTTAGCATGCACGAGGTAGTAGGTTCAATCCCCAGTACCTCCATTTAAAAAATTAACAAACAAATAAATAAACCCAATTACCACCCCTCCAAAAAAGGAAGAAGGGAAAGGAAGTATAGGATGAAGCAAGAAGTCTTCTGATAAATAAACTACTCATGAGTTTACTTTAAACAAAACAGAAAATGAAGTCTTAAAAAAAGAAAAAAAAGCTTCAATATAGACCAAATCAAATTACTCACCTAGCAAGTTGTGCCAGTTCTTTTTGGGTCAATGGGCTTCCTTGTTTACATAATAGGTTTTTTAATAAAAGTAGTCGTGTCTGAAGAGAAATATTAAAGAATTATCAGTCCTAAGAATTAGCTTAATAAAATACCCAAGAATCGGGTTCAAATCCCAACTCTCACTTAGGAGCTGAATGATCTTATACAAATCAATGTACATCTTAAAGCCTCATTCAAATCTGTTAAAATGACAATTTTTTAAGAGTTCCTGGAAGAGTTAAAGATAATCCAAATAAAGCAGTAAGGAAATAGCTGCTGTTACTCCCAAAGGTCTGAGCTAGACAAACACAATTTTTAAAAAAGTTTTATAGAGGTACAAATCCATGTACCATGAATCTCACCTATTTCATGTATATAATTCAATGACTTTTAATACAGAGTTTTGCAACCATCACCACAACAATTTTAGAACATTTCTACCACTCTAAAAAGTCCGCTTGTGCCTGTTTGCAGCTAAAAACCCACTTCCACCCCATAGCCCTAACTAACCACTATCTACATTATGTTTCTAGAAATTTGCGTTTTCTGCATATTTCATATAAATGGAATCGTATGATATGTAATATTTTGCATCTGGCATCTTTCACTTAGTATAATGCTTTTGAGGTTCATCCACATTATAGCACGTATAAGTAGGTCATTCCTTTTACTGCCAAATAGTAGTCCATTAAATGGATATACCACATTTGTTTCTTCATTCACCAACTGATGACTATTTTAGATTCTTTGCAGTTCTTGGCTATTTTTTACAATGCTGTTATAAAAATTCTTGTACATGTCTTTGTGTAGACATCTGTTTTCATTTCCCTTGGGCAGATTCTTAGGAATGGAATTGCTGGGTCTTAGAGTAAGTTTATGTTTATCTTTTTAAGAAACTGCCAAACTTCTCCTATGTAGCTGTACCAAGCATTGGAAGATTTAATACTGCCAAGATGGTAGTTCTTATTTCTGCCTAAAAAAAGAAAATCAAACATAGATACATACCTCCTCATTTGGCAAAGACACATATACCCGTTTGATGAAACGCCTAAAAAAGGATTCAAGCAATCTCAGAAACAGAGTTTTGAATATAAAGATAACTCAGTTCAAGCAGCAAATGGAAAGAACCAAAGCTTTAAATATAATGCTCAAGGTATTTGAATACATTTTAGCAGTCATTAATGTAAAAAGTTATTTTTAGTTACTCTTTTAAAACATTCCAGTTAATATTAAAATCCTCAATTTAATAGTCACAATTAAATTAACCATTTATGTATGTGTATTTTTTAACAGCAATAATACTTTAAAACAAAACGTCTGATATAAGAAGTTGAATAAACAGATCTCTGCTGTCTTCTTGAAACTGAAAACAACTAAAACCAACCAACCAACCAACAGAAACAGAAATGTAAACTCCATCATCAACAAACTAGGTAATGTTTATGGAACTAAAATGTATGAAGAAGGGCTGCTTAAAGCAGTGAAAATTACACTGAAAAAAAGAATACACATAGGACCTGCCACTGTAGATTCTAGATATGGCTGTGAGAGCACAGTTTCCCAGAGGAAACAGAGAGCACACTCCGAGGGGTAACAGAACCAACCTCCCCACATTTAAACAAGCATGTGAAGTCTGGTTCAGCAGATGATGTGATCCTAGTCAGTAGCAGGAGAATGGCAAGGAAGGTGAGGCTCAACAAAGAAACTCAAAAACACATCATTTTGTAAGAAGACATCAATCAGTCTGGCAAGATGACAAGCTGTCTTGCAATGACCAATCTTTTTCAGCTGAAGACTAAATCAAACCAATGTGATTTATACACACATATACTTCCTTATCAGGTATGGCTTTGCTGTGAGTCAGGGAGATTGCCTTTTATTCCACAGTGTTCATAGGACAACTAAGATACTTGCTTGGTATCTTACTTTTCTAGCTCTTCTCCTACAATATCCTTCCAAAACTAGGTTTTACAAGAAAACTCCCCTTATTCAAACGAAAATAATAAGCAAAATAGGCAAAAGCACAGGATTAAAAAAAAAACCCCAAAAACAATGCCAAAAAAAGAGGGAAAAGAATACAATAAATATAAAATAGATAAAATGAAGAACACGCACAGAGGATTTTGCCATAGAGCAAATTAAATTGTGACCAGTATCTTTTCACGAAATAAAATAACTTAGTGGAGAAAAAGGGCTTCTGTGAAATAAGAGCTCAATGAGATATAAGGACTCAAACAAATGACAGGCAAAGGCTCAAGGAAATAAGACAACAGAAGATGAAAAATGGGAGAGCAGAAATCAGGAAAGCAATAAAAAAGAAAACAAAAACCATCAGAGAAACAAAGATTACAAAAGTAGTAGTAGAAAGGAGATTAGACACCAGCCCAGGGATAGATGAGGATCACAAACAAGAAAACAGAAACAAAACAAAACAGAAACAGTTAAAAAGGAGTAGAAAGGAAATTACAGATATGGCAGACAAAAAGATGCAACATAATGCATAAATATAGTGTGTGTGGAAGAAAAAACTACAGAAAAATGAGTTGGAGAGGGGGGAGGTGGGTGGGAAGGGACAGACTGGGAGTTTGAGATTGGTAGATACTGACAGGTATATATAGAATAGATAAACAAAATTTATACTCTATAGCATAGGGAAATATATACAAGGTCTTGTGTAGCTCATGGGGAAAAAGAATATGAAAGTGAATATATGTATATTCATGTATGACTGAAAAATTGTGCTGTATGCCAGAAATTGACACAGCACTGTAAACTGACTATAACTCAAAAGCAAACAAAAAAAAAGAAAAATGAGCTGGAGAAAAAAATGGAAGGTAGTATTCAAAATAACTTTCCCAAAACAAAGAAGATCCCAAACTATCAGTTTAAACAAACACCAAATCCCAGGAAAAATAAACACAGATCAACCAAGATTATTTTTCAAATAAGTAGATTTCAATGGTTGAAAACGATCCAGTAAAGAGAAAAAAAAATCAAGTTAATCCATAAATGTGAATAAAATAGGCTTCAGACTTTCACAGTGCAACACCCAATCCTAGAAACAATGGGGCAATGTTATAAATTCCTCAGGTCCAAGAATTTTATGCTGAGTCAAACTGTTCTCCCAGAAGAAGGGAACAAACTCGTTCAAACACACAAGAGAAGAGAATGTAGCTCCCATGAACTTTGCTTTTATCAGCTTCTCGTGAAGCTCAGTACAGGAGGGTAAGAATCAGTTTTGGAGTTTTAAGGTAATTTAATACAATGCAGAAGAAATAAGCAATGTGCCTAAAACCATAAAGTTAAAACAGTTCTTCTGATACCATCCTGGCCCTGTCTGCAAAATCTTTAGCTGGGAACAAGCAGTCAAAGGATGGATATAGAGAAGAAAATAATGAATTTAGTCTTCAAATTGAGAATAAAGGAAACAAAAAATATGTGAGATGATCACATGAGTAAATATATCTTAAATAAATGTGTTTCTACATATATCTCCCTACCTGAGAACAGCCTCATCAAGCTCCTGTGGCCTGTTAGTTGCACCCATTACAAGCACTCTGTCATCTCCAGCAGATTGTACCTATAAGCCAAAGATATTTTTCAATACTTTTAGATAAAGCAGTAACAAAGAAAAACACAATAAAGATATCTATTTCTAATTTGGGTCATTTGATGGGAAAATATATACACTAAAATGTCACCACATTAAAAATACCATAACCAATACTTACACCATCAAATTCTATTAGAAATTCAGTTTTTAGACGTCTACTAGCATCATGTTCTCCTTCTCTTCTTTCACACAAAAGGCTATCAACTTCATCTGGAGGAAATACAAGGATAAGACTTTAATTAAAAGCCAAGCTATATGAGTCATCTGAGATTAACCTAGTTTACTACTTAAGCTTTAATATAATGGGTCCTACTCAATTCATTAGTCTTTAACTTTCTGCTTCTTTAAAACTTCCTTCCGAATAATCTTTTCCTTCACACCCCTCACATTTCACAATGTTTGACTAACTTAGTTAAAAAACATGTTCTTACCTATAAAAATTATAGAAGGTTGAAGTTCTCGAGCCACAGCAAAAAGAGCTCTCACCAATTTCTCTCCTTCTCCCACCTAAAACAAGGCATTATACATTGTTATACCCATAAAGTGCAACATTATTCCAGTGAATTTTTAACTTTCACTACTGAAAGTCCAGAATCCAGGAATTTAATTTCCTTTCTTTGCAACAACCAAAGATTTGGTTTAAGAAATGGAGGTGGGGGGGCTGAAGGGGTGTTACTGAATTGTTGCTTATAATTTTAGAAAACAGACTACTTATTTATTACTTAGTACAGTCTGGAAAGTACTTTTAAAAATGAAATGTATCTCTGTCTTGCTTGACTCTGCATTCGTAAGACTTGAGAATGGAATAGCCATATCAGGGTGTAACTAGTGAGAAGATGGGATACTAGAGGAGAGATGCAGCACATATTCCTTAAGCCCAAGGCTGCAGGGTATATTTATAGAAGCAGGTAAGTTGGAAAGTGCACTCCTAAACAAAATTTGCTTTACTAAGAACACCTTGAAAACCCATTCTCATAATGTAACTGTCAGTAAACACAAAAATATTTCTAGGTAGTCCAGGAGGTGTATGAAACCCCTTGAGACAGTCCCAGGGACTGAGACACTATTCTAAAACCATTCTAGGCATCAAAGTAACATTTAATGAAAGGGTCATGATGTTTGGGGGTAATCTACTATAAAAGCTATTTTGTTCTCTATGTGGTATCTGTTCTTTTTACTCCAAATTTCATAAAAAAAAAAAAGGAATGGTCTCAGATTTAGAATCATCAAAACAAATATTCTCAGACCTGGAAAAAACTGCAGGAGATCACCTCTTATGACACTGAAACTTTATAAATGAAGTAAAGCCTAAAGTGATACTTTCTTAGGCCATCTCAGCATGTAAAAGTTAGGTTGGAATCTCTATCTCCTAACTTCCAAGATAGTGTTTTCCATTATACTACGTGCATAATGTGGGTAAACCTACTTTAATAACAATTTTACTTATAAAATTTCACATAGGATGCAAAATGTAACCAGGAAAAGCATCATTTCATAGTTACTTTAAAGTACTTTACAAAATTGAGGACCCTGCCAATACCTGGTATCTTGGACTTCTAACCTCCAAAATATTAAGACAATAATTTTCTATTGTTTAAGCCAGCCAGTTTATTGTGCTCTGATATACACCCCTAACAAATGAATATAGTATGTGACAGAACAATTTTAATTTTTAAAAAGCCCAACAAATACATATAACTTTTTACTTTGAAAAGTGGTATTTATCATATCTAAATAATAGATATAACACTCATAGAAAAACATTTTTATGCAATATTATTACCATTTATACTTAACACAGTTAACATTTAGATAGTAACTTAAAACATAACAATACTAGAAAAAGAACACTCACATATTTTGAAGTTAAACTTGCAGCACTTATATTAAAGAAGGTTGCATTAGATTCTGCAGCTACTGCTTTAGCCTTTAAAAATCACAAGAGTAAATATTATATTAGTTCAATTGCTTTAAAAAGACAACCACATTTGATCAATTTAAGCACTAGAAAAGATTTCCTAAAAATAAAAGGTATGACACAATTCCCACTGTATGGCAGTCAATGTGTTTCTTCTCAGAAATAAAAGGTTTAGGAAGAGTTGTGCTTATTTCCACTCTCTTTTTCTTTAAGAGAGAACTGATAGGAAGCGGTTTAAAAAAAAAAAAAGAAGGTGTTATTCTCTTCCTAGTTATAGAAAGATAACTGGGAGGAGAAAGACAAACAGCTAAGGGAAAAAAATTACTTTCTCTATTTATGTTTTCCCTCTAGAAGAGTTATACAGGTGAAAGAGATACCCATATCTTAGCAAAAACTTCTGGCAAAAGGATACAGAAAAAAAAAATCTGTTGTATGTCAATTATGCCTCAATTTAAAAAAAAGAAAAATCTGTATCATGTTGATTATTTGACTTAAATAAGGATGTTAAGATGGTAAAAAATAAAAGATTAGGAAGATACTCAATACAGTAATAAGCTCTTCTATGGTAAAACATTATTATTATGGGAAAATAATGAAAATTACACTATTAAATTTAGCCAGCCCCAAACTCCAACTGAAGATAACAGATACAGTTTTCCACCTACTTCATCATTAAAAACCAGTTTAAAAACTCAAAACAAGTACATTATAGCAAAAGCAAGTCAAATAACAGACTCAAGGACAATGAAAAGTTTCTTTTTTTCATATTGTATCTCTAATATCTCAGTAAAACATGCAAATTTAAAAAGAATTCTTACCAGCATTGTTTTTCCATTTCCAGGTGGACCAAAGAGTAACAGTCCTCTAGCAGGAGCTCTAAGCCCTGTAAACAACTTAAAAATATATACTTTCATGGAGATTCCTCAAAAGACTAGGAATAGACTTACCATATGACCCAGTAATCCCATTCCTGGGCATATATCCAGAAGGAACCCTACTTCAAAAAGACACCTGCACCCCAATGTTCATAGTAGCACTATTTACAATAGCCAAGACATGGAAACAGCCTAAATGTCCATCAACAAATGGCTGGATAAAGAAGATGTGACATATTTATATAATGGAATACTATTCAGCCATAAAAATGACAACATGATGCCATTTGCAGCAACATGGATGTCCCTGGAGAATGTCATCCTAAATGAAGCAAGCCAGAAAGAGAAAGAAAAATACCATGTGAGATTGCTCATAAGTGGAATCGAAAAGAAAAGAAAAGAAAAGAAAAGAAAAGAGAAGAAAAGAAAACAACAAATGAACATAAATACAAAACAGAAACAGACTCATAGACATAAAATACAAACTTGGGGTTGCCAGGGTTGGGTGGGAAGGGACAGGCTGGGAGTTCAAAATTTGTAGAAACTGAAAGGTATATATAGAATAGATAAACAAGATTATACTGTATAGCACAGGGAAATATATACAAGATCTTGTGGTAGCTCACAGAAAAAGAATGCAACAATGAATATATATATATATATATGTTCATGTATAACTGAAAAATTATGCTGTACACTGGAATTTGACACAACACTGTAAACTGACTGTAACTCAATAAAATTAAATTATATATATATATATGTATATATATATATATAGTGTTACCAGACTGGTAATATCTTACTTTACAGTAAAGGTGTCTGTACTTTTAAGTTGAACCTTATGAAGTGGGTAATATTCAAACCAAAGAAAAAAATACTTTATTTTTTGAGTAGTTTTAGGTTTACAGAAAATTGAATGGGAAGTACAGAGAGTTTCCATCTAATTCTTCACCTCTCCCATTTCCCCTATGATTAACATCTTGCATTAGTGTGGTATATTTACTATGGCTGATGAACACTGATACGTTATTATTAACATGAGTAGTTCACAGTTCACATTAGGATTCACTACTTATGCTGCATATCCACCATTATGGTTTCATACAGAACAGTTTCACTCCCCTAAAAAAATGCTTTCTGAACCATCTATTCATCACCCTCTCCCTCCCCATGAACCCTCGGCAGCCACTGATCTTATTCAAGCAAGTCATACAGTTGAAATCACACAGTATTAGCCTTTTCGGATTGGCTGCCTCTTTCAGATTTTCCTCTTTGGCAATATACATTTAAGGTTCCTCTGTGAATTTTCATGGCTTAATAGCTCATTTCTTTTTAGTGCTGAATAATATTTCATTATATGGATATACTAGAGTTCTTTTATCATTTACCTACTGAAGAATATCTTGATTGAGTCTAAGTTTTGGCAATTACAAATAAAGCTGCTATAAATATTCCTGTGAGGGGTTTTGTGTCGACATAAATTTTGACTCATTTGGTCAAATGCTAAGGAGGGTGGAGGGAGAGGGTATTGCTCAGTGAGCGGTAGAGTGTGCGTTGCATGGATGAGGTCCTGGGTTCAATCCCCAGTACCTCCATTAAAAGTAAATAAACCCAATTTCGTCCTCTCCTCCACCCCCTGGCTAAAAAAAATATTAAGGAGGGTGATTGCTGGATAGTATGTAAAGAGTATGTTTAGTGTTGTAAGAAAGTGGCTGCACCATTTTGCCTTCCTACCAGCAATGAACAGGAGTTCCTATCGCTCTACATCCCCACTAGCATTTGATGTTGTCGGTGTTTTGGATTTTAGCCATTCTAATAAGCGTGTGGTGGAATCTTACTGTTGTTTAACTTGCAATGCCCTAGTGACAAATGATGTTGAGTATTTCTTCATATGCTTATCTGTCCTCTTTATATCTTCTGTGGTGAGGTGTCCATTTAGACCTTTTGCCCATATTTTAATTGGGTTGTTTTTTATTGTTCAGTTTTACAAGTTCTTTGTGTATTTTGGATACCAATTCTTTATAATAAGTTTTGCAAAGATTTTCTCCCAGTCTGTGGCTTGTCCTTTCATTCTCTTAACATCTTTCACAGATACTTTTTTAATTTTAATGAAGTTCAACGTCAGTTTTTTCTTTCAAGGACCATGCTTTTGGTGTTGTATATGATAAGCCATCCACCTAGATTTTCTCCTATGTTATCTTCTAGGAGTATTACAGTTTAGTTTGCCTTTTACATTTAGGCCTGTGACTAATTTTGAATTAATTTTTGTGAAAGGTGTAAAATGTGTCTAGATTCATTTTTTTGCATGTGATGTTGTTCAGTTGTTCCAGCATCATTTGTGGAACAGGCTATCCTCTTTCCAATGGATTGCCTATGCTCCTTTGTCAAAACTCAGTTGACTCTATTTGTGTGGGTCTATTTCTGGCATATCTATTCTGTTCCGCTGATCTATTTGTCTGTTCTTTCACCAGTGATACACTGTCTTGATTACTGTAGCTTTGTAAAAAAAAATCTGTTCAGCTTTGTTGAGATATAAATTGACGTAACGTTATGTAAGTTTAAAGTGTACAACACGATGATTTGAAACTGCAAAATGTTCACTAAAGAAGGTTAGCTAATACATCCTTCACTTCATATAATTACCATTTTGTTGTTCTTACAGTGAGAACATTAAAGCTCTACTCTCATAGTAACTTCTGAGTATACAATATAGCAGTGGTAGCTATAGTCATCATGCTGTACATTAGATTCCCAGAACTTAATCATCTTATAATTGAAAGTTTGTACCTCTGACTACCACTTCCTCATTTCCCTCACTTCTCAGCCCTTGGCAATCACCATTCTATTCTATCTATGAGTTCGATGCTTTTAGATTCCACATGTAAGTAAGCTACACAATATTTGTCTTGCTCTGTCTGACTTATTTCACTTAGCATAATGCTTTCAAGGTCCATCCATGTTGTCACAAATGACAGGATCTTCTTCTTTCTTATGGTTGCATAATACTGAATTATACACATATACCACATTTTCTTTATCCATTCATCCATCAGGGGACACTTAGGTTGTTTCTGTCTTCGCTGCTGTGAATAATGCTGCATGATTACTAAAGCTTTACAGTAAGTCTTGAAGTCAGGAAGTGTCAGTCCTACAACTTTCTTCTTCTCTAATACTGGGTTGGCTCTTCTGCCTCTCCATATGAACTTTAGAATCAACTTGTCAATATTCACAAAATAACTGGCTGGAGTTTTGACTGGGATTGTGTTGAATCTAAATATTGACTTGAGAAGAACTGTCATCTTGATAATATTGAGTTTTCCTATTCATTTATGTAAAATATCTCTCCATTTATTTAGATCTTTGATTTCTTTCATCAGAGATTTGTCATATACTTTGAAATATAGTGTTGCTTTTGTGTGGAAAGGTATGTTTTATTTTATTTTATATTCTTCTGTATAGTTTGAATTTTTTTCAAAGATTACTATTTGTGATTTTAATAAATTATTTTTAATGTTAAAATATAATTTAAAACATAGTCCTATTTGATATCAGGGAGGTGGACAAGAGTTTTTTCAATGTCCTTTCCAGTCCATGACTCCATGAATGAGCAAGAGTTAAAGCACTTGCTTTAAGTAATTCTAAGAACAAATTAACTCAAGAATATACCTTTAATAGTATTTATCTCCTTGAAGCCAGTTTTAGTGTTAGGTGACTTAATTATGATTCTGTGCTTCTATAATGGAATAAAAATTCTATTATACTAAAGAATGAATTAGTTCATCATGATGCCTGCCATACTCAACTTTTCAATTCAGCCCAGCAATGTTCCCATGTGGTCCATGAAAGCTCCCCACTGTGGGGAATTAAGAATAAAACTGATTTGTTGCACAATGGAGGTGCTTTATGAAATAAGTCTGACCCACTCACAGGCTTACCATGATCCATTTTATGGGTCTATTGTGAAAAGCTGAGCTAGAATAATCATATTTCCTTTCTTGGGAATCTGAACTGTAATTAAAAAGATTTTCCAACTGGCAGATATGGAGACAGACAAATAGTCCAAACCCTGAGGTCTGGCTCTCTCTCAGATGCTGTTCTTCCTCAAGCCCCAATTTAGTACATCTACTAAGGTTTCTGCCCCTCCAAAGGCAAGATTATTCAACTTTATATGAAATAATTTGCAACTAGCATTTTCATATTATTCCAGCTTATTCAAATATTATGTTACTACCATGGAAATATGCCTAAATGTAAATTCATATGCTGTTTGATCTCACTTTCCACTTTAGATGTCTTCACTATGGGTGAAGCAGAAGCTGAATAACTTGCAGCACAGTCCAAATATTTCCTTAGTACCCTTACAATTTTAGATATATTTTTGTACCCTAAAAAGCATAGCACTTGATAAATACTAAAACCCATACTCAAGAATTAGGTGGCAGCTCTAGCACTGAGGAGGCAGTCTAATCTTAGGAATCTTATTTCATTTCCTAGATCTACCACTTAACTATAATCTTGAGCAAGAAATTTAGGTCTGAGGACTAGTTTCTTTATCAATGAATGGACTAGATGACTGCTAAGATCATTTTCAGGTCTAGTTTAAGAATCCTTTCAACAAGTATTTTTTTGTCAATACTCAGTCTGCTGCATTTACTACTCTTACATAACCCAAGGCAAAGTTAGCCCAAAATATAAGCTACAATATGTTTCTCCAAAGTGTGGCCTGAGATGGCACAAAAGATAAATTTAGTTCATATAAGGACAAATGCTTTTTATTTCAATAGTTCTCTGATTATTTCATTGTGTATTAGCAAAATTTCAATTAGTTTATTAAACCAGTGATTTCATGTACACTGCTGCTTAGAATGAGCAAGAGGTAAAACAAAGAGCGCTGACCTGAAAAATACCAAGTTCCAGTATAGTTGGTACTCACAAGTAATAAACACCATGAAGGTAGTATGAGAATGACTGAGACTATGGACAGATAAAGCCACACAACCTTTACACGTTCATTTAAAAGCACATTCATCACAATGTGCCATGCAACATCTGTTTTCACTACATTTTGTAAATGAGTCCATTAAGACTTGAAGACTCAGGGAGAAAAGAAATAACTGATCCAGAGTGGATCCTAAGATATGTTTTTTACTATATTATTAGAACAGCACCAAATATGCAATCTGTTAACTGCGAAAATCCAAAACAATGCTAAGTATGGAAAATCAAATATTTATTATTAATTGCAAGGTTACATAACTTCCTTAGTGAGTTTAAAAAAAAGGGATGGATGGTTAGGTCTCTACCCATCATTCAACAAATTCCTACTTACATTGATGACTTAGTATTATTGAAAATAATTGTTTTAAAAATTATTATTTAAACTTAAAGAATAATTTTATCTTAATTTCTCTTTTCTAGTCAATATCAGCTGCTAATGTTTTTTTCCTTTTAAAAACAATAAATCTACTGTTATCTGAATTAATCATTCTAGTATAGTTCAAATATTTCTTTACTGCTACTATTGATTCAATAATGGATGACGCTATAAGAAAATGATAATATAAAATCCTCACCTCAGGCCTCAGAGAAGGAAGAATAACAATTTCTTGCAATGCTTGTTTTGCCAACTCTTGACCAGCTATATCATCAAATTTAACAGCTGTTCCACTAAGAAACAGAATTTCAATTAGCCCCACAGCAGAAATACACTTTAGTTATTATAATATTAAATCTAAGCTCTATGTAACATAGCCATTTGTATGTTAACTGTGAAACTATAGTTAAATCAGTAAAGCAACCATTTTCTACACTTACAATAATTGAACACCATCAATATGTAAATAAAAAATAAATATGTAAACTAGACAAGATATTTATTACCTATTTCACTCATGATATATTTCATAAATGGAAAAAAATTTTAAACCTCATGAAATAAAACACTTCAGATGACAAAACTTACTTGTCCACTATTTCATTCATTATAAGGTTAGCAAGGTTGCTATCCACATTCCTAAAATTCTTCAAGTCTTTCTTTTTACGAGCAGCAGTCGTAGGGGTAGAAGGTTTATTTGTTCTATTTGTTTTTGGTGTACTCTTAAAGAAAACAAAATTTTAATGTGAAAACACAACATAATGTTTACACTTTTCATATGTGAATTAACCTTAATGTTCACAGAATTAAAGGCTTAAAAGTATATATGTATACACACACACACACACACACACATATATATATATAAAAATCCAAAAATTAAATATTTATTCCAAGACAAAATGGTATTCACTATAGAACTACATTTGGCATGAAAGTGGATTTATAGGATTTTATCCAGAGAGATTTAGTTACTATAAAATAAAAAGACTCCATGACAATGCAGTCATATAATTTTGATCCTTCTTAGGATTGTAACAAAACTCTAGGTATGTTTAATTTTATAAAACATTTACGTAGATTTAAATAATTAAAAGAATAACAAATTTAAAATGAACTATATAGCATTATATAAAACAGATTGGATGAGCAAACTTACTATAAACAGCCTAATTAGGACCAAAAGGAATTAAAATAAGATTTGCTTTTTAGTAGCAAGTTGCCTTTGCCTAAAAACACTCAGATATTTTAAATCAAATTTTAAAGAAAGAAAAATGACATTTAATGTTGTGGTGACTTATCAATTCTCTAAGGTATTATAAAGTACTTGTAACAAAGTTAAGCAAGCATACCATGTTCAAAATTTTCTACTTATAACAGCATAGCAATTAAAGTTCCTGTCTCCAAATACCTTATGAGTGGCAGTTGCAGGACCAGGTCCCTGTCTCACTCCAGAAACCATGGATAAACCACTGCAACTAGGTGCTCTGTGGTGGCCTGAAAGACCTGTGGATCCAGTTTTCATAACTGTTTTTGAACGAGGCAGTGAATTACTAGTGTGTGTTAAGGGGTCTTTTCTTTTTGGAACAGCTCCACTTTCTATTAAGAAAAAAATGAAATCATCATGAAAATTGTGGTTAAACACTGTAAAAAGTAATATAAAGACCAGTACAAATTTGTAAAACTAGCATTTTTTTTTCACTTCAGCAATATTTCAAAATAAGATTTCAATTAGAATATATAGTAGGGTGTTCATAAGGGCTGTTACTAGGTGTGGACAAGATAACAGTTACTTATCTTTTTCCTTGTGTATATTCTAGTTTTCTTATGAGGAATATGTATTTGTAATAAAAATAACTTTGGAAAGGAGGGTATAGCTTAATGGTAGAGTGTATGCTTATCACGCACAAGGTCCTGGGCCCCAGGACCTCCACTTAAAAAAATAATGATAATAATAAGTAAATAAACCTAATTACTCCCCCAAAACAAACAAAAAAATACAAAAACAATTAAAAATTTAAAAAAAAACTTCATTTGTGGGGAATAGGAGGAAGATATAAAAAGGTTACCAAGCAAATAAAGTTGCCAAAAATTCAAGAAACAAAACACAGTAAAGGCATTAGGGATAGGTTGTACAGAGGAAAAAAAAATAGCACTTGTTCCAAACTTTTAAGACTACAAAATAGAATAAAAGTCCAGTCTGTGTCATTAAAAGAGTTTTAAAAATAATTTTAATTTAAAGTGCTTAAAGCAGGGAGGGTAAAGTGCACACTCTGCACGCAAGAGATCCTGGGTTCAATTCCCAGTATCTGCCCATTAAATAAATAAATAAACCTAATCACCTCCCCTCCCAAAAAAGGGTATAAAGATGTGGTTTTTAACATGCCAAATATGTTATGTTATCCGTATGTAAATAAACAGTAAGTATAAAAGGTCACCTGACCTACTTAGAGTGTGCTCTTCTACATAAATTACACACTTCTGAATGTCCAAATCTCACTGCTTCTAAATGATATTTTTATATACTATATAACAAACATTACAGTTTATTAATAAAATATTTACTGTGAAGACAGATGTTAATCAGTCAGCAAATCAGAGTAGCCTAGAGAAAAGAAAGACTTATTTTTGCCTTTGTCATCAAATTCCTTAATATAGTTTAAGGAAACGCAAAAGGAGGAAACATTAAAGCATAGGAAATTAATCAAGGGGTTTTTCCAGTGAATAAATGCAAAGTTCTGAACCATACGTTTAAGGAACTAATGGATAATGACCCTAAGAGAAGAAGCAGGAAAGCAATCCAGAAAAGGGAATGACAATAAGGAAAAGTAAAGATGTAAATAAAAGCAAGATCTGTCTAGGGTGATGGTAAGTATTATACATTTCAGACGGAAAAAAGGAGACTGGAGAATTTCTTCAGACAGAAAATACACACAGTCCTGAGTTATAAATGGATAGAAATTTTCACAAGGAACTGTGAGAATGATAGCAGACTTTTCATAAAAATAACAAAGTTCAGTAGGCAACAGAGTATGCTCAAAATGCTGACAGAAAAAAAAATGTTAACTTTTATCTATTCTATAGTAAGGTGATCTGTCATGTAAGAACACAGATATTATCAGACATCAGAAAGGCTAAGAGAATTTACTATCTACAAACCCTCATTAAAAGTATTGCTAACTATAACTCAATAAAAAAAAGTTTAAAAAAAAAGTACTGCTAAAGGAATTCTTTCAGTTAAAAAGCAGATTAAACACAGAAATGAGTAAAAAAAACTGTAATATGAAGTTAGAGAGCAAGAAGAAAATCAGACAACATGTAGGGAGGAAAAATCCAAAAAGAAAAATAGAGTATACTATTTGGCTATGGGTAAACAATATTTACTAAGTTATAATAATGTGAAATGTAATTTTTCAATGTAACTGGAAATAGTGATAATAATGGAGATGAAGAATAATCATGGCATAAGAGAACTAGGACTTCTTCTACCTGAAAAAGAAGCCAATACCTACCAAAACCCAACAAATCAGGAATAGCAATACAAGCATAATATTTGAAACTATAGTAAAAGCATAAGAAAAAACAGCAAAGAGTTAAATATTGTATGAGGAGCCAAACTAAGGATGAAGGTAAAAAAAGGGAGATGTAACAGGTAGGAAGGGGAACATTATTTTCTTTATAAACCTTTCAGTATTTATTTTTATTAAACATTTTGGGGTATAATCTATGAATAATAAATTGCATGCATATAAAATGTGTAGTATATATTGGCAAAATAGCCACTAAAATCAAGATACAAAATGTTTTCGTCATGGCCAAAGTTTCCTTGTATCCATTTGCACTCCATCCTTCTTACTGCCCCTGACCCTAAGCAGACACTAATCTGCTTTCTGAATACTGGAGTCATCTGATTTATTAATTTCTACTCATCTAGGTTCAAGGTGACTGAATCTTTCATTTGACATATCCAATCTGCTGTTAATGCTATCCAGTAACTTTTTTTTTTATTTCAGCAACTGTACTTTTCAACTTTAAAACTTCCATTACTTTTATTTTATAGCTTACATTCTCTGCTAAGACTGCAAGTTTGTTAACATATGCCATATTTTCTTTTAATTCTCTGAACATATTTATCATAGCTGCTTTGAAGTCTTTATCTGTTAAATTCAACATTTGGACCCAGTCAAGAGTCAGTTTCTACTGACTGATTTTTTTCTTAGGTAAGGGTCACCATTTCCTATTTCTTTGCATGTCTAGTAATTTTAACTTTAAAATTGGACATTGTAGGTAATACATTGAACTAATTAAGTAGACTTTGGCGTATCTATTTCCTATGAGAGATGAAGTAACTCATCCAAGTGAAACAGCATTTCCTATGAGAGATGAAGTAACTCATCCAAGTGAAACAGCACAGAATGTTCTTTCCATAAGTGGCTGGACACAAATGAACTAGGTATGAATGAGCCAGCTCATTCACTAAGATTCAACGCTTATCAAACACTAGTCCTGCGTAAATTAGCTGTGAAGTCAGTATGTCCTCCCAACCAGAAAACAGAATACAACTGATAACCAGGGATTTAAAATAAGACAGTTTGATTTTTTAAAATGGGTCACAGAAGAGAAAGCTGCTTCCTCCTCTCCAACCCCCAACATGGCAGGAAAATACCATGGGATTTTGCACGTGGAATAAAGTAGAAGAAAATCAAGATAACAAAGGAAAGGCCTACCAGCTCTACAGGGCTAGAAAATTTTGCTGTTTACCCTGGTAGGATTATTAGGATCTCGAATTTGTATTTTGAAAACTTCATTATTTATACATGGTGCATTCTTACATTTCTTTGTTTTTTCAAAATGTTCATTATGAAAATGTCAGCCTTTTACAGCCATGCTAATAGAAACAAACAAAATGCTTATCTCTATACTTGAAATGGTATTTTAAATCAGGTACAGGAAGGAATGGGAAAAGGAATATAGCTACTGAGGTGGGGCTCTGTATGGGAAGACCAAATCAGAGTGAGAACTCCTCAAGGGCGAGGTGAAGCCATGAGGGAAAGTTGATGACCAACTGTCTCTTCCAGCCACAGAAATCCACTCACACTACTTCTTCTTTATTGAAATCTTACTTAAAAAAATTACATATGACTAAAGAAAGCAGCTATCTTACAGTCTAAATTAAGGTTTTTCCACTGCAATTTGAACAAAGGAATACGTAGGTAAAAAAAATGTAAGCCCTGGACATAGAACTAATTCTGACAAAGTCACCAATAACATTAGCCAAGATGTCAGAGAACCTAGGAAATGAAGATTCCCCCTGACTCAAATAAAACAACAACAAAAAAAAGCATTTAATTTTCTATAGGAGTTTATGTGATACCCAAAGCTCATGGAAAACCAATTTAACCCACAGTAAGTAATAGTATTCTAATGTTTCTCCTCACTAGGTGAACTCAGTTTCAAATTTTTTTCTGACAGGTACCATGATAAAAACATTCACTTATCGTATATATGAAAATGTATGTATGCTGAAAATTGGTATTTAACAAAGAAAAATTAAAATTTCTGCCTCAATAAACAGTACTTCATAAAATCTTGGCACCTACAAAAAAGCATAAAATCTCAAAATAAAACAGAAACAAAAGAGTATCTTAATAATTTAGGAAAATTGACACAACATTGTAAAATGATTATAAATCAATAAAAAATGTTAAAAAAATAATTTAGGAAAATGAACCTTCATATTTTACAATCTCAAAAACTGGAGGTTGCAAAATATACAAATAAAACATGCTGAGAATGGCTATATCCTATTTGTTACATGTTTACACACCATGAATGATAGGGATACTGTATTTCCCACACAGCCATGTGAAAACAAAAGCCAATCAAATCCCTATTCTAAAATCAAATCAACATTATCAGGCGCTACTTTACATGCAAGCTCTATTATCTTACGTGTTAGTTAACCTAAACCCACCTGACTGAAGATGTCCGTTGCGGCATGTCAAGTTAGTACTGTCATTATAGACGTCCGTTTGTGACTTGGAAAATTGCAAAACTGGTTGCAGCTTCTCTATGCAACAGAGGGGTGTAAAAAAGAACAAAATAAACAAAAAGGAAAAAATACATAACGGAAAAAATAAAATGTATTCGTGAAAATGAAAAGTGATTCAAGGTGTTACAAAGTTGTCATATGACACGGGTTTTTGCATTCATATAAAATTATCTTAAAAATATAATTAGTAAAAATGAAGACATTAAGATAGCAACAGAAATGAACACATGAATGACCATGTTCAAAATAAGCCTTATTCAGGTTTGGTAATCTGAGGCAATTTTGTGTCACTGCCATCACCATTTTCTGAATATCTAATATGTCCAAATCATTGTGTAGGGAGAGCATCATGGAGACAGAAAGAGAACATTAAAAAGGCTTTATTTACCAAGGAAGTGGGCTGTGAGTTGGCTACGAACTGAAAAGATAAAAGGAAAGGAGAAATGACCTACAAGGAAACTATAAGGAGTGTCTAGGAAATGCCATATTCAGCTACATTAACATATGTTAGGCAAAAGGTGAAGGCAATAAAGCAGAATGGAATAAGCAGGCTGCAGAACTATGCGTATAGTATCCTACCACTTATTTAAATACACACGTGTGTATACTTGAATGTATGAAAATCATCTCTAAAAATGACCCAGAGAAAGTGGTAATACCAGCTGCCTCTTGGGAGGGGAAATGAGTGGCTGGGGCACAGTATGGGATGGATGCTTCTCATATTTAAACTTTTGAAATTCCGTGGCATGTGCCTATATTACCTATTTTAAATTAATCAAGATTTTAAAGTATAATATCAACTCTACCCCCACTTCAAATAACAGCAAACCCTCTCAAGATCTGGGTCATTATGTCTAGCACTCAAAACCCAAGAGGGTAGCCTCCTTGCCATTTTCCGTCACTGCTGTACTCTCTTTGCCCAGTCAAGTCAATCCATGTGGCTAGTTGACACCCTGTTCCACCATTTACACACTAATACAAACTTGCTTTAGTGTCAGCTTTCTGAGGGTCTCATACATGAAGTATCTATTCTGTGCCTCATTCATAATAGGGGCCCAATTTGACCACATGCACTTTGTTGAAATACTACAAGTTACCATTACTGATTCTTTTCTCCGTTACTAAGAAGTCAATGAACACATGCAAATATGTCACACATACATAGCAACTCTCCTAAGCTTTCATTTCTAAGGTCAGACAAGCAGGCGCCATGCTTGGTTTTTGGTACAACGACACATGCCTTTGGGACAGGTTAAATAGCAGCTACCCTTCCTGCACAAAGCACAAAGTACTGCACAGCTTTTGTATCCTAGAACCGGCTGATACAATATACCTTGGAGCCCTTTTTTTGGTTAGTTAACAAGCAGGTCATCTGATTTTCCTCAATGATAATACTCTTCAAATCACCATATTGAGAAAGAAACCATTTGTGTTGGTAAAAGACATAAATTAGAAAAAATTGATTTGTAAATGTCTTCTTTATCAATTAACACTTTCTTCATTGCAATTTAACAAAAAGTTCATGTAAACATTCATCATATAGTAAAAATAAACAGAAATTAAATCTTTAGTTTTGATAACTAATATAACTAATAACTAAGAATAAAAAGCCACAGGACTTGTTTTTTGAATGTGTAGCATTTAGACGTTTTATGTGCAGGGAAACACACACACGTACACTAGCAGGACACAGCTAATGTGACTCTGTTCCAATTCAATTTTTGTTGTTGTAGAAAGTAAACTTAGTTTAATGCTTTCTTTTAGAGTGACTGAAAGTTCTGTTGATTAACCAATGATTTAAAATAAATCACCTTGCTTCTTGATCCCTTCACATGCAATCCCCACACAATCATCTCAGTGATCTACTTGTGAGGGAAATCTTACCACATAACTTTTCTGCTTAAAGCCCTTTAGCAGCTTCCCACTGCCCACAGATTAGCACTCAAGCTCCTTTATATAATGAACAGGGCCCTTCATGATCTGCCTACATTTCCTATGCCTGAGCAATCACAAATTCATGTCTCTACCAGCACCCTGCTTTTCCTTGTCCCTGAATCTATGTCCATGCTCTTACTTCCTCCTGAAACATCTTTTCTCCCAAACATTCTTTAATAATTTTTATTCATCTTTTTTAATCCCCACTTTAGGCTTCACTCTTTCCAGGAAGACTTCTCAGACACCTATTTTCTCATCCCTACAAAATATTTGTCTATCTCCAATTGACAGTGATGATATCTATGTCTGCCTCACCCACTATATCATGAGAGCCTTAAAGAGAGGAGCGTTTTATCCAACCTATCCGTAACTCTGTTTGTTCAACCTTCAAATATAATCATAATCCAATCACTCGTTACTCTAAGTTTCCATCATTTTTTTCCTCGTTTACTGCAAAAGTGGTCCTTCTTGTCCTCCTTGGTTCTATTCTCGGAACATAACATACCCTTGTAACATAACAGCCAGGGTGTTCCTTTTTAAATTTAAGTCAGATGATGTCCTTTAGTAAAGGAATTTCCTAAAAATCCTTATAACTGCTCCCTACTTCACAGGTGGTAAAAGCTCATATCTTCATAGTGGCCTGTAAGATCCTGCATGTTGTGATGACCTCCCCCCCATAAATTCTCTGACCTCGTATCTACCATACTTTCCTTGCTGTGGCACACTGGTCTCTTTGATGCTTTTCAAACATACCAGGTGTGTTTTCCTAAGGTTTTGTACTGGCTCTTACTTCTCTTTGGACCATTCTTCTTCCAGATACCTGCAAGGCTAACGGATGTCAACTTCTCAAAGAGGCATACTCTGACCATTCTATTTAAAACTAAAAATCCAAACCACCTCCCATATACTCCTAATCTTCCTTACTGTGTTGTATGTTTTCTTTTTTCTGTGTATTTATCACCTACTAACATGTGGTGTAACTTTTTTATTCTTTATGTTTACTGACTACTGTCAGTCTTCTCCTTGCTGGAATATAAACTCAATGACAGAGGGATCCTTATCGATATCAAGAAGTGCCTAGAATACAGTAATCACCCAACAAATATTTGCTGAGTTAATAAATAAATTCAGTTTATATCCCTTGGCACTGTACCTGATACAGAGTAAGAACTTAATAATGAGATAGTGAATGAAGTTAAATTTTAAAAGAAGAAACAATGACTGCCAAGTATTCCAAGATGCCAATGCCAAAATTATCTTTTTATCTATAATAGGTTTTACAATTAAACTTTGCTCTAAGGTTCACTATCACTAAATTAAAGATATATTATATATATGAACTCTTCCCATCTTTAGCAAAGAGGCTGCATCCTCTCAAACCAGTTTGTATGGGGAACCCCCAGTACCATTCTCCAACCTAATTAGATACCTATCAGGCATCCACCTCTGAAAAGCTCCCATTTCTTAACCAACACACAATACACAAATATGCTCTACTATGTACTTGTGCACACCTCTCTTTTCCTGTCTTTGGTATATAACTCCCAGACATCCTGAGATATCAGAAGACAGGAAAATGTAGATGATGCCATCTAGCCCACCTCTTTTTTAAAGTACCATTTTTCATGAATGGACACACAGCACTTTTAAGGATAACAGACAGCAAAATCCAAAATATTAATTCTTTTAAAGCCTAGCTTTATGTTATATATCCTCTTTTTTGTCTTCTCCTCTAATAAACAAGAAATTACAAAGTTGCACTCAAAAAGAAGTCTATAAATTGATGAGATGCTTCCAAAGTTTCATCATATCACAACTTCAAATAAAAGCTAAAAACCAACCCTAAACTATTCAATTTGAAATGTAACAAAATGTTTCATAATCAAAGTTAATCTGCATCATATTGATACTCTGTATATATACTGAAAGGCACTGTACCAATTAGAACAATTAGATAATTATTTTTACTACAGTAATTTTTGATATATCTAATTTTATTTGACACAGTAATAACCTCCATTTAGTAAGTAAGAAGGCAAACTCTGTCAGCCACAGAAGCCAGGGGAACACTGTCTTGTTAGCCATCTGAAAACAGTGAGGGTTTCTTTCTCAACAATGTGGGGCAAAACATTTATAAACACAATGGACCATGTAAGAATGGATCAATGAATGAATGAATGAATAAAATATATATGTGTAAGTATGTACACAAAAGCACAGGTGACGATTACACACTGATAAGGAGATGAACAAAAATCAGCATTTGTGAGTACTTACTACGAGTTAGATTCCTTCTATAATTCTATAATATGATAGAACCACCCAAGAAGGATGGGTTTTAGTTCCACTTTGTTTTAGACGTAGATTTACTTTAAGAATACATTTTTAAAACCTATGCCTTCAAATAGAAGATGAGAAGTTTCTCTTTATAGACATTTTCCAGCTGATGAATGCAGAAAGAATGAGTTATAATGTCACTAGGCACAAGTCTGCCAACACAAGAACTATCGACGGACAATCACAAAACCACCTATCAAGTAGTCTTATCATTAAAAAATAAAAACCAACTTTCAATCCAGTCAAGGTTATATATCAATTTATAGGAAGAACAGAAGAACATATTAAAAGATACCATGGAGTTGCATTCAACAAAAGTCAAACTGCAGGAAACACTATGTGGCAAATAAATTGCAAGAAAAAGAAAACCAGATAGACTTGTACATTAAAAGAGACATATAATATGGATATTCTTAAGATCCTGATATAAACAATTAAATTATTTAAAAAAATTAAAAATTGTTAAGTTACGAGATACTGACTGGACATTATTTATATACTATATATAAATGGAAACTGACCATTTTGGGCCATTTTTTTGGTTAATATTAAAAGAATTATTGGTTATCTCTTAGAATGATAATGGTATTTTGATAATTTTATTTTTAAGGTATTGTTATCTTCTAAAGATACAATACGAAATACTTATAAATGAAGTAAAAAGATGTCAAGAAACTGCTTCAAAATAGTAATACGACAGTAGGAGAAAATAAACTGGGGCTGGCAAAATTTTTCTGTAAAAAGCCTGATAGTAAATATTAAAATATTTTTAAAAGCTCTATATTAAAAAGCTTAGAGGGCTGTATGATCTCAGTATCAACTAACTCTGTTACTGTAGCAGGAAAGAAGCCAGATAATTATCTATCTGAATGAGAGGAATGGGAGTATCTGTGTGCCAACTTATAAAAACAGGCAGTGAAATAGGTTTAGCTGTAGTTTGCCAGTCTTAAATCAAGATTGACAATGAGCTGATAATTATTAAAGTTGAGTGATAGATAATTAGTTCGTTACACTCTTCTGTTTGTAAAGTAAGATAAACTTTCTGTAAGCTAAAAAAAAGCCTAGAATACATTTTCAAGATCACTGATTTATTTCCATCTAAAGTGTCACTGAACACAGATATCAAATAAATCTTATTCCAATTATACAATTCTTTAATTGATACCTAATAGTTGTAAACGGTCCTTGGCCATAACCAAATTGGTCATCATTTTAGCTTGAAGGCGTCTAGCTCTTTCACACTGTTCACCTGAAAGAAAAAGCAGAAAAAAAGAATTAAGAATAAGAGTGTCTACCTTTCCCTACTAATACTGCTTCAAGATAAATTATCACACCAACTAATCTCATGGGGAGTCAAAGCCGCTACAAAGAAATTAAGAAAATATTATTTTCAAGTAATATCTTTAAAAAATCAGTTACAGTTCCTTATGATGATTTCAGACCTACTGTGGCATTTTATGGATTTCATGTTTTGAGACATAGATTTTCCCCTACATTTAAAAATCTTTGAAATTGGGATATGTTTTACAACTAGTGCCAACTTACTAATAATGCTATCAGCCTGACTCCAACCATATATAGTTTGTCACTGCCTGTGCATGCACAAATTTGGTGATAGATATTAATACTTTGGTTGTAGTTACATCTAAATAAGATTAAGACAGCGTATTCAATAAGGTTAACATTCAAATTCTATGTGATAAGAAGAGAATGTGTCATAGTTTAACTGATTGCTTTTTCTCTTAGTGGTACAATCAAAGGCATATTTGATGCAATAAAATACTATTGTTCTTACAACCAACTCGTTTTCTTCTAACTCTTCTTCTATGCAATTGACAAAGAACAGCAAATATATTTTGTACATAATTCATAAAGTCATGCTCATAAACTAATCAAAGTCTCCAAGACCCAACCTCCCATATTTACTTGTTCTATTCTACTCTCTTTTATGCAGGAGATCAATAGCTAGAGAAATACTCCAAATAAAAAGGAGAGAGAAAAAAACCATAGTAAATATTGGCCAAATTGCAATTACTGGAGATTAGCTGACACAAGCAATAAAATTAACCAGCCAGATAAAACATCCACTGGGTGGACTGACTCATAAGGCTAAGTTTCTTTGTCTATGTACTCAAATTTTTGCTTCTGAATTTATTTTAACTATGATAAGGTGAAGTACTTTGCTTATTTAATAGTGGTACCCACATATCACACAACATTCACAGCATTATATTTAAGAATTCAGGCTCTGAAGTCAGACTGCCTGGGTTCAAATCCTGACTCTACCACTTGCTGCCATTGTCTACGAGACTTCAGGGAAGTTACTTACTTCTTCACACTTAAGGTTTTTCATCTGAAAAGGACAACAGTAGTAGCCTCAGAGCATAGAGTTGTGGTGAAAATTAAAAAGATATGATACATATGAAGTAAATACAATGACGCTTGGGCACACAGTATGTGTGCAAGAGATGTCTATATATTTAAAGATAATTAGACTCTCAATTTTTAATTTGAGATGATAGGAAAGTAGAGATGAGAAATAACTGCTTTGGTTTTAAACAGTCATGTGTGAATCAAGATAAGATATTACAGCTCATATTTTATCATGCAGTCAAACATTAATCACAGTGCAAAAGAGAGTCTATGGATTAACCACTCCTTCCCTGCCTCGACAATGAGGAAAGGACCAGGTTTCAAAAGCAGGGCTAAAAACAGGGTTAAAATATTGCGAACAATGGTTCCAAGGAAGACATAAGTAATGTACTGGTTTTTAATCTGACTTCTATAGGTAACCAAGCTTGAGCACATCTGGTTATAACTGCATTTTCAGCATAGGTAATAAAGCATTAACAGTAAATCTATAAATAACATTTAAAAATCTGTTAAATATCTTCATTAAGATAAATGGATCTGAAATCAGGGCAATCATGTGACTATAATCTGGGATGGCTACTAAGCAAATATAAATATAACCTTACCTTGTCCTGTAACTACGACAGCTATTCCTTTTTCTAGTTCTTCAATACCTTTCTTATACCATTCCACAGCTTGCTCCTTTTGTCCTACTTTAAAATAGAAATAATTATTTGTATAAATCACAAGTATACACCAATACACTAAACATTTTCCCAAGTATGCTCTTATTAGGAGATACATGAAAAAGAGGGTTGTGATCAAATAAGCCTGAAAATTGTTACTAAGTGACTTCTTAGTACCTTTACCATCTTAATGTACATATGAGTCTTCCAAAGGGGCATAGAGACTTCAAAGTTTCTCAAAATTTTAGAGCTGTGAGTCCTTTACGTATCATCTTATGATATTGATGCTTATAACCACTGAAATGCTGTATTAGAGAGATAAATTTTATTTAAGAAAAATTTACTTTAAATAAATGTGTGTTAAAATATATGAGAAAAATAAACATGATTTCAGTAACAGTGAGAAAAAAACTTTAATTGTATTCAAATCTGATGTAATATGTTCATTGTTGGGTGCCTCATTTCTAGAGTTAGTTTTTATTTAACAAGTGACTGCATCAGGAGAACTGGTATATGAGATTACAGCTGTGGCCATTTAGTAACACATTTCTATTTTCTTTGAAACATAAGACAGGTTATTCTTGATCCAAAGTTAGGCTTTAAAAGGACCTAAAAATTCAGCATAATCAAAACATGTGTGGGATATTTCTTTAAAGTGGTAAGGCTTATATGCAAATGTCAATGGTTTTGAAAATTAATTTCTTAGTCCTTAGAATCTGTGAAGCCTCATAAGTGGCAAATACAGTAAAGCAAAAGTGGCAATCACCTATAACAACTGTGATTTTCATTTTTTCCAACTCATGAACCTATTTATTTATTTATCTTTTTTTTCTTATTCTTTTTTCCTACATTTTTTTCTTTTTTTAAAGCCCAGTATTTTATCCTTGTTTTTTTTTGTGGGGAGAGGAGGTAATTAGGTTTATTTATTTATTATTATTATTTTTTAAATGTATTATTATTATTTCAAGGTACTGGGCGTTGAACCCAGGATCTTGTGCATTCTACGTACACACTCTACCACTGAGATATACCCTCACTGCTCATGTCCCTATTTAAATCAAAGAAAAATTTCCATGTTACTCTTATATATAATTTGAAATTTCAAAATCAATAAAATATGACTCTCTTGATAACTAAGATGAAGTCTTATTATAATAAACACCACACACAACAACTAAGAAATGCTGTCCCCTTATGAGTACCACCTACCTCTTCCTCCATCCCCAAAATAGATCACTAACAAGATTCAGCCCCTTGGACAGGGTAATTTCTTACTTATTACAGTGCCATTAGTATTTCACACAGGGTCAGATCCACAGTAAGTGCTCAATACATACCTGATAATGACACATGAAGAAATTATTAAGAATTTGTTGTAAGTCAAACTATTTGAATGCTTATCTTCTAGTTTTTACAAGGAAAATAGCTGTTTCCATGTATTTCTGGTTTTTTAATTTAAAAAAAAAGGAGTAAATTGTAGAAAAGAGTAAAGTAGTATTTGCTTTCTGAATGGGAGGGATATTGATAACAATGTCACCTTTGCTTAAAAATTTAAAAGAATAAAGTACAATCTAACAGATCAAGCAGAATTTCCTTCTCCGTGCCTCTTCTCATTTCCATGCTCCTTTCTTTGACAGAAACCACTATCATGGATTGAGTGCATATCTTACAAGTACTTGTTTTTCTATTGTTCCTATTTTATTTGCATTGTTTTACTTTAAAAATTTACATTGCTTTTGAGATTTATATTGCTAGACAAAGTAGTTTATTCATTTTGACTTCTGTATAATATCCCAGATCATTCTATAATTATTCAACTATTTCCTATTAAAAGATACATAGGTTGTTTCCAGTTTTTCAATATTTCAAATAATGTTGCAATAAACATTGTTGTACCTGTCCTTCTATGTACATGTGCCAGTTTCTCTAGAGTATATACTTAAGAAGTAGAATTGATGAGTCATAATTCACCACATATTCTCCATTTATTAGACAACAACAAAATACTTTTTGAGAGTGCTTATGCCAATTTCACTCCTGATAGCAATGTATGGCAGTTCTCATTGGCAACATATGAACAAAATGTTTTAAGGAGTTTTACCATATCACATGGAGGAAAATGAAATGACTGATTACAAATAAATTCACATGCTCAACCATTATTCAATTACCTAACATTCTTTGGTAACAGTTAGTTGATATACTGAATTATCTGAATCTCATAAGTCAGTATGTTAGTAGAAAATGCATAGCTATGTCTTATGTAAAAGTACAAGATCACTGGAGAAAGGACAGACATGTAGGTCAATGCAACAGACGAGAAAGTCCAGAAATAGACTCACACATACATCACTGAGTTGACTTTGACAAAAATGATAAGGCAATTCAATGGAGAAAGAATAGCTTTTCCAGAAAGTGATGCTGGAATAACAAATGCCCATACACAAAATAACTTCACATGACATACAAAAATTAATCTGAAATACATCACAGACCTAAATATAAAACCTAACAATATAAAATTTATTTAAAAAGTTTAAAAAAAATTATAGAAGAAAATATAGACAAAATTCTCTGTGATTCTGGCTTAAGCAGATACTTCTTAGAAAATAAAATTCACAAACCTTAAGAGAAAAAAAACTGATAAATCAAACTTCATAAAAATTAAAAGCTCCTGCTTTTCAAAACACTGATTTGACAATGGAAAGACAAACCACAGCTGGGAGAAAATACACACCAAACAACATGTATAATAAAGGTCTTGTAACCAGAATATATAGACAACTCTTACAATGATTTTTTAAGTCATTAAAAAATACTCTGCAAAAGCTCAAAACATACATTTTACCAAAGAAGAGACATAAATAGTAAATAAAACACAAGAGAAGATGCTCAACATCACTACCTGTTAGGGAACTACAAATTAAAACTACAAGATTAATCTTGAAATGGAAAAAAACTACAAGACCAAGTATAAATGGACTTCTCATTTGTTTACAGGTATGA
Organism: Vicugna pacos; assembly: GCF_048564905.1. Lineage (NCBI taxonomy): Eukaryota > Metazoa > Chordata > Mammalia > Artiodactyla > Camelidae > Vicugna > Vicugna pacos. The sequence continues at coordinate 38,977,579 of NC_133001.1, forward strand.
ATACAAAATGACATAACCATTTTGGAAAAAAGTTTGGTAGTTCTTTATGACATTAACATATATTTACCACATGACCCAGCAAACCCTTCTTCTATGTATACCCTAAGAAATAAAAACATCAAAGATTTGTACATGAATGTTTACCAGCTTTATTCATAAGAGCTAAAAACTGGAAACAGCCTAGATGCCCATCATTAAATGAACAGATTAACATCCATCTACTTCCATCCATAAGTAGAATACTACTCAGCAATTAAAAACAAATTACGATACATGTAAGAACAGAGATGAATCTTAAAAACATGCTAAGTGAAAAAAGTCAGAAAAAAGAGGCCATACACTGTATGATTCCATTTATATGACATTCAGTGAAGACAAAACTATAGGGACAGATCAGATCAGTGATTTCCAGGAGCCAAAGGCCTTAGCGAGGGTACTGACTATAGAGGCACAAGGGAGTTTTTGGGGTGATAAAATATTCAATATATTGATTGTGGTGATGGTTACCGAGCTGTTTGTTAAAACTCACTGAACTATAGATCCTTAAAAGGGTACATTTTACTGCATGTAAATTATACATCAATAAATCTGATTTTTTAAAAGTGCAATACTCCAACATTTACATGTGAGAAACATTTGTTGTGACTTGGATTATAATACCAGAACTAAAAATTTTATTACAAGAATAAGATTAGAAGAGAATTAGGAAAATATTTTTTAAAAAACATTTGTTTGAAGGGATCAAAGAGTTTTCAAAACAGTGAAAATTACTAAAGTTTGGAAGGAGAGAGCACTTCACACCCATGAGGATGGCTGTTTTCAAAAATCACCAAAATATGGAAAAGAGAAAAGCCAACAGAGGTAAGCCTACCATTTGGGGCACTTTCCCCCAAACAATTGCCAATTCTGAAAGCAACAGTGACCAAGAAACTAAGCAAAGCTTTCAGCAGACTCAGAGCTAAGCTGACAAAAGATGAATTCCAGGGCATGCCCAGGGGAATCAGTGGCGAAGATTCCAGGATTTCGGTTGGGATCCTGCATCACTGAAGGGTTAAGAACTAGGTTAGCCTGAACAAGGGCTGAAACGCATACTCGAATAACTCTGATTTCTTAAGGAAGGGAAACTATAGCCCATAACCTCCAATGGTCACCCTTTTGACTAAATTATGGCAGAAAAATCAAACCTTTCAAAAGTCTTCAATACACAGAAAACCTTCAAGATACTTTAACAGTTCTCAGTTTCCCTTACACATTTCCTTCTTACCTATATGGGCCCAAATAACATTCAAACTCCACCAACCAGACTACATCAAGAAAAAGAATGGGATGGCAGAAACTTACAATCAGTGATTGTAGTTGTGGTTAAAATTATTAGCCAATAATGTGAACTACATAACCTAGGACGAACAATGGCCAAAGAGTCAAAGAGAGTAAACTGCCTATTTTTATACATAAAGCTTTACTGGATCACATCTCTTACATGGTAGTGTTGAATAACTGTGAAAGAACACTTAAAATATTCACTAAATGGCTCAACAAAAAAATCAAATCTAAGGAAAAATGGGCAGAGGACTTTAATAGGCATTTTTCCAAGGAAGATTTGCAAATGGCCAATAATAAGCACATGAAAAGATGTTCAACATCATCATAAGCCATTAGGGAAATGCAAATCAAAACTATGATGTGACACTACTTCACGTTAATTAGGATGGCCATTATTAAAAAAAAAAACTTGAAACTAACAAACAGTAGAGAAATTGGAAACCCTTGTGCACTGGCGCTGAGAATGTGAAAATGGCGCAGCTGCTGTGGAAAACAGTTTGGCAGTCCCTCAAAAAATTAAACATAAGAATTATCATATGATTCGGCAATTCTACTCCTAGGTGGATAGTCAAAAGTATTGAAAGCAGGGACTCAGAGACCTATATACAATGTTTATAGCAGCATTATTCACAATAGGTGGAAACAATCCAAATGTCCATCAACAGATGAATGGATAAACAACATGTGGTATATACATAAAATGGAATGTTACTCAGCCTTAAAAAGGAATGAAGTCTGTTATGTGCTACAGCATGGCTGATAAACCTTGACATGCTAAGTGAAATGTCAGACACAAAAGGACAGATATTGTATGATTTCACTTATATGAGGTACCCAGAATAGGCAAATTTATAGAGACAGAAAGTAGAACAGAGGTTGTCAGGGACTGGAGGTAGGAGAGAATAGAGAAGGGGAAAATGAGGATTTATTGTTTAATGGATTCAGATTTTCTGTTTGGGATGATGAAAAGCCCTAGAAATGGATGGTGATGATGGTTGCCCAATACCAGGAATGCATTTAATGCCACTGAATTGCACACTTTAAATGATTAAAGTGGTAAATTTTGTCATCTATGCTTTACCACAATAAGAAATATTACTGAATGACCCATTACAGGCAGTTTGCTGACCCCTGGTATACAGCAATGAAAATCAACAAATCACTGCCACATGCAACGTCATGGAATAATTTGACAAGTATAATGCTGAGGAAAACAAACTATACACAAAAACAACACATACTGTATGATTTCACTTACAAAGCTCAATGTCAGTCAGAGTTCATTTACGGTGTAAGAAGTTAGGATTTGCAGATACTTTGTGAAGTGTGGGGAAAGACAGTACGCAGAAAGCATGGGGAAGGCAGGCTTCTGCGGTAATACCTTATTTCTTGACCTAGTGGTGATTCATACTGCTGTGTTCACTTTGATAATTCATTAAGCAATACACTGTGCATTTTATGTGTATTTTAATAAAAGTGTACTTAAAAACTGGAAAATATAGAGGAAGATTAAATACACTGAAATGGAAGGAAAGCCCCAATACATTAAGTGAAAAAGGTTACAGATCAGTTTCTATCTAACATGGCTCTTCTTCCTCCAATGAAAATTTATGTTTATGTAACTAGACCAAGTCAGGAAACTTATCAGTAATTATCTCCTTAAGGATAAGATTACAGAAGAGTTTCACTTTCTATATTCGTGCATTATTTTAGTTTGAGTGTGTGTTACTGCACATGCAAAAGAAATACTGATGATATCCATCTTTAAATAGAGATAAGGATAGTGGACTAATTTCTGAATTAGCTCCTTCATCTTTTCATTAACATGTTAGTGGTACCCAGATTGCCACAAGAAAGGTCAAAGCAAGAGTAGTTTGGGTAGAGAGAGAGGATCCAGTTTGCAGCATATGAGTTAGAAGACAGAGATTTAAGTCCTTGCTCCATCATTTAATAGCTGTATGACTTTAAGAAAGTGAGTAATCTCTCTGAGCTTCAGGCTCCTCACCTAAAAACAAGGTGTCATTTCTTTTACCTAACTCTTGAGTTGTGGCAAAGATCAAATGAAATGGGTATGTGAAAATACTTCAAATAATAAAGAGGTATGTAAAAATTACTTTTATCATACTTAGTAAATTTGTTAATTAACATAAATCCTTCTACTCCAGAACTGTATGTACAGTTGTATTTTTGCTTGTAAAGCCCACTGCTTTTACTTACCTATTTAGTCCTTCTTAAGCATCAATTTACAAATAATTCCAGGTAATAAATATATCTATTTTCCTACACAATTTTCTGCAACTTGCAAGTGTCACCATTAGCAGAGTAACAGGTATCTTTAAAAATCTTTTAATGTGTGCTAATCCCCATAAACCGGAGACCCTGAAGCATCGACTAACAGGACCCTGATTACTCTGTTAGTTCTCTATTACAGAAAGGACGCTTCCTATTCTGTTTTAATTCAGCAAAAAGGCTACATTTGCTTTCATGTTCAAATGTCAAGATTTACTTGTGAAGTAAAAATTTATTTTTCCCATTTAATTGGGAAGGTTTTGAATCCCATGTAAAGAAATCATTACAGTTTTGGACATTTTCTTTAAACCTTAAGAATTTCAATCCATTTATGTTCTTTAAAAGTCTTTTGTACTTAGTATGAGTGGTGGGTATTTTAATTTTCTTCTGTGCATTTTGTGTATTCTCCAAACTCTTTACCAAGAGCCAGCATTATGTTCAAACATGAGTACAAAAAATTCATTTTATCTCTTGTAATGAAAAGCTAGGATACTAAGTGAGGCTAAGAGGAGACTTCCATCCGTTTTTTCTGAACTAAGGGTCACAATTAGCAAAACTATTTTTATATCACTCTTTAGGTAATTCTCCTTCTTCCCCAAATCTCATTTACACTGCTGCTTTTCCTAAAAGGGGCAATAGAATCTAGGTATCAAGATTTAACAATGTTTTAACATAACCTCTAGAGGCTATAATCTTAAAAGAATTGTAAAGTTAATAATAATAGTTCGCATTTTCTGATGACCTACTATGCGTAGGCACTAAGTATCTTACAAACATTATCTCAGTGTAGAAATAAGTAACTTGTCTAAGATCCTGTGTAGCCAGAATTCAAATGTCAATTTAGACAAGGGGCACTGCAATTTAAAAAGGATAAAATTAGACCCTTAAAAGCTGAGAAAAGTAGCCCCTGTCATCCAGGAGTTGGCCTAGTACCATCAACTAGGCCTTTAATAGAAGGAACTGACCTGGCATTACAAGTAGGCCTTTCTGTTCTATTGAACATAAACTATTTCACAGAACAGAACATCAACATCAAAAAGGCCACTTCGTGATTGTGACAGATCAAGACAAAAACAAGACCACTCCACAATCATGTCTAAACACAGACAAAACATGAACACTGTCCAAGCTATGAATACCAAACATCCCCCTCTTCCAGCTCATGAGTGCTTCTTAACCAATTACAGCTTTATTCTCACTTCATTCTTCCCTCTTTCTGGATCAGATTTAAGACACTCAGGCACAGAATTATCCCTAATTCCTAAGAGCATCCAATCCACAGCAAAATCCTGCTTTCTCAAATCCTCCTCAAAATCACCTAATACAAGCCCAAATCCTACAATAAGTTATGTCTAGCACCCTCTTCCTGAGATTCACCATGGTTCCTCATAGTACGTGTTCTCTTGGTTACAATAAGTAATAAATTCCACTTGTTCAGCCATAGGTGTGTGTTTCTAGTGATGGTTCACTGAAAGGTATTGACAAAATCCACCTAAGAACAAGAATTAATTCTTTCCATCTCTATTGTAGCATAAAATATCTGCAAAAGAGCAGAAAAGATATGTGATTAAGTGTAACTATGTTATACCTACATAGCTGTCGAACATTTAATAGTTCCCCCAAATCACTGATTTTGACATTTTTCTTTCCTCATTTACCAGAGTGAACCATTGATGTCAGTGTGCTCAAAGCTGTTTTATTTTATATGATGTCTAGTGTGAGCAGTTAATAATTCACAAAGCAAGAGAAAAAAAGTCTAGGTCAGCATATTAATACCTTCACCAATATTATATAGATCAAGAGAGAAAAAAACTAATAGAAAAGGAGAGAATCTATACTTTGCCAGAATTCAAAAATTCAACTACTGTTGGGTGGAGCATAGAGAATAAGATAGTAGAAAAGAGGCAGGAGAGTTAGGGATGATCCTTCTTCAGTAATTTAATATCCATTTACTGACTATCCTTTAATTGTCATCAGTAAGACTAATAATAATCTTAGGAATCTAGTTAGCAGGTGAGTTTTATAGGGTTTAACTATATTCTATATTAGGAAGAATATAAACTGCAATTTAAGAGAAAACAACTAAAAACAGAACAAGGGACAAAGTTCCTAACAGTGGTTGTCTTTTCTTCTCTTTAGTGCCAATGCCACTAACGTCACTAAATACTGTTGAAGAGAAATGTGAAATGCTTATTGTGTATTTACTAAAAGGTAATATTATTCTTTGTGAAAAGTATAATATTATCTGAATGTCCATCCATCAGAATAAATCTTTCCTTGTTCTAATCATGGAAACATTTACAGCAGAAATTAAACCCAAGAAAATTCTCTGAAATCAATCCTTTCAAAATGGTGTCTAGCAGTTTTTAGGAGTAAAAGAGAATGTATCAAACCTGATACTTCTGACCTCTACTCTCTAGCTTCACCTTCTTAAAATAGATATGGATAAGCAAGTACGTTGTATGTTTTAAATACAGTGCAAAGTTGAATTATATGAAATTATAAAATCATATGCTACTTAATTAAAAAAATGTTGTTTTAAATATAAACTGACTACGAATAAATAGAAAAGGATTTTATTTAAACAATTTCTGTTCTTGAAACCAGATGTTGGTACCCTTTCATATCCTGAGAAACTGGCTCTCTCTCTCATACAACACACTAGGGCCTTACTGTCTGTCAAGTCCTACATACTTGAGGTAAGTGAACCACACCTAGAGAACCTGTACCCCTGTATTACTCAGGAGCTCTCAGGCTTGTCTACCTGTAGGAGCCATGCAATGCAAGTTAGGTCATGTTCTAGTTAATCCAAAGAACCACTATTACATCTCCTCTTCTCCCCCAAGAATTCCAAGGGGTCCTTGGAATTACAAAACAGAGAACCTGCTCAATATAAAAAAATAAATAAAAAATTGTGAGTCTGTTCACCTAAACTCTGTTCTTGGTTCTGCAACTGTGAGCTCACGTTTTCAATTCTGGTTTCTCTGTATACACAATGGATATCATAGGTTGTCAGTTTTCCAAAGATGTTCAACAATTAAAGAAAATATCTACAAATCAATTAACCCCCTGGAAAAAAATGAAGGCTATATAATGCACATGACAGTATATACACATTTATTAATCACATAACAAATGTTATCTTAGCATATCTCACCAGAGAGGAAGTAATTTTTTCTCAAGTTAATGTCTAGAATGCAGAGCTGTATAAATTAACTGGTATCCAATAAATGTTTACTTTAATGAACAGACTTCACATATCCATCTTACATTAGGTGAATAGAATCTGACATTATTCCTATTCAAAATAGCTTGGTTTCAGAAAAATTTAGCCCTGTATGAAAATTCAGTGTCAAAACTGAGTATGTCATAAAAAGAATAAAATTATTTTTTTGTTTGGTAGGGGGAGGTAATCAGGTTTATTTATTTATTAATTTATTTATTTAATGGCAGTACTGGGGATTAAATCGAGGACCTTGTGCATGCTAGGCATGTGCTCTACCACTGAGCTACACCCTTCTCTCCAAAAATAATAAAATTCTAAATAAACACAGTCACCACATAAACGATATTTATACACTACTTTATTAAAATAGGATTTAATTTGGCCTTTATTATTTCAAGGCATCAACTATTTCAATTAACATCACTACAGTCTGAAATAGCCCACTTCACCTGATGAAATCAAGTGGCTTTCACTACACTTAGAAGCTAGATAATGCCTGATATTACTAGCCCCTTAATGGTTTAGGAGCTAACCACAGAGTTAGGAAACCTTTGAAGACTGCCTATCCAATTCATTTCGATTTGTTCATGTGTATTTTGATGCAGTGGGAAAGAGGGTAAACTATATTCTCTTGGAATTACATTCTGTAACTTCAAGGATGGCTGAAAGACAGACTTCATCTATAAACTCTTGCAACTACTGAATTAAGGCTAAAGTACAAAAATTTTCAATATGTTGAAGGAAAAATGTGAGACAAAAGAGAACCATGACAACATAAACTCATTTTACTTCATGTTTAAAGGAAAATGAATATAACTAATTTGTTTCAGTTTGAACTATTTTAGCATCACTTGTAGAACTCAAACTAAAGTGTTATCATTGCTGTTCTGATATCCACTTTAGAAGCTCATGTATAAATAAAGTAAAGCCTTTGAATAGAAAGATTATCAGTTGAAGGAGAATGAAATATGGGATACATATATTGCTGAATTTATATTTAAATATTTTAAGAGGAATTAAATATAATAGATACAGGCATACATATGGTACCCAAAGATAAGTCACCAGCATGAAACCCAATGTTTGAATTCCACTTCCATCACTTACCCCTCACATGGAATTGATTCCTCTTTAAATCTAAGAGCCTAGGGTCTTTTTTTATATCTAAGTCTTCCTTGACTTCTCCTCTTATCTCACCTCCCAACTCCCATCACCCAGTGTTAACAAAATTTCCTTGTATTTTCTGACATTCTCTTCCTAAATACAACAATTAATTCACCCTTAAACATATTCCTTCTATTCTAAGACAACTTTTGACCTAGATTAGTAAACTTCAGAGGACCCTACTGTAATAGAATAGTGCAATAAAACAGTGCTTCTCTAGGAAGGGATGATGGTAAACTTTTCATCCTCCCCAGGAGATCTTGGATTTTCCTTACAGATGGTAAGGAACAAAAAACTTCCCTCCAAAAACCCGAAGTATTTTTTATTAAATATGCCTTCTTTCTTGAACTTTCTTACCTCCACTCTGTCCTTATACTCCAAATTCATGAATACCTGCCTCTTTCCTTATATCCAATTTCTCAGTCCTAGACCTCACGAAGAAAATAGGTTTCAACAAAACTGAAATTCTAGAATAGTTCCTGGAGTTGGTAGTGGAGAGAGACACTACAAATGCACTGCAGATTGCTCCTACTTTTTTTTTTTAAAGTAATGGACAATGCAAATAAGCAGTTAAGAGGGAAAAGAAGATCTCAGCATAATGGAGTTACGGATGAAAGGAGGGATTTTCAAAATGTTGTAAGACCCCTAACTTCATTTATCATCTTGCATAAAATTTTTTTCATTAACAATTAGCACAGGTTTAGAATCACCTGCTTTAATCTTTTGAGCCTCAGTTTGTGCATCTATAAAATGCTGATACTAACAGTAACTTCACTTCATAGAGTAATTGTGAGGATTAAACAGATAACACATGCAAAGCTAAGCGCACACAGTGCCTGGCACACAGAAAGACTAAAAACGGTAGCTTAAAAGAAATCTGAAGGATGTAGTATCCTTGCTTTCATCCAGAAACATAAATCTTTAAATTTTATAGTAAAATAATATATATATATATATAAATTAATCCTATTCATTCAACATTTCGATTTAGAAACTCAGAGGCTACCTTGGAATTCTCATTTAGATGGCATCTAATCAACCAGGGACAAAGTTTGGCGCTAAAATAGAACTTTATCGAAAAATACTTAGAAGTCATTCTATTGATAAAATGACTGTCAAGATACTTTCTGAAATAGTGCAAATTCAGCTGTAATCATATGCAGCTGTTCCTTTCAAAATTAAGTCACCATTTGTTCTTTTTTTCTGACACTACAGTACTCTGTTTTCACTAAAAGCCTTTAACAAGGCACAGCTTCTTCGGTATCAAAACCTTTTGGAAACCTGGCTCAGAGGAAGTCACTCACTGTTTACAGAGCTAGAAAGGATCTGTGTGGTCACTCTAGGACAACTGTCACTGTCACCAGCACGTCCGGGTGTCTCACAGGGACTTGGGTCATGTAGAAGTGCAGGGGAAGGCTAGTGTCTGAAGCAAAGTCAACGACTAGGGTGCCTTAAAGGGGAGAGGTTTTTAAAGGAGAATCGTTGAGGATGAGGGTCTAATCGCGGAAAAGCATTCTCACGGGTTAGATCAATTCCGGGGGTGCACCGCCGGCTCCCGCAGGAAAGGGACGCAGGTGTTGCCCTCCCTCGGCGACCCCACCGCTTTCTTCCCGGCGCCGCCGCCCCCTCCCCCCAACCCCCCAGTACCTTTCTCGTCCTCATCGATGCGCAGAGCAACGGAGATATACTCGAAGGCCTGCTTGTGGAAGGCTCGGACGCGCTCGGCCTCCCCGCCCGGCAGTGGCGGCGGGGGCGAGGCCGAGGCCGGCGCCGGCGCAGCCCCGGAGCTCCTCTTGGCGGCCATGAGGGCGCGGGAGAAGCGCTGGCAGAGCCACACGAAGAGGAGCCCCAGGTGGAAGGCGACCAAACGCAGCAGCGCGAAGCCTACGAACAGCGGGTACGAGAAGTAGTACAGGTTCCGCTTATGCGGCGACTGGGGCTGAGGGGCCGGCCTGGGGGCGGGACGGGAGGGGGCCAAGCAAGGGGGCGGAGGCCTGGGAGGCACCGGGCTGCTGGGGCCGCCGGAGCCTTTCTTCTTCCCTCGTCCACCCGGAGAATTCATTCACAGCTCCCACTGCCGCCGCCGCCATAACCCGCCTCCCGCAGACCGACGGCGGCCAAGCGACGGCGGCGGCCACTGGGACGGCGAGGCCACAGATCCCCCGCGCGCCGGGCAGTCCCAGGAGCTCGGCACCTCCGTGCGCCGCTTGCCACCTCCGAGCGCCGCTCGCCGGCCCCGCCCCTTTCTCCTAGCTCGGCCAGGAGCACAACCCCTTCTCCTCCTCCTGCGGTCGTTAGCGCCTGCCCCTCCCTCTCTCCGTCCTCTCAGCCGCCTGATAGCTCCGAGCGGCGACCGCGCGCACGCGTACGCGCACGCCCTCCCGTGTCTTTTTCCGGCGCGTGCGCGCACGCCGCCGTCTTTGTTGCTCTGAGCTTCTAGTGCGCGTGTGTGGCGCCCGCCCGTAGGGCCCTTCCCCGCGGAACTACATTTCCCACTATGCACTGAGGCCTTCTTCGTCTTCGAGGACCCCTCGCTTCGTAGACTTCGTTGCCCCTGGGAGCTCCTTAGCGGGGAACTTAGGTCACCAACTCACCGAAGGGGCAACAGCGACTTTGGATCGCTCAATTCGCAGAGCCATCTCATCGTGTGTCGTCGTTTTCTTAATATTTCTTTCAGCATTTTCTGCCAGTCTTCCGTAAAGGGATGATTGGTCAGAATTTAATCACATAAGTAACGCGTCCCCATTTGGGAATTATTACTTGAGAGGAAAGCAATTGTAGGGACGTGCAAAAACTTAAGGTCACCCAAAGCAAAATGTTAGTTCAATGTGATGAAGTTATCCATTCCAGAGGTTTAATTAAACTAGTGCGTGTTTAGATGTCTAACACGAAGAATTAATTTGTTTGAATAAGGGAATTTGTAGGTTTTTGCACAGTAATCATCCCATAGTTTACTGAGGAATCCCGACTAGGCCTTTTTTTTCTCCTTCAATGTCCCTTCCTTTGGGAAACTACCTACTCACCTTTGTTGCCTGTATTCTAATGTTGTTCAAGCACGGAACCCTGCTTCCCACATCGCAGAGGTGGAAACACTAAGTTAATCATATTCTCCTACAAACTGTAATCTTGGATGGAGGCACTCCGGGATAGACGGTAATAATCCAACTAAAGTTAACTATTGGCAAGTTTCTGTGTTATAGTATATGTGTAGATGTGGGAGAACCATTCTTCATTCAGCAAATATCAAGCTGCAACTTCATTCCAGGCACTGCCTGCTACTCTGTCATTATGTAATAGATGTGGAAGCTGAGTCACTAGTCCAAGATCACAGAAAGTGGTGGAGCAGGGATTTGAATGTAACCAGTCTGACTTTGGAGCCACTCTACTATTAGGCCATGTCTTGGTTAAGTTAATAAGTTAGTACTTAAGGGAAAAAAAAAAAACTGGCAGCAAACCAAATACCCATTAACAGTTACAGTGAAAACAAAAGTGTTATAGCTATACAGATCAACAAGGAGTAAAGTCAAACACTTGACCACAGTGATGATGACGAGGGCTACTACTAGCTAACATTTATGGAACCCATATTCTAGGCTAAGCAAGTTAATTTTTACTATTTTATTCAGTCAACACTATTGAATTCAGCATTATTGTCTCTATTTTTTAAAATAAGGAATTTGAGGCTCTAACAGACTGTTACTTGCCCAACATCACATATTAGTTAATGACACATACTGCTTCAGGGTCTTATTGTAAAATTCTAGGCTTCCAAAGAAAAACATTTTTACATAGTCTGCCTATATTTTATTACTCAAGAAATAAATATATCTTTAGCCCCTCGACCGAGAGTGATCTTTCACTCTTGGGATTCCAGGTATTAATTAAGTTTCCGGTCTCTGGCCTCCTGCTTGCTAAGTCTCTGCTATCCAGTTGTGCTTAATATTGACTGTGCTTTTCTGTACCTTTGCCATTTTTTTGTTTGTTTGGCAAATTGTGGGCTTGAGAGTCAGAAAGACTGTGGTTGGTATTCTGACTCTACCTGTTAGTGATGTGATATGGAACAAGTTTTTTTTTTACTAGTTAACTCTTCTGTAAAATGAGTGGAATAAGAATTAGATTTCAAAATGAAAAAATACATTTAACACCTCCCATATACCACCTGCAATATAAGAGATTTCAACAAATTTTGTTTTTGTCTCTTATACCTAAAAGGCCGTTACAGGATTCAGACTCTATTGGGGTCTCAGTTTTTAGAAATCTCAGTCCATATCTTCTGCCTCTTGGAATTATATTCCAGTCAAATTCATTTTCTGAATTACTGTCTTTCTAAATTTGTCTCAAGAAAATTAGTGCCTGGATGTTACCCTGGCCTTATAATTTGCCTGGACTGAAGATACTAACAATCTCAGCCATTTAACCTGCAGTGTGACAGCCTCCCAGTTTTCAGATGGTAAGAACTTGCAGGACACTTAATCTGGAATGGAATCTGGGCCAGTTTCACCAGGACAAAAAGGAAGAGCTGAGTACTGTACTAACTAATCCAGGACATTTGGTCACTTTATCACTTTAACCTATTAATTTATTTACAAAGTGACTACCACTAAATAGTTTTTTAAAAATATATTTTAGCTCTCCTTCTCTTTTAGGGAACTCCACAAACCTTCAGTTTGAAAGATGTTGAATTATTTGAAGTAGAGACCAATGACAGCTATTAAATGACTTCTTTTCAATAAAAAGTAAAATAATACGTGTATATGTGCATGTATGTATATATACATGTACATATATACACACATATATATATATACACCTAGAACCAAGAGAAGAGATGAGTGATTTTGAAAAAGGCAGAAACTTAAAAGAGAGAAACAAATTAAAAGACATAATTGGAGGTGGGAATGGGATGAGTAGAGTAACAATTGGGAGTTTATTATCCTACAGCTGCATTAATAAGCAAAAACATAATTGTGGACAGTTAATCATTTCTCTGTGTTGAGTCCATATTGTGTGCATATTATTGATTCATTTGTTCAACAAATAGTTATCAAGCACAGACAACACGTCAGGTGTTGGTAAGATACCAGAATCCAGTAGGCAGTAAGAGCGACTTTACACTCTTAATACAATGGCTGAAAAGCTCAAATAGCGACTAGCAACAGTGGTCACACATAAAACACACATAAGTTCCATGTGTGAGTGTGGAATTCAAAAATGTATATGTGATGTGAATAATGAAGATTTTGAGAAATTTGAGAGTAGTATCCCCTTATTAAATGGGACTGCTGTTACTCAGCTCCAGCTGATTCTTGCCTTTCAGGAATGTGTGGTCTCTGTTGCCAAATTTTTAACACATTTCAAGAGAAACCAGAATTCTGAATTTTTATGTGAAATGTATTGCTTAGGAGATATTGTCTCAAAATTTGAAAACAAACAAATGAAAACAAAGCTGAGACACCAGTTTGAGTCTCTCTAGTTTACAGAGGATTTGTTACTGGTGAAAGTGCGAATGAGCTCATGGTTTTGAAATGGTAGTAGGTGTAAGAGTATAAATTGTTGCCTAACTTGCTCAACTGGACTTTTAAAGCTGTGATGCTATGGAAGCATATGCAGAGTCAGTTAACATAGAATTTTGTATGATTGCCCTAGAGTGGCAGTCTAGATGATCAGAGGGTATATTTAATCATCACTCTAAACAAAATATTTGGTTATATAAATATAACATTACATTTCTACATTTATGATATGCAGGGGGTGTTTACTCTACCACACATGAAAAGCAGAGTAATGGGAATTGTTAGCACTGGGTGAAGGTTGGGCCACATAAAAGGAGTTGTTTATTTCCCAGGGTGGTTTCTACCAACTGTGCCTTCAGAAAGCCTTGTTATCCTTGAGATCCTCCTTCACATCTCATCTGATAAGTTCAGTTTCTATATTCTGGTAGTTTCTCCATTTACTTTCTTCGTTAGTGTTTGGGTCATTTTAAGTCCACCTCCGCCCCCACTACTGCCAGCTTTGCTTAAATAATTATTCTTTGTTAACACCACTTCAAAGATACCTGCTTACATTTATCTCAACCTCATATGAACCCCTTCAGAATTTACACTCTGTTATCATTCATCTTAACCTTTAATCATTTACTAGAATACAAATTTATGAGGAGAGACACTCATTTATATTTATATTAAACTTTCCAAGAGTTTAAGATCTCCAAGATCACCCCCAGGTTTGGTGATTTACTAGGAGGACTCAAAGGACTCCGAAAATAGTCATACAGCTATGATTCATTACTGCAAAAGAATACAAAGCAAATTCAGCAAAGGCAAAAGGCACATGAGGCAAAGTCTGGAGGAAACCCAGTGTCAACTTGTAAGAGTCTTCTCTCAGTGGGGTCACACAGGACACAATTCCTCCAGTAGTGAGATCTGACAACATGTGTGAAATGTTGTCTCCCAGGGCCACTCATCAAATCAGTGCTTGGGTTTTTGTTGGGGCTGATCATAGAGGCCCCATCTGCCTAACATGTACCAAAATTCCAGACAAAATTACAGAAGGAAAGCAGGTGCTTAACAAACCATATTGTTTGCACAAACAGTTTAGGCACAGTGAGGCACTCTCATCCATTTGGGAAAGTTTTACATCAGTGTAGGGAACTACATTGTCCTAAGGGCAGCAGTCTCAGGTCTGCTATGTTAACTCTTTTCTTTCCTCATAAATATGTGAGTAAAGGAAAGAATGAACTGGAAGATTTTTCTTTTAATATTTTCGTAAAACTGATTAGACTCATTACTCACATAAATATTCTTCCCCATTATTGCCTGTGTTATAATAAAGCAACATATTTTCCAATTAGAAAAATTTATCTACATATTTTTACCCTTTCGATTTTTTAAAATTGAAGTATAGTAGGTTCACAGTGTGTTAATTTCTGATGTACAGCATATTGATTCAGTTATACATGTATATCTTCCTTTTCATATTTTACAAGGTATCGAATATTGTTCCCTATGTATACAGTATGAACTTGTTGTTTATCTATTTTATATATAGTAGTGTGTATCTGCAAATCCTGAAAAGGGAAGGGTGGGTGGAGAGAGAAATTGAAAGTTTTGGTTTAATGTTTTAATTTTAAAACAAATTCATGCTTTTGGTAAAAAAAAAAAAAGTTTAAACAATATAGAAGTTTATAAAAAGCAAAGACTCCCCCTCCCCATTTTCCCTCTCCACTGTTAGACTAACCACTATCAATAGTTTGTAACCATTATTAATAGCTTGTTGTATGTCTCTCCAGGCTTTTCCCTTTGCACATACAAATACACACATGCAAAAAAAAAAAATCTCACTATACAGATTTTCCTACAACATGCATTTTTCACATAAAATTATGTTGTAAATGTCTTTACATGCCCGTACCTATAGATCTAATTTATTCTTTTCAGTGGCTACACAGGTATCTTTATATCCTTGTACATTTTTGTATTTTTATGGGCTAAAATCTCAGGAAGTAAAATTGATATGTCAAAGTGAACATTCTATTTTATTTTATTTCTCTTATAGTAAGCTCATACTGAGTATGAACTCTTTACATAATCTTTGGTAGTGAATATTTTTTGGCTAACTGCTCAGAATCCATTCTCTTTCTTCCCTCTTCCTAGCCATTCTAAGGTTCTCCTTTGTGAAACCCATCCTCTCCCATGTATAGAAGCCATGCAGTTCAGGTGGGATTAACTACCACCAGGGCACGTCTTTGTTATTCTTCTCGGGTGGTAGTAATTCAGGTCTGTGGCAGTCAGCACATGGCATCCACCTTACCAAAATAACTGGCTCAAGTTGGACAGAGCAAAACAAACTTCAGACTTCTGGTCTGTGGGTAGATCTACTGGAAGTGATGCTTTCCCTCCTTGAATGTGAAAAACAAAGCATGTAGCCCTGAATAATTCTAGTAATTGTCTCTCAACTATCCATGAGAACAGCAGCCTGGGGATGAAGCTGATATATAAAAGAGAGATGAAGGTGAGAAAATTGCAGAGAAACAGTATTGGAGCCATGACTAAACCTTGCCTGATGCCCACCTCACTACTTTTTGTTAGCCAAAAAGTCTCCTTCATTGTTTGACAAATTTGAGTTGGGATTTCTATTACTGGAAATCAAAAGCACAATAATTGATAAATTTGTTTTCTATTTCTGCACAGCCAGGAGCACAACCTTTGGAATTAGATGGACCTGGATTGACATTTCAGCTAGCCACAGAATTACTTATCTAATTTTGTGTGACAATTTTCTGAATCTATCTTATTTTATGGGGATAATCATATTTACTTATAAGGGTATTGGAGTATTACATGGTAGAATAAGTAAATCACTTCTCAAGGTACCTGAACATAGTTGGACTTCTAATTCATTTTTTTCTGCCTTCTCCCATGTATAAATGTATTATCAATGCATTCAGATAATGACATTATAGAGGAAAACATTTTAAACAATAATCTTGTATTAAAATGAGGTGATATAACTATCAATTTCTATTTACCACCAAAGTTTGTCTCTAAGAAGAGAAATTGTTTCAACATAAATTAACATGGAATTGCTCTGGGTATCTTAAAATTAAAAGATATCAAAGCTATATATTTTACCTCTTACTTAATAACCCATGTCTTATTCATAAACATAAATTTAAGTGACAATAGTCATTTGGATTCTAAAAAGAAAATGCAAAGCATAAAATTAACTCTTTAAAAACTGAAAATAATTTAGGAAATTTTAGGAAAAAATATAACTGAATATAACTAAATATAACTTCTTATGAGAAATGGCTGCTGTAATTAACAATTTGGGGATGGGAAATAATAGTAAGTTTAGCATTTTCCTTTATTTTTATTATTCTCATTGCTGGGATCATGCCTTTATCATAAAAATCAGAAGAGCACTCTATATTTATGTCTTTAAAAACCCATTTGGTATGTTCCTTGGTACACTAACATTTGTGAGATGAGGATGGTGGTAAGAGTACCTAGGCATGGGGTTTAGTACTGAAGACAAGGGAACTCCAGGTGGAGTAATTGCCTTCCTATATTAGGCACCAAAAGATACTTCCTTGGAAACTGATTTACCAAATGTGGTATATTTCAAGATCTTCTTGGGACATGGTTGTTGTCCCATCACACAAACTGTGTTCAGTGGGTCCATTTACATTCAATAAATCCTATGTATTTCTCTGCAGACACATTTGTGTGTGTATGCACATGCATGTGTGTGTATGTATGTGCTAGAGCATGTTCTTTATTTCTCTGAGCACTTTACTTCCCACAAGCCATTTAATAGAAAAAAAAAACAATAGAAACAATGGGTAGAACATTATAAAAATGAAGTACTTAGGTGTAAATAGAATGTCTCACAATTATATAATTTCAGTTTATAAAGCAGTTTCACCTATCTCATCTCATTTGATTCTGTGAAGTAAGAATTTTTATCATAATTATACATGTGAAAAAACAGGAAGCTCAGAAGAGTTAAACTATTTGCTTAATTCCACATGGTAAATAAGTGAAGGAACCAGGTTTTAATATTTATCTAATCCCGAATCAAATCTTTCTCTACTTCACTTGTTGTATGATTCCTAAGTAGGTGTTGCTTGTCTAAATAGGTTAATATTTTATGCGTGGAATTTGCATCATGTCTGTAAAAAGTGGATCAAGAACAGTAGCTTTTCTTTATTACTCTAGATTCTAGAATTCTAGTTCTAGATTCTAGTTCTAGAATCTATAACTACTATCTCTCTAAAACCCCAAGAAAGGTAGGAAAGGCCAGAAACTAGTACTTTGATGTAACTGCTTGCTTTCCCTATAAATTCACTTCTTTTGAAAAAATATTGAATATAAGAAGCAAAAAATACAAAGATGAATATAATAAGATCTTTACCTTTGAAGAACTAAAAAATCTAATTGTGTGTAACTAAAGAAAATATAAGGCAGGATGAGGTAAGTACCATAATAAAAATAAATAATAGGAGCAGGTGAGAGGAGTCAGGTTAGTGCAAGTCCAAATAAGAGGTAATGTTCTTCTCATTCTTTTAATTTTAATTTTTCCCACTCTAGACAGTACTCAGGTATTGCAAATTTCTGTCATATGATGGCTCTCAGGGTCATCCTCTTATAGAATGTTTAATTTCATATCAAAACTCAGGATTCTGCAATATTTTGAATTAATTTTATACTTTTGTTGCTAATTTACATCATTTCTAGCTGTTATTTATTTAAATTTTTTTCTCATTTATTTTTAAATTTATTCTTAATTTTTTTTGTGGGGGAGGCAATTAGGTTTATTTATTTTAATGGAGGTACTGGGGTTTGAACCCAGGACCTTGTGCATACTAGGCATGCACTCTACCACTGAGCTGTACCCTCCCACTATTTACTTTTATTTTTGTTTTTTGTCCAGCTGTCTGCTGCTATGGCTTGTTCTCTGAATCTTTCAATTAATATGTTATAAATGTAAAGACTTTAGTGAAGCTTTTTTGTAAATCACACCAATAACTTTTCTCTAGATTGAGAGAAGCCTGACTGATAGTTAATTTTTCTGTGCTGTTTCCTTCAGTCATCATTTTTATATTGCCCATTTTTTCTTCAGTATTGTCAGTGTCTTTATTAAAATCCAATTTTTACTATGTATCAACTCAATATATATTGTGTGCCTGTGATGTACTAGGCACTCTGTGAAGTACAAAGATAAATAAAACAAGATCCCTGTCCTGAAGGAGCTCACAGTCTAGCTTCTTACTTTACTAAAACTTCAGTACTTAGAAAATGTAAATTAGCAGCTTTCAGTTACTTTTTGGAATTTGGAAGTTTTTACAGAGTGCCTGCCATGTATTGGGAAATGTATGGACATATAATAATATAACAATGCACATTAACTGTTCTCTTAAGTTGTCCTAATTATTCTCTGGTTTTACTTGCTGTTATTTCCCATTCCAGAAAAGCATTTAATCTTAATTTGAGTTAATACATGTACTAGTCAGTTTCTATATCCTATACATAAACATCTACATCTTTGCATCAGTTCTACATGAAAAATCCTCAAAGTGCCATATGGCAGTAGTCACCAATCACAATACTAATCAAGTATACATTATAAAATAAAGCTTTAAAAATGTACCGACACGTCTGGCTCCTTAACAAATTTAATTTACTGTAGATTTTTAGCCATGTAGTTTTTACAGAGTAGAAAAATTACGTTGTATTCTACCTTTTAAAAAACTTGATGTTATAATCAAAACTATTTCTGTATTTCGAGTCATGGCTTTTATACTATTATACTGGTATGCCATAATTTAGTTTCCAAATATTTTATATGAAGTTTTAAAATTTTCATATTATAAAATGCAACTACAAATGGGATTGTTGAATCAAAAAGGCAGGCACTTTAATGAGTGTATCATTTATATTTACATTAAAATAAATGAGATTTTTTGGGATTAGAACAATCCTATTTACTAAATCCTGTTTGCTATTTACAAATGTGTGTAGGAGGCAAATTATCTTTTGTATTTTCACAAACACAATAGTATCAATAGTATCACGGTTTGGAAAACGAGTTGCATATTGCTAATTTTGATACATATGTACAGTAGCACTAACACGGCATGTTCACATATTAAAGGACTTGAATAGAAACTCTTTAACACTGCTTCTTCCCCCAACGTTGGCTTTAGAGTAAAACGCTGACATTCTTTCGTAGACTGTTGAGTTTTGGGTTTGTGATTTTCTAGTGAGAACTATCCAGCAAGTAGTTTCGGTTCCGCGAGGAAGAGCTTCTGCAGCTTTCAGGCAGCACCAAGAGCTGACCGGGCCAAACCCCTGCCAGCTGGCCTCGTCACTGGGTCTACGGCTGGAGTAGCGCTTGCTCTGGGTAGGCAGCTCGAGGAAGATTCTCTCCCAGCACCTAGGACCAGATCTCGGGCAGGACTCTGCTCGCCGCATAGACCGAGGTAGATTCAGGACCGGCGTGGGTCCCTCCCCAGCCCGAGGCCCGCTGGGGAGTTCTGCGCAGGCGCAGCAGTAGTGCGACGTCCGTCACTTACGGCGGAAGCGGTTTGTGCTGGGAGTTGGTGGCGCGGTGCAGGGCTCTTAGGAACCAACGGCTTGGGCGCGGGTAATCAGCTCCCTTTCCCCGTTTCCCTACCTCTTCTAGGTTCTCGGTACTGCCGCGGAGCTTCCGGACCTGATGCGGGCGCCCGATCGTGGACTGTCCCATCCTGCTCCTGTTCTGCTCCGGGTGCTCCCGCGCCCAGGTGGGGGTGAGGGGCGGGGTCGGGGGCTGGGCTGGACTCCATCCTGGCGTCTTCGTGTTGAAATCTCCCGGGTAACTCACAGTTTTTCTTGTTTTCCAGGACTGGTATCCGGGAACTGTGACTTGCAGGGTCTGCCATGGAGCCAGAGCAGATGCTGGAAGGACAGACGCAGGTACCAGGAGGCCCTGGATTCATGGTGGCAGTTTGCAGCAAGAAATAGTGGCTGATAGCTCTGACCTGTGTTTTGTTTTTTAGGTTGCAGAAAATCCCCACTCTGAGTATGGTCTCACAGACAACGTCGAGGTAACTCGTGCCGTTCCTATGCCGTATCTTTGCATCTCTTATGAGCTGCAGAAAACTTGGGATCCTTTTTTTTCTTGTTTTTACTAGGTTGCTTTGCATCAGGGAAAACTTTATCGTCATGAACCAAATAGTATCAAATTACGGGCAGCTTGTTTTATTTGCTGTACTGATACTTCGTGGTACAAACTAGCTTCGACTCAAGAGGTTGAACTTCGAAAATGATAAAGAGAAACAAACATACATTACTAATGGAGACTGTCAGAATAGTTTTGCTTGGTGGTTATTAATGCGCTGTTGGAATATTGCATTGGAAAAACTGCACATCAAAGTTAAGAAACCCATTGTTTTTGTGGCAGAATAGTGCGTTGGTGGAGTCAACATTTAGTAAATGTTGATTTTCAAAGTTCAGTAGCAGATGCCTTTGGAAGCTATAACATACGTAGGAGACACTGTTTTTGCCGTACATGGTGAAGTCTGAATTCACAAGAGTACATGTGAAAAACGTACAAAAGAAGTTACACTTTTATAGAGCTTTTTCGTATAGGTGCAAAGAGGTTGTTGTCTAAAAGTAGAAGTTACTTTGTAAGAGAATGGATAAATGCTGGAACAGTTGTATTAGCTATAGCTAGGTGGGATTGGTTGGGAAAGTAGAGAGTTCCTGAAGATGTGTGTGTTTCATTTAGAAAAAAAAAAGACATTATTGGTAATTAAGTTTGGATAAATGAAGGCAGGATCATTTCCAAGCAGAGTAATGATAGTAACAGCTGCTAATATTTATTTAGCCCTTTTAACTCTGTGCCAGGCACACTCCTAAGTAACTTGCATGTATTTTCAGCCTTACAAGGCTCAAAGCTGTTGAATAACTTGTCTGAGGTCACCAGGAAGTAAGTGGAGAGCTGTGTGTTAAGCCTAGACATGCTGACATTTTTGAGGTGGGATTAAATTATATTGCTGATCTTGACCAACTCCTAGAGTTCGCTGGTGTGTAAAATGACTGCTCTATGCTTATAAAATTGCTTGGAATGTTTATTGGTTTGATATCAGTGGTAAGAGAATGTCTCTTTTCATAATGCAGTTTTTAATTGAGCTACTGTTCTGAATTGGGTGAAGATTCTCTACACCACTTTGTTCTAGTCATTTAAGAGACTTCTTTTGAGGTATCAGCAATCTTTTCTTGCTGCTGCTTGTATATCAAGTAGAGCAGTGATACCAAATGCTTTTTATCAAACCCTGATACCAACTTCCATGGTAAAGAGAGAAAAAAATGAGAAGAGACTGTTTGATGATACATAATTGGTGACTGGTTTTCTAACTTCTATAATTTTAAAGTACTTGTTCTTTTATGAATTAACGGTGATAATAAAATAATAATTATGCTTGTTCGTATGATTTTACTTGGTGAAATAGAGTTAACAACCCTATGTTAGTCCCTTCATTCATTGTATTATTTTTAGTTTTCTTGTTTGTGGTATCTGAAAGTCTGGAAACCACTACTCTAGCTGCTGCTGCTTTTTCTCCTATGATTCCATTTGATTTCGTTTATTGACTTGTAATTTTTTTAGGTGATTGCTTTAGGATTTACAGTACACAAGTTTAACTTCCCACAATTTACCTTCAAATGTTGTATATTTTCATGTATGGTATAAAGACCTTACACCAGTATCCTTCCATTTCTGCTCTCCTGGCTTGTATACTATTATTTTCATATATTGTGCTTCTACAGATGTTATAAACCCTGCAATTGATTATTTTTATTTTTTTCTTTAAAAAGTCCCTTATCTTTAAAGAGATTTAAACAGTAAGAGAAAGGATTGTTTCACATTTAGCCATGTAGTTATCATTTCTGGGCTCTTCATTCTTTTGTGTAGATCCAGGTTTCCATCTGGTATCATTTTCCTTGCCCCTGAAGGGCTTTCTTTAACATGTATTGTAGTGGAGGTCTGCTAGTAAGGCATTCTTTAAGGTTCTGAATGTCTGAAAAGTTAAATACTTTGCTTTTGTTTTTGAGTTACTTTTGCTGAGTGTAGATTTACTCCAGTGTCTCCTGGCTGATACTGTTTCTGATGTGAAGTTTGCTATCATACCAATCTTTGCTCCTCTTTAGTTAATGTCTTCTCTTGGGGCTTTCAAGATTTTATTACTGGTTTTGATTATAAGTAATTTGATTATGATGTATTTTGGTGCACTTTTTTTTTTTTAATATTTCTTGTGCTTAGGATTCATTGAGTTCCTTGGATCTTTGGTTTAGAGTTTTCATGAAATTTGAAAAAAATTTTAGCCATTTCTTCAAATATTTTCAAATGTTTTGTTAGCTTAATGTACTCATTCTTCTGTCTTTCTGAACATGTGGAATATATTATAATAACTGTCTTAATGACATTGTCTGTGTCATCATCTGTATCACTGCTGAGTCTCTTTCTGTGGATTGGGTTTTCTTTTCATTATGGGTAATATTTTCTTGCTTCTTTGCCTATTTGGTAATTTTTATTGGCAGCTGGGCATTGTGAACTTTACTTTGTTGGGTAGTGGCTATGTTTATATTTCTTCAAACATTCTTGAGCGTTGTCTTAGGATACAGTTAAGTTCCTTGGAAACAATTTGATCCTTTTGAGTTTTGCCTTTAAGCTTTTTTTAGATGGGACCAGACCACCTTAAAAAAGGTTTCTTCCTCTTGTGTATTCTACTCAATGCTTCGTGTTTATGAGGTTTTCCCAATTCTGGGTTACAGGACCATGAACTACTGGCCTATGTGGGTTCCAGGGATTTTTGCCTCTTGCTTCTTCAAAGTGGTTTTTTGCCCCTTAGCCTTGGGTAGTTCCCTCCAATAACACACTGATAAGTACTCATCTGATAAATGATAAGAATTCACTCTCTTTAGTCTTTTTCCATGCCACTCTCTCCTCTCCATTGCAACTCTCCTCTTCAGTACTCTGCCCTCAAACTCTGGTTGTCTTGGTCTCCCTGAATTTTCAACTCTGTTTTCTCATCATAGGGAGCCTGCAGGGCTCTGCTTGGGTTCCTTTTCTCTGGGTTGCGTTGTGTAAGTTCTCCAGGCAGGATGCAGTAAGCTGGGGAAATCATAAGACTCACCTCCTTTTTTTCAGTTTTTGTGATCACTGTTCTACACTGTTAACAGTTTTGTTTGTTTGTTTGGATATACAATTGACTCTCGAACGACATAAGTTTGAACTGTGTGGGTCCACTTATACATGGATTTTTTTCAGTAGTAAATACTATAGTACTTCACAATCCCTGGTTGGTTTAATCTGTGGGCCTACAGATAGAGAACCATGGATACAGAGGAACTGCCTACAGGCGGGCCAATTATAAATTAGTCACAGATTTTTGACTGCACAGAGAGGGCCGGTGCCCTAACCCCTGTATTGTTCAAGGTTCAATGTATATTTTTTTAGATTAATTGAGGATTTTCAGTTAACTAAAATTAAGCATAGTAATTGGTGCATAGTGGTTATTCAGTAAATGTTTGGATGAAATAAATGAGAGGATTTGGTTAAGGAGTTTATTACAGGATCCATAGGAGTTGCTTAGGCATTGCTGTTCTTATTGAAGGCACTGGGACGTCATGAAACTGACTAGTTTTTGTCATATTTGAGTACTATCTGTTGAAATTTACTGATGAACAATAAGTTTCTTAATCCATGGGCAAATACATAGCTATTTTATACATTAAGTGTAGATAATTATTTTCTTATTAAGTCGCAAATTAGATTGAAAAATCATAAGCAAAACTAGAAGAGTTGCCTGACATTGCTCTGGGAAGTGTCTTTGGAAACCATGGTACTTTTTACAAATTAAATCTTAAAACAAGTGTAGAAAAAAATTTTTTGGTATTACTGACTCATTCATATCCAGTTTGAGTATGATTGGAGGAAAAGTTCATTTAAATGAAAGTACTTTTAATAGTCTTTGTCTTTTACTGAAACAGACTCACAGATGTAGAAAACAAACTTATGGTTACCAGAGGGGGAGGGGGTGGGGAGGGATAAATTGGGAGTTAAAGATTTGCTGATACTGACTGGTATATATAAAATACACAAACAAGTTTATACTGTATAGCACAGGGAACTATATTTGATATCTTGTAGTAACTTACGGTGAAAAAGAATATGAAAATGAATGTATGTATGTTCATGTATGACTGAAGCATTATGCTGTATACCAGAAATTGACAGAACATTGTAAACTGACTACAATAAAAAAAAAAGTTAAAAAATAATAGTCTTTGTCTTTTAGATAGCCACTTATTTCTAAATTTTTTAAATGGTACATTTTTGAAGGAAGGCAAAATTTTTCAATAAAATAGTTTTTGATGCTCTAGATGTCAGATGAATCTATATGAAAGGTCCAGAATTTGGGGGTTCTTAGGAATATAAGTCATTGTTTCCTAAACATTTAAATATCACATTACTGATCTTTCATATATTAGTCATTTCTCCTTTTTTTAGCTATTATTTACTTATATTTTTTGTTAAATTTATTCACTTGAAAAATTACAGATGCATTTCTTTAAAAAAAGAAACAAATGGAAAAACATTCTCACTGTGGTAGAGGGTAACCATAAAAATGAAGATAGTGAATAGAAAACAGTAGTAATATTCTTATCAGTTGTAAGAGAGGTGCAGGGCTGATAAAGGGGATCTAAATAGGGCACCAGCAGCGTCCACTAAAGCCCGTTAATATCAAGATAAATTTCAACTTTTCCAAGTTGGTTAACTTCAGATACTTTATCCTTATTTTAAGATGTAAAATTTCAAATAAGTAATAACGTGGATTGTGAAACAGTTAATATATGAATAGATGTAATTAAAAATGACTATAAAGAAAAAAGAACAATCAATTAAAAAGCCTCAAAACAGTGGTAATGAATTTTGCTAGATTCTGTTGGCAGTTGACGGCTCTGAGCCTGAAGCTTGCTCTCTCTCTGTTAAGGGAGTTCAGCAAGTGTTGCAGAAGTGTTAAAGACATATTAGTACCAAACTGAGACTTTGTCCTTGATGTTATCTGCGATGAAAAAATTGAAACAACACTAGCTTTCTTACTCTAATTCAATGCTACTTAGTGTCATGTTCAGATTTTTTTTTTTGAAGCACGCCATAAGAAGGTGTTCTCATGAAAAACAAAACAAAACAAAAAAAACCTTGTATTTATTCCTAAAAGGCAGAAGGAAAGAGAAAATTGTAGGATCTGGAGATATACCATTACAAAAAGTGAGATATGGTGCCTTCAGAGAGAAAATGCTTGAATGAAATTTAGGGATGGGTCTGATTTTATTTTGGCAGAGAGATTTATAGCTCAATGCCAGCTTTTTAGTCATTGATTTACCTTTTCTATTAGTGTTATATATCCATTAATTTTGGTTTAGCACTCAAAATAATCTACTTATCTTTTAATATTCATGCATGTTTCTTGAATTCACCAGAGGATAGTAGAAAATGAGAAAATTAATGCAGAAAAGTCATCAAAACAGAAAGTGGATCTCCAGTCTTTGCCAACTCGTGCCTATCTGGATCAGACAGTTGTGCCTATCTTATTGCAAGGACTTGCTGTGCTTGCAAAGGAAAGGTAAGATAATAGTGTCTACAAATGGAGTTACCAGAAAAAGCAAAATAAAAACTTCCCTAGTTGAAATATCGTTAGTCATGTATAGTTATTTTTTACTGTATAAAGAATTTATAGATACTATTTTTTTTTTAAAGAAGTCAGCCATAATCTCAATTCAGACACTTATTTTTTCTACTGGTCTTAGATCATACGCATATCTGTAAGGATTTGTAATCGTGGTATACATATAATTTTATATTTCCTTTTTACTTAAAATTATAACAAAATTTTTTCCATATTTCTACAGAGCCTTCATGATTATAAATGAAATTATAATAATACCACAGTTAACTTAGCTACTTTCCTACTGTTAAACATTTAAGTCTAATTTCCTTTGTTATTGTTGGTCACCAGGCAGCTTATCTGTTTTCATACTCTTGCTTCTGTTTACTTACTTTCTTATGATAAATTTCTAAGAGTTGGTTTGCTAACTCAAATGACATGACTATTTTTATAGTGTTTGACACATAATATCGTATTTTTGTCCAAAAGTTTATCCTTAAAATTCTTCCAATGTCATCATAGCCTCAACAGCATGAGTGTTCTAAACTTTTTTGCCAACTTGTTTTAATTTACATTTCTTTATGAGCAAGATTACAGTTTTTCTTTTTCTGTACATGTTTTTCTCAGTAGTTCTACTTAAATTCTTTTTGTATAAGTAAATCCAAAATAAATTTTTTGTAAGTTACATTAGTCAACATTTATTGGGTGTAAATTATGTTTTTCTTGAACACTGTAGCATACTGACATAACTTGATAAGGAGCTTGATGGAAACATATCTTATAGTAAGAGTGAATTATTGATTTAGAATAGCTATATTAATTAGTTTTAAATTAAATTGACTGAATAAACATTAAATCTTTGTTTTAGATTGTTATATTTATAAAATAGGATTTATTTATGGCTACAAGCAAGATATGTCTTGGCTTTAGTATTGGCAATTAAAATATGGGCATCTTTTATACTTTTTTGTTCTTTCTCTAAAGAAGGCATATATATTTTAATTCTATATATTTTAAATGCTAGAAGAAAAAAAGTTTTTAAGTAACATGCTATTGGTAAATACAATTTTTAACTAAGGCATTTTCGCAAAATAATTAATCAAATTAACCATAAATATTATGTGACAAGTGTTATCTCTGTCTAGTTAGTTCAAAAGGCTGTTTAAAGTGCTAAGAGAATGTTTTGAGATCATTCTAAATCAATTCTAATTATGCCTTTTCATAGTGGGTTTAAAAAGAGACATTTCCCCCAACTTTTCATCTTTAGACTTGTTTTATCAGCAAGAATAACATATGTAAAAGTGATAAATATGAAGTAACACCTCTTAAAATTTTTTTCCAGTTTTATTGAGAAAAAGTTGACATACATCACTGTGTAAGTTTAAGGTGTACAGCACGATGGTTTGATTTACATATATTGTAAAATGATTACTATGTAGGTTTCCTTAGCATCCATTATCTCATGTATAGACACAATGAAAAGAAAAAAGAAAAATTTTTTTTTTGTGCTAAGAACTCTTAGGAGCTACTCTCTTAACAACTTTCCCATATATTGTACAGCAGTGTTAACTATAGTCATCGTGTTGTACATTACCTCCCTAGTACTTATAACTGGAATTTTGTACCTTTTGACCACCTTCCTCCAAGTCCTGCTCTAGCCCACCTCTTAATTTTAAAATATGTTTAACTTCCTAGGTTTTCTGTGTGGTGGCAGTATTAGAGTTATTATTGATTTAAATATTTGAAGAAAAATAGAAGTGACTTTTTGAAAAGAAACATAACAGAGCTTATTGTCCAAATGAGTATTGCTTCCTTTGATTAGTAACTTGGGGAATTCATCTACATGGCTCAGTGATGCTATAGCCATTTCCAAAACAAAAACATACTGATTGTCTACTCTTATTGAAGGATAATACTTATACAGAAAATTACAAATACCATAGGTGTACAGCTTGATGAGTTTTCAGAAAACAGATACACTCAGGTAACTTGCACTCAGATCAAGAAAGTGAATAATACTGCCAGCACCCCAGAAGCCTCTTTGTGACTCCTTCAAGTCGTTACTCCCCTGGGATAATCATCATCCCATTGTCAGTAAATTTTTGAAACTTGTGTTTTAGAATTGAGTTCATAACTAGATTTATGTTGTACAGAAACTTCAGTCTCTTTAATCTATGTTGTTGGCTACCTTGCTTGCCTATCTCATTTACCATATTTACTACAAATGGCCTTTGAGTGGAAAATGAGAATTAAACTTAGAAAGATGTCTTTCCATTATAGAACAATACATTTAACTGAACACATCTCAAATAAAAATTTCTAAATTTTGAATTTCTTTTCCTTTACAGACCACCAAATCCCATTGAATTTCTAGCATCATATCTTTTAAAAAACAAGGCACAGTTTGAAGATCGAAACTGACTTATTGGGAAGAACAGAAAAATTTGGTTTCTACTGTAGATTTAAATGATTAAGAGGCAGCTTTAATTGCCATGATCCCCCCCCCCCCCCCGCTTTTTGGAAGTATATGAACCTTCAGGACAACAGAACTCATTTCCAGAGTTGCAGAAGAAAACATATTCCCCGTACTGATTTAATCACCATACTTATTTAATGAGTGTATCCTGTGCAATTTTTTCTCAGATTGTCTTTAACTTTGTTTTTAAAATGACCTTCAAAATAAACTGTTAAAACATCATTACTTTTAAAGCAGTTTTTGTTCTATATGACAGTTTATATGGTTCAGTTGTTTTCATGTATTACTTATTTCTTGTGTCTTAGAATGCTGCAGAGTTTTACAGTAGTGTGAAAATACACCAGAGTCAAGTAGAATATAAAAAAAATCTCAGCCGGTTTTTCTAGTGTTGTTCCTGGACCTCTGGGAGGATGAGATTGGGGATCTTCAATTTTTAACAAAACATCACAGTTGATTCTAATGCACAATAAAGTTGGAATACTATTAGAAGCATTTCAGAGGGTGTCTGATATCCTTCAATACTATCAACCTTTGTGGTATTAATATAATAATAGCCATCATTTATTGAAAT
This sequence comes from Vicugna pacos, assembly GCF_048564905.1. Lineage (NCBI taxonomy): Eukaryota > Metazoa > Chordata > Mammalia > Artiodactyla > Camelidae > Vicugna > Vicugna pacos. Next base: position 39,006,842 of record NC_133001.1, read on the forward strand.
TCTACTAAATGCTAGGCACAGAATTATTTTACTTAAGTCATCTCTAATGTAGCAACTCTGCAAAGTAGATACTGTTATTCCCATTTTGCAGATGAGGAAACAGATTTGGAGAAGTGACTTGCTCAAGACTGCATTGCTGGTAAGTGCTTGAATGAGGATTCACACCCAATTTTACCAATGTGTTGCTGATAGCTAAGTGAGAAGTGCTTATACTAGTTAACATATTGCTTCTTTTTGAAATAAAAAACGCCAGCCAGCCATTTTTTGGGGTCTGCTCACTTTGTCCTGTATGAAGAAATTGAGATAATGCACTAGCTTAGAAAAGAGAAAACTGTCTGAAGAGAGCCAGGAAGGAAAAATACTCATTAGAGCAGTGGTTCTCAGCTAAGAGTGAGTGATTTTGCCCCCTCTCTCTCCAAAGGATAGTTGGCAATGACCAGAAGCATTTTGGGTGTCACAGCTGAAATAAGGTGGGGCTCTACTGGCGTCTAGTGGGTGATGGCCAGAGATGTTGCTAATTGTGTTAACAATAAACAGGACAGCCTGCGTGCCCCACCTATCCCTTAAATCATCCAGCTCAAGGTTTCAGTGCTAAGGTTGGGAAACCTTGCTTTGGAAGCATAGTAAAGACATGTCTCCAAGCTACACAGTTGAGGGCAAAGTTAGAAATTTAATGCTGATGAGGTGTGTCTTATAGTCTCTTTCAGCAAGGAATAACTTACTTAGGTAGGAGTGACATTTTCAGTAAGGTGATACTACGATTTTGATTTATATCTGCAGATCTATATGGTTGAATAGGAAAAACCTGGAAATATTGGGATCTCTGTATATAATAGTTTTTGCAAGTATGAATTTCATCAAATTTTTACTGGTTATTCAGCTAACTCATGTTAATCTGCCCATGTCTTCTTAGTGATATTTTAACATTTCAGTAAGTACTAATTGAGTAATCTTTTTTAAAGCATCAGTAATTTTATCTTAACAGTTTTTCACCAGCAATTCACATCAGAGCCACTTGTGGAACTTTTCATATATATACAAAGTATAAATATAAATTACATCTCTGCATTATATATCTCTGTATTATATATCTCTGCATGCCTGTACCCTGGAGAGCCTGATTTAACTAGGATAGAGCATGGGCTTCTGAATTTGACAAAAATTCTGAGGCACTCTGATACCACCTCTGGTTAATGACCACTCAGAAGTAATTCAGCACAGGGAACTATATTCAACATCTTGTAATACCTATAATGGAAAAGAGTATGAAAAAGAGTATACAAATATGTATGTAACTGAATAACTATGCTGTACACCAGAAACTAACAACATTTTAAACTGACTACACTTCAATGAAAAAAACATAAGTACTCAGCCTAGGGCTGCGTTACTTCTGGTGTTCTATTGAATTATCTTGAAAATAGGACTTAAATTACTTAATCTTAAAATTGATACTTTTTTCAGTAAGAGCTGAGAAGGGGTGTCTTTTGCTGGCATTGCACATCCTACTTCTGAGCACTTAGCATGTGCCAGGCACCAAGCTAAATACTTTACATTAATTGTCATTTAATCCTCAAAAACCCTGTGGAGTAGGTTTACTTTTAATATCTCACTTTTATGTGAGGAATGTGAGATTGGGTTAACTTGCTTAAGGTTACAGGGGAAGTAAGTTTGGGGCAGGCATTCAAACACAGCTTAATACTATATTAACTCCCTCCCCTTAATGCTATAGTACCCTCTGCTATAATGCTCTCAGGTGCGCTTAAAACCTTTCTTTTGATGTGTATGGGGGCGGGAATCAGTCTAGCCTTATGTGTGTTGGTAGAAGCCCTCTTATCTGGCTGGCAGATGAAAAAATGAGTTGTAGTAAGGAATCATAAATGACACTGAACAGTCTTTTTTTAAAAATAAAAATACTAATCTATATTAACTTGGTAATATTTTAGTTTCAGCCTTTGCTCTGGATTTGGGTTCTTTGTATCATCATTTGGGAATTTTGTATCATCATTTTTCCACAAACCACTTGAATAATGTATGGTCTACACATTTCAGTTTCACATTTTTTGGAAGCCGAGTAAGATCTTAGGTATTTAAGATCTTAATGTCTTAAGGAATTAAGTGCAGAATGCTACACTTTTTTCATGATTTTTTTTCTCCAGCCTTTAGTCTTATCTGCTTCTAATTTGAAGTTTGGTTTTTTTTTTTGAGTCCAAAGCATTCCACCTAATTTTGTACTAACACCTTTTGTATTATGTGTTAGTATTTCATTGATTAATGTAACATTTATTAAATTATATAATGGCAGTACCTTGTACAACTGGTATAAACAGATTGGAGAACATGATTGACACTTGTTACGCACATAAACCTGGTAGGAGAGTGCAATAGTGTAAGTTTCCTAAAAAGGGTAGCCTGCCTGCTTCAGAAGTTCAGCTTGTGGTGGGCATGGTTCAATGTACTTTACTATGGGAATGGAGAGCATCACTTACTGCAGTGACTTAAACAGAAATCAGTTAAGAAAGCTTCCACTATACTTTGATGAGGTATTTCATGTGTAGCTCACAATTATAGAAATAATTCCTACCCCTTGCTTAATCAGGAAGATAATGTTTAGTAAACAAATACAGAAATTGAGTAAAAAATGCTGTATCCTATAAGTGAATTCTTGAATTAGGTTGGTAGGTGAGTAAGTGGGAGGACCAGTAGAGTAAATCAGGAATAGATTCCTAGAGGATATAGAGTCCTTTAACTGAAAAAATGGAAACATAGTTTTGATAGAAGGAGATTGTCTACCTAATTCTGATGAACCTATAGGAAGAATATTGAATCTTTGTTTGAATCTCATTTAGGAGAAGGTATTAAGAGATTTTAAGATTTATAACTTCCCATTAGCAACATGATAGAATGGTTGTAGGGATAGCATAAAATACTGTAGCCAGATATGTTCCTGGATTGGATTCCAAAAAAAGGCATTAACAAATTGGAGCCCTGATACACATTGTCAAGCTGTAGCAATGAGGGACAAATGATGGAAGATATAAATGACTATCACTGAAAATCCACTTGTTTAAAATCTCTGGATTTGAGATGGGGAGGGTATAGCTCAGTGGTAGAGTGGGTGCTTAGTATTCACAAGGTCCTGGGTTCAATCCCCAGAACCTCCATTAAAAACAAAACAAAACAAAACAAAAAAACAACTAATTACCTCCCTCTGCAAAAAAAACAAAAGAAACTCTGAGTTTGAATTAGGGAAAGTAATATAATTGTGGAAAACAGGTCACCAGAGATAAAAGGGCAGTCAGTAATGAGTAAGAATTAAAAAAAAGAAAAAAGCAAAACTTTAAATCTTTAGGCTCATTTAATTTCTGGGAATCCTAAATAATATTAACAAATTTTAAAAAAGCTTTATGAACAAAATTTATTCCAAAAAAATTGGAAATGAACAAGTAAGTTTTCATCTTGTAAGAATCATTAAGTATGTGAAGTACCTAGCCCAGTGTCAGGTACATAGTAGGTGTTTAATAAATGTTACCTATTAAATTTGGTTTCTAAAGGAAAAAAGGTCAAAATCAACTGATAACTAGGCTAGAGTACCAGCGTTAATTGAAATCAAAAGAGCACCTTTATGCTGATTTTGTGAAGACTAACAGATACAACAGTGTAGGTATTTTCTGACACAGAATTAACTCAAGAAATTATAATTTCCTCATTTATCTTCCCTTAAAGGTCAGGTTTGATGCCAAAAATAATTTGAAAGAGAGAAAATAACAAAATATAGCAAGTATTGTAGAATCATTTTTGACAAAACATTTTGGTTATTTCCCCCAGTTTTAATTACAGAAACTCTTTTTTCTTTTTTGCATTTGGAAAAAACCTGATTAAGATGATTATCATTTTAAAGTTCTACATAATGAGGCCATTTTTAATATAACATTAACTAGTAGCCGTTGTTCTCATACATATAAAAATAATATAAACAGATTTTATGTAAACACACACACACACACACAAAGAGCACCTTTATCCTAAACTCTTCTCTCAACCTCAGTTTGTTCAAAAGCCTCTGGTATCTAGAATATTTTTCTGATATAGGGCTTTCTATAATTAGAGGGTTCCTCAAGCTGTCAATTGTGCAGAAGTAAAATCTAAAAATGGTCAATTTAATATTGCCATGAGGACTCCAAAAATCAAGTCCAGTTAGTTAATAAATAATAAATTTAGCATTTTTTGTTACAGGCAGTATATATATATGGCACAAGATTCAAAAGACAGACAAAAATGTACATTGAAAAGGTTAAATCTTTTGTCCATCCTTGTCCCTCAGCCACTCCATTATGGTTACCAGTTTGTTGCTTCCTTCTAGAAGTATTCCATGTGTATGCAAGTGTGTGAGAATGTAAGTGTCTGTTTTTACATAAATGGCAGCATACTTACATTGTTCTGCAATTTGCTTTTTTGTTTTTTTTTGGAGTACTTTCCATACCGATAGCACCACCTTATTCTTTTCAATGGGTGGATATGTATGGATATATACTGATTTAACAAGTCTCATTGATGGACATTGTGGATGTTTCTAGTTGTTTGCTAGTACATACAGATTGATGCAGTGACTACCTGACATGCTATTTCAGAAGATATTTTGAGTTATTAATGTTGGGTTCTGGGTGCCTTATTTATTGAAATCAAAAGAGCACCCTCTATTAGTGAAGATTTTCTCCTTGCCTTTTGCTATGGATGATGTTTATGAAGTGTCAAACGCACATCCCTGGTGGACAATAATGGAAATTCTTAATAATGACATGGGAATTCTACAGTATTACTAAAACAGGCTTCTTCTGGGATATAAAGTGAATATTTTGCATTATATGGATTTTCCTTAATTTAGGGGATATGGATAAGTGAATAGTTTCAATTTATTTCTTTCAAGAGTCTATCCTTGAATAAGGTAGCCAGAATAAGATGGACAGGAGGAGGAATGATGGGATATATTAAGAGCATTCTAGAGATAACAGAGGATACTCTAACCTTTCACTTGGCTTGGCATTGTGGTGTTTGTTGAGTTTGATCAGTAAGAAAAATCCTTTGGGGGAAAGAAGCCTCCAACTGAGTATTTTAATAGGCAGGAAGCTTAATTTTAGATTAGATTACTAGTTTGGAATAAGACCTAGGATTGTTGCTAGGAGCAGCTAGGAGCAGAGGATAATGATAAACATCTACAAAGAAGAGCTTATAAATTGTTCTCATGTGCCCTACTTAATGATTCTCTCAGCAAGCCTGTGAGTTAGGTATTTCTTCTGTTTGCGTTTGACAGATAAGAAAACTGAGGCTTGAAAATGTTAAATTACTACATATCCATGATCACACAGCTAATGAGTGACGAAGCTGTCAGTGCTGTCACACCATATGAACCATTACCTTTTCTTGAAATTTACAATGAAAAGTTTACCATTTCATCAGTTATCACTGAGTTTTGGTACTCCAGGAAGAGTACCATGGAATCAACTCCAGCCCTCTTTTTCTGTTGTCCCTAAATTGACTACCTGGAGTGTCCTTTATCTTCTTTTCCTGGCTGCATAATATCTTAATATTTTGGCAGGTTAGTGGTGAAGTGAGAGAGTTAAAAATTGAGTAAAGAAATACATAGAGTGGAGAGCCCTTTTCTTCTTTCCTTTTTTCTTTCAGTTTAAAAACCATGTAGAAAAAGGTGTGAAAAGTCAGAAGTGTTCCAGTTATTGCCCAGGTTTAGGACTGGGATCTCACACAAGATCCTTGGGCCTTAAAGTTGAAAAAGGTCAGGGGGAGGGGTAGAAACAGGATAGTACCTTAAAAATCTATTATGGCACTAGGAAAACTTGAAATTAAGCAGCCAGTTGTTTCCTTTGGATTCTACCAGAGATCTGTTTAGTGTGAAATTCGGGCATAACAATATTATGGTTTTAATAACCTGCCCCCCCCCCCCCCGGCTTTCATTGAAGCCGGGCAACTTTCTCTCTTCCCAGTTTTGATATGGTTTACTTCATAACAACATTTCCTTTCCTCGGAGGTCCAAGATACTCTACTTTGCTGTGATTCTTGTATAATATTAAAGTAATTCTTTCTTCCTGACCTTATGTGGAATACTGGGATTTAAAAGATAATGGAAGGTTGGAAATAATGTTTGTTGTATGCCTACTCTATCAGGTTCTTTACATTTATTGACTCATAATCTTACGAACACACCTTGAGTATTGTTATGCCCATTTTATAGATGAGAATAACTGAGGCTAGGTATATCACACTAGTTTAGTTACAGAGTTAAGACAGGCACTTACATAAATATAACTTGAGACAAGGTAACTGTTTACAGTGTCACAGCTACGATTAGGTGGTAAGAGTGGCCCTGTGAAGCAAACACTAGCATTTGCAGGACCACAGACACACTACCACGTGCCCGCTTCTACAAATGAACTTCCCAACGTGGCCACAGCCTTGGGTCCCTAGGAGTGAAAACCCTGGGGGTGAGCATCCACTAAGGACTCCTAGGTATGGTGTGGAAGATGACAGGACTTTCCTGGTGGAAAGCCGCATTTGCATGCCGTCAGTGCTCTTCATTTAAGGAAGTTTGCTGGGGGAGGGGGCTTACCCTGCGGCTGCGTCCTGCTCCGCTCGCCCTCCCCCTCCCAGCCTCTGCTGCCTCTAAACCCCGGAGAGCGGAGCACGCACGTTGAGATTCCTCGGCGGGCCTGGCAGCGGCTGCTGGGCATGCTCAGTGGGCAGGACCCGTTAGAGTGGCGAGTAAGGAAGCGTTGGCTCTTCTCCGGGTCTGCCTTCCCCGGTTCAGGCCCCGGCCCTGGGCTTTTGTGTGCGCGGGGCTGCAGCCGCCGCTGCCTCCTCGCGGGGCCGCCCGACCCCAGATGCCGTCTGGCCTGTCCGGTGTCCGCCGTTAACCTCGCCGCGCGGCCGGAGGAGGAGCGGGGCGGGGCGGGGCCGGCGGGCCGGCGGCCGGGCAAGCAGGAGGGCCCCGCCGGGGTGGGGGTGGGTGCGGGGAGTCCCGCGGGGGGTGGGGGGAGGGGGCGGGCGTGGAGTCACGGGGGTGGGGTCACCGGCGGTGGCTCGGGGAGGCCGACCGGGAGGGGAGGGGGCCGTGGGGGCGGCTCGGCGGAACCAGCCCCGGCTGGGGAGCAGCGGCGACTCCGGGGGCCGGGGCCAGGGCTTTCCGGGCTTCGGTGAAGCCGCTGCGGGCCCCATCTTCCGGCGGTCGCCCGAGTTTGTGGTGATTGTTGCCGCCGCCACCACCGCCCCGGCTGCCATCTCCTCCTCCTCCCGGGCCGCCGCCTCCTCCTCTTCCTCCTCCTCCTGGGCCGGGCTGATCCCCTCCCCGCTGCCGCCTCCTCCTGGGCTGGGCCCGCGGTGTCTCGTCCCCTCGCGGAGCCGCTCCTGCCGCCGCCGCCGCCGCCTCCTCATTCATCCTCGTGCACCATAGGCGGCACAGGCACCAAGATGTCCAACCGAGTGGTCTGCCGGGAAGCCAGTCACGCCGGGAGCTGGTACACAGCCTCAGGTAGGGCCCCAGGCCGGCCGGCCCGCCCGCCGCCGCCGCCGCCTGGCCCCGCGCCCGGCCGGCCGAGGTCGGCGGCCCGGCCCCGCGCGGCGGCGGGAGGGACGAGGGCGCGGACGGCCGCCGACCGCGGACCGCGTGGGCAGGGAGCGGGCCGAGGCCGGCCTCGCCGCCTCCCCCACCCGGGCGGCATCCCGCGGGGCAGCCCCTGGCCGGCCGCCCTCGCGCTCTGGCCGGAGTTGGGCGAGAGGGAGAGTTGCCGCCTCGGCCGCCTGCGCCCTCCCTCGGGACCAGGCTCGAGGAAAGAATGTGCTCCCGGACCCAGCCTACTTGTCGCCGCCTTTGGCTCCCGGGAGCAGGGCGGCCGGCCGCTGCCACCCCCGGGAGCCTGGCTTGCCAGGCACCCGAGCCCCGCTTCCCCCACGAGGACCCGAGCGACCCTCCGCCCGCGGGAGGGACGCGCCTTCCTCCCCTCTCCTCCTCTAACCCGCCGGCGCCCGCGACCGGGGAGTTCTCAGCCTCCCGGGGTGCACACGCGGCCCTGCCCGCCCTCTCTGTCTTCTCCCTCTTTCCCTGGCAGTTTAGAAAGAGAGGCTGCATTTCCCCCTCACCTTTCAGGTGCTCAGTCGTCTTAAGAGGAGTGAAGGGTAGTACTTTTCCGCGTTGCCAGGACGGAGACAAGGTCTCGGCATGCGAGATCTGTGAGAGGAGGCCCTTTTCTGGGATTTGCAGCTCTGTCTGTTGGGGGTAGGGTAGGAGTATTGCTAAGCAGAGGCTTGGGGTGGCCTCCCAGCTCTTTTGTCAGTGTTTTCATTGTTACTGTCATTCACGAAAGGGGCAGCAGGAGATGGCATCAGCACTTTTCCTGAGCAGCCTCGCCAGTCTCCAGTCGCTCAACGCTAAGCAGGTGCTGAAGTGTCTAATGCGTTGATTCAGGTTTTGAGCGAGTTTAGTCTTCTGTCGACACTGTCCAAAAACATTTTAGAGCTCTTTTTGTACGAGGGTGTAGGGACTTCCCCTTTAATAAAGCTCTTGTTAGAACGACTGTTTTCTGGGATTACTTTCAGGAGTCACATTTATGGTAAATTGACAAAGAAAGTTCCACTGTGATTCCTAAGAGTTTTCAGTCATTTGGTGCTGGCTTATCAATGACTGGAACCAACTCTTTAACGGGAATCGGATCATGTTTCCCTTTGCAAATAATTGGGTTGGATAGTTGACATAATTGTGAGAAAACAAAGATTTGGAAGACAATTCATTTCTCGGAGGTTGCTAAACTCTTAAATACATGCTCTTTACTGACTCACTGAAGGTTTGCTGTATTCAGACTCAAAAGAATGATGATGATTGGACTTGCAAGCCTAACAGGTAGCTGTAGTTTCATATTAAGCAAGTGACTTTTAATGTTTACAATGGCTTCCCTCATAGCCCTAAAGTACTTCATAAACATTTAATCGGTTCTCACAACCTTAAAGATCAGTTAAGCTGTCCTTGTTCAGCTTGTGGAGATGTGTGCAAGACTCTGTACAAGCCAGTGGCAGAACGGAGTCCCTGTTCCTGGGTTTGTCCTTCAGTCAGCCCATTTTTTTGTTTTTTGTTTTTCTTTTTCTTGGGGGTGGGTAATTAGGTTTATTTATTTTTTAAATGGAGGTACTGGGGTTTGAACCTAGGACTTTGTACATGCTACTAGACATGCAGCTCTACCACTAAGCTGTACCCTCTCCTAGTGCATTATTAATATTAAATTTATCAGTGAATAATAGTCTTTTCAGTCTGTAAATCACTCAGCTTTTTTCTTCGATGTGTTTTGGAGAGTTAAAAAGTCTCAGTTTTCACTCTCATGGCCATCTTTGGGTCAATTTGTTTTTGCTTTTTTTTTTTTTTCTTCTGCTTTTGTTTTCTATTCCTTTCGAAAGTATTTTAAACATTTTTTTTTGTGGTTTGCATTGAAATGTAGGCAAAAGATTCTGGAGGAATTTTTTTTATAGACTCTTGAACATTCTTTGTATAGTAAAATAAGGTATAGTTTACACTTTGAACTTTGAAAAAACTTCTTAAGTAATCTCATATATGAAGAATCCTTTAATTCAGCTCATTCTGTGATTAAAGTTATTTATCAAGTGAATTAAAATGGACAATTTTCTTAAAATTTTAAGATACATTCTTATTTCCCTAGATTCTTATGAAGTCAATAACTCCATTTTGGTAATGTGAGTTGTCATGGAGAATCTTATTGTTAAAAAAATTCAGACTGTGCATGGTGCGTGTGTGTGTGTGTGTGTGTGTGTGTGTATGTGTGACTTTAAGTTTGAGTAATAATTAAGGGTGAATGTAAAGCAACTTAGTTATAAAAGCTTATTTTGTATTTTAAAAATGAGTAAAAATTATATGTAAGTAAACTTTGACTTGTTATAGTAAATTCTAGACCACAATATACCTATATTGGTAACACTGACGAATGGAAAAATTATTGTTTCCTTAAACTTGTCCTAAAAACATATAATAGGAGAGAGACAAATGTGCTTATGGATTGTCGTTCTGTAGTTCCTGTAGCATTTAGATTGTGTCCATAGAATTAAAGTGTTCAATTACTGATATAAGGATAAAATCACATTTGCTTCAGTTATATAGTTAGTTCTAAAAAAAAGTTGTGTATACATATGTATGTTACATATATACAGACACATCATCATTTTTTATTTACCCCTTGTTATATGCTATATCTGTTGATAGGTGTATAAAGTATTCCCTGCCTGTAAAGTTTATTTGCTTTTTATTTATTTTTATTGAAGTATAGTCAGTTACAATGTGTCAAATTCTTGTGTACAGCATAATACATATAGTCATACATATATATACATGTATTCATTTTCATATTCTTTTTCACTAGAGGTTATTACAAGATATTGAATATAGTTCCCTGTACTATACAGAAGAAATTTGTTTATCTATTTTTGTATATAGTTGTTAATATTTGCAAATCAAACTCCCAAATTTATCCCTTTCCACTCTCTTTCCCCTGGTAACCATAAGATCGTTTACTATGTCTGTAAGTCTTTCTGTTTTGTAGATGAGTTCATTAGTGTCCTCAAAGAAGTTTATTTGAAGTAAGTAATAACTCAGGACTGCAAATAAATGTCAGATAAGTTGAGGCAATGCTTTTTGGAGTTCGGAGGAGGGTGGAATAATTTCAAAGGATTTGAAGAAAAGGTATGCTTTGAAGGAAAGGTATTTGGGTAGGTTTGGAAAGGGGGAAAGCACATTGGAGAATAGTACAGAGATACAGAGGCAGGTAAATGTAAGTAGGTTACTTTAATAGAAATGGAAGTTTCATAGAGGGGTGTAGTTCATGAGCCTGGTTGGAACGAGAGTATAGATAGATGCCCATCAATGCTATGCATCGTAGGCATTTGACTTAATCAGTAGGCAGTCAGGTCCAGTGGAGAAGTTTCTGAGTAGGGGACTAATATGCGAATAGCATTTTAGGAAAATTAATCTCATAGGAAGATTAATCCTTGCTTCTTTATGGGTGTATAGCAGGGATCAGCAAACTCATTGTGCCTGTGGCCCAAATCAAGCCTGTGGCCTTTTTTTTTTTTTTTGTAAAGTCCAGTAGCAAAGAATGGTTTTTAATTTTTAAAGGGTTTAAAAACAAATACCAAGAAGTGCAATAGAGACTGTGACCTGTAAACCCTAAAATACTTAATATTTAGCCCTTTACAGAAAAAAATTTGTCGACCCGTAGTGTAGATTAGTGGTTTGCAAAATGTAATCGCTGGGCCAGTGGCATAATGTGTCTATCTATACTCTGTTGTTTTTCTGTATGTGTTGTATCTTTCACTTCATTATTTCAGACCTTATCATATTCCGTCTGGACAGTTATAACTGCCTCCTAAACGCCCTTCTTTCTGTCAGCCTTATCCCCCTTAAGTTCATTCTCTACATTGCTCTCGGGATAATCTATCTGACTACATAACTTCTTTGCAGAAACCTCACTGATCCATCTTGACTGTTAGATAAGGTGTAAGTCCCTTCATGACTTGGCATCTTCCTGTCTCTTTGGCCACTTCCCCCAACCCCATCCCAGTTCTTGTTTTTACTACCCTTAAGCAACGTCTAGCAACTGTTCATTGTTTCTTTAAATACACTGCAGTTTCTTATCACTGTGTCTTTATGCAGTCTGTCTCCTCTGGTGGAATGTACTTTGCTAGAATAACCCCTTCTCATCTTTTAAGCACTCAGGTGTTGATACCTCCTAGAAGCCTTCCCTGGCGCTTTACCTCCCCCTGGCTGTTCTTGATGTTCCTTGGTGTTCCTGTAATACCCTGTGTGTATCTCTATACGTTTACCTTCTTATTTGTTTTATGTGGTCTTCTATAAGGTTATGAACTCCTGGAAGCCGGGGACTATGTCTTACTCATTTTTTTATACCCTAAGTTCTTAGCACAAGTTTTGTACATAATAGATATTCAATAAGTATCTGAATAAGCCAGTTTAAAAAAATTTTTTTTGTACAATTTATTTTTATTTATTTATTTTGGGGGAGGTAACAAGGTTAATTAACTTATTTATTTTTAGAGGAGGTACTGGGGTTTGAACCCAGGACCTTTTGCACACTAAGCATGCGCTTTACCACTTGAACTATGCCCTCGCCCCTGAACAAGTGAATGTTAAAATATTTGGCATGTAGGTATGTAGGTATGGACAGAGATATTGATGTTTAAATCCTGAAGAGCATTGCGGGTGATATGGGACCATTGTTAATCAAGTCTCTGAGTGTAGTATAGGTGAAGAATCTTGGTGGTAGGAAGGGATTAGAAATCCTGATTCACTAGCTGGCGACCTCATTTAATATAAGATTCTT